>NC_064841.1:10060000-12560000 GCF_024166365.1 Elephas maximus indicus | reverse complement strand
TAGTACTGTCAAATGTTCTCTAAAAAGGTTTTTGATTTCAGAGTTGGTTGTGAGATTTTTTTCTGCTTGAATTTCTTTTTACTACATTCTAATAAATTATATTTTAATTATAAATGCTTATTAAATAATACATGGTTTCAGGGATTATAATATCTCCAACAGGAATGCAACCCAGTCTATTAAACATGACCTTTATACTACTTTGAAATTGGCTTTATTTTTCATATTATCTTATTACTGACTTTTATCATTAATATTAATAATAGCATTATGAATTTTTACCAGACACTGTGCTAAGTTCTTTACAGATGTTATCTTAATCACTGCATAATTCCTAATAGGTGAGGTCTATTATTATTTTACAACAAAGAAAACTAAGATTTAGAGTAAGTGGCTTGCCCATAGTCACACAGGTGGTAAAAATAAAATCTGATTTGGACACAAAGCTGCCCAACTCCAGAGCGCATAAGCTTCACCATTGTGGCTAAAGTCAATTTCAGGTAAACCTCCTCTAACATTTTCCCTTTTGCTTTGTCCATATTAAAATGATGAAATAATTTAAAATAAGAACTAAATTAAAAACTGGCCAAAAAATACTACTACTTATCTATGCCATTTATTTATGTAGAAAGCATTTTACCCCCTCCACCATTTTGTTGCAGCTTCCAGAGGAAAGCAACAAAATGGCTGCCAAATTCACATATTGTCTTTACAAACAATTATGCTTCCTAGATTCATTAAACCCGTGCTCATTTTGTTTTTTACAGTATCTAAAATTCAAATTAAATAAAGATTTGCCTTTATGTATTTAGACTATCACATACTTCCCAAATTTATATTTCAAAACATCTTACAGAAATAAGTCAACACCTTATAGAAAGGAAAAAGGGTTATTTAACTTGAAATGAATAGCAGCTAATCAATAGATTTCATTATTTGATCAATTCTAAGAATTTTCTGTAAAGACATTTACTGTTTGAAGGCTTACATATACAGTGAAGAAAGTCAAAAAAATTTTTCGTATCTGAAAGAGACGTGTTTGAAACATTTTTTCTGGAGTATTTTTAAAAATACTGATCATATCCAAAGTGATGTATTCATCATTCATTCTTAAACGTTATGTTACATCCATAATATTTGTTTAGTTTTTGAAATACACTGTACAGATGACAGCATGTTAATTTTTCTATTATATGTTAGGTAATTTAACTTCAAATATTTAATTAAATCTTTAGAAAATTTTAAATATCATACAAAATTTAAAAATTGCTACATTTAAGAGATTAGTAATTGTAAAAGTCCAAATTTCTAATAAACTAGTAGGATATAATTGATTTTATATATTTTTTGAAAGCTTAATACAATCAATTTAATTTTTAGTAACTTCCTAGATATAACAAAGTTGTTTTGCTATGTCCAAGAAAAGAGTCGTACATTCTTTCTCTCACTCTCTTTCCCTCTTTTCTGGGTGTGTGTGTGTGTGCGCTTGCGTGCGTGTGTGTGTGTATGTGCGTGTGTGTGTGAGTGTGTGTGTGTGTGTGTGTATGTGTCTCTGTGTGTGAGTGTGTGTATGTGTGAGTGTGTGAAGAAGATAAATAACTGCAAGTTGTTATTGTAAGCATCTGTAAAATCCTTACAGATAAATCTAAACAGGAAATAAGAAAACCTATAAAAACTGAGGAATACCACCTGATGAATATTATTTTTACAGCATAAAAGTTTTGAATGTATCATCGTTTTGCAAACCAAGGCAAAATAATATGAGAAAGTATTTGGGGAGGGAAAAAATGCAATTTATTGTTGCTGAAGTGCCTCAAAATCTATTACACATGTTTTACTCATGATTTTATAATAATTAATTTCAAGCTTCATTATTTGTAATCGCATAAAACTTGTGTGCTTTTATGGCTCTTCTATATTCTCAACTGTCACCTTGATGTTCCCCTACTAAAATTCCGTCCTGACATCTAGACTCAACTCATTGGCCATCACTGCCTATAGTCATTCAGTCCTCCCCTGCACTTCCATAGAACTTCACTCCGCCTCTCCTATAGGTTGTCATTGTGTGCCCTTGCGCCCAACTCATAGTCACCCCATGTGACACAGTAGAGCTGCCTCATAGAGTTTCCTAGTCTGTAATCTTTACAGGAGCAGATTGGGGGTCTTTCTCCTTCAAGACACTGGGTAGGTTCAGACCACAACCTTTCAATTAGCAGTCTAGCACTAAACTGTTTGACCACCAGGGCTCCTTTCTCCCATTAAAAAAAAAAAAAAAAAGCCAAACCTAACCTGTTGCTGTCAAGTAGAATCCGAGCTCCCTTATTCTGCATGTTCTCTAGTCATATACATGTCAGTCTCCTCCTTCCTTAAGGAGAGGGTCCTTATTAGCTTTGCGATACCACCATTTTTAGCACTGAGCCTGACATGAACATTTATTTGATCTAATTCACATGAAGCATAATTATTTTCCAAAAGATGGCCCAGGTTTAGATTAAGAAATTACTCTCCATCCCTCAAAAGGATTCTTGATGGGGATGGTGGGAATGGGGGAAAATTGGAGGGGATTCAATATTATTAAAAACCAACATTTCTGATTTTTAAGATTTAGAAGGATATTTCTGTCATTAAGTCTTTAAGGACTGCCTGGCCAAAATTAAACAGACAAGCAATGTGTTGAAATCATTCTGGATACCAGTTTTCCGAGCAAGCTTTTTGTGAAATTCTCTGAGTATAGTCTTTGTAGAGAATAGCAGTTTTACTCATTTTCTGGGCTCTATAAACATTAAACATAGAGGGTCTCTATGAGTCAGAATTCTTTTGTTGGTTTTTTTATTTTTATATGTATATATATCATATATGTATGTAAGCATAGGGAAAAATGCTTTTTAAGAAAGTATACCACACAGTGTCATGCACATTACAAAAGCTTTGTGAAAGCAAATTAACTGGACACTTTCAAAAATGGTACAAATCGTGCTCGAAACTAACGGAGAAATTTTACCTTTTTTGTGCATTTTTCTCAGTTCTTCACTCTGGTTTTATAAACCGTGACCTGGAAAGCTCTCCTAGCTGTCTTGTCTTTTCTCTGTCTAAAAATAATAACTAGTAAATGTTTTTAATTGGCATTTATTGAGCAATTGCTTTGTATCAGGCACTGTTCCAGCTTAATCCTCACAACAATTCTATAAAATAGATACTATTATTCTTTCCATCTTACAAATGGGAAACTGAGGCTTTGAGAGGTGAAGTCACTCACTCCCCAGGGTCACCTGGTTGGTTCTGGAGTAGAGAGAGGATTCTGATATATATGTGTGCTGACTGCTCTATGGTGCCTACCAGTGTGAACGCTTCAGTAGCAGAGATTATAGAAAACCAATTGCCTAGATAAACATATTTCATCTGCTCAGTTTGTCATTCAGCAAACATGTGCCCATTCCTTCCACAATACTTTTCCATGGTGTAGGCTGAGACTGATTCCAACCAAATTTGGCCAAAGAAATATATATTGAATTCTCTTTGTTATTTAGTCAATCATCTTAAAGTAAAATACGCAAGAACAGAGTCTAGGACAGGAGAGCCTTTGAAAAAATACTAAGGACAGGGAAGCTAGTATGAACTTAGTGCCTGGAACCGAGTTGGCTACAGATCAGCTCTTCTAGTAAGAAGGAAGGAGGCTGAACATTGCCAGGTCAGATGGCAGGGAGGCTGTTGTCTGTTATGCAAGCTGCCCATGAGAGGGAAGTCTGGATCACAAGGCACAAGTTGCAAGAATTAACAATTTCCTAACTATTAGTCAACTCTAATAACCGTGAGTTAATTCTAGGATGCCATCAAATGGCCTGGTCTTATACAGAGAGTCTTTGGGCTCTACTATTTTCATTGGAATTCAGTTTTGACCAACCAGGCTTAAAAACTTTTTTTTTTCTCTCCCTCTGCCAAAGGTTGAAATCAATGTTTAATAATATTACAAATGTAACATTTAATGTTGTTTAATAGAAGTTTTTTTTAATACAAGTGTAAATTTCTTTTTTTCTTTGTTAATTGGAACTTTCTAAAAAAATTTTTGTTTCATGAATTATTATTTTCTGTAATTATTCCCAAATCATTAATGAATTTGCTAATATCTGACTTCTTAATTCCGTTGTACTGATGTTATAGAATTATCATGATACATTTGATGTGTACACATAAATGTATTGTGTCAGATATGTTGATATTTCTACTGGTAATTGATTATTTTCAAATTAGAGGTTCTATGAGTAAGGGAAATTTATTATCAAACACAAATGAAAATAGGTACCTTAAACAAAGTATAAAACCTTATTTAAATGAACAAATGATTTACCTTACTAAAACCAAACCCCTTGCCATCTGGTTGTGTCCGACTCATAGCAGCTGTCTAGGACAGAGTAGAACTGCCCCACAGGGTTTCCAAGGTGCAGCTGGTGGATTTGAGCTGCCGACCCTTTGGTTAGCAGCCGAATTCTGAACCACTGCGCCACCAGGGCCCCACTTACTTTACTAATATTGCAAAAAAGAAATCATCTATCATGCATATATGAATTATTTAAACAACTGAGGGACATGTAATCAAGGAAAAATTAGAGCAAAATCCAAGAATATTTTGGGCTAGGATTTAGGGCTATCAGTCAAGTTCAGAGTCCATCTGTATTAGATCCTCACATTTATTGTCTATGAGATAAAGTAACAATTATTGCTTTCACTCTGTCAAGGCAGATATGAGTAATATCTGTAGGCCTTACCCGGTGAAATATTATAGGGTTTGCACTGTACCCAAGTGGATATCTTCATACTTGAATGGACCAGAGAATATGCACTATTTCCCAAATGTATCTTTTGTTTTAGAGATAATGATACTATGCAAATTAGCAAGGCTTAATGTTCCTACCAATATTTGATGATTTGAAATCAGCCCCTGGTTAACAGATGGCCCCGTCATTCAGAAACATAATTGATACCCTCTTTGAAAATCTCAACAGAAAGGCCAATGGACACGTATTCCACCTGGTCCTTTTACAAACTGCTATTTTCAGAGAACAAACTTTTCCCCAACAGCAGGGTTTATTAGCAAAATCTTAAATTGCACATTACCAAAAGCAAACTCTCCTTTCCAAATTTCACCAGAGCTCTGAAATTTTCAAACTCTACAATTATATTTTAAAATATAATTTTTATTTTATATTTGTGTTGTTTGTTGAAATTTTTTTTAAGATTTCTAAAAGACACATTTATCATAGTAACACACCCTGAAGTGAGTTTCCTGATAAAGACTCACAAACTTATTGATGCCCACAGGAAAAATAAAACTATGTAATCAAACCAGGTGAGCACTCAAAGAAGTGGAGCCTGGTATGCATGAAACTACTCAAACCACAAGAATTCATATCGCCAGAATAGTATTTGTGGGGTGATTGTATGACATGCACACCTGTTCACCAGGAACATAATTTCACAGTCATTCAATGATTGGCTACTAACCAGAAACAGCTTTCGCTTGCCATTGATGTGAACTGTCAAAACAACACTTGCAGAGGCGCTGATATCATCCCAGCAGCTCGCTCTAACCACCAGACATCACCCATACTTCCTGAAATAAAGAAAGCCGTCTCTGGGATCCTGGGAAAGCACAACTCACAGAGAAAGAGTGGCTGTGACCAGGTGTGATGGATGAGCCCTCTCATTTTTACTATGAGATTCAAATCCAGGCTGAAATAACTAATGTAATGAAAGGGAAAAGACCAGTAAAGATTAATGAGTTTTAAGAATGGTACCTTCTGTTCTGAGACAAACATGGTAGCGAAATAGTTACCGCTACAAAAGGATTGTCTTTTTTTTTTCTTTTGTCTGCTTTTAATCTCCAAATCTCTAATCTTTTTGAAATTCCAACTAGGATGTTTTAAATTCAGTTGTTAAGGTTTTGTAGAAGTTAACAGAAATATGGAAACAAAATACAATAATGATTTTTTTTTTAAAGTATACATCTTCTGCCAAGAGAAAGTCACATCTTAATATCTTGGGCTTCAAATGCTGCTACGTACTTAACCGTTAGCTGGGATCAGTTGAGGTGCAGATAATAAATTCCCAAACATTTGGCAGTTTATTGAAGAGAAATACTCACAACATGAGCTACATAAACTCGTTCTCTAAATGAGGATATTTTAAAAGATATTGACTACAGATGTTTCAAAGGGGAATTTAAGGTCTCGATGGGTGTCCCCAACTAGTGATCACTCTATCGCAAGCTTAACTCTTTAGCGAGGTCTTTCGAATTCCTGTTTTCCCTTCTCAACTTTTCACCCAGCAAGCAGTCATTGCTACATTTCAACACTTCTTTACATCAAGCACCTCACATAAAATGGGAACAGCTGCAATTTCTACTGCCCAGCCCTTTCTACCGCCCAGCCCTTTCTACCGCCCAGCCCTTTCTACCGCCCTTACAGCATTTGTTCTGTTAATGGAGGTTAATTCTGCAAATAACACTTCCGTAAATTGTTCTTGCAAACTGCTACATCATTTATGTAAGAACTTCTGTGAACTTTGAAAAATTAATGCCTTTAATTTTGGCTGATGGCAACATCAGCAGAGCTCTGTAAACTGCACTTTAATGAGATTTTGCTACAGGGGATAATCCGCTACTGACAGAGGCACATCTTGAAAACATCTGTAGACCTATAATTTCTCTATGACGATCGGATCCCACCACCAGGCTCCAAATACAAACCCAGAATAAAGGGGGAAATGTTAAGTTCTAGATGAGAATACAACCTGTTCTTTAAAAGCGAGAAGCCTAATATGAAGTTTCAGGCGCTGAGAATAAATCAATTTGGGGACTAATTAACATTTAGCTTTATTTAATTAAGAAAGACTGTTACTGTCTCCACGGCTGTGCATCTGTATATAATGAAGCAAACAGCAGTAGGTATAAGGTACCACTGAGGGATGTGCCCAAGTAACCCAGCTCCATAGGTGCAAAGGAACGTCTGTTATTGTTAAGTAACTGACATCAGAGTTGTACTTTAATGCTGTCATAAATAAAAGGAAGACTTCCACAGATGCCGTCACATATGGTTTCTTATTTTGTCTCTGATGGAGACTGGGAGTTAGATGAGATGTCAAAATTAAGTGATTTAAATAGACAGCTGCATAATGGAAACCACTAAATAACACCTTTTAAACAGTTTCTATTTATAACTGGTATAACTCACAGAAGAATGACACATTTTATTTTGCTAAAAGTAACATCGTTTGTGGCTCAGATGCCATAACTTCTAAAGCTCTGTAGTTACGTGACCTTTTGCTTGCCGTTGACATGAACTGCCAAGACCAAAGTCTAGGTCATAGTCGTGAACGTGCCAACTTTAGAATGGTAGGCATTGAAGTCACATCTCATTCTCTGCAGCCAAACCCTATACTTGAAAAACAACGTGCTTTGAAAGTATACCATATTCATTACCTGTTAGTGGTTGAAATAAGCAGAAAATAGCATCAGGTGTTACACTATATTGATCACCTAAGCCATGAAATAAATAGGTATTTGTCAGAATATCCACTTGCAGACCATAATTTCCTATAATGTTTGTATCTTTGCCATTTTTCACAGAAAAGAAATTAAGTAACAACTGCAGAATGAATTAAGTGTATAATAGACACACACACCAATAAAAGCCTATTACTCTTAGAAAACGTGAGTATATCAACAGGTTTACTCAGTGTTTTATTTGATCCTTTGAAGGTCCGAATTGTGCATTTAAAATATAAGTGCTGAATAAGAACAATTTAGTAGGTGTTCAAAATTGAATCGAACAGTCTCACTTGTGTAATGAATAAGGGTATTTTATTATCGCGTCATTAGTAGAGCCTTTTTAATTTATTAAATGTGTCTGCCAGAACCTGGTATTATCAAGTATCCCACAGACTCTATGATTCCTCCACTTGTAGCAATGAACAGAGCCCAACACAAATCAGTTTCTGTTTTTATGCTGCATAGAATAATTGCAACTGGAAAGAAATGGGTTGACTGCAACGAGGTGGAGGTCTTGAAAGGGAAAAAGTATACATAAGGAGATAATCAGCAGTGATTTTTACCTGTAAAACCTGAGCAATCCAGAGGAGTGATGCTGCATCTGTATGTATTCACTGGGCATTAGGAATAAACATCTGTATCTTGCTTCTGCCCCTGCTATGACTGGTATTTATGGGTATGATAGTAGGGTCTCGCTCTATACACATGGGTCAGCTCCTGGGCCACACTTTGAGCTTGAACTTGGGATAATCATCATGCTTTTCATCATGATAATCATCTCCTCCCCCTCTGAGATTTGTTTAGTGGTCCTGCACCTGCATCTACTTGTCAAAAGCACCATCCCTACTTCCACCGGTAAAATATACCTAAGGAGTTCCTATGCAGACCTAAGTAGCTCACTTCTTTCCAAGACTCCAAGTACAAATGAATTTTTGTTATCATGAATATCCTTTACAAGTTGTACATCAACAGTTCCGTATGAAGACATTTAGGTGAACAACTCAGAATTTTTATCATTAGAGTACCGTATCCACTTCTTAGGCATTCTTAGGTACTCTTCAGCCTAAGGAAAAGCTTAAAATCACGAAATCGAGTATAAACTTTTCTTCTCAGAATTAACATTTGTCAAAATGTGACTTCTACAGATACAGGGCAACATCTTTTATATTAGTAATTAATGTTATGGCAATATATTTATTATTTATCTTTAATTTACAGTATATTTTATTATTAGAAGCTATTATCTTTAAAAACTCATCCTGGAAACTCAAATATTGTCAATTGTTTGCTATATACTACACCATTATGGATGATACACCGTACTCATTAGTATAGTGGTGAGTATCCCTGCCTGTCACTCGGGAGACTGGGAGTCAATTCCCCATCCAGGAGGCAGACTCCCTTTAGGGTCAGCGGAAAAGAGGAAGACCCTCAATGAAATAGATTGATACAGTGGCTCCAACAATGGGCTCAAGCATAACAATGATTGTAAGGATGGCAGCGGACCAGGCAATGTTTCGTTCTGTGGTACTTAGGGTCACTACGTGTCTGAACTGACTCAACAGCACCTAACAACAATGACAACATGGATGATACACATACTTTGCTGGGATGGATTCACTTTCTACCTCTGCAGGGTCAGCCTCATATTTTGATTTCCAAAACTAATCCTGCCTTTAGACAAGAAGCATTTAAGGAATTCTAGCCAACCCTCAAGACCCAGAATCTTGCATGTTAATGAAGGTCCAGCAGACTATTGTTTGAATGTCATCTCAGCTGCTGCTGAGATGCAGGACTTCCTGAAAATAATTTAATCTCTCTGAGCTTCATTTCCTCACCTACAAATGAGAGTAGTAATATATATACTGCTGGACTATTGTGAGGATTAAATATAATTAGTATGTAAAGCAGAAAGTCACATTTGTACAAAGACCTCAATAAATACTAGTTTCTTTTATTAGTTCCCTTTTTTCTTTCATCTTTACTCCCTCCCTGGACAATTGTTATTAGTTACTGCTAGTATCATGCATCCCCCCACCTAAGATGTTTCAATCAAGCGGCCATGTCGTGTCACAAAATTTTTCAGGACCATGGAGAGAGCTTGAGCGCCTTTCCCCACAAAACATAAATTCTTCTGTGTCAGGGGTTGGAAACCCTGGTGGCATAGTGGTTAAGAGCTATGGCTGCTAACCAAAAGGTCAGCAGTTCAAATCCACCAGGTGCTCCTTGGAAACCATATGGGACAGTTCTACTCTGTCCTATAGGGTCACTAGGAGTCAGAATCCACTCGACAGCAACAGTACAGTTTGGTGCCAGGGGTTAGGTTACTTCATTGATTCATTCAATAATTATATTTTTTAAGGGCCTATATAGGCACTATATTAAGTTTTGAAGAAAAAACATTGAACAAAACAGACAAGTTCCAAAACTTATACTTGTAACCTAGTGGAAAAGCAGATATTAAACAAATAATTGGGCTCTCTCCCCACAAGATAAACCATAAATACCAGCCGTCCTCGTGCTATGAAGAAAAAGTTTAAAATCCTATAAAAGGAGATTGGAGAGCATTGTTAGGAACAACTTTCCTGAGAAGTGACTTCTTTGTAGGGGTCTCTGGGATAAATAAAAGATAACCAAGCAAAGAGAATAATTGGAAAGTGCACAAAAATAGAGTCATTTGAAGAACTTAAGAAAGGTGAGTGCAGTTAGTGTGAAAAAATGAACGGTGAAATGGGAGGTGGAGAGAGTCAAGCAGGGTCTTGCAAGTTATGCTAAAAATACAGTGTAAAGGTTGAAGACTTTTAGATCTAGTCCATCAGTATTTTTTGTTGCTGAACTACTCTGTTTTTTCAGTGTAAATTAATGTAACATTTAATATTCAGGAGATCTAAATTTTGGGCATCTCTTTAAAAATTGTAACATCTGGCCCACTGTGGAAATATGAAGACAATAGATAACCATTTTACCAGGTAGACAAGGCATGAGTTCTCTAGCTTGCCACGGTCTCCACTGGCTAGGTTCACTCCTGTTTTCTGCTCCCCACTGTAGTCTCGCAAGTTCACAACTCCCGATTTTGATTTCTACCTTGTCCCTTAGACCCAGCCCTGAATTTGTGTCACAGTATGGGAAGTAAATCACTGTCTTGTTTCCCATGGTTACATCTTGATAACCTGTTCCTCTGGAATATTTTCCAAGACATTAGTGTTACTGTCCCACACTTCTGTCCCAGGGCTCTCTGAGCATGGCTGGATACCCCTGTTGCTATGCTCCACCTAGCTATTGGGAAGTACTAGTCATGTTTGTTTGTTCTACCAAAATTTTTCTTTGTCTATACTCTCCAGATACACTGTTTTGCCTCCTTGTGAACTTAAGGCTTAGTAGTAGTTCAGTAGTATATCAATCTCAGTCAACAAATATAGTCTTAGCTCAGTCCCTTCCAGCTTGTTTTTCTATCTTTCATTCTTTGGCCAATGAAAAGTCACTTCTCAAAATTATGTCAGATAGTTTCAAAAAGTGCCTTTTAAAACTAATAACAATCTGAAATTCTGTTCAGCATTTCTCCCTTTTTTGTCCCCTTTTATAAAATCTTTAATCAAAATATTCAGCAGTGGTAGCCAAGCATCATCCAGTTCTTCTGGTCTCATGAAAAAGAAGGCAGTTGTTCCTGGAAACAATCAGCCACATGTTCCATTTCCTCCCCCTCTTCCTGACTCTCCTTCTTCCTCTATTCCTCCAAGTGAAGAAAGACCAATTGGTGTACTATTAATGGCTGCTTGCAAGCTGTGACCCCAAGCACTACTCAAGGAACTATGAGGTAAAATAGAAGCACTAGTCACACCTTAGGCCGATTAACTGGGATATCCTGAGAAATCATGACCCTAATCCTCCAAACCAAGGAACCAAATCCCGTAAGGTATTTGGTTGTACATAGCAGCCTCAGCAACTACTCCTTTTTTGTTGTTGTTGTAAATATAGCTATCACACAAAAAAAAAAAAAAAAACTAGTGCCATCGAGTCGTTTCCGACACAGCCTTTGCTAATTTAACTTTTTAGAGGCGTACAACTTATTGCCAGCAATTGCATCAATCAGGTGTGCAACCCTACCCTTAATCAATGCAATTTTTCCGTCACCGTGAACTAAAAGTCAATACTCCATAAACAATAACCCCGCTTCCGCCATCCCACCACCGCCCCCACCCCCCGTAACCACAAATAAATTTTGGTCTCTATACATTTGCCTGATCTTGTCTTTTTACGTAAGTGAGGTCATACAATATTTGTCCTTTTGTGATCGGTATATTTCACTCAGCATAATGTCTTCAAGCTCCATTTTGAATTAGCATAGAGGCTCCATTTTGAATTCCATAGAGGCTGGATGAAATCCAAAAACTATTGCCCTGAGATAATCTTTAAACTTTAAACCAAAAATATCCCCCTCGAAGTCATCTTATAACCAAATAATAGTTCAGCTTAACTAATAACAAATGGTCACCTTGGAGAATTGTGCTCTTTTAAAATCTATTTGGTACCAAATTGACAACAGCAAATCAAAAGATTAGATAGGAACCCTAAGGGGCAGTGAGTTTGTGTTAATGGGGGAGAAACAACTCAGAAAAGAATGTTATCGATGTCACTGAATTATACATGTAGAAATTGTTGAATTGGTGTGTGTTCTGCTGTTTATAGTCTCGACAACAACAAGAAAATAAATTTTTAAAAAAGGAGTAATAACAAAAGATAGAGATTATGACTTGGTGATAAACACTCAATTAGTTGCAACTTAACTCTCCAGAGCCCTCAATTTTTCTTAGCATTTTACTTCTAGGAAAAAGAAGCAAATAAAAGGGAAAAAAGTTTCAAAACATATCTTTCCCCCAAGTGATCATAGAGCTCAGTGCCATCTTCTTCACCTTTTATATCCTTTAATTTTCAATGAGAATTAATATTCAGAATGGGCACTACAGGAGGCACTACAAGATCCCAGGTCATCAAAAATGCACAATTATACTCCTTGCATTTTTCCCAAACTAAGAAAGGAAAGCTCCTGGCCTAATGCCATGTGTATATAGTAATGGCCTGACTTCTGATTAATAGAATCAGATGCAGACTAGTATATTTTGTAAAGTTGTAGCATTAAAGTTAACCAAAAAATTCATCTAAGGTACCCTTCCATTCCAAGGAAAGTAGAGATTATAGTAGATATTAAGTGGTTCCTATAGAAGATATTAATAAGAAAGTAAATTTAACAAAAATAGTATAATTTGCAGTCATTCATTAAAGAAAGGTTGGCCAAAGGATTTACCTTCAGCAATTGGTTGAATTCTTTTTCTGTTCTGGCAGCGATGTCTCCCTTCCTGAACCTCCCTGTGTTGTACTTGTTAACATCCTACTCACAATCTTTTTCCCTGTTTGCCAATGTTAATGGTCCTTTTCCTAACTGCATCCTAAGAGAGGTCCAAACCGCATCAGTTTCCTGTCCCCTGGCTATTGTGTTTCCAATTTATTTCACTGTAGTCTTTATCAATTTGCCCAGCAATCCCAAGGTAACTGTGCATTTCAGGATTCTGCTAACATTTGTCTCTTGCTACAAAGGGCTTTAGGGAAAAAATGATTCCAAATGGCGTAACGGATGTTTTAGTCGCTAAATTTCTTGGGAGTCTGAATTAAAATAAAAATGATAAGCTTTGTACACGGATTTTCTTGTACTTAAGCCTTTAATGCTAGCTACATAACAAAGGGAGCCATTAATGTAAAATTCAGCCTAAAGTCAATTGTGTTACAAGCACTCTTAATGCTTGTACATTCTTAATGTAACAAGAAGTCTGAAAGGCACTTAACTGGATACAGCTGTATGCAAATTTGCCTTAGACTACTGAGGGTTAGAAACAGACATTATTTTAATCTTGAAAAATAAACCACTAAGTGTCTAGCATTCGGGTCTGTTAAACTCATCTACTAATGATTTCCCCATTAAACCATAATAAAGTGTTTGAAAGTTGATCCAGTCCTTTGCACATGGTAAACAAAGAGACTGGAACTACAGTAGGCTTTGCCCCAAAACTAGCAAGAGGATGCTTGAATATATACATCCTCACGCAGCTGTGATTCAGCCCTGCTGTACTATACATTTTTGAGATAATTAAAAACAATGTGAGATTTATCTAAAACTCACAAATTTGCCTTCTAGGAGCATAGCACAATCCATAGTCTGCTTCAGAACCCTATTATTCCGCTGAAAGTGAGTCAGGTTTTCACCAATGAAATAGTAAAAAAAAAAAAAAAGTCACAAATAAAAACGTGAGTCAAGATACAAAAAAAAATTTCTCCTCTATTTTAAGCCTGGTCCCACAAGGAAGTACACAAACAAGACTATCGTTATATTTCCAGCCATACTGCATTATGCTATCCGAAGTTCTCAATAGAAAGCTGAGGTACACCTATATGCATCTGTAGACAGATTATTTATTAAATCATGAGTTACAAAGATGGTTTTCTAGAACAAACTGATCAGAATCTCATTACAAAATAGGAAGTAGGAAACGGTCTCATAAAATAAATGGATCTTTCCTTGCTGGGTGTTCACCGTCCAGAAGCAAAATGACTGTACTATCTTTAAGATGTTTTAAATCCTGCCAGGTTAAAATTTTGTAATACCTTTACTTTCTTTTTTTTATAAATCTAAGGTATACTTTGGACTGTAAACACCCAAATAATACACACCAAAATTAAATACACTACTACAATGTCCACTTGTATTACAATCGTTTTGTTAACTAAAAATGCAAAGAGATTTTAAATAATTATTTTATTAATCTTGTCTGGGTTGATTTCTTGATTAATCCAAATAAAATCAGGAAATTTGTCTTCATGACCACATCCCCAAAAAGAGCAAGAATGAAAAAGAAAAGGAATGGGGAAGGAAGAAGAGGAGGGGGTGAAGGAGAGAGGAGGAAAGGAAGGAAGGAGAAGAGAAGGGAAAAATCATTCATTTATTCAACAAATATTTGATGATAGCCGACTATGTGTCAGGCATTACGTGAAATGCAGGGATACAATGACAGGCAAAAAATAGACAAGATTCCGATCTACACAGATCTTCCACTCTAATTGGGAAGCCAGATATTCGATAGATAATTATACATGGGATACAAAAATTACAGTTGAGATGAATACCGTTGTTGTTAGGTGCTAACAAGTCAATTCCAATCATGGCAACCCCATGTACGCAGAGTAGTACTGCTCCAGAGGGCTTTCAAGGCTGTGAACCTTCAGAAGTAGATCGTCAACCTTTTGGAGACTAGTTGAGTGATGAATACTACAAAGAGTATTTGGGGGGTGGGGGTTGTGAAAACTTTTAATAGGAGGTTAGTTAGGGTGTCCTGAAGGAGTAAACATAGAACTGATGCTTAAAGGTTAGCAGGAGTTGAAGGACAGTGAGAAGAGTAAGGATTGGTCCCTGCAACAGAACATATGCAAAAGTCCTGCACCTGGTTTGGAGATGCCAAAGTAAAGGAACTAAAGCAGTGCCAATATGGTGTGGAAATATGTTGCTAAATGGGGCTGGAGAAACAGGTCAAGCCAGATCACACAAGTCTTGTCTTTATCCCAAGGACAATGGGAGTCTACTAAAGACTAATTTTAGGCGGGGATTTGACATCATCACATATGCATTTCAAAAGGTATGTCTGGCTGTAGTGAGGGCACAAGATGAAAAAGGGACAGGAATGAATATAAAGAGACCAAGTAAGAGAGTTTTCTGAGTGAGAGAGAATGGTGACTTGAGCTAGGTTGTGAGAGATAAGATGAAGGGAAGCGAATATATTGGAGAAATATGTCAAAAGTAGCATTGATAAGGAGTTAATGACAAATTGCACGGGGGTTCAGATTTCTGGCAGGTATAACTGGAAAGATGGTGGTACCATTCATTCACTGAGAATATGGAAACAAGAAGAGGTGGACTAGGTAAGAGTGGAGCAGGGGAGAAAATACTGAGTTCTGTTTGGAGTATATTGAACTTGAGGTGTTTTTGAAACATTCCAGGGAAAAAAAGTCAGGTCAACAGTGATCAACTGAAAGATAGATATTACATGTAACGTGTATAGATATATAGATAAATATATCTCCACCCCTCACATCTATTAAGAAACCCTGATGGCATAGTGGTTAAGTGCTATAGCTGCTAACCATAAGGTCAGCAGTTCAAATCCACCAGGCACTCCTTAGAAACTCTATGTGGCAGTTCTACTCTGTCCTATAGGGTCACTATGAGTCAGAATCGACTCCGCTGGCGATGGATTTTGTTTTTTTTTTGGGGGGGGGGTGGTTACATCTCTTAAAATATTAATTGTTTGAGGACCACATATATTAACTTTTTCTATTCAGTGTCAGGCATATACGGAAATATTAACTGATAACACGTATTCATTGGCTTCCCTCAAGCTCTTTCAGTTTTTACGAAATTCAGTTTTTAAAACTTAAGCCAGTTAAAACCCCTCTATTCACTACATCATAAATTATAGACGGAAAATAGCATAAGAAATAAAAAAGGCAAAGCTAAAAGAAAAAAAAAAGTTGTTTTTTTTTTTCATGAAGTTTGGAAGAAAATAGTTACCCTGAAAGCTTAGCAGAGGTGTATGTAAGCCAGTTACCTGTCAGGTCAGGACTGTACCCAAAGTGACTGTACCTCCTCATCAGAGGAGGTGGTAAGTGGTATTGGAGAGTACACTCTCTTTCATACCCCTGAACTTGGCTGGTAGTGACCAAGAACAGATTTCAAGCACATTCATCAACTTTTTACCTAGGAAATCAAAATATACAGAATATACAGTCTATACTGAGTACCAAAAAGACAAAAAAGTTTATTTCTCTCACATGTAATTATGCAGCAGAAATAGTCCAGGGATGGTAGGATAGCTTCAGTCCACAAGTCTGCCAGAAACATAGGCTCATTCTATCTCCTTGCTTTACCCTCCTTAAAGCATGGTTTTTACTTTATAATCTAAGTGGACTACTCGCAGTAGTGGGAAGGGGAACACACAGCCCAGATGTGGAACAGAGCACTTCCGCTTATGTCCCTTGGCTGGAACGTCATCATATGACCAGACTTAGCTGCAAAGGAGACTGGAAAATGTAGTCTTCAGCTAGGCGTATGCTTAGCTGAAACCCTGGTGGCATAGAGGTTAACAGTTTGGCTGCTAACTAAAAGGTCAGCAGTTCAAATCCATAAGGCGCTGCCTTGGAAACCCTGTGGAGCAGTTCTACCCTGTCCTATAGAGTCACTATCAGTGAGAATCGACTGGACAGGTTAGTTTGTTTTTGTTTGTTTGTTTTGGTAGGTAAGTAGCAGTTTTAGCCACACTCAATACTCCAAATGATTTTGTCTCTCAGGTCAATTCATTCATTAATCCAACAGAAATTTATGGAATGTCAGACACTGGGGAGCAGAGAACAGAGAACAAACAAGACAGATTCATTTCCTGACTGCACTTAGTTTAAAATCTAGTAGTGACCATGGGTGATAATCTCAATAAAACCATGTGAAAATACACCCACCCAGACTTCAGTAGGGGGCTCAGAAAAAGTCACCTAGATCTCAGAAAAATGAGATCTGAAAAAATGACTAAGATTTTCCTAGGCAAAGAGGGTGGGAAAGCATATTTCAGGTACAGCATACAGCCTGAGCCAAAGCCTGGAAGTGAAAGAAAGCATAACAAGTTGATAGAATTAACATGACTTCAGTACAGCTGGAGAAAAGAATTTAGGGGAAGATAAAGAGAAGTTAAATTTGCACATATTATTTCTAGTGTCAGGCTAAATTTTGTCAAATAACATCAAAAATATTAGTGGATTTTCAAGACATGTATACCAAATAAATGCAGTAATTGGACTAGTAAACTCACTTTCATATATTTTAAATAGCTTTTAATGATCTCATACTATAAAGTTAATGGAGATATTGAGTAATAAAAAATATTCAAAGAAAATGAACAAAACTCTGAAAATAATTTTACATAAAAAAATAAAATATGAAAGATAATCATCTTATAAATAGAAACTCTAGAAAGAGATAATAGAGAAAACTGTGAGGAAAGATTAATCAAAAAAAATTTTTTTTCAGCATAGAGAGACATGAATATCTCTATTGGAGGGGGATATTCTGGACTTAAAAAGTATTAAATTGCCCGTGGTGGAATTTTGTATCCATGACAATGTTGAGATCTGAGTAAGTTCTTTAAAAAAAATAAGTCACAAATGATGGATTTGGAATGTGCATATATCATCAATATTGGAACCTAGAAAATAGTCCACAATCTCTGAAATTTTAAGGGAAATGATTTTCCACTACAGTCCCATATCCAGCCTAGCTAATGATCAAGTATGAGGATAGAATAAAAGTATTTTCAGGCATGCAACTTCTCAAAATATTTATTCCTTTGGATCTTTCTCAAGAAGCTAATGGAGATGGTAGTCTACCAAAATGAGGATGTAAATCAAGATTGAGGTAAATATGAGATTTAGAAACACAGAAAAGACTATGTATTGGGAGCATTTTATGGAACTTGTAAAGCACATGAAGTCTTGTCTGAAGTCAGGAGCTGATAGAACTTTTTCCGGATTCTGTGTATCTGTCCAGCTAATTATATTTGCTACGTTTTTCCTTCCTCCCCAATGTTATACATGTCTGAGTTAGATTACTCATTTTTCAGGTTCTTAATTAAGTCCTACCTTTTCCGAAATACTTTGCATGCTATTTATAGTTTTCTTAGATCTGCCAGTCCTTCCCCATACTTTGTCACTCCATTCTGCATTAGTCACTATAGTATCTACGAGCGTTTCCACTCAAACATGCCGAGTCGAGATTTAAAAAAACAAAAAAAAAAAAGTCATGTTTCTGTATTCTGCACAACCATTAGCACAAAGCTAAAAGTCTCGAGGGCACTGGATAAATACTTTATTCCTTATCCTTTGATATTAATACACTTGCTATGTACAACCAAGTGTAAATCTGTCTATTGTCCTGAGAAATGCCTACTCTTTCTGATTATAATTTTTTAATTAATTTTAAAAATGTTAAACTTTCAGGAATTCTGTGAGGCTTAAATTTTTTTTGTTAAGCCCATTATTAAAAATTAAATTATATACTTCAATAAAATAAATTATATCTAAAATGAAGGTAATAAATACTCAAAATTTGTCTCTTCCTAGTTTTTTTTTTTTTTACCACATTTTACTAGCATCTTGCTCTGAGGTTATTTACATCTCTTGTATCCCTGTGGTGGAGATATTTTATAATTGTGCGCTAGTGGTCATTTCTTCCCAACTTTGCTCTGGCATCATGTTGGAAGTTTGAGATTGGCCAAGGTGGGGATGTTCATGCTGCAGAATTTGGAAAATGCTGCAAAACAGTACTTATGGCTTTGTCAATTTTGTTTTCTACTCCATTTAATGCAGATTACACTTCAAAGTGTGTCATTGTCTTTAGCCATTATATTGTGAATAACAGGAAAAATCCAAGAAATATTCTTCCAATATTTGAAAAATATTATCTATTCATCAAAGAAGTCGCTCACATCATTGACTAACAAGTGAGTTTCAACATCTGTCTTTGTTGGTCCATTTTTGTCTTAGCATAAACAAAAACATCAACCAACATTCATGTTGAAAATACCCTTGTTTATCAGTTGCAATCATAGTTTGGCTAGGGATGAGAGAGTTCAGCAAAAATTAAAGAAATCACTCTTTGAGAATCAATTGGTTAGATGGAATTTACAATAAAGAACATTGGATATTCTATTATTTTTAAATGGTGCACTACACATACTTTTCATTTGTAAAATGTGTCATAAATAAATTGTATATACTTTGGGCATGTTCTCAGGAGAGACCAGTCCTTGGAGAAGGACATCATGCTTGGTAAGCAGGGTAAAGGGTCAGCAAAAAAGAGGAAAACCTTAGACGAGATGGAATGACACAGTGGCTGCAACAATGGGCTCAAACATAGCAACAATTGTTGAGGACAGCACAGGACCGGACAGTATCTCTGCTCTGTTATACGTAGGGTCGCTTGCTTCCGAGCTGACTCAATGGCACCTGACGACATCTTTTCATGGAACCAGTTGTTAAGCATTTGCCAGCACATCTGTACCTAGGATCATTGTTTACTACGCAAATTCTCATGCTTCAATCCATCAGATTCTAAATCAGTGGGGCTGGAGTAAAACGCAACAATATTCCTTTTAAACAACTTTCCCTACAGTAGAAGCCTTAGGTTTGATTATGGAAGGAGAGGAAAAGGTAGCAAATCTCATCCACGTGGAGAAGTGTTACAGATGTCAGCAGCTGCTTGTTTAAGACTAATCCTACAGATAAAAAAGACCACGTTTTATTGTTGAGGAGAGAAAATAATCTGTGTTTATGATTCTGTAATGGATATTATGCAAAGCAAATCTGTTTTGTAAACTAAAACTAAAATATTGCACTTAAAAATATTTATTTCCTAAACTATTCATTTAACATTATTGTTGTTGTTGTTAGGTGCCATCTGGTTGGTTTCAACTCATAGGGACGCCTATGTACAATAGAACAAAACACTGCCCGGTCCTGCACCATCCTCACAAATGTTGTTATGCTTGAGGCCATTGTTGCAGCCACTGAGCCAATTCATCTCTTTGAGGGTCTCCCTCTTTTTCACCGACTGTCTAGTCTACTAAACATGATGCCCTTCTCCAGAGACTGGTCCCTGCTGATTACATGCCAAAGTACGTGAGACAAAGTCTCGTCATCCTTGCTTCTAAGGATCATTCTGGCTGTACTTCCAAGACTGATCTGTTTGTTCTTCTGGCAGTTCATGGTATATGAAATATTCTTCGCCAGCACCATAATTCAAAGGCATCAGTTCTTTTTCAGTCTTCCGTTTTCATTGTCCAGCTTTCACAGGCATATGTGGTGATTGAAAACACCATGGTTTGGATCAGGTGCACCTTAGTTCTTAAAGTGGCATCTTTGCTTTTTAACACTTTAAAGAGGTCTTTTGCAGCAGATTTGCACAATGCAATGCGTGGTTTGATTTCTTGATTGCTGCTTCCACGGCCATTATATTACTGTAGTCAAAATCAGGGTAAGAAATAAGAACCCATCTCAGAATCACCCATGAAATAGAAGTACCGATCATATGTCTTCTTTTCTCTAGAAAGCTAATTGAAAACTCTTTTCAATCATAAGATGAAGACTTGGTTCATGAAATTTTGCACTGAAGTATTCTCTATTCAGAATACTAAATAGTACTACTTGTACCAGTAAAATGTATCAATTTCAATTTTGTAATTACCCCTTTATTATATGGTCAATATTTCTACCACGTAGTGAACATGTATTTTGAGACTTTTCTTTCCCAGTTTTATGACATGAACTCTCTTTATTATATAAACATCTAAGTGACTTCACCCGTAGACATGGGTTTTGAAACATAGTTTTACACCGAGCAACTGGTTATTTCTAATAAGACTCGCTTAAACATCCAGTTACTGATTCTATTCAGCTCTATTCATCGCTTTTAGCGTATTTACATACAATCC
Organism: Elephas maximus indicus; assembly: GCF_024166365.1. NCBI lineage: Eukaryota > Metazoa > Chordata > Mammalia > Proboscidea > Elephantidae > Elephas > Elephas maximus. The sequence continues at coordinate 12,538,883 of NC_064841.1, read as the reverse complement.
ATTGTGGTTTTATTTTACATAACTCAACATTTCCCTGTATACAAATTTTAGAAGAGGAATAGTGAGCCTACCTAGGAAGTCCAGATGAGACACTAAAATGGATCAAGTTTTCATGCACAGTTATCAGAATTGTTAGTACAGAGAGATGCACCAACCCAAGCCAAACCCATTGCCCTCAAGTCGAATTCCGACTCATAGCGACCCTATGAGACAGTAGAACTGCTCCAGTAAGGTTTCCAAGGCTGTAAATCTTTATGGAAGCAGACTGCCACGTCTTTCTGCCACAGAGCAGCTGGGAGGATTGAACTGCCAATTGCTTACCCACTGTACCACCAGGGCTCCTAAAGAGATGTACAGTAACCCATTATTTGAGCAAATTCAAACCTATCCCCTTGCCCTCCAAAAATAACGTAAGCACACACCACACTCCCATAACCAATTCTTACATTAGCTGTCCTTGTGCATTGTGCATTGTGATATAACCAAGTTATTTAAATAGGTTATAACATAGTGGCTATATTCTCGTCTTTTGCAGATTATTTGAAGGTGAAAAGAAAATTTTGATATCAATTGAGAGGGAGAAATGAATAGTTTCAGATAACACTAAGCAGATCTTATTTTCTAGATATTCTCCCTTTTGGGAGCCTGTGGGAATCGAAATATATAAATCTTTACGTAGTGGAAGCCAAGCAGTTTCATCACTTTATCAGTCCTTAATATCTAATTCAGAAGTAACCAGCTACATTCACAGCAGGGCTTACCAGATAAATTAATTCAGAGCCCTTAGAAATCTTACAATAACTAGAATTAAACTTCCCTTGTCAGAGGCTCAACTACGGTAAAAAATTTAAATTAAGAATGTCTTGTTGGAAGTTTAGAAGTTAATAAACCCAATTCATTTGTAACACTAGAGACAATTTAAGTTTTTGTAATTGAATAACTAAAGGTAAAATCATTTGAAATATTTTTTTCTTCTGCATATGTATTGAAAGTTAAAGAATCTCACTTTAAAAAAGTCCTGGATTATCCACTTTTGAGAAACCGTTAGTATCCTGGTCATGATATTAATCTATTTCCCATCATTAAAATGTTTTCATCATTTACATGATTTAAATTTTTAATTTCAATGTACTTTGTAGTTATTTTGTTACAAATTGTTTAATGCACAATTACACACACATAATAAGATGTAGGAAAATATTTTTAAGTAGAAAGATTATTTGAAGCCTTAAATTATATATATCTTAGAAAGAAGAGCAAATCCTAGAGAGAGGTCACTTCCTCAGTGTTAGTTACTTACAGTTTAAGTCTAAAGAAAACTCAACAGTAATTTCTTAGTATTAATTTCTTTCCAGTTGTAGTCTTCTGTTGGCTAGAAAAAGGACTTTTGGAAAGCTATGCGCACAGAAAGCTCATCATATATTATAATTAATAATAAAAAAACATATTTCAAATGCACTTTATCCAATGATATATTTTTCACCTGATAAGAAGATGTAAGGTTTTTTTGACTCAGTGCCATTAGTCCACTATTTAGGGTATGTTTTAGAAATAGATTCAAAATATTTTTTTGAATCAAATGAAGGTGTCTCTCCTATTCTTACTACTGCCAAGCCTGTGATTTACGCACAGTTTAATTATTCAGATGTTTATTATGTTCTACATAATGAAATTTGGACCCCCATATTTTCTTCCTGCATGCTCGATGCAGGCTGCAATTATAGCCACAGATATCTGTTTATTTGATGAATTTTGCTTCTTCTGCATAGTTTGATAAATATGGAAATAAGTCAAAACCTACTTTATATACAGTAATTAAAGTGAAAAATCTAGTCATGATGCAAATCCTTAATTGGACTCCAGGAGAGATATGCAGAATTTCTCTTTAATAATATGGGATGACTGGGGACAGAAAAACAAAGCACACTAAAATATGGTTTAGAAGCACAATTAATCACAAAACAGAAAACAACCAATTTAGCATAGCTCATTCAGTGACTCTCATGGCTCAGGTAATGTTCTTTTAATCATCTGGCTCTAATATTAAGGTTGTGTCATGTGCCTCTGAGATAAAATACTATACATACATGCCGATATTCAGTGGGAAACCTGTTCTTTGGTCTAATTTGTAAACAGAGCCCTTTCATAATAAAATGCTTAGATTGCTTAATGACATGTAAGTGAATGATCAAAGCAGTACAAAATGGCTTTAACTGTGTTCTTTAAACATATTAATTCACTATATACAAGGAAAAAAAAAGCTTCAGAGCTTACGGTAATTTGTTAGTTCCTGTGAAAATTTTGTTTGTTCCTAATAAAGTAGATACAACCAGCCCAGATAGGTTTTAGGTTTATGACAATATAAAAGATATACTTGTTATGCAAAATGAAATTCATGTACCCTGGGATGTTGCAGATGTCACTAGAAAATAAGTTGTAAAAAAAAAAAAAATCTAAGACCGTATTTGTTTTCATGTACAATACATGTATTTCTCTAATCAGCTAAAAATTAGCCATCGTTGTCCCTTAATTAGATTGTAAAGATATTATTCTCCATATAGGTTTTTGTAATATCTCATTAAGGGAATAATTATATGAGCAGGCTTTAAGCAGAAGCAGCTGGATTTATTGTGCTACTTTGTTTAAACAGAAATTCCATTATTATGTTCTTCTGTAGAAAATGCCTAGGTCTCATGCTAAGCAAGCCTTAGCATTTGGAAATGATGCTTCTTCAAATTACCCACATGTACCAAACACGTCCATGTGTTTTTTTCCACAAAAAATTTAAAAAAAAAAAAAAAGAGAGGCTGTGGCTCCATGTCTCACAGGCAGTCAATGACATTATCCCAAGGTTCTTTTTTTCTGTTCCCCAGATGTGTCCATCAGAAGACTTTGACTGCTGTCTCCATGCTGAGAGCAGCTGAAATCAGAGAAGCTTGATGTCCAGTATTCAAATTACAACTCTTTCTAAACCAGGACACCTACCTTCCCAAACAGACAAAAGGAACCAAAGACAACTGAGTTTAGATGGAGTCTTCTCGTGGCATTCCATGATGACCTGACATCTCTATGAGGCACCTGCAATAAAACTTAACAGCTTCAGGAGGCTGCTCTTTGATGTCCTTTCTTGACAGGCAGCCAGCCTTTGATGTGGTCCTGTGGCACACGTTTTACTTAGCGAAGTCGGGCAGGTTTAATAGCAATCAATTTCTACACCCAATCAAGGTAATATTGGTGTTGCTCATCTCTAGAACACGTTTACAACCAAGGAAATGGAAAATGTATTTAGCTTTGGTATGTACAAGAAACGTGTGCAACTTTAAACTTAATTGACTCGATATTTTAAATACACAAACTTATAGTGGAGAATAGATGTAGAGATTTTATTGGCCAGTATATCTTTCTGAATAATTACAATAATAATGTCCAAATCCTTAAAAATAAATAGAGCAGATCAGAAGTTGCTATATTTAGCTACAAGTTACTCCACACACTTTCAGAAATACTTAAAAGATGGAAATGTGCTGATTTACCGAGTCTTTCATTTTCCACTTTCCATTTTGATTTGAGCTTTATCTTCGGCTGAATTACTTACATTGTTTTCGTTCTTCATTTCCGTGTTCTAATGTCAAATTGTTGTAATCTCAAATTCTGGAAATTTTACTTGCAGAAAAAATGCAATCATTTCTTCTCCACACCTTTAGAAAAATTAGTGGTTTCCTGTCTTCTGCAGTTCAGATTAAATGTGACTCCATAACTGGACTTTTCCTAATGTGATCACACGAAGAAAAAGCACGGAAATAACGTCTCTCAGCACCCTGGCAGGTGAATTTCTAGCTGTATCAGAGACGGTTTCAGGTGACCTCAATCCATTTTCATTTTATCAGATCAAATTAAAACTACAAGCCATCAGAAAATTGTATCTACATTATTTAGGAAATAATCAAATAATGCAGGGTAATGACTGAGTAGTCCTTTAATTCGTTTGCTATGTCAAACAAAAATTACTTCAGTGGTCCCATGTAATGGAAATTGCTTTATTACCAAGAAAGTCTGAGATAGGCTTAATTTTCAATGGTGTCATGTTGAATTGCCTTTAAATTTCATAATATTTGCCATATGATAGACACACAAAATGCTATAGCTCTTTCCTGTCAACATGAAATCATGCCGCCTAAAACTGAAAGTTTCTGTTCCTGCTAATTGTAGTGTACAGTGGCGAATCCTCACAGAGAGACATTTATTTGGGAAACTATTACAAGCATGTTTATAAATACTTATTTCATTAGCAGATTTTTTATTTCTGTAACAAAATTCTAGAAGATATCACTCTATCTACAAGAGTGGCTGTGTTTTTAGCCCATGTTTTTTTTTTAATAACTCCTGCCTGAGTACCTATATGGTGCACAGAACTATCCCAGCTGTATTGTTTTCAAATTCGTAAAGATTCACGTTATGCCACCCTTTTAAAAGTCTAAGCCGTGATGGTGCAGGGGTTAAGTGTTCAACTGCTAACGAAAAAGTCAGCAGTTTGAATCTACCAGCCACTCCTTGGAAACCCTATGTGGCCGTTCTACTGTCCTATAGGTTCGCTATGAGTCAGAATCTCCTCAGTGGCAAAGACTTGGGGTTTTTTGAGTTTTAAAAGCCCAACAGATTATTGCTATCATTGCAAAAAAAAAAAAAGAAAGAGGGAGGCAGGAGAGGAAGAAGGAAAGAAGGAAAAAGAGAGAAAAAGGAAGTCACCAAAATGATGTTCTCTGGTGTCTGAAAATGATGCTGACACTCCAATGTGGAAACAACCTCAACCTTCTCATTGTAAATATGTAGGCTTAATAACAGTTTATAAAAAAAAAAAAATTTTTTTTTTTTAGTTTATAAAGCTACGTTTAATCCTGTGACGCCTCAAAAATTAATATAATGTATTAATTCTCTCTAAAAATAACTTAGAAAAAGTTCAACAAACCAGGCATTTTAAACCCTAAATGTGTTCTTCCTAAGAAAAAAAGTATAGGTTGAGTACTTATTTAACATTCATAATTTAAAATACCTTAGAGCTTTTAAATATCTAAAAAGGAATATATAAAACTATATAACATATACTAACATATAAAACTATAAGCACCATTTATAGCTCAATATGCTATGCGTCAACCATAACCAGCAAAACGGCTTTTACCCCTTTAGCAGGTTATGAATACATATGACAGCGCTAAGCTTAAGGGTTTTTGGGTTGGGTAAGCTTAAAAAAAAACAGATAAATGAATGCCATAAAGTGTAACAACAGAGAACCCTCACAGTTTCATCATCTGAAAATAAAAATCATTATTGTTCTCTGAAGGCAGGTGTTTACAAAAGACAAAACATGTACACCTTTCAATTTCTTCTCTGCTATCCCCACCACCCACAAAGTGGGTAGTTAGGAAACCAATCTGTTAATCATTTTATAACTTTCCAAAGCTATGCTTTGGGCAAAACTCGAGACTCCTTTGTCACTTCTCTTCAAAATATTTCCCATTTTCAAAGTGGAAAGCCTCATACAGATATTATAAAAACAGTCTTGATTAATACCTTTCAACATTTCTGTTTCTCTTTGTTACATCATATAAGCACATACATTGGGCGAGAAAAAAAAACTACTTCCTCATGATCAGATTATAATTCTACCATGAGCAGTAGGTTCCCTTTTGAAGAAAAATGCTGATAAAACTGGAAATATTTGTTAAGAATTCTAAACCTAGATTTTGCAAAATGTACACCACCCAAGTGTAATAATCAAGGTGGTGAGCTTCCCCCCCCAAAAAAAAAATGTATTCCATAATTCTGGGATTAAATATGATTAATTTCAATGATTATTTCAAAAGCTATGTTTCACAGCCTAAAGATGGCATTACAAAGTATATTGTTGTGTAGCTAAATTAAGATCACCACTTCAGGATGGAATAGTACATGTCACAAGCATGAACAAATTAAAATTCCTTCCTCCAGCCTGGCAACCCAACAAGCAGACACCCCCCTTGTACTCATTAATCTGCTCTTGAGAGAATTCTAATAAAACTAGCAAGCCTCCCGTGGCACGCGCTCTTTGCCAAATACTGTGCTAATGGAATACAACACGCACTCCTCAATTTTTTACCCTCGCTCATCCTCACACAACACATTCCAACTTTGTGAAGTATGTGGGATTATTACCCATATATAACAGGGAAGGAAACAGAGGCACAGAGATGGTAAGTACCTTACCCTAGGTCACACAGTAAATGAGCAAATGTACCCTTACAAAAACCAAACCAGTCGCCGTCGAGTCGATTCCAACTCATAGCGACCCTATAGGAGAGAAGAACAGCCCCACAGGGTTTCCAAGGAGCACCTGGTAGATTTGAACTGCCAACTTTCTGGTTAGTAGCTGTAGCACTTAACCACTACACCACCAGGGTTTCCGTGTACTGTTAAGACAGTACTTATTTGGCTTCCTAGGTCAGAAAAATAACATAGCCTTCCAAATGAGGAGGCAAGCAACTAAGCTTTTCTGGCTTGAACCTCCAAAGGAAGGGAGCTGGACTGAGCTGAGAGAGAGAGTCAGCAGAAGAGGGCCAATGAGATCAGAGTGAGGGGCAGCTAACCTCCTAGTCAGCAAGGTGGCCTGAGAACCACCCTTCTTAAAGGGAAATGATCAGCAAGCTTTAAGCCCCCCATGATGGAAGAGCCATCCTCCAACCACGGGGAAATACCATGGGTGAAGATAGGGTCCATGCAGTGGGTCACCCAGCAGGAATGACCACTGAAAGATTGGCCCAAAGGGGTGTGAAACCCCAGGTGAGGGCAGCCAGGAGAAGCTGGAGCTCCATGGACAAGCAGCAGCAAAGTAGTGAAGTGCCCAGAGTGGACAACTGCATGAGACACACATTCTGTAAGGGGAACAACCGCATCCAGCCGAGGAAAGGAGAAAGAAGCAAACGTGTAGAGATTTATACTGACAGCAACAAAGCCTCAGTCATTGAACACTAACCTAAAGGAGTGGCAGGTGATAAAACTCAACCTCAAACCCATAGGAGGGCAGATGAGAAGCTAAGGGACCAAAGGGGTTTGAAAGCAGCTGATGAAGAGAGGGAGCAAAAAGGACAACCACTCAGATTCACCAGAAAACATTACCAGTTCCCCATGCAAGAACCAGTAATGTGGTCAGAGCAAGGGCTGCCCTGGCACAGTCTATAATTAATTGCAATGTTTGATTTTATGTTTAGTAAATGGAGTTAAGCGTTTTTCTACAGAGCCATTCGAGTGTTCTCTAGACAGTGCCTTTTTAATTTACAAGTTTAAGAACCTTAATAAGGAGTTTGTCATGTTCACATAGCTACATACAGCTGGTTCCTAACAAAACACTGGTCACTGGAGAAGTGCGCAGAGAGAGATGGCCTGACCCTGAGGGCCTTTTCCTCCCGGGCTGGTGGAAAGGGTGAAAGAGACCAAAGTCACCAAGACGCATGGTGCTTTATGTCCATGTAGTTGCAAATTCATGCTTTGTGCTTATTCACTATAGAGTATTGAAGAATCTTATATATGCTAGAAGATACAGGTATAATAGACTCAGTATGCTTATTTTAATTAAATAAACAATCCGTGCAGTACTGAGGTGAGGTTATTGCTTGAGCTTACATTTCTTCGGGCATTTTCTTTTTCCCATCTTCATCCTGTCCTTTTTTTCCCAGTTTTCTCATCAGCAGGTCCTTTTTTTTTCTTACTCTTAAAAAATAGCTCTTCTGGGTGTGATTCACATAGTCTGACAGCTTCTCTCCCTACTCAGTTGAGTCAATCAATTAAGGTTTTCCAGCTTAAATTCTAAAATTGACTAATGTTATATGGTCCATTAGAGTAAAATACACGTGTCTGTTTCTCCACTCCTCTGGAGCTCTTTTACCTCCTTTTGGTTTTACAATTTTTTTTTAAACTGTAAACATATGTAAGAAAAGAATTTCTGCTTTTCTTTCCAGTTCAAATGTACATATAGGTATTTAGGGTAGCCTCTGAATAGAAGTTAGTTCATTTGAAAATCCATTTGCTTTCTATCCAATGATAGCATAAGGTATTACAATATAAAATATCTCTCCTGTTGTACAAATCCTTCTATTTTAGAAAATGCAAACTGATAGAAATTGATACAAATAAAAAGCATCATCTGTTTAAAATTCATTATATCCACATTTCACCCCCATGTAGTCCTCATTATCTTTTTTAGTTGATGCCTGTAGCCCTGTACAGATTTTTCCAATTTTCTTGAAGGAATTTTATTTCTTTCAATTACATATGTTCCCAATATTTTAGTTGCCCTTAACTTTTTTTTCCAATAAAGGGCCAAAAGTCATAGTTGTATTAGATTGTCTTTGTCACAGTAGACATTATAGCTACTGTCTTTCGCATTATAGTTTTCCCAGCACTGCGTCTCCATTCTCTTGAATATCTAATGTGTTGATATTATTTTCTGAGACTCTCATTATTTTTAACACTCTACTCAGAGAAAACAATGTATATTCTATTGTTTTCTAAATTGCTTTTAAACTATTTTTAGAAAAGTTTGAATAGTTAGATAACAGTAATGCATGTACATATATTTCTTTTTTGATTAACCAGGGCAAATCAGTGTAAACATAAAAACTGTACACATATAAATAGAAATTAAAATATTTCAAAGACTACGTGTTTTTAACTTCTAAGAAAAAAAATCAATCAAAATATATATTTCTAAATACAAAACCCAAAATGTTATGATTTTTCCTACTTACAGAAATGTCAAATAAACAAAAACATTTAGAATTTTTTATGACATCAATTTTAACTTAATGTCCACTTCATTATTCTGTTCTGCTGTACTGCTTTCAGAACAGAAATAACCAAAAAAATTTCAATTTTTTTAAAAGTTTTTCTTTACAGCTTTCTTCTTTAGGCCCAAAATAAAAAGAAAAATATTTTAAAAATTAAGGCAACAGTCTATATGTGCCATTTGAATAACAAAATCACTAGTAAGTATATCAAGGAGATACAATGCTCTTGTAAGTTTGTTAACTATAGAAAAAAATCAGGTCTTTTTACATGGCCTCCAAATTCAAACCATTAAAACTATTAACTGATGTTTGCCCAGTTTTAGAAGGGTTTTCTAGGTGGGCTGAGGGAGAAATTATAATCATGAATAAGAGAGAAATTACACACAAGGTAATATGTAATTATCTAAGATGGAATGCGGCAAAAAAAAAAAAGCTTTACACCTTTTTCTTGTTGAAAAGTTCATGAAAGTTGATACTACCATGAATGGAAAATTATCGGTTCGTATATAATACTAATGCCATACTAAAAATTAACCTCCTGATTGCATTCAACAGAAGATCTATGCAAAGAAATGTTTTCAATTTGAGCCACAAGGATTACACACACACACACACAAAGGTTCTGCTCAATCTGATTTTACTAAACACATGTATGTTTCTGTGTCAGCTTCTAGGGTGGATGGCCCACAGTATCACCAGGTGTGCCCTTTGAATCTCAGCAAAGGCAACTCCTGTGACACACCCAGACCACAGTCTCAAAACCTGTAGGCAATCACGAGAGTACATTTGGGGGGAGGAAGGGCAAAAGGTTGAGAAACCCATGTTACAAAAGAGAAGCAGCTTCTCTCAAATAGAGCCAGCATCTATCTCTACAGAGCAATTTCCTTCGGCTTGGCTCAGAGAACTGCAGGTATTATCAGACTGAAGATATTGATTTCCAGAGCAAGAATGCCGGCTATTAGGAGGCTCATGTTTCACTGAGAAGCAGTAGTCTATTTGCTGCTGAAAGCAGCAGTCCTTGTGGCACAGTGGTTAAGAGCTACAGCTGCTAACCAAAATGTTGGCAGTTTGAACCCACCAGCCGCCCTTTGAAAACTCTATGGGGCAGTTGTGCTCTGACCTACAGGGTCTCTATGGGTCGGAGTCCCCTCAATGGCGATGGGTTTTTGATTTGCACGTCCACACTTTCCTTGCATTTTCTCCTCTTCCAACGGGTTTTAAATTGGTTTTTGACAAATGCCACGATGCAGTGGATTGTCCCAGCATAGTTACGCTAATATACAAGCTTATTTATTTAAGTGGAGGGGACCCTGAAGCAGGACCCGTTAGCTATTTTACTATGTAATATTTTAAATATTCAGCTAGTGATAGAAGTAATTAAGATAGCTGAGTTTCTCTCGAGGAGGTTTCAGAGAAGCAAGCTTACAGAGGCAGGAATCCGTTTTGAGCAGGGATTGTTAGGTGTTCTGAATACAGAGAGGTCACCCTCCTGCTGTTTGAAACTGCATCGACAGGAAAACCTGGGAAAGAAGTTGCCAACTGCTACCTAAGTAGTCAGCCTACTGGCAAAAGGCTGGCCCCGTGCCAAGAACTCTTAAAGTCACATACACCCAATTTTTCAATGAAAATGTTTTTGTTAGCTGCAAGTCTAAATTATTATAGCACACCTAACATGTAAATAATTTTGAAAATCATTTCTATGAACTTCCCATACAGCATTCTCATTCCTGGAATTGGAAATAGCTATGACTACGGGCTTTTTCCTCTGCTTTAAAATACAGATGCTTGTAGGGATTACCAAATCCAAGGATTAGGTTTATATAGTGAGAAATAAAATATATGAGCTGAAAGCAATCCACTGAGAGGGAAGAGCACTTTCAGACTTTATTTTTAACGTGCCTATGGTGTTTTTTTTTTATGGTGAGTTCTTATTTTTCGTTTTATTTTAAATGAAGACTCACAAGAACACTTTGACTATCTATTTCTTTCTACTTCATGAGAAATGATAGCCAAACCAAGGTATATAAATGACTTCTCTACTTCTCTTACACATGTCTCTATGTAAAATGACCTTTCTAAGATTTAACGATTTTGATTCAAGCATTCATGGGCTATTGAACAGAGATCTGACCTGAAATAAAGAGTTGCTGTTGAATTTTAGTCAAAGATTCTATAGAAGAATCCTGACCAAAAGGGAAAAATGCAGAACAGAATCTCAAATTATCATAGATTATACTTTCTGGAGCTGTACAAGCTAAATGAACCCCTGAAACTACTGCCCTGAGATAATCCTTACACCCTAAACCAAAAATATCCCCTGAAGTCTTAAAACCGAACAATAGTTTAGCTTAACTAATTAAAAAAATGTCACTTTGAGCATTATGCTCTTTTAAGAATCACCTATATGAGACCAACTTGATAACAGCAACTCCAAAGGTGAGATAGGAACCTTAGGGAGCAGTGGGTTTATGTCAACGGGGGAGGAGCAACTCAGAAAAGGAAGGTGAGGATGGTCGCACAACTGGAAGCCTGTAATCAATGTACTGAATTGTACGTGTAGAAATGGTTGAATTGGTAGATGTTTTCTTGTGTATATTCTCAGTGACAACAACAAAATAAATAAAATTTTTCAAAAAGAGTTGCCTTTGAGACCATTAAAAACCAAGACTACATGCCTGTCTTGGAGACTTTAGGTTAATGAAAGCATAGATTTGGACGTTATCTTTCTGCATTAGTGAAGGGAGGGGAAAGGAAGGTAAGATTAGTGAGAGCCTGAGGAAAACCCAAAACAGCAATTAGTAGCTCACTCCCATCTAAGGAGGCAAAAGAGATAAGGAGGAAAATTCTTTATAGAAGTGAGAAAAAAAAAAAATAGGAAGATGGTAAAGGCTTTATTCCCTTTGCCACTATCGCCCATAATTAGAAAATATTGCCCATAGCATAAACACAGAGATAAATGTGGTAAAAAAAAATTTTTTTCATATTTTACAGATGTTAGTCCCCAACCTAACAACATGCCCTCAAAAGCATTCATTTTCAAAAGAGGGGAGGGGCTATACTATAAGTGGTTAGCCTTTATTTATGCTGCCATAATTCACCTTTTTTTGCAGATCTGCATCTTTTTGCCAGACATTCTAAATCTCTTTTCCAGACTTATTAAATCTCTTTCATTGCTAATGTACTCACTTCCTACAATTTGCACCACATTACCCCAAATTTGTCCTCACTCTGCACAAGTGCTTCATGAAGACTCTTATTGTTTGCCAAGAAATTAACTCTCAAGAACAGGCAGAGGTTCCTATACAAGTGCTAATGAGCCATTGGCTCCCACACAGCCATCTCGCCAGTGCAGCTCCCACGCAACAGTGTTAATAAGTATTTAACACCTTTAGGGAGGCCTCCGGGCTGGGGGACAAAGCACCCGAAGAAGGATGTTCTAATTCTCAACCCCAGTGGTTCTCAAACTCTAGCATGTTTCAGAATCACTCAGCTCGCTTCCTAAGTTGCAGATTGCCAGGCCCCCTGACCAAAGACCCTGTTGCTGCAGAGCTGGAGTGAGACCCAGGAATCTGCATTTTTACATATTTTACAACTTCATCCCATCCTTGATTCTAACACAGATAGTTCATAGATAAGGATGGTCCCAGTTTTTGCTTACCACGCTGACGTGATTATTAACAGAGCCTCTTTTTATTCTCAAAGTGTCCTGGTTTGGACAGAGAATATATAGCCGCTGACATTGGCCCCAAAATTATGTGGTCACCCACACAGGCCACATGTTGAACAGCCCTATTCTAGGCTGTCTTTAAGTATGGGAAGTGTTCCTTACGGATTCCAGTTGACTTTAGATCCTATCACCATTGTGTCCATTCATTTGACAAATGTGTCTGAAAGCCTGCTGCCTGCCAGGTATTGACCTAAGCCCTGGGATATTCCACGTGAGGCTTGGAATTCAACTTACATTCTGTAAGATTAGGAAAAGTCAGAAAATAAACATGGAAATAACACAAAAACAATGACAATGTCAGACAGAAAACATGGTGACAAACTAAAACAAGAACTGAGATAAAGACCACCTGTTGATGGGGAGCAAAACAGAGAGGGTGACCAAGAAGGCCTGGCTGAAGAGGCAACTGTACGGCAAAGACCCTGAAACATAAGCGCTTCAGTGGGGCTGAGGGGCAGAGTGGGAGGAGATGAGGCCAGAAAAAGAATAGTAATAATCACAACGACAACATCATCGATGAGCCAGGCACAGTGGTAAAGCCCTTATTATACATATTAACAGCAAGCTATTTTTTATGAAGTATAGGTGCTGTTCTTCCCATTTATAGATGAGGAAACAGAGACCAGGAGTCTTAAGTCACTTGGCCAAAGACCTATAGGTAGGAAGTGATGGAGCAAGGACTCAAACCCAGACAATCTGGTTCCAGTCTATGCCTGTGCTTTTTAAACTTCTCTCTCTCTCTGCCTCTGATAATGATAATTATAACCCCAAACTAAACTCAACCCACTGCCCTCAAGTCAATTCCAACTCACAGCCACCCCATAGGGTTTCCGAGACTGTCAATCTCTATGGAAGCAGACTGCCACATCTTTCTCCCTCAGAGGGGCTGATGATTTCAAACCACCAACCTTTTGGTAAGCAGTCGATAGCTTTAACCTCTGCACCACCAGGGCTCTTTGATAATAATAATGACTAACCTTTAATGAGTACTTACTATTTTACACTTTTCTAAGCATATTTCAATAATCGCATCTCATTTTCACAAAGACCTTCTGAGATAGGTACTAGTATTTGACCTATTTCACTTATGAGAAAAACTCAGACACAGAGGGGCTTTGTGACTGGCACGTGGTCAGACCATCAGCCAATCGGCCACCGTTAGAGCGGGAACAGATCACACAGAGTCTTGCAGGCTGTGCAAGGTCATAGTGAATGACCTTGGCCTTTCTCTATGCATATTTTTACTCTTAAAATCAAGGGTCCAAATGATTTCCCAGTTATTTTCCTGTCCTTAATATAGCTGTAAAGTAGATTTTCAGTATTAGCTTGCAGTCTCTGGCAAATGACTCAAGAATAATAATTATTATTTTTACAACATCTAAATTCTTCTTCGCTCCTGAACTATCACACATTACAGGCCTCCCTATTCTTCACTAAGCAAACTTCCACATTTCTACACTATGCCTGTTAACACTGCTTTTGCATACATTTTGCTACTTAACTATGCAGTGTTTGTGTTTCTTCACCTTTGTTTATGAAGGCCAAATACTTATTATTCCATGGCTTAAATGAACATTTGTTGAAATGTACCCACAGCAGCAGTAGAAGGGCGCACATCCGTATATCACTACTACAAGGCACAGTGTGAGAAGCACCCTAGACTTCTGTGCACACCATCAGCCCACAAACCTCCCCACACTCCCACACCATCACCACAGCTTCCTCCACACACAACCACTGTAGGTTACTGTTTTGTACTTGTTTTCCCCTTTGAAGATGTTCTTAAAATCATCCTAAAATGAGTATCACCTGCATAAAACGCTGAGGCAGGGAAAGCCACCGTATTAAACCTTCCGCCTTGGAAGGAAGAGCTCTTGGGATAGTTGGAAGGCAAAATAAAGTTGATCTATAAAAAAAAAAAAAATTTTTTATATGCTAATGCCAGGATTTTTGCAAACCTAATATATAGGAAACCCTGGTGGAGTAGTGGTTAAGTGCTATATCTGCTAACCAAGAGGTCAGCAGTTCAAATCCACCAGGTGCTCCTTGGAAGTTCTATGGAGCGGTTCTACTCTGTCCTATAGGGTCGCTATGAGTCGGAATCAACTCAACGGCAGTGGGTGGGTTTAATATTTTATAGGAATCCCTGGGTGGCATAAGCAAAATGTGCTTGGCTGCTAATAGAAAGGTGGAAGATTTAAGTCCACTTAGAGATGCCTCAGAAGAAAGGCCTGGCAATCGACTTCTGAAAAATCAGCCATTGAAAACGCCATGGACCACAGTTTTACCCTGATATACACAGGGTCACTGGGAGTCGGGGAGAGTCCACAACAACTGGTTTGGGTGTTTTCTAAATCTCTTTGCCCAAAAAACATACCCCATTATTTCATTATCGCCCTCATTATAATTCCATGAAAAAACACCAAATCTGAACGCAGAGCGGTTAAGTGACCTGCTCAGAGTCACACAAGTCAAATGGCACTGTGAGAAATAATCAAAGAACTAGGATAGCTGAGCAGGACACGGTCTCCGTAAGAAAAAGAGATGGCAATATGTACGGAATCACGCAGCGCTATGAAAAGTAAGAGGAAAAACACTCAGTGAACAATTCCCCAAAACAAAGCAGAAGACGGACCTTACCTGATCTTATCAAAATCTAGCATTTGTGCTGAAGAAATCACCCAGCCTTAATTTTTCAAAAACAATTAGATGGAAAATGAAAGGGGAAAAAATTGCCTTTAGCTGTAACCTACTGCTAATTTTTTGGTCAATTTTGTTGTTTACCACAGCATCAAGTCCTTGCACTTACCGTTTGACAAATCAGAAAAAGAAAAAAAAAAAAGGTATTTGTCGCAATCAGGAGAAGTAGGTTATTAATGGTTCTGAAAAGATAAACAGGATTGCCTCATCCTGAGACAATTATGGTTGGGAAGAAAGTGAGTTTAGAATCTCCGAGGACTCACTGTCATGGCTCAGGTGGTCTTCCTACAACTAGCATTGTTTGTATAATTCTGAATTGCTCAGTACATTTCTTTTTGTTAACAAATCACTCATGAATTCGAAAGGCTCCCTTTTTTAAATTAATTTCAGCTCAAGAAGAAATCTCCCTAAGAAAGCTGGATATTTTACAAAGATAAAATACAAGCAAAAAAAATTTTTTTGAATTATAACATTTTATAGTAGCAAGCTTGGGAAAAAATTGAGATAAACAATTGAGAGTGAAAGGATAAGTCAAATAAAAGCAAAACTTTCTGAAGTGACCTTCCAAGTTGAATCCTTGCATCACTTTGACTCAGGCAACTCATTCTAGTATTACCAGTATTGGCTTGTCAAAATTGCAAAGGGTACTTGTAAATTGCTGAGCCCGTAAGTTCTTGGAAGAGAAAAGTGTTACTATCTCCCAAAAACACAGTTAAAAAAAAAAAAAAAGTTAGGGGTGCATAAAGTCCAAGTCAGCAACCCATGTTTTTATTTAAATATTGTTTCCTCCATGAATTTCTTACTGGCCATCCCCCCAACACACAGATTGGACAAGAGCAGATCAGATGGCCCTAAATGATCCCTCAGAGTCTCTGTACTTCCTTTATCCTAGCACAAGTCACATATTATTGCCATTGCTTGTGTAATTTACTGTCTTTGCTTTTAATGAGGTGCGCTCAGCCTCAAGTAATGGAAGACCAAACAAAATGGCTTGAACAACAAGGATATTTATTATCTCACTTAACATGAAGATGAGAGATGGGGTGGCTCAACATGGTCATCAAAGGATTAGCTTCTTCCTCTCCTTCCTCCCTGTCATCCTCAGCTACTCAGCTATTCCCCTCATGATCACAAGATGGTGGCAGCGTATCTACAGACAGGCCAAGAGTAGAGCCCTACTTGAGTCAGTAGTTTACTGAGTGGATAATCCTGTGTCCCTGTTTGTCTGGGGGAGACCCCTTTTACACCTGTTATCCTGGCATAATTATTCCTTTCATGCTCAAAAGTGTCCCTATTTGAATAAAAAATTATATGACTGCCCTATCGGATGTGCCGGGGCATCTTCAAATCATTAAGTCCTTTTTTTATTTATAAAAGAAGATAGCCCCTCTTGAATGGGGTAAGTGTGAGAATTAAATGGGGTATTTTATGTAAGGTGCCTAACTCCTGCTTGACCCTAAATAGATGGTAGCTCTTTAGATAAACTTCTCGGATGTTGAAAATGAAATGGAAGGTGAGAAGTTGGGTGGCTAGAGAAGAGCATTACGATTATTCAGGTGAGAATAAACAAAGGGGGAAAGAACGTGGAGGTGAGCCGAAATTGCAGAACTCAAAGACAATTGGGCATGGGGCTGAAAGGGGGAACTGTGAAAAGAAAACTCAGTTGTGAGCCTGACGGGCTGAAGGGTTGTGATCCTATTAAATAAAATACAAAAAGACTTGAAGTGGGAAGGGAGGGAGGATGGAAGAGACCTTCCATTCCACTGGCACCTGTCCAGTTTGACAAGCCACACATTAAGAAAAACCCACCTAGGCTAAGAAGCTGGAAATGGGGCTTAGGACCTCAGGAAGGAGCCTGAGGCTACAGCAGGGCACTTTAGAATCATCCTCATGGCAGTTTCTGTAGCTCCAGAAAGAAATGATCAACAGAGAGAGTATAGAGAAAGAGGACTAATGGCCCAAAGATAGAAACTTGGTGGGGGGACCTCTAAAGCTGGGAGTTAAATCTCGGTTTGTGCTGCAAGTTAACAAGATATTTCAGATCCCAGGACCTGCTCTTGAGAAAAAAGAAAACAGCTGGCTCAGTGCTCAGAAAACCATCCAGTCTGCATGTCTGAGTTCATGATTTCTTTAACTCTTCATCTACATACAGGTTCAATTATGGAGTTTTATCAACCTGCCATGAATGATGAAAAAAATAACTCAATCCTCAATCCACATGTAAGGAATACCTATGCCCTTTTTTTAAACGTCCTTATTTTGGATCTTCTCTTGTCACCGCTATGTCACACCTGCTTCAGAAGCACAGGCCAGCCATTCATCTGAGTAGGTTCAGCAACCTTCCCCGGGGTACCATGGGGAAAAGAGTGCTCCTGCCTGCCTCCAAGGTTCTCACTACTAAAGGGTGCTCTGTTGTCTCTAGAAAAAATATTCGATAATTCTCTCACTTTCATCAAAAAGTACAATATTAAATTAGTAATATGAAGTTGAATATAATAATACTAAGTTTAGCTTTGCTATGATTTAATCATCAATTTTCATTATTTGTATACATTTACAGAATGGTATTTAATTTTTTAATTGCTTCTTTTAATTTGTAATATAGTCAGGTGTTTGCTAGCTCATCTTTTTCACGTACATAAAAATATCAGGGGCCTTATTGGTTTTAGTATCCCATGATCCAATTCACCATACAATCTATTCACATTTTCTAATATATTATCCAAAATTTAACATACTCTTAAAGAAGCCACTGGTCTTCATTAAAAAAAAAAAAAAAAACATTGCATCAAGTCAATTCCAACTCATAGTGACCTCATAGGACAAAGTAGAACTGCCCCACATAGTGTTTCCAAGCAGTAGCTGGTGGATTCGAACTGCAGAGCTTTTTGGTTAGCAGCCAAGCTCTTAACCACTGCACCACCAGGGCCCCACTGGTTATCATCCCCAGATTTAAATAGTCCTACTTGTACTTGTATCCTGATGTTTCATCCCCACATGGAAATAAAAATCTAGTCTATCTTTCTATAGCATGGAAAATTCCAAGACGCTGGCTCCTTTGCTCTGCACTGCCCAGTGGTGCTGATACGTTCCACAAATTTTATGATCCAATCTTGTATTTCTCAGCAAAAAGAAAATAAAAACAACAATGAGAGCGTGCCCGCAGCAATAGGGATATCTTTTCCCAGTAACAAAAAATACCTTGGAAAAAACATTTCAACAGCATCTAAATTTTAACACTACAGTAGCAGTGGTTAAGCGCTACGGCTGCTAACCAAAGGGTGGGCAGTTCGAATCCGCCGGGCGCTCCTCGGAAACTATATGGGGCAGTTCTACTCTGTACTGTAGGGTTGCTATGAGTCGGAATCTACTCGATGGCACTGGGTTTGGTTTTTTGTTTTTTTTACCATCAGTTGGAAACCCTGGTGGCATAATGGTTAAGTGCTACAGCTGCTAACCAAGAGGTTGGCAGTTCAGATCCACCAGGTGCTCCTTGGAAGCTCTATGGGGCAGTTCTACTCTGTTCTACAGGGTTGCTATGAGTCTGAATCGACTGGACGGCAGTGGGTTTGGTTTGGTTTTTTGTATACCATCAACTAGAAAGCTTGGTGGTGTAGTGGTTAAGAGCTATGGCTGCTAACCAAATGGTTGGCAGTTCAAATCCACCAGGTGCTCCTTGGAAACTCTATGGGGCAGTTCTACTCTGTCCTATAGGGCCACTATGAGTTGGAATCCACTGGACGGCAATGAGTTTGGTTTTTTTTGTTTGTTTGTTTTTTTGGTTTTTTGGGGTTTTTTTTTTTTTTTTGGCTTATAGCATAAATTAGAATGATCATTTGCAAGGTAATAGAGTTCCTCAAAAAAAAAAAAAAAAGATAAGGAAGCTGGTGTCCCAGAGGCATCCAACCAGGATAAATGAAATCTTCCACTGCTAAAAGATTCATGCAAGCCCCTACAGGCGTTGATGTAAATACCCCCATTCTAGTTTGATTATTTGGAGTCCTGGTGGTACAACGGTTAAGAGCTTGGCTGCTAACCAAAATGTTGTGGTTTGAACACACCCACCTACTCCACAGGGAAGAAACCTGGCAATCTACTTCTGTAATTTTACAGCCAAGAAACCATATAGGGCAGTTCTACTCTGTCACGTGGGGTCACTGTGAGTGGAAATTAACTCAAAGGCACACACCAACAACAAGGTTGATTATTAAGAAGCCGAGGCCAATGCTCAGGCTAACACACAGAGAGTATGCCCCATCGCAGCACACCAATCATCTCCCCAACTTCCCAGCCCCAGAAAGTGGCAACAAATTCAGGTTACACGAGGTGGGTGTTGGCAAATGCCTGCTTGTCTGACAGGCAAGAAGAAACAGCATTTTCCTAACTCAAACTATATATTCCATATATTTTTATTGATTTATGAGTATACCAGACAGCCAAAGCATCAGCGTTTACTTACTTCAATTAAGAAATAATTTTTCCAGAGCTACTGTAAATTGTGTAACATTGAAAGCCTTTTGTGTAGCCATGAAGTTGATCAGATACGGTTTTCTCCCATAATTTTTCTGGAGAAATGACCTAATATTTTGGTGTTTACTTTTCCAGTTTAAAGAGTAGAAATAGAATCAATATGTTATTTTTAAGGCAAAAGTTTACTAACTCAATCATTACAAAACAAGGTTAATATAAAACACAAGGCTATCAACATTGCTTTACTGGGCCACTGAAGAGAATTTTACTTTCTAAATGAAGTACAGAAAAAAATGTAATATTATTGAACTACACATTTTATATTACCTACCTACGAAGTCCTTTATAGTATTTGGATATTTTATTCTATGCTAACTTTTGCTTTCAGAATTCTACCTGCTAACTGTGGGTATACTGTCCTGTGTAAGTCTTACCCACCTGCATATTCTGGCACAAATCTTGGCTCTTACAGCTTCCAAAAGATTCTTTCACATATGTGTCTATGTCAAGCCTCTTATTCCAGTCTCAGATCCACAACTATCAATGGGTCAAGGGCTAAGGCCCTCCTATCTCCTCAGATAAGTAGCATTTCCCCATATCATAGTACAGCCATTGGAATGAAGGACAGACAATTGGGAAAATAATGTTTCCTAAACCTGCATGGCTTTCGATCTATGGTTGGTCAGATTGTAACGGATGAACACAGTTGTTTAAGCTTATTGGTGAGTTTCCAGAAGATAGGTTTCTGAGAGTGATCTTGTCTTGCTTTTCTACTGAAATGCAGTCTATACTCAGGACATCAATTTCACTGTTTTCTTTGAGAGCTTTTTGTTCCTAGGCACATGCAGGTGCAAGAATGTTGTACAAGGCTCGAACTTGTCTTTCAAAGAGCTTACAGTCATCATTAATGCACATATTCCAATAAATAAGAGCTGGGTCAAGAACAGAAGCCTCTAGATCTGATCCTACACTAGTTATGTTGATATACAGTGAGCTCATTTCTATGAGCCTCAGTTTCTTCATCTGTAAAATGAAGGATCTGAGATGGGTGATCTGCTAGATTCCCACCAAAGACAAGGCTCTCATATACTCTATTCTATTGCTAAAATTGGTTGTTGTCATGAATTGAACTGTGTCCCCCCAAAATTTCTGTCAACTTGGCTAGGTCCTTATACCCAGTCTTGTATGATTGTCCACCATTTTGTGTGATTTTCCTGTATGCTGTAAATCCTATTACTATGATGTAAAGAGATGGATTAGTGGCAGTTATATTGATGAGACCTTAAGCCAATCTCTTTTGAGATATAAGAAAGAGAAGCGAGTAGAGAGACATGGGGACCTCATACCACCAAGAAAGTAATGCCGGAAGCAGAGCACATCTTTGGCCCTGTTCTGAGATGCTCCCAGACCAAGGGAAGACTGATGACAAGGACCTTCCTCCAGAGCTAACAGAGAGAGAAAGCCTTCCCCTGGAACCGGCTTCCTGAATTCAGACCTCTAGCCTACTGGACTGCGAGAGAATAAACTTCCCTATGTTAAAGCCATCCACTTGTGGTATTTCTGTTATAGCAGTACTAGATGACCAAGACAGTTGTCTAAATGATGAAAAAGTTATAGATTCTCAGGGTTTTGTTTTAGCCTTTGATGTTTAACATTTCTACCACTACATACCTAAATGTGTACAGATCTCTTCAAAAAGCCTTGTAATTCTTTCAGACAATGTTAATCTTATAAATTTTCTCTAAATGGTATTTCAATATAATAAAATCAAATATATGCAAACTGTCTAAGCTTCTAACTATAATTCTCACTGAGAATGTAAAGCCACTGTGTGATATGGTGGGTGTCATGGATTGAAATGTGTTCCCCCAAAATATGTGTCAACTTGGCTAGGCCATGATTTCAAGTATTGTGTAGCTGTTCTCCATTTTGTGACCTGATATAATTTTCCTAAGCTTGTAAATTCTAATCTCTGCCTGTGGTTAATGAGGCAAGATTAGGTTATGTTAAAGAGGATTAGGGTGAGATACAACACCCTTACTCTTACTCAGGTCACGGCCCTGATCCAATGCAAGGGGACTTTCCCTGAGGTGTAGCCTGCGTCAACTTTTATCCTACAAGAGGTAAAAGCAGAGAGAAGTGAGCAAAAGCTAGGGACTTCATACCACCAAGAAAGAAGCGTTGGAGGCGGAACGTGTCCTTCCTACCCAGAATCCATGTGCCGAGAAGCTCCTAAACCAGGGGAGGATTGATGACAAGGACCTTCCCCCAGAGCTGACAGAGAGAGAAATCTGTTCCCTGGAGCTGGAATCCTGAATTCAGACTTACAGCCTTCTAAACTGTGAGAGAACAATTTTCTACTTGGTAAAGCCATCCGTTTGTGGTATTTCTGTTATAGCAGCATTTTTTTTTTTTTTTTTTTTTAGATAACTAAGACATTGTAAGTATATGTAAATAGGGGAAGAATTAGCCAAAATTAAGTGGTATAAGAAGTCATATCTCTACATTTTAGAAAATCAGAAGAATATTTGCTCTTTTAGAACTAAAAGGGCCCAAGTGCTCTTTCAGACACTGAAGGGGTTTAGCCCCTCAGGCTCACTATGAGTAAAAAAAGGTGGTGAATTCTCCACCTGAAAAATAAATGGGCAGCTGTTAAATGGCTCCCTGCTCCCAAGAACCCACTGGGCTGCTCACACCCTCCATCTTGCAGCGGACTATTTCCTTGCCGGGGCATTCATTCTAGGGAGGTCAGCTCCACTTCCAGAATATAACGCATCCAGTGTGAGGTAAATCACACTCTAGCCAATACGAATAAACTGCTTTTTGTACTTTCTATTTTTATTTCATACTTGCGTTATACCAAAAACATGTCATTTTAAAGATCTGTTGAGTTGATTAAGGTGGAAAAATAGTGGAAATTTTGCTATAAAGAAGGACGTAATGGTGAATAAAAATTGTCAGTATTTACAAAAGCACACATACAGAGAATCTGTTCCCAGGCATTTGCAATGTACTACTGTGTTTTTAAATAAATCTTGACCTATGAAACATATAACACAACAAATACCTAAAAACAAGCTCTCTTGCAGATGTTTATTTAATAAGATACTAGAATGTCTAGAAATGGAATATAAACAAATCATTAGAGAAGGTGGCATGTATAAATATCATTTCTTAGCAAATAGTTAATTTTATAATTTATTACCTTGGCTAAATAGCAAGATTTTAAAGACGGTGTGTCATTAGTGGTATCTTTACTTGTACAAATGAACAACCTACAAAAGAGATTTTAAACTCATATATTGTTTCAATCTGTGTGTGTATGTACACACACAAGTATATATATATATATACACACATGCATGTACATAATAAAGCTAATATTGTTTAAAAATATACTATTTGAATAATTATCTTAATTTAATTCACATTTATACTTCATGATATAAGATGGTAATACAAACATTTTATTCCTCTAGCTTAGTTGATTAAGGCCGCACACTAATATTTCCAATAAAAGGTTTGTTGCTATTGAAATCAACAAATATTACAGACAAATTTTTCCTTTGGGAAAGAAATAATAATTAACTCTCCATCCCCATCCCTAAGCATACCAAGGCACTAGAACTAGCCTGAGGTATTCACACAGTCCACCAATAAGCTTTAAGAGTTGTGTACATTTGTTACAATCTGACCAACCACACATCAATGACGACGCATATTTAGAAAACTCTATTCTCCCATCTGTCCTTCATTCCAATTCTTGAGCCATGATTTTTCCTTGAAATCTTCATTAGAGAGGGTGGCTAAGCTAAAAGAAAAGGCATATTGAGCCATTACAAGTTTTTTTGTTTTTTTTTTAAGAAGTAGGAAGAAAATAGTTACCCTGTTTTTTTAATTGCTGGAAAGTCATCGGCATTGATAACAAAGTAGCAGTTTCACTCACTTGCTTGAATATATAACCTGATGATAAGATAGGGGAAATAGCCCAGTGCTCTGACTATACCCATGGACCAGAACTTTCTAAAACTGTAGGGGCCACTGATATTTGTTGTGTTCAGGAAACTACATTCAAATCTAACATTGAGAATAAAAATAACTATTCATCAGATAACCATGCTACAGACATAATTAAAAATCACTAAAAATCAGTGATATAATTAAGGAGAGTTTTGAGGAGAGCAATTCAGAGGTATTTAACTCATGGGAGTAGAAAAAGTATGTAAAACATTGAATCATGCTATGAATTAAGGTCATTCCTTAGTTCCATTAAAGACGAATACATCTTAATTTCGAAAGACCGATGTTCAAGGAGAGGAGTATAAAGCTTCAAGGTTTGTATAGACTGTCAGAGATCTCTCATAAATGTTTGGGTTTATAAGCAGGAAAATGCCAACAGAGAAGTTTTATGGAGAGCCATGGGTAATCAATACAAACATCTCACTTTCCATTCTCAAAAGAGATAAACAGTTCCTCCCAGGTCTCACGGAATCCTAAGCATTTTTATAAATGTGAGATTAGAACCATTTTCCTCATTTTAATTCTTACTCTAAATGAAACAAGGACTACAGGCCCTTGTACCCACACTACAGACTTTGCTAGTCCTGGGCACCTTGTCAGGGGCTACCCAAGGATGTGGAAGCCTTCAGCCAGGTGGGATTTTTTAAATTAGCACTTTCTAAAGGCAATTACTCAACTGACGTTTCATAAAGCCATCATTTTCTCTAATTCTGTGTATCTACTCTGGCCCTTCCCCCTCCTTCCAGCTGACATCTGTTTTCGTGTTTGTATTTGTGGACTGTCTTTCCGGGTGTAATAGAGTTTTGTCTGTCTGTGTGCTGTGTGTACACAGGGATCCATCTGTGTGCCTGTGGCCAGAAAAATCGTCACTGAAAAATGCAACGTACACCTAACTGTCAGATTCATAATGTATTATTCAAGGTATCTTGACTATTTTCACTGAAACATTTGAGTGCTGATAAATAACTTTCCTGAAGAAAGACCATCACTCAGGGACTTGTTTCTCAGAAATTCAGTTCTGAAGCATTTTACCTCCACTAGCCCCTCACTCGTACCTATTTCCATCTCAGCTTCTAAAACACTGGTTGCCTTGGGCTCCGTGAATAAATAAATATACATAAGCCCTAGGGGGAAATGTCTGTGTACACCTTTAGCTAGTGTCCCGTGGTGTTTTTTTAAAGCTGGAGGGGATCAACTAACTGAATAGCAAACCATCTATATATATTTTTAAAAATACATTTCTAACAATCTACAAGGACTCTTAATTTCCTGTCCTAATGCTAAATTCATTCAACCCTCAGCTTATGGAAATTTCTAAACCTATATACTTTCTTCAGAAATGACCTTCATAGAGAACTAGTATATTGTGATTTCTGCTAAATGTACAAAAATACTTAAGAAGAGACGTAATCAGCCAATAGGATGTTATTCAATCATTACAGTGCTTCCATATGAGCTCCTGAGATTTGGAGGTAATTACAGACTTTTTTTTTTTTTTCAGAATATGATTAAATATGTGGCTCCCCGATCCTGAAGATACAGTTGCCGTTCTCGCCAAATCAGTAAATGAAAATAAAGTTTAACCCCTTTGGTTTTAAATGGGGAGCCGATCTTTGAGTGGACCATCATAAATAATTGTACCTGGGTGACCAGCTGAGTGATCCTCACTAAACAGCAGGGACGCTTTCTGGATTAAAATCTCTCATTTCTTGCTGCTCAATCAGGAAATTACATCTGAGATGAATTTATTGCAGTCTCCTTGGAGAATTAGATTAACTCTCCATTTAGGGATTATGGCGGGGGGGCTTAAGATTTTTTTTTTTCCATTTATTTCCAAACTTTGAGAACCTCCTTGACCACGTTGATTTACACTATTAACGATTTAAACACACAGATGTCCATCGTTTTCCAAAATTTTTCGTCTTCTCAAGACTCCCCCCGACCGCTCCCAGAAGTTTTTCCAAGCCATGTCCTAAACACCTCAAATTTTTGTCCGGAGCGCAAAAGCTTTCAAGAAATTACAGCCACAAAACTTGGCAAAGAAACTTTGTTTCTACTCCAGGAAGGAAAAAAAAAAAAAAAAAACCTGGGTGTTTCTCTTTTCTTTCGCCTCACCATTTTCTAAAAACTTGACATCCTCGGAGTAGAAAAGTAGGTTAATTAGACAGGAGTCTTCGGCTCGGCCCCCGGCGGCGGTTTTCAGGTGGCTGCGAGCCCCGCGGCCTCCCGAGCGCAGAGAGATGAAAGCGCGAAGAGGGTCGCGCCTGGGCCGGCCGGCTGCGCACAATGGCACAATTACTGGTCTAAAGTTCCGTTCTCTGCCGAGCTCCTTGCATAATTCAATCGTAATTAGGCCGACCGCGTTCGCTTTCAAGGCCTGACTTTGAGAGGGGAGGGAGTATTTATTTACTTTGGGGCTTCGCTTGGAGTGCAACTCCCGGATGAGCTGGCAAATTACAGATTGGCACCATCTGCATGGACAGTTCAAAAAGTTTGCTTTCTTGCAAAGCGCAGCCTTTCCAGTTTCCCCTCCCTACCTCATCCGCAACCTGGTGTCACAGACTGGGCGTTCATGGACAGTCCGCCGGAAAAAAAACCCACCCAGAACTGTGCCCACATCCCTGAGTGTCCAAATGCGGGCTTCCACACATTCCCACACTCAACTGCCGTATTCCTTGGTGCCCAGGAGTAGGTCTCAGTCACTCCTGCTCCGATCCCAGAGATTCCGCTCACCTGGGGCTTGGCCCTTGAAAGTCGCCACCCTGGGGGAAAAGTTCAAACGCCAAACCAAACTCCAAGGGAAGGAAACTAGCTTTGAGGAGAAGCTGTATCCTTGGCCCGGTGCGGAGAAGACTGGAGTTGTGTTTGTTTACCTATCATATAGCAGGAGCTATGATCAGGACAAGAGGTTAGAACTAGCACTATAAAGAGGAAGGTACTTGTCAAGGGTATGAACTCAAAAGGTTCCCCTGCAGCGTCCAAAAATCGTAGTAAATAAAGATACATGTATTTCACCATCCTAGTTCTTAGCCTGGAGCCCCGGTGATGCAGTGGTTGAGATGGCAGTTGCTAACCAAAAAGTCAGCAGTTCGAATCCACCAGCTGCTCCCTGCATTGCACTAAGAGGAAGCTCTACTCTGACCTATAGATTCCCTCTGACTTGGAATCCACTAGACTGCAAAGCGTTGTGATCTGGTTTTTCTTATGTGTTTGCTTTTTGGCTTAGTATTTAGCCTCACATTTATCACCTAATATATGATAGACTTCATAGTAGATCATATAGGTCCCTGAATGCAGTTTTATTGTCACTGTTAATATAACTATCACTATGCAACTGGGTTTGGGTTTATGCAACATAGTTCCCAAATGATGACACGCATCTAATATATTTATCACCCTCTAGCTGTACACATGCATATCCTTATATATAGCATATTGCACCTAATACAGTTATAGGATGAAATGGTATGTACTCTTGTAATAAATAAAAAAATGAAAAGAAAACCTGTGAATGTATATGAAATATGGTGAAATGCGTTGGGCAGTATCTTTATACACATATTAGGCAATATCGTGCTTACGGGCAGGTGCTGGGTGATCTGTCTTCCAAACAGAATTACAAGCCCTTTCACCTGTTGCTGATGAAAGTCTGTGGTCACCCTAAGTGGAGACCTGGCGCATGAAATAGTTTCTTTCTTCCCCACAAGCTTGATCACTACTACCACTTCCATGGCAATGGAAAGGAAGTTCTCATTCCAACAGTACACGCGCCAGCCCTGAGCCAACAGATGGAACTCCTATTTCAGAGGAGGCCACCGGGAAACTCCCCAGAAGTTCAACTCCTGAAGTTCTCCCGGGTGGGGGGAGCTGAGTGCAACCTCCCGTTAGAGGAAATTAAGTCTTAAATCTGATCTGGGACAGTCGTCTCATCCGGAGGCCAGCTGACCTAGCAGACCGGGTTGTTGGGACACTGGGTGGTTTGGGGGAGTCCTCCACATTTGCCTCTCCCTGGGGTTCCCTCCTCTCCCCCATCCATCTTACTCCTGACAGCTCTGGGCTCCTTGGAAATGCTTCTCCTGCCTCCGTAGAAGATTCTGAGGGAAGTACAAATAGAAAACTAACATCATTTTCCTATTATTCGATCTCCATGCTCAGAGTTCTTAATTCAACAGCCTTTTTTGGCACTATTCTGCACCTAGAAGATTTAGGTTTTGCCAAATATGCCCACATCTAGGAATCTTGAGCACTTGGAGGGACTTTGAGGATGGAAAAATTGTTCGTTTTGAGCAGTTGTTTGGAGAAGAAGTTGGTGCGAAGGGGACCAGTACCACACCAGGAAAGTCCAAGGGTGGACCTGCCCCTGTCCCTGGGCAAATCAACCTCCGGCGATGGGATAGAGGAACCGCTTTTCTTTCATCTGGACCAGGGCCTCTGGCCCACCTGCCCCTGGAGCTGGGCGCTTAGCAGTGTGCGGGTTTCTGTGCTGTGTTGGGACCATATCCTAATGTCTATAGAAACTTGGAAAGAATTTGATGAATGTGCCTAATTGGTTTAACCCGCCATCTATTCATGCAAAGAAAAGCTCCGTCATTAGACTTAATTAAGTTTGTGTGTTATTTTTTTTCAAGTCGCTGCCTTTAATCCTAGAAACCTTGAAGTCCAACACCAGCATCTGTGTCATTTTAATGACTTTGTTTATTTGTTCAGGATGTGGCAAAGTCACTCAAAATAATAATGTATTTTCCCACATCCCCTCCAACTCACAGAGGGGCGACAGAGCAGGGCAGGTCCATGTCCAACCCAGAGAGGATCTCAACTTTGGGAAGTTGAGGCTGAGCCACCTGGCCAGGTTCCAGTCTCTTCTGCCAGATGCCTCTTCCAGAGTCCGCTATTCAAAGAATTTGGATGACCACCTATGGAATAACTTGCCATCAGATTTGTCCCCAGCTGCTTACTTCAAACATAAAAAAAAAAAAATAAAACACAGTAATCACCTGAATCTTGTGGAATCAGATATTCTGGAAAGGGAGTTGCTAAAAAGCTTCTACACACCTGAGGTGTTCAGAGGTTTGTGGTCACTATGTAACCTTCCCACGGATTCTGCAAGAGAAACGTGCTTGCCGCATATGCTCCCAGTTGGTCAGAACCCAAGGCCCCCGGGTTCATGCAACATCTTCCTTTTAATTCCTACAGCTTTCCTGATGCGGCCAACAGGAAGACAGATTTCCTGGACAGTAGTTGGTTTATGGTTCTCCCCACTCCTCAGCAAACGGCACACACACATACACACACACAGAGCAGCTGTGAGAACGCTTAAAACTCATCCATTATTCATATTAATTAAACTTTGACAATTAAGTTTCGATGAGCTAGAACCTCAACGCTTTCACCGGCGGCACGGGTACATCCGGGACTTAGTAGCCTCTGCTACTTAGAACGTTGGCCCTCACGTCTCCTCGGCTATTGCCTTGGTCCTTTAAAAAACTAAACGTTAAAAGCAAGCATGTTTCTTGAGCATTGATGAAGGCGCAGGGGAAGCTCTAGTCCGTGAAATCTTTGAGCTTAGGTCAAAGACCCTTATTCAGTCAGGGCAGAGTCTTTTTTTCAGCAGCAACATTCTGATAGCATTTTACTTTTTTTTTTTTTTTGGTGTGATTTTTACTTCCCTCTTCCTAAATTTAGGAGCTCACTAAGTAAAGCTGGTCCAGAGGAATGGCCTCATTCTCCAGCGTCTGCTAGAGAAGAAAGAGGAATTTGAGTGGTGGTGTTGTTGTAGTTTTTTGTTTTGTTTTTCCTCACTTTCACCCTCTCTAAATAAAGGAATAATGAAGGAATTATAAACACTTTCAAAGGCCAAGAGAAAAAAAAACAAACAAATGATTTTCTAGAGCAAAGAGTCAAGTGGCTGGTTTTTTTGGCAGGTGCGGTTAGCCACGCTCGGAACTTGGGCGCTGCTCTGCTTTGAAGCGGCTCGAGCGTGGCTCTTTGACAACAGGATCAGAACGGCTCTGTTGACTTTGGGCTCAATTAAGGGCCTGAGTGGCGGGCCCCCAGACGGCTGGACCAAGCCTGGGACTTGGCCGCTCAGGCCAGGAGCCGAGGAGTGTGTCCAGCTAACCCTTAAGAAGTGGGAGTCTCGGAGCCTGCGGAGTGTGCTTGGGCTGGGCTGCGTCCGGAGGCGGATAGAGGCCACATCTCCGGAGCCGCCCCGCCCCGCCACTCCATCACCTGAGAGCTGCTTTGAAAAGTCCGGCTCTATCCACACCCACCCCGCGGCGCCCGGGCTTCGGGACCGGGAAGTCACTTCATCCGGCGAGTCCCGGCTCCTTAACAAGTTGAAGGCTCCGGGTCGCATCGGGAGAGTCTGAGCCAGACAAAACCAGCCTCAAAATTGAAGCCTGACCTTCCCTGCTACCCTCCCCTGCGCTTCCAGAGTGCTCCCCACCCTTGGAGGAGGTGGCCCAGGGGCAGGGACTGTTGGAATTTCGAGTTTCAGCCTTAGGAGATGCGACCGACCGTTGAGCAGCCGCCAGGCTATTGAGCCCTTGGGGCATCTCTGTCGGACCCCCTGAGCGAGCCATCAAAACCCGAGACCATGCCTCACCCTCCCCGGCAGCTCAAGAGAGACCCTGTTTTCAGCCCCGCGTTCCTCCTCTGTCCTTGGACACACCAACTTTCCCAAGACAGACAACTCCGGTATTTTAAAAAATGATCCCGTTTAACAAGATCACTCTTGTTTTATTTCGATGTCCACCGTTCTAGTCTTTCGTCCTGTGATGTTGTCCTCACCCTCAGTCTTTCCCCCACCCTCCCCAGCCCTCCCCCAGGTTCTGCACGGTGGCACACCCGCGCTTTGTTACCGCAGGCGCAAAAATGTCTGCAGGGGCCGGGATGCCGCAGGGAGACAGACAGCGAGAACCTGGCGGCCACGGGGCGATTGTGCGTGTCGTCCGCCCGGCTCTGTTTTTGTGCACAGAGTTGGCGCCGGGGCAGCCCCGGAGTCCCCAGCCCTGGCCGGACAATGGGCGGTTGGACAGCCGCGGCCCCTCCAAAGGGCCCCTCGGCCACGGCGCTGTTTACTTAGTGTCGGGCCTGACCCCGGGGCTGCTCGCGGCCGGTGCGGACCCTGATTCCACCCTGGGAAACTGCTTTCTCCCCTTGATCGGCCGCACCGGCCCGCGCGTGTTGGCCAACAACTTAACTGACTTCTCGAATATTCATCTGTTGGCATTAGCGTTGGGGAAACCGAGGAGCAGACTCGAGGGATAAAGGCCCGACGCCTCTGGAGGCCTGGCTCCCCACACTCCCACGGGTCCAGGCCCCCTGTCTGATTATCTTCGCTTCTTTCCAGAAGCTGAGAGTGTCCACCTCTGGAAAAGTTTTTGTTTTTATTTTACATCTACACGGTCCGGCAGAGGCCAGACAGCAGGCCTACAAGCCGCCCAGGGAATGGGGGCAGCCCTTCTCAGAACGCATGCACACGTATGTTTGTGGGCCAGGCGGAGACTTCTTTTTGTGGACGTGGAGAAGGCATTTATCTATGCGCTGCTTGTCTACCCCTTCCCACAGCCTTCTACTGATACATCCAGATAATCCCCTCCCTGGCTTCCCCAACTTGCCTTTTGGTTAAAAAAAAAAAAAAAATCACCAGGTCATCATAGCAACGATCAAAGGAGAATAAAACTTTTAAATATTTAAAATAAATTCTGCCTTCAAAGTGGAACACAGCGAGTCTTGATAAGAGTGTCTAAAAAAAATGTTGAGTTGCCTTTGTCTCTCACCCGCTGTGCAAATTGAGGGCTATTGAGGAAGAAGGTGCCTCCCTGAGCTGGGCTTCTCCCCAGGAATGTCCCCCCCTTTGAGGGCCTCTCTCTTGGAGGAGCTGCCAGGAACCCACGTCTGCAGAGACAACTGCTGGGGCTGCCCCAGAGTCCCTGGACTAAGGGTGTCCTATACCCCAGCCCAACGGACTCCTGGCCTAAAGATTCTGCTGTCGCCTCCCCACCCCAGAACTGCCACACTGAACCTTTGATATTGCCTGGAGGTTAATTTGGTAAGGCAAGAATCCAGCCCCCACGCCACCTCCCTTTCTCTTATTTCAGGGGATCCCATTTTTCCTCAGGGCGTCCACAGGCTTGAGGGTGGGGGGCAGATTCTTCCAGGAGCCCCTTCTATGAGGAGAGCTGGGCTGACACCTCCAGAGAGACCCGCTGGAGAGGATGGTTGGAAAACCCACTGGGACGGAGGAAGCCAATCTCTGGGGTCCCCGGCTCCCCCTTCTACCCCTCTTCATGACATTGTTCCCGATGACAGTCTAGTTCAGATATGACGAGGCCAGCGCCTCTCTTGAAATGGAGACAGAGGACTGACTAAAGAAGAAAAAAGTACTTTGTAGTCCACATCGTCCATCTTTAATTCAGAGACGCATCTACACGCCGCGGAGAGCTGCCTTTGATCTCTTTGATTTTTTACACCAGATCTGTTATGGACTAAAATTCCTAGGTTTTCCATAGAAACATCTCCATTCCTTCGGGATATTGATGTTTTCTTCTTCCTGGGGGTTATGATATGGTAAATCAGATTCAGAAAAGAAGGGACAATGCCAGCATTCAGAGGCCTGGGGTGGGGTTTCTCTCGGCCTTCCCGCGCTCGCTCTCTCTCCCTCTCTCTCTCTCTGTCTCTCTGTCTCTGTCTCTCTTTCTCTCTCTCTCTCTGTCTGTTCCCTCCCCCTTCCGACTTCCTCCTCTTTTCTTTCTCTGCCTCATTTCTCTCGGTAGTTCCCGGGGAACCGAAATAGGGTTGGGATTCTAGTCTGTTCAAGCCCTTTCAAGCGCCTTCAACTTTGGCGGCGGCGGTAGCATGTTGCGTTGCCATGGAGACTGTACTGTATGGCGGCGGCGGCAGCTCGGGTCCCCCAAACAATGCCGCGCCAAGTGCAGGTTTCTCGCCCTTTTCCGTGCACTTTTCCCTTCGAATGGGGCTAGTGGCCTCACATGGGCGCTGCATCTTGACACGACAACAATCCCTCTCCCCCAGCTCTCCCTTTGCCCCCTCCCCTGGTTTTCCTTCCTCCCTCAGCGTCTTTGATCTATTAAAAATCAAAAGAACAAAGTCAGAGAGGAAAGTTGGGTTTTGTTGTGGCTGCCACTGCACAAAATGGAACTCTTCAAACCGAGCGTGGTGGAACCGAGGTCTGACAATGCTGACCCAGGATTGGTCGTAGCTCCAGGTCAAATTGGACAGCTCTATAGAAGAAGGCCAAATTATAACCAGCCCGGCCAAGGGGCAGCAAGACGGTCTGTCCCCAGTTGGCTGTACTAAGGAGATTCGCGTGGCCAGAGATGCTCCCAGCCCGGCTCCAAGGGCAAAATGGGTGAGACCAAGGCTCTGAAGAGGTCCCTCAGAATAGGAGACACAAGGACTCAGAACAAGAAGAATATCTACTAAATCGTAAATCATCTTTCAAAGCCCATTCATGACAGTGGACCCTGCCCACGTCTGGACAAGCTCCAGCTTCCTCCACACTGCCTGGCACACAGCAGGTGATCAACAAATAATCGCTGTTGCCTTGCTGCAGGTGCACTGCCAAACCCTCCGCTAGAGGGCAGGAGAGGGAGTTTACCCAGCCGGGACGGATGGTCCCCACTATAAATCAAGAAACAACCAAGAGCCGCACTTTGCTCTAAAGGCTGGTTAGATGGTTGCTGGAAATGCCAAAATAAACAGACACTAAATTCAGTTTTATCTTCCCCCAAGCGACAAGAACATTAATATTGTCATAAGGGTTAGATGTCATTTGCCACAATCTATTTCTGGTGTGATCATCTTTGAGCCAGAACATAACTGGGCCATTTTCCCAAAACCAAGACCTTTGTAGAGCCTTCAAACTTTTAGATATTTCAGAGTGTTCCTTTTAATAACATATTCATAACTAGCTACTTAAATATAGTAGCCATATTCACTGAACAGTGATGTCTAGTTCGACATGCAGAAAACCAGTTTACAGATCGATCGCGTCTCCTGAAACACAAACAGGTTCCTTTCAATTTTTCAACTTAATGAGAAAAGTAGATTTTGCCCCCCCACACACAAAAAATTTTACTCAGTTTAGATTTAACATTGTGTGTTCTCCAATTTTGTTGGCAAGCTCTGACTTTTCCAGATGAAAATAATCTTGGATAACAGATGCTATTTCAAATAAAATAAAGAATAAGGTGATGAATGGAAAATGGGAGAAAGAAAGCACAACCAGATTGAAGACTTTTAAAATCTGGATAATTGGATTCATTTGGTGGTATAAGTCTATCGTAAGATTTCTCAGGAACTGGTGGTCTGATGATTCCCTGAAACATTTCATTAATATTTTTAAAGTTTATACTCCAGAATACAACTAATAAAATGTGCTAGAAAATGGACATTTGACAAGATAAAATTTAATCATTTCTTTTCAAACTAGGAGAAAAGTCTTTTCATTAACAGAAAATTCTGGTCATTTGTAACAACAGAATTGCAAGAGAAATACGTTAATGTGATTGTGTTTTCCCTGATATGTATGGGAACAGCATGTTCATATGTGATATGTGAAAAGAAGAGGAAAAATGAATTTCAGGTGTGGAACTATTGCTGGGGATTTATGAACAAATAAAAGATTGTACAAACCCTAGCCAAAAATCTCAAAACTCTAATCCCCAGGTCCTAATCACCAAAAGGAGACTAGGAATTTCTGCCTTGATCACTAACTCTGGTTAAAATGAGATTGAAAGCTGTTAGCAAAATCAGCTGGGATCCCAATGTGTGCATATTCTTGGCCCCAGTGATCAGGGTTTGTGATTTGTGGCTTATATTGTCAAGTAAACTCAAAAGTAAAATAAAGAATCTTTTGTCTAGCAACATGACTGACTGCTGTATGTGCTCACCTACTGGCGAAGCAAATAGAGTACAAACACATACACAAACTCACATACACACAGAATCAAGTTGAATATGAGAGGCTTTAAATATTCCTTTTTTTTATTTTACGTATACCCTCAGTGTTCCAAATAAATCAAGAAACTCATCCCTAGACAACTGAAAATTCAGAAAGTGAACTGGCCAAAAGTTTGTAGGCCACCTTTCTGTCTTCCAGGAGAGCTGAAGAGAGAGATCTGTGAGGCCTCTTCACAGGCAGATGGAAAAGAAGCATGAAGTAACCATGGTAACCACTACCCAGGCTAGAAAAGGTAGTTCCTTAGTCCCTGAATCCTCCTGTCCATTTAGGATAAAGCAGAAATGCAGAGATAGACAGCAAACCCTCTAACCCATAACACATACATGCGTACACGCACACACATGTACCTCAAGGCTCACAAAAAAACCTACCCAGAATGACCAGCACTTTCAGTGACCCAAAGCCCAGTTCACCCCAATTCTAAGCACCCTCTGCCTCATTAAAAATGGTCAGTGAGGGCTCAGGAAAATAAATGTCTTGCCAAGACCTCTTTTCTTCCCCCCTTCCTTGCCCACAAGAAGTCTTAACCTTAGAGATGATGTGGTCATTGTCTGAGAAATGAAATGCTCATCAGAATGAATTCATAAATCCAAATTGTCTTCCTGTTTGGAAAGTTTTTATAATACTATTCCTATCTAGCCAGCTTCCTTCTGCTCGTAAACACCTGTGTTCTCTGGAACAACTGTGTCTTTTTACTGTATCATCAGGGTCCCTTCATACTGCTGAGACATTGTTTAAAAGGCCTCAAAGTGTGGTCCCAGAGCAGCATCCCCAGCAGCACCTGGGAACTTGTTAAAAATCTGAGTTCTCAGACTCCACCCCCCACCCCCCCCAACCCCCATCTACTGAATCAGAAACTCTAGGGGTTTGGGGGCCAAGTAATCCGCTTTGTGGTTTGTTTGTTTGTTTTTGTTTTAAACAGTATCTCTAGGTAATTCTGAAGCCTTGTTCAAGTTAGAGAACCACCAGTGTAAAGACCCCTCAGGTGGCTGATGGGAATGTCCATCGTATGAGGGTGTGTCTCTGAAGTCCACAGATGATGGAAGAAGAGTAAAAAGTCTCCCTCAAGCTGAGAACAGAGCAGCCCAGTCAGAGGCCTTGGGTTTCCACTTGCTTTTTCCCAGCCCAGAGCACTGGGGAACAACTTCTGGGTTCCCAGTCCCAGCTTGCTGTGACTCAGGGCTCTCACGCATGAATTTAAAAAATGCAGGTGCAGGGGTGGGAAGACAGTCATCTCCCTCCAAAGTCCAGAATGGGGGAGGGGAAGTTGCAGACCCTCAGGTATGGAAGGAAGTTGTGGAGGCAGGAGGGGTCAGAGGGGAAGAAACTAGAGTCTCCCAAACAGAGACAGACCAGGGAGCTCAAATACCCCTAATGCAAGGCAGGTGGAGGGGGAGGCTTGTGTGCCCAAGCAGGAGTCTGAGCTTGGATATGCATGAGGGGAATGGAGATGTGAACGTGGGGGGTATCAGGAGTGTGAGGGGTGTGCGTGGATTGGAGGGGTGAAGAAGAGAGAGGAGGGGTGAGGACGTGAGTGGATGAATGAGGCCAAGGGGTGAGGAGGCTGAGATGTCAGGGGGCGATGGGTGGCTATGGGATGTGAGGAATGCCGGTAAGAGTGAGGGAATGCCGGGTAAAAAGGTATGGGGGTGAAGGGCGAGAGAGGAGTGAGGAGAGCACCGGGTGGAGGAGACCTGAGGGGTCTGTGGAGAAGTGATGGAGTGGACCTGAGTGTGGGGGGATGTGAGGGGTTGCAAAAGAGTGTGAGGAGGGGAGGGTGTATGAAGGGCTGAGGGAGTAGAAAGGGTGAAGAAGTGTGAGGGGCTGAGGCACTAAGAGTGGGTGGGAGAAAGTGAGTTGGGAGTGTGGGGAGGCCGAGGGTGTAACAGCTTTGGGCAATGCAAATGCCTAAGGACTGAATAGGTGTGGAGCGCGCCTGAGGCGGGGACGGAAGAGCACTTCTCCTCGCTGCCCAGTAGCCTGCTTTCAGATAAACCAGGAGCGAGTCCCCAACTTTGTCAGGCTCCCAGTACCTGCCTCGCCGGGGCTCCCGGTGGAGATCGGCTTCTGCCTGTGACTGATTAGCCCTGTTGGCAAATTAGGGGGGCTTCTGAAATGTCAGGCGAGAAGGAAGCTCCCACACCTCTCAGGTGGGAACTTTCCTGGAGCCCTAGCTCTTGCCCGCCCCCCACATCTTCACCGCCTCCTCCCCCCACACCATTCTTTCACTCTGAATTCCCTACTTTTACAAACACACACACACACACACACACACACACACACACACCCAAAAAAAAAGATGGGGGCCCAGGCATTTCCAAGTCCGGGATTTTCCAGGAATGCCCATAAGAACGATTTCTGTGTATCGAGATCTTAAATCTCACTTCCTGGCCGCAGTATGGGTTCCTTCCAAATGCCCTCAGGAGCCCAAGGACTGGGCCCTATTGCCCCAGCCTCCCCTTTCGCTTTGCCAGGAACAAGTAATTTAAATCCTGGGGGTGGACGGCATAGGCACTGGAAATCCGAACGCAACTTACTGGGTCAGAGAATGTGAAACAAAACGGAGCTGAAACGAACTCTCTGGTTCTGCTCCAAGAAACCCTAGACCCGCCACCCACTAGGAGAAGGCTGGTCTAGAAGTCCCGACTCTAGCCTGCCCTCCTACTTACACGCACAAGCATAGCGCCCCGGAAGTGGGTTATCTGGGCTCTTCCAACCTCAATTCAGAAATTGAGAATTAACTTCGCACAAGTCCCCAAACCGTCTCTAACTTCTCATGTGCAGAACAGAGTGCAATTGAATAGCAAGTCCTTTTGAGGGTTATTAGAACAGTATAAAACGTATCTACATAAATTACGGGGAATGAATCATCTTTGAGGGGGTAAATGAGAAGATCTCCATCTCACCCAGGTCCTGAAACCCAACCTTAATGTTCCACTTTAATTTCACTGCAGAGTAAATTATACAATTTCACAGATCCTGGCCGGTGTCATTTCATAATCAACTCACTAAGAAAATTAATTACATAGAGTTTTAATGTATACTACAGAATCATCTAAAAGATTTTACCATTTCAGCACCATTTAAATACAGTCATATTATCTTTGAAGAGCACTAATTCCATATGCAAATGAATTTTCAGCAGAGATTTTTCTCAAAAACTCATCTCTTGTAAAAACAAAGCTTGTACCTTAATATTTTCAAATACACTTATTTTTGCACCTTTATTTACTTTTTGCTCCAAGAAAAATAACATCGTAATAAATGTTCAATTATTTGGGGCAATTGTTTCTAGAAATGTTAGAATTTTTCTCATCATTTCTCCTCCATTAAAACTATGACATTCTTTTGAAAAAGAGCAGTTTTGCCAGTTATATTATGCCCTCATTCAGATCAAATAATTACTATCTATCCTCTGGAACACTTTTAGAGGAAACCACCTACAGATTTCAGAGTATAAATACTTAATGTTGTTTGTGCTTTGGGCTAGAAATATGCACAAATTCTAGAAGTCCGTCAACAATAGACCAAATCAATCATTTCTCATCCTTAATTTGATTTGCTATAATTAAATAACTACATGAATTAGTGGACTAAATACTTGAATGATGCCTAGGATATGTATTAAATCTGTTTTCGAATAATATGTAGATATTTTTCTAATGTGATATGTGTTTTATTTAAAAGGTTCCTACTTCGGATTCAGCAACTTTGGAAATTCCTTAAACACCTAAACAGATTTTTACAACCAGACTCCAACCTAACTAAGTCTCTTGTATTTGGCATCAAGATTGTGGATTCTAGGTAGGTCCCCATTCTCCCATAATTTTCCACAAACCTTGTCCACCACAAGCACAGCTACACAGAAGCAAAGGCTAGACACACATTTCTGACTAACTTTTTTTATGTCACAGTAAACTACCTCAGAAAATAGAGCCCTAAAATGCAGAGGGGCAAGAGAGTACCTAGGCCAATTTTACTTTGAAATGAAAACATTTTTTCAACTAGTTTAGATGATTATGAGTTCAATAAAATGTGCAAATTCACTCTGAGACCTCCAGGACGATGCCAGCATCTCTAAATCTAAAGACAAAATACGCAGGCTGACATTCATCTTGTTTCCTGTCAGCTTCAAATAATGGTTTTGAGATGGTTCATATCTGCCACATTGTTCTTTAAAGAATAAGGTTAAACTGAAAAGGCCGATTTGTTAGTTAAGAAATTTTTAAGAGAGATTATTGAAAAATGAAGGTGTTCTTAATTTTCTTCCCCCCCCCCCCCCATAACTTTTGTTGATTCCTATTGCAAGCCTCTCTGTAACACCATTCCCTGTAAGGTGCTTGCGCTGGAATTTATCTTTTCATTTGCATTCTGGGATTGTTGTTTTTTACCTTTCTGTCATTTTTGTGCTCCATCTAGATTTGGTTAGGAACGCAGCTCTTGTTAAACAAATTTCCCTTTCCCTAAATAGTAACCCATCAGAGAGAAGGTAAATTCTGCCCAGAGACCAAGAGGAAGAGCTCTCACTGGAGGACTGGTAACCCCCTCCCCTCCACCTGAAGATGCTTAAAGGAAGCCTGAAAGAAACCTTGTCAGCATTGGGAAAAACCATAGTGTTCTCAGGCATTCACATGTACATCACTAGGCGCTAGTGTGAGCTGGTGTAGCCCTGGTCAACTGCATCCCTTTGGAACGAAAGAAACAAACACTTCTCCACCCCAAAAGAATGATGCACCCTGAAGGGTACTGCAAATGCCTCCCTTTTTCTTAATTTGACCTCCCTGTGTCTGCAGTCTTAATTGCCCCAGAAACTGAGCCCTGAAAATTGGTGAAGTTTTGCCATCTCTCTGATAATGAAGGAATGTGAAAAATTCAGCACCCAGCTAGGAGCCACAGCTGAGGGAAGTTCATCTTTTTCCCATGTCAAAGTTCAGGCAAAGACAGCCAGTAAATCATTTCAGATTTACGGTGTGAGGCTTGAAAGGGAGGTTGAAACCAGTTTTGGGTTTTTACAAGATTTTTTTTTAATCTTCCTGCTAAAGTATTTGGTTTTACTGGAGGAAATGTTCAGTCATACAGCTTAGGAATTGGGAGAACTTCTCATGTTCCACGGAGTCTCCAGGGCTCAGATAGCTGTTGAGTGGCCATAGCTCCTCCAGGAAAGATAAATCCTCAAGGTCCTTTGGGTTCATTTCCCAAAACCATGCAGTTACCAGTTGTAGTGGGTATTGGCCCCTCACAGTTTCCCTCACAGTTTCCCCCACTGTTTCTCTCTCTTCTCCCTTCACCCACTCCCCATCTTTGTGGAGAAGTCAACCCTAAGGGGACTACACTGACGTGCCCATTTTCTCAAACAAGAATCTATTGACTCCTTCAAATACAAAGTTTCCTCAACCACAAATTTTGTATCCTATTCATCCTATCAACTTTTCTAAAAGAAAAATTGTAAAAAGAAAAAGCCAGAGAGATGTGTCTCCCACATCTAAATGGTCCCCTATTTAACCAGCAACTAGCAATCATCCGACATTAATTTATACGCTTTGTACAAATACCTAAGCTATTTAAAAGGCTGCTCTGGGTCGTGTGTGGCAGGGAACATCTATCTGGTGAATAGGCAGTGTCACACGGTAGCATGCTCCCTTGTCAAGGCTGATTGTGTTTTAGGCAAACATTTGCGCAAACATAAAGGCAAAGGTCAAGGACTGTTCAGTCCCAGTGTGTGCTAATTCACCTAGCGAACCAATGGGGCAAAAGTTGCATTTTATATGCTTGCCCGCCAGACCCAGGCGCAGAATGCTGCACCGGCTAATGAACAAAATCGCCTCTGATCAGCTCCCTTGTCAATTTCTCTCCAATTCCCCAGTCAATTTCTCTCAGCTTCCTTAGAAATACAATTGGCGAAGACGTGTCTGACAACATCTGGATCAACTCTGCCCAACCTCTGGCGCATAATGTGTTTATTCTAAGTCCTGGGCAGAGACGAGCTAATAATAATAAAACCTGGCTTGGAGCAGACGCTTGCAGGTCGCTGTTTAGTGCTTAAATGAAGGACCGCTCCGCACTGGCTTCTGAATATCCATGCCATAAAATAACACAGCAGACCAACAATATTATTCAAATCAGAGTCGAATCCCAGAGCTATGGGCTAGTGGCAGGACAACGTATTTAACTACGCATTCGCCGCGTTGTCTGTGGAAATATGTGTGCGTGCGCGCGCGCGCTGAGAACCGAGTTTCCAGTTTCTTTGGGGCCACTTTGCTCACAATTCAGCGAACACAGGCATCGCTTTCCAGAGAAATACGCTTTCCACACTAATATATCTAAACCAGCTCCCACAGATGACTCCTAGTTATTTTCCCAAACCCAGGGGAAAACAAAAAAACAAATAATTTCGAGCAGACGTCAACTTGAGCGACTCGGGAGTGGAATATTTTTAGGGTTAAACAAACGCGCGCGCGTTC
Source organism: Elephas maximus indicus (assembly GCF_024166365.1). NCBI lineage: Eukaryota > Metazoa > Chordata > Mammalia > Proboscidea > Elephantidae > Elephas > Elephas maximus. The sequence goes on along the minus strand of NC_064841.1, from coordinate 12,497,699 downwards.
CAACCTCTAAGGTTTACTTTGCATCAATAATCATCTGGAGAGAACCAATGGCTGAGTTTTTCCAAAGCGTCCATTTAAGGGAAGAGGCGTTTTTTTCCCCTGGTAAACCCAAGAGTCTCAGCTGTGCGCGCCCACAGCAAATTCATTTTTTGTACACGTGTAAATTCCTTCCTGCGAGTCAACCCGTAGGCTCAGCTGCGAAGCCGCGCGGCGCCCGCCTCGGGCGAGAGAACCCACGACTTGTTGCCTCTGCGGCCCGAACAAGGCTCCCGAGACCCCGGCCACTTAGAGCTTGCGGGCCTCTGAGACTGGGATGGCAGGACCCAGGGAGAAAGCGCCTCCCGGTAAAACACCCGCAAAACCAGAGCAAAGTCTCAGGCGTCAGCCATCCCAGGAGCGAGCCTGGAGTTAACTTCCTCGTCTCTAAAAACAACAGAAAAACACTCCCCAAAGAGTATTTTCAGTGCGTTCCAAAACCAAAGAGAAAACAGAAGAAAATGTAACTTACCCGGACCTGCCACAATACTACATTTTGAACGTCCTTTTAACACTTTCATTCTTCCTTTAGTGCTGCAGCGTTTTTTGTTTGTTTGTTTGTTTTGTTTTGTTTTGTTTTGTTTCCTCTTGTCAGAAACCAACTCTCAAACTAGCTGCAGTAAAACAAAAATAAAATAAATAAATAAATAAAACTTTTTTTTTTCTTTTTTCCCCTTCTCATATCTTGCCAACTAGAATCTGCCTCAAATACTTCTTCTTTCTTTCTTTAGGACAATTCTCTAACCACCACCTGGGCAGCTTCACAAGGCTTAAAGTTTGTGTGGTTTGTGTGCGCGAGTGTGCCTGTGTGTGTGTGTGTGTGCAGGCGTGGGGGGTTAGTTGCTTTTAAAAAGACGTCCTTGTCATTCAGAGTAATAAAAGTGTGGCCCCCCATCTTTGGGTGTGGGGTTTGTACACGCACCTCTCATTTCAGTTTAACTTTTTTCGAGCTGAGAAAGCTGCTAGCTTACTTTCGGGAGACTTTGCTCGTTATTCATCTGTTTAGTCGCCTCAGAGGCACAAAAGCCGATCTGCGGCGTTATGAAAAATGGCCTGGGCGCGGAGAATGTCACAGTGGTCGGCGTATTATTTTAGCCTTCTTAAAAAAAAAAAAAAAAAACTCAGGGAAAGTTTGCTTTTGATGAATTCAATAAAAGCGAAGCTGCAAGGGAAGAGGTTTTCAGCTAAAATCATACAGCATGGGGCAGAGCTTAAAATAGCCAGATGGCCAAAGGTAGAGGGACCCTCTCCATTTCAAAACCCAGATCTAGAATTCTGCCGGCTGAGCCTCTTAGCTTATTTAATCCTAAGTGTGTCTTTTTCTGCCCCCCCCCAACCCACCCATTGATTTCCCCCGCTCTTTTTTCCACCTCCTTTTTGGTCCCCCATCCCAAAAGTTGCTGGTAAGACCCTGTTTGGGGATTTGTAGAAGTCACTTTTCAAGTTTCCTTTTATAACAGAGTTAAACTTTGCAGTGCAAATGGCCTCGAAGAAGTTAACTAAGAAGGACGCAGTGTCCATCAGGTTCCAGGTTCAAACCCTGCCGTTCAAATTGGTACAGCTGAGGCTTTTGAATCTAAAGACAAATATATTCTCCACCACGCCCTCATCTCCGACCACGGAAAATCCCTAGCTTTGTACCCCCCCCATACACTTTGTGACCCCAACCTGCAGAGTGTGGTATTCCTGGTAAATGTATCCACACACACACCCATAGCATCCTTAAGCATCAGAGAAGCACTGACTGGGATAGTCACAGCAGCTCCCCTCCCTCCCAAGTTTGGAATGGGGGGTGGGGTGGGGATGATGAAATTAATATTCAACCCATGTAAGTCTTGCTCTGGGAGCCCGATGCTGCCCAAGCAGAGAAATAGGGGCAAGGAGGGAAAAGGGTCAGAAGTAAAAAGGGATGGCTGGGCTTTTTCCCAGGGCTCTTCTTCTCTAGATGGGGACATGGATCTTCTGCCACACAAGATCCTGCCCCACAGCGCCAGCCCTGGCAGGATTTAGTGGGGTGTGCGTGTTTGGCCCCCAGCTCCAAGAAGGCCTCCTGACTGCAGCTCCAGGGGCTGAAGACCTGGATGGAAGGAGATGAGGGTTTTCAGAAAGATTTGGCGATTGGGGCCCAGTGGCCCAGGCCTAAGCTTGAAAGGGAAGCCCCCAGTTACAGGGGGTTCGGGGCATGGAGGAGGGCAGAAAGGTCTGAAAGAGCTAGGGGTAGCACCTGGGATGTATCAGCTTCTGCAGGAGAAAGGGGAAGCATTGCTGAACTGGATTTCCTGTGCCTTTGCCCCCCAGACTCGGCACAGGGGAGAGGCAGCCCAAGGAGGGAGCACATTGGGCCTTTGGCTTAGGGCTGCCCTAAGTACTGACTCTGCCATTTCCTGCCTGAGTGACCTCAAGTATAGTCCTGAAACGACCTCAGCCCTCAGTTTCTTCATCTTTAAAATGGGCATAAAAATACAATCTGCTTCATAGGGTTATTTTTTGTTCTAAATAGGATTGTGAGTAAAAAGCACCCACAGTAAGCATACAAGAGTCACAGTTGTTGTGCTGTGGGTGTTGCTGTTGTATTTTGTTATAAACACCGATATAGGCTTTTCTGTGATATAGGCTGACCTCGAAGCTCAGGCTCTCAACCAGTGGTTTCCGGGCCACCGCTGTTCTCACACTCTCGAATCTGGGGAGTGTCCAGGCTCGGGCCCCTAAAGCCCCACAGAGACCTCAACCATTTGGGGACCTAGCCAGCAGGCTGAGAAGGAGTCCTCACATGCATCAGCAGCAACCATAGTCAGTGGCCTGAGGGCCCCCGCTCCTTTCCCTGTGCAGAACTGCCTGGGATATCCCCAATCTTCTTCCCTCAAAGGTGCTGGGGCCCGGAAGAAGCCCCAAAAACTGATTTGAAGAAGACCTTCTGAAAAAGATCAGACGTTTGCGATTTCACCGTCTGGGAGCAAAAGGACAGTGGGGGTGAAGAAGCAGAGGGAGACACCCCAAGGGCAGAGACTGTCCCACCAGCTCACTCCCAGCCCCAAGTTCACACTTTGACTTTTCCAGCTCTCATTTTTTTTTTTTTTTTTTTGCACGGGTTGCAGGGAGAAAATTTCTTCCATCACCTTGGCTGACATAAGGTGGAGTTTGGCCACTGAATGGGAATCCAGGCCCCCAGCTACTCTGGGGCCCCTTAGTGAATCAGGCACTGTAGCAGCTTGGAACCCAAGACGAACCTCTGAAATTCACTGCAAAATCAATGCCCCCATCTTGTAGGACAAATCGAGCTAAAAACTCACAAAACGTGGGGCCAGGCCACATCAACCCTGGTTGATATGGGAGAAGCCTTCTGACAGCCACTTGGAGTTCCCACCCATTGTTGACCTATAAACTGAGTCAGTGAGGACCCAACTTCTGTCAGTACTTTGCCTGCCTTGAGCTCCACAACAACTCCCACGGCACCTTGCGCCTCAGACCCAAAATGGGGCACTGCCTGGCGCTCAAGTTACAGGTGGATAAGGTTCCCTATGTCCTCAAGGGAAGCGGATACCAAAAGTCCAACCCCGGCCCTCGAACTCTTTCACACCTTGCGGAGACTCACGCTGGGGTCAAGGGTTGGCTCAGGGCGCAGGCAGCCCCTCCAGTTAACGGCTGCTGCCAAAGCTCTTGCCGGTGACAGAGTTTCCAGCCGCGTGTCACTGAAATATTGACACCCTGAAGAAGTGGGGGGGGGGGAGAGTTCCCCCACAGAAGTTTGTGTCTTCACCCTTTATAAATGGGGAAAAATTGATTGGGTTACCCCGAAAATTCTGTAGTTTAAACTCCGAAAAACCACCCGTGGGCAATAGAAGTGTGTGTGGGGAGGGGGGTGAGAATGATTTAAATAACTGTCCCAACAGACCCCCGACCTTCTGGGCCGAAGATTTCTTATGATTAATGGGCTTTGCTTTGTGCTTTACAATTATAATTAAACTATAGGAGACTGGGCTCATTTCAATACGGGACCAACTCGGACATGATGAATTGCGCTCTGTTCAAAGCACTCGCTTCACTTCAGCACCCTATTCTGATAACTCCTTCGGGTCCCCAAGTTTACTGGTGACAAATACCACCCCCACCTCCCAACCCTCCACAACTCTCTCTTAACTCTCATTTGTTCCTGGCTTTCTGGTTTGGGCAGGCGTCAATGGGAAGAAACTTGGGCGTCGGGTGAAGCCTGTTCCCGCCCGAGGTGGGGCTATCACATTAATTGTCCCAATAAATTGAGATACAGTGTGCACGATGCAATGGCGCAATATGGTTAGAGTCCACGTGTATGACTTAATTAAGCTATTTGCAGCCTGATGCTGCAAGTCAACGGGTGTGCAATGGATTAACAATCGCCGGCTCCCTTACCCTCAGGATGGCGCATAATTACTTCAGTAGCCGTACAGATCAATTTTTGATGATTGTGGAAATCATGCTTGCTCCACCAAGAAGCCGTTTAATAACTCTCCCTTGTGTATTAAAAAAGTAGTGTTTGGAAATATTTTGAAGTCGCTCCCAACATTTTTATAGGTTGCGAGTGTGGTCTTTAATGGGCCGCCGTTTTATTCCTGTTGTATATTTTACAAAGGGGCAAAGGCTAAACTCTAAGTCTGTGCTCCGAGAGGGAATTGGAGTCTCCCTCTTGCCCTCCCCTGGGCGAACGCCTAGCCCTTATATGCCGGAAGCCTGGTTGGTGGAAAAGGACGCAAAGGACCTGGATGCAGCCTCGCGGTAGAGCACCCAACTAACTCTGAAAAAGTCTCTCTGGCCCCAGTCCCATCTCTCTGTCTCTTTCTCTCTCTGTTTCTCTGTCTGTCTGTCTCTCTCTCTCTCTCTCTCTCTCACACACACACACACACACACACAGACCACCTCTTTCTGCTTAAAAATAATTGAAGGGGACAGCGAGTGCCTGCTCCTTCCAACACCACTTCCCCCATCTCCCCGGAGTCCCGAATGTTGCAAACCCCTCGGGGCGAGACTAAGGAAAGGAAAGCGTCTGGTGGCCGGCGGGGTGGTGTGTACCAACACTGGCTGATGAAATTTGCAAGGGGGCTAATGAAATTATCCAACTTGATGACAGCGATATTGATATTCCGACTTCCTGGGATCCTGGGTCTTTGTTACCAGTAAGATGGCGCCAAAGTCCCAGCTCACTTTCACCGTGGCTGGGGATGGATGGCAACAGTGTGCATTTGTTCCGTGGGATTTAGTATTTGAATCTTAAGCCAAGGCTGATCATTTGACCTCTCTGGATTGAACTAAATTCATCACCTATAATTTTATTAAAAAGCCTGGTGGCCATCAATCATAATGAGTGTATGTGGAGCCAACGTTTTCAAGGGGTATGTGTCAACTTCCCGGACACATGGGGCCTCCACCACTGCTTCCCTGTCCTGGGCTGAGAAGTCACAGACCCCAGATTCCCTCTGAGGATCCAGGGTCAATGTGGAACCCATTGGAGTGGGTGTGGCACTTGGGAGGAGGGCTCTTTGCTAGCCCAGGAGCAGGAGCTGAGCTGGGTGAGATGAAGTTCATCCCCTCATTTAGGGTAAGTTCTAAATGAATACTCTGCCTTTAGACTCCAGAGATGGGGTGCAAACAGTATTTCCAGGCTTAACCTGAAGGAAATTTCATAAAATTCCAAAAGGTGAAAACTCACGACCAAGACCAAGGCTACTCTCCCCTATTCTTGGTCTTGCTGAGGCAAATCGCTTTGCGGTTTCAGTATATCTGGGCTCACACCTCTGTGTCAGTATCCACATACTCACTGCTAGTGAAATAAATGTTACGGCATTCTTATTTAAAAAAAAATTAAACAACACAAATTTTCAGTGGCCTTTTAAACCCAACTCAACATTAATTCTTAAAAACTGAGGTTGCAGAGTCCCTGTTTTGAAGGTTTCCTCGTCGAAGTTGATTTGTTCTAGTACCTGAAGCAGGTGATGTTTCTGCAGAGACATCTGAATGACAGCAGGAGTGAAGGACAAATCTAATAAAGCGTGAGCATCAAAATGTCATTAAACTTACAAAGACGAGACTCAAAATCACCAAAAAGGTAAATGTCTTCATTAGCCTGATCTCTGAAGACTGTCGAACATTTCATTAATTTATAATTTATGATTGTTTGACAAATATTGAAAAGTATGTAAATATGAGCGGGATAATGTCTTTTCTGCGGGAGATGAGGAAATGACCCAAAGTGTACGTGCCTGCAAGATTACACACAGGACCCAGATCTGTGTTATCAAACTGTGCCGCCCCTTTAGCCAACATATTGTGCAAGTGACAAGTGAAATAGTGCAGATAAACCAATGGTTTAAAACGTAATAAAGACAACAGCCATTTGCATTTTTTACATTTTATTACAAAGGTAATTTACTATGACACATTTCTGAATGTAATTTATGAAAACATGTTAGAGCAATTACATCGTGTATACAGCCCTCAGAGCTACAAAATTCAGATAAATAATAATATTATAGAGCTCTAGAGACTTTCACTATTGGAAACATATCATGAAGGGAATTCTTTAAAAAAAAAAGAAAAGAGTCAGACAGGAGAAAACGGTGGCATTAAAATTTAAACTTAGAAATAAAATCTTGAAGAACAAAAGAAAATAAATGAATAATATTCTTTGCTGGAGTTGCACCATTCAATCTTTCTGAAGACAATTTGCTTACATTGTGGGGTTTTTCATCAACCAGGATGTTTATCTCTCCCTGGAGTCGATGTTAGATATAAAGGTATTAATGGTTTCTGGGGAAGCATCCATGAGAGGAATGTATGTATCTCTTTCCAACTTCTGAGCTCATTCCTTCTCTCCATTGCTTTAAAGCACAAGGTCTCTGACTGGTTCTAAAAGTTAAAGAGCAATCTGGTTCCCTATGATCGGTACAGTCTGAACCAATCCTTCAAGCAAATTTTCTACACCTGTCTGTCAAGAGTTTTCAAAATGTAAGAAAATTCCATGAGGAAGAAGGAGAGAAAAGCTTATATGGTAGAGGGCAGAATAAAAATGAAAGATGTTTCTTTCCTCCTCTGACTCCCAGAATGCTAATTTCTTTTGTAGTGACTCCATAATATGTTCTGAAACTGGGGGGGGGGGGGGAGTGCATGATTATAGGCTTCAAATGTAATCTCCAACTTTTTTTTTTTTTTTTGGCGAACCTTCTTTCCTTCTGTATTTGTAGGTCCAGTGTTTCGCATCTGCTTTAGATTTAAAAGATGGTCATAAAACAAGCCTGAAATTGACTCTTTTTTTCTTTTTGTTCTCTGGGGGTGGGAGCCCTGGTTCTATACTACAACCTTGAGGCAGGTGCAGAGTGTGCTATAGATTTGCCTGAAATATTCATCCCTCAGGGAGCATTACCTGCTATGATAGACTTATGGTCATAATCCCCCCACCCCCTTACCCCCACTCCGGCCTCAGCCTTATTAAACCTCTGCAACCTAAGAAAACAGGCCCTTGACCCAACTGAGGACCGACTTGTGGGACATCAGCAGTAGATAATGGTTGCTTCTGCATCTTCTTTTGAAGTCAGGGGTCCCAGCAGCCCACAACTACTGGTCCCCAAAACTGCCTTCTGGCCACGACACCTCCTACTGGATGCAGAGGTGCCGAAGCATTTGAAACGTGCCCACAGAGCCCCATCCAGCTGCCAAATGGGGGCCACAGCCGTGTGCAGCTGGCCAACTCTTTTTCTAAGAGGAGTGGGCAGGTGAGTCCAGGGTCTAGCGACTGGTACTCTCTGAAGGCTCTGATCACGGACTCCTCCTGCTCAACTTCTGGCGTCCAAACCGGCCAAGCAGAGCACGTTTCTATCACCTCCAGGCGAAGTTAGCGCCCCTTCCCCCCTCCCCCTCCCCCATCCCCCCCCCACCAAGATCGGGCAGGTCAGCACCGCTGTCGGACAGACCGATCACTCTGGGACCGGCTCCCTCGTCCATTTCTCTTCTTTCAGCGGCGTGGGTCGCCCTGCTATTCCACGCTACAGCCATTTTGCCCTTTGCTACCCCTGAGTTCCCCCACTATGATCCCCAGGCAGCCAAGGTCCGGGCTAGGTCCGAGCGCCCGTGGCCCTGGACAGGGTCCCCGCGTCTCCTTCTTGCCTCTAGAGCTGGACCGGGTGAGTGGAGGGCAGTGGCTTAGTTCTAACCAAGGTTAAGTCAGTCCTGCGCTCTGGCCTTTGTCTCTCTCTCAGTGTTTAGGGGCCGCATATGCTTTTGTGTTGCAAACAGCAAGCGGGGTCCCCGGGAGTCCCTGACCCTGGGCCTGGGCGGGAGCGCCGTTGCCCTGGACGACTGGAGCTGGGCGGACCTCTGGGCAGTGGTCTGGCACAGGCACGCTGCCAGGCACAGAGGTGCAAGCGCACACACGCAGCGGCCCGCGCACAGACCACAAAAAAGTTCCTTCTTGCTTAAATAAATAAATAGATTTAAGAATGAATTTCGTAGATGATAAACTACTTGAGTTCGTGGATTAGAAGAAGGGCGGAAATGCAAAAAAGGTGCAGCAAAGAGCCGGCAGAGGAAAAAACTGATACCTGCTGACGTGCTGACTCCAATGGGCCAACAATTGCCTAATAACAAATGCAATAATGAAACGGCCGCATTGTTTCCTACTAAGCTCTCGTCCGTGACCCCGTTTATTTCTGCCAGGCCATGTTTTGACGACTTACAGTATATGCAAAAACAAACTTTTCCCGCGGTGTTATTTTTCCCCCCTTCTTCTCTGCTTGTCAAGCTTTTTTTTTTCCAAACAGTCAGATGATTTTAAAAAGAAGGCAAAAGAGAGAAGGGAGAAAAAAAAAAAAAAAAACCTCTACCACTATCACCACCCAAGAAATGATAAATAGCGTCGCATAGCTAATCGCTGGAGGGCGCGTTTACCAATTCATAATCATTTATTCTTGGTGATGTATGGCTCTTACTCTTAAATCTGAAAAGCTTCTATTTGAAGGTGTAAATAGCTTTTTTTTTTTCCTTTCCTGCAGTAAACCTTCCTGCATTAGCAGTGATTGATCTCATGTACAATTCGTCCCAGAGTGCTATTTTACAGGGGGAACACTAGCTTTTGGAGATTAACTGGGGAGTCTGTTACATATTAATGAAGTCGGGAGATATACTAACGTTTTGGTAATTTAGTTATTTGTGTCTATAGCTGTCATCGTTATTTTCTTTTAGACCCCTGCGGTTGTTATCCATCGAATTAAAAAGTGGTCCTTAGAATTATTTTTTTTTTCCACTGGCAACTAAATGCCATTTAATGTGAAAAACAAATGTTGACTTCTCTCTTGAAGGAAGTGTGTTTCTTGGCAAGACATCAAAGTGTTTTAAACTGTATTAGTGGATGATGTTAGTTTTCTTACCCAGAGCCTGCACTCAAGTAATAACTAACAGGGGAAAAAGAAAAAAAAAAAAGTCTTGGCCTGCCTCTATACTAGAAAAATTGATATTCTAGAAGAAGGGGAGAAAGTTAAAACTCTAAAAGTGTTCCTAGCAAGGGGTCTCCCCAAATCATTTGGAAATCAAAACTGAATCAATGTTGGGAGGGGTGGGGGAGAAGGAGGTGGGGTTGCTCATTGATTTGCAAGCTGATAATTAATATCCTACCAAATGAGACATCAGCATCATTAATGCCTGTGTGTTCCAGGAGAGACCTTGAGTGAATTCCAATCCCGAATAAAAGCTGCATCCAGCAAAGGGGTTGCTTTTGCGCTGGGCTAAGATGGCACTAATCCTGTTTTCCTGTAGGAATTTTACATAAAGAACGTGTTCCTAAAATGCTCTTTGGCTTCCCACAGGCTTCTGGGAGTCTGTCTGCAAAAGGAAGGTATCCCCAGCTGCCTGGGTTCTCTGGGGACACAGGGCCATAGTTGGTTTGGGGAGTGAGGCTAAGAGGGGAGAAATGTGATTACCAAACATCGTGGTCAGAATGGAGTGAGATCCCCGCCTTAAAGTGGTGATCCCGGAGTTCCACTTCCAGGGAGCCCGGATCCTGCCTGCCTGTTTCAGGAGAACGGAGGAATCCTGCCCCACCTCTCCTGGGGACATATCCATCCATGACTCTGTAGAACATAAATCTTAGCCCCATCATCCTTCTGATCCCCTACCCCAGGCTGCCCCTGCCACTAATGGAGACCCCCCCACCTTCCCCTCCCACGGCCCCTGTCACCACCATCCCAGAAACCCGGATCTGTAGCGTTGGACGACTGGGGCGTTCCAGTCCACTGTTGATAGGGCGGCTTCAGGAAGCAACAATCTTTCTGGAGCCACAAAACGCTGAAGCCCGATGGCGCCCTTGTTTGCCAGGGCGCGCCCCTTTTGTTTTGGGGGGGGGGGCGATTTACGTTCTTTATAAAAATGTGGTTTGGAAAAATAGAAAGGGCCTTGAAAACGTTGTTACAATGAAAAAGGGACAAATTAGAAGACATTTTCCGTGATCAAAGGCTGGAGGGAGAGCGCGCATGGGCATTCACAAAGCTTGACTTATTCACTCCCCTCCTTTGCAAGTCGGGGCAACAAGCGTGTCCCCCATTGACAAGGCGCCCTATTCAGACTGCAGGTGCGAAGTGGGCCGGCGCGCCCGGCCACATTATGTCAAGGTTGTTGGAGATTAGTGTTCGGCCTTAATAACTAAAGCGCTTGATTTACATTGGAAAAAAGCCCCCTCAGCCGTGAAAACAAAATAGTTGAACGCGTGATCATTGCGAGGGCGGCTGATATCCTAATACTCGCATTGTTCTTGGCCGGGTCTTGGCGCGCCTCGGCCTCCTCAGGACCGCAAGGCCCCGGCTGCTGGCCCTGGACCAGGTCTCCCATCACGTCCCCAGTCGGGGTCCCGGAAAAGGAGGTGGGGGGACAGTTTTACTAGGACCTGAGTAAGACAGAGTGAGGTTTTCCCTGAGAGTCCAGATTGGTCTCAGGGCAGGAGCAAAGCAGGAGATAAAAGAATGTGGGCGTTCCAGGGCCTGGACATGCCCAGTGTATGCCTATCCTCAAGCGGGGGCAGCTTCAGCATTACAGCCTTCCTGTGGAGGGAGAACTGGGAGACTTGGCTCGAAGTGTGTGGGCAAGAGCAATGTTACTCACAGGTGATGATCACTTAGGGTGGCTGGGGAGCTGAAGGTGCTTACAAAGAGCTACAGCAGCACCCACTGACTTGGGCCACCTCCAGAGATGCTAGGGAATGTCAGGCCAAATTCTCTTTCTCCAAGCAGAGCCACTTCCTGAAAAGCCCAGAATTCTCTGCAGCTCCCCCTGCCTCGATTTCCTTGGGCTTCCCCTCTTTTGTTCTCCCAAGGATGGTCCTGCATGTCCCTGCATGGGTATTTCAGGGTAAATTCCATCCACCTAGAGCCCCCCAGAGCCTCCCTTCCTGTGGCTGAGAAGGGGTCGAGAGAACAAGAGATCTGCAGATTCCAACCAAGAGCAGGCATTTCAATATGGATATATGTCCATTCTGACTGCGACGCTTTTTGTGGAAGTCAAGCTACTCAAGGCAATTTCCATAAGCTGTGTCCTAGAAGAAAAGGTTCGGTGGGGACAAGGTGAGAAAGCTGTTAACTATTGTCTGGTCCTGAAAAGGTTGTAAGTCAGCGCCTCAGTGGCTGACCTGTCAGCTGAAGGTATAAAGGCTTTATTCATGCAATTGCTGCAACGTTCTCAGCTCTCACAAAAGTGTTTTTATGATTCCCTTTTCCTACCTCTTTCCTTAATTAAAAAGCTGAACCATTAGAATAGCACCTGCATCAGGTCCTGACAGTGCCTGCATACTAATTCCGGAGTCTTTACAGCCAGTAATTATAACATAAAATCAGAGATTGAATAAAACAGAAGGATTTTGCTCCCAAAGCCCTGCTAATCCCCTTTTAAAAGGGCCTGGTGAAATAATTCAGAACAGTTTCTGGAAGTTGGATTACCGCTCTTTTTTTTTTTTTTTACTTTTTACAATGAAATGATATTTCACACTTAAAAGAGGCTTTTTTTTAACAACAGTTTTTTTTTAAAGAAAGTTGTAGGTTTCTTGGACAATAGAAAACTTTTAACTACAGAGTTCTTGCTCACTAAATGCAGTGTTAGAAAATGTAAGGGGAAATTGGATGGCATGTTTGAAACACTTACATTGTCTCAGGTATCACAGGCTTCAGTGTGACTGGGATTGTTTAAGCTCATCAAGCAACTCTCAGAGGAAATAAATGAGTAAACCTTTTGGGGGTAGATACATATTTTTCATGACTAGAAATATCTACTCTTCAGACAGAACACTGTTCACCAAGATGCTGGGCATTTTTGTTGTTGTTGTTTGTTTTGTTTTGTTTTTATACTTAATGAATACATTGATGAGCACTAAGGTTAGAAGCCCCCATTAAACCCTGAGCAAGACCTTTCAGTGGGACCAGCCAAGGACTTTGAGCTGTCTGCACTTTCTCCCCAGTTTTGGCAAAGAATGTCACCCTCGTCTGGCTACTCTGATCTTGCATGAGCCAGCCGTCAGTAACAGACAAGAGAACTCTGGGTCATTCTTCTAATATTTGTTTAATTCATCCCCAAGATACTGTCTTTGGTAGTTTTTTTTTTTTCCTGCTTTCCTCTTTCCTCCATTATTCAACAACTGTAAATTGCAGCCAGTATTTTTTATCATAGAGTATTACCCAATTTTTGTTTCTTTCCTCTGCAGACATTTCCCAAGGCTGCCCGTTGATTCTGACGTTCAAAGCCATGCGCGGCCCAGCTAGCCTTGTTTCAAATGGATCGATTTCCTCATCCTGCATTTTGGCTCCTGTAAAGTCTACAAAGGCTCTAAAAAGGGCCAAAAATGCTGTGCAAGTTTCAAAGTCCTTTCCCCTGTCATCTTTGCATTCGATTAACCTGCATCCTGAGTTAATTTCTTTTTTTCTTTCTCTTCCCTCCCACCCAGTTGCTTTGGATGTTTGCAAAGCCACTGGAAGACTCAGAGGCAAAACCCAACACCTCTCCTAATTTCTTGCTGAGATTCTTTTCCCTGAAGGATTGCGGAGCCTGAGCTCCATAACGTTCCTAGAAAACTCCCGCTCATTTTCCTGGTCGAGGAAATTTGAGTGAAAAGGCACCACGGTCCTGATGCTCAGGCCAAAAGTTGGTAAGAATTAGAACGTGTTGCTTGTGAGACCCTCGGACACTTGGTGAACCAGATGCTATTAATTTCCCGAAATGAAGATTCCTGAGAGAAAACCAGGATGACGACAAAGGTCCTGATGCCTCCCGGGAAAGAACGTGCTTTTGTGTGACTTTTGGTCAAACGCCCTGTCCTCGGCTTCCCGGTCTTCCGCCCCCATCCCCCACTCTCATTTTACCGCCCTCGCCCCGCCCCCCATCTTGAAAAGCCGGCCCGGGACTCACAATAACTGCTGAGACTTAGAATCAAAATAGATCACCATCTGGGCCGGCCGGGCCACCGAGCTGACTGCGGTGCCAGCGTCTTAACAAGTCATGGGGGTTTCTCCGGCTTCGTTCACTACCCAAATACGCTGGATTCCCTCTAATTTTTCTTGGGTCTTTAAAAATAATTTTCATCTCTGCCTCAGTGCCCCGCTGCACAGGGCGCTGAAACGCTCAGGAAAGGTAAGCTCACGTGGCTTCTGAGGACCCTCAGCTAGCCTCGGGGCTACCTGAAGGCGCTGCGCCCTGCTATGCAGCTTGGGGGGCCCCGGTGGTGGCACATTTTCTAGGAGGGACTGGAGATAGTGGCAAGGATGTGGGGATTAGGAAGGAACTCAGACGCCCCCGGCCTGTGTTCTTTCGGGGTTTCCGGGACTCTACCCCCATCCCGCTGCCTCCAGTCCCCGTGTCAGTGTCCGCCCGCGGCGCGAAGGGAAACTCCAATCTTTCCACCTGCCTCTCCGCACTCCCTCCCAGGAAAAAGCCTCGCCTTGTGGACACGGAGTCGTGCAACTGGGCCCATCCCGGGAGTGGAAAAGAGCCTGCCAAGGGACAGGTGTCCCCGACATCCCACACTGGGAGCTTAGAGAAGGAAAGGCCTGTCTCTGAGCCTTAGAGCACTAGAAAAGCCCAGGCTTCTTCGCAGCCAGGACTTTGGCAGAGAGTTGGATGGTGTAACGTTTGGTAGAGGGTTGAATTCACTGGTAGGGCCCATAGCTCATTTCACCCTAGAATCACTTCCCTTGTCTAGCAAGTTCCTTACCTCCAATTCTGCACTGGCAGTGCCCAGGTCAGCACCGAGGCACCTTGGCTTGCCGATAATCTCCACTTGGCCTCTCTTCCTCACCACCTCGATACCTCTGTCTGTGAAAAGGCTTTAGTGAGTGTGCTCTCTCAAAGACGTCAGGCCAAGAAAACCAAAGCTACAGAAGAGGCCCCCCTAACCTGCTCCTGAGACCTAAGGGGAAGGTGTTAGTGAAAGATTAGAAAAAAACCTCGATACCTCTGTCTGTGAAAAGGCTTTAGTGAGTGCGCTATCTCAAAGACGTCAGGCCAAGAAAACCAAAGCTACAGAAGAGGCCCCTCTAACCTGCTCCTGAGACCTAAGGGGAAGGTGTGAGTGAAAGAGATTAGAAAAAAAAAGAGATTAGAGGGGGCGCTAATTCCAGTACCAAGGTCGATGGGCCACCTCCCTCAAGGCTCCCACCGACTTTGACATATCTTGACTGTTCCAGTGGCCCTTCCCTCGTGGCAGCTCTTTTCACACCTGCGCACAGCCCCCGCGCCTTTGCACAAGGGGGTCCCTCCTCCTCACTTTCTCTCCAGGCTCTCAACCCTTGCTCTAGGAGCTAGTTCTCCAAGGTGTTCTCTGAGAAGACTTAAGGGTCCCCTCTCAGGAACCCCAGTCCTCCCACCCATCCTCTATGCCCTCCACCCCAACCAGACCAAAGTGAACCTACTTCTCCCGAGTTAAAAAGGAGCTGGAGCAGTGCTCCAGGAAATGGCACCGGAGCAGTAGGCACAAGGAAAAGGGGGATGGGGTGCCTAGAAGCACAGTGACCCCAATGGAGGCTGAAGGAAGGCTCTGGTGGCAGGATCGGATAAGAGAGTGCACACATTAGAAACCCTAGGGGAGATACAAATCCAGGCCCAGGGAAGAGTCATGAGCGCTGTAACCTCAAGATCTCACTCAGTGTTTCAACCTTCGCAGATTTCTAAAGGGAGCTGTGAGGCCCGAACTTCTGCTGTTCCCTCAAGGAGTGGACCCAGCTGGGAAGACCCTTGTGGGCAACTGTACAGCTAGGCCCCGCCTCAGAGCTCGAACAGGCCTTGACGCCAGTATGCCCTTTCTTTTTCTTCCCACCAGCTACTAGGCTCTTCTCCAGGAAATTAGGGGTGACTGGTGAAAGGGTACACTACACTTGGAGTCAGGGGAAGGCAGCCTTTCCCAGCAGACACCAAGGGCATCGTTTTACCTTTTTCCAGGACATAATGTAAGTTTGCTGGTAGGTACCGGGGTCATTGGGATGAACTTGGGGATGAGGGAGGTCTCTTCCATGATGATTGCTTTGTTGGGCCCCTCCGTTTTGCTGACCCGAACAACTAGGCCCCAGAGGCAGGGCCGGATAACCCAGTAAGCAAGGTACACAGTGACCAAATTGTGCCTTTCCACCAGTTTGCAATGCACAATTTCACGTAGCCCCCACCACGTCAGAAATATGGTGAAACCCAAGTGAAATTGCTCACCACAGATTAGCAAGTAAGCACAAGTAAGCTGGTGCGTGCCTTGCTCAAGCAAGTGGTACATTACTGTGCTTACTGCCCTGCCCAGAGGTGTTTCTGTGAGGCAGTGAAGGTAGGCAGGGGAGAGGACTGGAGGCTCTGTGCAGGCTCCAAACCTCTCTCAGGATGACGAAGCAATAACCAGACACCCGGATTCAAAATAGGAAGGAAAACATCACCATCATTTATTTCCAAAGAAAATAGCAAAATGGAGGTCGATGTACACAAAGGTCTTTGGAGGGGAAAAGAATCACAGATTTTATTCCATTTGTACATATTTACAGCAAGATTAAGCCACAGCTTTCAACGATGTTTTTCATTTAACAATTACTTTCAGTCAAATACGTAACAGCTTTTTTTTCTTTCAAGTTACTTTATAATTTAATTGATACTAAGGGGACAGATGATAAGCCACAAGCAGTGTGGGTAGAAACCAAAAGCCAAACCCCTCGTCATGGAGCGGATTCCAACTCTTAGTGACCCTATGAGACAGAGTAGAACTGCCCCATAGAGTTTCCAAGGAGCACCTGGTGGATTCAAACTGCTGACCTTCTGGTTAGCAGCCATAGCACTTAATCACTGCACCACCAGGGTTTCCAGTGTGGGTAGAGAGGATACCAAAGAGTCTGAAGTTTCAGTCAAGCTCTGTATGTGTGTGTGTGTGAGAGAGAGAATTATTATTATAAAACCTTTGCCTGACTGTATAATTCACATTCATTGCAATCATTACATTTTCCCATAAATTAGCGGTTTAAACAAACATATGGAGACCTCCAGTAAACAAATAAAAATCAATATAAGAGACAACATTTTGCAGCAACTATAATAACAGCATGGGTTACAGCTTGGGGAAACTTCTTGGCAAATCATTTAGTCAGCACACACAGGGTGGGGGGTTTTAGAAACTCATTTTTACAAACCACCTTTAAAACCACAACAGGAGATTTGAGGAAAGCTAGGCAGGGTGAAAGTTTCTTCCCTGGCCACGATACAAAATGAAAAAATTGACAAGTGTGGATGGGGGGGGAGGGGGTTACATGCACACAGGGGTCTCTACGTTGTAGACCAAATCTTCTGAACTCCAATGGCCAAGATTCTGAAGAAAACAGGAAATTATTAAAATGTCCCTCTCCCTCAAGCCACTCTCCTCTCTACTAATGGCAGAAAGGCCTTGTTGATGCTGCTAGTGGAAAGAAACACACAATGGGTCTATGTTTAGCAGAGGTTGCCTTTGAAGGAGCAGGAAATATTAACTGCTTGGCTGCAGCTTTAGGTTCCAAGGTTCCTGGGCAAGAATATTGGAAGCTTGAGGGATCCCCAAAGAAGCTCATCCAGGTGACTTATCTTGTGCTGATTGGGTGCAGGTCTCAGCAGAGACAAGGAGATACACAAGCATGGGTGTGGGGTACATACCCTCTGCCCACACCCTCTCTGCAGTCTCCTCCCATGTCTCCCAGCTTGTGCAAAGGGTCCACCAACATCTGCACACCTCACCAGGCCCTGGCTCAGAAGTCCCTGGGTTGCTTTTGTTTTTCCCTTGGAAGGACTTAGTGCTTAAGTTATCTGTTGGTGTAGTGTGTGTGTGTGTGTGTGTGTGTGTTTTAAAGGAGTTTGATTTTATCTCTTTAGAAACGGTTTCAAACTAACGGGGCAGGGGGAGTTTGAGAGAGAGGAGAACAAATCGCTGACAAAGAACCTTTTACATTTCATCAGCGTTGTTAGGACGACAAGCAAGAATGTCTCAGATAATAACTCCCACTTCAAAGATTTCTCAGCTCAATAGAAAGCGGACCATCCTTTTTATTCAACCACAAGGACTGCCACTAAAGAAGACTCTGCTGTTTGATTTTTTTTTCCACTGTGTTTATTTTTCCCCTATTCACTGGGGTACTTGGATAAAATAAACAACAAGACAATTAAGCGAACATGGACTTCTAACTTTCCTGCCATCTTCCCGGTTCCCTTGGCCTTGGGCTCTTGAGTTCGTGCCCAGGGCCAGCCCCAGGCCTGAAGGGCCCCACACACCCAGTGCTGGAGAAACAAATTTGGAAACCACAAGAGACTTCTGAGATGGAGGAACAGAACAGGCTGTGCTGGGAGCTAGCGCAAAAACATCTGGAGGGAACAGGCTGAACCCCACAGACTCCTCCATGGTGGCTCAAATCAAATTCAGATCTCCACCTTGATCAAGATTCTGAGGGGTGCTTTGCACAAAACCGGGCGGGGGATGCTCATTTGTTAAGCTTCGGAGGTTGCCCTAAAGTCATTTACTCCTGACCCCGGAGCCTCTTTGGGGCGCAGTCAAGGTGCGCGGAGTCCGGCTCCTCCCTTTCCTGAAAGCTTCCCTGGCGCCAAAGCTCCCCACATCGGGGCTCAGAGTGAACCCCTAAACGCCGGCGAGGCAGGTCTTAGGGAGGAAGTATATACTGGAGAGCGCAGTGACAGTATTAAATGGCGTGAAAGCAAAGGTCAGCGCAAATGTATCTTAATAGAGTGTCTGCAGTGAAGTGTGCCGCCTTTGAAGGGGCCGCTCCCCGCGCGCATTTCCATGGCGAGCCTAACGCTGCATGCTGATGCACCGTCAAACTCACACTTTCAACCCCAAAACCCGACTCTTTGAACAACCCGAGCTTGATTAGACCTTTCTCCTTTTCTTTCCCTCTTACAAACCATTTCCTCGCCTTTAGAAACTCGCCATCAAACCCAAATGCGCCCTCTGATCACCGCAGAAAGCAGAAACAAAGGAGGCTGAGCGGCGATTCAAGCGGCCCTTTTCTTCCCTCCCATTATTATCCATTTTTATTATGATCGGGAACAAGTGCCCATTCGCGTGGGTTTTGTTTACCGGAAATTAAATGAAAATGATTTAGTCCGCGTCAAACAAAAATATATACTTGTATACACAAGAAAAAAGGCCTGTTAGACGTAAATATTATGTCCTTAATGAAAAGCCTGGACGGGCTCCAGGCTCGGCCTTTCAGGATTTCAGTGCGACTTGCCCATTGCCATAGAAATCCTAACTTACCATGAAGATGCACCGTGGCGAAGAAACACCGCTTTGTGAGCGGGCCCTTTGATGTCGCAGGCGAGAGATGCGGGCGCTCAGCTGCGCCGGGCGAGATTACCTTGCGAGCAACGCGGTGGACATCTGTAACAAGCAAATGAAAAATTAAAGGCGATTAGTGACTGACCAAACATTTTTATTTTATTTCATTATTTTGGATGGGGGGCCTAGAAACAGAAGAGAAAGAAACGAGTCCTATTGGGTTAGGGGGAACTTTGGAAATCTGGGCAGAAGGAACAAGTTTCCCAGCTGCCCTTTGCACCTTGGCCGTGGGACGGGAGTTTCACGATGGGAACAAGTCGTTTGAGACGACTGCCCGAACGGGGCCAGGCGGCCTCTGGGCGCTATTGTCCAGGGGGGAGGAGGAGATGGAAGCCCCCTCCCCCTTCCACAAGCGTCGGGATTCATTAAGGATGTATGTGAAAGATTCCGGGTTTTATTTGGGATAATGGAACACTGCCACTCCAGTCAGGCCGATATTTACCTAGCGGAAGTTGGGAGGCTACAGGGCAGGAGGTAGAATGGTCTAACGGTGTCTGCAAAGCGGAGAGCAAGGGAAAAAAAAAAAACACAGAGTGGCAGGGCAGCGACTTATTTTCTGGGCTCAGCTTTTAAAATTGAGCTCATTAGCCCCCCCCCCCGGGGTGGGGGTATTTCTCCCCAATTGAACTCCAAATTCTTAGGGGACTGGGATAGGTCTGCCAAAGCTTTTCCTTCTTCGAATCTCAGCTAGGACTTTGGGGCAGGCCCATCCTCCGTACAGAGGATGGCAGACTGGGAACCCGGCCCTGGTCCCCCCCCCCCCACCCTCTTGGCAACAGTTGCAAAGGTCTTCCTCTCCCCGCCCCCAACATCTGGTTCTTTTTCTGAGGATTTCATACCCAGCATATTACATACACATTCAATGTAGACCTATTGGGCGTTTGCCTTCACAGCATTTATTATTCCAGTGCATTCCCCTTAAACCCCCCTCTTTTTTAAATATAAGACCAACGTTGGGCGATTTTGACAAAGACCGTCACAGAATTGTGGAGATTCACCCAGGCTTGGCCCCTTTGACCAGGTCGCTTGGCCGTGGAGGCCGCGGCGCAGTGACGTCATTGGCCCGCTTCCCCTCACCACCTCCCCCTCCCCCCAGCTCTGAGCACCCATGATTCCACAGGAAGCATTTCGGCAGGGGTAGGGGTGGCAAAGGGGTGATTGGTCGATAGAGGCCTCACAGCATTGCATCTTGAAGCCCCTCTCATGCTCTGTTTGTATTTCCTGTTGGGGTGGACTCATCCTCTACCCCAAGTGCGTAATGCCTGTGGCACCTGTGGACAAACAGGCAGACAGACGTGTACGTGTGCCCGGGTCCGTCTACCGGGAAGTGGAACTCGTGGCCGCGGGGGAGAGGGCTGCACCCCTCGAGACTTATCTCTTTTGCAGAAGTCCGTCAAGACAATATTTGGGATGGGGACTTTGTGTATTTTCGTTTCAAGGATAGCTGGCGGAGGGGAAAATGGAGAGGGCCAAAAAGGGATGGAAACGGGAGACAAGAAAACGGCTCTGGCATTCCTTCTGTCACCTTCCCTGCTCTGCCACCTTTCCTGCTCAGAACTTCCGTGGCTGGGGTCGCTGGGGGGGGGGGCGCTGGGTGGGAGCTCACTGGGAGCTGGGAAGCTCCTGGAGGTGGGACTCTGAGCGGCCCAGGCCTCGAGGAAAATACTTCCCATTCTGTGGACCAGGAGGGAACTTTATGACCTTACTTTTGCCACCTGTAGTTGCCAGGATTGCGCATAAATTCTCCATATATATATATATAAATATACGTAGTTTTTTTTTTTTTTTTTTTTTACTGACTCTTGCTCTCATTTCTTTACCCCTGACACTGGTTTTATGCTGCCCAGGCAGTCCTGACCTCTGTGCGTGGAGTGTGGGCTTGAGTGGATATGACTGTAGAATAAATATCGAGACCATGTTTATATTATAAAAAAATCGGTATTGTATCAGCACATTCAATGAGCTTTATCAGGCAATTATTATTGGTAGCCTGCAACCCTCCCCTTCCTTCCTTCCTTCCTTCCTTCCTTCCTTCCTTCCTTCCTTCCTTCCTTCCTTCCTTCCTTCCTTCCTTCCTTCCTTCCTTCCTTCCTTCCTTCCTTCCTTCCTTCCTTCCTTCCTTCCTTCCTTCCTTCCTTCCTTCCTTCCTTCCTTCCTTCCTTCCTTCCCTCTCTCCCCCCCTTCCTCTCCCTCTTCAAGCCTCAGTAACCCGGCCTAGACTTGGAATCGGTGTACGCCGGAGCAGTAACGACAGCAGCAGCCCAAAGGCCGGAGGTGGCAGCAGTCGCAGGGCCAGGTGGTGGCGCGGGACTGGGGGAAGCGGCGAGGGTGGCGGCGGCGGGGCCGGCGCCCTGACACACATACCATTCGCTCAGGTCAGCGCCACGAGCCGCCACCGCCACTGAGGAGGCCACCGGGGGCTCACGGCCGCAGTCCGACGAGGGCGACACGAGGGCAGACGGCGTGGCCGAGTCGTAGCCAGAGCTGGGTGGCGGCGGCGAGCGCCCGTGCACCTTCATGTGCTTGCGGAGCGAGCTGGGGTGCGTATAGCACTTGTCGCAGCCGCGCACCTTGCACGTATATGGCTTGTCGCTCGTGTGCACGTGCGAGTGCTTCTTGCGGTCGCTGCTGTTGGCGAAGCGCCGCTCGCAGCCCTCGAACTCACATCTGAAGGGCTTCTCCCCTGGAGGAGGCAACGTAGAGACGTTAGTGCGCGTGGGCCGGGCCCGGGCTAGCCTCTACTCCCATACCCTCGTTTCTCACCCATTTTCCGAAAAAGAACCACACAACATTTTCAGAAATTAGAAACCCCTTTCCTGCGCGCCTCAGGCGGGGCACCTCCTTCCCGCGCACAGTGCGCCCCCTGCGTGATCCCACCCCCCACGTCTTCACCCCTCCTACTCGCCGGACTGGGCCTAGGGGAGGGGGAGGGTACGGAGGAGGAGCGACAGTGACTCCATTTTAGTTGAGTTTCCGTTCTCTAAAATCCTGATTCTTCCTGATTGTTTTTCTCCAAATTTTCTCGACTCAGAGCCAGGAGCACCTCTGTCCGGAGAAAGGAGTTGCCTGAGGAGCTCGCATCTGCTCGATTTAAAGTTGCTAGTGCAAACAAACTCCCCCACCTCCCCTCCCCGCACACACACCGCATCCCGGCCCAAACTGCTTTCTAAAGTGGGTTTTGGGCAAACGCCAGGGCAATGGAATAACCCAAGTATGTGCAGCCGAGGTACACGGCGTGTGCGTAATGTGGATTCATGTTGCAGGCAAAGAAATTCTGAGCAATGATTCATCTCAGAGACGTTTTTTACCGCAAACAGAGCCCCCTCCCCCTTTCCTCCTAGCCCCTGAGGACAAACATGTAGCAGCATTCTTCAAATCTTGCCTAAACCGTCCGGGATCCCTCCAGATCCGCGCTCCCGCAATAATATTTTATTACGCTGTTTCAGCGGCTTCCCGGAGACCCTGCCGCGATCTGCCCACCCTCCCAGTCAGAGCGGACTGTGCAAGGCCCGGCGGTCTGCCCAGACCGCCCCCGTCTGGCTCTCCCACCTCGCAGGCCCGAGCTAAGGGGCCGACCCTGCAGGGTCCGCGGGCCGAGCCGGGTCGGATGCCTCTCCCACAGTCGCACCCTTGAACACGGCGTATTCGGGATGAGCGCGGAGGCTGCAGTCGGGGCCAGGCCCCGCTCTGCGGACCGGAGGGCAAGCCGGCGGCCAGGCTAGGCCCGCTCGCGAGCGGCTCGGATCCGGGGCTGCGATGCCCTGTAGAGCAGAGGGAAGGAGCGAGCGCACGTTGGGGTGGAAAGCTTGTCAGAGGACCGATCCCACATCCTGACGCTCGCGGCCGGCTAAGTTCGCTGGCGTGGAGGGAAGGAAAGGACCCTGGGAACTGGGAAGCCCAGATTCCTGCCAGAGCTGCAGATTTTGAGGGGAGGTGGAGGAGGTGGCTGGGCGCTTTAAACAAATGTATGCCGCCTGGCGCCCTGGGTTAAGGAAATGGCTACCGAGCGTCTCGCTAAGTGGGAGAGGTGCCTGAATGGGGCTTGTTGCTTTTGTGGTCGCTTCTCTCGCCGGTTCCTGGAAAGCCGGACTCTTTGGGGGCAGGTTTGGACTCTGGTGGCCAAACAAAGCCTGTGTTCCCAAGCCCCGCCGAGGCTCGAGCTGAGCTAAGGTTTGCGCACTACCGGCGCCTCCCCGCGGGCGGCCGGGGATGAGCTCGGGGCTCCGGACCGTCCGGCCGGGCTTCTCCCTCGGCAGGACTACTGCTGGTACATGGAGCCCTCTGTAAGGTGCTGGCACCTGCCATTTCTCGGGACGGCGGGAGAAAGATGCTGAATAAATCAGTGTTCCTATTTGCCCCTCGTTTTCTCTCTTCTGACCCCTGCCAGCATCTGGAAAATCGAAACTTTTCTTCCTCCCTCCTCTTTCTAAACTCACACACCCACAAAAAAGATGCAATACAGAGCCTGCAAAAGAAAACAAGGTTTTGCTGAGAAAACAAGAGGAATGGAATTTGAGGTTGACACCCCGTTCAGGAAAAAAAAAGAAAAAGAAAAAAACCCCGCCACACACTAATCCCATCTTTTGAGCGCCTCGTTAGACATCCGCGTAAAAGAAACAATAGTTTCGCTCCAGACGAGGAGCAAAGGCGACAAAAGCAGGGCACTGAGGAGACAAGGGCAGCCTGGAATTTCCGAGACCCCTGGGAGGCCAGGTGAGGCCGCGCCCCCGCGCTCTCGGGGCCTCTCCAGAGCTGCAGGAGGCGCCCGGGTCTCCTGGTTGACATCCCTCCCTACCCCACCCCCCAACCCGCGGCACCCCGCCTCCACACCCCGCCCCCCGCAGCCCGCACTGCGCCCTGGGTGGGGAGGTGGCTGTGGGGAGGCAGGGTTGGGCCAGGCCTGTGCAGCGGTCCCGGGGTGGCCTGGGCCTGGGGCTGCGCTGTGAGAGGCCTGGAGTCTCCTCCCCAAAGCTCGGCGGCGGGAAGAGGCCTCCTCCCCGGCCCCGCGCCAGGCCCGCCAGACAAAGTTCGGAAGGGTCGGGACAGCCTGGCCAGCGCCATTTTCTCGCGCTTGAGGTTGGGCCAGGTTGTCCGGGCGCATCCGCCCCGGCTTGCCTCTTCTCTCCCTCGGATCCCCAGCCCGGCCTCTCTCTATCCGCCTCTGGGGAAGGTGGGGCGAGGCCTGAGCCGAGGGCTCCCCCCGCCCCGGGAGGCGCACCAGGCGGCTTGGTCCCGGCAGAGCGCAGCGGCTGGCTGGCGCCTCCCTCGCGGCGGCACCATTGTTCCGGGCTCGCAGCGACGGCCACCAAGTGAAACCTATCGGCATGGGCCTGGGGCGGCCGCCTCCGAAGCCAGGCCGGGGATTCAGATCCCGGAGAATCGCAACTCCTAAGAAATCAGCTCCTGTTCACCGCTTCCGCGATTCGAGGAAATGAAACGCCATTAATATTTGAAAAGGCAATTATTTTCCTGTTGAATCGAGAACTGTCTTCATGAATAATTTGTAGCGAGGTCTATTGCCATTTGAGAAACATTTTGTTGGAGGTTCCCCCCCCCCCTTTTCATTACTGAGGGTGGTGGGTGGGAGAGAGGGATGTGGGAAATTCCGGAGCAAGCGAGGCTCGGTGGATTTTTTTTTTTTTTTTTGAAGTAGTGAATCAGGACCTCCAGTGGGAAGGACGCACTTAGAATTCTGTTCTGAATAGACGCAAACCTGAGCCAGCCCGGGCGCACTGAACTTGCTTCTCTGCTGTAGGTCGATTGCACTAAGAATTTCACCATTTTCTGCTTCACAGACTTCAAACAGTGGGCCGGCAAAAAGCAGTAAAAGTTTGTTTGTTTTAAACCTCCCTGTCATTAAGGATGGGTTCCTTCTCCCGCTCAGGGCTGCGCGTCTACCTTCGAGGTACCGGCCGCCAGCTCCTAGAGCAGCGGGCCTGCGGGTCAGGATCGGGGTCCCACGTTTCCCCTACTTGGATAAAACTCAGGGGGCCGCCAGATGCGTGCGAGGCGCGGGGGGCGGGGGAGGCGGAGGGAGCCTGGGAAAACGACACTGCCCAGACGTGCTTGGACAAGAAAGTACAAGACTCCAGGCGGACTTTGGTCCGAGAGCCTCGGCTTGTGCCAGAGCGTCTTGGCCCGGACCTTGCCCGAGCAGCCAGAGTTTGGGGGCGGAGGAGGGATTTAGCCAGCTTCTTCCCCGGGAGGTGCCAGCCGGGCGCAGTTCTCTGTAACCATTGCTGATGTTTGCAGCAAGAATGGAGGTGAGTAAGGCAGGGCGCTGTGGAGTAGGGAGAAGGGGGGCATCAAGTTGGAACTTATTTCATCTTCTCGTTTCCTCACGAGGCCTCCTCCCCCGCCCCCAAAGGGCGGGAGGAGAGAATGTGTTGACTTCTTAACCTTTGGGGGGAGGGGACAAGACATCCCTAGCTAAGTGGAGTAGAAACAGCGGCTGCTAAACTAATTAACGTAACTTCACAGGCTGTTCTGGGAAGTGTGAGAACTTTCTCCTTGCAGTTGCATTAATTACAAACGCTTCTGGCCGGAGGAGTTCAACTTTGCAGACTCTTGCGCGCGGCTCCTTTTCTCTCTGCTAACTAGAACTAACAGATGTGGTTGACACATGTCCCCATTTCACTTAACAGCTCGGTAAATGACATTTAAGGCGGATGGGTCCCGTTGGGTCTCTGCCACGGCAAAAAGGGGGGTTCTCCAAACGTCCCAAATGCCGGGCTAGCAAGTCTCCAAAACAGGGCCAAACTGAGCCCATCAGACACCTAAATCCAAAATCAGGCACCAAGTAGCCGGTGCTTCCGCGGTCCAGGTAGCGGTCAGCTAGTAAGGCTGACGGGTGGAGGCGTTCTCGCCACGCGATTACAAAAAGACCGCGAAAAGTTAGATGGCAATGTTCCTGCCCCTTAAGTCAAGCTCCGCGAGCAGGGAGCACAGGTTTGCACACACAAGGACACAGGCACGCTCCTCCTCCTCCCCCAAAATAGAAACCCCTCACCACCCTTCCCACACACAGCCTGCGGAAACTTCTGGGATTCTAAGACTAGAAGCGCATAATTAATATTTTATGGCCTTGGCGCAGAGTAACATACCAAAACACCCCCACCCCATCTGGAATTTAGGAAAATCCAGCCCGGAGGGCCCGGAAGAGGCTGCCTGCTCCCCGCGAGGGTCCGCACGAGACAAACGCGCCGAATACTGACCTGTGTGGGTTCGTTTGTGTATTTTGAGATTTTCTGATCTAGCAAAGACCTTCCCACACCCCGGGAAAGGACAAGGGAAGGGTTTCTCGCCCGTGTGCACGCGGATGTGATTTACAAGTTTGTATTTGGCTTTGAAGGGCTTGCCCTGGCGCGGACACTCCTCCCAGAAGCAGATGTGGTTGGCCTGCTCCGGGCCGCCGACGTGCTCCACGGTGACGTGTGTGACCAGCTCCTGCATGGTGCTGAAAGTTTTGGAGCAGAGACGCGGGGGCGCGGGGCTGTCGGCCGCCAGCCACTGGCAGATGAGCTCCTGTTTGATGGGCTGGCGCATGTAGCGGAAGAAGGCGCCAGGGCCGTGGGGCGCCGCGAGGTTCACAGTCAGGTTCATGCCCCCATAGCCATGCAGGGCGGCGGCAGCTACGAGGGCGTCGCTGCGGGCTGCGGGCCCCGGCGCGAAGGGCTCGGGCCGCGCGTACATGTCTCCAGGGAGCCCCAGATGTAGGAGTCCATTCAAAGGACTGCTGGGGGAGGCCGGGGGAGGCTGCTCGTGGAGACCCGGGAACACCGAGGGACTGGCTGTGGCGGCGAGCTGGGGGCCATGGTGTCCGGAGCTGCTACCTGTTGTCGAGACAAATAGCTCGCGTGAGAACGGGTGGTGTGGGCCCCGCGTTCCACCCGGCCGCGGGGGGCAGGCCCAGCCCAGCCGCACCGCGGCCTCTGCCGTCAGCGCCGGAATCTGGAGCCAGATGGCGGCGGCGGCAACTAACCGAGTGGACAGCGCGTGGCCAAGCGCCTCAGCAGCCGTCGGGCTGGGCAGCTGTTCGGTGGAACCTCCTGCAGCCCCATGAGCCGCAGAGGAAAGGTGGCGGGGAGATAGGAGGAAAGGGCAATGTGGTACGCAGCTCTGGCTCTGGGAGGTGCTGGGGGCCCCTGGGCTCTGCTCCAGAGGGGTCCGACCTGCGCCCCAGGCGCGCTTCGCTGCGAATTCCCTGGGGCGCTCGAGGTAGCGGCGCCCTGCGGGGGAGTGGGGGTGATGGCAGTGGCGATGATGGAAGTGGTGGTGTTGGAAGTGGCGGCGGCGCTGAAGCGCCCCGGCCATATATACTAATTTCGGCTCCCGGCTCGGCTGGGAGAGGGCAGCCTGCTGCATCCCGACCGGGGCTCCCCGGAGCTCCCGGTGCCGGGCTGCTCACGCCAGCGTCACCTGACAGCGGGGAGGGGAAAGAACAACCACAAAAAAACTTCTGCAAAGTTTTTTTCTCCCCCCCCCTCCAGTTTTGCGTTTTGGCTTTTTCCCCTCCTTCTCTCTCGATCTTTAATGCCTACGTGAAATCCCTTACGCTACCGAGGCAGCAGCGGGGCGCGGGAGAAAGTGAATAGAGATTCCGGGCCTTGGTCGCGGCCCGCCGAGAGGAACAATCGCCCAGGTCGCCCATTGGCCGCCGGCCGGGCCCGACGTCAGCGATGACAGGTCGCGCCGCAAGAGGACACACACACGCGCGCACACACGCACACACACCCAGGAACACGGCCACACAACGGTCCCTCCTACACACACACACACACACACACACACACACAGAGCCTCTCACGCTGCTACTGCTCATGCGCTCTGACCCGGGCATGGATTCTTCTTTCTCCCAGCGCCCCCTCCCCCTCGTCTGGGTGGGAGAGCTTCGCCTAGCTTCGCCTGGTGGCTCCTGGAATTGAGCCGGGCCGGGGGTATGCCTGCATTCGCCACGACTTCGGGGGGCGGGGAGGGGTGTCGCGCTGGGAGTCACACCCCCGGGACCGACAGCACACCCTGTCCTGCCCGGGCGGTTGGGCAGCACGCTGCGCGCGGGGATGACGGCTTGCTGGGCAGCTCGCCCCGGGGTCCGGGAGGAGGCGCCGGCAGGGAGAGGACCAGGCTGTAGCCTAGGCTGCCGGAGCCCAGGGAGAAGCAAGAACTCCGAGGCTAGGGGCCCTGGAGCCTAATTTCATCTCCTTGCTTTCTCCAAAATCTCTTGTTTTCCTCGTCCTCTCTCTCTCCTTCCCCCACCCCCGCGACCACACTTCCTCTTCTCACTTTGGTCCTTTCTTCTGCCCTCTCTGCCCCTGGCTTCCCTCCCCACTCTTGTCTCTCTTCATAGTCTCACCGGCCCCTCCTCCCCTGTGCCTGGCGCGCTCAGTCTTGGGAGAACCCAAGAATCCGGCCCTGACCAGAGCCAAGAGTGAGCCCAAGCTGGAGATGACTTGGGAGAAACCGGCTTCAAACCCAGCCCAAGCCCTCCAGAAGGGAGCTTAGAACCCTCCCCGCCACCAACTTCACCGACTCGCAGACCAGGAGGCCAAAAAACAAAGGCTTGGGGCACGTAGCGAGGAGGGACAGGTCCTGGCTGATCTGGGGTCCACAGCTCCGTATCTTGCTGCGGGACAGAGCCTCTGGCAAGGGGACTGGGGGCGGGGAGGGCTCCCACTCTCAGTTTCAGCCACTTGTTGCCGCTGTGCGGAGAGTCTGCCTTCCCTCTCGCATGGGTCCTGGGCTGTGGAAAGAGTGGACACACGTTTCCCAGTCCAGGCTCTGAGAGGGCCTGCAGACGAGGGGCATCCTCCCACCAGACGCCCTCCTGGGCTGCGGGCGCCACCTTGGTGGTGGAGGTGGGGGCGGGAGGGCAGTCAAAAAAACTTGGGTTCTGGCCCAGCCGAGTGTGGCGTAAACAGGGGGAGTGTCCTTTGTCTGCGCGGACAGGCTGGGGCCAGCTACACCGTTCTGCGGTTTAAAGGGCTGCTGACCCAGACCCCCGCCTGAGTCGCTGCAGTCGAAAATACCGGCCCAAGTGCTCTGGCCTCGCTGGCTGCCGTAGAAAGTGTTCCCAAACGGAGAAGGGCTTGGATTTTTAAGAGATGTTTTCAGGATTGAGTAAAAAAGACCCGGTACCCCATCAGCGGAGGCGAGAAATTTAAGCAAATTACAAGGAGTTAATTGAGCGGCCCCACCCATCCCCAGCACCAAGGACTATTCTTAAGCATTTCCTGGTCAGTAAATCAGGGCTTCTTTTAAATTAAAAAAATAATAATAATTAACTTATTTATAATGGTTGGCAGATTCTTTGAAACTTTCTTCACTTAACGCATTGTTCCCCGCTCGGGCTCTCTCGGTGGCGCACTTTAGCCAGGGATTAACTTCCACAATAATTTCCCTCGGCTTTGACAAGCCCCGGTCTTTCTGTTCCTCGGGCGGAAGAGCTTAGGCAACGCTACCAATAGATATTTCCTTAGCATTAAAAAAAAAAAAAAAGTCCAAAGAAAGCGTTTGACAGCTCACAAAAACCAGGGACTTCCACACAGTAGTTTTGAGACCAGGCTTGAGAATTTCTCTCCTTTTCTGGCATTCTCCCTCGCTCACTTCCTCACTTTCCAGGGGCTTCCTCACTGGTCTCCTGCCCTGTTTTCTCTTCTTTCAAGAGCTTCAGGGCCTGGTCTTTCTAGCGAGGTGTTCTCAGGTCTCAGTGAGTGGTTTCAAGGCTCCCCGCAGCGCAGGTGTCAGTTGAATGAGGTGATTCTGGGCCGAACCGTGAAGAGCTCAAAAAAACAAACAAACAAAAAAAAAACGGGTTCCTCTCTGGGACCCCTTGCCCAGCTCTCTCTCTCTCAACAAGCTTAGTCAATTTCCCTGCGGCATTTAGGCCTACATACAGTGGCATTTCAGCAATAGTCCGGCCACTGCCACCTAAACCTAGGCAATCTGCAACCAAGTGGCCGGCCGTTTGGGATGTTTGTCAAATCCACCATCCACTTTAGTTTTGAATAAGACTCTGATTTGCACCGAAATTGCCCCCTTAATATGTACACTGTGACATCCCTCCCCCATCAGGAGCTTGAGTAACAATACAGAGCAGGGGTTCTTAACACATTTTAGGCTGCAACCCCTTTGGAAGCCTGGTGAGGTTGGTAAGCTCCTGATCGGCCTGTGGTGTGTTGTCCACACTCACAATAGGAAAAACAGTACTAACTTTCAGTTTGAAAAAAAGGTGGCAAAAATAAAGATGTGATTTTTCCCATCCAAGTTCATGGACCAAATTCTAACTGACTCCGTGGACTCCAGGGTTAAGAAGTAGAGAATTTATACACATGGACTATTAGGACACTACACATTCTCTGTTACTAACTTTGCCTTTGAACACCTTTGAACGTGTGTATGGCTTTGTGTGCCAGCAGTGGAAGGGCAGATACATCTGATTCAGCCAAAATCACCCACCGACAACAGTCTGGTCCCCTGGAGCTCCTTCCCAGATGCAGCCTTCCCTAGAAGTGCTGAAAACATCTGGACTTATCCTGGGTAGATGCTTTTTCAGTACCCAGGGGTCAGCTGACCTGCAGGTCACTGAGGTTGCCTGATCCTTGCAAGTTCCTTGGAGCCACGTGGTTCTTACCTTGGTTGGCTGAATATAGCAATGGGACCAGGCATTCTCCCAGGGGAACGTTTCCTCAGGGACAGCCATACAGAAAAAAAAAAAAAAATCCCTTCTTCCCACTAATATTTATGATCAGAAAATTTGGGGGATTACATAAGTGTGTTCAAGGTATATCTGTGAAATAAGCCCAAAGCAGTATTCAGCTAACCGCAAATGACAGGTGGAGCACCAATATTGGGGAGGCATATGTTAGTCTCCATGGGGACCTTCCAGTGCCAAGGACCAAGGAGCCCAGGTTTCAGAGACTCTCCAGTTTGGCAGACTAAGGGATGGGTATGTCCTCAGTGTTTCTCAGGTTCTTTAGGAAAGTTCTCTCGACACGCTCTGGCCCAACTGAAATATTCTACTCCTAATGATGCCTGGGGTTAAGACATCACTAAATTCACTTTTTTTTTTTTTTTTTTTGCTCAGAGATCTCAGGCAGAGGTCAACAGGAAGAACTGGGGGCCTTGATGGGGAACTGTTTGGAGCATATTGCACTATCAAAGATGCAACAGTATTACTTGCCTTAGCCCTGCCAAATCCACCTGCCCAGAGAGGCTCTCAAGCCAGTGCCCAAAATCAAGAACCACTTACCTCTGTTTGCCCCAGTCAGACCACTGCAAAAGCATAACCTAAAGTGATCTGCTAATCTACTGTGTAGAAATTCAGAGGCCCTACCATCTGCCAGAGCTCCTCACACCATTGGGTCAAATGGAGGAACGTCTGCCCTCTCTCCCTTGGAAAGAAATGGGGGAGATTTCAGATCAATAACTAGGCTATTTTTTCCATTTTGATCTTTTACGCAATGCTAAATAATGATTATCTGTTGCAGGTTCTGCTCAGAGGAGGATCCCAGAAGTTGAGGGCCACTGCACAGAGCCTGGCCAACCATATGCCTTCTAAACCAGTTGTCTGGATCCTCTGCACCTAGAGCTACAGCCACTTGCTCCAGTCCTTTCTTCCCAGTTTTGTGGCCAAGTTAGCACCCAAAACAAGGGCTAAATCTCTTCCTGGGCTTTTCACAGACCAACTTCTAAATTCCTGCCGTGGGAGGTTGTCTCCAGTCTTCTGAAAAGAAATAACTTAAGCCCCAGGAGCCTGTATGTCCAATCCCAAATTGTACAAAGGAGATGAGATCTATCAGGATTTTGAAGATAAGGGGGAATATTCTTCCCATCTGCTATGAAAGTTTGGGTTTTAATCATTGTTATTAATGGAACTGAGTATGGAAGGATATACACTTGACTAGGATTTAATTTCCAAGCACGAGTTCCAGGAAATGTCTTTTTAACAAAAGATTAAGAAATATGGCTAAAGGATCCTCCAGACCAGCATTAAGGAATCAAAACAACTGAATTTACATAATAACTGGATGTCTCTGAAGACTTCTGCAATCAAATCATCTCAAAATAATAAAAGAGAGACATTTCCTGAGTTGTCCATTTAACTTTTGTTAAGAGGGTTGCTTTGCCCACCATCCAGGGAACATCTTTGGAGACAACTGTCAGCTGGTGGTGGAGATGAAATAAAGGAAACTAGACGCCTGGAAGGGAAAACAGCCAACCCTAAATCATATGCTTATTCTAAATGGAATATTAAATTAAATTCTTCACAATGAAGGTATTCCTGACAGAGCGGCTGTCAGTCACTCCCTGTTCAGACACCACATTGTGGGAGTGTCGTCACCACCACATTGCAGAAGGCTGGTGTCCCTGGTAAAGATGATGCATATCATGTAAACCCCATCACCAAGATCAAAGTCGGCTCCTTTCATGGAAGCCAATACATGTCAAACCTCATTCCAATCAAATCGTCCGGAAATGAATTCAAGATGAATATGTCATAGAGTAATGTGACAGCGGAGCTGCAGAAGGCCAGGGCTGGTTGTTTCAATGAGAGAGTCGTCAAATATTAATTCTGAACGTCCAGATGAGTAGGCATTGGGGGGGATTAGCTGACTGCTGGTGGGATGCTGTGTTGCTGATTTGTGTGAAAGTGCATCAAACACCAAGGTGTTACTTTAAGTTTCATTGAACTCAAGAAACACCCCAAACTCACAACCTAACATAAGAAAAACAACAACAAAAACTCCAGACTCAAAAAAAGAAGGAAGGAAATAATCTGAAAAAGAAACGTCAGCAAGCCAATATTCAAAGAGGAGAGTCTTAACTTACTTGAGTCCTTCAGAGTGTTTCGGTAAAGCCGTAATCGTTTCCTCAGCACCAAGGAAGCCTTGTATCTCATTTTCTGACTTTAAGCCTGTTTGGGAAGAAAAAGAGGACAGTCACAGGTCAAACAATACGCTTATGGCAGGAGCCTGTGGCCTGAATGTATGAAATGAAGAAGATGTTGGTTTGAAGAGAGTCTTTTGCTTTTTCTTTGACAATTTTCAAATTTGGTAGCTAAAGAAAGATAAGGATTCTGCCAGGAACTGCCCATATTTATTACAAAACAATACATCCTTGGTGAAAAAAATAATAAAAATAATAATTTCTCAACTAGACTTTTATCTGAAATTCACTTTGTGGCTTTGCCTTGCAAGTGGAATTAAGCCCTCTTTCCAGGCTGTGTTAAAACATCTCAAATTTGAATTTATTCTATGAGAAGCCCCACTCATTAAAAAAAAATGTATTATGTTGTGTTGGAGTGGAAATTAATAGAGGGAGAGACCGCTGTCTTCTAGGAAGCTAAATAAACAAACAACAAAAAAGGCAAACTTAAAAAAGGAAAAAAAGAAGCTAGGACATTAAAAGTGAGTTGTAAGTGTTGAGACTGAGAGGAAATTCTCTGAAGCTTTTCAGATCCTGTCCTGCCACTTGGTGTTGCAGAATCCCTTAGCCTCATATGGCCTTCCCCCAGGCCTATTTTGGAGCTCTCACTGGTTGATTTTTCACAGTCGATAAATATATAACATTCAACCAGATTAAAAAAAAAAAAGCATACTTTTCATCACTGGATCCTGGTTATCCCCGTATCTTAGTTGAGAAGGTCAGAAGTAACATCCCCCTAAAATATATGTGTTCCTTTTCAGACTGACCCTGTGGCTACAGCTACCAAGCCTTTGGTCATTTTTAAGCCTGTCTTTAAAACCAGCCTGGGGACTTCTGCTTCTGTCAGAAGAGGCTGGAGGCGGTGGAGCAGCTAAACAGAGGCCATCCACTGAGCCCCGACCCTCAATTTGGCCTAAAAAGACAAACAGTTATTGAAAAGGTCTCAGGCTGGACAAACACAGCAAGCCCTCTTGTCAATGAGGATGTCGGCCTGTCTTGACACTCCAGCCTACAGAACAAGCAATTGTTTAACTTGTTGAACCACAGGCCAAATCCAAGTGGGACTCTGTTATCTCAGAGGGTTTCCAGTTCTCTATGCCCAAAGATTTCTCTCTCTCTCTGTCCTCAGCCTGCATTTGAACTAGCTGCTTGGCCGTTTTCACCCTTCTCTCTCCCTTCCCTTCTAGGTCCCTTCTGGGGACCAGGGTCAGACTCACCTTTTCCCAGAAGGTTTTATTTATTTTCAACTCTTTCTAACCAAAAGGCATCCTTCCCCAAAGGTAATAAACTCCTTCCTGCACAATCAGGAAAGAAAGGAGGCCCAGTCTTGCATTCCTACAGAAGGTGGCTCTCTGGGCATCCTCAGTCTGAAATGTCCTCACGGCAGGACGTCTGGCACCGGAAAAGTCCTGTTTGGTTGGAGGCTAATAGAATTTACTTTTTCGTTTCCAAGGGAAACGGGTATGAGGGTTCCTAGAGATCTAGGTCCACCCACAATATTGCCCCAGTCCCATCTGTACTAGGACTGGGTCACTTCTACCTCCAGGTCCTAGCAGCCCTTTGCCTCTTACAAACCCACAGGCCTGTGAAACAAGTTGCAGAGGCCAAACTAGGGCAGGTAAGGGGATCTTAATCTGTAGCAGCTATCTCCATCATCAGACCTGTGAGGGATACGGAAAACATCTTCTCCTTGGGTTCAAACTCAGACACCACTCAGCAAGCCAGTCACCTCAGTGATGTAGGGGTGAGAAAATGTGGGAACATTCCCTGGGCCCCCGACCTGAGGTCCCACTAGTCTCTTGGTGTGGGAGGCCTGCCACAAGGCTGGCTTGGTTATCCCTGCATGCTGGCTCCAGACATCTCCCCACACCAGTCAGCGGCCCCTGAATTACCTACCAATCGGGGAGTACGGCCTAGAGATTCACGGGGACCTGCCTTCCTCCCCCCACCTTGGAGGAGAAGTGGGTGCCAGCGAGGCCCAGTGACTGATCGTGCAGGAGGAGAGCAGGAAGGGGGGCGGTGGGTTCGTGCAAAAGGTACCATTTTCCTTTGAGAGAACTCCGAGGCCGTACCTTGTGAGGCCACCCTAGCCGGCGCAGGCCTGGCCCAGGTCAGAGGTCACCTGCAGCCTGCTTTCCAAGCCGCAGCTTCAGGCCCCTGCCTTCAAGCTGCTCCTCGCAAATTAACTCTCTAGCCAGCCGAACCTGGCGCGGCAAAGGCTTGCTCCCCTCTCGGCCACAGCTCTGCCTGGGCGCTGCGCGGAGCAGGGGCGGCTGCACGCTGGCCTGGGACTCCCCAGCAGGAGCGGAACCACCCTTCTGGGCTCTGCCGGCGGTCCACTATCGCCCGCCACTCTCTGAACCTCCCTACCCAACCTCGCCCAGGCCCTCAAGCTCCTGCTTTGCGCCACGAGGCTAGGTTGTGAGAGCGTTTTCTCATTCTCCTGTTCCCTCAGCGAGTAGCTCGGCTTCCCGAGCTGGGGGCTGGAAGCTGGGCGACCTCCGGGTGCTAGAGAAACGTCTGCAGCCATGGCTTCACTGCAGAACCAGCCCGGGCACATAACTCTCCCCCGACATTCCCCCTCCAACCTGAAGGCGTGTGGGGCAGAGGAAGGGAAGATGTCGCAGCAGCGTGGGTCGCTGCGAGGCTAACACTGTCGGAGAGGGGGAGAAACGTGACTTCGGAATCCAGAGGGAGTTCCCTGCACGCGGGTTGGCCGACGGACAGCTCTCCAACACCTAACCAGTTCTCCCAAAGACAAAGCTGGCTTCCAACTGTCCCCATGGGCTGTTGTGAACCCCAAACTTTGCGGTCAAGGCTTTGAGCCAGTCCTGGATTTCTGTCGCAGCCCAACTCTGTTCCCGCCTCACTTCGCCCCTAATTTTCACTCTCCCTGTGTGCCCAGAGTCGGAGACTGCTGAAGCTGCGGCCTGCTCTCCCAGCCCTCGTTCGCATCTCAAGAAAGAAAACCAAGTCCCTAACCCGCTGCCGGCTGCGCGCAGAGAGGGGATCCTAGGGGTCAGAGTTCTGAGGACCAGGGTGCGGGGGAGGCGGGGGGGGGGGGCGAGGAACAGCGCCGGGCGCTGACCCAGCCGGCATCGGCTGTCAGGTTGGGGCGAAGTTCCATCGTCTCTCTGCCAGCCGGGCCTGCTAACTTGGCTCCTTTGACAACGGGGAGGAGAAGCAGAGCACCTCCCCGCCATCCCGTTGGGGACAGGGCAGAGAAGCTGCCCGAAGGGGGTCCCTCCCGGCGTTCTGGGCCATGAATCCCCTTCTTGTGCCCACAGTGGGACACCTAGGCCATTTACAAGGAGGGAAGAGAAGGCGGGCGGGCAACAAGCTGCTTTTGGTCCGTGTGCCAGTGGGGACCCCATTTGTGCCCCCTTCCCCCACTCCTGGGAAGAAGGGTGGACGGTCTCCAGCGTGGCCCCTTTGCGGAAGGGCCCCCTCCTCCCCTCAGTGTCCGTGGGGGTGGGGCCTGCACTTCGGTTGGGGGGGGGCTAATGGGGAAGAGAATAAGGGAGAAAGCCTGGCTGGGCCTCTTCCCCCAGTGGGATATGGGTGCCGTCGGCCCCATAAGGGCGCTTGCTCCGCAGCCGTTGGGGGTATGGGGTTCCAGCTGTCTGCCCCCTGAATTCGTGCACTTACCTCGCTCCACCTGTTGCCGGGATCGCCTCATTTCTGCACATCACTTCGGGGTGGCTGAGGGGGGACCACGAACCCCTCCAAGCCTCTCTTTTGTGGTTCCAGTAAGGCGGTCATTCTTCATTCCTCCTTTTCCAGCTTTCGGGAAGCAGTTAGGGAATGTATGATGAAGCAGAAATGAGCCGTCGGGATGATATTTTAATGGCTTATATGTCACGTTGGTGCATGTGGCTTTGAACTGGAGCCGCTCGCGTTTCCTGCAGAGAGCGCCGCAAATCCCACTTGATAACTTCTACAACCCACAACTTTTTTTTTTTTTCTCACGTTCGCTCTTACCCTGTATATTTGGACGCGTTTTCTAAAAATACCCTCTTGTCAACGTCCCGGTTGGATTTTCCACGGACTGGAGAGGAGAGGACTGACTTTTCTTTTTTGAAGAATTATTTCCCTCCCCCCTCCCAGCAGTTACCTCCCCCCTCAGGTCCCCTCCCTTGTTTTCTTGAAAGGCAAGGCGAGGTGAGTTCGATATTTGTTCTCCCCAGAGAGAGAGGAAGAGCCTCTAGAGAAAAACTGCTTCTTGTAGAGGTTTCTAGGACCTCAGGCAACAGAATCTAACTTCCCCTTCCAGACAGCAGAAAAGAGTCATAGTGGCTCCTATACATAGATATATTTTTACAGTGTATAATAGTTAAAACAAACAAACAAACAACCTCTTAACTCCCAGCCCTTTCTTTCCATTCCCTATCCGGGTTCCATTCAAAGTTGATGGGGAATACTGGGCGGCTGGACTCAGACTTGTTGCTGGAAACAGAGCATTTCCTTCTCGAATTTCCATTTCCCAGAGCAACACAGAGGAAATGTTCCGCCAGGTCTCTTCAGGTATCAGGAAACCATCCCGGTTACAAAAGCCGGGTTTTGAGCAGGGAGAACCCAGGAAAAACGGAGCCCGGCTCGCCAATCCCAAGCACAAATTTAGTCCGTGAAAAGACCAGAAAACCATAAAGGCAAGGAGAGGCCGATGCTGGCTCAGCCCTCTTCCCTCTTCCAGCCGGTGCAGCCAGTGCGGGCGAAGGGGCAAGAAAAAGATCCATTTTTATTTTCCTGTCGCCCAGGCACTGGGGAGTTTTCTAACGGGCCGCCTATGAAAGGATGAGTTGAGATTTCTTTGTCTGGAAAAAGAGTTTAGGGCTGTGATTCAGCTGCAAAGAAGCCAAATGAAGTTAGAAACAAAGGGTAAATTGAAGGATTCCGACTCTTGGCTTTTTGTGTTTTCCTTACTAGAAAATAATTAGACCTAATGAATATGCAGACGCCTCGGCTAAACCCTGGGCCGAGGCTGCTGGGTTTTAAACAGAGCTGCGGAGCAGCGCAACCTTGGTCCCCCAGCCCCCCGCATCCGCGTGCATTTTTTGAAATGCATAAATGTTGCTCGGCTTAATTGATTGAGTCACAGGGATTTTTCCCCCCAGCTTTTAAGTGCTATACTCTTCTACCTTTCAACAATCATTTTAATATATAGTCAATGGCTCTTTGTGGACGGAACAAAAAGCAACTACGCGCTGTTGTTGAATAGACTTTGCGCTGGGCAAAGACAGGTTAATCGAAGGCCGCATCGCGAAAACAAGCGAGTGTTGTATGTTTGCACTGAATCCAAATGTCTGCATTTTCCTAACTAAATCAAAGGGAGTGTTATTTCTTTTTCTGCTCACTCATCTGAAGGTAAGTAAATTTTCTCTGGCGATCAAAAGCCTGCTCGGCAACAAAGACCGCGCCCGCTTTTTCCACCGTCCTGGTGTGGCGAGTTGCGGAATTTCAATAACGGTGACAAGGGTGACTGATTTGTGAACTAGAAAAGGATTGAATGTCACAAAATTTACATTGGTCCTATCTATCGGGGATTTAAATACCAAAAAAGTATTCGGAGATCTCTAGGGAGCTTTGGGCAGCCCAGGGGAACAATGGAGCGGTGGGAAATTTACAGTTTTACCTGAATGAATGGGGCCCCGGTGGGAACAAGGGTGCAGAGCGAGGAGGTTGGCGGGGGCAGCCGAGGGAGATGAAGGAAAAAGAAGAAAAGAGAAAAATAACATAAGGGGGGGGGGGGAGAAAAGGAAATTGGCAACAATGTTTCCAATTTGCCATTAAAAACAAACAAACCTCAATAACCTGGAAAATCAGGGGATCTCATCCACCTGTGTTTATTTTTTTGGGGGGGAGGAAAGGGCACAGGAGGCTGGATCGATTGCATAAAATTGAGAAAAATCGAGGCAACCGGTTACCCTGAGAAATCACAATACTTGTAAAGAGAGAGTGAAGTGCCCGTGTGCTCCCGAGATCTTAAATTATTAACAGGAGAGGAAAGAGGCAAGAGAGAAGCAAACTTCAAAAGGAGCAAATAACAAAAGCCCCCTTTGCTGCCCTTAAAGGGAGGAAAAGGAGGGAAGAAAGAAAAGAAAGTTGCTGAATCGGGACATTCTGGAAGTGCCTTAGCTGTGTTTACCAGCCGCATCCCCGCCTCCTGCTCCCGGAGACGCCCGAAATCGCTAATCGCTCAGCGAGGAGCAGGTTTGAAGGAGGAGAGACAGATAAAGGGACAGAGAGACAGAGAGAGAGAGGGAGAGAGGAAAGGAAGGAGAGAGGGAAAATATGACTGCTAGAAAGAAAAAGAATCGTGGCAAAAAAAAATTTCCGTGAGAAGAGGGAAAAAAAATTTGGCTAAAAAAAAAAGTTGCTACTCCTGGCAGCCCTGTTTGTCAAAAGGGGATGTCAAGCGCTTTACAATACCTGGGATTGATGAGGCCGGCGGGCCAATGAGCGGTGCGCGGCGCCTCGGCGCGCCCTCCGTTGGCGCGGCGGCTGCGGGCGGGGGGAGCGCGGGCGCACCAATGGGCGTCCGCGTCGGCGGCACGTGACACCTCCCCCTGCTCTCATTCATCAAGGGGGGGGACGGTGTCGTCCTTTCAATTCATTTATCTGCAGGAATGATTGCTGCTATCAGTCTCGCGCTCACCGCCCGGCTGAGGAGGTGAAAGTTTCTCCCCAGGAAGATAAACCGCAAAAGACAATATTGTGCATGATTTGCGCCTTTTCTTTGGCTTTTTCTTTCTTTCTCTCTCTCTCTCTCTTTTTTTTTTTTTCCAAAAAAACAGAGGGGAGAAGAGGAGAGTGAAGGAGCGAGGAGGCGAGCCTGAGATAAAGGAGAGAGAGAGAGAGAAAAGAAAGGGCGAGGGGCTAGTGGAGAAGTGAGGAGGGGCGCGCGGCGCGCGGCGGCGAAGGGCGAGCAGTCGCGGCTCCGGCGCTCACATTTCTCTATGCCACAAATCCAGGAGGAAGTTTTTTTGGGGGGCTGAGATGCTCCATGCCTTTCCCCGGGCAGCCTTGACGCGGGGCCCTCTCGGCAGAGACTGAGCGGCGAGGAAGTGAGAGCCCGGCCGGCGAGGTCTGCGCGGCGGGCTCCGGAGCCCGCCTTGCTCGCGGCCGCCAGCCGTCCGGCTTCCCCGCGCTTGGCCGGGAGGGCGCCCGGGCGCGCCGCGCCGCTGCCTGCGGGCTAGGACTTCTCGAGGTGGGTCGACTCCCCCTCCCTCCTCCTCTTCTTCCTCCTCTTCCTCCGCCTCTTGTTCCTCCTCCTCCTCCTCCTGATTTTCCCTCCTAGGCGGGCGAGGGTGGGGGGGGCGGGGGAGGTCGGGGCTCGCCCCGAGCAGCCACGATGCTCCTGGACGCCGGCCCCCAGTACCCCGCGATCGGAGTGACCACCTTTGGCGCGTCCCGCCACCACTCGGCGGGCGACGTGGCCGAGCGCGACGTAGGCCTGGGCATCAACCCGTTCGCCGACGGCATGGGCGCCTTCAAGCTCAACCCCAGCTCGCACGAGCTGGCCTCAGCCGGCCAGACGGCCTTCACGTCTCAGGCGCCCAGCTACGCGGCTGCCGCGGCCCTCGGCCATCACCACCACCCGGGCCACGTCGGCTCCTATTCGAGCGCAGCCTTCAACTCCACGCGGGACTTTCTGTTCCGCAACCGGGGCTTTGGCGACGCGGCCGCGGCAGCCAGCGCGCAGCACAGCCTGTTCGCCGCTTCGGCCGGAGGCTTCGGGGGTCCACACGGCCATACGGACGCCGCGGGCCACCTCCTCTTCCCCGGGCTTCACGAGCAGGCTGCGGGCCACGCGTCGCCCAACGTGGTCAACGGGCAGATGAGGCTTGGCTTCTCGGGGGACATGTACCCGCGGCCGGAGCAGTATGGCCAGGTAACCAGCCCGCGTTCCGAGCACTACGCCGCGCCGCAGCTGCACGGCTACGGGCCCATGAACGTGAACATGGCCGCGCACCACGGCGCCGGCGCCTTCTTCCGCTACATGCGCCAACCCATCAAGCAGGAGCTAATCTGCAAGTGGATCGAGCCCGAGCAGCTGGCCAACCCCAAAAAGTCGTGCAACAAAACTTTCAGCACCATGCACGAGCTGGTCACGCACGTCACCGTGGAGCACGTTGGCGGCCCGGAGCAGAGCAACCACATCTGCTTCTGGGAGGAGTGTCCGCGCGAGGGCAAGCCCTTCAAAGCCAAATATAAACTGGTCAACCACATCCGCGTACACACGGGCGAGAAGCCCTTTCCCTGTCCCTTTCCTGGCTGCGGCAAGGTCTTCGCGCGCTCTGAGAACTTAAAGATCCACAAAAGGACGCACACAGGTACGGAAACAGCTTTCCTCGACTCCCCCTCCCCCCCTTTCCCTTCTGGGCCTGGGACTCGAAATCCAAAAGTCGGCAGCCTGGCCGGGGCGCACAAACCAGGCTTTCTAAGCTCCCGGCACCAGCTCCCGGGAGGCAAGCAGCCAGCCGAAGTGTGCGCTGGCTTTTAGTTTGGGACTTGAAATTATGAAAAAGCGGAGGGAGGGGCAGACGAGAAGGACATAGGCAAATAAAGAAAAGGAAGTATAAAATAGGCCGACAGAACCGGGAGCCGCGCCGGGCTTGGCGGAGGCCTTGGTGCGAGCGAAGCCGGCTCCGGGCGGCTGTGAAGTCGCCTGCCGTTTTCGCTGGTGACAAATCTAAACGCTTGTTTCCAGCCAGCAGCCCTTTCCAGGCAGCTCAGAGAGGGCTTTGCCAAAGGAAGGGTTGAGGAAGTTGGAGGCGATCGGGTGGATGGCACAGCAAGAAATAAAAAGAAACAGAAAGAAAGAGAACGAGAGGG
This sequence comes from Elephas maximus indicus, assembly GCF_024166365.1. Lineage (NCBI taxonomy): Eukaryota > Metazoa > Chordata > Mammalia > Proboscidea > Elephantidae > Elephas > Elephas maximus. Next base: position 12,456,076 of record NC_064841.1, on the reverse strand, counting down.
GAAATAAGCCGGGCCTGAGGAAGCTTCGGGGTTTATGCATATTTAAGGAGCCCACTTTTAGTACTGACTGGTTTCAGAGTGGGCTTGAGGCGTGGAGGAGTTGGCGGGAGGCGGGGAAGTCCTTTTGGTCAATTAGATTCCATGGGGCGATTTTCAGAACACCGAGTCCTCCGCGTTGGCCTTTCAAAATAAGCAAGAGACTGTTCCGGAACAATTAAAAATTAAAAAAAAAAAAAAAATTTTTTTTTTTTTGGCCGTGATCTGGGAGCTGTGGTCTGGTGTCCTGTAGACCACCCTGGGCCCATGGGCCCACAAGCCCAGGAATCCGCTCTCATTCTCCAGCCTGGTTGGCCCGGGTGATTGCTGAGAACAGCGCCTGGAACTTGGGGCTGATCGCCCTAGTCAGGGCCGAATTCGCGGCGCCCAGCTCTCTGCCCAGATTACGCTATAAAATGTTTGTGTGTAGGGGGTGGGGTGGGGTGGGGGAGGCGGAGAGGGGTGTGCGGGGCGACGGGGAGGGGGTAGGGGGAGGAGAGAAGAGCAAAACAGCAAGAGAATGAGCCCCAACATGAAAATGAGAAAGCAAGCGCTAGGTAGAAGCCTTCGGAAATCCGGTGTATAGCCCCGGGCAGAAAAACCAGCGGCCTGACCCGCTGCCACTCTGGGACCTTAAAAAAAAAAAAAAACTTATAAAATATATGTATAAAAAAAACCGTAAGAATAATGTCTGGATTTAATTGAACTAGGGCTTAAAATATAGTGCAAATATTTATAACTTCACTGCAGAGAAATGAGAAGAAAAAAATTTTTTTGAAGCCCCGGGTATTTGAGCTTACAACCCTGGCCCCGCTGGCTTTTTATTTTGTTTTTCTTTTTTGCATTTGTTTAATTTTTTAAAAGGATTTGTTTTCATGAGCCCCCTCTTTCTCACCCTTCGCACCAGGAGAGAAACCCTTCAAGTGCGAGTTCGAGGGCTGCGACCGGCGCTTCGCCAACAGCAGCGACCGCAAGAAACATATGCACGTGCACACGAGCGACAAGCCCTATCTCTGCAAGATGTGCGACAAGTCCTACACGCACCCCAGCTCCTTGCGCAAGCACATGAAGGTAATCGCCGCGCTCTCGCTCGCCGCCGCTGAGCCGGGAACTCCCGGGGCTCTCGCCGGGGTTGGGCGGCGAGTGGCAGCCGGGTGGTGGCCGTGGGTGGTGGAGGCGGTTGGGCCACGGTGCCACTCAGCCAAGTGGGGTTGGGCCCAGAGGGCCGCGACTGCAAAGGGGGATGGGGCGCCCCAGGCCAGTGGAAATTCACCGTTTCATAGTAAAAGTAAAAAGAAGCGAGCACTGGTCCGGAGGCCGCCACTGAGTTTGCTGCTAGGGCTGAAGAAGCAGGTTGGGACGCGGCAGCTGGCGCCGTGGCGGCTGGCAGTGTGCTGCTGAGCCTCGCTCGGGCTCCTGCGCCCGGCCCTAAATGCTGGCCCACCTTAACCTGGGCACACGAAGCTCGGGGGTTGCGGGCGGGAACCGTCCCGGGCTCCGGCCTCGGGTCCGGCCCTCCTCTTCGCGGACCTCTCTTTCTTTGTGAGTCCCGGGGGCGCTGTCCCTCCTTGGAGCACCGCCGGTGCAGGACCGAGGCGGGGGAGCCCAGCCCGTACCCCGCGGGAGGAGACGCCCCGCAGCCCCGGGCGATCCCGAGCTCCGGAGAACGAGGCGAGCTGGAGCGCAGCGTTCGTGCTGCCTGGGCTGCGGCCGCTCCGGCTCTTTGGCTCCGTCAAAACGCGACTCTATTCCTGCAGGTCCATGAATCCTCGTCACAGGGCTCGCAGCCTTCTCCGGCCGCCAGCTCGGGCTACGAGTCCTCCACGCCGCCCACCATCGTGTCTCCCTCCACAGACAACCCGACCACCAGCTCCCTGTCGCCCTCTTCCTCGGCGGTCCACCACACAGCCGGCCACAGCGCGCTCTCTTCCAATTTTAACGAATGGTACGTGTAAACTCAGCAAACCACACACCGAACCGAACCCTATTTAAGAGACTGAGCACACACACACGCACACACAATGTTACTGAAAGAACCCTGCGAATCAAAGCAGCCCCCCCCCCCACAAACCCCACAATCTTATTTTTTTTAAACTTGCCAATAGACCTAGGACCGAGTGAGAGAGAGGAAGCAGCAAACCTTAGAAAAATCTCCTTTCTTTTTCTTTCTGTTTCTGTTTTTTGGCAAAAGCTTGGTAGCTAAGGGGCGGGACGGGGGTCGAGGAGGTGGCGGCCGCCTGACCAAATGTCGCTAACCCCAAGGGCCAGTTTCTGGTTAGAATCTGAAGGGGCTCTTTGGGGGCTTCGGCTATTTTTTTTTTTTTTTTGCTTTGCTTTCCTGTAAATACAGAATTATTAGCTTAAAACTGTACTGTTGGATTCTGTAAATAGTTATATCTCGGTTGGAGCGGGCGGGTGGGATTGTGGCGTTGTGGTCTTTGCATTGAGGGAGGGGGAGGGGCCGGGCGGGAAGGGGGGAGGGCAAGGGGTGGGCGGCCGAAAGCCAACTATTTGTACTGAATGGCAAGAATGTTCTAGTAAATGTGTACCAAAATGTGAATTACTTTGTACTTTTACAGTCTCCACGTCGACCTAACAGATTATTGGTATTAATGTGCTTTTTTTTTGTATAAAGTGCAAACATTTCGTCCCAAAGTCTGAGTACTTTAGTGCAGTAACATGTTTCACGTCCTGTCAAGAATTCGTATAGTACGAGCCTGGATCTGCGTGTCAAACTGTTCCTTTTGTTTATGTAAAGTGATATTAAAAAACAAAGATATAAACTATATCTGTCCGTTGCTTTTGGCACAAATGACAACCACATACTGTATATAATTCCTAGTTTCCATATTTACCCGCATGTAAAAGGCCGGTTTATCCATGTTACAGATATTCAATATTTATGGCTAGAAGAACTCCTATGTACACTTTAGTTTCCAGAACTGTTTGGTAACCTTTCGTACCTTATTAAAGATTCTTAAATCTCGGTGATTGTGGTAGGAATTTCTTCTTTGCCCCCAGCAACCTGCTGCCTCTTCCGCCAGCCTTACTGGGTCTCCTGAAAAGCTCTCTGATCTCCCTGGCCTTCCTTTTCTGTCATCGCAGGTCATATAAACATGATATATGAAGGCTACCCTGCTGGCTTTCCGAGAGGGTGTAATTAGTATTTATATCAAAATTTATGAAACAAATTTTCGGCCGCAGTATAATTTAAATGACCTTTGCAGATGTAGAATAACAACCATAAAAATAACAGAAATAGATTGCACAGGCCACATCAATATTAATGCAGGCGAATTGTCAGCAGCTCAGGGGCTGGCTCTGAAGCCTCACAAATGAACTCGCAGTGGAGGGTTCTGCTGCCCCCCAAATTAAATTCCCCGGGCTGAAACCGAGTTGCAGATTTACAATATCATATTTTAAATTGCTGTCTTCAATTAAACCATTTATAGCCATAACTAATTTTCAGGATGTCGATGCAGGCTTTTCCAGGCCTGCCTTCTTTGTACAAAAGTAAACGTCCATAAAGCGTTTTACTTATATTTCTTCAAACGTGATGCTAATTTAAATTAATTACTTCCGATGATACGTTATTATTCCTATAATTTTGCCACTGTTATTAGTTCTCTCAAAAATACATCTAGGGAAGAGAATTATTTTATGTAATTTGATTATCTTTCTATCTCTTTTATTTATTTCTCATTTACTTAAGAAATTCGTTCCATTGGCTGGCGTTGATACAGTAAATTTGTAAATGAGGAGACAATATAAAAAATCTAAATTACTTGTGCTTAATGACTGTAGCAGAACGCCTTTTCTCTAAATCAGATTGTCTTTCTTGCAGTTTAGTTTGATAGATTTGCAAGCTATGCTGCTCCTGAGAAGTTAGCTCTGCTGGTAGGAACGCCGGCTTCTTTGTCTCTGGTTGTAGCTTGCATGATCGCCCCATTAGGCAGACAACGTAGCTGGAGATCACAAATCAGGCCCTTGGCTGTGGCTGCAAGAGCGTGGATGTGTCAGAGAGGGAAGGCAGAAACTGGCCTCACTGTGGGCAGGGAGGAACCTGAAGTTTCTTTAATACACTATGGGTGCTCAAAAAGTCACAGGCTGTATTAACTTTGAGAAGGAAAAAAAAAAAAGAGGCAAAATCCTTCAAAAGTATGAAAACTCCTTAAGACACTCATCTATTTTAAAGTGAATTAATTTTGCAAGGCACACTGTTGGCCAATTACAAAATCAAATCTTTTAAGTCTTCTAAAAACCCTTCATGGACTTGTTGTTTTCATTTTGGGCTGTCTACGTTTGTCACTTTGAGTCCATGGAGCCTTCCTCCCCAAGGAAGGAATTGGTTGCACTTTCGTTAGCACAGGGAAAAACTGGCAGGATGATGGTGTTTAACTTTTGAAAAAATGTTATTCCGATTATAAGACTAATATTGGCCTTTCATGAAAAGAGCGCCACCTTGCAAGGTTTGGAGAGTTAAAAAAAAGAAAGGAAGCTGGAAATCACTGGCACCTAAAAAAAATTGCTGCTAGCTCGAGAACTTGTGAGACCAAAAGCTAGCCCCAGTTGGTTCTGGAGTTTGGAAATTAATCAACAGTGTAGTATTTGAAGTGATTCCAGACATTAGGTTCAATGATTAACACAAGTAGAAACAAGGAAAAAGAAAAAAGAAACAACAACAACAAAAACTGAACTCTCTAGGAAAGATAACCTCAATTAATAATCCTTCTTTCCATTAGAGAACCTGACATGAGTTTTATAATGACAATCAGCATCATAATGGCACTTTTATAACTTTGCCAGAGCATTCAAGAAGATGGTACATAAGGGAATCTTTAATATTTCTTGACCATGAGTAAATGCAGTTTACTTCAAATTTGGAGATATAAATGCCTCGTTATTTGTTGTGTACCTGGTACTCATATTTTAGCTTTAATATCATAGATAATCATTAAATATCACACTGTGAGATATGATTTAAGAAGGGTATCTTTTTAAAAAATCAGTTTTAGGGGAAATGTTTACTTCAAATCGACTTCATTTTTTAAATCTTTTCTTTAGACTTTGAAGGCCAAATAACTTACGACAACCCCTTTGAGGGGTGTTATGGGAATGAAGAATCTACTATATATTTCAACATTTTCTTTGGACTTTGAAACCTAAAATCATTTTTTAGACCCCATTTGAGGAATACAGGGGGTGTGTGAATGGTCTCATTCACAGGAAAGGAACTTTTATAGGACAGGCCAACATCTATGCCAATCCTTCCTTCTCTCTTCCAACACCCATCACAAAGAAAAACTCATTAATGATATAGGTCACCTAAAATAATGCTTCAAACTTAAATGCATTCTATTATTTTGCTGGTACCTTTAAAGTCTGCTTCTTGAGATGTATTCTTCATACTTCTCTTCATGGGCTATTAGGTTTTGAAATACATGAATGTGAACAGCGAAATATATTGTTAGACCCTATTTAGCAGAAGCCGAAGACACTACGAATGGTTGGTTTCTATGTGTAGCTGTGGATTTTGATTTAGACAGAAAGCCGTCTTGGTTCATCTTGTGACTGCATTGTACTCTGGGTACTATCAAATGATTAGAACAGCTAGCAAATTATTAAAAAGTTATATTGTGTCAACAGAAAATGCCTGAGTACAAGCACTCATATTTGAGAAATGAAAAGAAATGAGTTGGGGTGTGCGTGTGTACATTTCTGGAGCAGGCATATAAATAGACAAGCACCATTTATATTGGGGCTAAGTAATTTTCAAACATTTCAGATCCTTTGTTTTCTTCTTCAAAAGCTACCCCCAACTGCTTTAAGCATTTGCAGCTGATGATTTTGATTTTTTAAAGTCAAGCATTCAAGTTAACCTTTAAAGCAAACCACCTCCAAAAGAAAGATGTAACCTTTCAATTGCCCCATCTGCTTATCATTTTTTTTTTTTTTTTTTTTTTTTTGCTTTCACTGACAATGAAAATAGCACTAACCTTCTTTGCTGATGGGCCTGGCATTTAGATGTTTTTATTTGTTGATTGTGAAGTTTCCTCAGAACTTTTAAAGTGTTGGCAACAGAACCACACTCCCCAAATACCTCACTCAGTCTCAAAACCTTCCACATGGTCCCTTTTTGAGGCCCAGGTATAGTCAGTGTCCTGTGGATGCTTAGCGAGTCTGTGCTGATGGAGCTGTTACCCAAACACACTGCTTTCCAGGAAGTGACTTGAAGATGGCCCTGGGCCTTAAAGGGCAGCATCAATATTAAGAAGGGTTGGGACTGAGTGACTGTGGTGTGGTACACTTAAAATCAAGGCACTGGGCTTGTGTCCTTGACTGTAAACTAGATATGAAGCTATCAGATTTTACATATTTCCATCTTATAGTTTTTTCCAACTTAAAATACTAATTACAAAATTATCTCCTCTCCAGGTACAGAGTTCACTCCTCCTCCTAGCATCAGGAGTAGCCCTTTAGAACTAGGTGTTCATATTAGAAAGAAGAAGAAGAAGAGAGAAAAAAAGTGTTTTCATAAAGATGGTCACAGTTGGTATCACTCTCTTTGGTTTTAGAATTCTTGAAAACAGAGTGGCAATGGAAAGATTTATCCCATTTATGCCAGTCAACCCACTAAAGTTTCACATTATGAGTGGTGCTCTTTCAGCTTTTTACCACACTATCCGTTGCCTGTAATGTGGCTCCATTTAAACTAGTCAGAAAAAGAAATTAAGCTTTTATAGGGTAGCCATACAGCACCTACATTTTCATGTGATAATCACTAGTTCGGGGCAAGAAGTAAGAAAAAAAATGTTAATAGGTTCCTCTAACAGGTCACAATTGAGCCTCTTTCTCAAAGTTTATTGCAAATGCAATGGTGTATTACGCACAAAATATGGCCAATATTCTCCATTAACCTCTGCCAGGCTGGCTTGCTCCACAGTCTCCCCCTGAGCAATAGGAAACAGGATCAGGTCAAACCAAGGGCTATTTTTACCCTGCAAGCTGGAATCTGTCATCCATTCCTAATGTTGATTTCCACTTTAGAGCGACGAGCTAAAACGGGTACGAAGTTCCCAATTGATGCTATGCAGGAGGCGGGGGTTTTCAAGAATAAGAAATCAGATTTAGCTATCTAGTATGGAAATGACGTTGTCGGCCAGTGAAGATGCAGACTGAGGCTGTCGACTGTCCACAGTATGCTGGCTGCTCCTGATGGCTGTGGGGCCTCCCTGTAAGTATGTCCAGGAGAATCCCCGGGTCGTTAAAGTGACACAGAGGTACTTTCACCTACAGCACACACCGGGCTGGAACGTGGCTATAAACCTATCGAAATCAGAGCTTAAAACAAACAAAAACCACCCCGAAGTTCGAAGGCAGGCGGCCTGAGCAAACCTTTATATTATTTTAAATTATTATTTTTTACATCTGTCTCTTGTGTGACAATTCCCATGAAGGTACAGAAAACATAAAGCCATAAGGAGGGTCAGGCAAGCTCCCATCCCAGCTCCTTTTTGTTTCCTTCCGTCCATCCGGGAAAAATCCTTGTCTGTGGCCAAAACCACCACCAGAAAAAACGAAACCAGAACCAAAACCAAAGAAACGAAAAGAGCCTTGGAAAGTGGGGAGGAAGGTGAAAGCGGGAGAAAGGGCAGGGCTGGGGCGGGGTGGGCTGTGCGGACAGGGAGGGCTTGGGCCTGGAGATCCCTTCAGAATGTGGGAACACAGGCTCTGGGGTGTGTGTGGGGGGACACCAGGGCTCCCCACAGCACCTCCACCGAAGGCGCAGGCGCCAGCGCCGGCGGGGCAGCCCGCGCCACCCCACAGCCCGGCGGGGCGCTTTCCCAGTGGCGGCCGCGGGCGGGGGCTGCGGCCGGGCGGGGTGCGCATGCGCGGCCCGAGGCCCACCGTTCCACGTGCTGATGAATATGCATGAGGCGCCCCGCCCCGGCGGGCGCGGAGGGGAGCGCGGCGCTCGGGCGGCTGGAGGCGGCTGGCCCGGCTCCCAGAACGGTGCGGCGGAGAGGCTGCGCGTGTTTGCCTTCCGACCGCGCTGGTTGCGGGCCAGCACAGTGCGGGGCAGACGGCCCAGGCGCGGGCGGCCCGCCGTCGCCGCCATCGGAACCGCGAGCCGAGCGGCCCGGGAAGGGCCCTCCTGCCTTTGGGGCCGCGGGCTCGGGGTGCGCGGCCGGGGCGCTCGGCCTGGTGGGGCCCCCGCTCACAGCAGCTCCGCCAGGAGCCCCTCTTCCCGCCCTCGGAAGCCGGGAGCTGCCACCCCGGCTCTTCTCGTTCCCCTTAGCACCTCGGAGAAGACGCCCCCTTGCACCCCTGCACCCCAGACAGAGCTGGGCCGGGGTGGGGAGGGGCCGAGCATTGGGTGGTCGTCCCAGACCCTGCCCCCTTCCTTGGCCACAGCCAGGCCCGGGAGCCTGCCTGTCTTTGTCTCTTTCCCTCCCTTCCTCTCTCTCCTGGTCCTTGCTCTCTCTGGCTCTGCCCCCGACCTCACCGCCCCGTTTGGGGGACTAGGAGCCGTTTGGTGGAACCTACTGCTCTAGGCTTTTCCCTCCAGCCTTCCCCAGCTCGTACGTCTGCGAGCTGGCTAGTCCTGTTAAGCTCAAACGTGCTTTCCTTGGGGATTGGTGAAGGCTGCCCTGACCGTGAAGCCTGGAAAAATCTAGGCTTTGGTGAGAGAACCCGGGGCTCAGGCGCTGCATTATTGATTTTTTTTTTTTTTCCTGCCGGTGACGTTCTTGGGGTTCTGCACGCTGCGTGACATTTTGTGGCCAACATACTGACATTTCCTGAGCGGGCACATAACCTGTCTGGCGTCTGGCTGGTTGGAGAGGCCAACACTTGTAAACAAAGGGGAGGGGCAGTGCCGGGTCAAAGGGGCCCTCAGGTCACTCCAGCCTCCCACTGACGCCTGTACAGTTATGCCTTTTGGTGTTTTAATCAAAATGCTGGGTCCCCTAACAGCAGAAAATGGCTGCCAACACGTTCCAATCCTCCTTTGGATTTCACTTTCAACTGAATGGGCAGACCCTGTTCGTGGAGCCCACGCCTCTCGCTTATCCCAACGACAAATAGAGGCCTGGGTCACACCGTGGCCTAACTCAGGGCCAGCTGCCCCCTGCCAATTAGGGGGTCCGAGGGCCAGAGCATCATTTCACCTGACAACTGCCACTAGCCCAGCCGGAGGGGCGGGCAGAGGGGTCTCGAAATCATTCCTGCCAGGACTGGTCCTTCCTCCGCCTCAGCCTCCGAGCCTTGGAGTTCAGTAACGCGAGGCTGGGCCGAGAAGGGGGTTTGCTGTAGGCCCCTTTGCCCCGCCTCGCCGCCTCTCGCCCACCGCCGCCGGGCCGGGATCCACCGGGGCCCAGCAGAAGCCCCTCGCACCCCACTCTCAGGACTGGAAGGAAAGTGATCCAGGCACCTGGGGGTCAGAGCGTGCCAGCGTTTGATCAGGGGCGGAGAACCCCTCGTTTTTCCGATCCCTAACCACTAGGACCACCCCACAGGAAGTCCCTTCTCAATTTGGGCCCTTTTGTGTTTGAGTACGTTGAAGGGAGGGTGTAGATTCCACGGGCTAATGGTGAAGACCGTGTGGGGCTCCCTCTGAGCGCAAAGCTCAAAGCCAGCATGGGTTCCCGCGGTCTTCCCCCAAAGGCCCAGGCCCCTTTTCATTTGGCGAGAGGCTGGAGGGAAGGGAGGAACGGGGGCCAGAGGGCCCGGGGTCGGCCACGAGCGGCCCGGCGCCGCGGATGTGCCCGGCTGCTCGGCTGGACCGCCAGCGTCCGTGCAGGGGACTCGGTTGCCCTCACCCGGCTGCAGAGTGGGGACGCCCCTTCCCCGCCCCCCAGCACTCCTGGGGCCGCCGCCAGAGCCCAGGAGGCCGGCAGGCTCTGTCTCTTTGGCTGTGAGGCGGGCTCTGGGGCCTCCCAGGCTAGGCCGAGCTTAGTCTGCCCAGACAGCGGCGGGGGGCACGGGCCGGGCCAGGGGAAGGGGGACCCCAAATCGGACAAGCGCTCTCCTTTCTCCCGCTCGCGCCTTAGCCCCTGCCCACATTGCCCGTCTCCAGTAGGACTGAGTCTCTCTGCCCGGCCTCTCTCTGCTGCCAATCTTGCCCGCAGTCTAGACCCCAGACCTGGTAAGTCCTGTTCTTTCCCCACCCGGCCTGTAACCCTCTAGGCGGCAGTGGCCGGCTGGTGCGTGCGCGCGCGTGGCCCGAGGCGCGCGCAGAGAAGTTGGACTGATTTCGAGCAGCCGCGCCAATCCGACCTGTGCGTCTGGAGTGTGTGAACACCAAGGACCCCAGGTAGTCAGAAGTATGGCGGGGCTCCCCATTGAGGCGGGGACAAAAAAGGGTCCAACCCTGCTCTCCTGGATCTTCTTTGGCCCTGTGGACACCAAAGCTACCTTTTAAAACTGCTCTTTCCTCTGGCCTCTAAAGCCTTGGACTGGCTGCTGGTGGTTTACCCCTTACCCTAAGCAGTTTTTAATTACTAGGTTCTCCAACAAAGTTTACTCATGGTTTCCATTAGAATATTGTGAAGTTATTATCATTACTCTTGTCATTATTAATATTTTAAGTGAGCATTTCCAAGAGTCACAGCTTCTCAAACATACGTGCCTCTTGAGGACATTTTGACAATTACCTTGTCCACTAACTCCACTCTTTTCCCCCTAGGGAAAAAAAAAAACTTAATTTTTCAGTAGTTGCCTTAGGACATGACGTTTACATGTCACTTATGTGAAGAAAGAAGGAAACAAAGAAAAACAGTCTCGGCGTTTCTCGTCGGAGTTCTATTATTGAAATGTGAAAACTGGATTTGGGGTGGGGGGTGGGAGTGGTGGCCGGGCGCTGGAAGAGTGCTTTTGAACCCCGATGCCCTGTTGCACGGGGCTGACCTTTGGCTGACACGGCCACAGAGCGGGCCGTACGTTAACGAGGATTTGATACATTAGACATTCGAGCTGGGCGTGTAAACCCACAGTCTGGAACCAGGTCTCGCTCAAATTAGTATACGATCTTTCTAAGTCCTAAGGCTTTACCAAATGTCAGGCAGGCCGATCGCAGTGTGAAAAGGGCCGCGAAGGACGCGGGGTAAAAGGTACATTCCAAACTCCTTGAACACAAAACAAAGGAAAAAACAAACCCAAAACAACCTCTTCGAATAATTCCTGAAATCCTCCAAGTCTCCACTTTGAGGCAATGCTTATAAATAAGCCTAATCGGCCCCTTCTAATGAATTCCCTTCTGAGAAATCCTAACACCAGGCAAGGCTGCGAAGGCAGTGTCACACCTTAGCGAGAAGTTTTTGAGATTCATATATATTTTTCCTCCTTTACTAGCTGGAGATACCAGAGTGTGACATTTTATACCTGTTAGGCAGTGGGCCACACACTGAGGGGAGAGTCACAGGTTTTAAAGCCGTTTAAAAGTTGACGCGTTTCGATTTAATTTGGTTCGACTTGTCCCCAGATTTTGGAGCCCAGAAAGAGAGGCAGGTTGGCCACAAAAACCCCTGGCCTGGCGCGCAGCGGCGGGACTTGCAGCCCACCGCTCCCCTCCTTCTTGGCGGCCTCACCGGGGAGGCTGGAGTTGGAGACGCCGCTGTGGCCGGGACTGGGAGGCCACTTGAAGGGTGCGGTGGCTCCCGCGGTGTTTTTTTAACCGACTTGGGAAAGGTGTCATTTTATTTAAGCTGACATTAAATAAGCTCTAACTTTTTTTATAATAGCCCTCGCAGGAGATGCTTTTCTTCTTTTCAGTAACATAGCCCACTAACTAGTCCCAATTGTAAAGGGGAGAAATTCGCTTTCGCCCCAGGTCCCAGCTACTGTCAGGGTGGAAGGGGGAGGACCAAGCGAAATCGCGGTCTTGCTCCCGGTCCTGAAAGGCCTCGAATCGCTGACTTCCTTCAGCTACTGTCCTGGAAAGAGGATCGCAGCGGTGCCGACAGGTTTCTGCTCCCGAGTGTTCGCTCCCGAGGCCAAGGTTTTACTGGAGCTGCCAACCCCTCGAAGGAGCGCGCGGGGGCTGTTCCCGGGATCCGAACTCGTTCCAGGCGAAAAAGACGAGGTTGGGGTTTTGGGCCTCAACTCTTTGCTCGAGGAGTCTCTTCCTCCACCCCCTCCTTTCCTCCAGGTAGAGATGAAAAGATAGAAAGTAAAAAAAGAAAGACACCTAACTGCCATCAAAAAAAAAAAAAAAAAAAAAAAAGAAGAAGAGTTGAAGAGTAGGGATTCTAGGAGAGAAAAATCGTTCTCCAAGAGCCTGAGTTAGAGAAATACAGGCAGGGCCCACCCACGAGAGCCAAAAGTTTGTTCCTGACCCAGTCCCTGTAGACTCAGCCCTCCAGCCTGGGCCCGGCAGGCTCGACACACGCTTGGCTTCCCCAGCCCCGAGGACCAGGGCAACCGCACTGCTGAAACCTTTTCGGAATGCAAATGGGCCAGGCCCCCTTTTAAAAACCAAACCTTTCCATAACCTTGAGAATTCCCCAAATGCTGGTCTAAGGGCGGGGAGGAGGGTGGGAAAAGAAGGAAAAATCGGAGGCAGGAGAGGAGATAAAGAGAAAAGGCTGGGACCAGTAACCTCCAGGTCGAGTTCATTTTCCCTCGGAGGGGCTCCCCCGACCCCCTAGGGTGTGATCTCCAGCGACCCGTGCTCCGGCCAGAGCCTCCCCGCATCACCAACTTCCCAGTGGGGTCAAGTTGAGAACGAAACAGTGCGTCTTTTTTTTTTTTTTTTTTTTGAGGTCCTTATTTCTGGAGTCGGCGGAAAAGATATGACATTGAAAGCGCTCGCCACTTGCGGACTGGTCCCCGCGTTACTTTCTGGGTCCCCTTCCCCAGGCACCCCGGTCCTCCCCGGCCTCCCAGTCCCGTCGCGGGGGCGTAGACCCGGGTTGGGGCCTACAGACGCGGCCGCAGACCGGGGTGCCTGCGGGATCCTCGGAGCTTTGAGCGCGGCCGCTCTAAATGCGACACAACTTTCCTTTGGCCCTTTCTGGGTTTCGTCCGGTCCTGCCAGGGATTCCCTTCCCGCGTAGTCCCCCGCAGCCCTGGCCCAGGCCACCCAGGGGCCGCTCGGGGACCTGACGCAGCAGCGCGGTCGCTGACGTCAGGGGCTCCCGGCGCCGGAACCCGAGCTCGGGCCGCAGGCGCGGGCGCCGGTGTCATTAATTACCAGGCGCTACATGTTGCAAAGAAAGCCCAAGTTGTCCAGGTGGCCGCTGAGATGTACATACATAGACACATTTTTCGGAGGGGGAAGCAGGAAAGGAAAGGGAGAAATGCGATAAGAAACAGCGATTCGGCTTCTCAGAGCAACCTTATTAACTCAGCACCCTCTTCACTCCAGGTCCGCCCCGCTGGGACCACTCTTTTGGAGGTACAGGTTCCTCTCCTTGTACCTGGCTTTGGGGATTCTTGGTTGCAGCACCGTTATTTGTTCTTGTGGGAACCACACCGGTACAACTTCCCTGTGGGTTCAAGCCTGCGGAGCTTAATCGTATCTATCAAGTGAGCGGGCACTGCTTGCTAAAACTGGTTTTGGGTTGTTCTTAAGCTTTCAGTTTGGTCAGATTCTCAGCGCGAGATTTGATACTATTATTGTTGTTGTGTAAAAAGAAACACGCACCCACCCCCCCCCCCCACAGACAAATAGGGTCAAGATAAATGGACGGTGCAGGCTCAGGGACAGAATCTTTCATTTGTGACACCAAGATCAGCTTTTCTTTTTCCTCTTGTTTTGCAGGGGATTATATTTATACTATTTGGCTTAAAATAGAATTTTTAGGTAGCCATAACTTCTTCAAAACCACAATTCTTGGTTCTAGTTCTAATACATTTCAAAAATCTTTCCTCTGAGGACCACAGTCTTGTAAACACAGGGCAGGGGAGGGTCATTGTGAGGAAAATCTCTCTGGGGCTCTTTTCTGGAAACAAACAAACAAACAAAATCATTCCATTTATAACGGAATTCCACAGGTGATAGGGAAGTGATTTCCTGGAAAAACAAAGTGAAGTTAGAATTAAACTAAAAACCCACCCCAAGTGGACAAATTTTATGTAAGTGGAAACAGTAACTCAGAAATTGTGTATTACCTTATTTGTCATAACTAATTCCCTTGAAATTAGCTAATTGAATTAAAAAGCCTGTCTGGAAGGTGCTGTATGTAAAAATAGAAACTCTCATGTATAACTGCCTATAACAGTAAATTGCACTTTTCAAAAAAATACACAAAATTATCTTCTTACATGTGGATGTGAAATGTATTTGCCAGTACCCACAGGATCAGAATAAAAAGCCTCTTTAGTTATAGCTATAGGAAGTAGAAACATCCAGAAAAATACTTTAAAAAAAGGCAGATAATTTTTTTAGTATTTCATAGACCAAAAAGCAACAGACTGAATTTAAATTTTTCTTTTGGAACTCTGGGTGGCTTTTTGATCAGAACCGCAGTGGCGACCATTTTATACAGAAATCAGCCATTTACTTATTTATTTTACCAATAACTATATGCTAATTACTCAACACTTATGCGCTGGTTTCTCAGAAGTGTGCAATCCTTCTTTTGGAAAATGAGCACAAATGATCATAATTTTCTTATGAAGTGTAAATATACTTGCAGTATTTAAATTCAGAGAAGGAGAATTTTGGAAAATCTAAATGGTCACACAGAAATATGTGCAACAGTCCAGAAGCATGAATCAATAAAAATTGCCTAGCATTGTGTGCTAAAAATTATTAGGAAAAAGAGATACCTGTATGCAAACGGAAAAATGCAAAGGAACCTTATTTGGGGTAAATACAAACAAACAAATGTCCAAGGTCCAAATGTGTTCTTTTTTTCTTTCATGATCATTATCTATTTTTATGGCTGTAATACCTAGAGTTTTATTTAAAATTTCAGAAGTGTGTATTAACTGATTAAAAAAAAAAGATTTGGAATTGAGCACAATTGGTCAGCATTCAGTAACTTCAGAGCTGTGCTCCTATTTTATCTACTATAAATCTTGCCAAAGAACCCTGCTATTTTTGGTCCAGCAGGTTAGAATTTATGGGTCTAAGATATAATCCAGACTATGTGTATAGTAGCACTGTGTCTGAGGAAAACCCTAGGATTTTCACTAGATTTAAAACAGCTAATGTTGTTTTTTTCCTGAATCAGTACATATTTATCTCTTTAAGGCAATAATTGAAATGCTAAAATTTCCAAGGTCATTCAGTGTGTGTATGTGTGTGCAGGTCTTCAAATAACCTGATTTGTACAAGTTAGAAAGCATTCTACGGGAGTTACGTGGTTTTCGCTGTTGCTGCGTTGTGATTTCGCTCTCTGACCTGGGAGAAGTCAGTTGCTATCCTTGGCTCTTAGCTTTTTCACGTGTGAAATTTAGTGCATTGGACAAGATGCTCACTAAATTTTTATGCACTTTAACAGCTGTGATTTGGCTTACTCTTGCTTGTGAGCAAAGAACTTTTAGAGTTTTATTTGGGAAAAAAAATTGAAGCAGGGCAATCGACTTAACTGATTTGGGTATAAACCCAGTGGACTAACAATTCCAATTGTAAAACCTCATTGTGTAGGTCTCTCTTTTCTGGGAGTCCTATTTCAGGAATATGCACTCTGTTTAACAAGGGAGGCTAGAGACAGCCTATCTTTCCCTCTTTCTTAGTTACACATGATATACAATGTTTTTCTAGTGTTTTGTTTATGTGAATTACAAAGAATATTTTCCTAAAGGAGGGCAGGGCTGCTTATGGGATGGAAACACTATTACATTCAATTTGTTTAAGGGCATGTCATTGGTATAGTGTGAACTTAAGTTCTGGCCATATGTAACTGGATGTAGAATATGTTTACTATGTGTATTGATTCACTTAAAGTGATACAAATCCCACTAGGAAAGTAACAAAAATGAGAGGAAAAAATAACAATTCCCTTACACAGTCTCATTGCTGGACCAGCGTGAAGTGCTAAATACACCGAGTGTGCCATTCAATCTACAGGTTCCGCAGCTGTTGCTTGTTACTTACATATCAGCTGACCACACCTGAGTGGACCAATTAATTAATTAGCTAATTAATCCAATAAATATTAAAGGCAAGTATAATCTTATAGAGACTATGGGCATTTCAAAAATAAATTTCAAATGCTTTCTATTCTCCAGGAAGATGATAAGAGAGACATACACAGATAAACAAAATACAAGGTAAAATATGGTACTTGGCACAAAAGAGGCGTGGACAAAATTTGGCTGAAGAATTCTGACTTTTGATTATCTGTACAAGAAATTGGATGTGACTGAAAACACAAAAGCTCTTTTTAATCAGAACAAAATATAATATCACCAACTTTTTCTCCCTTTCCTTCCTCTTTCCCTGTTCCCCTTCCCTTCTCCTCAACTACTCCAACTTCTTCTCTTCTCTTAGTCTTGGTCTAGAACCTAAGACAATATGAAATTTTCAAAGGACATCTCTCAGGGTGGTGGTGGTGGTGTTGTGAGTTGGCTGTCTGAATCCTTAAGAGGCCTTTGTCTTTTGGGGACAGTTTTGTCAGAGTGCCCATCTGTAGCCAGCTAGGCTGGACTTCCATGGGTAGGTTTAGACCCTGTGAACTCTAGGCCCTGAGGTTCAGTGGACTTTTTCAGTTCCCAGGATGCCCATTTTTGTAGTTGGAGTTGGTCAGACCAAGCAGAGACCAAGGTCTGTCAACTCTAGCCAAGTATTTGAAAAAGACATGGATTGGTCACCAGGACATTTACACTTTCAGAATTGTGCAGAATTTCTCTGTATTCTGTTACTTGTTTGATCTAAATACAGACTCCCTTTGTCACTAACAAATATGCCTGTTTCTTCTTTTCATTTTGTTTTATTTGTTCATTTCTATTCAGTTTTTCATATTTAAAATGAAAGTGTTAGCATACTGACTAGTTTTTCATGAATATTCGATCTGTTCTGAAGTATTAAGCCAGGCTTTTCCTTTCCCTAAGGCTGATTTGATTCTCTGACAATATTTTCCAAGGAAATTTTATGTCTTCCTTATAACATCTGATAGTTGCCCCATGAAACCAAAGAGTAATTCATGCTCTCTGACACTGGTTGCATTTAAGTGCTTTAAAAAACTCTAAGCAGAACTAATTTGTAACTAATCAAAGAAGTTGAAATACGTCATTCAGATTTTCTATTTATTCTCCTTGTTGCTGTTCTTTGGGTCAGTTGGAGTGTGGTGGGACCCAAACCAGTCTGATTGCTACTCCTTACCTGTTTAGGTAAGGGAATTCAGGCAGGAGGAATTGCAAAGTGTATTGGAGTATATTTTTTATGAATCTTTTGTCATTTCATGTGATTCCTATTGTCTTTATAAAAAGATTTGATTCTGAAAAAGGTCAAACATACAAAGTAATGAGAGTTGTATAATGAACCTCTATCACTCAACTCCAGCATTTATCAACTCCTGGCTAACCTAGTTTTGTCTGTGCATTTACCTACCCTTCTTTCCCCAGAGCAGTACCTCCTAGACATCATAGTATTTAATATTGAATTATCGTATAGGTAATATTTACTATAAAGCTGAGTAGGCTTTGGATGGCAGCCCACTTATTTTGCTGAAACAATGCCTACTTGGAGCATTTGGGTTATTATTTTCAATCCTTTTAGCAGAGTTCTACTTCTACTACTAGAGTCTTTGTTAGGCACTGAAATCAAGAAGCTGTGTAGTTCTCAAGAGGAAAGAAATAATTTAGTTGATTATCCTCATAATCAATGAAGATGGAAGCTTCAAAGAGAAATCTCACAATTCCCTGGGTCTTGTGGTCAAAATGGAATCAGAATAATTCAGTCTGAAGTTTCTGAGTTTAAGAAGATGTAATAACTGGAAATTTCTTTTGTGAAAAAATCGTATGAGCTTAAAAGGCTATGAAGAAAATCATTGTACTTGGAAACCTATCACTAAAGATAAAAAAAAAAAAAAAGATAACACACCCTAAATGCCAATAAAACAATAGATATGAATGTGGTTTAAATGTAATGTTTTCTTATTAAGTTATAGGAAGAAATATGTTGTGGTTATTTTAAAAAAGAGAATATTTATCGTAGGGAGTACTACACCAACTGGAGCCCTGGTTGCACAGTGGTTAAGTGAGCAGGCTGGTAACCAAAAGGTCGGCAGTTTGAACCCACCAGCTTCTCCTTGGAAACCCTATGGGGCAGCTCTACTCTCTTCTATAGGGTTGCTATGAGTCGGAATTGACTCAATGCCAACGGGTTAATGGTTAATGCCAAACTATTTGTGGATGAAATGATAAGCTGTCTGAAATTTGCTTCAAAATAACCTTGGGTGAGAGAAAGTCAGTGGGTGTAAGATGATCCAAGATTTTTCATTGCTAGGTGATGGGTACTAGGGGACTTATGATAATATTCTCTCTACTTCTTTATATGCTTGAATTTTTCCTAATAAAATGATAAAAAATCAGATAGACAGGAAAAATATCACCACACTGTGTCTATTTCTCTCTGTCTCTCTCTACCTACCTATATATGTATGTATGTATCTGTCTATCATCACCAGAGATGTCATAAAGATAGCATGAAAATATATGGGCTTTAAATTTAAAAAGACAATTCATTTCCTTCATTTTGGACAATCTATGTGTGTACAAGCCAAAGTACTGCTCTCAATCTGGATTTTCACATGTGGAAAAATACTCACCCTGGTTTAAAGGTTAATATTTTTCTGGCATCCCTATGTATTAGATATCAATATCTAACACACTGCAAGCAAAAATATTACTTAATATTTTAGACTTGCAATCTCTTGAATGGTTTGGCATCTAATTGTTGTGACAGCTATGGAAAGATCTAGTTGTAACATTCCACTTATAGTTGTTTTGTGCATTGGTTGTGACAGAACCTGTCAGTATGTGGGGAAAATAATGATAGTTATAGATTATAAAATGAGATAATTGTTGTAGTATAATGCTGGGGCATTCTCTTTCCCATGGGAGATGTGGACTCTTGAGGTTTGGAGTTAACTTCTGCCTCACTGTTCCTTCTCCTGTACACGCTCCATACCCAAGTCATTCCTGTTGGAGGTAAGAAACACATCCTCAGTTGTAATCTATTATGAGGTTTGGGAATAAGTAATGGTTTTCATGGTGGGCCTTTATTTTTAGCATATGATGCCCTTCGCTATCTCTTAACCTGGTATAGAATATTGGGGATGATGAGTGAACACTTCAAAATGGCAATATTTCTCATTCTCCTCTCTACCTGGTCTTGCCCGCAGATTGGAATTCTAGCTTAGTTTTCTTCCTTGTGCTTTGCCAGGCTTACCTACCTACAATCTGAATCTCCTCTAGGGTACGGACCTGCCCTAGACCTTAGCATGGGGCTAGGACATTAAAGCCATCCTAGTTATTTCCTTTCTAGGACTAGATCCTGGTCCACACATCTCCAGCAGCAGCGGCTCTTCTGACAGCAATCAGAAATCACGGCTTTTCTTATCACTGTTGTGCCTGCTGTAACAAACCTCTGGTACTAGATCGTATCTGTACAGACCATGCACTGAACTAACTAACTTGCCCTAATCCAACCTTTGCAGGAAACCCTGCTGACTTAGCAGTTAAGTGTTGGGCTGTTAACTGCAAGGTCAGCAGTTTGAATCCACCAGGTGCTCCTTGGAAACCCTGTGAGGCAGTTCCACTTTGCCTTATAGGGTCGCGTGGCAACGGGTTTTTTTTTTTTTTTTTTTTTAAGTGCTCTCTGAGCCTGTGTTTCTTAGCGTATTTGCATTAGAATCATCTGGAGGTTTTTGTTAAAAATTCAGATTCCTGGGCTTCTCTTCAGGTCTAATAAATGGAAATGTCTGTGTTAGGGATGGTGACCAGGACTCTGCATTTTTAATAAGGTGATGTTTGAAAACCATTGACTACAGCCCTGGGCTGTGCCCTTGGGTTTGGGTTTTGCTCTGGAATCTTATTTTCTGTCCTTTTCCTGCTTTTATTGCTGTGACTTTAAAATGCCTGATATCTGACCTTTTTAGGGTATGGAATATGGAATTTGTTAGAGATACAGAAAAAACATGGTGGATGGGTTCTTAGCAAACTGGGCTGGTTTTCCCTAATATACTACTTGTGTTACTAACATCACCCTTACTGCAGTTTTCTTCTTGATCTAACATTAGAGTAAGAATAAATGTGAAATAATTTTCATAAAAGAGTCTTTTAAAAAATTAAAAAGCACCTTATAAATGCAATGTATTATTTAAAAACAGTCAGTTAATGAACTTATAGCCTATTTGTGGGTACTCTCCAACTTGCCCCCTGAACATAGTACAAAGAAAATGAAGAACATATTTTCTTCCCAATGGAAGCCCATAATGGGGGATAGCATGCACACATAATGTCACAGGAAAGCGTTTGGGGCGGGGGGGGGGGGTCCTGATTCATGTCCCAGACATGTTCTTTGGTAATATAATCCTGAATGCCCTGGGAGATGCCTCTATGAGTTGGAATCGACTGGACAGCAATGGGTTTGGTTTAGGTTTTTTATGTATTTATGTACCAACCATTGTATCTATCAATGTGTCTATGACTCTGTGTATTCCTCTCTGTCAGACACTTAGTATCCATCATGTCTATATTTATCTGACTTTAAAGTAAGTGCGATGTACCCAGAATGTTAGCTCCATGAGGATAAAGGTTTTTGTATATTTTGTTATTGATATATTTCCAGTGCCCAAACAGTGTCTGTTACATAATAATCGTTCAATAACTGTTTGTTGGCTGACTGAATGGTTGATTGAATGAGGTTAATCAGAAAAGACTTCCAAAAAATGATTCAGGTGAGAGAGATCTTACGGGTGCCCATAGATGGGTTGGGAGTGAGTGGGGGAGAGGGATGAACTACAAGATAAAATTGGTCTTAGCAGTGAATGTCTCTTGACAGTTCTAGTCTACCTGCTATGGGCCATATCAGTAAGCAATAAATAGGGGTGGTTATAAATGTATTTTTTTGGCTCAGAGAATTTTTTTCCTTTTATATCTGAGACCATTATGAAGTGTGACTTACTTAATTCTGTTAGAGGACATAGGCGTAGGAAGGCATTTTAGGGTTGGGAATTTTCTTCCTTTAGAATTGTGTCTGCATAACAAATACATCTGATACTGGCACACATTTTCCAAAGCAGTACTTTTGGTTTAACTGTATCATAATCTCCTTTGTAATTTCATTTTTCAATCTATATAAAGAAAGATAGATTTTTCTCTTAGAAACTAATGTTCTTGTTGTTGTTAGGTGCTGTCGAATCGGTTCCGACTCATGGGGACCCTAGAGGGCAGAGTAGAACTGTCCCACAGGGTTTCCAAGGAGCAGCTGGTGGATTTGAACTGCTGACGTTTTGGTTAAAGTTAGCAACGACAAAATTGAACCAGCTTCTGGTCATAAGCCACTCGCACACAGCCAGGTTTCTAAGTACATCTGGAAATGTAATTTGGCAATCATTTGGTCTATATTCTGTGTGAATTTTTAGCTGTTAAGAAACTACTTATACATTATTGCAATTTAGTTTGTTGTCTGTATCCCAGTATTGAAGGACAGTGAATTCAGGTGTAACATCTAACAAACATTTATTGAATGCTTTGTATGTGCCAGGCCTTCTTACAAGTTCTGACGATACAGGTCAACATTCCTCATATAGCTTACATTCTAGTAGGGGGAGGGGTGACAACAATAAACACAGAGAGGGTATATATATGAAGGTAATTTTGATAGTCATAAGTACTGAGATAACATTAAAACAGATCAATGGGACAGAGAGGGCCAAGTGGTGGAAAGGCTATTGTGATCAATGGTGGCCTTCCTGAGAAGGTGACATTTGAGTTAAGACCTAAATGATGTGAAAAAGCCAACCATGAGAAGAACAAGGGATAGAGGATTCTGGCTGAAAAAGAGAAAAATATAAATGCCCTGGAATGGGAACTAGCTTGGTATGCTAATTAAATCATTCATTCATCCCTCTGTAGAAAATATTTGTTGAATGTCTCTTCTGTGTCAGGTACAACATGGTGTAAAGTGCTGGGGAGAATGCTGGCGAGAAAAACAAAATGATGGTGAACAAAACATCTTGGGTATCAGGTCACACAGAGTTTATGTTTTAGTAGGGAAGGAATAAAAAAATAAACAAATAAGAAAAGTATCAGATAATGATAAATGAATTAATAGTGAGAGAAAATTAATATGGAATAATGTGATAGAATATTTTTGGTGGTTATCTTAGGTTGAGGGGCCAATGAATGTTTTTCTGAGTAAGCGATCTGTATAATAGGGATGTGTCAACATGAGGCTCACATTGTGTCACACATCCCCTAGCCGTCTTCCAGATTATGGGTTGAAACATAGTGAAGTCGGCTGACGATCATGTGTGACTCCTGGAGAGTTACCTGCAGCCTGACCTCTTTCTCTTCCACTCATGAATGTATACAGGAATGCAAGTAAGTGTAACTGTTCAAATTTATCAAAAGAGGAAGCAATTAAGCTAGGTACTTTATCATTAGTAGCAAATTACATGCAACTCTTCTGTGATGGTAAGGTTGTGTGTCAACTTGACTGGGCCATGATTCTCAGTGGTCTGACAGTTACATAATGGTGTAATCTGGCAGTTGTGCGATGATGTAGTAGTTATCCTCCATTTTGTGATATAAGGTAGTCATCTTCATGGTGTGATCTTATGTGATCAGCTAATCAGTTGTAAGGGGAGTTTTCTCATGGGCGTGGCCTACAGCCAGTATATATGGATGTTTTGGCAAATCTTGCTGGCTTTTGATCACTCTGGATCTTGCATCTGGCTCATTATCATCTGATCTCCGGTTCTTGGAAATTGAGCCAGTGACATGCCATATTGTCTGCTGATCTTGGATCCTCAGCCTCCACAGCCCTTGATCCAGCAGCCTGCTGTCTGACCTGCCAATCTTGGGTTTGTCAGGAGAAGCCTCCAGCCTGATGCCTAACCCATGAAGTCGAGACTTGCCAGCCTCTACAACTGTGTGAGCCATTTCCTTGAGATAAATCTCTCTCTCCTTCTCTCTCTATATATACTTTACTGGTTTTGCTTCTATAGAGAACCCCGCCTGAGACATTCCCTAACCAAGAGTTTTGGATATTGATGCTAAAAACAGCTGTTCTAATAATATTGGATATTTAATTCAAAGTTCTCACACATTATAAACTCTTTGCCGTCAAGCTGATTCCGACTCGTAGAGAAGCTATAGGACAGGATAGAACTACCCCATAGAGTTTCCAAGGAGCGGCTGGTGGATTCTAACTGCCGTTCTTTTGGTTGGCAGCTATACCTTGCCCTAGCTCTTAACCACTGTGCCACCAAGGCGTCTCTCACATTATAGGGAATAAAATTCTATTTAAATTAGTTCAAATTAAAGGGTATTCATTGAAAGGAAAGACCAGGGACAGGAAACTGAACACAGTTTCTACACATGGAAGACGCTGAAGAGAAAGGGTCTATAAGCATCTCTGTCCTCTCTACACATCTGCTCCATCTGTTTCTCCTTTCACATAAGCTTTTTTTTTCTTACTCGTGGGTTCCTTTGTCTCTCCATAAATTTACATTACATGTAGCACTGGATGACACGAAACTAAATTGGACTCAAATTCCATAAGGCCTATAGTTTTAGTACTCACAGTTCTCTGACTGATTTAGTCTGACAATGACCCAATTCCAAATTTCTTGGAGGGAGGATATGATTTTCCCAGCTTGAATTAAATATATACCCTGGTCCAATCAGCTGTAACTTGAAGAGGGGAGCAGGGTATAGGGGCTACTTTGCACGTACTTGTGTGTGGTATTTTAGAAAATAATCACTCCCCCATTATATAAAAGTCTTTAATGAATAGGTCATATTTTAAAAACTGGAAACAATGCTTACAAGGTTACCATTTTGATTGTCTCCTCCACAAGCCTCAATTATGATCCCCTCATCTCCTTACCCTCTTTCTAGAAATGAACTTAGTTTGGAGATATGCATACACCCACCCACCCACCTACCCACACACACACACACACACAATAGAAAATATTTAATATTATAAACATTTGTTTATCCATCTAACCAATATTAACTGAATGCATTGAATAAAATGGACAAAAGTCCTGCCTTTACGGAGTTTTACATTCTAGAGGAGACATATAAACATAAACCTAAATACATAAGTACATTATGTAATATTTGAGAAGATCGTAAGTGCTATGTAGAAAAACAAATTACAGAAGATAGGTAAGGAATAAATAGGTTGGTCAGAGAACAGATCAATGAGAAGGTGGTGTTTGAGCCAAGACTTGCAAGATGTCATCTAGAGAAAAAGAATTATAGATGGAAGGAACAGCAAGTGAACTGCATGTTCAAGGAACATCAAGAAGCCCTGTGAGTCAGAAGCAGAATGAGCAAGTGGGAGAAGAAAAGGAGAGGTAAGGGTGATTAAGGCATGTGGGTAACTGGGAGAAGGAGGTAAGCAACTGATCATTTGGGGTCTTATTAACAAGTGTATGGTTGTTATTCTGAGAGGAAAGTTTTTCGACCACCCATTTGTCAGTTTGTCATACTGTGGTGGCTTCCATGTTGCTATGATGCTGGAAGCTATGCCACCATTACTTCAAAGGCCAGCAGGATCACTCATGGTGAGCAGGTTTCATTGGAGCTTCCAGAGTAAAACAGACTAGGAAGAAAGACCTTGTGATCTATTTCTGAAAACCCTATGGACCACTCTGAAATATTGTCTGATACAGTGCTGCAAGATTAGCCCCTTAGCTTGAAAAACCCACTGCCCTCAAGTCGATTCTGACTCATAGCCACCCTGTAGGGCTTCTACAGGTGTAAATCTTTATGGAAGCAGACGGCCACGTCTTTCTTCTGTGGAGTGGCTGGTGGGTTCAAACCATCAACCTTTTGGTTAGCAGCCGAGCACTTTCACCACTGCAGCACCATGGCTTAGATTGGAGGGCACTCAAGATACAACAGTGGACTCCAGCATACCATGGATCATGAAGATGATGCAGGACTGGGCAACATTTAGTTCTGTTGCACGTGGTGTCACCACGAATTGGAGCCAACTCAACTGCAATTAACAACAACATCAACAGCAGAATGTTTTGAGCCTGGAAGGTTTTGAGCCAAGTCACTGTGTTGTGATTTACATTTCAAATGGGTCACCATGACTGCTCTGTTGAGACTAGGCTGAAAGTTGTTGGGCAGCAGGCAGGAGGTAAGAATTCAGACAAGATATCATAGTGACTTGGACAAAGAAGTAGCAGAAAGGGTATTGAGTAGAGGTTTTGGATTGATTCTGAAGGTAGAGATGAAGGGTTTCTCCTGGATTAGATATGAGATGTGAGAGAAAGAGAGGTCAAGGCTAACACCAAGTTTTGACCTTCAATAATTGGAAGAATGGAGTTTTATTTATTAGCTGAAATAGGGAGGACTCTGAATTTCTTTGTGGTGTGTGTGAATGTGAAAACCAGAAGGTTAAGTTTTAGGTATGTTAAGTTAGAGATGTGTTCAGACACTTGTGAGAAGTTGTTGAGCAGGCAGTTTGATTTATGAGCCATTAGCATATCAATACATTTAAAGACTTGAAATTGGATGAGACTATCAAGATATTATTGTAGATACAGAAAAAAAGATGTGTAAGGCCTGAGTCTTGGGGGTCTCCAACATTTAGGGGTCTCGGAGTTATGGAAGAATCAACAAAGGAGACTGAGTACTAGTTGGTCAGGAAGGGGAAAATCCAGGTAAGGATAGTGTTCAGGAAGCCAAGTGAAAAAAGTCTTTCAGGAGAGAGTGATCACCTGTGTCAAATATTGATGACAAACCAAGTTAAATGATGATAGAGAACATCAAGGTCTCCATTGGATTCAGTAACATGGAAGTTATTAGTGACCTTGACATGAGCAGTTTCATTGTGGTGACAGGAATAAAGAGCTCTTTTGAGTGCGTTTGAAGGACACAATAGCAAGAGAGGAACTGGAGATAGCATATAAGATGAAAAAAAAAATGACATCATGATATCCAATTGCATTCTGCAAATTTGTCGCCAAACAATATGTGCTAGGGATTCATATTCCTTTCTCTTAGTTATTGCATAGTTTTTCATTATGTGAATGACCACAATATATTTAGGATATTCTCTAAATAAGTTTTAACAGCAAGAATTTCAATCATCCTTCTTTATTTCAACCATCTCACTTTATTTACTGCAAATTTTCAACATGAAGTTCTCACTGCAGCTAAGCTGTTGTCCACACTTGTCCCCACAGAGACTGTTCAAAACGCAATGGACCTTTCCTGCTATCTCTGGGTTTCCACTGAATATTTAGTCTATATTAGTGTTTTTTAAAGTGTGTGCCATCATGCGTCTGAGAAACAATGGGCTGAACAATGTTAAATTGGTTTCTTTGTGTTAGCCTTTAATAGACTAACAGTTTTTGTGAATTTCCAAGAGCTATATATTTTTTTTTTTTTTACTGTACAGTGTTTCTCAAGCTTATTTATGGAGTCCCTCACTGAACTAGAATTCAAGGGAATATGCTTTGGGAGATGATAATCTATATTATTTCTCACGGTCCTTGAACTTGATGAACAAGATATGCACCAAATCTATTTAATTTTTGCACATGAAATTGGCCTGCATGTCTAGAGTATGACCTCCCAGAAGGCAGGCATTTTTCTATTGCACTCACCAAAAATTTATGTATATCTCAGTTTATAGTAGACAATGTTGTACATATTGGTTCATGGAAGTGTATGTTTACTCATTGTTCAAGAAGAAGTGGAAAGACATACATCATTATAAATTGCTGGTGGGAATGTAAATTAGTATGACCTTTAACACAATGATTCCTGTTTTAGGTATTCATTTCTTAGGCTTACTAATGGAAATGATCTGAATACAAGACTATTAGTGCAGTAGTTATTTGGTATTTTAATAATATCAAAATAGCAGAAATAGCAGATTTGTCTATTAATAGGGAATTAGATAAACATTTTTACAATGAAATCTTGCGTAGCTGTAAGACAGAATAGTGTTTTTTTTTTATTGACAAGGGGATTCTAAGACAATATTACATGAAGATCAAGGTGAAGATGAACATGTACAGTGTGCTTCCTTTTACTTAAAAAGAGAAAAAAGAAAGATAGTTGCTTGTATATGAGTAACATATCTTTGGAAGGAAATACAAGAAACTGGTCTCCTTGGGAGGGGAATTGGGAAGCCAGAGGAGAGATGAGAGGAAGATTTCCTTTTTTCTTTACTGTTCATCTTATTGTATCTTTTGAATTTTATATCATGGGTACTTATTACTTATTAAAATATAATTTAGATCAAAATAATTAAAAATAAACAAAAACAATGAAATAACCAATTTATTGGAAGGAATCTCAAAAAATGACTTCTCTCTCTTCCTTGGGTTAGGGCCAGCACTAAATAGGCAAACACAGTTCTCTGCCTCACGAGAGACACCAGTTCAAGCCACAGATACCTTTGCCAGGAATATGTATAAATACATATATATATATTTTTTCAAAACATATTGTCACAATTTCAAAATCACCTCTAGCTCTCACTTTCCTTTGTGCTAAAGAGTGAAGGTCTTCTTTTTAAATTGTTGTTTGGGTACCAATGTCCAGGGTGAGCGTTCTTATTTTCAAGTGCTGTTCTCTCTACTCTCAAAGCAACTCATTCTATTTTGGAATGCTTTGTAGCTGTAAATCTCTTTTAGTTCCAAACTCTCTCTTGTAAAGACAGGAGCTGCCTCTCTCCACCCTCCCACATGGCACAGCTGCTTATGAGGCTTGTAATTAATGAAGACTTTTGGCTAACAATTGCACACCCAATGACGTTGCAGGCTCGTTGAAAGAAGCTGAGGTGGGGGGCAGCAGTCACTGGGCTGGGGCCTCTAGCTGTGCACTTTGCCACTGGACTGGATTGGCTATTGTCCTTTCAGTAAGAGAATTCCTGAGAGCCCTACTCGTATCGTTTGGGTTAATTACCTTGGAAATTATGAAGTTATAAATTTAAGAGGAATGTTATGCATAAATTAGCTTCTTCTTCGGACCCACTTAAAGAGTGCATGTGCACTCATTGCCATTGAGTTGATTCCGACTCATAGTGACCCTGCAGGACAGAACTGCACCATACGGTTTCCAAGGGGCAGCTGGTGGATTCATACTGCTGACCTTTTGGTTAGCAGCCAAGCTCTTAACCACTGTACCGCCAGGGCTCCACTTAAAGGGTAGTAGTACTATATTCTCTACAAATCTTCAGAAATTTTCAAATCAATTTTTTGTACTTGTTGATTTCTATTTCCACTTACTTATAACATGACAGCTTCTGTAGCAAACCTCACTTTGATGGTTTTGATACTGAAAGCTTGATGTAGAGCTAGGGTTGAAAACTCAGAGGCCTGTGGGAACCTAAGTGGGCACAAAAACAAAGCAGCTCCGCGTTAGAAATCACTGGAGAGAGGTAAGCACTGGAGGATGCTCTGCTCCAGGCAATTGGTGTCATGAGAGAATTCCCACCTCGTATTAACAATAAAAAAAAAAAAAAAAAAATTTTTTTTTTTTATTAACAATATTCCAGTGTTTCAAGAGAAGCTGGACATCTGGATTCCTAAGTGACATCTTCCAGCTTGTAAATGTTGGCAACTAATTCAAGTTTTTTTTTTTTTTAAAAGCACACTGTAGCCCAATAGGTTGCAGCCCAAAGTAAACACATCTGCAGGCTTGATCCAACCCCAGGGCAGTAGTTAAAGACGTCTGGTCCAGAAGACTCAGTGGTTATGGCAATGGTTCGGAACCGGTTCTTCAGTGACTTAACAACTGGTTGCAAATGATCTAAATGTTCTTAATTACAAGCTGTTCTCTCCATTTCCTGTTTTTGTAACAAATATTAGATAATTTCAGCCTGATTCTTGAAATCTGATGCTTAAAAACAGAGTGACCATATATCCTTGATGGCCGGGACAGCCCTGGCTTAGGTCTAATTATTAACATTTTTCCTTTTTTCCCAACATGCTCCAGTTTGGACAATATAAGGATGCCTTAACTAAATGTCTCTTTTGTCCCCCCTCTCCTATTTTTTGCTTATATTTTTATTTCTTCCTTTTTTGAAAAAAGCCATCATGGAGCATTTTAGATATATACAAACTGGACTATCAGTTGGAATCCACTCAATGGCAGTGGGTTTTTTGTTTGTTTGTATCAGTGTTTCAATAAACCACTAATGTAGCTTCATCCAGAGTCAAAAACTATCAACCATGTTTCTTCTGTAACCCTCACTTGCTTCTTTCTGCATATCATTTCATCCATAATTTCTTAGTCCCTTTAATTCAATATTATCTAAATACCTGTCTAGTAATAAACAGTTAAATTTTACCCTACTTGGTTTCGAGTTTTTCTTACTTTTCCTAACACTTTCACTTCTCATTTTCACCTCCTTCTCTTCTCTACTGTCCAGCATGAGCCTGTCCTTTTATCCCTGAGTCCTAGTACAGAGACATTTTATTAGCATTTCTGCAGCACTTTTCGGGAGTCATTGAGTATTTTTCTTTTTTTATTGTACTTTAGTTGAAGGTTTACAAAACAAACTAGCTTCTTATTAAACAGTTAGCACACATATTGTTGTATGACATTGGTTAACAGCCCTACGACATGTCAGCACTCTCTCTTCTTGACCTTGGGTTCTCTGTTACCAGCTTTCCTGTTCCCTCCCATCTTCTAGTCCTTGCCCCTGGGCTGGTGGGCCCCTTTAGTCTCATTTTGTTGTATGGGCCTGTCTAATCTTTGGCTGAAGGGTGAACTGTCATTGAGTATTTCTTGCTGCCTTGGGGGCATACCAAATATTCCTGTTGAAAAAGATAAAAGAGTATTCTGAACTTTATTTGTTCTAGTTCTTCAACTGCATCCATCTTTTCCAAATCTTGATTTCCTCATTGGTTCCTCCCTTGGATGAAATGTAGCGAAATTATCTCATTGCCATGGTACAAAGTTGGCATAGTCTTCCAGTTTCCAACTCTTTAAAGAAGGGTCAGATCTTTTTATGTATCGTAGACTAATCTTGGGGGACAATTTCAAGGTTACTTTCACTTTTTGGTGGAGAATGTATATTCTGGGAACTATGTCCTTTGAAAAAACTTCACGAGTCGCAAGTGATCAGAAAGAGAGAGAGGGGCAAGCAAGACTGTTCAATTTTGATAACTTTATTAAGTACTCAAAATACTTTTTTTTTTTTTAGGATTTTCTTAACAGTTTACATTTTTAGATGAACATCTATGAATGCACTTTATATGTGTTTATATAATTAGATAGTACAAATAATTCTTTCCTCAAATGAGCTTGTTTTGTTTGTATTTTGTGTATCTGGGAACATGGAGTAAAAGTATCTTACATTTTTACTCCTTTTTGATTTACTTTTGCGCTTTTATATTTTTCTTTTCTAGTCATCATTTTATTACGATTTTCTCTTTTACTGAGCCTTTCATTATTATTTTTCTTCTTAACTTTGTATACTCATAATTTCCATTTGCAAGCTTTTTCCCTTTTTCCAATCTTCACACAAGTCTGATTTCCACATTTTCTGGATACATACACTAGCCATGAATTCATAATAAGGAACAGACTTTATCCATTTTAACCCCAAGTAAAGCGTTAAACTTATTTTTGATGAACATTTCTCTCTCATATTAGATTGAAAGCTACTGGAGACCAAAATCTCAATCTTTTTGCCCTCTGTGAAAATGTATAACATTGAGTTTGAATGTGGTAGCCTCTTCAAATATTTTTTGAGTTAAAATCTAGATAAGAAAATAATTTTTTAGTGTTATATACTTGATGACCAAAATAAAAGTAAATACATATGTATAAGTAATAACTTTCATATTAAAATATTTTTTAAAATTAGCAACATTAATGGAGTTCTAAATAAAGTATGGAGCCTGGTGGCAGAGTGATTTAGAGGTGAACTGCTAACTAAAAATTGGTTGTATGAATCCACCAACCACTCCTTGGAAACCCTATGGGGCAATTCTACTCTGTCCTGCAGGGTTGCTATGAGTTGGAATTGACTGAACTGCACCAGGTTTTTTTTTTATTATTATTAACATAGAAAAATTTTAGCTACAATTCCACCACTCAAATCAAAATGCTTTTATTAATTCATTTTTCCTTCCAAACCTTAAGTATAAAAACCAAACCCGTTGCTGTTGAATAGATTCTGACTCATAGCAACCCTATAAGACAGAGTAGAAATGCCCCATAGAGTTTCCAAGGAGCACCTGGTGGATTCGAACTGCCAAGCTTTTGGCTAGCAGCTGTAGCTCTTAACCACTACGCCACCAGGGTTTCCAAACCTTAGCTATGAGGGCTTATAATTTCTACACAGTTATAATTATTGGTATATGCACACTGTTTGTTTTTAAAATCAGCTTTATTGAGGTGTAATTTACCTAAAATAAAATACACTCATTTTAAGTGTACATATTGAAGAGTTCTGACAGATTTATATACCTATGCAACCACCTCCACAATCAAGACGTAAAATATTTTATTACTGCGTTCCAATCAATCCCCCACAGCTCTGGAGCCTGGCAAACACTAATATGCTTTGTTTCTAGATATTAGCTTTGCCTTTCCTAGAGTTTCGTATCAATGTAAACATATAATATGCAGTCTTTTACACGTGGCTTCTTTTGCTCAGTATAATGTTGCCACTTATATTAGTAATTCATTCCTTTTTATTTCGGTGTAATATTCAGTAGTATGAATATACAACAATTTGTTTCTCTGTGTATTTATTGATAGACGTTTGGGTTGTTTCCAGTTTTGGGCTATTATTACTAAAGCTACTTTGACCATTGGAGTGCAAGTGTTTGTTGGATGTATGTTTTCATTTCCTTGGGGTAAATATTTAAGAGTGGAATTGCTGGTTCATATGGTACGTGTATATTTAACTTTATAGAATTTGCTTAGGGGTACCATTTTAATTTCTCACCAGCAATGTATAACAGTACCAGTTTCTTGACATCCTCATATGGTATATAATTTTATTATTATTTAACATCATTTTATAATGCATCTTAGTCTTCACAATTTTTATATTTTGAATATATATGCATATATATGTGTGCGCAGGTGTAGATACAGTTACAAATGTACATACAGACATAGATATGGATATAAAACAAAAAGCCCGCTGCCTTTGAGTTGATTCCAACTCATAGTGACCCTGTAGGACAGAGTAGAACTGCCCCTACAGGGTTTCCTAGGCCTTAAATCATTACAGAAGTAGACCACCACTTCTTCCTCCCGCCTAATGGCTGATGGGTTCAAACCACCAACCTTTTGGTTAGCAGCCCAGCACTTTAACCACAGCACCACCAGGGTTTCTTCCTCAGGTATAGGTATTTTTCTTATTCCATTGCTGTACAGTCAATTCCGACTCATAGCGACCCTATAGAACAGAGTAGAACTGCCCCATAGGGTTTCCAAAAACAGGCTGGCGGATTCAAACTGCTGACCTTTTGGTTAGCAGCTGAGCTCTTAACCACTGCACCACCAGGGCTCCAGATATAGATATATTTAATTAATGGAGAAAAAAGTGCTAGCTGGTAAAGGAATTATTCCTTTTCAAGTTATTGATATAAGGGTCTGTAGCCTTATTTGCTAGTTAGCCTTATTTGTATCTACAAATTTTCTAACTAGGACCGGCCCTTGATGAAATTGAGGAACAAGTAACGGTTTTGTTTCATATCTCATCTTTCCTCTTGGAGTACAACTCCGCTTCCTGTACCTCATCACCAAGGTGTCTGTCATTATAAGTTGCACCTCTACCTCAGTTTTTCATCCACTTTGGAACAAAAGTTATTTTTTTTTTTAATACTTTGCGCTCCTGATTTGTATCTAACATACTAAGCCTTTAAACCAAAAAACCAATCCCATTGCCATAGACTCGATTCCAACTCATAGCAACCCTATAGGACAGAGTAGAACTGCCCTACAAGATTTCCAAGGAGCACCTCACAGATTTGAACTGCCAACCTTTTGGTTAACAGCTGTAGCTCTTAACTACTATGCCACCAGGGTTTCCACTAAGCCTTTAGTGACGGAGATTTCAAGTTGTATATACAAATGGTCCTTATTCATGTGTTGTTTGAAGAATTATCTCTTCCATTGGTTAAGTTGGAAACCCTGGTGGCATAATGGTTAAGAGCTACCGCTGCGAACCAAAAAGGTTGGCAGTTCAAATCTGCCAGGCACTCTTTGGAAACTCTATGGGGGCAGTTCTACTCTGTTCTATAGGGTCGATATGAGTCAGAATGGACTCTACAGCAGTGGGTTTTAGTTTATTGGTTGTATCCCTGAGAATACATTTGTTCCTATCTAGATATTCTCTGGCTTTTGAAGGTGTCTAATTCCCACCATGCAAAAGAGTATGTGGAAGAACAAAGCATCCTTTGTGTGTTGTGTGTGTGTGTGTGCGTGTGCACGCACACGTTCTCCTCCATGTATGCACCAACATGTGTTTTACTGTCCTGGAAAGACAAGGTGTCTGTCTCTGATATCTTCATAATATTCCAGTATAGGGTGAGTTGGATACAAATTTCCCACTCTGAATTTTTCTAAATTCTCTAATCCTTATACAGTCCCTTCTTTGCCTGGCTGAGAAAACTGAGTATAAGCTTTCCTGCCTTGGTGAACTTATGTTCTCTCAGGTGGTTTGAATTAGATACTGCAGTCCTCAATCACTTAATCACAATTCTTAGTCACAGACTAGGTCACAGCCAAACAGTCAGCCTCAGGGGGCGGTCAAATTCAAGATCGGCTTATTAGCATCAGCCTGACCATGTCTTTGTCTTTCTGTTCCCACAGTTGTGTGCAGAAAGTGCAGAATTCTGGCTGCTTTACAAAACTTACTATTTCCCTCTTTAATTCCCCTTAGTTTTTGGCTATGGGGCAGCTAGAAAGGAATGGACTTTGGAGTCAAACAGATCAATGTAGGTATGTATGTATGTATGAATCGATCTATCTACTGTCTTCCCCTCTTCCTCCCTCCCTACCTTCCTTCCTTCTTTATTTGTTCATATGTTACTGAAAAGGAAATGAAAGAGTGTGGCAAAATTTCAAACAAGACAAGAGAGTATACAATGGAAAGCAAGTATCCCCTCAACCTCAGGCCTCTAGACTCCTCCCACAAAGGCAACCAAGGCTAGCGTTATCTTATGTATCATTTTATAAATTTCCTATTTATAATCAAGCGTATGTTTGCAGGAGGCCTGCTGGCTCAGTGGTTAGGAGCTCAGGCTGCTAACCAAAAGGCCAGCAGTTCAAATCCACCTGCCGGTCCTTGGAAACTCTATGGGGCAGTTCTACTCTGTCCTGCAGGGTCGCTATGTGTCGGAAACTGGGCAGCAATGTTTTTTTTTTTTTTATATTTGCAGATATTTATATTATTTTAAATAGCTCAGATAGAAACAACCTTTTCGGTATCTGGCATATTTTGACTTAAATTATGTCTTGAGTATTTTCCAAAACAGTACACACAAACCCACTTCATTCTTTTTAAAGACTGTGTTTGATGGCATAGCATTCTACCATCCAGATATAGGTTATTTCCAGTTTTGGAAAAAATTATTGTTTGTTATTAAAACAGTACTGCAGTGAGCATTTGTATAGATGCTTGAGGATAATCATAGGAGACACCTCTAAAGTGGATTGCTGAGTCTAAGCATTTACATTTTGATCCAAACCCAAACAGACTGCTGTTGAGTCAATTCCGACTTGTAGCACCCTCCCTCTAGGACAGAGAACTGCCCCACAGAGTTTCCAAGGAGTGCCTGATGAATTCGAACTGCCGACCTTTATCGTGAGCAGCCGTAGCTCTTAAACACTAAGCCACAAGGGTTTTACATTTTGATAGTTATTGCCAAATTGTCCTTCAAAGAAGTTGTATTCACTTAGCCTCTACAACAATGTTTGGAGTGTCAGGTTTCAGACTATATGCAATCAAGCTTTTTGATCTTTACTTCCAAATGTATTTTTCTTCAATAAAGAGGAAGTAAACATTGTCTCTTCCTTTCTTCATTCCTCCACTACCTTTAATTTTTTTTTTAAACACAGAATAACATTCTAAAGGTGATAACTTATTAGAGTTAACCACAATTCCAAATGTTGACTATGTAATCCCTCCTTATAAGGAGGAAACCCTGGTGCCATAGTGGTTAAGTACTGTGACTGCTAACCAGAAGGCTGGCAGTTTGAATACCCCAGGCACTCCTTGGAAACTCCATGGGGCAGTTCTACTTTGTCCTATGGGGTCACCGTGAGTCGGAATTGACTCGATGGCAACCGGTTTTAACCTTATAAGGAAGAAAGAGGTGTTTCTCTGGGCCTACATTCGATTTCCATGCTTCAATCGCTCTTTGCTTTAACTCTGCCCACATACTCGTAGGCAGAAGTTTTAATTGGGCGTTCTGCTTTTTGAATCTCACGTAGAATGTCCATCCAACTCATTTACCACAAAGTAAAAAAAAAAAAAAAGAGAGTGAATGTGGCCATTAGAGTTATGAATAATTTGAGTCAAATGTAAATGTGGAAAGAAAAGAGGAAAACCCTGATTAAGTACACCTTGCCCTCTGCCATGGAATACAATACACATTTACAGTGTTAATTATTTCCACTATCTATTTAAAAGCTGTGAGATTGAAATATGAATATGTTAGGTCTTTAAATACTAATTTACTTAAAAAACTGCACTTTATTAAAACATCATTATGCATATTTTAAAGCTAAAAGTCTGTGCTATGCAGACCTAGATGTAAAATTCTCATTCATTGTCCACTGAATGTGAGGGAAATTGGATTTGTCAGGAAGCTGATTGATATCTCGAAGTGTTTTGTTTTCAGTGACTGGCACTGCCGAGTTACAACCATCTATCATCTAACAGGTAATTAGTCAGATTTTTCATCATGAGCCTTCAATCCTGCTGTTTTATTATTGAAATACTGCAAACCAGTAGGCAGTTTGAATGCAGATAAAGTTCTCTGTCATGGTTTTAAGGACAAAGACAACATTTTGCAATTCAGCAAAGTGAGTTTGAATAAAAGTCACCGAAATGTACTTTTGGGTCTTACAAGGAAATAAATAGGAAAAACGTAGTCTGGTATCCCATTTGTCCTGTACAGGGACCACTGAGAAACTTGCTTTTTATAAAGACAACCTAATACCTAATACTCTCTGAAAAACTTGCTTTATTATAACATTTTACAAGTAGAAAGTTAAACAAAAGATTATAGATGGCACACACACCTTCCTCCATTTTCCAAGATATTTTGAGATGGTGAATAAAAGCAATTTATAATTAGTGGTAGCTAAAAAAAAAAAAAAAAAAATTTTTTTTTTTTTTTTTAAATATTATGAAGGAAACCCTGGTAGCATAGTGGCTAAGTGCTATGGCTTTAACCAAAGGGTCGGCAGTTTGAATCCAACAGGCACTCCTTGGAAACTCTATGAGGCAGTTCTACTCTGTCCTATAGGGTCACTATGAGCTGGAATCGACTAGACAGCAATGGGTTTGGTTTGGTTTTTTTAATCACGAAAACCTTACTCTTCTTAGAAATATTTTTGCACAATGAAGTTTAGAAAATAAAATAATTGGAAACTCCAAAGATGAGTTATTTGTTTATTCTTGTACAGCTTTTCATTAAACAAGCTTGCTTCTGAAGTTGATGCTAAGATACTTTTGGGAGCTTTTTTTTTTTTTACACAGTTTATAGATCTAGGGAAGATTATTCATAATACTGACATCTCAGTAAGAATGGTAGCTTAATACCATCAAATATTATTTTCTTGACTTCATCCAAAATCGTTTATCATTCAGAGAAATGGATCACAAAATAACTCTGTATTCCAAAAAGTCACAGGACACCATAGTCATTACCTTTTAATGAGTTATGAACATCTCTCTTCCTTCAAACTTCCTGATGTGGGAACAAATACATTTACATACTTTCTCAAATCTGAGTTACATGATAATTTTCTTTAACCCAGAAAGTATTGTATATGCAGCACATAAAAATGATATTTGAATTTACCAGATCAAACCACTTTTTAAATTTTTTTCTTTATTGTGGTAAATATATATGTAATAAATCGTTTGTCATTTCAACATTCTTCACGTGAGCAATTCAGTGACATTGGCTATATTTGTCATGCTGTTCAATCATGGTGACCAGTTATTTCTCTCAGTGAATGATAGATTTTCCTAGAAAGAAACATTTTATGTAATTGACTTTGCTTTTAACATATGAACTACATTCTAGTTTTGTATGAGGATTAAATGTATAATTTTCATATGTCATGTATAATGTGGACATTCCATAATTTCTATGTAATATGTACAATATAATATCAAATATTGGCTATATTGCTTGAATGCTGATATTATAAATTTTTCTTTATTAAAGATACATGAATGCATACGTGTCTCTGTGTTTCTTTAAATAGAATAAGCTTTGGTGCTACCATTAACATTTCATAAAAAAATGAATACCAATTTATTAAAAACCATGATTGCTTACAGTATCTTATACACTGTTGTAAAAATATTTGTATAAATATTATCACACAGAGAATAAAAAGTTAAGCCAGTGGTTATAATACAAAATAAGCCATCTTGTTATGTAGATAAATAAAATATTACATACACTGTTCAAAACAGAGAATGTGTGGTAACTTGGATAAAACCACAAATCTCTATTCTCATACAAAATGCAAAGTTACGAATTTCTTGAGAATTTTGTTTAGATAATATTTATGCAACACTAAATGAACTCAAACTGAAGCCTTAAGTCAAATTCCAAGCTTTTATAAGCATTGAGATGGAACACATATATCCTGTTGGTGTGGCCCATCCTAACTGAGTGTACTGAATTTTACTTCTGGTTATAAGAGAATAGAAATTTTTAGATGTCCATACAGTTGACCACTTGACTACAGTGTTGTATAATAATAATTATTCTTAATAACCAAGATTTATTGGGTGTTAGTTTCATTTGCTCATTTAACGTCCCCATGAAGGAAGCACTTGTATCATTCCCATTTTGTGGGTGAGACACTGAGGCTTAGAGAGATTAAGTAATTTGTTTAATTTCAAATAGCTAGTAAGGTGGTGGAGATCGGATTTGAATTCAGGCACTTTGGTACCTGTCTTAGGCACTTAGTCTCACTGTCTGCTAGTGCCAAAGCATAATATGACTCTCACGCTAAGCACTTCTCTGGTCACATATTTTGGAGAGACCAAGTCTATAAAAGTCTTCATGGCACCAATGAATGGCATGTGTTGCTGTTGTTAGGTACTGTCAAGTCGGTTCCTACTCATAGAGAGCCTATGCACAACAGAAGGAAACACTGCCCGGTCCTGCGCATTCCTTACAATCATTGTTATGCTTGAGCTCATTGTTCCAGCCACTGTGTCAATCCACCTCGTTGAGGGTCTTCCTCTTTTCCGCTGACCCTGTACTCTGCCAAGCATGATGTCCTTCTCCGGGAACTGATCCTTCCTGACAACATGTCCAAAGTATGTAAGACGCAGTCTTGCCATCCTTGCCTCTAAGAAGCATTCTGGCCACACTTCTTCCAAGACAGATTTGTTCGTTCTTTTGGCAATCCATGTTATATTCAATATTCTTTGCCAACACCACAATTCAAAGGCATCAACTCTTCTTCGGTCTTTCTTATTCATTGTCCAGCTTTCACATGCATATGATGTGATTGAAAATACCGTGGCTTGGGTCAGGCGCGCCTTAATCTTCAAGGTGACATCTTTTTGCCCTTCAACACTTTGAAGAGGTCCTTTGCAGATTTACCCAATGCAATGCGTCTTTTGATTTCTTGACTCCTGCTTCCATGGCTGTTGATTGTGGATCCAAGTAAAATGAAATCCTTGACAACTTTAATATTTTCTCCATTTAACATGATGTTGCTTTTTGGTCCAGTTGTGAGGACTTTTGTTTTCTTTATGTTGAGGTGTAACCCATAGTGAAGGCTGTGGTCTTTGATCTTCATTAGTAAGTGCTTCAAGTCCTTTTCACTTTCAGCAAGCAAGGTTGTGTCATCTCCATAATGCAGGTTATTAATGATTCTTCCTCCAACCCTGATGCCCCGTTCTTCTTCATATAGTCCAGCTTCTCGGATTATTTGGTCAGCATACAGGTTGAATAGGTATGGTGAAAGAATACAACCCTGACGCACACCTTTCCTGACTCTAGACCAATCAGTATCCCCTTGTTCTTTCCAAACAACTGCCTCTCGATCTATGTAAAGGTTCCTCATGAGCACAATTAAGTGTTCTGGAATTCCCATTCTTCGCGGTGTTATCCATAGTTGTTATGATCCAGACAGTCAACTGCCTTTGCATAATCAATAAAACACAGGTAAACATCCTTCTGGTATTCTCTGCTTTCAGCCAGGATCCATCTGACATCAGCCATGATATCCCTGGTTCCACGTCCTCTTCTGAAACCAGCCTGAATTTCTGGCAGTTCCCTGTCGATATACTGCTGCAGCCTTTTTTGAATGATCTTCAGCAGAATTTTGCTTGTGTGTGATATTAATGATATTGTTCTATAATTTCGCCAATGCCTTCAGAGCAGCTTGGACTTCTTCCTTCAGTACCATATGTTCCTGATCATATGCTACCTCTTGAAATGGTTGAACATCGACTAATTCTTTTTGGTATAATGACTCTGTGTATTCCTCCCATCTTCGTTTGATGCTTCCTGCATCATTTAATATTTTCCCCATGGAATCCTTCACTATTGCAACTCGAGGCTTAAATTTTTTCTTCAGTTCTTTCAGCTTGAGAAACACCGAGCATGTTCGTCCCTTTTGGTTTCCCACCTCCAGCTCGTTGCACATGTCATTATAATACTTTATTTTGTCTTCTCGAGAGGCCCTTTGAAATCTTCTGTTTAGTTCTTTTACTTCATGAATTCTTCCTTTTGCTTTAGCTGCTTGACGCTCAAGAGCAAGTTTCAGAGTCTCCTCTGACATCCACCTCGGTCTTTTCTTTCTTTCCTGTCTTTTCAGTGACCTCTTGCTTTCTTCTTGGATGATGTCCTTGATGTCATCCCACAACTCGTCCAGTCTTCGGTCACTAGTGTTCAATGCATCAAATCTATTCTTGAGATGGTCTCTAAATTCAGGTGGGATATACTCAAGGTCATATTTTGGCTCTCGTGGACTTGCTCTGATATTCTTCTGTTTCAGCTTGAACTTGCATATGAGCAATTGATGGTCTGTTCCACATTTGGCCCCTGGCCTTGTTCTGACTGATGATATTGAGCTTTTCCTTCGTCTCTTTCCACAGATGTAGTCAATTTGATTTCTGTATGTTCCATCTGGCGAGGTCCATGTGTATAGTCACCGTTTATGTTGGTGAAAGAAGGTACTTGCAGTGAAGAAGTCGTTGGTCTTGCAAAATTCTATCATTTGATCTCCAGCATTGTTTCTATCAGCAAGGCCATATTTTCCAACTACTGATCCTTCTTTGTTTCCAACTTTCGCATTCCAATTGCCAGTAATTATCAATGCATCTTGATTGCATGTTCAATCAATTTTAGACTGCAGCAGCTGATAAAAATCTTCTATTTCTTCATCTTTGGCCCTAGTGGTTGGTGCGTAAATTTGAACAAGAGTCGTATTAACTGGTCTTCCTTGTAGGCGAATGGATATTATCCTATCACTGACAGCGTTGTACTTCAGGATAGATCTTGAAACGTTCTTTTTGATGATGAATGCAACACCATTCCTCTTCGAGTTGTCATTCCCAGCATAGTAGACTATGGTTGTCTGATTCAAAATGGCCAATACCAGTCCATTTCAGCTCACTAATGCCTAGGATATCGATGTTTATACATTCCATTTCATTTTTGACGATTTCCAATTTTCCTAGATTCATACTTCGTACATTCCAGGTTCCGATTATTAATGGATGTTTGCAGCTGTTTCTTCTCATTTTGAGTCATGCCACATCAGCAAATGAAGGTCCCGAAAGCTTTACTCCATCCACGTCAGTAAGGTTGAGTCTACTTTGAGGAGGCAGCTCTTCCGCAGTCATCTTTTGAGTACCTTCCAACCTGGGGGGCTCATCTTCCAGCACTACATCAGACAATGTTCCGCTGCTATTCATGAGGTTTTCACTGGCTAATGCTTTTCAGACGTAGACTGCCAGGTCCTTCTTCCCAGTCTGTCTTAGTCTAGAAGCTCAGCTGAAACCTATTCTCCATGGGTGACCCTGCTGGTATCTGAATACCAGAGGCATAGCTTCTAGCATCACAGCAACACACAAGCCCTCACAGTACGACAAATTGACAGACATGTGGGGGAATGGCATATAGAGTCATCCTTTTTTTTTTTTAATTAATTTTTATTAAGCTTCAAGTGAACATTTACCATTCCAATCAGTCTGTCACATGTAGGTTTACATACATCTTACTCCCTTCTCCCACTTGCTCTCCCCCTATTGAGTCAGCCCTTTCAGTCTCTCGTTTCCTGCCAATTTTGCCATCTTCCCTTTCTCTCTATCTTCCCATCCCCCCTCCAGTCAAGAGTTGCCAACACACTCTCCAGTGTCCACCTAATTTAATTGGCTCACTCTTCATCAGCATCTCTCTCCCCACCGCTGACCAGTCCTTTTCATGCCTGCTGATTTGTCTTCGGGGATGGTTCCTGTCCTGAGCCATCAGAAGTTCTGGGGAGCATTGTCTCTGGGATTCCTCTAGTCGCAGTCATACCATTAGGTATGGTCTTTTCATGAGAATTTGGGGTCTGTATCCCATTGGTCTCCTGCTCCCTCAGGAGTTCTCTGTTGTGCTCCCTGACAGGGCAGACATCGATTGTGGCCGGGCACCAACTAGTTCTTCTGGTCTCAGGATAATGTAGGTCTCTGGTTCATGTGGCCCTTTCTGTCTCTTGGGTTCTTAGTTGTCGTGTGACCTTGGTGTTCTTCCTTTGCCTTTGCTCCAGGTGGGTTGAGATCAATTGATGTATCTTAGATGGCCGCTTGTTGGCATTTAGGACCCCAGGCGCCACATTTCAAAGTGGGATGCAGAGTGTTTTCATAATAGAATTATTTTGCCCATTGACTTAGAAGTCCCCTCAAACCAAGTTCCCCAGACCCCAGCCCCTGCTCCGCTGACCTTTGAAGCTTTCATTTTATCCTGGAAACCTCTTTGCTTTTAGTCCAGTCCAATTAGGCTGACCTTCCTTGTATTGAGTGTTGTCTTTCACTTCACCCAAAGCAGTTCTTATCTACAGATTGATCAATAAAAAGCCCTCTCCCTCCCTGCCTCCCTCCCCCCTTTGTAACCACAAAAGTATGTGTTCTTCTCTGTTTTTTCTATTTCTCAAGATCTTATAATAGTGGTCTTATACAATATTTGTCCTTTTGCAACTGACTCATTTCGCTCAGCATAATGCCTTCCAGATTCCTCCATGTTATGAAATGTTTCAGAGATTCGTCACTGTTCTTTATCGAGGCGTAGTATTCCATTGTGTGAATATACCACAATTTATTTACCCATTCATCCGTTGACGGGCATCTTGGTTGCTTCCAGCTTTTTGCTATTGTAAACAGAGCTGCAATAAACATGGGTGTGCATATATCTGTTTGTGTGAAGGCTCTTGTATCTCTAGGGTATATTGCGAGGAGTGGGATTTCTGGGTTGTATGGTAGTTCTATTTCTAACTGTTTAAGATAACACCAGATGGATTTCCAAAGTGGTTGTACCATTTTACAATCCCACCAGCAGTGTATGAGAGTTCCAATCTCTCCGTAGCCTCTCCAACATTTATTATTTTGTGTTTTTTGGATTAATGCCAGTCTAGTTGGTGTGAGATGGAATCTCATCGTAGTTTTAATTTGCATTTCTCTAATGGCTAATGATCGAGAGCATTTTCTCATGTATCTGTTGGCTGCCTGAATATCTTCTTTAGTGAAATGTGTGTTCATCTCCTTTGTCCACTTCTTGATTGGGTTGTTTGTCTTTTTGTGGTTGAGTTTTGACAGAATCATGTAGATTTTAGAGATCAGGCGCTGGTCTGAGATGTCATAGCTGAATATTCTTTCCCAGTCTGTAGGTGGTCTTTTTACTCTTTTGGTGAAGTCTTTAGATGAGCATAGGTGTTTGATTTTTAGGAGCTCCCAGTTATCGGGTTTCTCTTCATCATTTTTGGTAATGTTTTGTATTCTGTTTATGCCCTGTATTAGGGCTCCTAGGGTTGATCCTATTTTTTCTTCCATGATCTTTATCGTTTTAGTCTTTATGTTTAGGTCTTTGATCCACTTGGAGTTAGTTTTTGTGCATGGTGTGAGGTATGGGTCCTGTTTCATTCTTTTGCAAATGGATATCCAGTTATGCCAGCACCATTTGTTAAAAAGACTATCATTTCCCCAATTGACTGACACTGGTCTTTTGTCAAATATCAGCTGCTCATACGTGGATGGATTTATATCTGGGTTCTCAATTCTGTTCCATTGGTCTATGTGCCTGTTGTTGTACCAGTACCAGGCTGTTTTGACTACTGTAGCTGTATAATAGGTTCTGAAATCAGGTAGAGTGAGGCCTCCCACTTTCTTCTTCTTTTTCAGTAGTGCTTTGCTTATCTGGGGCTTCTTTCCCTTCCATATGAAATTAGTGATTTGTTTCTCTATCCCCTTAAAATATGACATTGGTATTTGGATTGGAAGTACGTTATATGTATAGATGGCTTTTGGTAGAATAGACATTTTTACTTTTTTTTTTTTTTAAGTCTTCCTATCCATGAGCAAGGTATGTTTTTCCACTTAAGTATGTCCTTTTGAATTTCTTGTAGCAGAGTTTTATAGTTTTCTTTGTATAGGTCTTTTACATCCTTGGTAAGATTTATTCCTAAGTATTTTATCTTCTTGGGGGCTACTGTGAATGGTATTGATTTGGTTATTTCCTCTTCGGTGTTCTTTTTGTTGATGTAGAGGAATCCAAGTGATTTTTGTATGTTTATTTTATAACCTGAG
Organism: Elephas maximus indicus; assembly: GCF_024166365.1. Lineage (NCBI taxonomy): Eukaryota > Metazoa > Chordata > Mammalia > Proboscidea > Elephantidae > Elephas > Elephas maximus. The sequence goes on along the minus strand of NC_064841.1, from coordinate 12,411,915 downwards.
ACTCTGCCAAACTCTTCTATTAGTTTCAGTAGTTTTCTGGAGGATTCCTTAGGGTTTTCCATGTATATGATCATGTCATCTGCAAATAGTGATAGCTTTACTTCCTCCTTACCAATCTGGATACGCTTTATTTCTTTGTCTAGCCTAATTGCCCTGGCTAGGACTTCAAGTACGATGTTGAATAAGAGCGGTGATAAAGGGCATCCTTGTCTGGTTCCCGTTCTCAAGGGAAATGCTTTCAGGTTCTCGCCATTTAGAGTGATATTGGCTGTTGGCTTTGCATAGATGCCCTTTATTATGTTGAGGAATTTTCCTTCAATTCCTATTTTGGTAAGAGTTTTTATCATAAATGGGTGTTGAACTTTGTCAAATGCCTTTTCTGCATCTATTGATAAGATCATGTGGTTTTTGTCTTTTGTTTTATTTATGTGATGGATTACATTAACGGTTTTTCTGATATTAAACCAGCCTTGCATACCTGGTATAAATCCCACTTGATCAGGGTGAATTATTTTTTTTATGTGTTGTTGGATTCTATTGGCTAGAATTTTGATGAGGATTTTTGCGTCTATGTTCATGAGGGATATAGGTCTAACATTTTCTTTTTTTTGTAATGTCTTTACCTGGTTTTGGTATCAGGGAGATGGTAGCTTCATAGAATGAGTTGGGTAGTATTCCATCTTTTTCTATGCTTTGAAATACCTTCAATAGTAATGGTGTTAAGTCTTCTCTGAAGGTTTGGTAGAACTCTGCAGTGAAGCCGTCTGGGTCAGGACTTTTTTTGTTGGAAGTTTTTTGATTACCGTTTCAATCTCTTTTTTTGTTATGGGTCTATTTAATTGTTCTACTTCTGAATGTGTTAGTTTAGGTAGGTAGTATTGTTCCAAGAATTTATCCATTTCTTCTAGGTTTTCAAATTTGTTAGAGTACAGTTTTATGTAGTAATCTGAAATGATTCTTTTAATTTCATTTGGCTCTGTTGTGATGTGGTCCTTCTCGTTTCTTATTCGGGTTATTTGTTTCCTTTCCTGTTTTTCTTTAGTCAGTCTAGCCAATGGTTTATCAATTTTGTTATTTTTTTCAAAGAACCAGCTTTTGGCTTTGTTAATTCTTTCAATTGTTTTTCTGTTCTCGAATTCATTTAGTTCAGCTCTAATTTTTATTATTTGTTTTCTTCTGGTGCCTGATGGGTTCTTTTGTTGCTCAGTTTCTATTTGTTCAAGTTGTCGGGACAGTTCTCTGATTTTGTCTCTTTCTTCTTTTTGTATGTGTGCATTTATCGATATAAATTGGCCTCTGAGCACTGCTTTTGCTGTGTCCCAGAGGTTTTGATAGGAAGTATTTTCATTCTCGTTGCTTTCTAAGAATTTCCTTATTCCCTCCTTGATGTCTTCTATAACCCAGTCTTTTTTCAGGAGGGTATTGTTCATTTTCCAAGTATTTGATTTCTTTTCCCTAGTTTTTCTGTTACTGGTTTCTAGCTTCATTGCCTTGTGGTCTGAGAAGATACTTTGTAGTATTTCGATGTTTTGGATTCTGCAAAGATTTGTTTTATGACTTAATATGTGGTCTATTCTAGAGAATGTTCCATGTGCGCTAGAAAAAAAAGTATATTTTGCAGCAGTTGAGTGGAGAGTTCTGTGTAAGTCAATGAGGTCAAGTTGGTTGATTGTTGTAAGTAGGTCTTCCGTGTCTCTATTGAGCTTCTTACTGGATGTCCTGTCCTTCTCCAAAAGTGGTGTGTTGAAGTCTCCTACTATAAATGTGGAGGTGTCTATCTTACTTTTCAATTCTGTTAAAATTTGATTTATGTATCTTGCAGCCCTGTCATTGGGTGCGTAAATATTTAATATGGTTATGTCTTCCTGATCAATTCTCCCTTTTATCATTATGTAGTGTCCTTCTTTATCCTTTGTGGCGGATTTAAGTCTAAAGTCTATTTTGTCAGAAATTAATATTGCTACTCCTCTTCTTTTTTGCTTATTGTTTGCTTGATATATTTTTTTCCATCCTTTGAGTTTTAGTTTGTTTGTGTCTCTAAGTCTAAGATGTGTCTCTTGTAGGCAGCATATAGATGGATCGTGTTTCTTTATCCAGTCTGTGACTCTCTGTCTCTTTATTGGTGCATTTAGTCCATTTACATTCAGCGTAATTATAGATAAATAAGTTTTTAGTGCTGTCATTTTGATGCCTTTTCATGTGTGTTGTTGGCCATTTCATTTTTCCACATGCTTTTTTGTGCTGAGATGTTTTTCTTAGTAGCTTGTGAGATCCTCATTTTCATAATGTTTAACTTTGTGTTTGTTGAGTCGTTATGTTTTTCTTGAGTTATGGAATTGATATTCCTTTTTGTGGTTACCTTATTATTTACCCCTATTTTTCTAAGTAAAAACCTAACTTGTATCCTTCTATATCGCCTTGTATCACTCTCCATCTGGCAGTTCAATGCCTCCTATATTTAGTCCCTCTTTTGGATTATTGTGATCTTTTATCTATTGATTTCCATGATTTCCTGTTATGTGTATTATTTTGTTTATTTATTTATTTTTTAGAATTAGTCTTAATTTGTTTGTTTTTGTGCTTTCCCTATTTGAGTTGCGTTGATATCAGGACGTTCTGTTTTGTGACCTTGTATTGTGCTGGTACCTGATATTATTGGTCATCCGGCCAAACAATCTCCTTTAGCATTTCTTGCAGTCTTGGTTTAGTTTTTGCAAATTCTCCAAACTTGTGTTTATCTGTAAATATCTTAATTTCTCCTTCATATTTCAGAGAGAGTTTTGCTGGATATATGATCCTTGGCTGGCAGTTTTTCTCCTTCAGTGCTCTGTATACATCGTCCCATTCCCTTCTTGCCTGCATGGTTTCTGCTGAGTAGTCTGAACTTATTCTTATTGATTCTCCCTTGAAGGAAACCTTTCTTTTCTCCCTGGCTGCTTTTAAAATTTTCTGTTTGTCTTTGGTTTTGGCGAGTTTGATGATAATATGTCTTGGTGTTTTTCTTTTTGGATCAATCTTAAATGGGGTTCGATGAGCATCTTGGATAGATATCCTTTCGTCTTTCATGATGTCAGGGAAGTTTTCTGTCAGGAGTTCTTCAACTATTTTCTCTGTGTTTTCTGTCCCCCCTCCCTGTTCTGGGACTCCAATCACTCACAAGTTATCCTTCTTGATAGAGTCCCACATGATTCTTAGGGTTTCTTCATTTTTTTTTAATTCTTTTATCTGATTTTTTTTTCAGCTATGTTGGTGTTGATTCCCTGGTCCTCCAGAAGTCCCAGTCTACATTCTAATTGCTCGAGTCTGCTCCTCTGACTTTCTATTGCGTTGTCAAATTCTGTAATTTTATTGTTAATCTTTTGGATTTCTACATGCTGTCTCTCTATGGATTCTTGCAACTTATTAATTTTTCCACTATGTTCTTGAATAATCTTTTTGAGTTCTTCAACAGTTTTATCAGTGTTTTCCTTGGCTTTTTCTGCAGTTATCCTAATTTCATTTGTGATATCTTTAAGCATTCTGTAAATTAGTTTTTTATATTCTGTATCTGATAATTCCAGGATTGTATCTTCATTTGGGAAAGATTTTGATTCTTTTGTTTGGGGGGTTGGAGAAGCTGTCATGGTCTGTTTCTTTAAGTGGTTTGATATGGACTGCTGTCTCCGAGCCATCACTGGGAAACTAGATTTTCCATGTAATCAGCTAAAAAAAATGCAGTCAGATCCCTATCTGAATTCTCCCTCTGGCTCCGGGTATTCGGATGTTAATGAAGCCGCCTGGGGAGGTGGGGGAGGGATCAGAGAGGTAGGAGTGTAGCACCACAGAATATAGAGCTGATCACCGCGTTCATGCTCCGCCCCCATCCGCCAAAATCCGGGCGAGACGGCTCCCCAGTTGGGACGCTACTCTCCTCGCTCCGAGACCAGTCACTTCCTCCCGGGGACTTCTCCCTCCGGTGCACCGCACCGCTGGCGCGAACGGGGTGGGCGTCTCCCACACAAACGGGTCGTCCCGCCCCCAGGGTCTATTCAGGAGAATATAATTGGACCCCGCTCTCACACCCTGCCTGCTTTCGCCAAAATCCCAGCGGGATGTCTCCCCGGGTGGGACACTGCTCTCCCCGTTCCAAGACCAGTCACTTCCTCCCTGGGACTTCTCCCTCTGTTGCGTCGCGCCACAGGCGCGAACTGGGTGGGCGTCCCCGCGCACGAACGTGTGGGCCCCGCCCCGGGGTCGCTTTAGGGAAATATAGCTGACCCCCCCCCCGCTCGCGCCCCACCCGCTTCCCGCCAAACTTCCTGTGGGCCGGCTCCCTGGCTGGGACGCTGTTCTCCCCGCTCCAAGATCAGTCACTGCCTCCCGGGTCCTTCTTCCTCCGGCTGCGCCGCTACACCGCCCAGGCCAACCAGCTAGACTCTCTCCCGGGATGGGTTCGGGGGGGTAGGGCTGGGCCCCTTGTCTGTGCCGTCTGCCCCCCTGGGCTCTGCCCCAGATCGGGCTCCGAAGGTCACCTGCCTGGTACGCTGGCTCCTAGTTCTGAAAACGGTCGCTGTCTGCCCATATTTGTTTGTTTTCTGTGTCTAAGTCTGTGCTTGTTGTTCAGAGTTCGTAGATTGTTATGTATGTGATCGATTCACTTGTTTTTCCGAGTCTTTGTTGCAAGAGGGATCCACGGTAGCGTTCACCTAGTCCGCCATCTTGGCCCCGCCTCCCGAGTCATCCTTTTTGATGCCACCTGTTGGCCACTGCCTACTGGCCTTCCCTCTGAAGCTTCCTTTGGTCAGCAGTGTTATTTCTTCTCACACATTACTCTCATCAAGAGACACAAATTGTTTTTTTACCCATTAAATTACATTTTCTTTGGAGTATGTGGGAGGCAGTGTGGTTTGTTGGAAAAAAGCATTCATTCTGGAGCCAAAAAGGTCTGGATTAAGTTTCAAGAAGGGTGTGTACTAGAGTGAGTTACTTAACCAGTCTGAACCTCAGTATTTACCTCTATAAAAAGGGGATTGATAAGAACACCTGTTCTAGCTATTCTGTGTGTCCTGTGTGTGCAGGTGTTGAACAACCTGCTCTCTTCCCATATGCCACTGTTTCCTACGATTCGAAAGTTACATTACATCTTCTGGCTCATGTTTCAGTATGTTGAGACATACCACTAAAGAAAAAACAGGGGGAGAAAAAAAAAAAAAAACAGAAAACTTTATTCTCTTTGGTTTAATTTAACTGGGGTAATTTGTAGCTGGTAAATTTTTTATTATTATGTACCTAATAAAACCAAGATTTTTGATCTAACCCTCCTGTAAGAATGGTGGGTAAGGTGTCAGGATATATTTCTATAGTGTTTGGTCCTAGTATGTTTCCCCAGTGTTTCTTAATAATTGTATTTCTTGAAGTGTGCTCTATGGATCAGTTATAATCACTTGGGGTCCTGGGTAAAGACACAGATACCTGGGCCTTACCCCAGAGCTAGTGAATCACAATCTCTGAAGGAGGGGATCAGGAGTCAGGACTATGCAAGGAAATATATTATTGTCTTGGTTGATTATCTCTGCTTGACATGCTACAAGGTAAAAGGGATGTACCAAGATTCTAGATTTTGGAAGTTCACAGTCTAATGGAAATGCCAGACACACAAATAAATTACAAAATAACACAGTAAGGGCTAAACCAGACGTGTATAAGATGTGTGCCAGAAAAACATAGAGAAAGAAATGACTAATTGAGCTGCCCAGGGAAATAAGAGAGGGTCGGTTACCTTTGGGACATGGCAATTGAGGTGACTTTCGAAAGACGGGTAAGATTTCACCAGGGAGAAAGTGAGGGTTGAGTACAAAGGGATACTCTAAGCAAAAAGCAAAAGGACTGGTATATTAAAAGAGACAAATATGAGAAGTGAATTTTGAAAGAGTACTCTTATACATTGTTCTTGGGAATATAAATTGTTATAGTCTTACTGGAGATCAAGTAGCTGGTAACTGCTAAAATGAATTGTACCAATCATTTGATCCTGGATTTCCACTTTTTGGTATCTACTCTAGGGAAACACCCAGCATATGCACACAGATGTGTACTTTGCAGGAAGCAATCTAATTGCCGCTCATCAAGGGAATGGATAAATAAGTCATAGTGCCTTGATTTCTATATATACCAAATATGTATTGATATTCATTATTATTGATATCTATGAGTAGCTGATGGAGTAGTGGTTAAGTGCTACGGCTGCTAACCAACAAGGTGGGCGTTCAAATCCACCAGGCGCTCCTTGGAAACTCTATGGGGCAGTTCTACTCTGTCCTATAGGTCACTGTAAGTCAGAATCGACTCGATGGCAATGGGTGGTTTATGAGTAGCCAGGCACTGTTCTAGGCACTGAAGATACAACAATGAACAAAACAGACATCAATATCTGCCTTCAATGGACTTCCTTTATGGTGTGGAGGGGAGAGAGGTAAGAAACAATAAAAAAGTAAGGTATTGAGAATTTTAGATTGTGGTAAGTGTTACAGAGAAAAATAAAGCAGGGAATGGGATTGGAAGTGCAGGATTAAGGTAGGAACACGGAAAGGGTGGTTTGCAACTTTAAATGGTATAATTAGAAAGTCCTTAATGAGAAGGTTGCATTTGGACAGATATATGAAGGATGTGAGGGAGGGAACCAGGAGGATATTTGGTAGCGAGCATCTAGTCAAGGTTTGAATAAATGCAAAGACCCTGAGAGGGGCCTATGTGGGCATCAGGGATTGAATTGTGCCTCCCCAAAAATGTGCGTCAACTTGGTTAGGCTGTGATTCCCAGTATTGTGTGGTTGTCCTCCATTTTGTGACTCCAATTTTATGTTAAGAAGATTAGGGTGGGATTATAATGCCACCCTTACTCAGGCCACCTCTCTGATCCAGTGTAAAGGGAGTTTCCCTGGGGTATGACCTGCACCACCTTTTATTTCTCAAGAGATTAAAGGAAAGGGAAGCAAGCACAGTGTTGAGAACCTCATACCACCAAGAAAGCAACTAGGAGCAGAATGCATCCTTTGGACATGGGGGTCCCTGCACCTGAGAAGCTCCTTGATGAGGGGAAGATTGAGGACAAGGACCTTCCTCCAGAGCTGACACAGAGAGAAAGCCTTCCCCTGGAGCCAGCGCCCTGATTTGGACTTGTAACCTACTAGACTGTGAGAAAATAAATTTCTCTTTGTTAAAAGCCATCCACTTGTGGTATTTCTGTTATGGCAGTACTAGATAACTTAGACAGTGGGATAGCAAGGAGGCCATGGGGCTAGAGCAGAGGCAACAAGCAGAGACTAGCAGAAGAGGAGTCCAGGTAGGTGGGTGAAGATGATTGTGTAGGTAGGTGTTGTAGGTATTGTGAGGACTTTGGCTTTGACTCTGAGTGAGGGAGAGCCATTGCAGAATTTCCCAGAGAGGAGTGACATGGTCTACTTTATGCTTTAGTAGGATCGCTCAGATGCTGTGTTGAGAACAGACTGAAGAGGGAAAGGGTGGAAGCTGGGAAATCAGTTTGGTGGCTACTGCAATAATCCAGATGAGAATAATTGTAGAGCTGTGGTAGTGATATAGTGAGAAGAGCTTGGATCCTGATGTATGTATGTGGACAATAGGGCCATCAGAATTTTCTAACAGATAGAATTTAGGGTGAGAGGGACAGAGTTGGAGTGGATTTGAAGGGCTTTAACCTGATCAGTAAGAAGGAGAGTGGAAAGAGTGGCTTGGTGGGAAGAAGGCCACGGGTACAGGTCTGAGATGTCTGTGACGTCCTATTAGAGACGGGGAGAAGGCAGTTTTACATATGAATCTGCAGTTCAAGGGAAAGGTCTAACCCAGAGACATAAACTTGAGAGCTGTCAGTGTGTAAGTGGCATTTAAAGTCATGATATGAAGGAGACCCCAGGAATTCCAGAATTTGGAATGATACTAAGAACTTAAAGAGAGCAGGGGAGATGGTAGCATCTGCTGACACTAATAAGCCAACACATAGAGTTTATATGTATCAGGCACTATTTTGAAGGATTTGCATTTACAAAATCCTATGAGGAAAGTAATGTTATTATTCCCATTTTCCAGATGAAAAGACTGAGACAAGGAGAAGGTAAAGTAACATGCCTGGAGTTACCCAGGTGGTACAAGGGTAGAGCTGGGACTTGACCTTAGACTGGTCTATTCTTAACCATAGACAGGATTAAGGTAAGTAAACTGCAGAATAATATTATAGCAAGTTACAAATGTTATAAAGCCCTCAAAAAATTGTTATTTATTCCTGGATATAAATGTATATGAAAATAATTGCAAAGGAAAGATCTGCACCTATATACATGTTACAGGAATTAAAGATTTGGTGTGGCTTGAGGAGACCTCAAATTCAAGTGTAGTAATAGTTACATGTTTTGGGAAATAAAGAACCACTTGAACTGCCTCAGTTTTCTGATCATAAATAGTGTTTGTTCCCAGTTACTTCATCACTCTTGAACCTAAGTAGATTCTCAGTTGAAAAGGCTTTTTGGATATGAATTAGAAAAACAATGCTTAAGGATATTGCTTTATGTCAGAAATATTATAATGAATGTATGCACAATAAGTGCCAACCAAGTCCCATATTTTTAATATAATTTTACCCCAAGAAAATTTGTCATGGATGGACTTGGCCTGTATAAGGTAGTGAGGTACTACTACTTGCTATCTACTCACTAATTTGAATTGGTAATCCCTGTCTAAGGTATATAAAGTGGATTTTTGGATTTCACTTCAATATGCTGTCTACTATGCTAATATTTTAAATGTCTTGCTAAGGGAAATACTAATTCAATCAAAGAAGACTCTACTGCTTAAAAAGCCTGTCCATGCAAACATCCTTGATTATTAATTCATTGAATCATAAATAAAATATAAGTTAAATTAATTTTGACTTTGCATTCGGTTTCATCTTAAGGCCACGTTCTGCCCTTTTGCGGACCAGCTGATATCCCCAGGAAAGATTTGCAGCTGTTTCCATAACCAGGGCTATAATGACTCACCTGCCAGACCTGAGCTGCACCCCTTGTGAGAACTCGTGGCAGGGTATTGATTTCTTTAAAGGCTATTAACATCCTCAATGATGGGGGTGTGAAGGATAAAGGAAAGAGAGACAGGAAGAAGAAGCCTTGGAAACATTCAGATAAGTTTTCGAAATGGGTGTGTGTGGAGAAGTTAATCTGCTAGGTTTCTGACCCCCATGCCTAAGTAGAACACAAGATTGGTCTAAAAAAAATCTCTTAGTAGCAAAGTTTCTCCGCTATTTGGCAATTTCTGCCTGAGGCTAGAAATACCAGGCATGGTTTTCTCGCAACCACTTTCTTTCCAGTAAGACACGTGGAGTAGAATGCGTCATGAATGTCTCCATATTTGAATAAGAAAGTATGGTTAGAGCACGTGGACATAATACTGTACCACTGTCATCTACTCAGGAGTCCTGGTGGCACAAGTAGTTTGTGATTGGCTGCTAACTCGAAGGTTGGCAGTTTGAAATCATTCAGCGGCTCTGTAGGAAAAAAAAAAAGTCCTGGCAATCTGCTTCCATAATGATTACAACAGAGAAAACACATGGGGCCTCCCTGTGTTAGGGGCCACTTTAAGGCAGCTGACAACACCATCTACTCATCTCTAAATTGATGAATTGGATAAACATTTATTTAACACAGATATTAAGCACTATGCTTGATGCTGGGTATACAAGGGTGAATAAGGCCAGGTCCTCTCCCTCAGGGGATTCACGATCTGGGCTGAGAGACAAGAAACACAACATAAACATTTGAACACCATAAATGTGATACTGTCCTAACATGTGAATGAAGATGGGGGAATTCTAAAAGTAGTGACTAATCTCTTTCCTGAGGGAAGCACAGATGGAAGATTTCCAAAAGGAGCTGACATTTGGGCTAAGCTTTGAACCCTTAAAGCTTTTCAGCATGGGAATAACAGGATCACACTCTGTAGGAAAGATGGCTGTGATTGGCGTGTTGAGGAGGAATTGCAGCGGTTGAGAGATTGAAACATGTGGCTATTATAATTCAAGAGATGATGTGGGGCTGGATTTAGGGAGTGAGAAGTAGAAGGAACGCATGGATAGAAGACAGGTTTGGAGAAGACGTGGTGAGCAGCTGGGCTTTATTGTGGTGTTTGAGAGGAAAACCAGAAACCAGTCGCTGACTCACGGTGACCCTATAGGACAGAGTAGAACTGCCCCATAGGGTTTCCAAGCAGTAGCTGGTGGATTCAAACTGCTGATCTTTTGTTTAGCGGCCTGAGCTCTTAGCTCCACTTGAGGTGAAGGAGAAGGCAAAATCCAGGTTTATTTTCAAGTACCTAGTATAGGGGCCCTGGTGATATAATTGTTAAGAGCTCAGCTGCTAACCGAAAGAATGGTTGGTGGTTCTAACTCACCCAATGGCTCTGTGGGAGAAAGACCTGGCAGTCTGCTTCCATAAAGATTACAGCCAAGAAAACCCTACGGGGCAGTTCTACTTTATCACATGGGGTCACTATGAATTGAAATCGACTCAAAGGCACCCAACAACGGGAAGTGTAGATTACCAGAGGTTTTTTTAGGGGGGCTAGTGAAGTTTTTTTTTAGTGGAGGGAGTGAGTAAAAGTTCAGTTTGTGGATATTCAGTTGAGAAAGTGGGTCTGGAGCTTAGAAGGGAAGAGACAGGGAATTAATCACAATTTTGTTTTTCTTTAGGAGTTATCAGTATACAAGTGAAAGCTGAGGCCTCTTTGGCTGATGTTGCCCAGACAGTAGTTCTTTTTTGAGTAATCTTTCCAAGTCCCACTTTCTGAGGCTCAGTTGTCACAATTCACTGAATCTGTTCCTTAGCCTTAAAAACCAAATAGTAATAGTACCTCCATCATGAGTTGTTGGTGAGACGATTGATAAAACAGAGTATTTAAAACACAGAACCTGGCACATAGTAAGTACGCAATCCATATTTGTTATTTATGTTGTTCTTATTTGCTCAGAAGCAGAGATAGTAGAGGGCTGAGAATGGTGAGTGTAAACCACTCCTCCAAAATGTTTATGATGAAAGGCATGAGAGATGTGGGGAAGTTCTTAGGGAGGAAAGCTTTTTCTTTCTTTCTTTTTTACGATGGGGAAACACCCAAACAAAACCCGTTGCTCGCGTCTACTCTGACTCATAGCGACCCTATAGGACAGAATAGAACTACCCCATAGGGTTTCCAAGGACCAACTGGTGGATTTGAACTGCCGACCTTTTGGTTAGCAGCTGAGCTCTTAACTACTGTGCCACCAGGGAGAAATAAACATGTTTATAAGTCTATGTAAATGCGGGTGGATTGAAGATATGAGAAAGATGGAAAAACTTTTGGAGTTAGGCCAGGAAGAGCTTCTTTGGGCATGTTTTTAGGTTGTAATCTGGGGTCAGCACATTATGGGGACCAAAGAAATGTTTGTGGAATGAATGAAAGGATAACATCAGGTACACAATATCAAAGATGGAAGGAAAAGGGACAATGAGGGTGGTTTAAATTTGGAGGTAAAGGGAGCTCTGTTTTCTGGATGAGAATTGGGCACATGTGGTTGGGGGTTTGAAGGAAATGATGTTGTTGTTGTTAGGTGCCACCGAGTCAGTTCTGCCATGTAGTGACCTCATGTACAACAGAAGGACACGTTGCCTGGTCCTGCACCACCATCACAATCGTTATGTTTAAGCCCATTGTTGCAGCCACTGTGTCAATCCATCTCATTGAGGATCTTCCTCTTTTTTGCTGACCCTGTACTAAGCATACTGTCCCTCTCCAGGGATACTGTCCTTCTGATAACATGTCCAAAGTATGTGAGATGTAGTTGCGCCAACCTTGTTTCTGAGGAGCATTCTGGTTGTACTTCTTCCAAGACAGATTCGGTGGTTCTTTTGGCAGTCCATGGTATAGTCAATATTCTTCTCCAACACCACAATTCAAAGGCATCAAGGTAAAGGTTCAGAAACAGCTTCTGTGGGGAATGGGAAAAGAGGCTGGCCTGGGTGTTTTTTGTTTATTTTCTTTAATGTCCTATTGATTTTACCTGATAATTCTGCCTAGGACATAGATTTCTTCTCCTTTCATACCTTAGTTCAGACCTCTGATATCAGGCTCTCTACTCTTTAAAAAAAAAATTTTTTTTTTGTGCTTTAGGTGAAAGTTTACAGAGCAAATTAGCTCCTCACTCAGCAATTAATATACAAATTGTTTTGTGACATTGGTTGCAAACCCCACAATGTGTCAACACTCCCTTTCTCCATCCTGTGTTCCCTGTTTCCATTTGTCCCATTTTTCTGTCCCATCCTGCCTTCTCATCTTTGCTTTGGACAGGTGTACCCGTTTAATCTTGTATACATGATTGAACTAAGAAGCACCTTTCTCACTGGTATTGTTTGTTTTATAAACCTCTCTAATCTTTGCCTGAAGGGTAAACTTCGGGAGTGGCTTTAGTTCTGAGATACAGGGTGTCCGGGAGGCCATAGCCTCCAGGCTATATATTCTTGCCTTGCCTCCTAGTCCAGTTTCTAAAAAGCCAACCAGTCTTATCTTAAAATTGCACATATCCTGATATATCCCTAGTTTTATGCCTTTGCACTGCCTAAAGAAAGAAAAAAATCCTAATCCCTCACCGTGCTCCTTCGCTCTTGTTCGTCCTATCCCATATGTCCCAGGTTCCAGTAATTCTGAACTATGACAAGCTCTTTCATTAGGCTGACATATACTATAGTGTTCCAAAGATAACACCTTTGAGAGTTAAAGGGGCGCTATGAAATCATTGTCAGGACAACAGGCAAAAACTGGATCTCGGTGCATATGACCACCCTGATTTCTCATATTTGTGTCTTTTAATCTACTGTTCCTTTTGTTTCTAATCTCCTCTCTGTGCTCAACATCCATTTTCTCTTTGCTGAAATTCTATCCATCCTTCAAATCCATCTCAACTGCCATAGTCCAGAAGTAAGCAATCCCTCGGATTTCCCTGGATGTTTGTTTCAATTAGTCATTTTCCTCTCTGTGCTTTTTCAACACACATTTGATATACCTCTACATTAGCCCTTACGTTGTTTTGTAACTTTTTGTGTGTGTGTGTCTGGTCTTCCTATTAACTTCCAGAATCTAAACTCTTGGTGTATCCTTGGCATCTGGTACAGTTTCAGGAAGAGAGAAGTCAGTCAACAATAAAATCATACGTTCGCCTGAATTGTAGTTGTCACGTCTGTCAATGTCCCTATTAGACTATAAACTCGTGGAGACTCTGATTGCTTCCAGTTCATCTTTCTTGTTCTCTTTATTACTAGCACTTTATCTGGTAACTAGAAGGTCCTGAGCCATATTTGTTGAACGGGAGAATAAGCAGATATTAAAAAATGCACTTCAGTTTCAGGCTATCGGTATATAATTCTAAAACCCTAATCGTGAAGGAATATTGTATTTGATAGATTCCTCACTTGCTAAATGATTCTCAACCTGAATTTTCAGCCCTTGGGTTACTTTTCCAAGGAGATTATTTTCTGGGTAATGGTGATTTAAACCTCATAATATGTTTAATGTTTGGACAAGCAAATCCTATTGGCATCAGTTGTACTTAAATGTGCAATTTCCTGTCATTGTACTCTCTGAATACCATGTATAACAACTGTATCTGGGGACTGCTCCAGTTTCCTGAGCTAGACTTTATTGTCTGTGTAGCGAGAGGTCGTGGTGAGAGAACTTTCTGTGAAGCAACTGAGGAATTATAATATTTTGTGGGAAGAACAGATGCTGTTTTGTAAACAACAGGCATAACAGTTGCTTTCCATGAGTTGTCATCCATGGAGAAACCACAAAGCAGCCCTCTCCTCCTGATGGAGAGACGAACTGCTTGGGTGTCTGCCTGAACATTTGGGAGCTTCCGAATGTTCTCTGATGGTGTTTTAGGGGGTTGGGCCTTTTAGCTCGTCTGCTCTCTGCTAGTTGCAAAATTCAGATAAAAGACACGGGGCAGGGTTTTTTACTTTGAAGCAGTTACTGCCGGAATCTTTCAACTATTTAAACTAGTTGTTGAGTGACACTTCATCATTTGAAAGAATCGATGCTGTCAAAGGCTGCAGCTGTCCTGGCCATAAGCAGTTACCACTCTGATGTGTCATAGACCAAGAGAATCAGGGTTTTTATTATTGGCTTTATTTTTAGCTTGTGTCAGTTAGTCATGCTGACTGAGAGCTGACACCAAGCCAGCATATAATGGGACATCATGATTTGTCACTTTTATGCATTCACCTTGGGGCAGTCATTATACCCAGTGAACAGCTCACGGCTTCTCGTCCTGTGGCTCTCCCTGCCATCTCTGGCTCCTGCTGTGCCAGCCATCATGTTTGTCTCTCTTACTGCCAGCACCATCTCTAGCCTGGCCTTTCCACCTGGACTTCTGTTATTGCTGATAGCTCCCCAGCTCCTGGGGCTCAACTAATGTCTGAAGCTGTAGGACGGTCTGTCACTGAAGTGTTGTTTTCCAGAGTGTAGCTGAGAGCTAGCTGTGCACGAGGTTATTGGGATAAGACACATCCCACTCTGTGTGCTCGTGTGTTCCTGCCTCCACTTGCAGACAACAAAGGTGCAGCCCATTTGTTGTTGTTGTTGTTAGCTGCTGTCAAGATGGCTACGGCTCAGAGTGACATGTACATGAACAACAGAACAAAACGTTGCGTGGTCCTGCACCATCTCCCCAATGGTGTGCTTGTTGTATGCTCAACTACATCATCGTGGCCGCTGTGTCTTTTTAGTGTTTTCCAACATAGGGGCTCACCTTGCAGCACTGTATCACACAATGTTCTGTTGTGATCCATGGAGTTCTCATTGGCTAAGCTTCAAAAGTAGATCAGCAGGCCTTTCTTCTTAGTCTGTCATAGTCTGGAAGCTCTGATGAAACCTGCACACCACGGGCGGCCCTGCTGGTATTTAAAGTACCAGTGGTATAGCTTCCAGCATCATAGCAACATGTAAGGCACCACAGTATGACAAACTGACAGGAGCTCATTACAGCTGGTCAAATGGGCGTTAAATAGATTGCAGTGTAGCTGTATAGCAATCTTCAGAGACAGGGCTCAAGAATACTGCCCAAATTTTAAAAAGAACTCTCAGGTTTAGAGAGGCCCATGATATTTTTGTCAAGTGACTTTTTGAAGCCACTATCTATTATTATTTTAATTGAGCCCCAAGTAGATTGAATATATTTTTAGTTCCTTATTTTGTGCTTAGATGATTGAAAAAAATATTTTTCTGATGAAAATTATCACAATAATAAAATAAATGTGATGGTACCAAAGACTGTTTCTATTGTACCCCCCCCCATCAATAGTAGAATCAATAAATAAATGTTTTTTGGCAATTACAAATAATGTTACAATGAACAGTCTTGTCCTTGTCTTTTGGCCTATGTGTATGCACACAGTTTTGGTATAAAACTTGGATTGAAATTATTGGGTCATAGGGTATATCGTATGTTCAGTTTTAGTAGATATTTCCTTTTTCATTTAACTTTTTATCATAATTACTTTTATTTATTGCTACATCCCAAACCAAACCCATTGCTGTCAAGTCGATTCTGACTCATAGCAACTCTACAGGACAGAGTAGAACTGTCCCATAGGGTTTCCAAGGAGCAGCTGATGGATTTGAACTGCCAGCCTTTCGGTTAGCAGCCAAACCCTTAACTGCTGTGCCACCAAAGCTCTAATATTGCTATGTAGTCCTTTAAAACTAATCTCTAATGATCACACAATACTTCATCAAGTGGTCATAATACAGTTTCTTAATAATTTTTCTCCTGGTTCAATATTTTGTTTGCAATTTCAGAACTCCTTAAAAAAGAGTTTGTGCCATCTTCATTAATTTTGGGTATAACTATTTTATTTGTGGAGTACCCAGGTGACACCCTAGAGAGGACATTCATAAGTCACTTTGTAAGGTGCTGTTCAGTTGATTCTGACTCACAGTGTCCCAATATGACAGAATAGGACTTCCTGTGCTGTAATCTTTATGGGAGCAGATCTCTGGGTCTTTATCCTGTGCAACTGCTGAGTGGGCTTGAACTGCCTAACTTTTGGTTACTTACCATTGCTTTGCACCACCAGGGCTCCTTTTCATAAGATACATATGCAGTTATTTATCTGCTAATGAGAACCAGGCACTGGGATAGGTGTTATGTTTATGATGACAAGAGGCATTCAGGTAAACTTACTACCACGTGGTCGAGTCAGAGTCTTGAGTGACTCTCACTCTCACCCGTGCCCTCACCCTCTCTCTCATCCTTTTTTTAAGCACAACTCATAGAATACCGCCTGCTTGGCACTCCACCTAGATATTTCTCATTTAACGCTATATTTGGAGATTCTTCCCTATTAGCGCATATGGGTCTCCCTGATTCTTCGAAATGACTCACACCCTTTTAATTTGCTAAATAACTAATTAACTCAATTAAACGAATATACCATTAGGTTGAGAAATCAATAACCAACAACCAAGACAAAATCTGTAGATTTTGGTAGACCTTTCCACTATATGAAAGGCTTTTCAGACAGGAAGCCCCATGCTCAGTAAACATGACCTGACATATATAGTTCATTTCTGCAAAATGGCCAAAAATTAAATATTTAATTTATCTAATTTTTAACTAAGTGGTTGTGGTAACTTCTCTGTTTTTTTTTTTTTTAAACAAATGGGAGAACCAAAATTCTGATGTATTATTCAATTAAACCAAAGAAACACAGCAAGTGGTATAGAAGCCAGGATTACAGTTCAGGGGCTCTTCTGGTTCATGGACTGCTTATTAAGCCACGTTTCAATTAGTGCATCATTTCATATTCCCTGGTGCCTCATGTGAATGCAAAATGTTTAAGTTAAGGAGATTATGTTTCTAAGAACTCCAAATTGAATTTGAGCATAAATTCCAGGAAGCAGACTCACCTTCAGAATAAAAAAAGGATATTATAAGGAGAGGGTCACACAGGAAGATAAACTCAGAAGGATCGCGCTTGCCCTTCTTCCCTGAGGGTACTTAGAAGGGCCTTGAGGTTCAGGTACATAGCTCAGTGTAAGAGAAACTCAACTGTGATCAGATGAGCTTGGAGAGTGTCTCAGAATTAGAAGTAATTTTTTTTTTTTTCTGTTTCTCTCTGGTGTTCTTTGCTGTGCTATTTAGGTGAACCTTCCTATAGCTATGGAATCTAAGCCAATTCAACCTACATAGCAGGTGTCTCATAAATACTGTATCAAAGTGACTTTTCATTTGATTTGTTTTTGCTTACCTGTTGCTATTTTTAAGGTTTCATCTCTTCAATATCTGTTGGCTTATTTGTCAAAAACAATTATAGAAATTACAATATTTCAAGACAAATGAGATACTTAATATTTAAACCAGTAGAGGTGTTAAATATTTGATGATCAACGTAACAATGCCTAAAGAAATCTTAGTGTGACCGTATTAGAATTTGTTCAGCTACTGCCTTAAACAAGTACAAAACTAAGTCATGTGATAAGAAAGGTTTTCTAATACATCCATGAGTAATACATGTATACATGATATATACTGCAATCTTGTAACTCTCAAAGGTACACAGTATGCTAACACTTGATTTCATAATTTCCTCTAATGATGATTATACCCTGCTGCTAAGAACAAAAATCTACTATAATCTGTTTTCTATTCATTTTCAACAGTGGGATGAAAACCAGCTTACCCACATACCCAATATTTACAGTATATTTGAGGATAAGTCAGTAGTTTCTAGATATCGGACAAAAAAATTATTTTGAGGTCCTCCTCCTTTTAAAACAATGACAACAACCAAGCAGATCCATTATTTCTCTTGTTGATGACTAGAGAGTTTATTAAAAACAAATTACTTTATCTTACAACAAGTGACACATTTCTTCTACTACGATTGATGTAGAGTTCTGTTTTACTTTTCCTTTGGGAAAAAGAACTTTATTTAAGTCTTGAGTAAACTCTGTGAATAGGCTACATAACAACAAACTGCATCTTATCAATAGCACTGTAGAATTTTCTTAGCTACTTTTGTTGTCATTACAGTTAATTTTAGTATATTAAAGGGCATCTGGAGTAAAACTGAGACTCACTTCTAATGAATAAATATTTCCTTAGCAGAGTTAATTACTTCATTCTTTTCTAGTTAATCTAGTTAATCGGAAATGCCAAAAAAAGATATATACATCACAGTTAATCTTTTCACACTGATATTCTCTACTGAATGATATGCAGAGAAATACATTTCTTTGATTAAAAACAGAGAGAGACATGAAGTTTGATGATAATTCTGTGAATTTTAATATTTTACAAATTTGAAAGGAAAGAAATTTGGTGCTGTGTTTTTGCACCTACACATGCCACTCCTTAATATGCTGTTTATAACGTGATAGTTTTTTTCCAGACTGGTATGGTACAGTTCAAACAAATATTTGCTAGGGTTTAGTTTCTGGGACAGAATCCAGCCAGTCTAGTGAGTTTAATCACTAAGGATTTGTTAACACAGTTGCTATGGAGTCGATTCTGATTCATGGCGGCCCCATGTGCGTCAGAATTGAACTTCACTCCGTAGTTTTTTTTCCGTGGTTGATTGTTCCGGAGTAGGTTATTAGGCCTTTCTCCTGTGTGCCTCTGGGGGGACTCAAACCTCCAACCTTCCGGTTAGCATTAACTGCACTACTCCGGGAAGCTGACTCTTGGAGAGGGCCAAAGAGACAAACTCTACCTTGAGCTTTTAGGGACACCTGTAACTCCTGAACTGGGCTAATAAGGTCGCTGCTGATGTTGCCACGATCCGGAATCTGCCTGTTTCACTGGGAAGCTGCCGTAAGAGCCCCAACCTCCCTGCTGCTTCGGACATAATTTCTACCAGCAAAATGAATGTCGCATGTAGCTTTTCTCCCACTTAATTCAGAACCAATTCTAATCTTGGATGAGTACATATGATGACAGAATATCACATCTGGAAAGCCAAATACAGAGGAATCTGTGAAGTTTAGTTTTTTGTACTTCAGCTTTCATAATACCTGAAGGTACCTTAGAAGGAGGTTGAGAAACATATTCAACGAATCGACTTACAGGATATGCCACAAAAAAGAATAATAACTAGAATGCACAGGTTAAATAACTGTGAATGGCTTAAATAATGTTAAAAGTAGTTCAGTGGGACATTATCTTTTTATAATTTGGCAACAAAGATATTAATTCCTATTCACAATTCCCCTTGTCCTTGCGTTGAAATTCACATTCCTTATCCTCTTTTTGACGTTCAAAGTTTCCAAAAGTGGACATTTCCATAACCATGACTTCTTACCCTCATGAGTTCTTACCAATATTCATTTATTTCACTTCTCCAACACATACTATTACAGCTCTACCTCCATGCTCACCTGGTAATTGTCTTTCTAAAATTCTCTTCCTTTTTCCTTTTCTGGCCTCATTTAATTCTTATCTAGTTCTCAAGGGTCAACACAAGTTTTATTCCCTCAGTGAAGACCTTGCTGAGCATCCTTTTCACAACGATATTTTCTTGATTTGACTTGTAACAGCATTAATTCTCCGAATGACACATGACATCCTCTCTTCTGTACACTGTTGGCATTATAGAATTCTTGGTTGCCAGAAATAGAAATAGACTCTGTCTATTTTGTAGATGGAAATCATAGATTCATAGGGTCCTGGAAAGGTTGAAGGTCTAGCTAGAAAGTGAACAAGAAAAAAGGGCTAGGGAGCTTACACCACAGCAAATATTAAACCAGAGATATAGACCTTAGCATGCTCTCAGTATGTTGCAATAATAGTTGAGCTCCAACCATCTCTATATTGTTACATTACTTGTTCAAGGCTTTAAGTCCCAGGGCAGGGGATAGCTTTTCTGATTGGGGGAACCTTAGTCACATACGTGATCACTGGCAGGACAGGTACAGGAAGAAGGACATTCTGTTTCCTTGGAAGGGAGGTGGTGGCTACCTCGAAGACTACGCACAACAGGGGATTCTCCAGAAAGGAGTTTGATTCACTGTTCGTGCATATTCTGATTCTCTAATGTGATTGCAAGGCCTTGCTTTGTGTGTCTTTCATTTCTTGCACAATAACCAGAAAATTTCTAGATACATTGCAGCTCTCTGTATACACTTATTGAATTAATTTAAATAATAAAATACCATCTTTAAGTTTCTCAGCTTTTATGTTCACAAATATGAAAGAAAGAGGGGGAGGGGGAGAGGGAGGGTGAACTGAAAACTTCTCAATGTCTACTCCTACATGCTTTTAATGAGAAGAGAGATTAAGCAATTAACCTGCGTCCTGCCATTTAAGTTTTCAGCCCTCAGTTTTTATCCAGTTCTCTTCTCCTGCAATTCTCTTTTAAATTGATAGCTGGGTGCCATCGGAAAGAATGGTAGATTCACAGAGTTCTCCAAGCTTAATTCACAGACAAAATGTGGTGACTTCAGCAGATGACAATCCTATGAGAAATCTGGAGGATTGCAGAAGTTAAAACGTAGAACTATGGACCAGACTATGGGTGAAAAACTATCGATCTGCACCATGCTGGTAGTCCAGCTAACTGTCAACATGACACCTGTCTGTAAGAAGTTCCTAAAGGATCTCTGCTAGTTATAGATCAGTAGATTCCACTTTCCTAATGAAAAGATGGTAGTGTCTATACTTAAAGGTAGGTTTTATGAACAAATAAATATCTTGAAAGCATATTACGTTTCCTCAGTGGCTTTATTGCTACAATGTAGGCTATGCTCCCCCACATTAGGTGAACTGGGTCAGGGCGTTAAACAAAACTGTTCCTCTGCCAGGGCTCTGTCATTATGGGATGTGTGATGGTCACAGAATGCTCCCCATCCCAACTGGCAGTCAGATGGCATGTCTGGTGCCCACAGAATGAGCCTCAATTTCTAACCACCCACATTCACTTCCAGGCAGGCAGCAGTTCTGACTGTGCTATATGACATTTTTGAAACTTCTCACGTTTATTCCTCAATGTCAGAGCTTGAAGTTTGGGAGCAATTTTTTACCACTGTGATGAATGGATACATGAATTTCAACCTGGCATGAGGACTGAAGAACTGAACTGGCTGAGAAATTCTTTAGGGTACATCACAAATTAGGGACAGAATTAGAATGAAAATTCACAAGTACTGAGGTTCCAGTCTGTTGCTTAGTCACCAAATACTTCCTGTATTCAGCCTTCAGTCATGGTTCTCGCTTTAGACTGAAAGACAGGTTTACTTATGAAAGTTGGTACAGATAGTGTGACAGGGAAATGGGCAGGAGCAAGAATCCAAGTGACGTTTTTAAATGTGGTGTTTGTGGACACTGCCAAATGTAGGCAGTAAATATTATATTCATTAATTCATATTTATTTTTAACTTTAAAGAGGATATATGATTTTAAAAATTGGCATTATAGAAAAGGAAGAAGAAAAATTTATAAGAAGCTGCCCCATCATCCCAACAAAAGAGTTTTTAATATTAGCTGAATTTCCTTCTTTTAGCATACACATATATGTATTTCTTATTAAGTGTATTATGCTGTAATTTTGCCAGTCTTTAAACAATGCTTTGAAAATTAAAAAAAAGTAATCGTAGAAGAATATTTAACTAAATATTATTGTGAAGATCAGAATTCAATGGTTAGAGTTTTAAAGAACTGGACTCTACTCTGAAATTGTACATGCAAAATATGGTATAAATTCATGGCTTGCCATACAGTTCTATAGAAAATAAATATTTATTGAACAAATAAACATATATATGTATATATACACACATGCATATATATATATATATCTGTGTGTGTATAACTTTATATGTAAGAACAACTGTTATTGGCTCGATTGGTTGTTAGGAGAACAGAAAAAATAAAATATTCAATGGGATTTATTTCATAACATTATGCAACCATGTGTTACGTACTTATTGCTCTATACATACCATGCAGATATAAATTCTCTCCATATAACAACCAAGAAAAGCATCTCCATTTTACAGATGATGAAACTGATACTTAGAGAGTTTAAGTGACATGTACAATTTCACAAAGGTAGTAAGTCACTGAACTTGAACCGAGTCTCTGGGTGGTGCAAATGTTTGCGTTTGGCTACTAATGAAGGTTGGTGGCTGGAACACACCTAGTGATGTCATGGAAGAAAAACCTGGAAATATGCTTCAGTAAAGATTACAGCTATGGGACTCAGTTGCACTCTGTAACACATGAGTGGTAATTGACTGGAACACAATGGCTTTAGGTTTTTTTTTTTTCTGATTCCAAAGCCATTCCACTTTGTATCAGTGTCTCTGTTACAAGAAAAACAAATTGAAATGATAAGAATGTACCTTTCAAACAGGAAAGCGGTGTAAACTAGTATTTTCCTCTATTACTCCTCATGATAACCTTTCTTAAATGAAATATATAAACCTTTGTCTTTGTATTTTCACGCATCTGCAAAAATGGAAACAAACAGGTCTTTGTGGAATTGCCTAGTTCATGGAGTTGCTGCTATTTGGATGCAACCAGAATGTGCAAGGCATGCTGACTTTGGTTTCTGAATCTTGATACTTTCACAAAAGATTAGATTCAATTAAAGGCCTATGTTGTCGTTGTTGCTGTTAGGTGCCATCGAGTTGGTTCCAACTCAGAGCGACCCTGTGTACAACAGAACAAAACACTGCCAAGTCCCGCGCCATCTTCACAATCGTTGTTATGCTTGAGCCCATTGTTGCAGCCACTGTTGTCAATCCATCTCATTGACAGTCTTCCTCTTTTTCGTTGACCTTCTACTTTACCAAGCATGATGTCCTTCTCCAGGGACTGATCCCTCCTGATAACATGTCCGAAGTATGTGAGATGTAGTAGTTTTATATAAATGAAATTATACCGTACGCATTCATTTTTGTCTGGGTTCTTTCAGCATAATTATTTTAAGAGTCATCTTTTTTTTTTTTTTTTTTAAATCACCAAATAGCATTTCATTGTACGTATTTACCACAATTTGTTTAACCATTCATCTGTTGCCAGACCTTTGGGCTGTTACCAATTTTGGGCTATTTCAAATAAAGCTGCTATGAACATTCCTGCACAAGTCATTTCATGGACTTCCACTTTTTTTTCTCTTGGGTAAATTCCTGGAAGTGGAATGACTGGATCATATTGTAAATACATGTTTAATTTTAAAAAGATATGGTCAAACTGCTTTCAAATGTTGTACCATTTTACATCCCTGTCAGTAACCCATGAGAGTTTCAATGTTTCCACATTCTTCCCTACATATGGAAAGGTCAATTTTTTTTTAAGCCATTCTGATCTACCTACCATTAAAAACAATGATATTAGTAAGTTAAACTATCATATAACTTTTTTGATGGCATCAACATACAGACTATAGGCATATTAGGTAGTAAATATTAAAAGGATAAAACTTCCTTTCATTTGCATTACATAATATAGTCATAATTTCATGCTTGATAGTGTCATGAATATTTATATTTTAGAATATTTCAATTAACATGACAACTCCTAGGATAGAGGAAATGTTAGTTATGGGTGTTTTTGTGGCTTCAGTGAAGTTTTTTATAACTTTCTTACAAAGTTCTTGTATTTTTTTCCTAGTCTAAGATATTTTGTGAGATTTTGTCATTTTTGTGAACGTGATTTTTAAAATTTTATCTCTTAAAAAGTTGTGATTGTTTATAGAAACAGCATCTTACCCAGCCTCTTTGATATACTCTTATTCCTTCCAATGGTTTATCTATAGATTCTCTTGAATTCTCTATGTAGACAATCATTTTGCTGGCAAATTACATCTTTTTTCCTTTTTTTCCAATGTTATACCTCTTATTTCTTTTTCATAACGTAGTGCATTGAAATTAAACATTTTTTTCAAAACGACAAATTATTAAGGGCCTCTTCTAAGTGTTCATTTTGGATCAAACAGGTGTATGGTATGGTGCCCTTCAAAGACGTGAATTCTAGTCTGTGCTGTTTATTATCTGCATAACATTGAGTGCCTAATTTATTTACCTAAGTTTCAGTTTCCTCGTATGAAAATAAGGATATTAAAAATATTTGCTAATTGCTTTACTGGAATCCTGTGAGGATCAAATAAAATAAAATAAGTGAAAAGAATTTTTGAACTGTGAATTGGCATGCAGGGATGACATTACATGCCTATTAGGGAAAAGCTATTGCATGCTTCATGGGCCTATTGCGAGGGAGCTATTTCCTTTATCAGTAAGTTTATAAAGAGGCATTGGCCTGTGTAAGAATGTCTGTTTTTGCTCAGTGATAGGCTCAGAGCCAGCCATAAAAAAGGTAGCATGTATTTATGAGAAATTAATATGAATCTTGATGTTTCAGAAAAGTGGTGGGATTTTGAGAAAAAATGGGCTATGTTAATAAACGTGTTAGTATATGTTGGATGCATCTTAAGAATAAGAATTCCCTTTTTTTGGAAAATTTATCATATAAATACCTGAAATATAAAGTCTTGTCACTATAAATGACATATCTTAAACACGATGATCATCATTGCACTTATATTTTGATGGTTTGTAGAGTTCTAACCATGACATGATTTTTACATAGTTTTGCTCTCTCTTCCTTTCTTTTAGGAAGAAATCACATACTGTAGCTAAATGGACCGGTTAATACTGAATTACTCATCAGACTGATCATCAAGAAAAGTTCTGATCTTTGAAGTAAGACTTGCATTTTCATCATTGAACATTCACTCTTGTTGATCAAAGGCAAACCAGTTATCAAAAGAAGAAAGAAAATCTAGGTCAAAGGTGAAAAACAAAATGGGGAACAAACTGAAAGAAAGTATCTCTTGCCCTTAGCTCATTACTTAATTGTATGGTGTTTTAAAAAATCATATTTTAAATATTTTATTTATTGCAAGATAAATGGATTATGTTAATTCGTTTTGTCAAGTGGATACAAGAAGAGAATTTATGTAAACTATATTAACAGGAAACATAGATTTATATATTTGATAGTCAAAAGGAATAAATCATTTATAATAATGAAAAAGAAGGGATTTTTCCTACTATGAATCTACCCAGAATTTATAAATTATGGTATTTTCCAATGTTCACCAAAATGGATGAAATAATTATATAGTAATTTTAAAATTATGCATATGTACCTAATGCCATGATAGATACTGTTCAAGCAAGAAAGATATAGTTCTGTCCTTGAGGACTAATAACCTTAATTTTTCCCTGAATTTGAGCTAGTTTTACTGAAAATGGGTATGTGTGAGTGCATGTTGGGGGAGGAAGAGAGGAGAATGGAGGAAGGTGTATTGACAGGGAAATCATTGATCACGGAGAAGGCTATGGCTGATCATTGCATTGCCCTAAGTCTGAGCTATAGAGAAAGGTGTATAGTAATGGCTTGGATGTTGACCTGTGAGGCTTCTAAATCAGTGGGTATGTTGAAGCTATTTGTTGGAGAATGTTATTTTAGCGTTATCCTAAATAAAGGATCACTGTAATAAAACTATGGAATCCTGTGTATCTTCAACCTTTTCTATTATTTCTTCCAATTTACTGTAACCTGACTTTTCTCAGTCTTCCATCTATATTATTCCTACCATTTATTGGCTTTCAGTCCCATATCTCATCTACTTAAATGGTTTCTACACAAGGTTCAGCATTTTCTTATCCACTCTGCACGCTCATCACTGTCTCTGTGCTTCTTGTCCAACAATGGACTTGAATTTCCTATGTCACCTCAGTTTTGCTGAGTTGAATCTCCAATTTATTTCAGGCATGAATCAGCTATCATCCTCCCCTTAGATCATGCCAACATTTGGAAGATCTGAATATCTTAAAGTAACAACTCCCCTCACCATACTGTCCTTGATTTCACTTCTTCCACTCCTTCACTTCCACCATCCTGGACCTTCTGAAGGTGTTTGTCTCCCTCATTGTGACTTTTGATCTTGGACTCCTTAGTTGCCTATTACTACACCTACCTGTTTGTTTCATGCCTTAGCTTTTACCAATGTTTCTGTTCAGAATATACTCCATCTATTGAAATATTCTTCATCTTTCAAAAACCATTCTGAACATTGTTTTTCTGAAGCATTTTCTGTTCTGTTCAGTTACAATCAACCAGTCTTAAATTTGATATTGCTTCACGATTTACAAGGTGCTTTATCCTACAACACTATATTTTCTTATTACCACACCTTATGAATTTTGCTGTCATTTCATCCATTTTAAAGAGAATTAGTAACTGGCAAAACTGGATCTTTAAATGTGGTTTTACTCCTTGTCCTTCTATCTGAGATTGCCAGGAGCAACTCCTCTGAATTTGATTAATATATCATTTGCATAATTCAATGATACTTAACATATTTTTTGTAATACCTATAAGAGTGCCTGCTTCTAAATTTTAAGCTCTAGAATGATGTCTTAATTTCTTTTGGCATCCTAGTGCATCTAGCTCAGCGCCTTAAACATAGAAGACGTTCAAAATCTAATTGTTGACTAGACGAACAAAGTAATTAAAGGACATTACAAAAGATAGAGTGTTGGGAGCCAGAGGCAGGATGTAGAGCAACATGCTTTGTGCAATACTATTTTGTAAGTAAAACAATTGAGGCTTAAAGAGGGCAAAGGGTTTCTTGGGGTCACGTCACAAATTAGGAACAGAAATAAAAAGAAAATGCCGAGGCCCTGAGGTTCCACTCTACTGCTTAGTCACTGAATCTGTCTTCTTTTCAGCTTTCAGTCATGGCTTTCCTTCTAGATTGAAAGGAAGATTCACTTATGGAAAATGGTGTGTGTAGGGTGACAGGAATGAGAGTCTGGCCCCATGATATTTCCACACGCCCTTAACAAGATCAGCTATGTTCAGCATCTTTCTTTATCAATTTTGCCTATTTCACAAGCTCTCAGGTTAAAATAGGTCCTCATTTCAATTTGTTCTCATAACTACATAGATGTTATGAAGATTAGTGATGCAAGACACATGCTATACTGCAAGCTGCAGAGAAGAAAGGTGTTACATAAATACAAAGCATGATTATTTCTGTTTTTTTAGTGACAAGATTAGGCTTATCAACACGTCATTGCCAGGTTGCTGAGCTACCAGTAGATGATATAAATCTTTTTTTCTTTACGTAGATTAAAGTGCAAATGATTTCCTATGGGATACTTGGACCATTTGCTCCACTTAAGCTTTTTTTTTTGGGTACGAAGGATGAAGGGAGAAGGTTAGAGGTGAGATTAATTTCAGATTTTAAAATGCATAGGATGTCAAACAGGAAAACCATTATGAAGAAAGAAATACAAAAAGGAATATTAATGTGGAAAATGCAGCTTTTTTTGGGCCCTTGCTTGTATTTCTTGTGATGTTGAGTTTACTCTGAAATAAAGTTTTATCAATGGAGAAATGCTAGAATTTAGAGTTGATTCTAATAAACATTATTTTATGAAACTGGTGCTATCACTTAATTCGTGATTCACACCATTCATTTCTGGAAGGTATATGTTTCTATGTCTCAAAGATCAGGAAATAATACTAAGTCATAGAAAACTTTAGCTTCTCTTCTGTTTAATGTATGTGCTAGTATGTTGGCATTTTTATATGAAGTAACCTCATACCTCATGCTTAGGGGAACAGATTTTCTTCTACAGCCTGGTGACTTGGTGTTTTAGTTATCTAGTGCTGCTATAACACAAATACCACTAGTTAATGGCTTTAACAAAAAGAAATTTATTCTCTCACAGTTTAGGAGGCTAGAAGTCTGAATTCAGAGCACCCAATTTAGGGGAAGGCTTTCTTTCTTTGTTGGCTCTGGGGGACAGTCCTTGCCTCTTTTCAACATCTGTGGGCCCAGCATTGCTTGGAGATGTCCACGTGTCTTGGCATCAATCTTCCTCTGATCTAGGAGTTTCTCGGCACAGGGCCGCCCGTTCCAAAGAACATGCTCCATTCCTTGCTCTTCTTACTTGGTGGTAATGAGGTCTCTCTTCTCTCTGCTCGCTTCTCTCTTTTATGTCTCAAGAGATTGACTCAAGACACAACCAAATCCTGTAGATTGCTTCCTGCCTAATTTACATAACTTCCTGTAATCCTACATTATTAACATCACAGCAGTTAGGATTTACAATACATAGGATAATTCCATCAGATCACAAAATGGAGGACAGCCATACAATCAATACTGGGAATCATGGTGTAGCCAAGTTGACACATGTTTTTGGGAGACACAATTCAATCCATAACAGTTAGTTTGATGGGTTTGTAAAACAAATAACCCTAGAATTTACTGCCAAGAAGATTGATTCAACATAAACTAGGACAAAGTGAAACTCATTATCTTTGTCAGACATGCTCCTAAAATTAGAACAGTGAATACTAAGTATCTCTATATACCTAGTCCATGTGTTCAATGACCTGGGCATATATTTGTAGCTAACTCATTCTGGCAAGCAAATGGAAGAGCTACACTGCTCAGAATCATCTATCCCTTGGGAAGTGTTCCTGAGGGTTTTCTGTGGCTCATGTGGGCAACTGTGAAGTGTCTGCTTTGTAGAGTTCCCAGGCCGATATTAGACAAGTTCTGTGGTGTGGAAATCTAGGCTCTCAACTGAATATTTGTCTCGTTTCCAAAGGTGACCCACAATTGCTTCTTGAGGGAAGTCTTGGCTTTGCCTCCCTCCCATGAAGAGGTAGTTGGGCCTTCTGCAGGATGAAAATCCTGGACAGGCTTTTCAGGTATCATAAAAATCATAACAATTCTATCAGCTCATCTGGAATCCTAAGTATGCAGCTGCTTTTTCAAACACCGTATACGTCATCCAGGCCCTCCTTTTTCAGTAATAAGTGATATTCCCCAGGCTATCCATCAGATGGCTTTTTATGTTTTGCCTCAAATCCTCACCTATATATTTCTGACAAGGAAACCAAAGCTTGGAGAAACGAAGCAAGTTGTCCGGAATCAAACATTTTGTCAAATCCAGATCTCCTTCGTTACAAAGCCTGTGATCTTTCCCATATATTATCCTTAATCCAAAGTCTGAAAACCCTGGTGGCATAGTGGTTAAGAGCTATGGCAGCTGCTCACCAAAATGTCAGAGTTTCAAATCCACCAGTTGCTCCTTGGAAACTCTGTGGGGTAGTTCTGCTCGGTCCTGTAGGGTCGCTATGAGTTGGAATCGACTCCATGGCAATGGGCAATGGGTAATCCAAAGTCTGACTATGAGAAGTGATATTTTTGCGAGACGTTAGTCCAAGGACCTGTCCTCCATTAACCTCTCTGGATGCTCTTGGCTCCAGTTTAAAGACAGAATGGCAATAAGGTCATCTACATCAGCTTAGACCTGGGTGGAGTTGCTCTCTCTGCCTTCAGCTTCAATTAAAAGAGATCCCAAGAAGCAGCAACATTTGGTCTATTTTTTTCCCAGATTAAATGCCATGGGAGAATTTCTTTTAGAATAAAAACAAAAAAGCATTTGAATTGATTCCCAGTTATGGTGGCTCCAAGTGTGTCAGAGTAGAACTGTACTTCACGGGTTTTCAATGACTAATTTTTTGGAAGTAGTTTTCCAGGCCTCTCTTCTGAGGTGCCTCTGGGTGGACTTGAACCTCCAGCCTTTCGGTTAGCAGCTGACCATATTAATTGTTTGCACCACCCAAGGACTTTTAGAATTTAGAGCTTAAGAAACAGAATTTCCTTCTGTGAGGAATTAGTATACTTTCTGCTTTCAGTTAATAAAGGCTATATATGTCTCTCCAAGTTCCTTTTTTATGTTGGCTCTCATGAAGATCAGAGGCAAATGGAATATTTAGTCATATGAATGGTATTAAGGCTTTTGGCTAAAATACTTGCTTTCTTCTCCTCCCTTTGGTTCTGGTTTTCTAATTTAATAACTGTATTTTGTATGTTAATTTGTTGCAACCATCTCAATTCTTGTCAATAAATGAGAGTAAGTGCCTTTGTAAAGAAAACAGAGCTTAATCCTTCGTTTACCTTTTGCTTTCTTATGCTCTCATCAAGAGATATTATATGCTATACAATGTGTTCTGTGATACAAGAGGATCTGATGTTTAACTAAGGATACTAGGGAGAATGACCATGTTGAAGATAAAGGGTTCAATTATATTTATTCAATGCTTACTGAGTACAGACTGTGTGTTATGACACTGTGGAGTATTATAAGCATTAATATAAATATAGTCTATGACTTCTCCAGCTCACAAACTAGAAAAAAACAAAAGATAGCATACTTTACACTTAATTTCATAAAAAGATAAAAATGCCATAAGAAAAATGAAAAATCTTTAGAAGGTTTTCTATTAGGACAGTGATATTTTAAAACTTGAAACCATCTGTGATTAACCTCCTGAAACCCACTGCCTTTGAGTTGATTCCGATTCCTAGAGACCCTATAGGACAGAGTAGAACTGCCCCTAGGGTTTCCAAGCAGCGCCTGGTGGATTCCAACTGCCAACCTCTTGGTTAGCAGCCATAGCTCTTAACCACTAGGCGGCCAGGGTTTATCCATGATAATGACTTCAAACCTTTATTCTGGAGGTTATACCTGGATAGCTCAGCAACTCATTCTAATGTGTGCTTAACCATGTGACCTGATACTCCTTATGCTCACCTTTTTATCCACTGCAGCACGCATCATAATGGTGTTTTACTACTGTATTGATATTGTAGGCTGTGGATTAGGTATCACCTTTGGCATACCAGCCCACCTCCCTCTTGTCCATTCAAGAAAACAGATAGGAATGCAAGTGAAGGTGACATTATTTTAGGGATACTCTTCAATCTGTTCTCATTGTATGAATTGTCATTTATACAAAAAGTGAATTACTCACAATCCACACACCTGATTATGACTATCAACATGCCAAGAGAATTGCTATGCTAAACCAAAAGAGTGAAAATCGATTGCTTTTAATTTGGTCCAATTAACACGTGGCACTTTATTGATACACCTCGATAGTGTCTTTGCTTTTCTAAACCTAAATATTTCAATTCCTTTTAACCATTTCTTATGTCTTATTTTTATTTATTTTTTTCTCTTGGGGTGACCAGATTCCTTACTGGGGTTCTCCACCAAATCCATATTCTTTTATTTATTTATTTATGTTGTGCTTTAGGTGAAAGTTTACAGAGCAAATTAGTTTCTCATTAAACAATTAATACACAAATTGTTTTGTGACATCATTTGCCAACCCTGAAATGTGTCAACATTCTCCCCTTCTTGACCTCCATTCATTCAGGTTTCCTGTCCCCTTCTGCCTTCTTGTCCTTGCCCCTGGGCTGGTGTGCCCATTTTGTCTCCTATACATGGTCGAACTACATGTATTATTGTTTGTTTTATAGACCTGTCTAATCTTTGGCTGAAGAGTAAACTTCAAGAGGAACTTCAGTACTGAGTTACAAGGGTGTCTGGGGGCCATACTCTCGGGGCTTCTCCAGTCTTTGTCAGACCAGTAACTCTGGTCTTTTTTTGAGAGTTTGAATTTTGTTCCACACTTTTCTCCCACTGTGTCTGGGACCCTCTATTTTGATCCCTGCCAGAAATATGTCTTATTTTTATTGTTAAACACCTCAGTGCCTAGTTACGTAATAGCTACTAATGGAAGACAAGACTTACTGGTATCTATGGACATGAGAGCTTTCATTCTAAACTGGCCATGTTGCCTGCCTGCACAGTCAATTCATTGGAGGATATCAGGTCTCGTTTCATCCAATACTATGAATAGTAAGGAAGTCAGGGTTATGGCCCTTGAATATAGTAATTTCATAAGTCTGACAGAACTTTCACCTTTTGTGCCCCTCAGGATGTCTGAAATTTCTTAAACAATATAATATATATAATTTTTAATTACACCCATTTGAGAAAGGTAGGCAGGTATCTGATTTTGGTTGGGCTTTTGGAAAAGTTTTACCACAATGATAATACAAGAATGATCTACTAAGTTAGTCAGGATAGACCAGGTGATGCTGCAGTAACATACACCTTTTAAATCTCAGCAGTTTAAAACAAAAAAGATTTGTATTTCTATATGCAAACAAAAAAGGCCAAAAGGATATCTCTATGAGGCTAACAGTTTTTATGACTATAATTTTTAACGGTTGAAAGAGATCACATTTAGTGGATATAGCATGATTTTACTTATCCACTCTCCATTGTTGAGCATATTAATTGTTTAGCTTTGCTGGCTGTTGTGAAGGCTGACAGTTATAAGGCCTTCAACAGCTACAGGTCTTCAATTTGTAAAACAAGGATAATAATTCTCACTTCATAGATTTGTTGTCAATATGTATTAAATCTTGAATGTTAATTATCTGAAATAACTCCTGGAACAAAAGTTTCCTTCTTTCCCCTTGGATGATTTAATAAATTAAATGGACTCTTTCTTCTTTATTCTTGCTATCATTCTCACAACTTTGATTTTACATTTTTCTGAATCAAGTCCAGATTTGGTCTGCCATTTCAGGATGCCCCCAAGCTCCAGTCTGACTCTAGCCTAGTGGCTCTTAATTGGGGGCGATTTTTTCCACCAGAGGACATTTGTCAATGTCTGAAAACATTTCTGATTGTCACAAATGGTGGGGAAGTGGGTGGAGAGATGGCTAGTGGGTGTCTAGTTGGTAGAGGCCAGGGATGATGTTAAATATACTATAAGGGACAGAATAGCTCTCCTGACCAAGAAAGAATTATCCAGTCCAAAATGTCAATAGTGCTACTATAGAGAAACCCTGGCTAACCTAACTTCCTGGTTTTATCCCCAACTTCTCCGATATGGTGTTTGTGGTTTTGGCTTCTTCTTCTATTGTATATGTCTATATTCCTCTTATGGTCCTCATAGTTATCTTGCCTTGTCTACTTTCAGGAGAAGAATCATATTTATCTTAGCATTTTCCAAATCAGGTACTGGGTCTTGACTTAAGAGGCTATGAGTTGATATTTACTTAAATAATACAAGGTACTGGGTATTATTGTTGTTGTTAGGTGCTGTTGAGTCAGTTCTGACTCATAGCAACCACAAAAGAGGAAAACACTACCTAGTCCTGTGGCATCCTCACAATTGTTGTTATGTTTGAGCCCGTTGTTGGAGCCACTGTGTCAACCCATCTCATTGAGGGTCTTCCTCTTTTTTGCTGATCCTCTACTTTACCAAGCATGATGTCCTTCTCCAGGGACTGATCCCTCCTGATTACATGTCTGAAGTATGTGAGACATAGTCTTGCCATCCTTGCTTCTAAGGTGCATTCTGGTTGTACTTCTTCCAAGACAGATTTGTTTGTTCTTTTGGCAGTCCATGGTACATTCAATATTCTTTGCCAACATCACAATTCAAAGCAGTCAATTCTTCTTCAGTCTTCTTTATTCATCATCCAGTTTTTGCATGCATATGAGGCGATTGAAAACACCATGACTCAGGTCAGGTGCACCTTAGTCTTCAAGGTGACGTCTTTTCTTTTCAACACTTGAAAGAGGTCTTTTGCAGCAGATTTGCCCAGTGCAATGTGTCTTTTGATTTCTTGACTGCTGCTTCCATGGCTGTTGATTGTGGATTCAAGCAGAAGGAAATTCTTGACAACTTCAATCTTTTCTCTATTTATCAGGATGTTGCTTATTGGTCCAGTTGTGAGAATTTCTGTTTTCTTTATGTTGAGTTGTAATGCATACTGAAGGCTGTGGTCTTTGATCTTTGTTAGTAAGTGCTTCAAGTCCTCTTTACTTTCAGCAAGCAAGGTTGTGTCATCTGCGTAACGAATGGTGTTAATGTGTTTTCCGCCAATCCTGATGCCCTGTTCTTCTTCATATACTCCAGCTTCTCGGATTATTTACTCAGCGTACAGATTGAATAAATATGGTGAAAGGATAGAACACTGATGCACACCTTTGCTGACTTTAAACCACTCAGGGTCCCCTTGTTCAGTTTGAATGACTGCCTCTTGATCTACATACATGTTCCTCATGAGCACAATTAAGTGCTCAATAATTCCAATTTTTCACAATGTTATCTATAATTTGTTATGATCTACACAGTCGAATGCGTTTTCATAGTCAATAAAACACAGATAAACATCTTTCTGATATTCTCTGCTTTCAGCCAGGATTCACCTAACATCAGCAATGGTATCTCTGGTTCCATGTCCTGTTCAGTATCTGGCTTGAATTTCTGGCAGCTCCCTGTCTATATACTGTTGCAGCTGCTTTTGAATGATCTTCCCCCAAATTTTACTTGGATGTGATATTAATTATACTGTTTGATAATTTTTGCATTTGGTGGGATCACCTTTCTTGGGAATAGGCATAAATATGGATCTCTCCCATTCAGTTGGCCAGGTAGCTGGCTGCCTTCGAAGTTTCTTGGCATAGACAAGTGAGCACTTCCAGGGCTGCATCCATTTGTTAAAACATCTCAATGTAGTAATGGTAGAAATGTGGGAGCATGCCCATGAATGTCTTTATTTAAACAGGAAAAATAATCTTTTTTTTAAAAAGTGAATGTGGCACACACGTGAACCAAATGCAGCATGATTGAACAATCAAAGATTGTACTCCCTTTATATTATTTCACTAATATAAAAAATACAAATATTTACCTATGCTTTCTTTATTAAGTAATAACTAAGCACTTTTGTAATGTTAGTATACAGAATAGTAGCTTTCATTCATATGTAAATATGCTGACATCAGGATTTTATGCTTCATAACTTTATTCTGTGACCTTTATATTTCATTAAGCTATTTTGTGGCTATTCTATACACCAGTGAGAATTAAATCTGAGGATTTTAGCAGGTACACATGTATGTCGTTGTGTGCCATGGAGTGGATTCTGACTCATAGCGACCCTATGGGACAGAGTAGAACTGCCCCATAGGGTTTCCAAGGTGTGGCTGGTGGATTCAAACGGTTGATCTTTTGGTTAGAAGCCTGAGCTCATAACCACTTCACCACCAGGGCTCCGTACACATGTATAAAAAAAAACCAACCCAGTGCTGTAGAGTCTATTCCGACTCATTGCGACCATATAGAACAGAGTAGAACTGCCCCACAGAGTTTCCAAGGAGCGCCTGGAGGATTCGAACTGCTGACCCTTTGGTTAGTAGCATAGCACTTAACCACTATGCCGCCAGGGTTTCCTCGTACACATGTATAGTACTTATAAATTTTATGCTCCAACTAGGAATCAACATTTTCACCAGCTTATTTCTTAAGTTCTGATTTTTCACTCCAGTGACTTTGTAGAGGACTTACAAAGTGATATTCCACAATAAGTAACTTCAGAATGGAAGATCTTATGAAAGCAACTTCTGTGCTGTGTTGTGGGTGGAAATCAGATTGGAAATGGTTGTAAACTGAGTGGGAAGTGAGGTAATGGGGACACCAATAATAAGCAATTCTACTGAGAAATTTGGCTGCAGAGGAGAAGAAAGGATCTGAGAGTAGCTAGAAGGGAAGTGGGGTGGAGGAAGAATTTATTTTTTAATTGGGGAGAACCAATTATGTTTCCAAGCCACCAGTGTAAACATTTTTGATTCATTTCCCTCTTGTTGTGCCAACTAAAAACTTTTTCCATGTAAAATTCTTATGGGTTCCTCAACACTCCACTAAAATTAGAATGCAAATTATATGCATCACTCACACTCAACATTTCATAATTATTGAAAATGCAGCAAAAATATATCTTAAGTGATCCCAATATATGATACTTTTATTGTTATTACATAATTTCGGCCCATGATATAAGTTTTATTTCTCAACTTATAACTTTTAATAGACATGTTTCCATCTTATATTTATTAATGATGGTGTTCATTGAAGAAATTTTGTTGGGGACATAATCCCTTTTATCACAGAGTCTTCGTGATGAAGCACCATCAGAAAAAAATTTTTGCCAGGTATCAACTCCACAGAAAGTTCCATTTTTTCAGGTAAACTGCCTGTACATCTTGTGCCTGATTACATTTTCTTCTTGGCTCTTGCTGCTAGAAATCTTGGCATCAGAGCCGAATGTTGACTCACTTACAGCATTAACACAGGCACTTACCGTATGAATTTCTTGAGTACGGAATCTTCGGACTGGTCTCATCTTTGCTTTCTACCATTTTTCCATTTATTGTGTTTCTTGTTTTATAGTGTGTGTTCCAAACACTTTATTGGAAATATTTGGAGTAAAGTAATAAAGTGTAAATAAAATAATATTATTAAGATTAAATTTCTTTGTACGCCTATAGAACCTAATAACTCACACAAAGTCCTACTGATCAATAGGACTGAATATATTAAAAATGAGCAAATAAATAAACAAAACAACAACAACAAAATGTACCTCAATCTGGCCTCCCTTCTTAAATGTTCTGAAACCAGTGTGGGACTTTCAAACCCCAGTTATGGTCTTCCTACAGGGAGTTAGGAGCTACAGACTGTTACCACGGTAAGTTTGCTTTAGTGACATCTTTCTCCGTCACTAAATTTTACAAAATGTGTATGGGTGAGGGGAGATCCTGAATATTCTCTTTTTGGAGTTTTTGTTT
Source organism: Elephas maximus indicus (assembly GCF_024166365.1). Classification (NCBI taxonomy): domain Eukaryota; kingdom Metazoa; phylum Chordata; class Mammalia; order Proboscidea; family Elephantidae; genus Elephas; species Elephas maximus. The sequence goes on along the minus strand of NC_064841.1, from coordinate 12,375,313 downwards.
AGTTCCTTGTTAACTGAAGTGTGTTCCATAGACCACCAGCTTTGGCAGAATCAGGAGCTGGTAAGGAACACATATATATTTTTTTTTTTGGTCCCACCTCTGACTCACTAAATCAGGGTCTTTGGTTTAATAATATTTCCAGGTGAATTTATGTACACATTAAAATTTGAGAAGCATTGATTTAGACTACAGAAGGCTGACCTTGACTGGTGTTAAGGGTATAATAATTTGAGAAATACAGGAGAATTAGTCTACTTCAACATTTATATTTATTGATTCTCTAGTTTAATTTCCCCAGGTTGTTTTGAATAGAGTAGGTTAACATTTTCAAATTATGGTTTTAAAACCGTTTAATTTTGCTAAATCCAAACACATTAGCAACCACTAAAAAACCCTATGAATACACACACATGCACATGCAATCGGCCTATATATTAATAGGCAGAACTTTGAGTAGGCTTATGATTAATATAGGAGTATATGTAGAGAATGGGAGCAGTGGTGCTTCAGTGGTAGAGTTCTCACCATCCATAAGGAAGCTTGGTTGGATGCACTGTCAATGTACCTCGTGCACACCCACCACTTGTCTGTCAGTGGAGCGAGTGGAGGCTTACGTGTTGTGATGATGCTGAACAGGTTTCATTGGAGCTTCCAGGCTAAGAAGGCCTAGGAAGATAGGCCTGGTGATTTACTTTAAAAAATCGGCCAATGAAATCCTATGGATCACAACGGTCTGTTATACAATGGTCATGGGGATGGTGCGGGCCCAGCAGTGTTCCATTCAGTTTGGCATGGGGTTGCTATGTGTCGAGGGCCGACTTCATGGCAGCTAACAACAACAACACCTGTAGAGAATAGTTTCAGTTATTAGTTTGCATTTGTTCTCTCCATGTTGCCATTGTTCTTAGAGGCCAGCGAGTTGGTTCCTACTCATAGCAACCCGATGCACAACAGTACTAAATACTGCTCAGTCCTGTGCCATCCTCACAATCACTGTTGTTTGCATCCATTATTGCAGACACTGTGTCAACCCATCTTGTTGAAGGTCTCCTTCTTTTTTGCTGATCCTCTACTTTACCCAGCATAAAGTCCTTTGTCAGGGATGGGTCTCTCCTGATAATATGTCCAAAGTACGTGAGATGAAGTTTTGCCATCCTCATTGTACTTCTTCTAAGACCACAGATTTGTTCTTTCTTCTGGCTGTCCATGTCCAATATTCTTCACCAACACCATGATTTAAAGGCATCGATTCTTCTTTGGTCTTCCTTATTCATTGTCCAGCTTTCACATGCATACGAGGTGGTAGAAGATATCGTGATTTGGGTCAGGCACACTTTAGTCCTTAAAGGGACATCTTTGCTCTTTAACAGGGTAGAGAAGTCTTTTGCAGCAGATTCGTCCAATGCGATACGTTGTTTGATTTCTTGGCTCTTTCTTCCATGGGCGTTGATTGTTGAGCCAAATAAAATGAAATCCTGGACAACTTCAATACTTTTTGTGTTTATCATGATGTTGCTTATTGGTCCAGTTGTCAGGATTTTTGTTTTCTTTATGTTGACATGTAATCCATACTGAAGGCTGTAGCTTTGATTTTCATCAGTAAGTGTTTCAAGTCCTCTTCACTTTCAGCAAGCAAGATTGTGTCATTTGCATATTGCAGGTTGTTAAGGAGTCTTCTGGCAATCTTCATGCCATGTTCTTCTTCATATAGTCTGGCTTCTAGGATTATTTGCTCAGCATACGGATTGAATAAGTGTGGCGAAAGGGTACAACCCTCATGCACACTGTTACTGGTTTTAAAGCACACAGTATCCCCTTGTTCTGTTTGAATGACTGCCTATTGGTTTATGTACAGGTTCTTCATGAGTATAATTAAGTGTTCTGGAATTCCCATTCTTCACAATGTTATCCATAATTTGTTATGGTCCACAGAGCTGAATGCCTTTGCATAGTCAATAAAACACAGGTAAACATCCTTCTAGTATTCTCTGCTTTCAGCCATGAACCATCTGACATCAGCAGTGATATCCCTTTTCCCACATCTTCCTCTGAATCTGGCTTGAATTTCTGGCAGTTCCCTGTTGACATACTGCTGCAACCATTTTTGAATGATCTTTAGCAAGATTTTACCTGCATGTGATATTAGTGATATTGTTCAATAATTTCCATATTCTATCAGTTCACCTTTCTTTGGAATGGGCACAAATATGGATCTTTTCCAGTTGGCTGGCCAGTTAGCTGTCTTCTAAATTTCTTGGCATAGATGGGTGAATGCATCCAGCATTGCATCCGTTTGTTGAAATATCTCAACTGGTATTCCATCAATTTTTCCAGTATTGTTTTTTGCTAATGCCTCCAGTATAGCTTGGACTTCTTCCATCAGTACCATCAGTTCTTGATCATATACTACTTCCTGAAATGATTGAATGTTGACCAATTCTTTTTGGTATAGTGACTCTGCATTCTTTCTATCTTCTTTTGATGCTTCCAGTGCTCCTCAATATTTTGCTCATAAAATCCTTCGATATTGCAGCTCAAGGCTTGAATTTTTTTTCTCAGTTCTTTCAGCTTGAGAAATGACGAGTGTGTTCTTCCCTTTTGGCTTTCTAACTCCAGCTCTTTGCACATTTCATTACAATATTTTACTTTGTCTTCTCAAGCTGCCCTTTGAAATCTCCTGTTTAGCTCTTCTACTTCGTCATTTCTTCCATTAGCTTTAAACTAACCCACTGCCGTTGAGTGGATTCTGACTCATAGCGACCCTATAGAACAGAGTAGAACTGCCCCATAGAATTTCCAAGGAGCACCTGGCGGATTTGAACTGCCGACCTCTTGGTTGGCAGCTGTAGCACTTAACCACTACGCCATCAGGGTTTCCTCCCTTAGCTTTAGCTGCTCTTTATTGAAGAGCAAGTTTCAAAGTCTCTTTTGACATCTCCATGAGTTCACAAAATTTCAGGCACACATCTGCTTGTAAAAGGACAGTGAATTCCAGCTGATTACTTTATGGAATTAGTTCAATAAAAAGATTTTCTGTTATGATCTCTCTTCCTTTCTCTCACCATCCATCACTGACGAGTTTGTATTACAGTATCTGTATATATGGGTATACCAAACCAAAAACCACACCCAGTGCCGTCGAGTCGATTCCGACTCATAGCGACCCTGTATAGCTGCATCTATATCTGTTCTATCTCAAAGGAATGACCTTGTGGCTAATTAGTCAATTCATAGACCATAGGAAATATACTGGAAATATGAAATATACATAGACTAGAAGGAATCTTTTCACACTCATCAGTTCAGTCCCTGATCTCTAGTGTAGGTCTAATTCCATCATTCCAAAATTTCCTCATTAAAAGCCACCTGAGCCTTGTGTCCCAGCCTCTGTATATTAGCAAGCTCCCCATGTAATCTTTATGGATCAGGCAAGTTTAGGAAATGCTGAAATCAATGAGTAAGTATATGTATAAGTTATTCTCCTTTTAGAAACAAAGTTCAAGTGATATTGCAATTATTACTATATTTTCTAACTCAGATTTTTAACATGGATTTAAACTTAATGTGAAAACTCTGTACTATTTAACCCACTGCTGTTGACTTGTTTCCAACTCATAGCAACCCCATAGGGTTTCCAAGGCTATACATCTCTATGGAAGCAGACTGCCACATCTTTCTCCCACAGAGCCACTGGTGGTTTCAAACCACCAACCTTTTGGTTAGCAGTCGATCAATCGACTATACTGTTTAGTATTTTATATTTCAGAAGAATCTAAAATCCTTTGAGAAGTCAAAAAAATCCAGTGTTTTGTGGCTCATGTTCCGTTTGTTTTTTAGTAAGCTACAAAAGCAGGCCATGTTATTGTAAAAATGATTTTTTTTTATGACTATGAAAGAATAAATTAACAAACCGTGTATTTTCAACATATGTTTTGGTGTACAGCAACATCATTAACTTTTTTTTTGTCTTGATGTTGATATTTGTGCAGTCTGAATTAGAATGCTGCAGGACCAGAGTATTTGGTCTATATCTGTGACCTTGGAAAGGACAGCTCAAGTCAGCAACTAAAAATAATAAATGCAAAACAAGGAAGAGTCTCCAACTGAGGTGGCTACTTAGAAAAACTAAACAATAATTATTTCTGGCAAGGTAGGTTTTCTCCTTTTCCTCATGGTTTGGGAGTCAAATGTACATTACCTGCAGTAATAGACTTTTCCAGGGCAAGAAACTATTCATATTCATGTCACAGGAAATATTTACAAGGCAGCAAAATGCTCAAGGATCAGAATCAATCAGTAACATTTCCGAGTTCATATTCCCATATGCTTCCTTGGCACAATAAAGAAGAAAAATTCTGATGTTGTATAGTACACTTTAATTAAAAACAAAACTTTTCTACAAATCATGGAAGTTCCCCAATCATGCAGACAAATGTATCATTTTGCCATATCGTAAACATGTATCATCACTAAGTGGAAACGAGGATAGAAACCATACTGTAGATATTGAGTATTTTTTTACCTCTGAAATACCAATTTATTTTGGATTATTCGGATTAGGTTTTAAAATATTGCCATGTCAGGCTACATCAGGAGAACTTAAACTGTTGGCTACGTGACACAAAGGCATCTAAAAACTTTTAATTCTTTTAAAAATTACTAGAGTTGAGGTTTTAGTCATTAATAAAACACCTAATCATTTGTTTTTACCAACTTATGTTAAGTTTCTCTTAATTAGAGACATATGACAGTTTATACCAACAGGTGATGATATCACTATTCTTTAACATTTTATTTCACCGTTATTTTGGTTGCATTTTAATGAAGAAAGGTCAATAGTAGTGCATATAATTCAGAAAACTTTCAAAATAGGATCTGACTATGATAGGGAAATATTAGTCAATATGTTTGTGAGAACATAGCATTCCATTTTATGTGATGAATGATTCAATGCACATGTTCACTGTTTTTGAAAAAAGTCATTTAAATGATTCAGAAATACCCAGGCTAACCAATAGTTATTTATCATCATTTTTTTTTTTTTTTTTTTGCAAAATACACTCGCTTAAATGTGGTAGAAATAACAATATCAATGTGTATTTTAAATTTGAAGTTTCAGGATTAAGGTATTAAATGGACTGTACTATTTTTTTTTTTTTTTACTAAAGAGGTGACTCTTTGAACACTTCTTATTTACAAGGAAGTCATGATTGAATCAAACATCTGAACCTAAGATTTACTATAGTCATCAAACACTTCCCCCTGGCTGTTTGGATTAGAATAGTCCTGAATTTCCTGAAAAGGCCTGGAGAGCTACTAATTTCATGCAAAAATGATTAAAAAGATCTCTATTTGCAGACATACGTATTTTTTATAGTAATCGCAAATAAAGTAACAAAAATGAAATGAAGAATCAAACCTCTCTTCCCGTCTAAATAAGCTATGTCTTCATATTGAAAAGGGAACCCTGGTGGTGTAGTGGGTAAGTGCTACGGCTGCTAAGGCTGCTAACCAAAAGGTCGGCAGTTGGAATCCACCAGGAGCTCCGTGGGAACTCTATGGGGCAGTTCTACTCTGTCCTGTAGGGTCCCTATGAGTCGGAATTGACTCGACAGCAGTGGGTTTTTGTTTTTCATATTGAAGACAGGCTCTTGGACTCTACAAGCAAAGGATAAACTAAGAAGAAAGTGGAATGGCAAAATCTAGAACATAACAAAATACCCAGCTTCTTGTTGCATGAATCCATAAGTAGTAAAACTTCATCTTCGTGACTAGCTTGAACATGCTTTCTAAGTTAGCCAAGATCGAACATAATATAAAGTTTTGCATTTTTTTTTCCTCTACACTTCGAGTTGCACCTGGCTGTAAATAGCTAACTAAAGTAGACTAATGATACGCTCAGTGTCGACAACAGCCGTGGAGTAAGCATCTCCCCCTGTCTGGGTTCTCCGGTGAACTCTAAAACCGTTGGCTTTTAATTCAGGAACACACTCTGAGGAGCGTGTCCCCTGCTCTTTATTGCATTCCAGGGGCAGCTCCATCAAAGCGTATCACCATCACTTAGCACAGCACTTACTCTCTCTAATAAAAATCCACTCCAGGTGCTATATTGAATGGATTATTATCAACAGAGGATTCCAAAATTTTGTTTATGCTCCACTCTTTCAAGATTCAGGGCAGCCTGGAGTCCCAGATGTGTTTTATGAATGTCGATACGACAACTGAAAAAGATCTGATGCATAAAGATGGTCAGGAGAGAGCTGTATTCTGACCCAACGTTCCATATTGTTGGCTTAGGAAACCATTTGCGGAGAATCAAAGATGGTTACTAAGCTCCTCAGTGAAAACAGCATCAAAGGCAGAAAGGTTGAGAAAGAAAAAAAGAAACAGCAACTGAGAGAAAGACAGGGAGAGAGGGAGGAAGGCAGGCAGGGAGGGAGATGTGTGAGAGAGAGAGAGCTGAACAACAGAACTGGGGAAATAATTCTTTAAACATTGTAGTTATTTTAGAAAGAATTCAAGAAATACCTTATTTCTTCCTAAAGGAAAAATAAAACAAAACAAAACAAAAAACCAAGGACTTAATAGATCTAAATGATGCTATCCATACTCCCTTCCACGACTGCCTAAGAAAAGCAGTTTAATACTAAAGCCACCGTGCATACAATATTCAAAGCCTGGTAGATTAAGCAGAATATACTCATATGAATGATAAGTTTTTGTGTCAAAAGTGGATCTTTGTATATGTAGTAATTATATAAAGTCAAAGTCTAAACTCCACCATGGTATACAGTGGTCCCTCACCTGTCCCCCTTTCCTCCTTCACCAGCCTCCTCCTTTAAGTCTTCCTGCTCTCATATTTTTATGTTCTATTAGAACTAGAAGTCCTACTACTCTCCATGCATGCTCTTTTTTTTCTCATCTCTGTGGCTTTGCACATCATCTCTTCTGTCCTTTGGACTGCAACCCCCCTTTTATCCACCTAACTCAAGCTCATTATTAAGGCTCAGATCAAGGGTTGCTTCCTCCAAGAAGCCTTTCTTGGTGTCCTCACCTTCTCCTAACCCAGGTTTCTGTGCATTCTAAATACTCACTCATTTCTCAATTTTTTATAATTGTCTGTTTTTATGTCTTTCTCCTTTACCAGTTTCTTACTTGCTTGACTGCAGAAACTCAGTTGCATACATCGCTGTAACACGTGTTACTGGAACATGTTATTGTTGGCTGCTGTACAGCAGTCTCCAACTCACAGCCACCCCATGTACAACAGAATGAAATGTTGCCTGGTCCTGTGCCATCATCACAATTGTTGGCATGCTTGAGTCCATTGTTGCAGCCACTGTGTATTTTGAGCATCTTCCAACCTAGGGGCTTATCTTACAGCACTATATCCACAGGTTTTTATTGACTAATCTTCAAAAATATATCACCAGGCCTTTTTTCCTAGTCTGTCTTAGCCTGGGAGCCCCAGTGAAACCTGTCCACCCTGGGTGACCTGGCTGGTATGTGAAATATTGTTGGTATAACTTCCAGCATCATAGCAACATACAACCCGCCACAGTATGACAAACTGAGAGATGGGTAATAGTCTGAAACATAAACAAACAAACAAAAAAACTAACCCATTGCCATCAATTTGATTCTGACTCAAGTGACCGTATGACAGAGTAGAACTGCCCCCATAGGGTTTACAAGGAGCAGCTGGGGGATTTGAACTACCAAATTTTGGTCAGCAGCTGTCTTAGTTATCTAATGCTGCTACGACAGAAATACCACAAGTGAATGGCTTTAAAAAAGAGAAATTTCTTCTCTCACAGTCTAGGAGGCTAGAAGTCCAAAGTCAGGGTTCCAGCTCCAGGAAAGGCTTTTTCTCTCTGTTGGCTCTGGAGGAAGGTCCTTGTCATCAATCTTCTCCTGGACTAGGAGTTTCTCCATTCAGGAACTACAGGTCCAAAGACATGCTCTGCTCCTGGCGCTGCTTCCTTGGTGGTCTGATGTTCCCATGTCTCTCTGTTCGCTACTGTTTTATATCTCTAAAGAGATTGGCTGAAGACCCAACCTAATCTTGTAGATTGAGTCCTGCCTCATTAACATTGCTGCCTCTAATCCCATCTCACTAACGTTTTAGAGATAGGATTTACATCACATAGGAAAATCACATCAGATTACAAAAGTGGTAGACAATCACACAACACTGGGAATCATGGCCTAGCCAAGTTGACAGATATTTTTGGGGGACACAATTCAATCTACGACAGCAGCCAAGCTCTTAACCACTATGCCATCAGGACTCTGCCTGGAACATAGTAGTTGTTAAGTAAATAATTTTAGAAAATACAAATGAGTGAAAGTGTCTATTCAGTAAGGTGTATATCTATCCAATGGAAAAAATGACTTGAAACACTTTATAAAGTAAAATGTCTGGGTACCAGTTTTGTAATAATTGTAGGCTCCAGTTAAAAGCCTTTAATTGCTGACTAGAAAAAGCCCATGTAAGAAAAAAGTTTTGGTAGGCAGGGAGGCATTGAAATAACGATTGTTACAAAGCAGAATATTTGGGACATACTGCAATGAGTTACTCAGAAATTGTCATTTTTATTTCATTGAATATCTTTTTAAAAAATACAGTGGTTTCTGTCATTCATTTATATATTTATTTTTGGGAATTTATCAGAGCTATGCAGTATATATTGGGAAACCCTGGTGATGTAGTGGTTAAGTGCTACACCTGCTGACCAAAAGATCGGCAGTTCAAATCCGCCAGGCACTCCTTGGAAACTCTACGGGGCAGTTCTACTCTGTCCTATAGGGTTGCTATGAGTCGGAATCTACTCAACAGCAGTGGGTTTTTTTGGTTTATGCACTATATTAGGCTCTGAGGAAACAAGGCTGTGTATGGCCCATGTTTTGTCTCTGAGTGCTCCTGGTTTGGTCAAAGGTAATATACTACAAGACCCTGGCCTAGCAGATGAAGAAAAATTCTCATAGAGAGAGAAACAGACAAGTAAAATGTGCAGACTGAACCAGAGTGGGTGGGGGAAACAGGATGCGGGAAGGTGGGGAAACACAAGTTCCCAGGAAGCATCAAGGTGGGTAAGAGCTTAGACCTGCGTGGTTTATTTCCCTGGGAAAGACTTCCACGGAAGGAAGAGAAGGAAAGCAGTAGAAAAGGCTGCCGAAGATGGTGTGAAATGCAAGTAGGAGTGGTAGTAATAGTAGTAGCATCAGAACCTGTATAGCTTCGGGGGGAAAATGCAAATCAAAATCAGCTCAAGGCTGATTCCTATGAGGTGGAGGTCAGACATGTATTTCCACTCTCCAGACTTTTTACCGGTTCTGACACCTGCTGTCCTCACCAAGGCACTCTCTACTTCTCATCTGGGCTCGATAATCTGTTGCAATGGCCACACAGAACTTATAGACCATACTTATAGTTAAGTGGTTTATTAAGGAACAAGATACAACTTAGGATCAGGATCAGGAAGCATGCAGGCCGTCTCCCTTCTTAGTGCAGGACAGCTGTCTCAGTTCCTTTAGAGTGAGAAGGCCTCCCTTGGCCCCTGAGTACAGGTTTCCTCTAGGCCCCCGGAGAACAGACCCCCTGTTGGTCCAGGAATGGCCTCGTCTCCACCCCCTGAGGACAGGCTTCTCTTGGCTCTGCTGTTGGACCCCATTTGGGCCTCTCACTGTCTTCAGTGTTACAGCCCTTGACCTGTGTTAACAGCTCTTTTAGGAGGTTCCTTGCTTTCTCTCTTTCTGCTTCTTCTTTCTTTTTTTTGTCCTTTTGCTTCTTCCTGCTGCTTCTTTTCCTGCTTCCTTCTGTCTTTAAAACCTCTGGGTCGGGGGTGGCTCCTTAAATATACAAACTACTTGTCAATTTCAAGGCATGGCACTCCCACCAGCACCATGAACTGACCAATCCCCTTTCGATAGGCCACAGACATTTTGTTTGCATGGTATGCCGCAACTCACCTCATTTGCATAATGTATTGACCAATCCCTACAAGGTACATACCAATCACAGTGCAGGCTGCAGCCCAGGGCCAGGCAGAAAGTATCGAACCACGCTTGTTTACAGCTTAGTCAGGAAATGTCAACCGACATGGACAAAAGTAACAAACCCTCTGGGGTAGAAAACGAGGGCAAAGGCAACCGTCAGGGCTTAGGGGAGAAATCTCTCAAGTTGTTTTTCTAACGAACAAAGGAAAATGGCCACATAAAGGAACTCATTTCACCACAGAGGAATTACGGTCAAGGCTTAGAACTGGTTTGAACCCCTTCTCAGAATTTACATTTCCACCCCAGATATACTAAATCAGAATCTACATTTTAACAAGATTCCCAAATGATTTTTGTATATAATAATTTTCGAGAACCACTACTCTACTAGTGTTTCTCAGAATTGGTCCCCAGCCAGCAGCATCACCTGGGAACTTGTTAGAAATGCAAATTCTCAGCAGGGGTTCCAAATGAAACAAACCAGTTTATGGTGGAGGAGGTGGAAGGGCTACATCTCTGTTTTTTATTAGCTTGCAACATTGAGTTGAACTAAGCCTCATTTTCCACATCTGTAAAATGGGAATAGAGTAAAGATGAGTAAAGCACAAAATCTTGATCCAAAAGCAAAGTGAGAAGCAGACAAAAATTCTGTTTTCTTATTAGAAATCAAGGTAATTTCCAGCATGCTTTCGTACAGAGACTATGACAGCTCTCAAAAGCTGAAATGGATGTCCTTCTGCGGTAGCTGAGCTCTCCCTGACAGAAGACCCTCTGAGCAGCCTAGGCCAGGCAAAGCTGACTGAGCAAGGCAACACTGAGCTCCCGAGCTCAGCATTGCTTTCTCTTCTCTGCATTTGTAGCTCAAGGCGTTAACCTTTCATCATTATTTTAATGATGTTTTTATGTTTAATTTAACCGTAAATCACATTAACAGAGTTTTGACTGGTATGTCAGAGAGCTTAAGAGCTGAGTTAAAATCATTCCGAGAGCTAAAGAATTTGTCAGGTCTGACATGTTTAGTCAAGATGATCCAGTCAAGTGTGGAGATGTCAGAGAGATGCTGCAGGATAGTATTTAATTTGTTCAGGATTTGAGGGGTGGAAATGGACTTGTAGTAGAGCTTTTGCCCCATGTTAGTAACAGTTAAGAGGATAATTTATGGCTTTTACTGAGGACACTAACCAAGGCAAAAATGCCCCTCTAAAGCAATTAATTATATATTATGCTTAAATTGTTCTCCAAAGAATGTGATCATACTAGAACATTGTATAATTTAGGCAACATCAGTGAAGTGCTGTATTTTCCTTCTATAGGATAAATAGGCATTTGAAATGAAAGGCTGCTATTAATTTTTTTTGTTTCAAAATGTTATCTTTAAGGGTCAAAAATCCCATCTATGAGGTTTTCACTACTAAAGGCTTTTTTCTTAAAACTTTTATGTCACACACTAGGTATTTATTGTACAAAAATGTAAAATATAAAAACCAGTTGCTTAAAAAAAATTTTTTTTTATAGTTTGACATAAAAAAATATATATTTTATTTTATAGTTTGATATAGTTTTTTTTTTAACTCTGTTCTATGAATAATATTAGTTAAAAAAATAGATACTCTCTAAAATATAGGTGCTTAACACAAGAAGTTTATTTCTTCTTCAAGAGGGGAATGCCAGAAATGGAGCCAGCAGCCCATGGTGCTCTGCTCCCTGTGGTCATTCAGGGCAGTGCTGTCATTAGCACCTGGTGCTGTGATTGTCCTGGGCGTCAACCTCCAGCCATGGGGAAGAGAGAGAGTATGGCAAGTAAGTTTGTATGTTTCAGATCACAAAACGGTGAACATCCTTCCTGCTCACGCTACGAAAAGTAGTCTAGCTGTGAGAACACCCAAAAGGGAAAACATTCTGATGTCAACGTTTGTCTTTGGCCATAGCACATATACTACCACATTCTGTAACGTTGTTTATTTACTTGGCCATATACCTCAAAATTCTTCCCTTGTTATTTATATCACCATCATTTCATTATACCCTAACTTATTTGACTTGTTTAGTCAATTTACTGTTAAATATGTTAGTTATTACCAGTTCTTATGAATATTTGCAACAGTCTGGTAACATTCTTGTATCTTTTTATTCTAGTGTAAGTCTTTAAAAAATTCCCACAGTGGAATTGCTGGGTCGAATGGTAGGTTCTTAAAGAAAAAAAGACAAATTGACAAATTACCCCCCGGAATTTATATTCCCACCATCAGTGAGTATACCAGTTGAAGGGCGTTTTACTCTTTGATAATGGGGTCTATAGGTGGAAGCTGAAAATCATACTTAGAGTACAGTATCCTTTTTATTTTAGTGTGAATTAAAGAATCATTCGTTAATTAGTTATTGAACATTTACTAAGTGACTGACTTGTGCTATATAGAATTCAAGAAAATTAATTGTTTTTCATTGAAGTATCTATTCAAGATATTTAATAGTAAAAAGGAGTTTTGGTTTCCTGCCTCTCCCCAGTTCAGTAAATGCTGCTTTGGTTTTTCCTGTGGTTATAGAGGAAGAAAGGAGCCCTGTTGGTGCAGTGGTTAAAGCACTTGGCTGCTAACCGAAAGGTCAGCAGTTCAAACCCACCAGCCGCTCCATGGGAGAAAGATGTGGGGTCTGCTTCCATAAAGATTTCAGTCTTGGGAACCCTATGGGGGCAGTTCTACTCTGTCCTATAGGGTTGCTGTGAGTCATAACGGACTCGACAGCAGTGGGTTTGGGGGTACAGAAGCAGAGGGTGGGGAGAAGTAAGAGTGCTTCTTAAAATTAGAGTAAGGTGCATAGTCTATGACAAATTCATACAAAAAATTAGGTATCTAAATTTATCCATAAGAATTATATTAGTGAGTTAAAAAGAATTTCCATCCAGTTCAGATGACTATAAGTTACAAAAGTAGTTAAAGGCAAAACAAATCCAGGGAATAATAAACACTAGTTTGAAGAAGATGATGAGGGATGACCTCAGGATCCTGCGGCAGTCTGGGCTTCATGTATTCCTTGAAGAGAAAGGACATATAAGTAGATAATTGTTATCTTAGTAAGCTTTGAATCCCTATGGCAGTAGTAGCCCAAGACAAGCTTAAATTTGATTTGAAACACTAAAGATGCTTTTAGACGTAGGGTTTTCAATGGCTCATTTTTCAGAAGTAGCTAACCAGACCTTTCTTCTGAAGGGCCTCTGGGTGGACTTGAACCTCCAACTTTGTGCTTAGCAGCCAAACGTATTAACCATTTGCACCATTTGAAAATAAAGATGTATTTTTTTCTCATCGGGGTATATGGAACCCCCCTGAATTCTATACATTCTTAAGTTGGGTTAAGAATCCTTCTGTATTCAAACTGATAACAGCAATTGGAAAGATTAGATTGGAACCCTAGGGGGCAGTGAATTTATGCTAGTGGGGAAGGAACAACTCGAAAAGGAGGCTGAGAATGATTTCTTAACCCAAAGAATGTAATCAATGTCACTCAATGATACATGTAGAAATTGTTGAATTGGTGTATGTTTTGCTGTGTATATTCTCAACAACAACAAAAACAAAATAAATAAAAAAAAGAATATTTTTAGGGAGGAGTAATAAAATTGATACATTCCGTGAGCTAAGCTTTGCTCATTGTTTCGATGGTTATTTTCAATATAGTTAATGATCATTATATGCTCCTTTAAAAATGTAGTGTTTGGATATATTCTGAAATCATATAGATCACTTTAATGATAATCACTCTGCTCCCATCTATTATTTAAAATTACACTTAGGTTTAGTTTTATCTTAAATTTATATATGTCCCAAATTTAAATTTGCTGCCATGTTTATGTCTATATTAAATGAAGATAATTTTTTTAACCAAATTCATCAATTAGAGTCTTATTTGTTTTACTTGTAAGAGATATAATTTATGAGATATAAATTTCTAGTGAAAGTAAGACCTTGTGCCTTCCTGAAATATACTATCTATGGAAAAATCTATTTTTCCAAAATTGAAATAAATATAGCCTTTGTTATTAGAAACATGAGTTATATAAAAAAACCAAACCAAACCCATTGCCATTGAGTAGATTCCAACTCATAGCGACCCTATAGGACAGAGTAGAACTGCCCCATAGAGTTTATAAGTAACGCCTGGTGGATTTGAACTGCCAACCTTTAGGTTAGCAGCCATAGCTCTTAACCACTATGCCACCAGGGTTCCCACATGAGTTATAGGTATGCATATATGCACTTCTGTGATATATATGCTTTTCTATGAACAGATATGTTGATGCATTTTACACTTACATGCAGAAATCTGAAACTTTTCAGACAGACACTCTGTTGTCTACATACTCAGAACAGCCCTGTTCAGGTTCAAAAATAATAGAGAGGTTTTCAAAATAAATGGCATAAATGCTAGAAGTTGAGGTAATAATAATTAGGGCAACAACAAAAAAAGCAAATAAATCACACAATAAAAGAATTCATATTCTTTTTACAATATTTAAACAGAATTCTTGAAGTATAAATTTGTCTCACAACTATTGTTAACTTTCAAGAGTTTTTTTTTTTTTGAACTTGTACTTACCTGAGGCCACTCAATCAATTAATTCATTAAGCATACTTACACTAATGGGCATACCAACCCAGGGACAAAACAAGAAGGCGGGAGGGGACTGGAAACTGGTAACAGGGAGCCCAAGTTCAAGAAGGAAAGAGTGTTGACAAGTTGTGGGATTGGAAACCAATGTCACAAAACATATGTGTATTAATTGTTTAATGAGAAACTAAGTTGCTTTGTAAACCTTCATCTAAAGCACAATTAAAAAAAAAAAAAGAATACATACTATAGGGTAATGCTATTCAGCTATATGCAACTCCTCTTAATGGAGTCAGTTTTCCTCTTCCAGGAAGCATGCTGGGGATGGACTCAGGCTAAGCTACAAGGCTGGGAGTGGTGTGACTGGGCTGGTGGCCAAGGCCAAGGAATGCCTTCGCAACAAGAAGGAAAACATCTGGGCCTGGACCTGAAGTCCCTGGGAAGGCTGACTGCCCAAGGACATGAGAGAAAAACAATGAGCCTCGGTCCCAGCTGGAACGGTGTATACACTTGTGTTCCCTGCTACGCAGTTGTGGAGTGCTAAACTGGTCCAGCCGCTGCCCTAGACTGACGGTCCCATAAGTAAGCTTCCTAATAAACCATATGTCATGATCATTGGTTCCAGGGTCTTAGGTTTCTTGGAGATATGGCTGAGCTTGGGTTCAGGTGCCACTGAGTTGTTACACAACACATACAAAGTCAATTTTCCTCAAAACTTCGTAGTCCACTGGGGGAGACAGACTAGCAAATGGAGAACTACATTTCAAATGGTAAGTGGTCTTACAGAAGGAAATCCTAGGTACTCTGGGTACACACAAGGAAAAGAATCAATCTGGAATACCAAGGAAGGATTTCTGATGGAGAAAGAAGTCAGAGATGATTTGCATGGGTACTAGTCATCTCTTGAAGCATTCAATAACTTGTTTAGCTTTGAAAATTTCTAAGTGAGCTATTGCCAATAACAAAGACTGTTGATCACTCAAAGAGAAACATATCTAGCTTTTCAAGTATAAGGACTGTAGAAAGGACTGGAATGTGATCTATACTGAACGACAGGGTCTATTCAGCTTGTCATCTTTTTGCATCAGTTGTTTTTGCTGTGACCATTCTAGACAATAGTATTTCCAAATGTTATTAAAGTATACACATCCTAGAACTTAGGAAAAATTCATATTTCATACATATTAATGATTATGATGAGGTGTGAGAAGTTTAATTAAGAGTTTACAGCCACTCCTGTAAGTTTACAAGTGTTCACAATCATGTTTGAATAGACTTGAAATGGCTGAGGCCAGTGGGGATTTGAAGAACTCGGAATGACCTGAAAGAACGTCAAATCAGACCAGAGACATCTGGAAGCAAGGAGGTAACCTAGGGTCGGAGTTTCCCTGCCATCAAGAAGACCTTCATTTTTAGGAAGGTGGAAGGTCTCTCTCTGTAAGAGGCTTCTAACAGCTGGGTTGTAAAAGGTACAGCTGGAGTAGTTGGAAGGGAGACCAGAAAGGCCTGAAACTGCAGAAGAATGAGGGTAAAATGAGATGTGACTTGCTCAGGGCAATAAAAGAAAAGCAGGAACAGCTGCAGGGTTTGGATCTGCGATGCACTGCAAGCCCAGTCTCAGAGAAAGCCTGAATGAACAGCGATGGGAAGAGTGTGAGGGTGTGTTTCTAACCTAGAAGGCACTGAGGATGCCCCTTTACCCATGTGGGTGCGATACGCTGCCCACCACTACCCTGCTAAAGCACCTTGAAAAGCAGCAAGCTCATGATACCCCCAGGCCCTGCTTGCAATGCAGACCCAAAGGGGATGCAAGGCCAGGCTGGCGTCCTTGGTAAGGGGCAAGCCATGCGAGGTGGGGCAGCTGATGGGAGAAGAGGTGTGGGGTGTGTGTGTGTCTGAATTGAATTGAAACTGTTCATTGGACACTCATACCAACTGTATGTTCTAAGTGAGTTTGGTATATTGCAAGTTCTTAATAGCAACATTGAAAACATTCCCCAGCCTATTTATACACATGGACTAATAGGGAATCAATTTTTCTACCAGTAGTTTAAAAATGTTAAAACATTATATGTATTTACACACACTCACATATATCTGAAGATGCAGAAAACAAGGGCTTAGGAAGGACCAGGGTTTTGAAATGGTTCCTGGTTCAAATCCCTGCTGAGAATTTGCATTTCTAACAGGTTCCCAGGAAGTTATACATAAGAATCACCTGAGGATCTTGTTAAACTGTAAATCCTGATTCAGTATATTGGGCCAGAAAATATAGATTCTGATTCAGTATATCTGGGGGATGGAAATGGAAATTTTCAGCAGGGACTCTGTTAGAAATGCAAATTCTCAGCAGGGATTTGGACAGGAGTGAACTGGTTCAAAGCCCTGGGAAAGACTAATGTGCTTAGAAAATTCTAAATGATGAACTGGAGGAATGAAGATTAAAAGCCAGAGAGAACTGAATTGACAGACATGATTATGGTTTTAGGCTAGCAACATCTGTAAATACTGTGCTAAGAGATTCTTGGAACTCTTCACTGGCTAGTCAAACCAATTATGTTCTAAGGTTGGAATGTTGCAGGTTCTTAATTGGAATAGTTAAAACATTCCCCCAGTCTATTTATATATGGACTAATAGGAAATCAATCTAACTTACTGTACAAGTAGTTAAAAAAAAATGTTAAAACATTTCCATAATTTTGAGGTATTTCTCATCTTAATTATAACAGAGTACAGTAGTCAATTAATTTTATCCTTCATTATTAACAATGAGCTTTTATGAAATTGCTGCTTGGTATAAGAGCTGTTCTCTGTCTTTGGATCATTAGTTTTGCTGATATGAATTTTAAGGGAAAAAAGATGTTAATCCCCCCAAAATGTCTTTTCTTCAAATTGTGTAGCATAATTTTTTTTTTTTCACTTTTGCACTGCATAATATAGTCTGGCAAAAAGTAAGCGTGATCTTAATTGTTAGACTTGTTTATTCCAAGGAGGAACCAATGGAGCACTTAGAGTAATTAACATATTTTCTCTGGTCTTCTCATTTTGTTAATGATATTTTATTGAAGGCTGTGCAGTAATTACTGCCCACCGAGGTACATAGGCTGAAACAAATTAATGGCCAATGACCAATAATGATTACACTGGTAATTATCTATTGTGAAGTATAGGCAGAAAAAAAAAATTGAAGTTAAAAACAATGTTCTTTGGAGCTCAAATTAAACTGTATTGTTAAACTGTGCTAAAGATCGTATTAACAGCCCAACAGAGGAATGATAGTCTAAATGTTTATCGTCATTTCCACCAGTTTTATATAAGTTAGAGAGGCTGTAATTCTTCAAGCGTTTCCGTTCCACCTCGTGGGATAGAGAAGTAAAAGTGAAAAGAATGGGACACATTTTATTTTTACTTTTAGGTCTGACTTTTAGGTATTGGTAGCACATTTACCTTAACGTGGCAACACCATTTTCAGTAATTTCAGGAAGTTTAACTAGTTTTCTACATTGGAAAACAGTATTTCCTTCTCTCTTCTTAAGAGGAGGTATTTTCCCAACTGCTTCTTGCCATCTATACTTAAGAGATGCATAAAGAGTAATTTTCTCATAACATTGCCCACTATGATTTAGGAGAGAGGGTGATAACAGATGTTCGCAAAATTTTCATGGGATACGATTTGGTTTTGTGAAGTTGAGCAGTTGGAAATTCCTTTCTTTGTACTACCCACTTCAGCTTATATATTAAAAAAAAAAAAAAGTCATAAACCTTAGCTGAGAATTAATGTTGAAATTCGCTGGACCAGAATACAGGAAACTTGGACCCTAAGTCTGTGTCATTAATCAGCTGTGTGAATATTGACAAGGCACTTATTGTCTCTGGACCTTGGGGTTTTCTGATCTGAGAAATAGGAGCCCGGCGCTAGATCACCTCCACAACCACTCATGAGCTTTAATGTCTTATAAGAAGTGTTGTAATAGGGATCACCAAAAACAAAAACAAAAAAACCCAAGCCCATCGCGGTCAAGTCAATTCTGACTTGCAGTGACCCCACAGGACAGGGTAGAACGGCCCCACAGGGTTTCCAAGGAGCACCTGACGGATTTGAACTGCCAACCATTTGGTTAGCAGCTGTAGCACTTAACTGCTACACCACCAGGGTTTTCAGCAGGGATCACAGGAGATTGGAATTATTTCTCTTTCTCTGGTTCAGTTCTCATGGGACAATAGCTTAAGATTTTTAGGTGATTTTAATTATTCGGAGTTTAGTTTAAAAAGTCAACTTTTGTTATCTTTAATACCCAGGCCCAATCAAATACTCAGGATATGGACTAGAATAATCAATTTTTGCTCACCTGGGTAGAAGAACTGATACTAGCTTCCAAATCTGAATAACTAGCCTAAGTATGTACTGTATTTTCAAATGAACTTTAAAGATAATTAAGTAAAATAATGTGATTTTCAGTTAAAAGTGTTAATAAAAGTTTAATGATTTTGCTTATTATATTTTGCTCCTTGTAAGAATTTGTACAAGATCAGATCAAAATTAAATTTCGTGGTATTTTTGTACCTTAACTCTTAGCACATGGAAGTGGTCAATAAACATTTGTTGAAAGAAAGAAAAATGAATGTCAAAATACCTTTATTTGTTCTTTGGTATTCCGTATGTTGCTATGTTGTTTAAAATTGTTTTCAAAGTCAAATATCTTCCTCTCACAAACAGGAAGTTGATTTATGATACGACAACTTAAATGGTTTATGATGAGGCAATTAGGACTTTGTTCTTTAAGTTAAGGCTCATTATTTTGTTGTGGCGATCACAATGGAATTGTGACCTTGATGTTGTGAATTGAATATCACCTCCAAATTACTCTTTTTACATATGAGAAAATTGAGCATAATGAAGTTGTAAATTGCTAGATTCTTGTTCACTGCCCCCAAGATTTTAGCCTATCTACTAAAGTGTATTGTCTTGGAAACCCTGGTGGTGCAGTGGTTAAGCGCTAAGGCTGCTAACCATAAAGGTCAGCAGTTCGAATCTACCAGGTGCTTCTTGGAAACTCAATAGGGCAGTTCTACTCTATCCTATAGGGTCGCTATGAGTTGGAATAGACTTGACGGCAATTTTTTTGGTATTAAAGTGTATTAATGCCTTCTCTAGAACCCACAAGCAAAAGATGGAACAAATTGTTATTCAGCTTTAAAAATTTTCAGGAACTGTGACTGGTTTTAATTTTTCTTTTCAGTTCATGGGAACTGGCCTGGTACGTCTGGCTGAAATTAGATTTTTGACAGTTTTTTATTTGTGCCCCATTTGGATGTTTTTCAAAATGTCCAGACTGTTCACATGACATGTGAAAAAACACTGCTCCAATGGCTTAATTCAAATTGTCTGGCATACCTCTAATTTGAATTGTTAATATTCGCAGATTATTCTTAATAAAATAGAGCTTTGTGGCTAGAGTTTACTAGGGAAATTACCAGAAATTACAAAGAAAATTTTTAAAAATTAAAAAAAAATTTTTTTATTGCCTCTGTTAGAAAAGCCTGGGTTGAAGTGAGAGGAGAAAGGACACAGTAGCCAAAATCACTCCCTCTTATGACATAATTCCCCATTGGAAATGATCTTGGAAGTCATCTATTAGTATATTTAGATTTAGCAACATTGGCAACTGAAGGTCATAGAGCTGTGCTTAGAGAATACCAAGCTGCTAGTCTTGCTACACCCATAATTAGCAGTAAATTTTAATTATGTTCAAATCCAGTATATGCTTGTGTATCTGTATTTTAGCAATTAAAAAGGCAGTTTGCTCCAATATTAAGTTATAAACTGTCTCCTATCTTCATCAGTAATGAATTCAAAATAAAATAAAACAAACAATGGGCTCTGAAGGAAATGATTAGCTAGAAGCGTAACAGAAAAATAAAATGCCCACTAAGTGGATATATGTTTCTAACTGTGAACTCAAAACATGCTTTTGCTTATTTTGCTCAAGATCATCTAAAGAAAGTTACTTAAAAAACAGATTAGAGCCTGAAATTTGTTTTATTTAAAAAAGGATGGCTTTACAAAGGGAAACTGTGGGCACTTACACTATAGCCTTGGCTCTCTAGCTGAGCCGCTCGTGAACCTGGGCTAACAGCTTTATCACTGGGGGGCTCTGTGTCTTCACCTGATGTTCTATGATTTCCTGTTGGAGTTATCACTGAAGTCCTTGTCTAAAGTTCTTTTAAAAACTATTTGCTGTGTTAATGATTTTAACTTATATCGATTTCATTATAAATTCTCTTAAAATTTATATGAGCATTAAATTTTTTTAAAGTTTTAAATGTGTGTATGTATATCTTATATGTGGAAAATAATCCAAAGGAGTAAATTATTTTCCTTATTTTGTTCACTTTTTAAAACAATACTTCCTACCACGCCATTTTGCCCATTAACGTGTATATTGGAATTATGGTCAAAAGCGTATTACATGTATTATTTTTTTTTGGAAACATTTCAAATCTCTGTTCAAGGACTGACTGGATCGTGCTTTCAGAGGCTTTTCAAGGCATCTGTTCTTAGCCACAGCTGAGAATGGGGCCCACCGTGCAGACTGGAAGGATCCACCTAGAATTTGTGGAATTAAGTCCTTGCACCTGGATATAATTGTCGTGCTGCTGTGCTGGGGTTTTCTTAAGCTACTGGTAAAACAAATTAGCTCAATTTAAACTGGCATCCAGTAGGGAAGCAACAACTCACCTCATATAATGTTTTTCAAATAATTATTTTTGTATTGCCAGTTTTATCTCATGAATATTTTCCTGGGGGCTGGGTGAGAAAAAAAAAAATGTAGCTAAATCCAAGAAGTGATAAAAATTCTACTCATGTTGTAGGCTTTGATATTGTTGCAGTATAATTAAGACATGGGTAAATGTGCGATTATAATTTCAGTTCGGTTGGATTTTCCCCCCACTGAACAAAATATAAGTTCAGATATTTAGTTGTAAGATAGAGTTTAAAAAAAAAAATCCTCCTATCCACATGCAAGTTTCATAAACCATTACCATATTTACTGTGGTAATGACATAACCATTTTCACAGCCAGGGAAGATGCATGCAAGAGTCATGATAGACAGTAGACAAAGATTCATTTATGTTTGTCAGCAGAACTCATCGATCCAGTAATGGTTATGCATTTTTGAGTCATTTATACTTGGCAACCAGATTCAACCAAGTGTTCTGGAAATCCAATAAATTCAAAACCTTAATGGCTGGTTAAGATTGGGACTGATGCTAGGGGGCTTATGGGGCTAACGCACGTGTGTGTTTCTGTGGTTATTCATTACTTATCTGTTTCGCACAAATTTCATGCGCACCAGTGAGGTGTCAAGCAGGATTCCCAGGACTAAGCACCCAGTCGGGAAGCATGGGAAGTTCCTGCCTTTCTCAACTTTATACTCTAGGTTTGGGAAACAAACAAAAAGAAAAGAAACAATGTAATTTCGGGGCTGAATTCTGGTAACTGGGCTGGCCTTGTGCTTACTGTTGGTGGCAAACATTGCAGCTGAGTTTATCAATAATAAGACTACTACTTCTTCAGGAAATAATTTATTCAGCTCTATCCAATGCCAGCTATTGGCAACTACATACATTGTCTGATCAAACCCAGACAGTTATCTTACGAGACTGGTATTATCGATCCACTTTACAAATAAATGATCGAAACTCAGAGAATGTGAAAAGCCACCTGAAGTCACCAAGCTAGTCAGTTTGGAATAGATTTTAATAATGTGTGTACCAAGATATGCTTATGAAATTATAACATAAAATAGAAATAGTGTGAAATTCCAAATTAAAAATTTATGCTTTATATATGATGTGCGTGTGTGTGTGTATGTGGCATACGACAGTCTGTGGTATATATGTATATTTACATATGTACACGTATATTGTCATATGTATAAATATTTGTGCATGTATTTAATGCTATTAATTTTGCCTCTGTAGCTCAAAATAATGGTGTCACATTATAAAGCTATCTATGAAGGTTCACCAAATATTATCACTTGTTTTTCAATTCACTGATTCTTTTGTTAGTACAGAAAAAAGCAGAAAACAAATGCAGCAAAAACAAAAACAAACAAAAACCCTGCAACCTGAAAATCAGGAGAAATACAAGTTTTTAGAACGAAGCATTTTCAGAAAGATCAAAATAGCATATGTTCAAAATTAAGTAAGAGAACATTTTCATTTCCCCATGGGATGATGGAGGTGAAGACTGGTCCTAACTGCTGGTAGTTCATTTCTGCTTTTGTCTCTCTAGGTATAGAGAAAATAGAACTCACCCAAGATGCTTTCCACGAGTTTAGGTACACAGATGGTGATTCTGTACAGACCCAAGTGAAGAGATGGCCTGGGTATAAATATAGGTGATATGAATAAAAATCTCATTTTGAAATGATTATGCCATTCAGAGTTTAGAAAAAAACTAGAATATGTGTCTGTAGTTAATCGGTTCAACCTCAGTAATTACTGAATACAAGAAAAAAAAAAAAAACCCAGTTCGTATTCTTTGGGGTAAAACCTCCTCACAGACTGAACTGTACAAGTATACAGTTCTCAGAGTTAAAGGGAGACATTTGATAAGGATGTATCTATTTTCTTACTTTTTCTCGGGGGCACTTAGATCATTCTGTGAGATTGGAACCAGCCCAGGAGTAATCTCTCACAGAACTACATGTTGCCTTAGACAGGTCAGTGAAAGCAAATCTCTTATAGTTCTAAAATTTTTCTTAAATTAATATTGGCCCAAAATATGACAGGATTTTACAATTTCCAAATTATCTGATCTAATCTTAATGTCCCAAGTGCCCCTTAATGTATCAGAAGAGAAATTAAATTGTGTTTTGTTGAAAGATAGTGTTGTGAATACTTATTATAAGGCTCTAGAAGTTACCTGTCATAAAAGATTTGTTTTTATGGAGCTGGATGATGTATTGTCAATTTCATACAAAATCCTATGTTTTCAAATTTTTGATGTCCCAAATTTAATTTCACTAACTGGTACCCATGGAGCAGTTATACTAATGTGATGAGGAGGTAGGTAATTGGAAATGAAGAGTTGAACATGAAGAGTTGAACACTAATCTAGTTGCTCCAGACAAAAACTAAGGAGGCATCTTTGATTTTTCCTACTTCATTACTGCCTTCTGCCTTCAAAATAAGTATTATGATTCTATTTATTTTTCTGTATCTCCACTTGTACTAACCAAGTCCAAGCCACCATCTTTGTCACCTGGAATATTGTGCTCGCTTCCCTACCCCTGGCCTCCCTTTTAAACTCGAAGCCAAACCCATTGCCAATGAGTTGATTCTGACTCATAGAAACACCCTAAAATCCATTCTCCATATAGAAGTTCTCTCTCTCTATTTTTTTAAAGTGTAAGTCAGATCATATCAATCCTTCTTTAAAAGCCTTCCAGGGCTTCATTCATAATGGCCAAGACAGGAAGCAACTCAAATACCCATCAAATGGTGAGTGACAAATTGCAGTACATCCATACGGTGGAATTCTTTCAGCAACAACGAACAACTGTTATATACAACAGCGTGGAGGAGTCTGAAATGCACTATGCTGAATCAAAGAAGCAAGACACAAAAGGCTACATGATTTCACTTACATGATATTCTGGAAAGACTGTATGGACGATCAGGCACGTGGGACACAAAGGAACTTTTTGGGGTTATGGAAATAATTTCTTGATTGTGACAGTGACATGATTTTTCACGTTTGACTAAAGTTATCAAACTGTTATCTATAAAAGGGTGAATTTTACTGTCTTCATATACATATAGGATGACCCACATGTATATTGGTAGTCCCAATTCCATAGAATGAATGAAGGCATTCCCTTCTAGAAAAAAATAAGAGAATTAACATGTCCTCATAACAAAAAAAAAAAAAAAATTTTTTTTTTTTTTCCATAATGAGCCTCCCTTTACCTGGGCGGATTGTACATTTGTACCACATAGTTTGTGAAGAGCTGCTACCTAAAATTACATGTAACCCCCAGTGCCGTCGAGTCAATACCGACTCATAGCGACCCTATAGGACAGAGTAGAACTGCCCCGTAGAGTTTCCAAGGAGTGCCTGGTAGCTTTGAACTGCCGACCCTTTGGTTAGCAGCCGTAGCACTTAACCACTACGCTACCAGGGTTTAAAATTACATATACATGAGGTAAATTAGACCTCAATAAATATGACTTAAAAAAAATTTTATGACCTCTCCCTATACTTAGAACAAAAATCCACACCCCTGACCACAGCCTCTAAGGACCTTTGTGAACTAGCTCCTGCCTGCCCTTCATTTCTTCCTCTGTCTTACAATATTCCAGGTTATTTTAGTGATCACCTATAAAAACATCTACATTATTGGCACTTAATAATATTCAAAATTTATTAATGGAAATTTTAAATATAAAATTCTAGATTAAAAATTCTTTGACATAATATTATATTTTCTCATGTAAATGAAAAGTCCTATCTGTAAAAACTGTGTTCATCGTAAGATCCTGACTCTCTCTTAGTTTATGGTAAAGGAAGAGGAGAGACAGTTATTTTAAACATCTGAGATGAATCACGTTCAACTCATTCCATGGCCAGGTATTGTCTGTGAGTTCAACATGATGTAAGAAAAGATGAATTTATGTTGTATTCATTAATTAAACAAATTTTTTTACACATATTATGTAACAGGATATACAAAGTAGCCATTGTTTACTTTATAAAATACAAAAATTGAATTTTATTAAATAAAAAGCTCTCATTTACAAATAAAATTTATCGTACGAACTTCAATTACATGCGCTTCAGAAGTACATCTGTTTGAAATTTGAATGTGTGTCAGTGCTCAAACATATAGAGGGTAAAACATACACGGGGCAGAGAACTTGTGAGGGAAACACACACACACACATACACTTTATTCAGTTCTAAGAAAAATGTGCTATTGTAATAATGGGAACGTAGAGAAGTAAAGATTATGTTCACTTTTGGTCTAAATTAGATTTACAAAGCTTCCATAAATGCATTAAAACAGATTCACATAAATCACTAAAATGTCATCTTAAAAAAGAAAATTCACATTTATTATCTGATAGTATACCTCATCACGATGATCACATTCAGATATTATGTACCCCAGGAATGTGTCAGAACTAGACACAATTTTCAGTTCATGTGAGAAATAGCAAAAATACAAGTTGATTCTATAGTGGGATCACGAGAACTCAATTTTTATGAGTTTTTCAATTGTCTCTTTCTTCTTCCCTCCTTTCCCCCCCCACCTCCCTCCCTTCCTGCTCCCCTCTCTCCCTCACTCCCCTCATCTCTTCCTGCTTTCCTCTCTTCTTTCTTTCCCACTTCTCAGTCTTCTTTAGCCTCCCTTTTCTTGTTACACTCACTGGAAAGATTATGGCCGTTAGGAGAAGTTTCCAGTTTATGGCTCTACAATATCTTCCATTTACCTGAAACTTGCCATTCAGCACGAAGATAGTCAACATACAGATTGCTTACTAGCCTGAGTTCCAGAATTTGTTTCTTGTTTTAAGATAATTCTCTTTTAAGGTGTCCAAGAACAGGATGACATTACTCAGGGGAACATCTTGCGCAATGATGCCACATCCCTCATTTGACCAAGAGCTTGTTTCCAGCTTTTATAAACCAGCGGGGTGACCTTGAGTTTCCAAGAGAGGGCCTCAAACTGATCGGGAAAAGCTCTAGGTCTTGAAAGAGCTGTTCAATGTTACAGACATTCAGGGGGTTGATTGATAGTTTCCTCACCTGTAAGATAGCTCCTGGGAAGTTCTAGGATGTGACTTTAAACTGGAACGACTCTTTGGAGTCAGATTTGATATAGCACAGTCTCAACACATTCCTAGTTGGAAGTTCTTCCAGAAAATCTGGTGAG
Source organism: Elephas maximus indicus (assembly GCF_024166365.1). Taxonomy (NCBI): domain Eukaryota; kingdom Metazoa; phylum Chordata; class Mammalia; order Proboscidea; family Elephantidae; genus Elephas; species Elephas maximus. The sequence continues at coordinate 12,348,760 of NC_064841.1, read as the reverse complement.
TCCTAAAACTTCCCTGCAAATCAATCTGCTCAAAGACAGCACAAACAGGAAAATGTAGATAAGGGAAGTATCAAGGTCAAGGTCTTTCTTGGTGCCTTTTTTTTTTTTTTTTTTATGGGTGTACTATCACCTAGTGGTTAAAAGTCCTGGCTCAGGGTCCAAATCCTAGTTCCACCTCTGCTGACTGCATGATCAGAGCCTCAGTTTCTTTCTTTACAGTAATGTGGTTAGCTACCATTGAGTTGGCCCCCGTATCATGGTGACCTCAGACTAAATGCTTCCTGGTTCTAAGCCATCACCGTGATTTGTTGTGGATCAGACCATTGCGATTCATAGGGTTTTCACTGACTAATTTTCAGAAGTAGATCAGCAGGCTTTTCTTCCTTGCCTCTTTAGTCTGGAATCTCCACTGAAACCTATTCAGCATCATAGCAACATGCAAGCCTCCACTGACAGATGAGCAGTGGCTGTGCATAGGATACGTTGGATGGAAATCAGATCTGGGTCTTCTGCATGAAGGCAAGAATTCTACCACTGAACCACCACCGCATCATAAATTAATATAGGAGTCCCTGGGTGGCACAAATGGTTGTTCTCAACTACTAGCCAAAAGGTTGGTGGTTTGAACCCACCCAGAGGTACCTCTGAAGACAGGTGTGACAATCTGCTTCTTTAAGGTCACAGCCTTAAAACCCTATGGAGCAGTTCTACTCTGCACACATGGGGTAGCCTTGAGTTGGAATTGACTTGATGGCAACTAAAAACAACATAAACACATGGTTGTATATATAGTAACAGAGATAATGATGATAAGGATAATACACGTCTAATGAAATTGTTGTGAAGATGAAGTTAATACAGTGCTTAGTACAAAAGAAACTACTTACTAAATCTTAGCTATTCATATTGTTGCTATGCTATTGTTATCCCAAGCTTCAGTAGATAATTTGGCCATCGTTGAGTGAATACTAGGGGTTTTTGAGTTCTATCAATTATAAGCATAATTGATACAACACTTGCAATAAAATTTATATGTAGATAGATGAGCACATTGATAACTAGAGTTCAAAATGCAAGTGAATGCTGGTATTTAACGTATTCACCATCAGTTCCTGTAGAGATGGGAAAATGTGTTTTGAGTCAATTTACATTATTAGTTCAGTTTTATGCACAAACCTTTCATTTTATTGATTTTGTAATTAGGTATAATATTTAATGGCATCAAAATATTACTTAAAGGAGGAGGCAGCTTAAGAAATAAGCTAATATTTATTACATCTTTGAAGGATAACATTTCTGTGAGAAATCAGATTACGGTGAGAAAAAAGGAATCTCCTCTTTGAGTTCCTTCAGCATTTTGTAATGTTTCTGACGCAAAATGCTAAAACCAAACAAAAATCCTGTTTATTGCATGTTATCACACGTTTTTCTTGGCCAATTCTACAGCAGGTCTAGGAAGCTAATTATTGAAAATTCATTTTCCAGCAAATAAACAGGCAAACACTGCCAGGTTGTTTTAATAAGGAAACTTAGATGAATTTGTAATAAAAATATTTAATATAATTTTTAGGATGCCTGTTTCATCTTCATCCTCTTTTTCCTCATTATTATTATTATAGTTGTAGTGCCCAGAAATGACACATTATTAAATGCCAATGAACAAAGGTCAAGCAAAGTTAATTTATGCAGCTAGAAATACGGGAAGACCTTTTTCTATTTTATACATTATCTGTACAGATTATTTTTTACCAGTTGGGTACTTCCAGATCCTCAAATGAATGTTATTCTCAACTATTTCTTCTCCTGTCTTAGCCAGGCTAAACCACAAAGGACAAGTAGCTCCAAGATTAGTGAGTGCTTCTCAGCTGTCCCAGAAAAGTGCTGTGCACAGGACTGAGGAGTTTCCCAGAAGGCCTGAAAAGACTCAGGAGCAGCATCGTTTAGCAGAAACATCCCAGGATTAATGTTTGTTTGGGAGGCATCTTCTGGCTTTGTGATCTTGGGCAAGTTCCTTATTTTCCCTCATTTCTTCACATACAAAATGAGAGGAGTAATACCTTTCTTACAAACGGTTTAATGAGAAACAAAGGAGATAATGTTTGAAAATATTTGCTAAACGTGAAGTGATTGTTCCAGCTAACAGTCCCACGTTAGTTAAAAGTGTGCAATTGATTCAAATCCTGGCTCTCAAATAGGAATAATAATTGTGTCTACTGCAGACTGTTGTTGGAGGGAAGTACTACACCTAAAATCCGTGGGGCAACTCTTGACACATATCAGGGACCAATTACCTAATAAGCAAGACACAAAGATGTGGTGAAACCCGCATGAAATTGTTCACTCCAGGTTAGTAAGCAAACACAAGTCAACCCATGTGTGCCTTGCTTACTGATGAATCTGCCCCTGCATGTGGTAATTATTATTATTTTTTGTTATTAGTCCACTAATGCTTATTTTCGCTGAGAAGCAGATCAAATAGACATACTTAACATTTTAAAGGATGAAGTCTTTTTGAAATTTTTTGGTAATACCATGTTTTTTCACTAATGGAATGGATTCCAAATCATTGTTTGTTGATTTTTTTTTATTATTCAAGAAAATGGGGAGCCAATTGTAAGAGGGCCATATTGGTACCATGGTCCATGAAGTATAGCACAAATGTAGTACATATCAGTCCCATGGCCCAGGAAGGGCATCACACTTCTTGGTTACACTTGAGCCATAAAATAGTTATCAGGGAGGTGAGCACTTTATAAAAGATGCCATCAGGGAGGTGACTAATGCAAACTGGTCATATCTATTCCATGTTCCATGAAGCACATTACGCGTGTGGTGTATGTCAGTCCCATGGCCTAGGAAGTGCATCGCAAGCTGTTTTCACCCCGAAAATTGCTCATTTACTTGAAGATTCTGAATTCCAGTAACCATACCTTCCCAATGACACAAAAGAAATAGTAAACTTACTTGCAAGCCTTATCTCCTGTACAGATGCCAAAAGACACAAGAGTTTCACACAATCACTCCTCTGGGAAAGCATCCCCTCATACAAATGGCTTTCAACACTCAAACCGACCTCCTTGTTTTTCAGGCAGCTGCACCAGTATCCACCATGATGCCAGCATGTACTAAAGGGGCTCACATATCTGCCAGGGGTGGAAAATGTGAGTAGTACTTATAGATACCCATATACATGCAAGAACGACAGAGAGATGAAATTAATTTTTAAAAATGGAATGAAAAGTAGAATGACCACATATTGCTCACGAATATGTCATATTTAAGTTTGATGTTCTGTGCGGTGATAAAATCCTTTCAATTACGGAAATATTAACTGTTAGAAGGCATCTTGATCCTTTAGGTTTTTTGTGTTCCTTGGGCATCTCATGTGAACAGCAAATGAGATGGCTAGGGAGTTTGCTGTCCAATGACTGGCTTTGACTAAAAACAATGTTTCTAATGGAAGATTCTTTGCATCATCTCATAGGATTTAGCTTTTCTAGTGTCCTTAGTAATTAGTGCAAGTAGCACTAACCAGGGCGTCCATGAATATTAAGAGCTCTCCTTCGTGATCTAAAGAAAGAAAGATAGTGTTTCGTGATACGTGTAAAATAGGTAAGCTCATACGCTTGTGAAGATGGGTGAAATGGAATGGCTTTGTTCTATATTAAATACTTTGGGCTAGTGGTTCCCAGATTTTAACAGGTGCAATGAGGGTAACAAAATCTACCAAAATGAAGATACTTCTCTGGTCAGGTTTGCTAAACAGTAGATTAACCAAAACTCTCAAATGAGGCTTTAATTGCAGCATTTCTCAGAACTTTTATTATGTTAGCAGGTATTCAGGATCTCTAAGGGTGGTAGTGGTATGTTTACTATGTTTATTAATATTTGACCATTGAATCCTTTTCTTGAGGAACTATTAGAAATATGTTTTAGGAAATTCTAGACCAAAGGTCATTTAGTTTTTTTCCTTCATTTTTAAAAGAGGGGGGACACAGTTTATTCACACCCCAAGACTGCATATGAGTTTAGAATTTTCCACCACATTCCCGCTTTGTTTGGCCAATTCCATAGGGGTAAGTCTTGCAAAGCGAGCTTATGAGGCAACTTCTAAGAACAAGGAACTGTGGATCTTGGCTTCTCCCCTTCTTCCTTCTCCCACTTAAAAGAGTGCATGTTATCCTACAGAATAAAAATCCAAAACCCAAACCCATTGCCATCAAGTTGATTTCGACTCATAGTGAGCCTACAGAACAGAGTAGAACTGCCCCATGGGGTTTCCAAGGAGAGCCTGGTGGATTCAAACTGCCAACCTTTTGGTTAGCAGCCATAACGGTTAACAGCTATGCCCCTAGGGTTTCCATCCTACAGGATAGGTCCAGAAAAACACTGGTTTTGCCTCCAAGAGGGTCTGATCCTGAGAATGGAGAACTGAAGCAAGGTTGCATTTATGATTTAAAGTATGAAAAAGAGACAATGCTCCAAATGAAAATTGACATCCACAAGAATAGCCTTGGCACTTTGAAATATTGTTTTGTAGGGGGAATTAGAGACATCAGTAAAATCAGGTCTTTGTTGATAACAGTTGTTATTAGTATCATGAGTTTTACTCATCCTACAGGGAAAAGGGAAACAATAGAAAAGAAATGCCAGTTACAAATTTTTTTGTGTGTATGTGGAATTTTGTTCGTGTTTTACACCCTTATCGCTACTGACATTTTGGGCCAGATAATTATTTGTTGAAGGCGGCTGTTCTGTGCACTGTAGGATGTTTGGCAGCATCCCTGGCCTCTACTAACCAGATGCCAGTGGCATCTCATTTGCTAGTTGTGACGACTAAAAATGTATCCAGAGATGGCCAAATGTCCCCAGGAGCAAAATTGCCCTCAGCCTACCTATTTCCTACAAATTTTCCCCATTTTGCTACTAAAAGATGGATATAAAAAATTGATACATGCCATGGTTAATCTTGTGTGAATAACACAATAAAACTGCAAGTAAGTTTAGGGAGAATAACAATTCTTTAATGGGTATTCTGTCATTTTTCAAAATCTCAGCCCAGAAGTACGAGATCACTTTCTAATTTTACTAGCTGACTTGTTTTTATCCTTCTGTCTTGACTGATTGCCATTTCCTTTTTAAAGAACATCAGCAAAGCTTTCACTTTCTGTCTTAACATGTTTAGAAAGGAAATTAGTAAAACTGTGACTTAAAAATATCTCCCGGTTGGGATAATCTTTCTGAAATTAACAAACACAAATCATTTGAAATAAAATGAGTAGCTGCTAAATATTTTGGCTAAACCAAAAAGAATGGGAAGGCATACAATGCCTTGTCTAATTATAGTTTTACAGTCTTTCGGGTTATAACCTCACACCTATTTTTTTATTTCTCTCAATAATTTCAGTCTTGTGTATCAGTGTATGGAACTCTCTTACAAGACTAGGAATTGAGGTGGTTCATGATAAATTGAAAAATAAATTGTCTCAGAAAATGAGCTTGCAGTTTTCTGACACTATTAAGGCTAAAAATATGGATTGCAAAAATACTGTTTTAATTGTTATTTAATTATTTTGTTTATTTTTATGTTTTACCTTATTTATGTTTACTTTAGTCTTGAGTCTCCAGGACTGAATAGTCACCTCTGCAAAGGAAAATGGCAGATTTAAATTATTTCAATTCACACTGGTTTCAAGAAACAAACAAAAAAAGAAATAACTGAAGAAAGGAGACATGTATTATCTGACACTACTTAGAGCCTCAAAGCTGATGTAAGTGATATACTCATGGGATAATTTAACATTTTGACAATTTCTTCTGCTTAAGTCATATTCAAATATATCTCTTCCAGTTTAAAATAACCTATCTAATTACAGTACAGGTAAAAATGTGAGCCCAAAGCAATCTATATCATCATTGAATTGCAGGGACATTATTTTCTTTTTGCTTTCCGAAGGTTCTTTATTTGAGTACAGAGTTTTTAAATGATACAAAATACATTCACCACCCCGTTATTTTTTACAGCTTATGTTAGTCTTGAGTAATAAAAAGCTTAAAGCTCATTTTTCAATTTTATATATGATTACATTTAAGTTAATCTTAAAGAAGATTTGTTTTCCTTTTATAAAAAGACTCTGTTACCTCTGTCAGATTACATTAGAGGATTTAGATGACATTCTTGTACCAGAAAAACTACAAACACTTCTACAGGCTATGCATTTATGCAGACACAATAAGCATAATCCAATTTTTATAAAAAGCAAATATGACTACAAAATAAAAATACCTTCCTGAAATCAGACAGGTGATTTGCTTCAATTAAGAAAAAAAACTTAAAAGCTTGCTCCGAAAATTTAAACCAGACAAGTCAGCAGAATTCCTTTGCCAAAGGTCAAAAAGATTGCAGTAAAAATCCAAACAGAATATCAATTGGGAACTGACAAGACAAAGGAAGTGGACGAGCCAAATGAATTTCTTTTTGAATACACATTTGCTCATCTTTGTGCCAGGGTCAAAAACTCAGAATTATGCTGAGATAGAAATGGTGACTATGTGACCTGTTATTTAACACGTGTTTCTAAAGAGGTTTATAATTACCAAATTAATCTCTGAATATATTAAAAACCTATTTTCACAGGCTGTGTGCAAGTGAAAAACGGGCCAGACTGCTCTACCTGCATTGATACGAGGCATTTCATTAGAAGTATTTGTTTTTGTAGTTATTGTGGCTTTGGGAACAAGTAAATATAAACAGCAGGAAACATATATACAGAGGCGATGCAACTGGAGGTTGTCAGCAGTATGGTGGTTCTGAGAGCTGAATTCTGCTTGAAAGAAGCTTTGTCTCAGTATGCGTAAGAGGCTTTGCCACTGTATCCGCCCTCTGGGGAAACTACTCAGCAGGATAGGGATTACCCGGTGGTTTCCTATAGTTTGTGCTTCCCAGTTCATACAGAACTTGGTTCCCTGTCATACATTAACTCAATAAGTACTAACTTTCCATCTTTTTTTTCATTTTGGGATTTTAAGTCTTTTGGCAAAAATGTGGTAGATGTTAATTCAGAATCTGAAAAATGTTTATGGAACAGGATTGAGAAAGATACCACATGTTTGACATGTATGGATAGCAATAAAGCATATCTACTGGTAATTTTGCAAGCTGAGTAATAGACATTTTCTGAAATTGATGTACCTTTTTCGTTGGTAGCCCTACCAAACATGTCCAAAGCACAAATGGGCCATATTTTCATATAACTGCTACTCAGTCAAGTAAAGTTCCAAATGTATTTCCATTCTAACAATGAGATGCATTCATTTCTTTCTTTCCTTTTTCTTTTCTCTTGAGGCTTGACAGGGTTAATTCTATTTAGCTGTGGGAAGACTGTGCTTTGGTGGAAACCCCGTGGTTATTCCAAACGCATGACCATCAAAAAGCCAGATTAGCTGAGCAAGGAGGTAAAGGAAACTGTGCACTTCCTGTCTCTTAAAAAAGCTAAGATTACAGAAGTATTTAATAACCATTGTGGGTTTTAATAGGAAATTGTATGAACACTTTTGGTTATTCGCTCAATCTACGGTTGCCATTGAAGATTGTTTTTGTTTAAGCTGGTTTAGATATCTAGAAAATGTAAAACCAGGATCCTATGAAGCATAGCATTGCCAAGTAATCAACTATAAAAAGACATTAAAAGTTCTTTTTGGATATCTCATTTACACTGAGAAGAGTGAGTTGCACCACGGCTAAAGAAATAACAGTAATTGTTTTATAAGCACTGTGAAGGCAATAAAATGTGTATTCCTTATGTAGGTCCAAATGCAGCAGCTGGATTTGGCTTTATGAACCATGAAAAATAGTTCCCATCTGGAAGTCGATGTTGAATAAAGATGCAACAGTACGACAGCATTTTACATGAAACGTTTTATACGTGTCTAGCAGAATCATTGGCACTTTCTCGTTCTAAAATTGGAAAATATTAATTAGGATCAATGAGTTTAATGTCAAACACCCAAAACTCTCTTAATCTCAGCATAGTGTTTGTTTTGTTCATTAAAAACCAAACGAGGCAGCAGCAAAATTCTTTTTAAATTTTCTTAATATTTATTATTAAATAACATTTATTATACTAATAGTTTATTAATATTAATAGTATTAATTATTGATATTATCATTAACAGTTAATATATTAATTAACATTAATAGAAATAATAGTAATATTAACATTAATTAATAGTAACATTAACCAATATTAATATATAACTTACTAAAACTTATTTATATGTATATTTTTCAAAGTAACTTCTCTTTATGTGGAAAGTCCACCATATTACATTCACTTGGTTCAAATGCTCTGTTTTCACACTTGTTATCTATCAGAATGGGCACAGAGTGGAGAAGACAAATGATCATCAAATCCTCACTACCTTGCCTCAGTGGCATCACTAGGGTTGGTGTCACCCAGTGCAGTAACTCGTGGTATCACCTTGTGCATGCCAATTACCGCAATATTATAGCTAAAACACCAGAAAATTTGACAAAATCAGCAGCGGCAACAATTCTTTGATGTCTGGGTTGTCCTGAGCATTTTAAGTTGTTTGGTAGCATATCTGGTCTCTACCCAGTACATGCGGAGCCCTAGTGCTGCAGTGGTTAAGAGCTCAGCTGCTACCAAATGGTCGGCAGTTCAAATCCACCAGTTGCTCCTTGGAAACCCTATGGGGCAGTTCTACTCTGTCCTATAGGGTCACTATGAGTCAGAATCCACTCGACATCAACTGGTTTGGTTTTGGTTTTTGATCCTCTATATGCACCACCCCTCCCCACCCTATTGTGAGAATGGAAAATATCTCCAGATGCTGTCAAATGTCCCCTGAGGGGCAAAATCATGCCTGGCTGAAAATCACTGGTGTAATGTTTTGTCAAGAGATAGAGAAGCAATAAGTATTTGTTGTGTGTCTATTACATGCAAACCTATGAATTATGAGCTTGGAGATACAATATGCACTTTTACGAATATTTATAGGGTAAAAGATTATAGATACAAACTCATATAAATAATCACAAATTAATATATGATTGTTCAGGAAATAACATTACAACCCCAATTCTGTAAGTCATTGCTGATTTTGATTAGTAGCTGAACTCTTAACCACTGTGCCACCAGGGTTTCCCTGTCTAAGGATAATGGTTGTTCAAACTGCCAAGGAGTAGTTTTGAATACACCGTGAGATTTTTACTCATATTGTTCTTAGGTTTCTGTCCCCTCTTCCTCACATTCTGAGACTTGTGCCAGATCCCTGGGGAGAGGGCCTGTCATGAAGAATACGAAAAAGAAAGTCCTGTTTCTTGTTTTTGTAACACAATGCAACATTAGGTGGAGTGAGGGGAGGTACAGTAATAAAATTCCCATCTGTGTGAATATTGGTGTATTATGCATTTTTTCCAAAATTTTGAGATCTCTGCTAATTTGAGAAGTTGAAATATCAGGACTCTACTTCTTAGTTTATATTTTAAATACCCTCTTATCTAATTTTTGGAATATCTTTCCTAACTCAATAAACAGAAATGCAAAGAAATTTTAGTAATGTCATGCAAGAAACCAGTTACAATTTCTGTGTTTGCATTCATATGTTTAAAAAAAATTCTCAGAATGTCTTTTCTTAGACAAGAACTTGTGAAAGCTTTAGTTTAGTAAATTAAGTATGTAATTTCTATTATGCAGCAGTTTTCAATTCCTAGATCTCTGTTATACTTTAGAAATATCATTATTTACTTTATAACAGATATTTAATCTATCTGTTATAAATATACTTTAAAATTTCTAGGAATAGACTTAAGTTATTGAGGCAGTTTGTGGTTATTAAGATATTGTCAACACCACCAACAACAAAAACAACTTATATGTCCTGTTCCGTAATACCATGATTTAAAAAAAATCATTTTTTAAAATAGTTTCTCTGAGAAGTAATCTCAAAAGCTGCCAGGCAGGAGGTCCATTTATCAGACCCCCGAATTTTATAACGACGCTCACATCCATTTCCCAAATCCCATTCAGTCTTCTTAGATTGTTGTTGTTGGGTGTTAGCTATCATCAATTTTCTCTTTCTTTTTCCTGGAATTCTTCCTTTCTCTAAACTTTAAATTTATTCTTACAAAACACCTATTGATATACTTGGAAAAATATTTTTGCACATTTCTTTCAGATAGCTTATTTCTCTTCTTCCCTCGTTATAATTCTATGTATGCTACCAATGCCCATTAAGTTGTCTTTGAAAATATTTGTCTCTGTTTTGAGCTTACTCTGAAAGAGAGAGACCAATGGAATAGCCGAAGTGGCACTTTGAAGTATGGCGCTATCATTTATCACTCTAGTTGGAGAATAGACACTACTGTTAAATTGTAAAAAGTAATCCCTTATTGCTTATACACGTGAAAATGACTCGCTAGTTTGCAAATCATCTGTCTTAATCCTAGTGAGCCTGGTTTGGCCCAGTCAAACAAAAATGTGAGTGCAGAAAAATAATGTGGGCATTCAAAGTGCCCAATGGTTCTAGTCTTTCACAAGAGTCAGTATTTAGGGAATAGATGCAGAAGGAGGTAAAGGGTATTTAAAATGAAGGACTCAGAGAAAAGAGGAGAAGTATAAATATGATTCCTCTAAAAAATTTAAAGACGAACAAGTAGAAAACAAATGTAAATGATAGATAGTAAGCTAATCCCTAAGTTAACTTTCTTTTTTGTTTTTATTATGTAGAGGAACTTCCTGCCTCGAAATATTTTTTCTTTATGTGTGTAGCTCTCCAATGATATTGAGAACTCCCCAGCACAGGGATTGCATTTCATTCTTTAGTTCCCTGGGCTGATGAACTGAAGCAGCAAGTACGTTCGTTTGAGCCATCAGAAGAAATGACAAAAACTTGCATAAACTTAGTGGTGCTGGAAAATCATCCCTGAACTTTAAAAAATACTAAACATTTTTTTCAAAGTGTGGAAATTATATAATATACATGCATGTAGCCAGTATGCATGTAACAAATGTTGACGGTTTACCCTATTTGCTTCAAATTACTTTTAAAAGTTCCTCTTGTATTCTCTTCAATCGCTTTCCTCTCCCACTCCTCTTGTAGGTAATCATGTTCTGAAATAGATGTGTTTGCTGTTTATATCCTTTCCAGGTTTTCTTTAATGCATTTTAAGATTTAATGTACATTGTGGATTTCAAGTGCATAAAATAGTGTCTCACTGTTATATTTTAATTTACACTTATATTTTCCTGGTTTCTGGTGAGATTGAGCAACATAATGTAGGTTTATTTGGCCTGCAAAGTTTCTCTTTTATGAATTTCTTGTTCATATCCTTTGCCCATTCTTCCGTTTTTATTTTATTAATTTTTTTAACAACAATTGCTCAAACCAATGAGTTACATGCATTGCCAATATCCTCTTCCTGTCTGATTTGTCTGGGTTTATAGTGTTTTTTTTTTTTTTTTGTAGAGGCATTTTGATTTTTAAGCAGACAAATTGATCCTTTTTTTTTCTGATATGAGCTGTTGTTGTTTTATTTAAACAACCTTTATATACCATTAACCACATAAACATTTTCACCATATTTTCCTCTTATTTAAACATTTAATCATTTGGAATTTATTTTGGTGTATAGAATTCGTTAGAGATCTTATTTCATTTTGTCCCATATGAATAGCTTATTTTACTGGCCCTTTTTCTTGAATTCCCTTACTCATTTATTTGTAATATCATTTACTGTCTTAGTCACCTAGTGCTGCTGTAACAGAGATACCACAAGTGGATGACTTTAACAAAAAAGTTTATTCTCTCACAGTCCAATAGGCTAGAAGTCTGGATTCAGGGCGCCAGCTCCAGGGGAAGGCATTCTCTCTGTTGGCTCTGGAGGAAGGTCCTTGTCATCAGTCTTCCCTTGGTTTGGGAGCATCTCAGCACAGGAACCTCTGATCCGAAGGATGCACTCTCCGCCCAAGACTGCTTTCTTGATGGTATGAAGACCCCCTGTCTCTCTACTCGCTTCTCTCTTTTATATCTCAAAAGAGATTGGCTAAAGACACTATCTAATCTTGCAGGCTTCATCAGTATAACTGCTGCTAATCCATCTTATTACATCATGGTGATGGGATTTACAACACCTAGGAAAATCACATCAGGTAATAAAATGGTAGACAATCATACAGTCATATGAGGGAATCATGACCTAGCCAAGTTGACAGATTTTTGTGGGGGACACAATTCAATCCATGACATAGGCCGAGTGTCTGCATAGGCTGTTTGTTCTTTAGTCTCTGTCCTGTTTCACTCATCTATGTTTGCTCAAATGCCACATATCATTTTAATTACTATGCTTTTATATTATGCCTCAAGATGTGCTAGGGCAATTCCTACCTTTTTTTATACTGGCAATTCTTAGCCATTCGCTTTTTCATATGAAATTTAGGATGTTGGTCAAATTAAAACTTGGTATTTTTATTGGGTTTGTATTGAATTCAGACATCAATTATGGAGGAAATGGCATCTATGCATTTGAGTCTTTTTAACTCTGAACATTGTATATCCTTCCAGTTTCAAAAGGCTGTTTTATGTTCTTCCTTAAATTTTGATAATTTTCTCTATAAAGGCCTCAACATTCTATTGTTAGATTTATTTCCAACAACCTTATTCATTATGCTAGTATTGTAAATGGGATTTTTTCCCCTAGTTTAGAATAGCGACCCATTAGGGCAGAGTAGGACTGCCCCAGAGGGTTCCCAAGGAGTGGTTGGTGGATTTGAACTGCAGACCTTTTGGTTAGCAGCTGAGCTCTTAACCACAGTACAACCACGGCTACTGTAGAATAGATAGTGTTTAAGAAGTCTGAGTTTTGGAACCAACTGCCTGAGTTCAAATCTGTCTCCACTACAGACTAGCTATGTCTCAGTTTATTTAGCTCTAAATTAGAAGTGATAATAACTCTTGCCCAATAGAGTTGTTGTGAAGGGTAATTGAGTTGATATGTGCACAGCATATAGCAAAATAAAGTTGACCTATTAGCACTATTCTGATTCCTATTACTCCTACTCCTTAGTTTTTGTTGTTATAAATGAAACTATTGATTTTTGTATGTTGGTCTGTAGACATTCTTGGCTATTCTTGATAAAAAAAAATCATATGATGCATGAATAATTGTTTTTTTTATGTTTTTAATTCTGCTCATTTCTTGTCTTATTGTGTTGGCTGGGACTTCTACTATAACATTGTATGTAGGCACATTGCCAATATCTTTACTTCAACAAATTAGCATTTAGAGAACATATATTCCAGTTTCTCCTTTTGCTAATGGTTAATTACCTTAAAAGTTGTAATCTACCTTCTGCTTGTTTTAGATATTTTGCAAAAACACATGGAACCACACATCATATTGTTCTATATGCCTAAAAGGTTATTCCTCTGTCACATTCATTTCCTTAACTCCTACACATCCTTCAAGACCCAGTCTGAATGCCACCTCATCCATGAAACCTGTGGTTTCTCCTAGGTGGAAGTAACATCTTCAGACTCTTAACTCCTTAACCCTTCCCAGAATTTCTCTTAATTATTCTCTATTTTAAATTATGGGGCTTATATGTGTTTTACTTTCCCCACTAAGTTAAGATTTTTGAGGTTAGGATCAGTGTCTATTTTGTTTTGGATTTCTTTTCCTGCTCCCAGTCACTGGAAAATTCATATTCAGTAAATAGGACATCAATAAACAAATGCAAGAATAAATAATATTTAGAACAGAATGTCAAGAAGATCTAAAGTTTATTTGGGAAGAAGGCAAAAAAAGAAGCACGTTCTTATTCTCTCATGACAGCCTGTCATCTTTCTTTAAAAAAAAATGCATATGACCATGAGTACACCTATATGAGATTAACATTCTGCCACAAAGTAAGAATTTGACTACCAGTGTGATTTTTGATTAATTAATTTTACTAGAATATGTGACATGATAGAAAGATAGTACAAGAGCACCCTCATGGGAACAACCAGGATACACAAATAAATGTCATTCACTTCTTTTTAACTGAAAACTTAATCATCTATCCAGCTTTCTTCTCTCCAGTTTAATCCAGGCCATTTGAAAAGAGTTCTTTGGAGAGATATTTTTCAAAAAAGTAAAAGTAAGCTGACTCAGGTGTTTGTAAATATAACATGTTGATATTTCCTCCTGTTTTTTTTTGTTTGTTTGGACTGTACATGTTTTTAAAACCAGGAGAGGCAGTCCCTAATGGAAAATCTACTGTTGTGATAGCTATCATCAGTCACTCTTGGAACTTTTCATAGTCACTTTATCTTAAATGGGTTTTGCCCCCTCTGGGGTCTCTAAATTCTCAACATTTTGACCAGTCGTCATAGCAAATAGAAAATGTCTGGCATAAATAGTAGGTTTTCTTCTCCGAGAAGGAATAGAACCCACCATTTTTGTTTATGAGTCGCACATTAGCTTTGTACAAAACAGATTCAAACATGTAGATATCAAATGAAGTAAAGGTAATTTCCCAAGTTCATAATTTATGCTATGTCTGTTTTTAGGAACACAACGTTAGTTTTTCAAAATATACCTGCAGGGGCCTGCAGGGTTCTCCAGGCCAGCATCTGCTCCTAGAGGCTAGGCTTCCAGCTTGAACTGACTTTCAGGACCTTCCTTCAGGCAAACACCTGGAGGCAATCATCTGCAGATGCCAGTCTGCAAGCAGATGTTTATGGGTAGGACAGCAGCACTTTATGCCATTTGAACAGCTGGGAGGAGAGGAAAATGTACGAGCTCTCCTTTCCTTTGTGTCATTTGAAACTCCCTCAGGGCATTCTCACCTGGAACCCATTTTCCTTCTCTTCTGGCCTCAGCTTATTTTGATAAGGAAAGAAACTAGCCTCACTCACACTTCCAGTTTAAGAGGAAGTTTGCTCTTCTTGACATTAATCACATTGGCTGAGAATGTTGGTCAGCAAGCATTCCTCTACTTGTTGAAAATAAATTCTCTTTTCTAAAAAGTGAGCTTGTTGAAGGGATACTTCTAACTTTGTAATTATTCTTCTGTGTGGTGCCTACTACAAGTCTGAATACATGGAGACACTCACGAATACTTGTGATTTCCAATTCACATCTCAGGTGTGGCAGTAAACAATGTGAATAATTTTATCCATCCTTTAAAAAATACATCCTCAGATATGGTTCACTGATGAGATTTACTTGGGGGAGAACAAAAAACTATCAGTTTGAAATAATGTTTGAGGGACATATGAAATTTTCTTGATTTTAAAATTTTTAATCAATTCAATATATTGACCAGTTAAAAAAAATCAAGTAGTAAATGATGACACGTAATAAAAAAATGCTCGTTTTTGCCCCATCCTTTGCTGATTTCAGTCTCACAACCTCTTCCAATTGCTTCTGTTTTAAGTTCCTCTCTTGCTTAGCTCCACAACACCAAATTTTATGCAGATACCTTTAATTTCTTGATTTGAGACACTAGCAGTTGACATCTTGTTATAAAAGATGAAAATTAGTTCACATTAACCCCATCTTTTCTTCTCTTTTTGTCCCAATTTTATTAGCTTTTTTATTATTTTTAATTCTTTTGTTGGATATATTATGTATCTTTACATAATATATTGATAACTCTATTATGCCATCAACTTTAATCAGTATCTCACATTGCCTGGGTGTAAGATAACACCAGTGATCCTGCCCCCCATCCACCAATTATCCCTAACTTTACCTCCCACTTTCTCTTTTCTTCTTTCTTGTCTGTGGCTCCAGCTTGAAATGGATAAAAGTGTGTCACCTTGGCTTTGGAGACTCCTTACGTGTCAATTGCAGTCACTGGGTGTTGGAAATATTTAAGGTTCTTGGCTGCTAACCGATTGGTTCCCAGCCCACCCAGAAGTGCCTCAGAAGACAGGCTTGGCTGTCTACTTCTGAAAAATCAGCCATTGAAAGCCCTATGGAGTACAGTTCTACTCTGACACACAGGGAGCCACTATGAGTCAGAATCAACTCGATGGCAACTTTTTTTTTTTAATGTCAGTTTAGCCATAAACGTCACTCATGAGGCAGGAATCATGCACATGAGACAGCTAGATGGCATTGTAAAGAAACTAGTAAAAAAATCACTGTAGAAATACTGAGGATGATGCCTTTTAATTGTGAAATACTTAAAAAAAAAATTGAAAATGGAGTCATACATTTTCTGTCTTTAAAAATTGCCTGTCAAGTTAGCGATGAAGAAGTGTGAATGAAATAAGCTAATTTGTAAGTAACTGATTCAAAACAGGGTGTATAGGGCAATCAGATAGATGCTACTGTGGTCTAGCCATACATTTCACAAGTATAAAACTTAACACTTGCATTATTTTATTTATGTCAAAATTGTGTACCACGTCTGTAGGATTAAAAAAAAAAATTCTTATTAGACATCAGAATTTCCTAGACAAAATATGTATCAAGAAACTAATTTTAAAACTTCATGAAAAAAATGAAAAAAAAACTTCATAAAATCAAATGTAGTAGGGCACTATACATATGAAAAGATGTTCAACTTTTTACAAAAGGAAAAAAATCAAATTAACAAAAAAATAATTTTGACTGTCAGTTTAGGAAAAAACAAGATAGATATTTTTCTTAAGATACGATATTAGCAAAGATGAAGCAAAATACACACTCTCCTGAACTGCAGGGAGCGTATGAATAGATACAACCTTTCTGACAATCTATATCAAAATTTAACTTGTGTGTATCCTTTGATTCAACAAATTTACTCATTGAAATTTATTTTCAGGAAATGGCGAATGTACAAAGATGACTTAAAACATTGGAAAAACATTGTACTAGCTGGCAAATAGCCTAAATATCCACTAATTGGTCAAATAAATTATATATGTATCATTATTAATGTAAATCATATATTTATTCTATATAATAGAAACCTGTGGTAAATAGAAATGATATTTGTATATTCACATTTGTTGATAAGAAAAAGTCTCTATATAAATGTTTTTGAGTGAAACATGCAGGGTAAAATGCAGTATTATATGTCAAGTTCATGAAAAATTACATGTATATGTATCAAGTGATGTCTAGAATCATGTTCCCAAAATGTTGAGTGAGTCTTCCTTGGCAATGGGATTAGAGGTGATACATATAATGGTCTGTATAGCATTGACATTATACAATGAGTACATGTTTTAAAAGATCAGAAAAAAGAAAAACTACTCCTGTTATAATTTTGGGAAACTCTTTTTGAATGACGTAACAATATATACTTTATTTTCAGCATTAAATTTCATCAGAATTAAGATACTTATTCATTTGTTCCCCTTGCCTAGTTTCTGTAGGGATGCTAATTAGGCAGGCTATTTTTTTGTAGGAAACACTTGTGGTGTAGTGGTTAAGAGCTATGGCTGCTAACCAAAAGTTGAGCAGTTCAGACCCACTAGGATCTCCTTGGAAATCCTATGGGGTTGTTCTACTCTGTCCTATAGGGTTGCTGTGAGTCAGAATCAACTCAATAGCAATGGGTTTGGTTTTTTACTGGTATTTATTTGTAAAATTTTCTACAGGGCTTAAAAATTAATTTCATGTCAAGGATGATAGAAAGGGTAAATTGAATTGTAAAGATTGTTGCCTGTTTAGAATTTGTTCAGGAAATTGTTCAGGTAATTTATTCAGATAGTCAATATGCCATTTAAACATAGGTAGTATTGTACAGATAACTAATAGACAAGGGCCAGATTTTTCTTTTCTTCTTTAGTTCTCTGAAATTTAGTTTACCTTGGGAATTTAATTTTGATAAATAAAAAGCCGAATATTTCAAGTAATTCAAGTATGTAATTTAAGTTTTAGAAAATTATGAGCTAAAGTTATAAATAGAGCTTGTTTTGATCAAATGCTCCCAATAAAAGTCTAGTTTTAATAATAGAGTTGATGTGACAGATTTTAAAAAATATGAACAGCTTGTAACAAAATGACAGTTGTAGTGGATTTCCCTGTTTTTCAGCTCAGAACCTTTCAGCTGTCTTATCTTTGCAAGCTTCAAAATTAAATTCTCACTGTCTTGTAGAAATAAAATATGGCATGCTTCCACAGAAAGTGGGATCATGATTTAAAGAATTTTTCTTAAGTAATTTTAAATCGACAATAAATGAAATCTACTACACAGAATAATAGTAGGTGTCATTCAATATGAATGAAATTATGATGCAAATTATAAAAGAATGCAAATTGTAAAAGTGTCATGGATAGACAAAGAACTCTGTACTTAGTGTGAGGCAAACAAGTACTGTTTAATTTTTTAGGGAAAAAAAGAAACATTCAGTAAACCCTTCATATTGTGCTTCATTTTTCTTTTTATTTAAACTTCTTAAAGAGAAATTTTACTCCAAAATGAAAACGAATGAATCTGATGTAGTATGTTACTCATTAGGTAATGACACTCTCAGATCACTTACCTTTTAATATTTCTGGACTGTATGGAAAATTTCTCATCTTTTGTTGATTAAACTAGGCCCCAATTTTTTTTTTTTTTCACTCAGGGCTTTTAGTATTTATTTCTGTGTTGATAATGCACTTTATTCAATTTATGACAATGTCATTTCTTTCTAAAGTGGTTGGACCCTTTGAAGTATGTCTTCAGTGAAAGGATTAAAAGGGATTCAATGCTAAGTATCTTATCTTAAAAAGTGAGGAGGGTTTTGGGTTATCTAAAACGTTTATCCAGTATCCAGTATGTCAATATATGGAGTGGTCATGTAAATTTTTTATTTCATTTTAATTTCTTTTAAATGTAAGAGAAAATGTCTTGTTGCATTTGGAAACCTGCAAATTTTCAACTGAAGTTTGATTTTACTTGGAAACAGAGATTGAAGGTTTTATGATGGAAATTGATGATAATGACATATACCAGGATGATTTAGAGTTGGTATGTGACTGAGAATCTTAGATCGTTATACATATTCTTTGAAGCTACTATGTATTCCATCTGGAGGCCTTGGGTTATATACTTTGTGGTTTCCTTCAAGAACGGTAATTGAATATTTTGAGACAAAAAGTTATCAGCAAGACTTCCGATCTACTTTTGGGCTTTTTTTTTTTTTTTTAAACCACTGAGTTCCCTTTCTAGTTTTAGAGAAAAAAAAGAATAGTAGTTATGCCTATAAAGTAATTTTATATCTTCATTCATTCTTTTGGAAAACTATTTGAAGATGATGTTATCTTCTTCAAAAAGGAGTTTCTTCCCTTTCCTCTGGTTTATGGGAGCACCAGCAATCCATGACAACCATAATCCCACATTAGATCTTGATATATTCTGGGACATAGTGATGACTTGAAGCTAGGCAGCAGTTCATTGTAGAACTCCCTTACTTCACGTGTAATTTAACTCCTGAATAGTAGCTCTTGCAGTCCCAACCTAAAGTAGTGGTTAGTTTATTAAAATTTAGCCCTGGACCCTAACTTTTTTCTCTAGTCCTGACTGTGCATCAAAAGAGCAGCTCAGCTGATTTCTTGCCTCTTCACGATAGGGAAATACTTGCAGGGTAAAGACAACCCAAGAACCAGAGTTACTTCTCTGGATCTTGGGATGATAATTCCTGACTACATTGGAAGCTCTTTAATACTTTTTAACATATTTTAAAATACTTCACTAGTTTTTAAGTTGTCTTCAGTGTGAGAGTGTTTTCAAATTACTCTATCATTAACAGAAGAGGAAGTCCCATAATTTCTTTTAATTGTAACTATTCCCTCATTTGGAAACCCTGGTGGCATAGTGGTTAAGTGCTACGGCTGCTAACCAAAGGGTCAGCACTTCGAATCCACCAGGTGCTCCTTGGAAACTCTATGGGGCAGTTCTACTCTGTCCTATAGGATCACTATGAGTCGGAATTGCCTTGATGGCACTGGGTTTGGTTTTTGGTTTTGTATTCCCTCATTTATTCTTGTGTGTTCTTTCTTGTGAAAATATTATTGTTAATAATCATACACACATCAATATATGTGTGCGTGCAAATATTTTTCTAGTTGTTATCTAGCCCTAATAAAATCAAAATTAATGAGGGCAATGGGTTTTTTAGATATACAGTTTTTATTTCCTGACTCACATGAATGTGTATGCACTTTGGCGTCAGACAGACTTACATTTGACTTTTGTGGTCACCATTTACTGGCTATGTAACCTTGGGAAAGATAAGATAACTCAACTCTCTGAGCTTAGGTTTTCTTGTGTTGTAGAGAACAGAAACTCCAACCCTGCTGAAGTAAAAATCAGAGAGATTTACTGAAGCCAAAGCACCATTGCAATGGGAGATCGTGAACCCTCAGGCTGAAGATCATAGATCTCAGAGGGAAAAACGCAAGTCACAGGTAGTTATAGTGATGAAAGGAAAAAATAAAACCACAATATTCTGATTGGTTTACAGTAATTAAGTTCAGTCAAATGCAGGACAAAATAAAGCATACTTTTTAACATTATTGGTTAATGAACACAGCTGGCATACATTCATTAGCTAAAAGTCATAATTGCAAGACATAGGTTCACCAAGGGGATTTCATGTTGGTTACAAAGTAATTACTTGATGGACATTTTCAGGAATGAGCTGTTAAAACTTACCTTGCTTAGAGTATCAATCTCTGGAGGAGATTGGGAATGAAGAGTTTTCATCTAGGAACAAATGAGTTTCCATGAGGTATTCACATTATTTTCCTTGACAGCAAAGAAAATAATTTCCTTAATGATAAGTAAGAGTTTGTTCCTATGCAACAGAGTTAGACTGTACAGGAAATGTTACATGGAGCTCCCAGGTAACACAGTTCAAATCTAGTTGAAAGGTTGCATGGAGCTCTTAGAGTTAGCTCAGTCATTTTAAAAAAGATCAGATGCCCCTGTTCTGATTCTATATCTCTTATCATTCCCTCCTTTTTATCAAGGATTTTGAAGAACATCCTTTGATCAACTTAAGAATCGGTATCTTCTGCATGGACTTGACTTGAAATTGTCATGAGTTTTACTACTCTTTAATGGCCACTTGAGCCAAAAAGTATTTAAGACCCCAGATGCCACATGATAGAAGTGGCTGGGCACTACTACATATTTTTACCTTGCTATGGTGGAGTTCTCATCTTCAGAGCTAGCTGGTCTTATGTGGTCCACAAACGAGTAACTCATTTTCTGCAAGGTTTTTCTGGAAGTTGAGCAGGATTGATTTTCTTCACCATGCTATTGCTGAACATTCATCTTCTGTGATCTTGGTGTGAACAATAGATAGGGTGTGGCTAAATTGGAGGAACAACTTGACCTACATTCTGAGTCATCTAAGCTTCTAATCTAAATCATGAAGCTTCTCTAGTTTGAGCTCTTGAATGCATTTTTGATATACATAATTCTCTGAGCATGAGATGAACCAGGGTTTCCAGTTCTTATCACAGATGCACATCTTAGAACATTTTATAATTCCAATAGTAACTATTATTGCTAATATAATTAACCCAGTTTGCAACAGAGATTGTAACCAAGAATCTACACTGTTAAGTAGTCTACTGAAGATATCAAAAAATAATGGTAAAGTCATAAGGGGTATAGAATGTAACCAAACAGCTTTTTTGTGAGTCTTAGCAATATCCTGTTCAGCTTCTCCGGTGGTGTGAATTCAAGAGCAGCATGAGTTGTTGACAACATACTCCTCATTGTTGCGGGGGGGGGGGTAGAAGGAAGTTTAGAACTATTCTATGGTCCAGTACTACCTTTACCAAAGATTCTAAAGATTTTTGTTATGCAGCCATTCCACTGGCTAGATCATCAGCAATTTGAGCCACAGTGGCAGAGAGATTGCTAATGGACTGTTCTAATTCCACAATCCCAAACCATGGTACAGTACTGCGTAAAAAGGGCCAACCCTATTCTGGGGAATCAGTTGTGGCATCATTCAAGAGGACAAGTTCTCTCTTCTGTATGGACACAAGTTTCAAATCACTGTTCCATAGTACACTGTCATTGTATGAATGGATACTCATGGGAACTCCTACGGTTCCTAGGGTACATTGGCCTAGCATATTCCAATCATCTAAACCTGCAAAGCCCAAGTATAGGGTGACTCATCTGATTTATCCCTGAAGTAAGCTAATCCCCCACATAAGAAGCCATATCTAGATGGGCCATATAATACAACTGTCTTAGTTTGAATATTAGGAAAAGGGATGGACTAGTTGGCCCTCTAAAGCCAGTTTCCAGTTAATGAGGCATTACAAATGAATAATACTCCAAAGTTTAGTGAAATAAGGCATTGGGCAAAAATGTCCCATATGATATTTGTTGGCTAATTCCACTGATTTAGCTTAGCCTACATGGTTATGTTTATGAATATCTTGAATCACTGGAAGGTGTAAGGAGCTAGGCTTCACTAACTTGTGCTTAGGGGGTGGTCCCTCCATAACAATCTGTGTTTCAATGTGGTCATCAATGCTCTTGCTTCCACATGCACTTTTTGCTTTTTGGAGACATAATTTGATGGCTTCTGAGGCAATGCCAAATAGTTCTTGTAGGGGTAATTTCCTCAACTAAAAAATCTTCATTATCTGCTGACTTGCATGGCAAACAGGCTTTAAAGGGACCATCTGCTACATTTCCAACCACAGTTGCTTGGACTAAGGAGGGAGAGTGTAATATTGGATTTTGGGGAGAATTCTCAAAATTGTAGTGAAACGCTTAAGCTACAGCTACTGAGCAGGTTGCCCCAAAATGTTGATTCAATCTGTGGATCGGGTCATTGGTCTCCATAGATCTGTAAATTTCCAGTAAAGCCTTGACCATAGGAACATGCAAGCACCTGGGAAGGGCCAGCCTCTGATGTGATCCAATCCACAGACCAGTAATATGGTCTTGAATACACCTGGACTGAGTCCAGGAGGTGGCTTAGTTTTCTGGGGCCAACTTTAAGTAAGTGGCTAAGGAGTCCATAATTATTTCATCAAAATGTTCCATCATTCCCTCCTTTGGGGCCCGATTTTGTAGGGAGCCAGAAGCCACTTGCTTGGTCATGGCATCTGTCAAATTATTGCCTTTAGGCTCTTCAGTTTGGGGTAGGCTCTTTGGTTGATGAACTTGTACTTTAACTACTGCTGTTTCTGAGAGCAGCAGAAGGGCTTCTAAGGGGTCAGCAACTAAGGAGCCATTTTTAGTTTGGGTCCCAGGAGTTGTTATGAACCCCCTTTGCTTCCATCGCTTCCCCAAATCATGAACAACTCTGAAACAATACCTCAAGTTCATATAAATGGTTACTGTCTGTTCAGAAGCCAGTCTGCAAGCACAGGTGAGTATAATTAATTCAGCTTGCTGGGCTGAAGTAACTTCTGTAAGGGTGCCACTTTCCAAGATCTTGGTGGATTTCATGATGGTGTATACTCCCTAGTAATGAGAACTAGAAGGGTTTAGCTTAGGGTAAGATCCATCAACAAAAAAACTAAGGAAATATTAGGGAGAGGGGTTTCTTGTAAGTCTTGTCTGGGAGTTAACAGCAGGTCTGTTACATCAGGAAAATTGTGGAAATGATATCATCATCTGGAAGAGATAACAAAGTTGCAGGGTTCAAAGAGTTAACTGTCCATAACCTGACATTGGAAAAACAGCCAAAAGACGAAACTCATACGAGGTTATTCCACTGGCTGAGAGGTGTTGAGTTAGAGCAGAATTGAAAGTAGCTGACACTTCATGGGGGACATAAATATCCAGAAATTTCCAAGCACTATATTTGATGTAGCTACTGCTATTCTAGCTGTTGCTGTGACTGCTCGAAGGCAAACGGGGTATCTGTGAGTGACTGGGTATAACTGCAGGCTATGGTAACAAACAGATTGCTGTTGACCTCTGTGGGTTTGAGTAACAACACCCAGGGTATTCCCAGCTGTCTGTAGGGCATATAAGGAAAAATCTAAATCATAAATAAGAAAACCAAATCTGGGGTAGTGAGTAAGAACTCCTTTAACCTAGAGACAGCTTGAACGCCTTCTTCCGATGATTGAAAACAATTGGATGCAAGCCCCTTTAAAAACTGGTAAAAGGTTGGGCCATTAATAAAAAATTAGGAATCCATGCATGGCAGTAACCACATTGAACTAGAAATTCTTTTAAATGCTTCTTTGTCATGGGGACAAGAAAGGCCATAATGGCATCCTTTCTCTTGGGGCCCTAAATATTTCACTGCTGGTAAAGCTAGCTACAACTTTTCTCTGGACACTTTGTGCTCTCTAGCAGCCAAATGCTGTAACAGCAAAACACTATCCTCTATGTAAGCTTGCAATGAATTTGAACAGACTAAGAGATCATCCACATACTGTAATAATACAGCTCCCTTTATGAACTGTAGGGGCTGAAAATCAGCTTGCAAAATCTGAGAATAATAGGTGGGAGATTAAGTAAAAATCTGGGGCATGACACTCTAGGTATGTTGTTGACTATCCCAGGTGAATACAAACAGTTACTGACTGTCTGGATGCATTGCAATACTGCAAAAGGCACTGCAGAAATCTACTACTGTAAAATAAGTTGCATCTGGGGGTACATTAGGCAAAAGTAAATGGGGACTAGGCACAATGCAGAATCTTGGGATAACAATATGGTTAAGTGCCCTTAAATCTTGTACAAATTGCCAACTACTGCCACTAGGTGTCTTTACTGGAAACACAGGAGGGTTGCATGGGCTAGTGCAAGGAATAATGAGCCCTTTGGCCAGGAAATCTTTAATTATGGGGGCCATTCCATCCTGATCTCTCATTTTAAATGATATTGAGGAACTTTGGGTAAGGTTTAGATGCATCAATCTAGACTTTAATAGGTTCTGCTGACAGAACTCAACCAACATTGTGGATGAGCTGGCCATAAAGTTTCTGGCACAGTAGAGAAGACAGTCTAAAGGTGCTGTAGCTTCTTGGGACTTAGAAACCTGCAAAAGAAGGGCAAGTGCCTGTAGGTGGCACAAGGCTTCCTCCGAGTCTACCTGTTTAGAAGGACCAGATAGATCTAAGCTAAATTTCTCCCTGGTCAGTAAATTTGTTGTGGCAATTTCACTTTGGTAAAAAGTCTTCTCCCAGTAAATTAACAGGAGTATTTGAATTTAGTAAAAAAAAAGAATGCATATCTTCAATAGGTCCTAAAGAAATAGCTACTGGCTGAGAATGAGTTGAAGTTTGTTCATGATTTGAAACCCCAACAACCTTAGAGGTTTTAGTACTCCAGGGTAGTGGCTTTTGCAAATGTGTGGGGTTAATTGTGAGCAGTGTGGCTCCTATATCAATTAAAAGTGTACTTGGTTCACCATTAATTTAAAAGCTGGTTTCCTCTGTGAATTTAGAACCACTGCTGGAAAAGCCTCTAATGTATCCCCGGAGCCCTGTCACTTGGGCTTGAGTGGGGCTGATGGCAAAACACCAGATTTATTTTTTAAATTTAAGACAGTCCTTCTTAAAATGTCCAGTCTTCTTAGAATAATAGCAAATCCCATGGACTCCAGAACAAGGACCTGTAGACCTATTTCTGAATTCAGGTTTAGATCTCTGATTACATCCAGGAGATTGTAATTGTAGACATAAGTTTGTTTTGCCGAGGCTTCATTTTTACCTTGGTTTCTTTAGCCTTTTGTTCTAAAGTTTTAGGGATTCAACAAATACATTTAAAGTTTTTCTTCAACTCAAATGACAAAAGAAAACTAAATACTTATCTGTAAATAAGTGTTTCTAGCTCCTAAAAACTGCATTTTGAACTATATATTACCTTTATTTTTTCCTATGTACCTAAAAGTCTTTATATCATTCTAGGCACACAGGTATTATTGAGTCTGATATCCACTTGACCTCTCTTCCTCCTTTCTGTTCTTTCTCTCTTTCTTCCTTCCTCTCTGTCTCCCTTCCTTCTTATATTTTTTATTTTTAAATGTAGCATACTGTCAGGAAAGTGCATTCAACATATACATATATTTAATGAAAAATTACTAAACACTCATGTAAGTACAACGCAGGTCAAGAAACAGAACCTTTGTATTTTGCTTCTTTTGCTCAGAAGTTGGTAAATTCATCCACTTCGTGGTGACTAGTTCTAGTCCATTTATTTTTATAGCTCAAAAGTATTTAATAATATTTTTTTCTTATCCATTATTTGTTGATGGATATTGTTTCTATGTGGCTTTTTTGAATATTGCAGGTGTGAGCATTCTTGTATATACCTCTCAATACATAGTTAGATTAATTTCTCTAGGGTATATAACCAGAATTTGAATTTCTGGATTATAAGAGATGGCATTTTTAACTTGAGTAGGTAATGCAAAACTGTCTTCAAAGTGGTTGTAGAATTTTACATTCTCATCATAATTTATGAGTGCTTCAGGTATTCCAAATTCTTTCGGTATTGCAGGCTTAAAATTTTTTGTAAATATGGTAGAGTAGTTGTATTTCATTGAGATTTTAATTTGCATTTCTGAAATCTTTGAGATCCTTTTCATGTTTTTAATAACTATTTGGATTTTTTTTTTAATTTTGAGAAGTGCATATCTCTTATTCATTTAAAAACATTGTGTTTTCTACATGTTTCTTATTAACATGTGGAATTTCAGGCCTTTTCCTCTTAATTTTGTGCAGATATCTTATCCCACTCTGAAGTTTGTTCTTCACTATCCTAATGATTTTTTTTTTGTTGAGTAGAAGATATTCATTTTAATGAAGTCAAATTTATTAATTTTATACTTTATGGCTAGTGCTTTTTGTGTCTTATTTAAAAAATTTTCCCCTATGCTGAGGTCATGAAGATATTCTCATGTTTTAAATATCTTTTAATTTTTTTTTCAACTTTAGATCTTTAACCCACTTGGAATCAATTTTTTGTATGGTTTGATGCAGGAGCTCTATTTAATTTTTTTTTTTTTCCATGTGAATAGCCACCTTTTCCCCACTGCTTTGCTGTGGCACCTCTGTCATAAATCAATTTGTCTATCCCAAACAGAGCACAATTTAAAATGTTATAGTTTTATAATAAATATTTATATCTTGTAGAGAAAGTTCTCTAACTTTTTCTTCATGTGTATCATAATTATTCCTGGACTTTTGCATTTTCATACAATTTTAGAATCAAATCAAGTCCATCAAAAACCCAAACCAAACAATCCTTGTTGGAATTCTAATTGAAATTGTATTTAAACTGTAAATCAATTTGCAAGGAATAAACATCTTTACAATACCTAGTCTTTCAATCCCTGGACATGGAATAATTTATCTATTCTACAAGGTTATTAGAATGAGCAAATGTTAATAAATGAGCAAGTGTTAGTAACAGGTTTAAAACTTTATCTGGCACATAATGTTTACATATTTTATATAACCCATTGTATATATAATATGATATATTATATATAATATGATATATTCAATATATAATATGAATATTATATGTATATATGTTAGATCATCATCATTATTACTAATAGGGGCATTATTATGGTATATCTCTCTATTTAAGCTTTCCTTATTGCTTCACAAAAATTTAATACTTAAAAAAATTTTTAATAATTTTTTCTGCAGAGATTTTTATAAGAAGTCTTGTTCAGTTTATTCCTAGGTACTTGGTATTTATTATCTATTTTAAATTGTTTATGTATTTTATTTTATTAGTTGCTGGGACATAAAATTTTAAGTGATTTGTATATATTGATTTAAATCTAACAACTTGCCAAACTCTTTTATTGATTCTAGTTTTTTTTTAGTAATTAGCCTATAGAATATTTTGGGTCTTCTATACATTTAATTTTATTGCCTATTAACAATAACATTTTTTTTCCTTTTGAACCTAATGTTTCCTGTCTCCTTTTTTTTTGTACTGAACGGTTAAGACCTGTAAATATTAAGTAGATGTGCAGGCAGTAGACATTTTTATCTTTTCTTTCATCTCAAAAGGAAAGTTTTCAAAGCTTCACCATTTAATATAATGTTTGCTGTAGGTTTTTGTAGGTATGCCTTATCAGGTTAAGAAAGTTCACTGCTGTTTATAGTATGGTTCTAATTTTTGTCATCAATGGATTTGGAATATTATTAGTGCTCTTATAAAATGATAGACATGTTTATGAATTAATAATGTGTTTATCTCATTATCTGTTAATGTGATGAAATGTATTAATTGATATTTTAATGTTAAGCCAACATTTCATTATGGCATAAATTGGACTTGGTTGTAATATAATTTCCTTTTTATATATTAATAGATTTTATTTCATAACTTTTTAAAGAAAGATTTTCATATTCCAAGTGAGACAAGATTGGTTTTTAATCTTCCCTTCTCATACCCTCTTTCAGGCTTAGTATGAAGTTGAAGAGTATGACAAATTTCTCTGTTCTTCAGAAGAATTTGTATATGACTGGAATTTTTTCTTCAGTAATTATTTGGTAAACTTAACCATTAAACAGTCTAAACCTATATTGTAGTTTTCTTTGTGGGAAGATTTTTGATATTTGATTCAGTTTCTTTAAAGGATTATTTGGGTTTTCTATTTCTTCTTGAGTCAATTTTTTTTAATGATACATTTCCTAGGAATTTATAAGTTTGTTCATAATATGCCCTTTTTTTCTGTTTCATGTCCACAGTATCTGCAATGATTTATCTTGTTCATTCCTGATATTGTTTCTCTCTCTCCTTTTCTCTTGTTTAATCTTGCCAAAGGCTTTGTCTTTTTAAACAACCAATTTCAGCTTTTTGATTCTCTCTGTTTTATGTTTTTAGAACATCTTATTAATTTTTGCATTTATCTTTATTTTACTTATTCCACATTACTTTGGTTTTATTTTGTGATTATTTTCTAAGTACTTTAGATCGATGTTTTGTGTGCATATTTGATGAATTTCAAACTTTCTCCTGAGACCATTTGCTTATACTTTAGTGGATAGTAACAATATAGGACCACCTTAAATCTTCAAAGCACTTTTTGGAACTTAAAGTTGCAAATCTGTGAAAAAAACAAACAAATGAAAAAAACATGCTGTTGCTATAGCTTCTCAGGGATGAGATTTTAGGGTAGCAAAATTGTTATCCATTATGATATACCGCTTCCTTAAAAAAATGATTTTGATACATGAAATGATGGGTTAGCAGAAGTTTTGTGGCAAGAGGGATTTCTCCTTAATGAGGAAGGCCTTGTCCCCCGAAGGTAGAAAACAAATCAAAACAAACAGTACATGTCTAATAATATAAATATTAATAATAGTAATAGCTCTATGTATTGAACACTTAGTCTATGTCAGGCACTGTTAAGTTTTTAACATACAATATCTTATTTAATTCTTACAGCAGTCTTGTGAGGTACTCACTATTACCCTCATTTTGTCATTAAATGAACAGACTCAGCAAAGTCAAGCAGTTTGCTCAAGATCACAAATTGGTTAATGGTACAGCTGAGATTTATCCTCAGGTTCTCAAAAACTCTAAAGTACCACACTGTGAGGCTGATCTACCTCCATTTTTATGAGGCAAAAAGAGACATATTCTGTATATTCACAGTATAACTTCTTTTTAGAAACATATGGGCAGAGAAAAGGGAAAAAATGAGGCCCATAGTATCATCTTTGGCATTTTTCCAAAAAGTACATTAGCATGTTAGTATAGAAACAGTTGTTGGCAAAGGAAACACCTAAGCCCTACCTTGCCTTGCTCTCTTACTTAGACAGTTAATTCATTTTATCCAGTCTTGAATAAATTCTCAGGGTGCCCTAAGCTACTTTTATGGAGGAAAGGTCATAAAATAGGTTTGAATACTTCTAGATTGAAAAAAAATTAAGGCACTCTTTTCTATTTGATTAATGTTGCTGCCTATAACATTTGAAATTGACGCAAAGGCCATTTTAAGAAAAGAGAAATTGAGAAAGAAAAACATAATTGTTTAATTTTTGTCAGCATTTAAGTGAAGAGTTTAATCAGTCGATTCTCAGTTTTAATGGTCATAAGAGCACATAAACAAGCCAACCAAAAAAAAAAAAAAAAAAGGAACAATCGGGAAAGGGACGATTTGTTAACAGATTCAGGTATTTATTAACTCAGGGTCTCTCTATTTGGGGAGGGGCAGGAAATACAGGTGTTTTGAAATCCTGAGAAATTTTCTTTATGTTGCTGCATTTAGTTCTATTAATGACACCTGAAGACAATGCTTTGCTAAACAAAATCAGAACTGCTTGCTTCTGTGCTTGGAAATTCAGGACTACTTTGCTCTGCTATGTGTCTTATAATTTCTTATGAACTTTTCTTATTTTCCTGGAGAATTTGTGACACTGAATTCAAATTATCCCTCCAAATTGTAAGTTAGACCACAGAGCTCCCTTGCTTAAATCCTTCAGCAGCCTTTCTTTGTCTGGAAGATAAAACAGAAATCCTACAGCTAGTATACAACGCTGTTTGTTTTCTGGCCTCTGGCTACCTATCCAGTATCTCTTCAAACCTTCTCTACAGTTCCTCTGCAGTTTAGTTACACCAAGTTATTTGTTATTTCTCAAGTGGGCCTTGCTAATTCAGTCCTCTGTGCGTCACACATGCTCTTCTGTCTGTCTGTAATTTCCTTTCTTCTTTGACTTCAGTCGTCTCTCATCCTTTACAACTCAGTTCATCTGTCATTCCCTCTCTAGGGCTCTCAGGCCCACTACAACAGAAAGATGCTATACCTTTAATCCTCTAAAGCCTCCTGGAACCTTATCCTTGGTTCTGCTTTAGTACTTTTCCACTGCATTGTATTTATTTACATGCTTAGTACTTCTCTGGTTGACCTCAAGCCTGGCAAAACAGTGAAAGCAAACTATGCTTTGTTGAATGAAAAAGTACATAGCTGATACCTAGCTCACAAGATTGTAAAACAATATATGTGAAAACCCTTTGTAAGCTATCAGATACTCTTGAAGTCATTATTTATATATCGATCTATTTCTTTACCTGAATGTTCATCACACAACCCAGACCAGACCATTCGATAAAGACATCTTAAGTAGGGTCAAAAATCATGCATTTTCATGATTGAGTCTGTAAGATGCGCAAAGAATATGAAGATCACTTTCTGATACCAGAAAGCATATCATATATGTTGTGGGACAAGACATATAAAAACAAAGTCTTTGAATAGCAAATGAACCAAGACCATCTATGAAAGACTAGACATTTGATGCTGTAGGAGATTCTACTGAGTGTGGGGTAGGAAGGCCATTATGAGGAAGAAGATTTTGAATTAGATAGGGGAAATTTAGAAATGAATGATCATGATCTTTTAATTGAAGGGTGCCATAGAGGGTCATAAAGGAGCTCTTCTTCTCTATTAAATTTCATATACTATGAATACAACTTCCTCTTTGAAATAGTCTCCTTCATGAAATTCTCTAGCGTTGGCTACATGATAAAATCTTGTTTATTCTGCAAGATTTAGCTCAACTGCTTCTAAAAACACTCAATGAAAGTATTCCTTTCTTTCCCTGAATTTCCAACAGTATTATATAATTTATGATCAGGTTCAGCTTTATATAAGCCAGCCCTCCTTCCTCAAGCAATACAGATGTTTATTTATTTATTTATTTATTTTCTGGCTCAGCAATCATCATGGACTCACATACTTTCTATTTTTCTTCTCTATTATCCTTTTTTTTTTTTTTTTTATCCTTGTCACCTTTCTTCTTCCATTTTTAGAGTTATCTTATCATCCAAAATGGTTGCTGGTACTCTAGCTACCCTGTTCAAGTTTCAGGCATTAGGAAATAAGAATGAAAGAAAGGCAAAAGGGATGTGGCCCTATAAACAGCTTTCCATATAATTTAACTCAACAACTTAAGCTTTTGTTTCATTAACCTGAGCATCACGTGACCACATCAGCTGCAAGTGAACTTAATAGCAAACCACAACTAACTACAATGGTGACTGAGATCATTGTGGCACAGAATAAAATTGGGGTTGGGTATTAGGAAGAAGGGAATCATGGATATTGTGTGGGTAGCTGTCAGTCTCTACCACAAGCACGTTCTTTTCTTGTTTCTTGGGACACTCAAGTTATTAATGACAATGTTTATGTTCCCCACTGAATCCTACCACCTTGATAACAAGGGTCATAGCCTATAAGTGAACTGGTAAAGGGAATTAGTTAAGTCTGTGAGGACAGAGAACTGGATGGGATCAGAGGGTGTGTACTGGGGGATAACTGAAGATAGACAATGTAGATTTGGGCCATATTATAAAAGTAAAAAAAAAAACTATTATTAAAAGTTATAAGCATTTATCTCAGTTTCTATTAAGGATAATCATGGAAATGAATTTGGCCTAGAAGACCTTCTTATTTAGAAATTATCTCTGAAATGCTTTGAAAAATTTATGCTAACACAATGACAACTAGCAGTCCCATTTCCCACCCTCCTCAGAAGAATAAGTAGATATGATGTTGAGCTACCCAAAATAAATATGAGAATTCAGGAAAATTAGCTGAGGCAAAAACTGACAAACAGAAAGTCTACACAGAGAAATGGCTCTTCCACATGGGACGTTTCCTCCAACAAGATAAAATGGAGAACAAGGAAAACAAGACATTTTGTACATTTGACATTTTATACAAAGTAGCTCTCTTTTCATAGAGATTTGCTTTCATTTTTGTTTGTTTCATTAAAATCATGTTTTGTTTTGTTATTTTTAATTCAAGTTCCTCACATTAAAAAGTCTTTCAAGAAATTTTTGGAATGTTGATCACTACTTTATCCACTGTGGACAAAGCAATGTGCTGTCCTAAATCAATAGTCTCCAAGTTTTTTTGACGTATGGGTAAAACATTTTTTGAGCTCTTCTCAATATATTAATATTTATTTATAACTTTTTAGTAAAATATGTTATGGCATTATAAAATATAAGCCAATATAGAAATTAAGTAAAGGATGACATGAAAAAAAACATCAATAGGAATTCTGCTATTTTCCTCTTACCCTACAAGGGATCATCTTTCGTGCCCCCTGTGGTATTTGCATACTATTTTGGATAACACAGCAGAAACCATATCAATGCTGTCTTTGTATAGGAATAGCTCTGGAATGTTTTCCTCCTGAGAGCCTTTCCCACTAATATTAGTGTTAATTTTTAAGACTAAGTAAGGAAGAAAGGCAGAGAATGAGAAACCTTATATCGAGTGACAAACCTTATTCACTCGCATAATCACCTTCCTTACGTAACCCTGACCTTTTTCCCTTTCTCCTGGGGAGTTAGGAAGAATGTTGAGGTTAAACAGTGGTTTTCAAACTTTTTGAACTCAGGATCCCATTATATGCTTAAAAATAACTGAGGACCTATCAATTACACGGGCCCTATCTATCAATATTTACCATATTAGAAATTGACATAGGAGTTTTAAAACAATTGCATATGATTCATTTAAAAATAACTGTAATAACAATTACATAAGTGAATAAATAATACTTTTATAAAAAGTAAGTATATGTCATAGATTGAATTATGCCCCTAATTTGGCTGTGCCATGATTCTTGTTATTGTGTGATTTTCCTGTATGTTGTAAATCCTGCCTCTATGATGTTAATGAGGGAGGATGGGTGGCAGTTGTGTTAGTGAGGCAGGACTCAATCTACAAGATTGGATTGTGTCTTGAGGCGATCTCTTGACATATAAAAGAGAGAGGGGAGAAGAGAGACAGGGAGACCTCATACTACTAAGAAAGCAGTGCTGGGAGCAGAGTGTTTCCTTTGGAACTGGAGTCCCTGAGCAGAGAAGCTCCTAGTCCAGGGGAACATTACTGAGAAGGCCGACAGAGTCAGAAAGCCTTCCCCTGGAGCCGACGCCCTGAATTTGGACCTTAGCTTATTGTACTGTGAGGAAATTAACTTCTCTTTGTTAAAGCCATCCACTTGTAGTATTTCTGTTATAGCAGCACTAGATGACTAAGACACTATATTTTCCAAAATTAAAAAAAAAATTAGCTAGAAGAATGAAATTGTTTTGTATTTTTGCAATTTCTTTAATGTCTGTTATAACTGAAAGCTGAGATTTACATATCTGCTTCTGTTTTCAATCTGATGGGATAATGTTGATGAGGTTGAAGTACATGAAGGAAATCTGGTTTCACAGAAATATGTCTTTGGAAATGAGAAGACCTTGTGAACCCTTTGGAAGGATTTTAGACCTTGTGAACCCCCAGGAGTCCTACCACACTTTGAAAATTGCTGAGATAAGCCAATATTTATTTAAAAGTGTGACAAACCAATAAAGAGAAATCGAGTAT
This sequence comes from Elephas maximus indicus, assembly GCF_024166365.1. Taxonomy (NCBI): domain Eukaryota; kingdom Metazoa; phylum Chordata; class Mammalia; order Proboscidea; family Elephantidae; genus Elephas; species Elephas maximus. Next base: position 12,314,467 of record NC_064841.1, on the reverse strand, counting down.
GATTCCTTTTATTGTAAAGGGAAACACAATATTTGTATAAATAAATACCTTATTATTTTATTTTTACGAAAACTCAACTCTATCAGTAATATTTTGTTATATTGGCTATATTTTCTTCTGTTTAAAATGAGGATCCAGAATGTTTGCTTATATAATTCTGAGGAAAAAAATGTGTTCTGTCCATTTTCTTTCCCATTAAGTCTGCTAAACACCTATTGTATGCTTAATTTAGAAAAGAAAATGTCTTTACTTAAAAATCATTTCACATACAAATGAGATAATGAATGTGAAAAGGCTTAGTCTCCATCCTCCCTCTTCTCATTGCCACTCTGGAGTAGGTTCTTCAGAGAGACAATAACATTTTGAGGAAAAGTTTTCCTTAAGTTATTTAAAATATATGTAAATATACGTACACATATCCATACCCAAAAAATACCTTAGGAAAAATACATTGTATATTTAACTGAATATGTATTGGGTTTAAAGGACAATACGTGGGCCTGTTTTCACATTTGATTATGATCAATGTAGACTCTGCGGTTGAAGGGCGTAAAACAGAGCCTGACAGAGTCCACAAAGATTCACAAATCACTTGGAATGCTCCGTGGTTTCTTGGGTGCTGATGGTAACCTGCTAATTTTATGGCTCGGCCTTCAACTGTTTTACATGGACATGTGCTTTGCCTGGATATGTCAAATCACATTCTATATAGTAGAAATGAGGGAGTGTGGGATTCTTCCTTCCATTTCTTTACCTGGTTCCTGTCATTCTTTACAAAGGCATAGCAATGTCCCACCTAATGTATTAGTTTCCTGTTGCTGCTACAAAAAATTACCTCAAACTTAGTGACTTAAGCAATAAAAATTAATTTTCTTACAGTTTTATAGGTCAGAAGTCTGACACATATCTCACTGGGCTAAAATCAAATTGCTTAAGGGTCTGCATTCCTTTATGAAGACCCTAAAGGAGAATCAATGTCTTGCCTTTTCCAGCTTCTAGAGGTCACCTTGGCTCATGGCCCCCTTCCTCCATCTTCAAAACTAGCAAGGTAGCAACTCTCTGAGCCTTCTTCTGTCATCACATCCCTTTTGGACTTCAGTTGGTAGAGGTTCCTTGCTTTTAAAGACTCAAGGAACCCTGGTGGTGCAGTGGTTCAGCACTCATTTGCTAACAGGAAGGTTGGAGGTTGGAACCCACCAACTGTTCCACGGGTAAAAGATATAGCAGTGGCAGTTCACTTCTGTAAAAATGACAGCCCTGGCAACCCTATGGGACAGTTCTATTCTGTCCTTAGTGTCCGTCCATATGAGTTGGAATCCACTGGAGTGCAACAGTTTTTTTTGTTTGTTTTAGTGATGAGGTTGGGCCCACCCAAATAACCTGGGATAATTCCTTCATCTTAAGGTCTGTACCCTTAATCACATCTGCAAAGTCTCTTTGCCTTGTAAGGTAATATATTCACAGGTTCCAGGACTTAGGACACAGACATCATTGGGGGTCGTTATTCTGCCTGTGCATCCAATTTAAATAAACCTCACTGGCTTTGTTTTTGTTCACATTCATTTTTAAAGCAAAAACGGTAGGTTAAAAAGGGGAAGAAATGTATGGGAAAGTAATATTGATGTCATCAGCTACAGTTTGGAAAACAGATGTTTAAAAATCTATTATTCCACATGTATTTAGGTTAAGACAACAGAATTCCATTACAGATTGTGTTTATTACATACTCCATTTTACTGTAAGAAAGACTACTATCTTTACTTCGCAGTCAGCTAATGTATCATTTGATCCACTGTCTGCCATGGAGATCACTCATTCTAAGAGAATATTAGATAGCATATGGATCTACATAAGACAACGTGATATGAATGGGCATGAGTTCTGACGTCTAGTTTTTTATTCCTTAAAAAATGTCTTTCCTTTTATCTCTTTTTATCTGACCTCTTATCCCAGATTCTATTGCTTTATAGATCTTTTCAGCTGTTAGTTAGACTGACATATAAATTGTCTTTACACATTAAAATGACTCTAAGGGAAAGGAAACTCCATTCCTCGCTTTCGATCAAATTGTTTAAATCAATGTAAAGACAAGTATCTGAGCTAAATTTTCGTAGATTGCCCTAGGTGAATTATCATTATTTAGGGGCTGATTCAATCTGAAAAATATGTATTCTGAGTACGATGTATTTCATCGAATAGATCCATGTATTATATACAGCTCATCAATCTAAAAAAAAAGTTAATTTTCTGGATGTATCAGGTGTAAAACATGCATAAATTATAAAACAATTATTATTTTATAAGTGCATTAAAAAAATTTATTGTTAGTGCAGAAATCTCCTGGGTCATTGCCATGTATTTTGAGGACTGTAGATTATCTAGATCATCTGAGTAGGGTTTTTTAAAAAATTATTATTATATAAGCATTCAGGTCAATCTAGCTTGGTTAAAAAGCCACTCATATATCTGTGAAAAGGGCAGGGATAGAGCTGGGCCTCAGAGAGAGCTAGACTGTGAGATTTGGATATTGCCAGGACTCTGTTCTCTCTGTTATGACTTCTTTTCTCTTTATGTCCACTCAGATCACAGATCTCTGACTTCCTCTACCTACCACCTGACACCTACATGTCCAAGAAAGCTGATCTTTTCTTACACCTAATTCAGAAAAATCCCAGGAAAAGAATCTGACTGGCTTTGCATGGGCCAATATCCAAGGCTGTAATCTTTATGGAAGCAGACTGCCACATCTTTTTCTCAAGGACTGGCTGGTGGGTCCAAAGAACTGACCTTTTGGTTATCAGCCTAGCGCTTGACAACTGTGCCATCAAGGCTTCCTCAGCATGACCAGTATGGCCATTTTCATGTATGGGAGTGGCCTTGAGCCAGGTAGACACCTCATTTGTTTTCTACACTTCCGTCAGTATCCAGACACTATTTGACTCATATCCTATTTTAGTCGACTGTCTCTGAACTTCTCTCTTCTTCATTAAATACATCTCGTTACTTTTGTCTATTTACCACAATATAGCACACTCCAACTTATCCTACCGGAGCATGTCTTTTAATTAACATAGAACTGCGCACATGGATGTCACTTGAATCTGTGTCTTTGAGTTTCATACTTTCAATTTTTCACAGAATGCATTGGAATATATGGACTACTTTTGTTCTTTGTCTTCATCTTCATCACCATCAACATTCAGTAAATTGATTTCACAAATATTTATAAAGGACATCTATCTCTCTATCATCTTTATCTTTATCCTTTCCTCTGTTTCTGTATTTGCATCTGTCTCTCTCTGCCTCTCTTTCTGACTCTAGTCATAAGTAAATTACGGCCATTGATTTTGTTTGAAGAGAGCAGGGTTATAAGTTCTACTGCCTATGACCAAGAACTATCATTCTGGGCTATACAGCACATTTATTTCTTTGGAAGCATGAACAATAGCTAGGTTCCTTCCTATCCTCTGTATTGACTTCTTCTGTTACGTGATGATTATGGAGAGAAAACATGTATAGGGAGATGCTGTTGTTGTTGGGGGCCAACGAGTTGGATGCGACTCGTAGTGACCCCATGTGACAAAGTAGAACTATCCTATAGAGTTGTCTTGGCTGTAATCTTTATGAAAGCAGATCACTAGGTTTTGTCCTGTGGTCCTCTGGGTGGATTCAAACTTCGTTAGCAGCTGAGCACTTAACCATTGTTCCACCAGGGCTCCTATAGAGATAAATCTACATAAAAAGTGGATATGATCACAAAATAACTAATTTTTTAAATAATTTACTAGCATTGTTCTTGATTTAGAGTAAAAAGACTAACAAGGCAAAAATGAAACATTTTTGAGCACTTGATAGTTTGTCCTTAATCCATTATAAAAAGACAACTATGACACAAATTATGTTTATTGGGTATTTGTTATGTCCCAGACACTGTTCTAATTTCTTTACTGGTATTAGTTTATTCAACTTATAATAATCTATGAGGTACTACCACTACTCCCTATTTACAGTTGAGGAAATTATAGTTTTTCAAATTTCTATGGATTCTGTAGCCAGTTGTATTAGAACCATGATTAGAACCCAGGTTTTCAGATTCCAGAGCCTGCACTCATAACCACTCATGGTGTAGCTTCAGAAAAATGAATTTTATCATGTAATAAGGGGTACACAAGCAATATGAAAAAGGTATGTGACCATAGAGGAAGATATGATTTAGTCTATGCATGGTCAACTGTAGGTAGAGACCATGTTGAGGAAAGTTTCATGAAGGAGGGGATATTTAAGCTGCACCTGAAATAATTGATAGGATATTGCCATGCAAAGAAAGAGAAGGATGTTATAGGAAGAGCCATTAACACAAACCAAGGCACAGAGGTTTGAAATTGCATGAGATGTTAGTCAAATAGAGAGTAACAGTAATTGGAATAGGGAGGATGAGGCTGGGAATGGCCTTGAACATGCTAGTAGAGTTAAAGCTTTATTTTCCTTCAAGAAAGAAATGACTTGAAGTCTATGCCAACAGTCTGGCTGGGAGATGGTAGGATTCTGCCCCCACCCCCAAACCCTCACGAAAGAGGGGGCAGTGCAACTGGAGAGGTGAAACCAGCAGGCTTAGCAGGTGATTAGTGAAAGAAAGCATTCTCAAAAAACATAACTTGAGGGACTGGATTGAATTTTGGCTCTATTAACCAAGAACAAAGAGAAAATAAGTTTGAAGAGAAGGGAATGAGGAAAGCAGGTTGAGAGAGAAGCTATTGAGTTGTTTTGAACCTGTTTATTTTGGACAGTATCCAAATGGTAATATTCAATAGGAGGATAAATGTATGTACTGGAGCGCACAGTGGTTATGATCTATGGCTGCTAACCAAAAGGTCGGCAGTTCAAATCTACCAGCCGCTCCTTGGAAACCCTATGGGGCAGTTCTACTCTGTCCTATAGGATCACTATGAGTCAGAATCAACTGGATGACAATGGGTTGGGTATACCTCTATCTATATCTATAGATGTGGGGAGGGGGCTTTTAGGGAAGAGGACTGCGGAAGCAGTGATAATTGAATTCATGGGAGTGGATGAATAGCTCAGAGAGTGCAGGACAGTTACAATGGACAAGTCACATTTCCTGGTCCTGGAAGGCAGATTAATAAGGAAGTATTTGACTGGAATGCTCTTGTCACAGAGGTCTGCATAATTATGTTTGAAAGGTTCAATTGTATTGTTGTGAATAAACTTAATTTGCTTATTTTCATTTCCATATAGTGCCCCACTGCAAGGATATAGAAAAAACATTTAGTCTTACTACTCTTGATGAACACTGTGTATAAAGAGTGACTACTTAATGCCAAACTGTGTTCTAAAATGTTTGTGTCAATTACACTCACACCAGCAGTGTATGATAGCTTCTGTTGCTCCTTGCTAAAATTGGATATTGTTGGGCTTTTAATTTTTTTTCTAATCCAGTGGGTGTGTAATGTCTCTTAAAGTTTAAATTACCATATCCATGATTTCTCATTAGGTTGAGCAGTCTTTCTTTTGCTTTGTTATGTATATCTTATATTGTGAAGTGTGCTTTGCGGTCTTTCACCCACTTTTCTGTCTTTCTGTTTTCTTCTTTGGATTTGTACTTCTTTTTATATTCTGGATACGAGTTTTTGCCTGTTATATTTGTTGCAAATATCTTTTCCAATTCTGTCAGTTACCTCTTTGCTCTTTTAATAGTGTCTTTGAAAAACCCCTGGTGGCTTAGTGGTTAAGAGCTATGGCTGCTAAAAAAAAGGTTGGCAGTTTGAATCCATCAGGCGCTCTTTGGGAACTCTATGGGCAGTTCTACTCTGTCCTATAGGGTCATTACTATGAGTAATCAACTCGACAGCAGTGTGTTTTTTTTTTTTTGAAAAACAGAAGTTAATTTTAACAAAGTACAATTTCTCAATTTTTACTTTTGGGCTAGGTTTTTCTTTTTTTGTTGTATTTTCTTTAAGAAATCTTTCTCTATCTCAAGATCAAGTAGATGCCCTTTCTAATATGTCTAAACCCAAAAAAGCAGAACCATAAATCTTCTAGAAGATAATTAGGAAGAGCTTCTTTATGATCATGGGCAGAAAGAGTTTTCTTAAACAAGACATGAAGTATCTATAACCTGAAATGGTTTTAATTTTCTGTACAATGTAAGGTTGGGGTCCAAACTGATTTTTTCTATATAACCTCTCAATTGTCATAAAATGATTTATTGAAGACTATTTCTTTCCCACTGCTCTACATACTACCTTTGTCATAATAACTCTGATTTGTTTTTTTGGTTTATTTGTGACAATTCCACACTTCATTAAGAGTCGTTTCACCTTGTTTTTTTTTGCCTAAAGAGTCTGTTGGATATACATAACTTTTAGCATTTGCATATAAATTTTAGAATTAGCTTGTCAAGATTCAAAAAATACCCTCTTGGTATTTGATTGAGAGTGTATTGAATCTGTAGAATAATTTGGAAAGAATTAGCATAGTTTTACAATTGAGTCTTACAATCTAGAACTATAGAAATATATTCACTTATGTGTGCCTTCTGTAATGTTTTGCAATGGCATTTTGTAATTTTTGTGTGGAAATCTTACACATCTTTTATGAGATTTATTGCTAAGTAGTTGGTGTTTTTGACGCTATTGGAAATGGTACTGTTTAAAATTTCTTTTGTTTGTAGCTGGTTTATAAAAATGCATTGATTTTATGTGTCAATTTTGTGTTCAGTGAACCTACTAACTGTAAAAATGTATACATAGATTCTGTTGGGTTTTCTACGTATATAATAATGTTATCTGAGAATAATAATAGTCTTGTTTGTTCCCTCTCAATCTTTCTTTTCTTGCCTTACTCCACTAGCTATGACTTAATTACAGTGTTGAATAAAAATGTGTAGACAGGACATCCTTGCTGTCTCAAAGTGAAAACTTGCAATGTTTCACCACTTCATTTGCTCTAGGTTTTTTGTAGATAATCTTACTCGTTGCGTTGTTGTTGTTGTTGTTAAATGCCATCAAGTTGATTCTAACTAATAGTGACTGTGATAGATAATGTTATGTGTCAACTTGGCTAGTCCAGGATTCTCCGTATTATGTAATTATCCTCTATTTTGTGATCTGATGTAATTATTCTCTATTTTGTGATCTGGCATAATTATCCCCCATTTTGTCGTCTCCTATAAGGAATGTACTGTAATCACCTCCTTGGTATGATCTGATGTGATCAGCCAGTCGGTTGTAAGGGAAGTTTCCTCAGGGGTGTGGCCTGCACCGAATATGTATGTATATTCTGGAAAAGCTTGCTTGCTAGCTCGGAATTCTCCACCTGGTTCATCATCATCCGAACTCCGGTTCTTGGGATTTGAGCCAGCAGCCTGCTGTATTGCCTAGCGATCTTGGGATTTATCAGCCTCCATAGGCTGTGAGCCAACAGCCTGCTGTCTTACCTGCTGATCTTGAATTCATCAGCCTTTGCAGCTTGTGAGCCAGTGACCTGCCATCTGACCTGCTGATCTGGGGGTTTGTCAGCCTCCACAGCCTATGAGCCAGGTGGCCTGCCCTCTGACCTGCTGATCTTGGGCTCATCAGCCCTTGCCACTGCTTGAGTCAGGAGAAGCCTCCGGCCTGATGCCTGACCCACTGACTTGGGACTTGCCAGCCTCTACAACTGTGTGAGCCATTTCCTTGAGATAAATATCTCTCTATATATGTGTTTCACTGATTTTGCTCCTCTTGAGAACCCAGCCTAAGAAAGTGACCCCATGTGACAGAGTAGAAGTTCCCCATAGGGTTTTCTTGGCTGTAATCTTTAAAGAAGTGTACTGCCAGGTCTTTCTCCTGCAGAGCAGCTGGGTGGATTTGAACTGCCAAACTTTCAGTTGTATTGTTTTGATTTTATGAAATTCCTTTCTATTTTGTCCAGCTAATTTTTTTTTTAATCATGAACAGATGGTGAATTTTACCAAATATATTTTCTGCATCTATAAAAATGATTGCACGATTTTTATTTTTCAATCTGTTAATGTGGTAAATTACACTGAATAATGTTAAATCGGTTGTGCATTCCTGATATAAAACCAATTTCATCATGAAGCATTCTTATTTTTATACAATTATGGTTTCAGCTTGATAATATTTTGTTTAGGATGTATGTATACAGGTGTGATTAGCCTTTAATTTTCCTTTCTTGTCCTGTTCTTGTCAAGGTTTTGCTAATTCATCAAATCTTGGATCTAAAAAGATATCAGGGATCACCTAATTCACTTCTTAGGTTTTTCATGTAAGGAAACAGAAGTCCCAGAAAGAATAAGAAAAATGTGTTCTAAATTTTTAGGGAAAGGTTTTTAGGTAACTCTTTCTTCTTCGAACAGAGATCAAAAGTTCACTTCACGTATAGAATCATAATGTAATTGTTGGAAGATATTTCGAGACCATTTACACTAGAGGTCTTTAACCTGGGCTACATTTGTGGACTTCAGAGTCCATGAATCTCCTAGTATTCATCAAATATACTGTTTGAATAGGAACTAGTCCATTTTTCTGTGAAGCAGGTCTAGAGAATCAACTACCTCTCAACAGGGTTGATGACTCTGAGAAGTTGCCTTCAGGCTGGGATTGTGTTTCTGATGAATATTTGAGGCTTTCGGCACCCCAGAGAATTAAAAAAAAAATTATATCAAATCAAGACCCTTATGGTTTCCATAGAAATTTTAGATTTAACTTAGCAAGTTCCAAGGATAAGAAAATAAAGGCTCATTTATGGGGGAAAAATGGTCCAGATGATGTCCTTGGCGTATTTTGCTCCTTTCCTCTCCTCTCAGTCCTCTTTTTGGGAAGATGGGACTTTTTCAGACTGCACACTGAATACTTCTGGGACCCCTTACTATAGAGATTGTGGGTGGAATGGGAAAGTTTCTTTCATGATCAATGTTCGATGACAAAGCTTTTGAAGTGAGCCAGTTCCTTGAGATAAATCTCTCTCTCTGTATAAATATGTTTTACTGATAAATGCTAGGTTAAGGGTGAAAAGCCTTATGATCTTCGCTTACTTTCAGGTATTATAGTTGAAGAAGAACCCCAGACAGTAATTTCTAAATCCCTGACCCTTTATCTCTGAATATTTTTGTTTTTTGTGTTGAATGGGTAACAAGCCTCTTCCAAATATTTTGTACTGGATTTTTCAAACATAGTTATTCGCTCATCCAGTCTAATATGTACCTTTTGACATGTTACCTTGACATAGAGCAGTCGAACACATATATGTGCAATAGTAGAAAAAAGTTTCGCTAGCAATGCATGTGTCACATTTATGTCTAGGGCCTCTTATGATACAATTTTCAAAAGAGAGCAGCCCAGGACAACAATAAAACAAATACCCGGATAGCATAGTGGTTAGGAGCTCAGCTGCTAACCAAAAGGTCAGCAGTTCGAATCCACCAGCCACTCCCTGGAAACCCTATGAGGCAGGTCTCCTTTGTTCTATAAAGTCGCTATGAGTTGGAATTGACTTGATGGCAACAGGCTTGGGGTTTTGTGGTGTATATGAAGCAATGGCATTTCCAAAGAGCATTTTTTTTTTCCTAATGAAAACAACACACCAAATACAAGGGAGTTGATGGAATCCAATCCATCCATTTGTTGAAGGTTCTAGTCAAATTTCAAAGCAAGTGTGTATGTTTCAGAGAATATAATGGGGGCTTCTGTGGTGCTAGTAATGTTTTGTTACTCGATCGCAAGTGTAATCATTTTGCAAAATCCCACAAGCTGTACACTTAATATTTGAATGTTTCAGTATGCATTTTATATTTCATTAAAAAGTTTGCAAAGAAAAAAAGAGTCCATGTTTCAAATGTCCATGACGTGGTTCTTATGCTTCCTTTTTTTTCCGGTACTTGTTCTGCACAGAAAGATTTGATCAGAAAGTCTATGAACTGTTATTTGTTTTCGTCTGTCGGATTTGCATGTGTTTTCAGGTAGTCACATAAAAACTGCATTTCACCAAACAAACTGGTCTCAAAAAATACAGAATGTGCTCTATGTACGTCAGGTGATTTAAGGTTTTCCAAACAGTGTTCAGAGATTCCATTTATGTACCCAAATTGCGAACTAAGACTTAGAAAAATGCTTCCCTGAGGTGAAGTTAACTTGCCTGGGACAGAAGATGTTTTTAAGGATGCCAGCCTGCCCACTGTATGGCCCAACTGTTTATTCAGCTGAGGCTTGGATGAAAGCCACCACATCAATGTCACAGTCTCTCGGCACATGTGAGAGAAATACATGTGATACATAGCAAATTAGGTGTCATGCTTTGGGAAGGGTCGAATGGGAGTGATTTGCCACTTTTAGCAATGCTGTTTTTACTGTCAGCTGTGCCTTTGAGAAAAGCATTAGAGATTCTTGTCACAGATGTTTCTTTCATAAACTGTTGTGGGAGAATGACATTCTGCAAAAATGGTTTACTACTCTTCTTTCTTCTTTCAGGGAAACAAAGTATGCTCGTCACTCTGGTCAAATGGACTCAAGGAACGCTCTTCATTTATACCACAATAGTATTAAGGATCATGACATTTACAAAGTTGATTTTAGAACTTTGTTGGCAAATGTTCTGTGTTGAGGTGTTTATTCAAACGTGCGTGCTATTGAGGAGGGTTTGTAAGACTCATTATGGGGGTGGGTAGCAACCAGCTCTTTGGGTATTTTAAAACTGAAATTAAAAAATAAAAAGTTTGTACAATTTTTATTTAAGGATTCACAATCAATTAAGGTAATTCATCTTTAGAGCATATTACACTAGACACGAACTACTATTATGACAGAAATTTTTTTCTAGCTCAGCCATTTTTGTTTCTAAGATGATAAAGTCTGTGAGGAATGATAATATTTGTATGAAAAAACACGCTTTAATAGAATTGGGCCACCAGGGCTCAGCTTGATAGAATTATTTGCTGATAATTTTAAAAAGAAGGGACAAAAAGCTCCTCATCCACTGAGAATTTTAATTCATTGCTTCCATTTGGTATAATTTTCACTGAGAACTTGGTAAGTAAATGTAAAAGCATTCCGCACATAAGTAGTTTCCTGCTGAACAAAAATACAGTTACTATAGCAACCGCAACATCACATGGGATCTAAGAGATAGAAAGAATATTTTACAACAGGCATGTTATCTTTGTCTCATACTAATTTTCCTACTTTATATATGTACAAATCAGAATATTTTACTTTGATGCTGTATGAATTTCCAGTGTTTAACCCTTCATTAAAGATTGATTTTTTTCCTTTAAATGTTCCCTGTTACCTACAGAAGTTTTGTGTCTGTGTGTATTTTAAATACGTTACATCACACATATACATACCGAGGTATATAAATGTCACTTGCCTACGTAGCTATTGAAGGTTAAAATAGGGCAATTACCTACTTTTTAAAATGAGTTGGTTACCTTTTAAAATTTACTTGAAAAATAATGCCCTGTATCGTTTTGAAGAAGAAGAAGAAGAAAACTGTCTTAGAGCGGGTCAGACTTGCTTACTGAAACATTTTTCTGCTCTTTTCCCCTAGGTTTGAAATATAGTCTTTAAATGTTTATTTTTACAAGACTTCCATTCCTTTTACTGACAGGGAAGTTAAAAAGTTTTATTATTACTATTATTATTAATTGAGTGTAAATGAATGAAAAATACATGGCAAAATTCCATTTTTCAGATGCATGAGTATAAAAGTTATATTTTCCTTAACTGTTTTTACTTTTTATTTTTTTAAAGCACAAAGACTTCGCAATTTACTTCTCTCTGAGACAGAAAAATGTAGTGGAGCCCTACTCTAGAACTACATGGTAACACTGTATATCACACCATCCATTCTGGCTGTACTTTCGCATCTGTTTTTACAATGGAATGGTTGAGGAAGGGTATTTACCCCAAATCATCTTTTCTTCACCTGTTAGTTTTGTGAACCGTGCTGTTTTCTGGAAGTTTTGCTAGCTAAGAGGCTCATTGAACTGCTGTAGAAGTAGCCTCAAATTCTTTTTTTCATAACTTTCCTTGGTGAATTCCAGACTGAAGGCGCGGTTTTGAAATTGAAGGCGACCGAAGAAATACTAAGAGAACTCTTTGGAGTGTGTCTTCTCCCTTTCAACCTTAAAAAAAAACAGTAATATTGTAGTTGATGGATATTCAGACTTGAATTATTGGAGCTACCAGGCTTTTTTTTTTTTTTTTTTGGTAGGTGGCAATGCCTACAAGATAAACTGAGGGTGATTTTTGATGAAAAGTGTCATAAGGTTGTACAAACAATCCAAAGAATAAAAAAGCTTGCATGGTTTGCAAATATTTGTTGAATTGCATTTATATACATATGAATTTCAAAAACATGTTGATTCATAGGCTAAAACTGTTGTTTTAAATTGTGGTTTAAAAGTTGGTTTCAGGTTTGACACCAGCAATGGTTCACAGTCAATTGCATGTACTCTGGAGGTTAACATTAAGAGACAGCATGCTTTTACTATGACTATCTTCTTCCCCAGTAGTAAAAAGGGACTTTTTCATTTGGTTGGTATTAGTAAATGAATTTTTTGTTTACAGGCTGCTTGATTGTTATGGGAAAGTGTCTTCTTCCACCTCTGCAGTGAATTGCTTAATATGGCCCTTCTAGCCATAGTCTTCATAACCTCCACCAAATGACTGGGTGAGGCTATGCAAATGAGGTGTATGGAACCCTCATAAGGGGATTGGACAGTTTTGCCATACAGCTAAGCTTAAAGGGAGACAGTAAGAGAGAGAGAGTAGGAGCTGTAACATGGAAGACAAAGAGGGAGAGCTGTAACACCAGAGGCGAGAAACAGTGGCAGACAAACGGCGGCAGCAGAACCAGGAGACTGGCAGGAGACAGAGCAGTGGGCTTCCCAGTCCATGGAGCAAGAAAGCTGAACGCCTTTGGGTAGGAGGCTTGATGGCACAGTAAGGTGCCTCCGGGCACTTAGTGGAGATAGATAGGCTTACTGGTGGAGTGAGGTGCCTCGGGGCACTTATCGGCATCTCGGCAGAGCTAGAAGAGCTTTGTAACACTTGCTGAAGCTGGGCAGAGGCCAGGCTAAGGGGCCGAGGGGCCAAGCACCAGGGAGAGATCTGGTTGTGGAATAGCTGAGAATACGTCCTGATGGAAGAACTGTATCCTGAGCACTCCTGAACCTGAATTGTAACGTGTTACTTCTCTGGTAAACCCTACAATCATGAGAATTATCTGTGAGTTCTGTGTGGTCATTGCATTATCAAACTCAGCAGAGAAGTAGAGGGTATCATAGGTGGGATGGTTCGTGTCAGAATTGGTAAAAAGTGCTGGGTAAAGGAAGTATGTCTGATCTTCGCCTTATAGGAATTCAGCCTTGGGCTGTTGATCTTGATTCTCCTCCCTGCTTGTAAAGTTAGAGGAGGTCAAACACTTCTGCCACACTTTTTTTACATCTCCCTACATTGTGTTTCTTACATGGTGTTGGTTATTTGCAATAAATCTTGGGTATTTAATTTGAAATAATGAGAAAATAGTAAGAACTTGGCACAAACTCCTCTTTCCCCACCATGCCATGAAATTGATCAAAATTGGGTTGAATCGGCCAGGCATTTTTGGGTACTTGCGATAAATCTTATGTATATTTTCCATTTCAAAGAATGATAAAATAGCAAGATCTTTGCACAAGCCTTTTCTCCCTCACCATGTGCCATACAGTTGATAAAAAATTTGGTTGAATTATCCAGACAAGCTGGTGGGGGCATTGTCAGGCCTTCAAGAGGCTAATCTTAACTTCCCCAAAGCTTTGTCACCAGGACTGTGTGCGTATGTATATTGACAGTAAAGCTAGTGGATGGTGTGGAGAAGGCAGAGGTATTTGTAAAGGTACCAAAGAAACAGATGGAAATCTGATGCCGAGCTTACTACTTTTACTGTTGGGAATCAATCAGAGCCATGAGTGGCTGGCGGTCATAAGGTAGCCACATGGTAGTCACGTGGAAGACTGAGCATATAGGTCTTCAAGGTTGGCTGGCATTGAAGATGAGTTTGTTTCTCTAAATGCCTTGTCTGCAAGATAAGGCACTAGCTCCTAGGTAAGGGTGGTGTCATATTATGGTGCATTTCCTTGTAATTTAGTCCCTCTCCAAACACAGATGCATGAGACACAGAAAATATTTATTAAAAAACCATGCTTACTCTCTTTAGAAATATAATTTTTTATTAAAGTAAAGTAAAACTCAATCAATAAATAAGTACTCAAGAGATGGTTGATTTGAAGAAGATACAATTTGTAGAAGCCATGCAGAAATAAGAAACCCAGACATAGTTAATCTTTTTTCTTTTGAACCCTCTCAGGGAAGGCAAACTTACTCAAAACTAGTGCCAACTCACGTCACTGCCTTTCTACAGTGGTTCTCCAGGACTTACACTCTGTGGCAGGTCAAAGGAAGTTCACTTCTGTTGACTCTCAATGATCTCATTAGAAACATGCCTTGTCTTAGGTTTTGTCCTATCCATGCTACACTAGGGAAACCCTGGTGACGTAGTGGTTAAGCGCTACAGCTGCTAACCAAAGGGTCGGCAGTTCAAATCCACCAGGCACTCCTTGGAAACTCTACGGGGCAGTTCTACTCTGTCCTATAGGGTCGCTATGAGTTGGAATCGATTTGATGGTGCTGGGTTTGGTTTTTTTGGTATGCTACACTGGAGGAGCCCTGGTGGCACAATGGTTAAGCACTTGGCTGCTTACCTAAAGGCCCGTGGTTTAAACCCACCAGCTGCTCTGCGGGAGAAAGATGTGGCAGTCTGCTTCTGTAAAGATTTACAACCTTGGAAACCCTATGGGAGCAGCTCTACCCTGCTCTATAGGGTCCTATAAGTCAGAATCAACTTGACAGCAATGGGTTTTTTTGCTAGGATGAAGCAATCAATGCTTATTCTTCTTGAGTTGGGGCTTAGGCTGCTAGAACTGAGCTGCAATCATCAAAGAAGATCGCTTTAATGCCACCAGTATCTTTACAATCAGAATTTCTTTCTCAATTAGAAGTGTCTGCTCTGCTCCTCCCCTTCTAACTCAACAGCTCAAGCCAATTAGCATACAATAAGGATTAGTACCTAAACTGACAGCCCAGAAGTTTTAAAACCACAGGCTTCAACGGTCCTTTCCTCTCCACTGTTCCTCACTCTCCAATCTCTATACCTTCTTAAGCGGATCAGTTCTTGTACAAATTTTGAATGTTCACAAGAGTTTGTAAACTGTTTTAAGAAGTGACCTTCCAACCGGTAGTTACCTTTTTTTTTAAAAGAGCCAAGATTTCTCCAATTACTCTGACCCAACTTGTTCACTACTCCATTGCTGAATTCGATTCATGCTGAAATTTTTTTTCCCTTAGAAATAGAAAACTAGAAAATTCTAGACTGATAAAGCAATTTTGCTTTGGGATTCTTCAAGCTGTTTATGAATTATTTTTGAAACTTTCCCACCAACTCTGAGTTGTCGAGAACACAGATGGTCTTAGCGTGCAAACAGTAGACTGCAACACATATTTGTAAATTACAAGACTTCTTCCAAGTGAAATATTTTAATTATGTTTATAAAATATGGCAGTGAATACATGCTTGATGTAAAATGATCAAATAATGCAAGCATTAAAGTAAAAATAGGTCACTCTTCACCCCTCTTTTGGTCCCATTCTCTTTCTCATAGAAAACCAATGTTAACAGCTTGGTAAGCGTCTTAAGCCATTTCTATGCATATGCACGTGAACATACAGCTGTATAAAATATGCATATTGTTCTCTGCTTTTTTTCTCACTTAGCGCTGTATCTTGGAGCTCTTTCCATGTCAGTACATATAAATATACTTCATTCTTTTTAACATGTATACAGTACAATAAATATTTTCTATTGCTAAACGTTAATGTTTACTTAAAAATTTTAACATTATAAACAGGCCACAAATATATATTTTTGTCCGTGCATAAAGACTTCTGTGGAATACATTCCAAGGTGTTAAAATGAAAATGTAGTTTAAAGAAATTGTAAGTAATGTAATTTTATAATGATTCTTAGCTTAGGCTATTAGAATTTTAATGTATTTTGCTCAGTCATTACAATTTAAGAGAAATATAGAGAGATTTAAGAAAGTGGTTTAGAGAAGATAATGACAGTAATTAAATAAATGAAAAATGAGATCTCTGGAGTTAAGCTGGGAGTAGGGGCAGTGTAGCCACAGATGAGAAAGCTGATTTAGAAATCTGCCTAGTTATTTCCCTCTCCTGAAGAGATGCTTGTAATGGATTTGCATTCTAGCAATTTAATTCAGCCAAATATTATAAAGACTTTGTTGTTATATATTAGCTCATATGCTAGGACTGAGTATAAATGGCAATTCTAAAACCTCTAATCTTTGAGGTCTTAAAATTGGACACCAGTGTGATGGTGAATGTATGTGTCAACTTGGCAAGGCTGTGATTCTCAGTGGTTTGGCAGACACTAAGTAATCACCTTCCATTTTGTGATGTGAAGTGAATGGCCTATCCGTTGGAAGGGGAGTTTCTTGGGGGCAGTCTACATTCAGTATATAAATGTATGCTCTGGCAAAGCTTTCTGTCTCTGTCTCTGTCTCTCTCTTCACCCCACAGACTTCTCGTCAGTCTCCAGTTCTTGGGACATAAGGCAGCTGAGGCCTTCAGCCTGTCACCTGACCTGCAGATTTTGGGTTTGTCAGCCCCTGCAACCATGTGAGCCAGTAGAAGTCTTCAGCCTGTTGTCTTTGGATTTTGGGATTTGCCAGGTCCACAATTGTGTGAGACATTTTCTCACAATTGAGGGAGCCATTTCCTTGAATTAAATTTCTTTCTCTCTTTTTTTCTCCATCTATATGCCTTTCAGTGGTTTTGCTCCTCTAGAGAACCCAGACTAAGACAACGAGTAGGCAATTGGCACGTAGTTCCTCCCAGCTCACAGTGACCCCATGTGTATCAGAGTAGACGTGTGCTCCACGGGTTCTCAATAGCTGATTTTTTGAAAGTAGATCCAGGCCTTTCTTCTGAGGTGACTCTGGGTGGTCTTGAACTTCCAACCTTTTGGTTAGCAGCTGAGCATGTGAACCATTTGTACCACCCAGGGACTTCTGAAATTAAATAGGCATCTGTATTTTTAAAATGATTTATGTAAAAACCTCTCTAGATTCAGTGCTATAAAAATATCCTTGAGTTGATTTTTTCCCATTTAGGTTCCCACTGCTTAATTGGTTAAATAATAGTATTAATTTTGAACATAAATCTCATCCATATAAGAATTTTCATTTCTTTACAAAGAAAAATCTCGTTGCTGGTAATGTTAGGTGCTGTTGAGACAGTTCCAACTCCTAGCGACCTGTGTACAACAGAACAAAACACTGCCTGGCCCTGAGCCATGCTCATAATCTTTATGCTTGAGGCCATTGTTGTAGCCACTGTGTCAATCCATCTCGTTGAGAGTCTTCCTCTTTTTTGATGACCCTCTACCAAGCATGTTGTCCTTCTTCAGGGACCGATCCCTCCTGATAACATATCCAATGTATGTGAGACGTAATCTTGCCATCCTTGCTTCTAAGGAGCATTCTGGCTGTACTTCTTCCAAGACAGATTTTTTCATCCTTTTGCCAGTCAATATTCTTTGCCAACACCATAATTCAAAGGCATCATTCTTCTTCGGTCTTGCTTATTCATAAGATAAATATAAGACTTTATATTACCTTCTAGAAACAATGGCTCTGGTTAGTACCATTCACATGACACTGATCAAAAATCACCTCCAGTGAATTTATTTGTCCACTTTCTGGTATTCCTTAAGAGATTTTAGGCTTAGTGACAGGGCAAATTTTTTGTTTATCTTTGTATCCTGTTGAACATTCAACATAGTTTCTTATGCACAAATGATGTTCAATAAATATTTCTATGAATAAAGGGTGATTTTTTTTTTTTTTTTTAAGAGACGTCTTTGCTTCTGGGGACAGGTTGCTTAGGAAAAAACTAACAGTGCTATAAGAAAGGTAATTACAAAAAAATATATTACTGAGTTTTTGGTTTAAGTTTACACGGGAAATTAGGTTCCCATTTGTCATGGATTGAATTATGTCCCCCCCAAAACGTGTGTATCAACTTGGTTAGGCCGTGATTCCCAGTATTGTGTGGTTGTCCACCATTTTGTGATTGTAATTTTATGTTAACAGGATTAGGGTGGGATTGTAACACTCTTACCAGGTCACATCCCTGAGTCAAAGAAAAGGGAGTTTCCCTGGGGTGTGGCCAGCACCACCTTTTATCTTACAAGAGATAAAAGGAAAGGGAAGCAAGCAGAGAGTTGGGAACTTCATACCACGAAGAAAGCAGCACTAGGAGCAGAGAGTGTCCTTTGGACATGGGGTCCCTGTGCCTGAGAAGCTCCCCACAACAGGGGAAGATTGAGGACAAGGGCCTTCCTTCAGAGCAAACAGAGACAGCCTTCCCCTGGGGCCGACGCCTCGAATTAGGACTTTTAGCCTACTTTACTCTGAGGAAGTAGATTTCTCTTTCTTGAAGCCATCCACTTGTGGTATTTCTGTTATAGCAGTACTAGGTGACTAAGACACCATTTAACAATTTCTACACATATCGTTCAGCAACATTGATTACATTTTCTACACTGTATCAACATTTTCATTATTTCCATTCTGGTTGGTCCGTTTTCATTATTCTTGCTTCCTTGCTCCCTCCTCCCCCTTTTGGTCTCAAATAGATGATTTTTTCTTTTTAATACAAAAGGATCATAGTACTCACTGGTAATATTGTTGATTTTATGAGCCAATCTTCCAGGACAATATTGAATAAGAGTGGTGATAGTAGGCATCTTTTTCTCATTCCCATTCTTAAGGGGAATGTTCTCAGTCTTTCAGCATTTAGAATAATGTTGGTTGTTGGTTTTGCATATAGGCCCTTAATTATGTTGAGGAATTTCCCTTCTGTTGCTATTTTGCTGAGAGTCTTTTTTTTTTTTTTAAATCAGGAAAAAGTGTTTGATTTTATCAAATGGCTTTTCTGCATTAACTGAGATGATCATACGATTCTTTTTCTTTCCTTTATGTGGTGAATTACATTGATTTTTTAAATGTCAAACTATCTTTCCATTCCTGATATGAATCCCACCTGATTATGATGTATGACTTTTTTGATATGCTGTTTAGTTCTGTTGGCTAGAATTTTGTTGAGAATTTTCGTGTCTATATTTATGATGGTGATGGGTATTGGTTTGTATATTTCTTTTTTTGTGGTGTCTTTTTTTTTTTTTCCCCTGGCTTTGGTATCAGTGTGATGCTGGCTTTATAGAATGAGTTGGGAAATATTCCTCCTTTTTCTATGTTTTGGAAGAATTTCAGTAGAATTGATGTCAACTCTTCTCTGAATGTTTGGTGAAATTCCTGATGGAAGTCATCTGGACTGGAATTTTTTGTTGTGAGTTAAGAAAGGTAATTTAAGGAAAGTCCAAATGATAGAGACTTAGAGTTGTCCTTCCTACATAGGAAGGACAATACCTGTCATGGACTGAATTATGTCCCCCCCATAATGTGTATATCAACTTGGCTTGGCCATGATTCCCAGTATTGTGGGCTTGTCCTCTATTTTGTGATTGCATTTTTATGTTAAAGAGGCTTAGGGTGGGAATATAACACCCTTACTAAGGTCACATCACTGATCCAATGTAAAGGGAGTTTCCCTGAGGTGTGGTCTGCACCATCTTTTTTATCTTATAAGAGATAAAAGGAAAGGGAAGCAAGCAGAGAGTTGGGGACTTCATACCACCAAGAAAGAAGCACCGGGAGCAGAGTCCATCCTTTAGACCTGGACTTCCTGTGCAGAGAAGCTCCTAGTCCAGGGGGAAGATTGACAAGAAGGATCTTCCTCCAGAGCTGACAGAGAGAGAAAGACTTCCTCTGGAGCCGACGCCCTGTATTTGGACTTCCAACTTACTAGACTGTGAGAAAATAAATTTCTCTTTGTTGAAGACATCCACTTGTGGTATTTCTGTTATAGCAGCGCTAGATGACTAAAATAATGCCTTTTTATAAGAACCACATTTTGTATTATTTCAGAGAAGAAATATCTGTATAGAAAATCATAATGAAAAAATTATAAATGAGCTTCTCCAGAAATACTACTGAATTTGGATGCACAAAATATATAAGTTGTAGGATGTTATAGTTGAAATTCTGGGTTTCTTTTATTTGATATTTTGTAATGTGAGTTTTTGATGTTTGCCAAAATATTTTTAAAAAGCAATTATTTGGAAGAAAAATTTAAGAGTAATCGTGCTCTAAAGAAGGAACATGGTGTACTTGAAAGCTAAGTTAAAGCATGAAAATAAGGGGATAATGTAACGTAGAGACTACCCTTACATCATCTAACAGATACCAATCGCCAAAAGTATGAGAACATTAGTATTAGCAGCATAGAGTAGGAAGTTGGAGACAGAAATAGAATTCCATAGACATTTGTAGCAACTTTTTTTTTGTTTCCACCTTAAGAAATATTTTTTCTTATCTATTATTGGGCTATCGGGAGAATTTACTGTAAAAGGGTTTGATATTACAACATTTTATGACAGTATTATTTGACACTGTAAAAGTAAAATATTCTTTTCTGCCTGACTCCAGAAGGAGGTGACTATTATACTGACAGACAGAAATAAAAAAATTGATTAAAAAAAATCTTAGGCTGTTTTAAAAAATGGAACAATTCAACTTAAAAGCATTCCAAGTAGTAAGGGCTTCTACTCTCTCAAAAAAAGGCACAGTTTTATTGTAATTTGCTTGCTTCACATAAATTAGTCATCGTCTGGGTGTAACTTTGACTTAATTCTTTACACTCTTTGGTCAGTTAAACGGGGACACCTTTACCTTAGCACATCTGTAACTTCTACTACAAACGGATGATGCAGGGATGGTGGGATTTCCGGGAGCACCACGGGTCTCTTTACCTTGTAACTTTTATAAAATAATGGATCTCAAAGAGTTGGGGGTCTAAGATGGGCCAGATTAGTATCCAGAATTGATTGGTGAATTGTAAAAAATTCCTTCAGAATTCTTGATGTTTTGTATCAATTAAAGTGACAAAGGAAATGGGTCAATTGTAGGCAGTAAATTCTGAGAGGCACCATACATTTTTTTGTGTTCATATATTCATAGTTTTGCTACTTTATTTTTGGTATACCCATGTGAAGACAGGATAAATTAACAAAACACAGAAGAAAATTTCTTTAAAACTCAATTTTAGTAATATCAATTATTGCAAAAATCACCAATGACATTTTGGATATAGGAGAGGTGGAGTACATAATAATTTTATACTTTGTAATCTTATTGCTTTCTAATGCATTGGCCTGGATTGCATCCAATAAAAGCTTTCTGCCTAGACAAAATTTGGTCAGCTTTTGGTGAATAGGATTTTCCCAGAGTGAAACTAGGAGCACTCAAATTACAGTAATTTATTTTTTTTATTAGAATATGATCCTATAAGACACATAAAACTATTTTCCAGTGCTACATTTATTTCCATCGCTTCTTTCTTTGCCAACTATGAATCATTTAAGTATTCAGTAGTATTCTGTCTAGAAATAATTGGATGACCACATAGACGAGTCCTGTATTTTTGGAACCATTTATGACATGACTCTGGAAGATAATTTTCTTATGTTTTATACTGTGTAACTGGACTGAGGCTCACTGAAGGAATAAGCCATCCTATTTACGTAATGTAGAAATACACTCATTATGTAAATGGTACTAGTTGAAATGTAGATGGTAAAGTTTTCTTCTGCTACTTTTCAGTAACATTCAAATCAGTAAACCTTGGGAGGAAGGGAGGGAGGGAGGGACGGAGGGACGGAGGGAGGGAGAGACAGAGTACCCTGGTGGTACAGTGGTTAAGAGCTGCTGCTGCTAACCAAAAGGTCAGCAGTTCGAATCCAACAGCCACTCCCTTGGAAACCCTATGGGGCAGTTCTACTCTGTCCTGTAGGGTCACTGTGAGTCAGAATCCACTCGATGGCAATGGGTTTGGTTTTCTGGTATGTATATATATATAAAATACACACACAGTGGCTCTTAGCCTGGTGGCGATGATTAGATTCACAAGCTCAAAGAGATGGAAACCATTTAGAGCAGTGTGGTGGAGAAAGCTGGCTCTTGGGTAATCTTAGAAAAAAGGGTGCAGAATGTCTCAATGAAGAAAAAAATGCTGTGATGGGCTTTTAAGTTTTATGCTACATGTTTGACTTTCTATGAGTTTGTCTTGGGCATTGGGAACAGATATTCCAGTATTCTAATTCTCTTGGCTGTGTAGTGAATTATGTTCCAAACAACAGTGCTTCTGATGACATCTGGCAATGCAGATTGTGGTGTTCTTTAAGGCCAAAATTTCTGTGCAGGCCAATTTTTCAATGCTGAAGTTGCCTCCTCGTGGCCACCTGCTTTTTAATAGAATATTTTCCCCCAGTGCAAACAAAAAGCCATCTCTAAACACTTAGCTACCAGCCTAAAGCCACGGGGCAACCCTTGCTAGTTTTCTATATTCAACACCTCTGTGTTTTGATTAATAATTCTAAAATAAGCAGAAGAGATTGTAATGGACAGGGAACTGTTTTTCTACAAGTTTCCCTGCTATCATTTCATTGACGTTAAACTCCGAGGGGCCAGCAGATGAGTTATTCACCTGATGCAGGGAAGAAATGTCATTTACTCTTTGTCCCCCCTGGAGACTTTTACAGATTTTACCAAAACATTTTGTAAACTTCTATTTTTATTTTTTTGCTTAAAAATATGGAAGACCTGGACAAAATGGATAGGGCTCCTTCAAGAGTCAAAAAAAAAAAAAACAAAAAACAAAAAAATTCAATTTCATTGCTCAGCATGTATCATTTTTTCTCTGTGTTTCAAATTATTTTGTGAAAGTAGATCACCGTGCCTTTTTAATACAGAAATTTAGTATTGTGTATTGAAAAAATCATGTAATAGAAGAGTCCAGCCTTCTGTGATTATCTTTTTATAGTTAAAAAAAGGAAACTTTCCTAATGTTTATTAGTAAAATATTTTTCCATTCGTTTCATAAGAAAGGTAACATTTAAAATAATATTTGTTCCTTGACTATGAGGAATAAGGAATATACAAAAATACAAAGAAATTAGAAAGCAATGTTTTTGGTCTTATATACTAAAACACTGTTTTGCAAAGAATGCTTTCAGGACAACTCCAAAGGTTAAGTGGAGTTGCTGAAATATTTACCTGAGGCCTGATAGGAAAACTGTTGGAAAACAGCAGCAAGCCAGGAAGAAGTCTTATAAAAACCACAATTTCCTTTAGAGAAGATTTCCAGTAATGCACTGATCACGGTATTGTGTATATGAAACAAGCAAAGAGTTCTTTTGCATTTGGTGATAGGTAATATCTGATACACGTCTAAGTCAATTTGTTGGGGCTAGAGCATTTAATCAGTCAGTTGTTACGTTCATATGTATCCAGAATATGATTTCAAGCCCACATTATCATAAACTACCAATAGAAAGGCTTATACCAAAAAAAACCAAACCCAGTGCCATTGAGTCGATTGTGACTCATAGCGACCCTATAGGATAGAGTAGAAATGCCCCATAGAGTTTCCAAGGAGCACCTGGCAGATTCGAACTGCCGACTCTTTGGTTAGCAGCTGCATCACTTAACCACTATTCCACCAGGGTTTCCTAGAAAGGCTTATATCCAATACAATTCTTATAATTTTAATTTTTAAAGTGAAAATGAGTTTGAATAATTGCTAAAGACAAAGGCAGCTCAAGAAAGTGGAAAAAGCTGTTGGTTTTATGAAAATAATAGCTCTGATAGCTAACGTGATTGAGCCTTTGCTATGTGGTAGGCATTGTACTAAAGATTTCACATGTTATTTTTACAGTTAATCCTAACAAGGACTTCGAGGTGGAGACAACTGTATGAGGGGTAGCCCTTTTTTATAGACAGGGCAATTAAGCGAAGAATGTTACCTGAGAAGACACAGTGCTGTCAACGCTGGGATTGCCTACCCAATGTTCATTTCTGCCACCAGAATCCCAAGGGTAGCAACATGTCCATCTGCATGTGACCGATTATTACTAGTGAAAACCAAGGGTAGGCAAACTTTTTCTACAAGGGTCAGATAGGAAATAATTTAGGCCTCGCGGACCAGGCAATTTCTGTTGCAATTACTAAACTCTGCTGTAGGAGCACGAAAGCATCCATAATTAAACCCTGGTGGCCTAATGGTCAAGTGCTACAGCTACTAACCACAGGGTCGGCAGTTCAAATCCACCAGGCGCTCCTTGGAAACTCTATGGGGTAGTTCTACTCTGTCCCATAGGGTCGCTATGAGTCGGAATCGACTCAACGGCAGTGGGTTTGGGTTTTTTGGTATGGCTGTATTCAAAGGAGCCCTGGTGGTGCAGTTGTTAAGCACTTGCCTGCTAACCAGAAGGTCTGGTGTTCAAACCCACCAACCTTTCAGTGGGAAAAAGATGTGGTGGTCTGCTTCCACAGAGATTTACAGCCTAGGAAACCCTGTGGGGCAGTTCCACTCTGTCCTATAGGGTCGCTGTGAGATGGAATCGACTCATCCACAACGGGTTTGGTTTGGTTTGGCGTGGTTGTAAAACTTTATTTACCAATCAGACAGCAGGGAGCACTGGGCCTGTGGAGTTTAGTTTGCTGACCTGTAGCCTAAACTATTGATGGTCATCCCATTTCTCACTCTTTGAGCTGCTTCTCCTGTGATATTGTGCTACAACTCAGATGAATGAAGTTGAAGTAGAAACATGTTGTGGGGGGCAGATTTGAGACCTCTATGGTTGGCTCTGTTTTTCCTTCTTCCTCTTTTCTTTCTGCTTTAATACTTTGCTGGAGTACAAGCTGTCAACTTGTGGCTAAGAGGTGACAAGAATGGAAGAACAGACAGAGGAGTCGCCCATAGCAATTTTCAGCAGCTGGACCAATGCTTGTCACTGCCTATCTCTACACTAGAGAAAAAGAAACCATTATTATTATTTTTAAAAATCATTTGGTTTTGTTGTTGTTAGTGCAGATGGAGGGAATCCTAACTGATACGTCTCTCTAGAAATTTAAACATAAAGGCATAATCATAGAGTTAAAATTATTCAATGTTGCAATATTTCAATATACAATGGTATTTTTGTGTTTAAAAATTTGGCGATCTATGTTTAGGGCAAACTTGAATCTATGCTAGTTTAAGAGACTATGAATTTATTCTTTATTACAAGTTATTTTTTTTTTATTCTTTTATAGACCTCAATATTTTCTGGGAACTCACGTAAGTCTCCTTTCTTATCGTTTGCCTCACTGGTGGTTCTCAAACGTTAGTTTCTCACTCAAATATGCAAACTACTTCAGAGCTGGTTGAATGTTCAGCTCCCTGAACCCCACTGCAAAAGTCTCTGACGTAGCCGTGTCATACGTAAGCTAGCATTTTAAATATTCGCCTTAGGTGAATATGAAACAGGTGGTCTTGAGAAATGCTGCTTTAAAGTCTAGACTAATTTAACTGGGTAACGGGGACCAGTGTGGTGGTAGCTTTATGAATACGTGCATTGACAAAAATTGTGAATCTAAGACTTCTCTCCTTTTACCCCAACAACCAAACATCTGTCTCACAGTAATAGCTTTTTAAACAGAATTTCTGCTCTGTGGGCTGGTAATTTGCTTCAGTGACATGCTTGATTTCTCTTTTTTTTTTTGGCTGAATGGTGTTATCCAGTAGATTTAGGGTTGGGGCATTCAGAGTTGGTTAGGTTGTAAGTACATGGTTGTATTTTTCTGGCTTTAAAAAGGAAGACTGTGTGGATGGTACCCAGTATTTCAACCACAGTAGGTATGCAGTAAATATTTGTTGAACAGGTGGTAGCTTTTTAGAATTGGCTGAGATATAAGTTGTGACAGTGTTTGATCCTAAAATTTTTTTTTTGTACTCATGAGCAGTAAATCATTATGTATGAAAGGCACCTTATGAAGTCCAGGTGTATCCAGTGGTGCTTAAGATCATGTGCTTTGGAACCAGAAGGTCTAGGTTCAAACCTTGACTCTACCACGGAGTGCCCTTGAGTAAGTTATTTAGCCTTTCTGTACCTCAGCTTTCTCATCTGTTAATTGGGTATGCTTCTCAATTCCCCACTTCATCCCGTTACTGTGAGGATTAAATGAATTAATACATGTAAAACAATTAGAACAGGGCATGGTATATATGTCTTAGTTATCTAATGCTGCCATAACAGAAATATCACAAGTGGGCAGATTTAACAACATAAATTTATTTTCTCACAGTTTTAGGAGGCTAGAAGTCTGAATTTAGGGCACTAGCTATAGGGAAGGCTCTCTATGTTGGTTCTCAGGGAAGACCTTTGTTTCTTTCACTTTCTGGTCCTCAGTTCCTTGACGATCTTCAGGTTGCATCTATCACTGGCATTTGTCCTTGTTTCTGTGCCTAACCTGCTCCTTTTGGCTCTCAAAAGTGTCTGGTTTAAGACATACCGTACACAGGTATGGCCTCATTAACATAACAAAGAAAACCTTATTCCCAAATGGGATTATATCCACATACACAGGGATTAGGATTTACAACACTTATTTTGAGCAAACACAATTTAATTCATAACAATACACATAATCCCTGTTTTATGACGGGGTTCAGTTCCAATGACTCTGTCAAAGTAGGTTTTCATTATTATTGCCTTTCATGATCAGTATCTTATAAATTCTATTTTTATTTGTCTTTAGGGGTTGCCATGAGAACGATAACATCAGCAAATTATGCATTGCGACATTGTATGTACAAGTAGTCCCCAGCTTATGACATACTTGAGTTACCACGAACAGCACTTACAACCACAATCGACTTATAACTGAGTAGTCATTAGAACGGAACCCTGTCGTAAGTCTGGGACTACCTGTTTTACATATTAATAATGAAAAGATGTACCAAAAAAAGAAAAAACCAAGTGATTGTAAGTGCGGTTCATCATAACTTGAATACGTTGTAAGTCAGGGACTCTTTGTATATCCTTAGTAAAAGTTAGGAAATACTAGATTTATATAAACACAGGCATTACATTCAGGCAGCCAGTAGGCAAGCTGAACTTAGGTAAATACCGTGTTTTTCAAAGTTTGAGTTGGAATATTTTTAGACGCAAAATGTATTGTCTAGCTTGTCAAAGACCCCATCACTCTCTTTTAATTGTCCCTGGACCTCTCACACATTTACATTAACTTCCCAGGAACCAAAGACTTTAGAATTGTGATCTTTGCTCACAAATTATTGTTATGTTTATAATTAATGTTAAAAATATAATGGAAAACTTGATTGACCTTCTTGCAGAGATGGAATTAGAGTCAGGAATAAGCTAAAACATCCAAGATTTAGGATACATGTGGCCCAAAAAATGAGGTATTGCAATGGCAAATTGTAATGAAAAGTCTTCAGTGGGACTTTCCTACGGGGATTAACCAGCTAAATCTTGCTTGAATTTAAGGAGAAGAAGCATCGGGCCCCAATGACAATTCTGATTCTAGCACCTGGAGTTAGTTTACATTTCTGTCTCCAGAATACCTTTCAGCGTCTCTCCCTTGCACACAGCATTTACTTAGGTTAGACGGTTCAATTTGCTGTTTCTGCCACTGGCAACTTTACCCAAGAGCATTCTTCCTACAGTGCTTCAAGGTCTTCCCCTATGATGCTGTCAAAACTCTTCCTTCTCTCACACCCTATAGCCTGGATCTGTAGGTTTTAAATGTTCCTTACTGCTTTCTACCATGAGACTACACATGTGGAAAGATTATAGGCTTTTAAGACAGAGAGTCCAAGGTTAGAATTCTCTCTCATTTGTTTGTGGGCTGACCTTGGACAAGTTACTCTCTCTGAGACTCAGGTTGCTCATGTATAATGGGATAACACTACCAACCTTTCAGAGTTGTAGTAAGCATTAGAGATAGTGTGTGGTGCTAGAAGGAGACTCCTCTCCCTGGTGACCCTGGTTTTGCTGCTGCCTCTACAGTCATTGCTGAAGTTGATCCAGGAACTGCAAAGGCTCTACTCCACCACTGAAGTCATGAAATGAGACACAGGAGACTTCTAACTTTGAGTTATTCCAACGCTTGATTTATTCTCATACCACAGTGTCAGTTCAAGGTAGGAGACGAACAGACTGCATGAGAAACTGTGGTTCTCAAAAAATGCAATTCAGAGAGAGGCATTAAACACACACCTCACACTTGCCTTCTGATTGATTCCCTTGTGCTCTCCCTCCAAGCAGATGTCCTGGCAGGGCAGGGAGCCTGGCCTGAGCTACAAATGGCTTTTATAACATTGCTGCTTTATTGCCTCTTTTTCTGTATTAGGAAATCTCCAAATAGAAAGAAGGAAAAAGAAATGAAATTATCAGTAGGGTCAACGATAGGCTGGCTGCTGGGGGTTTGGCCTTTAAACTCCTGCTCACCTCGCCAGTAAGTGCTATACTTCACATCTAGTCTCAGTCT
Organism: Elephas maximus indicus; assembly: GCF_024166365.1. NCBI lineage: Eukaryota > Metazoa > Chordata > Mammalia > Proboscidea > Elephantidae > Elephas > Elephas maximus. The sequence continues at coordinate 12,285,873 of NC_064841.1, read as the reverse complement.
TGTGTGTCTATGGTAAAGCGCAGTGATGACACATGATGGGTGTGCAGTAATGAGTGCCAGTTACCAGTACCAATTCTCATCTCCTAGGGGGAGTTGCTGTTGTACATTTCTTTATTTCTCAGTATCTAATATATTGCCTTAACTGTAGCAGGTGCTTACTGCATTCTTAACTAACTAAATAAAAGTCTTGTAAGATATCAGGAATACAAGAAGACACCGAGAATGTGGAGGTCAAATGATGCAACTGGGGAGAATAGAGGATGAGAAAGGGGAACAAGAGGGTGGAAAGGCAAATTTTACTGATTTACAATTTTGATGCAGAATCTAATGTGTTTGGAGTTGGAAAGCCTGGTGGTGTAGTGGTTAAGTGCTACAGCTGCTAACCCAAAGGTCAGCAATTCGAATCTGCCAGGTGCTCCTTGGAAACTATATGGGGCAGTTCTACTCTGCCCTATAGTGTCACTATGAGTTGGAATCGACTCTACAGCAGCAGGGTTTTTGGTTTTAATGTGTGTGGACTCGAAGCTGAGAACAAAGGTACTTCATGTTCTGCTGTTGTTGCACAATGGTTGTTAGGGTCATTGTTAGTGCCATACTTTATCCAGTTTATTCAACCATCCAGTTAGAAATATTTGCTGAGCACCTGTCTCTTGCCAAGCCCTGTGCCAGGTGCTGTATATACAACCTGAGCAAAACCAGACAAGATCCTTAAGTTCATGAAGACTACAATCTTCTGGCAGAATCAGAGATTAATTAAATAATTTCTTTAAAATATAGAATGATTATTCTTTAAAATGCTAGAAGAAATTGTGTATTGTTCTATGGAGGGAAAAATAAGAAGGACTGACATCATGTATGATCAAAAAATGCCTTTCCTATAGAAATGATACTTGACATGAGATTTGAAGAATGCATAGGTGTTAAGAAGGGAGAGGGTGGAGTAAGGTAGAGAAGAACACTTTCAATTGAGAGAATATTAGGTGTCAAGGACTTGCTGAAGGAGCACATCACATTTGAGAAATGTGAAGCAAACTCAGTGTGGCTGGACCACTCAAAAGAAATGGGAGATGAATCTGCACGTGACCTCCGGGCTTGAAGACTTGGATTTTATTCTGAGAGCAATGGGAAACCATTAAAGTATTTTGAGCAGGAAGGACATAAGATTTCCATTAAAAAAAATTGCTTTGCCTGAAGTAGCATGCAGATTGGAAGGGTTGAGAATGAATGTGACTCGATCAGGCAGGTTCTTTGTTGTAGGCCAGGTGAGAGGTGAGGACAGCTTCGTGGAAAAAGGGGTGAATGAATTTATGAGGATCTCAGGAAGTAAAATGATGAGAAACTGATGACGGATAGGATACAGGTAGAAGAAAGGGAAGTGTCATGGATAGATTATGCAAAGAGATGGTGATATACATTGAGGCTGGCAATGCTGGACAAGAATCAAGTTTGGAAAAGATCATGAATAATTTTGGGGAGGCAGGTGGTTATGCGGGAAAGCCATATTATACTGGCTTTCCAAATGCCTTTCTTATCAGTACCTAGATGTTTTTTCTAGAGATGACTTAAGAAAGACTTCCCAAGGCTAAAAAAAAAAACAATACACAATCTATTGTGTGTTATCTGTAAGTATCGTTCATCTCTAAACTTAGGGAAGAGTAACCCATACTGAAAATGTGAAGGGGAGAAGGTATTGATATATTGCCATAGGCAATTATGGGCACCAGGTATATTTCTGGCTGTTGATCACCAGAAAGAAAAAAAATCAAGAAAGAGAAAAATAGTCATAACCCTGTCATCTCAGCATATCATTGTCATTTTTCCATTTTCTATTTTGTATTCATGTCCTTATTTATTCATACTTGTCTACAGTTGTAATCAAAGTATACATTCCACTTTGAGAAGCAGCATGGCATAGTAGGAAAGGATACACTTTGGCAACAGATGGACTTGGGTAAAAATTCCTGCATCGCTTCTTTCTAGCTGCATGATCTTTAGCAAAAGTGTTAACTCTCTAAACCTAAACTCCTTCATCTGGAAAATGGAAGAACGTATAACTGTGCTCTCCACTAATTGTTATGGTAATGATGAAAAAAGTAATATTTTGTATAAAATATTTAGTGTTTGGTGCCTAGTAGGTGCTTAGTAAATGTTAGATACTTTCTTTCCCTTTCTCTTTGTAGGCTGCTTTTTCCACATGGCATTATATTGTAAACATTTTGAAAGACTGGTATTTTTATTTATTTTTGTAGTTATACTTTGATTTGCTTCATAACATCTCAATGAGTCTGTGTTCCATAATTTTCTTGAACCAGTTTATTATTGTTGAATTAGCGAAGTTATTTTGATCTTATTCCTTAGGGTTAAATGTCTCATACTAGGGTCGTATTATGGCCATATTAGGATGATTTGTATGTTTTGAGGATGCAAGGTACTTGTACCGCTCCTCAGAATTACAAATGTGTGCACATGCCATCCATATCAAAACCTTGCTCTGATGTAACATGAGCTTCAAAGATGGGGCTGGGTGTTGGGAACAGTAACAGCCCAGTGAAGAAGAGCAGAGTTTCTGGAGTCAGTCTGTGTGGGTGGAAAATCTCATATCCTCCATTTATATGTGACTTTGGGCGATTACCTAACCTCTATTTTCCTATCTCTAAAAATGGAGACAATAGCATCTTCCTTTAGGGTTTCTTTGAGAAGTAAATCAGAATAAATATAGTGCCTACACCTAGGATCTGTTGCTATCAAGTTGATTCTGACTCAATAGTGACACTATAGAACTGCCCCTTATGGTTTCTAAGGAGTGGCTGGTGGATTCGAACTGCCAACCTTTTGCTTAGCAGCCAAGCTGTTAACTACTATGCCACCAGGGCTCCAATGTAGTGTCTAGTATATAATAAACACTGTAAATGTTAGTTTTAAGTTGCTACTTATTGTAATATCTAGTGTATAGTTTAAACTGTTACAACAAATATACTAACTTAATATGATACCTGTCCTGATACCTGTTTCATGATAGAAATTTGTTTCCCTCTTACAAAACAGTCCAAAGCCAGAAAGATGTCTGAAACAGATTGGCGTCTTTGCTCTATAGAATCATCCAGGGACCCAGGTTCCTTCTACATTGTTGATCTGCTATCCCATGGGGGTGATGCCTTTGTCTGCATTGTCAGTGTTGGCTCACCAGTACCATGGCAAGGGCATAAAAGAGTGGAGTAAGAATGGAGGATTATCAGTATCCTTTTTAAGGATGAGACTCAGAACTTGGAATCAATATTTAAATTCTCATCACAGAATTTACCTTATTTTGTTAAATTGAATGTCATTGGAAACCCTGGCGGTGTAGTGGTTAAGAGATACAGCTGCTAACCAAAAGTTCGGCAGTTCAAATCCACCAGAGGCTCCTTGGAAACCATATGGGGCAGTTCTACTCTGTCCTATAGGGTCACTATGGGTTGGAATCGACGTGAGGGCGATAGGCTTGCTTGTTTTTTTTTTTTTTCTTTTTAAATATGGGATTAATTGTAAGACAAATCATTATTTTACATATTTAGATCAATTAAACTATGACTTAGTGATTTCTTATTTTTTGTATTTTATACTTGTGTAAAGAGTTCTTTTTGATCTAGTTAGACATAGTTTTAAAAATATTATATTTTATCTTTCTTACACACATAAACAGAAAAATAAAAGAGCAATACATTTATTAAGGTATTCCCAAAACTTCTTTACGTCTGAATGTAGACCACTAAATCATTTTTTGACTCAGAATTGTTAATTGATGTGTGCAGACTAGTGCAGTGCAATGAATTACTTAATATGGCCCTTCTAGCCATGATCTTTGTGACTCACACAATGATTAAGTGGGATTATACAAAAATGGTATATGGAACCTGTGATGGTTGGGTTATGTGTCAACTTGGCTAGGCCATGATTTCCAGTATTGTATGGTTGTCCCCCATTTTATGTGTTGTGGATCCTGACCTCTACTTGTTGATGAGGCAGGATTGGTGTAGGGTGTGTCTTGGGTTGAAGACTTGCAGGAAATCATGACTTAAGTCCACCCTTACTCAAGTTATGCCCTTCCCAGGGGTGTGGCCTGCATGCAGGATATGCGTGTGTCCTGACAAGTCTCTCTCTCTCTCTACATCTGGATCCTGTATCTGGTTTGTGATTGATTGACCTCTGATTCTTGGAACTTGAGCCAGAGGTCTGCTGTCTGACCTGCTGATTTGGGGATTTGCTGGCCTCCATCATCTGACCTGATTTGCCAGCTTCTGCAGCCTTGTGAGACAGCAGCCTGTGGTCTCAGCTTCTGGTTTGAGTTCATCAGCCCATGTAGCCACACGGGCCTGGAGAAGCCGACCCCTGATCCACGAATTTGGAACTTGCCAGCCTCCAGCTGTGTGACCCATTTCCTTTATACGGTTCGTGAATTCTGTGAAGCGTTGCAGTGAATTAGGGAACTCAAAGACGAGAGGGAGTGCTGAGCGGAGAGGGAGTAGTTGATGTGAGAGATGATGGAGTGGTACAGCAGTTTGGAAGGTTGGACATTTGGGATATATTTAACTTCCACCTCATAGGAACCAGATTTGTGTTAATCCTTATAAATTATTCTTTTATGTAGAAATGCCCCATAGGGTTTTCAAGGCTGAAACATTTTGGGAGTAGATTGCCAGGCATGTCTTCCAAGGTGCCTCTGGATGGTTAGTAGTCGAGCACCATTTGTGCCAGCCAGAATTGTTAATGTCTGTGTTAATTTGAACATTATTGTTCTTCATGCCATCAAGATTATTTGTGATATGGCCTTTCTTAAAAGAGTGCTCCACTACTGTCTCCAGGATTTTACTTCAACCACTGACACCCCTTCTGTAATTTTGACACTTTCTTATTTGAAGAAACTCATATATTTATCTTTCATCAATGAAATTACATGTCACTGAAAGTTAAGCAGCTTCTTTTCTAAGTCAGCAGGAGGTTTATGACAAATTGATGATCAATACCTCAACGACAGTTCTGTGCAGTGCGTGAATTATTCACATCAACTTCTAGTAGCTTTCCATTTCCCCCCACCCTTTCTGAAGGATTTGCTTTTAGTTGCTTTGTTTGCTTTGTAGAAGTAACAACAATGCATACAATTAGGTAAGTGATGACAATATTGACAGTTATGGCAAATACCTTTTTTCAAAATAACAGAATTCTTAGCTGCACACATGCCAGCCCAGAATAAGAAATTCATTTTCAAGCCTCTTTTGCAGCTAATTGTCAGGACTGGGATTTTATTTAATTTTACTTAAAAATCAATAAATCAGAATGTTATTGTTCATGAGTACTGGCAGAAAACATGAGACTCCTGGGTCAGAGACAAAGGATTTTAATACTTATAACATAGTAAGCAGCATAAGAACCAGCAATTTCCATTGGTTTTCCTTGCCCCCTAGTTCCATGGGGACAAGTCATCGGAGCCCAGGTGGATGCTACACATACAGTGCGTTTGTGTCACTGCTGAGGAATTTGAACAATCCATTGCTGTTATTGCAAACAGTAAGCACTGAAAGTAAGTAATTTGTCCCAAAGGGAGAAATTACCTTATCCCTTAAAGTTGCTTGATGTAAGCACAATTATGAGAAGTAGCTCAGGTAAAGAGTGGTCCAGGCTTGAACTACTGGCATACCCCAAAAGATGCATAGAAGCATAAGGCAACCGTGGAGAATTGTGTCCTAACACTAAATATCATCATGAGACTAAATTCTGGCCAACAGGACACAACTTGAGATGTTCTGTGGCAATTTCTGTGAACTTTTTTTAAAGAAACATGTTTCCTTTTTTTTTTAGTGTACTTTAGAGTAATGTTTACAGAAAAAACGAGATTCTTATTAAACAGTTAGTACACATATTGTTTTATGACATTGGTTAACAACCCCATGACAAGTCAACGCTCTCCCTTCTTGAACTTGCATTCCTTATTACGAGCTTTCCTGTCCCCTCCTGTCTTTTGGTCCTTGCCCCTGGGCTGGTGTGCCCCTTTAGTCTCCTTTTGTTTTATAGGCCTGTCTAATTTCTGGATGAAGAGTGAACCTCAGGAGTGACTTCATTACTGAGCTAAAAGGGTGTTTGGGGGCCATACTCTCAGCATTTCTCCAGTCTCTGTCAGGCCAGGAAGTCTGATCTTCTTTTGTGAGTTACAATTTTGTCCTGCATTTTTCTCCAGGTCTGTCCAGGACCCTCTGTTGTGATCCCTGCCGGAGCAGTCAGCGTTGGTAGCCAGGTACCATCTAGTTGTACTGGACTTAGTCTGGTGGTGTCCATTAGTCCTTTGGACTAATCTTTCTTTGGTATCTTTCTTTTTCTTCATTCTCCCTTGCTCCCGAAGGGGTGAGACCAGTGGAGTATCTTAGCCACTCACAGGCTTCTAAGACCCCAGGCGCTACTCACCAAAGTGGAATGTAGAACATTTTCTTCATAAACTATGTTATGCCAGTTAAACTAGATGTTCCCCGAAACCATGTCCCCATAGCCCTCAGTCCAGCAATTCAGTTCTGGAGGGAGTTTGTATGTGCCTATGGAGCTTCCAAGACCTTGGAAACATGGCCACTTTTTTTGTTCTTGTTCTTTATCCTTCTGTCTGGGAAGGAGAGGTTTGCTGGAGCAATGGTTAAAGCTATGGACTGATAACCAAAGTTCAATGGTTTGAACCCACCAGCTGCTGTGCTTCAGTAAAGATTTACAGCCTTGGAAGCCCTATGGGGCAGTTATATTCTCTCCTATAATGTCGTTATGAGTCGACAGTAGTGGTTTTTTTTCCCTGTGTGGGATATGAATGATACCGTCTTGGACCATAAGGAAGATGACAACTCATTAAAGATGTTGAAGTCATGAACTGAAAACAAAATAAAACAATCAAAAAAACATTTGAATCTTGAAGATTTGGGGAGCATAGATACTGAAAAATCTCTTCTGGTTATTTATTATTGCATAATAAGTCACCCCAAACCTAGTGACATAAAACTTCTATCATTTGTTATTATTATCTTCCACTGATCTAGGAGTTGAAAGGATTCAGTTATGTGGTTTTTGCTCAGAGTTTCTATGCAGTTGCAGTCTGACAAAATCATCTCAAAGACTTCCTCACACATCTCACTGTTGATACTTGTGAGTCTTCTCCACATGGTCTAGGCCTCCTGCAGCACGGAGGCTGAGTCCAAGATTGAGCATCCCAAGAGAAAGCCAGGTGAAAGCCATAATTTTTTTTTTCTATCCTAGCCTCAGAAGTCACAGATGTCATGTCTTCTGCATTCTCTTTGTTAGAAGTAAATCACTAATACCAACCCATATTCAAGGGGAAGGAAATTTCACCCCACTTTTTGTTGTGTCAAAGAATTTTTGGGCTTATGTTAGAATCACCAGATTAGCCCCAGATTACTTATCTGCAAATCCTTCATACATGAGGGTAAGAATATATTTCTATCTTGTTGAAGCCAAATGTTTTTGGATATTTATTTCTCAAAGCCAAATTCAATATGAACTGATATCCCTTAAAAACATGTCAATTTCTTATCTTATTTTAAAAAGCTAAGGGATCTGATTAGTTTATGTCCATATTATAAACGGAGTTTCAAGAATTAGACTGATTTTCTCACTCACCCAAAGTAGTTCACAAAAGTGGTTCCTGAGATTCAAAGTGAAAGGAAAGCTTTTAAAACATACCCGTGTCCAACTCTCTTCTTAGTCCAATTAGACCAGAGTCCTTAGTGGTGGGGCTTGATCATTTGTGCTTTTGAAAATGTCCTTGGGTGATTCTAATGTGCAGCTAGTTTTGAGAATTATTGCTATATTTTATTTATTTACCTATAATTTCAAGTTGTCAACATTTCAACCTAAAATAACATCAAAAGAATACATATGCATGTATGCTGTACAGGTGAACCAAGAATATCTTCATGTATCATAGTCTCAAGTCTCAAGACCCGTTTTAGTCTCTATTGTTTAAAAGTGTTGTACTTATACCATAGTAATCACCTTGTCTCCCATTTATTAAATGACACCAAGTATATTGAATAAATTATCGTGGCAATCAGTACATGAGAGAATGTGACAAGAGAAGGGGTCAATATCATTAATTAAACAAAACCCAGGATGATTCCAACATGTATGTAAGGAGTGTGCAGGTATGTAGGAGGTGTGCAAACAAAAGAAAAAAGAACTGGACAGGAAATATCAAATAGTCACGTGGATCATCTAGATGTACTAATATTTGGAAAACCCTTAGCTTTATGTGTGTGGCATTCTCAAACTACCTAGCCTAGGGGAAATTATTGTCAAAGTGTAACAATAACAATAATTCTGTAAGGAGAGAAATGAGTTTTATTGTCGGATTTGTTACAGCCAAAGCTGGGCTAGCACTTGCTAAAATACCAAGTGCTACGAAGTCAGGAAGGGAAGAGAGATTTTTATAGGGAGGGCTGGGGGTTACGCTTGAATCACAAGTAAACTTTTCACAATATCAGTTACACAGACTTTGTCTAAGCAATTTCCTGAGAACGATTTTACATAGATATCTATTTAGGGGACAGGTTTGTTATTTTCTTTCTGGAACATTCATATCATTTGCTCAACTGTAAACCACAACTTTGTTGTGCATTAATTATCAGTATTCTTTCTGAGAACAGGACAATTTTATCAGTTTTAAGTAAGCATAACCATGTAGTTGCTCATACAAGGGGGGTGCACATATTTTGAAAGCAGAAGCAGGGATTTAGGGCAAAAAGGAGAGTTTGATTCAAATCTGCATCAGTCACTTAGTCATGCCAGGTGCCTCAGTTTTAAGGTGTCCTTACATATTATCAAAACAATTTTCTGTGTAAAGTCACTTCATTTCTGAAGTTGTTTTCAAAATGAAAAAATTACCATAGTCAACTATAAGTTATTACAATTGATCAATGAATGAAATTCTAAAAACTGGCTTTCAGAAGCAGAGTTGGGGAGATTTACAAACTAAAATACAATTTGATGGTTTTTCTTTTGATAGAGGTCTATTTTTCCACTGGAAATTTAACTAATATCCTTTCTTTTTTCTTTTATTATCTCTTTTATTCTTAAAAAAATGTTTTGGGGGTGATTTGCAGAGCTACGTGCACTTCAACAACATAAAAGATAAATAAGGGAGGAAATTTGAAAAAAGCAAAGTCAAGGGTAGGAAGTCACAGTTTTTACTATTAGTATAATATATGCCATTCACAGATATTAAGAGATGGTAGTAAAATATTAGTGCATTTTATTTATTTATTTTATTGCAAGTAAAATAAACAAATTATCCTCTTTACATTCAACCATTGTTGAGTACTATGATAGAACTCTTTGGAGAGCAGCCTTTTAGTTAGCCATACTTTGTTACAGGTTTCAGAAGGCATGAGAGGTTCTATAAAAACCTACCTTTACGACATATTGTAGGTCTTTTTCTTTTCATGATGGGCATATTTGGATTTCATGGAATAAGATGTATTAACCGCACGAGAATATACCCAAGTTTATTGCTATGTTCAAATTTGTAGTACCCATTGTTATATTATTGTCTTCCAAGTTGAATAACACTTTTTGATCATGCATACCTATTATTTGCAGTTATTTATCCTGAAGTGTTTCACTTTTACCCATTTCCAGTCTTTGCCTCTCTGCCTGTTTTTATTGCTGCAGAATTTCATTTTGGTCTTGTAGTTTATTTGATTTTTTTTCCTTCTAAAATTAGTATTGGTTATATGGTTTTCTAAAGTTTTACAGAGTTCAGTTCCTTTCATAATTCTACAACTTTGATGAATTAAATAAATTCTTAAACACTCATACTGTTATTAATAACTCATTTATATACTTCTTTAATTAAGTTGGTAACACATAATTTTACATGTTGGCCATTTATATCCTTAATTTATTCTTATAGATGTTAAGTAAATAATAAGAAATACATAGGATTCTTATAAACAATTTAATAAAACTTTATTAGCCCATTGTCATTGAGTCAATCCTGACTCTAAGGGACCCTATAAGACAGAGTAGAACTGCCCCATGGGGTCTCCAAATCTGTGAATCTTTATGGAAGCAGACTGCTACGTCTTTCTTCTGTGGAGTGCCTGGGGTTTGAACTGCTGACCTTTCGGTTATCAGCCAAGCCCTTAGCCACTACGCCACTAAAAAAACCCACTGCCGTGGAGTCAATTCCGACTCATAGTTACCCTATAGGGCAGAGTAAAACTGCCCCATAGAGTTTCCAAAGAACACCTGGCAGATTCGAATTGCTGATCTTTTGATTAACAGCCGTAGCACTTAACTGCTAAGCCATCAGGGTTTCCAATGTGGCACTAGGGCTCCTTAAACAATTAATATTCCATGTCATTTGTATGGGCCAACATTTACAAATTATCAGACTTCGTTTTCATTCCATCATTGAATGTTTGTCTCTTCATTGACTAAAGTGATGACCTCATTAAAAAAAAAAAACTATTCCAAGATCAATTTTAAGGGCATTCCTAAGTGTTTCACGTAGATGGATATATCAATTTTCAGGTGTGTATATTTATGTACTAGAAATACACAAAATAGTGTTGGTAATCTGGAATAGCAAATTCTATTTTTTTTCTTTTTGCTACATTGTGATGAGGTTACTATGAAATATTATGTAAAGAAAATAAGAAATCCTCAGATCTATTATTTATCTTCGATAATTTTATATCACTTGATATATAAAATAAGAACCTTAGCACACTGTAATTTCATTTTCTTCCTTCTATCTTTGTGCTATTGCTGTCAGAAATTTTTTTTTTTTTACTTCTGTACTACAATATAATCCACAAAATACATTTTTTCCTACCACTAAGCCAACTTAAAAATTGTTTTTTATTATTATTGTTAAATTTACTCTCACTGGTACAATTTCCATTCCTTTGTGTGTATGTGTCTTCTTTTTTTTAAGATCTGATTTTCCATCTGGGATCATATTTCTTATGTCCTGAGAATATTCTTCAATATTTCTTGTGATGTAGGTCTGTTGGCAATGTATTCTCTCGGCTTTACTGTATTTGAAATAACCTTTACTTTGCATTTATTTTTGAAAGATATTTTCACTAGATACAGAACTTTCGGTTGACTTTTTTTTTCCTTTTATTACTTTAAAGATGTTTCTTCATTGTTCTCTGGCTTGCATAGAATTCTAACAAGTAGTCTGCTGATTTTTTTTTTTAATCTCTTTTCTTTGTCTGAAATTTTTTTTCTCTCTCCTTTATGATCAAGAAAAAAAATGTGTCTGGGTGACTGTGTATGTGTCTGTGTGAGAGAGAGAGAGAGAGGGAGAGAGAGAGAGAGAAGGAGGGAGAGAGAGGCCATTATCTTTTCAAATGATTCTTCTGCTTTTGGGACTCCAATTGCACTTATATTAGACTGTTGTCTGTTGTCCTACAGCTCTTGGATGCTTTGTTAATTTTCATTCTTTTGTCTCGGTTTGGATAATTTTTACTAATCCCCCTTCAAGCTCCTCAACTGTGTCCAGCCTGCTGAAAAGGTCTTCAAAGGAATTTCTAATCTCTGATATCATAATTGTTATATCTAGGATTTTCATTCAAAAACTGTATATATATATATATATTTCACCTCTCTCATAAAATTCACCTTCTGTTCATGAAGTTGTACATATTGTCTACTACATCCTTTGACATTAATTGTAATGACTTTCGAGTCACCTGTATTTTTCCAACATCAGTATTATTATTATTTTTTGCCTCTTTGTGTGTCTCGTAAGTTTTGACTGAATGTCAGACATTGGGTGCTAGAATAGTAGAGCCAGAGATAAATATTAATTACTGTCAGAAATGGGAATGCCTTATTTTTTCTCAGGCCGTAATGTGGGGACTTGAGTCTCTCTTGTTACTGTCTGAACTGGATGAAGATTTTGCAACTGTAGCCTTCAATATACCACAGGCTTCACATACCTCCAGCTGCTGATACATTATGTTTAGTATAGAGTGTGGATGTCAAATTTTTTTTTTTTTCAGTATTCCTGTTATATTCTCCATTTCCAGCATTCTCTGTATCCCCAAGTCATAGTGAAAGTCTCTCTCCACATTCTTGCTCCTCCCTCAGAGATAGCTGCTATTGTTTGTTACTTGATACTGGGTTTGGGTTTGGGGGTAGAGAGTTTTCAGTTCTCCTTGTCTGGCGTCATTCTAGGTAGAGCCTGTGCATCTGGGGTTCAGGAGAAGAAACTTCTCAGAGATTCTATCCCTCCATGACCTTGGCAATTGGTTCTGTCTTGTTTCAGTGTTTTGCCCTGGGCAGGAGAGAGTTTCCTACCCTCCCACCACCACCTCCGGTGGTAGCCAACTTCTGCTTTGTATCATATGGTTTCCTGTACCTAAGGAGTTTTCCTGCTTTTTCCTCAGGGACAGAGGTATTTTCAGTTTACCTTTTCTGCTGAACAGTGTTTTCCTGGCTCCCAGAAGCTTAAAGGTTTTGCTTTGTTTGAGAAAAGGATCCACAATAGGAGGTAGTGTTTCATGCCTGTTATATGGTCACCATCAATAAACCTGTGCTATCAAAAGAAGCTCTCCTGTCAGCTGCTCTGTCCCCAATCATTTTTATGAACCCATGAAAAAGAGCTTGGGAATGGGAACTCTCCTGGGGCTGTGGCTATCAGTTGTTCTAAATTGACACAAAGTGATACATACTCTGCCTTTAAGAATGTCTTAAAATATTAGAACTTCTTAACCCACTTTTATGGAGACTACTCTTCCTTCAGTACTTTACTAAAACTGAAATCCACGACAACTTCAATCTTTTCTCCATTATCATCATGTTGCTTATTGGTCCAGTTGTGAGGATTTTTGTTTTCTTTATGTTGAGTCATAATCCATATGGAAGGCTGTGATTTTTGATCTTTATCAATAAGGGCTTCAAGTCCTCTTCACTTTTAGCAAGCAAGATTGTGTCATCTGCATAACACAGGTTGTTAATGAGTCTTTTGACAATCCTGACGCCCCATTCTTCTTCACACAGTCCAGCTTCTCGGATTATTTGCTCAGCATACAGATTGAGTAAGTATGGTGAAAGGATACAACACTGATGCATACCTTTCCTGACTTTAAGCCATGGAGTATCCCCTTGTTCTGTCTGAAAGGTTGCCTCTTGGTCTAAGTACAATTTCCTCATGAGCACAGTCAAGTGTTCTGCAATTCCCATTCATTGGAATGTTATCTGTAATTTGTTATGATTCACACAGTTGAAAGGCTTTGCATAGTCAATAAAACACAGGTAAACATCTTTCTGATATTCTCTGTTGTCAGCCAAGATCCATCTGACATAGCAAGGATATCCCTTGTTGCATGCCCTCTTCAGAATCTGGCTTGAATTTCTGGTTGTTACCTGTCAATGTACTGTTGTAACTGCTTTTGAATGATCTTCAGCAAAATTTTACTTGTGTGTGACATTAATGATATTGTTCAATAATTTCCACATTCTGTTGGATCTCCTTTCTTTGGAATGGGCACAAACATGGACTTCTTCCATTTGGTTGGCGAGGTAGCTGTCTTCCAAATTTCTTAGTATAGGAGAGTGAGCACTTCCAGTGCTGTATCTGTTTGTTGAAACATCTTAATTGGTACTCCATCAATTTCTGGAGCCTTGTTTTTTGCCAATGCCTTCAGTGCAGCTTGCACCTCTTCCTTCAATACCATCAGTTCTTGGTCATATGCTACCTACTGAAATGGTTGAACATCGACCAATTCATTTTGGTATGCTACTCTGTGTTTTCCTTCCATCTTCTTTTGATGCTTCCTGCGTTATTTAATTTTCCCCATAGAATTCTTCCATATTGCAACTCTAGGCTTGAATTTTTTCTTCAGTTCTTTCAGTTTGAGAAATGCTGAGCATGTTCTTCTCTTTTGGTTTTCTATCTCCAGATCTTTGCACATGTCATTATAATACTTTACATTGTCTTCTTAAGCCACCCCTTGAAATCTTCTGTTCAGAATGGGAGGTTGTTATTTTTATAAAATTATAATAAGTAGTATAAAATTACAAACACTACAATAATGTCAGCCCCTTATAAATTTTCACATTTTGGAAACAAACATTCTTCGGTAACGTTTGGTCAACCCTGAGAAACGTGGTGATTATGAATCACATGCACATTGCCTAGAACTGGGTAAAACATAAAACTCCTTGCAAGAATGTATATGATTAGGAGTTCTAGAGTTTTGGTCATCCATTCACATGTGGTTATCCTACTGGCAATAATTCATCTAGAAACAAAGAACAACCCTCAAGACACTAGCTAGGTCAGTTGTTCTTGACAGATGGCTGAAGGTTAGAATCATCTGAGGAACTTTTAAAGAATATCAATGCCCAAAACTCCATCCCCAAAGATTCTGATCTAATTGGTTTGGTATAGAGCCCCAGCATTGACATTTTGAAAACAATTTTTATTGAAGTATAACATAAAGTTATGTTACTTACATAACAAAAGTACTTACAGTTTGATACATTTTCATGAACTAAAAAGACCCATTATCTAGCACCCAGATCAAGACACAGACTATTACCAGATCCCAGAAGTCCCTCTCATAGCAGACAAGATTGAGAAATACTAATCTGGCTGATGACCATGTAATGTTGTGGAACTTTAAAGAAAGAAATGATCCTTTCAAGGTGGGATGGAGGCATGAAGAGAAAATATTTGTTCGTCCCATGGAGGATGCGACATCTAAGATTGGGCTTGAAAGATGGCAGAATTTGGAGATGTGGGTTTTCAGGAAGGTTATAAATAGACTAATGTGAGCAAAAGATGACAGGAAATGAGTATGATATTTGGGGAACAAGGAATGTTTCAACTTGGTTGCACAGGAGAATGTGTGAGATGGAGTAGAGCAAAACAAGGTGGAAAGTTGAATATTTATAAATAGAGCCCAACTTAATATGGTAGAGAACATGACATAACGGTAAATACTGTGTTGAATAAAGGTAAATTGTACCCTAGCATTTTTATGGTGTTAGGAATTTGCATTCCGAACTGTGTATTTAACAATCTAAGAAAAAGCTATGGTTACTTAAAATATACATGTGCCCAGTCACATTCGCTTGATAATACATTATATGGTTTAACATTTTTATTCATTTACTTATTCTGAATAATTTTCATCTACGAGTTTAAAAAAAAACTATTAATGTTAATTCCCTTTTTTGAAAAAGATCCTCCCATTCTTAAACTATAGGCAATATTTTTAGATCTTCCAGGAGCTTAAGAAGAAAATGAAAACCATTATTGCAAGTATAGATAATCTTTTATTTCAGGTGAATATGTATGCTGAATACAAAATTCATCATAATATAAATAATTAGTCCTGTCATTTAAAAATGATAATTATCTCATTTACATGTCTATGACTTTTAAAATGCATCATACTTGTTCAATAAATTACATTCTGGATCATATCAGTACCTCTTCAAGAAAATGAAGTTAAATCTTTGTAGTAACCAGGAGTTTAATTTTCATTAGGCCAGCTATTTGGTAATTAGTCATGCACCATAAATCAAATCCCCAAGTCTTCTCCTGGTTTCTTAATTGAAAATTATTGTTTCTTGGCTCTCTAGTTGGAAGTGCAGCAAGCATGATTGTGATCGATGTGGAATCTGGCGCAAACAGTTTGAGACAGTCAGAACTTGATAGATCATTGCCCTGAAGGCGCTGGTAATGGTGGGTAGGCAGAAATCTCCAAATTAAAGATTTGCTTTTAAAATTGCAAGAGAAAAGATAGCTCTGGCATACCAATCTCATCTTGATATTTTGGGCACTTTTTTTTTTTTTTTTTTTGATGCCTGTTAGAATTCACCCATTTGCACCAGTAACTATGGAGACAAAATTGGAAAATCCAACTTTTTGTTTGGGATGAATGTATGAAAACATTTCCCATTGATGTCATGAACAAATATTGAATTTGTTGGTATTTTAGAGCAATTTGAAAACATTGACTAAAAACACTCTACTCATCTGACAGCTAATCTGAGAGAACAGATGGCTACCCAAGTATTGCCCCCAGTCATAAAATCATTTCAAATATGATACTGTTGAGGCTAAATAAAAGACTTTGCAAGTAATAAGGAAAATATTGCTTCATTGAATGGCTGCAGCTTGTTGCCATTTTTCTTCTGACAATCTAGGAGGATTTCCAGGGAACTTTGGTCGTGTTTGCAGTTCTTTAGTTAAGAACAGCCACAGGGTTTTCCAGCATTCATTTCTTGTTTCCTAGTGGCCTGGCAGCCAGGACATGATGAGGCACACAGCAGGGAGTACTGTGAAAGGCATCATGCGTTTTAGTGTGGAAAGTAAAAGAAGCTAAAAAAAAAAAAAATCTGGGCACAAGAGCCATGGTTGGAGTTTGAAAATCACCTAGGCCAATGGACCCTGAAATGAATGCAGCATTTTACCCATTTCATGTGTCAAGTGAAATGGTGGTGAAAGGTGGGTGTCTTGCAAAAAGTTCAGAAAGACTAATGTCAGTATTATTTAATCCAGAATAATCACAGTATTATTACATGACTTGTTGTTGTTGTTGTTAGGTGCCGTCAAGTCAGTTCCGACTCATAGTGACCCCGTGAACAACAGAATGAAACACTGCCCAGTCGTGCACCAGCGTCATAATCGTTGTTATGCTTGAGCCCACTGTTGCAGCCGCTGTGTCAATTCATCTCATCCAGCGTCTTCCTCTTTTTCACTGACTCTCTGCATAACCAAGCACGATGTCCTTCTCCAGGGACTGGTCACTCCTGATAACATGTTTGAGGTACGCGATATGATGTCTTACCATCCTCACTTTTAACGAGCATTCTGGGTGTACTTCTTCCAAGACAAATTTGTTCCTTCTTCTGGCCAAAACCAAACCCAGTGCTGTTGAGTTGATTCTGACTCATAACAACCCTACAGGACAGTGTAGAACTGCCCCATAGAGTTTCCAAGGAGTGCCTGGTGGATTCAAACTGCTGACCCTTTGGTTAGCAGCCATATCACTTAACCACTATGCCACCAAGGTCCGTGGTATGTTCAATATTCTTCACCAAGACCATAATTCAAATGCATCAATTCTTCTTTGCCTGCATCTGAGGCAATTGAAAATACCATGGCTGGGGTCAGGCATACCTTAGCCCTCAAGCTGACATCTTTGTTTTTAAAAACTTTAAAGAGGTCTTTTGCAGCAGATTTGCCCAATGCAATGTGTCTTTTGATATCCTGACTGCTGTTTCCACGGGTGTTGATTGTGGATCCAAGGAAATGAAACCCTTGACAACCTCAATCTTTTTCCCATTTACCATAATGTTGCTTAGTGGTCCAGTGGTGAGGATTTTTATTTTCTTTATGTTGAAGTGTAATCCATAGAGAAGACCGTAGTCTTCGATCTTCATCAGTAAGTGCTTCAAATTTTCTTTGCTTTCATCTTCCTTCAATCCTGATACTGTGTTCTTCATATAGTCCAGCTTCTTGGATTATTTGCTCAGCATACAGATTGAATAAGTATAGTGAAAGCATGAAACCCTGTTGCACACCTTTCCTGATTTTTAAACCATGCAGTATCCCCTTGTGCTGTTTGAAAGCTTACCTCTTGTTCTAAGTACAGGTTCCTCATGAGCGCAATTAAATGTTCTGGAATTCTCATTTTTTGCAATGTTATACAAAATTTGTTATGATCCACACAGTTGAATGGCTTTGCATAGTTAATAAAACAGAGGTAAACATCTTTCTGGTATTTTCTGCTTTCAGCCAAGATCCACTTGACATCAGCAATGATATGTCTTGTTCCATGTCTTCTTTTGAATCCAGTTTGAATTTCTGACCTTAGTTACATGAAAACTTCTACATGGCACATTGAAATAATTTTGGCTGGTTTTATGAAAATAATTTAAATAAAGCTCTTTAAATTATGGTTTGGATTTGAATAAGAATTAGCTAGAAAGCTTGTGGAGATATGATATATAACTTTGAATTATAAGGCTCTCACTATCCTTCAAAGAAAATCCCAAAATTAATTATATATGTACATCTTACTATCTTTACGATTTTGAACACATTGTTAAAACTCTTTTGACATAAGTTATCTGATCTATAAATAATGGTGTTATAATAACTGATCTCTGATATTCTTATTCTTTTCTAATCTAACACTGTGATTATGTGGAAAATTAGTGTATGAGTCTACATTACTCATTCTTGATCATATTATGTTTTTGCCTAGAAACAATAATTAAAATCCATACTCAATTGCATATGGTGTGTGTACATGTGTGGGTGCTTGCGCTTGTCTGTAGATGTGTGTGTGTGTGTGTGTGTATGTATGTTAGGGCATGTGTAAACAGGTTTATAAACCAACTGGATGCAGGCCTGATTCTATTAGCAGGTGTGCTTTGTTTGGACAACATAGTGTTTAAAAAAAATCTTGAATGTCATCAAAATTTCAAAATCTGGAAATGTCACATAAAAATCTGGATTTCTGACTTCTCTTAAACAATGGAAAATAAAGAAATACACCTTTTCACAGGAATGTAATCGCCTAGGGCTTAATAGTGGTTTCTTTCTTCCATTTACAATAATCCCCTAACCCCAGTTCTTGTTTATGCTGAGGCTGGGTGTCAGTTACCATTTATTGGTGTTCTTGCCCTATTAAACACTTTGTTATATATGGTCTTCTTACTGGTTTATGTTATGTATTGTGTTGTTCATGGCCAAGCTTTCTGCAATGAAATCTCCGGTAGGCTTAACGATAATACAGGATGCAATAAGTAAACATGTAACTGAAGTGCATTAATTTTTTCTTTTTTGGTAATTAGGTAAATCCTTGAGTACTGACATGCTTTTCTCTCATCCCCCAGGTCAGCCCTTCAAATAAAAAAAAAAAAAGCGAACCTAAGCTTCTCTGATCTGTCCAGCTCTTCATTCTATGAGTGCTGCTAACCTTATTAAAATTTGGACAAAACTTTGAGGATTCAGGAGGCAATGGGAACTGCATGTGCTGAATTATACTCTTTTTGTTTTTCTCATCTGTTAATTTTTCCCCTCTTTTCCTGCATTCTTTCAGATTAATTGTGTAGGTTTTGATATTGTTGTTGTTGGTTGCCATTGAGTCAGTTATGGTTCTGGAGATCCCATGTGTGAAGAGTAAAATTGCTCCAAAGAGTTTTCAAGGCTCTGATCTTTCAGAAGCACATCGCCAAGCCTGTCTTCTGAGGTGCCTCTGGGTGGATTCAAACTGCCAATCTTTCAGCCAGTAGTCTAGTTCTTAATGGTTTGCACCTCTCAGGGTCTAAATTATACTCTCGATCTGATGATCCATCCTTTTAACCACTTATTTCATGGAACAATTGCAAACTGAAATCAAAGCAACTTCAATGGAGTCTGAGTCATGGTTCAAGCCGATCTCTGAGCCTAGACCCATCAATGACAATTGGTCCAACTCATATAGTTGGCTAGTGTTCTAAATAAGCTGAATTATACTCCATGTGTGACCCTGTCTTCCAATCTATCTTCCAACCTGGATTACTCCTGGCATTGTATTAGAGATGCTAATAATAGTCTCCTCCATGCTACTGCTTCATGCTTCTTTCTCCCCAACTCTAGTAGTCTGAGAAGAGACAACTGTACCAACTAACTCCCCCTGGGCACTGACTACAGCAGCTGACTTGATCAGGCCAATCATATTAATTCTACCAGGAAATGGGACTAAGACATGAAGACTGAGACATTTAGCTGTGGAGAAAGATCCTAGAAGACCCTGAAGATCCTAGAATGATACTGCCATTAAAAAAAAAAAAAAAAAGCTGTGATAAAATAAATACCTGTATAACAAAAATTGAAATTTTAATATTTTTTAAGTGTGCATTTCAGTGCCATTAAATTTATTCCTTGTGCTGTGCAATTATCGTCACTATCTATTCCCACCACTCATCAGTCAGTTTTTCATATGGTGGTGGCTTGTGTGTTGCTGTAACACTGGAATTTATACCACTGGTATTTCAAATACCAGCAGGGTCACTCATGGTAGACAGGTTTCAGTGGAGCTTACAGACTAAGACAGGCTAGGAAGAAGGACCTGACTATCTACTTTTTTTAAATTGGCCAGTGAAAACCTTATGAATAGCAGTGGATTGTTGTCAGATGTAGTGCTGTAAGATGAGCCTGTCGGGTTGGAAGACAGGGTCACTCATGGAACCCCCCAGGTTGGAAGGCACTCAAAAGACAACTGGGGAAGAACTGCCTCCTCAAAATAGACTCGACCTTAATGACATGGATGGAGTCAAGCTTCCGGGACCTTCATTTGCTGACGTGGCGCCACTCAAAATGAGAAGAAACGGCTGCAAATATCCATTAATAACAGGAACCTGGAAAGTACAAAGTAAGAATCTAGGAAAATTGGAAATCATCAAAGATGAAATGGAATGCATAAACATCGATATCTTAGGCATTAGTGAGCTGAAATGAACTAGTGTTGGCTATTTTGAATCAGACAATAGTATATAGTCTACTATGCCGGAAATGACAACTTGAAGAGGAATCGTGTTGCATTCATCATCAAAAAGAACATTTAAAGATCTATTCTGAAGTACAATGCTGTCAGTGATAGGATAATATTCACATGCCTATGAGGAAGACCAGTTAATGTGACTAGTATTCAAATTTACGAACCAACTACTAAGGTTAAAGATGAAGAAATTGAAGATTTTTATCAGCTGCTGCAGTCTGAAAATTGATTGAACATACAATCAGGATGCATTCATAATTACTGGTGATTGGAATGTGAAAGATGGAAAAAAAAAGAGGGATCAGTAGTTGGAAAATATGGCCTTAGTAATAGAAAAAATGCTGGAGAGTGAATGATGGAATTTTGCAAGACCAACGACTTCTTTTTTTTTTTTTTTAATTTTATTAACTTTTATTGAGCTTCAAGTGAACGTTTACAAATCAAGTCAGACTGTCACATAAAAGTTTGTATACACCTTACTCCATACTCCCACTTGCTCTCCCCCTAATGAGTCAGCCCTTCCAGTCTCTCCTTTTGTGACAATTTTGCCAGCTTCCAACTCTCTCTATCCTCCCATCCCCCCTTCACACAGGAGATGCCAACACAGTCTCAAGTGTCCACCTGATATAATTAGCTCACTCTTCATCAGCATCTCTTTCCTACCCACTGTCCAGTCCCTTTGATGTCTGCTGAGTTGTCTTCGGGAATTGTTCCTGTCCTGGGCCAACAGAAGGTCTGGGGATCATGGCTGCTGGGATTCCTCTAGTCTCAGTTAGACCATTAAGTATGGTCTTTTTGTGAGAATTTGGGGTCTGCATCCCACTGATCTCCTGCTCCCTCAGGGGTTCTCTGTTGTGCTCCCTGTCAGGGCAGTCATCGGATGTGGCCAGGCACCATCTAGTTCTTCTGGTCTCAGGATGATGTAGGTCTCTGGTTCATGTGGCCCTTTCTGTCTCTTGGGCTCTTAGTTGTCGTGTGACCTTGGTGTTCTTCATTCTCCTTTGATCCAGGTGGGTTGAGACCAATTGATGCATCTTAGATGGCCGCTTGTTAGCATTTAAGACCCCAGATGCCACATTTCAAAGTGGGATGCAGAATGTTTTCATAATAGAATTATTTTGCCAATTGACTTAGAAGTTCCCTTAAACCATGGTCCCCAAACCCCCGCGCTTGCTCCGCTGACCTTTGAAGCATTCATTTTATCCCGGAAACTTCTTTGCTTTTGGTCCAGTCCAGTTGAACTTACCTTCCATGTATTGAGCATTGTCCTTGCCTTCACCTAAAGCAGTTCTTATCTATAATTAATCAGTAAAAAACCCTCTCCCACTCTCCCTCCCTCCCCGCCTCGTAACCACAAAAGTACGTGTTCTTCTCAGTTTATACTATTTCTCAAGATCTTATAATAGTGGTCTTATACAATATTTGTCCTTTTGCCTCTGACTCATTTCGCTCAGCATAATGCCTTCCAGGTTCCTCCATGTTATGAAATGTTTCACAGATTTGTCACTGTTCTTTATCGATGCATAGTATTCCATTGTGTGAATATACCACAATTTATTTACCCATTCATCCGTTAATGGACACCTTGGCTGCTTCCAACTTCTTGCTATTGTAAACAGAGCTGCAATAAACATGGGTGTGCATATATCTGTTTGTGTGAAGGCTCTTATTTCTCTAGGGTATATTCCGAGGAGTGGGATTTCTGGGTTGTATGGTAGTTCTATTTCTAACTGTTTAAGATAACGCCAGATAGATTTCCAAAGTGTTTGTACCATTTTACATTCCCACCAGCAGTGTATAAGAGTTCCAATCTCTCCGTAGCCTCTCCAACATTTATTATTTTGTGTTTTTTGGATTAATGCCAGCCTTGAAGACCAACGACTTCTTAATTGCAAATACCTTCTTTCACCGACGTAAACTGTGACTATACACATGGACCTCGCCAGATGGAATGCACAGGAATCAAATTGACTACATCTGTGGAAAGAGACAATGGAAAAGCTCAATATCATCTGTCAGAACAAGGCCAGGGCCTGACTGTGAAACAGACCAACAATTCCTCATAAGCAAGTTCAAGCTGAAACTGAAAAAAAATTAGAGCAAGTTCACAAAAGCCAAAATGTGACCTTGAGTATATCCCACCTGAATTCAGAGACCATTTCAAGAATAGATCTGATGCCTTGTACACTAGTGACAGAAGACCAGATGAGTTGTGGAATGACATCAAGAACATCATACAAGAAAAAAGCGAGAGGTCATTGAAAAGACAGGAAAGAAAGAAAAGACCAAGATGGATGTCAGAGGAGAGTCTGAAACTTGCTCACAAACATCGAGCAGCTAAAGCAAAAGGAAGAAATGATAAAGTAAAAGAACTGAATAGAAGATTTCAAAGGGCGGCTCAAGAAGACAAAATAAAGTAAAGCAAAGAGCTGGAGATAGAAAACCAAAAGGGAAGAACATGCTCGGCATTTCTCAGGCTGAAAGAACTGAAGAAAAAATTCAGACCTCGAATTGCAATAGTGAAGGGTTCTATGGGGAAAATATTAAACAACGCAGGAAGTATCAAAAGAAGCTGGAAGGAATACACAGAGACATCGTACCAAAAAGAATTAGTCAATGTTCAACCATTTCAAAAGGTAGCATATGATCAGGAACCAATGGTACTGAAGGAAGAGTTCCAAGCTACACTGAAGGCACTGGAGAAAAACAAGGCTCCAGGAATTGATGGAATATCAATTGAGCTGTTTCAACAAACGGATGCAGCACTGGAGTTGCTCACTCATCTATACCAAGAAATATAGAAGATAGCTTCCTGGCCAACTGACTGGAAGAGATCCATATTTATGCCTATTCCCAAGAAAGGTGATCCAGCCGAATGTGAAAATTATAGAACAATATCATTAATATCACACACAAGCAAAATTTTTCTGAAAGTCATTCAAAAATGGCTGCAGCAGGATATCTACAGAGACCTGCCAGAAATTCAGGCCAGATTCAGAAGAGGTCGTGGAACCAGGGATATCATTGCTGATGTCAGATGGATCCTGGCTGAGAGCAGAGAATACCAGAAGGGTGTTTAACTGTGCTTTATTGATTAGCAAAGGCATTCGACTGCGTGGATCATAACAAATCATGGATAACTTTGCAAAGAATGAGAATTCCAGAACACTTAATTGTGCTCATGAGGAATCTTTACATAGATCAAGAGGCAGTTGTTCAGACAGAACAAGGGGATACTGATTGGTTTAAAGTCAGGAAAAGTGTGCATCAGTGTTGTATTCTTTCACCATACCTATTCAATCTGTATGCTGAGCAAATAATACGAGAAGCTGGACTATATGAAGAAGAACGGGGCATCAGGATTGGAGGAAGACTCATTAACAACCTGCATTATGCAGATGACACAACCTTGATTTCTGAAAGTGAAAAGGACTTGAAGCATTTACTAATGAAAATCAAAGACCACATCCTTCACTATGAATTGCACAAAAATTCCCACAACTGGACCAATGAGCAACATCATGATAAACAGAGAAAAGGTTGAAGTTGTCAAGGATTTCATTTTACTTGGATCCAGAAATCAACACCCATGGAAGTAGCAGTCAAGAAATCAAATGACACGTTGCATTAGGCAAATCTGCTGCAAAGGACCTCTTTAAAGAGTTGAAAAGTAAAGGTGTCTCCTTGAAGACTAAGGTGTGCCTGACCCAAGCCATGGTATCTTCAATCACATCATATGCATGTGAAAGCTGGACAATGAATAAGGAAGACAGAAGAAGAATTGATGCCTTTGAATTGTGGTGTTGGTGAAGAATAGTGAATACACCACAGACTGCCGAAAGAGTGAACAAATATTGTCTTGAAAGAAGTACAACCAGAATGCTCCTTAGAAGCAAGGATGGCGAGACTGCGTCTTACATACTTTGGACATGTTGTCAGGAGGGATCAGTGCCTGGAGAAGGACATTATGCTTGACAAAGTACAGTGTCAGTAGAAAACAGGAAGACCCTCAACGAGGTGGATTGACACAGTGGCTGCAACAATGAGTTCAAGCATAAAAATGATTGTAAGGATGTTGCAGGACTGGCAGTGTTTCATTCTGTTATGCATGGCGTCGCTATGAGTTGGAATGAACTCAACGGGACCCAACAACAAGAACAAAAAAGAAAATGCAAGAAATGATGGAGTAAAAGAGCTGAACAGAAAATTTCAAAGGGCGGCTTGAGAAGACAAAGTGCTATAATGAATTGTGCAACAACCTGGAGTTAGAACACCAAAATGAAAGAACATAATTGGCATTTATTAAGCTGATAGAACTGAAGTAAAAATTCAAGCCTCAAGTTGCAATATTGAAAGTGTCTATGGGAAAAATATTGAATGATGCAGGAAGTATCAAGAGGAGATGTAAGGAATACGCAGAATCACTGTACCAAAAAGAATTGGTTGATGTTCAACCATTTCAGGAGGTAGCATATGATCAAGAACTGATGGCACTCAAGCAAGAAATCCAAGCTGTTCTGAAAGCATTGGTGAAAAACAAGGCTCCAGGAATTGACGGAATACCACTTGAGATGTTTCAACAAATGAATGTAATGCTGGAAGAGCTCACTCGTCTATGCCAAGAAATTTGGAAGACAGCTACCTGGCCAACCAACTCGAAGAAATATATATTTGTAACCACTCCAAAGAAAGGTGATCCAACAGAATGTGGAAATTATTGAACAGTATCATTAATATCACAAAATAAAATTTTTTCTAAAGATAATTCAAAATGTTTGCAGCAGTACATCGACTGACATAGGAACTGCCAGAAATTCAAACCAGATTCTGAAGAGAACGAGAACAAAGGATATCATTGGTGGTATCAGATGGATCGTGACTGAAAGCAGAGAATACCAGAAAGATGTTTACCTGTGTTTTATTGATGCCAAGACATTCGACTGTATGGATTATAACAAATTGTGGATATAGTTGTAAAGAATGGGAATTCCAGAACACTTAGTTGTGCTCATGTGGAATCTGTACAAAGACCAAAAGGGATTTATTTGAACAGAATGAGGGGATAATGCATGGTTTAAAATCAGGAAGTGTGCACCAGGGTTGAATCCTTTCACTATACTTATTCAGTCTGTATACCGAGCAATTCAAGAAGCTGGATTATATGAAGAAGAATGTGGCTTCAGGATTGAAGGAAGACTCATTAACAACCTGCAATATGCAGATGACACAACCTTGCTTGTTGAAAGTAAAGAGAACTTGAGGCCCTTACTGACAAAGATCAAAGATGATAGCCTTCAGTATGCATTGCACCTCAACATAAAGAAAACAGAAATCCTCACAACTGAATCAATAGGCAATATCATAATAAATGAAGAAAATATTGAAGTTGTCAAGGATTTCATTTTCCTTGGATCCATGATCAACATGCTTGAAAGCAGCAGTCAGGAAACCAAAAGACACATTGTACTGGGCAAATCTGCTGCAAAAGACCTTTTCACAGTGTTAAAAAGCAAAAATGTCACTTTGAGAGCTTATGTGCACCTGACCTAAGCCGTGGAATTTTCAATTGCCTCATATGCATACAAAAGCTGAACAATGAGCAAAGACGACTGAGGAAGAAATTGATGCCTTTGAATTATGGTGTTAGCGAAGAGTATTGAATATACCATAGACTACCAGAAGAACAAATAAACCTGTCTTGGAAGAAATACAGTCAGAGTGCTTCTTAGAAGCGAGGTTCTGTCTCAAGTAGTCTGGGCGTGTTATCAGGAGGCATCAGTCCCTGGAGAAGAAAATCATGCTTAGTAAAGAGGGTCAGTGAAAAAGAGGAAGATTCTTAACAAGGTGGATTAACATAGTGGCTGCAATACTGTGCTCAAACAGGAACAATTGTGAGGATTGCTCAGGACTGGGCACTGTTTTGTTCTGTTGTACATAGCGTTGCCATGAGTCAGAACCAGCTCGTTGGGCTCTAATAACAACAACATCTATTTCCAAAAGTTTTCAGCACTCTGAACAGAAATTTAGTGACCTTTAAGCAATAACGCCCTATTATTTCCTTCTCCTATCCCATGGTACCCACTAAAAAACTTTTGTCTTTATGCATTTTCCTGTTCTAGATATTGCATATTACCAGTATCATATGGTATTTGTCCCTGCGTGTCTGACTTATTTCTCTTAGCATAATGTTTCCAAAACTTATTCATGTCATTGCATATATCAGAGCTTCATTTTGTTTAATGGCTGAATGAATACTCCCTTGTATGTGTATGCCACATTTTGTTGATTCTTTCAGTTGTTGATGAGCATTTGCGTTGTTTCCTCCTTTTTGTTGTTGTGAATAATGCTACAGTGAACATTGGTGTACAAGCATCTGTTTGAGTTGCTGCTTTCAAGCCTTTTGGGTATATACCTAGAAGTGAAATTGCTGGGTCATATGGTAATTCTGGAGCCCTGGTGGCATAGTGGTTAAGAGCTTACTTAGCTGCCAACCAAAAGGTCAGCAGTTCGAATCTACCAGTTGCTCCTTGGAAACCCTATGAGGAAGTTCTACTCCATCCTGTAGGGTGCTTATGAGTTGGAATTGGTTGTATGGCAATAGGTTTTTGGTTTTGGTATGGCAATTCTACTTTTCAATTTTTGAGGAGCTACCAAACTCTTTTCCACGCATCTGCAACAGTTTATGTTCCCAGCAGCAACGGATGAGGGTTGCAATTTCTCCACATCCTTGCCAACACTTGTTATTTTCAGTTTTTCTGAAAAATAGCCTTTCTAATAGTGTGAAGTAGTATCTCATTGTGGCTTTGACTTGCATTTACCTAATGACTAATGAGGAACCCTGGTAGCATAGTGGTTAAATCCTCAGCTGCTAACCAAAACGTCAGTGGTTTGAATCTACCTGCCATGGGGAGAATATGTGGCAGTCTGCTTCCGTAAAGACTTACAGCCTGGGAAACCCTATGAGGCAGTCCTATTCTCTCCTATAATGTCACTACGAAATGGAATTAACTTGACGGCAATTTGTTTTTTTAATGACTAATGTTGTTGAACATCTTCTCATGTGCTTACTGGCTGTTTCTACATCTTCTTTGAAAAAAGATGTCTATTTGAGTCCTTTGCCCATTTTTTAATTATGGGCATACCTCAGCGATATTGTGGGTTTGGTTCCAGACAACCCCAATAAAGCAAATATTGCAATAAAGCGAATCACACAAATTTTTTGGTTTTCCATTGCATGTAAAAGTTGTGTTTATATTTCACTGTAGTCCATTAAGTGGACGGCAAGTAACATTATGTCTAAAAAAATATACATACCTTAGTTAAAAAATACTTTATTGCTAAAAAATTCTAACCATCATCTGAGCCTTCTACGCGTCATACCCTTTTTGCTGGTGTAGGGTCTTGCGTCAATGTTGATGGCTGCTGACTGATCAGGGTAGTGGTTACTGAAGGTTGGGGTGGCTGTGGCAATTTCTTAAAATAAGACAACAAAAATGAAGTTTGCCACACCAGTTGATTCTTTCTTTCACAAAAGATTTCTCTGTAGCATGCAGTGCTGTTTTATGACATTTTACCCACAGTAGAACTTCTCTCATTAGTACAGTTAAGAGATGTCATACAACAGACACAGAGACCTAGAGAGAAAATAGATGCTGAGTGGGGATACCTTGCCTACTGAAGTCCACAAGTAAGTAGAAAAGATGTACCTGGCCTGCTCACGCAGTGCCTTGAACCTCTGCCCATCAGGGGCTCCCCTCTGCGAAGCCTTTCCCTGGGTGTGCTGAATTACTGTGGCTGAAATGAAGGCCGAAATGAAGGGCCCTGGGGAATCCACCAGGTAGGCCAGGTCTCTCCTATTGGCTCAATATATTGTGACCCGGCCCCATCAGAAGCTCCGCCCACTGCTCCCGGAGGCTGTCTCCATGGTGATGTAAACGAGCCTTAGCCCCACGCACCAACCTTCACTTGGCTTACCTCTCAAGCCCTGCGACTGCTTTATCTACTAAGTTTATACAATATTCTAAATGCTTTGTTGTCATTTCAACAATGTTCACAGCATCTTCACCAGGAGTAGGTTCCATCTCAAGAAACCACTTTCTTTTCTCATCCGTAAAAAGCAACCCCTCATCCGTTAAAGTTTTATCATGAGACTGGAGCAATTCAGTCACATCTTCAAGCTCCACTTCTAATTTTAGTTCTCTTGTTATTTCCACCACATCTGCCGTAACTTCCTCCACTGATGTCTGGACCCCTCAAAGTCATCTGTGAAAGTTGGAATCAACTTCTTCCTAATTCCTATTAATGTTGATATTTTGACCTCCTTCCACGAATCATGAATGTTCTTATCGGCATCCAGAATGGTGAATCCTTTTCAGAAGGTTTTAAATTTACTTTGCCCAGATCCATCAAAAGGATCACTATCTATGGCAGCTATAGCTTTGTGAAATGTATTTCTTAAATAATAAGACTTGAAAGTTGAAATTACTCCTTGATCCATGGGCTGCAGAATGGATGTTGTGTTAGCAGGCATGAAAACATTTATCTCCTTGTACATGTCCATCAGAGCTCTTGGGTGACCAGGTGCATTGTCAATAAGCAGAAATATTTTGAAAAGAATCTTTTTTTTTTTCTGGGCAGTAAGTCTCAGTGGTGGGCTTAAAATATTCAGTCAACCACGGTGCAAACAGATGTGCTGTTATTCAGGCTTTGTTGCACCATTTATAGAGCACAGGCAGAGTAGAGTTAGCATAATTCTTAAGGGCCCTAGGATTTTGGAATGGGAAATGACCTTTGGCTTAAACTTAAAGTCACCAGCTGCATTAACCCCTAATAAGAGAGTTAGCCTGTCCTTTGAAGCTTTGAAGTCAGGCATTGATTTCTTCTCTCTAGCTATGAAAGTCCTGGGTGATATCTTCTTCCAGTATAAGGCTGTTTTGTCTACACTGAAAATCTGTTTTTTAGTGTAGCCACTTTCGTCAATTATCTTAGCTAGATCTTCTGGATAACTTGCTGCAACTTCTACATCAACAGTGCTTCATCTTGCACTTTTATCTTATGAAGATGGCTTCTTCCCTTGAACCTGATGAATCCACCTCTGCTAGTTTTAAGCTTTTGTTTTGAAGCTTCATCACCTCTCTCAGCCTTCATAGAATTGAAGAGAGTTAGGACTTGCTCTGGATTAGACTTTGGCTTAAAGGAGTGTTGTGGCTGGTTTGATTTTCTGTCTAGGCCACTAAAACTGCCTCCATATCAGCAATAAGGCTGTTTTGCTTTCTTATCATTCATGTGTCCCCTAGAGGAGCAGTTTTAATTTCCTTTAAGAACTTTTCCTTTGAATTCACAACTTTGCTGTTTGGTCCAAAGGCCTAACTTTTGGCCTGTCTCAGCTTTCAACATGGCTTCCTCACTAAGTTTAATCATTTCTAGATTTTGATTTAAAGTGAGAGATGTTCATTATAAGGCTATTAATTGGCCTAATTTCAATATTGTCACATCTCTGGGAATAGGGAGGCCTGAGGAGAGGGAGAGAGAGATGGGGGAATGGTTGGTTGATGTAACAGCCAACACACACACAACATTTATCCATTAAATTTGTTGTCTTATATGGGTGCGGTTCATGGCACCCCACAACAATTACAATAGTAGCATGAAAAATCACTGATCACAGATCACTGTAACAGATATAATAATAATGAAAAAGTTTGAAACATTGGAAGAATTACCAAAATGTGACACAGGGACATGAAGTGAGCTGTTGGAAAAATGGCGCCAATAGACTTGCTGCATACAGGGTTGCCACAAGCCTTCAATTTATAAAAAATGCGGTACCTGCAAAGTGCAATGAAATGAGGTATGACTGTAGTTTGTTTTTTTTTTGTTGTTGTTGTTGAAATACTGCCGTTTTGGGGAGGTATTGATGTGGTGATGAGACAGTAGTGGTACAGGCACAGAGAAAGACAGAGATAAGACACAGCTGGGCTCAGTGAACCTTGCATGTCTTTCCAGCAACTGTGTTTTAGGAGATTTCTTCTGATCAACTTTCATTTGACTTGCAAACAAATGATCCCTGACTAGATAGATACACTGAGATTTTCTTAGATAAATTTATGTAAATGTAATCAATAGAACAGAAGGTATGCTTCTTTTTAAGGCCCTTGATATTTCTAAATCATTCTTTGGTAATGCTGAACTCAGTTATGCTCCTATAAACGGTATAGGAGAGTAACCATTTCTCTGTACTGAAAATTGGCTTCTCAGGAAATTGATATGGAGTTGCTGCCCACTTCCAGTTACTACATTGTACATTAAATTTTTCCAATAATAAATATTCAAGATTTTCACACATAGTAAAAATTTCTTTACTCCAGGATTGTTCTG
This sequence comes from Elephas maximus indicus, assembly GCF_024166365.1. Classification (NCBI taxonomy): domain Eukaryota; kingdom Metazoa; phylum Chordata; class Mammalia; order Proboscidea; family Elephantidae; genus Elephas; species Elephas maximus. The sequence continues at coordinate 12,254,953 of NC_064841.1, read as the reverse complement.
GTGATAAAAATTATATGAAAAACCCTGTAACTTCTTGAGCTCTGCTACATCTTTATATAAAATATGATACAAGTATATCCAATTAAGCATGGGAAACTAAACACATGTATTTGCCACAATTCTTTCCTCAACTGCAATGTGAAGCATATAGAATTTACAAAGCCAAAAGGCAAAGAGTGTGGGAGAAGAAATAACGGAGAGGATGTTAGCAGGTTTTTTAGAAGGTGGAGAGCAGATGTATAGGTAATAACTGATTTATCAGAGTAGAAAGATTTGAAACTTAAATGCCTACAGAAAAAGATGCCAATTAGAAGTTAGACAATTTGCCGTTCAGAACCTTGGGAAGGTTCTGAACTTGGAGATACCGGACATCACAAAGAGGGCAGTGAGACTTGAGATATAAGGCACAGAGCAAGATGTGGGTGAGGGAAATAAGAGAACTGGGGGCATCCCCAACTGAATTACCTCAGCTGGCCCCCAGAGTTTTAGTACCAAGGCTACTATTCACTAGTGAGGTGACTGGCAATAACTGAAAATATCCACCCAAACATACATTGATCTAATATGTTAGGGTTTCCCACAATATAAGAAATCTGCTTTCACTAATCATTAAGACCTTCCCACCTAGGCAGAATCTCTAGTCAACTTTTTGGTGACTCACTCTTAAAAATGTTAATGAAGAGCCAACCAGATGCAGACATTTGAAGAAAGGCAGAGATTAAAACAAAAAAATGAAAAAAGAACTAGAAAGAAATACAGAAAATTCAGTGAACAGAAGAAAACGAAAGCTAATTGATATCATCAAGAGATAAAAGAAGTTTGGTCCATTAAACAAGAGTAGAATGTCATAAAAAGGGACTAGGGACTTAGAACAAACACTTGGGAATTAAATAGATCGATAGATTAGCAGATTGGTAGAGATCGATAGATTGTAGAGATTGGCAGATTGGTACATTGATAGATCGATAGATCAGTGTATCTGTAAATCGATAGATAAAGTGGAGAAAATAAAAGACAAAAGATGGTTACTAGAAAAAAAAAAAAATGAAGATTTTCCATGAAGTCCAACATCAAGATGAATAGGAGTTTTAGAAAGAGAAAACAGAGAACTACTACTAGAAAATCGCCTAGAATTTAAGGACATGAGTTGACAGATTGAAAAAATCTACCCGGTAGTTAAGCACATCAAATTTAATGAAAATGATTTTCAATCTAAAAATCTATCCCCATCCAAACTCTTGTTCAAGTAGGAATAAAAGCATTTTCAGACACAGAGGTTTCAGCAAATTATCTTCCACGCGCTTATTCTCAGTAAGATACTGCAGGAAACGCTCCGTTAGAATAGAAGTTAACCGGGAAAGAGCTGCAACAATGGGCTCAAGCATAACAACGATTGTGAGGATGGTGCAGGACCAGGCAGTGTTTTGTTTTGTTGAACATGGGGTCACTATGAGTAAGAACTGACTCCACGGCACCTAATAATAACAACAACAACAACAACAGGAGAGGGAAAGACATGAGCTCTGTTTCAGATGAAAAACAAAAGGAAGTTCCAAAATAATGGCTCTGTAATGCACCTAGAGAGCAACCAGATCAGATTTCACAGCAAATCAGAGAACCCAAAGAGAAGGATTTCCGGGGGACTCAATGGAACTGATTCATTCTGACCATGTGAAAAATAGTATTGAGATAGTTATTACAATTCTGTTGAAAAGTTAGAGGAGGAATTAACTACAGACAAATAGTACAGCAAACAATAATACACTAACTTCAAAAGGCAAATATTGACTTACGAAACATAACAAGTAATGCAGGAAAGGAAAAATAATCACAGTACACTATTTGACTCAGCAGGGAACAATGTTTATATAACCATAAATATATATGTAATATATATATTTTTTGTAATATATATATATAATCACAAAGGAGGAGATTTAGGAAGTGTTTGCCTAAAACAGTACTTATAATAAATGGAAGTTAACAGGCAATATAGAAAATTGATGTATCATGAAATATAAGTGCACGGTGTTTATTTAGAGATATGGAAGCAAAAGAGGAAATTTTAAAATCAAGTAGCTGTCCTTGGGGAAAAGAATCTGGTAAATTAGGAGATTTGAGTCAGAAAATTATTTTTTTTTTGTTTGTTTTTCTTAAGGCTTTCAAAACTGAATGCATTAATTTGATTAAATAAAGCATTTAAAAAACAGGTAAAAATTCAAAACAGTGCAAAAATTTTTCTTCCACTTCTGAAACTATTTCTCCATGTCAACATCTCTCATCCCAGAGGCAACCACCATTACCACTGAGTTTTTTTTTTTTCAGTCCTTCCAAAAATAATCTAAATAATTTCAAGCACATGAATGTGTATATTGACGTTGTTGTTGTTAGGTGCCGCTGCCAAGTCGATTTTGACTCATACTGACCCTGTGTGACAGAGTAGAACCGTTCCATAGGGTTTTCTTTGCTGTAATCTTTATGGGAGCAGATCACCAAGCCGTTCTTCCAATGCACCTCTGGGTGGGTTCCAATCTCCAACCTTTTGGTTAAATATTCGTGCCACCTAGGGACTCTCTTCCTATATGCGGACATTGCCAAAACTTCAAGTTTGTTGGACAATGACATTGTACTATCCGGGAATTTTAGTTGCTAATAGTATTCAGATGAGATATTAATCACAAGTTTTCTTCCATGTTCCTAAGTGTTTCTTTGTATTGACTGAAGAATTTTTTTCCCTCTATCTGAGCCATCTTTCCTTTATTTATGTATTCTAACACTAGGGACTGTTTGTATTGTTCTATGGCAAAATACCCCTGGTGGACTCACTGAGACTTGAACCAGGACCTAGGAACCACACTACTTCAACAGCAACATGGCACAAATGGGAAGGTAAAAATGGATCTGCTTAAGTTTGTATGCTCTGCCTCCATTTTCAGTAGCATGAGGTCTCTGGGCATCATTTTGCCTTCAGTTAGATACTTAATCCATCAATAATCGTTTCTTCTTACTTCCAACATTACGTGGACTAAAATACACTTTCAACCTCTTATCTATTAGTGCCAAATGCAACACAACATAAAAATAGTGATAATTAAAAAAAATTAATATTTTGTAGTTTTTTTGTTGAAAGTATACACAGCAAAGCAGGTTCCCTTTCAACAATCTCTACACATAATATTTAGTGACAACGGCTACATTCTTCAGTTTGTGTCAACATTCTTGTTATTTATGTTCTAGTTGTTCCACTTCCATTAATTTAGCCTCACTGACCCCAAAATGTTCATTTATGCTTTAGAGTAACTCTTGTCTATTTGGTCTCACATGGATAATTTTTAAAAGAGCGCAGTTCTCAAGAGTGAAATTCCTTACTTTTGGAGCTAAGCTGCTATTTAGTTAAAAGGTGTTTCAGGGGATAGTTTCTGTTCAAGGTTTAAAAAGTGTCTCAGGGTAATAGCCTCTGAGGTTTCTCCAATCCCAGAGAGCCCAGTAAATCTTGATTTTTTGAGAATTTGAAGCACTCTTTCACTGTTTTCCCCCTTTCTATCAGGATCCATTTATTGTGACCCCGATCTGAATGTTTGATAGTGGTAGCCGGGCACCATCTAGTTCTGGTCTCAAGGTAGAAGAGGCCATGGCCATGGAGACAATTGACCCTCTCTTCTGGTTCCTTCTCTGATTCTTGGATTTTCTTCATTCCTTTTTTCTCCAATAATTGTACCTTAGATGACCGCTCTCAAATTTTTAAGACCCCAGCTGCTACTCACCAAACTAGGATGTAGAAGATGAACTTTATAAACTATGTTATGCCAGTTGATTGAGTTGACCCATAAAACTATAACCCTAAATGTTCAAATCAAGAAAACTAATCCAGTGAGGTGACTGGTTACATCTAAGAAATATCCACTTCTGTGCTCCTATTTGATTTATCTTATCTACCTACCTACCTATCTAGTTTTTATTTTTTTTTGATTGTTGTTGCAAAAAAGACGATATCTTAAATGCAAAAATAATACAGAAAATAATATGCCTTTGTAATCTATATTCGATATTTATGTGAGGGATCTAAGGGCAAATATGTATATGATATCAAAGAGGCTATTACATATTAAAATTTTTTGTTAATATTAGATTTCATAGTGAGCATTCTTCAAGCATCTTTCACACAAAACCTCTGTACTGAGCAATAAACGTTGCTTATTAATGAAATGCATTGTTTAGCCTGTCGTGATGCAGTGATAACTTCTGTAGATACTTTACACATGGGTTTTCCTTTGAAAATTTATAATGACACATGCAGCAAAAGCTGTGTATGATTTTTAAGGTAAGACTGCTTGGTTGTTCTAGGGGTCTACCTGTTCTAAGGGAGAATGTTCCCCAAACTCAATGAGAGATTATCCTCATTTTTGTCCACAATTCCTAGAAAAGTTCACCCTTTGCCATTATACAAAAATAAACATATGTTGAAATACTAATTCTTAATAACCAATGGTATGAAGGTGGGGACACTTGGTCATTTATTATTCAACCTGGAACGTACCAGGGTATTAAGTAGAAGTGAACAGTGTTTTAGGGTCTTGGATTCTATAGTAACCCAGTAGCAGAAGGGGATCACTCCCTTACTCTATACTATTGACACAGGGCACTTAAAATGAGCCTGAGAATGAAAAATGAAACCTAACACCAATGTCTTTTCTCAGTACTCTGCATAATCTACCGTACTTAAGCTCTTCCTGTAAAATCCTGCTGCTTCTCTGTTGTTTGATACTCTGACCATTTGTGAACCCTTGAACTCTGACAGAGAGGAGGGACTTGGAGAGATTGTCATCTGATCTATGTTAGGAGGCGAAAGGAATAGCTTTCTGTCTAATAGCACTTCTTTCTACTTAACAGTTGGTGGGAGATTAAAATGATCTAGGTGGATAAGGCTGGTTAAAGGTCTGGGGACATCATTTTTTTGAGAAGGCTGTGTACATGTCAAAAAACAGGCAAGTTATTAGAAGAGAAGGATTTTTTTCTCCCCTTCTTTCTTGTCTATATGTTAATAGTATTTAAAAAAAACTGCTTATTTATTCATTTTTATGATTTACTCCAAGTCTTGAAGGAGAACGAGTTCCCGCTATGCTACTGTCCAGCCAGGATCATGGTTAGACGCTGACATTCTGAGTTTCAGCCACATTAATTGCTGAATAAAGGCTATAATCCCTCTCTCTTTGAAGCCCAAGGCTGATTTTTAGGCAACACTTCAAAAGCCGAGCACAACTGAAGAGGAATATTTCCTACCAGCACTGAATTACTGTGATTGACTCAGCTTGCATTAGTTTACATGTGCCTTACATATTTGGCTATCCAACAAAAGTTACTGGCTTTTTATATTAGAGAGGAAACGAAAAGAACTTCTGTGATCCAAAAACTGATCTATAACTCCTCGTGAGATGTTTAGATGGTTGTTTCAGCCACCTTCAAAACAGAGACACCTAAACCATTCTTTTCTGACGGTAGAAAGTATCCTGTTTGAAAGTTTTCTCTCTTTTTTTCCCTCTCTTGTTTTGGCTCAGCATCATATAAAGCCATCAGTCCGAGTCCACTATGATTAATGACAAAAGTCTATGTAAATAAGGCATTTCAGACATTCTCCAAGTATCACAACCTTTGGAAGCCTTTTACAAAATAATAATTTTTAACATCGGCTAATTGAAATTCATACCCGATACACGTAAAGCTATCGTAACGACAATTTTAAAATAAGGAAGCGTGTTGCATGTGTTCTACCAAAAACTAAATAAAAATGACAGCCACCAAAAAAAAGAAAAAAGTAAAAGAAAAGCAAGCAAAAGGAAATTTATGACCGATATGGAACTTTTTATCGGTGTCTATTTCACTGACAGGTTTTTATCTCTGCATCTGTACTATACTATAGGGACTTTCTCATACGGGATTTGCCAAGTAGACTTAGCGTGCTATGTTTGAGAAAGATTAACAGTATTTCAGATCAAAGGAGGATCCTGCTGCACGGTCTTACGGGATTGTCATTCACTCCCATTATGGCTCATTTGCACAAGATTTTCATGTAATATAAGCCATTGTTTTGATGGCAGTGATTTGACATAAAGACAGGGCCGAACTGCATCTCAGCGTCCTCCTTCGTCAGGCTGGGGGGTATTCTGGTCCCAAAGAACTTGCCAATCATAAAAGGCAACTGTTACTCAGCTATGGATCGGTCCCTTCTTTCCTACAATCCTCCCCCGTCACCCCCTGGTTTTTAAGGTGGAAAAGTACTTGAATGTGCGTGGATACCATAAAAATCAGACAATGCCTATTTGTGCTAGATTAGATACAGTTTAGTCAGACAAAGTTTCAGATACCCTATTCAAAGAGCAAGTTATGAGCTATTTTAGTGACCTGCTTTTTCGTCTTGTGCTTTTTGCCATGCTTATTTTGATTTGGAAATAACTCGGAGTGGTGAAAAGTTATGCCTGAGCTACATTCAAAACTTTTCCTTAAGCTATATTTGTGTTTTTCTAGTGATTTCGTTTCACGGCTCTGCATAGAATACATATTTATATATACTAGTCCCTAACTTTCTCTTCCTCTTTCTGCAAGTTAGCATAAAAAAAACAAAACAAAACAAAGAAAGGCGTTATTGCTGCTTTGATGGTGCCTGACAATATAAATGAATAAAAAATATTGAGTCAAAAACCTGAATGATTCCGTGGTTTTATTTAACTAGAAAGTCTTCATATTAACTCTGACATTTCTCGCAAGGTAAACCTTAATTTAGATGTATTAAATACACAAATATCATCGAAAGGAAAATATTGAAATGGTTTATTCCAATTATTAAATTAAATGTAAAGAATTAAGAATGAAAACTACATTAGAATACAACCTATTTTTAGTGCCTGGTTTGAGTTTTCAAAATTAGAGCACTTTTTAAATCCACAATTGTAACTCTTCTACAGCTTTTGAGAGTACTGACAAGGTGCTGGTTAGTTTTGCCTAACCTTTGTTCAGTGGATTAGATACAATGATGCATCCCAATTTTTAGGTTTCTTAAATTGATTTTGGAAGTTTCTTGTCTAGATTTTGTGTTTAGGACAAAATTGATTTGAATTTGTTTTGGGATTTTTACTTTATTTTTAAATTCTTTACAGCACACATAGTGTCATAGAAAAAAAAGAAAAGTGAACTCATATGATTTCATGACACTAGAGGAAAATGCCCATTTTTAAAATTTTTATAGAGGGATGAATATAAATTTTTCTTTTAAAATTACCTTCTTTCGATTCAACCTCAAGCAGTTAATGAAAGAAATGATGTATTTGTTATGTAATCTGGAGAGAGTTTTATACTTCAGGGCTGCATTCAAAGCTATTGTAAGGAAGCTAGTATACTCAATGAAATAGCTTTTAAAATACACATTTACTTAGAAAAATAATTCACAAAAATAACCAAAGAAATTGAAAATCAGATAAAGACACGGAATATTTTCCCTCAATTTTTATTTTGAAAAATTTCAGACTTACAGAACAATTGAAACCCTAATACAAAAAACACTTACCTTCCTCCACCCAGAATCAACAACTATCACCATTTGCAACATTTTGCCTTATTTTTTTCTCCTAAATCGTTTGTTTGAAAGTAATGACACCCCTAAAATTTTCAGTAGGCATTTTCTAAGCACAGGGCCGTTCTTTTACATCACCGTAATGCCAGAAAAATTAATATATTTCTACTAAAACAAATATCAGAGTGTTTAAAATGAGTTATAGATTAATTAGAACTGAGGGATAATTAAAAATACATATATACTTAATAAGAACTGGAACAACTTTAATGATCTATTACATAATCCCATTTTAAACTAATTTCAGTATAAATTCAGACTTTCTGTGTTAATACTTCCGTTGGAATTTATGGATAGGTTTTGAAAAACAAGCACTGAACTTAGCTGAATGTGTTTTGCTTTCTGATACACATTCAAAATACATGAACAACAGCGCCCTCTACATTTGGATAGCTTGCGATGAAAAAGGTTTTACTGGTTCAGAAAAAGAGCATTTTAACAATAATCACTGTGGGTTTGGGGACAGATGATGTGATTTAATACATTACAAAATTATATGGTAATCTCTCATATGAGTTTATAGTATTTTAAACCACCGGTTTAGTATGGGAAACGAAAAGCTGGAGACTCAGTATTGCCCCATTCTGCAAACAAACTGACAGAAATAGTAATGACAAAAGAGCAGGCTCTCTAGGAAAGTATATAAGCCTGTTCCAAAAATCAGTGTAATCATATTACTTAGCAGATATTCAGAAAATCAGTTGTAAGTAGTTAAAATTATATTATTTGCCTTTCACGCTTATATAAATGGGACCTTAAAATGTTTTCAAATTTGGAAATGCTCTAAGGCTTTTAAAAAATGCTTTATGGTTTTCAGTATTTAACTATTGGAGAAAACACAGATTTAGGATCTAACATTTAATATGTTTGCATGAAATAAAAAAATTAATTGGCATGTAAGTACATTTTTTTTTAAATTCTGTTATTTATGAAATTATAGACATAAAAATGTAATCATTTTATATGCAAACTCTCATGCCTCTAATTAATTAGCAAAATTATCCCCTAAACAATGAGCATATCATCCCTTAAACAATTGGGAAAAGAAAAACTGCACAAAGATTTTATAGGTTAAAAAAAAAAACCAGATTTTTATAGCATGGAACAAAAACTTTAAATATGTCTTTGTAATTCCTTTTTTAAATTATGAAGACTTTACCTTATGACAATTAAAATGTAGTTCGTCTGAATAGTCAGCTTCATTAAAAAAAATGTGTTAACAGCAATACAATCAATTCAAAGTACCGGCACTTGAAAGGCTTCGTTGTCTGTGTAACTTTTTTTTTTTCAGTAAAACTTTTCACTTCAGATAAATAATTCTTGTTTTAAAAATATTATTTAGCCTAAATATATTCTTTTAAATTTGTTTCAATCCTGCCTCACTATTAAGTTTTGAGGGCAACTTAAATACTTTAGCCCAAAGTTAAAATCATTTAGTAAATTATTTGTAAAGCTGTCAGTGGTCAAAGATTGGATTAAGATAGTTAAAAACTGGAAACTTGTGTTATTTCTTATTGATTCAACACAAGAGCTTCAAGCAAAAACTTGCATTTTTATATTTTTAAAAATAGTCAACCACTAAAATGCATGAAAGCCCTGCAGACCACGTTGTAGATTTTAAGGTACAGCAAACCTGAATAATAAAATAGTTTGTGGGGAAGAGAATAATGCTCTTTGAAATTCTCCCTTTAGTCTTTTCCTTTGCTTTCAGTGCCATGAAAAATCCTAGAGCAGGCTCTAAATTTACGAAGACAAAGTGCCAGTGACTCTGGGATCATCTTGTTCATTTCTAGAGCAAATTAAAACAGTGAAAGAATGGTGCAAATAATTGTTTCATATGTTCTTTGCTTGTGAGTGCTGTAATCATCGGGCCTGATTTACAAATGCAGACGTGAAGGTCTCTCAGCTCCCTGCAGGGTAGAAGACTTACTTTGGCACTCACCCTCTCGCCCTTGTAATCACCACTCAAAACTCTGCCCCGGTACTTCCAATTCCCAGTCTCCTGATTGAACACCTCATTCTGTGCTAACAAGGTGTCCAAGGTATTTGAACAGGGGCTCCAGTTGGAAAATTGTTAATGGTTTTGCTCATTAAGAGTTGCTGCACTAGTTCGGGTAATTTGATAACTGTCTAAATTACAAGTTGATTTTTTTTTCCCCCTTCAGCTTAAAGAAAGATGCTAAATTTAAGACAGTAACAGTAATAGTTCTGCTTCAAAATTGACAAGGGAGAAGAGTGCTGTCTGTCTGGGTCATTATGCAATAGTTTTCACGGGATTAATGAAATTATCTTGAATGTCTAGATTTATTCTCCGGTTATTTTCAAGATCTGATTAAAGAAGAACCAAATAAAGTTAGAGACAAAAAAAATCTTCACAGAATGCACTTATAGACTAGCTAAGATTTCCTGGAAGTTTAAGAGATGAAGAGAAAGCGACAAAAACGATTTCTTTAAAAATGTGAGGAAAAAAAGAGTTATAACTGTATTTTAAACGCTTTCTGTTAAAATCATATTGATTGATTCTGTTTGTCACCTATTCTGGTTCTACAAATATACATTTAAATAAATATACAGCTGCTTTATTTTGTAAAAGTTATAGATAATATTGACTTACTTTAAGAGTAATTTAGGATGACTTTTTATGATCGATAATTGCAAAGTGTCTTTTCATTCAGAGACAATTTTAACAGATCTGTTATGCTGAATGGTTACTTAGAAAAAAATTTCATATGTGGTCTGAATGCTTCAAATTGATTTTTAAAAATATACATACAAATCCTAAAAACATTTTTAATGAGTGAAATCATTTGCCTCTGCTCAAATGACCTTGACAATGCCAAATTATTTTATTTGCATCATTTACTTCTTTCCCTTTCTATACTTTATCAAAGATGTATTTCCCAAGTGGAATTAAGAAAGCTGAATTAAGCAAAACTCAGTATCTGGAGATTGTTTGGTGCAGTTTAAAATCTGTGATCTTCTTTATCAATTCAGATTTAAAAGGGAGAATGTTTCTGAACAGAGTTGTTCTTGCATGTTCTCTGTCTATGTCGTTTCTTTCTTAATCACGGAAGGCTATTACGAAGTTTGACAGCCACATCTCCAGGGATTTATTTTAAATTATTTTTAGTGATTTGGACAGTGGCCATTTCATCATAGAGATGAAAAGGTGGGACATGAGATTCGGTGGAGGATGGAAGTTTCTCCCCTGTACCGAGCAAAGGGCTATTTTAAAGTGATTTATGTGGCAGTTTTCCTCTGTGTCACTACTATGTTCCTACTGCCTGAGTGTGACAACACGGTGCTTGCTAACATTTTGGTAATAATTTATTGGGATGAGATTTTTTTGCCTGGAGTTCAGCCGGCAAGCCTTTTAACACTCTGCTAAAAGCCGTAAGTTCTCTCCAGGCTTATTTATTTTTCACTTTGGAACGGCGCACCCACACAAAAACCTGCCTACATAAATCTGCAACTTTTCTTTCTGAATTGGAAGTTGAATACAGACCATGACTTGTGCATATAAAAAAATGCAGAAATAATGCCCCCTACTGTGTAAGTATTTTTGTTTTTCATGAATCAAGCCCAAAGTTATTTAAATTAATTCTGGTCTCATCATGATAATAGAACATCATTTTTTTTTTTTTCCCCTCTTAAAAATACTGATGCATGGACGTAATTTTACTGGTTATTTGTCCAAGTTTCTCAGGCATTTTTTAATTTTAAGTGAAACAGGAAAAACCAGATGGCTATAGTTTCGTGTTAACAGGCTTTAATCAATCCACATGAAAATACAATTTTTGATGTTTACGAATCATTATATTTTTCATTATACCTTTGAAAATCTAGACAATGAAGTATTTATTTATTTATTGTTTTCTTTCCCTGTGTTTGCATTGAAAGCTGTGGAATTGATTAATCAATCCAGATCTCTGAAATTTTGCTCCTTGAAGTTGGGTGTTATGATTCAGAAATTCTCTCACTCACGTAAGCCAGACACATTTGTTTGAAAATAATGGCCCTGACTTCTCTGTGTTTGGCCGTAAGCACAGGCAGATTGATAATATAAGTTTTGTGACAGCCTTGGGAAAGTAGTGAAAAATAAGCTAGTTTTTTTTTTCTTTTTAAATCTTAAAATCTTCAACACCTAATTTGATGGATCTTCCCAGCTGTTTGTCACTACAGAGACTTCAATGTACCCATGACTGCATTAGGGTGAATTTTGGAATATTTTTTTTTAATGGAAAGTAGTTGAAGACTGGATTTTTTTCCCTCCACCTTGGGAGCGATTCAACAGATTCCTGCTTGGGAAATCTGATTGATTTCATAGTTACATATCTGTAATTAGGATATGACGAAGCCATAAATTGAAGTGATAAATATTAACTAATGAGAATTTTAACCTTTTCCAAAGACTTTTGGAGTTTTCTATTGGTTCTGCGATTTTCTTGACAAAACTATGTAATGCCACTGAAGAGAGGAGAAAATTGTTTTATGAGGCTTTGGCTACATGATATCAACGCATGTAGTCAATTTTGGTAATTGGCTTTTGCACCTAGAAACTGCTGGTCTTGGAAATCACTCAAAATTTAGTTATATTTATTGCATGGACAAAATCCTTTTGAAACACAATAAAAGAAACTATCATATACCTAGATTTTAAAAATGTTTTGACAAGACGTTTTAGTATTGGTTCACTTTATATCGATTTTATTTTATTCACAAACTCAGCATTATAAAACAGGGTTGACTCTGTAAAGTGAAAGGTCACTTTTTTTTTTTTTTAATGAAAGCCTAACTTTGCATGTGGTTCAGTGCTTAATGTGTTATTTGCTTTTAATGATTATTGAGAGGCATGCTCATAGTTAACACTCTACCTTCTATAAGAAGATGATGTATTGAATACTTTGAAAGCCAGAATCTCACAGTAAAGGGACAATGAGCATTTAAATACTTATTTTTATCAGCCTGTGTGCTTGTTATTACAAATGATGATATAGCTATTGCTCGGATGTCCTAGGTCTTAAGTCGTGATTATCATAAGAAATCTAATGATGTAGCTCTATAAATTAACCTACAGAGAGGAAAAAATGTTTACAATGATATAGTAGCAATAGGAATTATTTTTTAAGTGACTAAAATATGATGAATTGCTAGGCCTGAACATATTTGGCCTAGTGTGAAATTGTTCTAGGGTCTGAGAAAGCTGGCTTCACATTGATTTCAGAAGAATGCACACTTTCTTTACCTTGTCTATTATAATTATCCAAACGCAAAAACTGAAGTTGATATTGAAAGGGACGTTAAAGGTCAGTTTAGAGGTGGGAAAGATGAAATACAGAATTAAGGTAAATTTGCACATAATTTTTCATATAGACCTTGAAGTTTAGTCAACCATCCTTTCAATCCCTCTCCCACCTTGGTCACATCAAAGTTAATACCTGCTTGATGGTTATATTGAATGGAATGATCGCAGTTGTGCTGGTTTGGATTCGCTGAACTATTGAAGATGACTTGGTCCTATTCATCATGCATTACCAAACTCATTGCTGTAGAGTCGATTCCAACTCATAGTGACGCTATAGGACAGCGTAGAGCTGCCCCATAGGGTTTCCAAGGAATGCCTGGTGGACTCAAACTGCCGATCTTTTGGTCAGCAGCCTAGCTCTTAGTGATTGTGCCACGAGGGCTCCATTATGCCTTAGTTACTTGTTAAGCAAAGTCATGATGAACGGAGAAAAGACTGAAGTTGTCAAGGATTTCATTTTACTTGGATCCACAATCAACACCAACGGAAGCAGCAGTCAAGAAATCAAAAGACTCATTGCATGGGGCAAATCTGCTGCAAAGGACCTCTTTAAAGTATTGAAAAGCAAATATGTGACCTTGAGGACTAAGGTGCTGCTGACCCAAGCCATGGTGTTTTCAGTCACCTCATATGCATGTGAAAGCTGGACTGAAGAAGAATTGATGTCTTTGAATTGTGGTGTTGGTGAAGAATATTGAATATACCATGGACTGCCAAAAGAACAAACAAATCTGTCTTGGAAGAAGTGTAACCAGAGTACTCCTTAGAAGCAAGAACTGCGAGACTATGTCTCACATACTTTGGACATGTTATCAGGAGAGATCAGCCGCTGGAGAAGGGCATCATGCTTGGTAAAGTACAGGGTCGGCGAAAAAGAGGAAGACCCTCAACCGGATGGATTGAAAAAGTGGCATAGCAACAATCGTGAGGATGGCGCAAGACCGGCAAGTATTTCCTTCTGTTGTGCACAGGGTGCTATGAGTCAGAACCAACTCGATGGCACCTAACAACAGCAATTTGTTAAAACAGCTTTAAGTCATTCTTAATGCAGGGTCCAAAGGTCAGGAACAGGATCACAAGATAAAATTCTGCTAAATTATTAGCAAATTCGTGAAGGCAGATTACTTCAATAAACTGAAGTTATATAGAATATGGGAAAATATTGAAAGAAGGAAGAATTTTTATAGGCTTGAGAATGGTTTGGTTTTCATGGTATTTTTATGCCACTGCAGATGACACACCATATTTCAGAAGAAAGATCTAAGTGTATTTGTGTGTAGGTACATGTGTGTAGTTCGGTAGCGGATATAGGGTCCATCTACTGTCTAGAAAAAACCCACACAAGCCATGATTGAGGGAGGCAAGGAGACAGTTTTAGGAAACAAATTTCTGGGATCTAGCCAACCAGGTGTTGCATGTTAGTAGCACATGATGAATGTTTTGTGTAGGTATAGTCTAAGGGGAATGGAGATAAAAGAGCAATTGTGCAATCAGAGGTGGTCTTGAGAGGCTTCAGAGAGGAGGTGGCTTTCTACATAAGTTCTGAGGGATAAATAGGAGATCATTATATGAACAAGGAGTATAGATTAGGCTATAATAATGGAAATCCACCCTGTGATCTAGCCTACTGGGATATCCTCTTGTTTCATACCTGTGTGAATTTTCTTAAGTTCCTCCTTCTCCCTTGAATATACTTTTTTCCTCTTTGTCTACTTGGAAAATGCCCATTCATCCTTCCAAATCTGAGTGGAGTGATACTATAGTTCTTTAGCTTTCCTGGACTTTTTCTTTTGCCCCAAGCACAGTTAAATTCCCTCTAACATACTGCATATCATATTGTGTTCCAAGTTACAAGAGTAATAAATGCTGACTTAGAAAATAGCATTCAGGATCCAACAAGCAAGGAAAATGATGTTAACATTTTAACACCCTATTTTCACACACAATCCACACACATGCACATATGTACTTCCTATACACACCTTCCATATTTTCGTATAGCCGAGATGGTATTATTCAGACAATTTTTTTTATCCTGCTTTGTTTACTTTATATCATATTGTGAGCATTTGCTCTTAGAACTGCATCTTCCTTATTTTGGTAACTCAATTCTCATTGAGTTGAATTGAACAGATGTAGGTTTTAGAAAGAAAACTGGGGGTGGTGGGGAAGACAGATTGTAACCAGTTCTTAAAATGTCCCAGCAGAGAGACAATAAAGGGCAGGGCCAGGGCAATGGGAGTGAGGAGCAGAGCTGGGTAAAGGCACAGCAGTGCAGGATGCGGTAGAGAGAGGTCAAGTGGGGCAAGGATCTTAAAGGGACACCTGAACTTTGCAATTACTAATTTTTTAGTGATGTTGCAATCGTTTGGTGGAAGTTGAGAAGCAGAAGCAAGATGACCGGGATAGAGAAATAAATGAAAAGTAAGACATTAGATACCTCAAGTATGAATTGTTTCCCAAGAATTTTTTTCAAAAGAGAAAGAGATAAGGTAGGAGCTTAAGGAGGAAGCAGAGGCCAGAGAAGTTTTTGTCGTGGTTTAAGAGAAAAATAAACACATTTTGATTCCAAGTGAGAGAAACCAGTGGAGAGAGAAGCAGATGAAGATACAAAGGAGAGAGGGTAATTCTCAGAATAACACCCCAAGAAGACAGGAGGTAGAACACAGAAGAAATTTGCCTAGTGTTTTTAATGCTTGCAGTTTGGCATTTCAGAGTTTAGAAATTAAATGTATGTAAAAGATGTTTGACATGGTTTTTTTTTTTTTTTTTTTTTTTTAATGTGAACAAGGACTATGTGATTTTTTTTGATCAGAGTCCTATGTCTCTGTGATTTGGAGCTAGTTTACATTTCTTGAGTGCTTCCTTTACAGGGTTGCAATAATTCAGTCCTCACAACAACCTAATAAGATAGGCACTATCACCATTCCCAGAGTCCCTTGGTGGCATAAACGGTTATGCCCTTGGCTACTAGCCAAAAGCTTGGTGGCTCAAGTCTACCCAGAGCACCCCGGAAGAAAGGCCTGGCATTCCACTTCCATGAAATCACAGCTTTGAAAACCCTACATGGAGTGCAGCTCTGAACCCCGTGGGGTTACTGTGAGTTGGAATCAACTTGATGGCAACTAGTTTATCACTATCCCCATTTTATAGATGAGAAAACTGAGGCAAAGAAAGGTTAAATTACATGCCCAGTGTCACACAGCTAACAAAAGATAGAGTCTGGCTTCAAATTCAGACAGTCTAATAACAGATTCCAAATTCCTATATTGTCTCCCTGTGCTTCTAACCCAATAGGCCCATAGAGAGGCGTTCCAGTGGGTCTTCACTCAGTGTTAATTTTGATGGCTCCTGGTTGGTGGAATATGGCATGCTTTTTTACTTTTCTCTTTGAACTTGGTAATATTTCTTGGGTTTATTTTAAAGAGCAGAGTTCTCCTTTTTGTGCCTGTCTTTCCTATGTTGGGTGTTGACTTTTTCTTGATGTGTACACGGTAGAGTGTTCCAAGGCTTGATCCTGTACCCTGCTCTTCTCTCTCTCTCTTTTCTACTGATCTCAGCTGGTTTCATGACTTTAAATATCATTTAGATGCCATTGATTACCACTGTAGGGCTGCAGTATTGATTTCTCCTCCAAATGATTGACATCATCATTCAGATGTCTCATACCAAAACCAAAAAATCCGTTGCCCTCTAGTCGATTCTGCCTCACAGCAGCCCTACGGAACAGAGTAGAATTGCTCCACAGGGTTTTCTAGGCTGTAATGTTTGCGGAAACAAACTGCCACATCTTCCTCCTGCTGAGTGGCTGGTGGATTCGAACTGCCAGATTTTCGGTTAGCAGCCACCAAAAAAAAAAAAAAAAAAACCAAATCCATTGCCATGGAGTCAATTCTGACTCATAGCAACCCTATGAGTGGTTAACAGCCAAGTTCTTCCACTGCACCACCAGGGCTCCTTAAATCTCCTTTGCCTACTTTCTTTTCCTTGAAGAAATAGAGCTTATTTTAGGAGATCTTTTAAAAATTCTAGTTAGTAGCCTCATACAAGTCAGAATTTTTTTAACTCCCAACTAGAAAAAAGTGGTCTAAGATACGATTAACAAGAAAATAAAAGAGAGCTTCCAGAAATAAAAATGCAATTAAGTACAGAAATATAAAATTTGGTAAAAAGGGTGGCTTATAAAGGCAAGGACATTTCTAAAGACGTGGAGGAAAAAAAAATCTTAGAGAATAATTATAGTCATGGGAATTCTAGTGCAAAGACTCTGTCTTGACTCTGCCTGTCATGTTGAACGAAGAGCAAGGAAGCCAGTGTGACAGAAACATAGTGAGTATGGACATAATAATAGGAAGAGATGAGGCAGAGAGGACCACATCTGGTAGTACAGTGAGGCTAATTTCCTCACTCTACATAGTAGACAGTTAGGAGATGTCACCTAAAACTTTATGAGAAGAATAGAAGTTCTGTGATGGCTTTCATGTCGCTGTGATGCTAGAAGCTATGTCACCATTACTTCGAATACCAATAAGGTCACTCATGGTGAACAGGTTTTAACAGTGCTTCTAAACTAAGACAAACTAGGAAGAAGGACCTGGAGATCTACTTCTAAAAAAATTGGTCTGTGAAAATCTTATGAATAACAACAAAATATAGTCTGATATAGTGCCAGAAGATGAGCCCCTCAGGTTGGAAGGCACTCACAATATGACTGGGGAAGAACTGCCTCCTCAAAGTAGAGTTGACCTTCATGACATGGATGGGGTAAAGCTTTTGGAAATGCCATTTGCTGTTGTGGCATGACTAAAAATGAGAACAGCTGCAAACATGCATTAATAATTGGAATATGGAATGTACGAAGTATGAATCTAGGAAAATTGGAAGTAGTCAAAAATGAAATGGAATGCTTGAGGGTAGGTATCCTAGGCCTTAGTGAGCTGAAATGGATTGGTATTGGCCATTCTGAATCAGACAATCGTATGGTCTATACTATGCTGGAATTGATAAATTGAAGAGGAATGGCATAGCATTCATTGTCAAAAAGAACATTTATTTCAAGATCTATCCTGAAGTACAATGCTGTCAGTGATAGGATAATACTCATACCCTTATAAGGAAAACCAGTCAATACAACTATTATTCAAATTTATGCACCAACCACTAATGCCAAAGATGAAGAGATTGAAGATTTTAGCCAACTTTTACTGTCTGAAATTGATCAAACATGCAGTCAAGATGCTTTGATAATTACTGGTGATTGCAATGCAAAAGTTTGAAAAGAGGAAAAAGGACCTATAATTGGAAAATATGGCCTTGGTGATGGAAACAACAGCAAAGATTGCATGATAGAATTTTGCAAGACCAATGAATTATTCATTGGAAATTCCTTTTTTGAATCACATAAACGACTACTAGTTTTTGTTTTTTTATATACTCGGACCTCACCAGATGGAACATGCAGGAATTAAATCGACAACATCTGTGGAAAGAGATGAAAAAGCTTAACATCACCAGTCAGAACAAGGTCAGGGGCTGATGGTAGAACAGACCACCAATTACTCCTATGCAAGTTCAAGTTGAAGCTGAAGAAAATTAAAACAAGTCCATGAGAGCCCAAGTTTGAGTATATCTCACCTGAATTTAGAGACCATTCCTAGATTAGATTTGATGCATTGAACATTAATGACCGAAGACGAGATGAGTTGTGGGATGACATCGAGGGGCATTGTACATGATAAAAGTGAAAGGTCATTGAAAAGACAGGAAAGAAAGAAAAGATCAAAATGCCTGTCAGAAGAACTTGCTTTTGAAAGTAAAGCAAATGGAATAAATGAAGTAAAAGAGCTGAACAGAAGATTTCAAAGGGTGGTTTGAGAAAACAAAGTAAAGTAATATAATGAAATATGGAAAGACTTGGAGTTAGAAAAACAAAAACGAAGAACATGCTTGGCATTTCTCAAGCTGAAAAAAACTGATGAAAAAAATTCAAGCCTCCAGTTGCAATGTTGAAAGATTATATGAGCAAAATATTGAATGATGTAGGAAGCATCAAAAGAAGATGGAATGAATAAAGAGTCACTGTACCAAAAAGAATTGGTTGACATTCAACCATTTCAGGAGGTAGCAAAAGATCAAGAACCAATGATATTGAAGGAAGAGGCCCAAGCTGCACTGAAGGCCTTGGTGGAAAACAAGGCTCCAGGAATTGACAGAATACCAGTTGAGATGTTTCAACAAATTGGGGGCAACACTGGAAGTGCTCACTCATCTATGCCAAGAAACCTGGAAGGCAGCTACTTGGACAACCAACTGGAAGCGATCCATATCTATGCCCATTCCAAAGAAAGGAGATGCAACAGAAAGTGGAAATTATTGAACAGTCACATGAATATCACACACAAGTAAAATTTTGCTGAAGATAATTCAAGAAATGTTGCAGCAATACATGGACAGGGTACTGCCAGAAATTCAAGCCAGATTCAGAGGAGGGTGTAGAATGAGGGATATCATTGCTGATGTCAGATAGATCTTGGCGGAAAGAAGAGAATAGGAGAAAGATGTTTACCTGTGTTTTACTGACTATGCAAAGCATTCAATGTTGTGGATCATAACAAATTATGAATAACATTTTGAAGAATGGGAATTCCAGAACACTTAATTGTGCTCATGCAGCAACTGTACATAAACCAAGCAGCAGTCCTTCGAACATAACAAGGGTATATGATATGGCTTAAAATCAGGAATGGTGTGCATCAAGGCTGTATCCTTTCACCATACTTATTCAGTCTGTATGCTGTGCAAATAGTCCGAGAAACTGGACTACACGAAGAAGAACATGGCATCAGCATTGAAGAAAGACTCATTAACAACCTCCGATACGCAGATGACACAACCTTTCTTGCTGAAAGTGAAGGGGACTTGAACCGCTTACTGGTAAAGATCAAAGACTACAGCCTTCAGTATGGATTACGCATGAACGTAAAGAAAGCAAAAACCCTCACAATCGGACCAATAAGCAACATCACGATAAACGGAGCAAATATTGACATTGTTAAAAGTTTCATTTTACTTGGATTCACAATCAACCCCGGTGGAAGCAGCAGTCAAAGGATCAAATGACATATTGCATTGGGCAAATCTGCTGCAGAAGACCTCTTTAAAGTGCTAAAAAGCAAAGGTGTCCCTTTGAGGGCTAAGGTGCACCTGACCAAAGTCATAGTATTTTCTAACACCTTATACGCATGTGAAAGCTGGACAATGAATAAGGAAGATCGAGGAAGAACTGATGCCTTTGAATTACAGTGTTGATGAAGGATGTTGAGTATCCTATGTACTGCTGAAAGAACGAACAAATCTGTCCTGGAAGAAGTAGAGCCAGAATAATCCTTAGAAGGGAGATGGTGAGACTTTGTCTCATGTAGTTCGAACATGTTATCAGGAGGGACCAGTCCCTGGAGAAGACATCATACTTAGTAAGGTAGAGGTTAGCGAAAGAGAGGAAGATGCTGGATGAAATGGATTTACAGTGACTGCAAGCATGGGTTCAAACATAGCAAGGATCATGAGGACGGCACAGAATCGGGCAATGTTTCGTTTTGCTTTAGATAGGGTCACTGTGAGTCATAACTCACTCGATGGCACCTAACATCAACAACATAAAGCTTATTTACTAATTATATTATGTAAATAATGTTAAATTCAAAAGTAAATAATAGAGATTAAAATTAATATAACAAACATTGCTTAGAAGAGAAACTAAGATAAAGCTATTTTCCTTATCTTTCAAGCAGATTCTATACATATATGTAAAATAGTAAATTTAGAAAAAGAGTTATAACCATGTTATTTAGACTTACGATTTTAACTAATCGAAAAAAGAATAACAAAGTATTAAAATGTTTAATTCTATGGAGTGAAAGTGGCATAGTGAAGAATACTCCTGCATTTCATTTAGTACTGTTCTTTTGTATTTGAATTAATTTATCATGTGCAAACATGCCTTATAATACTAGAATTTGTAGAACAGGTAAATGAATTGAACACGGGTAATGGCCATAGTAGCATGTTTTACCGTTCAAACTTGTTCCTCAGAGTTCGGGCTCAGGTGTGTCAGAGGTTACTCCAGGGGTTCAGGGTGGCTCAGATATCATGAGCTGCACTTCCTACCCTTGACCTCAGCAGAGCAGTTGTGCTTTTGTCAGTTTTTACGACAATTGTCGTATTAGATTTCATTTCAATGAAGGGTTTTATTTCTCATTCTCTCTCCTTTCCATTCCTTTCTTCCCTCCTTTCTTCTTTTTTTAAAAACCACTTCTGAAGTGCTAAGTACGTAAATTTCAGATTCAGAATAGGCTTACATTTTGACCTGTGACTTATTGGTTGGGTGATCTTGATGTCATTTTATTTATTTATTGAAGATTTAATACATTTAATGATTTCCTTCCATTTATGCTATCATATATTATAAAGTGGAAACCCTGGTGGCGTAGTGGTTAAGTGCTACGGCTGCTAACCAAAGGGTCGGCAGTTCGAATCTGCCAGGCACTCCTTGGAAACTCTATGGGGCAGTTCTACTCCGTACTATAGGGTCGTTATGAGTCGGAATCAACTAGAGGGCACTGGGTAGGTTTATATTATATTGTTCTCTTCACAAAATAAAACAATTTCCAGACTATTTTTTGACAGTATCAAGAAATATATAAGCGACAACAAACAAATCTGGACAGTTAGGAAGAATAGTGATAGGAAGGACCAAGTAGAAACTTTTTGACTCCCAGCTGCCAATGCAGTCTATCCCCACAGCCCTGGGACTTTCCAGGACAATTGCACTCCTCCTTACAGCTCCACTAAACATGCACAGGAATTCTCCTCTGGTCACCCCAAAGTAAGACTAGGTGAGAAATTACGTGGGCTATCTCAGATAATTATAGCAAAAGATATTGCAGTTTAATTAAAAAGAAAATCTAGATTTTCAATTTCTTAAATATTTAACCTATGTTACAAAATAAAGAAATCTTGGTGTGAAAAGCACATGCTAAGATAAATATAATCGTAATTTAATTTTGAACCTCTCAGGGACTCAATCCTCACATATAAAATGAGACAATATTGGTTTTGCAGAACTATTTAAGGTATGTTATTGTTGTTAGGTGCCAACCAGTCAATTTTGATTCAAAATGACCCCATGTGACAAAGTAGAACTGCTTTTATGTTTTTTAGGCTGTAATTTTACAGGAGCAGATTGTCAGGTATTCTCCCACCAAGCCACTGGGAGGGTTTGAACTGCCAACCTTTCAATTAGCAGTTGAGCACTTAACTGTTGTGCCACCAGGGCTCCTTAAAGTATAGTCAATTCTGACTCATAGTGACCCTATAGGACAGAGTAGAACTGCACCATAGAGTTTCCAAGGAGCACCTGGCGGATTCGAACTGCCCGCCTCTTGGTTAGCAGACACAGCACTTAACCACTAAGCCACGAGGGTTTTCCATTAAAGTATAATACGGGGTAATTCATATAAATTATTCAAATGAGGGAAAAAACATAGAGTCTTCTCCATTGATGTCAAAAAGACAAGATCACAAAACTTAATATTCATTTTTGACAATAATTTCTTAGTAAAATAGGAATAGATAGATATTTTTAATATGATAAAAATATTCAGATTTCAAGCCAAAAGCTTAATGGCAAAATCAAAACCAAACCAAACCCAGTGCCGTCGAGTCGATTCCAACTGATAGCGACCCTGTAGGACAGAGTAGAACCGTCCCACAGAGTTTCCAAGGAGCGCCTGGCGGATTAGAACTGCTGACCCTTTGGTTAGCAGTGGTAGCACTTAACCACTACACCACCAAGGTTCCCAATGGCGGAACACAAGAACATTAATCCCACCACTATTATTTAACATTTTTGTGGAATTAATAGCCAGTGCAATTAAGGAAAGAAAGAAAAAAATACCCATGAAATTAAAATATTGGTAAGAAATTGAAAAAATTATCTTTTGCAGGTAATAGATATAATAATATAATAAAACAATTCTAGATAATAAAATGAAAAATTAGAAAAATAAGAGAATGTCATACCATTTTTATGATTAAAATAATGCTATTTTAATCATAGAGCTTCTGCTCGGGAATGTTTTTTCTCCATGAGTGTTTATTCGTACTACTCTTTTTACCAGGGTTGTAATTATGACTCTTCCATTTAAAATTACATTTTACATAAAATAAGAGAATGCCTAGCCCCAGAGGGCCTCTTGGGCAATAATTATGGAAGTAGGTAGAAAAAGATCTGGCAAAAGAGACCAATAGGAACAATCAGAGGAGCAGAAAGAATGTCACAGAATTTAGGGTTATAGAAAAGCAGACAACAGTTGGAAGAAAGAGAGCATGGGAAATAGAAAAAAAAATAGCTTGAAAAAGCGAAACATAAAGAATGCTATGGAGATGGTGCTAGGTATAACATTTAGAAAGTCAGTGGTCATGTTTAGCTGAGTAATTTCAGTAGAGTGAGGAGGCTGATATTAGATTGAAATGAGTTGAGTAAAGATTGTATAGTAAGAAATCGAGGTAGAGAGGTCTAGAATGGCAATTTAAGAAAGAGGAAAGACCAAATAGTTATTATGATGTTTTTACACTGGGGATTTTTGTAGGCAAAAGGAAGGAGGAAAGTTTTAAGATGATACAGTATCTTGGAGAAAGTGAAATAAAAGCAATTAATAGTAAAAATAGAGGAATTAGTCTTGGTCATCTTTGAGAACAATTTCCCCATAAAGACTGGCATCAAGAAGGCCAGAAAGTAGATATATGACTGAAATGTTTGAGGTGGAGAGGAGCAAAGTGGTGGACCCACTAGTCAGATGGTCACAGTCTTCAAAGTCAAGTAAAAGGAAGATCATCTGCAGAATGTTGGGTGCAGCCATGGAATTAGGTAGTTAAAGAGAGTAGAGGAAGTTTGGTAGATGTGTGTAGGGCATGTCATACAGTAACAAATATGAAAAGAATTACAAAACTTGTGAGCAAGGTAAGAACCTAGTAGAGGCTAATAAAGAAGGCAATAATATGAAGGAAACCTAATCAGCTCCCTTCTGGACCTCAAAGAAGTTATTCAAGATAATCTGGCCTTTTTTGTCCTGTCATCTTTATTTGAGCATCAGAAATTGTGCCCTGAATCACCATTTGCAAACTCACTTCCATTTTTCAGACCGATTCCAGTTTAGTTAAAATAAAGAAGGAAAATCATTTATCATTTAAAAATAACTTTCATTATCTCTCTCGGAAATTCTCCTCTCAAGTTCATACCATTGTTATGATTAAAATATGTATGCTTGGATTCTAGAATGTTTTCTATCCATTAATGTTTATTTATACCACTCTTCTTACCAAGAATGCAATTATGACTCATCCATTTAAAATTGCATTTTACATAAAAGCCTCTTCATTCTGAAAGTGTTATTGTGTGTGACTCCTTTCAGTTTGATTTTTGTCCCATCCAAGAACCACTTCAGGGTAAAATACTAGTTTTAAATTTTTGGCATTTGGATTGTCTTGAGGGCTACTCACAAATCTGAGATTCCTTTGAGGTATTCCAAACGTTATATTTTTATGTAAATCCCTATATATTTTAGCATAAATTCTTCTATTGCTTTGGCCATGGAAAGGGCGAGCTTCCACTAGCCTCTGGACAGACACTTTACTCATTCTGCACTGAGGTTGTGGAGTTGAAATTGACTCAAGGGCAGCTAACGACAATGGTTAAGAGAGTTTCCAGGGTGGTGCAGATGGTTAAGGAGCTTGCTAACCTAAAGGTTGGCAGTTGGTGTCCACCCAGAGGGGTATCCGAAGAAAACGCTGGCCATCTACTTCCGAAAAATCAGCCTCTGAAAATCCCACGAAACACAGTTCTACTCTGACCCAAGTGGGGTCACCATGATTTGGAGACAACTCAACGGCAACCAGCAATGTTTATAAAGATCTACACCTGAATTCTGGTTCTATCACTGACTGACTATTTAACCTCACTGAATCTCAGTTGTCGTTCCTGCCAGTCTGGAATGACTTTTTCTTTCCACTCAGAAATTTCACTGGAAGCCTGTATTAGTTCCTATCACTGCTGTAATAAATTACCACAAACTCAGTGGTTTAAAACAACACAAACAATACAAAACTATTACCTTATAGTCCTGGAGGTCAGACGTCTGAAATGGATATTACAGGGCTAAAATCAGGGTGCCAGCAGGGCTGCATTCTTCTGGAGGTTCTGTGGAAGGATCTGTTCCCCTGTCATTTCCAGCTTCTAGAGTCTGCCCACATTCCTTGGCTGTGGCCTCCCATCCACCTTGAAAGCCAAAAACCACATCGGTCTGATTTCTGCTTCCATCCTCACATTTCCTTTTCTGACTCTTCTGCCATCCTCTTTCCCTTATAAGGACCCTTGTGATTACCGTGAAGGTTGGCAGTTCAAATCTTCCAGGTGCTCCTTGGAAACTCTATGGGGCAGTTGAACTCTGTTCTATAGGCTTGCTATGAGCTGGAATCGACAGCAGTGAGCTTTTTTGTTGTTGTTGTTTTTGCGTGTGTGATTATTTTACTCAGATAATCCAGGATGATCTCCACACCTCAGAATCTTCAATCGCATCTACAAAGTCCATTTTGCCACTTAAGGCACCATATTAGAAGGTTCCAAGGATTAAATATTAGAAGGTTCCAAGGATTAGGGCCTTTAAAATGCCTGCAAAAAGAGCAGAAAGTTTACTCTATAGATTACCACTCTCTGCCTCATGACTACCAAGAGAAAGTACCACTTTTACGGAAATTCTTCACATGGGTGAGGAAAATACGTGGGTCTTTTTTTTTTTTTTCCCTGAGTTTATTCGTATAATGAATGATCTCTCTCAAAATGCTAAAGTGGAAGGGTTTTATTAGCATGCTTGAGCACTAATTAACAAGGACACTTGTTCTTATTTCATTTGACTTTCATAGGTCCATCTGCAGCTACACTGTGGAAATGATGCTTCTCTCCTACTGTAACGTCCTCCTTGTATCACCCGTGTACGGCTTCATGCTAGCCGAAAGGTCAGATGTTACCATTATTTATGCTAATCTCAATTTGCTTTTCTGCTGTCGACAGTACAAATAAAGCTGCGGCGATTGATTACACATCCCTGACAGTAGAAGGACCACGCAGTTTCATCAATGAAAACATTGAGTCATGTAACAGCTCAATAGTTATATGCAGCCTCATGAGAACAACAATCAAAACCAAGTCATAATGATATGAATATTTATTGGGTACCTCATCCTGGTTTGGTAATTTTAATAATCTGTAAAAATAAATAACTTTAAAGGGGAGCCTTTTAGTTCTTTACTGAATACTCTTTTGGTACAGCATCTTCATATTTGGGATTTTGAGTAATTTGATATTGGTTTTATTGTCTTTATGTTTTATTATTTTGCAGTCATTTGATTTAATTCTAAAAATGGATAAATGCCATATTTATATATCTGTATTAGTAAACACATTTCTGTGTCTGACTCAGGTCTTTGTCTTAATTAGATACTGTTTTGGTAAATTAGGCTGAGGAAGAGTTGAAAATGGCATAAATGTGTAAAAATGATTTCTTAACCAAGAGTTAAAATACGTACATGTAAAATTTGATCATCGGAATCATTGTTTAAGGCTCTTTAGTACATTACTAAAAGAGTAAGTAGATAAAGAACGTGTAACTTTCAAACTGTTAGAGGGGTAGGTAGTCAACGAAAATATGCCAAATGTACTTATTTATTCATGAAATATTTAATGCATGTCTTCTACAGATCAGGAATTTTTCTCGGAAAAGTAATCCAAATAAATTAGTAAGCACAACAAGTGTAAATAGAGTAAAATCATCTATTAAATATCAAAGGCTTTCAGGTCGTATACACTGGTTTTTAAAGCTGCAGTTATGTATAAATGACACACCTAAGCCTTGAAATATCTAAAGTAAAAGATCAGACTTATAAGGTAAAACCAACAAATGCACGATCACAGTGGGACTATTTTTAATTTCTCTTTCTGAAACCAGTGGATCAAGCACACCTAAATTTAGTGAAGACACACAAAAAATTCTAACATATAGACTGGATGTTAAAAATTAAAAAAAAAAAAAGGTTACTTTAAACATTAGTAGTACAGGTACATCTTTTTTTTTTTTCTAGTTTTCATTGACTAGATTGCCAGACCCTCCGATAAATCTACTCAATTACAAGACAAAATCTTAATAAAATCTTCTGGGTCTGAAACTAAAATCCTGTGTGCCGTTGTTCTGTGCCATTGAGTCGATTTCAACTCATAGCGACCCTGTATACAGTTGGTTAATAAGCTTTAACGGAACCTGCTTTCTTCTTCTCCTTGTTCTTTGCTTTTCTATGGAGAAGGTATTGAAGAGTATGATACATCTGTCCTCAAAAGAAGGAGGAGCTTTCAGTGACTTCGAGGTTGAAGAGATCCTGGCCAGGCCATGGGCTTCACACTCACCCCTTTGATCCAGAAACTCCTCAATAAAATGGTTTGAACCCCTCAAAGAAAGAGAACACGTATGAGAAAGTATACACTCACTAAAGCATCCTCTAGGAGTGAGGGAAATTATACCAGCGTATCTAATCCTGTAGGATATAGATACACTTTGCATCTTTAACACACTGAGATTGCCTACACGAATGAGGAAATACA
The DNA here is from genome assembly GCF_024166365.1 of Elephas maximus indicus. NCBI lineage: Eukaryota > Metazoa > Chordata > Mammalia > Proboscidea > Elephantidae > Elephas > Elephas maximus. The sequence continues at coordinate 12,227,317 of NC_064841.1, read as the reverse complement.
CAGAAAGTTTAAAATTCCACAACTCTGCATTCTTGTTGCTAGGAAGAAAATCACAAATGTGGGCATTCTAAATTTATTTTGGTAAGTAATCTTAATGAGGAAATCTTGTTAATAATAAATAAATTCAGATGCAATATGAAAAACCTATGATATTCAAAAGCCTTCTTGGTTGTTTAAATTGGGCTACATTTTGTTCTGAAGCGTGGTAGATAATGTGGTACTATGTCATTTGGATTCCTTTTTAGTGAAGCACAGATTGGATATTTTAATACAAAGAATGGTTACAAAACCCAGTTATATCATGTCTTCTTGACTTAAGGATGTTCTTTTTTGGGTATGATAACTAGTGAATGCACCAGCTTATATCCACAACGAAATGAAACCGTAGCCTAATGTTCACCATCTATCAAACGTTGGATCATCCTTTCACATGGGAATAATAATATTGATCAGATCAATCAGAAAAGACAAAAATATGAAATGAATATCTCAAACTATTGTTTTTAGTGTTTTGGTCTGCATTTTATTACTAACTGGTTCTTCTGGCTGTTATGTGTTATCTCTCTGAAAAGTATTTCTGATAAAAAAAACAAACAAACAAAAAACTGACAGCATTGTTGGATTGGAGCAGCTGCCACCTTTTGGTTAGCAGCCTAGCTCTTAACCGCTGCACCACCAGGGTTCCAGCGTTACTGATGCTGTCGTTGTTGTTAGGTGCTGTTGAGTCAGTTACGACTCATAGCGACCCTACCTACAACAGAAGGAATCACTCACTGCCCGGTCCTGCACCATCCTCATGATCGTTATGCTTGAGCCCATTGTTGCAGCCAGTGTCAATATTCCTCTTTTTTGCTTTCCCTCTACCAAGCATGATGTCCTTCTCCAGGGACTGATTCCTCCTGATAACATGTCCAAAGTATGTGAGCTGAAGGAACATTATGGCTGTGATTCTTCCAAGACAGATTTGTTCTTTTTTTTTTTTTTTTAATAATTTTTATTGTGCTTTAAGTGAAAGTTTACAAATCAAGTCAGTCTGTCACATATAAGCTTAAATACACCTTACTACATACTCCCATTTACTCTCCCCCTAATAAGTCAGCCCGCTCCCTCCTTCCAGTCTCTCCTTTCGTGACCATTTTCCCAGTTTCTAACCCTCTCTACCGTCCCATCTCCCCTCCAGACAGGAGATGCCAATACAGTCTCAAGTGTCCACCTGATACAAGTAGCTCACTCTTCATCAGCATCTCTCTCCAACCCATTGTCTAGTCCCTTCCATGTCTGATGAGAAGTCTTCGGGAATGGTTCCTGTCCTGGGCCAACAGAAGGTTTGGGGAACTGGAATGCCAGGATTCTTCTAGTCTCAGTCAGACCATTAAGTCTGGTCTTTTTATGAGAATTTGGGGTCTGCATTCCACTGTTCTCCTGCTCCCTCAGGAGTTCTCTGTTGTGCTCCCTGTCAGGGCAGTCATTGGTCGTGGCCGGGCACCATCTAGTTCTTCTGGTCTCAGGATGATGTAAGTCTCTAGTTCATGTGGCCCTTTCTGTCTCAGGCTCATAGTTATCGTGTGACCTTGGTGTTCTTCATTCTCCTTTGATTCACGTGGGTTGAGACCAATTGATGCATCTTAGATGGCCGCTTGTTAGCATTTAAGACCCCAGACGCCACACTTCAAAGTGGGATGCAGAATGTTTTCATAATAGAATTTATTATGCCAATTGACTTAGAAGTCCCCTTAAGCCATAGTCCCCAAACCCCCGCCCTTGCTCTGCTGACCTTCGAAGCATTCAGTTTATCCCGGAAACTTCTTTGCTTTTGGTCCAGTCCAGTCAAGCTGACCTTCCCTGTATTGAGTATTGTCCTTCACTTCACCTAAAGTAGTTCTTATCTACTAATTAATCAGTAAATAGCCCTCTCCCACCCTCCTTGCCTCCTCTCGTAACCACAAAAGTATGTGTTCTTCTCAGTTTATACTATTTCTCAAGAACTTATAATAGTGGTCTTATACACTATTTGTCCTTTTGAATCTGACTAATTTCACTCAGCATAATGCCTTCCAGGTTCCTCCATGTTATGAAATGTTTCACAGATTTGTCACTGTTCTTTATCGATGCGTAGTATTCCATTGTGTGAATATACCATAATTTATTTAACCATTCATCTATTGATGGACACCGTGGTTGCTTCCAGCTTTTTGCTATTGTAAACAGTGCTGCAATAAACATGAGTGTGCATGTATCTGTTCGTGTAAAGGCTCTTATTTCTCTAGGGTATATTCCGAGGAGTGGGATTTCTGGGTTGTACGGTAGTTCTATTTCTAACTTTTTAAGAAAACGCCAGATAGATTTCCAAAGTGGTTGTACCATTTTATATTCCCACCATGTTCGTTCTTTTGCCAGTCCATGGTATATTCAAAGGAGTCCTGATGGCGCAGTGGTTAAGAGCTATGGCTGCTAACCAAAAGGTTGGCAGTTCGAATACACCAGCCACTCCTTGGAAACCCTATGGGGTAGTTCTACTCTGTCCTACAGGTTCTCTATGAGTCAGAATCTACTCAGCGCAATGGTTTTGGGTTTTTTTTTGGTTGGCATATTCAATATTTTTCACCAATGCTACAATTCAAAGGAGTCAATTCTTCTTCAGTCTTCCTTATTCATTGTCCAGCTTTCTCATTCATATGAGGCAATTAAAAACGCCATGGATTGGGTTGGGCACACCTTAGTCCTTAAAGTGACATCTTTGCCTATTAACACTTTAAAGAGGTTTTTTTGCAGCAGATTTGTCCAATGCAATGCATTGTTTTATTTCTTGACTGCTGCTTCCATGGGTGTTGATTGTGGATCCAAGTAAAATAACGTTCTTAACAATTTCAATCTTTTCTCTGTTTATCATGACATTGCTTATTGGTCCATTTGTGAGGATTTTTGTTTTCTTCATGTTGGGTTGTCACTTAGTTATCTAGTGCTGCCATAACAGAAATACCACAAGTGGATGGCGTTCACAAGGAGAAATTTATTTCCTCACAGTAAAATAGGCTGAAAGTCCAAATTCAAGGCGTCAGCTCCAGGGGAAGTCTTTCTCTCTCTGTCTGGTCTGGAGGAAGGTCCTTGTCCTCAATCTTCCCACAGTCGAGAAGCTTCTCAGGCACAGGGACCCCAGGTCCAAAGGGCACATTCTGCTCCTGGTGCTGCTTTCTTGGTGGTATGAGGTCACCAACTCTCTGCTTGCTTCCCTTTCCTTTTATCTCTTGAGAGATAAAAGGTGATGCAGGCTACACCCCAGGGAAATTCCTTTTACACTGGATCTAAGTACGGGTGGTATTACAATCTCACCCTAAATCCCTCAACATGAAATTATACTCACAAAATGGAGGACAACCACAGGATACTGGGAATCATGGACTAACCAAGTTATTACATATACATTTTTGGGAGGGCATAATTCAATCCATGACAGGGTGTAGTTCATACTGACGGCTGTAGTCTTTGATCTTCATCAGTAAGTGCTTACTGATAGTATACAGAAAATGAGATGTAGTCTCCAAAACATTGTTAACCTAAGAAAAATTATTTTTTGGCTTAAAAGGATTGCCCTTCACTGCTGTTTTTGTTGTTAGTTGCTGTTGAGTCAGTTCTACAAAATTGTTCCACAGGGCTTTCAAGGCTGTGACCTTTTGGAGGCAGATTGCCAGGTCTGTCTGCTACCAACTTTTCTGTTCATAGATGAGCACTTAACTGTCTGTGACACCCAGGGAGTCCTTGCTCTTCACTACACACCCCTAAACCTAGCACACTTCGCTAGCCTCAGGACTTTTAACATTTTTGGTGATTGATTATTCTATTGGCCTCAGATGAGAAGGGCACCTTTGGATAGCTCCAGAATCCCCGACCTGAGAACTAAGAATAAAAATCAGGAATAGAATCTCTTTCCCTGTTTAGGGATTTGTTATTCTTTCTGTTTAGTATTCTTTATTCTTATTTGCTATTCCTATTCTTTATTACTATATTTTTAAAAATTAAACTTTCACTACTGGTTAATTTTTTTCCCCTGGGTTTCTTTCTGTCTTCTATTACACGTGATTACATGTTCAAGATGAAGGGATTGAAAAAAGTTGAGCAAGGGAGAGTTGAAGTGAGCCATTGGTGAGTCAATGAACTACTTTGGTTAAAGTTTTCCACTTATTGCAACAATAAACTTGTTCAAATGAGTTTGGATTTTTCAGCATTAACTAGCTGGATCCATATTTTCCAATAAGCTCCATATGGAAATCTTCTAAGAGTTTTCTCAACATTAGTGGAAAATATAATGCCACTTTATTTTTTTTTTAAAGGTAACATTTACACTTGTAAGCTGTTATGTTTACCTGCAGGTATAAATTCCACCTTAAATATATTTTTCTTGTCCAACAACATAGACCTGTTAGTTGTTGTTAATTGCCGTGGAGGTAGCTTGCAGTCATAGTGACCTAAAGTATAAAAGAACAAAACGTTGCCCGGACCTGCACCACCTTCATGATTGTTGGTATGTTTGGATCCATTGTTGTGGCTATTGTGTCAGTCCATCTCACTGAGGGGTTCCTTATGTTTGTTGACCCTCTACTTAACCAAAAATGATGTCCTTTTGTAGGGATTGGTCTTTCCTGATGATGCTTCCTGAGTAAGTGAGCGGAAGTCTTGCCATCCCCTTGCTTCTAAGTAACATTCTGGTTGTTATTTCTTCTAAAACAGATTTGTTCACTCTTCTTGTAGTCCATGGTATATTTAATATTCTTCATCAACACCACAATTTGAATGCATCAATTCTTTTTCTGTCTTCCTTTTTTATTGTCCAGGTTTTGAATGCATATGAAGCAACTGAAAAGACCATGGCTTGGGTCACGTGTGCCTTAGTCATCAAAGTGATTATCATTGCTTTTTAACACTTTAAAGAGGTCTTTTGCAGCAGATTTGTCCAATGCAATACACATCATTTGATTTCTTGACTGCTGCTTCCACGAGTGTTGATTGTTGATCCAATGAAATCATTGACATCTTCCATTTTTTGTCTATCATTTTGTTGTGTTTGGGTCCAGTTTTGAGGATTTTTGTTTTCTTCACATTCAGGTGTAATCCATAGAGAGGGCTGTAGGCTTTGGCCTTCATCAGTAAGTGCTTCAAGTTGTCTTCATTTTCAGCAAGCCAGATTGTGTCATCTGTATATCACAGTTGTTAATGAATCTTCCTTCAACCCTAATGCTGCATTTTCTTCTTATAATCCAGCTTCTTGTATTATTTGTTCAGCATACAGATTGAATAAGTAAGGTGAAAGGGTATAACCCTGCCCCACACCTTTTCCAGTTTTAAACCACTCAGTATCCCCTTGTTCTGCTTGAACGACTGCCTCTTGATCCTTGTATGGGATTCATATGAAGTGTTCTGAAATTCCGATACTTGGTAATGTTTGCCGTAATTTGTTTCTATCCACATAATAAAATGCCTTCACATAATCAATAAAACATAGGTAAACATCTTTCTCATATTCTCTGCTTTTGGCCAAGATCTATCTGACATCAATAATGAAATCCCTCATTCCCCTTCCTCTTCTGAATTCAGCTAGAATTTCTGACATTTCCTTGTGGATGTAGAGCTGAGGTTGTGTTTGAGTTATCTTCAGAAAAATTTTGTGAGCGTGTGATATTAATGTTATTATTTGATAAGTTCTGCACTGTGTTGGATCACCTCTCCTTGGAATGGGCATGAATATGAATCTCTTTCAGTCGATTGGCCAGTTAGCTGTCTTCCAGATTTCTTGGCATAGAAGAGTTAGAGCATCTCAACTGGTATTCCATCAGTTCCTGCAGCCTTGTTTTTCACCAATGCCTTCAGTGCAGCTTGAGCTTCTTCCTGTAGTACCAGTGGTTCTTGATCATCTACAACCTCCTGATATGGTTAGACCAATTCTTTTTTGCAGAGTTAATTCAAGATTGATTGACTGTAGGTTGGCCTCCCAGAAAACAATTGCTGTCCTGAAAAACTCCATAAAATTTGGCTATGACCCTGTGGTTAAGTCACTCAATCCTGGTGTGGCAGTTTGCAAATCTGTCCCAAACTCTTTGACTTTTCTGCCATCAAGTCATTGGGTTTAGATCCTACACCTTTGAATTTGGGTGGTCCCATGGCTGCTTTTTACTTCTAGAGTACAGCAGATGTGACACCATGTGCCTTTCAAGGCTGGTGCATTAAAAGGCATGCAGTTTTGTCCTTATTTGATGGTGCAGTTATGCTTGGAGCCCTCAGCTGCCATGTAAAAAGTCTGTCTACCCTGAGGCTGCCATGCTGCCCACGTGGAGACATCACGTTTGGGTGTTCTGGTTGATATAATCGGCCCAGCCCTGCCTTCTAGCTGTCCTTGCTATGACACCAGGCTTGTGAGTGAATAAAAGCCCTGTAAGATCCTCCAGACCAAACTTCCACCAGCTGAGTACAACTCAACCTCCATCAATACCACAGTAAACAGAAGAATCCCACAGCTGAGACTAATCTGAATTTCTAACCCATAAAGTCATGAGGTATAATAATATAATTGTTAAGAAACTTAGATTTGAGATTGTTTGTTATACAGTAAAATAATCACTTGGTCATCTGTGAGGCTTGGACTCCGCATCCCTCCCTTCATGCTAGGGGTGAAGCTCTTGCTTCCCTAGTTGGTAAGCCTGATATGGCAAATACTATCACTATCTTTCACTGTACCAGAAAGAAATAGGTGCTGAAGGACCTGCACCTGTGTGTCTGCTCTTGTCTCTGTTGTTTTTCCTGGTGAATACTGTCCCAGCAGACCTGGAGTGTGTATGGTTTGACTATTGGCCCTAGTTTGCACAATATATAGGTTTTTCAAGGTTCCATGAGGTACTTTGAGACTGTACTAGAGAATCTAGATATAAATTGGATATCAAAACACTAGAGAAAAAAGATACTCAAAAGCAGGGTACTGATCACACTCTACCATCTTGAATTTTCTGGGACAGTCCTAATTCTAAATGTTCTATCTTTATCATCAAAAATTATTGAGGTATCTTAGAATTTCATACATTTTTGTGTCTAAATTATTTATTCCAGACACTTTCACTGGGAGAAGCACAGAATCTTTTGTCAGACTACATGTCCCAATTTTGTGTTCAGAAAATAGGCCAATATACTTTTAACTTGAGGTTACAGTGCAAAAAATTTGGCACCTCAGGTAAGAATATAGAGGCTGAAGGCCTGCTGAACTCAGTAATAAAGGGGTAAGTGGAAAAAAACACTTTCTATATAAAGTCTATATTTAGATCATAATACAGATATCCTGAAAAAAGTAATAATTTAGCTTATTTTTTAAATAGCTGTAAAAATGATCCTTATAAATTAACCCGGTAGGTTTGCGTTACTTCATATTTTCTTGTGAATTTTTCAAGACGTATTTTTAGTATTATATGAGAAAAAAATTTAACTCAGAAAGAAGCTACTAAAATTCTTTAACCTAGTTTTGTGCTTGTCTTTTTTTTCCTAGTAACTTATGATGTTTTTTAAAATATTCATTGGTATCATGAAAACTGTCTGTTCTTCATCCGGTAGATTAGGAGTGAGAGGAAAGCCAAAAAAATCTCGTGGCACCATAACTCGAATGGGCTTTGAGTATTCCACAAAGAGTGATTATGGGGTTAACATTGCATTGATGTGTAGCTTGCCATCAATGTTGTTTTTAGCTGCCATGGAGTTGGCCCCCAATTCACGGTGACCCCATGCACAATAGATCAGACCATTGTGATTCACAGGGTTTTTCACTGGCTGATTTTTCACAGGTACATCGCTAGGCCTTCCTTCCTCGTCTGTTTTAGTCTGGAAGCTCTGCTGAAACCCATTCAGTATCACATCAACACACAAGCTTCCACTGACAAATGGGGGATGACAGCACATTGAGTGCACTGGCTGGAAATGGGAACCGGGTCTCCTGCATGGAACGTAGAAATCGTACCACTGAACCACTATGGCCCTCTAAGTAGCTGCTTGCCATAGCTGAACCTACATGAGGCACCACGTTTCTCGAGATCACTAACCAAGGCTTCATGTACTAGCCCGTATAATGACAGTCAAAAGGTAAGAGATTAAATCAGTAGAGACAAACTAAGTCTTTCCCCTTTCTTCCAGGATGTAAACGAATCTAAGTAATTCCAGCATTGTTGGTGCACATGATTAAGAAATTAAAAAAAAATTGTAGCCCCCACATTTTGAATTATACCTGTAATTATACCATGGAGTAAATTTTACTACTACGCTATCTTGGTGTCTTTTCTCTAATTCATCACTACATTATTCTTTAAAGCTACTTTTATTACCTGCCTAAACTAGATTGTCTTTTTGATCAGTAGTAGTCTATAAGACAAGAAGATATACCTGTACCCTTTTCCTTTTTTTCAAAAAGATGCCATAATAGTTAAAAGAGACATGACTAGCAGGTAAAATTTTAAGATCATTTATAAAGAAACAACAAAATAACTAGATTCAAAAACATTTTGATAGTGTTTATTTTGTTTAAAAGTGTTTCTTAAAGGGGATGGCCACTCTAAGAAATAAGAAAGGGTGCCAGCAGAAGGCAGAAAACAAAAATGAAGGCCTTGGTCAATGAGTAATTCAAATAATTGAATTAAAAAAAAAAAACTTATCATGTCTTAGGTAAAAGTCTACAACTCAAGTTAGTTTCTTGTTCAACAATTCATACACATGTTGTTTTGTAACATTGATTGCATGAATATCGTTAAAGGAAGAAAGGAAAAGGTGATTAAATGAATGAGTTATTTAGTTGTCTGGCTTCCCCATTGAAAGTAACATGAAAGCGGTTGAATACAATTTACATGGGTCAGATGCAAATAGTTGAACTGTGTCTCCATATTTTCTGTTTCTGATTGAAAAAAGAGAGAAGATCTGGAAACTGAGAAAATGGTGAAAAAAGCAGTTGGAGGCCTGCCTCCAGATCAGCCAGGCAGCTCTTTTTCAAGAGCATCGCAGCTTAATTAAAGCTGTGTAACCATGAGGAAGTTATCAGTGCTTCTAAATTAAAGCCTAGAGTAGGGGAAAGTACTCTAAGGAATTTAGGAACTTTGCAGCTCAAGCAGCAGGTGGCTTGCCAGAAGTCATGGAAAGGAAAGGAAAACAGAGTATTTCAACTCCTGGGAGCTCTGTATTGAATGCAAAGGCACACCGGGAATGGAAGGGAGCCCAGCTTTTAGAGAGTGATTGGTAAAAGTTTGGTAAGGTAAAACTCTAAATGGAAGAATTTGTATTTATTTAGCTGATAGCTTCGTGGTGTGCCTTGAATATAATATGCATGGTTTAATGGAGAGCTCAGGAAACCCTGGTGGTATAGTAAAGTGCTACAGCTGCTAACCAAAAGGTCAGGTGTTCGAATCCACCAGGTGCTCCTTGGAAACTCTATGGGGCAGTTCTACTCTGTCCTATGGGGTTGCTATGAGTCAGAATCAACTCGAAGGGAATGGGTTAAGAGAGAGCTCATGGGATCACAATGGGATGTCCTAATTCTCTTCCTTACCAGTAGTGTGATTTGTAAAATGAAGATGATATGGTTGTTGTAAGAGACATATGAGATAAATCCTTTATAATTTGAATGGAACAATAACTTTTATGTATGCTTTGTCCTTACTTTATTGAGTTAAGGCATTAGAAGGGGAAACATTAGCTGGGGTATAGATTTGTCTTATAGTCTCACCTACTTACGCCTGGAAAGTAAGGGGTTGAAAGGAAATAATATTTTTGAGCACCGACTGTGGGTCAGGCATGGTGGTAGGCACTTGATTACTCAGTTCCTGGGAAGACTGTGAGATGAATAATCTTATATTTTACAGATGAAGAAATTGAGCTTCAAAGAGGTTCAAGTTTATATGTTCGATGGAGTCCAACATAGATCTGTATGTCTTAAAAGATCATGTTCTTTCTATTCTCTGACCTTCTGGATGAAACTCTATGATTTCATAGGCATCACTGATGTATCTTCAAATTGTAGGGATAAGGCCCAGGAGGGGGAAAAAAAAAAGCTTCTTTGGCTATGAAAGGAGAAACCTACCAAATGACAGATAATAACACTCATGTGGGGTGGTTCTTCAATTCCTCCAGCATTTTTATTCATGGCTATTTCAGGGGTCAGCATTCTTATCCCCTCTTGACCCTGCAGTACCCACAGATTTGATAATAATTAAAAATCAGTATAAATTTCAGTTGGTGTGATTAACTCTTTCATCGTTATTTCTAATAAAGGCAATATGTTGAAAAGCTAAAGTGGCCTGTTGCTGGGCATCATTTCATTGATAAAACCACGAGGTGATTTATGATTATCACCCCATCTTACAGGTATTAGGATCAGGACATGAGACTTCGCCCACATTCAGACAGCTAGTAAGTGGTGGAGCCAGAATTTCTAATGCCAAAGGCCTTGCTCCTGGGCGCTGAGCTCCCCTGCTGGATGCATGTGGGGAATCCATACGCTCTGTGACCATCATCACTGACTTGGTGTTCAGGAAATACGGGGAACACTTTACAGCCAGAAACTTTCCCAGGGCCCTTGAAAACATTTTTTTAATGTTGACTCAACTGGTCACAGAATGTAAAGTCTCACACACACACCCACACCCACACACATACCTCACAATATTTAGGGAAAGAATAGGTGAGGCAAGTGACTTCAGAACTCATTTTGTGAAATGATTTTCAGGGCTAATTGAATGGGGCTTGAATATTTCCATTTCCACTTGAGATACATGGTTTGGAAACCACATCCTCAGTCGAAATCTAACTTCCGTTTCAGTGAAGAAAAGAACATCCTACATGAACAGCTTGGTGTTGTGTGCCGTCGAGTCGATTCTGACTCACAGCGACCCTACAGGACAGAGTAGAACTGCCCCATAGGGTTTCCAAAGAAAGGCAGGTGGCTTCAAACTGCTGACCTTTTTTTTGGCCAGCAGCCTGAGCTCTTAACCACTTTGCCACCAGGGCTTCAAATTTATGGGTAAGAAAATATCATTTTTTGTCACCGCACTTAGAATGATGCCATGTGTCTGCAGGCACATTTCTGAATTCAACATTCCTCCTGATCTCTGAATTTTCTTACTAAAGACTGGCTTTCAATATCTAGCCACACCCTAGGGTGGATGTCAGATACATTTTTGTTGTTGCTGTTTTTAACAAAACATCTGGAACTTATTGACGGTATGCATCAGTGATGGTTTTCAGTAAAATTGAAGCCAAAATCTTGGTGGAGTGTGAGTGCATCATGTTTATGTCATTCTTTATGTGTCAAATTCACAGTCCAAATGTTGGTTCTTACCTACGGTGGCAGGAGTCCCTGGTAGGCGCGAACGGTTAAGCATTTGGCTACAAATCGAAAGGTTGGCAGTTTGAATCCATCCAGAGGTGGCTTGGAAGAGCAGCCTGGTGATCTGCTTCCGAACAGTTACAGAAATTGACTTGACAACAACTAGTTTTTACCTACTGTGGCATCTGAAAACATAATTAAGCACCATCATGTGATTTGAGGGATTTCAGCTAAAGACGATACACAGTATCCAGGTGAAATAGCAGGTTAATAATTCAGCAATATTAATATTACTGTTAAATAAATTTCTAAATGCTTAGGAAAAGCTACTCCACAAACATGCATCCTTAAATATATATATTTCATACAATTAGAAAGAGACATATTCTGATTCGGATTCTCAAAATGCAAGCATATTCTCTCATGATCTAGATAATAAAATGAGAAGATAAAACTGGATGATCCTCAAACCTTGTTGCAGTAGTGGAGCGGGGTCCCCTGGGGGTTGCAGGGCAATTCTGAGGCTCTTGACCTGCTCTCAACAGCTGTTTGGTGGAAGTCTCTACAGAGTTCATTAGCAGAACTCCTGGTTGGGACCATGCTAACTGGATCCCTTTACCATCGTCACCACACTCCCTTTTATCATATCCCTCCATTATCACTTGTCCCCCTTCCCGGCTTGTTCCATTAGCACTTCTACTCTCCTGAGAGGAATGAACTAACTCTCTCTCTCTAATTCTCTCTCCTCTCTTTCACTTTTCCTTCCTTCCTTGTCGTGGCTGTTTCTCTCAAGCAGACGCGTGGGTTTCTGGGTACATTTCTTTTTCTCCCTCCATCAAGCAACTGCTCTTGACTAGTTTCAGTTCCTGTAATGAATAGAACTACCTGAATACCTTATATCCTCTGATGGAGGTGTGTCCTCTTCCTCTGTGTGGAGGCAGGGAACAGAATTGGTTAAGAACACAGACTTTGATGTTAGACTAGAACTGGATTGAAATCTCAGTTCTGACATGCTGTGGAATGCAGTTCACACTACTTAATCTCCTTTGGTTATCATTTACACATCTGTGAAATGAGGAGAATGGTATCTACCTAATGGATATTATAGACATTATGGAAACCATTGTTTGAAAGGCACTTTATGCAGTGCCTGGAACAGAGCAAGGGCAAAATAAAGAGCAGCTCCTTTTCCAATGGTAAGATATCTGTTGGTCAGGTAAGACTGGTCTCAAATCTTTGGCTTTACTAAACTCCATTTAAGTCATTCCTCATGACCGTCCTGGTGAGGCTGTCCACCCTGTAGGCACTTCTTTCTTCCATTCACGTGTTCATTCTGGGCCCTACTTAGAACATACATTATAGCTTATCCCCAGGTACTTCCTGCCCATCTGCCGCAGTCACAAGATTAATCTCTGGGAAATTACCATCTGATAAACTTTAAGGCATTATTTATTCCTTCCAGCCACTGTGTGTGCACTGTAATGACCCCGGAGCGGCGAGGGGGAAATAGGGATGGAAGGAGGGTGGTGAGGGAGAGCAGGGAGTCCCTTTAACATCTTGTAGCTATTGTTGGGTACCACACAGTCTATTTTCTACTCACAATGACCCCATGTGACAGAGTAGAACTGCTCCATAGGGTTTTTAAGGCTGTAATCTTTATGGAAGCAGATTGCCAGGCCTTTTCCCCATGGAGCCACTGGGTGGGTTCGAACCGTCAATGTATCAACCAAGCGCTTAACTATTGCACCACCAAGGCACCTTTTATTTTGGTTTTGTTTTTCTTTTTAACATCTTAAAGGTCTTCTATTCCCAAGGGTAGAATTCTTGGCAATGGACCAGTTGTTCGGTCAGAGGAGCTATTCTGGGTCAGCACCTTCCCTGCCTGCTCACTGGCAAGCCTATTTCCAAACTCTCCCTGGCTTCTTGACTGCAAATAGCTGCTGTGTTTATTGCATATATGCTGAGTGGGAAGAGTATCAGGAAAACCACTATGAGCCTGACACCATGCTAAATATATTTAATTTTTTGTGAATCATTTGCAATCTTATTTCCTTCTCGAAATATTTGAACCAAAAAAAACCAAACCTATTCCTGTTGGGTCGATTCCAACTTATCGTGACCCTATAGGGCAGAGCAGAACTGCCCCATAGGGTTACCAAGGAGTGGCTGGCGGATTTTAACTCCTGACCTTTTGGTTAGCAGCCGAGCTCTTAACCACTGTACCATTAAGCCTCCAAAAATATTTGAGGTAGGTATTTTTATCCCCATTTTACAGAGGAGAACACTGACCTTCAGAGAAGTTAAACAGCTTGCCTTAAATCGCTCAGCTAGGAGATGACTGAGGTCTTTCTGGCCTGAAATCTGGCTTCACTTGCTACATCATTCTCATACTGCCTGTCTCTTGAGGAATTCTGAAAAATGACAACTCTCTACATCTTTTTTCCCTCAACAGCATTTCATTCATGTTCAGAGACGGAGTTTTTTTTAAAGGACCAGACAGTAGTAGTGCCTAAGTAGTGCCTAGGGATCACTGTTTCTTCATTACCAAAACCTGGAAAACCAAACCCATTGCCATAGAGTCAGTTCGGACTCATGGCGAACCTATGTGTCAGAGTAGAACTGAGTTCCATAGGGTTTTCTTAGCTGTAAACTTTTCTAAGTAGATTGCCAGGCCTTTCTTTCACAGAGCTGCTGGGTAGGTTTGAATCACTAACCTTTCAGTTAGTAGTAAAGACCAAACCACTTTTGCCACCCAGGGACCTTGTTTCTTCATTAGGAAGGAGGAAAAGCTAGAAGGAAGAGCTAGGTGCCTTCTGCACAGAGGTCCATGCAAATAACTTCTGATCTACCAAATAGTCATAACGATTTCTTCGACTTCTGTTTGGGCGGTGATGCCCTGTCCTGGTCCTCTTTTTGTTTAAACAAAGAAGTAAGGATGTTTATTTTCATTGTATTTGGCTTTCCTTGTAGCATGATTTTTTCTAGAATTCGCCTGCTTTCATTTAGATACAAGTTTTCCACCAGAGTTTATATCAGAGTTTTTTGAAGCTAAAGGCAAAATGAGCACTGGCTTATGTTCCTGTAGAATAATATGTACTTGTTGAACACTTAAAAATGGGTAAGAAAGGGGTTAGTTACAACTGGTAACTTTCAAATACTGCCCCTTTTTGCTTGGACACATGAATATCTGCCATTTTACTTGGTAAAAAGAGTTCAACTCACCTTCAGGGCATAAAATTCACTTTCGTGGCATAAATTCTGCAATGTTTTGTGTAATTCTCCATTGTTTTGTGAACTGATGAAATTTCAACAGCCGTAAAACACTGATTTTTCCACTTAGTACTGTTTATGGTCAAAAAAGAAATCACACGGAGAGGAAAAAATGAAGATTTTGAGTTAAATTTTGCAAACAAATGGCCTGCAAGCTGAATCACACTCGTAGATATTTCTGGTTTGGCTCTCCCAGTATTTCGGCTCTGGAGTTTGTTTCACTTAAATTAGTTGCCAACATTTAGAAATTAATAGATTTCATATACAAATCCAAGTGTCTAGTATCCCTGGAAAGATCAGAAAACTGGATTTGGGGTAGCAACTTTCTGCTTTTGTGGGGCTCACATGTGCTCCGTTTTGCTCCAGTTCTCTTCTGGCTGACTTATTTATTCGATTTGCTTAGCTCCTGAAGGCATTTGAGTTTCTCGTCCCAGGTTTAAGGAATAGCGTTAAGGTTATATTTCAAACAAATTAATTTTTTATCTGCTTCCTAATCACCTCTCTTACCACCTGTCGCCTCCATTTTTTCTGAGTGGATGCTCAAAAGATCAGACTAGCGCCCAGAATTGACTTCTAGCCACCAGGCAACCACTAACTAGAACAGACTTAGGCCACCACAGAGCAATGGCAGGGACTAGAGGTCTCCTGCTGTGCCAGGCTTTCACTGTTTTGTTTCTAAGTCATGGGAGGATCCAGAGGCATCTTAGGGAGGAGCTTCGGTAGTCAAGACCATAGCCACCACTCCAGTATGGAAACGCTTCAACATTTAAACCAGCTGTACTGCTGTGCTGGGCCTAACCATGGGGAATCAGCTCTGCCTTTGTTTGAGGAGAAGTAGATGGTGTTCCTGCCTTTGCACACGCCCTGTACTAGTCTGGCTCTGTTTTCTCTGCATTAGCCCTGTGTACGTGTGTGGGGGGGTGGGGAGGGTGGTGGGTGGGTGCATGGATCGCATTTTCTTACTAGATTTTAGCTTTACAAAGATAACACTTTGCTGTGTATAAGGTTCCAGTTGCTGTCAAGTCAGTCCTGACTCATGGCGACCCCATGTGTGTCCGAGCAGAGCTATGCCCCACAGGGTTTTCGAGTGCTGATTTTTTGGACATAGATCGCCAGGACTGTCTTCCAAGGTGCCTCTGGTTGGCCTCCATTCTCCAACATTTTGGCTAGCGGTCTATACAAGCCAGACAGCCCATAAGTATATATTAGATGGAAAGGAATTATTTACTCCAAGTCTCTGTAATATCCATAGTCATATGATAAGTGAAACCATGTTTGGTTTCTTTATGCGTGTTTGATTTTCAGACAGGAATATTTCATACCAAGAAGTAACCCAGTCAGCACTGTCCTATAGAAACCTATCTGACCAACACATAAAGCATCTTAAACCAACTAATCTTTAACCTTTAAAATTCAAACATAAACAGAAGAAGAATTCATGGATTTGCTAATTGTCTTATCCTGCTGTGGCCTCTAAGAGGTATTTTGTCTTTAGCTACTACCTACAATAATTAAAGCAGAACCTAAGAAAATCAGACAAAAAGTATAAAGGTCATTTTTGGATCACTAGATATTGATAGTGCTTTTTATTTTGTCCTCTACTATAATTTTAAGCTTTGAAAAATTGTAATACAGCTGAAAACAATAAGAAGAAATAATTGCTAGAGGAAATATTTCCATTAAAGTGGCAGATTAGGGAGAAAGTCAAAATTTCTGGCTGAATACAAATTTTCTATGTTTAATTACAGAATGTTCTTAAAAAATGGTAGAGGATTTTTCTAGTAAAATCCATTAAAGGAGGGTGTATTAATAGAGAAGATTTGGCTCAAATGTTCCATGTGTTCCCCTGAAATACTTTCTAAATGAGACTTTTTGAGAAGCTTTATCATAGAGTCAAGGAATTTCATTCTGTTTAGACAGTACAGTGAATATTAATTTATACTTACCAGGGTTTAAGAGACTATTTCTCTTTGAAACAATGGATTTTCTTCTAACCCTGCCACCTTTTGTAAAAAAGATGTCTTTGGAGATACTGGTAAGGCACACACAGTGACTAAATTGACTTTATTAAATGAATCTGCTCTGTTATTTTGCACCAAAAAAAGAAAGAAAAAGGATTATATGTATTTTGAGATCAGATGACTTAAAATTCATTTTAAGAGAAAACACTAGTAATTGATGAAAACATTTTTCTTTCCAATCTCAAAAGATTTCATTTCCAGGTAACTATGCATGCAAACGGAGCTGTGGGGGTGCAGTGTTTAGGAGATCGGCTGCTAGCCAAAATGTTGGCAGTTCAAATCCACTAGATGCTTCTTGGAAACCCTATGGGGCAGTTCTACTCTGTCCTATATGATCACTATGAGCTTGTTATGGACTGGACGGCAACAGGTATACACGCAAACTTTCATTTTATCATAATGTCAAGATTATTATAATTACTTTGTTAAAGCGATCTATAATATCAAAGTTTAGATTACACAAAGAATGGCTAGTCAATTCCATTTTCAAAACAACTCTACTGAGGCACAATAATGTTAAAAAAGAAATTCTAGCCAAACTAGAATCCTATCAGTAGAGGGCAAGACAAGGGCTGTGCTCTGGTTGCATTGGCCTGGTTTGCCTGCCTCTTCTCATCCTCTCCAGAATTCTGGGCTAAGTCCAGGGTCTTCAGCTGGCAGAGCTTAGCGAAGGCTGTCAGCACCAAGATGATAGCAGCAAAGCTGAAACAAGGGGCTGCCTGCAGTCAGATGCTGAGTCACACAGCAGGAGATGCTGGAATAGAGTCAGGCTACTGGAGAGGAATCCAAAATCAGTAGGCTCTGTTGTGGGAGGACATCTTTTGAAGACCCACAGAGTTTACCAGTCTTAAAGGTGCAGTGCTTTGTAACAGGGACATGACAAATAGCTCCAGCAGTATGGGCCTTTTATCTTCAGTAGAAGATTAAAAGTGTCTCCTTATTTCTTCATGCCTTACAAGCTGATTGACCATAACTTCTTGTGAGCTTGCGTGACCAAGCCCAGTCAAGGACTGCCATTAATTGTTTTGCCCTAGTTTACTAAGACTTCTGGGTTAAGCTGACCCTTCAGTTGAGTTTTCTGGGGAACTTTAAAGGGTCACCTTAATACTATGGTAAGTCTTCGACACATCTTCTCAGCCTCTTTGCATTTTCTGTTGATGTCAAGATATCTTTTCTGCTAAAAAGGCAATTGTCTAAGCCACAGGATTAAATCCTAGAGGCACAATTTGAGCAACTCATGGAGTGCCAACATTCAACTGAGCGTAGTTCTTCAGAGAAGGTCAAGTTGTTTGGTATGACTGAATTATTTGCTCCTAAAACTTGAGTCTAATATTAGTGAAAACAACATGGGCCTCAGTCAGAAGACCTGGGAACTTTTATTAACTTGATGACTTGGGTGCCAAACATAACTTTCTCCCCTTGAAAATAATTTCTAACTTATAGGCTTGTAAGAATTAATAACATGGTGCCTATGTCATTTTTTTTTTTTTATGTCATAGTTTTGGAAACCCTGGTGGCGTAGTGGCTAAGTGCTATGGGTGCTAACCAAAAGGTCGGCAGTTCGAATCCACCAGGTGTTCTTGGAAACTCTATGGGGCAGTTCTCCTCTGTCCTATAGGGTCTCTATGAGTCGGAATCTATTCGACGGCACTGGGGTTGGGGAGTGACGTAGTTTTAAATAAAACACTACACAATTTGTTGAATAATTGTGGTTGTTTTTTTTTAATACTTTGCATATAGGTGAGGTCAAGCAACAATGGGAAGCCAACTTGATAATATGAATCTCTTATAGGGTTGTTCTGAATCAGAATTGATTCAATGGCAGTGGGGTTTTTTTTTTCCTTTGGTTTGGTTTTAACAAGAAAATTTGTTTTCTTTTTATATTTCTGTTCTGAATCATTGAATTATGTACCTATATGAAATATATGGTTATTTTCTAAAGATCTCAAATTATAGAAACACAGGTGGTGGCCGTATTTACAATATAAGTGTATTCTCCCTTAGTCCTTCTCCCTTGATGCCCAGTACTTCTTTATTTCCTTCCATGGGTCCTTTTTCTTTTACTGTTTCTTCTGGTTCTCTAGTTTTTCTCTCATTACAATTTTATTACATACCATGAATTTAATGACAGCTTATATAACCAAAATTCCTCAACCTGCATTTTTAGCTCTGAAATTTCACCTGAACTCTAGAGTAATGTACACCTAGGTAGTCAACAGATATCTGAGCTGTGCCCTCTCTAATCCCAAGCTTTTAAACTTGCTTCTTTTTCTATATTCCATTCTTTGGACACACTCCACCCAAATCCATTCTCCTCTGGAGCTAGGATTACCTTCCTTAAATGCCAATCTGATTATATTATGCCCTAAAACCCTTCTAATTACTTTCCAAAAGGCAGTGGTAGTTTAGTGGTAGAGTTCTCATCTTCCACATGGGCGACCCAGGTTCAATTCTTAGCCAATGCACCTCACGTGCAGCCAACACCTATCTGTCAGTGGGGGCTTGCATGCTGTTATGATGCTGAACAGATTTCAGCAGAGCTTGCAGACTATGTTTAAAAGGCATAGTTTTTAATAGTATACGTCAAAGACACAAACTAAGTTTTCCATGTACACTCACGGGAAGAAAATCCTCGCAATCTACTTCTGAAAATCAGCCAATGAAAACCCCATGTATCACAACGGTTTGATCTGCAACCAATCATGGGGATGGTCCAGAATTGGGCAGCATTTTGTTTGGTTGTGTGTGGAGTTGTCATGAGTCAGGGGCTGACTTGATAGCACCTAACCAACTGCTTCCTATTACCTTTATACATGACATTAATATCTGTTTATTTCTCCAAACTCAACTCTCATGCTTCTCACCTCACAGAGTTGATTTGTGATTTCCCAAGTGTGTTAGGCAGCTTCTTGCCTTCACGCTACTATTATGCTGCTCTCTCTGCCTAGAATGACTTTTCTGGCTTTACCTGCCTCGCAAGTTCCTATTTAACAGTCAAATAATCAAAACATCTTTTGTAATATCTGTCACCATATCCTCTAAGAAATCTCTCCTGCCTGCCCTCACTTCCAAGGAGAGTTAATTGCTTCTATTATTGTACCTAGTAGGCTGTATTGCAATTATTCGTTTATGTGTCTGTCATGGACTGAACTGTGTTCCCCAAAAATACGTGTATCAATTTGGCTAGGCGATGATTCCCAGTATTGTGTGATTGTCCACCATTTTGTCATCTGATGGGATTTTCCAATGAGTTGTAAATCCTACCTCTATGATGTTAATTAGGTGGGATAGGCAGCAGTAATGCTAATGAGGCAGGACTCAATCTACAGGATTGGATTGTGTCTTGAGGCAATCTCTTTTGATATATAAAAGAAAGAGGTGAGCAGAGAGACAAGGGGATTTCACACCACCAAGAAAGCAGCACCAGGAGCAAAGTGCATCCTTTGGACCCGGGATTCCTGTGTAGAGAAGCTCCTAGTCCAGGGGAAGATTGATGACAAGGACCTGCCTCCAGAGCTGACAGAGAAAGCCTTCCCCTGGAGCTGACGCCCTGACTTTGGCCTTCTAGCCTACTAGACTGTGAAAGAATAAACTGCTGTTTGTTAAAACCATCCATGTGTGGTATTCTGTGATATCATCACTAGATAACTAAGACAGAGGGAGAGAGAGAAAAAGCAAGGAAGGAAGAAAACCAAAAGCACATATTTTATTAACAGAACGGAAGCAATTACCTTATTTTTCCAAAGATCTCGATTCCTCTTTTCTTCCTCCAAGCCCCACCTTCCCTCCTTATTATCTTCCAACTTTAAAATGTTTTATGGGCTAAAAAGTAAAGATAAATACAAACACCAAAATGTTTGTGGAAGGGCTGGATTACAGGCCATGACAAATATTGGGAATAGTTACCGTATGTACTGTGCAGACAGAGTAAGCAAATGCTGCCATTTTGTTAAGGTTAATTGGAATGCCAAGTACAGAAAATCAGTGTGTTCTACAATAACACCACCCTGTTAACCTGTGTTTTGGTCAAAGTAATTTTTAAATAGTATGTTCTGCTAAATTCTTGTATCCTTGTCTTCTCGGTCAGAGTGGATATATACGTGCGGCTTGTGTAAATGTAGTTCTTCAAAGTTTAGTTGATCTGGTGGCTATACTACTCAAGCATGTGTCACATATTTTTCACTCAAATGGACAACTTGCAATTTTCAGCCATTCCAGGGCAATAGTAACTTCTACTCCGTTCTTTTTGACGATTCTTTCAAAGCCCTTTGATGATTATGCACATCATATGACTTAGAGCTATGTCTGCACATTTTCCAGCTTCCCAGTTACACATATTATAGTTGTTTGATGCTAAAGAGTTATAGTGCATAACCACATGGAGAATGAAAACAGAATTTTAATGGATTTCAAACAAGAATAGGAGCATACACCTAGAGGGAAGTACTCTATACTTCCCTTGAGTAATGATAGCACCATTTACGTGAGTACAAGCCAACTCTTTCTTCTCGTCTAAAAGGCCTAGTTTTTAATAGTATATGTCTGAGACGCAAACTAAGTTTTGCACGTACACTCACAGGGGAGCTTTACACTCCTGGAGTAATGATTAATGAAGTTTCCTCAGTAGACTTTTAGTCACAGTCATATGGATTTTATTTTCTCCTTCATTTAGTCACAGATTTACTTATTTGTCTTTATGGGCAGCTTCTGACCTTGGAATCTGTGCAAGCACACTTAGGCAAAAGTACAAGAACAATAGTTCTGGAAAATGCAGGCCAGTGTTACTGGGAACTCTTGTCAGAAATTAACTGTAGTTAAAGAGATCTGACTATTTTCAAGCCTTTCATTTTCCATCCTTCCCTATCAATCCCGTAGCACTGCAGATGAAAGCTCACCATGGAATTTTGAATTTGTGCCTGTGACACATTTAAAGAAAGTTCTTTAAATTTTCTTCTATCATTTCATACTAAACTCAAGAGTTATGCTATGTCAGGGGTTGGTGACCTTTGGTATGTGTGCAAAAAATGGACTGGTAGATGATTTTGAGGGACAACATCTTAGGTACATTCCTTCTTCCTGACATGAATAGTCCTTTCCTTCCTCTACATGTCCCTCCTCTTAGCTCCAGGAGGACTTTACACCCACCAAAACCCTTATCCCATTTCTCTTTTAGTTTGGTTTCTACTTGCTAAAGGTAACCTTAAAGGAGACATGAGGAGACAGAGGAGTCTTAAGAGTTTTAAGGCTGGAAGGAGGGGGGATTGAGGGATAATATCATATTTATAGCTGGGCAGCTAGATTCACTGCAGCCGAGATCATAAGATCATAAGTAAAAAAAAAAAAAAATTTTTTTTTAATAAGTAGACAGTTACAAATTGCTTCCTCAGTCCAAACTTCATTTTTAAAACTCATTTCTTTTATTCATAGTTTCAACAAAGAGAATCTTAGATATTTGTTATAAAATTTTACAAATATTCTTATAGTTTCATTCCTCAGTCATCCTGTTTTTTTTTTAACTATTTAATTCCTATCAAAATTTCTTTTTATAGACACCTTTTCTAATCCTGTGACCAATGTCACTGCTTCCTTCTGAATTGTATCCAAGTTATCTTCTCTTAGGTTGCCAATAACCAGATGTATCACAACAGTAATGTCCAACATTCCTACATGCTATGCTGTTATTGGAAACCCTGGTGGCGTAGTGGTTAACAGCTACAGCTGCTAATCAAAAGGTTGGCAATTCGAATCCGCCTGGAGCTCCTTGGAAACCCTATGGGGCAGTTCTACTCTGTACTATAGGGTCACTATGAATTGGAACTGACTTGACGGCAACAAGTTTTTGGGTTTTTTATGCTGTTTATATATATATATTTATATATATATATATATACGTATCCCTTTTAAATTCATTTCATTAATTGCAAAGATGAGGCTACGGATGAATTTGAAACTATTCCTTTGTGTGTATCTGAGTTCAACAATTGCTTTGGGGGATAAAAAAAAAAGTAGATTGAAATATTCCGGTCTCTTGCTCATTTTGCAGCCCCAGTCTGAGCACCAGACTTAAATTTATTTATAACCATGAACAATAGTTTTCTCCTTACATTTAGATAGTTTAATTTAACTCTTAAATTATACCACTTAAATTATGGCTCTTGAGATTACTTTTTTTCCTGAATGCTTTTCCAACTTAGTTAGATTTCCTTGAATTTGAATCAAATTTTCCAAGGGATAAGCAAAATCTCCTTTCAGGATTTCATGCTTAAGATGAATAAGCAGGATCCCCCTTTCATTATCCAAGTCAAGGATAAACTGTATGAAATCTATGGCCTTAGTACCATCCAGGAGGTTCCTCTTTGTTGGTGTTCCAGAATGTGTAAATTAGAAACAATATTTCTCTACTGCTTGGCCATAGCCATCACAGTCTGGGAAATGAACACTGAATTCCCAAGCTGTTTGCTAAACTTGGGTATCTCATATTACTGAGAAAGAGTTAGGTAGGAGAGCACAGATGGTTGTCCTCGGCAATGCTGTTGAGACATTAGAGTTTTTTGGGGGGGAGGGGCTAAGGAGGGGGCCTTGAGGTGGACATGGGTTGGGGAAGGAAAACTCCTGGAAGACAAGAGCCCTGTTCAATATATAATGAATTCAGAATAGTCAGCTCAATGCCTCATGTGATATTTGAAAAACTGCTCAACATTAATTGTAGGCATTGTTTCTGAGTATAAAACAGTAATTTATTTTTTAAGGCATGTATCAGAATTGGTTTTGCATGTGTAACATGTATGTATATGAGAGACAGAGGGAGAGAGAGAGAATTTAAAAGTGATAAATGACAAACAGATTCATCTCACCATTCTTTAGGGATTAGCCAGAGCTGAACCCGTGTTTACTAAGTCATAGGCAAATGTTCTTTTCCACTTGCCATCACCCACACATAAATATCCTAAACACAACAGCAACAGGTGATTCTGTTATGGTTGAAGCTTACCTATCTGAATTTTATCTCTTCCTCGTAATGAATTATGGCCTTTGCTACGACCTGATAAAATTTTTATCAAAATTAGCAATCCATTTCCATTGATTGCATCACTCATCTTTAGCACCTTTCATATTTTATTTATACATATCTGACTTTTTTCAGTGACTTAGTAAATAAATTTAATGATAAAAGAAGATATTCTGCATATGCTTAAATCAGGAGATTGTAATATTTCAGCTGTTTTATTAGAAAGTTCTAAAACCTTTCAAATCTAAATTACAGATAAAATGTTGAATTCTAGCTTTATCAATTACAACCAAGAGAGAAAAAAAATGTATGCTACAGAGGTCTGTCTTTACAGATTTTATTCCTTCTTTAAATAATTTTCTTTATAAATTAAGTATGTATTTAACAAGAAAAAAAGGTATATGGTGTGTGTATAGTTGTGAGCCCTTAAATATTGTGTATGTGCTTCACAGAACTTTGGATTTGACTAGGCGTCAAGAATATCCTAATTCTCTGCTAATAATTTTTTATGTCTTATAATCAGAAGGATTTTCCAGAGACTAACTTCTGGCTCTTATTTCTTCACTGAAACCCAGTACTTCCAGCACCGGGCACCACAGGATCTATTCATATCACAATGCAATCTCTGACTCTGCACCTTAGGCCACTGTACTGAGTGAGTCAGCCCAGTGGGCAGTGAAATATTTATAGAAGCCATTGCTACATCTGTATAGCTAACAATAACTTCACTATACATGGAAGTGACAATAAGCCTCATAAATATATCCTGCTAAGCCAAAATAAATGTATCGCCCACTCAACTTCCCCTTAGCTGGATCCTGAATATGCTTACAGTTCCAGTACAATAACGAGCTGGTAAATGTTTAACAGCTGGTCTCCACTATGCAGTGTATGTACATATAAATGTACAGACGGTTATTTTAGATTTTGTTGACATAAGGGTATGTAGCACACAATTTACAAATAATAAAAGTATACAATACTCTAAATCCCATATAGTCAATTCATTCTTAACAGAATGTTTTCATTGAACAGCAATAAAAAACAACCAACCAACAAGTAGACAAAACTTGAACAGAATAGAATAGAATGATAGCCATTGAAAAATGTTTATTCCTATCCCTTTTCCTTCGTTTTCAAGCCTTGAGGTAGTCCCTATTAACAGTTTCCTTCCAGGCATTTTTAATGGAAACAACAAGATGTATTGATTAAGAGCCCAAATACCTGGGATCCAATTCTGGCTGTGCCATCTACTCTTTATGTGATCTCAGGCAAGTTACTTTACCTTTCAATTCTTCATTTGAAATTAGGAACAATAAAAGTACTTACCTCAGAAGGTTTGTGTGAGGATTAAATTGGTTCATATGGAGAATTTAACAGTTAATTAACAGTTAATTAGGATTAAAGATTATATGTATATACATATATATGTAGTAACACATAACTTTACATATAAATAAATCTACAAATTAAAGAAGGAAACACTGCAAACTGACTTGAATTTTGGAAATATACACCTAGTATGAAAAAGGTTATCACCCCCTTTAGTTTATGTTCATTGAGTCATACAGTCACACATTTAACAAGTGTTTATTAATCAGATAATAGGTATAAGATATTGTACTAAGCATAATAGGCATATTTAAGCATGAATAGTCATATCCTCGAGCCCTGGTAATGCAGCGGTTAAGAGCTACAGCTACTAACCAGAAGGTTGGCAGTTCAAATCCACCAGCTACTCCTTGGAAACCCTATGGGGCACTTCTTTTCTGACTATAGGATCGCTATCAGTTGGTATTGACTCAATGGCAATGGATTTGGTTTCTTTGGTTTTAGCTATATTCTATTCTCAAGGAGCTTAAATTTTAGTAATCAAATACATGTATCTCCTGGGTGACACAAATGGGTTATGCTTGACTATTAGCCTAAAAACTGGTTTGAACCCACCCAGTTTCATCTCAGAAAGAAGGTCTGGCGATCTGCTTTTGTAAAGAATATAGCCAAGAAAACTCTGTGGAGAGGTTCTACTCTGTAACATGTCAGGCCGTCACAAGTCGTAACTGACTCTGCAGCAACAAGTTAGTTTAGTTTATATACATATACGTATACGTATACGTGTATGCATTTATGTATGTATTATAGGATACATATATATATACAAAAGTACTTGTATATATATATATAATATATGGTGCTCTGGTGGCACAGTGGTTAAGTGCTCATCTGCTAACAAAAAGGTCGGCAGTTCGAATCCACCAGCCACTCCTTGGAAACCCTATGGGGCAGTTCTACTCTATCCTATAGGGTTGCTATGAGTCAGAATCAACTTGATGGCAACATTTTTTAAATTTTTTAATATTATATATATATATAGGAAACCCTGGTGGTGTAGTGGTTAAGAGCTACAGCTGCTAACCAAAAGGCTGGCAGTTCAAACCCACCAGGTGTTCCTTGGGAACTCTGTGGGGCAGTTCTACTCTGTCCTATAGGGTCGCTATGAGTCGGAATCAACTCAACCACGGTGGATTTGGTTTTTGGATATATATATATATATGAGCATATACAAGCATTAAAGAAAGAAGATATCTGTTGAGTGTATGAACAGAATCAAAGTATAGAGCTTTGGGTTCCCAGATAGAAGAGATGGCTCCTAACCAGTGTTGTGTGCAGTGGCATCAGGATCTGGAAAAGGAATCATAGCAGTGGAAGATTTAGTCTGATTCATGCAAACAGGTGCCAAGTGGTGAGTTAAAGGCTGAATTGCCACCAGGTTAAAACACACAGTGTTTTAAAGGTTTTTTTTGCCACGATTTAAAAATTGGAGTCCCCCCCCCATAATAGTCTGTATTTTTGGCGCTCCTGGAATGATCTGGCAGCATTTAATCTTTGTTTCAAAATTGCAACAATCATTTGGAGCCGAGTAGTGGAAAGAGCTTCTACTCTGTGGTTGACCTTGTCTGGTTCTTTGAGGGCCTTGGTTTAGGGAGGGCCACTACAGACAGAAGAAAGAAAGAGAGAGAGAAAGAAAGAAAGAAGGACAGAAGAAAGGAAGGAAAAAAGGAAGAAGGGAGGGAGAGAGGGAGAGAGGTAGGGAGAGAAGGAAAGATGAAAGAAAGGAAGAAAGAAGGAAAGAAAGAAAGAGAAAAACATTGCAATAGTTCAAAAGAGGTTAAAAAAAAGATTAGAATCAACAGTTACAGAAGTGAAAAAGAAAGGCTAGATATGAGGAAAAAAAAAGTAAAAGTAGAAGCAATATCTTTGAGTGCCTAATTGGATTTAGGGGGCAAAAACCAAACAAAAAAACACCCCAAACAAAAGACAAAAGTAGAAGAGGCAAAGATTACTTTCCAACAAAGGCGACTGAAAAAATGCCAAAAAAATGCGGTCTTAGATTGGAGACTGCATTGAAGAAAAGATCTCAACATCATTTTTATATAAAATGAATTAAAATTGCTGAGAGACAATCCAGATAGACGTAGTCAGATTGTGTCTGGAAGTGTGGTATCAAAATTCAGTGAAGTGGATTGAACTGAAAGCACAGCTTTGATAATTGAAGGAGTGTCTACAGGTGGGTTTGGTAAGAGAAAGAGTCATGGGAGAAGAAAATGAAGGTAGATTCAGAACCAGTGTATGTCAACAGAAAGAATTGTCAGTCAGTTTTCTGCTGTAAAACCATATCTAGATAGTGGCAGTGCGGTGTTATGGAAAAATCACAGTTGGGGGGGGTAGGCATTTCTTCTCCTCAGTCAACATGCCTTTACAGCTGCCTACATGGTCTATATTAGGGAGATGAGAAAGCCCTGACCCACATTGTCCCATGGAGGAGAGAAGGCCACTAATCTCCCTATGGTAAAAAAAAAAAATGGTAGGTAATGAGAAATACAGGGAATTTGTTCATGGTAGGAAGAGGCATTGGCGATAAGAAGCTAAGAAGTAGATTAAAAAAAAAAATTCTACCTCTGTTTCATCCAAAAAAAACCCAGACCCATTGCCATCAATTTGATTCCGACTCATAGCAACTCTATAGAACTGAGTAGAACAGCCCCATAAGTCTCCATGAAGCAGCTCTCCTAAATTCTAGTTCCTGTACATACTGAGCCCTTGTATATCCCACCTGCACCTAAAATTCAATATGCATCAGAAAGACCAAGTGTTTGGACTTTGTACTCAGAAAGATTTCTTTTTGAACCCAGCTTTGCCAGTTATTAGCAGTAAGATTTGGGCAAGCACTTAAGCTCTCAAAGCCTCAGCTTGCTTACTTCTCAAAAGGAGATAATAATATACATCTCATTAGGACTCCTGAAAGTATTGATTGAAATAATACATGCAAAACATCTAGTGTCTGACAACTAACTAATATTTCAAAATGGTGGTTAACATGAGGCAGAAGCAAGACACTATAAAAAGTTGTCCCAGGAACCCACTGCCATCGAGTCGATTTTGACTCATAGTGACCCTATAGGGCAGAGTAGAACTGCCCCATAGAGTTTCCAAGGACAGCCTGGTGGATTTGAACTGCCGACCTCTTGGTTAGCAGTCGTAGCACTTAACCACTACGCATGGAAAAGACAGAAATACAGTTACTGAACTGAGTCACAGACAGGTGGTTGTATGTAAATTAAAAGACAAGAGCTCAAGGTATAAGGCAAAAGGAACACAGCCCAGCCAGCTTGGTTTGAGGCTAGCCTGTTAAGTTCCTGTTTGCTTTGGACAGTATTTGTCCTAGAGTCTTATGAGATCTGAAATTATATCTGGGCTTCAATAAGAGAGTGTGATTGGGGCAGGTGGCCAAGTCAATTACTTCAGAGTGAGCAAAGAAATGCTGTCAGGAAAAGCAAAGTTCTGGCTAAGGAGGAAAGTGGATGATGCCTTTGTGGATAGCAGAAAAATTTAGGGAAAAATTTTCACAATCCATAAGGCACAATATAAGGTCTTGGCAGGCAATGGGTGTCTGGAGTGAGGAAAGACTGAACTAGAAGAGGTTCTGCGTTTGGAGAGGACAGCCAAGGAAAGGGTTTGCACTGTGGTGATAAGTGTGGGCAGGAAAGACATTTTTAGGCATGAACGAAGGGAAGAGGTGACAGGCAAACTCTGAGTAGTTTGTAAGGAGAACCAGCCAACACATTAGAAATAGGTTATTGATGAGGGTATCACGGGCCTTGTGTATGAGATCTTTACTGCAGGCTTGCTCAAAGTAAGTTTGTCCAAGTAGCACCAAGTCTCAGCTCTTGATAAATGCTTGTCTTTTAATATGTTTGAACTGGGCTGAAGTAGGAAATGAAGCAGTTAGCCGTGGATAAGAACCTGGACCCCCTCAACTACTTCCATATGCATTAAAGGACAATCTATTATATGGCATCTGTTTAAATTAAATTGTTTAACGATTCTTGAAGCCTATTACATTCAACAGACATGCCTGAGTATCAGATGGTGCCAAAGTTGCCTCAACAACAGCATATTAGCCTATTGTGTGTTAAACTATACCTAGTGATAGTGGTAGTGATATATTCCAAAGTGTGAACTGGATTCCAAATTTTAGTCACTGAAAAATCCATGGCATACACAAATTAAAGACTTCCTTGCCTTCCATGTGGGAGACTGGGTTCCACTCCCGAACAAGGCATCTCCTGTGCAGCCACACCCATCTGTCAGTGGAGGCTTTCGTGTTGCTACGATGCTGAACAGGCTCCAGCGGAGCTTCCGGATTAAGATGGACTAGCAAAAAAAGTCCCAGATATCTACTTCTGAAAATCAGCCAATGAAAACCCTGTGGATCACAATGTTCGATCTGCAACCGATCATGGGGGTGGTGCAGAACTGGGCGACATTTTCTTCTGTTGTACTTGGGGCTGCCATGACTCAACTGCTGACTCAACAGTGGCTAACAACAAAAATCCGGGTTAAATATTGCTTGTTGCTTAGTTACTGCACTATTTTTTTTTTTTTTTAGTTACTGGCAATTAGAGTCCTTCCTCCACCTGTTATGCTTTTTTTTTTGAGAGACAGAAATATACCCAATAATGATATGTCACATAATTAAACTCGTGGATCAGTCCCATCTTGCATTGTTCCAATCAGGACCGGCTGTATCTTTCTAGAGTCTGTACCACATGCCGGAAGGATTGAAGCCCAAACTATCATGACCACCTCTGAACTGTTCTCCTTTTTCCCACGTGCCCATGTCTTTACAGTCATGTGTTCTTCTGTGCCCTCCCTGAAATAGAAACTTCCTTCCGTGTGGCATGTTTGACATCCACCTTAAGATATGGCCACTAAAGAAGAATTAAGGTATGTATCAGAGTGAAATCTAACTTCAGAATTTCACAAGACTAGGAAAAGATTTGTATAATATACGTTTTTGCTGGGCAAGTGGAAAGTCCTAATTCCTTTTCTTCGAAGGAGAAGATTTTTGATTCCTTCTAGCCGAGGAGACTTAATAGATGTAACAAGACTGGAGACTTGAGCTTGAGGAATTATATAATTTTAATACCTAGCATAAAACATCTGAGACAAACATACTTGAAAATTCTGTATGACACACGAGGAGGAAATCGGGAATAAAGAACCAGCTAAAGTGAATCTCTTGCCTGGGGTTAAAAGGAGGCCTGGGGAACTATTTCCATGACTGTGCTTTCCGAACTATGAAGTTAATACATTAATAGAGATGGTGCTAACTATAGCTTTTAAATAAGTTCATATTCAGCTTAGATGCTTAGTCTAGAAACTAGGGAATCTACAGCTGTAAGAGGATGTGGCTGCTCTAGGAGAAGAAAGGGTTAGGGGACACCATGACCGATTCAGTTCAGGAGACCGACAGTGGAGGAACTGGTTGGCAAAGCTTTACCCAGGGTGTCCCACTGTTGGAGAACTAAATACTTTGCAGATAAGGGAAATTTCCCTGTATTTAGGAGAGAGCTTAAGACAAATTTCAGTTAACCATGTTGCTGTCAAGGTAATTCCGACTCAAAGCAACTCTATAGGACAGAGTAGAACTGCCCCATAGGATTTCCGAGGCTGTTCAGAAGCAGGCTGCCACATCTTTCTCCCACGGATTGGAACCACTGGCCTTTCAGCTAGCAGCCAAGCGCTTAACTACTGCGTCACCAGGGCTCCATCAATTTCACTTAAATTAGTATGAAAGCCATTCTGTTTTCCCAACTTCAAGAGGCCTGAATGTCACAATGCAATTTATAGGTATGCCACTGAGTGAACTTTTACCGGAGAGTTTGGCCAACAGTTTATGTTTTACTTTTGGAAAAACTGAATGCTCTGGTGTTAAGAGTCACACCCCATGGGAGCTGGGAGCTATGGAACTCTGAAAGAGAGCTGTCTGCTCCCAACTGGGATCCACGCAGCAAGCATCCCAGTGGGGCCATTAATATTCCTACTCCAAGAAGATAAACCACGGTGATCTTTACCATCCTTCTGCTCCAGTGTTTTGAGGACCCTGCTTACAGTGCCCAGGTATGGCTCAGATTCCTTTAGAGTTGTCAATGTATTGTTTTACTAACTCTAGATTGGGATGGCTTGTTGACTTACCACTGTCATTTTATGTTATTGTTTTTTCCAGTTAAATCTTTGCAGATCTTAATAAGTTTTTTTTTTTTTAAATTTCTGCAGTTAGGTTTTAATACAAATTCATTCTCCCCCAACTTGGTTGATCCAGGTGCTGTGAGGTTATCTTACCACTTTCATCTGCCTTCATACTATTTGTCAAGGTAGCATCCACCTAGTTTAGTTGCAAGATGAAGTACCTTTGCTCACAGGAGACAATTAATTCAGTGAACCCTCATAATACCTGTTACTTAGCCAGAGAAATGAACCTTTATAACAAAATGTGTTCTTGTCTTTAATCTGCAGGTCTCTTCGTGTTCTCATGCTACACATGTGCCTGTGTTTTAAAAGTAGATTAGAATTGACAACAAATAGTCACGTGTCCGAATTTTTGACGGAAAATAAAATGAGCCCCTATGAACAGAAAGGCTAAAATTCATCTCTTCTTGGCCTAAGGTTTTCTTTCCTCAATATCAGTTATCAGTTTAATATAACATGGTTGACTTAACAATGATATATTTCAGGCTGAAGGCAGAAATGAATTTTGCATTATAAATTGTTTTGAGATGGACTCAAAGAGTATTTCATTATATAAGAAGGGCAGCAATGAAACACGTGTGGTGGTCTTTCCATCATTACTACCTGTGGCCCATTTGCGGAGATGACATTTTTCAGTGTGACAGGGAATATTAAGCAAGTGATAGACAGTTATTAGCTGAAGTCCTGATATATTTACACCATGGGAAAATGCACTTGGTATTTTCTTTCTGGCAACTGGTCTGCCGTTCATAATTTGATGGAAAATTGATTAATCACACATTTAACTCAATGCAAGATCTTCTGCACTGTAATAAATTATGGCCATTAATCAATAAGTACAAAGTAATTCCAGGAGTCTGGAGACATGCTGGTTTCTAATAGAAAAACTTGCACTTAGGCCTTCCTGCCAGTGACCACTTCATCTGAGGTATTTTGCACCTGCCTCAATCCAATTAGATGACATAATTAATGAACCTCAATGCCCTTGATAATTTGTTATACAAAAGAAAGAATGTTTTGGCACATCCATTAAAACCTGATGTACAATATTTTGCAGAAAAGGGGAAAAAGAATTGGTGAACCAATGCAACAGAGGAGCTTACGCGGAGAATCTTGGCGTTCCGGTGTAAATGTGGGAAGCAGCAGTCTTAACGTTGGGTGAAGATTCGGTTGCATTTGTTAAAAGAATTCACTGGGTTCTTTTTTTTCCATCAGAAAAGTGAACTCAGCCTGTGTGCAAAAAGTTGCATGCCATCTTGTTTCTTTTATGACAAATTAAATGGTGTGATTAGAATAAGTATTCAGGAAGTATTGTTTCAGAGGCAATCTAATAAATGTTTCCTTGGTTAAGTATCAGTTACAGTTTTACATATCACAGTCATTCTGCACCTGTTTTGTGCAACTAACAATAGGCTCTCAATAGATTTTTGTGAGGGAAAGCCCGGGAAGATAAAAAGAAACCCTGTTTACTGCTAATTCTGTCACTAGAAAACGCCAGGAGTAGACTGTGTTTAGAGACTTTGAAAAACAATTAGCTATGGATTATAGGACTGAATGGCCTTTCCTAACTGTACCTGGAAAATGCTTTGCCCGTTTAATGCCTTCTAAGCTGTCACCAAGCTTGAACTTCAGTCCCAGTGATTAATGAAAAGCTGCAGGGCACAGCTAGAAGCTAAAGTCTCAATTATGAAAAAGCAGTAACTAGTTTAATGTGCTGATGCTTTCATACTTAAAGTGACAGCTATGAAAAATGGCAATATTTCCAATCACACTTTAGTAATTTATCATTCATTTATTGGCATGTCCAATGTGCTTTTCTCCCACTGGTCCTTTTCTCTTTCTAGGCTTCTGGCACTACGACACTGAAGAATACAACGTGCTCTGGTTCTTTACAAAGCAGACCTTCCGTTTTGGAAGCTAGGGCCTACCACCATAAAGTTTTATGTACGTGCGTGTGCGTGCATAATTTACAATTAGCGTCATCATATAGCAATGAAGTTACAGATGTCTTGGAAAGAGCCTAGTTCAGGGACCCCTGTCTACTTCCAAGTCACAAACTGCCACCCTAATCCCTGACAGACATCTTGAATTATATGCTTTTGATTACAAAATGAAATAGACAAGGGTGGGTGGAGGAATCAGGCTAAGCCTACACGTACCAAGGGGAAATCAATCTAAATGTGTAGGCAGTAGACAAGTCTAAGCAACTTAAGGAGCAGTAAGTGAGGTAGGGGAAGACAGACATATTTTCCGTGGCAGTGACAGCAAGATATCTTGTAAAATTATTTAGTTTTAATTTTAGTGATACATTGCTTGGTCAATAGGTATGTTCATGTCTCTTGATATAGTTTTAGTACATTGTGTTAGGCTTTGTTTACTGTGGTATGTGGAGGGCTTAGCATAGTAACTGGCACAGCACCTGGTGAGTGGACAAATGAACAAAAAGTGAATCCATGAAGCCAGGGGCTTTCATTTTCATTAAACTTCTCAAATATGTTTGGGTGTCCACTGGCTGCTAACCAAAAGATTGGCAGTTAAAATCCACCAGCTGCTCCTTGGAAACCCTGTGGGGCAGTTCTACTCGGAATTGACTCAACGGCAAAGGGTTTGGCTTTTTATGTTGATTGGGTGTTACAATACTTCTGTTCTCCTTAATGGGAATGGAGGCACAAATAAATGTAATTAATAGTTCTTAAATTGCAACTGTCTAGGATTTTGTTGAATTTAGCTTTAAAAAATACTATGGGTTATTAATACTCATGAAATTCTTATAAATATTACAGGTAATATTTAAAAGGTGTCTTAGGTTCATTTGTTCTCTGGATTTTTTGTCATTAAAATTATTTTTCTTTAATTACACAACATGTTTTAAAGTTAAAACTGATATTTATACATCATAACACATAACTTCTCAATAAAACGAATGGTAGGAACTATTTTAGGAGCATAGAAAGAAAAGATACAATTAAAAAAAGATCTTACTTAACTATCTATACGGGACCAAATTGGGAATAGCAACTTGAAAGATTAATAGGAGGCTTAGCGGACAGTAAGTTTACGTCACTAGGGGAGGAACAATTTGGAAAATTGAGAATGGTTGTATAACTTGAAGAATGTAATCAATGTCACTGAATTGTACATGCAGAAATCGTTGAATTGGTGTATGTTTTCCTGTGTATATTTTCAACAACAACAACAAAAAGATCTTACTTATAATCTGTTAGTGGGCAACATATTTTGTTTTCTTCAATGGTGTCATCAATAATGGGAGATACCATGTTGCCTAGGTTTCAGATCTCAAATTTATAAATGACCATTTCTACAAATGAGGCCCTAAAACTCAAGCTTCAAAGCAGGTGGCAGTTTTGCCAGTAAAATATGCAAGAGACCGTTTTCAACAAAATGGGCTTAATGCACTTCCTACTTGTTTGTCCTGGTGGAAGGTCAATTTTGAACCATACAGCGGTTGGTACTGCGCCCAAAACCACATGGATCTTGGTTTTTGATGAGCTAATAAAACATCATATAAGCCCAGCAGTAAGAGTGGTCTGCACCTCATTCCTCTGGTAAATAAGAAAGTGGGTTTGATCTGCTCCTGTAAATAAAGCAGAGCAATGACAAGCTGTTCACATGGGCCTGAGCCTACCAAAACTGCAAATATAAAACTGGAGACTAGATTGAAAACCTAATTTTAAGTCCAACAGACTATTTTTCTTTACATAAAAAGACCAAAGGCAGAATTTTTATTTTGCAGATCAGGGTCTTTAATGCATTTGGAAAAAAGCAATGCAACAATGTAACTACATGGAAAAATTATGTCCCTTTTGGGCAATCATATTTAGCCGTATTAAAAAGTAGATGGCTTTGGTTAATTTTCTCTGTGATGTTTTTTTGTCTGTGAAGGGTTATGTAAAAGAGCATGGTCCACGTTTATTCTATTGCCTCTGAGTCAATGCAAATAACTAGTAAGGCTGTTTTAACTTTACATGCCGTTGGTTCCTTAAACAGTACATTGTCACTCTCATTTCAGTTTTCATATCTGTTGATTTTTATTTTTTTAATGACACTATTGTCTTCTTATACTATTTAACTTACTTAAGAATTTTTCTTCTCAAAATGCTTCCAATCATTTTCCAGAATTTAATCTTAAATTTAAAGCTGATCATACTCTATATTTAAGCCTTTATTACGGTTCTGATCTATTTCTTGAGCATGATCTGGGTGGGGGCTTTGACGACAAGCCGTAGTTTTCTACACATTTTACCAAACATCTGTGAATTTGCTAGCGCACTTTGAAATGTAGCGTGGGGTATTGTCCTGTAACTCTCTGTAGATACTGATCCAAGCCTCTGTCCACAGACATGTCTTTACTCACATATTTGGGTGCACACACATACCACTCTCAAACACATACACAAATATCATGTGAACACATACACACAACACATGCACACACACATACATCTCATGCAAACACACATATACCACTCATGCACATGCAAACACATCTCATGCAAACACACACAACACACACAAACACACATACATCTCATGCATACAACAGATCTATCTCACACATACACACATGTATATCTCATGCATGCACACACATGCCACTCACACGCAACACTCTACTCTGGGTATGAATAGAATTTCAGTTCTTTAATCAAGGCTATCAAACTCTATTCCCCTTTAGTTTAGTCCCAAACAGAACTTTTCTTTTTACTTAAACTATATACATATATATACACATAATACACATATATTTGTATATATATATAGACACACATATACACATATATATGCATATATATATGATTCTCTAAATAGTTTTATTGAGAGAAGGGAAGAAAAAGTGGTTAAGTCAATTTTAACTACCTGTTGTAACCAGGTGGTAGAAATACTGTATGTTGTTGTTAGGTGCTGTTGAGTTGGCTCTAACTCATAGTGACCCAATGTACAGCAGAATGAAACACTGCCCAGTCTTCTGCCATCCTCACAATCGTTGCTATGTTTGAGCCCATTGTTGCAGCCACTGTGTCACTCCATCCCATTGAGTGTCCTCCTCTTTTTTGCTGACCCTCTACCTTACCAAGCATAATGTCCTTCTGCAGGGACTGGTCCCTCCTGATAACATACCCAAAGTACTTGAGATCAAGTTTCGCCATCTTTGCTTCTAGGGAGCACTCTGGCTGTACTTCTTCCAAGACAGACTTGTTCATTCTTCTGGAGTCCATTGTATATTCTATATTCTTCACCAACACCATAATTCAAAGGCATCAATTCTTTTTTGGCCTTCCCTATTCATTGTCCACCTTTCTCATGCATACGAGGTGATTCAATATATCATGCCGTGGGTCAGGTGTACCTTAGTTCTTGTTATGGATTGAATTAGGTTGTATCGTGAGTCAATCTCTTTCGAGATATAAAAGAGAGAACTAAGCAGAGAGATGGGGGACCTCATGCCATCAAGAATAAAGAACCAGGAGGCGAACATGTCCTTTGGACCAGGGACCCTGAGCTAAGAAGCTCCTAGACCAGAAGAAGGCTGATGACAACAGAGAGAGAAAACCTTCCCCTAGCTGGCACCCTGAATTCGGACTTCTAGGCTCTTAGACTGTGAGAGAATAAATTTCTGTTTGTTAAAGCCATCCACTTGCAGTATTTCTATTATAGCAGCACTAGATACCTAACATCTTTACTTTGTAACACTTTAAAGAGGTCTTTTGCAGCAAATTTGCCCAATGCAATACATCATTTGATTTCTTAACTGCTGCTTTCCATGGTTGTTAATTGTGGATCCGAGTAAAACAAAATCCTTGACAACTTCAATATTTTCTCCATTTATCATGATGTTGCTTATTAGCCCAGTTGTGAGCATTTTTGTTTTCTTTATGTTGAGGTGTAATCTATACTGAAGACTGTAGTCGTTGGTCTTCATCAGTAAGTACTTCAAGTCTTCTTCACTTTCAGCAAACAAGATTGTGTCATCTACATAACAAAAGTTGTTAATGAGTCTTCCTCCAACCCTGATGAATGTTCTTCTTCATATAGTCCAGCTTCTTGGATTATTTGATCAGCATAGAGATTCAATAACTATGGTGAAAGGATACTTTATATTGGTGTGCTATTTCACATCTCTTCCCAACTCTGTGTTCAGTGATGTCATGGAGGTAGCTTGAAATTAGCTAAGGTAGGAATATTTACACCACAGAAATTAATAGACTCTAGAAATGAAGGCACCCTCCAACCTTCCCACCCCACCACTGTCTAGAGCTGGTTCTTAAACATTTGCTAGTATACCATTGGCTTTCATAAACATCAAATTAATATAATGTGATTTTACCACAATATAAAATTGATATTTTGATGTTCATCATAAATATTCACAGGAGGTTATTCAAATGCTATGATCAGGAGTTTTTTTTTTCTTTTTAAAATTAGAACCAGTAATTAGAATTACTAGATAAACTGAATGTTTAAGGTCAATTGACGGATAAACAGTCAACAAATATTACTAAGTCTCTGAGTGTAGCCAAGAGTCCTTTAGAAACTGGTATATGAAAGTTTCCTATTGTTGTATTATGGTTTTTAGGATGTTGTCCATAACTATTATCTAAGGAACTCGTTTTGAAGGACCAAATGAGTCTGGAGATACTTCTCTCAGACTTAAATGACTGATAGAGCTTTCTTTTCTTTAGCCTGTGGACAGTTTTGCGTTACAGAAGTGGTGAATCTTATAGTTGATTATGTCTGCGTCTTTAGCTTGACTGTTATGAAGTTCAGAGACAAATATGCAGCCTCCTTTAATGATTGCTCAGGACTTTCTGATATGCATTTTTCTGTGTCAGTGTTAACACTGGCTTTATTTCACTGTTCAGTCTTGATTTTCTCTTTATTCTGTACTTTACTTTTAGTGGACGTATATGGAACTGTCCAATCAGTATGCCTTATCTGGGAATTTCACCATCTCTGTTGCCTCAAGGGTCTACTTAACCTGGCTTAACCTGACTCTTGGCCGCAGTTGATTGGTCCCTGACCAGTCGTTGGCCAAATGAGTCTCTTTCTTTTGGTTTGGACTTGCGGCAGAGAGACGCAATTCAGTCTCTCTTCAGAGACCTCTAATAAAATGAAAAGTTGGTGTTCTTGGGTGAACCTGTGCTATTCATGGACCAAAGCCAGAGGAAGGCAGTCAGTAGTGAAAGAGTAGAATGGAGCAGATTTTGGGCAAGAGCACAGTTAAGAAACACGTAGGGAGTGTGCTGACCACATTTGATTTCTTGTGTCCAGTTGTTACTGAGGCAGAGCTGTGTTCCTGTTTTTGAATTCCCTGAGCCATCCTCACAGTCTTAAAATAATTCCCCTTTAGGTTGGTACTTCTATTTGATTTTTGTTATTTGCAAGCAAAAGTTTCTTGACAAATGCATTACTTTTTATTCCATTGTACAATATTTTTGTAAAATAACACAGCCTATTTGTTGGTAATAAGGCAATATGTAAATAAATAAAATATTTATAATCACTACAATATTATTCTAATATTTTATGTTGACTAAGTTTTCTAGGTGATATTAAGAGAAGTGCCTTATAAAGAAGAACCATGAAGATTGTCCATGGCACTTCCCAATTAAGTACATGGAAAAAAATTGTTTATTTTTCATTTACAGTGGAGAAGAAAATGCTTCTGCAATTTTTCTTTGTGGCTCAAAATTTTACTACCTCCACCTCATCCCTTCTTCCCATAATTCTTTTCCTCCTCCTTCTACTCCCCTGTCTCCTCTTTGTCCCCCTCTTCTTTTGTCTTTTCGTACTTCTACTTTCATTTATTTTCTCTCCCTGTGGTCATTAATAATTAAACTTAGGTATGAACTCTTACACATTTTATTCTTCATCACATTTTGTTATCTAGTCTATGCTCTAACTTTTTGCATTAGTTGGTGTCATAGATTGAATTGTGCCCCACCAAAATATGTGTCAACTTGGCCTAGCCATGATTCCCAGTATTGTGGGGTTGTCCTCTATGTAGTTGTAATTGTCCTTATGTATTGTAAATCCTAATCTCTGGTTGTGGCTAATGAGGCAAGATTAGGTTATGTTAAAGAAGACTAGGGTGGGATGCAGCACCCTTGCTCAGGTCACAGCCCTGATCCAATGTAAAGTGAGTTTCCTTAGGGTGTGGTCTGTATCACCTTTTATCTTACAGGAGATAAAAGGAGAGAGAAGTGAGCAGAGGGAAGGGGACCTCCTATTGCCAAGAAGAAGAGCCTGGAAAGGAGTGTATCCTTTGAACCCAGCGTTCCTGAGCTGAGAAATTCCTAGAGCTAGAGGAAGACCAGACAGAGGAGAATGCCTTCCCCTAGATTTGGCTCCCTGAATTGGGACTTCTAGTCTTCTAAACTGTGAGAGAAGAAATTTGTTTGTTAAAGCCATCTACTTGTGGTATTTCTGTTATAGCAGCATTAGATAACGAAGATAGTTGGTATTATAACAAATTACCAAAACCTTAGTGTATCAAAAGAACATAAATGTATTTTTTTTATAGTACTGTACATCAAAGAGGAGCGCTGGTGGCTCAGTGTTTAAACCATTTGGCTGCTAAACAAAAGGTCGGTGGTTCAAACCCACCAGCCACTCCATGAGAGAAAGATGTGGCAGTCTACCTCTGTAAAGATTTACAGCCTTGGAAACCCTATGGGGGCAGTTCTATTCTGCCCTATAGGGTTGCTATGAGTTGGAAACAACTTGACAACGGTAGGTTTGGATTTTTGGTATTTCGGAAGTCAGAGTCCCACAAGACTAAAACCAAGATATCTCAGGGCTGTGTTCCTTTCAGGAGGCTTTAGGGGAGAATCTGTTTCCTGCTCATTTGTATTGTTGGCAAAATTCAGTTCATTGTGTTTTTAGGACTGAGGTCCGATTCCTTTGCTGGTTGTCAGCTGAAGGCCATTCCCAGCTTTTAGAGTTTATCCTTATTTCATGGCCTATGGTCCCCTTACTTCATTTTCATAGCAAGCAATGGCTGGTGGAGTTCTCACATTGCATCTATCTCCTGCCTTTCTCTTCCACTTTTAAGGACTTATGTGATTAAATTGGACCCACCAAGGTAATTCAGGATAATCTTCCCATCTTAAATAAAGCCCTTAACCTTAATCATATTTGCAAAGTCCCTTTTGCCATGTCAGGTAATATATTTACAGGATCTGGGGGTGAGGGCATGGACATCTTTAGGGGCCATTATTTGTCCTGCCACACTTGTCATTGGGCTTCTCCCTTCCCATACTTCTGAGTTATGATGTAGTTTTTTGTTTCATACGTGTGTAAGACTCCCCTTATAGGCAATCCCGGCAGTCTACAATTGACATAATATACCATTTTACCCAACAGAGCTCATTTTACCAGTGATAGGCTTCATCAGGAGACCTGGTGGTGCAGTGGTTAAGAGCTATGGCTGCTAATCAAAAGGCTGGGAGTTCAAATCCACCAGTTACTCCTTGGAAACCCTATGGGGCAGTTCTACTCTGTCCTATAGGGTCGCTATGAGTCCAAATCGACTAGAAGGCAAAGGGCTGCTTCATCAAGAGAAATCAGTTGCTGAGGGAGGACAATATGTTTGGTGAAGTAGCAGGCCAGTGAGGGTGAGGCAGAACCTCAGTAAACTGGATTGGCACAACGGCCACAAGATAGACTCAAACATGCTGGTGAATATGAGGATGATGCAGGACCAGGCAACATTTTGTTCTGTTGTACATCAGGTCGATATGAGTTACAGTTGACTCAGTGGCAGCTATATATCTATTACTATCAACTCTCTCTCTCATCTGTCTATCCATCCTTTCTTCATCTGCCTGTCCTTCTGTATTTCCAGAAGTGGTTATTGGCACTAAAATCTACCCACTCACCCAAACTGGAGGTTATCCTTGACTTCGCCTTACCACTGTTTTCTAATTTGCAACTTGCTAAGTCCTTTTGATTTGTCATCCATCACCTCTTTCAAACCTGTTCCTTCCTCTTCATTTTCTCTATGTCAGTGCACCCCCTCATCGCCTCTCTCCCGATCTATTGAAGCATTCATAATAATTCACAGAGGTTCATATTTGTTTCCTTCCCATTGCTCTCCAATGCATTCACAGCTATTTTTCTTAAATACAACTCTGATCATGTCTCTTTTTTTTTTTTTTACGTATCTCGATGGCTCTTCATAAGCACTGAAATGGTCCATGACCTGGCTTCCAGCTTTCTTTTTCTTATCTTTGTTAGTCCCTCTTCCATACCCAGTCCTTCTATACAGTTCCCTGTTTTACATGGGAACTTAATGCTCCCTTTCCCTTCAAATTATTTGGTTTTTTTCTCCCTTTTCCAAGACCCTGCCATTGACCCGGTAAACTGGTCTTCACCAGTTAAGACTTAATTCAAGCCTTCTATGCAAATGGTTAACATGCTTGGCTACCAACCAAAAGGATGATTGTTTGAGCCCACCCAGAGGAACCTCAGAAGAAAAGTCTAGTGATCTACTTCCAAAAATTCAGCCACCGAAAACCCCATGAAGCACAGTTCTACTCTGACACACATGGGTCACTGTGAGTTGGAATCAACTCGAAGGCAGCTGATGTGGTAGCACATAACTGGCAGAGTGGTGCATGCCCTCCTCTGAGCCTTCTTTGGACTTCGTTTGTCCCTCTTTTCATTGTTCTGCAGTAGATATTTTACTTTTATATATATGTGTGTGTGATTCTCCTTTGTATTTTCTCTCCTTGGAGCCAGCTGCCATGTCTCTGTCATCTTTGTCTACCAAAGGGCCTACTATAGTGCCTTACACACAGAAGACACACAATAGCACTGACTCAAAGGACCCTACTTTGCAAAGGTAACAAGACTTTTTTTTTTTTAAATGTCTGTAATATATATTTTAAATCCAATTTTTTAAGCTGCTTAAAATCAGTGCTGGCCTAGAAAACACAACAACTGAAATCAGCAATTGAAAAGATGTTATCTATTTCTTGGATAGAGGTTTGACCACCAAATGATGTTGGGGCTCCCGAAGACTTTTAAATTACTGAATAAACAAGTTACCACCAGTAAAGAGTTTTAGATATTCACAGGAAGCCCATTTGGTAAGCATGTTTCAAGATCATTTTTAATGCTTTTTCATTATATCAACGATAATTAAACTACTTCATATATGTAATTATGTGACCTAGTAATCGAGACAATATATTATGGAACTCTGTAAAACAAGTCTTAGAGATTTGTACTTCTTCAGGGCTCGGTTAGTACTTAATCTGTTTCTGGCCACCCGCTGAGCTGGCCTGGAAGAAACTGCCCTTTGATTTCTTTTATGAAATGGCCTTTGAGGGCAAAAATAGATGAGAATAAATCTTAAAAGGTTTGTTATAAATATTCTGTTTGGCATCATGTATCTTTCCAAAATGCCAGAATAAAACACTTAACTAAAAAGGGTAACTTTGATGTCTTAGACAAATAAGACTAAACCCACCATTATAGGCTGTTTATAATATGCGCTCCTCAACAGATTTGCACAGAGTCCCAGATAGTTCCCTTGTCCAGTCGGTAGTGGCAAGCAAAAATGAGGAAAACACTTCCACATTTACAATTCGGGAGCTGTTTATATATATACCCTTTGCCGTAGTCAATTCCAGCTGACAGAGACCCTATAGGACAGGGTACAACTGCTCCATAGGGTTTCCAAGGCTGTAAATCAGAAGTTGACTGCCACCTCTTTCTCCCACGGGGAGGCTCATAGGTTTCAACCACTGACTTTTAGGTTAGCAGCCAAGCGCTTAACCATTGCACCACCTGGGTGCACTCTCTCTCCCTTTTTCCTCCCTATTTTTCTT
Source organism: Elephas maximus indicus (assembly GCF_024166365.1). Taxonomy (NCBI): domain Eukaryota; kingdom Metazoa; phylum Chordata; class Mammalia; order Proboscidea; family Elephantidae; genus Elephas; species Elephas maximus. The sequence goes on along the minus strand of NC_064841.1, from coordinate 12,184,234 downwards.
TGTCTCTTCCTTTGTCCCCCCCCACTTTCTCTATATAATTGCAGCTTCCCTTTCCCCATGTAGTCCTCAGTTTTTGCAGTCTGTGTGACCAGCCAATGCTTCCATCTCTCATCAGAACAAATGTACTCAGAAGGGAGGAACAGGTCATCGATGATGCCATCCTGTTCTGTCCTTTAATCACAAAAGGCTTATTTAAAGCCTATGAGAAGCCCGAGGGTGAAAACAGCGTACAGCTACCATGGAATGGGTTCTAAGGCTCTCGAAATCTTTATTTTCTTAAGAGTCAATACAAGAACAATGACTGTGATAAAACAACTTAGATTTCTCTTCCAAAACAAAAAAAAAAGGAGGGAAGGATTCCTTCTCTCTTTTTACCTGTGAATCAGATTAACCAGTTCACTCTCTATCACTTATTTACTCATTCAGCTAACATTGACTGGCTGCTCACTTTGTGAAAGGCACTGGTTGTTAGAACTAGAATAAGGGTCTAAAACTAATTCATGCTTTGTGTTCTTACTGTTACAGGTCTAACTTTCTGAAATTTTTACCATGCCCAGCTGCTGAATTTTCATTGCGTATTTCATTTTTAACTTTTTTTGCCAGAAACTTGTTTATTTTGACCAACTACCACCTGTTTTATTGTGAAGGGGCCTACAAGATACAGATTTTTTGATAGCATCGTGTCAGAGAATGCTACTTTCCTGAGGTCTTTGCGGAAAGGGTTATGTGGAACACCAAACAGTAAGAACAGCCTTGTTAAAATGGAAGAGTCCAAAGAAATTGTGTTGGAATATGCATCTTGGGTTGAAGACACCTTGATCAGGCAGACAGTTAACATGATATATTAAAGGGACAATAAAGATCAGAAGTGTTTGAAATGACTTAAATTTCTGAGCAAGTTAACATGATATATTAAAGGGACAATAAAGATCAGAAGTGTTTGAAATGACTTAAATTTCTGAGCAAGGAAATCAGAGAGAAAATGGGGCTGTAGAATAAATTATTTAGAATATAAGAGATAAATGGCAAGATGAATTCTGAGAGAGAATATAGATTTATAGAAATAATAAAGAAAAAATTAAAGCCTAATCTAAGAAAAATAGGATAAGATAACCGAAACTCCAAGAAAAGTTATAGGCCCCCTTTGCTCAGTTGTGTGCTTGCTTTGACCCATGCAAGCTCTCTCTCCCTCGGAAGAAAGACATACCAAGGAGGAAGGCTTATATGATTGAACGAATGAGCAACTGAATAGGCTGAAGAAGAAATGAAAATAGAGTTCAAGAGTGAGAAAAATGAAGAGATAAAATGTTTGATAAGCAAGTGTGAAGACAGAAATTCTTGGTTTTTAAAAAAAGTAGTTAAAACTTTGAAACTATAAGATACCTCTCTATAGAAAGAAGCACATCAGTCCATTATTTTCCCATCAAAAAACAAAAAGAGTTTACATTTTCTTGTTAGGGTGCTAGTGCAGCACAGCAAACATACACACAATCAAATCTGTTACCGAATTGGCTCTGACTTTTCATGGCCACATCATGTGCCTGGAGTAGAACGTTAGAACTGTATTCCATAGGGCTCTAAATGGCTGTTATCTTATGGAAGTAGATGGCCCGAACTTCCCTCTGTGGCACTGTTGGGTGGATTTGAACCTCCAACCTTTTGGTTAGTAGCTATGTGGGAGCTGTTCACACATGCACACACAGGGACAAAAGAAGTAAATTTAGAGAAGAACTATTTAAAATATTTTTATGCCTTTATGTTAAATGAATAGATTACAGCGTGTTAGTTTCTGAAACACTAAAGGTGAAAAATTTTATAAAATTTTAAAACTATCTTAAAACATATTATCCTAAATTAAAATTTATAATAACAGATTTAAAATAACACTTCTGAAAAAGAGAAATAATTATTTTTAACCTGCAAATTTAATAGATAGGGTATACATATGTTACTTTAAATTCATTTATTTTTAATATAAATGACACATTTTTTGAATAATAAGTATCAGAGATCTTACCACTATAATTTTTGGTAATAATTTATGATGCCATTATTCTTTTACGTATATGTACATGCACTTGAATAATTTGTGCAGGTTACAAAGGAAAGATATGTCTAAGCTTTAATTTCCTGTTGCAGTAAACCTATATTCTGCAGAAGATTAAAGGTAGCCTCTAAGCGTTTATTTATTCATCATGTCGGATGGGTGAAAAAGGATAGTGGCATGTTAAAAAAAATGTATCACACAGGCTATTTATTACTTGTAATTCTATCTTGCACAGATAACTATCCCTAGCATTTTAATATCTATTCTTTTATCATACCTTACAATACACATCGTCTGGTAATTTGCTTTTCCACTCAGTATGTCATGGATATCTTTCAATATCAGCAAATAAAATAAGGATTGGATATGTTCTGTATTTTTAAATGTGTCATAATTTATTAAAGTCATGTGGACTCTCTAGTCTACGTCATATATATATATATATATATACATAAATATATATATACACACATGTGTCTGTGTATGTACGTGAGCAATGGTTAAGAGCTTGGCTGCTAACCAAAATGTCAGCGGTTTGAATCCACCAGTTGCTCCTTGGAAACCCTATGGGGTGGTTCTACTTTGTCCTATAGGGTAGCTGAGTCAGAATTGACTTGACAGCAACCGGTTTGGTTTGGTTGGTATATATATATATATATATATAAGAATTTCCTTCCTTGTTTCCTGATGAATCATTGGGCCAATATAATACATGTTCAAAATTTTGTTACATATTTCTAAAAGTTGCTAAAAAAGACTGTACTCACACTTTTAAACCCGTTGTTGTCCAGTTGATTCCAACTCACAGTGATCCTATAGGACAGAGTAGAACTGCCCCGTGGGGTTTCCAAGAAGTGCCTGGTGGATTCGAACTGCCGACCTTTTGGTTAGCTGCTGTAGCTTTTAACCACTAGGCCACCAGGGTTTCTGAACTTATACTTTTATCAGCAGTATATAAGAGTTCATGTCTCAAACACTAGACGATACAAGTTATTTCCTTTATTTTCAATGTTTGCCAATATAATTTGGGGGAAAAAAGGCATTTTCCATTAAAATATCAAACTTGCATTTTTAATTAGTGGAAAAGTTGAATATCATTTTATTTCTATTAATGTATATTGGCACATTACATTTCTTGTTTTGTGAATTATCTTTTCAGTTTTAGCTCTTTTTTTTTTTACTGAGGTGTTGGTCTAGTTTTTCTTGATTTGTAAGAACCTTTTTTTATATATTAGCAATTTTGTCTCTATTACATGTTTGAAAAATCTTCCCCCAGTTCAGCATCCAAATAGAACAATTTAAAAATTCTTTTATTTCCATGAACAAAATAAGTCCAAGCACTGGACGATAGAAAAGACTGTTGCTTTTCACTTTAAATTCAAGTAGAAGAAAAAATACTGAAGAAGCTGTTGCTGCATTCTATTTTAAAATAGATTTCTGCAGCAATTTAGGTTAATTCATCATTTCCAAGATACATTTACTCATGAGGGTGTTTGAATCCCAGTATTACTGTAATTACTTATGCCAATGTTAAATAATAAACTGTTAAAAATTATTGGCTATTTTAAGAGAATCCTGGACAGAGCAGGAGAAAAATGTAAAACAAAATTCAAAATCTCGAAAAAAGACCAGACTTACTGGACTGTTAGAGACTGGAGGAACCCCCAAAACTATGTCCCCTGGGCATTCTGCTAACTCAGAAGTAAACCTCTCCTGAAGGCACTTTTCAGGTAAAGGTGAGACAGGCTACAAAACAAACAATAACACGTTTGAGAAACGTGCTTCTTCGTTCAATCAATATACAAGATCAAATGGGCAGCTCCTGCCCAAAAGCAAGACAAGAAGGCTGGCGGGGACAAGAATTGGACAAATGAACACACGGAGCCTGGGGTTGGAAGGGGGAGTGTGCTGTCACATTGTGGGGATTGCCACTAATGTCACAAAACAATATGTGTATAAATTTTTAAGGAGAAATAAACTTGAGCTGTAAACTTTCACCTCAAGCACAATTAAAAAAAAAAAAGATGATTGGCTATTTTAGAAGAAATATTGAAACATCGGATGAAATCAAAATGACTAGCGTTCAACATTGGAAAGACTTAGTTTGCGATCTCATATTATGACTTGTCTGATATTGGATATAGAAAGAAAACCTTGATCCTTAGAGACCTACCCACAGGTTGAAATGGCTGCCAGTTGTCCTTTCCCCAGGACGCCCAGAGTCCATATTCAGTCACATCACTGTCATCTGTGTGGTTCCTGTGTAAGATCTTATTTGACTTCTTTCAATGAACAGTCTTTCCATTCTGTTTTTATTTGCCAACAGTAGAAAATATGTCTACAGTTCATTCACATAATGAATGGGGTGGGAAATTAATTCTGTGGGGACTGAGATTGTTTGGTTTGTCATGAGACATGCTCGACATTTACGGCTTGTTCCCTTTTGTGCTATTGTAGTACACTGTTAAAAGATTGTGCCATAAATCCAAAAGCATGTTTTGCAAAGTTCATATCTGCATTTGCTACCTTTAATATTAATAGGAGTGTATCTTTAAAGTGAGTAAATTGAGAAAGTGGCTGAAACTATAGTTTATAAAAGAAGATTAGTGGGTTTAATATGCGCTGGAGAGTAAAAGAAAAATCTTATTACTGTATGGAGCAATTACCTCATAAAGAAGCTAATACAGCAGGCTAGGGAGTCATTTTTAACAAGGTTTTTATGATGTGCAAGTGTAGGCAAGTTAATGAACTTATCTTTCGGGTTATTTTCAGATTGTAACGATGCTCTTCTTTTCCAGTTCTTGTGCTTTAAAAAGTAAAATACATTTAATCACCGACAATAAAACTAATTCATTACTTTAATAAATCAAGGACAATCTTATAAGGTAGGCTTCGATGTTGTTGCAATAATGCTGGAAACCAGATCAGGTGCTAATGTTTAGCACAGAACAGAGCAGAAGGTAATCAGGAAGCTTATTTATTATTTAAATTAAAGTGTCTCATTCTGACAGTGCATAGTCATTTCGGGAAGATTTGACCCCTTTGCAGCTACTGGATGCAGGAAGTGGAAACAAAAGAATGAGACAATCCTTTTTTTTAAAATAATCGCCCAGCTTGCTGCAGCATGATCATTTGACAGTGGCACAAAAATTTCTGGAGAATCTTGCATTTCACATAACAAAAACGGGGGGGAGGGGGGGAACCCTGGAAATCCAGGGTACCCACCTGCGTGCAACCTGCAGAAAGCCTTTGGGATTATTTAGGAAGAGAATGCGTGCACTTTTCGGCTCAAGGACAACAGACACGGCTGAATCTTCATGCTAATTCTGAGATGCTTTCTGTTCAAGAAATGTGATAAATTTGTCCACACAAAGTGGCTGAAGAGGTAAATGGATGAAGAAGTGATGTGAAAATAAATCCCTTCATAATACCAAGCCCAAACTGGATTCTCGGGAACAAGTTCAGTACCCATCACGTGAAATTATGGTGACAAACCCAAGGAAGCCTGGTGGTGCAGCGGTTGAAGCACTCGGCTGCGAACACAAAGGTCCGCAGTCCAAACCTACCAGCCGCTCCACGGAAGAAAACCGTGGCAGTCTCCTCCCGTAGAGATTTACAGTCTTAGAAATCACATGGGGCAGTTCTACTCTGTTCTATAGGGTCTGTATGAGTTGACTGGCAATGGTTTGGTTTTTGGGTTTAAGGAACAAACACACACACAAAATAAATAAATACCTGATTTTAATTTAACTTTTCTTCAACATTAGAATACCGAAGACGATAACTGGAATTAGAATGACCGGTGTAAAACCCTACACGGACTATGCATCTAGGACCAGTACTGTCGCTGTTGTTAGTCGCCATGGAGTTGATTTGACTTTTGACAGCCCCCAGAAAAGAACTGCTCCGTAGAGTTTTCAAGGCTGTGACCTTTTGGAAGCAGATTATCAGGACTGTCTTCTTAGGCCCCTCCAGGTGGGTTTGAACTGCCAACGTTTTATAGTAAGGTGCTTAACTGTTCGTGTCAGCCTGGAACTCCTGAACCGGTAGTAGACATAGGTATAACTGTGAACTAGGGGCTCATTCTCTCCAGATTTTATCAACCTGATAAGACAGCCTTTCAGAGCACCATTTAGGGTCCAAGGGCCCTGCAGCCAGACTCTGGTTGCTAAGGTCCCTTGAAATGTCTGTGCTGAGTGTCTCTGTTTGCTAGACTTTCCCTATTTCCTTTTACTGTCTTTACTTTTTCTGTCTTCTGCTACTCTGTGGGCACCTTCTCTGCTAATCACAGTGGGTCATATTGAATTTAAGTGGTTCATGCTACTATGCTAGCCAGCTGATAGAATAGACCATTTACAGATGGTAAAATGCCTGTTTCTTCAGATTACTCAAGTAGAATGCCGGTCATAGAAAATTGAGGCACCATAGCAGGCTGGTGGAGAGGTACTGTACTGTCATCAGCGTTCTTTGTTGCTGTTGTTAGCTGCTGTCCAGTCAGCCCAGCTCATGGTGACTCCATATACAATGGAATGAAACACTGCCCAGTCCTACACCATTCCTATGATCCATTGTGGATCAGACCATTGTGATCCATAGACTTTTCACTTGCTGATTTTTGGAAGTAGATTGCCAGGCCTTTTTTCCTAGTCTTAGACTGGAAGCTCTACTGAAACCCGCTCATCATTATAGCAGCACACAACCTACCACTGACAGACAGGTGGCGGGTGTCCTTAAATTACCCTGTACAAGTAGCTGCCTGCTCTGAGTTTCTCTGAAGTTGACTTTGCCTGGCAATTGATGTTAGATAATAATAGTATATTCTTGTGCTTGGAAAAGTGTTTTGCTCAGCACAAATTAATTAAAAAACACTTTATATCCTTTAATATATGTTTCCAATAGGTACCGTTATTTAGATTTTTGCCCGAAACAAACATAGGCAGTACAAGCTTGGGCATACTTAGTATACATCGTTAAGAAGTCACTGTATGTGTTCTGTCTCGGGGACTGGTTTCTGAGTTACAGAAATTAGATATCTTAAAATGATTTTCAAATAATGGCAACTCATCCAACCCAGTTTTCAAAGGTAACAAACCAGTATAAGGACAGAATTTCTTGATGCTGAAACAGTTTTTGTTATGATCAAATAAGTGTATACTCGTGTGTTCTTCCATATTGACGGGTTTTACTCCCAAAATAAGAGTGCCTGTGTGGCACAGATGGCTAAGTGCTTGACTACTAGCTGTAAGGTTGGTGGTTCAAAACCATCCAGAGGTGCCTTGGAAAATAGGCTTGGCAATCTGCTTCCAAAAGGTCACAGCCTTGAAAGCACTATGGAGCAATTCTACTCTGCATACATGGGGTTTCAATTGAGTTGGAATCAACTCGAGGGCAACTAACAAGAGCAAGAATAACTCACAAAATAATTATTGGCTGTAGGAAAAAGTCTGATGGATTATTATGTGTTTTTTTCTTTCTCCCCAAGTTCACAGGAGAAAGGGCTGGTGATATGCTTCAGTAAAGATTACAGCCAAGAAAACTCTATGAAGAAGTTCTGCTCTGTCATATGGGGTAGCCATGAGTAGGTTTGGTTTGGTTTTTTGTTTCTTCCAAGGTCTTGGCAGAGAAGTCATTAGTAAGGAAAGCAACACCCAGCAACCTAGAAGGCAGTCTGGAATGCTTAAGCTCACTCTGGAGATTTAGTTGGATGTTGGATAAAGTCTTACACTCAGCACTGGACTGAGGTCTTCATATGTAATATCCGTCTTTATGCTCCAAACTATTCTTGTCACTTTCTCTCCTCACATCACTCCTCTCCAAATCTTCATGTGCATTGCTGCTATTCTTAAGCTTCAAGGGGATGAATACTTCTGGGATGTTCTTCTAGGTCAGGCCAATAAGACTCCTCATGAGAGGTAAGGTGTGTAAGATGGGACAATGGGAAAAAAGTGGAGGGAACATTGAAGAGTTAGTAGGTGTGTGCTCCAGACCTCAGCATCTGTGGCATGGACATGGAGTTGATCACTGTGGTTTTGGCAATGAGGGTTGGGGCCAGGATGGGTCTTGGGTAGAATAGACAAAGGCATTGGGTGGTGAGGTTTGATTAAGATAATCCACAGTCATGCCAGCTAGGATGCACGGTCCAAAGCTTCCAGATTTCAGAGAGGTGACCAGTTGGCAGAGCCCAAATGCGTAATGCAACTGTGGGACTTGCTTAGTAGCTAATTTAGCTCTTACATAAACTTGTAACTTTTATTCTTTCTTCGTTAACGCAAAAGAAATTAATTCCTTAATGTTGGTATTTAGACTTTTAAAATTTTTCATTCCTTTCTTCCTTGCTCCTTAGCTCCCTCCCTTCCTTCCTTGCCTATTTTCTACCTTTCTTTCACCCTATTATAAGCAGCACCATAATTGCCGCCTAGGATGAAGTTCTAGAAATAGAACCACTGGATCAAAAATATATTAAAAAATCAGAGGCTTTTAGTATTTCCAAAAAAGTTACAAATATTCTACCTACTTCCCCACCCTCCAGAAATATGAGACTTTATTTGTCCACCACTCACCTTCGGCAGATATTATCACTTAACTTTTCTTTTTGTTTGCTGCTTATTCAATAGACATAAGCTTCCTATCGGACATAGGACTCATCAGAACTCGATATTCCCCAGAAAATGGACCACAACTTTCCAAGATGACCTTTCTAAGGAATAATTTTACATTCTATCCCCTTGAACTATCCTTTTTTACTGAAATAGTTCATCTAGCTTCCCTATCTGTTTACATAACAAAAACAATCTCAGTGTAAGAATTATAATTTGCTGGTTCCCTAGTCGTTAAAAAATTCCTGATCTTGGGTCACATTCTGGCCTTAAGACTAGCTAATTGGTTTTAGAAATGCCCTTTCTTTTATGCTTTTCCTAGAACAATGGAGTCGTCAGAGGCCCCTAGATTTTTTCTTGTCCTTTTCTTGACGGTGTTCTACAGGCAGTCAATTTAAAAGTTGGTCACAAGTGCAACTGGGTGTAAGGACTTAGTCAGCTGATGTTATCATTAGTGACCATCCACAAAGACAGCAAACATCTCAGGAGTAGTCCACTCACAGTAATGGCATTCGGGGCAAAGTGCATGCGTATATATATGGATCTATATGCATATTTTTGCTGGAGGTGGACGGTAGCAAATAAACATAAAAATAAGTACAAGTAAATAAATGATTGTGCGGATGAAAGATTCAATGTGAAGTGGCATTTTCCTGAAAAATAAAAGTGTGTGCTGTTATTTTTTTTGCGATCGTAGAAGAACATATAATAAGCAAAGAACGTATCCATGATGACCTTCCATTCTTTGGAAACAGGATTTTAGCAGATTTCGTAGCTTTATCAGCTAGTTCAGCTTAAAATATGTGTCATTTCAGTCCTATGCCAGTCCAATATTGCAAAGCCCACATGCTTCTCTAGTCCCTCTTTGTCTAGAAGCTCAGTTAGCAGCCCGCTGAGCATATAGATTCATGGACATGTGGTAGATGTTACCTGTCTTGTTTTTGTTAACACATTCCACATGCCTCTGGCCCGTTTTATGAAATACTTCCCATTCTCTATTCTATGTATCTCAATTTCCTGCTGTTCAGAATACAGCCATTCTCTTTCATGTTTTTTGCCACTGAGAATATTTAATATAAATGTTTTCTGTTCATAAATTTATTTTACATATAAATAATGATTCTTTCAAAGTAGTTCAAGACCAAAGAGGGCTAATCCTCTCTAAACCATGTGGTATAAATATTTTAACTTTAAATACAGGCTTTAAAGACAGGGATTCAATTGGCAGGGAAACAGTCTATTTAAAATCTGTTGCTCAGATAGACATCAAGTAGAACATCACACATTCTCATTTGCTATTAGCTGTTTATTATTTGGAAAACCTTTTACATGGATAATCAACCATGTAAGAGTTGCGAAGCACTTTACAAATGCATTTATTAAAGCCGATTTGCTTAGAGTGTCTCTGGACAGACGGCAAATAGATGTATTCATACACAAAAATGGAGACACCGAGCTCTTGACTATAATACAAGCTGGAGCCCACCTTTCATCTGATAAATGAATGAGACCTGCTAATCCGAATCTCTCCTGATTCATTATCAGGCCTGCAATATAACGTACCCTCTTAATCACACATGGGGGCCGAACACTCTCCCTCCACATCCTCTCTGAAATCCGAGGTTTATGTCTAATTAGGACTGGGAATCACTCAGCCAGAGCTGTCAGCCTCCAGGGTCACTGACTGAAGCAGCTTCCCAAGCAGCTTTCAAAACTGCTGAGAAATCTGTCAGCGAAGATGCAGCTGAAGAACCTCCACACAAGGCCAAGCTCTCCTTACCACGCTCAGGACTCGTCGCGTGGGCTTGATGGCATTTCTGTGCTCTGCTCCAATTCCTCAGGAATATGGTACATTCTCTTCCTCTGTCTGTGGGCCACAGTCTGGTACAGAAAGAGTTTTGGCCTAAGAATTAGGAAGGGCCTGGTGGTAGCCTTGGCTTTGCCATGAACTAAAGGCAACTCACTCAGTCATTCATTTTCTACAATAGCCAAGTGGACAGTAACCCTTATCTGGTCTGATTCCTAAGAATATTATAGCAATTAAATTAGATAAAGGGCACAAAAATATTTCAGAAGGCTCAGTGTTGTTCTTCATCTTTGTACTTTTCTGTGTTTAGATTTTTCTGCTATAAACATATAATACTCTAAGTATGAAAGAATCATATATACTATTTTTTAAAAAGGTGTACCTACATATGGTATAGGAGCCCTGGTATCACAGAGATTAAGAGCTCAGCTGCTAACCAAAAGGTTGGCAGTTCGAATTCACCATCTACTCTTTGGAAACCCTATGGGGCAGTTCTACTCTGTCCTATAGGGTTGCTATGAGTCGGAATCAACTGGATGGCAATGGGTTATATGTGGTATGAACACGTTTTAGGGAATGCTTGCAAATTAAAATAACAAGAATTAATAGTGGCAGAAAAAGTCAACATGGGCAAAAGTGTGCATAAAGTAGAACCCTAGTATGAGGTGAGTACGTAGTTAAAGGCTTGAGAAATAAATCAGTACAAATATACACTTTCTGAATCATAACGTCATACTCAAAGCAATCTCAAATATAACACAGAAGCTTGTCCTGAATCCAGGCCCTGGTGTTACTTAAGAATCAGCTGTAGCAATGAGGCTATCAGGAATTTAGGGGCTTAAGAAAGATCTTCAACAAGGTCTTACTTTATGGTGATCAACCCTTTACCAAGCAGAGTAATAAGATTTGTGGCACCTCAGTAATTTAAGGGTGACTTTTCTTTTCTCTTTGTACTAGGGTCTAGGGTTACTATGGGTTGGAATTGGCTCAATGGCAACAGGTTCGGTTAAGGTTTTTTTGCACTGTTCTTGGTGAGGCCATAAAAAGAGGAAGAACAGAAAGTAGGAGCTTTCTTTGTCTTCTGAGAACTTGCTTCCAGTCTTATGAATAGTTAATCTCTTTCAATAGTTGATCCCCAGTTCACTCCTGACCATCAGAGCACCAGTCCTTTCCTCGAAATGTCCATAAGACGATTCCATTCGCATATCTTGCCTTCATTACATTCCCTACATCCCCCAAATCACACTGCTATTCCATCTGGAAATGATACCATCGTGTCAGTGGAAAAGTAGACATTTAAAAAATAATTTTTGATGTATCTATATTTCCTAAAAGAAATTATAGGAAACCAGTAAAAAAAAAAAAAAAAAAAAATTTTTTTTTTTTAGTAGTTTGGTTAGTGGCTGCTAGAGAGCATGTACAAGAGGGGAAAGAACCTGTCATCCTCTAGCCAAACGATAAACCTATTTAAGTGATATGTTGGTTACATTTTTAATGATGTGTTAAATTGGCCCTTAGGTAACCAGGTCACAAGGTTAGTGGAGGGCAGTATTAGTTGGGGAGGAGTTTTGAATCTCCTGAAGCAATAATCTCCTTCCTTCCCTGCTGATGGCAGTAACAAAGGCTCATATGCTCAACTGTCTAATTTAAAAACTATACACACAGACATATACGTGCACACACATATACATATATAATTTTTTTTTAAAGTGTATTTTAGCCTCATTTCTTGGACTATGACAGTTGCTTTACATTTTCACTTCAATACTTAAACTCACATTCTGGTCATTTCTGCTGTTAAAACCACCTTAAATCTTATTGGCATTGGAAAGAACAAAGGACATTTCATGTTATAGAGCCTGTAAACTTTTCACTTCTAGAAAGAAAATAGGGAGATAAACATCATTTCTTCTTGCTATGTAGGAAAGAGCTTAGTTTGGGAACAAAACAAAATAATGAAAGTGGTCCCACAAGCAATGAGGATAAATCCATTACGTAAGATACATTACTTAAAGGTCACAGTTGTAGAGAGTGACAGGAGCGTGTTCATTTCACAGTCTTCAAGTCAGGATTCTCAGCACCTAACCCTAAAGTTGCTAAAAAAAAAAAAGTTGCTAGGAGACCTGAAATAAAATACCTAATTCCTGTTCCCATACCTTGAAATCCTCTCGCCTACCCACCATGGTTCGAAACTCCAGCAAAATTTCTGATTTATACTTTATTTCTTCTCCATAGCCAGTTGGTTTTCAAGTGGCCTTGATTTCCTCTTTGAAATATCTTTGATCACACTGATTTCTATTCTTTATCATTCATTGGCATTAATACATTGCTCCAGACGAAACCTTTCTTGTTTCAAATATCAATTACTAAAGCAGTCTACTTAATTAAATAACTGTATAATGGTATGTGTTGAGAGATTATTGCTCTATCACAGAATAGAAATATTAAAAATAATCACAAAAACTAAATTACGTAATTATGACAGGGAAGCCAAAGCAAATATGAAAATGAAAATATTTCAGAACAAAACTACTTATTTCAGCAACTGTGATGTGTTCAGGTATATTAATGGGGTAGCTTACAAAACTGAGTGATACGTTTTCATAGTAGTCCCAAAGGTGGTACATGTAGGCCCTTCCTATGTCACTTATGGTAAATATTTGTGATCAGTCGGAACAGAGGGAACTATATGGTCTTGGAAATGCAATACATTTTATTTGTTATGAATAATAATAATGTAATTTTATTTTGGAGAACCTGTATTCAATTTCAGTTATTCTTTTCTATACTGTCTTAGTACCACCATTCTACCACTGGAATTGAAGAGTCAAGTGTGTACATGATTTTGAAAGAGGTATAGTATTTAGTGTTTTTTTTTTTTTTTTAGTAGTGTTAGCAAAAGGTAAATTGGGGGAGAAGGTGAGAAAATAAATAGCAAAAATTCGTTGAGAAGACATTAGGTGAATGCCTATGAAATTGGGTATTGGCTATGCTATCATAAAAGGGTATAATCATTTGAAAATTATAAACTACCTTTTTTCTTTTGCTTTATCTCAGTAGAACGTGTTCACTCTGATCAGTTATGCGTCCATCTGGCTGGGATCCATTAGACATGGGGAGATTAGACATGTTACAGAAAGCATACAAATAGAAGGAACAAATGCAAAGTTGAATTATGCACCAAGACAATAGCTTAATAAACCAAATTATTGCATTGAAAAAGGATTTTCCAAATTACTTATTCTTCTCAGTTAGCATATACAAGCTCAGCATTGAGTACATAACACCTGGAATTTTCTATATAGAAAAGATTCTCTTTGGACCAGAGAAGGCGAAGCCAGGAGGCTTGCTGCTACAGAGCCAAAACCAACCAACCAACCAACCAACCAAAGAAACATACCAAACCTGTTGTCCTTGAATTGATTCTGACTCATAGGGACCCTATGGAATGGAGCAGAACTGCCCCATAGGGTCTGCCAGGCTATAAATCTTTAGAGTTCCACGACTTTCTCTCACAGAGCTTCTGGTGGGTTCCGACTGCTGACTTGTAGGTTAACAGCTGAGCTGTTTAGCCATTTTGCAACCAGTGCTTCTGAAGTTGTAGTTTAGGGTATGTTATTAAAGAATAACTTATCCACCTTAGAGGAAATGGGATAGAGGAGAGAGAAGGAAGGAAAAGAGAGTCAGGCAGTTGTGAACCTGAGATCTTGGCTCAGAGAAGAGCAGCATGAGACAAGCAGCATGCTAAATAAGACAGTGTAACTCCAAGGGCAAAAGAGTGTTGGGAAGATGATCTGGCAAATATCCCAGTTGAATCTATTTAGCCTTATGCAAAGAAAAAATTGCCACCAATTTTTGTTTACACCAATAGGACTTTAGATTGTGTAGGATGTGTATGTAGATATTAGTACCTAGTATAGTCCCTGGTATGTGGTAGATGCTCAAAAATGTTTGAGGACTTAAGGAATAATTAGATAATCTCTTGCACTAGGACCCAACTGTCCTTTATATGTCAATGGTAATTTTCCTTGGTCTCTGAAGTGAAAAAAAAATGCAATATTTCCTTTTGTTATATTGGTTTGGTAATTTCTCTCAGAACAAAATATGTATAGTAGAAAGGGTATTTATAGATTAGCTCTAAATAATAACTAAAACAGAAGCACAAATTAAAAAAAAATACTGTATGGAGGATTTAAAAGATTATTTTTAGGGAAAGAGGGTGTCTTAAGCTGCGTTCTCTAGAGAAGCAAAACCAGTAAAGCATTCAAGTACATATATACAGAGATTTATATCAAGGAAATGGCTCAAGTGGTTGTAGAGGCTGGAATGTCCCAAGTTCTTGGGTCAAGATAGAGGCCTCTCCTGATTCACGTAGCTGTGGGGGCTGGCCAACCCAAGACTGGCAGGTCAGAGAGCAGAGCTTTTACTCCCAGGCTGTGAAGATCAAAGAATCCCAAGATCAACAGGCAAGACTGCAGGTAAGCTACTAGCTCAAGTTTCAAGAACCAGAGTTCAGACAAACAGGAGCCAGATGCAGGATCCTCAAGCCTTGCCAGAATGTCCACCTATATTTAATGAAGGCCACTTGCCCAAGGAAAGTCTCTTTCAACTGATTGGCTACTCATAGCACATCCCAACATGGCGGTGATCACATATCAAATTTTGTCATACATCACAACATCATACAAGACTGCCAAACCACAGAGAATCCTGGCCCAGCCAAGGTGACACACAACCTTAACCATCACAGTGGGGGATATTTTCTCTTGAAATGTAGGAAGCATCTGAAGAAAAAGCCAACGTGCAACAGTTTGTTACTATTCTCAGATGATGTCCGTTCCCATGCCCAGGCATTCATGTCCTTGCCAAAAGCTGTGAGCTGCACAAATGTGGGGAATTGCATGGCACACAGTGGGCCACTGCACAGGTGTGTGTCTCATGAGCCCTTAGTGATAGCCAGCTTCCCAGGTGCAGGAAGAGAATGGACTAGAGCAGAAAAAAGTTTAACGCAATTCAGTGGCGTAGGGCACTACAAGAATAAAATGAAAAACAAGCAGAAATACTATCAAGGAGATTTTCAGGGGGTTAGCTTAATGAATGAGGTGATACTGGCAGTACGAGTGCTCTTTCTATTTAAGTTTTTTTTTTTTCTTTCTTTCGTCTTGTCCCCTCTTCTTTTTTCTAGTTCTGATGCAACAGGACATAGTGACACAGGGGACTGCACTGCAAAGTGAAGCAAGGCTAGAACGGAAGGAAGTGTTAAAGGTTTCTTTATAAAATTCATCAGACATTCACGCCCAACTTTACAAATCAGGGCATGCAGTCCTTCAATCAAGGAAGTGAGGAAATGCATTAATGGGTGTCAGAAAACAGATTAGTAGGGCATCATCCTGGAACCAGCAGTCCTGTGAAATGGCAAAATTCAACTGTGAAAGGTGGTTCTTGGTAATTCGTGTTGTTTGCTTCTAAACATTTTTCACTGTAAATGACTGCATAAGTTATCAGCGTTTCATTACTTATTCCTCAGTTCACAATATGTTATTGTTGTTATTATTATTTGTAACAGATTCACAGATAAATAGTGAGATAAAGGAAAGTTGGGATTTTAAGTTTTTCATTTAAGTTCGAGACTATCAGAATAGCTGATTAAGGTGGAAGGCAAGCAATGTTAAATTTAAATTATGTATGGGCTTTATATGCAGCAAAAGAGAATTGGGGGTGGGGGAACTATGTGAAAATTAGAGACGAGAATGAAACCCAAAGCCCATATCATTAATTGCATGGTTCGGTCCCTGCCTACTTCTCCTACCTCATCTTCCTCCTTGCACGGCTGGCTTCGTGGGCCCATGACCTGGGCAGTTTCACAGTCCCCCAGCTCAGAAGGGACCCGTGCTTGCTTTAATGCTCTGCTGTTGCTGTCTTGAAAGTCTTGATAATTTTGTTTTTGAATTTCTGCTTTGTAAGTGAGAGAATGGATCATGCCCGTGAGCAAGGTAGATAAGCGAAGTGCAATGTGTGAGTCCACTGTTTCTTTATGCTCTAGTTGTCTATGCCCCATAATCACAAAATTGCATGGACTCATAACTTGTAGAAATTCAGTAAGCCTCACAGCAAGTACAAGGTAAGTGTATTACAGCTACAAATTCATAAGTAGGCTAACAGCCCCAGAAGCTATATATTCCTTTTGAACCAGACCATGCTTCAAATGCTGAAATAAGATAACGCATTTTCAGAAATATGAACAACCAAGCAACCCTACTGTATTCTCTCTTACTCTTACTTTCCTTTATCAGTCAACCACTTACATTGAAAATGATGACATAGAAGGAAAGAGAAAGACAGGGCCACTCACTTTCCACTTCCAAACCTAAACCAAATCCTCTGCCATTGAGTTGGCTCCTACTCATAGTGACCCTGTGAGTAAAAGTAGAACTGCCCCATAGGGTTTCCAAAGAGTGGCTGGTGAATCTGAACTTCCGACCTTTTGGTTAACAGCCAAGCTCTTAACAATTGTGCCACCAGGGCTCCTTCCTTATTTGTCTGTAAGCTGAAGGTAGAGAGCATTGGTAAAACGCGTATGTATCAAAAAGTGGAAAAAAAAAAAACAACTGAGTTAGCATTTCCACTGTTCTGCTGTCGTTAGTTTCTTTTGAGTTGGTTCTGACTCATGGTGACCTTATATTCAAAGAGAATGAAACATTGCTGGTCCCGTGCCATCTTCATGACCATTGGTACGTTTGAGCGCATTGTTGTGGACATTGTGTCAATCTGTCTCATTGAGGGTTTCCCTCGTCTTCACTGACCCTCCACTGTTTTATCATCCGTGATGTTCTTTTCTAGCACGTTCAAAGTGAGTGAGCCAAAGTCTCACTAGTCTCACTTCTGAGGAGCATTCTTGTTGTGTTTCTTCTAAGACTGATTTGTTCATTCTTTTAGCAGTCCAGTGTATATTCAGTAATGCTCACTGACACCCCAATTCAAACGCATCAATTCTTTTTCTTTGTCTAGCTTTTGAAGGTATATGAGGCAACTGAAAAGACCATGGCTTGAGTCAGGTGCACCTTAGTCATCAGAGTGACATCTTTGTTTTGTAAGAGTTAAAGAGGTCTTTTGCAGCAGATTTACCCAAGGAAATAGGTGCTTTGATTTCTTAACTCCTGTTTCTATGAACGTTGATTATTGATCCAAGTAGGATGAAATCATTCACAACTTCAGTATCTTCTTTATTTATCATAATGATGTTTATTGATCCAGTTGTGGAGATTTTTTATTTTCTTCACATTCAGGCATAATCTGTACTGAAGACTGTAGTCTTTGACCTTCACCACTAAGTGCCTCAAGTTGTCTCCATTTTCGGCAAGCAAGGTTGTGTCATCTGCACATGGCAGGTTGCTAATAAGGTTTTCTCCTATTCTGATGCCAAGTTCTTCTTCATATAGTCCAGTTTCTCCGATTATTTGTTCAGCATACAGATTGATTAAGTAAGGTGGAAGGATATAAGATCTATAAAATACAAACTGTGATTCTGGTGATTTTGCATAGAAGATAAATGCTCATATATTTGCATTTAAATCTGGCGTTGCACAATATAAAGATGAATGGTAAAATTCATGCTAATAATTTAATGTTTTAATTTTTTTAGCTTAGAATGAACACCATTAGAAAAAGGCTTTATATTTTAGCACTCTTAATGGCACATTTTTCCTGCTTTTTGTACAAGGCGCCCACATTTTCATTTTACACTGGACCCTGCAAATTATGTTGCTGATCCTGCTGCCACTCTTCCCCTTGACCACTACACTCCAGCTGAATTTTTTTCTTTTTTGCAAACTCCGTAGGTCTTTCCCATCTTCATCTTCCACCAAACACTTCTGTCTGCCGGTAGGACTTCTACTGTTCTTCAGCTGGCTGTCTTCCTTTATGTCTTAGTGAAATATCATATTCAAGGAGCTGACGTCCTCATTGGTCTATATCACTACTCCTTGCTTATCTCCTAGCGCTTTTCTCTCCCCCCGCTCTCTCTTTTATTGATGTGAAGAATATATAACATCATATTTGACATTTTGGCCATTTTTAAGTGTATAATTCAGCAAAATTAATGACAGTCACAAGACTGTGCAACTGTCACCTTTATTTCCAAATTTTTTCATTATACCAATAGAAACTGAGTACCCATTAAGCAATAACTCCCCATCCTTCCTCCCCCTAGCCCCTAGAAATCGCTAAGATACTTTTTTATCTCTGTGCATTTGCCTATTCCAGATACCTCTTATATGTGGGACCATACGACTTTTGCTTTTTTGTGTCTGACTTATTTCACTTAGCATAATAACCTAACTCATTTCAAGATTCATCCATGTGGTAGAAGGTACCCAAGCTTCATTTCTCTTTATGGTTAAATAAACTATTCCATTATACACACACACACACACACACAAGTATATATATGCCAAATTTTTATCCATTCATCTGCTGATGGACCTTTGGGTTGTTTCCATGTTTTGACTATAATACTGCAATGAACACTGGGGTACTAGCATTTGTTTGAGTACTTGCTTTCAATTCTTTTGGGTACCTACCTAGAAGTGGAATTGCTGGATCATGTGATAACTCTATGTTTAACTTTTTGAGAACCAAATGGTTTTGCACAGTGGCTGCAGTGTTTTACAGTCCCATCAGTAACAACAAGGGCTTCCAATTTCTTCACATTCTCACCAACACATGTTATTTTATTTTTTGATTATAGCCATTCTAGTGAGCATGACAGGTCACTGGGTGGTGTGAACGATTTGCACTGGCCTGATAATCTAAAGACGGATGGTTCAAACCTAACCAGCAGAAGAAACTTCAGTGACCTGTAAAGATCATCGTTATCCATAAAGATTACAACCAAGGAAACCCTGTGGAGCAGTCCTACTCTATAATACATGGGGTGGCCAGGAGCCAGAATCAACTCAATGGCAACAGATTTGACTTGTATTTTTGGTAGTGAGTGTAAAGTGGTATCTCATTGTGGTTTTGATTTGCATTTCCTTAATGACTTGTTAATGCGTCAACTACTAATGCCAAAGATGAGGAAACTGAAGATTTTTTACAAAACTCTGCAGTCTGAAATTGATAATTACTGGTGATTAGAATGGCAAAGTTGGAAACAAAGAAGAAGAATCTGTAGTTGGAAAATATGGCCTTGGTGATAGAAGTGATGCCTGAGTTCACATGATAGAATTTTGCAAGACCAATGACTTATTCATTGCAAAAACCTGTTTTAACAACACAAACTGCAACTATACATGTGGACCTCACTGATGGAAAACACAGAAATCAACAACATCTGTGGAAAGAGAGGATGGAGAAGCTCAATATCATCAGCCAGAACAAATCCAAGGGCCAACTACAAGACAGATCATCTATTGCACATATGCAAATTCAAGATGAAGCTGAAGAAAATTTTTAAAAGTCCACAAGAACAAAAATATGACCTTGAGTATATTACACCTGAATTTGGAGATCACCTCAAGAATAGATTTGATGCATTGAACACTAATGACTGAAGGCCAGGCGAGTTGTGGGATGACATCAAGAACATCATATGTGGAGAAACCAAAAGGTCATTAAAAAGACAAGAAAGAAAGAAAAAACCAAAACGAATGTCAGAAAAGACTCAGAAACTTGCTCTTGGACATCGAGTAGCTAAAGTGAATGGAAGAAACTATGAAGTAAAAGAGCTGAACAGAAGATTTCAAAAGGCAGCTCGAGAACACAAAGTAAAATATTATGATGAAATGTGCAAAGACATGGAGTTAGGGAAAAAAAAAAGGGAAGAACATGCTCGGCATTTCTCAAACTGAAAGAACTGAAGAAAAAATTCAAGCCTCGAGTGCAATATTGAAGGATTCTATGGACAAAATACTGAATGACACAGGAAGCATCAAAAAAAGATGAAAAGAATATACAGAGTCACTATGTCAAAAAGAAGTGGTTGGCATTCAACCATTTCAGGAGGTAGCATGTGATCAAGGACCAGTGGTATTGAAGGAAGAAGTCCAAGCTGCACTGAAGGCATTGGTGAAAAACAAGGCTTCAGGAATTAATGGAATACCAATTGAGATGTTTCAAAACATGGATGCAGCCTTGGAAGCTCTCACTCATCTATGCCAAGAAATTTGGAATACAGCTGCCTGGCCCAACGACTAGAAGAGATCCATATTTGCACCCATTCTGAAGAAAGATGATCCAATGGAATACAGAAATTATTGAACAATATCATTAATATCACATGCAAGTAAAATTTTGCTGAAGATAGTTCAAAAATGATTGCAGCAGTACATCAACAGGGAACTGCCAGAAATTCAACCAGAATTCGGAAGAGGACATGCAACAAGAAATATCATGGCTAATGTCAGATGAAAACTCTGGTGGCGTAGTGATAAGTGCTACAGCTACTAATCCAAGGGTCAGCAGTTTGAATCCACCAGGCACTCCTTGGAAACTCTATGGGGCAGTTCTACTCTGTCCTGTAGGGTCTCTGTGAGTCAGAATTGACTCGACGGCAATGGGTTTGTTTTTTTTTTGTGTTTTGGTTTAATGTCAGATGGGTCTTGTTTGAAAGCAGAGAATACCAGAAAGATGTTTACCTGTTTTTTATCAAGTGTGAAAAGGCATTTGACTTTGTGGATTATACAAGTTATGGATAACATTGCTAAGAACGGGAATTTCAGAACACGTAATTGTGCTCATAAGGAACCTGTACAAATACCAAGAGGCAGTCATTCAAACAGAACAAGGAAAAACTACATGGCTTAAAATCAGAAAGGTTGTCCATCAGGGTTGTATCCTTCCACCATATTATTCAATCTGTATGCTGAGCAAATAATCTGAGAATCTGGACTTTGTGAAGAAGAATGAGGGATCAAGATTGGAGGAAGACTCATTAAGAACTTGCATTATGCAGATGACACAATCCTGCTTACTGAAAGTGAAGAGGATTTGAAGCACTTACTGACGAAGATCAAAGACCACAACCTTCAGTAAAAAAAACAAAAATCCTCACAACTGGACCAATAGGCAACATCATGATAAATGGAGAAAAGATTGAAGTTGTCAAGTATTTCATTTTACTTGAATCCACAATAAATGTCCATGGAAGCAGCAGTCAAGAAATCAAATGACATATTACATTGGGCAAATCTGCTACCAAAGACTTTTTAAAGTGTTGAAAAGCAAATATATCACTTTGAGGACTAAGGTGTGCCTGTCCCAAACCATGGTATTTTTAATCACCTCATATGCAAGTGAAAGCTGGACAATGAGTAAGGACAACTGAAAAGGAACTGATGCCTTTGAATTATGGTGTTAGCAAAGAATATACAATATACCATGGGCTGCTAGAATAACAAACAAGTCTATCTTGGAAGAAGTACAGCCAGAGTGCTCCTTGAAAATGTATATGGAGAGACTTTGTCTCATGTACTTTGGGCATGTTATCACTAAGAACCAGTCCTTGGAGAAGGACATTATGCTTGGTAAGGTAGAGAGTCAGTGAAAAAGAGGAAGATGCTTGACACAGTGGCAGCGACAACAGGCTCAGACGTAGAAGAGATTGTGAGGATGGCTCAGGACTGGGTAATATTTTGTTGTGTTATACATAGGGTTGTTATGAGTCGGAACCAACTGGGCAACACCTAACAACAACACAACAATGACTAATGATGTTGAGTGTCTTTTCATGTGCTTATTGGTCATTTGTATATCTCGTTGTAATAATGTCTATTCAAGTTCTTTGCCCAATTTCTCATTGGGTTGCTCACCTTTTTTTTTTTTTTTTTTTTGCTGTTGTTGTTATTGATTTCTAATAGTTATTTATATGTTCTGTATATTAAATCCTTATCAAATGTATGGTTTCCAAATATTTTTCCCCATTCTGTAAGTTGTCTTTTTACTTGATAACGTCCTTTCATGTCCAAAAGTTTTTAATTTTGATGACATCCAATTTATCTCTCTTGTCTTTTCTCTGTCATATCTAAGCATCCATCGCCAAAAAAAATTAAAAAAAGGTCTTGAAGATTTACCCCTATGTTTTCTTCAAAGCTTTTGTATAGTTTAAATTCTTACGTTTACTTTGTTGTTCCATTTTGAGTCAATTTTCCTATATGGTGTGAGGTATGGGTCCAACTTCATTCTTTTGGATGTGGAGATTCTGTTTTCCCAGTACCACTGTTGTTGAAGAGACATCTAGTGGATTTGGCATTCTCATCAATAATCAATTAGCCATAGATTTATAGGTTAATTTCTAGACACTCAATTCTATTCCGTGGGTCTATATGTCTATTCTTATACAAGTAAAACACTGTTTTGACTATTGTCACTTTGTAGTATGCTTTGGAACTGGGAAGTGTGACTCCTTCTACCTTCTTCTTTTTTAAGCTTTTTTTGGTGATTTGGGACCTCTTAAAATTTCATATGAATTTGAGGATCAACTTTTCCATTTCTACAAAGAAAGCTATTAGAATTTTGATAGGGATTGCAATGAATCTGTAAATTACTTTGGATAGTATTGACATGTTAACAATATTAAGCTTTCTAGCCCATAAACATGTGATGTCTTTCTGTTTATTTAGGTCTTCATTTTTTTTCAGCAATGTGTTATAGTTTTTAGTGTACAAGTCTTTCGCCTCCCTGGTTAAATTTACTCCCAGAAATTTTATTCTTGTATATACTATTGTAAATGGCATTGTTTTGCATTTATTCTTTATAATTATTTATTAATTGTGTAATCTACCCTTCAAAAAAATCCATCTTCCCAATCACATTGTAAGCACCTCTGGAAAGGAACTGTATCTGTTTACTCACCAAAGTGCACTAGTATGGACAGAGTAAGCAGCCAACCAATATTCATTGAATGAATTAATGGAATTTCATTAGAAGAAATTTTGTATCCAAATAATAAAGAAAGCAACTCATCATACCGGAGAAATGTTATTTCAAAACCTGAATGTCCCTAAGTAGGCTGGCCAGACGAAGGCTACCCAATTAAATTTGAAAACAACTTATACTTTTTTCTGTATTCAGAAATACAGTGAACTTTTTTTTTTTTACTATATGTATGCCCCATGTAATATTTGTTTATCTGAAATTAAATGTTAACCGGACACCCTGCATTTTTATTTGCTAAATCTCACAGCCTTATTCTCAGGAATCATTGCAAAAAGATTTGAATCCTTCAATAAAATGTGAGTATGAAAAGAGCACGGTGCAGTAGCTTGACCCCTGTTTCAGTTGTGAACCCCCGTGAAGAGTCTAATAAAAATCTGTCCAGAAATGTGCACATAACCATATGTAGTTCCCTTTCTGGGAGAGGATTTACAGATTCTTCAGCCCATTTGATTCCCTTTGCTCTCACAATTCCATATCTAATTGATCTTTGAATCTGCTACTCATACTCAAATCTACCCCCTTGTTTCCATTCTCAGGACCACTTAATTCAGTCATCTGTCATTTGGATTAATATGGTGACTTCCTTACTGGTCCTTCCTTTAGTCCCTATACCCTTTAGTTCACTTTCATATAGTCTGTACACTAGAGTTCTCTCCCTAAACATACATTGGATCTTTTCTCTCTCCTATTTAATATCTTTACATTACCTACAGAATAAGTCTTTACGATGGCATAGTAAATTTTGGTTCATGCCTGCTTGGTGGTAACTTGTCTCCTCCCATTTCATTAGTACTGAACCATTTGCATATTCCCAAATCTAACTCTGCTGTTTTTCACCCCCATTTGTTGTGCTTACCATTCTCTTGGTCTAGTATGTGCTCTCACCCCATCCATTGTCTGCCATGCAGCTGCTCTTCTGTGATGTCTTGCCTAAACCTCCTTCTCATCCCTACCTCCACCTAAGGCAAAGTTGGTGACTGTCAGTCTTCCACACCCTCATTCCTTGTATATACACCATACTCAAAGTAAATTATGCATAATTCTAGGGTAGTGACTGTTTCACTCATGTTTGTATCTGTAGTCCTTGCATAATATCTGATACATAGTAGATACTCTATGAAGTTTTGACAAATGAATAGATGTTCATGTGTTTCAATAATTATTGCCATTACACACACTTCTTTCTTTCTTTTTTTTGTCAACAAATCAAAAAGTAAAGGGAAGATTGCAGAGGTACTGGTGTGGGTCGTTATCTTTTTTATGCAGTGTTGCTGTAACAGAAGTACCACAAAGGGGTGGCTTTAACAAACAGAAGTTTATTCTCACACAGCTTAGAAGACTAAAAGTCCAAATTCAGGGTGCAGCTCCAGGGAAAGGCTTTTTCTTTCTGTGGGCTCTGGAGGAAGGTCCTTATCTCTTTTAACGTGGTCCTGGGAGATCTTCATATGGCTTGGCATCTCTCTTCCCCCATCTCTGCTTGCTCACTTGCATATTTTAATCTCTTTATCTCAAAAGAGGTTGACTCAGGATACATCATACTAATCCTGTATCATTAACATAGCAAAGACAACCCATCCCCAAATGGAATTATAACCACTGGGATAGAAGCTAGGATTTACAACATATATTTTCAGTAGACACAATTCAATCTGTAACATTCACGGTGGCCCTGAAGGATTTATTTTAGTAAGGGACACTGCAAGATAATAGTGTGAACAGCTCTTAGTGCTTTTCTGAGGACTAAGCTAATCAATGGAGCCCTGGTGGCACAGTGGTAAAGAGCTCAGCTGCTAATCAAATCCACCAGTTCAAATCCACCAGCCACTCCTTGGAAACCTTACGGGGCAGCTCTACTCTGTTCTATAGGGTCACTATGAGTCAGAATCGATTCGAAGGCAACAGGTTTTGTTTTGTTTTGTTTAAGCCTATCAATATTTGTGAAGATCACCTGTGAAGTTATGACCAGAATGATGTCCTCATGTAAAAACTAAGTAAATAAATACGTTTTCAGAATGAAAAATGGAAATTTTTACATTACTGTGTAAAAAATTTAGGCAAATGTGTATTTTTTCTTTTTCTGTTTAGTTTTTTAAATGCGAAATTTCACATGAAGCATGATAATCTAACGAAATTGTTCCATTTGGTTTATCACAAAAAAATAAATACAACTAAAAAAAAATGGGAAATACGTGTGAAGCCAGTTGTTTTAAACTACAGCAGGTTGAAGTACAAACGTAATGGCATCTTTTATCAGTATTGCCTGCCTTGTTCAAGTAGACTGTTCATTAAGTCGAGCTATAAACTTTCAGTCATAAGGGATATGTGTTATTTTCTAATTAACAATTGTTTTTTTTGTACCTAAGTAGCTTATGACTGCATTCTTATTATAAAATGCAAATGCTACATTTGTACAGATAGAATTGAATGTGAAAAATCTCCCCTTGGAGAAATACCCTCACACCCTCAATTCACACTGCCCTCCCAAGAGATAACCATTGCTGATTCGATTCCTGACTTGAAGTCTTTCTACTGTTTTGCACATATATTTGTATCTCTCTAAATACAGGCTTTTTTTTTACATAAATAAAATTATATTACATATACTTAGCTGTAAAATTCTCACTTAATGAAATCTGCAGTGGACATTTAGAGTATACCATCCTTTTCTGGCTACAAGTAAATCTAATTGTTTGTTGGGAAACCCACCATAGCCCCTCCCTCACATACACTCTGAGTTTGGCTGCATTGACATAGCTAATCAGCAGATCCCTCTTCCAGGCTACACCAACTGGCTTCTGAGTGGGGGGTGGGGGTGTCAGAGCCAATAGGAAAGGAGAGGCACGATTAGGACTCCCGGGAAGGTGTTAGATGCTTTGCAAAGTCAGGGAGTCCCTTCTCCAGGTCAGACTTAATTTTTATTTCTTTAAAAATAAGTAATGAGGCATGAATTTTAGGGCATCATTGTTCCAACAGATCTGTGAAAATGTTACAAGCCTGCTCCGATGTTCTCTATTGAAAATAATTTTACACAATGTTAAGACATTACTATATGCTAGGTTTAAAAAAAAAAAAATTTAGTGTGTTGCCTGTGA
This sequence comes from Elephas maximus indicus, assembly GCF_024166365.1. Lineage (NCBI taxonomy): Eukaryota > Metazoa > Chordata > Mammalia > Proboscidea > Elephantidae > Elephas > Elephas maximus. The sequence goes on along the minus strand of NC_064841.1, from coordinate 12,157,759 downwards.
GATTTTCTGTTTTTTAGTATTTCTAAGCAGGGCTGGCTACCATCATCCCTAAACACACATAAACATTTTGGCAGGTATCCTGGGCTTCTACTTCATGGGAAAACGGTTTTTCAAGCCCTCATATAATACCTTATAAGGTAAAAATGATTGGCAGGGATGCTATCCGTCAAAATATGACCTAATTGGAAATAAGTTTAATGAGTCAGGTCCTTCTCAGGCCTCAAGAACAACATTAAACAGCAAGCTGAGACAATTATTAGATAAATATTTACTCTAGGAATTATAGTTAATTTATTATGCGCATATGAATTGATTTTTTTTTCCCCCCAGAAATGTACCCACAAATCTTGGGGTGACTTTTTTGAGAATTATGGTCATATTTTTTCCTCCACCATTTCTGAAGCTAGAGAGAGGAAAAACATTACTAAATTTAAGGAGACTGTTAAGGGAACTTCCAGCTTACAAAGAATATGACCAAATGTTGCTTGGACAAGACAGAAAATCAACTTATTTCATTACAGTTGCCAGAAGCAACACCTTTTGTCCTTAGAAATGAACAAAGACGAGGGAGGGTGTGATCTGGTTGCTGCTGGAGTTGCATGAAACGATCCCCCTCACCCTCACAGGGCTTTAAAAACATTTTTTACTTAAGCAGTTTGAAATGAGTTTTCATCATTTGCAGCTAAGGGTTCTGACTAATGGAGAGTCTGTGATACAAAGTTAAGACGTGGTTTCTTATCCTTAAGGAGTTTATAATAATGGAGCCACAATGCAGAGTTAGAGGTGTACATGCATAATGGACTTCTGAAAGACCCAGGAGGTCTTTGCTGAGGAGCAAATGCCTGAATCTGAATTCCAAATAGACACTAGTGTTAGATGAATGAAAGGTAAATGGACATTTCAGGCCAAGATAAAGATGTGAAAATGCATGGGGGTGAGAAAGAGCATAGTGAGGTCAGGAATGTGCAGAAGGTTCTTTTTCATTCAAAATATATAAAATGAAAAATGCCTGTACTATAGGGATAAAAAAAAATGATTAAAACAGATGAAGTTGTTGCCTTCAAGGATCTTACATTCTAGGAGTGGGAAACAGACAATAATCAGTAACATAAGCTGTTGGTAAGAACTATAAAGAAAAATAAAGCATATTGAAGAGAATGGTAGCGTAAGAGGGAAGTGTTATTTTCATTAGGTAGGTCAGGGAGGGCCTCCCTGATGAGGTAATGTGACAAAACCCAATAATTGTCTCCCAAGATCCATGTTTACTTTTTCTTTGGTTATAGGACACTTGAGTTTTACCTGGTCACAACTAATTTCCCAGCCTTACTTGGAGTTGGTGATTCAGCTCTGGCCAACGGGATAAAAGTAGAAATGATGTATGCCCTGAGGCTGTCCTCCCCTTGTCTTTTTTTCCTGACTCTAGGTGGTACAAATGGTTAACAGACTCAACAGCTAACCGAAAGGTTGGAGATTCAGGTCCCCACAGATGTTACCCAAAGCAGGCTTTGCTCAGTGTGGCTTCTCATCAGTAAAGACACACTGAGGTGAGGAGGGAGAAAGAATGTTTATTGCAAGTGTGCAGGCAAGGAGCAAGGAGGTGTATACCTCAATTCAAGCTCTGTGAACAAAGGGAGGCAGAATATTTTATACTGTCTCTCACAAGGAAGTAGGTGCAAACATTATGGACTACATAGGTTATCACATTAAGCAGGCGCAGTAAGGCAAATTGCATTTTTTCGTTTACATGTGGGCTCGTAAACTGGGTTTGACTGGCTTGAGCCACACCCAGGACTTTGAGGGCAATGGACAGGAGGGGGCAAGCTCCAGCTGATCTGAGTAGCTCTCAATTGAGCCACACCCAGTGTTATCACTTAAGGCTTTCTATGAGTCAGAATCAACTTGACAGTAACTGGTTTTGGTTTGGAAGCATCTCCTGTCTGCTTTGGTTATCACAGAAGCAGCTCAGAAGAAAGGCCTGGTGATATAGTTCTGCAAAATCAGCCATTATGAACCCTATCAAGTGCAGTTCTACTCATACAAATGGGATCGCCATAAGTCGAAGTTGACTGAATGGCAAGTGGTTAATATCTGAAAGGTGAACACGGTAGAGGGAGATGTCACAGTTGCCCTAGACTGTGACGGAAGTTGCATTTTGAGGCTGGCTAAGGAACATGATTGAAGATGCCTGAGTTCTTAGACTGCTTATGCTCAGATTGATACATGAAATAGAAAATTCTACCTTGCTTACACCATTGTTATTTCAGCATTTGTTACTGCAGCCAAATCTGTATCCAAATGAACATAGGCAACACTTGATCAGTGTTTGAAACAAGTAAAGAATCATGAAGATATTTGGGCAAAATCTTTCCTGGTAAAGGGAATAGCAAGCATTCCTGGTAAAGGGACAGGCCCTAAAGTGGATCATGTCTGGAATATTCTTATTACATCAAGGAGACCAGTGTGACTGAAGCAGAGTAAACAAGAAGGAGAGTGTTAGGAGCTCAAGTCAAGAAGTTCACAGAGGCAAAATCTCCTGCGGGCTTGTAGTCCATCGTAAGGGCTTTACATTTACTTACTCTGAGTGATATTGGGAGACACTGGGGAGCTTTTAATTAGAGTGATATAATCTGTGTTTTACAGGGCCATACTGGCTGTGAGGTGCGGAATATTTGTGGGGGCAAGAGTGGAAGTAGTTAGACCAGTTTGTGCTGTATCAACAATCCAGAGAGAGAAGATGTGGCTTGGAAAATATGGGAAGCTAAATGGTAACATTTAACTATATATATATATATATTTTTTTTTTTTTTTAAAGAGTCAATAGGATATGGAGAAAGTTTGTGGGAAGGCAGATTTAGGGGCTAGGAAATGAAGTGTTTGGTTTTGGACACAATGCACTTGGGATGCCTGTTAGACAAGCAAATAGAGAACAGGTAGTTGAAAAGATAAGTTTGGAGTTTCAGAAAGAGGCCTGGACTGCCGAGATACTTTTGGGAGACGTTAGCATATAGATGGAATTTAAAGCTATCAAGCAGATGAGATCACCAAGAAATTGTGTGTAAATAGAGAAGAAAAGAGTTCTGGGGACTGAGCCCTGGAGCACTCGATGACACTTAGGGGTTGGGAAGATGAGTAGGAATTAGCAAATGAAATTGAGAAGGAATAGCCAAATAGGGAAAAGGTGAACCAGGAGAGAGTGGTGTCAGAGTGGACAAGGAAAGGAAGGGTTTCAAGGAGTTACCAACTGTGCCAAATGTTGCGAATAGGTCAATAAGATGAGATCTAAACACTGACTATTGGATTTAGCATGTAAAGGTCATTAATGACCTTGAGAAGAGCAGTTTTGGTGTACCTCGGGACAAAAACTCAAATGAGTGGGTTGAAGCAAGAATGGGCAAGTTGGAGGGGGATCTGGGTTTCAGGGGCTTTTTTTTAATAGAAATTGTTAGGAATTATTTCTGATGGAAATTAGTGTAGAAATTATTACTATTATTATTCAGTTTTGATGGGAATTTATGCTGATGGAAAAACAACTAGACGGGGAAAACAAATGATTCAGGAAAAGAGGAGATCTCTATAGGAGTGTGGTCTTTGATTACGGGACCGGGGCTGTATCCAGCCTACAAATAGTGGAGTTGGCCTACCATCTCAAATTTAATTGGTAAAAAAGGCCTAAACATTCTACTTCATCAATATATTATCTTAGCATAATTTATGTTTCTGATATCTGAAGTATATATCTTTGCAAATAAAATGAGTTCATACATTTTCTTTGGACATTGTCTTAATAATAATTAATAATAATTCTTAGTGTTCTCTAAATTATATTTGTTGTTATTGTGTTATAATGTTTTTCTTCTTCCACAGGTTTTGTTTTCATTTTCTCAGATTTTTAAAAAATGAATTCTCCTACTCTTCCACCAATTCCATCTTTTTGTATGTTGTTTCTTGTCCTTTCCATAAAATATTTATCTATTGACTATATAGGAAACCCTGGTGGCGTAGTGATTAAGTGCTATGGCTGGTAACCAAAGGGTCAGCAGTTCAAATCTGCCAGGCGCTCCTTGGAAACTCTATGGGGCAGTTCTACTCTGTCCTATAGGGTCACTATGAGTCAGAATCCACTTGATGGCACTGGGTTTGGTTTTTTTTTGGTTTATTGACTGTATGCTAATATACTCAAAACTCAAACCTATTACTGTTGAGTCAATTCTGACTCATAGCAACCCTACAGAACACAGTAGAACTGACCCTTAGGGTTTCCAAAGAGTGGTTGGTGGATTCAAACTGCTGATCTTTTGGTTAGCAGCCAAGCTCTTAACCACTGCTCCACCAAAACCCAAAATGTGTACTAGATATCAGGAATGTTAGGCTTTGTTAGTGTTTCTGAGTATTGACCTTCCATTTTGGAAATGGGTCCTGTGTTTGGATATCCTGCTAGCCCTCACATTTGAATAGTGAGTCAAATAGCCTTATGAGTAATTGGATCATTTTTTGCAATTAGAACTTTTTCCTGTTTTTATAATTTATGGTATGGTTGAATTGAGCAACCTATAATGAGTCATTTTACTGAGGCTTTTAAGGAAGTTATTTCTGAAGCTCTGCCCTAAGAGGCTAAGATATGTCTGAATTAAAGAGAATGACAGGCTGCAATCAGGACTATGAAATAAAGGTGCTCAGTAAGCAGCCTTATTATAATCAGAAAGTGAAGGAAACGGATCTGTCTTGTGTGCAAAGACAGAGGAAATGATGAATACCTTAGGTAACTCATTCTGTGCAAAATCAATCTTTCACTGTCAATTTTAAATGAACTAATTTGTTCACAAATCTGCTCAGTCAGTTTGGAAGCATACTCTGTTCCTTCATATTAGCAAATCCTTTAATCTTGACTAGTCCACTGAGTAAGAAATCTAGAAACGTGTTAATATGATTGGACATATGTAGTAGGATAAGAATTGATTCTTTTAATTAGTGTCTGCTCAAGTTAGAGTCCCTTTCTTGGCTGAACTATTGACCTACTAATATATCAAGAGATTATGTTACGACTAACATATATCCAAAGTCCAATTTAACTCTTTCATTATCAGTCTATATTACAGCAAACTTTCTGGAGACTAATTCCTTTATTTTTTATCTATGAAATTTTAGATTTAGGTGCTATAATATGGAAAGCAACAAATACATAGATTTCTGAACATTACCTCTTTACTCCACAACATAGGTAGGAATTGTATCTTGACACAGTTCTCACTACTTGGGGAATCCAAATTTTTCATGAATTTAATTGTCATTTATTAAAATAAAATGATGTCCATTTGCATTTCCTGCATGAGCCTGGTTTTTAAATAATTAGAATCCGAAAGCAGATTTCTCTCCACGGTTATAGAATAATGTGAGAAGGAAATCCAGGAAGTACTGTGTGAATATAAATTTTGTCATGCCACATGGAAATGATATATTCTAAGTATTGTGACTCTTCGTGTTATTTTACATAAATTGGTAGTTACTGAGTAGACGTGTGCATTTTGATTCAGAAAGGGAGAAATATGGAAATTATGTGTAAAATGGATGGCTATAAAGCCTCAAGATATATTTCAAATGTGTTTGATTTTTTGTTTATGTATTTTTTAAATACGTCTAAGTGAATTACTTGAGTCTATGTTAAAAGAACAACTATAGATGAAAATGTTAAGAATCATTATATACATATTCTGTAGTATTTTTTGTTCATATTGAAGACATAAACTCATAAATATTATCGGTTTAGCTGTTTTATCAGTTTTTAGGGGATTTGCCCCTCAATTTAAATACTTAGAGAATAAACATAGTATCTAACAGTGAATTTGAGTGGGGCTATGTTCATACATTTCACAGACACCACAGTAAGGATTGTGAGGATTGGGGGGCATTTAATTCCCTCAGCAAACCTTCCTTTTCCATCCCCTATGTGCAATGTCCTGTACTAGGCATTTTGTGGCATTTCAAAAGGCGTCAGACATTGTCCCTGACTTAAAGGAACTTAAAACTTTAATTTCTGAAACTATGCATTATTTTAATCCCAAAGCTGGGCTACATGTCGCCCAAAACTGGTAGCACCCTCAAGATGGTTCTACTTCTGTGTGTCTCAGCTCCCTTGAGGGCAACTCCATTCTTCCAGTTAATCAGGCCCAAAACTTCTGGCACCATCTTTAACTCCTCTCATTCCCTGTCACCCCACATTTGGTCTGGCAGGAAATACTTTAACCCTTTTGTGCCCAGCAGTACATACAGTGACCATGAAATTTTCAGCCTCCGGGGTTTATTGGGAAGCTGCCACACCATTGACATTGCTGCAAGGCAGGGGCCTTTATGGCTATCTGAAACCAAAGGTACGGACATGTGCCACAAAGTACTGTTTTTACAGGGTATTGTATGAGGTGTCTGAATTTTGGGTACAAAAAAATAGAAATTTTGAACAATTTTATTTGTTACACATAGGTAACAACACACCCCAGTGCGGGCTCTGGGGTATAATTAGTAGTATTTCATAGGTACCACTAAACACTTAGGGTAGGCTTGTGGGAGGGGGCAAGAAAAAAAAAATCCATACCACCTACCAAAAATTCAGACACACTCAAAGATTCAGCATGCTTCCATTAATGAAAACACACAGTATCAACAAAAAAATTCAAAGCAAAAAGTGATTGGGTCACCAAAGGGTTAAAGAATATTCAGAATCTCAACGTTTCTCCTCCATGGTTTTCTGGTTTGTCCCAGCCAAGCCCAACTCCCTCTTGGAATACCGTAACAGCTTCTTAACTGGTATCCTTGTGTCTAGCTTTATCGCTCCGCTCAACCACTCTATGCTTTATTCTCAGCCCAGCTCAGGTTGATACTGGTAAAACTGATGTCAGATCCTATCTTTATTGCCCCTCAGAACCTTTCAATGACTCTTTGTTTCACTTATCACAACTGGCTAAATACTTACAATGGTTTATAAGACCCTATAGGAACCCGCTCCTTCTTATTTCAATGACTTCTTCTCCTAATTTTCCACTCACTGTGAACACTGGTGGCGTAGTGGTTAAGTGCTACCACTGCTAACCTAAAAGGTCAGGAGTTCAAATCTACCAGGTGCTCCTTGGAAACTCTATGGGGCAGTTCTATTCTGTCCTTCCTATAGGGTCACTATGAGTTGGAATTGACTCAATGGCAACAGGTTTGGGTTTTTGGTTTGGTGTTCCAGGTGTGTTCTCCTCCTTGCTATTACCTGAACACCTAGCTCACGGTGCCGCCTTAGGGGATGGGCCCCTGTTCCCTCTGCTTGGGAGGTTCTTCACCCAAATAGCCACCTGGCTAATACTTGCACCTCCTTCAGTCCTGCTCAAATGTCACATTCTCAGTGAGGCAATTACAAGCTCCACTTCCACAATCCACATTCTTCTTGCTTAACGTTGTTACTCTTTTTTCTTAGCACTTTCCAATTTCTAATGTATTACACAGCTTAATTATTTATTATGTCTATTTTTCCTTGTCCATCTCCCCAGAATCACTGTTTTTTGTGCTAATGTTATTCTAAGCACCTAAAATAATGTGTGGCACATGTTAATGTTCAATAAATATTAAGAGTTGAAATTTACTCTAAATTATGGTTTGAGTGTCAAAGATTTACAGTTCTCAAGTGACTCGCTTGCCCTATGTTATATTATTGCATTATTTAGTTTCTCTTTTCATTTCTAAAGACATCGTATGTGTTTCCCTATAAAGCATTGATGTTTGACTCTGCTGATGTCTACACTGACTTGTAATCGTGATAGAATGAACCAAAAACTAAATATCAGTCTCACTAGTTTTACCTGTTGGTGTCTTGAGCTCTTGATTTGTGGTTGCAAATTCAGTGAGCTCTGCTCTATGTATCTTTTGGTTTGTTCGTTTAATGATAGCTGATGCTATTATGTCCTACTTGGAATTAGTCCTGAAATAAAAGCTCTTGAATAATCTCTTATTCACATGTCCAGATTTCCTATTTGTTCCAGATATATGATGAAAGACCTCTGTTTTGTTTTTAATTTATTTTAACATCTTAGTCCCCAACTATACTTAACTACTGTAAAAACTGGTACCCATTGCCATCGAGTCAATTCCAACTCATAGCGACCCCATAGGAAAGAGGAGAGCTGCCCCTGATGGTTTCCAAAGAGTGGGTGGTGGATTCAAACTGCTGACCTTTTGGTTAGCAGCCAAACTCTTAACCACTGTGCCACCAGGGCTTATTCATGGTTACTATTCTTAATGTTTGGATACTTTAAAGTGATCAATAAATGCTTATTTATTAACTGATTGAATTTAAAGTCTATTTTTTTTTTTTGGTGGGGCAGAGGGAGTGCTAAAAAAATTCTTTTGGTATATTGAGAGAAATCAACTGGAAGAATGGCCTTATCTGGTTATTGGCAATGCCTTGTGAAAATGGACTTCACTGTATAAGCTAACTTTAATATAAGACATAAATAAGCCTCAAATTTTTCAAGATCAAGAGTGCTAATTATGTGAAATGGTTTATCTGTTTTGAAAATTTCAAATTATATTTGTCAACACATTCTGTTGTTGAGGCTCTGGAGAAGCAGAAACACTACTCCCTCTTGTACACTGTTGGTGGGAATGCAAAATGAAACAATCCCTAGGCAGGGGAATTTGGCAATAACTAGCACAATTCACCTAACAACAACAACAGCAGCACAATTCCATACACTTGGAATCTTGGGCCTAGTTCTCCAAATGAAGACCCTTCAATGAGGATTCATGTACAAATGAACCATTTATTAGGTGCTCCTAGGTGATTTTTTTTTTTTTTTTTCCCCTAGGTGACTCTGATGAGGTGGTCAGGGCAAGGAGGAGGAAGAAGAAACCTTGCAAGGGTTAAATTTCAGGAAAAGTCCTCAGAAAAGAACTTTAGCTTAATCTCACAGGGATACCTGAGGCAAAAGAACTGGACTGTCACACGTTGATGTTAGTCCCTCCTTTGCTAAAGCCTACTCTGTGTAAATGTAAATTCATAGGTGCTCCTAGCAATCTGTGCATGCAGGACTAAGCTGCTCTAATGCACTGAGAGCAGTCCTCTAGTTGCAGCTGCAGGCCATTAGAAGCTAAGGCTCACAGAAGCTGGGGGGAAGTGCACAGAAATGGGAAGAAGGGAGATCCCAAAAGAGCAGACTGTGCCTGCTATATTCAGCAACCTCATCTCTAAGAATATGTTCCAAAGACTTACCGGCGAAAATAGGAAATGATGAATGCACAAAGCTATTTATGGCGGCATTACTTATTACACCGAAGGATAAAACCAGCTCACATGTCAATCAATAAGAGACGCCTTGGTACATTCACATAATGGAGAATCTTACAATTGCAAAGTTAATTAGGAAGATACCTATCTACTAACATAGAGTTTTATCCAGAGTCAATCATTTAGTAAAAAGCAAGTATGCTAACTTTTATGTAATGAAGTAGTGGAAATATGAATATTTATATTATTAATTGCTTGTATTTTCAATTATAAATAATATAAAAAGGAAAAAATAACAATGATTACTTTCATGGGAGCAAAGGATCAGTGTGATAGTTATGGTTTTGTGTCAGCTTGGCTACGCCATGATTCTCGGTGGTTTGGGCAGTCATGTGATATTGTGATCACCTCCATGATGGGACCTGTTGTGAATAGCCAATTGGTTGAAAGGGAGCTTCCTTGAGTGTGTGGCCTTCATTGAATATAAGTGGACTTTCTGGCAAGGCTCATGGCCTTTTGCTTGCTCTGGATCCTGCAGCTGGCTCCTGTTCATCTGACCTTCAGTTCTTGGGACTTGAGCTAGCAGCTTACCTATGGTCTTGCCAGCTGGTCTTGGGATTCCTTCATCTTTGCAGCCTGGGAGCAAGAGCCCTGCTCTCTGACCACCCAATCCTGGGTTTGTCAACCCCTGTGGCAATATGAATCAGGAGAAGCCTCTTTCTTAACCTATAGACTTGGAACATCCCAACCTCTACAACTGCATGAGCCATTTCCTCGATAGAAATCTTTCTATATATATATATATATATACTTTACTGGTTTTGCTTCTCTAGAGAGCCCAGCCTAAGACAATCAGAATGGAGGGGAGAGGGATGGAAGCATGACTTTTGTGAGTGTACCTTGTAATGAAAATATGTAATTGTTTAACATGATTGAAACACAAATTTAAATGTGAAAATTCCCTAAAAATTGAAAAACAGTTGAAACGAGTAAACCTAACTATATATCATTTTGAAGGAATAACCACACAGAGAAGAGAAAATTAATTTAAGTGACTTTGAAATTCATTATTTTGATTGGCTATCTCTAGTGTATTACATTCAGGGCTTCGAACAAGTTCTGTCCAGTTCAGTCCTTGCCCAAGAAGCGAAACTCAAATGGACCTGAATTTCTAAAATGTAGGAGTACCAGAATTATCACCAGAAATGGAAAAATTATGGATTGAAGCCCTGCTAGAAATTTAATCTCCTCTATGAGTCGGAATTGACTCGATGGCACTGGGTTTTTTTTTTTGTTTGTTTGCTTGTTTTTTTGGAAAACAAGGCAGCATATGCATTGTATAGCAAACAAATCTCTTGACCAACAGAGCCAGAAACAGTGGTGCCTCACTCAAAGGTGGTGGCCAACCATTCTGATCTGAATATGCATCACTCTCCATAGTCTTGGCTATAATCCAATCTCCTGAATCAGGCTCCTAAAAGGGCTCATTATGCCTTTCCCAATATGCCCGTTCCAGGGTTTTAACCTGTAATTTTTCCCATTTCCATTATTGTTACACTTTAACCAAATTAAAAAAAAAATTCAAGTCTATTCAGATTTCACTTAGTCTGCCATGACTGAACCAGTTTGAACTGGTTCAAAAATCCTGATTATATTCAAAGGAAAAAAAAAAACTGTAAAGAAATCTTAAACTCTATTTGACATTTTTTTGTAGTAAGTACACATATAACAAAATATTTGCCACTTCAACAATTTTCATACGTACAATTCAGTGAAATTAATATCTTTATCATGCTGTGCAAGTATCACCAGTACTTGCACAACATGATAAAATTGTTTCCGAATTTTTCCTTCATCCTTAACAGAATTTCAATTAATATTCTTAATTTAATGATAATATTAATATTTTTATTTTGAAATAATTATAGGTGCATTAAAGAATAAAGAAAATAAGTAATTATGTTAATATTGTCAAAAACCATGATTTTTTGAGGTAAAGAAAATTATAAAGTCAGAGAAGCTAAGTAAATCTCTATCATCTCAAATAAAAAATATCAGTATTAATTCAAATTTTATTTTTCTTTTTGAAATATCTTTATTTCCTCACTTTGTGTACTGGAAAAGAAGTCATGAAAACTCTGAAGCAATGAGCATCACTATTGCCCAGGTTATGATCTCTAAATAGCACCTCCTGCTGAAAAGAATCAAGGCTCCTCGAAGAAATGGCTGATTCCAGAGCTGAGCCGGGAAATGTCCAAACAAGGACTGAACATATTTTTTTTATACCAGAAAGCAAGGAAGACCTCTAAGATTATCAAGTAAATATGTGGCAAAAGGATATAGAAGCCAATTTGAAAGAGCTCCAATTGGCCTAAAATTGGACGGTTTGGACATGAAAAGAAATTATGACTGAAATTGATAAAATATATCAAATATAGAAAACTCTATAAGCTTTTTAATGCAATCCCTAACAAATTCCTGTCAAAATCCCAGCTGCCTTTTGTTCGTTTGTTTCAGAAACTGACAAACGAATCTTAAAATTCCTTTGGAAAACAAGGTTACCTAGAAAAGGAAAAACAATCCTAAGAAAGAAGAGCAAAGCTGGTGGACTCATACTTGCCAATTTCAAAACTTCCTACAAAATTACGGTAGTGAAAACAAGGTGCTACTGGCATCAGGATAGACATTTTTGCTCAATGGAATAGACTTGTGAGTCCAGGCATAATCTTAACATTTATGATTGATTGATTTTCTACAAAGGGGTCAAGAAAAAATTTAGTGGGGAAAGAATGTCTTTTCAACAAATGATTCTGGGACAACTGGGTAACCACATGCAAAGAAATGAATTTGGGTCCCTACCTCACACCATAGACAAAAAATTAGCCCAAAGCACATCATAAAGAAAAGTATAAAAGCTAAAACTATAAAACTTTTAGAAGAAAATAAAGGAATGAATCTTCATGATCTTGTATTAGCCAATAACTTGTTAGATACAGTAGCGAAAACATAAGCAATAAAAGGGAAGATTGAAAAGTTGGACTTCATAAAAATTTAAAACTTTATGCTTCCAGTAACACCATCAGAGAGTGAAAAGACAACACACAGGCTGAGAGAAAACATTTGAAAATCATTCTTCTGATAAAAGACTTGTATCCAGAATTTATAAAGAACTCTTACAACTCAGTGATGAAAAGACAAATAATCCAACTTTAAAAATGGACAAAACATTTGACCAAACATTTCACTAAAGAATATATATAAACAGCCAATAAATATGTGGAAAAGTTCTCAACATCATTAGTCATTTGAAAAATGCAAATAGAAACACAATGAGATAGTATTTTGGCTGTAGTCAAAAGGACATACAAGATCAAGTGTTGGCAAGGATGTGGAGAAATTGGAAACCTAATTCATTACTGGTAGGAATGTAAAATAGGCAGCCACTTTGGAAGACAATTTGGCAGTTCTTCAAAATGTTAAACATAGAGCTACCATATGACCCAGCAATCCCACAACTAATTGCATACCCAAGAAAAATGGAACTATGTGTCCAAACAAAAACTTAGACATTAATATTCATAGTATCATTATTCATAATAACAATGGAAACAATCCAAATTCCCATCATCTAATGAGTGCATAAACAAAATGAGTGGATAAACAAAATGTGGTACAGTACTAAAAACCACTGAATTGAACACTTTAAAAAATACATCTATAAGCTTAAAATAATACCTCAAAAACATGCATGTGTGTGCTCATGGTGTGCACACACAAACACACTGTCATGATTGTTGATGGCTAAAGCACAACCTTACTATTCTGAATACTGATAAAACAAAAGAATAAAAAATCACATTTGTCAAATTGTCCATTTAATATAAGCAATATTTATAATGTTGTTTCAATTAGATACAATTTGAAAACATATTATACAAAGCCCAATATGTTAAAAAGTAGCAGGTTAAAAATTTGACAGTATACCTCATAGTGCATAGAGCTAGAAATCAATAATGCAACAAAGTTTATGCTTTATATATATGTTTGGATTCTAACATTGTAAATAATATTAACATTTTTTAGAGATTTATTTACTTTTCTTTCCTGGAGCTTTCTTCTTGTGGAAGAAATACTTGGCCTACTGAAAAAAAATTAGAATGCTGACAAAATGAATGTATTTTGAGTTATCATATACGTGTGTGTGTGCGTGTGTGTATGTAACTCATACAACAGTTCCCTCCCCTTCCCCTTAGGGATAGTATGAATTTTGCAAATGACTAATTTTAGACCTTAAGCTTTCAGCAAGACACTTTCTAAAGGCCATGAAAATCAATCAAAACCAGCAAAATACCATCATGTCATTAGCACAGACATACATTAGATGAAAGCCAAAATAAATTTCAATTTATACTAGAAGTGGAGAAAACCAATAGAACAACGATCTAAATGACTTGTTTGATGTTGAAGAAAAATGAACAGAAATTAGAGCTCAATGGACCCTCTCACCCTTATACTTTGCTCATAGATATAATAGCTTTGACATTGTAACAGTGTTTTGCAAGACTTTATACACCGTCTTGCAAAACATTATTACAATGTGTATATATATATATATATATATAAATGTTCAGTTGTACTTATCACCCTTATTGAACTTCTAGAACCAGTCCTAATTTTTACATCTTGAGGCTGCAAAAACCCAGTTCTGTCTTGCAGTAACAGGAGCACCTCACGAGCTAAGGACTGGCAAGAAGGGAAACTGGTCAGAGCATCTGCCATCTCCATGTGCTGTCTTGGTGAGACTTGTCAGTCCTCCCTGCCTTGTGCACTGATGCCGAAGGCTCCCTCCTGACCAGATCCTACTCATTTGCCAGGCTCTCCCCATCATGGGGAGTTACACCGGCAACCGATCCTCATGCTCACCCCGCTGTCAAAGCATTCCAATTTTTAATCGCTACATGACTTGTCAGATTGAATATGAACCACATGGCTTCAATTAAAACCTCTCTAATAATGAGAAAGCCAGGAAGGAAAAAACGTCAACTATATCTTGGGTCACCATTCAGATTTTGAAACTAATTCAAGAACATTTAGCAAGTGAAATGGATGTTTACCTGTGGAAAAAAGCAATTGTTAATTCCTCAATTTTTACAACAAACCGATTCATTATCAAAAGCGTGTGTCTGCACTCACTATACACTCTACTCACTGACTAAGGTCCCAATAAACTTTGTTGCATTATTGATTTCTAGCTCTATGCACTATGAGGTATACTGTCAAATTTTTAACCTGCTACTTTTTAACATATTGGGCTTTGTATAATATGTTTTCAAATTGTATCTAATTGAAACAACATTATAAATATTGCTTATATTAAATAGACAATTTGACAAATGTGATTTTTTATTCTTTTGTTTTATCAGTATTCAGAATAGTAAGGTTGTGCTTTAGCCATCAACAATCATGACAGTGTGTTTGTGTGTGCACACCATGAGCACACACATGCATGTTTTTGAGGTATTATTTTAAGCTTATAGATGTATTATTTTAAGCTTATAGATGTATTTTTTAAAGTGTTCAATTCAGTGGTTTTTAGTACTGAACCACATTTTGTTTATCCACTCATTTTGTTTATGCACTCATTAGATGATGGGAATTTGGATTGTTTCCACTATGGAAAGGAATCCATCTCCCATGACTAGAGAGGAGACCTGCCAGAGTCCAGTTCCAGAACTATATACCATGCCTGGCACCTCCTTACCTACATTCTCTTTGTAGCTCTATTTAGTGGGAAAAATCAAAGCATATTTTAAGAACTTTTCTTGAAACTTAGGATAATGAACTTTATTTTTCTGAGAATGTTACCTGAATCATAGTCTTGGTGGTTTTTCCTCTCAGAGTTCAAAATTTTAAATTACCACAAGATTGAGAATTGAAATGAAAATGAAAGGTGATTTTTTTTCTTATTAATTAAAAATCGAATTTAATTTACTTGCATGTATGTGTGAGTATTAATCTATCTTTTAGGACACGTATAGAAGAGTCATGTCCAGTATTATTTCCTGAGTTCTGCCAAGGTTTTTTTCTATGAAGGTGAAAGTCACATCAACTAAGAGGCACATCAGACAAAAGTTTGTAGAAAAGAGCTAATTGTATGTAGGATTTTTGTAAACAATCGAGTGCAATGTTGCAGCGCACCCCCACCATTTTAAGAACATGGGGTTGTTGTTGTTATGTTGTTAGGTGCCAACGAGTCTATTCTGACTC
This sequence comes from Elephas maximus indicus, assembly GCF_024166365.1. Taxonomy (NCBI): domain Eukaryota; kingdom Metazoa; phylum Chordata; class Mammalia; order Proboscidea; family Elephantidae; genus Elephas; species Elephas maximus. The sequence continues at coordinate 12,142,236 of NC_064841.1, read as the reverse complement.
ATAGCAACCCTAAGCACAACAGAATGAAACAATGCCAGGTCCTGCGCCATTCTCACAATTGTTGCTATGCTTGAGCCCATTGTTGTCAATCCATTTCATTGAGGGTCTTCTTCTTTTTTGCTAACCCTCTACTTTACCAAGCCTGATGTCCTTCTCCAGACAACATATCCAAAGTATGTGAGATGCAGTCTCTCCATCCTTGCTTCTGAGGAGTATTCTGGTTGCACCTCTTCCAAGACAGATTTGTTCATTCTTTTGGCAGCCCATGGTATATTCAATATTTTTCTCCAGCACCACAATTCAAAGGTGTCAACTCTTCAGTCTTCCTTATTCATTGTCCAGCTTTCGCACGCATATGAGGCTATTGAAAATACCATGGGTTGGGTCAGGCATAATTTACTCCTTAAGGTGGCATCTTTGCTTTTCAACACTTTAAAGGGGTCTTTTGCAGCAGATTTGCCCAACGCAATGCGTCTTTTGATTTCTTGCATGCCGTTTCCATGGGTGTTGATTGTAGATCCAAGTAAAATGAAATCCTTGACAACCGCAATCTTTTCTCCATTCATCATGAAGTTGCTTATTGGTCCAGTTGTGAGGATTTTTGTTTTATGTTGAGATGTAATCCATACCGAAGGCTGTAGTCTTTGATCTTCATCAGTATGTACTTCAACTCCTCTTCACTTTCAGCAAGCAAGGTTGTGCCATCTGCATAATGCAGGTTGTTAATGAGTTTTCCTCCTATCCTGATGCTCCTGTTCTTCATGTAGTCCAGCTTCTTGGATTATTTGCTCAGCATACAGATTGAATAGGTATTCAATCAAAATTAATCAAAGGTGACGCACACCTTTCCGGACTTTAAACCATGCAGTATTCCCTTGTTCTATTCGAATGACTGCCTCTTGATTCATGCACAGATTCCTCACAAGCACAAGTAAGAGTTCCAGAATTCTCATTCTGTGCAATGTTACCCATAATTTGTTATGATCCACACAGTCAAATTATGAATCTAGGAAAGTTGGGAATCATCAAAAATGAAATGAAATGCATAAAGATAGATATCCTAGGCATTAATGAGCTGAAATGTACTGGTATTGGTCCTTTTGAATTGAACCAACATATGGTCTATATATGGTCTATATGTTGGGAAAATATCTTAGCAGTAAAAAAATTCTATATTTGGCTTAATTCACAAAAAATGTCAACTTCTGTCCTGATATCTCTGATCTTGTTTCCAGAATATTCATTTGGTTGTCTTTTTAGTTTTTTTTTGTTGTTGTTCTGAATGTCAACAAGAAGCAAAAAGTTGTAATGAGTTAATTGATGGTTTTGTTCTTAAAACAGCACCCGATCAAGAATTTTATCATGGAAAGTGAGGGCTAAACAAATAGCAAATCCTGGAGAAAGTACTAACAGTGTAAAAGTCCCCATTTACCAGGTCTGCATTGTTGGCATGTGCCACGATCCCTCAAACTGGAGAACATTTTAATGGTTCAGAGGCCACAATCCCATTAATCTTCTTTGGAAACATGAAGCACAGCATGTCTCATCTGCATACAAAACTCAGCTCTCCATTTATCTTTTCATCAGGAAATCAAGAGATCCATTCTACCTACCTTTTTCTTTTCTATCTGACTTAGGCCAGTGCTGGACCAAAGAATATTTTGACAGAGGACATCGAAACACTTTTTTTAAATATCAAAATTAATTTCCAGCTTCAGAGTTTATCCAGTAGAAATATTTATGAGTGCCACGTACAACACAAAGCCCTGGTGGCACAGTGGTTAAGAGCTACAGCCACTAACCAAAGAGTTGACAGAATCTACCAGGTGCTCCTTGGGAACTCTATGGGACAGTTCTACTCTGTTCTATAGAGTCGCTATGAGTTGAAATAGACATGATGGCAACAGGTTTTTTTTTTTTTTTAAATGTACAATAACACAAGACTGTAGGTCCTCCTCAACAGACTTTGGTTTCTTGGGTGCATCATCATGTTTTATTAATCCTGGCATCCACAGTAGAAATAGAGTTCCTGGTCATGCATGCTGTGAGTGGATTCCAGCTCATAGGGACCCTATAGGACAGAGTAGAATTGCCCCATAGGGTTTTTAAGGAGCAGCTGGTAGATTTGAACCACTGGCCTTATGGTTAGTAGCCAAGATCTTAACCACTATACCACAAAGCTGCTTATGCCACAAAGCTGCTTATGAAGACAGGAACTAATTTCTATTAAGTTAATAGAGAATGCTCATCCCAAAAAATTGTCATCCATAACGACTTTCAAATTAAATATATAGAAAGAATCATATGCTTAGAATTTTTAGCCTTATACTTTGTTACAAACACTGGGATTGAATATTATTTAATTCCATGCTGACCCTTACATTTTCTACCCACTACACAAGTGTAAGCTACACATAGTTGCAGTGTCTAGTCAATTTATCAAGAGAAAATGGAAATGTCTCAGGTCCAGTGAATGGAAAATTCTAGAATGTTTCCCGTTTAAGCTGTTCACTTCAGTTGACACTTTTAAAGTTGGAAGAAGTTGGAGAAATTGGACAATGCCTTAACCAAGAAATCTAAATTAATATCACACAAAACAGGCAAATGAAAATCATGTGCCTCCAGATGGGATACTCTGAAAAGTATGTCTCATCAGTAGGTAGTATTTCAGCCCAACATGCTTAAAAATTAATTTAATCCTGAGGAAACACCAGAGAACTCAAATCAAAGGGCATTCCATACAATGGTCATGATATTGTAGTGGTTAAGGCCTATGGCTACTAACCAAAAGGTCAGCAGTTCAAATCCGCCAGTCGCTCCTTGGAAACTCTACGGGCCAGTTCTCCTCTGTCCTGTAGAGTCACTATGAGTGGGAATCAACTTTGATGGCAATGGGTTTGGTTTGGATTTTTATGGCATGAAAATCAAAGGAAGATTGAGGAACTGGTCCAGATTAAATAGACTGAAAGAAGCATTTAGTTAATGCTTGTACAATTCTGTACTAAATCCTGTAGCAGGAAAAAATGTTACAGAAGACACTGTTGGACCACTGGTGAAACCGGAACTGGAATGTGTTACAGAACATGTGGGAGGTTATGTCCCTGCCCCCCCCACCCCAGGATCTCTAGGCTTCAGGGACAAACCACTGCCCCACTGAAGCCTGAGGTTCTACCCAGATAACTAGCAAGGATAAAGAGAGAACATTTTACCTGCCCCCCAAATGTCTAATCATACCCTCCTTGGGTTGTCTGGTGGAAAAATCTGCTTTGTTCTCAGTGCGATGAGTAATGTGCCCCTTGGAGTATAGAACTGCCTGGGGGAGTGACTTTGAGGTCTCTCTACTATGGTGCAAAGTGGGAGCACGAGGTGGAAGAGTCTTTGTCTCTGTCTGTAGAGCTTGACGAGCCAGGGAAACTGCTCACCGTAGAAAGGTTCCTGTTTGCTATCTGTTTTCTGGGAGTAATTAAAAGACTTTCATTAGCCAACACTATATATCTCGCGTGTACGTCTTGATCAGACTAGGTGGATGTAGGATCTGTGGAAGGGTAGTTGGGGACCTCATCCTAATAGTCTTGTGGCTCCCTAGGATCATGGGACTGCCTCTGAGATAACCTGTGTATGCAACACTACAGGCTTGTATCAATGTTAACTTTCCTGAATTTGAATGTTCTTGGTCTTAGGAAATTCACATAGAAGTATCATGGGGTAACGGAGAATGAATGGAGCTTATGCAATCTATGCTCAAACTGTTGAGAAAAAATAACAGTGTGTGTGTATACACATATGCACACTAATTAAAGGTGCTGCAGTGTTTTCAAATCTGGCAAAAGCAATGATTTTTGAATTATGAATCTCACAAATGTGAGGACGTTAATTATAATCATAAGGGCTAGACCTCTTCTTATTTCTGCAAAATACCTTCTTTGTGAACATGCTTATTCTCCTAATTTTGGCTCTCATCTCTGGAGGGATAACAGCCTGGATCTCCTTAGTTCCAGACCCATATTTCTAACTGCCTTCTGGAATTTTCCTTAAGCTTTACCTTAGGCTTCCTGTGTCCAAAACTAAACTCATGTTTTTTCCCCGAAAACTGATTCTTTACATCTTTTTCATATCTAATCAAGGTGATAAATAACATGGCTAATTTAAAAAATTGACTGATAGAAACAGTTTATTTATCATGAATTGCATAACTCAGTCTTCCACTCTTCTTGGAAACTGGGGCATGGAGTAATATGTCAAAAGGAGAAGAAAAGTGTCACGTCTGTTTTGTTTTGTTTTACTATTTTTTGGCTTTATACCTGATTGAGGAAGTAGTGATTAAACATTTATGGAGTAGCTTAAAAAACCAAACAATGCTTTCATAACGTCTATTTAAATCTCACTAAATGCTTTTTGAGGTTGAAATTTTAACAATTACCTTAGCATTTTTTTTTAAATGCTAAGGTAATTGTTAAAATTTCAACCTCAAAATTAAAATATTCAACATTTTATGTTTGAACTCGACCTGAAATTGAACAAGTGGAATTACTTTGACTTCTTTTGACACTAGATTTGCTAGAACCAGCTCCAGTGTAACCCCAAAAAACTTTTTTTTTATAGTTAAGTAGATTATGAGATGGCAATACTATCCAACAAATCAATTCTAACTTAAAAACAAGATAAGACTGAGTTCAATATTTTTATTTGTGTGGGAGTAGGAGGAAGTGGTAGAGGAAGAGAGAGAAGTGAGCGGTGCCAGGTTGAATGTTTCTCTAGGAAAAATAGAAAATCTGGATTTTTTTTTTTTCTGGTACTATGTACCAGAATGTTAGTTGGCTATTAACTCCCTGCTTATTCTTCTTTGAATTGTTGGAACCAAAGCCATGTGACATTTACTCTATAGCTTCTTTGTATGTTACATTTTTTATTTTCTTTGGACAAAAGCCCATGGCAACTTACTTGATTGGGGCAACAGATACGTAAGCTTTAGAATCTTAGAATTTATCAAATGCAAAGAAAGGGACCAGATCATTTCAGCATTAAATTGAAATAACGTGCGTTTTTAACAGAAGCACTATTTAAAATCTTTTACTCTGGGGTCATGTTAAAATAGGCTTCTCTGAGAGATTGCTGTAATTTTTTTTATATGTATCTTCAAGATTTGTAAACACATCTATGGACAATAGAAATTTTCCTTCTCCAGAGCTGTGGTATAAGCTTCGCTTCTACTTAGAGATTTTTAGAAGTCTTAGATCTGCTCCTTTTATCTTCACAAGTAATTTTAATTTCTTAATTCCCCATCACATTAAAATATTAACCTCTGCTCAGCACCCAGGATTCTGCAGCGTTACTCAATGAAATCTGATTTCCCATCTTATCCTTGTTCCAGGATCTGGTACTACTAACGTTTTTGAAATCACTTCAAAACGGCAGAAACTATAGGGAACAAAACAGCCATAGTTTTGAATATCCAAACAGATCCACCAAAAAATTCCCATTCACAAAATAACGGTGCTCTGTAACTTAAGTTCACTTGATTATGGAAATTTGGGAAATGTATTACTCCTTTGGTCATTTCAAAATCCAGGATTTAAAAACAAAACAAAACAAATATGGTGTGAGTTGTAATTCTAATTAAAAACCAGACAAGTCCTTAGGTGGGAGTCACAGTGAGCTGCCCTGAGTTTTTTCCCAAGCCTAACAAAAGAGGGAAGGACTTGCCACTGCTTGTGCCTGCCAACCGCGTATTGTGAAAGGAATCAAAATAAAGAGGCAGAGGGGTCAAGGGTTACGAGCTCATATTTCCACTCTACATGACCCCATCTCAGTGCTGGGGGTGCTCCTGTCATGTGTTTCTGAAGGTCTCTCAACACAAGACTCCCTTCCACCCCTTCCCGGAGACTCCTGTGTAGACTATGCTGGTGATTAATGAAAAGGGCTCACAGGAGACCTTCTTAAAATGCTTTGTAGAAAAGGGTCCCCAGCACTAAGGCTTCAGAAGAATACCTGCAGACATAAACTATCTTGAGAATATAGTGGAAATAGGAGCCCCGGTGACACAGTGGTTAAAGTGCTCTGCTGCTGACTGAAAAGGCCGGCAGTTTAAATTCACCAGCGGCTCTGTGGGAGAAAGATGTGGCAGGCTGCTCCTGCAGAAATTACAGCTTTGGAAACCCTATGGGGCAGTTCCGCTCTGTCCTGTAGGGTCGCTATGAGTCGGAATCCACTCTGCGACACACAACAACAGCTGTGCTTCCCGCCGATTGCGCCTTTTTACACATATTAAATAACTTGGTTAATGGTATGCCACTTTCTATTCTTGTTACAGGCTGTCACTATAATACTTGCTCCAACTTTCTTACTTTTGGAAGCTGTGAGATAATTGGCTGGTTTTCGTTATTTTCATTACTCCTAAGTAGGAGTAGGTGACTGTTGGGTCGCATTGGGACATTTCACTTAGTCCACAAACAGTGGAAAACTATACCCATGTTCTACCAAATACAACTGAGACGTAAAAGACAGACTTCTTAAAAATCAAAATCTGACAGATTACAGCATAAATGATGAATCTTTTCCTCGTGATATTGTGGATGCCAGAATAAAAAAGCATACAAAACACACTTCATTAAAACCCAGAACTTGTAATCATCACATGCTCATTGGCTGCCTTGCTAGAGATTTCTCAAGAGATCATTAAGCATATTAAGGAACATCCAAGAAGAATTTAGAAATATATTTTCCCCAAATCCTCATATAACAGTGAAATTAAACACGCGGTGGCTGTTATTTTTCCAGTGGTTTAGGACAGTGAAAGAAGACATAGACTCCAGCCCTAAGAGCTATCAGGGGTCCAATTTCTGGAAACCCTAACACCTAATGTCTAACCTACCACTTTACTCATTAGGACAGCATCTCACCAATTCTACACTGTTTGCGCTAATGAGACTACAGAAAACTAGGAATTATCAGTTAAAGCTGCTGTTAAGCTGCTCTCTTCGCAGTAGATCAGCTACACGACTTTTCTTACTATCCTACAATTCAATACAGCATCTCTTGAAATATCTGTTTCCAGTTAATAGAGGAATTTGTTGTGCAGAATGAAAGGAAAGGAGAGGCCATATTTGCTTATGACTATTAGTGTAAAATACACCCCCCTTCAAAGCTGTGATTTTAAGTAGTGCATTCTATCAAATATCATCTCTTCACTCTGCCTTGATGAGATGTTCCAGAAATAACTTTACCAAATGTTTCTTTTCCTCTCATTTTCTGTGCTTATAGCTCTCCAAGGCAAAAGGAGTTCTGATTGCCCAGCCACTGAAGAGCAAACAGGGGTGGATTAACCAGTAAGCAAGGTAGGTGTCTTAGTCATCGCGTGCTGCCATAACAGAAATACCACAGATGGATGGCTTTAATAAAGAGAAATTTATTTTCTCACAGCCTAGTAGTTTACAAGTCTAAATTCAGGGCCTCGGACCCAGGGGGGAGGCTTTCTCTCTCTGTCAGCTCTGGAGGAAGGTCCTTGTCCTCAATCTTCCCCTGGTTAAGGAGCTTCTCAGGCACAGGGACCCTGGGTCCATAGGATGCACTCTGCTTCTGGTGCTGCTTTCTTGGTGGTATGAGGTCCCCAACTCTCTGCTTGCTTCCCTTTCCTTTTATCTCTTGAGACCTGAAAAGGTAGTGCAGACTGCACCCCAGGGAAACTTGCTTTACACTGGATCGGGGAGGTGGCCCGAGTAAGGGTGGTGTTACAATCCCACCCTAATCCTCTCAACATAAAATTATAATCACAAAGTGGAGGACAACCACACAATACTGGGAATCATGGCCTAACCAAGTTGATACACAGATTTTTTTGGGGGGGGTGCATATTTCAATCCATGACAGTAGGCATGGGCTTAATTGTGTTTTTTTACTAATCTGTAGTGCACAGTTTCACGTGGGTTTAAGATGTGGTGAAAAACAGATTAGTAAGTAAGCACAAGTAAGCCTGTATGTCCCTCACTTATTGAGTAATCTGTCTCTGAGTACAAACCACAACTATAAGACCATGACGCAACTCCAACCAAATTGAAGAGAGAAAAAAAAAAAAAATCCCCTTTTAGTAAATTTGCCCAGATAGCTAAGAACAAAGCAGTTTCCCCTGGTTTTATCAAAGTATTTAACTTCTAAAATAGCTGTTGATCTGAAGGAATGATGTATATATTTTGGAGAGTACAATAACACTTTCTGGATAAACTGAATTACAATTACAGAATAGCCTTGGTTTAACAGAGATGTACTGCAAATTTCAAGTTGCTAAAAAGCTGGTAAAATAGGAAGGGTTAACACAATACAACACTGTATACAAGTAGAGGAAAATAAATGAAAAAAAAAATCTTTTTTTCCCCCCACAAATTGTTTATAATGGCTTTTTGCTTATTTTCCAGGGACCATTTGATCAAGTTTGAGCTTCAGGTTCCAACTCGTATTCTACCTTTCCTCTGAAATGGTTCTTTGATCATACCCAGCTAAACGCTCTTTCTGCCTTCGCTGACACCCTCTACCTTCCCCACCTTCTCCCCCTCAACCTGTGTCTTTTTATCTTCTGTTTTTTATTGTAGGTTAGGTAAGTGACAGTGTGGTGTGATGAGTAAGAACATGGATGTTGGTCTACCATGACCACCACCAGACTGAGTCCAGTACAACTAGATGGTGCATGGCTACCATCACTGACTGCTCTGACAGGGATCACAATACAGGGTCCCAGACAGAGCTGGAGAAAAATATAGAAGAAAATTCTAACTCAAAAAGAAAGACCAGACTTGCTGGCCTGACAGAGACTGGAGAATCCTGAGAGAATGGCCCCCGGACACTCAGCTCAATAATGAAGTCACTCCTGAGATTCCCCCCTCTGCCAAAGATTGGACAGGCCAATAAAACAAAACAACACTAAAGGGGCACACCAGCCCTGGGGCAAGGACTAGAAGGCAGGGGCGACAGGAAAGCTGCTAATAGGAAACCTAAGGTTGAGAAGGGAGAGCAGTTACATGTCGTGGGGTCATAAACCAATGTCATAAAACAACATGTGTACTAACTGTTTAATGAGAAACTAGTTTGTTCTGTAAACCTTCATCTAAAGTACAATAACCCACTGCCGTCTCATAGCGACCCGATAGGACGGAGTAGAACTGCCCCATAGAGTTTCCAAGGAGTGCCTGGTGGATAAAAAAGTACAATAAAAAAAGAACATGGATACATAAATTGTTAATTTATGTAAAACACTTAGAACCGTGCATGGAACAGAGAAAGCACCTCATTACTATTAGAGCCATTTGGACATTGTTTCCCATACAAGCTTCTTAGAAGGGAGGGATCAGAGTTTCCTTTTCCTTTTTTTAATTCTCTGCATTATTTTGTTTAGTGTCCATTAATAGTAACGAATACCCTCATGAAGGAAAGAATAAAAAGTGGATATGTCTCTGTGGTTAGGAGTTTTGTCATTTAACAACCTGTCTTAGTTGGAGAGAATTTTGACCCCCTCCCCCCCTTCTATGAGATGTCTTTGCTTCCATTTCTCCAGGGCCTCTACCTAGAATATGCTTAGCAACTTGTTTTCAGCCTCAGCATTGAAGCTGGAGCACAACTTTTGAAGTTAATAGTACCTTCTAGAGAGAGGAGAAGCATAAGAGGGAATTTACCTCAGTAATATATGTCCCAGGGAGCCCTGGTGGCACAATGATTATTAGCGCTCTGCTGCTAGCTCAAAGGTTGGTGGTTTGAACCCACCCAGCAAAAGACCCGGTGATCTGCTCCCATAAAGATTGAGACAAGAAAATGGTATGGGTAGTTTTACTCTGTCACATTGGGTCACTATGAGTCAAAATCGAATGGACGGCACCCAACAACAACAACGATGTATGTCCCAGTATATTTCAATATGTATCTCAAAATGAAAACTTGCAATGTTTTCAAGATTGGGAAACTGTCTTAGTTATCTAGCGCTACTATATAACACAAATACCAGAAGTGAGTGGCTTTAACAAACAGAAATTTATTTTCTCACAGTTAGGAGGCTAGAAGTGCGAATTCGGGGTGCTCACTCTAGAGAAAGGCTTTCTCTGTTGGCTTCGGAGGAAGGTCCTTATCTCTTTTGAGCTTCTGTTCCTGAGCCATTTTCATGTGACTTCACATCTCTCTTCCCCCCTCTGCCTGCTTCCTTGCTTGTTTTAATCTCTTTGATATCTCAAAAGAGATTGACTCAAGACATTTCCTACACTAATCCTGATCATTAACATAACAAAGGCAACACATTCCCCAACGGGATTATAACTACAGCACAGAGGTTAGGATTTACAACACATATTCTGGGGGACACATTTCAAAATCCATAATAGGAATCAATTCTCTGCAATACAGACTTTTATTTTAAAATGCACTTTAAATTTGCAAAGTAAATGACTTGTTTATTGAGGAGAAAGAATTGAAACTTTGTAGAGATCTGGGGCCAACAGCTTTCTACCTCTAGAGATGATCTCTCTAATTCTGCTAGGGCAGTGATTATACAGATAAGTTAAAATCCGCATATAAACGTAACACCAGGCACAGATATTCTTTGTGTGGGGTGCTTCTGTTGGCATTAACTCCTGTCATTGTTATCAGTGAATCCTGTCATATTTATGTGTTATAATCCCTGCCTTGACAGAATTAGATAAGCACCAGTAGAGATTTTAAAAAGGAAATTTGCTCGCTTTATCTGCAAATTGTCAGCACCTTTGCTTTTCAGTGTTCTTGCTTTGCACAATATAGGTTACTAGTCTGAAGATTTGAATTAATGGGATGTTAAAAATGTGGAGGTGGAGAGCTAAATGTCAGTAACCAAACTAAAGAAATGAATCATTTTAATTGCACTGGGTAGGGCTGGCGCAGTGGTCAAGAGCTCAGCTGCTAACCAAAATGTTGGCAGTTCAAATCCACCAGCCACTCCTTGGGAACCCTATGGGGCAGTTCTACCCTGTCCTATCGGTTGCTAAGGCAAGGGGTTAAGTAAGGCTGGCTGCGACTGGCCAAAGGAGTTAGCAAATGAATTTGTTCTTAGAGATTTTTTTCCAATTTGAAATGCAGGCCCAGCAAAATCCCTAATTTCACTTATGAATGACAAGACATGTCAACAATTAAGGAAGACCGTGTTAATTATTTGACCAACTACCTGGCTTATTTGAGGTGTAAAAAAAATACCTTTCATGAACTCCAGATACAGTTTCTCATTTGCTTATATTAGCCCCTGTTTACTTGTTAGCCTTTATGACATAAACATTGCTGTATCGTACTATATAAAGGAGCTCTCCACTCAGGAAACCCAAGGTAATATCATCTAACATTTTGGCATTCTCAGAAAGAATTAGTGCCTGGGGAAGCCAAAACAGAATATTAGTGAGGATTAATAGAATTTTTGAGTAAGCTTTCTTCTTCCCTCTTCTCTTGGTCCCACCTTTTATGTGCTAACCTTCAAATTATTTTAGCATGTTTTTTTATGTGCTGAATTATTAAAAGTGGTGTGTTTTTCAGTAGCCAGCTAGTAGATTGTTTATAGTGGTTTCGCTTTTTACCTAAAGCCACACCATATTTAGATCTCTGTCAGGTACTTTAATACTGGTGTGGTTTAAGTTCCAGATAAAAAGTTTTTTAAAAAATAATCTAAGCCTTCCTAAATATGTATTTTCTCCTGGCACATGGATTTAGTGGCTTTGCTGTTTGATAAATTTCTTTGTCAGAGAGCAGTTAAGCCATTGTCAAACATCTCTGGGAGTTGATAAGAGAGTTTAAGAAACTCTTACAGAGAAGTCTTCTGTCACCTCACAAACTGTTATGTTTTGCAAGTCGCTTACTCTCTGGACTTCCGAGTCTTCGTCTAAAAACTCATCGTCCAGATGATTTTGTGACTTGTTTCCACAGTGAAGCCATGTTATGCATGGCTGTTGGACAGGAAACCCGAGGCCCTAACTCTTGCAGTTTACTGAAGCTCTGTAATTGAAATTGGAAGGAAGGATGGGCCTGAGAGTGAAGCATTTTCCTGACAGAAAGCACTCTGTGAAGGCCATCAGATATAAAATAAACCTGCAAACCACATAGTCTCCAATGACGTTACTGTCTCCCACAATACATCTGTTTTTTAAATTGCCATCCGTAGGTTCAAGCGCTACAATTCAAGAAGAGCTCATGCAAAGTGGCCATAAAGGGGATCAAATAGGCATGCTCTGGATTCATTTTTAAGGATTAGGTAGGATAAAATCATTGCCATTTCCTGGACTTTCGCTGAAATAAATAAATCTTTATTTCTTACCTGCTAATCTGGTCACATGCTGAAGGTACTTCCTTTAGTTTAAAATTGCTCAGAAAATCGGTGATATACCAAACCATTAACAAATTCCTGTCTAAATATACCATCTATTGCCCTTAGTTAACAGTTCTGTCTGTTATCTCCCTGCCTTCTCTCACCCTAATGAGACTGGTAGAATCTTTTTCTTGATTTAATTCAACAAAGCCACTTCCAATGCAATCGTCTGATTCCCAAGTCTTTCAGTTAGCTGCGGAACCAAAATTCTTGGTTAAGTAAAAACTATTATACACATAAGTTGTCATAAATAACGATTCATTGAGAAGAATGCGGGTCATAAACGTAAAGAATATAATATAAAAGACAGTTTCAAACATATGTTGCTTCATTTCTGTTCAAATAGTCTGGATAGCCTGTTAAGATGCTCCAACTTCCTGTAATAGAGAGTGAAATGAACATTTTTCTATAAAATGTGTCCCTCTTGGTTTTTTAATGTAGCAGAACAATAGCAAAATAAAATACCAGCAGAATATCTGATAATTTTTTATTGAGGAAACAGGGAAGTTAGGATGAAATGTAGGACTCTTCAAGTTAACAGGAAAATACACTTAGAGCTTTCAGGCCTACCTCAACATACTCTACCATTTATCAAATAATCTCTTCAGTTTTCAAAAGCCCTCTAAGGACCTCCTGGGACTATAAACAAAGGCCATATTGTATCCTTGGCTGCAGCTTGTTAAGTGGCTCATGAATAATACTAAATGCATCCTCTCCATAAATCTCCTTGCTGTAGGACTACTGTTATCCCGGCACAAACTTCACTGGCATTTATCATAAACTCAGAAATGGGAGACTTGCCACATGCACCCAAATAACTGCTTCTAACGCACCATCCCTGTGATTCTCTGGAAAACTGGAAGTCAGAGGAAAGAGAAATGTTGTTTTTTGTTTTTTTTTTTTTCTACTGTTGTCTTCAGTGCAATGAGTTGAACATACTTTTAAAACCCTTTGGGCTGATCTTTCAGGACAGTGATTCAAGGTGATGGATCATTGAAGCTCACGTTTGCAACAGCATTTCATTCCAAGTAACCGGAAAGAACTGAGTGTTGGGAAGACGATTTCAGAGATTCGGGGCACTTTAATCCTTGTTTTTTAAGGGGAACCACGAATAATATTTTTAGATGCCTACATAAGTTGGCAACAGCTTTCAGGTGTTCTTTCTAATGAACAACCTGTTTCTGACAGATCTGTGTTTGGCAAAAGGAAATGGATGGCAAATAGAACCTGGTGTAACCTACTGATGCTTCCTGTGGGGAGGAAGAGGAAGTCCGAGAAGCATTTCCCAGTTCAGAGTCCCTCTGTGATTAATGGAATTTAGTAGTAAGTCCAATGTCACTTGCAGGAACCATTACTTGTCTTTTTTCTTTAAAGTATATTTATCATGGAAAGCTGTATAATTTCAACAGAGAAAGGATTTATTTAACGTCTCAGAACCTACTCTTGAATTTCAGGATAAACATAAGCAATGTACCGGTACCACACCATAAGCATTGCCGTCGAGTCGATTCCCACTCATAGCGACCCCACAGCAAAGAGTAGAACTGCCCCATAGGGTTTCCAAGGAGTACCTGGTGGATTTGAGCTGCCAACCTTTTGGTTAGCAGCCCTAGCCCCTAATTACTACGCCATCACGGTTTCCATAAGCAACATAATTAATTAAAAAAAAAATTAGGACACTTTAATTGGTCAAAGAAGTAAAAGACCATAGGAAATGTTTTTCATCCACTGCCCTGTGATTTAGATCTACTAGAAATATCTCTAAAGAGCTGAATATTTTTAGTACATACAGTAGTACCTCATCATTGCTCTTCCCAGGAACTATGGATAAAGTTAAATTCGCTGTTCAGGCTTTTAATTCTTACACAGAAAATGGGAATTACTGTATGCCTTAGTCTTCGTACCTCTTCACAGTGAATATAAATCAAACTATGGCTATTTATTTAGACAGGTGCATATCAGCTTCCAGTTGTATATGCATATAAATTTTGTTTAATTCTTCTAGGAGTCAGACAATATAGCTTGTCTGCATGTTGATGTAACATAGGCCAACTACAATATTTTGGAATAAAACAAAGAAGCCTTCAAAATTTAGCATATTCTCATTGTAACAACTTAAAATGACAATTAATATGTTTATTAGTATTGACCCAGAGTATTAGATTAACCAGCGATGAGTTCTTTTATTGCTGGTAAATTTCCAGATTTGGGGGTAGGGAAGTTTTGGTGGATTTATTTAATAACACATTTGAAATATGGGAACTTTATTATTCTTCATCAAGAAAATTTATGGATGCTAAAAGCTAAATACAGTGTTTAATTGAATAAGTGGTTGCATAAAAGAATATTCTGAGTGCAACAGAAAATAATTCTCAGGTGTTTTCCCTCATACTAATCATGCATTAAGTGCTTGGCTGTTAACCAAAAGCTCTGCGGTTGGAACCCACCAGGTGCTCTGAGGGAGGAAGACCTGGTGACCTGCTCCCGTGAAGATTAAACTCATTGCTGAGTCGAGTGGATTTCAACTCATAGCGACCCCATAGGACAGAACAGAACTGCCCCGTAGGGTTTCTGAGGCTGTAACCTTTATGGAAGCAGACTGCCAAATCTTTCTCCTGTGGAGCAGCTGGTTGGTTCAAACTGCCAATCTTTTTCAGTTAGCAACCTAATGCTTAACCACTGCACCAACAGGGATCCTTCCTGTAAAGATTACAGCCTAGGAAACCCTATGGGGCAGTTCTGGTCTGTCCTGTAGGGTCACGATGAGTCGGAATCTACTCCACGGCAACGGGTTTGGTTTTTTGTTATTTGGTAATCTTTATGGAAGTGGATTACCAGGCCTTTCTTCCATGGTCTTGGGAGAAGGTACGTATAATAATCTATCAGACTTTTTCCAGCAGCCAAAGTTATTTTGGGCGTTGTTGTTGCTGTTGAGTTGATGCTGACTCATCGCTACCCCACGTGTGCAGAGTAAAACTGCTCCACAGGGTGTTCAAGGCTGTGACCTTTTGGAAAAAGATTGCCTGTCTTTCTAGGTGCCTCTGGGTAGGTCTGAACTGCCAACCTTTGCTGTTGATGGTTGAGTACTTATCTGTTTATGCTACCCAGGGACTCTGTTTAGTGTTTACATGACTCTGTATAGTAAAAGAAAATACATGTTTTACAAAAAGATTGAATACTTTTGTGTTCAATCAAATATCTTGCAGAATTGCAAATTAAAGAAGTATAATTATACCCTCCCCCCGCCAAATTCTGTTCATAGGAAGTGTTCCATGCTCATGTTCACGGCCAGTGGAGGTCGTATTTTGCATCATTGGTTAAGTATGTCAAACTTGACATGAAATGTCAGCTGTGTTCAAAAAGAAAAGAATATTGTCTTGATACAGCTGTAGCAGGATATGCTCTTCTTCCTACAGAAGCAATTGTTTCTTTATTGAAAATAACCAAGCTGTGGGAGATGACCTCCCCAACAAACTTTAGGCATATCCCATGCATATGTAAATAACAAGTTAGCAGAAAAGAACTTATGTGCTTACTGCATTTGTCTTCTTCATATCTTGCGTGAATATATGTGCACATGTATCTCTGTGTGTGTCTATGTGCATGGTAACCTTTGGTAAGTTATTTGCCTTAAAGTGGTAATGAAGTCATTTGCATCTCTATAACTAGAAAGTGCTTGTTTCTCATTAATAATAGTTAACAACTGACACTTAAAAAGTCTGTTTTATTCTAAAGCAAAGGATAGCCTTTTTTTTTTTTTTCTGTAAAGGACCAGATAGAAAATATTTTAGGCTTTTGAGAACCATACAGCCTCTATCATGACTTCTGAACTATGTTTTAGCAAAAACGAGCTGTAGACAATATGTAAAGGAATGAGCGTTGTTCTATTCCAGTAAAACTTTACTTACGGACACTAAAATTTTAATTTCATACAATTTTTATGTATCACAAGTTATTATTCTTCTTTCAATTTTTTTTCCAATTGTTTGAAAATATAAAAACCGTTCTTAGATGGTGGGGTGTGTCATTTGCCAGCTTGTGTCCTAGAGGGCTGTTTGGGCAGAAAATTACTCCATAATTTTGTTCACTGTATTTTAATTTTGATGTAACATTTTGTTCCTTTTAAAGAATCAGGTTTATAAGTTTGTACACACTTATGCTAGAAAATGAAGAACAAAGACCACAGCCTTCAGTATGAATTACACCTCAACATAAAGAAAACAAAAGTCCTCACAACTGGACCAACAAGCCACATCATGATAAATGGAGAAAAGAATGAAGTTGTCAAGAATTTCATTTTACTTGGATCCGCAATCAACACCCATGGAAGCAATAGTCAGGAAATAAAAACAATGCATTACATTGAGCAAATCTGGTATAAAAGACCTCTTTAAAGTGTTGAAAAGCAAAGGCGCCACCTTGAAGACTAAGGTGCACCTGACCCAAGCCATGGTGTTTTCAATAGCCTCATAAGTATGTGGAAGCTGGACAGTGAATAAAGAATACAATCGACACCTTTGAATTGTGTTGGTGAAGAATATTGAATATACCATGGACCGCCAGAAGAAAGAACAAATCTGTCTTGAAAGAAGTACAGCCAGAATGTTCCTTAGAAGCAAGGATGGCAAGACTAAGTCTCACATGCTTTGGACATGTTATCAGGAGGGATCAATCCCTGGAGAAGGGCATCATGCTTGGTAAAGTACAGGGTCAGAGAAAAAGAGGAAGACCCTCAACAAGATGGACTGACAGTGTCTGCAACAATGGCCTCAAGCATAACAACGATTGTGAGGATGGTGCAGGACTGGGTAGTGTTTTGTTCTGTTGTGCTTAGAGTCAGAACCCACTGGATGGCACCTAACAACACAACAACAATGCTGGAAATTAATAATTTTGTTGTTGTTGGTGACAGGTGAATGCTGGAGGCAAATAGGGAAGAAGAGGTGAAAGAAAGTAAGTGCTTTGCATTAAAAAAACAAGAACACAAAGCAGAGGCCTAACTGTGGACAAGTGGACGCAGGTAGGGCGCATGCCCTGGGCACCGCCTGAGGCGGGTGCCAACTAGCAGTTTCTATTGGCCATTGCACTTTCCATCACCAGCTGTGAGAGATCATTCAGCAATTTAACCTTAATTGCCCTAGATGCTATTTTCCAGAGTTAGGCCCCTGAAGCAGTCACCTAAATTTTTGTTTTGCCAAGGAAAACTGTTTTTTGATATTTGGCAACCTTGCAATAATAGACGAAAAAATAACACCTTTCCAAAAATGTTTGTTACTTTGTAACTTTTGACAAGAAAATTAACATAATCTGAACAAAACCCAGAAGAGCCATGCAGCATATTATTTCTAAAACTGTAAAACTGAAGCAACAAGTTTTTTTTCCCCAAAATACTATTAAAATGGGATAAATGTTGATAAGAAAGTGTTCTTAACTAAATATGTATAATCATAATGAGCACTGATATTAACACTGGCAGAAATTCTTATTAACTTATTGTTTTAGCTTGATATCCTCAAAAATTCAGTACCCACTGACTGAATATGCATCTTCTGAAGAATTCATATTATTTTTCAAGGGTATGTTTAGTGGTGAAGTTGATAAGATGGACCTTATATTTCAGAGATATATAGTAAAATATGGATGCAATAACATGTTAGCAAAGCAAAAATGAACTTATTGGCTTACTGCATTTATCTTCTTCATGTTTTGTGAGTATATGTATACCTGCGTGCATGCCTGTTTGTGTGTGTGTGTGAGTCTGTGTCTATTTGCATTATAACCTTTCATGGGGATTTGGGGGTTTACTTTTCAATAATTTCAGGTGTGGGGATTTGTAGGTATATAGTTGAAACCATAAAATGATAATTATTGGGGGGCGGAGCCAAGATGGCGGACTAGGCAGACGCTACCTCGGATCCCTCTTACAACAAAGACACGGAAAAACAAGTGAATCGATCACATACATAACAATCTATGAACCCTGAACAACAAACACAGATTTAGAGACGGAGAACGAACTAATACGGGGAAGCAGCGATTGTTTCCAGAGCCTGGAGCCAGCGTACCAGTCAGGTACGGCACAAGCACAGAGAGCTGCTCCACCCCCTGAACTAACCCCGGGAGGGGGACCAGCCGGTTCCACGGGCGGCGTGGGACGCGGCCGGTAGGAGAAGTCCCTGGGAGGCAGTGACTGGTCTTGGAGCAGAAAGAGCAGCGTCCGAGCTGGGGAACCATCCTGCAGGGATTTGGACTGGACGCAGCGGATTTTCTGGAAAAACTAGTTTCCCAGTGATGGCTCGGAGACAACAATCCATATCAAACCACTTAAAGAAGCAGACCATGACAGCTTCTCCAACCCCCCAAACAAAAGAATCAAAATCTTTCCCAAATGAAGGTACAATATTGGAATTTCCAGATACAGAATATAAAAAACTGATTTACAGAATGCTTAATCATATCACAAATGAAATTAGGATAACTGCAGAAAAAGCCAAGGAACACACTGATAAAACTGTTGAAGAACTCAAAAAGATTGTTCAAGAACATAGTGGAAAAATTAATAAGTTGCAAGAATCCATAGAGAGACAACATGTAGAAATCCAAAAGATTAACAATAAAATAACAGAATTAGACAACGCACTAGGAAGTCAGAGGAGCAGACTCGAGCAATTAGAATGCAGACTGGGACATCTGGAGGACCAGGGAATCAACACTAACATATAGCTGAAAAAAAATCAGATAAAAGAATTAAAAAAAATGAAGAAACCCTAAGAATTATGTGGGACTCTATCAAGAAGGATAACCTGCGGGTGATTGGAGTCCCAGAAAAGGGAGAGGGGACTGAAAACACAGAGAAAATAGTTGAAGAACTCCTGACAGAAAACTTCCCTGACATCACGAAAGACGAAAGGATATCTATCCAAGATGCTCATCGAACCCCATTTAAGATTGATCCAAAAAGAAAAACACCAAGACATATTATCATCAAACTCACCAAAACCAAAGATAAACAGAAAATTTTAAAAGCAGCCAGGGAGAAAAGAAAGGTTTCCTTCAAGGGAGAATCAATAAGAATATGTTCTGACTACTCAGCAGAAACCATGCAGGCAAGAAGGGAATGGGACGACATATACAGAACACTGAAGGAGAAAAACTGCCAGCCAAGGATCATATATTCAGCAAAACTCTCTCTGAAATATGAAGGTGAAATTAAGATATTTACAGACAAACACAAGTTTAGAGAATTTGCAAAAACCAAACTAAAGCTACAAGAAATACTAAAGGATATTGTTTGGTCAGAGAACCAATAATATCAGATACCAGCACAACACAAGGTCACAAAACAGAACATCCTGATATCAACTCAAATAGGGAAATCACAAAAACAAACAAATTAAGATTAATTAAAAAAAAAATACACATAACAGGGAACCATGGAAGTCAATAGGTAAAAGATCACAATAATCAAAAAGAGGGACTAAATACAGGAGGCATTGAACTGCCATATGGAGAGTGATACAAGGCGATATAGAACAATACAAGTTAGGTTTTTACTTAGAAAAATAGGGGTAAATAATAAGGTAACCACAAAAAGGTATAACAACTCTATAACTCAAGATAAAAACCAAGAAAAACGTAATGACTCAACTAACATAAAGTCAAGCACTATGAAAATGAGGATCTCACAATTTATTAAGAAAAACGCCTCAGCACAAAAAAGTATGTGGAAAAATGAAATTGTCAACAACACACATAAAAAGGCATCAAAATGACAGCACTAAAAACTTATTTACCTATAATTACCCTGAAAGTAAATGGACTAAATGCACCAATAAAGAGACAGAGAGTCACAGACTGGATAAAGAAACACGATCCATCTATATGCTGCCTACAAGAGACACACCTTAGACTTAGAGACACAAACAAACTAAAACTCAAAGGATGGAAAAAAGTATATCAAGCAAACAATAAGCAAAAAAGAAGAGGAGTAGCAATATTAATTTCTGACAAAATAGACTTTAGACTTAAATCCACCACAAAGGATAAAGAAGGACACTATATAATGATAAAAGGGACAATTGATCAGGAAGACATAACCATATTAAATATTTATGCACCCAATGACAGGGCTGCAAGATACAGAAATCAAATTTTAACAGAACGGAAAAGTGAGATAGATACCTCCACAATTATAGTAGGAGACTTCAACACACCACTTTCGGAGGACAGGACATCCAGTAAGAAGCTCAAAGGAGACACGGAAGATCTAATTACAACAATCAACCAACTTGACCTCATTGACTTATACAGAACTCTCCACCCAACTGCTGCAAAATATACTTTTTTTTCTAGCGCACATGGAACATTCTCTAGAATAGACCACATATTAGGTCATAAAACAAACCTTTGCAGAGTCCAAAACATCGAAATATTACAAAGCATCTTCTCAGACCACAAGGCAATAAAACTAGAGATCAATAACAGAAAAACGAGGGAAAAGAAATCAAATACTTGGAAAATGAACAATACCCTCCTAAAAAAAGACTGGGTTATAGAAGACATCAAGGAGGGAATAAGGAAATTCATAGAAAGCAACGAGAATGAAAATACTTCCTATCAAAACCTCTGGGACACAGCAAAAGCAGTGCTCAGAGGCCAATTTATATCAATAAATGCACACATACAAAAAGAAGAAAGAGCCAAAACCAGAGAACTGTCCCTACAACTTGAACAAATAGAAACTGAGCAACAAAAGAATCCATCAGGCGCCAGAAGAAAACAAATAATAAAAATTAGAGCTGAACTAAATGAATTCGAGAACAGAAAAACAATTGAAAAAAATTAACAAAGCCAAAAGCTGGTTCTTTGAAAAAATTAACAAAATTGATAAACCATTGGCTAGACTGACTAAAGAAATACAGGAAAGGAAACAAATAACCCCAATAAGAAATGAGAAGGACCACATCACAACAGAACCAAATGAAATTAAAAGAATCATTTTAGATTATTATGAAAAATTGTACTCTAACAAATTTGAAAACCTAGAAGAAATGGATGAATTCCTGGAAAAACACTACCTACCTAAACTAACACATTCAGAAGTAGAACAACTAAATAGACCCATAACAAAAAAAGAGATTGAAACGGTAATCAAAAAACTCCCAACAAAAAAAAGCCCTGGCCCGGACGGCTTCACTGCAGAGTTCTACCAAACTTTCAGAGAAGAGTTAACACCACTACTACTAAAGGTATTCCAAAGCATAGAAAATGACGGAATACTACCCAACTCATTCTATGAAGCCACCATCTCCCTGATACTAAAACCAGGTAAAGACATTACAAAAAAAGAAAATTATAGACCTATGTCCCTCATGAACATTGATGCAAAAATCCTCAACAAAATTCTAGCCAATAGAATCCAACAACACATCAAAAAAATAATTCACCCTGATCAAGTGGGATTTATACCAGGTATGCAAGGCTGGTTTAATATCAGAAAAACCATTAATGTAATCCATCACATAAATAAAACAAAAGACAAAAACCACATGATCTTATCAATTGATGCAGAAAAGGCATTTGACAAAGTCCAACACCCATTCATGATAAAAACTCTTACCAAAATAGGAATTGAAGGAAAATTCCTCAACATAATAAAGGGCATCTATGCAAAGCCAACAGCCAATATCACTCTAAATGGAGAGAACCTGAAAGCATTTCCCTTGAGAACGGGAACCAGACAAGGATGCCCTTTATCACCGCTCTTATTCAACATCGTGTTGGAAGTCTTAGCCAGGGCAATTAGGCTAGACAAAGAAATAAAAGGTATCTGGATTGGCAAGGAAGAAGTAAAGTTATCACTATTTGCAGATGACATGATTATATACACAGAAAACCCTAAGGAATCCTCCAGAAAACTACTGAAACTAATAGAAGAGTTTGGCAGAGTCTCAGGTTATAAAATAAACATACAAAAATCACTTGGATTCCTCTACATCAACAAAAAGAACACCGAAAAGGAAATAACCAAATCAATACCATTCACAGTAGCCCCCAAGAAGATAAGATACTTAGGAATAAATCTTACCAAGGATGTAAAAGACCTATACAAAGAAAACTACAAAGCTCTACTACAAGAAATTCAAAAGGACATGCTTAAGTGGAAAAACATACCCTGCTCATGGATAGGAAGACTTAACATAGTAAAAATGTCTATTCTACCAAAAGCCATCTATACATTTAACGCACTTCCGATCCAAATTCCAATGTCATATTTTAAGGGGATACAGAAACAAATCACCAATTTCATATGGAAGGGAAAGAAGCCCCGGATAAGCAAAGCACTACTGAAAAAGAAGAAGAAAGTGGGAGGCCTCACCTTACCTGACTTCAGAACCTATTATACAGCCACAGTAGTCAAAACAGCCTGGTATTGGTACGACAGACACATAGACCAATGGAACAGAATTGAGAACCCAGACATAGATCCATCCACGTATGAGCAGCTGATATTTGACAAAGGACCAGTGTCAATTAACTGGGGAAAAGATAGCCTTTTTAACAAATGGTGCTGGCATAACTGGATATCCATTTGCAAAAAAATGAAACAGGACCCATACCTCACACCATGCACAAAAACTAACTCCAAGTGGATCAAAGACCTAAACATAAAGACTAAAACGATAAAGATCATGGAAGCAAAAATTGGGACAACCCTAGGAGCCCTAATACAAGGTATAAACAGAATACAAAACATTACCAAAAATGATGAAGAGAAACCAGATAACTGGGAGCTCCTAAAAATCAAACACCTATGCTCATCTAAAGACTTCTCCAAAAGAGTAAAAAGACCACCTACAGACTGGGAAAGAATTTTCAGCTATGACATCTCTGACCAGCGCCTGATCTCTAAAATCTACATGATTCTGTCAAAACTCAACCACAAAAAGACAAACAACCCAATCAAGAAGTGGGCAAAGGATATGAACACACATTTCACTAAAGAAGATATTCAGGCAGCCAACAGATACATGAGAAAATGCTCTCGATCATTAGCCATTAGAGAAATGCAAATTAAAACTACGATGAGATTCCATCTCACACCAGCAAGGCTGGCATTAATCCAAAAAACACAAAATAATAAATGTTGGAGAGGCTGCGGAGAGATTGGAACTCTCATACACTGCTGGTGGGAATGTAAAATGGTACAACTACTTTGGAAATCTATCTGGTGTTATCTTAAACAGCTAGAAATAGAACTACCATACAACCCAGAAATCCCACTTCTAGGAATATACCCTAGAGATACAAGAGCCTTCATACAAACAGATATATGCACACCCATGTTTATTGCAGCTCTGTTTACAATAGCAAAAAGTTGGAAGCAACCAAGGTGTCCATCAACGGATGAATGGGTAAATAAATTGTGGTATATTCACACAATGGAATACTACGCATCGATAAAGAACAGTGACGAGTCTTTGAAACATTTCATAACATGGAGGAACCTGGAAGGCATTATGCTGAGCGAAATGAGTCAGAGGCAAAAGGACAAATATTGTATAAGACCACTATTATAAGATCTTGAGAAATAGTAAACCTGAGAAGAACACATACTTTTGTGGTTACGAGGGGGGAGGGAGGGAGGGTGGGAGAGGGTTTTTTATTGATTATTCAGTAGATAAGAAATGCTTTAGGTGAAGGGAAAGACAACACTCAATACATGGAAGGTCACCTCAATTGGACTGGACCAAAAGCAAAGAAGTTTCCGGGATAAAATGAATGCTTCAAAGGTCAGCGGAACAAGCGCGGGGGTCTGGGGAACATGGTTTGCGGGGACTTCTAAGTCAATTGGCAAAATAATTCTATTATGAAATCATTCTGCATCCCACTTTGAAATGTGGCGTCTGGGGTCTTAAATGCTAACAAGCCGCCATCTAAGATGCAGCAATTGGTCTCAACCCACCTGGAGCAAAGGAAAATGAAGAACACCAAGGCCACATGACAACTAAGAGCCCAAGAGACAGAAAGGGCCACATGAACCAGAGACCTACATCATCCTGAGACCAGAAGAAGTAGTTGGTGCCCAGCCACAATCGATGAGTGCCCTGACAGGGAGCACAGCAGAGGACCCCTGAGGGAGCAGGAGATCAGTGGGATACAGACCCCAAATTCTCATAAAAAGACCAAACTTAATGGTCTGACTGAGACTGGAGGAATCCCGGTGGCCATGCTCCCCAGACCTTCTGTTGACACAGGACAGGAACCATCCCTGAAGACAACTCATCAGAAATGAAAGGGACTGGTCAGCGGGTGGGAGAGAGACGCTGATGAAGAGTGAGCTAATTATATCAGGTGGACACCTGAGATTGTGTTGGCAACTCTTGTCTGGAGGGGGGATGGGAGGATAGAGAGAGAGGGAAGCAGGCAAAATTGTCAAGAAAGGAGAGACTGAAAGGGCTGACTCAAGAAGGGGAGAGCAAGTGGGAGTAGGGAGTGAGATGTATGTAAACTTATATGTGACAGACTGATTGGATTTGTAAACGTTCACTTGAAGCTTAATAAAAGTTATTAAAAAAAATGATAATTATTGAGGAAGTTGGGTAATGGATACATGGGAGTTCATTACAGTTTTCTCTGGTGCTTCAGTCTAAGCTGTATATATCCAATCCCTCATGTTTTGTTTGTTTTTTCCCCTAGAAAGTTTAATAATAAAGTTTAGCCTGGCTTTGCTTTTAGTGTTAGTGAGGCAGAATAGTTTATTGAGATATTGATTTGTGTTTTGTTCTCAGGGCTGTGGGTGTGCCCCTCACCCTTCTCCTAAAGAGGTGTCTTAGCTATCTAGTGCTGCTATAACAGAAATACCACAAGTGGATGGCTTTAACAAAGAGAAATTTATTCTCCTGCAGTCTAGGAGGCTAGAAGTCTGTATTCAGTGTGCCAGCTCCAGGGGAACACTCTCTCTCTGCTGGCTCTGGGGGAAGATCGTTGTCATCAATCTCCCCCTGATCTAGGAGCTTCTCCTCGCAGGAACCCCAGGTCCAAAGGACATGCTCTGCTCTTGGCACAACTTTCTTGGTGGTATGGGGTCTCCTTGTCTCTCTGCTAGCTTCTGTCTTTTATATCTCAAAAGAGACTGGCTTAAAACAAAACCTAATTTTGTAGATTGAGTCCTGCCTCATTAACATAATCGCCACTAATCCCACCTCATTAACATCACAGAGCTGGATTTACAACACATAGGAAAATCACATCAGATGACAAAATGGTGGACAGTTGCACAATACTGGGAATCATGGTCTAGCTAAGTTGACACACATTTTGGGGACACAAAATATTCAATCCATAACAGAGTTGGACTGCCAGGGGTTTAGATTTTTTAGGGACTTTTGAAGCCCCATTAGGAGAAATTCATCCTATGGGAACAAAGAGAACAAACATACCATGGATTTGTCATTCCCTGACATTAAAAAAAAAAAAAAATGCCATCGAGTCAATTTCAACTCATAGTGACCCTATAGGACTGAGTAGAACTGCCCCATGCAGTTCTCTGGTGGATTTGAACACCCAGCCTTTTGCTTAGCAGCTGCAGCTCTTAACCACTATGCCACCAGGGTTTCCTTTCCTGACATAGAAAGCTAAAAGTAAAGGTACATGGTTCATATTCTCTTCCTTTACTGACTACTGCATTCCATTTCTTCTTCTGGTTCCTTCTGTCCCAACAAATGCATCATTCACCACTAACATGCCTGAGTCAGAACTACAATGAATGGAGGACATAGCTGTAATCTGTTTGAGATTCTGAGAGCACAGAACTCAAACCATTCAGTACATTGAAATTCTAAGAGAGATCGATGTCACTCTGGCATGAAATGCATCATTGCTTCAGAACAAGGAAGGTCACATAATAACAAATACGGTCTTGGCATATGCATCATGGATTAGCAGCATCTATGGCTTGGGACCCAGTGCCCAATACTGTTCTGGTGGTGCAACTTAGTTTCCAAGGCTGTTTCATCTTCTGTAAAGGTAGCACTCTCAGCAATAAACGTTGGCAGCTTTGATGCAGACCTTGGCAAGCATACCTGACTTCTGGAGCAGCTTCACCACCTTGAGCATCCTTGGCAACAAATCATGAGGCAGAGTTCAAATTCAAGCAAGAATGGATTATAATGCCAGCTGAGACA
Organism: Elephas maximus indicus; assembly: GCF_024166365.1. Classification (NCBI taxonomy): domain Eukaryota; kingdom Metazoa; phylum Chordata; class Mammalia; order Proboscidea; family Elephantidae; genus Elephas; species Elephas maximus. The sequence continues at coordinate 12,115,698 of NC_064841.1, read as the reverse complement.
CAGGGGATGCCCTTTGGGGGAACTCCAAAAATAAATGAATGGAGGTTTTGTAGGGAGTGTAAGAACTCCATAGAGCAATACCGTTTATTTTCCATTAATTCGGTGTATATATTTATAACCCCTGGCTGGTACATCTTCGAGAAACACAAGTTATATTTTAAAATAAAACCATTCCTGTGTATTTAGATTGGGTCTACCCAATGCATGCAAACGATGTCAGATTTGCAATACTTTGTGTTTGAAATTCTCTTTCACTGTTTTCAAAGTGTACCTGCATTCCATTGCTGGGGTCTCTCTACTTCTGTGGACTAGCCTCATCTGCATAGATGTAAGGTTGGAATGGCTTTTACAGCAGATTCACTCTTTATAGTCACACGGGTCATTGTCTATTTCATTAGCTTGTCTCAAATGTTTAAATATAAGTTATGCAGAATATTGACTAAAGCTTATATTTACGTTTCATATGCCACTATTATGTCCAGAAAATCACATAGATCCAGATTTGCAATACCTATTTCATCATAAAATACAGTAAACATCCAGATATAAACCAATGGACTATTATTTTAAGTGGAAAGTTATAAGCTACACATGATACACAGAACTGCATAATCAATGGCATTTTTTAAATTTGAAAGAATATTTGTGCACCGTGCCTTTTATAACTATGCTTGAAAATGGAAGAAGGCTAGAAAAGCCATGAGAATGAAATTCATGAGAATTTCTGTTTAGAAAAATAACCATCAATAATTGATAGGCCAGTTTTCCAGAAATAAACATAGTGCTAAGCATAGCTTACAAAAACAACAGAAATTTTCCACAGTTCAGACTTCAGGGTGTCACTGTGCTTATACCAGAGGCAGACAGAGGAGTGCTCCAAGAAGTCTGGGGACCAGTAGCCCGTAAAGATTTGGCTGGTGTTGATGAAAATTAAAGTGATATGATGCACAGATGAAAAAAGCAAATGGTTTCTTTCTTTTTTTTTTTTTTTACTTGATGAAAACACTGCAATCTGAAATTATGCATAGCAGGTACAGACCGAAGATTCTGCACAGATTTCAAAAGAACACACGTAGTTTTTATGCTGAGACATTTGTTTTATTCCTTCCCCTCACAGTCTTTTTTCTGGGAAGAGAAAGAGCAAAAGGTGAGCATTTGAGTCTAAATAAGAAGACCTGATCTCATGGGTAAAGGTAAATGATAAGAGGACAATCATGAAGCATGCTGTGGACTCTTCATTCACCCATTTATTAGCCAAATATTATTGAGTCTTGTTATAGATTGAGTTACGTATTGAAGTCTTGGCCCTCTGTACGTGTGAATGGGATCCTGTTTGGAAATAGGGTTTTCCTTTTGTATGTTAATGAGGTCATACCAGAGTAGGGTAGGTCCTAAATGAAGTCACTTCCAAGTTACAGGAAGAGCAGAATAAACATAGAGATACACACAAGGGAAAAGAGATGCCAAGGAACATCAAGGAACACTGAGGAACTTCAAGGAATTCCTAGGGTTACTGATAAAGAAGGACCTCCTCCTAGAAGCACACCCTAAATGCGGACTTCTAGCCTCCTGAACTGTGAGAAAATGAATATCTGTTCCTTCAAGACGTCCACTTGTGATATTTCTGTTATAGCAGCATCAGGTAACTGAGACAAGTCCCAACTATGTGCGGATGCCTCTGTCAAGCAGGTCCCTCATCTTCCCCAGTTGCCTGACATGGAATTGTAGAATCAGGGTCATCGCAAGGCTGTATTGTGAAGCAAGTGGATTTCCTATAGATTTCACTCTTCTCTCTCTGAGACTCTGTTTCTTCCATTACAAGACTTAACATTCTTTCCATCTTCTAGCACTTTACTCTCTCCTAGAAACTATAATTCTATTTTAAGCGTCAGCTTATGAAGGCTTAAGACTTTGGAATCTAATGCCAACATAAGCAATAAAAGAGTGTGTGTTTGTGTGTGTGTGTGTGTGTGTGTGTGTGTGTGTAGAAAGGGATTTTGAAGGCAGAGTTCTGCGTGGAGCCTTGCAAATCACGTGACATTGGCACTGCCTTCTTACTTCCTAAATCAAACTTTAGAATGGGCAATGTGTGAGCAGCAGCAGCAGTGCCTAGCTGACTGCCCTTCTGTCTCTTGTGCTGTATCAGATGATTGGGAACACAGCTACAGCTTTTTTGGTGTTACAGCCATAGATTTAATCCTCTTGAAATCTTTGGGGACAGATACCATTTGTATTTCTTTGCTATTTCTCTCCATTGTAGATAATCAATCATTTCCAGCATGAGTTGAACTTTTTATCTGTTCATATATTCAATACTTGAGTATTTACTGTGTGTTGTTCTAGGAGTTTGGTATACAGGCATGAACACACTAGACGAATAAATCCCTGCACTCTTGGAGGGTATGTGGGGGTAAGATGACCATAAAAATAAACATCATAAATAAGTAAATTATATAATATGTAAAAATGTAACAATATCCAAGAGAAAAAAAATAGAGCAACAAAAGGGTAATTGGGAGTGCTGAGGGGAGGGGGTGTTGCAATTTTAAGTAGGTGGTCGGGGAAGGCCTCATGGAAAAGGTAACACTTGAGCAAATGCTTGAAGAAGGTGAGGAAATTAACCAGTCAGCTATTTGAGGTAGAGAGTTCTAGGCAGAGGTAAAGTTTGTGCACTGGCCCTGAGGTGAAAGACTGTATGTTATGTTCCAGGATCAGCAAGTATAACTGGCTCAGGGTGAGCAAAGGGAAGAGGAATAGGTGATAAGCTCACAAGAACCATATTGTGTAGAGCCTTGGAAGACACTGAAAAAATGTGGGTTTTACTCTAACGAAAATAGGGAGCCATTGGAAGGCTTTGAGCAGAGGAGTGCTATGACCTGATTTATTGTTAAAGGGTTCCTCTGACTACTGTGTGGCGCACAGGGAAGGTAAGATGAAAAGTAAGTAACTGAAGAGCAAGTAGTTTTCTTTATTTTGTTGGCTTGAAACAGCTGACTTTGACTCCCTCCCATAGAATCTCTCCATCTCAACTAGACTCCACAGGCAGAAAATTTTTATTTATTCATAGGCATCAAATCGATGACTCTTGTGCTTGAGGGCAGTGGAGGCATCCATCTTAATGGAAAGGATGAACGGGAGAGGGCTGTTCAGGTTGTAACCATTTCTGTACTTAGCTTCTTCAGGGTTCTTACTTTAGAAGTACGTGAGATCCCAAACAAACACACCACAATAATAATAATAATTCCTGGGCCTCAACCTAAATTAAATCAGAATCCTGGGCTCGAGGCTCAGCCACCAGTGTATTTTAAAGACACTCCGGGTGATCCTAATGTGCGACCAAGTATCCAAGTCCCCAGGATACATCTTCAAAGCTCTAGAAATCGATTTCTGGTATAATGCCTTATAACATAATAAGTGCCCAATACATTTTTTGAAGGATTCTCTGTATCATAATCAATGGCTAGATAGAAATTGGTACATTTTGACTTGAATTCACTTTGCTGTAGAAGACACAGGCCCAAGCTTCAATGTAGTTACCAGGATAAGGATGGCTTTTATGAGACAAGTTAAGAGATAGCCTTGTACGCCATAGTTGGTGCTATCAGCAGTGACTGAGAGCAAATAAAAGAGTGTTTTTGCATGATCATACCGTGAGGCCAACAGTAGGGGTCACACATTTTGTTTTTCCTCTAGGCATGTTCACACATTGTTAGCAATCGGAAAGAACATTTTAGAATACAGGACTATGCAGTCAGTACAGAGGACATGGTAGCAGAAAGTACAAGACTTTTGAAGTCTGAGAATCTAGTTTCCAGTCCTAGATATGAAGCATGGTCCGTGGGATCATAGGGAAACTTATTTAATCTCTCCAGGTTTAGTCATAAGAGTTTGAAAGTATTGCCATGGCGAGTAAGTGGGTCATTTACGTGAAAGTACTTAGTAAATTTAAAAATGCTCCTCAGATGCCAGTTGTTGTTGCTAGTATTATTACCATTGTCATTGTTCCTATTATTAATCAGAGAATTAAACCAATTTATTCTTGTTGGGAATGGAAGAACGCTTTTACAAGTTAAGCTGAAGGACGAATCGTTGTAACAATGGAGATGCTAAAATGCCTTGACTCAGACAAGACAGACCTTTACTCCTCTCTCCCCAGCAGCTCAGGATGGGTGGGAGAACTGTACCCCAGGAAGGCAGTTTGGAAACTCAGCTATCTGGGCAATTCTGCCATCCTCTACACGTGGTTTCCAAGGTGACTCCAGCCATTTCCATTGATTTCTACCTAATGCAAAGGAAAAGGGAACATGTCCCAAGGTTAACGTCTTTTAAACAAGTGGCAGAAGTTGCACACCTTACTTTCGTTAGCATGTCACTGGTGAAGAATGAGTCTTATGGCCATTCCTAGCCACAGGACAGACTGGGAAATATAGTTGAGCTAGGCATCCATGCAGGGGCCTAACTATGGAAAATAGCACCTAGGGCAATTAGTGTCAAGTTAGTGAATGATCTCTCACAGCTGGAGATAGAAAATGTGATGGCCAATAGAAACTGCTAATTGGAGCCCCACCTCAAGCAGCACCCAAGGCATACACACTACCTGCCCCCCTCTCCATCCCAGTTAGGCCTCTGCATCCATATCCTCAGGAAGAAGGAGACAATGGATTTTGTGTGTGTTTTGGTGTGGGGATGGCAAACAAGAGTGTCTGCCATATTACCATACTACCACAAAGAGATAGATAGGTTTGGGAAAAACTTTGTGTAGGTTACTTTTCTTTTGGAACTATAAACCTAAACCAGCCATTTTCAGATGAAAATTGAAGCCTGAAAAACCAAGAAGCTGAAGCAATTGAATTATGAAGAGTTTTCTTCCTTATTCAAACTGTATCAAAGTAACAGTTGAAGATAACTACAGTTCACTATAGAGGCAGTCAGTCCAACAGATCAAGGGGATGGTGCATGGTTTAAAGTCAGGAAAGGTGTGCACCATACTTATTCAATCTGTATGCTGAGCAAATAATCCGAGAAGCTGGACTATATGAAGAAGGATGAGGCATCAGGATTGGAGGAAGACTCATTAACAACCTCGTTATGCAGATGACACAACCTTGCTTACTGAAAGTGAAGAGGATTTGAAGCACTTACTGATGAAGATCAAAGGCCAAGCAACAGCATGATAAATAAAGATTGAGGTTACCAAGGATTTCATTTTACTTGGATCTACAGCCAACACCCATGGAAGCAGCAAGGTTGCTGAAATCAAGAAATCAAACGACGCATTGCATTGGGCAGATATGCCATAAAAGACCTCTTCAAAGTGTTAAAAAGCAAAGATGTCCCCCTAAGGACTAAGATGTGCCTGACCCAACCCATGGTACATTCGATTGCCTTATATGCGTGTGAAAGCTGGGCAATGAATAAGGAAGAACGAAGAAGAATTGATGCCTTTGAATTATGGTGTTGGCGAAGAATGTCGAATATACCATGGACTGCCAAAAGAATGAACAAATCTATCTTGGAAGAAGTGCAGCCAGAATGATCTTTAGAAATGAGGATGGTGAGGCTTTGTCTCACATACTTTGGACATGTTGTCAGGAAGGACCAGTCCCTGGAGAAGGACATCACGCTTGGTACAGTAGAGGGTCAGTGAAAAACAGGAAAACCCTTGATGAGATGTACTGACAACAGTGGCTGCAACAATGGGCTCAAGCATGACAACTATTGTGAGGATGGTGCAGGACTGAGCAGAGTTTTCTTCTGTTGTGCATAGGGTAGTTATGAGTCAGAACCAACTCGATGGCATCTAACAACAACAACAATTGACTATGAACATAAGAATGCAACCTAAGAATTGTCTCAATGAGTTGTTTCCATAGTTTCTATTTTGACGCTGATAGAAAAAATCTGGGGTATGAGAGGGAAGGGAGGGGACATGTCATAGGATATTGTCCTGCCATGGTGGTAACTTTGGATTGTTAAAGACATACCCTGGTTTGCTGCAAGGCACAGTGGTTAAGCACTAGACAGGTAACTGAAAGGCAGCAGTTTGAACCCACCAGCGCTCGGTGGGAGAAAGATGTAGTGGTCACAGTCTGTGCAGATTAACCTCACTGCTGTACAGTTGATTCCAACTCATAGCCACCCCATAGGGTTTCTGAGGCTGTCAATCTCTGTGGAAGCATGCTGCCACATCTTTCTCCCAAGGAGCTGCTGGTAGACTTGAACAGCTGATCTTTCAGTAAGCAGTTGATTGCTATAACCGCCGCACCAGAAAACGAAAACCAAATCCATTGCTGTCAAGGCAATTCTGACTCATACCGACCCTATAGGACAGAGTAGAAACTGCCCCATAGAGCTTCTGAGACTGAAATCTTTATGGAAGCCGATTGCCACATCTTTTCCTCTTGGAAGGGCTGGCGGGTTTGAGCCGCTGCCCTTTTGGTTAGCAGCGAGTGTTTAACCACTGCCCTACCAGAGCTCCTCTGTAAAGATTACAGCCTTGGAAACCCTATGGGGTAGTTCTAGCCTGTCCTATAGCGTCGCTATGCGTCAGAATTGACTCTACGGTAATGAGTTTGATTTTTTTTTTTGGTTTGATCTTCTGGCACTCTCTTCTGCTTCAGAGTCGATGTTGTGGACTTTCTTAAATGCAGTAGGTTTGTTTAAAATGGAGAATCAGGGTCTGAAACAGGAAGTGTTATGCAGGAAGGCTGGAGATCTCATGCAGGATCACTGGATGTGCTAACAGTCCTATTGGCAAGAGAATTGGATGCTGGCACATGGGGGCTGTGCTGGGTGAATAATGGTGCCCCGTACATTTGCCCCCACAGAGCAAACAGAAAGCACCACTCTGCAGAAAACAGTGAGGGAGGAGAAGAAGGAAGAATAGAAAAAGAAAAACAAGTTTTCATTTTGGAGATAGCCAACTTGAGGTACAGGCATCTGAGAAAAAGCCTGCTCCTATCAACGCACAGTGATTATACAGTTAAGGACAAACAAATCCCACAATCCTAATCTCACAGCTGCTTCTTTTGAATTTATGATTGTAACAATTGTTCTCTTAATCAGAGAGATTCATTAACTTTCCCAAGGTCACACAGATTCATCTCCAAGACTGGCAACTTCAGACATTGCCTTTTAATCTTTGCTTGATTGGATTGATTTTGTTATCTAACTTTGCCTGGTTCTACAACTTCTCTTTCCAACTATACATTAAGTTGCAAAAATACAAGAACCCCGAGTATTACTTCTAAATAATACTTTTTATATAATGTGCTCAAAGAAGGTTCATTAATTAAATGCATCTAATTGGACAATGTGAAGATGTTCCATTCATCTGCATACCAACCAGCCTATAGCCTTGAAAATCTCACACAATTTTTAAAGGCCACCATACCAAATTGTGGGAACTTCTAAGAAATGTTCCCACCCCCATCACCAAGTAGTCAGGTTATCTCCCTTGGGTTCATTGCTTCAGCAAATATTTTCCCAACGATTCAGAATCCCATAAAAGTAACATCGCTTATCTTCAGCTGGATGAAAAATCAGCTTGATTAGAACGAAATGGGTGCAGTTCTTCTAATGTGACTGTGTACAACATCTGCTGTCATCTATTTTTCTTATTAAATTGTAACAGGTGAGCCACACTGGCAGCTGAGTGGTAGCATTACTGCACAGAGGACTGCCAATTCCCAGTCTAAATGCCAAACGACACAGGGAGTGGAAAAGCTAAGTTAAGCTTTAGGATCTCAAATGGATATTATGCTAGCCTCTGCCACTGGTCAGCTCAAGTAATAGACAGGGAAACATAGCTATGGTGTCTTGGGATATTTTCTGCCCATTAAGGTATAGACTTTTGTGGGGGAGCTGTTCCGGAGTTCTTGTCTCAGATGGATTAAGAATAAATTCAAATGGAAGAATAGGTGGCAGGGGTGTGGGTATGTTGAGGATTTTTGTTTATTATTACATTTTTTTCACTGCTATACCTTGTATTAGTTTCTTTGGGCTTCCAGAACAAACTGGGGTGCTTATAAGAACAGAAATGTATTGTTTCACAGTTCTGGAGGCTAGTAATCTGAATTTAGGGTGTTGGCAAGGCCATCTTCTCTCCAAAGGGTCTAGGGAAGATCCTTTCTTGTCCCTTCCAGTTTCTGGTGGCCCTAGATATTTTTTGACTTGCAACTGGAGCATAACTCTGTCCTTACATGGCCATCTTCCCTCTGTCTCTCTGTGTCTTTTCTCTTGTATAGGACACCATTCAGATTGGATTAGGACCTACCCTATTCCAGTATGACCTCATGGTAACTTAACTGACAACAACATCTTCAAAGGCCCTATTTCAAAATAAGGTCATGTTGAGAGGTACTGGGAGTTACACTTCAACATATTTTTTGGGGGGACACAAATCAATCCATTACAACCTTCAACACATAGAATAGTAGCTGGAACATAGTAGGTGCTCTGTAAGTATCTGATTAAGTGCTCAAATCCCATGTGGCTCACTTCTGTCTATATGGAAGGGTCTTAGAGGGTGGAGTTGGGAAAGTGCAGCAGGATGTTTGTGGTTTAGGTTGGGGACCGAGAATTTAAACATTTCCAGGCCATACCATCTATCTGGGATTGATGTCACCTTGTGACATCCACCTTTCCTAAGTTCCAGCGACACCTATTCATCCTTTATGTTCAGATAGAATCCCCCATTTCTAATGACGCAGTTCCTAAAATTTCTTCACCAGAATATGATCTTGGTCTCTTGAGTTCTTTTAGGAGTTATGCCCTTTGGAGAACATAGCATCGACACCTTTTATTCTTGGCATCAGCGTCCCTGGTGGAGCAGTGGCTAATGCTTAGCTGCAAACCTAAATGTCGGCAGTTCAAACTCACCAGGTGCTCCAAGAGAGAAAGACGTGGCAGTCTGCTTCTGTAAAGATTTACAGGCTGGGAAACCCTATGGGGCAATTCTACTCTGTCCTATAAGGTCAATAAGAGTCAGAGTCAACTCCCTGGCCATAGGTTTAGTTTTTTTACTTTATTCTTGGCTTCTTTTTCTGTCTTTTATTCTTATATCCCTAGCTTAACATGATGCCTATACCCACACTCTTATACCTATTCAGAGTGTATTAAACCCTTACATAGAGTTTATTAAACCTTCGCACAGATGATTACTCATGGTAGAAAATATTAAAAAAAAAAACTATTTAGGGGCAGGAGAATACATGTAATAAAATAATGGAATTACCAGGGCTTTCACTGCTTAACAATATTTCTCTAGACAAAACTAAGCCAAAAAAATCTATCATGTAAAAGGAATTTCTCAGAGAAAAGAGACTAAAATTTCAAAAAGCAAATGTTAGGAAATTAAAGGTTATCTTGGACTCTACACTCTGTGTTCTGATTGAGAAAGCCACCAATGAGAAGAGAAGAGAGAGACGGGGGGAAAGAGAGAGTGTGATAGAAGGAACAAGCCAGGGAGAGAGAGACATAAGAGATAAGAGCCAGAGCGAGAGCGAGGGAGCAAGACAGAGAGAAGAGAAGCATAGGGCAAAGCCACTTTGGTTATTTTTGGAATGAGGAGACTGCTTGGAAGATAAAAGAATCCTGTAAAATTTTATCATTTAAAATATTATAATAAAGGGAGTTGTGAATTTTATTAAGGTAATTGATAAGCATTGTTTTGTTTGGTTTTAAAGACGAAATAAAAGCAAAACTTATCAATTGCCTTAATAAAATTCACAAACCCCTTTACTAGAATATTTTAAATGATCAAGTTTTACAGAATTCTTCTTTGAAGGTGAAAGAGAAATCACATTTTACCCATAACCTTCATGTATACCATGTTAATTTAAAAATTTCTCCTTAGTGTTCTATTGGTTCTTTTATTAATTTCTATCAAACCCAATTTGTGAAGTTGTATGAAATCTTTCAGATGGAAAGATACAATGTTAAACGCACATACCAAGTCCCAGTGCTTCTGGGTTAGTGGAGTCCCTTTTCATTGGCTCAACTTATTCTACATTAACCATCTTGTACAGATATGTACCTAGAGCAGAAAATATTCAATCAGAAAGGTATTAGCTGTATGTAGAAGTGTGTGACTTTTAAATCATCAATCAATGACCTTATCTGTAAAACCAATTTTGTGTATCAAAGTTTTCATCTAGTTTTATAGATCAGTCACTTTACACTAGGAAATAAAATACTGCATGAAAAAAATCTCATGTCCCTGACAACTGTGAGTCCTGTCCTTTAGAAAAGGACTAAGTGATGCCATGCTGATACCTGGACAAAAGTATTAAAATACAATGCCAATATTTTTTTCATTGCCAATCTAAATCTGTCCTGTATTCTTCTGAAACTGCATCAGATATTTGGTCATGGAAGCATAATAAAAATATCATAAAGCTTTGCATACGGTATCTGGACTAGTGATCTACAAACTCACACGTTTGTATAAATGTTCAGTTGTATACTCACAACATTTCTATTTTTAAAAATTAGATAAAGTACACGTACTTTTAAATTGAAGAAGCCATATACCTTATAAAGCAGAAACAAAACTGAAAAAGATGAAGTAGAACTTATGTCGTATCATTTTTACCTAAAATAATTGACTTGCCCAGACTCTAGGTTGAATCTACCCCACTTTTGGAAACCAACGATGTACAGATTGTTATATACATAATAGCAAATGTGTGTTGTTATTGTGTGCTGCAGACAACAGAGCAGAACTAAGCCATAGGGTTTCCTCAACTGAAATCTTTACCAAAGCAGATTACAAGGTCTTTTCCCCTTGTGGGGCCACTGGTGGGCTCAAACTGCCGACTTTTCGGTTAGCAGCCAGGCACTTAACAATTGTGCCACCAGGGCTGCTTAACAATGTATATAAAGGATCAAAAATATAGGTGAGTACCTCTAGTGAAAAGAGTGATCTTAGCAATATCAAAGAAGATCACACTTAGTACTGCCCTGAGGAACGTTGGCAGTAATAGCTCCTGACAAATGGAGACAGAATAGCGGTGTGATAACTAACATTACATGAGCCTAAGAAGTACTCGCAGGGTTTTTTATCCTGCCTCATCAAAATGATAACCAGATCACATGGGGTGTATGTGTCTGCATGGGTGTGTGTTTTCATAACAGTAGAATGAACGAAAGGCTATTACGTGATAAATTTTTGTAAGATCATCTAATTTAAAGTTTAGTTCTGAAATAGTGGCCAAGTTCTATAGTAAAGGCTGATTCTCTTCTCATGACAAGATGAGAAACTAAGTGAGTTTGGCAGACTCGTTTTGCCTTTTGAGCCCTTCTAGTGCTTCACCCCATAATTGAAGTAAAGCTTTGGCTGAGAATTTTCTCATTTATTTTTCAAAAGGCATGTTTAAAAAAAAAAATGCTTCCAAGAACATCATAAATCATTTATTACTATATTGAGATACTTAACTAAATCCAGAGGCATTCTTGCTTTGCAAGTAAGTATGAATTCCATCTTGTTTAAATATGTACTCAGAATTAGTACTATAAATTCTTCTGCCTTTTTCACTAAATACATACATGCATACACACATACACATTTCGATATGGCTATTATTTTAGAAAATGACTGTAACCAAATACTCTAGCACTTTAAGAGGAGATTTTTAGAAAATGAATGGATTGTAGGAATTTCTCTCAAGTCACCAAAGACCACACTATCAATACAATGCCAAGTGGGAAACTGCCTTTTGTACACACATTGGAAAGGCAAAATAAATGTTTTTAAAATAAAATTAAATACTTTTAATTTCCTAAGGTTAGTAACAAGAGAATTCTCTTTTATTCACGAATATCCACACACATTCCTGTTTTGAAATAGAGGTCCAGCAGCCGATGGAAGCTACTCTTTGGATGCCTCACATTTAATTATCTTCAGGGGTGGGGCATTATTGCCCCTGAGAAGACAGTTCTGAAACAGGTCAATCTCTAACAGGCACCTGGGCATTATGGGGGTACCAGAGTATCACTCCAGCCCTGAGAAATATCCTAGGAATATCTGAATACCAGGGGATGGGACTTTTTTTTTTAAGTGAACAAAAACAAAAAAAAAATAATAATCTTCTTCTTAAGCTTCTTGATCCTCCTATATCATCATCCCAGTGACATGACCAATTGTCATTTTACTTTCTGTCTACGTAACCTCATGCACAGCTAGAAAATCATGATTTAGGAGGCGAAATTCAAAATATGATGGTGTTTCTTGTTCTTTTTTTTTTCATTCCTCATTTTACTCAACACCCCTGCAGAGTTGATGCAAGTCCCGAGCTCCCTTTGAAGTCGGCTGGCATCATCTTTGATGGAGTATAAAGCAAAAGGAGATACTGGCTGCAGTTTCGAGCACCTCAAGTCTCATCTCAGACAATGCTGATACATTTGTCATTAAACGTGTGGCATGAATAAAGCCTTGGAGGAATTGCCAAGCAGTTAAAACCGGCAGGTATAAGCTACATATTTCTACTATAAAAGGATAGGAAAGAAGAAGCATTAACCTGTTTTTTAAAGTAATTTATTCCATGTTACAGGTAGGTTATTTTTACATGTATGGGTGATTTTTTTTTTTATCATGTATATTCTTGTTACTTGGTTAATTTTCCCAAATATTGTAGATGCTTTTTGAAGTTACACTAAACAGATATATTTAGATGCTTAAAAATATTTGAAATCTTGAAGGATGATGTTCTTCGTTTAAGCAATAGAAAAATAAATCAGTACCTGTGGGTAAACAATGGTACTGTTGGCTTTTGGCACACTTTGCTCTTGGCCACAGTCGTATGCCCCAGAGCAAAGATGAGAGCAATTTGGAAATAAAAGGAAGAGCAAGGCATTTGATTATGAAATCCTTCATGCTTTTGTGGTAGGCATTACTATTGTTCCCCAATCTTTGGTTCTCACTGCTAGTAGATGCAGGGCTAAATCGAACTTTCCTGTACCCTGGATATTATGTTTTAACCACATGACACGTTTTAGCCAATGTGCTGTGAGTAGAGGGCCTGTGTGAAGCATTTAATTACTTGAACTCTCCTTCTGCTCATCTTCTGCAGAGGTCATCCTGGGAGCATTTGTGCCATAAGATCAAAGCAAGCTGGAATGCTGAGCAAGCATGTGAAGTACAGTGGCTACAGACAGTGACCAAGACCTGCAGTGGACTTGGCTGATCAAAATTCAACTTTTGTTGTGTTAAACCATTGAGAATTTGGGGTTGTTTCATTACCACAGCACAACTCTGTCTATCCAGACTAATTGGGACTATATATATTTTTTGTTGTTGTGTGCCATCGAACCAATTCCAACTCATAGAGACCCTTTAGGACAGAGTAGAACTGCCTCATAGGGCTTCCAAGGCTGTAATCTTTATAGGAGTAGATCACCCTGTCTTTTCTCCTCCAGAGTGTCTGGTGGGTTTGAACTACCTACCTTTCAGTTAGCAGCAGCAGCAGCACTTAAGCACTGCACCATTAGGGCTTGTGCTCTCTCTCTGTATGTGTGTGTGTGTATATATATATACACACACACACATACACACAAACTTAAAAAACATTCGGTAATTAAAACAACAAAAAGGACACCAAAAATCTGTGAAATATTTTACTACATTTTTATGATTCCCGTAGGCTTTTGTGGAATATATTGTATACAGCACTTGTCTTAGTTATGTAGTGCTGCTATAACAGAAATACCACAAGTGGATGGCTTCAATAAACAGAAGTTTATTCTCTCACAGTTCAGGAGGCTAGAAGTCAGAATTCAGGGTGCCATCTCCAGGGGAAGACTTTCTCTGTTGGCTCTGGGGGAAGGTCTTTGTCATCAATCTTCCCCTGGTCTACAAGCTTCTCACCAGCAGGGCCCCAGATCTTAAGGATGCATTCTGCTCCCTGCTCTGCTTTCTTGGTGGTGGGTTATCCTTCTCTTCTCTGTTTGATTTTCTCTTTTATATCTCAAAAGAGATTAACTCAACATACAACATAATCCTGTAGATTGAGTCCTGCCAAATTAATATAACTGCCTCTAATCCTGCCTTATTAACATCACAGAGGTTAGGAGAACCACATCGGATCACAAACTGGTTGACAACCACACAATACAGGGAATCATCACCTAGCCAAGTTGACACATATTTTACGGGGACACAATTCAATCCATAGCTGTGTTGCACAGATGTCTCTAAGCTTTCTCTAAGCACTCAGTGTCTACTCTTATTAGGAAAATCACATTGTTTCTATTACTTATACCTTCCTGAAATTGGAGCCTTCAAAATCACTAGATATTTTTCATAACAATTTAGAGTAAATTTTGATTGTTGAGAAAAAGAATTTCAGAGGGGAAAAACCAGCCGGTAACAACTTCATAAGGCTTTTGAAGAGCACAGTTTATTTCAAAGGAGGTCTAGTTGCTCCGGGTGGCTGGATCACAGGTTATGTGGAGGTCTGGCACAGAGAGGAGGATTGTGGCAGAAAATGCAGGTGGATAATTCTTTCCTGTGCTATATTACATCTATGTATCACAACAGCAGATTGCATTCTATTAAGTTCTATAATATTGCCATTAAAAACACAATCTGAATCCTAAGAGGAAAATCCTGGCTACTAGAAACCTAAGATTCCCCAAAGACTTAGCAAACTCTATGCTAAATTGCAGAAAGCCATGTGAGTTTCCTTAAAATCAATACCTTAAATCTTTCCCCTTATTTTTCTCCATCTAGTTTCTAGTAGGTCACACTCAAGTCAAAATTTAATTTTCTGTGGTTGAAGTGGTAGAGCCAAAACAAAATTGGATGCTGTAGGGGGAAAAAAATTTAACTGACTTTTAATAGCCCCTCTGAAAGATACTTTGAAGGTATGACTTACTCTCATAGTATGTTGACTATCTGAAGAACGAATTATTATATCCTTGTCAAATTTTAAGTATCATGCTGTTAAAAATATTAGTCACACAGGGGGCTGTTTGACAGTAATGTCACAGAAAAGCTCTGGTCTATATGAACAGGCAGAGTTTGCAACTTAATATCAGGGATCCACGGAGCTCTGCCTTCCACGGGCTTTCACTGGGGGCTGGGGGGGTGGGATGGGAAATGTCTTCAAGTTTCCTTGGAACACTGGCACGACTCTGCCAGCTGATGCATGGGGCTTCTATTCCAGCCAGCCAAAGGGGCCTGGTCTCTTCTGCCTGCTGTCCTCTCCGGGCAGAGCATTAGAGGGGAGTCTAAAGGAAAAGAGCAAGCCATCATTTCAAGTGAAGAAGTTTTTTTTTTTTTTTTTTAAATACATCCAAGAAATGTGAGTTGAGAGCTAGAATGTGAGATTCTGGGAGAGAGATAGAGGTTGTAAAGAAAATGATCCAAAGAATTTCTTTTAAAAGGCAGGATTTTTCTTTTCTTTTCTTTTTTTTTTAAAGCCTAAAAAATAAGATGAGAAACTGCTTGGATGAGCCCAACTGTGATTAAAAAAATAAACCTTTTATAGTTAAGTCAAGATTTTTTCCCCCACCTTTTTGTTCTTTGACTTTTCCTTGCAGGGAAAGAGGCAATCCTTACCTAATCAGAGCGAAGAAAGAATCACTGAGGCAGCGGAAGCATCCCCCGGGTGAAGGTCAGGCCAATTTTCACCCAAGTAATGCTGTTTTATCACTCATGGAACAAAGAGAAGGGCCTTTCTCTCTTGATCCTTTTGTGCTTTTCCCTATTACTTTAACAGATCTGAACAAACCCAGGATTCTTCTTCCAAAAGTTCCATTTAGCTACCCTTATTTCAAATCCTTCAAATTCCTCGTGTCTCAATGTTACAGGAACTTCAGGATGATACAAAATCCACATGGTCAGGCAAGAAGGCAAAGTTACCTAAAAACAGAATTAACAGAGAACACAATGACTGTTTTCATTGGGATTCAGCCATTTGGTGCTGGGCTTCATGTCAACCCTATTAATCCAGCCACCTTTTCAATTTTAAGAGTTTCTGTCTTCTCTATGCCTACAAAACATGAATGTTGTTGGTGACACATTGAATTACAAATTGGATGATATTACACTGGGCAACTTGGATAAGGGACAGGCTGAGAAGCCAAGACTCTATAAAACAAAGACTCACTGAGGGAGGTGTGGTGGCCTAAATGTATTATGCAGTTGCCTCTGAGTAACTGTTAAAATGCTCTAACACGCCAGTTCACATCCTGCCATTCTGGTTTTCTTTCGTGGAAGGACCTGTTGGGTTTTTCACAATAAAGCAATCAATATGAAGAAATAAGAGAAGACGTTATTTTGCAAAGATGATGAAGTTAAGAATTAGTTTAATGATTTAAAAAAAACATAATCTTAATTTAAAAGGTACTATTGTGATTTACAAGGTGCTGCTTCCTACACCGAACAGCTTGGGCTCAGTGTTCCCGTATTTGAGTGACTGTAAATTAGCCTTGCCTGCTTACCTTTGTCCTCCCCTCTTCCCTTCCCTTTTCCATTGATCTTCTTTTCTCACATCTTTACTTGCCAATTATTTCACTCTCTTTTTTCCCTCTCTTCCCGGCCCAGAGCCCAGGTTGGGGGATAGCCGCTTTCAGATTGAGGGACTGTCACTTAAAATCTCTTGAAGCAGGTGTTTAAAGCTCAAAATTGCAAAGCTGTGTGGGCATTACTGAAAATACAATTTTGAGAATTATTTAATGAATCTCTAAATACCAGCAATCAGAATTCTTTAGAGATAATTAAATTAGGGATTCTACCTCTTTTATTCCTAAAAATATGCCCAAACTCGACTTCTTCTCTGTTGCTATAATATAGTAAGGAAGGCTCTGTATAATTTAATTATTTTTATTCTTTGAACCAATAGTAAAAATCTAAAAGGGCATGCCTCCCATTCGTGTTTTCACCTCTGATGATAGATACATGGTATTCTAACATACTGAAAAAGGAAGTAGTGTGGAGAATAGGGCGTGCACATAGCTGTAGGCAGGAAAAGAAGATACTGCCCTTGCTAGGGAGTTTCTGATAATCCCTTCCTTACGGTATCCCTAAGCACCGCCTTCTCCTATGCATTTCACCAGCCAGCTCTCACCCAGGTCCTGACTATCTAATGCTCTGGTATATATTACAGCCTCCTGACTGGTCTCCCAGAAACCCTGGTGGTGTAGTGGCTAAGTGTTATGGCTGCTAACCAAAAGGTTAGCAGTTTGAATTCACCAGGTGCTCCTTGGAAACTCTATGGGGCAGTTCTACTCTGTCCTACATGGTCTCTATGAGTTAGAATCAACCTAATGGCAATGGGTTTTTTTAATGGGACTTGTCTCCCTGCCTCCATTCCCTCCCCCCTCCACTTCTTATGTCTGAAATACAATGACACCACAACCATGCTGTTGCTGTTGTTAGGTGTCGTCGAGTTGGTTCCGACTCATAGCAACCCTATACACAACAGAAAGAAACACTGCCCGGTTCTAAGCCATCCTTACAATCATTGTTATGCTTGAGCTCATTGTTGCAGCCACTGTGTCAATCCACCTCGTTGAGGGTCTTCCTCTTTTCCACTTACCTTGTACTTTGCCAAGCATGATGTCCTTCTTTAGGGACTGATCCCTCCTGACAACATGTCCAAACTATGTCAGACGAAGTCTCGCCATCCTTGCTTCTAAGGAGCATTCTGGTTGTGCTTCTTCTAAGACAGATTTGTTCGTTCTTTTGGCAGTCCCTGGTATATTCAATATTCTTTGCCAGCGCCACAATTCAAAGGCATCAATTCTTCTTTGGTCTTCCTTATTCATTGTCCATCTTTCGCATGCGTATAATGAGATTGAAAATACCATGGCTTGGGCCAGGTGCACCTTAGTTTTCAAGGTGACATCTTTGCTTTTCAACACTTTAAAGAGGTTGTTTGCAGCAGATTTACCCAATGCAATGCGTCTTTTGATTTCTTGACTGCTGCTTCCATGGCTGTTGATTGTGGATCCAAGTAAAATGAAATCCTTGACAACTTCGATCTTTTCTCTGTTTATCATGATGTTACTCATTGGTCCAGTTGTGAGGATTTTTGTTTTCTTTATGTTGAGGTGTAGTCCATACTGAAGGCTGTGGTCTTTGATCTTCATTAGTAAGTGCTTCAAGTCCTCTTCACTTTCAGCAAGCAAGGTTGTGTCATCTGCATAATGCAGGTTGTTAATGAGTCTTCCTCCAATCCTGATGCCCCGTTCTTCTTCATATAGTCCAGCTTCTCGTATCATCCACAACCATGGATCTTCAAATTCCACTTTGGACACTCTCCTTTGATACAATAAATTTCATGTTTATTTACTTAGGATTTGGGGTGGAAAGAACTAGCAGAACTAGCCGAAGGATTACATAACCCTCCACAGCAACAACAGTATCTTCTTTCTGTTGTCTACAGCTGTGAAAATGGTTTACCTTTCACTTTATTTCCATTCTTAAGTCCCTTATGTTTCCACTGTCTTGCAACAAAACAATGAAGGGGGTGGGGGAGGGCAATGTATAGTGCAAATAAGGTTAATAAAGGAGTAGAGGGGAGTTGTTTCCCCTGCAAGAGAACAAACTCCTTTTAAGCTCTTATATAACAAGAATAAAAATTAGTGTTTAATTGTGTTGTTATGATGCTGTTCAGTGCTGTCCAGTCGCTTCTAATTCATAGTGATCCTATGTACAAGAGAACGAAACCCTACCCAATCTTGCACCATCCACGCAATCATTACTATGTTTTAGCCCACTTTTGCAGCCACTGTGTCATCCCATTACGTTGAGGGTTTTCCTCTTTTTTGCTAATCTTCTACTTCACCAAGCATGATGTCCTTCTTCAGGAATTGGTCCCTCCTGATAATAGTCCAAATTATGTGAGATGAAGTCTCACCATCCTTGCTTCTAAGGAGCATTCTGGATGTATTTCTTCCAAGACAGATTTGTTTGTTATTCTGGCAGTTCATGGTATATTCAATGTTCTTTGGCAACCCCATCAATTCTTCTTCGGTCTTCTTTATTCATTGTCCAGCTTTTATATGCATATGCGGCGACCGAAAACACCATGGCTTGGGGCAGGTGCACCTTAGTCTTTAAGATGACATCTTTGCTTTTTTTTTTTTTTTTTAGACACTTTAAAGAGTTCGTTTGCGGTAGATTTGCCCAACGCAATACATCTTTTAAGACTAGGGTGCGCCTGCCCCAAGCCATGGTATTTTCAATTTCACCACATGCCTGTGAAAGCTGGACAATGAATAAAGAAGACCAGAGAAGAATTGCCCCCTTTGAATTGTGGTGTTGGCGAAGAATATTGAATATATCATGGACTGCCAAAAGAATGAACAAATCTGTCTTAGAAGAAGCACAACCAGAATGCTCCTTAGAAGCAAGGATGGCGAGACTGCGTCTTACATAGTTTGGACATGTTGTCAGGAGGGATCAGTCCCTAGAGAAGGACATCATGCTTGGCAGAGTACAGAGTCGGCGGAAAAGAGGAAGACTCTCAATGAGGTGGACTGACACAGTGGCTGCAACAATGAGCTCAAGCATAACAACTATTGTAAGGAAGATGGTGCAGGACCGGGCAGTGTTTCTTTCTGTTGTGCATAGGGTCACTATGAATTGGAACTGACTCAATGGCACCTAAGAATGACAACAACAACAATACGTCTTTTGATTTCTTGACTGCTGCTTCCACAGGTGTTGATTGTGGATCCAAGTAAAATGAAATCTCTGACTTCAGTATTTTCTCCATTTATCATGCTGTTGCATATTGGTCCAGTTGTGAGGATTTTTGTTTTCTTTGTGTTTCTTTAAGATGTCTGAAGGCTGTCATCTTAGATCTTCATCAGTAAGTGCTTCAAGTCCTCTTCACTTTCAGCAAGCAAGGTTGTGTCATCTGCATATTGCTAGTTGTTAATGGGCGTTCCTCCAATCCTGATGCCCTGTTCTTCTTCATACAGTCCAGCTTCTTAGATTATTTGTTCAGCATACAGATTGAATAATTATAGTGAAAGGATACAAGACTGAGGTACACCTTTTGGGATTTAATTATATATACTTTGTATTTATTATATCAAAAAAAAAACAAACCCTTTGCTTTGGTGTCGATTCTGACTCACAGCAACCGTATAGGACAGACAGAGCAGAGCTGCCCCATAGGGCTTCCAAGCATGTAATCTTTACGGAAGCAGGCACCACATCTTTCTCCCACAGAATGGCAAAATCCAGAATTATTTGGTGGCCTTTTATTACAAGTCAGTTCATATTACTTTCTGTATCTTAAAAATTTTGTATCTAAAGTATCAACAATATTTCCTTTATTTTGAAATATACTTTCTGCCATCCATTTCAAATCAGTGAAATTTCACTCTACATTTTCTCCCTATTCTTCAATGTTCCATTTGTCTTCAAATGGGACAATTTTAAACCACATTTTTTGCTTTATTATTAAGATAATCCAATGACTTCCAATTCTGTTACAAATACAGCTAAGATAAAAATGCTTACTTGGTAGCTTTCTATGTGATTCAAGAAGCAGTTTTCAGAAACAAGCGACTCACATTTCCCTATCTGGCACTGTGACCAACAGAACGTTTTTTAATCTGCTCAGCTGATGTTCGTTTGCTCAGTTCAACCTTTGGATGTTATGTCTTTTTAAAGGGTTGCAGAAATTTAAATACAGTAAATACTCTATGACAGTGCTGTGTTGTGGAGTCAATTCATTTCCCTGAATAAAAGATCAGTTCACAATTACCTCAAGGCAGTCCATACAGACCTTCTTAGCTGGCCATTAATTAAGCAATAAGACATGACAGGCAATATATTTCTGGCCCATTTAACATATCTCTTGAGGGATTTTTAAAGCAAGAGGCTAAAGGTCAAGTGACTTTAACGACTTGAAAAGTTCACTGCCAGGAATTTTCTATTGCTACAGAGGAAATTCAAATATGAATTATTGAAACTAAGATAAACACAGTTTTTTTTTTTTTAAGTGTTTAGTTAGGAAATCAAACCAAAACAAATTTAAAAAGAATTTACAGAGTGCTGTATTTTTTTTTTTTGTATAGCGTACTATATACCACCTCATTTAATTCCAGTTAATTCTCCCAACAATCTTGTGAAATGCCTAGTATCCCATGATGTAGTCGAGGAATCTATAGCTCAGAGAAGTTTTATGGCTTTATCGTTTTAAGAGTAGAGAATCCCCGTGAGATTAAAATGCTTGGCATTATGATGGAAACCCTGGTGGCATAGTGGTTAAGTGCTATGGCTGCTAACCAAAGGGTCAGCGGTTTGAATCCTCCAGGCGCTCCTTGGAAACTCTATGGGGCAGTTCTCCTCTGTCGTATAGGATCGCTATGAGTTGGAATCGACTCGATGGCACTGGGTTGGGCATTATGATTTACAATTTTGAAATTAGATATTTACTGGATTACAAACTCTCAGTGTAGCTAGACTGAAAGCATTTTTCTTCCCCATTAAAATCTCAACTTCATTTGACGAAAGCAAAGATCTTTTTAGAAAACATGGCTGCCCCATGGGTTCTTGTAATATCACCTCTCCAGACTTCATGGCTGTTTTAGTGAGCTTTGCAAGAAAGTAAAACAGATATTTATTAACTAAATTATTAATTCCAGAAATAAGAGATGTAACAGTAGACAATGTATAAATAAAAACATCTGGAAGAAACATTTGGGCTTCACTGAAGACATGTAAGGTTTGCACAGAATCTACTCCACCATGCTCACATCCTTAAAAGCAATCACCTCTTTTTGCACATTTTTTCATTTCCCTTGACCCAGAGGGAAACCCTGGTGGTGTAGTGGTTAAGAGCTATGGGCACTAACAAAAAGGTCAGCAGTTTGAATCCACCAGGCTCTCCTTGGAAACCCTTTGGGGCAGTTCTACCCTGCCCTATAGGGTCACTATCAGTCGGAATTGACTTGATGGCACTGGGTTTGGTTTTTGGGTTTTTTTTGGTTTTGTTTTTGACCCTGACACTGTCCATAACTGCCTCCTAGATGCTCTGCTCTGTATTGTCACATTCTCTTAATTCCCTTCATTGTTATTAATTTCTAAGAGAATTGTGAAAGGAACACGGTCAACTCCCTTTTAGAGTCAACTGGACTACTTTCCCTATCTACCTACTGAACCCACACCCACAGCACCAGATGCTTATGATGTAACCCCTCATTTTTACCCATCTTTTCTGAGTTTTTCCTACTCTACTTATTCCCACTTTTCCCTACTCATTGTTTTCAGTAAAGAGACACTAATTTCATTCCAGATTGCAAGTACTTATTGTGGTATCAGAAATATATTATGCTGTGCTCAATAATCATTTGATTGACTTAACCAATGTATTAATAATTTTATGCAATCCAAAATTTCATAGTTTTCAAACTGTAGTCAACCTGGGAAAGACGGACCCTGTGTAAGATGGAAACCCATCAGAGAAGGAAAACTCAGATATTTTCCACTAAAATGACCAATGGCAAAGTGTCAAAGGCAGAAAAATTTCAAGACCCAGAAAAACAAGGCAGTTCTGTCAGGTTCTGGCTCTCACAAGTCTCATGAAATATTGACCAGTGCACAATGTTCTATAAAATTAAATTTGAGTTTTCTCCCAGGTTGTTGTTTTCCTGAACTCTTTTTCACTTTTAATACACCCAGAGTATTAACTAGATTTCATTTCTTTGTCTTATTGAAACAATGTCTTATCAGCATCCATAACATACCACTCTCCTTGTTTCGTTCTATCTAATCACTTTGTGCATTCACTTATTTAATATATATTGAGGATCTACTATGCTCTTCCTACCTTTTTACATATTATCAAGGCTAGCATTTTAGCAGGACTAAATCCAGCTTCAATAGCTTTATACTTAGTTAAAATTGTTCCCAGAGTCTGACCCTAGGTTCTTTCAGAGTCTGATACTAGTTTAGCACTCAGTCTTAGTTTCTAAAATTGCAACAGTTTGTCGTGTGTGTGTGTGTGTGCGTGCGTGTTTGTGTGAACTTGCGCACATGTATTTGTGTGTTTGTGTATTCTAAGATACATTACAAGTCAGAATTTATTGAGTCAGTAGTTATTATGTATATAGCATTTTAAACCAGAAGAATGTCCTTTGGTCGTTCTCTTGGTCGAACTCCTAGGAAACCAATGTGCATGGTTTCCTGTTGTCTCCATTCACTAAAACGAAAGGGAACTCCTGGAAATCTGGTCATGTATGTTTCATAATTTCAATCTAGGTTTTTTGGAAGGGGTTTTGATTTGAAATGTTGGAAAAGGTTGTAGCTATTTCCATAGACGTGTTTGTAAGGATGTGTGCAATCCTGGAGACACTGGCAAACTTTTTATTGCTCTGAAAGTGGTGCCCATTCAAGAGTGTAGCACCTGAAGAGAAGGCCTGAGGGGTGGAGAGAAGGGCGATGACTTCCAATGGCATCTTTGAGCCTCTGGATCCAGTTTTGCCCTAAACTAGTTCTGCCTTATTAGCATTGTCAACCAACGACGATTCTGCCTAAACATTTTTTAAAACCAGTTTGAGTTTTAAAAGTTTATTTAATATTTTGTCATTTGAAACTGATGAGATATATGAAACGCTCATAAAATTTTTGATATAGTAAGGACAAATTACAAATCTCAAAGGAATTACCTTCTACGAATTCTATTATCCAAAATACTGCCCCAATACTTAGGTTTATCTCTAAGAAATGAAGTTTTCTTTTGAAAATACTGCTTCTTGTTAAGTGCACTGTTAAATGTTTGGGTCATCCAGATTTTGGAATCTCTGCCCATATTTTCAATCATTTAGACTCCGGTAGGTCCTAGAGAATTGCATATAATTAAATTTGTGAAGAAGAAGATTATTTTCAATATTCAGTATTATTCTACCCTCAATGATGGTCCCAGGGAAAGTGGTATAAATCACCACAAGTATGTTGAATCTAGATCAAGTGTAGCTCTCCAAATATAAATTTATGGCAGAAATAGACATCTACCAGTTTCCTCAGTGTGGATAATTGGAATGATCCTTATGTATCTTTCATGATTTTACTGTTAAAGAAGACTTTCAGCAGTCAAGTTATGTTGTCATATAGTAATTCCCTCAACAAAGTCTTCTTGTGAAAATCTCAGACAAAACAGCGTTCTAATGATAAGCTGTTTTAGTCATATTTCCAGTTTCAATGAAGCTCCATGGAGACCATGAGTTTTGAGGTCCAACATTGAGGCCAAACATCAAGAAGTATTTTGTTAATCATTTTCTAGACATCTGTGGTCTCCACAGATATTAAGGTTTTACCTTTAGAATGCTTTTCAGACCGTTGTCAGGGAGACTTGATCTGCTATATCACTGCAGATGGTTGTCTCTAATACACCAATAGTTATTAACAGCTCAAATCATGGGTTCTTAGATTTCCTCCCATTTTTTCTTTTTTTTTATTTGTAAAAGGCTTTTATCAGAATTACTGTACATGCACAAAAAGGCCCCATTTAGAAAATAGTTTGTGAATCCACATTCTGTACGGTAATGGTCCATATAACAGTATTAAGTCAGTTCCTTTAATAGGGAGAGTGCCTTTTTAGTTTGTAAGAAATCTGCCCCTGCTGAGATTTGAACCAGGTACTCTTGGATCTAAAAGCATTTACTTTACTCTTTAGATAAAGTGAAATCTTCTATTAAAAAAAATGGGGGGTGGGAGATGTGGGAGGTCTCTTTGACTTTGGTGTCATATCGTAGAAAATTTTATTTTTCTTTCTGACTTGCTTTATCAGTCTCTTCTCTCTGCCCTTTGTTTTATCTGTTCTGGGGTATTTTTTTATTTGATCATTTGGCAGTTTTGGCCTTTGGAAATATAAATATGGATCTCTGCTTCTAAGACCAGTATCTAATATCTAATTATAGCAACGTTGTCCTAATACATAATCTGTAAATGCCAGGCCCCAAGCATGACCCGGAAAATCTTTAAGATCTCTTTCAGCTCTTAAGAGTTCATGAGTCTAAGTTATTTGTATGAAGTTAAAAATGGAAATTTTTTTTTTGCTGTGGAGGAAAAATGATAATGTGATACTTTGAATTGGATACTCTCTGTATAATGCTTGATGTGACCATACTGCCAACGAGGCTCTTAGAATCCTATCCTTAAAAACATATTTAGTAATGAAAGTAAAGTTTAATTTCCTGTATCTCCTCAGAGTCTCATTATATATCCACTAACCACATTCTAATGGTCCTCCAATTTATGATGTAACACTCCATCATTCTTTACAAACGTTATCACGTCCTCTGAGGTTTAACAAGAGAATTACAGATGCGTACAAGCTTTTGTAGAATGAACTAATTCTATTCTCGAAACTGGATCATCTTCAAAGTGTTTTCCAAAGGAAATAGAGTGTGAGAATCTCTGATAAATAGGACAGATGGGATAAAAGGCTATAATATTGCAGCAACAAAAGTGATTTTTCCTCCTCCTTTGTCATAGCAGAGTTCCATTTGGATTACAACAGCCACAGGAAACCAGGGTTTAGTTCCTTTGTAGTTGCCATTGTTTCACCATTAAACACTTCTTAAATGCTCACAATATGCCAGGTGCTTTATGGAACACATAAAGACTAGTTCTTGCATAGAGAAAAAACTTTATTCAAGGATGACATTGGACACATTGTAATTACTCCCACTGGAACCATATGTATAACAAAAAGAGTTTTTGGTGACAATAAAGGGAATTTAGTGTTTTTTTTTTAGCAAGGCATGTTTTCTTTCTATTGCAATGCCAGCCCCAATTCTTCACTCATAATTCTGAGTAACTAGTAACAATTCAGCACAGAATTTGGTGATTTATTCAATCTCAGAAAGTGCCATAACTCTGTTACTTAACAGGAACTTTGAAAACTAGAACCCTTGTGTGAATTCTTTCTTGAACAGTCTCAACTGCAATCCTGGCCTAAATTGTGGAGTCACCTTATATTTGTCCTTGAGTGAACTCACCACAATAGCTAGGACCTTAAAGGTCAAAAGTAACCTGAAATCTGGTTGAGCATACTAGTTTTTGTTGTGAGCTGCCATCCAATCAGCCCCCAACTCATGATGACCTTACGTACAATGGGATTGGACTGTTGTGATCCATAGAGTTTTCACTGGCTGCTTCTTAGGAAGTAGATCACCAGGCCTTTCTTCCTGGTCTGTTTTAGTCTGGAAGCTCAGCATCATAGCAACATGTAAACCTTCACTGAGGAACAGGTGGTGGCTGTGTTTGAGATGCATTGGCCCAAAATCGAACTTGGGTCTCCTGTGTGGAAGAAAAGAATTCCACCACTGGACCACCACTGGCTTTCTTTGTCAGAGAGTAACACCAGGTCTATACTAGTTCAGAAGACAAAGCCTATTCATTTGTCCATGGCCTCTTTAGTACCAGATCTTGGTTTATTTCACAACACCTATGCAATGAATGGAAACCCTAGTGGCACAGTGGTTATGAGCTAAAGCTGCCAACCAAAAGACTGGCAGTTTGAATCCAGCAGGCACTCCTTGGAAACCATATGGGGCAGTTCCACTCTGTCCTACAGGGTAGTTATGAGTTGGAATCAACTCCACAGTAACAGGGTTTTTTTTTTTTTTGTTTGTTTGTTTGTAAGCAATGACTATCCAGCAAAGTGCTCACAACATAGCAAGTATTCAATAAATATTTGCTGAGCAAAAGAAGTTCCAAGACTGTTAAAGAGTGTAAGAAAATATGATTCTTGATCCCTGGCCATAAGAAAATGACATTAATATTTGCAAACCAACTATATAGATTGATAATTGTGATGTGTGCAGTCCGAATTTATGTTTTCCTGACCTAGTTCTTTATACATTACAAAATGTCAAAAACAGCTATCCTTTCAGGGCCACCATTAGAAATGAATAAATTTTAGAGGCAACAAAGAAAGTTTCAATGAATCCTCCTCCAATAATTTCCTTCTTCTCAACTGTTTTCTGATTTTTTTTTTTTTTTAAGAGGGAGAGAGTTCACAATTTCACTATTAGAGATAGAGGGCTTAAGTGCTTTGTTTCATTAACTGAAGAGTGATAATAAAAAGTTTTCCTATTCTCTTTCTTGTTTTTCTGTTTTTGTTATTGTTAGTTGTTGAATGGACTCTGACCCACGGTGACCTTCTATATAACAGAGTGAAAACTTGTCCAGTCCTGTACCATCTCCATGATCATTGGTATGTTTGAACCCATTGTTGTGGCCATTATGTCATTCATCTCATTGAGGGTTTCCTTCATTTCCATTAACCATCTATGTTACCAAACACGATGTTCTTTTCTAGAGATTGATCTTCCTTAATTAACGCGTCCAAAGTAAGCAAGACAAGGTTTTGCAATTCTCACTTCTAAGGAGCATTCCGGTTGTAGTTCTTGTTTCTGTATTTTTGTTGTGAGCCATTAAGTTGATTTCAACTCATAATGACCCTATAGCAATCCCACAGGACAGTGTAGAACTGCCCCATAGGGTTTCCTAGGCTATAATCATTATGGAAGCAGATCACCAGGATT
This sequence comes from Elephas maximus indicus, assembly GCF_024166365.1. NCBI lineage: Eukaryota > Metazoa > Chordata > Mammalia > Proboscidea > Elephantidae > Elephas > Elephas maximus. The sequence continues at coordinate 12,088,182 of NC_064841.1, read as the reverse complement.
ATCCCCCCATGGAGCAGCTGGTGGTGTTTGAAACACTGACTTTTTAGTTAGCATCTGAGCACTTAACCATTGCACCATCAAGCCTCTGTTTGTTTCTCTAGCATACGGCTATTAGAAAGGATAAAGGCACTGGGTGCCAAAAATGAGTAGACTAAATATCACTGAAATGGTATAAAAGCACAGAAAGGGAAGAATAAAGATTTAAACATTAAATTTTAAAGAAAGACTTCTTACCTTTGCTGGAAAAAGTCAACATAGAAGTTTGTATAGTTATACAATAAGTACCCCAGTTGAGAAATGTGGTTGTTTTCATACGATTGCCCTTCCGTATCATAAACATCAGAAGGACAATTCTCTCTAGGCATTGATTTTTGCTTCCCCAAATAGAACTCAATAGAGTCAATATATATATATTTGTTCTAACTTAAATTCTTTATTAAAGAAGCAGAATTATGAGCAGGCATGTTCTCCCAAAAGATAAGGAAATATGACTGTCTGTGTGAGGAGTAGCCAAGGGTCAACAAAATTGTGCCAGCCAAATTAGGATTTGTACATAATGGAATAAATGTAGGGTTAATTATTCAATAATTATAAAATCATTGAGTGTCATAGGATCTTTGCATTAATTCTATAAAGTCATTTTATGTAACTATTGACTTAAGCAATGTATTTTCAACAATAATTAAAAAAAAAGTCATATTTTGATCTCCTTTGAACATAAACCAAACACAAACAAACAAACCTGGTGCCTTCTAGTGGATTCTGACTCATAGTGACTCCATAGGACAGAGTAGAACTTCCCCCACAGGGCTTCCAAGGAGCTGCTTGTGGATTCGAACTGCCGATTTAACCACCGCACCCCCAGCGCTCCCTTTGAACTTTAGTAGCTTTTTATTATAGTTTCCTTTGAGAAGCTGACAATATCCTGAAAAATGTATTTTTTTTTTTTTTTAGGGATACTGAAAAGTGTATCAGAGTAAATACATGACTTGAGAATTTATATAGGCCCTTTTCTACTTTGAACATTTTTTAAATATTAAATTCCACTCTGTCTCTTCAAAAATGGTGTACTAATTTTGGTTGTCATGTATTTCTAGCACATGGCATGAAGGTTTTGTCGGGGGCCAGGTGCTTTAACGAAGGAAACATTCTCATACACATCACCTGAGTTCTAAAGAAAACATTTGGACATTGGAGCTTTATTTGATTTTAAATTTCAGAAGCGTTTTCATGGAGGTAACATTTACTTTTGAGGTGTGTAATATGGGCTCAGCATGCTGCATTCCTCTAGCCTTTGATGTTCACCAAGTTTGTTTATGAAGTGTGCTAGAGGTGGCAATCCAATAGCTTCCACAAAAATTCTGAGACACACAGGACATCTTTTTCTGCTGTATTCATAATAGCGTCTTTACATCCAAAATACAACCAAGGATCTGTTAGAAATGTAAATAAGATTGCTTCTGCACACCAGACACAATGCGATTGGTGTACCAATGTCCAAATCCAGTACATTTTGTATAACAAACTGTGTTCCAGTGTGGACCATATCCTGGAAGACTTCTAAAGCTGCTGGAAGTAGAACCAAAGCAGTGAGTGTAAAGAATGTGAGTGATTTGTGCACACTAACATGTTTTCAAAATGTTTGTTTGTTTGTTTGTTGGCTTTTTGCAGCCTATGTGTTTCTGCTAGGTTTTGTGAGAGCTGCTGAAACACCATATTGCAATTTTTGAGAGCTGTGCTTTTGATGGCTTGCAATAAACCACACAGGATATTCCCACTGGGGGAAAGAAGTGGTAAGCTGTCACGAATATCACAATTTACATGATTTGGAGTGTGGGGATCTCTTGTTGAGATTTTTAACTCCAGCTAATCACAGGCTTTTTTTGTGTGTTGAAAACAACGATTTGAATGTAAACCAACTCAAAGAGGCACAATAAGGTAATTCCAACAAGCTAATTAATTTCCATAAAAAAAAAGGGAGAGAAATTTCACAAGCTTGGAATTTCTTTTTAAGAATGGCTCAAGAATCAGTCAAAACCGGTTCTGCTAATAAACACACAGTAGAACTCCACTGTCCGTGTCTAAAGATGACATCCAGCCAGGTAGCACAGTGATAATATATTAACACTCACCCAAAAGAAGCAATTAGGAAGTGTCAGATGAAAACACTACAGTAGAAAAAAAAAAAAAATCCACTATAGACAAGAAAGGGATTTTCATTTTCATAAAACTATTAATTTAGCATTTTAAATGATAGACTTACCAACTCTGTTATGTTCAAAGAAGACAGAATAATGGCAAATCTCAAACTCCTTTCATTCATTTTTTTTCCCCCAAAGATTTTCTTCTTGAATTTTCTGCAAATGGTCACCATCTTGTCAGGATCACTTTAGAATGGATGTACGTGTTTCAAGAGTAAATAAACCACATGAACAATCTGGGGCATTTTGTAAAAGTAAATTTAACCTGTGTTTTTTATGAATAAATGTTCTATAAGCTTTCGTTGATAAAAGTGGAAACGCACCCAGTACCCACCCAGTGCCCTCGAGTCAATTCCGACGCAGCGACCCTATAGGACAGAGTAGAACTGCCCCACAGAGTTTCCAAGGAGTGCCTGGCAAATTCGAACTGCCGGCCCTTTGGTTAGCAGCCGTAGGACTTAACCACTACGCCACCAGGGTTTGTGGAAACGTACACTTAGGGAGATTCCCAAAGAATCTATATCTCAGAAATCTTTGTATATATTTTTTCAGTTATGAAGAAACAATGTTATATTTTAAATAAAATGTAAACTATCTTTGTTGAGCAGAAAACCCTTCACTGTTTATTAGTTTAACAAATATTTATTAAGGACCAGAAGCCAATCACTTCTCTCGATCCTGACGCTGAGATGATCCACTTCCGGTTGGAGTCACCATCTCACCCGTATGATTTCACTAGGCTCCGAAGGATCTCCCAGCTTCTGCCCTTGCTCTCTTAAAGAGCGGCCAGAATGATCCTGTTAAAGTAAGCCACCTGTCCAAAGTCTTGAAGCATCTCATTTCATTAAGAGTAAAATCCAAAACCTTTCTCCTGGCTCCACAGACTCTAAATGATCTGTCCCCACTCTCCACCCTCACCTTTTCTCTCTGGTGGCATCTCCCACCTATTCTCTCCGTTGCTATGCTATTCAAGACCCTTACCAACTTTTGCCATTCTTAGAATGCTTCGGATGAATTCCTGCCTCAGGACATTTGCATTTCCTGTTGCCTCTGCCTGGACTGCTCTTTACCAGTTATCTCCAGGATTTATTGTCTCACTTCAGGTTTTGACTCAAATGGCGTCCTCTCAGTGAGGACATTCATGGCCATCCTAAAGTTGAGACATCTCCTTACCTCCATCCACATATTCATGGATCCCACCAATTTCCCTTGCTTGTTTTTTTTTTTTTTTTATCCTTAGCACTTCCGTATTTCTCTTATTAATCTTATTTGTTGCATGTCTCTCTCACTGGGATATAAAGTCCATGAAAGAAAGATTTTTTGTTGTTGTTTTGTTTGCTCCTTTAGCCCTAGCACATGGAACAGTGCCTGATACAAAATATACTAGGACAGGTACTGTTGTCCGTCCTGGGGGTCCAGGAATGAACAGGCTAGACAAGTCCTACTCTCATGATGATAACTTTCTATTGGGAAAGCAGATACTAACCAAGTGAACAGATAAGCAAGATAGTATCATGTTAGGGACAAATGCTATGAAGAATAACACTGCGAGGAAACCTCATGCAGAGTAACCAGTGGTCGTGGTCAGGGAGTACTTTACCCTGAGTGGTCAGAGAAGACATTCCTGGGGGGTAACATTTAAACTGGCCTGCAGGACAAGAAGCAGGACAGACAGCCATGTGTCAAAGGTTAAGTGACAAAACATATGAGAGAGCATAATTTTATGGTTCATTATATTCATTATCGATCAACAAGGATTTATTTCTCATCTGTGTGCTAATTAGTATGCTGGTTTCTAAAGAACTTAAAATATGATGTTTATTAGAAAGGTGCTTTTTATATACCTGGAGACACAAGACTCACTAATGTGAGGCAACAAATAATAAAAGGTGGAGTTTCACTAATGAGACATGAGATATGAATGAGGCTGGAATGGTTAGGGTTAGAGAACAAGGGAATTGAGCTGAGCACCAGTGGCTGGGTGATATTTAGCTAGGAGAGTGAAGACTGGAAAATCTGCATAAACTGATAGAGGCAGGACTCACTACTGTATGTGAAAACCATCATGAGAAAATGTGCTTTACTGTAACAGCAGTTTTGTGATGGAAAGAGAGAGAGAACTTGGGGTATATGTAGAAAGGGAGGCGCTTTCCTTGAAGACCAGACAAATGAGTTTAGCACTCATTTGCCAGGAACCATGGAGGCCATGTTTGAATCTTCTGTTTCACTCACCCTTACATCCAGTTCATTGGTAAGACAGGCAGCTCTGCCTCCTAAAGATATCCCAAACCATCCATCTCTCCAGATACTACTTTATCCAATCCACCATACTCTCTTGCCTGAACTAATAGAGTCCTCACCATTTTTCCTGCTTCCATCCTTGTCCCCTCATATCACATTCTCCACACAACATCTGGGTAATCTTTTACAATATAAATCAGATTGTGTCACACCCCTGCTCAAAACATTTCAGTAACTCCCCATTGAAGTTGGAATAAAATCCCAACTACAAGTCTGGCATAATGTATCCCTCCCCTACCTCTCTATCCCAACTTTTTACAAGGACTTCTCAGTCTCACCAAACTACAGTCACACTGGCTTTCTTTATGATTCTCATCGCCACGGGGGCTGATTGGGCTTTATGAATATAGCTGTTGGTATACCCTCTGCTTCAAATATTTTTTATCCCATCTTCACATCCCTGTCTCCTTCTCAGTGTTTAAGACTCACTTTAAATGTCAAGTCTATATGGAGGCCCTCCTTGACCATCTTATCTAAAACACCCCCCCCCCTTATTCTCTATAACATCATCTGATTGTCTTGTCTTCCACATTTTAATCTTTACTTGAAAATACCTTATTTATTTATCTGTTCATTATTTGTCTCCCTCTATTTTTTTTTTTTTTACCAGGGCACTGGGTTACCAGGATGTAGGAAACTCTGGTAGTATAGTGGTTAAGAGCTACATCTGCTAAGCAAGAGGTCGTGTCCACCAGGCACCCCTTGGAAACTATGGGGTAGTTCCTATAGGGTCACTATGAGTTGGAATTGACTCGACGGCAATGGATTTGGCCTTTTTTTTTTTTTTTCTGGCTTTCACCAGAATGTAGAAGCCCTGGTAGCGCAGTGGTTAAGAGCTTGGCTGCTAACCAAAAGGTCAGCAATTCAAATCCACCAACCGCTCCTTGGAAACTATATCGGATAGTTCTACTCTATCCTACAGGGTTGCTGTGAATGAGAATTGGCTAGACAGTGACAGGATTGATTTTTGGTCACCAGGACATAAGCTCTGTGAGAGCAGAGATTCTGTTTGTCTTGTCCATCATCATGTGAACAGAGTCTATAAGCCATTTTTCGAGGCATTCCTTGAACATATTTGAGAGGTAACATGTTTAGTTGAAGGAATTAAACAGGGAAACATTGAGCCTTTTAACCTATTTATATGACATTGGAAAAGCATATCTCTGATTATCCTGGCAAGCAGATATTTGAGTACCTGGACTGAAAATGGAGAGGTATTGACAGCTGTGAGATACTTTCCCTAAAAGAAATCAATGGGGGATTGCAATGAAATCTAAGGAGGATACAGCAAAGGCGAGAAAACATCGGTGAATGAGTCAAAAATAATTTTGAAAAATCTTCCAGTGGTAAATCAAACAGTTAAAATGGGATATTAGCAATTAGCAAAGGTTACTCCATGGGTTAGAATATTTCTGCGAGAACTTTTTTTTTAAATCCTGGCATATTTTGGTTGCTTTCACTATTACTCATTTATTTGCAATCCTGGGCCCATAATGAGCTGTGAACTGTTCCCCTGGAGTAAATTAGGCACTTTTGAAAAGTTCTGCCATATCTTTGGAGCCATCAGGGTACTCTTGAATAAGATACTACTTGCAGCCCTCCCCCCCATTACCCCACACCTACCTTCCTCATGATCCTCTAGCCTTAAGGAAAAATCTTTGAATTGCATTTTTCTTTCCCAGCTCCTTTGTATAGAACAAATGTTAGCCATCAAATTTCCTAACATCTGGTTTATCTTCAATGGTTTCTTTGGACAATTGACTTATCAGCACACCTCAGCACCACTTTACAGTCTTAAAAATTATTGAGGACTCCGAGGGACTCTGGTTTAGGTGGGTTATCAATACTCACTGTGTTGGAAATTAAAACTGAGAATCTTAAAAATATTATTTGTTAATTGTTTTAAAAAGGAAAAAATACGTGTTAACATAAATAGTATTTTTAATAAGAAATATTTTTAAACAAAAAAATTATCAAGAAGCGTGACATAGATATGCTTCTGCGTTCAATCTGTTATGAGCTCATATGTGATGTAGTCTCTGGAAAACTTTATACTTGCAAGAGAATGAGAGTGAAAAATTGCTATGAAAATAGTTTTGACTTTAGGGACTCCTCGAAAGGGAGTTCCCAGACCACAGTGAGAGAACTGCTAGTATAGAATGATAAGTAGTATTTACGTAAATCTAGTTGAGCTGTCATTTGCTTGTCTGGGAGAAAAAAAAAAGCCAAGTCTCAGTATTTCTGTATATAAAACCATTTGCTGTTGTTACTTTTTAGGGTTACCATATTTTTATGCAAATAACACATGCCTTCTATGTATGCCAATTGTACCCTCCCCCTGTGAGATATTTTTGTAAGGATGCTATGCTAATTTTTTTTTTCAGTATGTTAAAAAAAAAAGGCATAGTATGCTTATGAAAATACCTCTTGGGGAGGGCAAGGTTGGTATGAGGATCAATTGCAGCAAAGCAAAAGGTTTGTATAACTAAGTATAAAATATTATATATGTGTAGGAACTAATTTTAGAGCTATCAATAACTCACCTTGAAGACTAAGGTGTGTCTGACCCCAGTCATGGTGTTTTCAATTGCCTCATTTGCATGTGAAAGCTGGACAATGAATAAGAAAGACAAAAGAAGAATTGACGCCTTTGAATTGTGGTGTTGGAAAAGAAAGAACAAATCTGTCCTGGAAGAAGTAAGACCAGAGTTCTCCTTAGAAGCAAGGATGTCACTATGAGTCAGAACTGACTCGACAGCACCTAACAAACAAAAACAATTTCTAATAAAAGTGTAGTTTTTAAGAATATGACATGTTTCATTGACTTCTGAGTTTTCTGCTTCCTATCTTTGTGAACTATGGATGATTTTTTTTTTTTTTAAACCGTACCTAGGGCTCTACTGTTTAGCTAAGAGCATGAAATGGTCTGGAATACATACTAAAAAAATTTATTAGTGTGTTAAAACTATGGTTTATACTTCATTCTCAGACTTCGGTTGTATGTTATGGAATAAAAAAATTTTCAGTTTGTACCTTCTTTGTAAAGTGCAGGATAGAATGGGTAATCTCAAACACATAACTGAGAGTGACAATTCAATTGCATATTTCTCAAAAAAAGTTTGAGTGTTAAAGGGATTAATACTGCTATGAATCATAATATTTAAAAATTATAATATTTAAAAGTTTACAATGTTCTCTCACATTCATGGTATCTTTTTGTCTTCACAAAATTTTGTGAGATTATAAATTATTTTTGATATCTTCATCTTACAGAAGAAAAAAAAGAGGAGGTTTAGGACAGGTACAGTAAAACCTGAGAGAGCTGGAACCTGTGTAAGGCAGAAACCTGTCAGAGAAGGAAAATTCAAATATTTTCCACTAAGATGAGCAATGGAAAAATAAGTCTGCACCCTGTCAAAAGTGGAAAACTTCTAAGACCCAGAAAAACCAGGCAGTCCCATTGATTTCTGGATGTCACAGGTATCACTGTATTATCTTTCTAAGTTACATAGTGACCTGAAGCAACACAAATTTATCATCTTAGAGTTCTGTATGAAATGGGTCTCACTGAGCTAAAACCAAGGTGTTTGCAGGGCTGTGTTCCCTTCTGGAAGCTCTAGGGGAGAATTTGTTTATTTGCCCTTTCCAGCTTCTAGAGACTACTCCTATTCCTTGGCTCATGACCCTCTTCCTCCATCTTCAAGCCAGCAACTTTAGGTTGCATCGTTTTCATGCTGCCATGTCTCAGGTTATCTTTCCTGATTCCCTCTTCCATTTTTAAGGACCTTATGATCTGCTTCCGAAAGGTCAGAGCCTTGAAAACCCTATGGAGCAGCTCTACTCTGCACACGTGGAGTTGCCACGAGTTGAAATTGACTAGACTTTAACCAACAACAACAACAACAATGATTATAATGGGCCTGGGTGGGTAATTTTCACAGGGTAATCTCCCTGTTTTAAGATCAATTGATTAACAACCTTAATTCTCTTTTGCCATGTAACCTAATATATTCACAGGTTGCAGGGATTAGGATATAGATATCTTTGCTGGTGGGGATAACTTGGGACACCATGCCTACCACAAAGAGAATAAGCAATCAGCCAAGCTCACCAAGCATAGAAGAGTGAAGCTTGGACTCAGTTATGGCTCTCTGGCTCCCTTGTTCTTCTGGGACACAGTGTTCGTTCTCTATTTCCTTTTACTGTGATATGAAGGACAGCTGAAACAGCTGGAGAGGAATTAGTGGTGGAGAGAAATGGGACAAGAAATTCTAAACCACTCGAGAGATTTGGGACCTTTAAGGAGAAGATGTTGGGTGGAGAAAGAGTTGTTTGCTGAAGAAAGCAAGAAATTACATTTTTCCTCTTTTTCACTCCATGCCTAAAATTCTTGTCTTTATTAATCTGTGCTTTTCATCTTCCTTTTATTTCTATAAATCATCATTATGTCAAGATATGTAATATATATGACAGAGTAGAGCTGTCCCATAGGGTTTCCAAGGAGTGGCTAGTGGATTTGAACTGCCAGCCTTTTTGTTAGCAGCTCAACTCTTAACCACTGCACCACCAGGGCTCCATAATATATAATATAAATGTGTTATTTTTAAAATACATTGTTAATAGCTGTTCTCAATTTTTATTCTCTCTTTTTAAGCTGTTAAATTAAAAATTGAATCCAAAACAAAGTGTGCTCCAATTCTTTAAGCCAAAGTCTGTATTAGACAAACTTTTGTTTGGGGTGTATAAAATGAATTTTACTTCTTTGAGTCAGTAGTTTTTATAGAAAAAAAAAGGTGTTCATTTACCTCTTTTTAAAATACTGACAGTCATTATTTGAGACAAACACATTATATTGGAAAGATAATACATTAAGCTAAGTGGAGTGGCATGAATTTCTTTAGTCAATTAATTATATAGTAGGGTAGGTTCTGGGAACATGAAACATCTAAGTCAAGGATGAAAAGAGATGTGTAAAGAGAGAGGAGAGAGGTGCCACCATAGTAACGAGGCTCCTGGGAAGACAAGATGAGAATTTCTGCTGGTGGGAAATTTCGGAAAGTTATTTAATTTCTCAGTGCCATAATTTCTTCATTTATAAAATGAGAGTTATGATAGTATTTTATATTAAGGGTTGTTGTGAAAATTAAATGAGTTAATTTACATAAAGAGCTTAGAACTTGCTTGGAGTTTTGTGTATTTTAACTTTATGTTAATATTTTTATAATTATAATGATAAAAGTAATAATTTTTCTTAGAGACATAGCCCTAAAATGAGAATTAAAAAAGTAAAAAGAAAACTGAAAGAAAAACACTCTACTTAATTCACAATTTTCCCGATAGTTGAGCCTATCTAGACCTTTAGACTTTTGAGGTTTGTGTATACATGTTGAAAATGAGAAAAATCCCTTCCAAATGTTTCCCTCTTCCTGTGAGTGAACACACCTATCAACGTAAAAATCTCTAGATATCCTAAAATAAAAAATCTTCACTTCAGCATGAGACCTCTTGTAATCAGGACGTTGTTCCCATTCTATTTCTTGGTGCCAAATATCTCCATCCAGAAGGTGACTTTACTGTCCTCATGCCCTTACCATGTATCCTCTTATCAATCATCTACAATCTAGCCTTAGCTGCTATTGGGTGGTGCAAACAGTTAATGGGCTTGGCTGCTGGCTGAAAGGTTGGAGGTTCAAGTTCACCAAGAGGTGCTTCAGAATAAAGGCCCGGAAATTTACTTTTGGAAAGAGCAGCCATTTAAAACCTTATGGAGAACAGACCTGCTGTCACACACTTGGGCTTGCCATGAGTCAGAATCGACTTAATGACAACTGATTTATCACCATCAAACCCTTCTCAAAGGGGGCTACGCAGGCAATATTGGAAGAGAGCCAAGATCTGAAATCCACAAAGGCTTAGGTTAAAACCTTCCCAAGTCACTTAATACACTGGGCTTCAATTCCCTTCTTTTCTAAATGGGAATAATCGGGGATGAAGAACACTCAACGCGGTTCCTGTCACTCAGCAAGCACTAAATGAATGGACTTCATTTTATAGATCATCTTACGTGCATTTTGAAATAAGTGAGAAAATTATGAATCTCATTTTGTGCACCAAATTTGAAAAATTTTCAAGGGGCAGTTGGAGTGAAAACGTAAATTGTACTCCTATCATTACATGACAGGTTCACTTTCTGGCAAACAGAAATATAAAATAGACAACATTGTTGGTCATAGTCTACATGTATCAGAACTTCTGTAATTAATTTTGCTAAATTATTAAATTAAAAAAATATTTTTTAATCCTATAACAATGTTGCTCAAGTTCTCGTTAAGTTGTGGTGCTAACACTGTTGCTGCAAATATGGAAAACTTTGGAAAGACATTTGATGTGATAAATGCATTTTGAAGAAGATCTAGAATCCCTGTAATACCTAACTAAAACCAAACCCATTGCCGTCAAGACAATTCTGACTCATAGTGACCCTATAGGGCAGAGTACAACTGCCCCATAGGGTTTCCAAGGCTGTCATCTTTATGGAAGCAGACGGCCACACCTTCCTCCCAAGGAGCAGCTGGTGGCTTTGAATCACCAGCTTTTCAGTCAGCAGCCGAGCGCTTAACCACTGCACTACCAAGGCTCCTCCTGCAACACCATGTGTTATTAATTTAGAAAAGGGTATTGGTGAAGTTTTATGGAACGTGTTGAGAAAAATAAAAACCACCTTTGGTTTGCACAGTTTATCCTATAAACAGGGGAAGACATTGGCAAAAAAAAAAAAAAAAAGAGGAAAGAAAAATACGTGTGACATGACAAGGTTGTAAGATAAAAAAAAAAAAACAAGGTCAAGTTCCCTTAAGCCACACTGGCTAGAGATGAATGCATTAAAAAAAAAAAAAATTTCCATATATTCCTCTGGGAGAATTCATCTGAAATCATGTGTGTTTTGAATTAGGCGAGGTCTTTTCAGGGACACATCCCTTTCCTGATACTAGACCACCCCGCAGCTTAAGTTCAAGTCCCACTTCAGTCACTGTGTGCTGGTGGAGTGTTTGAACAATTTGTTCAAATAAATACTCCTGTAAAGCTTGCGTCTATAAACGGATGACTTATTTTTTTTTAAATACCTCTGATATGTGATTCTAAATGAACAAAGAATGTATCCCGTGGTGAAGAAGCGCACTTCACTCCTCTGCAGGCCCAGGGAGTGGTCTCAGGACCCCCTTGCCAAGCTGCAGGAAATTCCCTTACCTGTCCTTCACCCGTCTGGTCTGCGTTAGACATGCTAGTTTGGCAGAGTCCAGCAGATTGTCTGACACTCCTTAGGTGTGTTGTCTTGGTTACCTAGTGCTGCCATAACAGAAAGATCACAAGTGGATGGCTTTCACAAAGAAAAATGTACTCTCTCACAGCCTAGGAGGTCAGAAGTCTGAATTCAGGGCACCAGCTCCAGGGAAAGGCTTTCTCTCTCTGTCAGCTCTGGGGGAAAGTCCTTGTCATCAATCTTCCCCTGGTCTAGTAACTTCTCAGTGTAGGGACCCTGGGTCCAAGGGAAACTCTCTCTTCCTGGTTCCTCATTCTTGGTGGCAGGAGGTCCCTCTGTCTCTCTGCCAGCTCCTCTCTTTTACAACCTAATCTTGTAGATTGAGTCCTGCCTCATTAATTTAACTGCCTCTAATTTTGTCTCATTAACATCATAGAGGTAGGATTTACAACACATGGGAAAATCCCATCAGATGACACACTGGTAGACAATCGCAGAACACTGGGAGTCCTGGCCTAGCCAAGTTGATAGACATTTTTGGGGGACACAATACAACCATAACAGGTATATGTAAGTGACAGATCAGGGCACCACATCGACCTCAGCTGTGACACCTGTGAGGCCAAGGATACTTCTTGTTTTGCTAATAGAGCCTGTGGGAGATTTTTCCTACCTCCATCAATTCTCTATGCCTTTGATCCTCAAATACCTCCACCAGAGGCAGTAAACTCTTATTTCATTCTTCCTAGAAACATTGAGGGAGCCCTGATGGCAAAGTGGCTAAGAGCTTGGCTACTTACCAAAAAGTTCAGCAGTTGGAATCCACCAGCTGCTCCCTGGAAACCCTATGAAGCAGTTCTACTCTGTTCTATAGGGTCACTATGAGCCGGAATTGACAGCAACAGGTTTGGTTTTAGAGACGTCGAGGAATAGAGAAAATGTGCATGAGATTCTGTCCACTTGACAACACTGTGGTCCTTAGAATCATGTAGTTGGTCTGTGACAGTCTCTGCTCCTGGTCCCCAAAGTTAGCAGAGGGTGGCAGCTCTAGGGCAGGCTGAACAGGACACCCACCTGAAGTCCTAGAGATGGACAGAGCCTATACACAGCTGACTCTTCCTGTCAGTATATTGATCAATCAAAACACTGTTCTACCTAAAAATACTATTTATAAATACATTTGCAAAAGCAACAACAAGAAGACAAAAGAAAATGGAAAGACTCCCATGCCGTTTGGACATAATTTGCTCTCACTTTAAATACAAGCTACTACCTTCATGAAAACTTGGAAACGGTGAATATTCCAAATGCAAGCTATGTCTGCCAAATACTACAGACATAATATGTGAGAAAGGTTTTCTCAGATCGCTCAGTATATATGCTCAGCGTATACTTCCTACTATCAAGGCTGCCAATCTAACTGTTTAAATAAATACTGCTTGGGGACTTTATATGAATAAGAGCTTTATTATCTAAGCTGCTTATTTTATAAAGTCCCTCTCTTTCTCAAGGCGTACTGCAAATATACAGCTTTCTCGCCTGTTCTCCAGCTCCTGCCACTAGGTTCGTGAACCACGTTAATAGACATAAAAGAATCAACACAGGTTTTGTTAAGTTTATTTCTACATTTCAGTTCTCAGATCCATTTGAATGCACAAATGAATGGAAACTATAGAAATTGGACAAAGGTATCATTTCTCTACCTGATTTTTACTTGTACTCTTAGAATTAAATACATCTTCCTTATCACAACAGCAGTTATTAATCCTTAAAAACGGGCAGAATAGTTTTTTTAAAGTGAGGTGGGAAAAAATACTAACTTTTTCCTATAAAGTTTCTAAATATCCCACTGCCTTCTAGTCCGTTCCAACATATAGCGACCCTATAGGACAGGGTAGAACTGCCCCATAGGGTTCCCAAGGCTATAAATCTTTATGGAAGCAGACTGCCACATCTTTTTCTCCAGGTGGGTTCAAACTGCTGATCTTTTGGTTAACAGCAGAACACTTTAGCCGCTGCACAACCAGGGCTCCCTAAAAGTTCTAAATAGGAACCAACGTATGAAAACAAAAGTTTAATGTCCTTAGTATCATGAGTGATATTAAAAATATGTAATAAATCTTAAGGGCATGGCCACCAAGGAAACAGAAGAGAATATTATATATTGACCAATCGGGGTTGTCTCTTACATAGCTGTGATACTAGCTGCAATATAGCCCTGCAAGTTGCTTCGTATTTCATGAGTTACATGGTTTTTTCCAGAGGGGAGGCACAAGAAAGAAAGAAAGTGATCATGGACAGTTTTTATTTTTCCACTTAACTCTCTGTAAGACAAAATACTTCGTTGATAAATTGGGGCCTGCAATGCAACTAACAGGATTTCTAAGGAATAGAAATTTTGAATTAAATCAACCACGAAAATGTATTTACTGAGTATATGAATTCGTTCAAATTCTTTCAGTGCATGAGATATTGTGCTGGGCAGAACACGGTGACATACAAGAACAAGCTTAAAAATGCAAAATTGTTCCAAGGAGCTACGCCGACCGCAGAATTTTAGATCACTGCAGCTAGACACACTAGCTCAGGATCCACTACCTAAATGAATAGCCCATTTTTTCCTCAAGGAGAAAATAGTCATATTGGTCATCTACTGCCTGTTAGACATTGCCAGGGACATTTTACATACCTTACATCAAAGCTGCGTCTTCTGTGAGTTTAGATTCTAAAGTCACCTGATGGAATCAGATTTGTTAATATCGAAGTTATCCTCGGAAATCTTTTACAAAGACATCACCATGGAGACTGAGATTCTGTCTCTTAATAAATCCCGAACCAGTTTTTTCCTTCGGCTTTGGGACAGATTGCTATTTCTTTCTTTAATTCGTAGATTAAATAGCTTGCACTGAAAGAGAAATGTTTATCTCAAAACACTGTAAAAATAACTGGAGATGGCAAGATGCTCACACTACAGGAGACGCAAGGACCTGACACTGACTGAAGGAAACATGGGTTCACACTTCTCAGCTAATGCTCATGAGGGAATGGATCAGTTCTTTGACCGTAAAAGGAATCTCCTACATCTTTTTTTTTTTTTTTTTTTAATATTTAGTGTGTTTTGGGTGAAAGTTTACAGAGCAAATTAGTTTCTCATTTAACAAATTGTAAACAAAGTGTTCTGTGACATTGGTTGCAATCCCTACACTGCACCATTTTCCCCCTGGGTTCTCCATTTCCTTGCATCTGCTTTTTCTACCCCTTCCTGCCTTCTTATCTTTACTTTTGGGCAAATGTTGCCCTTTTGGCTTTGTATAATTATTCTACAGAGCATGTTCTTTTTCGTCTGTCTATTGCTTGGCTAGAAGGTGGTTTCCGGGAATGGCTGAAGTTCCAAGTCAGAGGGGTGACTTAGGGCCGAAGTCTCGGGAGATCCCCCAGCCTCTATCAGGCCAGTAAGTTTGGTCTTTTTTTATGAATTTGATTTTTTGTTCTAAATTTTTCTCTTGCTCTGTCTGGGACCCTCTATTGTGAGCCCCATCAGAGCGGTCAGTACTATCTAGTTCTTCTGGTCTTGGGTCGTGTAGGCTGTGGTGTATGTGGTCCATTAGTCCTTTGGACTAATTTTTCCCTTGAGTCTTTGGTTTTCTTCACTTTCCCTTACTCTGGATGGGAAGAGACCACTAGTTGTATCTTAGGGTGCTGCTCGCAAGCTTTTAAGACCTCAGATATAGATATCCCTCTAGTCTATGGTATTTAGCCTTTAAGCCTAGTATCTTCATCCTAAGGAGTATTTGGTTGGCGTAAGACGTTTCCATGACTGGAATCTCCTGTATCTCTTAAAAGTGTTATTTCTCTTACTTTCTCCACCCTACTCCTGAGGTCCATGTGTGTATTGTGGAATTTGCTTTACCAGCGGTTGAATTTACACATTATGTTATTCTCCTAAATCTATAATACTTGCAACAATCCTGCAAGGTAGAGTCTTTATTCTCACTTAAAAGATTAAGAAACTGAGGCTCAGAGAGGTTAAAGGACAGTCAAGATCACACCTGGCAGAGCTGAGTTTGAAGAGAGCAGTAGCTGGCTCCAAGGACATCATGATTCCACTGGTACATACAACCCCCTGAGCTTCTGCTCTGGTGCCATATCATTGGCAGAAGCTCTGTCAAGGCCCTTTCCCAATCCCTGAAAGCCTCATCTTTCAGACATCCTGCCCCTAGATACTCGATTTATAGTCCGGAAACACTGTTTAGGCATCTCTCTGACCTGTGGAGTGAAAGGATTCTATCTTGTCTCTGGACTCAAAGTCTGAAAAGAATCCTGGGTCTTAGAGAATTCAGGCTCAGAGCAATTATAAATTTGAAATAATGATTTAAAATAATATCCTAGCTCTGAAAATTCTATTTGCTCTTAGTCTCAGGGTTATCAGCTATTAGGTCAAACTGTGTGAAATTGCCATTTTTATGGGTAAAACGTGTTGATTATTGGTAATATAATGGGGTCCAACAAAAATTTATCACCATGACTTTCATAGTAGAAAAAGGCTTGTGAAGTGATGTAAAATATTTTCTGGTTACCTTATAAAACATAGCCTACCAAAACAAACAGACAAAAGTCAACTCGACCTTGAGCTTATAGGACAAAGTAGGACTGCCTCACAGGGTTTCCAAGGCTGTAAGCTTTATGGAAGCAGACTCCATATCTTTCTCCAGCTAAGTGGGTTCACACCACTGACCTGAGAGCAGCTGAGTGCTTTGACCCCTGCACCACCCAACATCAACCCCAGTCCCCTACCCCTCAATGCTTCATTATTGTTGTCTGCCGGAGACTCTATTCCAACTCGTAGTGACCCTGAGGGACCCTATAGGAACTGCCCCATAGAATTCCCTAGGCTGAAATCTTTATAGGAGCAGATCGCAGGGTCTTTTCTCCCACAGAGCAGCTGGTGGGTTTGAACTGCTGACCTTTTGGTTAGCAGCCAAGTGCTTAACTATTGTGCTACCAGGGCTCCTGCAACCCTTCATAGTCCTTATCAAAATCTAGAGTCGTCTAGTATTTTTTTTTTTCACTTGTTTATTCTCAGTCACCACCCCCGTTCCCCTGCCCCAGTAGAATTTAAGCTCACCAGTACCTAGAAAAAAGTACCTGGAACATAACAGCACTCAACAAACATTTGTTGAATAAAATAAGCTAGATGGGTTGAAAATATCTGTCTAAAAGGTTGAAATATTAGATATATTTTCTATTTGGAGTGTTGCTATAAAACACACTTCCAATTCCCCAATGCCCCTTTGAAAAAAATAAATTAATTCATTTCATTAGTGATATTGTATTGCCTGTGGCATGACTTGTCAAGTGTGGCTACAATAGACTAATGATTAGATAACAAGAGTTTATTTATCATAAAACCAATTTTTGCTGCTGAAATGAAGTATAAATAATGGTATTTCAGTATTTCCATTATAAATACTGTTTTAGAGTTTGTTAGTGAGTCATAAAAATTCTCCTTAGGCTGAAACAGCTAGTGGGTAAACATTGCATAGACCACATATAATACATCAAAATAAGAGAGCGGTAGTCCTTTCTTAGGCAAAGAACAAATCATTGCATACAAAACTATTTTTTATACAATGAGAGTGAAGCTATTGAAGAACACCAATCTGTCCTTTCTATCGTTTACATTTCTTGATACCCAGCACTTTGGAAATAATAATAAGAGTAAAATAATTTTGAGGAGTTGAAGATGAGGACCAATATGAGAAAGATGAAATTTGACTAGAATACACATTCAGAGAAGAAATTAGATTTCTCAGATAGCATAAAGGGGCAAAATTGACTTAATAACTAGATTGGAAAAAAATGGAAGCACAAAAGGAGTTTCTGAGAAATACACCTCTGACTGCTAACATTGCATCATGGTGGCACTCCTGATGAAATTCCACGTGACCTCTCACAGGTATAAGAGACTGATTTTTGTCAACCTTCTGTATAAGTCATTCCTTTTGGAAAAAATGCAGTTTGGCTACAAAAGGCTCTCTCATATTAAAAAACTTTTTTTAAAAACACAGTAGCTTGGTTAACTGAGACTACTTGGAAGTCCTTCCATTCTTCTTCCTCAGACCTTGGAGGTGCCAATCAACTGACTTCCCTGATGGGCCCAATGTGGTTAAAGACATTACTGTTATAAACCAAGTTAGTGAGAAGCCTGAAAATTCTATGCTTTTGGTTGCTAAAGGTAGGCAGATTTTGCAAACACCCAGCTTCAGGTAATAATGGTCATCTGTTTTAGAACCAGTAAGCATGCTGTTCTAATTATTACCTAAAATATTTTGAATTTTCTCTGGAGTGACTAGCTTCGTTCCACTTTAGGGGTTTTGTACGTATTGTTTTTTCTGCCTAAAATGTCCCTCCCTTGCTTAACACCTACTTATCCTTCCAGGATCGTTTTAATATGATTTTCTCTGAAAGATCTCCCACAGAGATGTCCTTATTTTATTTTTCAAAGCACCTTCTGCATTTCCACCATAACACCTTAATATACTTATGCATGTTCCCTAAAAGGGCAGGTATGTCTTTTCAGTTTATGCTGCGTAGCCAGAACCTAGCAGAGTACCTGGAAGATGCTTAATACATATTGCTGGATGTTTGACTCTTCCAAATTTTTTTTTTTTTCAATTCCTCTGTAGTTGTCTTTGAACTACGCAGTTTACAACGGATACAAATGATATGTTCCTTGTGTGACTACCTTGTTTAGTTTCAAGGCTTGAACTTTACACTCCCCCCAAACTAAATATTTCTCATCTCTGTTAGATTGCTTGATGGCTCCCAAATGCAGGTACTGCTCTGGGATTGGCTGTCCTATAAGATCCATGGCTGAGGCAAGTTTCTTAAGCTTCATCATTTTAGTTCTGTTCAATGAACATGTATTGAGACTTTCCAATTTGCCAGACATTGTGCTAAGAACTTAAATATAAAATGAAGAAGATGCAATTTTACCTTTGAGGAATTTTGAGTCAAGGGATGCCTAGAGAAACACATGGATAGATCAATGCAGCAACATGTGCTAAGTGCAATGACCCTGTCACACTGAGGTGCTATAGGATTTAACCTAGACAGGAGGGAAGGAATTTCCTTACTGCTTGTGACTTGTTGACTAGCCAGGGTCCCTGGTACTTATACATTCAGTGATTTTCTCATGAGAAGCAAATGCTCGACAGATTGAATCATGGGAATATGAGATAGTGATACAAGTTTATAAATACCCATTCCCGTCCAGTTGATTCCGACTCATAGTGACCCTACAGAACAGAGTAGAACTACCCCATAGAGCTTCCATGGGATGCCCGATGGGTTTGAACTGCCGACCTTTTGGTTAGCAGCTGTAGCTCTTAATCACTGTACCACCAGGGTTTCCAGTTCATAAACAGCCTCTATAAAAATTTTGGGAAAAGGGGACTTCATAGACCCCATTCTTAGTTTAGGATTCATGTAAATGAAGAGTTCTAAACTCTCACCTCAGAAATCCTGATTCAGTAGGTTTCTTTTTAACAAGTGTTGTAGGTATTTCTGATGCAGGTGGGCCACGGACCTAACCCTTTCTTCAGAAGCAACATCAACATTAACCTGTTTGGTTGGTAGAGGTTGTACTCAGTCACCTGTAAAAAATGCCCACTGTTGCTGAGTTGATTCTGACTCATAGCAATCCTATAAGACACAATAGAGCTGCTCCATAGGGTTTCCAAGAAGCAGGGGGTGGATTCAAACTGCTGACCTTTTGGTTAGCAGCTGAGCTCTTAACCGCTGCACCACCAGCGCTCCCAACTTAGCCACAACCTTCATGTTTACCCTTTTCTGTCTAGTTTGCATAAAATTTAGTTTACTTTCATGGATAGAAATCACTCTCACTTTGAAGATATTCTTAATTTTAACCACAGGAAGAAATAGTCATATTTTATGGAATGTACAGCTTCTAAGCAAAGGCACTCTACTGTTCTAGGTAAAGGATGGAAATGCAAAGTCAGCTGTATGATCAGGTGAATTGCATGCTGTTACCTAGGGTTAAGGGCCGTTCCTTTGAAATGCCCACACACAGGGGATTGGAGTTGTTAATAGAAGTTTTGGGAAACAATGGTCATTGGTTTTCAGCCATACAGTCTCTAAGCATCCCATTGTGGGAATCTGTGCCAGTTCCATTAGGTTCCTTTCAGCTCTGTTTGAGAAAGCAACTGCTATTAAAATAGAAAAAATTAGTCCAGTTGGATTTAATTCTTTTTTCTGCGGATTTTTTTTTTTTTTTGTACTTTCCCTATGTCTATTATACTTACTTCATTCTTTCTTAGAATATAGTCTGTTGGAAGACAGAATGTAAGGTCTGAAAGGAACCTCACGTGTGCCGTGGGGAAGGATTGAGAGAACTCAAGTTAGCTGTGTTAGCTGGAAACCATGAGTCACCTCCAGTAAAGTACAACTCACGTTTGTATAACACTCCACACATTCAAATGCATGTTTCACACATTATCTTATTTAGTTCTTAAACTTTCCTTGTAATTAATTGTTAGTAACCCCATTTTACAGATAAGAAAATAGAGTTCAGAAGAAGTCAAGTGACCGGTTCAAGGTCACTGAGCAAGTGGCAGAAAACAGCAGTCAAAACTGGGACCACAGCCTTCAAATTCTGCGATCTGTATACATCCTTCCAATGCACTGTCTCTCCTTTCAGGCTGTGTCCTCTCTTCCAGGCCAAAGATTTTATTTATCTTTATACCACATGGCTCTCTACCTGGTATAAAAAAACCCAGCCCATTGCCATTAAGTCCATTCCAACTGGTAGAGACCCTGTAGAAGGCAGCAGAACTGCCCCATAGGGTTTCCAAGGAGTGGCTGGTGGATTCAAACTGCCAGAGTTTGGGTTAGCAGCCAAACGCTTAACCACTGTACCACCAGGGCTCCACCTGGTATTGAAAAAAAAAAAATGAGTGGACTTTAATATGTACATTTTTTGTGGTGGAACGAATTAGTTCTTTGTGCAAGATTTTGTTTAGAGGTTGTTCTAGTTTCCTAAAAAAAAAAAGGTATTTTATAAACTTATTTTCAAAGTCCAAAAAGAAAAAAAAGAACAAAAAACTAAACCAACAAAACCAAACCAACATTTCCTCTACAAAGAATGCGATGACATTTAAGCTTCAACAACACTTCTCCCTGCTCTACAAGCAGCCCCGCCAGGTCCCAAGGCCTCTTGCTGATTGAGAGCACATTTTGAGTTCCCCCATTGTTCCTGGCAACACTGCTCCCGTGTAGCAACCAGGATATTCAACTTGACAAGCCTCTTTCTTTCTGGATCAGGGAGGGAGCAAGGTTCTTGTCAGTTTGAATCATGAGCCCACACTTGGCAGAGCTGAGTGGACAGGCACAGTGGGGGTAGGTGCCATGTGCAAGCCATCCATGCACGAGTCATGTGGGCCTGGCTCCCGATCACCCAGATAACGCGGCTTGACTGGCTTCAAGCTACCCAGCTCAGAGACGGCCTCTTTACTCTTTGGCCAGTTGATTTGCTTCTGACGCTGAATCTCTTTATCCAGCTTTTAAAATTCTACTTTAAGGCTTCATTTCTCTACTCATATATACAGTGTATATATTTTTACTTCAGAGCTGCATCTGAAAATACCCAGTTCTGCAGTGCCCAAGGTTTTAATGTTTTAAAACACACATTTCTAAGGATAAAAATGTCTTTTTTGGAGTTCACATCAAAAGGCTTTTAGAAGTTATCAAAGAACACTGAAAACCCAGTATATGTTGCTCTAAAAATAGTTCATCTTTATTATTATTATTATTTTAAATTCAGCTTTAAAAGATTGACAAATAGAATCCATGAAGATGAGGTGTGGAAATTCTGCTTATGTAATGAAGAAAATGAAAACACCTGATCATTTCATCTCTCGACTCCTAAAAGTTCACATTTTAGTTGTGTTTGTTTTAAGAGGGAAAAAAAAGAAGAACAAACATTTTTTGGTTAAGTATACTAAAACAGTCTAAATAGTGAGTAACCTGGCCTCATTGTTCCTTTCATAGGCATTGAGGACAATATTTTTTGTTATCCTATGACTGTGCAATTTTGTTCTTTGCTCTTTTTGTTTCTTTATCATGAAATGGCAGTAAAGGTATTTTTAAAAAAAACAATATGTTTAGAACTTTCATTAGACTATTTTTACGGCACTAGACTCCATCACTAGCTGTTTATGACTTAATGATAGAATTCTGTGATATTGACTATCCAATCAACTTGCTAAATGTTTTTGTTTCATTATCATGAAATGGCAGTAAAGGTATTTTTTTTTTTTTTTAAAAATATGTTTAGAACTTTCATTAGAGTATTTTTACTGCACCAGACCCCATCACTAGATATTTATGACTTAATGATAGAATTCTGTGATGTTGACTATCCAGTCAACTTGCTAAATATATCAACAGACCAGGTAATTAAGAGGGAGAAAAAGAAAATAACTAATAATGTTAAATTCAGTCAAAACAGTTATCATGGGCTTTTCATAATCCTTTTCAATAATATTTTCAGCCGAATCTAACACTCAAATTAGAAATGTAACACTTTGCATAATAATCTTGTTTTAGTCTAGTTACCTAATAATAAATGAAACCTCACCACACTTGTAAATATAAATGTACATGGTCATTTAAATTTCTAGTGGGTAATAACTATGAAAACATTGATCTTTGGGGCTGCTGACCATATCTTTTTTTCTATTTTAGCTTCCATGTTCTACTTAAATCCTGTGGCCAGAATATAGCTGTATAGAAAGTTATTCGAGACAATGTGTTATTATTATTTCTTATACTAACAAAGCTCCACTGTGGACATAGCTCTTTGTCACTGGAGTGCCTTTATGCACTGCTCTGTGTACTAAATTATCGCTAATGTTATTCACCGATAACTGTTTTTTGAGTATTTACCAAGGAAACCCCAGTGTCGTAGTGATTAAGAGCTACGGCTGCTAACCAAAAGGTCGGCACTTTGAATCCACCAGGCACTCCTTGGAAATCTGTCCTATAGGGTCACTATGAGTCGAAATCAACTCAACGGCAATGGGTTTGTGTTTTTGGGTTTATAGTACTTAATGGAGCCCTGGTAGCACTTGGTGGCTAACTGAAAGGTCAGCGATTTGAACCCGCCAGCCACTCTGTTGGAGAAAGATGTGGCAGTCTGCTTCCATAAATATTACAACCTAGGAAACCCTATGGGGCAGTTTTACTCTGTCTTATATGGTCAATTTGAGTTGAAATCCACTTGACAGCAATGGGTTTTTGGTTTATAGTACACCAAACAAAAAAATTATAATTATTTTTTTGTTTTGTTTTGGGTTTACCTAATAGGACTCTGTGATGCTGTATCTGTACTTTCTGTTATAATTTCTGCCCTAAATGACTTTTGCAATATAAATCTAGTAATATAGACTAGGACCAAGTTTGACTGGTTATTCACAAAATTTGGAAAAAAACTCAAACATATACATACATGTACTTTACCATTTAAAATTGGAGCCACATGGTATTTGGAATAAAGGTTAATTGAGAGTTCAGCAAATAGATAAGAACCAGAACAGTGAAGCAGAAATTAAAGTGCAAAACAGAAAAACTTAGAGAGCAGAAGTTGGTTGGTGGGTTGGTTTTTGGCCCCCTCCCTCCACCCAGGATTTTAGGTTAAGGAAGATCCCTCCTGCTATAAACACATGCTCAGGGAAATTATTCATAAATTATTTAGGGTCGTGGAGGTATCTGTACCCAACGGATGAATGACGAGAAAGAATTGCTTAAAACCTATGTTGTCTCTGACCTACGACTACGTGGTCTGACGATTTGATTCTACTTTCTGAGGCATTCTCACCCTCTCTTTTGAGAAGGAAGTGAGAAGGGACACCTATGGTAGGTTGGCATCACCTGGTACTACTGGATGTATCGGGTAGCAGGGGCTACCAGTTTACCAGGACCTTAAGGAGACCCCACCTCATTGAATGATAGCAGGACAGCTGGGGGTGAGGCAGTGATAGGGTATGAGGGGAAACCCCTGAAATCTCATTACCCAATTCAGTTAACGGATTTCCCAAGTGCAAATAAAGTTGATGCAATGCAAAGTTTGGCTAAAATGTTGATTTCACTCTTCTTTGATTTATTAGTTTAATTGTAATATGTAGCTATGTGGTGTCATAAAAATGTGAAAAAAAATAAAAATGTTTAGATATGATCCACTGGACCATTTGCAGTAAAGGCAATAAGTACATTTTAAAATGAATATAAACTCACCTGTAGAAGGCTAGACTGCGTATATTAACATGTGTTACAAGTTAGTGGGTTTATGATTTTTGAATTACGCCACCGTACATAATAGAGCGTTGTTTGATAAACCTCACTAAGTGGCTTGGCATTACACCAGATCTGTCATCTAGAGGAGTGCAAGGCAATTCCAATTTCATCTGAATAAGCTCCTATTAAAATAAAGAACAAATTTGACACAGCTGCTGTAGCCTGGCTGAGTTAAAATGCTTACATGTATTTTATGTCTGTAATATAAGACAGCTTACTAATGGGAGAATCTGATGTGTAAAAGAATGCCAGTTGCCTTTGATATAAGTTGGTAATAAAAATGCTGTAAGGTTAGTATTTATGATCCCTGTAGGTTATAATAACATGCTTCCTGAGTTATTACTTTAACAGACACTAAGGAAAATCTATACGATGTGGACACTTTCCTTAAATAGCATGTAGGACACATGTCCAATCAACTAGGATATTGAATCAACCGTTTACAGGACCTTGTTTCGTATTTTGGAAGCTATACCTTATATAAGCGTGTGCCTATTCTTTCTTGCAGAGAATGTCACATGTGCTCTGGACCATGCTACTTTCCACTGCCTTACAAATATGGAAATATGTAAAATTAATAAATGTCTTGTTTTAGTCAATACCACACAGTGCTCTTTAGATGGGACGAAAAATAATATAACCGAGTTAAGGCAATATAATGAATGGCTAAGTTCTGAGATTGATGAAGGAAAGGCACCTTATTTATTATTCAAAGTTAAGGAATTTCCCCTTAGGGGAAAAGCAAATGCAACATAACTCTACTGATGTATTTGAAAGGAAAAAGTAAGCTACTGAAAGGAATGGTAATTTTCCCATTGTCTCAAATGTGCATTGGTAATTTGGAAATATGAGAATAACCTGGATCATCAGATGGAGGGAAGACCATCAGATGAAGGGTAGGTCATCAGGTCAAGGGAAGAGTACACTGGTATTTTGGTTTTACATAGTTGACATAGGATTTTAAACATAATTCTTTAATGAATATTGCTGTATGAGACACATATGTATGGAATCTTATAATGCTAATCCAGAAGAATTTAGATGCTCCTGTAGAAGAGTATTTTCAACATTGAATTTGATCAACCCCTTCCAACCTCTCCTAACCAGCTCACTCACTTACAGGCGATTAACTGGGTATGCTTCTAGACATAAATCCCGGACAGTGACTCTACTGATGGTAATATCAGGTTTTATCCCAAGCCTGGCAAAATCTTTTTAAGCAGGTGTGGTCCTATGGCATCTGTTTAACCAAACTGCATATATAGGCACCTATTCTATCTCCATACCGGAATGGTCCATCAACAAAATTCCGTTTCAGAAAATTTTCTTTAAGTGTTTTGATGGAAATAAATGAGAGTTTCATCTACTCCATGTTTAAGGCTAAACTTAGTAATTAAATAGAAAAGTGATATAGTTTAGGGTCAGATATGCAAAAATTAAAATAGCATGGTAGGCAGAATTCTAAGATGTCCCCTAGGATTCCTGCCCTTAGACATACATGCCCTTTCTAATTCCCCCTCCTATCATGTGGGTGGGACCTGTGAATGTCACTGGATATTACTCCCATGATGAGGTTACATTTTGTGGCAAAGTTGAAGCAATTTTTCAGGTGTAGCTGAGTTCCCTAATAACATCACTTTGTGTTAATCAAAAGAGGGATTACCCTGGGTGGGCCTCACCTAATCAGGTGAGCCCTTTTAAAGAAGCACCAGTAGACTCGCTTCTTTTGGCCTTGAAGGAGAAAATTGCCATGTTGTGAAGGGAACCATGTGGCGTGGAACGGGCCTTAGTCCTACAGCTGCAAGAAACTAAATTCTGCGGACAACCAGTGAAGCTGGAAGACCCCTTGATGAAGTGAGAGTGCAGCCCTGGCCAACACCTCGATTACAGTCTTCTGGGACTCTGAGCAAAGGACTCAGCCAAGTCATGCTCAGACTCCTGACCCACAGAAACTGTGATGTAATAAATGTGTGTTGTTTCAAGCCACTAAGGTTGGAGTAATTTGTTTCACAGCACAGAAAACTAATACGGAGAGCCTACCACACCCTTTGGAAACCCTGGTGGGGTAGTGGTTAAGTGCTACAGCTGCTAACCAAAAGGTCGGCAGCTCGAATCCACCAGGCGCTCCTTGGAAACCCTATGGGGCAGTTCTGCTCTGTCTTATAGGGTCGCTATGAGTCAGAATCGACTTGATGGCAATGGTTTTTTTTTTTTTTTTTGTACCATCCTTTTTGTCAGGCTTAGTTGCCCTTACTCCCAGGAAAGGCCATGTCGTTTAGTTCTGTCTTTTAAAAAGTCATAGTTGGAAAAGCCTATCTTTGTAATAATTTAGTAACCTTTTTCATAGCTCTTTAGTCTAAGCACCAAGAAATCTGGATTCTCTTAACCTTAACATATAAACTTTTAATTTCTGATTTTTTTTTAACATTCCTATGATTCTTTTTTTTGTTTGTTTTTTTTTGGTCACGGGTGGTACAAGTGATTTGCAATCAGCTCCTAAGTTAAAGGTTGAAAGTTTGAGCCCCCCACCCCCAGGGGCTGCATGGAAGAAAGTCCTAGATAACGGTTTCCTTAAAAATTGTTATTGTTGTTGTTAGGTGCCATCGTGTTGGTTCCAACTCAGAGCGACTCCATGTACAACACAACGAAACACTGCCCAGTCCTGTGCCATCCTCACAATCGTTGTTATGCTTGAGCCCATTGTTGCAGCCACTGTCAATCCATCTCGTTGGGGGTCTCCCTCTTTTTTGCTGACTTTCTACTTTACCAAGCGTGATGTCCTTCTTCAGGGACTGGCCCCTCCTGATAACATGTCCAAAGTATGTGAGAGGAAGTCTCACCATGCTCCCTTCTAAGGAGAATTCTGGATATTCTTCTTCCAAATCATATTAGTAAGTTTTTCTGGCACTCCATGGTATATTCAATATTCTTCACCAACACCCTGTCAATTATTCCTCAGTGTACCTTATTCGTTGTCTAGCTTTCACAGGCATATGAGGTGATTGAAAACACCGTGGTTTGGGTCAGGTGCACCTTAGTCTTCAAAGTGACATCTTTATTTTTTAACACTTGAAATGGGTCTTTAGCAGCCCAATGCAGTACGTCATTTAATTTCTTAAAGATTACAGCCTAGAAAAACCTGTGGAGCAGTTCTACTCTGTAACACGTGGAGTTGCCATGAGTCAGGGACTGACTCAACAGCAACTTACAACAATGACAACATTTTTAGTTCCTAGGATGTTTCTTTCTGGACATTCTTCAGTTTCCTCGCATATCCTGTATTGACCCAAACTGAATTCAAGATCCTATAAAGAACTTGCTACTGGTGATAGAATAGAGATGCTAATTTTTGGCCTTATATATAATACATTTTTATCACGCATATAGGAGAATATCCTATTATTTGAACTCTGTGTCTGTTAGCTGGAAATCATTAATTCAAATTCAATTTGGGAGTCCAATATGACTCATGTTTCTTTTCTGTGTCATTTGAGACAGAGCATAGTTTTTACAGTATTTCCCAATTTGTGACTTAATCTTTTGTTTTGGGACTAATAGAACCAGGCAGGTGTTGATAACTTCTTGTTGTTGTTGTTATTTTTTAAATTGTGACGTTTACTTGAATCATTGTCTTATTTACATAATGTTATATAATTTGTTTGATCATCTCCCCCAAATTCCCTGAATTGTTTATAAGTAAACTGTTTTTGTTTTTTAATTTCTTTTCTTTGTGGAGCATGTGTGTGTGTGTGTGAGAGAGAGATAGAGAGAGAGAGAAGTCCACTCAGGCTGTTATAGAAACAGGAAAATGATGGAGAATTATCAATTTGTGACTCAGTTCATAGCATTAGAAGGCACACATTTCCTGTAATCATTCTAATTATGTATTTCAGTCCTGTGGACTTAACCTCAGCATTACACTGGTTCAAGATGGATAGATGGTTGCACTGATTTACCCCTCTTCATTTCCAAATAGCTTTGGAATAAAAGATAAAATCTAAACATAAATATATGGCAGCAAAGGAAAATCAGGAGGTTTTCCCCCAGCTGACTGTAACAGTAAGTAGTTTCAGGGAAATTTAAAGCAGATGAAAATGGATTACTGACCAAATGCAATGAAGTTGAAGAGCCCACAGATTCATTAGGGCAAAAGACATTAGATCTCTACAGAAAAAAATTTTCTAACAAAACATCAAGGTTGGAGGCTTGGAGAAGATGAAGTTCATGGATAATTGGTTAAGTAATTAATTAAAGGACAGTAGAATGGCTACACCAGTGCCTTCCCCCTGAACTTTCTGAGAGGCTGACTCAGGCTTCCATCATCTGACGAAAGCTGTGAGGATAGCTCTCTGAATTAGGAATTTAGGCATTTGAGATTCCTAGAGTGAGTCTGGGGGCCAAAGAAACACAGCAAGGATCCATATAGTTTAGAGCTGCTGTGGGGGATAAGTATCATAGCACTTGGTTGACAAGCACTCTCATACCTTAAAAAAAAAAAAAAAAAAAGCCTGCTTTGCTGTAAGTGCTCATTTCTCCCTTCTAGAGCCAGAGCTACATCATCAGACACTGTACTTACTATCAGACACAAAGGTACTCTCGTTTGGCTAAGAAAATGCACTTTAGATACCCTACCTGCTGATCCACATCTCATCTACAAACATGAATGAGAAAAAAGAAGAAGCGCTGGGATGAAAAAATGGGAAGAGCTAATGTGAATGGAAGAGAGTTAAAAGAGAAGACAGAAGAAAATATTGAAATAGGTTTAATTAGTATCTTCATGGAAATTTTAGAGGATAATATTATATCCACTAAAACAATTTATGCATGAGAAAGTTGGACAATGAATAAAGACTGAAGAATTGATGCCTTTGAACTATGGTGTTGGCCAAGAATGCTAAATATACCATGGACTGCTACAAGAACGAATAAATCTGTCTTAGAAGAAGTACAGCCAGAATGCTCCTTAGAAGTGAGGAAGGCAGGCAAGACTTCACCCCAAGTACTTTGGACATGTTATCGGGGGGACCAGTCTCTGAAGAAGGACATCATGCTTGGTGAAGCAGAAGATTGGTGAAAAAGAGGAAGACCCTCAAGGAAATGGATTGATACAGCGACTCCAACAGTGGGCTCACACAGGAATGATTGTGAGGATGGTGCAGTCCCAGACAGTGTTTTGTTCTGTCGTACATAAGGTCGCTATGAGTCAGAACCTAGTAACAATAACAAAAACTATTTAACAGCAAAAACTAAAACGCACTTAAAAATTTTTAGAAGTTAACCTTAATTCTCTATACGTCACTTTTCATCTTTTGTTTAATAAGCTGGCTATACTAACCCAAAGGTTTTCAAAGTGTGGTCCCTGGACCTGCAGTGTTGGCATTACCTGAGAACTTGTTTGGTGCCTACATTCTTGAGTTCCAACCTGAGTTACTGAATTAGAAACTTTAGAGAAGGGACCCAACAATCTGTGTTTTATTCAGCCCTTCGGGTGATTATGATGCTTGCTAAAGTTTGAGAACCACTCCTTGACTGCACATTGAAATTGTCTAAGAAGCTTTAAGAAATACTGGTGTCCTCTCCCACTTCGAGAAATTCTAATTTAATAGATTTGGGGAGTTTTAAAAGCTCCCCAGGTGATTGTAATGTGCAGCCAAAGTTAAGAACCAATGATCTGTGTCAGCCTCGCTCAAACAGTTAGCTCCATCTTTAGATCTGGTTAAAAGATTGGTTTCCAAACTTGTCTGTCCATTAAAATAATCTGGGAGACTTTGAAAACTACTGTGCCATGTGACACCCCCAGAGGCTGTGATTTAATTGGTCTAGGATGTGACTTGGGCTTTTAATTTAAAAAATAAAAACAGATGATACTAATAGACAAGTTTGGGAAACACTAGATTAAGGATTAAGTTTTTAGCTCTCAAGCAGATACTAAATTTGCAACCTTGGTATAGAAAATACAGACTCTTTAGATATGAGTATAGCTAAAGTAAGATTTAACTTCCTTTCACCATTCCTAAACAAAATGGAGTTTTTTTTTTTTTTTTTTTAAGAGTGATCCATAGTCCAAGAGCCATGCTTCTCAACCTTGGAAAAAGCACTAAAATCCCATGGGAACTTTTAACACTTCTAATGTTTAGATTTTGCCCCAGACCAATTAAATCAGAACCTCTGGCTGTAACTGAGGTCTCAGTATTGTTTAAATTAAATCAGAACATCTCAGAGTAATCAAGGGTTCAGTATCATTTAAATCCCTCCAGAAGGTATTAAAGAGCATTTGAGGCTGAGAACAGTGGGTCGAAGTACAGCATCACTTCAGGTGAGAAGGAGATGGATTCATTCTAGCATTCTTACAGGTCAGGAAGGAGCTGGACCTGCCCTGTGTACTCAGGGGAGGAATGACAAATTTACCAGCAAGGGTAATGGTTGGGTACCAGCTGATACCCCAGGCTGCTCTGCAGAGAAATATAGGACCTTTTTCTAACATGTGATTATGACACACTTTTGATTCTTATTGAGAATGGGTTGGGGTTTGGTGGATGAATGCCCCCTCTACTAGTCACCTGCCAACTCCTTAAATTTACATTATTACTAAAAGTAAAATGTTCAGCCTAATTAAAACTGCTGCTATAAAAATAAGTTGCAATAAAGCTTATGTTATTACAGTGGTTCTCATTCAGGGTTGATTTTTACCCTACAAGGGACATTTGTCAATATTTCGAGACATTTTGGTTGTGCCAACTGTGTGCTGAGGCAGTGTTTCTGTTGGTATTACTTTATGGATAGAGGCCAGGGATGCTGCTAAACATTCTACAACGCATAGAGCAGCCTCGCACAACAAAGAGTTATCCAATCTATGCAAAGGCATTCGACTATGTGGATCATAACAAATTATGGATAACATTACGAAGAATGGGAATTCCAGAACTCTTAATTGTGCTCATGTGGAACCTATACATAGACCAAGAGGCAGTTCTTTCAACAGAACAAGGGGAAAGATGTGTGTCAGGGTTGTGTCCTTTCACCACACTTATTCAATCTGTGTGCTGAACAAATAATCTGAGAAGCTGGACTCTATGAAGAAGAATGGAGCATCAGAATTGGAGGAAGACTCATTGACAACCTGCAATATGCAAATGATACAACCTTGTTTGCTGAAAGTGATAAAGATCAAAGACCATAGCCTTCAGTGTGGATTACACCTCAACAGAAAGAAAACAAAAATCCACAATTAGACTAATAAGCAACATCATGATAAGTGGAGAAAATATTGAATTTGTCAGGGATTTCATTTTACTTGAATCCACAATCAACACCCATGGAAGCAGCAGTCAAGCAATCAAAGGACATATTACAATGGGCAAATCTACTGCACAAGGTCTCTTTAAAGTGTTAAAAAGCAAAGATGCCACTTTGAGGACTGAAATGAGCCTGACCCAAGCCATGGTGTCATGGTGTCATACGCATGCAAAGGACTGAAGAAGAATTGAAGTCTTTGAATTATGGCGTTGGTGAAGAATATTGAATATATTATGGACCATCAGAAGAACAAACGAATCTGTCCTGGAGGAAGTACAGCCAGAAGGCTCATTAGAAGCAAGGACGGCAAGACTTCATCTTACATACTTTGGACATGTTATCAGGAGGGACTAGCCCCCGGAGAAGGACATCATGCATGGTAAAGTAGATGGTAAGTGGAAAAGACGAACTCTCCACAAGATGGACTGACACTGTGGCTGCAACAGTGGCCTCAAACATAGCACTGATTGTGAGGATGGCACAGGACAGGTCAGTGTTTTGTTCTGTAGTGCATGGGATCTCCATGAGTCAGAACCAACTCGACAGCACCTAACAACAACAAAGTGTCAATAGTGTCAAGGTTGAAAAACCCTGCTTTTGTGTAAAGCCTGTAGGCTTCAACTATTTTAGGAGAAAATGTAGACCAAAAAGAGCAAGTCCATTACAAAGAAGAACTTAGGGGGGAAGAGGGTCTAGAGGATCTCCAGAACTTCCTGGAGAAACTAAATACTTTGAAGACCATTCCTTGTTTGCAAGAAAAGAAGAAGCTCAGGTACATAATTGTTTGAGTTGGCAAGTAACTGTTATCACAGCCCCTTCGCTTCTCAAACTAGCTTCAAGCATGCAATATCAAAGGCATTCTAATAACAGAACACCATTTCTGTGTAAGTGTATTTCAACCTACCAATCAAGCACCTAAAGGATTCCTTGCTTCTCTGCTTTTGCTTCTTCATTCCAGAGAGTTCTTCTGTCTTCTAGCAGGCTAGCCCAAGTTCATTTTACAAGTGTCAGTTGAGGAGTCAAATCCTCCAGAAATCTTTTCTTGGCTAAGGCTCCCATGCTAGAAGATGTGTTCCTCCTTCATGTTCTCATGATACCCTATGCACATTTCTATCCTAGTGCTTACAAAAAGCAAAACTTATAGTAAAACCTGTATCTGACCACTCCAATGAACTCTATTTCTTGAACGTAGAGTTTTAGCCCTGTAGCTCCAGGACCCAGCAAAACCCTTGGCACATTGTAGGTACCCACATTTTTGTTAACCGAACAAATGATGATACATTTGCATCATTAGTCATTCCTTATGAAATGCTAGGAAAACAACCATTTTGGATTAACTGTTATGTAAGAAACTTGTTCAAAACATTTAGGTCTATCATATCAAAAATAGTTTTGAAGTCCACTCAACCACAAAAAGTCCACATTTACACTTACACTTGCATATCAGTGCTACTTCTTGGTCTTCTAGTTATTTTCAACCCTCGTTTTTACAGATCAAAGTCACTGAGCACAAATAATCCAGTTTCTACTCCCTCAAAGAAAATACTGTGGATACCTAACCAGAATGGATTAGTAAGAAATCATGAAGTATGTGTGTGTGTGTTTTTCAGGCTCACTGTTTTTTAAAAAGCCTTCATGGAAATGCATTTTGACTCTTTTAAAATGTCTTTATGAGGGAAAAAAAAAAACGGGAGCTTGAAACTTTGACCTTCTGAGGATATATTTTCCAGCCCTTTCTGGCTGTATCTGCCAAAATTCTAGTTTTAGGCACTTGTAGGAATTGAAAAGAAAAATAATTTGTGCCTATTATTTTGATTAAAGGAAATGGAGGGAAAAAGAAAGTGAGCCCTTCCAGAAAGGGCTGCAGAAAGTATGTCATTAACATTTTCTCCCGCCAAATTTAGTCATCAACTTAATTGCTAAGATTTAATTGTTCTCATGAGGTTTTCACAGTGACTGCTTCATTGACCATCTTGTTCTCCAAAGAAATTATATGTACAGGCTCTGGAGTTTTATATCATTTCTGGGGAAAGATCAGCATTTTTTTTTTTTTTTTTTGATAGAGAAAGCAAATCTATTTCGCTCAAAATATGTATTTGTGAGAGTTTTGGAGAATAGTCACTGCAATTCTAAGAACACTTTGCTTTCCACCAGTACTTGACAGCTGAAGAGCTCAGTGCAGGGTTTCAGGCATGTCAGAGTCAGCAGCTAGTCAACAAACCTTTAATAAAACCTTCTTTCCCTTGTCTTATATTTAACAAAAATAGAAAGACCGTTGAAATGCAGACTAAAGAAGAAACAAGACTCTGAACTGTAAGTCTGACTCATGAAGGATTTTTTATGTCTTCCTGGTGCTGAATCTCAATTGTTTATGTACTTTGGCTGCATTTCTGGAGTGCTCTTCCTGTTCTCCTGAGATAATTTTGTACTGAGAAGGAGGAAGGAATGGAGTTTTGTGTTTTAGAGCTGAGAGTCAGGACTCCTATATATGTACCTTAACATTGCCTCTGACTTGTACTGTACAATTAACATCCATATAGAACTCTATTCTCTGTATTGCCCATAAATCACCAGATACAGGTTAAGTCTAAGAAAAAAGCCCTCAAGTCTTACTTCATCTCATTATACCTACCACAACTGTATTTGTGTTTGTGTATAAATATATATTTTTATGTGCATTGTTCCACAAGGCCAAATTTAAGAGTGCTAAACCAAAAAAAACCAAAACCAAACCCAGCGCCCAACTCATGGCAACCCTATAGGACAGAGTAGAACTGCCCCATAGAGTTTCCAAGGAGTGCCTGGGGGATTTGAACTGCCAACCCTTTGGTTAGCAGCAGTAGTACTTAACCACTATGCTACCAGGGTTCCCAAACCACTAATTTTGTAATGTGATAGAGGTCACAGAAAGAAAACTGTAGGATGCATTTTCAAAGTTATATATACCCACACAGATATGCATGTGGGAGTGTGTTTACTGGGTATAGAAAAGTGTTAAATGTGAAACTTGGTTGGGAATGGCATTGGGCCACATGTGTTTGCGTGGTGGCAAGACATGTACGCATGAGGAAAAATATAAATATATATCTTACCCCCCTACAATGTAGGTGAGTCAATGACCTGTGAATTAAGATGTTGAGCTAGATTACATAAGAGAGCTCTTCTTTCTATACATTTTTAGATTCTATGAATTTGTTTTTTGAAAGCAAGGCGTATGTCCACCAAACTTTTCATCTGATGATGAAAGTTGGAACCTTGTGGTCTTTCCCAGTGTATTCAGATTTTTTTTTAAACTTTGTTTTATTGTGGTGCAGATATACACAACAAAACAGTCACCAATTCCATGGTTTCTGCGTGCACAATTCAATGTCTTTGATCAGATTCTTCATGTTGCACTTCCTTTATCCCTAACTTTTTTCCTAATTATTTTACCTCCATTAACTTAAGCTCAGAGTCCCTCTAAGCACAGACTCCTGCTATCCCCACCCTGGTGACCACTAGCTTTGGTTTCTATATATTTGATTATTGCATCTAAGTAAGGTCAGGGAGTAATTGTCCTCTTGTGGCTGACTTATTTTGCACAGCATAACGTTTTTAAGGTTCAATCACGATGCGGCATGCATCAGAACTTCATTTTTCTTTATGGCTGAGTCATATTCCATTGCATATATATACCACAATTTGTTTATGCATTCATCCATTGATGGACATTTAGGTTGTTTCTACCCTCTGGTTATTGTGAAAAGTGCTACAATAAACACTGAGGTTTTTTTTTCTTAAACAGAAATCTGGACCCCACTCTTTTTCATTTTTCTGCTCACTTGACAGCTCGTTCTGCACATTCTCTATGAGTCATCCATGGAACCACTGGAGATTGTGCTTAAATTATAATGCTGTATTCCCCCTTTACACTGTATCAGTCATGGTTCTTAATTGCAGACAACAGAATCTACTCTAGTAAGCTTAAGCTGTAGTGGATTTATTAAGAAATGTTAGAAATGTAATAGAACCTTTGGAAGAGCTGAGGAAATAGGTTCTAGATTGAGCTTACTGTAATAATTCTAATAATCACACTGCTAAACTGCTATTGCCAACAGTAGAACCTCAGTGCTTTAACCAAAGTTACGCTCTTTCTGCTACCAATGCCAGAACCGTGCTACTTCTTCCATGACAGAAGTGCCACCATTGCCAAAAATCTCAGATACTCACCATCTCTGCCACTGCACACCTGATGGCCTGGCTCTTCATCACATATCTTGTTCCAAAATAAAGTCTCATACAAGTGCATCTGATTAGTAGAAAATGCCCTTGCTGCAATGGAGGAATGTCTAGGTTTTAAAAATCCCACCTTCAAAAGGTAAGAGGAACAATGTGGGGGGCTACCAAAATGGGAGAATGAAGTTCAGAAGATTTGAGATAGCCACAGATGACAGATGCCTACTCTACAAACTCTTTATTAAGCAACAAACAAACAAAACAAAGCAAAATACCGAGTGCTGTCATGATAACTTTATAACAATTTTACTATTATTGTGGTCCCAGTTGGGGTCTGAAAGTCAGAATAAGGAGAACCAGGAAGTTAAGTGGCTTGCCAGCATTGAAATAATACAGTAAAGAAGTCAGGCATTATTGATTACCCTGTGCTAAATTATTTGTCCAGTAAACATTTTAGGCTGCCTTGATAGAGCATCAAATTCCATTTCAATGTGAAAAGTCTCATATTGAAATCAGCTCAGGGCCATTTTAGCAAAAATTAGATCCCTCAGTCACTAATGTCAGCCCAGATCAAGCTGACAGAAATCCAAGTGTCTCAGTTCACATAAATTTTGGACAGCTAAAATTTCCAACTTATTTTGAAATGGTTTTCTACAGAGAGCGCCTGTTGGCATGATCAATCCAGTATGACCATCTGATAGGCACAGTCTTAATTTTTCCTAGTTAATGACTAGCTGGTTATCCATTCCTAACCTAGGAAGCTTCTTCCAAACCCATTTTGTACTGATAAGAATACAGAAATTTGAGTGTTAAATGGAATTTATTCTTACACTTCACAAATGAAAAATATCATCCACCTTTGTGATTTATAGCATATGAAAGCAATATAAAGGAATATTTGAAGATTTAACTCAGTTTTACCAGCTTCTCTTTTCTTTGGATCAAGCATGTGTAGTAAACATTTTATACAAATAACAGCATGTGCTCAAGGTTCAGACAAGCACATAATTGCTTAATGAAAACAATTAGTACCAGTAGAAATCACTTATCTTGATGTTTTCGTTTTCCATGCCCATGAATGGATCTTCGTGGGAAATACTCATATGCATTTATGGTGATTCCAATATCCCTTTCACAAGTTATATCCTGCACAATATTTTCTAGGGCTTAACCTCATCTTTACTCCAAGGGAAATTTTTCTGTATAGAACAAATTTCCTCCATCTCTACCCCTTTCCTTGTTATTTATGGCTACAACTGCTTTTGTCTTTTGATTTTTGTTGTTGCTTCTGTTGGGTCTGCTGCTTTCTATTTCTTGCTTTTTCTCTATGTTTATATTCCTTTTTAAAGCAACTTATATATACTGCTCTTGCATATAAACTCAGATGGGCTGTTTACTCAATATACTTTTAGTCTACTGTATCTGACTTATTTAGTATATAATATCAGCACAGTGTTTCCAAGGTGTACCATGTTGTAGTATGTATCAGGACTTCATTTCTCTCTATGGTGGAATAATATTCCACTGTATGAATATATGCCACATTTTGTTGACCCTTTCATCTATTGATTGCTACTTGGGTTGTTTTCACCGTTTAGCTATTGTGAGTAATGCTATAATGAACATTGGTGTACAAATATTTGAATATTTCATTTGAATGAACTTACTGGGTATATTTTAAGTTTGAATGCCTTTGCATAGTCAATAAAACACAGTTAAATCTTTCTAGTATTCTGTTTTCAGCCAGAATTCATCTGACATCAGCAATGACAACCCTCCTTTGACACCCTCTTCTGAATCCAGCTTGAATTTCTCGCAGTTCCCTGTCGATACTGCTGCAACTGCTTTTGAATGATCTTCAGCAAAATTTTACTTGTGTGTGATATTAATGGTAAAAATGATATTGTTCGGTAATTTCTGCATTCTGTTGGAACACCGTTCTTTGGAATGTGTACAAATATGCATCTCTTCCAGGTGGTTGGCCAGGTAGTTGTCTTCCAAGTTTCTTGGCATATAAGAGTGAGCTCTTCCAGTGTTCCATCCATTTGTGAAGCATCTCAATTGGTATTTTGTCATTTCCTGGAGCCTTGTTTTCATCTTCAGTGCAGCTTGGACCTATTCCTTCAGTACCATCAATTCTTGATCATATGCTACCTCCTGAATGGGAATTCCAGAACACTTAATTGTGCTTATCCGGAACCTGTACATAGACCAAGAGGCAGTCTTTCCAATAGAACAAAGGGATACTTCATGGTTTAAAGTCAGGAAAGGTGTTTGTCAGGCTTATATCCTTTCACCATATTTATTCAATTTGTATACTGAGCAAATAATCCAAGAAGCTGGACTATATAAAGAAGAACAAGACTTCAGGATTGGAGCAAGACTCATTAACAACCTGCGTTAGACAGAGGACACAACCTTCCTTGCTGAAAGTGAAGAGGATTTGAAGCACTTACTGATGAAGATTAAAAACCATAGCATTCGGTATGCATTACATCTCAACACAAAGAAAACAAAAATCCTCACAACTGGACCAATAAGCAACACCATGATAAATGGGGAAAAGATTGAAGTTGTCAAGGATTTCATTTTACTTGGATCCACAATCAATGCCCATGGAAGTAGCAGTCAAGAAATCAAATGACTCATTGCATTGGGCAAATGTGCTGCAAAAGAACACTTTGATGTGTTAAAAAGCAAAAGTGTCACTTTAAGGAGTAAGGTATGCCTGATCCAAGCCATTGTGTTTTTAGTCACCTCATATGGGTATGAAAGCTGGACAATGAATAAGGGAACCAAAGAAGAACTGATGCCTTTGAATTATGGTGTTGGTGAAGAATACTGAATATACCATGGACTGCTAGAAAAACTAACAAATCTGTCTTGA
The DNA here is from genome assembly GCF_024166365.1 of Elephas maximus indicus. Taxonomy (NCBI): domain Eukaryota; kingdom Metazoa; phylum Chordata; class Mammalia; order Proboscidea; family Elephantidae; genus Elephas; species Elephas maximus. Next base: position 12,049,649 of record NC_064841.1, on the reverse strand, counting down.
AAGAAGTACAGCCAGAATGTTCATTAAAAGCAATGATGGGGAGACTTTGTCTCACATACTTTGGACATATTATCAGGAGGGACCAGTCCTTGGAGAAAGACATCATGCTTGAAAAGAGTAGAAGGTCATCAAAAAAGAGGAAGACCCTCAAGGAGATGGATTGATACTGTTACCAGGTGGAAACTCCAGGTTCTTACTCAGCATAACTCCTGAGACCTAGGTGGCAGAACAAGAAAGGCGTATTTATTTCATTGTACAAGGAAATGGAGTCAGTTGGAGCTACTGTTGCCAAGACTGCTCACCAAGGGCAGGCAGGTAAATTACTTTTAAAGGGATTTACAAGTAGGGAGTTCATACAAGTTACATCAGCAACATTCTTAATCACACTATGCAGGCACAATGAGGTTTACTTATAACCTCTAAACAAACCACCAAAGCCAAAAAAAAAAAAAAGCAGCGTTCAAATGCAAAGCTAGGGGTGGGTGGTGTGGACAGCCCAGCAAAGAAAATGATTTTGCAATACAACACTGTAGAGAAGGAAGCCAGGTAAAGAGCACAGCACTGTGGGGGTTCTGTCAACATAGTGATTACAACTGGCTCCAGCATAGGAGGACTGTGAGGATGGCTTAGGACCTGGCAGTGTTTCATTCTTAATACACAGGGTTGCTATGAGTTGCAACTGCCTTGAAGGCACCTAAGGACAACAACATGATAAGTTTATGTTTAACTTTTTTGAGGAATCACCAAACTGTTCTGATTAATTGATTTATGATAGGATAGTTTTTGGCAGTTTAACTCATCTGGCAAAGAATATGAAATTGCCTTTATCTCCAGATAGCTTCCCCAAAAGTTTCAGGAGCAAGACAGACCAGGAAAGTGAGAGAGAGTACCTACTGTATTTTTATGCAAATAGTGCATGCCTTCTACATTTGTTTGCCAATACTCCCTTCCCCTGGGAGGTATTTTTATAAGCACACTATGCTAATTTTTTTTACAGTAACATGTAAAAGTCTCGACACTAATGAAAATACTTCTCAAGTCAAGGGAACATCTGGCAAGCAAACATAGAAGGCCTGTGTTAAAAACAAAAAAAAATTTTTTTTTTTTTGTAAAAATGTGGTCCTCATGTACTCTGCAACTTTCAGGTTGCAAGGAGAAATAAGGCATAACTGCCTTTGGGGCTTTATTCCAACAGGGAATCAGTCCTATGGGAGGGAGTGATTTATTCTGTCTCAAGGATCAAGGAATTCATCGCAGAAGAGTCATTACCGAACTTGACTTTTAAAGCAGTACTTTTCAAAGTATAGAGCATTAGTTCTCATTTCTTGCTTGATATTAGAAAAAAATCACCTGGGAAGTATTTAAACCACACCACTGTTTAGCCATCTTGTAGTGTCCCCCCTCCACAAAGCCCAGGTTATTCTAATGTGCCAATTGGGTTGAAAAATTGTTTGCGCAAGTTGTCCACTATTTATATCAGAAACACTGGGTTCTAGGTGTGTGAGTTACTTTTGAACAAGTACCTCAAATGATGCTTACATATAGGGACGTTTGAAAACCATTGCTTTAAATGATTGACAAAATTTTATTAGGTAGATGGAGCATGGTGGGAGAAGAGAATGTAGGAACAGCAGCTTGCACAAAACTATGGAAATGGTGAAGCTGTTTGGTGGATAATGAAACTGGAGATTAAAAGAAGGGACCCATTATGGACTGTTTAGTATGCCAACTAGAGAACCTGTCTTTTGCCAAGTAGGTGAGGAGAGCCACTGAGGGATTTAAAGGTGGGGAGTGGCATGCTTAGAGATGAATTTTAAAAGATCACTCTGGTGGGAGTATGTATGAAGGAATGAAGAAAAAAAGGCCAATGTGGAGGCTACTGAAAAAGTCCAGGTGACCGCAGAACTATGATGAGAAAGCAAAAGATCTGATATACATTTAAGAACTAAGATTACTAGAACTTGGAGATGGATTGAGAAAAACAAGTCTAGGAGGACTTCTATGTTTTTCGTTTTGTTTCATTATTTTTGTTTTTGAGTGGCAGCTGCAGCACTTGGGTTTTCTACTTTATTATAATTTGAAGGGGGTAATATACACATAATATGTGTATATTATGGGTTTTTTTTTTTATAATTGTTAAATAAAAATACATGGGCTCAGAGAAACATACCGAGTTTACAGGTAGAAAAAAGGAAACACTATCCATCGATGAATGAAATTCCCCTAGGTGCTAACAAGAAATATAGTTCAACTGCTGGCGAACCTCAGGGCTAAGAGCTGAATGCAATATAAACTAAATTGGGATACAGCTTGGAGAACACAGTTTTGAAAAGTCAGATGTAGCATGGTGAGCCTGAAAGGTAAAATCACTTCTTTTCTGACCATTCCAGGTTTTACAAAACTGACTTAGAACTGCTTGGAAACAGCTCTGATTGGGAAGCAAGACCTCCCGGGGCTTCTTGTATTAAACCAGATTCTTTCTAGAGCTAGACTTGAGGCAACTTTATTTTTGAGTGTTTTTGTTTGGTTAGATTGTATTTCATAATTTAATAACAATATATGGGAAATGACTAATAAAATTGTTTTAAGGAATGCTGCGAACGTAAAATATGAACAAACACATAATAATGTGCTAAATGAACTATGAAATGAAAGGGTAGATTAATATCCTGTGAAACTTTAGCAAGTTAATTACGATACAGTAAGAGGCAAAGGCATATGTATTTTGTTTTGTTCTGTGTGGGGAGGGAATTTCACATATCCCTAGCTCATAGGTGATCACTGGGTGTGCTGAATCACAGAAAGAAAAAAGGGCAAGGTGTTCATGAAGGGCCAAATGGGGAAATTAAAAATGAAACAATTATAGCAGTTGGCATGTGCTGTTTTCAAGTTTCCATCGTTTACTTAAATAGTCTGAAGACTTCCAGGTGATGTATATGATTTGCGATAAAATTATCTAAAAATGAGCAAAGTCATTCTTTTGGAGAGTTACAAGTACACAAAATGATGAAGCCAATGGAAACTGGAAAGCTTTCATGGAAATTAGCAAAATAAATAGTGTGTAAATAAGTCAGTTCATAAACGGATTAGCTCATCCATTACTTAGTTAAATAAAATTATTTTAATGAAGAGTCTTGTCTCCTTTTTTAATTATAAGAACAATTCACACTCATTGCGAACAATCAAAAAACATGGAACTTTATGGAGAAGAAAATAAAGATCATCTGTTTTACCACTACTCAGAGTTAGAGATAGATAGCTGTCAAAGAGTCCACTTGAACTCAGAGTGACCTTATGTACAAAGGAACGAAACTTCGTGTGGTCCTGCGTCATCCTGTACAATCACCCACAGGTTTGAATCCATCGTTTCAGCTACTGTGCCAGTCCGTTTCACCAAGAGTCTCCCTTGCCCTTACTGGCCCTCTACTTCACCTTTAGCAATTGATTGCTCCAGATGACGTGTCCAAAGCAAGCAAGTCAGACAATGTTCTGTTGAGCTCCATGAGGTTTTCATCAGCTAATTTCCAGAAATAAGGACTTTCTTCTCAATTTGTCTTAGTCTGGAAGCTCCACTGAAAGCTTTCCACCATGGGCGACCCTGCTGATATTTGGAATACAAATGGCTTAGCCTCTAGCATCACAGCAACACGCAAGTCACCACAGGATGACAATCTGACAGACCAAACGTGAGCCCAGAGAGAACCACAATTCATATTTTGGTGTATATCCATAGAAAATAATCTGTGGGGGGAGGGGTATCTACCTTAAGCTATTTATAACCTGCTTGTTTTCTCTTGGAGCCCTGGCAGTGCAGTGGTTAAGAGCTCAGCTGCTAACCAAAAAGTCAGCAGTTGGAATCCACCAACCGCTCCTTGGGAACTCCATGGGGGCAGTTCTACTCGGTCCAATAGGGTCCCTATGAATTGAAATCTATTCTATGGCAGTAGTTTTTCTTTGGTTTTGTTTTCTTTTAATGTGTTATGTACACTTTATTATCAACCATTTAAAATACTTGTAAACTATTTATTTTTGCACATTAAATTTTTACCACTAAAAAATAAACAAAATGGCAATAAGCATCTTTGTGCATATACCTTCACATACACACCTAATTGCTTAGAATAACTATCCAAACTACTAACAGCAAATGTAAATTACCAAATTGACTTCCAGAAAGGTAGGAATCAATGTACAACTCAAATCCACATTGATACTGAAAATTTTAATGTTTAAATCTTAACTGGTTTCATAGGTTAAAAAAAAAAAAAAGCCTAAATATCTTTTAATATGCTTTTTGCACATTTATACATATTTTTATAATCTTGCTTATTAGTATATTTTATATTGTTTTACTATGCATTAGACATTTTTTATATAATTCAATCTGTTATTTTCCTTAGAAAGTTATTCCCAACCCAGAATTATAAATATAACTTCCTACATATTGTTTTGATTTTATGATTACTTTTCTTACATTTAAATCATTAACTCATGTGAGATTTTTGCCATAAGGTGTGAAGAATGGATATGGGTTTTTTAAATGGGAATCCAAGTACCTAAATGTCATTTATTCTTTAATTCATTCTTTCCCACTGATTATATTTTTGTAATAGATTTCTAATACCTAGTAGAGTGAATCGTTCCCGTTTTCCCTTATTTAAAAAAATAACCCCATATATATGATACATTTATTATTTTAATGGACTTTAAAACATATTAAAGGTATCCCCAGTCCAATTGGAGTATTAATTAGGACTCATTATATTTGTAGGTTTAGTTTTATACAGCTGATTTCTCTATAATACTGAGTTTCACCAACCTAGAATATAGTATGTGACTCTCAACTTCAGGCTGTTTTTAACCCTTTAAATGAGCTTTAAAGTTTTCTTTACGCAATTACTGCTTAAGTATTTCGTATTTTATGTTTCTGTTTGCTTTTATTACAGCTATTTCTATTGTGAATGGATTTGTTTGCATAATATATTTACTTAATAATTTTGCATATCTATTTTGGAATTGACTTACTGGCTTTTTAATGTTTCTAAAGATTTTCCTTCAATTCTACTGGATTTTCATTGTATCATATAACTTGTAAACGATTCTACTTGGATCCTACTCTTTCCATATTTACGAAATCTATCATAGGATAGTTCTTCTGAAACTTTATTAAAAATGTGATACTTTTTCTATTTTTTTTTTCTAATAGATAGTATGCTACTATAAATTGTCTATCCAAATGATCCCTGACTTTAATGGAATCATCTGCTGTGTTTTGTTGTTAAGCATAAAGCTGGCTATAGATGGACCCACATACACACACAACGTTGAATTTTAACAAAAGCCTTTTTTGTAATCAATTAATATAACTATATGATTTTTTCTTTCTTTTTTTTTTTTGAACTGTTAACGTGATGGACAACATAGATTTTCTAATATTGATCCAGTGCTACATACCTGGAATAAACATTAGCTGGCTATTGGATATTATTCTCTTAATATACGGTAGAATTAACTTTGCCAACATTTTAGTTAGATTACTTGTTTCTGTATTAATAAGTGACATAGGTTTGCTGTTTTCGTTTTATAACTTGGTCAAGTCTGGTATTTGGTAACACAAGTCTTTTGTAGAAAATGTCTTTTTTTTTTAGCCACAATTTTGAGATCTCAGAAAGGAATTAGAGTAGAGGGAAGAAACTACTCCAACCTGAGACAATGGTTCTTAGAAGTTAATTAGCCATTACCTATCTCACAGGGACATTCTCACTGGCCATGTCCCTCCATAGATCAGCATCCTGTCATGTTCTGAGGGCCACCACCTCTCTAAGACCTTCCTCCCTTCTAGTCTTCCAAGATCTGACTCCTAGTCTCAGGCAGCAGCATATAATGATAAAATTCCTGTTTATTCAGCACAGCAATTTAACTTCAGCTTTCCCCCTTTGTCTGTGTTTAAAACCAGTGATCTCCAAATTTGGATGGTACATTCTGGTAAGTGACAGAAAAGATGTTAAACTTCTATTTTACTAATTTATATAATTTTAAAACAACTGTATAATGTATTAGTAGAACATTATGTAATTTTTAAATAAACACAACTGGATTTCTGTACTAACATTTTTAACCTGCACTCATATTATTTTCCTTAGTGAAATTACGCTATTTTCTGAGGTCAATCATCTCAAATGACAGTTGATTTTTACAGTTACAATATTTTTCTTTTACTCACACTGATTTCATTGATGCTATGATACCTGGCACATGAACATCCACAAAATTAAATTTTATATGGAAACGCTGGTGGTGCAGTGGTTAAGTGCTATGGCTGCTAACCAAAGGTATGGCAGTTCAAATCCGCCAGGCACTCCTTGGAAACTCTGTGGGGCGGTTCTACTCTGTCCAATAGGGTCACTATGGGTCGGAATCGACTCGACCGCACTGGGTTTGGTTTTTGGTTTGGTACCTATTATGAATTAAAAAATGCTCTCATGCTCCAATTTAAGATTTTGACTTCAAAAAAAGACAGAAGAAATTCATAGAGTCACTGTACCAAGAAGAACTCGTCAAAATTCAGCGTTTTCAGGAGGTAGCATATGATCAGGAACCATTGGTATTGAAGGAAGAAGTCCAAGCTGCACTGAAGGCACTGGCAAAAAACAAGGTTCCAGGAATTGACAGAATACTAACTGAAATGTTTCAACAAATTGATGCAATGCTGGAAGCGCTCACTTGTCTATGCCAAGAAATTTGAAAGACAGCTGCCTGGTCAACTGACTGGAAGAGATCCATATTTGCACCCATTGCAAAGAAAAGTGATCTAATAGAATGCAAAAAATTATTGTCGTTAATATCACACACAAGTAAAATTTTGCTGAAGATAATTAAAAAACGGTTGCAGCAGTACATCAATAGGGAACTGCCAGATATTCAAGCCAGATTCCGAAGAGGACTTGGAACAAGGGATATCATTGCTGATGACAGATGGCTCCTGGATGAAGCAGAGAATACCAGAAAGAGGTTTACTTTGTTTTATTGACTATGCACAGCCATTTGACTCATAATTTTAGTTGTTTTAGTGTTCTGGTATTCTGTGTACGTTGCCAATGCTAGGGTTACCTATTTAACTTCAAGTGTTATGTGTAAGGATCCCCTGTGGCACAGTGGTTAAAGTGCTTGGCTGTTAACAGAAAGGTCAGTGGATTTGAACACACCAGCCACTCCACAGGAGAAAGATGTGGTAGTCTGCTTTGGTAAAGATTTACAGCCTTGGAAATCTTATGGGGGCAGTTCTACTGTGTACTATAGGGTTGACAATGAGTCAGAATCAACTCAATGGCAGAGAGTTTGGTGGGTTTTAGTAGGTTATGTCTAGGTCTACATTTACACAGACATAAGAGGAATGTGATTTTTTTAATATTGTGAAGTGTGTCTTAGCTGCCATGTGCAAATACTATAAATACTGCACTGTGTTGTGAGTGCCTCTGAAACCAAGAATTAGAACATGAAGTAAAGCAAGAAAATAGTTGGCACTATTGGGAAACACATTTTCATTATGCAAGAAATGTTACATTCATACTATCTGAGGTGAAAGATTTTACAAGTTAATTAATTTGCATTTTCTTAAATGCTCCTGCTGTTAAATTCCTCCTTGAGCTGTGCATGTCCATCTCTGAAGGTACAACAGGCAAGCCCTAAAGGCATTTGGGTGCATTGGCATTATGTTTGGAGAACATAGGATAAGAGCTGTGGATAAAAGTTCCTCCTAAGAGTCCATGTTTGGGTTGTGAGGTGCTGGCCCTGAGTATTGAATTCTTTGTGACAAAAAAAAAAAAAAAAAACGCCGTTGCTGTAGGGTCAGTTCTGTATCTGCTTTAATGAATTTACTTTTATGTGTTTCTGAAATACAAGATATATAAGACCCCATTAAGTATGGGGCCCAGGGCAGGAATTCCTCTTTCCTGGGCCTGTACTGGTCACTGGTGAAGGGAGTAGTGGCAATAAAGCCTCACAGAATCTTTCTACTTTTCCTATGACTCACTCTTGCTTCTTTCCCTGCCTCAACTCTTCAGCCTGAGTCTGAGGTGCAGAATTGTCTCACCAGGGGTTAAAGAGTTCAACTGCTAACCAACAGGTTGGTTGTTGGAACCCACCAGTTGCTCTGTCAAAGAAAGAAGTGGCAGTCTGCTTCGGAAAAGATTTACAGCCTTGGCAACTCTATGGGGCAATTCTACTCTGTCCTATAGTGTCACTTTGAGTCAGGATGGATTCGACCACAGTGCATTAGAGATTAAATTTAAAACAAAAAGCTGTATATTCAAACTCTATGTCCTCTATTAATTTGATTCAAAGTTCATTATATTCTTCAGAAGATATGTGTGTGTTACTTGCCATTTTCAAGTTTTATTATGGATGCAGTGATTCTAATTTTAGTTCTTTTTATTAATTTTGGTGTGTGTTTAAGATAGGAAGAGAAAGACACGCATCCTTTTGGATTATAAAACTTTATATCATAAAGTAAAATAACAATGTATTTAGACCTTTGAAACAACAAATTATTTGGAGCTCCTTTTTTTTTTTTTGTATTTTAGATTATGGATGAAACATTTAAATAATTAAAATAATAGTAGAATGCTATAAAATCCACTGTCATCAAGTCAATTCCAACTCATAGCGATGCTATAGGACAGAGTAGAACTGCCCCATAGAGTTTCCAAGGAGCAGCTGGTGGATTTGAACGGCCGACCTTTTGGTTAGCAGCTGAGCTCTTCACCACTGTGCCACCAGGGCGCCAATAATAGAATTAAGACTAGAAAAAATTAACTGGAAATGAAAGTGCATGCCTTTTCTATGAGAGCTGGAAATTCCCACCCAGACACTGTTCAGATGTATTAATGATATTATGACAGAACACAGTCTCTTCAGGTTGGGTGTGCAAGTGACATATTAACAAAGACAAACTTGTTTCATTTAGTTAGTGTTAATTAGTGCCTCTTATTTATTTCTCGACATCTGGTCTGGTTTTCACTTGCTTTCTGTGGAGAAATCAAACCTCTATTTTGGCAAAGATAACAAAAATGGTCTTCAACTTAAGGAATGGTGGGGTTCAGAAAAATATATAGGCTTTGGGTATAGTATCAAAATAAACTGATAATTAGTCAACAGAACCCAAGAAATGAGGATAAGGAACGTAAGGAAAAGCAATTAATTTGTATTTATATCCAGTAGAACCTTTGTAGACCATGATCCAGGAGCTCAAAGAAGAAGATTCTGGGAAGTGTGCCTGTAGATTCATTTTGTTTCAATTAAAAAAAAAGTATCTGTGTTTGTGTGTGTGTGTATATATATATATATAACACAACTTGGCAACTTGGTTAATTGAAAGCAAAAAAAGAAGCATATCAGTTCTGAGAAAGCAGATATCAAGTTACTGGAATTTTCTGGTTGATTAAATATTAGTTTGAAATAGATTCTTGTTCCATTCTTATTGGTTAGACGGTCTTCTAAAATGCACATACATTACTTTCTTTCAACCTTGTAATTGCCATGCAGATATTTTCTGGAGTTTGGAGATTATACAATACCACTGGGTAAATATGTATAAGTTTGGTGCTATACAGACATGTTGATAGATAAAAACATCTGGAGGGACTGCAGCACAAACCCCAGTAGTTGTTCTTTTGGATAAACTCTGCCTCTTTTATTGCCATTTAATTTTTTTCCCAAGAGCCTAACGTAGACAGTTAAATATGCATATATCTAACAAATATTTTTGCTATGGAGTTTCATTATCTTTCACCTACTCAAGAAAATCTGCCTGACAGTTCATTCTCTCTCTTTTATATATTAAAATTTCCCACAACTGGGTCATTTTCAGTAATATACGAATATACTATTATTTCTCTTATTCAAAAATATCTTCTCATGACTGCCCTGACAGGGAACACAACAGAGAACCCCTGACGGAGCAGGAGAGCAGTGGGATGCAGACCTCAAATTCTCTTAAAAAGACTAGACTTAATGGTCTGACTGAGACTAGAAGGACCCCGGAGGTCATGGTCCTAGGCCTTCTGTTAGCCCAGGACAGGAACCATTCCCAAAGCCAACTCTTCAGACAGGGGTTGGACTGGACTATGGGATAGAAAATGATACTGGTGAGAAGTGAGCTTCTTGGATCAAGTAGACACATGAGACTATGTGGGCAGTTCCCGTCTGGAGGGGAGATGAGAGGGCAGAGGGAGTCAGAAGTTGGCAGAATGGACATGAAAACAGAGAGTGCAGAGAAGGAGTGTGCTGTCTCATTAGGGGGAGACCAACTACGAGTATATAGCAAGGGGTATATAAATTTTTGAATGAAAGACTGACTTGATTTGTAAACTTTCACTTAAAGCACAATAAAACTTAAAAAAAAAAAAACAAAACTTCTCAAACTGAATTCCCTGACAGTTGTCTCCTCAATCTCTGAGTACTTTTTAGGAAACCTTCTGGGAATAATGGTGTATATCTTCTGCCTTCAACCTCTCCCCTCCCATTCCCAATTAATCTATTCCAATCATGCTCTTGTGCCCACGACATCACTGGAACTCACTCTTCAGAGTTACCTCCATGTTGCTAAATTCAGTAGTCACGTTCTTAGTCTTCAACTGACTAGGCCCTTCAGTAGCATTTGCCCAAGTGATTATTCCCTCCTCCTTGATACACTTTGTTTCCATTGGCTTTCAAGACACCACACTTTCTTGGTTATCTTCTAACCTCAATGCTTCCTTCTTTCCAATCTTCTTTCATCCAATTTTTTTCTTCTGCGAGCCTTTAATATTGGAATTTTTCTCTATCCATACTTATCCTCTTGATGATCTTATCCAGACTCAAGTTTCTAAACATCACTTATAGGCCAACAATTCCCAAAATTAATGTCTCCAGCCCATACCACTCTCCTGAACTCCAGACATGTATATCCAACCACCTGCTCAGCATCTGCACTAAGGAAATCTAACAAGGAACTCACACTTAACATGTCTAAAACTGGAGTCTTGCTCTTCCTACAAAAATCTACCTTACTTTCAGCCTCGGAGAATGACAACACCTTTTTTCCAGTTCCTAGGGTAACCAACTGTCCCAGTTTGCTCCAGACTGAGGGATTTCCAGAACTCATGACTTTTACTGCTGAAACTGGGAAAATGCTGGTAAACTGGAATGCATTGGTGATCCCACCGGTTGAGCAAGCCAAAAACTTTAGAGCCATGCTTGATTTTTTCTTCTCACATCTCATATCTAGTTTACTAGAAAATCCTGTTTGTTCTATATGTAAACTGACTAGTTCTCATCACCTCTATTGCTACCACCTACTGAAGTCACCCTCTTCTCTCATCTGGATTACTGAAGTATCATCCCAACTGGCCTTTCTGCTTCCAACCCTTCCTTCCCTGTTACCTATTTCAGCACAGCACCGAGAACAATCTTTTAAAAATATAAACCAGATCATGACAGTTCTTATTCCTCAAATTATTTAATCCCCCCCTATTTCAATCAGAGTAAAAGTCAAATTACTTAAAATGGGTTGTAAAACTTACATAACTCCAACCCTTGCCTACATAGCCCCACTCCCAGTTTATCTACTGTTTCAATTCCTCTAGTAATTTCCCTTGTTCCCTCTGCTCTAGCCACATTAGTTCCTGTGCTGTTTCTCTTTCCTACAGACAGAGTATTGTCTTAGAGCCTTTGCATTGGCTATTCATTCTAATGGAGCACTGGCATTGCAGTGGTTAAGAGTTACAGCTGCTAACCAAAAGGCTGGCAGTTCAAATCCACCAGCTGCTCCTTGGAAACCCTGTGGGACAGCTCTACTCTGTCCTATGGGGTTGCTATGAGTTGGAATCAACTCAATGGCAATGGGTTTTTTCATTCCTTCTGATTGGGGCACTCCTCAGATAGCTTCAAGTTTTTCCTGAAATGTCACCCTATCCACAATGATCACACTATCAATAATTACACTTTCCTCCATTACCAAGGAGACCTGTTGGCCCAAATATTAAGAGCTTGGTTGCTAACCAAAGGTTGATGGTTTGAACTCACCTAGCTGCTCCACAGAAGAGAGATCTGGCTATCTGCTTCCATAAAGACTGTATCCAAGAAAACACTATGAAGCAGTTCTACTCTGTCACATCTGACCACTATGAGTGAAAAACGACTCAATGGCACCCAACTACAACAACCTCCATTAACAGTCTCTTACTGCACTCTACTTTTCCTCAAAATTCTTTTAATCTTTTAACATTTTAAATAATTTACATATTTTCTATATTCATTTTTGTGTGTCCACCCCTGTTAGAATATAAGCTCCACCAAGGCAAAAGTATTTTTTTTTTTTTAATCTTTCTCAGCTGATAAGCACCAAGTTCCTAGACTAATACCTGACATAGAAAGTACTTGATAAATATTTGTTGAATGAATAAGGGTATTTATTCAACTTCTACTCATTAAAAAAATAAAAAATTAGGTACCTCTAAATCCCCCTTGTGTCTATAGCTCCTTCCCAGGTGCTTATAGAAGATTTCAAAGATAAAAAAGGACATGGTCCTTCAGTTTGAAGAACTTACCATCTATGTGGTGACTTGAGATATGATGTAATTATTATAGATGCAATTGAGTATTACTATCTGCAGTGACAGCTACAAGCCTTGCAAACATGAGAAAGCCTGAGTTTCCTTACCTTAAAAATTAATTGTTTACACTATGGCTTATCCAGAGAACCCTTTGACATAAAAATTACAATATTTTATGATTTTCTAAATTATGAATTTAAAGAAACTGCAGAATACAGAATGGTGTGGCTAAAACAATAAAAGGATCTGCACAAAATCAACAGGTATGTGGGTGGGAGAGTCTGGGAGTGATATCGCACACTCTGCAAACCAAGAAGGAAAGACCATTGCCAGCATATATTTCCAAGGGGAGAAGATGGTTACCCTGAGTAGAAAGAAGTCTGAGTGGATAGATCTGAAAACATCAGGGGGAAAGTCCTCACAGCCTGCAAGATGAAGATGAGTTCAGAATAAACTTGTGTGTGGGCAAGAGAAAATGACAGAGGGTTGGACAGTCTAGGTTTCAGGAATTAATAAAGTATCTGTAACTCCTACCACCCCACCCTCTTTGACCTTCCAGAAGGGCAAATACTCTCTCTGAGAAAAACTGAATGGGAACAAAATGACTAAGAGAAATAGAGGTAGAAAAATTAGGTAATGGGAAGGGATAGAGAGGAAGAAACAGTTTCCAGAAAGTATTTTATCAGCAAGATATAGTATCTAAAGCTGAAAGGAGAGCCCTGGTGGCATACTGGTGAAGAGCTCAGGTTGCTAACCAAAAGGTCGGCAGTTGGAATCCACCAGCTGCTCCTTGGAAACCCTATGGGGCAGTTCTACTCAGTTCTACAGGGTCACTATGAGTTAGAATTGACTCAAAGGCAATGGATATGGAGTAAAAGCTGGAAGCACTATAGGGAAGGCAAGGCCTGTAGAATTCATGGATACATATAGGGCTTAAGGTTGAAAGCCTTCTGAATTGACTTAGATATATATTGATAAACCACATTTTGAGCCCTTTTAGTAGCAAAAGAAGAGGAAACTCTCAAGCTATAACATTGGGAAAGCTATACCATGACCTACTCACCCTCTAAGGAACCTCATTCAAATAGCCTAGGAAAATCCGTCTCATTTAAGAATGAGGAGAAATGCAATCTAACCTCATCAAAAGCTAATGCCAAAAAGAGGGATAAAAATTCACATGATAATGTCCCAATACACAATGAGAATAATCACAAAAAAAATGTAATATCAGAACAGATGGGAACCTTACATAGTAAGTTACAATAAATTAAGAAAATGCTAGAAGCGTTGAAAGAAGAGCATGAAAAAGTAATTAAAAATGTCAGAAGTGATACAACTAGATGATGGGAAGATATGAAGGAAGCATTGACAAAAGCCAAGAATGAATAAGAAAAGAGAGAAGAATAATATTCAGAAATAAAAACTAAAATAAAAGGAACACAAGTGTGAATAGACACCAAGAAAAGCACTGTAAAGGAAATGAGATGGATAATAAATGAAAACAAAACACAGCAGACATAAAGAACAGTATTAAAATAATTTGAAAAATTGGTGGTAAAAATTGGCAAATGTGATCAAATATGCATTTGATAGTTATTCCTAAAGATGAATACTGAAGCAATGGAACACCGAAAAAAAAAAAAAAAAATTAAAACCACATTTCAATAAACCGTTATGGGAAAAAAAAAAATTGATTCTAGACTAAGTTCACACTCTCCATGTACATGGAGCCGGAACAGTTAAGAGCACGCATACTTATAAAACATAGTACTCTGCAATTAAAACCAAAACCAAACATATTAGCTTATAAATACCTGTTAATGGGCTCAACTTACATAACATAAGAAAAAGATTTTCAGATTAGCTAAGAAGGTGAAATTCAACTTTCTGGTCTATGCAAAAAATACAACTAAAATAAAGTGGATTGAAAAGGCTAAAGATAAAAGCATGGACAAAAATATACCAAACAAAAGCCAGTAAGAAGAAAGCAGGGGCCGTGATCTCCATCTAAAACAAGGTTGAATTCAGGCCAAGAAGAATTAAACAATACAAAATAGGACACTCTACAATGCTGAAGGTTGCAATTCACAGTGAAGATATTAATCTTTTCAACAAATGCCGGTGGCAACTTCCATAGAGCAGAAACTACATGGGATGAAAAGGGAAATAGACACACATTAAAAATAGGGTACTTTAACACACATACCTCAGATCTAGATCCATAAAGGAGATAAAATGTTAGTAAGAACATAGAAGACCTGAAAACCATAGCAAGATAGTCTACAGATACATAATAAGCACTGTATCCTGGTAATAAGGAGTATGTATCCTATGACAATTAGCTATATATTAGGCTACAAATATTTTAAAAATAATAAATTCACAAACATTATCTGACCACAATGTGATAAACCCTTAATGAGTAACAATAATAACAAAAAGGCCCTTACTCCAGAGAATTAAAATTATATATATATATAAACAACACTTGAATCAAAGGAAAAATATGTACCAAAATTGTGTAATTTATAGAAAAGAATAAAAATGAAAGCACAGTTTATTAGAATCTAGTGAAAGAAAGAATGCTATAAAAGGACTGGTAGAGCTTGTGTTTGGGAAAGCCTTTCTAAGCATGTTAAGATGTTGTTAGGTGCCATTGAGTCGGTTTTGATTCATAGTGGCCCTATAGAACACAGTAGAACTGTCCTGCAGGGTTTCCAAAGAGGGGCTGGTGGATTTGAACGGCTGACCTTTTTGTTAGCAGCCAAGCTCTTAACCTCTGCTCCACTAGGGCTCCTTTCTAAGCATAAGGGACTGAAAAGAACCATATTTTAAAATCACTGCCGCCACTGTGCGGAGAATGGATAGACAGGAAGTAGAAGCTGAGAGACCAGGTAACTTAGATTAGAATGGCTGCAGTGGAGAGAGAAAAGTGAGCAATTTTAGATTTTTTTGGAGGCATACTCGAGAGAACTTGGAAAACAATTGGATTTCAGTGGTAAGGGCAAGAAAGATGCAAGAAGAGTCATGAGTGTCTTACATAGGACCTGGACGGATGGAAGTACCATTTCCCGAGATAGGAAGACTGAGAGAAGATTTTAGGTGTGGTACTGGAAACTAGTTATCAATTGATTCCCACTTCCAGGCATTACAACTTACTAGTTATCATCTAAACCCATTGTCTGGCGTCGATTCCAACTCATAGCCACCCTATAGGACAGAGTACAACTGCCCCATAGGGTTTCCAAGGAGTGGTTGGTGGATTTGTGTTGCCAACCTTTTGGTTAGCAGCTGTAGCTCATTGTAGCTCTTATCCACTATTTCAAAGCCGCAATGGAATTATCAGCATTACCAGATGTGTCCTTGGCGTGTATACATCCTATGTTCACCCTCAACTACTTTTGGTCTGAAGTTTTTCTATTTCAGTATCATTTTATGTGGCTTTGGACAGGTTATTAGGAGGCACGTGTCCCTGGAGAAGTACACTATGCTTGGTAAGGTCAGCAAAAGACAGGAAGACCCTCAATAAGGTGGATTGGCACAGTGGCTGCAACGATGGGCTCAAACACAGCAACAGTTGTAAGGATGGCACAAGACTGTTTTATTCTGCTGTACATAGGGTCTCTGTGAGTTGGAACCCACTAGACAACACCTAATAACAACAACAACAATATATGGCTGGGGAAACTGACACATTTCCTGGAAAATATATGGAGGAGAGGTATAGATGTTTATTTCATGAAATAAGTCTTCAGCTGAGACTATCACTTATTTTTAAATTAAACGTAAATATTTAAAATAAATCATCTATGGATACATAGTTACATAGCTCTTATAGACCTAGACTTATAGATAATAAAAATTTATTAATAGATTAATAAGTAAAAATTTGTTAATGAATAATCTATTAATAAATGCCATGGGATAAAGATGTAGCAATCTACTTCCATAAAGATTACAGCCTTGGAAACACTATGGGACAGTTCTACTCTGTCCTATAGGGTTGCTATGAGTCAGAATCAACTCGACAGCGGTGGGTTTTTTGGTATTAGCAAATAATAAGGTTTCAAAGTTATTCAATGAGTCATACTTATTTATATCAATAATCTCATATCCCCACTCTTTTATCCTTCAGGATTATCATTCTCTGGGATCATTCCAGCAGAAAATAAATTATCCTGTTTTATGAAGTCCAGGTTTTTATTGGGTTCCCCTCAATGACAATTTCTGAGAATATCAGGGGAATGTTTTGCATGTTCCACAAATCTGTCCTGGTTGTTGTTGTTCAAGTCAATCATTCAGCTCACCCTGAACCACCCCTACAATACCTTTTATTTCTTTACAACTGCTTCTGCAGGCTCCAAGTGTAAGTAGGAGTATTCCTTAATTTCCCAAAATACAGCAAAAACCAAGATATAACCACATGATTAAGCAAGTGGCTAACACTCTCGGCTGTTGACCAGAAGATTGGAGGTATGAGTCCCCAGAGTACCTCTGAAGGAAGGCCTGGTGATCTGCTTCCAAAAGATAAGCCATTGAAAACCCTGCGAAGGATAGCTCCAACACCATAATTCAAAGGCATCAATCCTTCTTTAGCCTTCCTTATTCACTGTCCAGCTTTTGCGTGCATGTGAGGCAATTGAAAACACCATGGCTTCAGTGAGGTGCACCTTAGTCTTCAAGGTGACATCTTTGCTTTTTAACATACATATATATATGAGTGTATATGTATGTGTATATACGTGTGTGTGTGTATGTATGTGTATATATATATATTAGGCCATGTATCCCTTAATGCCCACGATACGTTCTGTGAAATAGGACATTATGTGATTTGGACCTTATGCAAACATGCCTCAACGGTGAGCAATGACATTCACTGATTTTCTACCTTCATGTTGTTTAATAACCTGTTGTTTCACTTCCAAATTGGTACTTTTCTTTGCCTCTTGCTGCTGCTATCACTAGCACTGGGTTTTGCTGTGTTTGGGAGCCATGACGTACTGCACGATAATATTTTCAAAAGAAAATTAGAGAGAGGATGCTACAACACTCCAGAGACACGTGATATATGAGATTGGATGCTTTTGCCTACAAGTTGAAGCATAGGCTGTTATATGGTAAACTTTTTATTTGTAAGAAGGGAAAATTCACATTAAAATAACAACAGAAAGTACAGTACAGTATACAGTAAGCTAGTAACATAGCTGTTTATTGTAAGATGTATGTATTATATGCTATATAAAAAAAAAAAATTTTTATGTACTGTACCATCCTATGCCTGGCAGTACAATTGCTCTGTATATGAGAGACATGAGATACACGTATACATGCAGAAAGCTGTTATGCTCACTATATCTCTTTACCTCTGATACGTCCTGTTCTCCAATGGAGATTTCTGAACTCTATTGTAACCTCATGGGACCACTGTTTGTATGTGTGGTCAGACGTTGCCCAAAAGGACATTACGAGGCACGTGACTGTATATATGTCTATATAAGACAATGAGAATATGCAAATGTTTTAACAGTTATTCCCTCTGCCTGGTGAGATCCTGGGTACATTTTAAGATTTCTTTCTGTGCATATCAAATTCTCTGCACTTTTATAAATCATAATAAGAAAAAGAAAGTTTACAAAATTTATGATGTGTAACAGTTGTCAATGAAATATTTCTGCTTCAGAAGAAAAAGAAAAAACATTTAAAATACAATCTCATCTAATTTATTAATATCCCAAATCCATTGCTATCGAGTGGATTCTGACTCATAGTGACTCTATAGGACAGAGTAGAACTACTCCATAGGATTTCCAAGGTTGTAAATCTTTATGGAAGCATACTGCCACATCTTTCTCTCACAGAGTGGCTGTTGGGTTCGAACCACTGACCTTTCATTTAGCAGAAAGTGTTTTAACAGTTGTGCCACCAGGGCTCCTGATCTATAAATAAAAAAAATTGTAGGTTCCTGATACGCAAATGATCATAACTGTAACTAACAGCAGGTTAGGATTCTTGAATTGTGTTTAAAAGTAAAAGATTTACCCTCTTCAGAATGCTTGTTTAGTAAACTTCCAGTTCAGAGGCCTCTGAATTCTCTCTTGGGTGCCGGACTCTGCAAGCTGACAACACAGGGAATTCTGCTTTTCCACATTACATGTTGTTAATGTTAATATATGTACCTTGTAGTGTCTTTGCAAATTTATTTTGAATTTCTTTATATTTGTACTTCCTTTTTCTCCTGTGAAAGCAACCTTTTCCTGTTTTTTTCAGTGGCGCTTACTAAAATACCTCAAGGGCGTAGGATGCAGTTGGCAAACAAATGTAGAAGGCACATGTTATTTGTATAAAAATATGGTATTTGTATGTATGTATAAATTATATATTTATGTGCATATATAAATTCGCATATAAAATATACAAACTATATATACATATTTGTAAGTGTGTGTGGCTACAGCAGCAGAGAAATCATGGCCACAGTAGCAGAGAAATCAGTGCTATGGATCTTTGAATCAATATTAATATGTATGCTGTTGGCTTTTTTTTCTCAATTAAAACTAACACAGTTATTATAAAATATATTAGTATATAAAGAATAATTTTAATATGTTCATAAAACTGTTCCTTCCATTAGGTTTCTTTGGATTTCATGTGACCAGAAAATCATCCAAAAGTGGCATAATAAGGCAAAGTAATTTATTGGATCATGTAGTTGAAAAGTCTAGGGGGAGATCTGACTTTACACATAGCTTGTTTTAGGGGCACAATCAGTATCATTAGGATCTTGTTTTTTCCATCTCTCCACTCAGCTCTCTGAAGTGCTAACTCCATTATCAGATAGTTTCTGTCCTCCAGAGGGCAGCCATCTTTGATTTAATTCACCCAGGATGGATCTCTTTCAGTAATTCTATCAATGTATCATTGCATCTCCCTGGCACTGATTAGGATACTTGTCCATCCCTAAACTGTTACTAGGGAAATGCAATGCACTGGTTGGCCAAGTCCGACTCACATCTCACACCAAGAGTGGCTGAGGAGAGAGCATAGTGCCTCAGAGTAAAATCATAGTACATTGAAATGTGAAGGATCAGTTAGTGGGCATCAACGTCAGCACACTTATAGGCTAAAAGAGTTCTCACTCATAGACCCTTACTGAAAGAAATACTAAAGTATCCGTTTTAACAAGAAGAAAATCTGCTCAGAAAAAAGGATATTGTTGTTGTTGACTGTTGAATCAATTTTGACTCATAGCAACCCGATAGGACAGTGTAGAACTGCCCAAGAGGGTGTCCTTGGCTGTAATCTTTATGAGAGCAGATCACCGGGTCTTTTCTCCTGAAGAGTTGCTGGATGGGTCTGAACTGCAGACCTTTTGGTTAGCACCCAAGCGCTCAACCATTGTGCCACCAGGGCGTTTAGGAAAAAAACATGGAATACAAGAAACAATATGGAGCATTGAAGAGGATAAAATATTTTACCAAATTAAAGAAACAACTTGAGGTAGACAGGGTAATTGCTCCCCCAAAGATGTTCACATCCTAATCCCAGAACCTCTGACTATGTTGCATTCAAAAGAAACTTTGTGGATATGATTAAGTACATCTTGAGATGGGGATTATCCTGAATTATTCAGGTGAATGGGTTGCTGTCACAATGGTTCTTCATAAGAATGAGACAAGAGGGCTGAGAAGAGAGAAGATGAGAGGCAACTGGCTTTGAAGATGGAAGTAGGGACCATGAACCAAAGAAAGTAGGTAGCCTATAGAATCTGCCCTAGGCAAGGAAATTGATTTTCTCCTGAAGACCTCAGAAGGAATTGATTTTGCACCTTGATTTTAGACCCCTGGCCTCCAGAAGTATAAAAGAATACATTTGTGTTGTTTTAAGCCATTAAAGTTGTGATAATTTTCCTATAGCACCAATAAATCAATATACCACCAATTGTAAAACCTAGCTTGCTAGATTTAGTAAATAAACACGTGGATTAAATAATTTGTTGTTTATCTGAAATTCAAATTAAACTGGGCTTTCTACGTTTCATCTGACAACATCAGAAAAAAACATAACCTTCAAGAATTTTTTAAATTATGTTGATAAGAAAATTATCGTGCAAAAAACTTACAGCAAACAGTAATAAAATGAAAGGAGGTATTTGCTGGACAGCTGAAGTGACAATGTAAGTATTAGTAGAATTCCCAATGCTTCTGGTAAAATGGCAGTTTTATTTTATGGGATGAAGTGGATTTGTGTAGAGTGGAAGAGATCTTTCCTCCATTCAAAAGAAATTCAGAAAAAAGATTCCCTGAAGTGATGCATAATCTGGTAAGTGAAGAGTGATAAAGATGTAGATTTACAATGAGGGAATTTATTTAGTCTCAGTTGTAGTTTCCTCATCTGTAAAATTATTGTTGTTAGGTGTCATCAAGTCAGTTTCAACTCATAGCCACCCTACAAGACAGAGTAGAACTTTCCCAAAGGGTTTCCAAGGAGCTATTGGTGGATTTGAATTGTTGATCTTTTGGTTAGCAGCCGAGCTCTTAACCGTTGTGCCACCAGGGCTCCATCTGGTAAAATAGGGACAAAAATAATACTTCCATTCCTTATTGGGATGCTGTGGTGATTAATAAGGAAATGTGTATAAAGTGAACTACTGCTGAGTCAATGATAATCACTAAATAAACGCTTAGCTGTAATTATCATGACATCTACAAGCAGACAGTGACACAATTATGTCTATAAACACAATACCTTCTTTATTTGGGCCACTGATAATTCCTAATATGTTTCGACCAATTATGTTTAATTGACCCGTGTTTTTTTTTTTTTTTTTTTTTTAGACAACATAGGCAATTTTTCTTCCTTGGTCTCAATGTTCTGCATACTTCCTCTTGGATTTCACTCAAAGATCATTTTATATTAAGAAAAGGATTATCTTATATTTAAATGCTACTTTCCACACATATATAAACCCCTTCTATTCCCCCTCCATTGAAAATCAAATAAAATTGTGCCCTGAGTTACCTACTCCCAGGATTAACTACATTGCAGGCAGCTGTGTATCTCACTTTTAGCATTATTGTAATAGGTGTATTTCCTCAAAATGACATCATTACTTGAAAGGTAAAGTAATTTTATTATTTTACTGTTTTATTAATTTCAATAATGTTTTTATTTTACCAATATACTGCCAAAAAAGAGATTACTGAGGTTTTATTTATTTATTTATTTCTAAAACTGGAATGATTAAGCCCGTAGATTGTATTGGTGTCATAAATTCGGCATTTAAAAAAATTTTTTTTTTAATTATTAGTTTCAACGGTGAAGTATCTAAGTTCAGTGTAAGTAAGATAGTATGTCTCTACCTGAAAAATCATAACATAAGCTTTTTTATGATCTGGTAAAGAATCTGAACTGGCATATTTTTCTTGAAGATGCCACTGCTATTATTTATGTTCTGTGCAGCTACTCTTACACACAGCTTGGTGGGAGCAAGGCTGCTGAGCTGAATGATCACAGAAACACGGTTCTTCATGATTTATTAAGTTATTTTAATAGCACTGCTAACTCTGCTATGAAATTTATTTGTTTTAGAAGACTTACTCATTAATGTATTATTCTAATTTACTAAAAGTATAAACATTTGGAGTATATTCTTCTTTCATTAAAATAAAGGAATCTTTATTTTTGAGTAATTATAGAGCAAAAAAGTGAATTAATAGTGGCTCCAACTCTCCCATTTTGTAGTTAAAGAAACCAAGCCACTGGTAGATGAGGAAGCTTTACTCATTTGCAATGTGATTCTTGGCGAGCCACATTTAAAGATGTAGCATTTTCATCTACATTAGTTCTATGTTGAATAGATTTTTGAGTTTTGCTGATGATTAATTTTATTTAAACAATTTAAATGTGTTAAAATATGCCACAAACCATTAAGGTTGTTTTACTTTCTAAAATGTATATCATTATCATAAACACGTATCATTTATATTATATTACAAAAGGTACTATATAAGACATATATCAGTATAATTATTACCTTCCCTTTTCCTTGAATATCTGTGACATTTTCTACCTTTTTAACATGTCTTTATAAATTCTAAAGGGAAAGGATACACCGACTGTATATATTTTTATACAGATTTTATAGTCAAAAAATATTTCTATAGCTTTCTCTGGCTCTATTTTTATTTTTTATGTTGAGACAATGACCAATTCTGGAATCAGATACAAGAACATATTTAAAGTGAATCTGAGCCTTCAACACATGAGTAAAGACCAGCTGGCCTCTAAGAACAACATGAAATGTGTGTGTGTACATTCAGCCCATGTGTGTAATATATATACATGTAACATATTATTTATAATACATACATAATTTTCTAAATTCAATGATTCTACAGAGTCAAGAAAAGGAAGCTTGACTTACTTCACATTAATGCATGTTTTCTAGCTTCATGGGGGCTTAGATTATTTTCTATTGGGCTTTCTTGTCCACTGCATTAAAAGAAAAAAAATCAGGGACTAATTTGCTAAGCCACAAAGCCTGACCCTACTCAACACATTTTAAGCTGTGGATATGCTGCATATGAAAGAAAGACATGAATGAAGATGTGAACACTTCCTTTGGGTTATAAAACTCCTGGTAGAATGTAGATTCCTTTCTTGAAATGAATGCTATTATGTATGTAGGTGTGTAAACATTATACACACAAATGTCTGTATAATAGACTTGTACAGAGCTTAGTGTGTGCATTTTACCACGCATTTTTATATGGTCTAATGGTAATTCTTTCTATCATAACCTGTTATTATATTTGAAATCATTGTTTGCCTTGAGCACCTGGTTAATCTTTTGCTTAAATTCTCCATCAGCCAGGTGTCCTCTTTCGGACCACATAAAGATTGGACCTCGTTTAAGTGTGGAATAATCCTGTTGCTTCTATCTGAGAGTGAATGAGCTCAGGATTAGATCAGATAAAACACACTCAAGCTAAAGTGCACAAGGTGGATTATGCAAGAAAAGAGGATTTAGTGAAGAACGGATCCACAACTTTTTGTTAACACAGAGAATGGTGGCTTTTGTAAGCAACATTTGTGGAAACTCAACTGGAGCTTTAAAAGCTATGTCTTTTGTTGTACATTTCTCTGCATACATTTGTTTTGTAGTTGGGAGTGCTAACTTTGGAAGCCATGCTGGGCTGAGACTCATGCTCATTTTGCCTAATGAAAGGCTAAGGTTGTACTTTTACTTATACATTCTTGTTTTGTCTTCTTTGAAGTTTATTAAGCTCTCCTGAAAGATGTGAAGTTCATTAGGTTGTTATTATCATGCCCACAAATTAAATATCAGTTCCCTGGGGAGTGATAAGCTTCAAGTATAAGCTATACTTAACTATAACATTTACTTAATTTTTAACATATTGCTTCTTGTTCTTAATAATTAAAAAAAAAAAGTTAACACCCAAAAAAAGGTCTACTAGGATACATTCTGAATTCAATTTCATACTTGTTCAATTATTGTTCTATTGCATCTTCCCAAAGTTACAAGTAATATATTTATAGCTGTCAGGTACATATAGGCAAGGGATTTCTTTAAGTATTAAGGTAAGGGTTTGCACTAGAGCTTCTAAATATTGTAATACTGTGCAATTCTCTGAGCTAAAGTTGTTTCTACACTCAGTTGCATGTTCTCTCACCTCCCAGCTGCCAGGCATTATGCTGAAATGATCCTATGTGTTCATAGGTGACATCTTTAGTCCCAACATTTTTATTTTAATGTATGAACCTTCCAAATGGGGAGGAAAAAAGACTTTTTATTCCATCCATTGGTTTTAGTTACTGATAGAACCTATCACCGGCAACCCTAGTTTAGGCATTAAAAGATGATCAAGTCCATCCCACTCAGTTATTTCTACTTTACTATAATTAATTTTTAACTATGTGTTCTCTCCTCAATCAATTTATGAAATATTGAACGTCAGTGAGTACAACTCATACCTGCTTTTATCTATAAACCATGTGTTAAGCTTACTGAGTGTTTTTGTTAATGCTGTACTTAAAACTGGTGATTAAGTAGATGTGGCCAGAAAGCAGACAATGCTTGAAGTCTGGAAATAAAAAATTATTTGGAATAATCAATTTTTGGTTGAAAGTATATTTTAATATAAATGAGTTCTCAAGAATGAGCCTAGCAACCATGTCTTTTCTTCGTATTTCATTCCCAGTGAAGAACTGGAAAAGCATATTTACGATTCCATGGACATAACACATGCTCAGACGTAGGAACAGAGGTAGCCTTACTCTTATCATAATATGATATGATTTAAAGTATAAAGAAAGGTCTGTTTACTGCAAAATACCTCCCCCCAGAACACCACAGATCTTCAGTTTTTACCAAGAGAACCTTTTATTAGATATGCAAAGTCTGGTGAGTCTTCTCTTAAAACATCTTAAAATTGGAGTCATAAATGAAAAAAACTAACAAATTGTAGTAGTGGAGGGTGATAATAGATTAATAATTCATTGAATGTTTATAATTTATTATATGTAATATTGTATTAAACCAAAAACCAAATGCACTGCTGTCGAGTCGATTCCAACTTATAGTGATCCTATAGGACAGAGTAGAACTGCCCCATTGAGTTTCCAAGGAGCACCTGGCAGATTTGAACTGCCAACCTCTTGCTTAGCAGCTGGAGCACTTAACCACTACACCACCAGGGTTTAGGTGATGAATAAACATAAAATAGCTCAACTACTGTAGGAGAATATGGGAGAATGTTTTTGTCCTCAGTGAAAGGGATAGGCTACTGGCACACTTATTTGGATTTTGGATAATTCACTGGGCGACTTTTCCAGGTAAATACTACCATGGTTTTGATTAGTTACCAGGAAATATGAGCCAAATTTATAGTCTAGGTCTTTAACGCTATAGGAACATTTAACATGCATTTTTTTTGCGAGCTACATTTTTCCTTCAACCAGATTCCTCTAGCTATTTACTTTAGTTTTTTGTATTGTAAGTATTTATGTAAGGTCCTTTAAATCCTCTGTGGAATTGAACAGGAAATAAATACAAAAACAATGCTATAAATTCTCAATATCTCTATTGATTTATTTTATTTGCTCTTGATACTTAAAATTTTTACTACATTTTACTAAGTGCGATTTGTGTATATTTTTCCTCTTGACTTTAAATATACGGCAGTTCATCCAGAGAGTTGAATAAGCTTTTATATACACTTGCTGAAATTTAACCACAGTTTATATTGGTGGCTCTCAAAGAATAGTTAGTTGCTTAAGTGGTTCACAAGTTTGTCTGCTTATGAAGAAAAATTGGTTGTACAATTTTGTTCACATACATTTCAGAAAACTGAATAAGAAAATTGATTAGCATTATTAGAACAGTCCTAAACCAGTGCCGTCGAGTATAACAGTCCCAGCGCCTACTAAATAACTTTTACTTTGTTAAAGGTTGTGAGTGTAGTGCAAAGAACGTGTTTATCAGTTTATCTCAGCTTCATGTATTTATCAGGAAGCAGCTCTTGGTTAAATTTTTTCCATATTGTTTTATATTATTTTTCACATATGTTACATTTGTATTTTTTATTGTAACTATTAGGTTAAATCATATTCCCAATTGATATATTTTTAAAAAGTATCAATTACACAAAAGTGGCCCACTGAAGAGTAAATGTCATGAAAATCAAATAGCAGTATTTGGAATAATGTCATAATTTAAAATATTGAACAATAGCCCAGTGAAATTATAAAATGTAAAACTATTCATGTGTAGGAAAGAAGCCATGGCAATGCAATGGTTAAACTTTTACCTGCTAGAGCCCACCAAGTGGCTTTGTGGTAGAAAGACCTGGTGGTCTGCTCGCATAAAAATTGCAACCTACAAAACTCTATGGGGCAGTTCTACTTTGTCAGATGGGGTCACTAAACCAAAACCAAACCCACTGCCGTTGAGTCGATTCGGACTCATAGTGACCCTATAGGACAGAGTAGAACTGCCTGATAGAGTTTCCAAGGAGCGCCCAGTGGATTCGAACTGCTGACCTCTATGGTTAGCAGCCATAGCACTTAACCACTACGCCACCAGGGTTTCTATGAGTCAAAAATAGTCTCAACAGCACCCAATAACAACAGAACATGTATGTAGGAACAAGAGAAAGTATCATGAAGTCTTTGAAGAAACCAGAACAGGAAATGTGGCCTGTGATATCTGAAAACTGGATTTCATCCAGTTAGCTGGGAATGATCCTAATATCTGCTATGAATCGTGATCAAATAGTGTCAAAAAGCTATGAAGATTTTTATGCCATTTACAAAAGCACAATGACCCCTCTGGTAAAACAGTCAAGTTTCTCCAGAGTGATAACCAAATCATGCTCTTCTGTATGAAATTGAGGAATTTTTCTGCTAAAAGAGAAAATGATCAAAATTTACTCTTGCCTTACAGCAAAACCATTTGTAAGTCACACGTCACCAAGGAGCTTATAAAACCATCTGCAAAGTGACGAGTATTATGCTTAGAAGAAAGTAAGGTGAATTTCTTTGACCAAATGACACTGTTGGACTTTGTATATCAATAGCACACAATGGGAGGAGAAATACTACCTTGGGTGGGCATGATGAGATTTTGACTTAGAGTTGGATGAATCCTCTCTGTACAGGGTGAGAATCTGCTCTTAATATATGTGCAGGGAAAGACATATACTCAGTATTTAGAAAATTCAATATTCATCTCTGAACATTTACAGAAGAAGGAGTTTTTTTTGTATGAGCCATGATTAGATTGAGGAGGGTGCATTGGCTCAGTTTGGAGGGAGTACTGCAATCTGTGCATGGAGAAAGGGCATTGCTCGATGAATAAAGCAGCATTGCCAATCAACATTCTGCTTTGCCCACATACTGCTTTATTCACAGAGACCAAGTGGTGGTTAACAAAATGCCTCCTGATTTTGATTTAGTGCTGAAGGAAATGGTGATGATTGTGGTATAATGATGCTAGACATTTAAGAGACCCTGTTAAAAGCCAGATTTTTATACTGCCTCATCAGAATTATTGCTAGAACCTTCCTAATTAGTTTACAAAATCATTCTTGACTCACCGTAATATGAGAATTGTCACACTTTTCCTCCAAGTGACTCAATAATAAATACTTCAGCTTTGTGGGACATAAGTTCTCTGTCACAACTAATCATCTCTGTCATCGTAGCAGGAAAGCAGCCATAGACAATACATAAACAAATAAACATGTCTGTGTTCCAATAACACTTTATTTACAAAGATAGGTGGTGGGCCAGATTTGGCTCATGGGCTATATATATACATACAGTCTGCAAACTCCTGCTCAATCTGCTACTTCTTTCAGGGAGATTAACGTGATGTGAAAGTTTAATCACAGCATATCTCTATTTAAAATCCTTCAAAAGTTTCTTGCTTTTTCATTTTAAGGCTTAAACTTTTGAAGAGAACTTCAAAGATCTGCAGAAGGTGCCCTCGAGTCCTTGGCTGAGTACCAATCAGTGCATGTGTGTGAGGTAACAACCTGAGATGAAGGAAAGAACTGTACTCAAAAGGACTAGAGGAAAAAATCCATAGAGATCACAAAGGCTGGGGAGAGTGCCTGTACCCATCAGAAATATGAGTGAAAAATTCTAAGTTATAGGGCTTTGGGTAGTGTACTCAGAAGGATTGGCCTCAATAATGAGGCAAAACTATCCTCAAATTCAAATTTGTTCTAGTACTGCATAACAAAAGCAAAAGCAAAACCTGTAAGAATTAAGCTATTCCCAAGTAACTTCCCATAACAAACCTTAACAACAGAGTAGTATTTATAACATCTGGTATTAAAAAAAAAAAAAAAATCAGGCAGTCAAAGAAAACAAATATGACCCATAATTAGGAGAAATATCAATGAATTAAAATTTACAGAGAAATGACAGAGATGACATAATTAGTAACCAAGGATATTAAATCAGCTATTATCATTGAATTACATACTCAAGAAGCTATTTGAGAGACTTAACATGTTAAGTAGAGACATATAAGGAAGATCCAGTTGATCTATAGAGAAAAAAACTACAATGCGTGAGATGAAATATACGCTGTACAAGTTTAAGGGCAAATTAGACATTGTAGAAAAAAATTAACGAATTTGAAGACACAGTATCAAAGGGAAATAAAAACGAAGCTCTGAGAGATAAAAGACCAAAAGAAGAGCAATGTGACAGTCACCTGTACATACAACATCAGGAATTCTAATATACATATAATTGGAGTATCCTAAAAAAAAGGAAGGAGAGGTGAGAACAGAATAAATATTTGAAAACATAATGGCAGAAAAATTTCCAAATATAATGAAAACTATAAACCCGTAAATCAAAAAGTCCAAAGAATTCCAAGCATGAGAAACATGAACACTACACCAAAGCACATTTTAGCCAAATTGCTTAAAACTAACAGTAAAGTGAAAATCTTAAAAGCAGAGGGAGTAAAAAGACATTATGTACATAGGGACAAAAAAATATGACAGCAGATTTCAATTTGGAAACAATGCAAGTCAGAAGACAATGGAGCAATGTACTGAATGGGGGAAAAATATATGAGAAAACAAAATTGTGAAACTAGAGTTCTTGGCCCAGTTCAAATATCTTTCTAAACAAAGGTGAGGTAAAAACACTCTCAGACATGCACAAGCTAAAAGAATCTATCACCAGCAGACTTGAACTACAAGAAATGTTAAGAGTTGTCCTTCAAGCAGAAGGAAAATTTTACTAGATAGAAATCTGAATATAAACAAAGAGCACCAAAAAATGGTAATTATGTGACTAGATATAAATACTTTTTTCATTATTAGTTAAATCTCTTTAAAGCAAAAATAATAACAAGGTCTTGTTGGATGTATGACATATATAGAAGTAAAACAAATAGCAAGTTAGCACAAAGGCTGACAGAAGCGGAGAAATGCTGTTGTGAGGTTCTTATATGTACTTTTGTGAGGTTTTTATGTTATATGTGAAGTGGTATGAATTGGCTGGAAATTTTTCAAAATTAATGACATATACCAAACCACAGATCCAGGAAATTCAGAAAACGTCAAGTAAGAGAGATACCAAAAACTGACACCTAGACATATAATATTGCGAAAATCAAAACAGAGAAAATCTTGAAAGAAAAAGATAAACAAAACAAAATCCTTACCTACAGGGGAACATCATGAATAAGAATGATATTGAACTTCTCTTCAGAAATCATATATTGTGGGTTGAATTGTGTCCCCCAAAGGCATATTTTAAAGTCCTATTCATAGTGGTTAAAAGTTGGAGGTTTGAATCCACCAGGTGCTCCTTGGAAACCCTGTGGGGCAGTTCTACCCTGCCCTATAGGGTTGCTATGAGTCAGAATTGACCGGATGGCAGCAGATTTTGGAATTACTGGTACTTGTGAATGTGACCTTATTTGAAAATATAATCTTTACAAATGTAACAAGTTAAGACAAAGTCATATTGGATTAGGGTTGACCCTTATCCAATCACTGGGGTCCTTATAAGATGAGAGAAATTTGGAAACGGACAGAGACACAGGGAGAACACCATGTGATAATGGAGGCCAAGAATGGCGTCATGTCTTCATAACCAAAGGGCTGCCAAGGATTGCCGGTAACAACCCAGGCTAAGAAGAGGCAAGGACAGATCCTCCCTTAGAAACTTCACAGAGCATATGGCCCTTCTTATACCTTGTTTTCAGACTTCTGGTCCCCAAAACTGTTCTTGTTGCTGTTCTTAGGTGCTATCGAGTTGGTTGTGACTCATATCGACCCTACAGGACAGAGTAGAACTGCCCCCTAGGGTTTCCAAGGAGAGGCTGTTAGATTTGAAGTGCTGACCTTTTGGGTAGCAGCTGAGCTCTTAACCACTAGACCACCAGGGCTCTTCCAGAACTAAATGACTAATTTGTTTTATAAGAATCAGCACAAAGCTGGTTCCTATGAAGTGCTGGTTAAAGATGTCCAAATGTCCAACATTTCCAAGCTGCTGTACCACTCCATCATCTCTAACACTGACTACTCCTTGTCCCCTAAGTACTCCCCCTCCGATCTTTGGGTTCCCTAGTTCAATGCAACATCTCGCAGAACTTATGAACCATGTAAAGAAATTGGCTCACACATGGTTGTAGAGGCTGGCAAGTCTCAAATTCACACATCAGGCATAGGCTACTCCCTGGCCTCAGTCTCTGCCCTAAAGCTCACTGCGCCATCTCCTGTGGGTCTCTCCTTCCTTGGTGGTGGTGAGCTTTTCTCTCCGCTCGGGAATTGGCTCTCTTTTAAGGCAAAACTGACCAGTCCCCTTGGTGGGCCACAATTATCTCATTTGCACAGTCCCATCCAATCACCTGGGTGGGAGTTATAAGACTATGGCGAGAAAAACCATATTAAGTAATTCACTATACCACAAGGACTGTGAGAGAATAGATTTTTATTGTTTTAAACCACCAACTTTATGGTAATTTGTCACAATAGCCCAGCAAGCTACCATACCAAGCTAGCAAGAAGAGAATAGAGTAAAATCTTTAGCACTGAAAGAAAGAAAAACAAAATAAAACTCACCAACCTAGAGTTCTGTATCCAGTGAAATTATCCTTTAAAAATGAAGGAAAAATAAAGACTTCATTCAGACAAAAATTTAGGGAATTTTTGACCACTAAACCTGAGTTGAAAGAAATCATTTAACACTTGAAATTCACTAAATACAACTCATCGTATTAACAGACAAAACAAAAACCACATGATCATTTCAGTAGGTGCAGAGAAATGATTTGACATAATCCATCATCCATTCCTGATTCTAAAAAGTAAAAAGACTCTCAGCAAATTAAGACTATGCCTTCAACCTGATAAGATTTACATAAAACCTGCAATTAACACCATACTGAATGATGTTTGCCATAATCAGGAACAAGGCAAGGATGTCCACTTTTACCACCTTTTTTCACTATTGTACTGAATGTTGGATCCAAGGCAGTAAGTCATTCAAACCGGAAAGGAAGAAACAGATTGTCTTTATTCATATATTTCCGGACCATCTGTGCAGAAAATCCGGTGGAATCTACAGTAAAAATTAATAGAACCAAGAAGCGAGTTTAACAAAGTGAAAGGTACAAGATCAATATGCTGTTAGGTGCTGTTTTGGTTCTGACTCAAAGAGACCTCAAGTACAATAGAAAGAAATGCTTCCCTGTCTTGCGCCATCCTCACAATTGTCGCTATGTTTGAGCCCGTTGTTGTGGCCGCTCTGTCAATCCATCTCCTTGAAGGTCTTTCTTTTTTTCACTGACCCTCTACTTTACCAAGCATGATGTCCTTCTCTGGGAACTGATCCCTCCTGATAACATGTCCAAAGTACATGAGATGAAGTGTCACCATCCTAGCTTCTAAGGACCATTCTGGCTGCACTTCTTCTAAGATAGATTTGTTCATTCTTCTGGCAGTCTGTGGTAAATTCAATATTCTTCGCCAACATCATAATTCAAAGGCATCAATTTTTGGTGGTCTTCCTTATCCACTGTTCAGCTTTTGCATGCATATGAGGCAACTGAAAATACAATGGCTTGTGTTAGGTGCACCTTAGTCCTCAAAGTGACATCCTTCTTTTTTTTAATATTTTTTAAAAAGCTTTTATTTTTTTGCAGCAGATTCGTCCAGTGCAATACATCATTTGATTTCTTGATTGTGGTGTTGATTGTGGATCCAAGTAAAACGAAATCCTTGACAATCTCAATCTTTCCCCATTTATCAGAAGACACTCGGAAACTTGCTCTTGAATGTAGAGTAGCTAAAGCAAATGGAAGAAATTATTAATTAAAAGAGCTGAACAGATTTCAAAGCATGACTTGAGAAAACAAAGTAGTATAATAAAACGTGCAAAGACCTGGAGTTAGGAAATCCAAAGAGAAGAACACACTTGGCATTACTCAGGTTGAAAGAACTGAAGAAAAAAATTCAAGCTCTAGTTGCAATATCGAAGGATTTTATCGGAGAAATATTGAATGACACAGAAAGCGTCAAAAGAAGATGGAAGGAATACACAGAGTTGTTATACCACAAAGAATTTGCTGATGTTCCACCACAACAGGAGTTAGCATATGATCAGTATCTGATGGTGTTGGAAGAAGTCCAAGCTGCACTGAAGGCGCTGTCTAAAAATAGGGTTACATGAATTGATGGGATACCAACTGAGATGTTTCAACAAACAGATGCAGCTCTGGACGTTCTCACTCGTCTATGCCAAGAAATTTGGAAGACAGCTACCTGGCCAACCCACTGGAAGAGATCCATATTTGTGCCCAGTCCAAAGAAAGGTGATCCAGCAGAATGTGGAAATTATCAAACAATATCACTAATATCACATGCAGGTAAATTTTGCTGAAGATAATTCAAAAATGGTTGTAGCAGTATATCGACAGGGAACTGCCAGAAATTCAAGCTGAATTCAGAAGAGGGTGTGGAACAAGGGATATCATTGCTTATGTTAGATGGGTCTTGGCTGAAAGCAGAGAATACCAGAAAGATGTTTACCTGTGTTTTATTGACTATGCAAAGGCATTCGACTGTGTGAATCATAACAAATTATGGGTAACATTGCGAAGAACGGGAATTTTAGAACACTTTATTGTTCTCATGAGGAACCTGAACATAGACCAAGAGACAGTCTTTTGAAGAGAACAAGAGGATGCTGCATGGTTTAAAATCAGAAAAAGTGTGCATTGGGGTTGTATCCTTTCAAAATATTTATTATATCTGTATGATGAGCAAATAATTTGAGAAGCTAGGCTATATGACAAAGAATGTGGCATCAGGATTGGAGACAGACTCATTAACAACCTTCGATATGCAGATGACACAGCCTTGCTTTCCGAAAGTGAAGGGGACTTGAAGCACATACAGATGAAGATGGAAGACCACAGCCTTCAGTATGGATTACATGTCAACATAAAGAAAACAAAAATCGTCACAAATGGACTAATAAAAATCAATGTACACAATTTAATTGAATTTCCATATACTAAAAACCAAAAATTAAAAAATTGAAATAGAAAGAACCATGACACTTGAAATAGTGTGAAAAATACATAGGGATGAATCTGACAAAAGGTGTGGAATACCTGTATACATTGAAACCTATAAAAAAAATTACCGAAATTCAGTAAAGATTACCTAAATAATGAAAAGACATACTGTGTTAATTCATCAGAAAATTCAATGGTTATTAAGATGGAAATCATTCCCAAATTATTATTTAAATTTAATGCAATCCCCCCCAAAAATGCCAGCATGGCTATTTTGTAGAATTCGACAAGCTTATTTCAATATTCATATTGAAATGAAAAAAACTCAGAATAGGCAAAACAACTTTAAAAAAGCTTCTTAAAACTAAACAACAGGTTAGCTTAACTAGTAAAGAGCGCCTTGAGCACTGTGTTCTTTAAAGATCTGGCATCAAACTGACAACAGCAACTCTAAAGATAAGAAGCTTAGGGGGTACTGAGTTTGTCTTAATGGGGGAGAAACAACTCAGAAGGGGTGAGAATAGTTGCACAACGTGAAGAATGTAATCAACGTCACTGAGTTTTGGATGCAGAAATTGTTGAATTGGCGTGTGTACTAATGTGTATATTCTCAACAGCAACAACAAAAATAAAATAAATTAAAAAAAAGAGAAGTTGGAGAACTAACAGTACCTGATTTCAAGGCTTCTTATAAAGCTACAGTTTTTAACATAGTCGTGAAGATAGACAAATAGACGAATGGAACAGAAAAGAGAGTCCAAGATACCCCCATACACATAGAATCAGTAGATTTCATTTCTGGTGCAAAAACCATTCAGTGGAGAAAGAACAGTCTTTCAGCCAATGAAAACTGGAAACTTGGATTTCTATAAGCAAAATAATGAACTTGAATCCATATTTCATGCCTCATAAAATTTTAACTCAAATTGAATAACAGACCTTGATGTATATACTAAAATTATAAAAGTTCTAGAAGAAAATATAGGATAAATCTTCGTGACCTTAATTTATACATTTTCTTAGACAAAACAATAAAGGCATGATCCATAAAAGAAAAAAAATAAGAATTTCATCAAAATTTAAGTCATCTTTTCTTTGAAATACACTGCTAAGAGAATTTAAAAAAGGCAAGTCACAGACCGAGAGAAGATGTATTCAAATTACATATTTGATCATGGATTTTTATTCAGAATAGATGATGAAACCTCAAAACTCAATAAGAAAACAAACAACTAAATTATAAAAAACACTCATATATGTTAACAGATACTACACCAAAGAAGATATATGCATGGTAAATAAGAACATTAAAAAAAAAATGCATCATTTTCACTACGGAAATGTTAATTAAAACCGTAATGAGATATCACTATACATCCACCAGAATGTCTAAAATTAAAAAGATGAATCATACTTAGTATTGATTGGTATGAATGTGGAGCAGCTGGCACACTCATTCACTGCTAGTTGGAATGAAAAATGGTACAACCACTTTGGAAAACTTTTTGGAAATTTCTTAAAAAGTTACACGTAACCTACCATATGACACAGCCCTTCCACTACTATTTACCGAAGAGAAATGAAAGCCTACGTTCATTCGAAGACTTGTACATGAATATTCGTATCAGCGTTGTCTGCAGGAACTCCAAACTGAAAACAACCTAAATGTCCATCAACACGTGACTAGATAAACAAATAGGGTTTATCCACAGACTGAATATTGCACAGCAATAGGAATGAGCTAGTAATACATAACATAACAGGCATGAAGCTCAAAATAATTAAACAGAACATACTGTATAATTCCATTTCTATAAAATTCTTCAAAATGCAAACTATTCAATAGTGACAGGAAGCAGGGTAGTGATTGCCTATTTAGGGTGGAGGCATAGAAGGACAGTAGGGGGAATTACAACTGAGTTAGACAAAATTACCCTGATGGCATAGTGGTTAAGAGCTACATCTGTTAACCAAAATGTTGGCAGTTCAAATCCACCAGGCACTCCTTGGAAACCTTATGGGGGCAGATCTACTCTGTCCTTTAGGGTTGCTATGAGTTAAATCGACTCGATGGCAACGGGCCAGAATTTTGGGGGGTGATGGATATGTTCATTATCCTGATTGTGGTTTGGGTTTCATAGGTACATTCTGGTGATAAAACTTATCGAAGAGCATTCTTTAAATATCCACGGTTTATTGTATGTCAGTTACACTACAATTAATCTATTAGAATAAAAAAAGAAAGCGAGAAAAAGGAAAGAAGAAAGTCCCTGTTCTCAAGGAGCTTTCAATTTTGACTTTTTTGGGGAGCGGTTATATGGCTTTGCAATGGTTTCTGAGCAAAGACATTGTAATTAAATAACTGCATTTTTTAATGGCAAATAAAAGCATTTGTCAGTTTGACAGACAGAGATCCCTTTTTGTTTAGTTATGCACACTCTCTGTCAAAGCCTCTCACATGTCTGGTATTTCTAATGAAAACATAGTTGGCCTTCTGAGAAGATAAACATATACACACAAACATGGTATGTTCAAACTATCGCCCTGAGGTAGATTTTGACCTTTCCCTAGTAGATAAAGTTCTGTAGGTCTCACCTGCTACAAACTTCATGTCAGGTATAAGAATTTAGCATTTGAGACTTTACCAGAGAATCAAATCTGACGTCATAGTATGTTGAATTCAAGATATATTTTGTTTTTTCTACTTTATAAGTCTTTCCAGTGAGAGGTGATTTGTATCACTGTTGTGGCTTTTAGATACTATGTGGAACAGAGCTAACCCTACGAAGGGTTGTAAGTTATTTATTCACTTCACTTATTTTATTTTACTTTTTTCATTTGCACATTGACTCATTTATTTCCTCAATAAACTCATGAGAGAAGGTTACTGTTCTAATGCTCCCATCTTCCTTTGCTATTTTTACTCTCGCTGCAACTTCTATTCTCCTCTTCTGATGTTCTTATCTCATTGTTTATGTAATGTTGATCCCAAAGCTATCCAAACTAGAAAAAAGGAAGCTTCAAATGCTTCACAGGGTTGAAAAGAATCTATCCCTTTCCTTCCTCCCTTTCCCCGGTGCACACTTGGGTTGTCATAACTATCTATGCTTTTTTCAGTACCCAAAAAATGGCCAGCTCTCAGAGCGACTCCACTATCTCCTTCAAGGAAAAAATGGTTATAGGGCAGAAATGTCCCAAGAGGAAGCATAACCCCAAAGCTCAGGCAGAAAATAGGCTCTGCCTAGTGGGGTCATGGAAACCCTAGTGGTGTAGTTGTTAAGAGCTATGTCTGCTAACCGAGAGGTTGGCAGTTGGAATCCAGCATGCGCTCCTTGGAAACACTATGGGGGTAGTTCTACTCTGTCCTTTAGGGTCACTATGAGTCGGAATTGACTCGACGGCAACGGGTTTGGTTTGGGTTTTTTTAGTGGGATTATAGTAGATCCAAGACCATTCACTAATTTGCTGATGGCTTGAACTGCCCAAGTAACCTAGACCAAGAGAAGAAACTGTTTTCAGAGACAGCAGTTTGGTATTGGTCATTATTCCTGCTGAATCCAGGTTGTTGGCCATAGGTCAGGAAAAAGCATAGTGGACTTGATCTTGTAGATTTTGATGGCCTACTTACTCTCCCCCCAACAGGTAAATATGGGATGCAAAAAAAAAACAACCAAACCCATTGCTATTGAGTTGATTTTGACCATAATGACACTATAGGATGCAGTGACTGGAAATTAGTATTTCAAAAGGCCTGGGCCAAGGGAATTCAAGCTGCTGGGAAAGAGAGCACTTGTGAAAGATGAAAGAAAATGGTGAATTATAGAAGCTATTCGAGTTTCAAAATTTCTCTTTAAACCATAAAAAACTGAGAAACTAGCAAAATACGTACTGATGGCAGGGCTTTTAACGTCAACTGTCCAGTTCCCTGCTAATGAGCTTTCTGTATTATATAAAACAAAACCACATTCGGAGAGAAAGCTCTCAAAATTTCCGTTGTTCCTTTGGATCAGGAGGCAAGTTTAACAATTTCTTCACAAGCACAATCAAGACATATCATCAATATTGTACTCATGGAGGGATTTCTTTTTTAATCCTCGCTTCCAATTCTACTATTTCAAATTTATTTCTATTACATCTCCTTGAAAACGAGAGGGTCTTTTGTCCTGTGCAAGGCTGACGAGATGTTGGTGCAAATATATAGGCCCAAATTGTAATTAGTAAGGCAGTGATTATATTCAAATTCCTACATTGGCTAATAAGACTCAGCTTTGTGCCAAAATCCTTTGTGTATCAATAAAAACAAGTAGGTAGAGAAATTGCAGGAAAAATTAATTATATCTACGTAGAAGCATCTGCTTGTTTTTTGTAATTAGCCTGAGCAGGGGAGTTCTTGCAGATGAGTAGTGCTATCTTCCAGGAATTGACTATCTTTTGGGAAAATGACAGTGTAGGAAAACAGACAAAAAAAAAAGATTTTTATCTTGCCAAACTGTAGATCCTTCATATTTAGAAAGCTCTCATAGCACACCTTGCCAAAAGTTTCCTTTATCTTGGCTAAAACCTGATTCTTTCCAATGCAACCTGCTAAAGCATTTGTTTCCTTTTCTGTTTTCTTGTGTCCTTAAAAAACCCAGGGCTAACAAGGCATCAAAAATGCTAGAGAAACAGATTGCTAAGTATTTTGGGAAGCTTCAGGACAAAAAGTACTCTGTTAAAAATATAATTATTAGTAATATATCCTGATGTACACTCACATAGATTTCATTTATATATTATAGATACTGTTATTACTAATATATACCTAATATATTACTAAACCCACCCACTGCCATCGAGTCATTTCTGACTCATAGCAACCCTATAGGACAGAGTAGAACTGCCCTGTAGAGTTTCCAAGGAGTGCCTGGTGGATTCGAACTGCAGACCTTTTGGTTAGCAGCCGTAGCACTTAACCACTATGCCACCAGGGTTTCCATATATTACCAATGCATCATTAATAATATATAACATATACATATGTATATACATTTATAAGCTTCAGGTGTGTTGTTCCTTCCCCCCACTCACCTTCACCACCCACTTCTTTCACAGTATTTCAGAGAAAGTAGAGCCAGTCCTTTAAAGATAAGTTTTGAGTCAAAGCTTATTTCTAGGACCCGTGTGTATCACATAGGTCTTCTCCGAAATGTGCAACTCAGATCCTTTGACAAGTAATGGCTATTTGGTTTCATAGACAAAAATATAAAGCCTGAGAATATATTTGTATAATAATACAGTATAAGTGCAAAACCCTTTTTATAATTTGAAGCTACTGATTTGTGTGTTCTGTGCAGCCTTAGATCTTAAGTGGATATCACATATTTTATTGATATATATGTATACTCAAATGTATATATATTTGTGTATATATATATATATGAATTTGTCTCTTCTCCCAGGGTTAAAACTTTTGCAAAGCTTTTTCCCTTAACACCTATTTCCAATCAGATCTGACAACTACTACACGTTGATTGTAAACATTCCCACAAAGTTAATATAATATTTAAAATGCAATTTTTAAAGGTTAAAATCAAGCCACTGGATATTGAATAACAAATATGAAATGATCTTAAGAATACATATACTTAGGCACCACATTTTAATTTAAGCTTCTGTTATTACAGTAACTCGTCACAAAATGGCTCCCTATTTATGCAATATGTTAGCTGTAATGTTACTTAAGTTGAACAGACGAGTGCCTACTAATAATGTATGTTTACTTCATGAACTTGTGGGCAATTAGATTGTAATTATGTCTTTGTAGGTGCTTTTTACTGACATATAGAGTGCCAGTGCTTTTTAAATGTAATTGCAGTTCTCTGTACCATTTAGCAAAGCTGAAAATTGTTAAAGGTTTGTAAATTACCTACATTTAGACCATAGGCAACTAGGCAAATTACGTGACACTGTCAGTAATGTTACAACATAAATTGGTACCAAGTATAAATTCAAGGTAGACTTTCTTTTCTAAATTAGAATGTTGTTTATAGAGTGCCTTCTTAAAAAAAAAAAAAAAAGGTGCACGCTGCTCATTGACAGGATAGATCAGCCTTTCGATGCACATGAAAAACAGTGAGTGTTCTGGATTAATGTTTTAAAATTGTAAAGCTGTCTAAAATTATGAATTTGGATAGGTATTACAGTACTCAAAGGGCTGTTTGCCCCCGTCATGGCTCCTGACGTTTCGTCTCCAGAAACTACGCAGCAAAGGGCTGGGGAGGGACGGAGGGGGAACTAGCATTAAAAGAGTTTGTTTATTTTTTCTAATCTAATCTCTATGGCCTTGTTCAAGTTATTTAATTCTTGAGTTTCAGTTTTTTTAATCTTTAAGACGAAAAGAATAATAGCCAGCTTCAAAGGGCTACTGTGAGGATTAAAATGGAATAACGAATACCTAAACTCTCAAAAAATGTGAGTTTCCTTAATCTTATATTCTTCTGATACGTGGTTTCATCTGCTATTTAAAAACAAAACTTTTTTTTTTCTTTAGGTTTGACAAAGAATAAGCTTCTCTGAGGCTGTGTTGAATCAGCCAGGGACAGCAAAAAACAGCAAAATTCACACAGATTTACCTCACCCGGTGGGACTGAAGAGACCTAGCCACAATTGTCTACTGAAAAATGTTCACTTTTGCGTCTGCAGCAATGTCCCACAGAGGAGACCAGTCTCCAAAGACCAGCAACGCCAGTTAAGGAAATTAATTTTGAAAGTATTACTCTGTCACTTCGTGCCTTCAGGCCAGTCGCTTATTGATGGCAAGGGTTTAGGTTCGAATAAAACCATTTCACCCATGCAAGCCCTGTCCATTAAACGGAAACGAGCATCTGAGCTTCTCAGCTCAGGGGGCTCCACAGTGCAGAAAGCCATTCATAGAGGGTCGTTTTACTTAAGTGTAAGATTAGAGACAGAGTTCGAGGGAAGACCATTTTCTTAAAGTACAAATAATGAACTAATAATATGATAAAATGCATAAATTTTTTAAAAATCCCCAAATTAATGTTTTAAACTGGGAAATCCTGTAGCTGTGAAGACAGGTACCTAAGAAAGCATCACATGACCTATGTTTAATAGAGGTTTTACTTCTTACTCATTAGGTGACCTCAGGCGTGTCACTTAGCCAGTCACAATTTCCTTTATTTAAAAAAAAAAAAGTAACAATAATTAAGAGCTGTCCTCCCTCCATACAGTTTTAAGTTTATATACAAAATATGAGGAAAGCCTTTATACCTTATTTGATGACTTATTGACTTTTCTTAGACGTTTGGGTCTAGAAGCTTAAAACTTAGATATTATATTTCTCTTTTCTGTAATTTTACCATTTTTTAATCTTGTCTAGAGATATAATTGAATTTTTTTTTTTTTTTTTTGTAGGAGGACGATCAAAGACAGAAGGACCATCACATTAGTACAAGAAAAAGAAGTTTTGTGGAAGTCCTGTAACATGTTGCATGGATTTCCCTACAGCTGAAACCAACAGAGGTTTCTCCTTAGAAAGAATTAAGCTGAACTCAGTTGTTTGGGATTTATGGGAGTTATAGACTTTTTGTTCTGATGGGTCCCTTGGCGACCTCTGAATTTTACTTTGACTCTTAAATCAGATTAATCCTGGAACATCTAATTAACCACATTCAAAATAATATAAATTACTGCCTGTTTTACTCAGTATTCAGAACAAGGTGCGGATATCGTTATATTTTACATGACTAACAATTAGGCCAGCTTTCTCCTGCTCACAGGTAGATTGGAATAAGAATCTTTGATTGATCAGGTCCAGATTAAAGCATCGAGCAGGTTTTGACTCATAGTGACCCTATAAGACAGAACCTCCCAGTATAGTTTCTAAGGCTATAAATCTTTATGAAAGCAGACTGCCACATCTTTCTTCTGCTGGGTGGCTGGTGAGTTTGAACCGCTGACCTTCCCATTAGCAGCCGAGCACTTAACCACTATTCCATCAGGGCTCCTATCCTGTGAAAAGATGGAGAAAAACTGGTCAGTAGAAGGTTGAGGGAAGGGTTAAGTGAGCGGTTAACACATGTATATCCCAGCCTACTAATTATTGAGTGTTTTCTGTGTGGTCTTGGCATTCAGATATAGCTGTGAACAAGACAGGAATGTATCTCCCTTCAGGGACTTACATTCTAATATGAGCTCTCATTCAGTAAGATTCAGATACACCCACAGACATCTACAATATATCACAAAGTGCTATACTGGAAGCAAGCAGAGGGTTATATTGGCTCACAAAAGAGAAGCCTCCAACCTAGATTCTAGAATTTGTTCAGAAAGCATTGGGAGATACTGTGAAGCAGGATAATGACAGTGGGAGTACTGTGGAATCAGTATGGAGAAGATATTAATGGACTGAGGGAACCAGAAGTGTGGAAACAAGTAAGGAAGCTAGGGCAGTTACCCAAGGAGTTGTAGTCACCCAAACAATGACATTGGAAGGAAGAAAGAGAAATGTCCAGGGATATTGAGGAGGTAGAGTTGAGAGCTGCTAGAGACTGATAAGTTGTAGGGACAGAAGGAGATGGAATGCAAAATTTCTGTATTGTTCCTGATTTGGACAACTGAATGGATGGAGGAATGTTCACATAGAGAGTTCAGCAAGAGGTTTAAAGTTTCAGAGATAAGTTTAGGACATTAAATGTGAGATGTCTCTGGAACAACCATGGAGAGATGGCTAAAGTGCAGGACTAGCGCTTAAGAAGGAAAT
Source organism: Elephas maximus indicus (assembly GCF_024166365.1). NCBI lineage: Eukaryota > Metazoa > Chordata > Mammalia > Proboscidea > Elephantidae > Elephas > Elephas maximus. Next base: position 12,007,219 of record NC_064841.1, on the reverse strand, counting down.
TTTGGGTCAGAGTCACAGATCCGATGGCATTCCACATGTCGGTGTGGTACTAGCCGCGGGGTGGTTGGGGTTAAGCATAGAGTATATAGAAGTGAGAAGAGAAGTGGGATAAGGAAAGCCCCCTCGGCAACACCAATATTTAAGAACATCTAGAGAAAGGAACACTGTGAAGAAACCTGAGAAGAGATAGTAAAACATAAGGAAAATGAAGGAAAAAGAGAGTGCTGGGAGTCAAGGGCAGAAAGAGTCATCAAAAGAATGTGAGATGAACTCTGACAAATGTTACAGAGAAAGTTACAAAAAAAAAAAAAAGGCTATTACACTCTAAAAGAAGGCATTCGTATGCTTGTTTTATTTCATTTTCCTCAATGATAGAAGCAGCAATGAGGAGCTGCCAGCATCACCTTCCAATCTCAAGGAACCTGGGTGTGAAAGACTCATCAATCTCCACTTGAGGTGTACAGTGTGCTGTAGCAAGTTTGAATTAAGGTTGGGAGTGGGCAGAATCTCTCAGGCAGTAGAGGAGCTGTTTAGAATGTATAGAAGATTCCATAAGTCTCAGAAGAAGGAGTTATTAGGTCAGGGAACACACATTAGCATGGGGTGGAGGCAATACCAGAAGAAAGGTTACAGGAGACACTAATGAGCTAAGTATGACAAGGACTAGTAACTCCATGAAGTTAACTGGCCTTGATATTCCTGGCCAGTGAGAAGACCTCAGTTTTCTTCAGAGACTGGATGAGGCCAGAAGTCTATGTTGTGATCTGAAGTATTTGATCTAGCTCAAAGTGACACAAGGTGTTTCAAAACCTCTGTCCAGATGGTAGAGACAAGGATGAAAGTTCTCTCCGGATGAGATGGAAAGTTTTCTTCATAGGTCTGACTGTAACAGAAGGCCACTAACATTGGAGAAGCAATGTAGGAGGGAAAGAGAGTCAATCTACCAGGAAGTAGCATGAGAGAACAGACAACTATGGGTAAGAGGTAATTCAGATAGAGAAGGTTTTCTAGCATATTCATTGCCTATTTCCCATTATTTTTTTCTCCCCAGGGATGGCTTTTTAAGACAAATTTCTAGAATGGGAGTGATTTTGTTGTAAATGCTTCTGCTGTATGTTGAGTGTGATCAATAGAAAATATGTTGGTGAGGAAAATAAAGTCCATTTGAACAACAGTTTAAACTTTATAAAGCAGTCTTACATGTATCTGTTCCTACTGATAATAACTGTGGGATAGATTCAGCATGTATTTGAGCCCACATTTACAGAGGGGGAAATCCAGATTGAGAAAAGACAAGTGACTTGAAAATGGACACGGAGATCATTGGGGGAGATTTGGGATTAAAGGGTGGCTGTCCTTAATTCAGGTGCCTCTTTCAATGTTCCTGCCTCTCAATCCCAGAATAACCTGAACTGTGGTCCAGTAGTGATAAGGAGGTACCATGATGGCTTGAGTGGCAAGCAGAAGCTGTGATACAGAAAGGACCCTGAGGGCCAGAGCCTCAGAAACCTGGGAAAATCAAATTTGTGGCAGAGACAACTGCTCACACACACACACACAAACTAGAAGAAAAGGTTTCTTTATTTCTCTTTTTCTTATTGTAAGAAAGATAGGCAGCTTGATGTGTCAGCATTATTTATTAAATAAAGCATATGTTTCTCCTAAACCAGATGAGGGAATCTGGGGGTGGCACAACAATTAATGCACTCAGCTGCTAACTGAAAGGCTAGAGGTTCCAGTCCACCCAGAGGCAGCTTGGAAGAAAGTCCTAATGATCTATGTCCAAAAAAATCAACCATTGAAAGTCCTAGGGAGCACGGCCTTACTCTGACACACATGGGGTCATCATGAGTCAGAGCTGACTTGATTGCAACTAGAAAAACCAGATAACCAACTAACTTCAAAATAACAATGATACTAGCTAACATTTATTGAACACTTAGTGTATCCCACGACAGTTCTAAGGTCTTCATATGCATAAACTTCTTTAACCCTCAAATGATGAAAGTGTTATTATTACCATTGTATGTATGAGGAAATGGAGGCATGAAGAGTTTAAGCAATTAGTCTGACATTATATAGCTAGAATGTGGAAAAGACAGAACTCAAACTCAAGAGGTCCAGTTCTGAAGCCCACACTCTTAACCACAATGTGATAAAAGTAGGAACAAAAACTAGCAATGTATTTACCAAGAAAATCATGACTTTATGTTAATAAAACTATAACATCTTATTAATGTATCTAAAAGATCTAAGTAGTTAGAACACACATTGTCTTCCTAGAGGGGGTTTTTTAGTGAATGCTTAATCTGTCTTTAAGGCTCAATGCAGAGCAGATAGCCTTTAACCAAAGCGGTAATGTTGTTCGTGATCAGATGTTGGTCATAATTGATTCCTGTCTTATTTTTCAGGCATGGGTAAAAATCACCCCTGAGCTGAAATACAGAAACATTTCTTATATTCATTACCTCCTATCCCTTCCCACTGGTACAACTTGATTTAGGCTCTTACCACTTCACCTCTGGGTTACTACCTCAGTCTCTTGGCTGGTCTATTTGTGTCCAATCTTCTCTTTATTCCATGTCCCACCCAAGGTCTTCAGTGTGACTTATATCACATATACTTTCAATGCTCTGTACTTCTTTTCACATTGAATCTGTCCTTCTTTGTCTGGCATGCTAGCTTCCAGACACTCTTTCCTGTTACCTTATCCAACCAACCGTACTTCTGACATTTTTTGTCACCCACACTTTATTCCATAAAGCATGTCTTCTTCACTTCCACCTTGGTAATTTTCTCTCCCTAAATCACCTGCCATCTTCCTTTTCCTATTCAAACCTATCCTTTGCTCAAGGTTTAGCTTATGCCTTCCCTTCATTGTGAAGACTTTCCTGATGACTAAGTCCCCACTGAGTTTCTGCCCCTCTGAACTCCTGTATCATATATTGTCAGTATCGTTCAGTAGGTACTTAACTACGTATTATATCATGTTTATTATTATTCTGAGGTAGAATTCTTATCTAGCTAACTTAGTCATAACCTCCTGAGGAAAATGATACTTTCTTTGCTGTCTCCCAATAACATAGTCATAGTCTATTGTCCTGTCTATTGTCAATCCATTAGTTATCTCTAGGGAATGCATTTGGCTGCAGGCACCAGAGATCTAACTATAGTGACTTAAACACTTAGTTTTTTGTTTGTTTTATGGAATGAATAATCTGGAAGGAGAAGACAGCTGATATTGGTTCAGAAGCTCAAGTGTCCAAACTGAGATCTCTGCAATTCTTCTTGGTCTTTCCCTCATGGTCTAATATGGGTGCTGAGGCACTAACCATCATGTCAGTGTTCTAAGCAGGTAGAAGGAGGGAGGGGAGAGAGAATCACACTTTAAAGAACTTTCCCTAAAGCCCCACCTAACTGCTCTTTGTATCCCATTGATATTTCATGGAAAGCCCCCACATAAAAAAGGTGTTACTAAGGAAAAAGGAGACACAGATATTGGGGAAGCAACCACCAGTCTCTTCCACTCCCTCCTTCACTCAAGTTTTTCCCCTCTGATTCATGTGCAACACAACATCACCAGATTTATTCTTTTTATGCATGTATCTGGCTTTGAAAAAGTCAGTGTGTTACTACATTATTTAGAAAACCTCAGCCTGACCTTTAATGCCCTCTCATAACTTTCCCCAACTCTAACAAAAACCAAACCCATTGTTATCAAGTCGATTCTGACTCACAGTGACCTTATAAGGCAGAGTATAACTGCCCCATAGGGCAGTCCAACAATACCTGCCCTAATTTTACCTACAAATACCTTATTTATATACAAGGTTTTCTCTTCCTGTGCACCTCAGTCCTGCTTCTGAGTTTACCCTAATGTGTAATTCTTTCTACCTAAAATATTCTGATACTTGACCATCCTGTCTTTCCTGTGACCCATACTTGATGTGACACGTAGAGTCCCTTCAGGGTGCTGCTGGTAGATTTAGTTCTTAGCCCTCTTTACAGATTGCCTCAGCTGAAGAGAGAGAGTTTTCCCAAAGCCTTGCTTCCAACCCAGGGTAGCCTACATCTAGTGACAGAAGTGGAAATAAAAAGACCTGGCCTTCTTGCCCCAATATGGAACAGCTTTGAATGGTGGTTCCATCTTCTGGATTCCCCAGAATTGACTGAGGTCCTCTGTGAGACTGAATTCCTCCTCAGCCTGACTTGTCCTTCTGTCTCTCTTGCCTTCCCTTCTTCAGATGTTGATTTCAAAAGCACCCATGATAAAACTCCTTTACATTAATTACCTTCTCAGTGTCTGCTTCCTATGGAACCAAACTTCCAAGATTTCCCATTCATGTCCTTCTTAAAAAATGGCATCTTCACTGCCCCCATGTCCACCCCGACTACCTTCTTATAAGATTTGGTGAATTATGCCATCTCTTCCACAAAGCCTTCTCTGCTGCTTCACTTCACACAATTTCCCTCCACCATAAAGTCTTAGCGTCTGTATTGTAATGATGATGACACTAAGGAAAAAGAGGAAGTAACTGCATTTATCATCAGGGCATAATTTTGTGGATATGTGGTCTATAATTACTAACATTGTATTTTTGTCTTTCCAAAATATATGTAAGATGATTAACGTGGTACATAGTAAGCATTCAAGATACAGAAAAACAGGGAATGTGTTTTTTTTCTTTTTCCAGCGTAAATAAAATCTATCTTCACAGTAGGAAAATCACTTGTTGACTAATAGTTGAAGCTCAAAAATTGTTGGTTATTAAGCTTCAAATCTGAACCATCCTACAATCTTCAGGCTTCCCTACATGTGGAGCAGTGGTCTCTGAAATGTTATAAAGAAGAGAAATTCTCCATGCTTGGTTGACTAATCCCCTTGCCATCCTTCTTTCTCATTAATCTTTCCTTCTTCCTTCACCAACCTTTGCTTCCCAGATCTTCTAAAATTATATAAGCTCCAATTTGTGCTAAAACCCTTAATTGAAATTGTCAGAATGACTTCTGTTTTTCTTTTTTTTTTCTTTACCCTGACTGGTACAGGAGGTGAATGACCAGTATCCATTACGATCACCTTAAACCCACCCACCCACTGCTGTTGAGTCAATTCTAACTCATAGCAGCCCTATAGGACCAGGTAGAACTGCCCCATAGAGTTTCCAAGGAGAGCCTGCCTGGTGGATTTGAACTGCCAATGTCTTGGTTAGCAGCCATAGCACTTAACCACTATGCCACAATCACCTTAGTCATCATTATTACTGTATAGAAAGTTTGCCACACTAGTGTTATTTTGTGTTGATTTCATTTATCTGTTACTATTTCACCATTGACAAACATTGCCTATAATTGCAAGAAAAAAATCTGGAATCCAGAGTTCAGCAGACTTTTTTTGGAAATATATTTTGATAAAATTTGTTTAAGAATGTCACAAAGCAGAAGACAGCACAAGATGGTGGCTTAGTTACACACTTCATGCCATCTGCCTACAGAAAAGAACTGAGAAAACAAGTGAAACATACAGATGACAATCTGGGAATCCAGAACAGCAAACAGAAGGATGAAGAATTATATCAAACACCGAAGAGAAGGAGAAACTGAATTAAAACAGTAAATGAGGAGAATTACAGAATATAGGTGCCCTACCAGCCAGCCTGGTTCAGCATGGCCATCCTGAGACAAAGAGAGCTGTGATACTGGGTGAGGGAGCACAGGAAGGCAACTTCATGGAAATCCCAAATAGGAGCCAGAGATACTGTGTAGACAAATCTGGAGAGAAGAAAGGTGAGCAGAACATTAACTGGATCTAAGGAAGGAAAGTGCAGGAAGGTGGTCAAAAGCCCCAAGAATCCAGGTGACCATAGAGGGGGGAGGGGGCCAGAAAATAAGTACAGAACTACTTACCAGCAGCAGTCCTTGATCATTTGGGTGGGTGGCTCTTACAGAGTGGAGGATCCTTGGAGTGGCAGCTAGAGATCCCTCATCCAGCCAGACTCTGGACCTGCCCACCCCCTCACATTTGGTTGGGGCTGGGTGCTGTTAATAGGCTGCACCTTGCAGTGAGTGCCCCAGCACCCATGCCAGACACTGGGGGAACATGCTTTCCCCTACCCCTCTGTCCCCCCAGACCAGTGTTGTGCTACCTCCACCCCCACCACCAATACACGGTGTGCACTAACATGTAGCCAGACCAGTGATCAGAATCTCATGTCTGCTCCATCCACACCCTCAGTGTCCTCTCTGCCTGGCATCTGCAGCATGTACTCTTGCTGCCAGACAGGTGACCAGAAGTGCAAGACCCCACATTCCCCTGCCTCTGCCACACCATCCTCCTGGCAACCAGTGGTACGAATGACTGTGCCACCCTCCTGGTGACCAGTGACCCATGCACCCTCATCCTGACCACTCTGCAACCAGCAGTGCACACACACTGTGCCCAACAACCCAGCAACTGGCAAGAACACTCCCTGTACCCACATCCAGTGACAGGCCTGACAGACACATCACCTCATCAGCAATGCCAATTACAGCCTGACAGGTGCCATCTGCACCTCTGCCAATGATGAGCAGAAGATCTTAGTGCCCTCATCCAACATCCGCTTGGCTGCAATATAACAAATTCTATACCCAAACTGTTCATGCAACCCAACTGCACATGCACTGAAACCCCTTGATACCCCATCACCTACTGAGACGTCTCTTCGTGCATGCACAGCTGGCCTACCCTGTCCATTTGGGTAGAACTCTCTCACAGCAGGTACAGAGATATACTTCCCTGACCTCCAGAAAACACATTAACTGCTAGCACCAACCTGGAATGATCTCATGGTCCCACAAGGGCTGTGGAGGGACCCTGACCACTCAACACTTGTCACCCAATATCAGGGAAAGAACCTGCTTTCCCATTTCCACTCAATCCAGTAAGGGAAGACATACCAGCCTACCCGTAGAGGACTTGCATGTGGGTATGACCCACTGTATCCACTAAGGAGAGGAAATCATGCCCATCCAACAGACACCACCAAAGTAAAACATATAGGCCAAAACCACAAACAACAACAATTAAAATAACATAAAGGAAGAAAGACATTCTAAAAGGAAAGAGAAAGAGAAGAAACAGAGCTCCTGATACATCAGACAAAACAATATAAAAAATCAGCACAAAACAAGCATGCATGCAATCAATTAATAAATTAAAATCTTAATGTCTCAAAGACAGCAGACAATAACACATCACATGAAAAAACAGGATAAGATGGCTCAAACAAGTGAGCAAAATATAAGGGTAGAAAACCTTCCTGAGAAAGAAAAGGTCATAGACTTATCTAATAACAAATTAAAAAGACTCATATATACAATCCTCAGAGAGATCAAGTAAAACACAGACAAAACCCTAGAAGAATTCAGAAAAACAATACAAGAACAAAATTACAAAAAAATAGATAATTAAGACTCATACAAAAACAACTAGAAATCCATAACATTAACAATAAAATATCAGAAATATATAACTCAATAGAAGCACAAAAAAAAAAAAAAAAAATAACCCGTTGCTGTCGAGTCGATCTGACTCATAGCAACCCTATAGGATAGAGTAGAACTTCCCCATAGGGTTTCCAAGGAGTGCCTGGTAGATTCCATGCTGACCAGTTTTGGTTAGCAGGCAAGCTCTTATTCACTGTGCCACCAGGGCTCCAAATGGAAAGACATAGTAGATTTGAATTAATGGAAGACAGAATCAATGAAATAGAGGACAAATCTCTTGATACCAATTTCTCTGAGGAACAATCCAAAAAAAAAAAAAATGAAGAAAGCCTAAGAGATGTGGGATGCCATCCAGAGGAATAACCTACATGTAATGGGGATTCCAGGAGAGGAGGAGGCAAAAAAATACAGAAAATTTTTGAAGATTTATTGGCAGAAAATTTCCCTAATGTCATGAAAGATGAGAAGGGTTCTAATACAAGAGTTCAACAAACCCCATATGGGATAGACCTCAAAACAAAGTCACCAAGACATATCATAATCAAACTTTATGAAACCAAAGACAAAGAAAAAATTCTGAGAACAGCTTGTGAAAAACAAAATATCCCTTACAAAGGGGCACTGATAAGACTAAACGTTGGTTTATCAGCACAAAACATGCACACAAGAAGGCAATGGGATGACATATATAAAACCCTGAAAGAAAATAATCGCCAACCAAGAATCATATATCTAGCAAAATTGTCTGTCAAATATGATGGTGAAACTAGGACATTTCAGACAAACAGAAATTAAGGGAATTTGTAAAATTAAACAAGTCTTATAAGAAAAATTAAAGGGAGTCCGGACAGAAAATCAATGACATCAGACAACAACCTGAGATTAAGACACACGACGGCATCACCCAGATACCAACAGAGTTAAAGAGTTCTCAAAAGTAAAATGAAGCCGTGAAACTGAAAAGAGAGAACCAGAGATGTCACTCTGTGAATGACAGCTTAAAAATAAAAAGGAGGACTAAATGGTGTAGTTATAGAACTTCCATATGGAGAGGAAGTCAAGGTGATATCAAGATAAATAGGCTGTTCTAAACTTAGGAAGATAAAAGGTAAATTTCAAAGTAACCACAAAGAAAATTAATAAATCTACTCACCAAAATAAAGAAGAAAATCAAAAAGACTCAGTAAACATAAAATCAACGACAACAAAGGGTAGAAAAGAAAATCCATAAGCAAAAGGAGTCAGCACAGAAAATTAAGTGGAAGAAAGAAACTCATAACACCACACACACACACAAACCATAACAAAATGGCAGCAGTAAATTCATACCTATTGACAACCACACTGATTATAAATGAATTAAATGGACTAGTCAAGAGACGGAAAAAAAAAAACAGGGGGAAAAAAAAAGATCCATCAGTATGTTGCCTATAAGAGACACACCTTAGCCACAAAAACATAAATAGGTTAAAAATCAAAGGATGGGAAATATATATACACATATCAAGAAAATAGTAACCAAAAGAGAGCAGGAGTGGCACTGTATATTTCTCTTTTCAATACTGTTAGATTTTGTTTTATGTATCTTGGAGCTCTGTCATTGGGTGCATAAATATTTGTTATGGTTATGTCCTCTTGGTGGATTGATTCTTTAATCATTATATAACGCCCTTCTTTGTCTCTTATAATGGATTCTGATTTAAAGTCTATTTTATCAGTCCTACAATAATAGTAGAAGTCTTTAGCACACTACTTTTGATAATAAATAGAACAACTAGAAGGAAACTCAACAAAGGTACAGAAGATCTAAATAGCACAATCAACCAACTCAACCTCATAGACATATACAGAACACACTACCCAACAGCAGCACAGTACACATTCTTCTTCAATGCACATGGATCATTCTCCAGAATAGACCATATTTTAGGCCACAAAGAAACCCTCAATAAATTAAAAAACATCAGAATAATACAAAGTATCTTCTCTGGTTGTAATGCTATAAAATTAGAAATCAATAACAGAAAGAACAAGGAAAAATGGAAGCTGAATAACACCTTGGTTAAAAGCTATTGGATAACAGAAGAAACTAAAAAATGAAATTAAAAAATTCAATGGGAATGAAAACACAACATGCCAAAACCTTTGGGACACGGGAAAAGCCGTGCTCAGAGGTGAATTTATAGCAATAAATGCACACATCGAAAAAGGAGAAAGAGCCAAAATCAATAGCTTAACCCTACAACTCAAACAGAAAAGGAGCAGCAAAAGAAGACCACAGTTACCAGAAGAAAGGAAATAATAAAGATCAGAGTAGAAATAAATGAAATAGAAAACGGAAAAACAATAGAAAGAACCAACAAGACTAGAAGTTTGTTCTTTGAGAGAACCAATAAAACTGACAAACCAATGGCCAAATTGACAAAGGGAAAAAAAAGTTGAAGATGCAAATAACCAAAGTAAGAAATGATGGGTGACATTACATCAGAACCTACTAAGATAAAAAGAATCATAACAGAATATTATGAAAAATTGTATTCCAACAGATTTGAAAACCTAGAAGAAATGGACAAATTTCTAGAAACATGTTACCTACTAAACCGACACAAATAGAGGTAGAAAATTTGAACAGACTATTAAGAAAAGAAGAAATTGAAGATGTCGTAAAAAAAAAAAAAATCCCAACAACAACAACAAAAACAAAAGACCTGGCCCAGATAACTTCACTGAAGAATTCTACCACACATTCAGAGAAGAGTTGATACCAATTCTACACAAACTATCCCAAAACATAGAAAAGGAGAGACTATTTCCTAATTCATTCTATGAAACCAGCATAACCCTGATACCAAAGCCAGGTGAAGACACCACGAAAAAAGAAAATTATGGATCAATATCCCTCATGAATGTAGACACAGAAAAATTCTCAACAAAATTCTGGGCAACAGAATTCAACAGCATATCAATAAAAGAAATAGGAAAAAAGAAAACAACGCATCATGATCGAGTGGGATTCATACCAGGGATACAAGGATGGTTCAACATTAGAAAATCAAGCAAAGTAATTCACCATATAAATAAAACATGATCATCTCATGAAAATAATCACATGATCATTTCAGCTGATGCAGAAAAAGCTTTTGATAAAATCCAATACTGCTTCCTGATAAAAACTCTCAGCAAAATAGGAATAGAAGGGAAATTTCTCAACATAATTAAGGGCATATATGCAAAAACAACAGTTAACACTATTTTAAATGATCAAAGACTTAGAGTATTCCTCTTGAGAAGGGGAGCCCTTTATTACCACTCTGACTCAATATTGTACTAGAAGTTCTAGCTAGAGCAATAAGGCAAGAAAGGGAAATAAAAGGTATACGAATTGGAAAGAAAGAAGTAAAACAATCCATATTTGCAGATGACATGATTCTATACACAGAAAATCCCAGAGACACCACAAGAAAATTACTGGAACTAATAGAAGTATTCAACAAAGTGGCAGAATACAAAATCTACACACAAAAATCAGTTGATTTCCTCTACATTAACAAGGAGGACTCCGAAAAGGAAAACAATAAAACAATACCATTTAAAATAGCCCCCCAAAGGGTTAAATACCCAGGAATAAACCTAACCAAGGATGTAAAAGACTTACACAAGGAAAACTATAAAACGCTACTGCATGAAACTAAGAAGGATCTACGTAAATGGAAAAACATTCCATGCTCATGTATCTGAAGACAACATTGTAAGACTGTCAATGCTACCAAAAGCAATCTACAGATATAATGCCATTCTGATCCAAATCCCAACAACATTCTTTAATGAAATGGAAAAACTAATCTCAAACTTTATATTAGAAGGAAGGAGACCCCAGCCCCGGAAAGCTAAAGCAATGTTGAAGACAAAGAACAAAGTAGGAGTCTTCACACTTCTTGATCTCAAAAAGTACTGTACAGTCACAGCAATCAAAACAGCCTGTTACCGGTTCAATGACAGACACATAGACCAATGGAATAAAACTGAGAACTCAGAAATAAATCCATTCATCTACGGGGAGCTGATCTTCAACAAAGGTTCAAAGTCCACTCAGTGGGGAAGGAACCATCTCTATAACATATGGTGCTTGCAAAACTCAATATCCGTGTGCAGAAAAATGAACCAGGATCCATAGCTCACAGCATGCACAAAAACTAACTCAAAATGAATCAAAGACCTAAAAGTTAAAGAGAAAACTATAAGGTTCCTGGAAGATAACATAGGGCCAAAACTAGGGATCCTGAATTTCAGCATAAATAGCCTATCAAACAAAATTTAAAATGTACAAATGACAGAAGATAAATTAGATAACTAGGACCTCCTAAAAATTAAATACTTATGGTCATCAAAAGACTTTACCGAGACAGTAAAAAGAGAACCTACAAACTAGGAAAAAAGTCTTTGGCAACAACATACCTGATAAGGGTCCAATCTCTAAAATAATAGAAAATGTCAACAACTCAAAAACAAAAAGACAAACAATCCAATTAAAAAATGGGTGAAGGACTTGAACAGACACTTCATCAAAGAGAACATTCAGGCAGCCAACAAATACATGGAAAGATGCTCATGATGCAAATCAAAACTACAATGAGATAAACTGTTACCCCTGCAAAAATGGCAGTGATCAAAAAAACTAAAAACAACAAATGTTGGTAAGATTGTTGGGGGATTAGAACCCTTATACACTGCTGGTGAGATTTTAAAATGTACAATCACTATTGAAAACAGTATGGCGCTTCCTCAAAAAGCTAGAAATAGAAATACCTTATGATCCAGCAATCCCACTCCTAAGTGTATATCCTAGAGATATAATGGCAGTGATATGAATAGACATAAACACACCTATGTTCATTGCAGCATTATTCACAATAGCAAAAAATGGAAACACATGCGTGCCAATCGATGGATGAATGGATAAACAAATTGTTGTATATGCATACAGTGGAATATTACACAACTATAGAGAATCATGAGGAGTCCTTGAGACATAATATGGATGAATCTGAAGGACTTTATGTTGAGTGAAATAAGTCAATCAGAAAAAGACACATATTGTATGGCCCTGCTATAATAAAGGAGTACTGTAAAGAGTCGGAAACGACTCGATGGCACTAGTTTTTTTTTTTTTTTTTGTACATATGGTACAGGGGTTAAGAGCTTGGCTGCTAACCAAAAGGTCAGCAGTTTGATTCCACCAACTGTACTTGGAAACTCTATGGGCACTTCTACTCTGTCCTATAGGGTTGCTATGAGTAGGAATCCTTCCTAAACATATCCAAACAGCTCACAGGATTGATTTACTGAGTCAAAAGCCTTGGGACCATAGTCTTGGGGGACAACTTAGTCAATTGGCATAACATAGTTAACAAAGATAATGTTTTACAACCTAGTTTGGTGAGTCGTGTCTGGTGTCTTAAAAACTGACGAGCGGCCATCAAAGATACAACTACTGGTACCTACTCATATGGAGCAAAAGAGAATGAAGAAAATCAAAGGCTCAAGAAGAAACTAGTCCCTGGGACAAATAGCTCACACGAACCACAGCCTCTTCTAACCTGAGCGCAGAAGAACTAGATGGTGCCCAGCTACCACTACCGAATCATTCTAACCAGCAACACAATAGAATGTCCCAGGTAGAATGGGAAAAAAGTGCAGAACAAAAGTAAGATTCCTAAAAAAAAGGGCCAGACCTACTGGACCAACACAGACTAGAGGAACCCCCAAAAGTATCACCCTAAGATACTCTTTGAACTTGAAATTGAAGATATTTCTGCAGGTCACCTTTTAGCCAAATAATAGATTGGCTTATAAAATATCACCCATGAGTAATGTGCTCCCTTAAAAAAATGAACCATATGAGACCAAACAGTCAGCATTTACCCAAAAGCAAAAAGAAGAAGGCAAGAATGGGAAGGGATGCTAAATCAATGGAAACCAAACAAACAGAATGGAAATAATCTGAAAGCTGACACATTGTTAAAATTGTAACCAGTGGCATGAAATAATTTCTATACAACTTTTTAAAGGGGAACTCACTTTGCATGTAAACTTTAACCTAAAACACAATAAAATATTATTTTAAAAAAGAATGTTACAAAGCAGAAAACGGAAGGTAACAATTAAATTTTGATATCTACTTCTTCGTATAGGTACAGAACAAACACCGATTTACATCACGACTGCTCATAAAAAAATGCTGTGCAGGAACTTGGGCTTTCAGCAAATCTGATAACCTGTTTCCGTCTCACCATTTCTCCCTTAAATTGAACTCTCTGAATTATTCATGAAGGCTATTTTAATGGGATAATTTTTTCTTGCAAACATTGACACTAATACTAAGGAATATCTCTAGGTATTCATCTTGGATAAATAAGACTCCTGGTAACTAGTTTTCTTGATGCTTCACCTTATTCAAATGAACATATATGGAAGTAACTAATGTAGACTATTTTTTTTTAACACTTAATGTTTTCAATATGTTTCTCTCCGTATATGTACAGTCAAACATATGTTTACCCAGGAATTAGCCAGGATGTGGAATTCAATGATAGTAAAACAGAAAGTTAAGCAATTCTCTGGTGAACCCAGGCAGGGCATTAAGAGGAAATTTAAAGTCCACATTTTCCAGCTGTGATGACAGCTCAGAATGACTTTGGGACTTGCCCATCCCTCCATAGTACTTTGGTCACATGCAGAAGAGATCATTCACTTGAATAGGTACACTAGGGGATCTTAACCCAGGACAGTAAGGATTTTAGAGGGTTGGTGAATCCCCTATAATGGTATACCAAATTTTCTGTGTATGATTTTTTTTTTTCTGGGAAACAAAGTCCAAAGCATTCATCGAATTCTCAAAGGTGTTCATGACTACTTCTCTCCCATCATCTGTAAAACGTTAAGAATTCTCGTTTTATACAGATCCAACAACTGAAGCATGACTTTAACAGTCAAGATTCTCTTTAGATTTACGTGTGTGTGTGGAAGGGTATTTATCTCTCTTTAGAAATTTCTAGTAGAAAACAAAAACAAAAAACCCTTGCCATCGAGTCGATTCCAACTCATAGCTACCCTATAGGACAGAGTAGAACCGCACCCTAGGGTTTCCAAGGAGCAGTTAGTGGATTCAAACTGCCGACCTTTTGGGTAACAGATGAGCTCTTAACCAGGGCTTACTAGTACTGGGAGGAAATTGTATTTTGTGTCCTTTCATTATCTTATTACAGACTATTTTTTACAAATGTCTTAGAAGTCTGTCCATGTAGCTTTCCAAATATTACTTACCCCAAATCACTTTGTATTTTTAGTACTGGCACATGTTAATTAAAAGCCAAAAAAAAAAAAAGAAAGAGATGATTATCTTTTACCTCTTCCATTAAAAAGGATGGAGCTCAGTACGTAGTAATCAGATTGCTTGAAGATGTAACAGTACACAAAAACAATTCTGGCTTGTAATAATGTTGGTGACACTCTGCCTCTTGGGGTAATATAACTATTTTTATTTTGATCACGGTGTAAAATACAGACTTATTTTACCTTTTAAAGGAATGAAATTCTGAGAAAACACTCCTTCTCCCCCGGCCCCCACACAGCTTCTGACATTTCTAACGGTTCTGTAATAAATCCAGGAGCATTTTTAAGACACTGAGGTGACTGTCACTGCTGGAATGTGTCCTGGAGGCTTTTTCTGTCAGAGACGACAGTGACTCTTCCCATGCAGATTAAGCTGGTGTTTACAGATTTGCCCTGGGTGTGCGTTTTTATCCCGCTGTGATCAGTAACACTGGTTGAGGAGTGCCAGACAGATCTCTTGATAAGAAAGGCTTGGCTGTGTCTTCACTTTGCAAAGGGTGCAGCCCTAATCTGTAGCCCTTGGCAAAGATCAGTTTCTTGTTTTGCTTCGCAATACTGCTATGCCTGCTTTATCTTCGCTTCTTCCATTCCACTCTGGGTGCAGCATTGGGAAAAAGTGCCAAAGGTTCAACAGCGAATTCTCTGCCGAAACTCAGGTTGGGAATTGAAATAAATGCAAGGAAAAAAAATGTAAGCAAAAAAAAAAAAAAAGATCAGAATTGGGGTTCGATTTTTGGAGAGATGATAGAAGACTCGTGTTGCCCAATAGAAGAAATCTAGGTTATGGTAATTTGAAAAATTGTGTTCCTTCTCACACTGCAGAGTTTTCACGGACAAAACCAGCCAGAGAGGAAATCCTATTCTGGGCAAAAGCTAATCAGGGCACAGATGCTGTGAGCGTAAAATACGTGATGGTAGAGCCGGAGCTAGCTGCCAGCAGCCACCCCTGAGCCCCAGGCCCTACACTGTCCTGTCTTTTCATCCTGAAAGCAAGCGTATTTGATATCCGTGAAGGAAAACTGGCCGTTGTGATCAGATATTAAAACCCAGCACTCTACATTTTGATTTTTTTACTTCATTACAATTTTTAAAAAATATTTGCTCTTTCACTGATTCAGACTCACATGATCCCATGTGTGTCAGAGTAGAACTGTGCTCCACAGGGTTGTCAATGGCTGATTTTTCAGAAGTAGGTCGCCAGGTATTTCTCCCAAGGCATTTCTGAGTGGCCTCTAACCTCCGACCTTTTGGTTAGCAGTTGAGCCTGTTAACTGTTTACACCACCCAGGGACTCCAGACCAGAACACCCATTAAATGGAAGAGAAACAATGATGGTTGCATCCCTTCCGCATAGCCCACCCTCAGCAATTATCTGTCTTCACCGTAGTCTCGTTTCATACTCAAAACAAGCAAAATGAGGTAGTCATCACTACCTCCGTTTAACAGGAGAGGAGGCTGAGCCTCAAAGAGATTACTTACATGCCCCGAGCCACACAGCTGGTGAAGGTGCAGGGGTCTATTGGACTCCGGAGTCTGGACACGTTCTTCATTATTGTTCCATCTTTAATAAGCACCATGTGTTTCTCTTCAGAAGCAACATCTATTTTCCTAACTTTGCCCCAGATACGCCTGTGTGCATGTTTCAGAATTAGGTTAGGATTTCATTTAGCTGAATTTTTTTCCTAAGTTAGTGATTCATTGACTTAAGTTTATCCATTCTTTAACTTTCCTTCCTTTTTCTTTTTTTCAAATGTAGGCACTGTCTTGTACAGCGTTCCCGGAGATGCCAGCATTCTGACAAGGATTTGAGTAAAGAAGTTTATTTGGAAAGTGGTCCCAGAAAACACCTGTGAGGTTGTAGGGGAATACAATAAGGGATGGAAGGAAGGCAATACAGAGCGCATGAATGAGCAAGTCACTGCTGTGGGTTGCTGGGGAATCCTGGGAGACACGATAGAGCATGTCTCAGAGTCGCCCACCTGAGTGGTAAGGAAGCTGGGCTATTTCTTGACCAACTCCCAAACATCATTGCCAAGGGCTGCCTCCAAGGGTTATTAGCTCCCAGCCCCAGCATCTCCGCCTGCACTACACATGGCTTCCCATTCTCCTGCCACCAGATAAAGCCCCAGGGAGTGGATTGTAGGTGTTTGCAATAAGAAACTATCAGTATGGTCAGGGAAGGTGAGTGTGGAGGTGATATGTGTGGAGTACCTACAGCCACTGCTTCAGGCACTGTCTGAGATTCCGTTCTGTGGTAGGAGGAGACCATTATCTGGTGTATGTTGTTTCAACAGATTTAGTTGAACAATGAAAATGAACAACAAACATGCCACCATCAGAGAATATCTGACCTTTTTCTGTAGAGAAAAATACATGCCCACTAGGTGGAGAATAATGGGTCTGGCCTGACCAAGATTGGGAGGAATTTAAAAGTCTGTCCCCTGGGAAGGGAGGTCTTACAGTGTTCAGAGTAGCTAGGATGAGCTGAGAAAGCTTTTCACCTCTTTCAAGAGCGTTATAAAATGAACTGTAGCTTTCGAAAAGTACCTGTGAGACCAGAGTTAGCAAGAATGAAAAAAGAGCTGAGTTATGAAGCAAATCATTAGCTAACTAGAGTTTTTAATAGTTAAGTAGTAAAAATGAAATTCCTAGAATTTTATCTTGCTTTAGACTCACAGTCTGTAAAATGTTTTAAGCTACATACCAAAAAAAAAAAAAAAACCCAAACCGGTTGCCCTTGCGCTGATTCAGACTCATAGTGGTCCCACAGGACAGAGTAGAATTGCCCCCTTAGGGTTTCTGAGGAGCAGCTGGTGAACTCAAACTGCTGACCTTTTGGTTAGCAGCCAAGCTCTTAACCAGTGCACCACCGGGGCTCCTTTAAGTACATGGAAAGGAAAATTTAAGATTATACATGTTGGATAATAGAGAATTTTTTTTTTCTTTTTTTTAGTGGGGGGTGGGAGAACAGTTAAAAAACCAGAGCTTTGAACTGATTCAAACAGGTTCAGTCATGGCCAACAAAGCAAACCAGAACAGGCCCAAATTTTAAAAATTTGGGTAATATAGAACCATAACCAGAGTGGGAGAAATTACAGGTTGAAGCCCTGGAATGGGAGACTTGGAAGAGGCATAATGAGCCCTTTCAGGAGCCTGTTGCCTGAGATTAGATTATTGCCAGGACTGAGGAGAGCCACACACATTCAAAGCGCATGGTTGGCCGCCATCTTTGAGTGGGGCATCGCTGTTTCCGACTCTGCAAGATCCAACAGGTAAGAAATTTCGTTGTTATGCTCTAAGAAGGAGATTAATTTTCTAGCAGGGCTTCAACCTGTAATTTTTTCAGTTCTGGTTATGGTTACAGTTCACCCAAATAGTGACAATTTGGGTCTGTTCCAGTGTCACTTCCTTGGCCATGATTGAATGGGAAGAATCTGTTCGGAGCCCTGGAAAAAAACGTTGCATGCATTGACAAGAGTAATTCATCCTTGGTGTAAGTTCAAAAGCTGAGTTCATGTTACCCCTATCCTTGTATCTTTTCTCTGAGACGTCCCCTAATTAGGAGCCTGGTCTTTAGAGGGAATGAATTCACCTCCAAAAGTTACACTTTATGCACCTTCTCAATCAGTGATTAAAAAAGTCACAGTCCATCTACATGCTTACAGTTTTGGTCAAGCAACATAGGTCAATATTGCCTCAGAATGAAATACATATCAAACAATAACAAAATCTGAGTGCATGTAATAATATCTATTTATTTACATCATGAGTTAGTAGGTTGGCTGGCAGTTGACTGAACTAGGCGTGGATTGGCTAGAGTCAGCAAGGATCTCATCAACCAGCTGAAAGTCAACTGATCTAGGCTGAGCTTGATTGGAGGTTGCTTCGCCACACTAGATCAAACATGTTTGCCCGTGATGGCATGATGGCAGACACAAGAGTTCAAACCCAATCTCACAAGCATTTTTCAAGCCTAAGCTTGAGTCATGTCTACTAATCTCCCATTGGCCAAAATAATAAATGTCCAAACCCAGAATCAAAGATGGGGGAAACACTCTGCCCACGGATGCAGAGGCAAGAGACCAAATATTTTGAAAAATAATCCACCACACAAGGTAAGAGAGAAGAAATACATAACTTGTTCTGTTTTATTTTGTGGAAAGAAGCTTTGTCTAGCAAGAGAAAACATATCTCTCCCTGTCCTTCCTTTCCTTTACAATTAAGTTAAACTTCCACTGTTTGTATCCTTTTCCATTCTACAATCTACCATGTAAAAAAATAAAAATTCAGTCAGAGGGTGGTACAGTGGTTCAAGCTGACATGTCATTTGTTATCCATGCCCTCCAAGAAGGGAGCCCTGGTGGCGCAGGGGTTAAGTGTTTGACTGCTAACTGAAAAGTTGGTGGTTTAAACTCACCAACCTCTCCTTGGGAGAAGGGTGTGGCAGTCAGCTTCCATAAAGATTACAGACTTGTAAACCCTGTGGGGCAGTTCTCCTCTGTCCTATAGGGTCACGGTGAGTTGGAATTGAGTTTGATTCTGTTTTGTTTCTGTTCTCCAAGAAGTCAAAGGGGTATGATAGCAGACAATCATAATTAATTATAATTGTAACATAAGAATCTGAAAATGGATATTAAGGAATTGTAATCGTAATTACAATGTAATTATGTCTGTCTTAGTTTATGAGTGTTGCTGTTAAAGAAATACCACAAGTGGGTGGCTTTAAAGGACAGAAATTTATTTTCTCACAGTTCTGGAGGCTAAAAATCCAAATTAGGATCTCAGCCATATTGATTCCAATTCCGTCTATGAACCTCTCTCCTGGTTCAGGTGTTTGATAACAATTTTTGGCATTCTTTTGCTTGTCGATAGGTCTTCACGTGGCATCTGTCTTCCCCCTGATTTTCAATACCATCTACGATCTACTCCTATCAAATTTATTCTCTAATCCAAACCCCAACTAAGCTCCAAAATTTTAAACCCTGCTACTCATATGATCTCCCCAACTAGGTACCTCACAAGTACCTTAAACCATTGTCCCATGTCTGATCTTTAGCAATGGCCTCCTACCTGGTCTCCCCACTTACATTCTTAATTCCTTCTATTCTTCTGGCAGCAGCCAAAGTGACTTTTTAGACTTATGAAAGGGATAATGTCACTACCACTACTTAAACTTCCTCAGAAGAAATCCCTATTGAACTTAAAAAACAAAGTCCCTAACAGAACCTATAGGACCCACAGGACCTGGTCTTTGCCTTCTCTCCAGCCTTGTGGCACTGTTGTTCTACTCTAGATGCACTGGCCTTCACTTAATTCCTGAAATGCTCCACCTGTTCATGTATCTCAGAACCTTTAAACTAGTTCTTTCTGGCAACAACTCCCCAGTCTTAGCCTGGCAAATTTTTATGCACACGTCAGGTCTTACCTTAAATGGAAGAACTTCATAGAGAATTTTTGAAATCAACTTTTCTTCCAATCTAAATTAGGTCTTCCTTAGCATTCACTCTCAGGGCACTCTGTTCTTTGTCTTTATCACACTTACTATTATTTGTAATTAAGTATTTGTATATTTGTTTGTGTGTGAACTTTAGATCTCTGATTTGTCCACTAAAATATAACCTCCTGTGTTAGTTATCTGGAGCCCTGGGGGCTCAGTGGTTGAGTGTTAGGCTGCTAACCAAAAGGTTGGCAGCTTGAGTCCACCAGCTGCTCCTTGGAAACCCTGTGGGGCAGTGCTACTGTGTCCTATAGGGTCGCCATGGGTTGGAATCAATTCAACGACAGTGGGTTTGGTTTTAGTTTTTGTCTTAGTTGCCTAGTCCTGCTATAACTGAAATACCACAAATGGATGGCTTTAACAAACAGAAATTTGTATTCTCACAGTTTAGGACGTTAGCAGTGTGAATTCAGAGTGCCAACTCTAGGGGAAGGCTTTCTCTCTGTTTAGACTCTGGAGGAAGGTCCTTGTCTCTTTCAAACTTCTGCTCCTGGGCAATCTTCATATGGCTTGCTTTCGCTCTTCCCCCATCTCTGCTTCTTGCTTGCTTAATCCCATGTTGGGAGCCTGCTGGCTGTGGTAACTGGCAATCACATTCATTGCTGAACCTTCTAGTTGCCTCTCTGCGCTGAAGGAGTAGAGAGCTAACAGGCTTCCTTGCATCCAGGCTTTGGTGTGTGAATTATATTTGAACTACAAAATGAACTCATGTAAAATTTAGACATGAGATGGAGTACAACTTTCAACTGCTTTGGGCAGTTTTCTACTGTCAAGCAAGGTAATGGAGACATGCTTTTTTTCTGCAGCAACAGTCTAGTGTCCCGTCTCCAGGGTGGTGGGTGTCCAGAAACAGGTGCTGCAGAGCACAGACATCGTTTTATGGAGGTTAAGAAGTAGTTGTGGCAGTGGCTTCTGCCTCCAATGTGAAGCAACTGTCATGAAATATTGGACTCAATCATTCCTGGGTGGCCCCCTCACACCCCTCCATTCTGACTTTCGTAATCCCTGGTGAGACCCTTCTATGAAGTCCTGTGAGGTCTAGATTAGAACCCACTGCTCCAGCCTTTTCAATAATTTTGTAAACCCCTCAGCAATATGTTAAACCCTTTTCTGTTTATGAGAGGTTTCTGTTCCCTGTGCTGGACCCACATTAATGCAACCATTGACAGTGTTTGCTTTGTTCCCCGGTCTCTAACCAGTGCCTAGAACAGGGTAAGTCAAACTGTAGTTGCTGATTGAAAGGATATGTAATTGAAGCACTCAGCAATTTTTAGCTATTATGCCTTCAAAAGTGTAACAAGCTTTAAATTATGGTCAGTTCTAGAAACTCCAGCTCCTCTCTTCCAGTTAGATGTGTTTTCCTCCCCAATCTTGTGATAGATTTTTCCATTCACAAAGGGTTTTGTTTAACACTTTTAATTTTTAAAAGTATTTGCTTATAGCCTTTAAAAAAGATACATTTATAAAAGCTTCTTCAAATAAATACCGAAAATGTGTCTGCATGTGATTTATATTTATTTTTTATTATACTAGGCTCTTCTCTAAGCAAATATACAGGCCATAAAATAAATCAAATCAGTATGTTTTAACACTTGCCAAGGATGCACTATCTTGCTGACTGTGATTCTTTGCAATTTTATGATATTCTGAAGCCTCTGGCAGGATTATTTATATATTAAAATTTAGGTATGAGCTTTGCTTACAATTATTATTATTTTTTTAACTCAAAACACTCATAAACATAAGGTTTCTGGTAAGAAATGCACTATCCCCAAACAACAAAGTGTTCTGCATTATAGTATCAGGAGTAAAAAATTTTAGTTGGAGGAAGGATTTGGGGGTTGAAGAGAAGGAAATTTGAGGTTATCTCTTTGACTACCTTCTTTTCATTTCCCATCTCACTGTGTGACCATCAGTAGTGTATTTGACACTGCTTCCTATACTGACCCTTTATCAATATAGTCATGTTGTTGTTGTTGTTAGGTGCCGACGAGTCAGTTCCGACTCATAGTGACCTTATGCACAACAGAACGAAACACTGCCCTGTCCTGAGCCATCCTTATAATCGTTGTTATGCTTGAGCCCATTGTTGCAGCCACTGTGTCAGTGCACCTCATTGAGAGTCTTTTCCACTGACCCTGTACTTTTGATGTCCTTCTCCAGGAACTTATCCTTCCTGAGAACATGTCCAAAGTATGTAAGACACAGTCTCACCATCCTTGCGTCTAAGGAGCATTCTGGTTGTACTTCTTCCAAGACAGATTTGGTCCTTCTTTTGGCAGTCCATGGTATAGTCATAAGTATCCTGTAAACATGTTTCTCATAAAAACACTGTAGGAAAACTCCCTGAGGTGTGTGGGAAGTCTTCTTATGCTTCCCCTCAAGAAACATTTCTGCCTCCAAATTAGAATAGACATTGGTATATGTTACAATGAGCTGGAGTGTTTACTAAATTGATTCTTTTGGAATTAGAAAGCATGGGTACAAATCTTGCACCTACCATTACAGAATCATGTAACTTGGACAAATTATGTCTCCAAATGTAACCACCATGCCACCAGGGCTCCTACGTATCTTTAGGAGAGGGGTAATTACAGTTCTCATTTGATTGCCATGTTGTGGTACACAAAGCAATCAAAAAATTGTAGCTATGGCTATTTATTATTATTATTATAACACAATTTATATAGCAGAGTCTCTGGTGGTGCAAATGATTAACATGCTCAGCTGCTAACCGAAATGTGTGAAGTTCGAGTCCATCCAGAGGCTCAATGGCCAAAAGATCAGCCGTTGAAATCCCTATGGAGCGCAGTTCTACCCTGACACACATGGAGCCTCCAGGAGTCAGAACTGACTTGACAACAACTGGAACTGGATTTACATGGCAAATTTTTATTAATAATTTATATTTTTATTATTCATTTAAACAAAATTAAAATAATATACTAGAAAACTCATAATAATGTTTTAAGTCCTTTGATTTTTAAATCAGTTTCCTAAAAAATAAGAATGGTATTAAAATTTCTTAAAGAACAGCTAAAATTAGAGAATTTGAATAGTGACTTCGTAAAAACCCAATGCGAGGGATTTGAAGCAAACATGTTCAGTTTTACTTCATCAGTCACACTAGGTAATATGTAAACAATATGGAACTTGAAGTTTCAAAAAAAAAGACTACATGCTTACATTGGAGAAATTGTGTGCCTGGTCCTCAAATAGCAACCTAACACAATTTTCTCTAAGTTTAACTTTTTTCATTGGTTTTTCTGAATTCGAACGATAATATACAGAAAACATATCACGCCAACGTATGGCTCATTTAGGAGATTTTTAGATTCATTTAGACATTCTGGATAAAGAAGAGTGTAAGTTTTAGAACTGAAAGGAAATTAGTTCAAGAAAGAGAGCTGGTTGGCTTAAATTTGGGGACATATGTCCTGATTATTTTTTATGAAACACATAGAAAATAATGGGACTGGTGTAAGAAAATAATAGGGTGGGTTTAAGAAAATAACAGGCTGGGTTTAAAGAATTAACCTTCATGTGTAACTGTGTGTGTGTTCTGATTATAACAGGAATCTTTTCATACTGTAAATGATTTGTAAAATGGAGAAAACACAATGCGAACAGTCCATACTCTGGCCCCTGCCTGCCTCTAATTTTGTACTCCTCTTCTTTCGTCCACAGTGTTCCAGCCATACTGGTCTCCATTCAGTTCTGGAGGGTTTTCACATACGGCATTCTTCTGTCTAGAATGTCCTTCTCACTGTTCCTCCCAGGGCTGACTTTAAGATTCAGATTAAGTGTCCTTTCTCTAAGAAGCCTTTCCTGAATACTCCATGTGAAGTAGTTCTATTATGGCGCTTATCTCCATTGTAATTACGTGTTTATTTTCTCATTTGCTTGTTTATTTCTAGAGTGGAAGCTCAATGAAGGTAAAAAAAATCCATTTAATTGACTGACCTATTTGAGATGCTCTGGCTGGATTGTTTTCACTCTTCTTCCCCACAAACAATGATAGGAAAGAAAAAAGAAAAAAAGAAAAACTATATCCTTGCAGAAGGAGTTGCTTGGACTTCTACTACCCTTCCACTCTGACCATGCAAGATTGCTTTAGGACTCACCATTATTATGTCTTTGGTCCTTCCTTTGTCCCCATGAAGGGAAGTGTCACATTTCATAAAAGGTAATAAATTTAGTTGGTGTACTTTTAATTCTAAATTATAAAACACTCTAAAATTATTTAAACATCTGACTTGATATCAAGAGATAAGACAGTTCCAAGTAATGATTAATTCATCAGTTCATTTCATGGCCCAGCTTCACCTCCCCCAACTCATTAACCCACATTGTTAACCACTGGAAAGATATTTCGTACGTTATGCCTTTACATATTCTGTACCCTGTCTGGAGAGCATTAGCAATAATTTCAACATTTGTTGAACATTTACTGCGTCAGGTGCTACACCAATCATTTCCCCTTCATTATTTAATCCTGATAAAGTAGACATTATTATTCTGTTTTTTTTTTTTTTTTCTGATGGGCTAGATAACCAAAGCCACGTAGCCAGAAGGTAGAGAAGCTAGGAGGTAAATTCAGGTCACCTGACTCTAGGACTCTACTTCATAAACTAAGTACTTGACCCACTCCCTCCAGAATCAGCTTAAACAATATTTCACCAACAGCTTCCTGTTTTTATTTCTACAGTCTTCCAATTCACCATTTTCAGTCTTTCAAAAAATCACTTTGTGCTAATCTCTGTTGGCACTCTTAGCTTACAATGTTGTAATTTTCTTTTTCACGTGAATCTTCTCCAAGATAGTCTATATAGCACAAGAACCACATTTTTTTGTTTGTTCATTTTTAATTCCAAGAACCTAATAAGCTACCTGATTTTACACTACATGTTCAATAATGGCTGGTTAAATGATAAAGTCAAAAACCAAATCGTTGCTGTTGAGTCAATCTCACCTCGTAGGGACCCTATAGGACAGAGCCGCATAGGGTTTCCAAGGAGTGGCTGGTGGATTTGAAATGCCGACCTTTTTGGTTTAGCAGCTGTAGCTCTTAACCACTGCTCAGCCAGGGCTCCAGAGTTAAATGCTAGAGTGAATTAATTATTATTCTGATTGAACTTTCCATCTAAAACGTATCAAAAGGATCTCATAAAGATACATTTTTGAATGTAGTGATGAATCTTAGGCATAAATCTTGGGTATAAATTGCTGTCCCTGTGATGAAAAGCCAGAATCTGGTCAAATAAACCATCACCATATTAAAAATACCATTTGAAAACAAAATTTTATTTTTTTGTTAAAACAAGAAGTCACAGCATGTAGCATTGCTCTTAAGTAAAAATTAAATAAAATAGTTAGTTCAGCTGGTTAGAAAATGTGCTTCAAGTTTAAAATCACATATCATTGTTTATACAGATGATTACTTGGGAAGGACTTCAATAGAATCATACTTTGCTAGCAGAGAAGAAGGCTTTGGCAATAGCACACAGTGATCAGCAAGAGGGACTCATATTTTCCAGCTGAGATCAATGGACCTTAATCCATGAAGACAACCTAAATATCACCTGATAGGAAGAAATGACTGGAAGTGTGGATAAGAAAATTATGGAGTCTTCAGATTTAAGAAACTAGTTTCATATTTTAATCCCTTTTCCTACTCTACAGGAAAGTAGTATAATTTTGGATTTTCAATTAGTTTACCCTAGGTATTAAATGAAAAATGTCTTTTTGAGTAATGAATATTATTTTCGTTCACCTACTTCAAGCTGCTCTTTGCAGAATTCGATTTTTATAAATCCTTGACAGTATCTTAGCAATAAGTCATTTTAAAATGTCAACAAATAGCTTCATTTTGGATGGATTATTATCACTCTAGTAGATCAGATGCCTGCTAGATGTTTAAATATTAAAGGGTAAGCTCGCAAATTAACCACAAAACAATGTGCAACTATATTGAACTACAAATAAACAATTCAAATATCCAGAGGAGAAATGGATTTGATAATAAGATGTGATAGTGCCCTTTAGTTTAAAAATGAGGTTCGGAATTTGTTGTTCTCAAGTTTATCACAGTATTTTTAAGTATGCACTGACTAATAGAATCATTTTATTGATACATTTAAATTTATTGTGTTGCCCCCATTGAATTGTATATTGTATCAATGTAGATTGAGAAAGCTGGGAGTTATTCTTTAGCTCCATAGCATGCAGCCTAGTGATTTCCTTTCTCCTTGTTCTTTCTTTACTTGGATATCTTTTTCTTATGTTTTCTTACTTTTTAGAACTCTTTATTTCTTTGTTTTTCTCACTATATCTTAGATTTATAAGCCTCTTGAGGATGGAGACCATACTTTGTTTTTCTTTGCATCCCAGGGCTCAGTTATAGTATGGATTATGTTCCAAATAAATATTTCTTGAAAAATTGCATGAGTGGTGATGAATGACAGATTGACAGTTATAGGATTAGATAACTTCACAGTGAGCCTCACTGAAAATAACTGGATGAACCCTGACTTAGAGTATCATCAGTGGAAGTGACTCAATAGAGGCATTTTGCCACATCATACTTCTAACTGCCAGCAGTTTGGACCTCTAATAGTCTTCTTCTAGACAGTGCAACGGTGATATGAAGGCAATTATACAACTTTGCAAGTGACATTAAAGTGGACCCAGATAAATGGAGAGGTTTGCTCTTTTCCTGGATAGAAAGTTCTAGAAAGTGTCAATTCTCCACAAATTAATAAATTTAATGCACTTCTAAAAGTTTACAGCATTATGTTTAATTTTTGGAACTTTAAGGACAAATTTTATAGCTGATAGGGGAAATGCAGTTGCTAAGGACATTTTGAAAGAAAAAAAAAAGAGTAAAAGTAGAACAATGAGTTGAATTTAACTCCTGAATAGCTTAAGACATCATATAGAACCATTAAGTTAAAACAATAAAATATTGCCATGGGAATGAATCAACAATCAACAAGAACAGAGAGACCAGAAACACACCCATTTGTTAAGACGATGCCGTAGATGATAAAAATAGTCTCCAGGTATGGCTATAGGACAGTTAGATGTTAATATAAGGAAAAGATAGACTCATGTTTGACATTCGATGTAAAAAATAAATGTATTATCAAGTTCAGTATTAAATACAAAACTTTTTCATAAAAACCATATGAACCTATTTTATGTAATCAACGGGAGAGTCTCCTAAGGAAGCTGGAAAAAAAATAACCAGAAAACCTAAACCAGAATACTGAGAAGTGTGTACTACATAAAAATCAAACATGTCTGTATTACAAAAATATTATAAACATTTAAAATAAAATAAGCACAATATAGTATAAATATAAATATAAAAACAAAAATAATAAATAACGACAATATTGAAAGGGCTACTATAAATCAATGAGAGGTTAAGAATAGAAGAGGCAGAAAATTTGGTCACAAATTTGAACACAAAAATACAAATAATTAGGAAAATAACAAGATGTTTCTAGTTACTGGGAATCATGCAAATGGAAATTGACACAAAGTGCAATATTCTTCTCATGAGATGGACAAAAATTTAAAGACTGATAATACCTTGCAACGTCAAGGACATGCATACATACAAAATCTGCTAATATTGCCCTAGGATTATAAATCTCTTCCCAACTTTTTTAAAGGAAATTCAACATTATATATAAAAGTTAAATATTCTGTGTTCAATGATATTTATTATTTACCTTTTGCCAGAACAATATCAAGCATTGGGGGCTAAATGGTGAACATATACATAAAGAGATACATTTAATGCCCTCAGGGAGCTCACATTCTAGTGAGAGAGAAAATAAGCAAGGTAAAGGGCAAATATGTAAAATAATTTTTGGTAGTGATATGTACTTTGAAAAGATAAATAAAGCAGAGTAAGGAGTTAATGAGTGATCAAGAGTGGGGAAGGTTTTAGGTAGAGTGGCCAGGGGAAGCCTTTGATAGCGTGACATTTGAGTGGAGAATCAGAATGAAGCCAGAGGATGAGCCATCTGTTGGTCTGGGGAAAGAGCATTCCAGACAGAGGGAGTAGCAGTGCCAAAGAGCAAAAAGTTTTGGCAAGCCCCGGGAACAGCAAGAACACCAGTGAGACTTGAGCCAGTGAGCATGAAATAAGTGTCAGGAAATAAGATCTGAGACAAAGGCCTGGACAAGATCATCTGGGGCTTTGAAGGCACGGTGACTTGGATTTAAATCTGGACAGAGGAGAGGCATGATCTCATCCACGTTTTTTAGAAGATCACACTAGCTACTTTATGGAGAAATGCTGTAGGAAAATCAAGAGCGGAAAAAGAAAGAACATTTAGGGAACCACTACATTGGCTCACCTTAGTGACCTCTCTCTGAGCCCCCATATCCTTACAAATTAGTCCATTTCTTTTTGTGCTTCTGCCACTTATTGTTTCATATATTTTGAAGCCATATTATTAAATGCATGTAAGTTCATGACTATTATGTTTTTCTTTTTATTAATATGTTTTTTATTCGACTTAATCTTTTTTTGTTAAATTCTGTTTTTACTGATATTAATATTGCTGTACTACTGTTTGGTTAACATTTGCAAGACATAACCATTTGCTTCTCATTATATTCAGCCTTTCTGTGTGGCTTTAATTTGGAAGTGCTTTTCTGTTTTTTGTTTTTTTTTAATAAGCACAATGCAGTAGGTTTTGATTTTTTTTCTCAATAGATCGATAATCTCTGTCTTCAATGGAAAAGTTTTTTTTTTTTATCAATTTACCTTTATTGTGCTTATGCACAGATTGGAGTTATTCTTACCATATTTTATCATCCTTTTATATATATATATATCATAAAATATTATATATTATATATAATATGTTCATATATATATTCAGCATAAGAATTATATAAGTTCTCATGCTGAATTGTAAACTAGAGTTTTTTTTTTTTAATTGTAGTAAAAATTGCTGAATTCAGCAATTTCTATGTATTAGGAAACTGTATACCACGTTTTTGTAAATTTGTCATGCTGTGGTGCCTTGAGTGTTGCTGTGATACTGGAAGCTCTGCCAGCAGGGTCATTCATGGAGGACAAGATTCACTGGAGCCAAGACTAAGACAGACTGGGAAGAAGGACGTGGCAGTCTACTTCTGAAAAAAATTGGCCAGTGAAAGCCTTATGAATAGCAGTGAAACATTGTCTGATGTATTGCCATAAGCTGAGCTCTTCAGGTTGGAAGGCACCAAAATATGACTGGGAAAGAGCTGCCTCTTCAAAGTAGAGTAAACCTTAATGTCGTGGATGGAGTCAAGCTTTTAGGACCTTTATTTGCTGATGTGGCATGACTCAAAATGAGAAGAAACAGCTGCAAACATCCATTAATAATCGGAATGTGCAATGTACGAGTATGAATCTAGGAAAATTGGAAGTTGTCAAAAATGAAATAGGCTGCAAGAAAGATCGATATCCTAGGCATTAGTGAGTTGAAATGGACTGGTATTGGCCATTTTGAATCAGACAGTCGTATGGTCTACTATCCTAGAAATGACAACTTGAAGAGGAATGGCGTTGCATTCATCATCAAAAAGAACATTTCAAGATCTATCCTGAAGTACAGTGCTGTAGTGATAGAATAATACCCATACACCTGCAAGGAAGGTCAGTTTACTACTACCATTCAAGTTTATGCATGAACCACTAATTCCAAAGACAAGGAAATTGAAATTGATCAAACATACAATCAAGATGCATTGATAATTAATAGTGATTGGATGTGAACTAAAGAAGAAAGATTGGTAGTTGGAAAATACGGCCTTAGTGACAGAAACAATGTCAGAGATCACATAATAGAATTTTTCGAGACTAATGACTTCTTCGTTGCAAATACCTTTTTTCAACAATATAAATGGTGACTATATACAAGGACCTCACTGGATGGAAAACACAGGAATCAAATTGACTACATCTGTGGAAAGAGACGATGGAGAAGCTCTATATCATCAGTTGGAAGAAAGTCAGGGGCTGACTGCAGAACAGACCATCGATTGCTCATATGCAAGTTCAAGTTGAAGCTGAAGAAAAAAGAAGTCCACAAGAGCCAAAATATGACCTTAAGTATATCCTACCTGAAGTGAGAGTCTATCTCAAAAATAGATTTGATGCATTGAACACTAATGACCAAAGACCAGATAATTTGTGGGATGGCATCAAGGACATCATACATGAAGAAAGCAAGAGGACTTTAAAATGAGAGGAAAGAAAGAAAAGACTAAAACAGATGTCAGAAGAGACTCTGAAAGTTGCTCTTGAACATAGAGTAGCTAAAGTAAAAAGGAAAAAATGACGAAGTAAAAAAGTTGAACAGAAGATTTCAAAGGGCAGCTCAATAAGACAAAGTAAAGTATTATAATGAAATGTGCAAAGACGTGGAGATAGAAAACCAAAAAGGAATAACACACTAGGCATTTCTACTGCTGAAAGAACTGAAAAAATTCAAGCCTCAAGTTGCAACTTTGAAGGATTCTAAGGGCAAAATATTGAAGGATGAAGGAAGCATCAAAAGAAGATGGAAGGAATACACAGAGTCACTGTACCAAAAAGAATCATTCAACTTTCAACCATTTCAGGAGGTAGCATATGATCAATAACCAATGGTATTGAAGGATGAAGGCCAGACTGCAATGAAGGCATTGTAGAAAAACAAGGCTCCAGGAATTGGCAGAATGCCAATTGAGATGTTTCCACAAACAGACTCAGTGCTGGAGGTGCTCACTCATCTCTGCCAAGAAATACCTGGCCAATCGACAGGAAGACTTCCATACTTATGCCTGTTCCAAAGAAAGGTGATCCAACAAAATGCGGATATTATCCAACAGTATCATTAATATCACGCAAAAGTAAAAGTTTGCTGAAGATAATTCAAAAAGAGTTACAACAGTACATTGACAGGGACCTGCCAGAAATTCAGCTAGATTCCGAAGAGGATGTGGTACAAGGGGTATCATTGCTGATGTCAGATCAGTCTTGGCTGAAAGCAAAGAATATCAGAAAGATGTGTACCTGTGTTTTATCGACTATGCAAAGACATTATAACAAATTATAACATTGCAAAGAATGAGAATTCCAGAACCCTTAATTGTGCTCATGTGCAACCTGTGCACATACCAAGAGGCAGTCGTTTGAACAGAACAAGGGGATACTGCCTGGTTTAAAATCAGGAAAGGTGTGTGTCAGGTTGTATCCTTTCACTATACTTACTCAATCTGTATGCTGACCAAATAATCCAAGAAGCTGGACTATATAAAGTAGGACATGGAATCAGGTGGAAGTCTCATTAACAACTTGCAATATGCAGATGACACAACCTTGCTTGCTGAAAGTGAAGGGGACGCGAAGCATTTACTGATGAAGATCAAAGACCACAGCCTTTAGTATGGATTACATCTCAACATAAAGCAAAAATTTTCACAATTGGACCAATAAGCAATATCATGATAAACGGAGAAAAGATTGAAGTTGTCATGGTTTTTATCTTACTTCAATCCACAATCAATGCCCACGGAAGCAGCAGTGAAGAAATCAAACGACATATTGCATTGGGCAAATCTGCTGCAAAAAATCTATTAAAAATGTTGAAAAGCAAAGATGTCATTTTGAGGACTAAGGTGTCCCTGACCCAAGCCATGGTATTTTCAATAGCTTAAGATGCATGCAAAAGTTGGACAATGAATAAAGAAAACAAAAGAAGCATTGATGTCTTTGCTATATGGAGTTGGCGAAGAATACTAAATATACCACGGGCTGCCAGAAGAAACAACAAGCCTGTCTTGGGAGAAGTAGAGCCAGAGTGCTCCTTGGAAACATGAGTGATGAGACTTCATCTCCTGTACTTTGGACACACTATCTGAAGGGACCAGTCCCTGGAGAAGGACATCATGCTTGGTATAGTGGAGGATCTACAAAAAAGAGGAAGACCAGGACGAGATGGATTGACAGAGTGGCTGCAACAATGGGCTCAAACTTAGCAACAAGTGTGAGGATAGTGCAGGACTGGGCAGTATTTCCTTCTGTTGTACCTTGGCTTGTTATGAGTTGAAATTGACAGCACCTAAACCCAACAACAAGGAAACTATTGTAGAGTTTTATTTATATCCTTTTGGAGATCAGCCTTAGATTAATATATATGTATGTTCAATATTTATCTATCCTACAATCCATAGTAATACTTTTAGCTTCCCTCCATTCTCATTGAATAACCTTCACCCCTATCATATTAATGCTGTTTAGAAGTGGTTTATTCTTCCCTCTTTTAATCAAGCAGAATATGATTTAACATTAGTTTCTATAATGAATAATTAATAAGTTTCAGGCATATTATGTCTATTTTAATGCTCACTGTTATTTCACATATTTAACACCTTTCCTCTGTGTTTACTTTTATTTTATGTGAAGTGCATTCCTTAATAATTATTTGAATGACAGCCTGTGAATGGGCTTCTTCATTTATCTTTATTTGTTTGTAAATATTTTTTTGCCTTACTCTAAAAATAGAATTGGACTGGGAATAGACTTCTTTGTTGACAGATATTTTCCCTCTACCACTAAAGATAAAGATTTATGAAGATATAAATCTACTAACTTCCAGCATGAATTGATACCAGAGAATTCTGGCAAAGAATTTCGCAGTTAAAGTCATTTGTTTGTAAGCAAAATACCATTTTTTTCTCTGTCAATCTTTAGAGGATCTGTTTATTTTTGTTGATCCAAGGTACCATCATAATGTACCTAGATAAGAGTTAATTTTAAGATACCTAGGTAAGAATTTCATTATTATTTTATCTGCTTGTGTTTGTAGTGTAATTTCAGTTCTGGAAAGTTGTCAGTAATTACCTCTTCAAATACTGATTTTTTGCCACGCCCTATAGTGTGTTCTTTCGGAACTATTTATTATTATTATTGTTTTATTACGGTAAACATATATAAAACAAAACTTTTACTGATTCATCATTTTTTACATACAAAATTCCATGACATTGATTACAACCATCATATTGAACAACCATCTCCACTATCTGTTTCCAAATTATTCCATCCTCATTAACCATTGTGCCACCATGGCTCCCGCAGAAACTCAGTGCCCCCCAACAATGATTTCCCCTTTTCCCCTCTTTATATATTGTGGATGTTAAACCTTTATCAGATATATGGTTCCCCCTATCTTTTTCCCCAATCTGTAGGTTGTCTCTTCACTTTGTTGATAAAGTCCTTTGATGCACAAAAGTTTTTAATTTTGACGAAGTCCAAATTATCTATTTTGTAGTTTATTGCTCATGCTGCAACTCTTATTAGATCAATATTGAAGCATTTCTTAATTGCTCTTGATACCTTTACTTACCTGGGGTACCATATGCCAGTTTACTAATTTTCTTTTCAGCCATATTCAGTCTAAAGTTTAACCTAATCATTGCATTTTTTTTAATTTTAATGATTATACTTTTAATTTTCAAGAATTTAAGCAAAGCTTTTTTATCTTCCTTTGTTTTTCCTTTTGACCATATATTTTTTTTTCTTATGGATTCTCATTCTTTTTAAAGGAAGTGAAGCCCTCTTTTATTTTTTTGGTAATCCATAACATATTTATTTTAATGATTTCGTGACACTGTTCTAAAAAATCTAAATTTATCTGCAATGAATTCCTCTTCCAGTTGTTGATTTTGTCCTGTGTGTCTTAAGCCAATCTGTTTTGAGATATAACAGAGAGAAGCAAGCAGGGAGACTTGGGGACCTCATACCACCAAGAAAGCTGGGAGCAGAGCGTGTCCTTTGGACCTGGGGTTCCTGCAAAGTGAAGCTCCTAGACCAAGGGAAGATAGATGACAAGGACCTTCCTCCAGAACTGACAGAGAGACAAAGCCTTGCCTTAGAGCTGGCACTCTGAATTTGGACTTCTAAGCCTCCTAAACTGTGAGAGAATGAATTTCTTTGTTAAAGCCATCCACTTGTGGTATTTCTGTTATAGCAGCACTAGATGACTAAGACAGAGGGAAAAAAAGAAGTATATCATTTTAGTCAAGGGAAGATCTGATTATCTTAGAAAAAATAAGACGTTAGACAAGGCTAAGGAACCCTGGTGGTGTAGTGGTTAAAGCCCTTAGCTGCTGGCCAAAATGTTGGCAGTTCAAACCCACCAGCAGCTCAGTGGGAGAAAGATGTGACAGTCTGCTTCTGTAAAGATTTATAGCCTTGAAAAACCTATGGGGAAGTTCTACTGTGTCCTATGGGGTCACTGTGAGTCACAATTGACTCAGTGGCAGTGAATTTGGGCTGGGCTTAGACAAGGCTAGTTGCAAAAAGTTCTCTGGTGGGAAACAAGAGACAATGCTCCTTTAGATAGGTACAGACACAGAATGTGTCTTCCACTGTGCCCTCAAATTCTTCACTGAAGGGCAAAACCAGGTTCATTGCTTTGGGGAGCCATGAGCAATTACAAGTACCTTCCTACCATCTCTGCCACTTAATTCCACCACGCCGTCACTGTGAAAAGGCATTGTCTGTAAAAGTTGACGTGTGTGTTTACTGACTTTGTAATCTTAAACAGAGTAACAGGTTTTGGAAATGATTCAGAATTGCCTCCTGTTAACAGTCATGACTGATGTTATTTAACAGTCATGACTGATGTTATTTAACAGTCGTGACTGATGTTATTAGTTTATTTTCCCGATTACTGATTTGGTTATGATTCATGCCAAGAATTTGGCAGAAAATCTACAACCACAAGCCATTCGCTTTTTTCTGTTAAATTTCACAGACTACTTGGGCTGATTCTAATGAAATGCGTGGAGAAGGGAGAACCCAAGAAACCTTCCCTCTGTATTTATTTCCTGAGGATAAACTGGTAAACGAGTGAAATCGTTTCTGATGACATGGCTTTCTTTATTTACATGGAAACTGGGCCTAGACCTGGTTCTCATCAAGAACATCCAAGCATTTAGAGACTGGGCTGTCCAATCCTTAAAAAAATATATTACTAAAATCTGTACTGCACTTTTTTATTTCAAACAGACCTGCAAAATAATTACTTGCATCAGCCCACTTTGCAGTCAAGGCCTGTGGAATGTAACTCTTTTAGGGTAGTAATTAAAGATAGAATTTTCATTAAAAATGTGGCATTGGGGAGGTGGGACCACACACAGGATGATCTTAGAGATTCCTTATAATATAATTTTCACAATGATTCTACCTGGAAGATACCTGTTCCTATACTTAACTGCTGGTCTGCGTCATGTCCACCACTCAAGTTGGATGTATGTTATTGCTTATTTTTTCACACGTTGTCTCATATCACTAATTATGTTGTAACAGCCATGAGCCTAGAGTCTATAACACAAAGTCCCGAACATTAAAATTTGCCTTTTTTTTTAGGTGCCATCAAGTAAATTTCAACTCTTAGCGATCCCATGTGATAGAGTAGAACTGCCCCATAATCTTCTTGGTTGTAATGTTTACAGGAGCAAGTAGCCAGGTTTCAGGCGAGTTTCCAGAGTAAGAACAGGAAGAAAGGACTGAATATCTACTTCAAAAATCAGCCAAGGAAACCTTATGAATCACAAACGGAATGTTGTCTAACTCTTGCTTTGGACATATTATCAGGAGGGATCAGTCACTGGAGAAGGACTTCATATTTGGGAAGTAGAGGATGAGTAAAATGAGGCAGACCCTCAGTGAGATGGATTGGCACAATAGCTACAGAGATGGACTTAAACATGCAAGTGATCATGAAGATGATGCAGTACTGGACAACGTTTCATTCTATTGTACACAAGCTTGCCATGAATTGGAGTTGATTCAACAGCATCCACCCACCTTCCCACCCATCCACCCACCCGCCCACCCACCCGTTCGTCCTTCTGTCCGTCCATCCATCCATCTAATGTGGTATACTTATAAAAACACACACAAAATATAACAAAAAATATATAAATCATGACTTGAATATGTGGAAGTTATGTTTTTCTCTCATCCCAATAGATCATCTTATGTACCCTATATTCCCTGTATGAAGACCACTGACCTGTAGATGTGAAGGCTGTTATTTTCAGGTCTCATGACCTGCTGCAATAAAACATATTTAGCAGTACAATGTTCTTTTTACTCTACAAAACTTTCCCTCTAGTTAATAGGTTATTGTTCTAGAACTATATTTTTGAGTAGTGTACACTTTTTATTATAATAACAAGATATAAATCCCTTACCCTTCTAGTTCTTACACAACAATAAAACCAAAAATGAATTTACATATCAAATATGATCCAAACTGCAAAATCAATGAAAACTGAACCCACAAGCATAAATTGATTGTGATGGATTTTGTTGCTTTGGTGAAATTGAGTTACCAAGTGTATTAATTAGGAATGATTTCATGTATGTGTAACAGCAAGCAAGATTTACAAAGGTTTAGAGAAATAGTGGTTTGTTTTTCTCACATAGCAAGAAGTCTGCAGCTAGGCAGTCACTGGCATTGGCTCAGGGCGTCAACAATGTCAAGGCTGTGGCGTGTGGAAATTTTGTTGTCTTTTCCCTCATGGTTGTACTGTAATGAAAAACAAAAGTTGCCATTTAGTCGATTCCTACTCATAGTGACCCATGTGTGTCAAAGTAGAACTGTGCTCCACAGGGTTTTTAGTGGATGAGTTTTTAGAAGTAGATCACCAGACTTTTCTTCCAAGGTGCCTCTGAGTTGACCCAAACCTCAAACTTTTTGATTTGCACCTGAGAGCGTGAACCTTTTGCTCCACCTAGAGACTCCATGAGCTAAAGCTCAAACCATCAAGTTTACTCTATAGGCTGAAAAAAGGAGGAAGAGCAAATTGGTGGGTGGCAGCATTTATTGACCCCCATTCAACCGGAAAGGTATAAACTTTCCCAGAATTCCCCACTCACTTCCGTTCTCCTAAATCGTGTCACATAAATGTTCCTAATTGTGAACGTTGCTGGCAAAGTGAGAATTTAGTCAGGCACTTGACACCTCTAAAAAAATTAGTTTTCTATTGGCAAGAAAAGAAAAGGAAACACACATTGCCTTAATTAATGTTATACTTAATGGTTGTTGTTGTTGTTAGGTGCCGTCAAGTCGGTTCCGACCCATAGCAACCCTACACACAACAGAACGAAAGACTGCCTGAATCAGTGTCCGGTCCTGTGCCATCCTCACAATTGCCACTATGCTTGAGCCCATTGTTGCAGCCACTGTGTCAATCCATCTCGTTGAGGGTCTTCCTCTTTTCCACTGACCCTGTACTTTACCATGCATGATGTCCTTCTCCAGGGCCTGATCACTCCTGACAGCATACTTAATGGTAGAAAAAAAAATTTGAACTTTTCAAATGTTGCTCACCTCAAATGAGACCTCATTCTTTAATTTGGAGTATGATAGAGTATCATTTGAGTACTGCTCCCTATTATTGTACTTATGTTCATTTCTTAAAAACATATTTCAACCACTGATTCATTAATGAGCTATTCAATATAATAGTGTATTACAACATACAAAATTTAAAAAAAATTTCTATTCACAACTAACTTCTCTGCTAACCTATTGATTCAAGCTGATATATATAAGACTTTTCCTACTGGCATTTTCATTATTTCAAATCAAAGACTAAATTTTGTATTAACTCAAGACTGGGCAGCCTGAGAGAGTGGTAGTGTTGAATGTAAAGGATAAGAAGCATTGAAGACAAACTCTTTCTTGTTTGCAATATGTGCTTAGGAATATCCCAGTCTAGAATTCATTCTTTTAAGCGTGTATTCAGGGTCTATATACAGCTGTGATTGTGTCTTTATATGTTACTAGCAAATGAAGTACGTATTTGTGAACTAGTGTGTGATTGTATATGGATGGGTTGGCCTGTCATGGGAAAGGAGCAAAAACACTGAGACTAAGGGAAGAATATGTGCAGGTGCCTTGAAGGAGACCTGTGCAGATGGGGAA
This sequence comes from Elephas maximus indicus, assembly GCF_024166365.1. Taxonomy (NCBI): domain Eukaryota; kingdom Metazoa; phylum Chordata; class Mammalia; order Proboscidea; family Elephantidae; genus Elephas; species Elephas maximus. The sequence continues at coordinate 11,968,846 of NC_064841.1, read as the reverse complement.
GAGAAGGAGATGGCCACAGAGATGTCAGGGACCACATCATGTAATTTTAATGACTTTGAATTTTATTCTCAGTGAAGTGAGGAGCCCTTTGAAGGATTTCGAACAAGGAAGTGACATGATCTGAAATAGGTTTGGAGAAGTTAAGTAAATGTCCCCACATCACACAGCTTAAAGTAGTGAAGCTGTGAGTCAAACCCAGGCCTATTCTACTACAAAGACTGAGCCTTTAACAAACTATACTACAGAGTGTCGCCTGACCCAAGCCATGGTGTTTTCAGTCACCTCATATGCATGTAAAAGTTGGACATTGAATAAAGAAGACTGAAAAAGTATTGATGCCGTTGAATACTGGTGTTGGCAAAGAACATTGAATATACCATGGACTGCCAAAAGAACGAACAAATCTGTCTTGGAAGAAATACAGCCAGAATGCTTCCTAGAAGCAAGGAAGGCAAGACTACATCTCATGTACTTTGGATGGGTTATCAGGAGGGATCAGTCCCTGGAGAAGGACATCATGCATGGTAAAGTAGAGGGCCAGTGAAAAAGAAGAAGACCTTCAAGGAGGTGGATTGACACAGTGGCTGCAACAATGGGCTCAAGCATAACAACGATTGTGAGGATGGCCCAGGACTGGGCAGTGTTGTACATAGGGTTGCTATGAGTTGGAACCAACTAGACGGCAACTAACAACTACATCACCTTCTGATATTGTCCAAATGAAATCCTAAACTCAAAGTTTGGGTTTCTATCAAAGTTTATCTTTGCTTAAAGAGAATCTGTTTCATCAGTAATAACATATTTTGACCCTAAAATACAAACATGAAGAGACAGGAAAAAGATATAATGGAAAACAACTCTTGATTGAAAAATGTATTAAAAGGCTTTATTTTATTAAAATAATTTCAGCAAAATGGCATCACAGAGTAATTCAGAAATTGCTTTATTTTAGCTGGATTTATGTGCCATGAATTATAATGTGAGTTATCAGATCAAAACACATACCTTTTATTTCAGAAATTTTGTATAAAATAAAAATTTAGCTGAGCATACTATGTACATAAATTCTTAATGAATTTTTCATATATTTCTTTTCTTCTAGATTGCCACCAAATATAGGATTAGATATGTCAAAATCCATGAGAAAGGCTCATGTTGCATTTTCCTCCTGATTGGAAGAAAGCCCAGGAGAGAATCTGTTCCCTGTTCTAGCACAATTTGCAGTCTCAAGAAGATTGGATAATTTGAAGCAAAGCCTCATTTCGTTTTGAAATTCTTCCATTGTTTATTCTGAAGTCATACTATGGCATTCTCCTTTTTGCCTCTATCTTCTGAGAAAGCTAAGACTGGACAGCTTTATGGAGGGAAGTAACTATCTCAAAACAAATTGCACATTTATTTATTCAGTCAGATGATTTCTCATATTGATGGTCCCTAACTTTCTGTGCTGCTTTATTTTTCTATGGAGCAATGAAAATAAAACTTCCTGAGTGGATCAGATAGTACATCAGGGCCGCATAGACTATTAATTTGTTTTATGTGGCCTTTAAAAAAGCCTACAGATTAGCTTGATAACTGCTGAGTTTATTCTTTTCTCCTATCTAGACCTGTATTTGGCCAATTCTTCGTGTAAGTGGTTCTGTTTTGTCATGAGAACCATGTCAGTGTGAGGTAAGAGCGAGATCCCTTATTTTCTTTCACTTTCTTCGCTTAGTATTTTGAGGACAATTTTTCATGCTAATAAATATACCCCATAGCATTGTCATTTTTAACAACTTCAAAATTTTTCATTGTATGGATGTACTAAAATTTGTTTACAGAAACCTTACCATTGTATATTTAGGCTTTTTTCTTTTTTTTTTTAATTTTTCACTACTGTTAAAAAATACTGTGAAGAAACTAATTTTATTCCTTTAATAAATACTCGACTATCCCTTTTCTCCCACATAGCCAAAGGGATCTTTTCCAAAGACAATTCTGCCCATGTTTTAAGTCTTTTATTTACATTGTCTTTCTAGTTATAGCGGCCTTCTGTCAGCTTCTGGTATTCACATGCTTCTTTCTACCTCAGGATCTTTATACATTTCTATTTCTCTGCTTCTCTGTCTGAGGCTTTCTTTTTTCCCTCTTCTGGAGAGCTCCTTCCCATCATTCAACTCTCAGCGGCCCTTCCTGAGAGAAGCCATCTTTGACCTTTTTCACTTGGTTAAATGCTTTTATTAAAGGCTCTCATATCTCCTTTTCATAGCATTTGCCACAGTAGCACATGTTTGTATGATTTTCTAATTACCATCTCCATGACTAAACTGTAACTTTTTGAGGGCAGGGGCCAGTCACCATTGTATACCCACCATTTAGCACATTGACTCACACAAGTACGTGTGTGTATAAATAAAATATTTATGTGCCAAGTACTGTGTTAATTTATGTATATATATGAAATTTCTTAAATAGGTCCTTACGATACATTTCCAGAAGTGGAAGCAGTTTAGTCAAAGTGTATGTGCATTTTTTATGTTTTGAATACACATTGCCAATTTGCTTTCAAGAAAAATTAAACCTGTAGTTGTTAAGTTATGTGTCAACTTGGCTAGGCCATGATTCTCAGTGGCTTGGCAGATATTATGTAATCATCCCCCATTTTGTGATCGGATGTGAGCAGCCAATCAGTTGAAAGGGGAGTTCCTTATGGGTGTGGCCTGCATCCAATACCTACGGACACTGTGGTAAAACTTACCCTCTCTGAATCCTGCATCCAACTTGTCATCCTCTGACCTCTGATTCTTGGGACATGAGTCAGCAGCCTACCACCTGAGCTGCTGATTTGGGGTTTGTCAGTCTCTACAACCACGTAAGTCAGGAGAAGCCTCCAGCTTGATCCATGGATTTGGGACTTTCCAGCCTCCACAATTGCGTGAGCCATTTCCTTGAAATCTGTGTGTGTTTGTGTGTGTGTGTGTACATATATGTCATGGATTGAATTATGTCCTCCCCCAAAATGTGTGTATTAACTTGGTTAGACCATGATTCCCAGTATTCTGTGGTTGTCCTCCATTTTGTGATTGTAATTTTATGTTAAAGAGGATTAGGGCGGGATTTTAACACCCTTACCAGGTCACATTTCTGATCCAATATAAAGGGAGTTTCCCTGGGGTGTGGCCTGCACTGCCTTTTATCTCTCAAGAAATAAAAAGAAAGGGAAGCAAGCAAAGAGTTGGGGACCTAAGCAGTGCCAGGAGCAGAGCACATCCTTTGGCCCTGAGGTTCCTGTGCTGAGATGCTCCCAGACCAAGGGAAGGCTTATGACAAGGACCTTCCTCCAGAGCTGACAGAGAAAGCCTTCCCCTGGAGCCAGTGCCCTGAATTTGGACTTCTAGCCTACTGGACTGTGAGAGAATAAGCTTCCCTTTGTTAAATCCATCAACTTGTGGTATTTCTGTTATAGCAGCACTAGATGACTAAGATTATATATATATATACATATATATAGATATATATACATGCAAACGGTGGTGGCATAGTGGTTAAGAGCAACAGCTGCTAACCAAAATGTCATCAGTTTGAATCCACCAGCTGCTCCTTGGAAACCCGATGGGGCAGTTCCACTCTGTCCTTAGGGTCACTATGGGTCAGAATAGATTCGACAGCAATAGGTTTGGTTTTGATTTTTTTATGTGTATATATGTAAATATATATATACATATGTACAAATATATATATATACTATTCTCTAGTTTTTCTTCTCTAAAGAAACCAACCTAAGTTAAAATGCCAAGAAGAGCATGTGAGAAAAATCTTTTCCCTGAACCTCCAATGATTTGTTTAAACATTTGTTTAGGTTTAGTGATCATTGGTATTTGTTATAGGGTAAATTCTCAGATTAAAATCCTTCAGCAACATTTTCCAAATAAAGAATCATAGCTTCCTGAGATTCCGCAAATATCTTCTTAGAGATTTGCAATACTTTTCAAATTCTGTGGTTTCATTTGTATAAAATTATAAAAAGAACACAGGTATGTTCTGGGCCATCTGGAGAACCACCTTGTAAACAATGATTTTAGTGCCAGTGTTTAGTACCAGTGTTTGCATATGATGAAAACAATCCACATAATACAAGTTTACTTGTCAATAATGAGAAAAGGACAGAGGCCAACTTAATAATGATGCAAAACTTATCATTTTATATGACATTAAAGCAGCCAAATGTATACTTTTATTTGCTATTAGGAAAATTCAAATTAAAAAACATAAGGACACACCATATAACACTTGTAACATTGAGAAAATGGTAAAGTTTGAAAAGACCAAGCTTAGTTGAGCATGTGGACTGTAGTGAACTCTTACCCCAGTTGAGGCATCAATGCTACTCCTAGTAAAAAAAAAAAAAAAATTTTTTTTAATTTTTTTTTTTTTTTTTAGTCATACCCTAAAAAAGAATGCTACATATGTAGAAGAGATAAAGAAATGACTTCCTTTCTATTATTACTGGTAATAGCAAAATTTAAATTATCTGAATATCCATTAATAAGAAAATGGATACACTCTGCTAACTCATAACCGAAACCACTCCCAGAGCCCACTTTTCAAAGATTAGACAGGCCTATAAAACAAACAATAACACACATGAGAAACGTACTCCCTAGTTCAATCATTATACGAGACCGAATTTGTAGCACCTGTCCAAAAGCAAGGACAAGAAAGCGGGAAGTGACAAGAGAACTGGATGAAGGGACTCAGGGAACCCAGGGTGGAAGGGGGAGGGTGCTGTCACATTGCGGGGATTGCAACCAACGTCACAAAACAAAGTGTATAAATTTTTGAATGAGAAACTAAAGAGCTATCAACTTTCACCTAAAGCACAATGAAATTAAAAAGAAATGGATAAATCGTAGTAAATAAAACATTGTCATAAACCAAAAAAACCAAACCCATTGCCGTGGAATAGATTACAACTCGTAGTGACCCTACAGGACAGAGTAGAATTGCCCTATAAGGTTTTAAAGGAGTGGCCAGTGGATTCAAACAGCCCACCTTTTAGTTAGAAGCCAAACTCTTGACCCCCGCGCCACCAGGGCTCCCCCAGAGAACCATTTCCTCCCTCTTTTTCTGCCTTCCAAATCTCGCTGGAATGCCTCTTATTAGAAACCTGTAACCCAGAGCCATGTGGACAGAGGGGTGCTGTGAAATGTCGTGCTTAATTTCTCCTTTGCAATGCAGAGGAGATCTGAAAAGGGATGGCAGTGCTGTCACGTTGACTACAATCCAGCCCAATACTGTCCCTGGATAAAAATATTCAGAACATTTAAAAAAATAAGCTTGAGAATGATGGAAACCCTGGTGGTGGTGTGGTTAAGAGCTATGTCTGCTAACCAAAAGAAAGGTGGTTTGAATCCACCAGACGCTCCTTGAAAACTATAGAGCAGTTCTCAGTGATAAACACCACACACGGGATAGTGAGCAGAAAGATTTTCAAAGAAAAAGCTGGGCAAAGTGAAGTGAACAAACAATGGAAGTCTTAAAAAAGAGCCTGTGACCTGATTCAGCCCCTAATGTGTACACATCATAAATTGACTGGTTCACTTATCATCTAAGTCTGATTGGACTGGTTTTTATGTCTTGAGTTTATCCAGATAAGAAAAGTTTTCTAATTGTCCAGATTCTCTGGTGAAGAAGATAAATTACTTACAGTCTGATGTATTTAGCACCAGTGACTCAGCCTGCGGTGGCGGAGGTTCAGGGTAACTTAACTCTGCATAAGATGAGAAGAATCAACATATAACTAGAAGGACCAGAGGGCAGTGTGTACACAGGATGAGTACCACTCGGGGAAGTTGTAGCCTGATCTGTACAACCATAGATTGAACAGGAAAGCCTCACAATTTCCTACTTGGTGTTGGTCAAAGTTAATTTGATTCATCTTTTCAAGTATCCTGTATATTTTCATAAAAAAAAGAATTTAAGTAGCAATGTAGTGCTATTGATCTTGTGAAAACCCTATGAGGAATAATTTTTAATCACAGGGAAATACTTTTTACATTTTTATATCAAGTGTCAATGGGAAGCTGCAGTAGTTAAACCTTTGGCTGCTAACCGAAAGGTTGGCAGTTGGACCCCACCGACCACTTCACAGGAGAAAGAGGGGGAGTCTGCTTCCATAAAGATTTACAGCCTTGGAAAGCGTATGGGAAAGTTCTACTCTATCCCTAGGGTCACTAGGAGTCAGAATCGGCTTGATGGCATTGGATTTGGCTTGGTTTTATCAGGTGTAATTTAATCCAAAAGTAGCCCTTCCATCCTGAATTTGATCTCCTAATTATTAGACAACTCCCTCATAGTGTTTACATTCTGGCCTCTGACATGGATTACTTTGTTTTAAAGGAATAATTTCTAGTACCTGTTAAGACACATTTAAAATAATTTTATATTAGATTTTAAACATTTTAGAAACTTGACACATCTTAACATGCCTAGAACACATATATAAAATATTTATGATATACATACGCACTTTCGTCTACGCCTGTATGTATAGCTTTCTACTCCAAGAATTTACTCTAACGAAAGAGTAAATTACCACGGTAGTATTATTCAGAAATAAAAAATGTAACAGCAATTTTACAACTGTTGCTTTCTGCTAGTGTGAATGTTCAAAGAGATTGTGATGCAAACTGTTCAAAAGATGGGTTGAAAATCAGTAATCTTTAACAGAAGGCAAGAGAAGCGAATCATTTTAGCTTTGTACTAAATGGTTCTACTACAGATGCCGACAGAGGAGCAAGTGACTAAAAAACAAACAGCGACAAAGGGATTCATACTGCTGTCCAACAGCGAACATGTGCCAATTCCTCCTTGACCAGACAAAAGCCAGTCACAGAAACTACGGGGCTGGACAGTTGCCATGTTTTTTCAAGAGTGTTTGTGGTTGTAGTTTGCAGCGAATGAGAGTCAGACTGACAAAAGGACCTAGCTAAAGATTCTTCTTCAGAGCTGGCAGTCAACAGCTGGAGAGATTAAGATAAGTGAACTAGTTATCTAATTAAAGCCTGTGATAACTCCTACAGCTCACTTAGTAATAACTAACCTGGGATTTACAGTTTGTGAAGTGTTTTCACATTTAACTACTTCCAGAGAAAGTGCTTGAGCAAGGACACTCAATTAGAATAATGTATTGAGCCCTTAAATTTAGTGAGTATTTATTTATTCAGAAGTTCGTGTTCTCTCTGCTCCGTTCAACACAAAAGAAAACAATAAACAAAAAGACAACCGAAAATCTCTCCATAAAAACTGACTTTTGGTAACTAATTAAGACTTTTGGTAACTAATAGGTGGACTAGACAGACCAATAGGAGGACAAATATACTTAAGAGCATAAACTTAAACCCTAGAACCTTAAAATTGGACATGGTTAATCTCACAAAACCCCTGCCTCAGTGCCCCCTATAAATCCTGCATTCCCCAGCAATCAGTTGAAAGACAGGCTGTAAAACATCCGCTTAATGATAATCAGTTGATACATAAGGCAATTGAGTACACATTTAAAAAGTTTTATTGTAGTAAAATACATATGTAACAAAAAAATTGCCATTTTAACAATTTTTAAGAATACGATTCAGTGGCATTAATCACATTCACAGACACTCCCTGAGCGGTTCAAATGGTTAAATGCCCAACTACTAGCTGAAAGCTTGGCAGGTTGAACCCACCAAGAGACACCTCGGAAGACAGGTCTGGCCACCTGCTTCCAGTAGATCAGAACCTTGAAAACTCTACGGAGCAGTTCTGCTCTGCAGACAAGGGGTCGCCATGAGTGGGAATCAACTCAATGGCGACTAACAGCAACAATTGCATTCACGAGGTTGTACAATTATCAGCACCATCTATTTCCAAAACTTTTCATCACCCCAAAGAGAAATTCAGTACCTGTTAAGTAATAAGCCCCCATTCTCCCCTTCCCCCACTAATGAATGTTAGTCTGTATGCATTTGACTATTCTGGATGCTTCATATAACTGGGATCATACACCATCTGTCCTTTCGTGTTAGACTTATTTCACTTAGCATAATGTTTTCAAGGTTCATCCATGTCATAGCATGTATCAAAACTTCTTTTGTCTTTATGACTGAATACTGTTCCATTTTGTTTATCCACTCATCTGTTCACGGGCACTTGGGTTGTTTCTACCTTTTGGCTGTTGTGAATAATGTCGCAATGATTACTGGTGCAAAAGTATCTGTTTGAGTCCCTGTTTTAAAGTCATTGGAGGTATGTACCTAAGAGTGAGTCACGTGGTAATTTTATGTTTAAATTTTGAGGAACTGTCAAACTTTCCCATAGCAGCTGCGTCATTTTACATTCTCACCAGCGCTGCATAAGGGGAACATAAATTTTATATTGCATTTTTGACGTTCAGACTGATGTCTATACCTGTTATGGAGATACAGACAACACAAGAGTTGAGTTCAAGAAACGCATTTAATGTGGCTCACATGGCTCTTTTGAATTGTGCTCTGAGAGTCAGAGGCTTCAGGGACCATTCTGTCTCCCACCACACTGCGCTCTGTGATGTTATAATAAAGAAAAAGTAGGGACTTTCCAAAGTTAGATGGGTTCTATGATTTATTCCATGGTCTTCTGCTTCCACAGTATCCATGCTTCAGACAAACTGAGTGAGGGCTGACTAGGTTCGACTGTGAACCAGGAATAAAAAGTACATTAGTTTCCTGGGTCTGCCATAACTAAGTACTACAAACTGTGTGGCTTATGAAAAGAGAAATTTACTGTCCCTCACAGTTCTGGAGGCTAAGACTCTGAAATCACAACGTCCACCATGTTTTTGGAGCTCCGAGGGAGAATTTGTTCTATGTTTCTCTCTCAGCTTCTGGAGGTGTTCTGTGATCATTGCCATACCTTGGCTTGTAGCTCCAACACTCCAGTCTCTGCCTCTGTCTTCACATGCTTGTCTTCCCTCTGTGAGTCTTTCAATACCTCTTCTCTTTTCTGAGAACACAACTCAGATTGAATTAGGACCTACTCCAGTATGATCTCATGTTAAGTAAACTGAAAAACATCTTCGAAGACCCTATTTCCAAACAAGGTCACATTCACAGGTACCAGTGGTTAGGACTTCAATGTCTCTTTTTGTGGGACACAATTTAATTGATAACATAAGGCTTTAGAAGAGCCTTCTAACCGTCTGGCTCCCTATGGTCTCCTATCATTGGGGGGCAAGCCTGGGCTTTGTCACATGGAGTCACAGGGTTCTAAAAAGCAGTGAGAGAATGCAAGCCCCAGTGTGCCAGGACTTTTCAAGTCTCTACTTGTATTTGCTACATCCCATCAGCAAAGCAAGTCACAAAGCTGTTACCAAACCCAGGAAGGTGGGTCCTTGTCCAACGCACTCAGACTTGCCAATTATCTGGACGCTGGTCTTTGAGAAAGAACAAGTAACTTCATTGCAATTCAAGGATCAAGAAGCCGGGAGGAAATTCCTCAGATGCAACTCACAGGGCTTATATGTGATTTCAGCAGCAAGATGGTGGTTGTGCAGCCGTATTGAGGAGGGAAAATTCTAGAAGGCAGCCAGGAAACAGGAGGTAACATGGTTCTTGTTGGACTTTTCACTTCAGAATAGGGTCCAAGTGATGATTTTCCTTCTGATTCCTTCCTCGTGTTGCTGTGTCCTGTGCTGGGGTCAATTAGCAGTATAATAGCTGGCCCTTCTGTGCATACGGGGCAGGCCAAATCTGGATGGGGCAAGTTTAAGAATTAATGGAAATTTACTGGCATTCAGAGTCAGGTTACAAAGCCAAGTACTGATTCAAGAGTGGAAAGATGGATTTCATGGAAGGAGATGGTAAAAAAATACCACTTTTTTTTTTTTTTTTAAGTCTACAACCCAGAAAGTTTCATTTAAACGAAACTGGATTGAAAGCAAATACATCTAAGATACTTCTGTACATAACAAAAAAATTGGAATAATGTGTATTGTTTCTTAGGAAGTCTGCAGACTAGAGCAAGTGATGCATATCTCAATACCTAACCATGCTGGTTGTGAGCCCTAGTAGCACAGTGGTTAAAGTGCTCAGCTGCCAACCAAAAGGTTGACAGTTTGAACCCACCAGCTGATCCGAAGGAGAAAGATGTGGCAGTCGGCTCCCATAAAGATTTATAGTTTTGGAAACCCTATGGGCAGTTCTACTCTGTCCCTTAGGGTCATTGTGAGCTGGAATCCATTCAATAGCAATGTGTTTGGTTTGGTTTGGTTTAATCATAGTACTAAACTGAAAAATAATTTAGTGCTAGATGAAAGCCTACTTATGTAAATCATAAACTATGTTTGTAGGAGCCCAGAGCCTTGTTTGTACTGACTGTGGTAATCAGAGAAATTTTCAGGGATGAAATGATAAATATACTGGGCCTAAAAGATGAATTTTTAGGTGAAGAGATAATGAAAAGGCATTTTGGATGGAAAGTATTAAAATCATAGTGCGAAAGTGCTTGTGATGATTAATAAAAATTATATTTCCCACAGATTTTGAACTTGTCACCAGGCTGAGTTCTTTCCTATCTAAATCAATTAGGAGTGATTTCACTGCAAGTAAGACAACATGTAATTATAGTGGCTTAAACAAATAGAGATTTATTTTACCCTAAAGTGTCTGGAAGTATGTTGCTTTTGGATTTTTTTTCAGTCCTTCTGCTTTATCATTTTTAGCATATTGATTTTCTTTTTCAGGTTCATTGTTTCATGATTGTAAGATGGCTGCTGTATCTTCAGACACTGTGTCTATATTCAAGCCAGAAAGAAGGAAGAAGGTGAAGCTGTGCCAGCCACCTGTGTTTCCTTATATCAGGAAAGCAATCTTTTTTCCAAAACTTCCTCACAGATTTCTCGCATCTCACTGGGTCACACAGACTCCCCTCACTGCACAGAAGACTGGGAAATTGAAGATCTTTTTTTTTAATTTGGCTTGAAACAATGATTATTCATCGTGCTGCAATGGTTAAGAGATCAGCCTGCTAACGAAAAAGGTCAGCAGTTTGAATCCACCAGCCACTCCTTGGAAATCCTGCGGGACAGTTCTTCTCTGTCCTGTGGGGTCTCTATGAGTCAAAATCAACTGGATGGCAATGGGTTTGGTAAGGCTTGGCAAAAGGAGCCCTGGTGGTGCAGCAGTTAAGAAATCATCTGCTAGCCAAAATGTTGGCAGTTCGAACTCACCAGCCGCTCCGTGGGAGAAAGACGTGGCAGTCTGCTTCCATTAAGATTTACAGCCTTGGAAACCCTATGGGACAGTTCTACTCTGTCCTATAGGATCGATATGAGTTGGGATGGACTTGATGGCAATGGATAAGGCTTGGCAGATGACTGTCCTCAACAACAAGAGAAAATGATTCTGTTAGTGAAGAAGAAGGGGAGTAGCAATACTTGTCATATTATCCCATGCTATGCTATGCTATGCTTAGTCCTGTCTCTATACCTATGTCCATGTTATTTCTCTAGAATGGAATGAGCTTTCCTTTCTCCATCACTCTACAAGGACTGGCTAAAGTGCCAATTCCTTTTGTCTTTCTTATGTAATCTATCCCTAATGTACTGGTACTCTTCTTTGACCCATATCACTTAAGGTAGTCATTAATTCCATTCTGTCTTCAATTTCCTGCTGATTTTTATATGTGTAAAATTTCTCACTCAATGAAAATGTAATGATTCTGAATGGAGATAGAGACTGTAAAATTATATTTTTATGTTCCCTTTAATATGCAGAATAGTGTTGGGCACATACAATATATGGATGATTAATAAAAAATAATTGCTGTCTTAGTTGTTCTATTGTAGTTTCTCTTCATGAATGCTTAGTTTCTCAGAGTTGATTAATTCATCCTTTCTCTACTTCCTTTACGTAGTAACAATGTTCATGGAAAAAAGAAGCTTTAATGACATGGGGCATTTATTGTCCATTCCAGTTCTTAAGCAAAAAAAATGACCTTTCTCCTACCCAGGTTTGGATGCTCCTTCCCCCACCACAACCTCTGTGCTTACTGGAAGGACACAGATCCAAGTCATGAACAATCATCCCTTGATCTCAATTATTGATTTAGCGATGGGCGTCAGACCAAAGGCAGGCCAATGAGGTCAATTAAAATATTTTTGATCAAAACATTGGAAAAGAGAGACATTCTCTTACTACTGGACTTGAAGCTGGTAGGCTTGAAACTGTGTCTTCCATAAAAGAATGTCACGCACCCAACATCTGTTTGTTTTGTTTTTTTCCCATCTTTCTGCTTTACCATTCTTGGCAAAGTCAAAAACGAAGCCAATCCAGAGGAGCATAGAGCCAAGGGAGGGAAAGAAGAAAACTGAGTATTGATTATATCTGTTCATCCCTGAAGTCTGAGTATTTCAGTTAAACAATAGATTTCCTTTGATAATTCATTCCCAGCCTAACAATAAATTCCATGTTTGATGATAACAATTCCTTTTTGACTTAAGCCACTTTGAGTTGGCTTTCTGGCACTTGCAACTAAGCATGACATGTTGACTGGAGCTTCTCCTTTTTCACTGTGAATCTGCTTATTGGTACCAGCAACTCAGCACAGCCTGACGGGATAGAAACAGCATTGTACTTGGAATCAAAATTCTTTTCTAGTTTTGGATCCGTCACTGTCTAGCGATGCGGGCTTAGACTAGTCTGTTAGATTGTGTTTTGTCAACTTGACACTACCACTCGTGATTAAGGATGAGAATTACATTTTCCAGCAAAAGAGGAATTTGCACGAGATTTGGAAGGTAGAAATGTAACAAAAGCCATTGCTCTTAGTGTTACTGGGAACTCTGGCACTGCTGGGTGTGACTCCATCCAGGTTCCAAATAGGACAGAGACTGAGTTGGGGGGATGAAAGGCAAGTTTTATTAGTTGGCCAAACAAGGAGACAGTCGGGGCTGCATGCCATCTAAGACTGCCTCCCCGAAGGGCGTACAGGGGAGGGCTTTATGGGACTAAAGGCAGGGAGTGGGCTACAGGGGAGGGCTTTATGGGATTAAGGGCAGGGAGTGGGCATACGTCTCTGTTTCAAGGGCTGGGACTCTAGAGATTTTGATTTAAAGGGCCAGGGCAACTTTATTCTCTCTACAGGAGCACCAGATGGGAAGATGGTTTAGTGCTGGTTGGACTTCTCACTCTCTAAGTAGGTCCCTGCTGTCTTTTATTTCTTCTGAAAAAGGTTTCATCTTCTTCCAGATCAGAAAGAGGGCCACCTAAGGTACTGAGGGAAAAAAAAAAAATATATTATTTTTTTAAGGAACTGGTTCCAGCTGGTTTCTTTTGTCACCTAGTTCAAGGAAGTCTCTGCAAAGAAAACAACTTCAGGAAACAGGGCGGAGACAGAAAAGGAACTATCTTGTGAGCCTGGTCTTATTAGAAGGCCGTGGTGGTCAGTTATGGTGAGAGACAGATACAACGATCCCCGTTGATTCCCAGCTGGTCATTGTTCTCCTCCTGCTCCCAGTGCATTTTGTCTTTCTGATTGCTGGCCCTGCTGACCCACATGGCCCCAAGTCCACAAAAGCCTCAAGCCCATCAGAGTCCCAAGCTCACCACCACATGCTTGGCCATGACCTTACAGAAGCAATGCATTTCCCAGAGGGGAGAGTTTCCACAGATACCCATACAAGATTTTCCTTTGTAGTACAACCTTGGTGTAGTGGTTAAGTGTTACAGCTGCTAACCAAAGGGTCGGCAGTTACAAGTCTGCCAGGTCCTCCTTGGAAACTCTATGGGGCAGTTCCACTCTGTCCTATAGGGTCGCTATGAGTCGGGATCAAATCGATGGCACTGGGTTTTCACTGGGAGTAAAACCTGAGCTATCAGATGAACATGGCCCCTCAAATTTTTCCTGAGTGTTAACTTGCTTTCTGGGCCACTGCTTTATGTGGACCTAGTTTGTGATTGTATTTACATCCTCTTTTCCCTCCTTGGAGACCTTCACTTAAATAGCTCCTTCCACATTGTAAAAGGGCTAACTTCTATATTAGATACCCTATCCCCATAATATTTGTAGTGGCTTTTTATGACCCCTGACTATAAGGTCAGAGTCGGAATGGACTGGATGTCGATGAATGGGTGGGGATCTACTCTCTTAAGTCTTCGTTTCTCTGCCTGTAAGAAATGGTTTATCCTGCCTGATTCACAGAGCTGTGGTGAGAAGCCAGCGATGCTGGCACGGTATATAAACTGTAATGTATGGTATTTATTTGTAGCAGAGATGTTGGTCCTCTAGAGCAAATACCTTTGCTCCAGCACAGAGGCCTTTACTACTTTTTATTGTGTACACAAGCTCTCAGAAGAGAAAAACAGAAGCAAGGCAGTTTTTAATCTCAATACAGCAAGGAGTGCAGATCTTAGAAGTCAAAATGTAAAAATGCAACTGAAGTTAAAAGTCTATCTCAAGAGTATCTATTTCTTGATCCTTTATTTTTTTCTCCTTTTCATTCCTAGAAAGAATATGGAAGTTCCTTTATTAATCAGCAATTAACATTCAAATATTCCAACTAGATCCCACAACTCTACCTCCTAGCATTTCAGACCTGTTGGACTCCGTGCCTATTGATTTGTGTAGAAGATACAAGGAGATTGAGTAGCTATTTAAAATGTTTTTAGAGATTTATCAGTGGACTCAAAGTTGTCATTTTGATCTACTTCAGGCTCTTTGTTGAAGTTTACACACACACATATATATTTTCACCCAAAGCTAGTTACCACCTAGTTTTACTTCTTAATTAAAGCTCTTTCGTTAGTTGAGAAATCTTAAACTGAACAGAAGTGTTTTGGAAGAAGACAGATTTTAACATGAGTGTCTACTTGATGTTGAGCATTGTGTTAGGAAGTAACCTCCTTTGGCTTGTAATAAAGTATAAAATGGGCATTCTGCAGTGAGTGCACCCTTCCTACACAGTCATTCCATCAATGTATAATTAAAAGTGGATTTCCTTTTCCTTTTTGGTTGGTGGGAGGGTGGGGCTGGTAAACCTGGTTAAAGAAGGGAGAACAAAGAGAACCTTCATGAGTTCCCCTGCAAACAGTCTATCAGTTACAATTCCTAGTGTTTGAATAGCTGCACCATTCTAAAGAAGTTCTGGAATAAAAAAAGTCAAGCAGGGGGTCCAAGGAAAATTCAACCCGCATGCCAACTAAGGGAAAGAAAGAAAAAGGCAGGAGGAAAAACCCTATCTTTTGTTGTAAAAAGAACTAATGAAGCTGCTGTTAGAACCGTCCACAGTGACACAACAAGCCTGTACACCCACACACATTGTTAAAATGCCAGTCATTCCCCATAACGGGAAAAGGAAAAGCTGCGATTTAAAGCCGGTGGTGGCACACACTGCTTTTAGAATGTAGCTTTGGAAATCTCAGTCAGGGTACACTTTGGCCAGTGTTAGCTCCCGGAAGTTAGTGCAAAAATGCATGAGGTTGTCTACTTCTGCCTTAAAGAAGAGATGGACTGGTGGGGGGTAAAATCCCATTGTCATTATAAATTGCTAATTAAATAATTATCAATTAGTTGGGCAGAGAGAACTCATTCCAGTGTATTCCTTAGAGGGCCGTCAATAAAGAAAAACAGTAATTTTGATTTTTTCCCTCTACAGTATTCTTGCCTAGAGGTGCTAAATAGAGATAATATATGATATAGTCTATCTTAGATGTTTCACATAGGCCATTATGCATTATTGACTAAAGATAAACACCAATTATAGCAAGCAAACTTGAATTTTCATTATTCTAGGTGCCTGGCATTCATTTCGGCTTAATGACTAATTGATTGGGTCATTTTTCAATGAACAAGGCAATATACTATTTGTTTTCCAGTAAGGAAAATGATTGCAACTCTAAATTTTCTAAGACATCATAAAAAAAAAAACAAAAACCAGCACCGTCTAGTCATATAGAAAATATTTTGGAAACAAAGATGTCAAATAATATTATGTTTGAAATCAGAGGCTGTGTCTATGAATTTTTTATTTCAAAAGAGTTTCATTTAAAATTTCTAAGTAAAACGTATTCATTAAAATGAAGTCATTAATTTTAAAATGCTCAGTCATTTAAAAAAATAATTAGTAGAAAGTAAAAATACTCGGAAGTAAAGAAATATATATGTATGTGTGCGTGTATATATATACTTATACGTATATATAATATATAAAGTAAATATATATTCTGTAATATAGAAGAAAAAATGGTGTGTGTGTGTTCCCCCTTTTTTTTTTTTTTTATCAGTTTAGGACTTAAGGATAAGTATTGATCAGATCCTCGTATTTTGCAAGTGGTAAACCATTGTTTGGCTTTCGAGGTATGTGTTTTCTGAAGCCAAGATAAAGACACTCAGTAGAAACAAAATTGAAAGACTATCAGATCTAGAAAGATGGAAATTGAATTCCTAAGGAATTCAGTTGCGTTTAAATATGAATGGATGTATAGCTGTCTCATATATGTAGATCATTTCTGCATTTGTAGAGAAATATGAAGCATTGAATCTCTGTAGTTGTCCTCCTTGTTGACTGGGAATTTGAAAAGTATCCTTAAGTTGGCTACAAAGTTTAGAAAATTCTGTAGCATGTTATGGAAAAAAGCTAGTAAGTACAATAAATTTATTTTGCAGCTAGTAAAACAAAATTTTTTTTTTTTAAAACAAAGGTTCCCCAATGGTATTTTCTACTGTAAATTTGCATAAAGATGAATTTTGTTATGAAACTAATAACACATTAAGATTTGATTTTAAAATCACTTATTTACATAGGACAGCCATCTTGAATACAAAAACCCAGTACTCCTTATTGTATTTATTAATTACCTCACAATAGACAAAATTAGAAGTATCTCTTGTAAGAGCCTGAAGCTCCTTCTACACAACAGCTTACTTTTGGGAACTTGGAATCAATTGACAACTCAAAATCTTAAAAAAAAGTTTCATTATGGTAGGGTCCTTAATTTGATTTACTTTGAGGAATACTTAATGGCTAAAGGTCCTTACTGTGTTGTTTTATTGAATTCTTGTTCATGGCTCAGGATTGATCCACTTCAGCCTTTCAGCAGGGAGTAGTTTTCCAGAGAGGTCCAGCAGGACTCCAAATCAATAAGGTTAATAGATGTGGGGCCACGCAGTCAGAGGTGATATGGCTGGCATTCCTGATGCCAATGACGACAAGTTCTGATGTCACTGTTGTGCTGGCAGCAATGGTACCTTGATTACCCGGGGCATACAGTCATTATATGTTAACAGGACTGTGAGTGGCCCATTAATCTGAATTATTTTACAGGAACTCGTTCAGTTTTTCTTTTCTTCTTCTTTTTTACTCTTCTATAAACTATTGGTCTCCATGATTTCTGAAATATCACCTGCTCCCTTTCTGTAAAAAACAGCAATATTTAGCTGTTCCTTATAGTTTTATAACACTCAACAAAAGATCATGACTTGATAAAATGTTGGTCCCCAAAATTGGGGAAGTTTTGTCTGAAAAAATGTGTTTCTTGTATGAAAGGAACCCGTCTTGGTTCTCTCTAGAGAACGATTGTAAATAACATAATCTGAGAGAGGCAAGAACTCAACGATAAAAAAAAAAAAAAATTTTTTTTTTTTTGTATTTATCTACTATTCTGCATAAAGTGACATGAAATAATAAACTAGTTAAGGAAAAGGTTGGGCAAGTTCTGTTTCTCCTGTCGTTTAATAAATTGAATCCTCTCTTTTCAAGTCAATAGTAAGATGGCTGTCGTCTTCCCAAGTCTATCTAAATGTACCGTTTATAGACAACCCAAAGGACGAAAGAAGTGACTCCAGAACCAACGCATTCGTCTCTTCCAATGTTTCACATAAATATCTAAGTAAATAAACAGATGTAGCAAGGAGGTATTAGTAAGTAGTGATTTGGAAAATTTGCCTATCTGTCCTTGAAAAAAGGCTTGACAGTGTGCATTAAACAATTTCAAATAATTGATGCTGATTTTTTTGCACAAGATAAAGGAATGATACCTTGCATCATATCATTCACTGAAGGGTCTGTTTGACTGTTTTCTACTTTAAAAAAACCCTTATTTGTTTGTTTCTTAATATAGCAAACAAAACCCGATAAATAATCTAAACTCTTTAAAAAAAAAAAAAGAAATTTTTTTTTTTTTTAGCACTCCAAAATTTCCTTGACAGAATCTATGGTATCAATATATCTATCCTAGATTCATCCAATCTCATGTTTCATCATTGGATGATTTGCTGTATTCTTAAAATAAACATTTATGATTGCCAAATTTGGAAACAGCAGATAGTAATTATTATTCCACTTAGACAAATTTTTCCAGTGGAGACAGGGTATACCTTGGTAAAGTAAAGCAGCAGATTGAATTACGGTGTTCTTCTTATTGTCTCCCATACTCATTAAACCCTTTAAATACTACAACATATTAGGTTAACTTGTAAATGCTTCAAGTCTGAAGGAGGTTATTTATTTATTTATTTTTTAATTGCACTGGAAGAGTCTCTGTTAACTGAGTTGTAATTAGTTGGTATTGATCATTAGCCTTTCCTTTATGATAAGGACGTTAATGGTGATGGTGGTGACGACGTGATGTAATGTGCGCTCAAAATGATAGAGATTTCTTCTATTAATCTGAAGAGGATTTTTTTTTTTTTTCTGCCAGATGTATGTAAGTTTACATGGTGGTCTTGTAGTAGCCAAGAAAAAAGTAGGGGCAAACATTCTAGGCTTTAAACTAACCCAAAAGGGGGAAATTGTTCTTAACTTTAGTTTTTTTTTTTTTAGTTTACCTTTTCAATTTTGAAATGCTAGCCAAGGGTGCCCTGGAATTGAAATTGTTTGCTGAGGAAAAATACTATTTTTTTTTTTTTTAATGTCTATTATATGTATCTTTCAGGAGGAAAGCAATTCTTTTGCCAGTTCCACATTTTTAAAAAATCTTGTCTAATTTGAATAAATTAACATATTTTGTCATCAAAAATTAATTCTGAAAAAGGAATGAGAACTGGGAAAGCCCTTTAAATTGTGTACTTTACTAAAAGAAAGAAAGAAAAAACTTAGTCATTCGCGGGGCAGCTCAGTTAATTTGACAGGCTTTCATGTGAATTCGGAGTTGCTTTTTTTTTTTTTTTTTTAATTTCAAAACATATTTTTTCCACTTAATAAGGGAGACAAAAGGAACTTTCAACCAGCATCTCCAGTTTGTTATCTCGGAATGTTTTGGCTTCCAAATGTGAGAACATGATTGTTTTTATTTCCAGGAGGAGATAATAACTCTGAAGCAATAAAAAAGAGTCAAGGCAGCTTGCAAGGCACAGGAAGTTCACAGCCAGAGACTTAATTTCTCACACAATGCACTGTGCAATGGGTCCATTAACATAGATGAATAGGCTCTTTAAAGGTTTTTTTTCTTTTTTTTTTCCTTCTTCTTCTTCTTCCAGATATGCAGCTGGCCCTGAATGGTGATATGTTAATAAGGCACTCACTTGCCTATTCTTCAGGTACTCCTGCATTCTCTACCTAAGGTAATCTCCATATAGGAAAAGCTATTAGGGGGTTGTATCTGCTACCACACCTTCAATTATATTAACACCTGCACTGATATTCCACGTAAGGTACACTGGTAGGGGGCCTATGGCCTTCGTCCACCGCTTTTCTCCCCGTAAAGTTACATCTGAGGGGGGCAAAAAAAAAAGAAGAAAAATAAAGGAAAGTCACTTTTATTACATATCAGTGGGAACCTTCTGAAAAAGCTTTCATGCCTAGGAAATTGTTATTTCTTCAAACAGCTGACAGCCTGCAGAGGAAACTCTTAATGGAAACCCAGTTCCTGCATTGTCATGCACGGCCCTCATGTAGATTCAGGGGAGTGGATTAAGTTCGCTTCCAAAGGGCCTATTGTGTGTTGCATTAATTTGCAGGACTCTCGATATTTGAGTTTGAAGGTTTACAACCTCAGTGTTTACTTAGATGAACTTCCATCCTAGGTTTGTTTATTTCTGTCTGCAGCCTCTTTTTTCCCAGCAAATGTTGCATTTATATTTGTTAACAGCGAGAATGTTGCCATCAGTCTGGAAGAAATAATTACACATGCTTACATTCATTCATTTTAAAGCCTTGATCCTGGTCCTCCAGGGTCACCCTTCTCTGGTATGTTTATAAAAGATTATACAGAATAAATGCCTTTCTCTAGAACATTTGTGCCACCAAGTTAAAGACTACTGTGAAGACAATATACTTTGAAATGAATATTTAATTATAGCTTTCCTCAAAGTGGTAATTGTCTGCAAAATTAACATACTTGCCCCGTGTTGTGTTGCTTTCATAAAGCCACGTTATAAATACATGCCGACCAAAATCTATGCCTTTTACTTCAAGATGAGCAAATGTACAATAGAATTGATCATCACTTTCTTTCATTACTGGCCAGTTGCAATTTTGCAATTGTGAATATTTTTTTAAATGTTTCCAAATTGTTATTTGCAAGCAACTCTGGTGTTTTTGGTATGGGGACCCTTCAAAAGTCTCATCTTCCAAGATTAAATTGCAAACTTTCATTCTGAAGCTTGTTCAGCCCCAAACTAACCCCACTGCCTCCTTTTCCTCACTGGATTGTAAAGACCTTTGCTAACATGAATTAAAAATTCAGTATGAATGGCTGGAAAAAAAAAGTGCCCATTGGAACTAACTCTGGTCTTAATCTGGATTTAGGAGCTCAATTGAATAGAAGTACATTATGCTTGAACAATTCAAGATTCTATTATTTTGAAACCTTTTTTGATAGAAAGCAACATCGATAGCATGTTGAATATTTTATCACACATTTTTCTGCTTTTTGTCAATATTTTTGATGTCTTACAGATAATTTAAAATGTAGTTGTTAATGGAATTATCCATGTTAGCATTTATGTTAAATAGGTGTTGTGATGCAATAGTGAGATCATTTCTTAGACATCAAAGAGCAGGGCCTTAGTTCTGACTCCACGTGACCTCTGAACTCTGGCCTCTGAACTCCTTTGGGCCTTATTTTTCATCTGTAAAAATTACAGTGAATGTCTGATTTTTAAGGTCTCCAGTGGCACAGTGGTTACGAGCTTGGCTGCCAACCAAATGGTCAGCAGTTCGAATCTGCCAGCTGCTCCTTAGAAATTCTGTGGGGCAGTTCTACTCTATCCTATAGGGTCACACTGATTCCGAATAGACAAGATGGTAATAGGTTTTGCTTTGGAAGCCATAAAGTTCTATGATTCACTCCTAAATATACTACTTCTTTCTTACAGAAGGACCTCTCACTAAAGGTGATATATCTAGACCTTCCCTACTCTCAATAATCAAATTTGTCAATCTTTATATTATCCCAAAGGTTGTATATTTATTACTGTTGTTCATAGCTGTCACTATTTTTTCACCTGCTATCCATTTTTTTTTTTTTTTTTATCCATTATCCCTTCTCATTTTTGGGGACAACCGTTGACTACTGATTTGGAGTAAACACTGACACACCAGTTGAAGCCTACCGGCTCACAGTGGTGACATCTTGAAGCAAACGTTTGAGAACCGATTATACTTAGGCTGACAAGATGGCTTTTATTACCACTGGATTGTTTGTTTGATTGTTTTCATCATGCGGTTCTCAAGACTGTTCCTTCTGTGTATACTGAAGGCATCCATCCAAAAATACCATTTAGTAGATTGATTCAGCTAATATTTCTTGAGTACCTGCCATATGCCAGGCACTCGGCTAACCACTGAGGGTACAGCTGTATTCAAGAAAGAAGTGGTCCCTGCCCTGTGTAGCTTATTTTGGGGGACATTGAGTATCATACTGTGGACACATGATATGTGTTTGCTGAATGAATGAAGGTATGTATGTATGCACATGTTTTTCTGTGTATGAAATAAGTATACTCTGAATGGATTTATGGCTTGCTTGAGGCAAACAAGACACGTAGATTCAGATTAGCTCATTTTAGCAGTAATTTATTGAACCTAATAAGTTGGGTTTAGCCCTGGAAATTCATATTAGGGAAATCAAATACCAGTAAAAGTTGATATAGCAAAGCAAGAACTGTCTGTGGTTATATTCTCTTAAATACTTGCTTATAGAGATCAATTCCAAGAGCTATACCATGCACTGGAAGAGCTGGCTCCTGAGAGCTTCATTTAGTACAGTTTTGAGTTTGATCTTAAAGTTGTTACGGAAGTTGTTGTATAAAGTCATTGTAGTTAGTGTAGGGAGAACTTTCTAAGTAACAAAACAATAACAAGAACCATAAGAAAATACTAGGACGTCGAATGCTACTCATAAACTGAATAAAAGACTCCATGGCTCTAGAATTGAATCTCTTTTCTAGATGCCCAAGCTGTGCCAAAAGGAGGAAAGGGAAATTTTTAGTGACTACACAGTGATGATAATGACAACAGCTGTCTTTTGTAGTGGACTTCCAAACGAAAACCCAAACCCTTTGCTGTCGAGTTAATTCCAACTCAAAGCGACCCTATAGGACATTGTAGAACTGCCCCATAGGGTTTCCAAGGAGCAGCTGGTGGATTCGAACTGCCCACCTTTTGATTAGCAGCTCCATAGTAGACTTACTAAATACCAAATTCTGCCCTGAATGTTCTGCATTCAATATCTAATTAAATCTTCCCAATAGCCCTTTGAGATGAGCATTATTATCCCCGTTTTACAGATGAAGAAACTGAGGTTTAGAAGAATGTGGTGACTTGCCCAAGTCACAAAGGTCGCAAATGGTAGAGCTGAAATTTTAAGTCATGTTTCCCTTCCTCTCCAGTCTCTCCTCTGAATCGCTGCATCACTGGAACCCTGTCTTTATGGTCAAAGCTCTCTAGCTATCTCAGGTCTGCTAGTTGTTAACTTTGTTCTATCCGCAATTCCTTAGGAGACCACTGGGTGCAAACACTAATTGCAGCATAGTACAAGAACAGCTTTCAGGACTGCAATCCTTCAAAGAGAATTTTGTTAAGCCCTTGTCCAAAGTCTAGAAATGTGACTTTTCTTCATGGCAATAGCTGCAGCAATTTTAGAGATTTCTAATAGAATATCAAATATAAGTGCCTACTTCTTAAAAGAAAATGTGTATGTGTATGTGTGTATATATATATATCCATATATCTATCTATCTACCTAGTTGGCCCTCCGTATCCATGGGTTCCCCATCCACAGATCCAACCAACCACAGATCAAAAATATTCAGACAAAAAAAGAGTTCCAAAAAAGGAAAGCAATACAGCATAACAATTATTTCATAGCATTTATGCTGTATTAGTTATTATAAATAATCTAGAGTGATTTAAAGCATACAGAAGGATGTGCAGAGATTGTATGCAAATATGTATGCAAATACTACACTGTTACATTTTCTTCTCTGAGGAGGTTCCTGGAACGAATGCCCCATGGACACTGAGGGACAACTGTACATACGTATGCATATATGATATCACTGAAGGGGTAAGACAAAGAAGGTGGTCATGACTAAACAGAGGCTTTGTGGAACTTGCCTACTGACTTATGTAGAGAATGACACCTGCGTGTCATCATCACAGACAGAAGTATACAAGTTTCTAAATTGGAATGAGAAACATAAGGGAACACGTAATTTTTTAATTCTCCCAAAAGGCAAATAATACAGGGAAGGAAGGATGGAGAAAAGCAGCTGCAAGCAAACTGGGATTAGGTGTCTGATCCACTACTTTGACAACTGTAAAAACATATTTGATCACTGATGTCATTTTTGGAAAGGCTGACATAATGCTATGTGTTTGCAGACAACACAGCTTCTCTAGCCTTCTAGAATTGCCATTTCTTGTTTCTTTTCCTACCAGGAACTTGCTATCACACTTTGTTTGCATTACTGTTGCATGTTAGTAAATTGGTATGCATGCAAAGAAAAATCAGTCCTAGTTTTAGTTACAAATTTTGAAGATAGTAACCTGAGTTTAGAATTTTCCTTTAATCACTGATAAAACAAGTGGGTAAATGTTCTCAAAAGGGAGATAGAAGGAATAATTTTTCTTTAATCATTTCAGGTGCAAGTGCAACAGAATAACAGAACTGGTATATATATCTGCGAAGTTTAACAAAAGAGTGTATTTTCTCCATATATAATAGAATTTCAAGGCAGGCTTTTGATTTGTTTTTTGTTTTACCTCAATGTGTTTTAGTTGATAGAGGAGGTGGCTTGGAGCCAGAGAGCTCTAGAGACAAATCCTTGCTATCACAGTTATTGTGTGGCCTTAAGGCAGCAGCTTAACCATTGGGTCTCTGTCTTCTTCTGTGCAAACTGGGGGTGATAACGTCCACCTTTCAGGATTGTAGGAAGAGTTCAAGAGAATGCATGCGAAGCATCAAACTAATGACCAGATAGATGCCTGGGAAATCAAGACATCAGAAGAATGAGAAAGAATGATCTTTGTCAGAGAAGAGACAACACGATTGAGGAAAAGATGATCAACAATGGTCACACTGGGAAAGGGAAAAAAAAAGGTCACAAAGTCAAAATATTAAAAGATGCGGACACTTAACAGAAAAGTTTGTTCACGCAGTCCTATTCTGACTTTTTGCCTTGCCTTTTCACGAATAAACATAATGCCCCAGAAAAAGAGAAAAACAAAACCAAACAAAAACAATACAAACATGGGGGAAATGAAACAAAAACAAGCAAATTAGATTAAATATGAAACTTTTGTCAAAGACCAGTTGAACAAGGAAAAGAGAACACAAACCCTGGGAAGTCCAGAGAGGAAGACAAAAGAAAAACAAAGAAACAAGGGAAAGACAGAAAAAAACAAAACAAAGCAAAAAATAAAAATAAAAAAAATAAAAGATTGAAATATGCACATATTCAAGTCAGTAGAACACACACAACTCTGCTTTTAATTTTAACAGCAAAGAGATAACATGAATTGAGCTGATTTTCAATGGGAAAAGGGCGTATGCTATGTTGGAAAGCAACAATTTTTTAAAAAATTCTCAAGTTAAAACAAGTCTATGTTTAAGCATGCGATGTGTGCCTGTGTTTTAAAAATGCGTATGGGATTTTGGGTTTGGGTAGTGGAGAAACCACTTGATTTCATTATAAATTTACCCATCTGGATGCTAGAAAGGAAAAACTTGATTGTTTCCTCATCCATCCAATTAGAAAATATAGATTTTTCGAATTACAATTGCATCAACAGATACAGTAGAGACCTTATCTAATTAAAGAAACGTCTATAAGTATTTTGCTGATTGGAGAAATCAACAACAAATATTTCCATCCAGACATCAAGGCACCTAAAAATTCTTTGGGGATCCATTCCTGCCCTTTTATAGTAAACTCACACATGTATACCTACTACAAATCTACAGGCAAATAGACTGGTTCCTGTTCACTTGTTATTGCAATGAAGCATCTGCTCACTATTTTGTTGTTGTTGTTTATTTATTTTTTCTGAATGCTCCAATTCAAAAACATCACCCTACCACCTTTTCTTAGTTGTTAAAGAAATCTCCCTGTGCTTGTGGCTACATCTGTGTGCACCAGAGAAACGATCTCATTAACGAGACTAGTCCTGTGCGTCCTTAACACGGAGGCCCCTTGCCTGCAGCTGGAGGCAGCTTTCTGCTCAGCCTGCAGTGCAGAGTGACACAGGCAGGCGACACCGTCACCAAGCACTAACTTCGGCTGCACCCAGGCAGACGGCGAAAACCATCTCAGAACCGTGGCCAGGCACAAGAGAGCCAAAGGTAAGCCTTCTGTTTCCATCTGCAGTTTTTGCAAGAATCAAATATTTCCACCAGGAAGAGGCGACTTGGCGAAAGAGGGCGGGTGGGGAGGGTTGAGCATCAAAACTGATCAGCCAGGACAGAAATTCACCAATCAGCTAGGAAATAAATTGCAAGCACAGAAAGAAAAGAGCCTTTGACTTTTTTTTTTTTTTTAATGAAATAGTATCACAGGAAAGGAAAGAAATGTTTTTAGAAATAAAAGGGTGATGTGCTGGTGAAGGGTTTGTTACGTGGGTAAGTCAACTGCAGGCTAATATCTAGTAGTGTCAGCAAGAGTTTTTGTCTTACCAAAATCTCCAAGTTGGACAGGACTTTAGAAACCATCTAGTCTGTCATAAATGATCACATCTAATAATTGTCTTTTTTTCAAGGGTAATCTGCAAAGTTTTGGACAAGACGTCTGCAGGCAACTGGAAGCACAGTGGACCCAGGTGGTGGGTCTCGTCTGTGGCAATATATTTTTCTGTCTGTCCAATTGCATATGGCTGTAAAGGGAATAAAACCCCATGTAATCTCCAGCAGTGACAATTTAATCAGTTAGAGGAGGGGTAGAGAAGCAGAGTCTCCTCATTTTCATATTTGCATATTTGATTTTTGCATTGGGGGATAGAGCTTATGTTTTTCTATTACTTCCCATTCAATCCTCATATTTAAGGCTGTTGTGAAGAAATTTTTACGGTGGTAGGAAATATCAGGTCAAAGTGGTCTAAAAGAGAAAGGGAAAACCCCATGTCTGAGAAAGCGTTGGATGCAGAGTACTTTTTTGCAATTTTTTTCTCTACAAAGACTGGACGTGCCAAACATGGCTTGCATTCTCCACGTGATACATCTGCTATTAACATTCAGAGATCCACCCTGTAAATGAAGACAAATGTTTGGAGAACAATGCAAAATGATGAATAGTACGCCATAATATGCTCTGCCTCCTTTTTTTGTTGTTAGTATTTCTTAAAATGGTAAATCTTTAATTAACTGCATCTATTTCTAAAGAAATAAGGTTTCTAAAATACCTTTTACGCAGAGGTCAGATTTTGTGAGGTTATAGAGCAGCAATAAATACGGCTAAATTAATAAAGCTCCATGGTTTTGACAATTGACAGAATGCCATTATTGCTGATAATGTATTAGCAGATTGTGGGATAGATTTTTAGATAAATAAGATGCAGGTAATTTGAACTCATCTTCAATTACCCTTGTGTGACTCCCATGAGTATGTTAAAAATCTGCTCAAAATGGTGCTGGACTTGAATTACTGGAACATGGTTAGCTGTTTCTTTTATGCATGAATACATGTTAGCCTTCACTTGTGAAAGGACCAAGATTATGTTGGGTAATTTAAAAAATAAAATAAATAAGGATAGCATTGAACTTGCTTATTGATTTAGAATTTCTTTATAAAAAGTAGACTCTGAAGATTACATTTTACCGGGAAGAGAAGATATAATAATTTTGGTTCTCTGTAATTTTACAAAAAAAGAAAAACAAAGACTGGACAAAAGTTTTCCAATATTATGAGTAGTAAATTAAATCAGTGTGTGTATTCACATGTGCATATATTTGCATGTGGGTGTGTGTGTATATCTATAAAAACATGGCCTGTAGTGGTGCTGATTAAGTTTTTTTGAAAAATAAATTCAGAAGTATGAAAAGATAAGCCATAGTTTTTAATTAAAAAATCATCTCTTTTCATTAGGTCCATGAATAGTGCGCCAGAAGGAGTATAAAGGTGTGCAGTCATTAGCTGACAGGTATCAAATTCTTAGGGGTGGGCAGGAATTCACATTAAAATCAAGCAGATAATATGTTAACTTTTGAATATGTTTTTGTTTATTTAAATCTACATTCCGAACACTCTTTCAAAGAGGTTGCATATATATGAATATGTGAGCCAGTGATTACATATTCAAATGAACCAGTTTCTTTGAATATGGTCTAATGATTGAATGATTCCCCAAACCCTGCAGCTCCTCAGGGAAATAAGCTGATGCCTCAGCACATTTTCTCAAGGCCTAGAGAGTACTAGATGTGCCAAGGAGTGCCTTCAAGCATGGAAGCTCTGCTCTACCTAAACACTAGTCCTAGGCTTTAATCACAATGGCTAGGTTCACACTAAAGCAATTAACCATATGATTGCTTTAGCAGGAGTCCAACCTCATCAGTTTCTTTCCTTCAGGCAAACTAACAATGCTGAATATAGTTGACGACTCAAGTGGATTTGATTATCTAAGAGGTCCAAGTCTGAGCACTCAGTCCCATATGCAGAGTAGGAGTATTCATCCTTAATCTATTTTTTAGAAGATGCTATTTCACAGTTAACACTTTCGATGATTAGGATCCAGTTTAATTCTTCCATCACACAATTAAGGGTTGACAAAAATCGGAATGAAGGTAGAGATCGAACCATAATTATCTCTTTTATTCATTGTTTTTTGTTTTGTTTTTTGGAGTTGGGGAGTTGGTTTATTTGTTTTTGGCAGAGGGTGGAGGTAGTCTGTTAATAGTTCTCAAAGGTTAAAATAAGATTTTACTTTGAGAATTGGAAGGCAGTTAAAAGGCTGGGAAGTAATTTGTGCTTGGAAGGTATATATGTATATGCCTGTGTATAGATACATATATGTGTGGAACCTTATCTAACCTTGTGACTTTACCAGTCATTGTTGGACTTGGCGATGTAGCAACTGTAAACTTGAATCTTTCTAACATCCTCTTCTTGGTATCCTGATAGGAAGTTTCTGCATCTTGTGAACAGGATTTTTGCTTATTGTCCTTAAGAGTGAAGACTCCAAAAGTAAACTATTAAAGGATTAACAATTTTTTTTCAATATAAAAGCTGAATATGGATGTGAGATCTGTGCAATAGAAGTGTCCCCATAGGATTCTCATTTCTTAGCACCCTTTCATATAATCTTAAATATTTCTCAAATTCAATCAAAATGCAAGTGAGAACTAGAGACATAACCCCCCCAAAAAGCTAAGAAATTTGTGTTTCCGGTATATGTTAGCTAGAAATCAGGGAGGTTGTGTGAATTTGATGAGCTTCAATGGGACTTTATTTCATTCTGGAATGCCAATAGGCATACGACTATGAACAACTTGAAATCAGGAGATTGGCTTCCAGAAAGATGTCCATAATTTGGAATCCAACGTTTAATTTTATGATCATTAATAAAAGAAATTACACTCACAGAATTTTAGTCTTGATAATGTTTGGAGCCTCTTAAGTAAAAACAATTAAAATGGAGATTTTTTAAAAAGGTGTTAGAATGCATTTGTTTTGAAAGAATCAGAGGACTTTTTAACAAACTTAGCAAAAATGTTTTCCTGAATCGTCTTTTTAAGCACCCAAATTCAGTGCTTTCTTATGCTCAAATATTTAGATGAAAGACAAAGCAGTTTATCCCGGGATTTGACCAATTGTCTAAGCCAAGGTTCGCAATCATCCTGACTTCCCACCCTCAAAGCAGAACGTTCTGAGAATCTAGAAGACCTGCTAAGTGTGTCTGGGGCCCTGAAGGTAAGGCACTTATGGAACTGAGGGAAAAAAGAAAATGTCTAGGACACCAGACTTCTCTCATCATCCCTGAGAGAACAAACCTGATAGAGATCAAAACGTATTTGTTCCCTAGTTCAACAGAGTCTATCCCTTTTTTTTCCCCTCATGTTCTTAAAGAAAAAATAGACATCTGTAAATAAATCTAAAGGCAGTAGTTGTGTGTGGGAGGGGGGAACTTTTGGCAATATGAAGTATAATTACAGCCTGCTCGAAGGATGATTGAAAGATGAGTGCGGCTGCACTCCCTCCATTGGCTGGTTGGGGCAGTAGGGCGGGCTGCCTCCCCACAGCCCCGGTGCACACAGCTCACTCTCCTCCTTCAGTCTATTCTTGGCTGTGGATTCCCTTGTGCCCTTTGTGCACTTTAAGTTTAATTTTGCATTTAAAAACTCAATTGGCTCATCTGTTAAGCATTAAGCAGCTCCCTTTTGAGCCACAGGGGGAGCCCTGGGAAAACCCACAGCTGCTGGAACATGGAAAATGGGTTTAAAAAAACAAAACCATTTTGAAACTTGAAAGCATTTTAGCAGCCGTGGATTTCCCAATCCTCACCCCTCAAATGGTTCATCTGTTTAACTTTTATCTGATATTGGAAAACACAAACCAGAGCATTAAATAGCCCTCAGATGACTTTTTTGTTTAATACAAAATGAAAGTAAAAGCTAAGCAAGTCATGTGGGACAAGCTTGGAGAGAGCCGTGGCCTGGAATACCTGCAAGTGGCTTCTCCCTCCAGTTTCTGAAACCATTCTGAAAGTCTGTCACCTCTGCTGGAGCCCCAACCTTTAGCTCACTCAACTTAGGTGACTCCTGCCCCCACCAACAGGAAAGAAAATACATCCAATACAAGTTCAAATCCCACCTTATGAGATGACAATAAAATTGATGGAAAAGTTAATCGCCTGGGGATATTAATGGAAAATGTTCAATCAAGACTTTAAGTTTCATAATGATTTGTCATTGACTAAAATTTCGTGATTACAGTCGAGTAGGCTCTATGTAAACTTAAATTATCTTTTTTTTCCCATTCCCCTCAAATATTCCTCCATCTAACCTGATATCTGCGTGAGATAGGGACCCCAAGTCCCACTGTTAGATAGCTATTCTTTGACTCCTGCTAACACACGGCTACTAAAATGAAAAGATCCTTTGGAAGGGCGACAATCATAAGCCAGTTACTTACTATTGATAGCTAATAGAGATTGTAGTCCACGTGGCAGGATGCAATAGTGTAAGACTCTGAGTAAATTAAGGAAGGTGAAAAGAGATGTTTGAATCATGTGATGCTGCCCAAGGGAATTTCTTTGGTGTGGGTGGGCCCACCGTGAGAAACCCAGTGCAGCCAAGGGGTAGTGGGCAATAGGCAATGGAGCATGGCGGTGAGAAGAGTTTAACATAGTGAGTCCCTTCTAACAGCTAGGCTAACAGAAGGCAAGAAAGAGATCCACGCGGTGGGAGAGAAGTGCTGACAAGGAAAATGGAAAGACACAGAAGAAATTCTTCACATAACTTCTTTGCATGGCTCTAGCCCTGCTCAGAATTACTGAATCCCGATATATAAAAAAAAAAATAGGATTCTTATATATATATTTTAACCCATAGCAGCTATGATAGCCCCAATCAGAAGAATAAAAGAGGTCCACAATGTGGTTCACCCAATATCATTCACCCTGTTGTTCAATGTCAGAGTCAGGAATAAAATGAATAATTCTTGACTACCAGTCAAATTATTATCTGGGGATAACTCCTTTGAGATGTCAAATGTTGCTTGGGGTGGGGGAGGTATGGTTACTCAGTGAAAAATACATTCATGGAGAATTTTCTACTATGTTTCATTAAATAAATTTTGTATTTTCAAAGAGCTTCACTTCAGTTTCGTTTTATATTCTCTCTTTCTGTCTCCGTGGTAGGCACGAATATATTCTGTATATTACTCAAACATTATGACACTTGTGTAACAGAATTTTAAGTAATTAAAGAGTGGGTATTTATGAAATCGGAAAATAAAATTTGTAGTGGATACTGAAAAAAAGCCATTGCCATCAAGTCCAACTCAGAGCGACCTACAGGACAGAGTAGAACTGCCCCATAGAGTTTTGAAGGAGCACCGGGTGGATTCAAACTGCCAACCTTTTGGGTAGCAGCCATAGCACTTAACCACTATGCCACCAGGGTTTCCATAGTGAATGCAGTTAGTTAATGTATTAAAAAAAAAAAAAGTATACTTAAAATTGTAATGTACACTGACGCATTGCAAAATTAGAAAGAAAGAATTTAAGTAGCATCTTCAATTTGTAAGGACCAGAATCTTTTCCAAACCATATCTCCAAACTCAAATTTTAAAGTTTCAGACTGAGATAGAGACTAACAGTAATACTATGTGTACATGTTGGAGAGGGGGACTATTCTTTTTTTTTTTTTCTGTAGTATCTTAAAAAATTCTTACCAAGGAGAATAAATCTGTATTATGTGCTGGGCACAATACTAGTTGGTTAATATGTGATTCATATGACCAAGGATAATGCCAGGGACCTATTTTCATATGGTTTAATTGAAAATGTCTAAGTCCTGCTTGCTCTCTGTCCCTTCAGCTGCTGTTGCTGTTCTGAGTTGGAAGAAGGAATGTTTAAGACCAATACATCCTAGAAGAATAACTACTGTGTAAAATAGAGACTAACTAAATGGTAGCTCGTAATCTACCATAAAATACTTACTATTCTCTGTAAGCAATGAAATCCAGCTTAATGCAGCTAAACAGTGACTACCTGGACTGTAGTGAGAACTGTGAGAGCTGGAACTCGATGGGCTGCCTTGTTTTTCAGAGTCTCCCAAGTTTTCCCCCTTTGACAGAGTGCAGTCTTACCACTTTTCTATCTCTCTATTACTGGAAACTATTTGAGTTTTCCTTTTCTGACTGGTTTTCACCTTACACAGGTTCCAGCTTTCACAGGTTTACTATGCTAGCCCAGTGGTGGTTGGTGGTTTGAACCCACCCAGAAGAACCTCAGACTGTATATAGATCTGGTGATCTGCTTCTGAGAAATCACAGCCTTGAAAACCTTACGGAGCAGTTCTACTCTGTACACACGGGGTCGCTGTGAGTTGGAATCGACTCCCCAGCAACTAAGAACAATATCAAGCCCAAAAGGAAGCTCTGCTCATGTCACTGGGAAAGCAGAGATTCTTGGGGTTACCAGAAGTCTTCTTTCTTTGCATTTCTCATTTTAGTCTTTCTGTGGATTACCATCACGTTCTCTCAGCTCAGAAAGCTTCCACGGTGTCATAGTGGTGAAGGGTGGAGGTGAGATCATAGCAAGTTAAGCAGTTCCAGAGGGAAGGTGATCTTCCTCCTGGAGGTAATAGAAATAATCCTAGGGAAAGACTCTGAATGTCTGGCTCAGGTAACATGCCTTATTCCTGGACCAAGCACAGTGCCAAGGGCCCTGTCACTATGCTGGTCACACCACAGTCATTGCACACTGCTAGGCACTGTGATTGGCAGCCTCACCAGGATAAATTGGATGGAGTGGAGAAAAATCAATGATCCAAGGAAAAGAGATGCACTATCAGAAAAAGGTGCTAAGTAGATGAAAACCAAAAAGGTCTGTTATAAATTCCAAGGTAGTTGTGGGTATCTTCTTCACTCTTGCCATGTATATACCCATACACATACACACACTCACTAAAAGCCGTAGACTTTTAGAGTTAAAAGTAATCATTTACCTTATCAAAATCTTCCATTTTAAATATGTGAGTAGCCCCAAGGATAAATGCCGCAAAGTCTGTTCTGTAGCTCTGATCTCTGGGTTCTTCCTCTTTATGTGGTCTCATGGTCGAATATATATAGTGTCTGTATACATAATATTTTGGTTAGCAGCTGAGCACTTAACCATTGTGCTACCAGGGCTCCAGCATATGTTGTTGTTAGGTGCAGCTGAGTCAGTTCCAACTCATAGCGACCCTATGTGCAACAGTACTAAATGCTGCCCCATCCTGCACCATCCTCACAATTGTTGCTGTGTTTCAACCCATTGCAGTCACTGTGTCAATCCATCCCCTTGAAGGTCTTCCTTTTTTTTTGCTGACCATCTACTTTACCAAGCATAAGGTCCTTCTCCAGAGACTGGTCATTCTTGATAACATGTCCAAAGTAGGTGAGATGCTGATGTCTCTGCATCGTAGCTTCTAAGGAGCATTCTGGCTGTACTTCTTACAAGACAGATTTGTTCGTTCTTTTGGTAGCCGGTGGCATATTCCATATTTTTTGCCAACATCATAATTCAAAGGCATCAATTCCTTTATGGTCTTCCTTTTTTGTTGTCCAGCTTTTGCATGCATTTAAGGCAATTGAAAATACCATGGCTTGAGTCAGGCTCACCTTTGCCCTCAAAATGACACCTTTGCTTTTTAACACTTTTGCAACAGATCTGTCCAATGCAATACACTGTTTGCTTTCTTGTTTGCTGCTTCCATGGACATTGATTGTAGATCTAAATAAAATGAAATCTCTGACAGCTTCAATCTTTTCTCCGTTTATCATGATGTTGCTTATTGGTCCAGTTGTGAGGATTTTTGCTTTCTTTACGGAGATGTAATCCATACTGAAGGCTGTAGTCTTTGATCTCCATGAGTAAGTGCTTCATGTCCTCTTTGCTTTTAGGAAGCAAAGTTGTATCATCTGCAATCACAGGTTGTTAATGAGTCTCCCTCCAAACCCGATGCTCCATTCTTCTTCATATATTCCAGCTTCTTAGATTATTCATTCATAATACAGACTGAACAAGTATGGTGAGAAGACACAACCCTGATGCTGTCTTTTCTGATTTTAAGCCATGCAATATCCTCTTGCTCTGTTTGTATGACTGCCTCTTGGTCCATGTACAGGTCTATGTACAGGTTCTGCATGAGCACAGTTAAGTGTTCTGGAATTCCCATTCTTTGCAATGTTATCTATAATTTGTTATGATCCCCACGGTCAAGTGCCTTTGCATAGTCAATTAAACACAGGCAAACATCTTTCTGGTATTCTCTGCTTTCAGCCAAGATCCATCTAACATCAGCAATGTTGTCCCCTGTTCCATGTCCTCTTCTGAATTCAGCTTGGATTTCTGGCAGTTTCCTGTCAATGTACTGCTGCAACCACTTTTTAATTATCTTCGAATTATTTTCTTTTGAGTTATCTTCATATATATATATATATATATAGTATACCTATACATATTCATGGAAACCCTGGTGGCGTAGTGGTTAAGTGCTATGGCTGCTAACCAAAAGATCGGCAGTTCGAATTTGCCAGGCGCTCCTTGGAAACTCTCTGGGGCAGTCCTACTCTGTCCTATAGGGTCACCATGAGTTGGAATCGACTCAATGGCACAGGGTTCGGTTTTTTTGTTTTGGTTTATATACATAATCATGGGGCCCTGGTGGCACAATGGATTAAGTGTTTGGCTGTTAACCAAATGTTGGCAGTTCAAATCCACCAGCTGCTCCTTGAAAACTCTCTGGGACAGTTCTACTCTGTCCTGTAGGGTTACTATGAGTCAGAATTGACTGGACTGCAATGGATTTTATGCAGAATCATGCTTACATATACATGTTTATATGTAATCTTATTATGGCATGCCTGGACATACATATCTGAAACCAAACCCAGTGCCGTCGAGTCGATTCCGACTCATAGCGATCCTATAGGACAGAGTAGAACTGCCCCATAGAGTTTCCAAGGAGCGCCTGGAGGATTAGAACTGCTGACCCTTTGGTTAGCAGCCGTGGTACTTAACCACTACACCACCAGGGTTTCCATATATACATATATAGTCTGTTCTGTATGTTTTATACACATCAATAGAAAACATTTAAAATTTCTGAAGGGTTGAAACATATTTAACCAAAAATTCCATTAAATTTGAGAATTAAAGAATTCGTAATACAATTATATTTAATTATCTGTTCATAATCAAATTTTCATCCGTGGGTTTATTTTAAATATTTTTACCTTTAATTCTAATTTTGAGACTCATCCATTTATTAACAAGAATATATTTAATGCTGCAGCATGTGTGTGTGGGGAGAGGGGAATGGGAGGCTTGTTGTTGTTGACTACCCAGTATTCAAATCCGTTTTAACGAAGTTACCCATTGTGTAGGCATTAACAAGAGGTGCAAACCTACTTCTCATTATGAAAGATATAGAGAAGCAGTTTTCCCCATTTCCACCTCAAATTAAAAAAAAAAAAAAAAAATTTTCCTGAAGGTCAAGTGGAAACTTGTCACATAGTCTTGACCACAAAAATGTCCCTGCACTGCACATGCAGGTTACCTCAGAGGCGGTTCCACAATCCCAAGTAGCCACAAGGCTACTAGGATAAGGACCCCAACCAATAGTGGTAATCCCACCAAGGGTGCTCTGTCCATCTAGTCCAATTAAGTCACACGCATGAGACACTGACACTCTGTTGGCAAAGGGAAAGCAGTTCATTATTCACCGAAAGCAGACAGCAAACAACGGGAACAGGTTCACGGTGAGTCAGTCCCTTCTGGGTTCAAGAGGCTGTCTAGATAGGATGCAGGTACCTCTATGTGTGCCCCACCCACATTGCACTGTAGGAGAGGGACCCTGAAGTCCCCCACCCAGCCAATTTTATACTTTAGGGTTCACATGACTCACTGAGTTAAACATTACAGATTTTCTAGCTTGACAAACCTGAGGAACTTTAAGGTCTTCGCAATCACACATGTAAGCACCAGCCGGAGCCCCTCAGATGAGCTTGATCTCGCCAATTCTACCGAATATCTGGGCAGAACTTCAGGCTTAAGGGTGAGCTGTGGTTTTTTTCTGAAGCTTAAGGACATTAGAAGGGCAAGGAACAGGGAGAACTATAGCCTTTGAGCCGTCAGAGGACTGACCCCTTTCCAGTTTCTTTTAAGATACAATTATTCAACTTTGTATTCTTACTTAAATGCCTTTCAAAACAGCACACGTGCTAACCACTTAAAATCTTCCCTGGGATGTACAAAAATCAGAAAATGATTCACGATCATTTAAACAGGGGAAGCTTTGGGGATACATTGCTATATACTGGACAGAAAGGTCGAGGAGCCAGGCTATAGCAGTGGGTAGGAACTGAGAGAGAGAGACCAGCAGATGAGAACACAGCCCAGGTCAGAGCACCACGTGAGCCTGATCAGAATGTTACTGCCCACTCCTTGTCACTGGTGTGACCACCATCAGTACCTCACCACTGTCAGCCACTTACCACCACAGAGAATATTCTCTTTGCATGCTTATTCTCCATTTCCTCTTCTCTCTCTCTGGAAAGTCTTTTGGTGGTAAGTTAGAACTTTGATCGCCTGTGACTTTTTTCTTTGTCCCTTTGCCGTTGGATTCTACATTTTGGAAGAATACTTCAGTTTTATTTTAACAAGCCTTCAGATGCATTTTTTTCTTTAATCATATTTTCAATATCCAAGACCTTCCTTATTCTATATTCTCTTTTCATAGCACCCTATTCTTGCTTTGTGGGTGTAAAATGGTCTGAAATTTTGCTGAAGATACTCATTAGGGTACTCATTACTCTGAATTGTTTCTTTGTTTCATAATCATTTGTATGTATGTATCTTGTTGTATTTTGTTTTTCAGGCATCTTTTAGGTGTCAGGTGATTCTTGGTTGTTGATTCACATTTGAACATACGGCAAGAGAAAGTCTGTAGCTTGTTAAGTGCATGGCCGAGGCTCTGCAATTGGTAGGGTTTGGTTTAGGGGGAGTAGGCTGAGACCTAGCAGTTATGTTGTGGGACACCTAAACTCTAAATTATGGATCTTGATTTAATTCACAACAGAAATTTTATCTAATTCCTTTACAGAACAGCTTGTACTTTCTCCGTTGGGAAGGTCATCTGATTACTGGAGGGCAGCGAGAGGAAGATATTTTGGCATGCATACAACCCAACAATTGCACAACTGGGCATTTATCCCAGAGAAATGACAATTGACATCCACGTAAACACCTATACACAAATGTTCGTATCAGCTGTATTTGTAATTACCAAAAGCTAGAACTCATAATCTCTGTTGACATCTCCTCTCTCCTTCCCCCAAAACATGTGGGGAATGAATTAGTTTACCTGACGAGAAAATAAAGCCAGCAATAAGGTTCTCAAAATATCTCTATTGCTTACTTGCTTGCAGGTGTTTCTGTAACTTTCAAGATATCCAAATATTCATTTAATTATTAATATTTAATAAAATTGTTTTTTCCTCACCCTGATTCATTTCTATCAGAGTCATACCCCTTCAATGAATTATTCTTAAAACGTTTCTGTAATTTTTTGCTTAACTCAGAGCAAAATAGCTCGATAAACCAAACCCATCGCCGTTGAGTCTATTCCTACTCATAGTGGCCCTATAGGACAAAGTAGAACTGCTTTATAGGGTTTCTAAGGAGGGGCTGGTAGACTCTAACTGCCAAACTTTAGGTGAGCAGTGGAGCTCTTAACAACTATACCACCAGGGCTCCAAAATAGCTAAATATAGAGGGGAAAATATATTTTCCACAAGAAATGTATTTGATTTTTTTCTTCTCCTGCCTGTCTGCCCACCCAATATTTTGTTTTATAGATGCCTTTTCCCTACCCTTAATATTCTCCTCAAGTTCTTCAGCCTTTCTATTCTTCTCCTCCTTCCACTGTATATTCTGATTCTCCAAATCCCAAAAGATGATACAGTACAAGAGCCTAAGATTTCTCAGAATGGGGAGGAGACATTAGAAAGGAGAGGAGGAACATGGGAGAGGATGGGAATGTGAGATCTGCAGGGAGGATATGATAGGTAATCTTTTATCCCTTCATGCAGGATTTTGATGCCAAGGGATGAGAGTATTTCAAGAAGGAAGGAGGGTCCTTCTCAGCTGGCTGTTGCTGAGACACCTCTAAGAGAAACATTGCAAAATGGCCTTTGAATCTGGTGACTTTAGCAAGAGCTGTTTTGGTAGCTTGATGTTGATAGAAGCTGGTCCGAGTGAGTTAAAGAGGGAGAGGTAGGTGAGGAAATGGACCTAGGAGACTAGGTCATCCACTCCAGAAGTTTGGCTTTGTAGGAGAAAAAGGGAGTAAAGGCTTGAACTGTTGGCACTGTGAAAGTTGGGCAGAATTGGTTATGGTTTTGAAATGGGCAAGAACGGTGCTGGAAAGGATCTATTTCATTAAATCTTGTTGCTGTTAGTTGCCATGGAGTCTGTCCCCAACTTATGGCGACCCCATTCACAAGGGAACGAAACGCTGTCTTGTCCTGTGCTATCACCATGATCAGTTAGGGATCAGACCATTGTGATCCATACTGCTTTCCTTGGCTGATTTTTTGGACATAGATCGCCAGGTCTTTCTTCTTAGTCTGTTTTAGTCTGGACACTCCACTGAAATCTGCTCAGCGTCACAGCAACATGCAAGCCTCTGCTGACAGAGGGGTGGTGGCTGCTGTGCAAGGTACATTGGGCAAGAATCCAACCCAGGTCTTCTGCACAAAAGGTGAGAAGTCTACCACTGAACCACACATGCCTCACTTTGACTTTATAGAGGAGAAAAAAGAAAAGAAATCCTCAGCGTGCATTTCCGCATGAAACAGCAGGGAGTGGGATACAAAGCACAGGTGGAGGAATCGTCTTTGGATTGTTTCAAGACCGCTTGAAGACAGGCTCTGTATCAAAACAAGAAGGAAGGAGGAGAACATGCATATAAATGAAAAACTTGTTGTTTCCCTGATTTCAGAAATTTTAAAACGGTGTAGATAATTTTGATCGCTTTGTTGCTACCATTATTGCGTTTATCATCCTTGTTCTTACGTGCTAGCTTTGAAAATCTTGGTCTGTAATTAGAAAGACAGGACTGTCATTCCAATGCTTTTATGTAACATGGAAAATAATAGTTTGACTAACTATTTCTTGTAATAATAAAGACCAGAAGCAAAAACCCAAGGCCAGGCTCCTAGAGTCTTTCATGTTGACCTCTGTTCTATTATGAACTTTAAAATCTGTTTTACATCAGTCACTGTGGGAAATAGGAGAGCAGAACATGGGAAAGGAACTGATACTCCTAAGGTTGCCTAAGTCCAGGGGAACTGGTGATGTTACCAAAGAGAAACAAACAGCGGTTGATGAGTGTTTTCAATACAAGTAAAAATGCTTTGATGTCAGTTGACTTAAGAAAAAGAAAGAAAGATACAGATTTTTGGCCAGAAAATATCAAAACAAACCCAAATTGACCAAAATAACATCCAAGAGGGAAAGTTGCAAGGGAGTGAAGATGTGAGAGTGAAGCTCCAGAGCAAAGCAAGTATTTATACGTCTGTTATTAGGGTTCCTGGTAATCATTAAAAAAAAAACCAAAAACAGAAAAACTTTAGGTGAAATTTTTAATTAAACATCCTTATTAAAAAAAAATTGAATGTGTGGTAGATTTAAAGGAATAAGCTATGATAAATTGTTCAGTTTCCTTTAGGGCGATTATTCTGTATTTCATTAAATTTTCAAATAAGCTTTCTCCTTTTGCTGTACAAAAAACATCTAGCATGTTATTATGGCTTTTCTAGTTTCTATCTCCCTTCTACTCCCGTCAAAGCTGTTATTAGTCTGATGGTATTTACCCTTTCCTGACAAGGTTAAAAGCACTGTTAATTGACCACTGGTTTCAAATGGATGTGGCATAGTAGTAATTACAATAATGAGTAAACAACTGTACAACTGCAAATACAATGCCAGCAGAACCTATCTGTTTGAACTGACATTTAACGTACTCTAGTGGAAACAATTCTTACATGCGATACTATACTCAATGTAAGGGTCAAGTCTAGGAGGCCAAAGTACACGCCCAAAACAATTTACTCCACATAATACATATTTCTTGTCCCTTAGTTTCAGAAAGCCTAATCTTCCATCTTTGACTTGTAGGAATCACATTAGTGAGATGGGAAACAAGATGCAGACAATCTCATTGCCCACCTGGTAAACACCAGCACTCCTTTCAAGGTTCAACTCAGGCCATGTGAATTCTATGGGATCTTCCCGAATCTCTCAACCTCTAGTAGAACTGATTTCTCTCCCCCAACCATTTCCAATCTGGGGAAAGGAAAAGGGAGAACGCATCCAAACTACTCCATTAATTAATTGAATTATAATTTTAATTATTATTATTTTTTTATTCTTTGCCAGGATAAGGCTCATTTCACTGCATTACGGTTTCATAATAATCAAAATTGTATTTGGGAGAATGCTATAAAATCAGCGATTATAAATTGAATAGAATTTGACTAGAGATTTTTAAATTTGTGAAAAAACATGTAGCTCAAATCGCGATAAAATAGACCTAACCATTTCTGTTGTTGTCAGTTGCCACGGGGTAGATTACAACTCTTGGCGACCCCATGTGTGCAGTGTAGAACTGCTCCCTAGGGCTTTGAAGGGTGTGACCTTTCAGAAGCAGATCTACAGGCCTGTCTTCTGAGACACTTTGGGTGGGTTTGA
Source organism: Elephas maximus indicus (assembly GCF_024166365.1). Taxonomy (NCBI): domain Eukaryota; kingdom Metazoa; phylum Chordata; class Mammalia; order Proboscidea; family Elephantidae; genus Elephas; species Elephas maximus. Next base: position 11,927,964 of record NC_064841.1, on the reverse strand, counting down.
AACACCCTTTCCACTTGTAGTCAAGTACTTAACCATTTGCACAACCCAGGAGCTCCTAATCACCTTTACGTGAATTTCAAAGAAGTATACATTGGTTGTGTTTTCCTGAAATCATCCTAAATTTGCTACTGAAGAAAAAATACGACAATAAGAAGAAAATAGGAAAATAGGGAGAAGGAAAGCAACAATGTTCTTGAAAAACTGTTTTATTTCTTTTAACAAATTCAAACCTTAAAAAACCCAATGTACAGCTGATTTTGAAAAATGATCATTTTTCATATTAGAAAAGTTTAAATCGCCTGTTTAAGCCTGTTAAAAATATTTTTATTGCATTCTTAGTAATTTCCCATGGAAGCACTTCTAAAGTCTCAGCAAAACATTTACAATTTTATAAAACCTTTTAAATTAATTTATAACTTAGCTATAAGCCTCTTTTTGGGAGACTCAAAACAGTAGGTGACCTTATATCCGTAATGTGTATGCTTAAATGTTTTATTACAACAGAGTGAATTAGGACGGGATTATTTAACTTTAGCTATCACATTTCATTTCACTGCAATTTGTTTGGCCCTTTGCATAAACCAATTTAATTCTCATTTTATACTATTGCAACTCCACTTTTGCAAGTTCTAACTTTTTAATTTTGTTTTCAATGGTAGAATGGGAAAAGTGAGAAAATATTCAGATTGGGAAAGTGAGAAAATATTGACCGACTTCAGTAATTATCATTGACATTCTGTGCCATCAGATGTTTCAGAATATTGCTATTTTCTCATAATTTTGATTAATGCCATATAGTGTCACGGACTTCTTGTGCAACCAGTCTCACATCCCCTTGGTCCACCTTTTCACCTCAGATGTTGCTATGGCAACCAACTGTGTGCAGGTGCAACCTGACAGCACGTTGTTGCAACTGTACGTATCTTTCACTTTCTGTCCCAGAGTATATTTGCATTTATTTTCAGTTCTATTTGTTTTCAAATAAATGCTTTAAGGGCTGTACCTTTTCCTTTATGTAGCGTTTCTATGATATTCACATGATGAGCTATATAGTGCTCTCAATGCTCATTTCTAATTAGACTAATTTTAGCTCTGATCTCCCAAGTTAACCCAGAGGTTACTAAGGGAAGTCCTCTTAACATCTGAGTAAATATTTGTTTTTGTTTTCAAAGTTGGATTGCATTGTTGCTTGAAAATGCAACCTGAGTGATTTCTGATTTGGGGTCTTCATTGAGGTTTTCTTTGTTATGAAGAAAAGAATTTCACTTTACCCAGAGGATTTGAACTTTGCCCTTGTGGGAGATAACTTCTAGAATCTTGGAATCTCCCCAATAACTGAAGCATCTTTGATTAGAACTCCAGACCACACCTGAGGGCTGGGTGGGGCTGACTATTTCAGAAAGACCCATCTTGTGTTATCTACCTGGTGATACCTGCCTCCTGACTGATCTCCTAATATCAACCTTCGTGTCAACCTGTTATATAACCACACCCCAGGGGAGGGGTGAGAGTTTGAATGACATAATGAGACCTCCAATAAAAGCTCTGGATACTGAAACTCCATGAACATTCTAGTTGGAGAAAGACAGAGTGTGACATGCCGTCTTTGAAACAGGGAAGCTCCATGTTGAAAACCTTCTCAGACTCTCTTGATGTATCTTCTCTTTATATTGATCCTGAGTTGTACTCTTATATTTAAGTTGTATTTTTAAGTGCTTTCTGTGAGTTCTGTGAGTCATTCTAGTGAATTAATGAGCCAAAGGGAGTAGTGGGAGCCAGGAGGCCACAAACGAGGGTGTCGTGGGGACTCCCAAGCTTGTGGTTGGCGTCTGGAGTCTTGGGCAGACTTGGAAGTCTGAAGGACAGTGTCCTTTAGCTTTTGAGCTCTGACACGGCTCTAGGTATATAGTGTCAGAGGAAGAAGGGCTGCAGGTGTCAAAACAGAAGTGAAACAATTGAATTGAATCGATTTGATTGATACAGCACTCGTGTAAAAGATTGCATGGTCATTTTAATGAAATCTTCATGGATACTGAAAAATATCTATGTAACACAGTATTATATTGTGTCTCTTTCTACCACAGGTTTGACTGAGATCACAAAAATTCAGTGGTAAGTGTTTTCACAATCTACTGCTAGTGGCCCCACCAAGTTATGTCAGTTTTGGAAGGGAGGGCCTAAAGATCAGTTTTGCAACCCTTGCCCATCAACCACCTCCAGCCATGTGAACTGCTGACTCAGATTTCAGCTAAATGTAAATTAATGAAGAAAGAGAGATGTTTTCTAGAGAGAAAATTGTTGATGGACATTGAGGACCACCCATGCCTCTGGGAAGCTGAAGAGTACTTCACATTCACCTCAAGTCTAGTGTGGAGGAGACTTCACTGAGCTCACACAGGAAGCTTAACAGGTGTCTCTTGGAGTACCAGGCACACTTTTGAAAAATCTTAATAGTATAAATTGTGTGAAGATCTTTGTATAATCAGAGTAGAGAGTTATGTTGTTGTTAAGTACCATCGAGTTGGTTCCAACTCATAGTGACCCTCTGTGCAACAGAACAAAACACTGCCCAGTTCTGCACCATCCTCACAATCATTGCTTTGCTTGAGCACATCATTGTAGACACTGTGTCGGTTCATCTTGTTGAGAGTCTTTCTCTCTTTTGCTGAGCTGACCCTCTACCAAGGATGATGTTTTTCTGCATGGACTAGTTCTGTGTTATCAGGAGGAACTAGTCCATGCAGAAGAACATCATACACAGTGACTTTATATATTCATTCTATCTTCTATTGATGCTTCCTACCTTGTTCAATATTTTGCCCATAGAATCCTTCAATATTGCAACTCGAGGCTTAAATTTTTTCCTCAGTTGTTTCAGCTTGAGAATGGCTGAGTGTGTTCTTCCCTTTTGGTTTTCTAACTCCAGGTCTTTGCACATTTCATTATAACAATTTACTTTGTCTTCTCCAACGGCCCTTTGAAATCTTCTGTTCAGCTCTTTTACTTCATCATTTCTTTCATTCACTTTAGCTGCTCTATGTTCAAGAGCAAGTTTCAGAGTCTCTTCCGACATCCATTCTGGTTTTTTTCTTTTTTTCCTGTCTTTTTAGTGACCTTTTGCCTTCTTCATGTACGATGTACTTGATGTCATCCCACAACTCATCAGTTTAATAGTAAGAGTATTTCTACTGACTGAGGGTCTAAGATATGCATTTCCTGTTGTCAAAGCTACATTGCTGGGAGTGGTGTAAGACCGATATTAAGCTTGTTATATTCAATCACTGACTCTGATAAAACATGTGAAAACCAATCAAATATAACTTTGCACATTTCTTTCAATTGTTATGAAATTATAAACCCAAAAAGAGGTTAAATATAAAACTATTCAATGAATTCAGACTAGATTCTATTAATGCAGGAAACCAAAAGCACTGTTGCCGAGTTATAGCGACACTATAGCATAGAGTAGAATTGCCCCATAGAGTTTCCAAGGGTGTTATCTTTATGGAAGCAGACTGCTGCATCTTTCTCCCGTGGATTGGCTGGTGGGTTCGAACCATCAACCTTTTGGTCACCAGCTGAGTGCTTAACCAAGTGGCATCAGAACTCCTATTTTTAATACACAAATGATACAAGTATTATAGAATCACTGTAAGTTGGAATCGACAGAAATGGGTAGTGATAAAAATACTGAGAACATCTAAGTGTCTTCTTTTCTCAACATTACCATAGGCCATTACTATGGATTGGATTCAGTACAAAGACGCATCAGAACAGGATCTAGAGTCTATGAGCAGACTTCAAGTGCTGGGGGAACAAAGGGAAAGCTATGGCCCTACAGCTGGAGAAAGTGTCTTTGAACTATGAAATCTGAAGGTTTTTCTCATCTGTAGTGAGTACTCTTTTTCTGTAATGGTTTTCCCTAGGAGTATGCTTGCCGTTCACACCCTTGCTCTAATTGGCTATATTTAAAGTATCTAATCCTAATTTAATCCTAATATGTTATTTATTTATAGATATACTACTATATAGATGCTCATTTGACTACTCTTGCCCATGATACCATAGGTTTTACAGATGTGAAAATTGAGTAAGCTTCACTCTATTGAAGTTGTCAAGGATTTCATTTAACTTGGATCCACAATCAACTACCATGGAAGGAACAGTCAAGAAATCAAACAATGCATTGCATTGGGCAAATCTGCTGCAAAAGACCTCTTTAAAGTGTTAAAAAGCAAAGGTGTCACTTCGAGGACTAAGATTTGCCTGATGTGAGTCATGGTATTTTCAATTGCCTCATATGTATGTGAAAGCTGGACAATGAATAAGGAAGACCCAAGAAGAATTGAAGACTTTGAGTTATGATGTTGATGAAGAATGTTGAATATCCCATGGACTGTCAAAAGAATGAACAAATCTGTCTTGGAAGAAGTACAGCTGGAATGCTCCTCAGAAGTGAGGATGGCGAGACTTCATCTCACATATTTTCGATATATTATCAAGAGGGACCAGTCCTTGGAGAAGGACACCATGCTTTGTAAAGTGGAGGGTCAGTGAAAAAGAGGAAAATGCTCAAAGAGATGGACTGACAGGCAGTGTTTCCTTCTGTTGTACATTGTGTCGCTATGAGTCAGAACTGACTCGATGACAACTAACAACAATAACATTCATTGATGCATACAAGAGGCTGTGGCCATGATTGGAATTTAGCATCACAATTCATGCAGTTTTTAAACCCAATGACCAGGTGAAAATCATAAGAAAGATCCATTAGGATCATTTTAGAAATAGCTCAAGATGGCTCCCCGGGTGGGAGTGGAGTGACCTCTGTGGAAGAGATAAAAGGCATATCAGGACGCCAGGCTGGATCAAAAGTTACCAACAGGAGGAAATATTTTCAATTGCAATAAGGGAAACAGTGATAGAAACTACAAAATATTCATGAAAGAAGGAATAAGTTTTAATAACTCCCATGGCCAGAGGCATACCAACAGCAATGAAATAAACCTGCCCCTATTCTTTACCTTTCTTCTCTTCCCTGTTTCAACATAGAAGCAAAATCCACCCACTGAGCGGGAGGGAGAAGGAATAGAATCACATGCTCAGAAAATACTGCAGAAGACAACCACTCTTTCCGCTTTCCCATTGCAGGCTTTCCATCCAGACTGGAGAGGGACTGGAGCAAGGCAGGAGCTTTAAATGAATTTCAGAGTTTCAACTAGTGCAGGACTGGACATATTAATTATTAACAAAAGTGATTTGAAGCGACTGAAAGACTTTTCAGTTTCCGAAAGAGGTAAAAAGAAAATCAAGATTTCACTCAAGAATGAGTGGGAAAGACTAGCCTCACAGAGTGGTGGTTTGGAGTGAGAGTGGTAATTTTCTGATTGTATTCTATATGTCCCATTTCTTCAATGATGTCAAATAAAAAAACCAAATCCAGACTTAAATAGGGAGAGACCATAATCAGAAAGAAAGATTACTGCAAGGAGGAAAAGAAACTATTACAATAGGGAGACAGCTCTGATCATAAAATCAACAAACGTCCTAAGAATTGGGGAAAAAAGGGTTTTCTTTTATAGAGATGAGAGTAAACAAGCTAGGAAAACAACAAGCATGTAGATTTTTTCTGCTGGGCCAACCTGTTCTCTGGGAGGGGTGCTTAAGGAGGGGTTGTATGTTGGCTCAGGCTGAGAATGGCACAAAGTTCAGTGCCTTGGGGGAAGGAGGGAAGCGTAACCAAACTTTGGTTAACAGGTATTTTGTTTCAATTGATTAGTGGAAACAAGCAGTTCTGCTAATCATTTATGAGACAAAGAGTGAGAATTGGGAGCGTTGTGTCTGGCCTTGTCATAGGTAAACAAGAAAGCATCCATGAGTATGTGGCAAGAGTGGTCATATGAGTTAAGCCCTTTCCCATGAACACAAAAGGTGGGGGGATTTGTTCTTTCCAGGATCATAAGATTCAGGTAAAATTCAATATTGTCAATGGTTAACTTATATATTGATAGACAAATTTCATTTGTTGTGTTCCAAATCATTTCTATCAGGGGTTGGCAACTACCATCCATGGGCCAAATCTGGCCTATTGCTTGTTTTTTGTAAATAAAGTTTTACTGAAACACAGCCCTGCCATTTATTTATGTATCATCTATGCCTGCTTTACCGAGCCCTGGTTGCACACTAGTTAAGAACTTGGCCGCCAACCAAAAGATCAGCAGTTCCAATCCACCTTGGAAACCCTATGGTTCAGTTCTACTCTGTCTTATAGGGTTGCTTTGAGTCAGAATTGACTCAATGCCAACAGGCTTATGGCTGCTTTGGAAGCAGCGGTGGTTCACTGGTAGAATTCTCACCTTCCCTGCAGGGACCCAGGTTCAGTATCTGGCTAAGTCATCCCATTTGTAGGCACTGCCCATCTATTGGTCTTTCAAGGGGGCCTTGCACATTGCTGTGATGTAGAACAGGTTTCAAGGGAATTTTCAGACTAGGAAGACAGGCCTGGCAATCTACTTCCTGAAAAAACCACCCAATGAAAATCCTATGGATCATAACGGCCTGATCTGTAACTGATCAGAGGGATGCCGCAGGACATGACGGCATTTCATTCCATTGTGTGTAGGGTTGCCATGAGTACAGCTATTCTGAAGGTAGCTAACAACAAATGATTGCTTTAATGCTGCAACCGCAGAGTAGTTGTGATGACAAGTCTAAAATAATTACAGAAAAAGTTTTCTATCCTTGATGCATGTCTTAACTTTTAGTCACCTAATTTCTTGATCTCTGAGAGTGGTGTGTCAATGGCTCCACTATGATTGTGAAATGGTTCATTGCCTCTGGTGTTTGTCTCAGTTTTTACTTTTAAAAAAATTTCCAAAGCTGTGTGACAAAGTTTTATGACTGCTGTATCTTCTTGCTGCCTTGTAGCTTTTATCAGTTTGTAATATCCCTCCTTTTCCATTTCAATGTGCTTTGTTTTGGATTCTGTTTTGTCCAATCTTAATATCGCTATAACTGCTTTCTTTGGGTTAGGACTTGCCCAGTGTAACTTTATCCATTGCTTACTTTTCAGTCTTCTACAAAATTACTTTTAAGACACTTATCTTAAAAAAATCGAAAGCATACAACTGCATTTTTTTTTGTAAAAAAAGATTGCCGTAGGAAATTAATCCATTCATTGTTATTGTGAATTCTAAAATGTCTGAATTTTTCCTGCCATGTTGTTTTGTCTTGTATCAGTCATACTCTTGTGTTCTTAGCACTATATTTTCCTTACCTGCCTTTAAGGTGATCCCTCAGAATTACTAGGTTTTTTTTTTTTTTTTTTTTCTATTTGGGGATTGAAGGTGTGATTCCTATCTGCCTCATGTATATTTTTAAAATCAAAACATTAATTTTTTCGACTCATTTTTCTGCTGTTATTTCAAGTTAACCATATCAATTTGCTCCTTTCCACAAGATGAGAACCTTACCTAGCCTCTTCACTTCCTCACTTGTCACCACTACCAAGTTGAAAGAATTTGGAATGCTATGAGCAAAATATTATTTTTAAAGGTTATCAGTGATTATTAGAATGTAATCATTCTACATTTTTTTTTCTCACCACTCCATCTTTCCTCCTACATATTCCCCTTTGGGGGCCATAACTTGATTTGCTAATGTACATTCTCAATTTTTTTTTTCAGAGAGCATTGGTAATGATAAACTTTACAAATCTTTGCATGTATAAAATAATACTTATTTTGATCTCTCATTTGAATGCTTCCACATCTCAAGCAAGTGTTCCTTTAAACCTGTTAACTCTGCTGTAAATCGTCCTTTGAACTTTCTTCAATGAAAAATTTAGAGTGTGTTGTCTGTTTTCTGCCAGGATCCTGACTGCAACAGATCTTGTATATTGAAAACCAAAGAGACTAGGATACACGCTATCTCCCACTATCATTTTAGTAAGTTGTCTGAACGTTAATAAATATCCAAGGAAAGAGACAGAGCATGTACATGTGCAAGTGGGAGCGTAAGTGCAAAATACGTTAATTGACAAAAATCTGTAACATACCTACAAAATAAGTTGGCCATGAAAGAAAACGGACCTGAGAGAAGTATAAACTTTCATAAGTAAATACATTTTTTTTTTTGAGGAACAAGAAACATGATCTAAAAAAAGAAAAACTCCTGGATGATGAATCAGTTAGTAGGCATTTGGTTGCAAATAACAGAAAAAGTATCTTAGAAGGACAGAAACAGTTAAGGAGTGCTTGGAATCTGGTCCTTGACAGACATCATTATTAGCATCACCTGAGATCTAGTTAGAAATACAAATTCTCGAAGCCAGCCCAAGAACTAATAAATTGGAATCTCAGGAGATGAGTCCTAGAAGTTTGTGTTCTTACAAACCTTCTAGGTAGCTTTTTCTTTTTTTCTTCAGTGTCACCTCTGGTGGGCTTGAACTGCCAATCTTTTGGTTAGCATTTGTTCTAAAGTTTGAAAGGCTTAAATGAAGGGGGTTTATTGGCTCACAAACTGGAAGTTCAGAGATAAGGATGATTAAGGGTTGGGTGGAAACCCTGGTGGTGTAGTGGTTAAGTGCTATGGCTGCTAACCAAAGGGTCGACCATTCGAATCTGCCAGGCGCTCCTTGGAAACTCTATGGGGCAGTTCTACTCTGTCCTATAGGATCCCTATGAGTCGGAATCGACTTGACGACAATGGGTTATGGGTAATATATAATAAAGGTGGTATTGAATTCCATGTTGATTTGATAAATGAGTTTGTCACAATTTATGTAAAAAGTAGATGATTTTGTTACATCATTTACAAACATAAATTCTACGTGGATAAAAGATATAAATGCAAAATACACACGATTACTAGCAAAACAGGAGAATATTTGTAAAATTATGTGGTGAGGGGGATCTTCAGAAGCCATACAGAAAGCCATACAGGACAAGATTAATAGATTTGATCGCAAAAGAATTTAAACTATCTGCATGGGAAAATAGAATATTAACAATGTCAAAGGACAGATAAGATGGAAGGAGAATATTTGCAACGTATATAGTAACAACAAATAAGTTGATAAGGAGTGCACAAACAATCCAATAAAATTTGGCAGTGATGTAAAACAACAAGTCATAGAAATGGAAATGCCAACGAGCAATACATATTAATACATGAAAAGATGTTTAACATCACTAACAATCAGGAAAATGTAAAAATTAAACAATAGTGACAGACAAATTTTTTTTTTTTAACCCATGAGATGGGCAAAAACATGTGTGTTTTTATGTTTACTATATAATTGCCAGTGCTGATGAGTGTATGAGGAAACAGGAAGTGCTGCAGGAGTAGGAAATGCTATGACCCACCCCTCTGGAACAGATTTGGTAGTATATATTAAAATGAGGCACCCAGATTGCATAGTGGTTAAGAGCTTGGCTGCTAATCAAAAGGTCAGCTGTTCAAAGCCACCAGCTGCACCTTGGAAACCCTGCGGGGCAGTTCTACTCTGTCCCATAGGGTCACTATGAGTCAGAACTGACTCTACGGCACCTAACAACAATGACCACATTAAATAAGGAACCCTGGTGGTGCAGTGTTTAACCATTCAGCTGCTAACCAAAAGGTTGGTGGTTTGAATCCACCAGCAGCTACTTGGAAACCCTGTGGGGCAGTTCTACTCTGTCCTATAGGGTCACTGTGAGTCAGAATTGATGTGATGGCAGTGAAATTTTTTTTTTTTTTTTTTTATTAAGATGAAACACACATACACATTCTCTCTTTAACCAAGTCATCTCAGTTTGGAGAATTTATCAAATAGAAATAAAACCACAGGTGTATAAGGAAATATGTACAGGAAAGTGTATTATAACTTTATTTAAGTGGCAAAAATATATCAGCAAAACATAATGTCAGTTAATAGGAGACAGGATGAAAAAATTAAGGTACACCCATGCTGGGAAATGCTATGTAAACTATAAAAAAGGAATGAGCTTATTCATTATTCATCCAACAAACACTTAACGTATACCTACAGTGTTCATGCCCTGTTTTAAGTGTTGACATCAAAGAAAGTATGGAAGGAAAAATGGGTCTTTCGCGGCCCTTACATTCTGCTGGGGATGGGAAATAGACAAGGAAATAAATAAATAAACAAGACAATTTCAGAGAGTGATTAAGTAGTAAGACTAAAATAAAATGGGGCAATATGACAAAAAATGACAGGGAAATAAGCTGAGACCTAAAGAAACTTAAAGAATCAGCCTTGCAAAGATAATGGAAAGGAATATTTTAGGCAGAACAAACGTCTTATAGCCCTATGAATGGATCCTGAGGGATGCTCAGATTATATTTTAAAAGAATATTAAGGAAAACTATTCATAGTATGATCTCATTTTTGTAAACAAAATTAGGAAATCTCCCCCTGAATGTGTTTTTATATATGTTTTCTTTGTGTGTGTGAGCCTGGAGAAAATGTGGAAGCATACACCTCAACATGTTAATACTAGTTAACTCAAGCGATGGTAGTGGAGTGGGGAGTAGGAGACATGTAGTTAGTTTCCTTTTTTTTTTTTTTTTGGTAGGCTTCTATATTGTTTGGCTCATAAGAGCAAGTAGATTTTGATTTTATAGTTTTTGGGAAAAAAACTCCAATTCCAATTTTAAATTATTAAAAAAAAATTTAATATGTGGGTCATTTCTACTTTGAGATTCATTTCTTCAGAAATAAGAAATATTAATTTATTTCTTTGGTTATTTCCCCCCCATCTTTCTAACAGTTCTTTATGCAACTCCTCTGAATTGGTAGTTAGAGTCAACCAGCCCAGTTACTCTGAGTTCAGTTTCCAATTAACTACCCTAGAATCTAGTAGGGCTGGTTCCTGCCGTGTGTCCTGTTGAGTGTGGATTTTTAAAGCTTAAACTGCTTCTACCTCTACAGCTGTTGTGGGCAGATATTTTTGGCTATAGTTATTTTTTTACCCTGCTATCTTTCAGAATGTGTCCTCAAAAGTCACTTCTCTTTTTCTTTCCCTCAGGGTCACTTTTCTGTTTTGAAAGAACTTAAAGTCTCACAGAACTTTGGGCTGGGGAAGGGAATATGCTCAATCTTTTATTCAATCTTCTTTCCTATTCCTTCTGCCACCTTGGAATTTACACATCAGCCTTGCAGGATAAAACCAAACCAAACCCAGTGCCCTCCAGTCGATTCCGACTCATAGCGACCCTATAGAACAGCGTAGAACTGCCCCACAGAATTTCCAAGGAGCACCTGGAGGATTCAAACTGCCGACCCTTCTGTTAGCAGCTGTAGCAGTTAACCACTACACCACCAGGGTTTGCAATAAATGTGAGCACTTGAAAGACTAAATTATTTTGGAACACAAACAATTCCTTACATTTACTGAGTTCAGAGTATTTATATTAGTTCTCAGAGCTTCAGCCTATTGCAGTTTTTATTTTCCAGTCTTTGTGTTTCCCTCATAAATGTCTAGACCACTAGTTTTGAGCTTAGGCAACCATGATTGCTGAGTGCACAGTTCCTGCAGCTACGGTGTTGAGTCTTTCATTCCCATTTCTACCAGTTCCATTTAGTTTTTTTTTTTTTTTTAAATAATTTTTATTGAGCTTTAAGTGAACTTTTACAAATCAAGTCAGTCTGTCACATATAAGCTTATGTACACCTTACTCCATACTCCCACTTACTCTCCCCCTAATGAGTCAGCCCTTCCAGTCTCTCCTTTCGTGACAATTTTGCCAGTTTCTAACCCTCTCTACCCTCCTATCTCCCCTCCAGACAGGAGATGCCAACACAGTCTCAAGTGTCTACCTGATACAAGTAGCTCACTCTTCATCAGCATCTCTCTCCTACCCATTGTCCAGTCCCTTCCATGTCAGATCCATTTAGTTTTTATCTATTTTATATTTTATGCATCTTTTCTGCCTTAAAAAGGGGGGTGTGCATGGATGCATGGATCATTTTAAAAAATTTGGATCACCATCTTTAAGAAGGCCCCCCCCCCAAAAAAAAAAAGGCAGACAATCTTTGGTTCCTTCCCAATACTTTCCTTGATCTTCTCTCATCCAGTCTCTGCATGAACTGCCTTCCAGATGTCTACAACCACATGTTGTCCTCAGAGTCCAAAACTCATTCAGATTCAGCCTTCAGACTCAGCCTTCCAATAGTTATGACCAAATAACCCAAAATAATCTTCCCTGTTCCCCCAATAAAAACGGAAATTCCACCAGTGCATCAGATCTTATTAAGATTTTACAGGATTGTATAGTCAAAGCCATTGACTGCTAAACAAAAGGTTAGTGGTTGCAAACCACCAGTGGATCTGTGGGAGAAATATAAGGTAGTCTGCTTCCACAGAGATTGACAGTTTTGAAAACCATGCAGGGCCGCTGTAAGTCAGAATCAACTGGATAGCAGTGGGTTTTGATTTTTTGGTTTTGGTATGAAAAGTGGATAGTAAATCCCCAGTTATGTGGGTTGCATTTTAAAATCAGATTGTATTATCCTAACTTCTCTCTTATTGGTAAATGATATCCAGCTGTGTCTGTGTCATTTCTGTCCCTCCTTCTTACCTGTTAAGTGATTCAACACATTCTTCATATAGAAAGAATAGGACACATAACACCACAAACCCTGTTCATGTGCCAAATGGGTGGTTCTCAAATTAATGAAGCTCTTGATGAATTTTTCACTCGTCTCTGCCATAATGAGAAAAAGATACAGTATTTTTATAAAGCCAAACTGATTGCATTTTCAGCATAGTAATTTATTCTGTGGTTTTTGTCCTTTTTTAATGAAATGATCATTGTAGTGGGAAGTAGCTTTATTTTGAATGTCCTGATCTTGACAAATTGGGGCTCCTTAATTATAGAACTACAAATTAAAAAAAAAAATCCATATAATGCCAAAGCTTTGCAATCCAATATATTCTGAGCTCTTTGTGGAGAAAGGACCTTGTCTTATCATGTACTATATCCCTACCTCATACCAAACCCAAAAAACCACTGTGTTGGAGTCAATTCTGATTCATACTGACCCTACAGGATGGAGTAGAACTGCCCATAGATTTTCCAAGGCTGTAAATCTTTATGGAAGCAGACTGCCATATTTTTCTCCCACAGAGTGGCTGATCGGTTCTAACTACCAAGCTCTTGGTTAGCAACTGAGCACTTTAACCACTGCACCACCAGAGCCCTTCCATACCTTATATTGTTGTTAGGTGCCCTCAAGTTGATTCTGACTCACAGTGGCCCTATGTACAACAGAACTAAACATTGCCTGGTCCTACCCTATCCTCACAATCGTTGCTATGCTTAAGCCCATTGTTACGGCCACTGTGTCAATTCATCTCTAGTTGAGGGTTTTCCTCTTTTTCGATGACCCTCTACTTTACCAAGCATGATGTCCTTCTCCAGGGACTGACCCCTTCTGATAACATGCCCAAAGTATGTGAGACGTAGTCTAGCCATACTTACTTCTAAGGAACATTCTGGTCATACTTTTTCCAAGACAGATTTGTTCTTTTGGCAATCCATGGTATATTCAATATTCTTCTCCAACACCACAATTCAAAGGCGTCAATTCTTCTTTGGTGGTCTTCCTCATTCATTGCCCAGCATTCACATGCATATGAGGCCATTGAAAACACCATGGCTTCGCTTAGGTCAGGCTCACCTTAGTCCTTAAGGTGACATTTTTGCTTTTCAACACTTTAAAGAGATCTTTTGCAGATTCGCCCACAGCAATGCATCTTTTGATTTCTCAACTGCTGCTTCCATGAGTGTTGATCATGGATCCAAGTAAAATGCAATTCTTGACAACTTCAAACTTTTCACTGTTTATTATGATATTTTTATTGGTCCAGTTATGAGGCTTTTTGTTTTATTTATGTTGAGGTCTTTAAGTCTGTGGTCTTTGATCTTTATCAGTAAGTACTTCAAGTCCTCCTCGCTTTGAGTAAGCGAGGTTGTGTCATCTGCATATTGCAGGTTATTAATGAGTCTTCCTCCAATCCTGATGCCCTGTTCTTCTTCCTAGAGTACAGCTTCCTGGATTATTTGCTCAGCATAAAGATTGAATAGATATGGTGAAAGGGTGCAACCCTGAGGCACACCTTTCCTGACTTTAAGCCAATCAGTATACCCTTGTTCTGTCCGAACAACTGCCTCTTGATCTATGTAAAGGTTCCTCATGAGCACAATCAAGTGTTCTGGAATTCCCATTCTTCACAATGTTATCCATAATTTGTTATGATCCAGATAGTCGAATGCCTTTGCATAGTCAATAAAACACAGGTAAACATCTTTCTGGTATTCTTAGCTTTCAGCCAGGATCCACCTGACATAAGCAATGATATCCCTAGTACCACATCCTTTTCTGAATCTTTCAGTCTCTTCTGACATCTATTTTGGCCTTTTCTTTCTCATCTTTTTAATAACCTCTTGCTTTCTTCTTGATGTCCTTGATGTTATTCCACAACTTTTCTGGTCTTTAGCGTTCAGTGCGTCAAATCTATTGTTGAGGTGGCCTTTAAATTCAGGTAGGATATACTCAAGGTTGTACTTTGGCTGTTGTGGGCTTCTAATTTTCTTAGAATTGATGGTCTGTTCCACAGTTAGTCCCCAGCCTTGTTCCGACTGATGATATTGAGTTTTTCCATTGTCTCTCCTTTCACAGATGTAGTCAATTTGATTCCTGTGTATTCTATCTGGTGACACTCATGTGTATAGTCGCTGTTTAAGTTGGTGAAAAAAGGTATTTGCAATGAAGAAGTCATTGGTCTTGCAAAATTTTATCATGCGATCTTCGGCATCGTTTCTAACACCAAGGCCATAGTTGCCAACTACTGATCCTTCTTTTTTTCTAACTTTGAAATTCCAATCACCAGTAATTATCAATGCATCCTGATTACATGTTCAATCAATTTCAGACAGCAGAAGTTGGTAAAAATCTTCGGTTTCTTCTTCTTTAGCCTTAGTGGTTGGTGTGTAAATTTAATAAAAGTCATATTAAGTGGTGTTCCTTGTAGGTATTTGGACATTATCCTATCACTGACAGCGCTGTACTTCAGGATAGATCTGGAAAAGTTCTTTTTGATGATGAATGCAATGCCATTCCTCTTCAAATTGTCATTCCTGGCACAGTAGATTATATGATTGTCTGATTCAAAATGGCCAATACCAGTCCATTTCAGTTCACTAATACCTAGGATATCGATGTGTATACGTTCCATTTCATTTTTGACCTGTTCAATTTTTCCTAGATTCATACTTCATACATTCCATGTTCTGATTAGTGATGGATGTTTGCAGCTGTTTCTTCTCATTTTGAGTCTTGCCAGGTCAGCAAATGGAGGTCCTGGAAGCTTGACTCGATTTACTTCATTAAGGTTGACTCTACTTTGAGGAGGCAGCTCTTCCCCAAGTGATCTTTTGAGTGGCTTCCAACCTGAGGGCTCATCTTCCAGCAGTGTATCAGACAATGTTGCATTGCTATTCATAAGATTTTCACTGGCTAATTCTTTTCAGAAGTAGACTGCAGGTCCTTCTTCCTAGTCTGTCTTAGTCTGAAGCTTGAAGTTCAGCTGAAACTTGTCCTCCACAGGTGACACTGCTGGTGTTTGAATACCGGTGGCATAGCTTCCTGCATCATAGCAAGACTTAAGCCACCACAGTATGAGAAACTGACAGACATGTGGAAGCCCTAACTTATAGCAGGGTGTATACCATACTATACAAAAAAAAAAAAAAAGCCATCAAGTTGATTTCGACTTACAGAGATTCAATAGGATAAAGTAGAACTGCCCCATAGGGTTTCCAGTGAGCAGCTAGTGGATTTGAACTGCTGTCATTTTGGTTAGCAGCCAAGCTCTTAACCACTGCACTACCAGGACTCCATACCATATTTTAGTGCCCACTATTTAGTGAACTGAATTAAAGCCTTTTAGTGTTAGTTATCCTTTTTTTTTTTTTTTTATCCTTAGGGTTTACGCTGTAGTTGATCTGTATTAGTAGAATGCCTTTCAAACTGACAAGTGATAAACCTTACTTCATAGAAACCCCATGCTGTGGTGTAAGGTCTGATTTCCACCAGCGTTGTGTGATTTCCACCAGCACTCTGTTTCCAGCTGGAATTTTGCGAGGAGTTTATTTTTCTGGTCCCAGAGAATTAGCAATATGGTCCAAGTTTTCAGCCTTACCGCTTCTCCATATCTTCCTCTCTAAAAAACAATGCCTTAAGGTATGTTTAAAACTTCCCACCATCTTTTTAAAACATGCTCCCAGCCATCAAAACTGTGTGCCCTCATAAGCACTCCAGCTGACTAGTTTCTTATCTACCCTTATATGTAAATTGTGCTAAATTTAACTAAGTAGACGAGAGTGCCAGTTTAAAATTCCTGTGGCTCATTAGTTGTATCCCATAGCATTGGAAGCACTTTTCAGGCAATGTTTTCCAGTCTTGGAGAGTTGAAAATACACAACCTGTCTTGTTAGCAATTTTTTCTTCCTGAAACTTAGCTAGTGACCTGAA
Source organism: Elephas maximus indicus (assembly GCF_024166365.1). NCBI lineage: Eukaryota > Metazoa > Chordata > Mammalia > Proboscidea > Elephantidae > Elephas > Elephas maximus. The sequence goes on along the minus strand of NC_064841.1, from coordinate 11,911,421 downwards.
GAAATATCCCTCTGTATGTATATCTACGTCTTATATCTTACTCTGTATTTATTACACTTTTGCATTTTCTGAAATGTAATGATTATTTCCCTAGAGTTTAACTTTTGCCAACTGAGCTTGCTTAGCAATCCCCTCCAAAAGAAAACTTTATTCCATTCAGTTAGAACCTAGACCCCATAACATACGCTTTTCTCTCCTTTGTGATCATTGAAGTACCTGGCTCAGTGATTAAGAACTCAGGCTACTAACCAAAAGGTCAGCAGTTCGGATCCACCAGCCGCTCCTTGGAAACCCTATGGGGAAGTTCTACTCTGTCCTGTAGGGTCACTGTGAGTCGGAATTGACTCAACAGCAATGGGTTCGTTTTGGTTTCTCCATTCGAACTAGTTTCATCCTGTAACAGAGGAACAAGAAATTCTCACTGCTGGATTCCCCATAATCCTAGTCATTATCTTCTGTCCTTTGCTCAGTCTGTTTGTAGTCACCTCCTAGTGAAAACAAGACTTTTATCCTCCTAGTACCTCTCCCCAACTCCCGTGAGAGTACATGGCAGTGATAAAGATAAATGTGGCCTGTCAGTACAGACGAAGTGGACAGAATAAAACTGTGGAAATTAAGATAATGGCAGATATATCTAGTTTATTTATACCAATGCATTCATGAATGGCAAAGATATTTAGCATAGGTCAATATCAGTGAATAAAATATTGTAGGTTCAGCCATGTCTTTTTTGTCAGTCTCAGTTTAATAAAAATGCACATATGCAAATTCCTGACATTAGTGTAGTTGGCTTTTGACCATTAGTGACAAAAAAAGCAGGGACTACAGCATGGATGGTCACAGGAAAGGATGCTGTCTTGGCAGCCTTAAACACAGTCAAAAGACCTTGAAAGTTAAGACCTTGAGATTGACAGTCCTTCAGTTTCAAGGGACTTCCCAGTATATGGGCCCAAGCTACAAATGAAGCTCTTTATTGTTCTTACACTATTACACATGTTGCCCTTGATATTATTGATGATTACCAAGTCTTCATTATACTCTTGTCTTTTGTACTTCTTGACCAGGAGGATATAGTTTAGATTTATGCCCAATCTGTGCTATTATAAACATCCATCACTGGTGCTATACCATCATGGCCACATTTTAAACACGTGCCTTTCATTTTGTGTAATATACAGTCTCTGGAGCCCTGGTGGCACAGTGATTAAGAGCTCAGACTGCTAACCAAAAGGTCAGCAGTTTGAATCCACTGACCATTCCTTGGAAACCCTATGGGACAGTTCTATTCTGTCCTACAGGGTTGCTATGACTCGGAATCAACTCAACAGCAATAAGTTAATATACATTTTCTCTTTTTTTTTTTTTTTGTTTTATCCAGTAAGGATATTTACCACTTTACTTTATGGGCCACTTAAATATTTTCTTTCCTGAAATTCCGAAATTTTATTGTAGGGTTTAATAACATCTGTACTATTAAACTATTAAATATTAAAAAAAAAAAAAACTATTAAATTGTTATGGCAAACTTATGAAAACCTGGCATATTCACATAAATAGTGAAAATAGCAAGTAACTTCACAATGGTAAAAATATCATGGAGCTACTTAATTAAAACACTTTTTTGCCAGTTACGATGCTTTAGCAATAGATTGCTTACTGTTGTCAATTTCCAAAAACTGAGCAGATCATTTTTTCTTTGAATAAAATATTAGAAGATAATTTTCTAAAAAAAGATAAAATCATGACTTTCATATGATATAAAATGAGTATGTGTAAAAGATTTTTGTTTAATTCATTAGTTAATGAGGGAAAACAACGAGCTCAAAGTAAACTCAGAATGCCCCAGGTTTATAGTCAGGTAATAAATGCTGAAATGAATTTATAAATGGACATATAACTGGCAAAATTGGCCAATATATGAACAGGACTATAATCAAGTGCATTTCACCAGATGCAATTTACGTTTCTATAGACAGAAATGATTTGCAGAACTACCATTTTTAACAAGTTTATGTCTAACTTTACAGAGTTGTAAAAGACCTCTTTAAAGTGTTAAAAAAACAAAAATGTGACCTTGAGGAATAAAGTGCGCCTGACCCAAGCCATAATATTTTCAATCACCTCATATGCATGTGAAAGTTGGACAATGAATAAGGAAGACTGAAGAAGAATTGACGCCTTTGAATTATGGTGTTGGCAAGGAATATTGAATATACCATGGACTGCCAGAAGAACATACAAATCTGTCTTGGAAGAAGTCCAGCCAGAATGCTCCTTAGAAGCAAGGATGGCAAGACTTTCTCTCATGTACTTTGGACACGTTATCAGGAGGGACCAGTCGCCGGAGAAGGACATCATGATTGGTAAAGCAGAGGGTCAGTGAAAAAGAGGAAAACCCTCAACGAGATGGACTGACACAGTGGCTGCAATGATGGGCTCAAACATAGCAACGATTGTGAGGATGGTGCAGGACCAGACAGTGTTTCACTCTGTTGTACTTAGGGCGCTATGAATCAGAATCGACTCAAAGGCACCTAAGAACAACGTGTATATACATCTATAAATCTACATATGTTCCTCTGGAGACCTCTGACTGATACAACACTCTACTGTTGTCTAATATCATTAGGCAAAGCGCTGCCAGGATTCTGACAACTACAGGAAAGCTCACATGAATTTTTTCATAAGAGATGTTTTGTTTTCCTGGTTGTTTTTGTGTAACCATCACCACCGTATGCTTTCACAGTATTTTCAGTACTCCAAATAGAACCTCTGTACCCACTCAGCTCTCAGACACCTTTCCCTCCATCCTACAACCCATGGTAACCACCAATCTATTTTGTCTCTATGTATTTGCATATCCTAGAAAGGCAAAGACATGGGATCTTTGCTATGTAGGCAGATCACACAGGAAGTAAAAAATAATGCCTTCGTAAATAAAGGCAGATAATATGTCTTCGATAAATATTAGCATTTTTCATTTCTCACGGTATCATTAGACAACAGCTAAGCCATAATTGAAGTCATTTTGCTGTTATAATTTTGAAAGCTGAGAGTTTGGAACAAAATAAATAACTTTTTGAGTGTTGATCTTGAAAAATTAATAAAATAATAGTAAAATAATAATAAAAGTGTACTGAATATCTCAGCAGTAGCAAATTTGAATGAGCAACATCATGCTAAATGGAGAAAAGATTGAAGTTGTCAAGGATTTCATTTTACTTGGATCCATAATCAACAGCCATGGAAGCAGCAGTCAGGAAATCAAAAGACGCATTGCACTGGGTAAATCTGCTGCAAAAGACCTCTTTAAAGTGTTGAAAAGCAAAGATGTCACCTTGAAGACTAAGGTGCGCCTGACCCAAAGCCATGGTATTTTCAATCGCATCACATGCATGTGAAAGCTGGACAATGAATAAGGAAGACTGAAGAAGAATTGACACCTTTGAATTGTGGTGTTGGCGAAGAATATTGAATATACCATGGACTGCCAAAAGAATGAACAAATCCGTCTTGGAGGAAGTACAACCAGAATTCTCCTTAGAAGCAAGGATGGCGAGACTGTGTCTTACATACTTTGGACATATTGTCAGAACAGATCAGTCTCTGGAGGACATCATGCTTGGCAGAGTACAGGGTCAGTGAAAAAGAGGAAGACCCTCAATGAGGTGGATTGATACAGTGGCTGCAACAATGAGCTTAAGCATAACAACAATTGTAAGGATGGCTCAGGACTGGGCAGTGTTTCCTTCTCTTGTGCATAGGGTCGCTGAGTCGGAACCAACACGACGGCACCTAGCAACAATAACAACAGCAAATTTGAATACCGAAGGTAGCCCATAAACTAATACTAGATGGAAATTCAACAGAAATTTGGTGATAGAAAGGTTTTACATTATCTTCAGTGCATGGAGTAAAGGGATAAAAAACAACCAGTTCATTGTAATTTTGATACGCAAGGGATAGGCATTCTTTCTGCCTGCCCAGCATCTGTTCTCCTTTTCTTTTGGAAAATATTGGGTATAGTGACAGTGAGAAAGTCAGCCAAGGTGCCCCACCTTTCCCTAGATGATGAATGGACACACACACCGCGTTAAAACAAACAAACAAAACCCATTGACAGTGAGTCGATTCCGACTCATAGCAACCCTCTAGGACAGAACAGAACTATCCCATAGGTTTTCCAAGGATCAGCTGGTAGATTCCAATTGTGGACCTTTTGGTTAGCAGCTGAGCTCTTAACCACTGTACCACCAGGGTTCCTAGACCGCTTATAATCTCTTTCACATAAATTCATTCTGGAATAGAGGGATAAACCAAATCAAACTCTATGCGGATGCATCAATTCCAACTCGTGGAGACACCATGTGTTAAAGAGTAGAACTACTACATTGGGTTTCCTTGGTTGTAATCTTTATGGAAGCAGATCACCGGTCCTTTCTTCTGTAAGGATGGGTTTGAATTTCTAACCTTTATATTAGTAGCTGTAGTAGCTGTTAGTAGTCCAAACCATTTGTACCACCCAGGGACCTTGAATAGAGTGATCAAAGGTGGAAATGGCTGGACTTGATTCATCTTGAAAGTGGGGTCTTAAGGGACTACATCTCTGCCTTACAGTGCTCCTCCCTCAGTTTGTTGCTCAGTGTTTTCTTCAACCTTGTGAGCTTCTTCTTATCATTTTACTGGATTCCGAATTTTGTGTAACCCAAGCAAAGACAAGTTACACTGCTTGCACATAGTACTTGGCAGTAGATGCACCTTGCGTATATTTTTTAGTGTTAGCCAGTATTTTCCAGTTCAATAGCAAATCTGTTTGAAAATGCTTATAGGGGCTGAAATCTATCTACTAGCTCTCAAGTTCAAAACCATATACATATATTCCATCTTTATTTTCTAACATTGGCACCAAAGGACATCTTATGGAAAATTACCAGAGCAGGGATTCATGGATCAAATAAACTCTGACATACCTTCTATCTCTATAAAGCCTGGGATTCTATTGTCTATTAACCGTCTTGCCATTTCCGTATATGTCATTCATGAATTTTTCCTTGACAAAATTCATTGAAACCATTAGACCAAATTATCACTCCAAATAAGAGGTTAAGAGCTCTGCTGCTAACCAAAAGGTCTACAATTCGAATCCACCAGCTGCTCCTTAGATACTCTATGGGGTAGTCCTGCTCTGTCCTATAGGGCCACTATGAGTCAAAATTGACTCGATGGTAATGGGTTTTTGGGTAGTGGAGCACTTCAAGGACAATATGGGCAAACAGGGAGTGATTTTTTTTTTGTGTGTGTGTGTGAAAATCATGCTGGACTATCCTCCTAAATTCTATCTTATTTCTTCAGTTCCCAAGGTACTTTAATATGCAAAGTGCCAATTTCTGGCTTTAGTCAGAAATAGCTTTTAGTGACTCACTGTGAACCTCTATTACTGACACACTACATTTCTGAATTCTCTGTAATGATCAGGCCTCTGGGGTTACATATGTGATCAAACAAATAGTCAGACACATTTGGCCCTGACTTTTTTCTCTATTCAGCAAGGAGGGTCACCTCACAGGGTTGGACTAGGCATGGTGGCCTCATAACTTCAGTCTATTTGTGAGATGACACATGTAAACTTGATCTGCCTGTGATGATATTTAAAGAATTCCATTTTCCTTTGTGAATAACATATGATGTCCTCTTAATTATTTCAAGATTTTATGTTTTGTCAAATGTTCCTGAGACACTTTGTTCTGTCTAGTGTAGATTTTCTCAACTTCAGCATTGTCGACATTTTGGATTGGGTAATTCATTCTTGGCTGTTGGGAGCTGTTCTATGAATTGTGGGATGTTCAGCAGCAGCCCTGGCTTCTACCCCCTAGCTTCCAGTGTCACTCCCTAATTTGTGACAATCAAAAATGTCCTCTCGGGGGCAAAATTGCCCTAGTTGAGAATCACAGGTTGTATACTTTGTTTTAAATCGCAATTGCTGTTACTAGCTAAGTCATCTTGAGCAGGATGCTTAACTATTCTGAACTTCAGTATCTTCAGCGGTAAAATGGGCATAATATTGCTTCTAATATGAATAATGATTAAAGAGCTATATGAGATGATATGTTTCAAGTCCTGAAAGCAATGTTTTATAGACGGTAGGTACTCAAATAAATGAAAGCTCTTATTATTTTATTGTAGAATGTTAAGTGAAAAATAATAATCAAAATAAACATTTGTATGCCACTTTGAAACACAGTGTTATTCCATAGACAGCTGTTTAGGATGACTAAACACAAGTAACCATTTTCCTAGAAAACCTACCTAAATTATTTTGTTGACGTATTCTCATCGAAGTCTAAGAAGTCATTAAAAAAAAAAAAAATCCCAACACTTTCTGAAGTCTGCATTCTAGGATGCTTTAAAATGATAATTGATGTGCAGATTTGTCATTAAAATACTCTCATGAACTTCTGAGTGAGTAAGAAGCCATTGTGTATTTCCCAATAGTTAAATATGCTTCCAAGATAGCAGAGGCAAGTTCTATGGAGCAGATGCTGTGTCTTATTTATTTTCTATACAGTACACAAAACACTATATGACTTTCAATGAGCTCAGTTCTAGTAGTGTGACCTTGTTTCAGAGAATCTTTCAGAATTGACATTAACTCTTGGAGAGCTCTAGTTTCTTATTTAAATTACTCCAGATTATTGTTATTGTTGGTGCTAAGTGCCATCGAGTCAGTTCCGACTCATAAGGACCCTATGTACCACAGAACTAAACACTGCCCGGTCCTGCACCATGCTCACAATCATTGTGATGATCGAGCCCATTGTTGCAGCCACTGTGTCAATCCGTCTCGTCGAGGGTCGTCATATTTTTCACTGACCCTCTGACAGACACGCGGGAGATACAGACACTCTAGATAGCTAAAGAAAATCAGTAAACTTCAGCACAGGTTTTTAGAAATGAAGTTTGCTGAAAGATCTTCTTACTGAAAAATAATACTATTTTCAGAGGGTCTCTGTTTAAATTAAAATAGATTTTCCCGTTAACTATATTAATATTTTAACCTAGTGAGGAGTACAGAATTAGGATGTAGGGCAGGTTGGTAACAAGGGTGCACGAAGGGGAGATGGATGAAGTTAAACCATCTGTCTAGGAAGAGCAGACCCCAACCATTCAAACCAGTAGAACCAATTGGAAACTCTCATTTCCCATTAGTTCTGGCTGATATGTCTCCTGAGCATGGTGGGAGGGCTGGAGGTATTCTAGTCCCTGGGGCTCTGGGGTCCAGGCTGGGCATAGGGCACTCTTAGCATACAACAGAGTTGTAGACAGATTCTGGGAGAAAAGGAGACATTTCCAGAATTGGTATCATGTCAGAATTTTAGGTTACTGTGAGATAAATGGTAAGGAGAGAGATTTCTAAACTCAGATAAAGGAAGCAAGGAAGGATCAGTCACGTGTCAATGCCAAGAGCTTCAGAATCCAAGGCAGCTAGTGCTGAGGAGGATTGAAGCGGAGGCCTGGAGTAATTCTCAAGAGTAGAGTATTTGCCTTGGGTTTTCTCTTGCAAAGCCACATATCCTGGTAGAGGCTGGAGTTGGGGATTCCACTTCATTCAACATTTAACAAATTTGCATTGCATAGGCTAATGTCTGTCAGGCAATTTTTTAGGTCCTAGTGATACACATGGGGTTGTCATAAGTAGAAATCTACTTGAGAGCAACTGGTTGGTTGGTTAATGATATAATGGCAAGCAAATTCAGACTACATCCTTGCCCTCAGTAGCTCTCAAGCGAGTAATATTTATTAGTTGTTATATTAATATACAATTACGTGCTGAATTACTTGCTCCTCATGAAAAGAAAATTATTCTATTACAATGGATAATAAAGAAACCTGAGCCTGGTGGTGGTTGTCTTAGCCATCTAGTGCTGCCATAACAGAAATACCACAAATGGATGGCTTTAGCAAAGAGAAGTTTATTCTCTCACAGTCCAGTAGGCTAGAAGTCTGAATTCAGGGTGCCGGCCCTAAAGGGAGACTTCCTCTCTTTTTTGGCTCTGGAGGAAGGTCCTTCTCATCAGTCTTCCCTTGGTCTGGGAGCATCTCAACTCAGGAACCTCAGGTCAAAAGGATGTGCTCTGCTCCTGGCAATGCTTTCTTGGTGCCATGAGGTTCCCATGTCTCTCTGCTTGCCTCTCTCTTTTATATCTCAAAAGAGATTGGCTTACGATACTACCTAATCTTATAGACCTCATCAGTATAACTGCCACTAATCCATTTAATTATGTCATAGTGATAAGATTTACAACATAGGGAAATCACATCAAAAGATAAAATGGTAGACACAATCATACAAGGGAATCACAACCTAGACAAGCTGATAGATATTTTGGGGGGATGCAATTCAATCCATGAGAGTGGGGGTGGGGGGAGGAAACCCAGGAAGGCTTTTCCAAGGAAGTGACTTTTTGTTGAGAGTCCATGAGTATGTGTGAGTAAGCAGCACTCCAAATAGAAGGAATTCAGGACCACAGAGACTGGTTGGGAAGAAGTATGGCAGCCCTCAGTAAGTGAAAGAAGGCTAGTGTGGATGGAGCATGGAGATTAAGGAGGACAGATTTGTGAAATGGAAAAGTAAGCAGAACCAGACTACGCAGGGTCTTGTAAGCCATGGGAAGAATCTGGGTTTGTATCAGCAGAAAATTCCTTTGGCAACTCTGCTATTATTGGATTATAGGGTGAAAAGAATGGTTATAGGGAGATTTTAAGGAGACTATTACAGAACTTTATTATAGAACTTTAGCTATGAGATGGTGGTAACTTGTATTAGAATGACAGAATTCATATAGAAAGCCATAGGCTAACTTGAGAGATATTTAAGAGGCAGGATTTGATGATGGATGGGATATGGGTATGGGAGAAAGAAAAGGGCCAGGGTTGACTCTTAAAGCACTCACTTAGAGAACTGAATGGGTGGTGATGCCACTTGCTAGGCCTAATAGGGAAAACTTACAAATACACTTTGAGGTCTTTGAGATACCCAAGTGGAGGTATCTAAAAGGCAGGTATGGTGTGGAGGTATAAATCTGAATTGTTTCTCTATAGATGTCAACTGAAGCCATGGGTTTGAATGAGCTTTCTTAGAAAGGGACAATATAGTTAGAAGAAAAGCAATCTAAGACTGAACATTCCCACTTAAATTCCCACCTTTAATAACTAAGTAGAGGAAGATGAGGAGGGAAAAGAGAATAAAAAAGAATAATCAGAGAGACTGGAGAAAGACAAAGTATGGGACCACCAAAGACAGGAGAAGGGTGCTTTGAATAAAGAGAGAAGCAGCAGAATGAACTATGCTCAAAAGTTAGGAAAGACAAGAATTTATTTTGATATTAAGACCGTTGTGAACCTTAGGTAGTTCTTAGCAAGAGATGTTCTGAAGGAATGATGAAGGTAAAGACCAGTTTTCTGAGGGTTTCTAGGTCAGAGGGAGTCAGAAACTGCCAGTTTGGCCTTGAAGAGCATTAGGGTAATACGTGGAGAGGGATGGAAATAATAAGGAAACTATTCCTTAAAAAAAAAATTAAACTTGCAGAGACTTGAGCACATTTAAACATGAATAAAAAAGAATCATCTGAGAGGAAGAGCTAGAATACAAGTAGGGGATAACTGAGAAGAAGAATTGTTTAGAACACTCTTGGAAGATCATTTGGGATCAGACATGGATTACTGTGAATAGCTAAGGTTTGTATGGGCCCATTTATTTATGGTATATGTCAGCTTTTTCATAGCGACTCATGGCGACCCTACAGGACAAAGTAGAACTGCCCCATGAAGTTTCCAAGGAGCACCTTAACTACTATGCCACCTATGGGTTGGAATCTACTCGATGGCAATGGGTTTTTTTTTTTGGTCAGCTTTTTGGTCATTTTTTGAAAATTTCATTACCAATACATATCCACATTTTTACTTTTATATTCATAATTTTATGTAATTTTTCTTAAAGAGAGGACCTCACCTAGTTATGTAAACATGAGGCCATACATACCATTGTTCCATCCTTTTTGCAATTCAATTTTTAATCAATTTAATCATATTTTTTCCATAAAGCTTAATAAATAATAGAATTTAGAGTCTAAAGGAATATTTTTCTATTGTGATTTCTAGGATCTGTTTTCCTCATCATAATGATCTGTTGTTTTTGTTTGGGTAACCTTCCCTTTGAGTAGAATTAACTACAGTATTTTTATAGGAATCCTCCAGAGGACAGTTTTCCTGGCAGTTTTAACATACAATGACAATTCTTTAAGCTTAGCCAGAGCTTTGAAAGTAAAAGAGCTGGGCCCCAGTTCAATGGTTTCAGAACCAAGAAATCCATAGACTATCATCCCTGGTGGTGCAGTAGTTAAGAATTAGCTGCTGACGAAAAGATCGGCAGTTCAAATCCACCAGCTGCTCCTTGGAAACCCTATGCGGCAGTTCTACTCTGTCCTTTAGGGTCACTATGAGTTGGAATCAATGGCAACGGGTTCGGTTTTTTTTTTTTGAAGCAGCAGAAGGAGCCCTGGTGACACAGTGGTTATAGTTCTGCTGCTAACCAAAAGATCAGCAGTTCAAATCCACCAGCTGCTCCTTGGAAACCCTATGGGGCAGTTGTATTCTGTCCTATAGGGTTGCTATGAGTTGGAATCAACTTAACGGCAATGGGTTGAGCTCATCAGGCAGGCAAGGAGGAACCTGTAAGAGTGCTCCAAAATGTTGGCTGATGTTTTCAAACTGAAAATGTCAGCAAAGATCTGCTGTGTCATCGTCATCTATTTAATTTGTAAATTCAATAGATCACCTTATACTGGGGACTAAGCTCAATGATCTGCAAAGTAATGTCAGTAAGTCCTTTAGTCCTTTATACTGGAGAAACAGATGTTTCCAAACATATCAGATATGTCAGAGCAATACTGCTTCAATCTCCAGGTGCCTTTCAGAGTTGAGTCAGTTCCTCCATGCAAGGCTGCAGCAGGGATGGCTCAGAGAAACCTTCCACATCTATCCACCTTGTTAACATTACCCTCTCTCCATGTTTTATCCACCTTGGACCTTTCTCAGCCTTTACCATGTTCAGTCAAAGAAAGGAGGAAATGGGAAGTGTTTTCATTGAAGCTTCCCTTTGGAATGTGGCTGTATTTGCAAATGATTTAAGGTTTCAATAAAGTATTTTTATTTTTAAATTACTTGGGAAGTTGGGGGGAAGAGCCATTACTAGAATATCTAGAAAGAAAACACAACAATGTGTTTAAAATTTATCTATCAAATAGACAAATTATCTATCCATCCATCATCTATCTATGTATCATGTATCCATCATCCATCCATCCATCCATCCATCCATCCATCCATCCATCCATCCATCCATCCATCCATCCATCCATCCATCCATCCATCTATCATCTCTCTGTCTATCTGTCTGTCCATCATCTATCTATCTGTCATAATCAAGGCACATACCTAGGGTCAGCATTTGTGTAAGACTTCCTCAGTCCTTGGCCTTCCCTCTCCTGTCTCCATGATGCTAGGTTACACTCTTTCTGCACTGTCAACAGTCTCTACCTTATCTTTATACCTGCAATGTCACACAGTGTTAAATATGCTTAACCAAGTAAATGAATAACTCTTAAAACCAATTTTTTATATCTAATAAACAACACTGCTACATAAAATGCCTCTAATGTATTTTTGATGAAACATTATATGTTTTATAATATTATAATCTCAAAAAACATTGAATATACCTTTTTGCTCTTTGTTAAATGAAATAAGTTCTCTCCCTCCCCAAGATGTACCTATACGCAGGAATTCCAAACATACAAACATGAATACACATGATTTAAATTTTGAAGTATTGTATAAATTTTTTAAGTTCAGTTTTTTTTTTTTAGTTTAATTTTAGTTAAGTTTTTTAGTTTAGTTCTGATACCCACCAAACCCACTGCCGTCGAATCGATTCCAACTCATAGTGACCCTATAGGACAGAGTAGAACTGCCCCATAGAGTTTCCAAGGAGCGCCTGGTGGACTTGAACTGCCGACCTTTTGGTTAGCAGACGTAGCACTTAACCACTACGCCACAAGGGTTTCGTTAGTTCTGATAAATATTGAAGCATTATTAGATGTATTAGTAAGAATTCTTTTGGGTCCTTAATTCAAATCAACTAAATAAAAAGGATTTAAAATCTCACGTAATTAAAATTCTAGGGGACAATCAGGGCTACTTCAGACACTCCTGAATCCAGGGTGTCAAATTTGTCATTCCCTGTAACTCCTGCCCTCCCCTCTCTTCTCTCTTTCCCTTTTCCTCCTCTTATCCTATTCCTTGGTTCTGATGCATCTTGTGTGTTGGTCTTGTTCTTGCTAAAGATTATTTCCTTTAAGTATATGTAGTATTGTACATTTTATAGAAACATTTCTACCCTATCTGGCATTGTATTCTAAGTTAATTAAAATTACATTATGAGAATTTCTTCATACCACTAAGTATTCTGGGAAAATTGAAAAAAAAAAAACTAGATCCATTTTATAAATTCTTATTTTATAAATATACTACTACTACTACCCATTGTCATCCAGTTGATCTGACCCATAGTGACCCTATAGGACAGAACAGAACAGCCCCACTGGGTTTCTAAGGAGTGGCTGGTGGATTCGAACTGCTGACCTTTTGGTTGGCAGCCGAGTTCTTAACCACTGCACCACCAGGGCTCCATCTTATTAATATAATACTTTACAATTTTTTCCTACATTGCTGGAGAAACACTACTTTTTAAATTAAAGTTTGCTATCTTCTTTTTGGCTTAGTTTTGAAATTTAAGAAGAATGTACAAGCTGAAGAGTAATAATATGCTATTCTTTGTATATGAAAATGGTGGCACTGACCTGCCATTAGTGGGGGCACTTATGCCTGTGATAGATTTTTCTGGATCCATCCACCTTTCCAAGCACCCCAGGCTTCTCAGAATGAAAAGCGTAATCGGTGGCCTCAGAAAAGAGCAACGCTAATGAGGATGACCCTGGCCTCATGAGAATAGTGTTCTGATCCCCTCATACAAAAGAGAATCGAAAAGCTTGAAGAGTACAATTAAGAATAATTTTGGTATTACTTCTATGAGTATAAAGACAAATGAGAAAATAAATTCTATTCAAAAGTAGTGATACATAATTGTGTGATATTTAAAACGTAAACTTTAAGCTTCAAACTATTACACTCGTAAATTGTATTACACTATTATTCCTTTTAACTAACATCAGAATTGCCTTTTCTTTAATATTTCTTCCGTTAATAAGAACCAAATCTCGTTATAATAATTAAGGCTACTAAAAATGCTTTAAGCCTTTTTCTCCTTAAAAGATCCATTCATTACCTATTTATTAGGCTTATTTGAAATACATACTGAAATTGTACTGTTGTTAGAAATTTTGAAATACTGTTTTTTATCGATTGAAATGTATTTAGATTATGACTGGGTAGTGTCAAAGAATACTTTTCCTCTAGATATTGTGAAGGTCATCTTCAATCTGTAATTAAACATGTACCACACAGTGTATCTGTATGAATACAGATAATTCTGTATTATTATCTAGAATCGTTGTTACTACATCCTTTGTACGATAAATTCACTAATGTTTTAATTACCTGATGGTGTATGGAAACTCTACTAACATGAAAACATTTAAAATGTTCTATCCTTAAAAAAAAAATTACCTGATGGTGTATGGAAACTCTACTAACATCAAAACATTTAAAATGTTGTATCCTTAGACACGTGGAATTACATGAAAAGATTCAGAAAAGATCAGGGTTCATTTCCAGATAAATCATAGGCATTGAGATGCAGTGTATTCTTTGGTCTTTGACATAAGGAAGAAGACTATGAGCTGATCTGGAGTAAAACCAACGAACCAACATAATCCTTTTTGTTTTTTTTTTCCTTTTAAAAGATAAAACAACAACTGCTCCAGTGAGCCCTGGTTGCACCAATCCAGTACTTGTCCAGACTACTAGTGACTCTTCCAAAAATGGCAGCTTTAGCTCTTTGTTGCCTAACAGTGTATGAAAGCAAGGCACTTTTTGACCCTAGGCATCAGCTTTCAGATGAGACATAAAACCAGAGTCCTGGTACTTTCTGGAAGAACGAAGGCATTAGCTCCAGTGTCCTGGACAAATTTCAATCTGGGTAATTGCATTTTCCTGCTTTTAAAGGCCCCTGGTTGGTTCAGTTTGATAAGGAACTCTTCACTTCCTGCCTGAATAGTTACAGAATGTGGCTATGCTCTGAGAAATGGTTGCTGTGTTTGCTCTTTAGACGGGCAAATGTCAACTGTGCAACACACGATTATTGGGTGGTGAATTAAAATCTCCACATGAAATGTGTGCTTCTGCACACCTCTACATTTTCATAAAACCAGATCCCATTTTATCCCTGATACCGTGGAAATGGGGTCCCTTTTGTCAGTATACAAAAATATTCCAGTTACTGAAGGAGACAATAATTACTTGATTTTAAAGATTCATTTACATTATGAAGAAAGCCCTAATACATAAAATAAAAGAACAACTTACTAGACGAGAAGGAATGGCATGTTGGATGCCCCATCTTGTGGCTCTAGGGAAGGCCCAATTGATAGACACATTACTGAGACTTACATTAAGAAAGTTTTGACACATGTGCAACAATTTTTTAAGGAGATTTCCAGCAACCTCTAACTACTCCGGGTTACTCTACACAATGAGAAGAGCAGAATTTAAGAACTCTCCCTAAAGAGAGTAATAGCAGGATTTAGTTCCTAGTGGATTACAGTCTACATTATGAAACTACTGCACATTTGGCGCAATTATACACCCCTGGCAGCCTTTTCTCAAAGGAAGCCTCATGGTAAATGAACACTTAGAATCATTTTGGAACTCATGCATCTTGCAGCTAACACCGTGCTAAGTAGCTAACACTGTGCCCATCTGGTAGAGAGGATATCAGGGCTGCGATATCATCGGTCCTTTCCCCTTAAAAGCTATGATTTCATTAAAGGTGACCCATCAAAGTGCTTTAGAAAATGAGATACTCTACAAAATGTGCTGAATAGGATGGGGGGGGGCGCATTCAGTACATAAATTACTGTCTTGCCCATTGTTGTTTTTAAGATTTCCCAGGGTAGGATGGTTGGATGATTTTCTGCTTTGGTGTGCTATGAAGTCAATCTAGAAGATACTCAGCAGGCACTGAGGGGCTGAGCAATGCACCTTTGCAATAAGATGGACTGGGCCATTACTTTCCAGCGTGTAGTTGGGATGGGAGATTTTAGAAGAGTTTGGAACCCATGGAAAAGAAATGCCAACTCCAGTTCCCATCCAGAATGAAATATTTGTGGAACTGAATTTCCAAGGATGAATACAGGTTTATTTCATATCATCACCACTCTGGCCACATAAATGTGCTATAAAAAGCCTGCCTCAAATATTTTACAAAAAAATATAATCATATGACAACATATCACGAACTATAGCCTCAGCCCCCTCACGGTAATACCTGTTAGGAAAATGGTACAAAGCATGATTCAGGCAAATAAGACCCCTGCAAAGAAAGCCAATTTGGCAAAGTTCAAATTGACTTTTACTTATGAAAAAGCCTCTGGAGCTTCCGCTCAGAGGTGGTTTACTTTATTTATCGTTTTGAAATGATTTATTTTTACTTAACTCACAATGCCCTAGACCAAGTTATCCAGCCTCTAAGGCAAAATTAGAAGCGGCAAAGTACAACAAGGGCTTACAGCACCAAGTACGTTTAGTGGAAAGTGAGAGCCAATTGACAGCAAGGTAGGAATTTGGGGGAAAACAGGTGATAGGAGGACACACAATTTAAAAAACTGCAGCAGCCTTTTAGTTTCATTTTTTTTTTTTTTTTTTTTTTTTTGCCTTTAGTAGATTCCAAGAGGAGATGAAGTAAAATACTCTTGGCCACCGTAATTGTTTGCTTTATTCTTAGGCGCATGTATATGTCCATGTGTATCAAAATACACAGTTGGAATTGCCATGCAGATTTCCATATGTGGCACTCAGAACTTTGCTTTACGAATCTCTGGGTTGTCAGTCTTTGTTTCTCTGTTCCCTTAACTATTGAATTAGGAGAGTAATAGCTATTTCAAAGAAATCAGTAAAGGGAAAAGTTGAACTTCATATTTCACCAGACCCTAAAATGATTATTATCTTATATAACAGCATTTAATTTTTATTTACCTAGAGTAAAATAAAACTAATGGTCCTAACTTAGCAAGGCTACATTTAAAAAATCAGGAGATTGTTTATATTTTAGAAACATATTCATTTGAATTAGTTAAAACAAAAAAATTGTTGATAATTTTATGGTGAATTTTCTACTGTTCTAAGAATGAGCTTAACCAGAAATTTGTAGTCCTCAAGCTTTCTAAATAGCTTAAATAATGTCCTGTAAAATATTTCGGTTTCATATATTTCTCATTCCTTTAGTAGATTCCAAAAAAAAAAAAAAAGAAAGAAAGAAATTCCATGGCTGTCAAGTCGATTCCAAGTCATAGCAACCCTATAGGACAGAGTAGAGCTGGGTTTCCAAGGAGCAGCTGGTGGATTTGAACTGCCGAATTTTTGTTTAGCAGTTGAGCTCTTAACCACAGTGTCACCAGGGTTCCAAGTAGATTCCAGGAGAGTATAAAGTGAAAGAACTAAACAACCAAAAGCAAACAAAAAATATGGACACAATAGTAATTACTTTTTTCTTTCAGATTAATGTCTTAATTTTCAAAAGACAGACCTGGAATTGTAGTTTTAATTTATATTGTAGTCATAATATATTTATGTTGTAATTTATTTATGCTGTATTCATCACTTTAATTTCAAATCTTTGTATCTGGATTATCAATCTTATTGTTTTGCCTTATGGATTTCTCATTTAATCTCATTTTATAAATTGAATTGCATAGTTATATTATTGCAATTTCAAAATTAATCCACAAATGCATGCTTATTATATAAATTTCAACTATTAAAATGTTAACAAAATATTAAATAAAAGTCTTTTTAACTCCTCTGATCCCCATAAAAAGCCATGTTGGCATTTGGAATTCATATACGTTTGCATATGTTATTTTATATTCATAGATACATACATGCACATTTTTACATTAATGAGCTTATACTCAAGGTTTTGCAACTTTAAATTGCTTTGGAAAGTCCATATTACTGCATATACATCAAATTCATTTTTAAAACCATTGCAGAGTATTAGTTTTATGTGTAAAGTATATGCATAAATGTAATTTTTTATTACCTTATGATAGACATCTAAATTTTTAATAATTACTAAACTGCCCTCCTCAAACTTATGCCAATTAGTACTTCCACCGTCAGTATATGAAGATGCAAGTTTTCTCACCAATTGGCCAACTAAATAGAATTAATCTTTTAAATTTTCTCTAAATTGATAGTCAAAAATGGAGATTTTGATTTAGTTATTCCTTTATTACTAAACTTTTATAGTGCACATATTTTCATAGGCTATATATATTTCTTTGAATTGCTTATTCATATCCATTTAAAGTTATGTTTTTATGTAAGCACTTAACCAACAACCCATTGCTGTTGGCTCAATTCTGACTCATAGTGAGCCCCTAAGACAGAGTAGAACTGCCCCACAGGGTTTCCAAGGAGTGGCTGATGGATTCGAACTGCTAACCTTCTGGTTTAGCAGCCAAGCTCTGAATCACTGCACCACCAGAGCTCCTAAATAAACACTGGGTATGCATATAGACAAATATCTAGCATACTTCCACTCCCTCTGCCCCTTAATTCAATTTCCATTAAGTAAAAATGACTGTCAAAATATAGATAATTTTTACTTACTAATGCTCAATTATTCTTTTGGATTAATACTATATTCTTAATATAAGAAGTATGTATTTCAATTTATTTTCCTTGAGAAAAAGATAAATGACAATGTTAAGGCCATGGTAATTGCTCAATCAAATATTATGGTTTGAGTGTTCAATCAGAAGGATATAAGTCAATATTTAGACAATATATATATGTATGCACACAGGTAAAAAGTTTCCTCTTATTATTAAAATACCATATCACTGACTCCTCTTTGAATTTTGCATATTCATGAGTCTAAAAATGTTTTCTCCATCTGGAAAAGGGAAATGAAAGTTAGGTTATAAGAACATATTAAGAAGTAAAAGAGAAGAAAAAAAAAATCATGAATAGGATAAGAAATAAAAGGAGAATGAGACAAAACAGAATAGTCCATAGAATGAAAAGGAAATATTAAAGCAAAGTAAAAAAAAAAAAATTTATTGTTCCTTCAAACACTGGGCTTAGAATTAGGAAACCTGGTAAACTAAGATGTTTTTGATCAAAGTTGAAATATTTTCCAAAAATAATTCAACAATATTTCCATTTCCACATGCTCTTTTAGAACTTTACAATTCCCCTCTCCTTGAAACTGAGAAAGGTTTGTGACTATCTCAATGAACACAATGCAGCAGAAGTAACACTGTAAGACAAATGCAAAATGCAACTTAGCTTTTGCTTGGCTCTCTCTCTCTTAGGAACCCTGAATCAACAAGGAAGAAGTCAGGATACTTGGAAGCCACCATAATGTACAAACCACATAGAGATAGAAATACCCAGGAAGCCTTGCTCTTCAATCACCAAGAAACAGGCATGTGATGGATGACCTTTAGAAGAAGCTGCCTCAGTTGAAGATGAGTTCAGGAAAAGTGTGTTGTCCACACAGAGCTTTGTCCAAATTGCAGATTGTGAGGAAAATGAATGGTGTGGTTTTAAGCCATCAAGTTTAAGGATGGCTTGTTATACAGCAATAAAAGTAATAAATTTTTCAAATAAGACGTGGCTTTAACAAAAAAACCTAAAACATGTAAGAGTGTCTTTGGAACAAGGCAATGGGTGAAAGCTGGATGAACTTGAGGCAACTATTATTAGAAGCCTAAAGGGCTGCAAAGAAATGGTTAATAGAAGCCTGATGACCCTCAAGAAGGCTATCAGTGAAGGCTTGAAGGAAAATGAGGAAAACGTAAATGGAAAACTAGAAAAGGACCTCTGTTTTATGTAGTGGCAGGAAACTTAGCAATGCTGTCACCTGAGAAAATGTTGAACATAGAAAATGTGCCTAATGAACTGGAAGATAAAGCTAAGGAGATTTCCATATAAAGTGTTAATGGGGTCTCATCGGCTCCTCTAGATGCCTATGGAAAAGTTGTGAGAAGAGAAAGGTAAGTCAAAAAAAAAAAAGAGTTCCTAAGTATAAAGGAACTTAAACTTGCTGGATTTGAAAATAAAACTGTTTCTCATTCCTAAGGTCTCTACCGGTGAGGTGGGAGGTGGGGGGGTCAGGGAGGAGAGGCTGCTAAAGTTAATGAAAGGCCCTGGACAGAGATCAAGTAAACGGAACTTCCAGGAAAACATGGTCTAAATATGAATCAAAGAGTGTGACTGCAAAACCTTTTGTTAAAACCTCAGAAAGATTTCAGGTAACACCTCAATCAGGATAAGATCCCACTAAGGATCTTAAGCAGATCTTCCAGACTAAGACAGACCAGGAAGAAAGGCCTGGAAGTCTGTTGCCAAAAAAAAAGCCAATGAAAAACTATGGATCACAACAGTCTGGTCCCGTTGTGCATAGCATTGCCAAGAGTTGGGGACCAACTCAACCGTAGCTAACAGCAAACAACAAGGATATTAAATGTGTCCTTCACAGATACTCTTTTTTAAACAATTTTTTATTTTAAGAATTTTAAGTGTGTTGCCCCACTGAAGCTTTATAGGAAGCTCAAAGTTGAGAAAGAAACCCTGGTGGCATAGTGGCTAGGAGCTACAGCTGCTAACCAAAAGGTCAGCAGTTCAAATCCACCAGGTGCTCCTTGGAAACCCTATGGGGCAGTTCCACTCTGTCCTTTAGGGTTGCTATGAGTTGGAATCGACTCTATGACAAGGGGTTTGGTTTTTTTTTTAAAGTTGAGACAGACTTATCCCAATGATGTGGGTGTACAACGCATTTGTCTAAAGGATTAAACCCCAAAGAGATTCATAAGAAACCCACACAGCTTTTAAGAAAATTGTATGGTTGAAAACCTTGTCCCCTTGAATCAACAGAGACAGAGAAATTAGGAAATTCAAACAAGCCTTTGGAACTCTGATCACTATGACTGAAAAATCAAAACCAAACCAAACCCACTGCCAACTCATAGCAACCTTATAAAAGCAGACTGAAAAACTACTCACCCATTCATTGTAGAAAATGGTGATGCCCCAGGTGTTGCAACCAAGGTCCTAGAGAGAAGAGCTTAAAATTATAAAGAATGATTTCTAGACAGTAGAGGTGAACCTAAATCAATGGACTATCAACATGTGCACACGTGAATTTCAGAGTTGTCATGAACCAGTGATTACCGTGTGCCTCTCCTTTCCTCATTTTTTAAAAAGCAGTGTTTATAGTGATTGTCCTACATGTTTACTGCCTTTGTACCTTGGATGTGTTGGGAGTTGTTAACTTTTCTCCTTAGTTCACAGGTTCTTGAATTGCAAAGAACTGTATTCAAGGAACTGTTGCTTAAGAACCACACACTGAACAGCCTCTATGTAATTAAAGATGATTTAGATTTTAGCCTGAGCTAAAAGAATGATGTGGTTTTAAGACATCAAGTTTAATTTTAAAATTTAGATTTTAGCCTGAGCCTGAAATTATATTGGGAAGGGACTTTGGGGGGCCTTTTAAAGAGCATGTGTGATGAATTGACATTTTTGTAGCCAGAGGGTAAATTGCAGCAGGTTGTCTTCTATAAAGTCAGCCACTGCAATAGTTCTGGCCACACAAGATTGTCCAGAACCTTGCCCTTCCCCTATCAAGAGTTAGTCTATTTCCTCACCCTTTGAAAATGGATCAGATATTGTGGCTGCTTTGATTTAGTAAAATGTGGTATAAATGATGTTAGATGACTTAAAGCATAAAGCAATATGGAGTCCACCTGGATTTCTCCTTCTTGGGATACTCACCTTCGGACAACAAACACAATTTGTGAGGAACCCTAGTCCACATCAAGAGATCATGTGTAGGTGTTCTGCCTGACAGCCCCAAATAACATCCCAACTGACAGATAGCGACATTTGTCAGACCTGGAGGTGAACAATTTTTCATATGACTTCAACTCCCTGCAAGTAACAATCCATGCTGATGTTGAGCTGAGGAGAGAAAAGCTGTACCCATCTGTGTGCATGCATAAATTACAGATAGACTTGTGAGCAAAATAAATGTTGTTTTTTAAAGCCATTATTTTTAGTGGTGTTTTGTTACACAAAGATACTGAGACTAGACTCCAGGCTATTTTAGATAGCTGGTAAGAGTAGAATGAAAATAACTCTGAGCAAACTTGCTGTGGCTCCACTAGGATTACCTATACTGTTTATCTGTTGTTTAAATTTTAGTAATGTAGTTTTGGAGAGTTGGACTAATGACTTTGATCCTTTTATTGGGTCCAGAGGAAGAGAGTAGGGCAGCCTAGTGTGTGTGTGTGTGTGTCTGTGTGTCTGTGGTGTGTGTAGGGGTGGAGTTTCCCTAGAAGGAAATGTATACTGTGAAGACAACAGTGATGGGGCCAATTAAGACCCAAGATGTGAATAAGTAGAAAAGAAAACCTTCTTCCTTCCTTGAGTGCCAAGAGTTGCTTTGGCCCAAGCTGAAGGACAGAGATGCTTGGAGCTCTACTGGTGGTGGTAGTCTTGCAGGTAAGCTGCTCTTCCAGAGAACGAAGTTGAGCTTCCCCTTCTCGTGGTGGGGGTGAGCTGTTCCTGGCTTCTTGGAATCAGGGCTATTTCATTGACAGCCCCTGGGCTTTTGAGCTTATGCATCATTTTTCTGCTGTTCTCAGTTTTGAACTTCCCTTTCATTATTTCCTAACCTTCAGCAAAGTTTCATGAAAAGCAATCTCCTGATATTTGGTCAGCTGAGACTGTTGTAAATTAAGGAAAAAAACTTCCTCTGTGCTTGAAAACAAGTAGAAGAAGAAGATAGTAGTGTTCGATACCAGACAGGAGATGGCAATAGCAGTCTCTGGTGAGAAGCAGTACCTAGTGTAGCAGCCTTCTCATGACGTTTACCAGAGGCAGAGGAAGCATCGTGGCATCATAATGCAAAGAATGGAACTGAATAATCACAGTGTCCTATAATCAAGTATGATTAGGCAACACTGGGAAATACTAATTTACGTCAATAAAACTCATTACCATTGAGTTGATTCTGATTCATAGCAACCTTATAAGACGGAGTAGAACTTCCCCATAGGGTTTCCAAGGAGTGGCTGGTGGATTTGAACTGTTGATCTTTTGGTTAGCAGCCAAGTATTTAACCACTGTACCACCAGGGCTCCTACATCAATAAATCTATGGGGAATTTTTTTATGCTATTATGGATTATACCAGATAGAAACATCAATTCTTAGATGTTTGACTGTGTGTAATAACAGTGTCTCTCCGTCTCTCAGTTTTCTTAACTGTTAGGAATAGTGATATCTATCTCACAGAACTGATGTGGTAGTTAAATGAAATAGTGTAAATGCATTTGACCCAGTGAGAGTCTTCTCTTCTAATAGAAGCTGAAATAAATCCCATAAATAAGTTAGATTTAACAACACAATGAAACAATTAAAATAAAATATAGGTAAGTGTATTAGAACTCGCCAGAGAAACAGAATTAACTGGATATTTCTTAGGAGAGAGAGATTTATTCTAAGAATATGGCTCATATGATTATTGGGGTGGCAAGTCCAAAATTCTTAGGCCAGGCAGCAGGCTGGAAACTCCAGCAGGATATCTATGTTATGAAGACTCCTTCTCTCTCCAGGAAATCGCAGGTTTTGCTCTTAAGGGCTTTAATTTATTGGATGAGACTCATCCACATTATAGAGGATAATGTGCTTTACCTAAGGCCAATGACTGTAAATGTTAATCACATGTAAATACCTTTGTGGTAACATTTAGACTAGTGTTTGACCAAATGACTAGACACCAGGACTTTGCCAAGTTGATAGCTAAAATTAACCATCACAAAAACTGTATGTGTGTGTGTGTATTTTCTCTCTAATTGTGGGTTTGTGAAACATTTTTTAAGTATAATGGCAAAGGAAAACTCTAGTTAGGGGGTAGGTTGATTTGACTTCTACCAAATTAAAAAAAAAAAAAAAAAACTTGCTTAAAATAAAAAAGTAAAAATAAAAGCATAAAAACACCACCAAGAAAAGGGATGAGAGTTGGGTATCTATAATCTACTTAAAAATCCAATTCACTTGAAATTCAATAAAATAAAAATTTTGCCTCACTAATAAGCAGGTAGAAACATGGCGGTTAAGAGTTCGGCTGCTAGCCAAAATGTCAAAATGTCAGCAGTTCAAATCCACCAGGTGCTTCTTGGAAACCCTATGGGCCAGTTCTATTCTGTCCTATAGGGTCTCTATGAGTAGGAATCAACAGGTTTTGGTATAATAAGCAAAAAAACATATATCAAAATTATGCCAACGAAACTCATATTAGTAAATCCCAATGGCAAAAAGATTATGATGATATTTGGAGCTTTTTTACTTTGTTGGAAGAAGCACAAATAAGTGTGAACACTCCAGACTCTAGAATTATTCTAGAATAGAGATTAATTTGGTTATATATAACAGAAACTTGAAAATGACACACTGGTTGATCAACCCTTCCCCTTATAAGTATATGTTGTAAGGAAATAATCAGAAATGCAGAAGAATATTTATATACAATGATCTTAAAATAGTGCAAAATAACCAAAACATTGAAGGATCAGTACAAGTTCAAGTACATAATGAATACACCAGTATTACTGCTTATGTAGTATTACACTGTTACTATAAATGTTATTTATATTATTTATAGAGATAAGATAAACTTTTAAGCAACAGATTCCCAAGGGAATGAATAAGTGGCAACAAGAGGAAAAATAAGGAACATTTCTAAAATATGCATGGAAGAAAGTAAAGTGCTTCAGAATAATGAAGAGTGATAGATTTCTGGGTAATTTTAATTTTTTTTTCTTTAACATTTCTATATTTTACAAACTTTTTACAAAGAACTTATATCACTTTTAATAATCATGAGAATTTAATATTAGAATTAATAAACATGTTGAAATAAAACACAGAAAATAAAAATTTTTAATTTTCTATTGCAAATACTTTGATTTATAGATTAAATTGTTATTTAAGTGCATTGAAACTTGCTCAGCTGTGATCATTGAAAGCCTTATTGTATAGTTGACATATGCCGAGTAAAATTACAATCCAAAGGATCCAACTCATGAATAAGAAAAAAATAGGGGGCATTTAGCTGATAAATTTCCACAGGCAATAAGAGATCTGACTTTTAGTATCAAAGTATATCTGAAAACTGCTGAACTAAAAGGTTACCTGAGTAGAAGAAGTCAGGGTTTGAGAGCATTAATTTTGTTCCAGTTGCCAAGACAACGATTTCCTTTCACTATGTGCTCAGATGGTGGCTCGTTTGAAACCTGCCTTTTAAAGTGTCTGAATTACTTCCTCCTTGTGCCCGCCCCCCATAGCAGAGGAATGGCAAAGTAAAAGGAATAAAACTGACAAATATTGATATGTATATCAGATTAATTTTGTATTAATCTGTATCTCTGGCAGAAAGTTAATATCAAACCATGAGTATTGAATAGCAGTTAAAGTTTCAATCTTATGCATATAAAATTGAAACATTAACATTTAAATACGTATGTGTATATTTATAGATTTTGAAAAATCAATTTTCATTGATTTAAAAAATGTAATTTAAATTAAATAATTATTAAATTATACACATTTTAAATGTCCAAAATTTCTTTTATATATGCATTTAGTTTAATATGTTCCAATTATTTTTACATTTCATAATCTCCAAATAAAAACTCAAATTAAAAACTTTTTAGAAATTTAAAGGTGAACACCATAAGTCTGTAATGTGGTTGTGATTACTTCAAAGTACATTTTCCAATTGTAAATATAATCTTAGTTACGTATCTAATATATATACGTTGTTGTTTTTAGGTACCATTGAGTCAGTTCTGACTCACAGGGACCCTATGTACAACAGAATGAAACACTGGACGGTCCTGCACCATCCTCACAATACTTGCCCTGCTTGAGCCCATTATTGCAGCCACTATTTCAATCCATCTTACTGAGGGTCTTCCTCTCCTTTGCTGCCCATCTAGCCTAACAAGCATGATGTCCTTCTCCAGGGACTGATCCCTGAAAACATGTCCAAAGTATGTGAGACATAGTATATATGCACATATATATACCCATTGCCATCGAGTCAGTTCTGACACATAGCTACCCTATAGGACAGAACAGAACTGCCTCACAGGGTTTCCAAAGAGTGGCTGGTGGATTCCAACTTCCATCCTTTTGGTTAGCAGCCATAAGAAAAAAACCAAAACCAAACCCATTGACATTGAGTCAATTCTGACTCACAGTGACCCTATAGGACAGGGTAGAACTGCCCTACCGGGTTTCCAAGGAGCACCTGGTAGATATGAACTGCCAATCTTTTTGGTTAGCTGCCCTTTGAAATCTTCTGTTCAGCCCTTTTATATCATCATTGCTTTCTTTTGCTTTAGCTACTTGATGTTCAAGAGCAAGTTTCAGAGTCTCTTGTGACATCCAATTTGGTCTTCTCTTCCTTTCCCATCTTTTTTTTTTTTTTCCCAACTGTTTTTACATGTATAATTCAGTGACACTGATCACATTCTTTGAGTTGTGCAACCATTCTCCCCCTCCTTTTCTGAGCTGTTCCTCCCCCATTAACATAATCTCACTGCCCTCTAAAATTCCTATCTTTCGAGATGCTGTTGTCAGTTTGATCCCATATAGTTTTTTTTATTAACTTTTCTTGAGCTTCAAGTGAACGTTTACAAATCAAGTCAAACCATCACATATAAGTTTATATACACCTTACTCCGTACTCCCACTTGCTCTCCCCCTAATGAGTCAGCCCTTCCAGTCTCTCCTTTCATAACAAATTTGCCCGCTTCCAACTCTCTCTATCCTCCCATCCCTCCTCCAGACAGGAGATGCCAACACAGTCTCAAGTGTCCATCTGATACAAATAGCTCACTCTTCATCAGCATCTCTTTCCTACCCACTGTCCAGTCCCTTTCATGTCTGATGAGTTGTCTTCGGGAATGGTTCCTGTCCTGGGCCAACAGAAGGTTTGGGGACCATGACTGCCGGGATTCCTCTAGTCTCAGTCGGGCCATTAAGTATGGTCTTTTTGTGAGAATTTGGGGTCTGCATCCCACTGATCTCCTGTTCCCTCAGGGGTTCTCTGTTGTGCTCCCTGTCAGGGCAGCTTTCCCATCTTTTTAACGACCTCTTTCTTTCTTCATGTATGATGTCCTTGATGTCATTCCACAAATGGGCTGGTCTTCGATCATTAGTGTTTAATGTGTTAAATCTATTCTTGAGATGGTCTCTAAATTCAGGTGGGATATACTCAAGGTCTTACTCTGGCTTTTGTGGACTTGTTCTAATTTTCTTGAGTTTCAACTTGAACTTGCATGGGAATGATTGATGGCCAAAATTAAAACATTAGCTGTACAGCTCAAACAATTAGAAAGAGAGCAGCCAAAGGAGCCCATGGCACTAGAAGAAAGGAATTAATAAAGATGAGAGCAGAAATAAATGAAATAGAGAATAGAAAAACAGTAGAAAGAATCAAGAAGACCAAAAGTTGGTTCTCTGAAAAGATCAACAAATTGATAAACCACTGGCCAAGCTGATGAAAGAAAACTAGGAGAGGAAGCAAATAACCCAAATAAGAAATGAGATGGGGGACATTATAATAGATGCAACTGAAATAAAAAGGATCGTAACAGAATACTACAGAAAATTGTGCTCCAACAAATTTGAGAACCTAGAGGAAATGGACAAATTTCTTGAAACACACTACTTACTTAAACTTAACACAAATTGAGATAGAAAATCTGAACAGACCCATAACAAGTCAAGAGATTGAAAAGATTAAAAAAAAAAAAAGCTCCCAACAAAAAAAGCTCTGGCCTGTATGTTTTAACTGGAGAATTCTACCAAACATTCAGATGAAGGCTCATACCAGTACTACTCAAATTGTTACAGAACAAAGAAAAGGAAGGAATACTCCCAAATTCATTTTGTAAAGCCAGCATAACCCTGATACCAAAGCCAGACAAAGACACCATAAAAAAAGAAAATTACAGACCAATATCTCTCATGAATACAGATGCAAAAATTCTCAACAAATTTTAGTCAACAGAATTCAGCAACATATTAAAAAAAAAAAAAGAAAAAAAACACCATGACCAAGAAGGAATCATACTAGGTATGGAAGGAAAAAATCCTCACAACTGGACCAATAAGCAGTATCATAATAAACAAAGATTGAAGTTGTCAAGGATTTCTTTTTACTTGGATCCACAATCAATACCCATGGAATCAGCAGTTAAGAAATCAAACAATGCATTGCTTTAGACAAATCTGCTGCAAAAGGCCTCTTTAAAGTGTTAAAAAGCAAACTTGTCACCTTGAAGACTAAGGTGTACCTGACCCAAGCCACGGTATTTTCAATTGCCTCATATGCATGCAAAAGCTGCATTATGAATAAGGAAGACTGAAGAAAACTTGACATCTTTAAATTGTGGTGTTGGTGAAGAATACTGAATATACCATGGACCTGCCAAAAGAACAAACAAATCTGTCTTGGAAGAAGTACAACCAGAACGACCCTTAGAAGCAAGGATTGTAAGACTACATCTCACATACTTTGGACATGTTATCAAGAGGAATCAGTCTCTGGAGAAGGACATCATGCTTGGCAAAGTACAGGGTCAGTGAAAAAGATGAAGAACCTCAACGAGATGGATTGACACAGTGGCTGCAACAATGGGCTCAAGCATAAAAATGGTTGTGAGGATGGTGCAGGACCAGGCAGTGTTTAGTTCTGTTGTACATAGGGTTGCTATGGATCGAAACCAACTCAATGGCACCTAACAACAACAACAACAACATGCAAGGATGTTTCAATCTTAGAAAATCACTCAACGTAACCCACCACATAAAAAGAACAAAAGAAAAGAATCATACGATCATCTCAATCAATTCAGAAAAGGCATCTGATAAAGTCCAACACCCATTCCTGATAAAAACTCTCAATAAAATAGGAATAGAAGGGAAATTCCTCAACATAATAAAGGGCATCTATATAAAACCAACAGCCAACATTATTCTCAATGGAGGATGAAAGCATTCTCCCTGAGAATGAGAACAAGACAAAGATGCCCTTTATTACCATTCCTATTTAACATTGTGCTGGAAGTCCTTACAAAACAAGAAAAAGAAACAAAGAGTATCCAATTCGGAAAGGAAAAAGTAAAACTATCCCTATTCATGGATGATATGATGCTATACATAGAGAACCTCAAAGATTCCACAAGATAATTATGGGAACTAATAGAAAGATTCAGCAGAGCAACAAGTTACACGGTAAACATACAAAAATCAGTTAGATTCCTACACGCCAACAAAGAGAACTTCAAAAAGGAAATCAGGGAAACAATATAATTTATAACAGCCCCTAAAAAGATAAAATACTAGGCAATAAATCTAACCAGGGACATAAAAGACCTATACAAAGAACACTATAAAGCACTATTGCAAGAAACCAAAAGAGACCTACATAAATGGAAAAATATACCATGCTCATGGATAGGAGGACTCAGCATTGTGAAAATGTCAATACTACCCAAAATGATCTACAGATATAATCCAATCCCAATTCAAATACAAACAGCATTCTTTAAAGGCAATGGAAAAGCGAATCACCAACTTTATATGGAAAAGAAAGGAGCCCTGGATATGAAAAGCATCATTGAAGAAAAAGAACAAAGTAGGAGGCCTCATTGTACGTGATGTCAGAACCTACTATACAGCCACAATAGTCAAAACAGCCTGGTACTGGTACAATGACAAACACATAAAGCAATGTAACAGACTCAAGAATCCAGATGTAAATTCATCCACCTATGGTCAGCTGATCTTTGACAAATGACCAAAGTCCATTAAATGGGGGAAAGGACAGTCTTTTTTAACAAATGGCACTGACAAAACTGGATTTCCAGTGGTAAAAAAATGGAACAGGACCCATGCCTCACACCACACACAAAGACTAACTCAAAATGGATCAAAGACCTAATTATGAAACCTAAAATGATCAAGATTAGGGAAGAAAAATTGGGATAGCACTAGAGGCCCTAATATGTGGCATAAAAAGAATAGAAACCATAACTAACAATGCACAAACACCAGAAGATAAACTAGGTAACTGGGAGCTCCTAAAAATTATGCTCACAAAAAGATTTCACCAAAAGAATAAAAAGAGAACCTACAGACTGGGAAAAAAGCTTAGGCTAGGCATGTCTGATGAGGGTGTAATCTCTAAGATGTATAGAATATTTCAACACCTGAACAACAAAATGATAAATAAATAATCCAATTAAAAAATGGGCAAAGGATATGAACAGACACTTCACCAAAGAAGACATTCAGGAAGCTAATAGACACAGGAGGAAATGCTTGTGATCATTAGCCATTAGAGAACTGTAAATCGAAACTACAGAGATAATGTCCCACCCCAACATTACTGGCACTAATCCAACAAACAGAAAATAACAAATGTTGGAGAGGTTGCTGGGAGATTGGAATTCTTATTGCACTGCTGGTGGAAATGTAAAATGATACCACCACTATGGAAAATGGTATGGCACCTCCTTAAAAATCTAGAAATAAAAATACCATATTATCCAGCAATCCTAATCCTAGGAATACATCCTAGAGAAATAAGAGCCGTCACATTAACAGACATATGCACACCCATATTCATTGCAGCATTATACACAATAGCAGAAGGATGGAAACAACTTAAGTATCCATCAACAGATGAATGGATTAACAAATTAGGGTACATATGCACAGTGGAATCCTATGCAACAATAAAGAACATCTATAAATCCACAAAACATCACACAACAGGGATGAATCCGTAGGGCATTAAGCTGACTGAAATAAGTCAATCACAGCAGGACAAATACTGTAAGAGACCACTATGATAAAAATCCAAGAAAAAGTTTACACACAGAAAAAAAAAACAATCTTTGTTGGCTACAAGAGAGGTGAAGTGTGGGGAAGGAAAATCACTCACTAGGTGGTAGACTAGTGTTAATTTTGGTGAAGGGAAAGACAACACACAATGTAGGAGAAGTCAGCACAACTTGACCAAGGCAAAGTCATAGAAGCTTCTTAGACACATCTGAACACCTTGAGGAACCAAGCTACTGGGGCTAAGGGCTGAGGACCATGGTCTAGGGTGACATCTAAGTCAGTTGGCATAACATAGTTCATAAAGAAAATGTTCCGCAACCTACTTTGGTGAGTAGCATCTGGGGCCTGAAAAGCTTATGAGTGGCTATCTAATATACATCTATTGGTCCCACCATGTGCAGAGGAAAGGAGAATGAAGAAAACAACAGACAAAAAAAAAATAGTCAATGGACTAGTGGACCACATGAACTACACTCTCAGCCAGCCTGAGCCCAGAACAACTAGATGATGCCCAGTTACCACCACTGACCACTTTGATAGGAATCACAACAGAGGGTCCCAGAGAGCAGGAGAAAAATGTAGAACAAAATTCAAATTCACAAAAATAGACCAGACCTGACAGATACTGGATTAACTTCTAAGACTATGGCCCCTGGACACCCTGCTAACTCAGAACTGAAGCCACTCCTGAAGTCCTCCTTTCAGTTTAAGATTAGACAGGCCTATAAAACTAACAATGACACACGTGAGGAATGAGTTTCTTAGTTCTGTCTAGTATTTGAGACCAAATGGGCAACACTTGCCCAGAAGCAGACGAGAGGGCAGGAAGGAAGAGGACAACTGATGAATGGACACGGGGAACTCAGGATATAAAGGGAAAGTGGGGAGAGTGCTGACACATTGCAGGGATTGCAACCAATGTCACAAAACAATTTGTGTATAAGTTTTTGAATAAGAAACGAATTTGTGTTGTAAACTTTCACCTAAAACACAATAAAATAAATAAAACCAATAAATCCAACATAAAAAAAAAATCTACTGTGTGACTATTTTGCACATTTATGACGCATGCCTGGCAATAATGAACACTAAGGTGGGAGGTGAGAGTAATGCTGGCTTTTATGGTTAAGGTTATGTGTGAACTTGACTGGGCCATGATTCTCAGTGGTTTAACTATTATGTAATGATGTAATTTGGCAGTTATGTAATGAGGCAGTTTGGTCTTTACGTAATGATGTAATCCGGAAGTTATGTAACAATGTAGTCATCCTTCATTTTGTGATCTGATGTGGTCATTCTCCATTTTCATATAACTCTAATTTCACACACTGACCTGGTCTTTGGAATCTAACCATGTCAATAAGTGAGAAGTGGGTGTATGTATGTGTATAGGCACAAGGGTGTAGTTTTTACTTTCTTATTTATAAGATATTTTTTATCAGATATCCAAGATATTATAGAATGTATAGAAAAAGATAAAAATTTTTTTAATTATTTGTTTATTTTTTAACATAGCTGTAATAAATTCTGCAACTGTGCTGTGAGTTAGATGTAAATATATGTATATATGTATATATATATTTTTTATATATAGTTATTTTGGATTCCATTAGTTGGAATTGTTAGTGATCAGGTGGGATTGGAAAACTTCATCAGCTTGAAAGCCAGTAACTTCTTCCCAAACCAGGTTTATCAGGAAGGAAAAACTAAACCCAATGGAAGACTTTTATTACATATATTAAACCCCGCTGGCATAGTGGTCAAGTGCTACTACTGCTAATCAAAAGGTCGGCAGTTTGAATCCACCAGGAGCTCCTTGGAAACTCCATGGGGCAGCCTACTCTGTCCTATAGGGTCGCTATGAGTCAGAATTGACTCGACAGCAATGGGCTTGGTTTTTTGGTTTGGTATTTATAATATTGAAAAATATGATTTATATCTGTAGGCTAATGAAATACCTAATACCATACCCCAGAATTAAACAAGGACAGCTTCACCATGTTAAAACTTATGGCATGGAGGAACACCGCCACATTTTAGCTGACTGTGGGTAACTCCTCCAACTTTGCAAACTTATCGTCAGATAAGCCACTCCTTCTTCAAGAAGGGCGAGTGAATGGCAGGGACTGGGGAAGCTGGCCAGCCATGTTGTACTAGTGAGCCTTCCTGCACATGGGTAAGAACATTGCAAGTGTGGAAGAAGTGTTACCACCTGTTATGGATTGAATAGTGTCATCCAAAAATACATGTTGTAATTCCTAAACCCTATACCTGTGGATGTAATCCCATTTGGGAATAGAATTTTGTTGCTTTTGAGATATAAAAGGACAAGATTAAACATGCAAGCAAGCACAAATTGGGGAAGATGGGTGCAGTGCCACGTGAAGATCACAAAGGAACCCAGGAATAGAAGCTGAAAAAAGATAAGGACCTTCCCCGAAACGGGACCGAGAGAGCCTTCTCCTAGAGCCAATGTCCTGACTTTGGAGTTGCAGCCTCTTAAACAGCGAGAACATACGTTTCTGTTTGTTAAAGCCGTCCACTTGTGCGGTGTTTCTGTTGTAGCAGCATTAAGAAACGAAGACACCATGGTATGGGTCTCGTAGGCTTGGATTAAAACTCCAGCTTTTCCATTTCCTGGTTGAATGAACTTATGGAAAATTATTTGTCCTTCTGTGCTTCATTTTTAACATTCGTATTATATACATGGACCTTTGGTGGCATAGTGGTTAAGAGCTTGGCTGCTAACCAAAAGGTCAGCAGTTCAAATCCACCAGCCACTTCTTGGAAATTCTATAGAGCAGTTCTACTCTGTCCTATAGTGTCACTATGAGTGGGAACTACTCGAAGGCACCTGACAACAACAACAATGTTATATACATAAGAATAGATTCAATTGTTATTAGAACAATTAATTAGGTATCTAGAATTGCTCAGCACTGGTATATTTAAATGTTTCCATCTGTTTTATTGCAACCACCACTGCCACCACTAATGACTAGTTCCTGGGTGGCACAGTTAAGCACTTGACTATTATCCTAAACGTCAGCAGTTTTAATCCACTTAGGGGTGCCTCAGAAGAGATTCCTGGTGATATACTTCTGAGAGGTCACAGCTACGGAAAATCCTATGGAACACAACTGCCCTCTCAACACATGGGGTCGTCATCAGTTGAAATTGATTCCACAGCACCTGCTGCTGGTATCACTACTAATAAGTAAAAGCATTAGACAGACAAAATAACGTAGTTACAGACATTTTGTCTACTTGCTCAAACATTTCAGCAGCATGGATTTCAAATAACTAATAAAATAACAATAAATGGTGCATATCTATTTTTTAATTTTTAATAGCCAGTCAGAAAAAAAAAAAAAAACTGACTCTTAGTTTCACTTTATTAAAATGTGTTTGTATATCCAGAATAATAGGATGTCAGCTGAGGAGGAGAAATGCACGATATTTCTTTGAAAAGGAGAGTCCCAATTTGTGAAATAACACATTTCTGACAGAGGCGTTCTGCTTTCACGGTGTGTGGATTTTACTACCATAGTGATCTACGTACCTATCGCTGAAGAGTAAGGAACAAAAAAAAAAAAATGAAACAAGTTTTTACAAAAGCAATTTTTGTGATTAAGGAAAATAGAAGGTTAAAAAAAGCGATAAAATAGAAGTATGATTGAAAGGAGGAGAAATGATGAAAGAGATTTAGGAGGCTTTGTGTATAACAATTTTGAAAGATTCTAGATCCTGTATCGGTTGCGGAGTGTATTTTGACCTCCTAGAACCCCTGACCTCTGCTTTCTAAGAGAATTTCTTTTCCACCCTCCCCATCTACCGTACCATGTGTTCATCAACATTGATTTAAGATACCATCATCTAAAGGATGTGAGAAGTTGGTGTTTATATCTGTCAAGGGACCAAGGGGATGAAAGCTAGGCATCACCAAAAGGTGTAATTTTAGGTTGTTGGATACCCCTGCATTTTTCTTAATTATTTCTGACATTTTATCTATTTCACCATGAGCTTCCTTGGAGGATACAGATAAAGAAAAAAATGTTCTTCATGACCCAGAAGAAGAAATATATCTTCTCTTAATAAATCCCACCTGAAATCACACACACAGGAAAGAAGGAATAACAGTTAACATTTATCACTGGCGCTGTTTCATTGCGAAACTCTCCTTGGCACCTGAAAGAGAGTTTCTTTTCAGCATGAAGGAGATTTCAAGTAAAAGGTGAGCGCTTGAGAGAAGTTTTGGATAGCTACATGAAGATAGATCCAAGGGGAAACTGAAATGCGGAAATCACATGCTGTTCCCATCCTAAGCTTACTGAAGATAAAACAGCATCTTGTTAATTGTTGAGTCCCTAGCAGTTAGCATGGTATATGGCACATGGTAGCTATTCAGTAAGTATGCCTTAAATTACTTTGAGTTTCAGATGGCAGGTTAATTAACACACCCTGAATTTTTCTAGAACTCAACATGCTAAACCAGAAGAACAGCAACAAGTATAAAAAGATGGCCCCAAAGAGGAAGAAACGGTAACTTTCACACTGGGCACAAGTAGGTGTGGTATGTGGTAATAGGTAGGTGGTTGCTGACACCACCGTTTAGAAATTAAAAGTGCTGAGCAAATATTAAGAGACACAGACTAAAATGCATGTCTTGTAGATGGTTTGAGGTAAGCCAAAACTTTGCCTGTTTTTTTGGCTTGAGGGGCTATGAAAAACGGCGCGCCCTTTTCAAAGGCTGCCTGTAATGAACCATATCTCTGCGTATTAACATCTTTGTGTAGGCTCCTCCCCTGATGAATCTAGGCAGACCCTGTATAACCAACATAACGCATTGGAAGTGACTCTGTGTGACTTTTTAAGGATAAATCATCAGAAATCCTGCAGCTTCTACACTGCTTTCTGAGAAAGACCAGACATGCGGAACCTAGTCACCCTGTAAGGAGACTGGGCATTCTGGGACTGCCATGCTGTAAGTCCAAACTAGACACATGGAGAAGCTGTAAGGAGAGAGACAGATGCTCAGCCAGTCCCCAGCCATTCCAGCCTTGCCAGCTGAGGCACCAGGCATGAGAGGGAAGAAGCCATCTTGCACATGCAGCCCAGTTGAGCCTCAGCTAACTCCATTCCCAGCCACCAGCTGACTGTAACCTCGTGAGAGACCTCAGGCAGGAGCCATATAGCTCATCTCAGTGAATTCACGGAACTAAGTTTTGGGATAGTTTGTTTACGTAGCAATAGAAACCAGAATAATTTCTTAGAAGATTATCAGAGTGTTTAGAGTTCATTTATTGGAGTTGCTGGGTGGTACAAATGGCTAACTTCTTCACTGCTAAAAGGAAGGTTGGTGGTTGGAGTCCGCTCTAAGACAACTTGGAAGAAGTGCCTGGGGATCTACACTCTAAAAGTCAGATGTTGAAAACCCTATGGAGCACAGTTCTACTCTGACACCCATGGGCTTGTCATGAGTCAGGTCAACTGGACTGCAACTGGTTTATCATTTATTAGAGAAGATCTCAGCAATGTGTGGACCGGTTACATGAGTTTAACATAATGAACTAAGCCAAATATATGGACAGTTATGCTTACACTTGGAATCCATTAACAAACCTGCTGAAGCTTGGAATGGGAAAAATGAGTATTAAAGGGATAGCTTAAAGGAGATACAATTACCATGAAAGCAAATACTCTCATTACCATGCTCCTTAGACCCAACAATATACGTGAGTGCAATACATCAACAGAACTTATACAGGCATAGATAATGGTAAGCTTAGGTATGACTAAGGAAGTGTCTATAACTATATTTAATATTTTAAAGTGGTGTCTTAACTTTAATTATTTTCTATTCCCATATGCCATCTTCAGATTTCAATTTACTTTAAATTACTAAAAACCTCTTTGTATAGGTTTATGCTAAGAGTGTGTGTTTGCTGTTTAATAGGGTGTTTTTTATTCTAGTATACTTCTTGGGAAAACAGGTCAATTTGGTTTATAACATCCGCTGTACTCTTTCTGACAAGGTTACATGAAAGGAGACCAAAGTGATGCCATATGTATTAGTAACTAATATTCTTAATTACATCTTTGTTTAGAGGTTAAGAATAAACATGATGACAAGTGGTCTCAGTAACATATTTAAAGACTGATAAGAATCAGAAGAAAGAGAGAAATTTATTGGAGAACATATTTTTCAGACTAATTTGTTGGGTTCCTATTATCTGGTACAAAGTGTACAAGATATAACTAGAAGGAAGACAGAGAAAGTCTTTCAAGGAGCTTATAGTCTAGTGGGCGGGGGGTGGGAAATAAGGGCAAATGGGAGACAAGCAAGTAATCAGAAAGTCAACACAAATTGCCTTCAAGATGTCAAATACTGAGGCACTTTGGAAATTTTAAGTTATCCTCACACACCTGTTGAGGAATGTGAGCCTGCAGGTGGCACCTAATAATTGGCATAGAGTATGTAATCCTGGAAAAATTTATTCCATAGCAGTTGAATGTTGTTGTTGTTAGGTGCCATCAAGTCAGTTCTGACCCATAGTGACCCTATGTACAACAGAACAAAACACTGCCCAGTCCTATGCCATCCTCACAATCGCTGTTATACGTGAGCCCTTTGCTGCAGCCACTGTGTCAATCCATCTCATTGAAGGTCTTCCTCTTTTTCGTTGACTGTCTAACAAGCATGATGTCCTTCTCCAGGACTAGTCCCTCATGATAACTTGTCCCAAGTATGTGAGATGAAGTCTCGCCATCCTTGCTTCTAAGGAACATTCTGGCTGTACTTCGTCCAAGATGGAATCAGTTGACAAGTGAAGGCAATTTATTCTGAAAACAAACACTGTGGTGTCTATGTATATTTAGATCTATAATACATATGCATATTCACACATAATATTCATATATGCATCTGTTTATATGTGTATATTAGATTCATGGAGACTATCACACATTTCCCAAGCCTTGGCCTTCTGTTTGGATCCAAATTTTAGCTTAATTTCATCTCCAGAATGGCAGGTAACAAAACGTAACAGTTTCTAATATGTAACTTGACTTTATAAGGCTTTAGTGATAAATCCTGAAAATCTAAATTTATGAAATGCTGTGCCTTGTTCTCTAGTTTAGTTTCTTGCATGGTCATTAATTGTCTTAATGACCCCCAATGTCATTTCTAAATATTCAAAAATATCTCTGGATGCCTTTAAGTGGTACCACACTCTCAACTGTTCCCTAGCCAATCTCATCATTTTCACTTTTAAATCAAATTCTCATTATGACTTCCTCCTTTCAGTGAAAAGATTGCTAAGACTCCAATCTCTTAGCCTGAAGACCTCGAAAAACCAAATCCCCTGCTGTCGAGTCAATTCCGACTCATAGTGACCCTATAGGACTGAGTAGAACGGCCCCATAGGGTTTCCAAGGAGCGGGTGGTGGATTCAAACTGCTGATTTTTTGGTTAGCAGCCGTAGCTCACCATAGCTCTTAACCACTGCGTCATCAGGGTTCCTAAAACTTCAAAGCCTTGTTTAATTTTTCTGTGTTTATATCAGATCAGTGGCTAACTCCCTCCCAGACACAATTACCTGTGTCTTGAATTGATGTTATTTTTTCTATGCTTACTAAAGCAGTTATCATCCACTGGACTGCAATATATGGTGACTCCTTGTGAGTCAAAGTAGATCTATGCTCCATAGGGTTTTCAATGGATGATTTTTTTCAGATCACCAGGCCTTTCTTCTGAGGTGTCCCTGGGTAGACTTGAACCTCCAACCTTTTGATTAGCAGTTCTGTGTGCTAACCATTTGGACCATCCAGAGACTCCTTTAAAGAATGCCTTAAAAAAGACTTTAAAAAAAGATCTCTGGGAAGCTAAGTTTTGTGTTACTGCTTCTTCACGACGGTTCTTGCCTCGGGCGGCTCGTGTATGGAGCCAGATGATGTCAAACCTTAACTAAGTTACAGATTGAACATTTTGTGAGTACTTACTTTACGTCCAATGAGGCTGGTGATTTCTCAGGCATTATGTCTGAAAAGTTTTATGCTGAAATAAAACATAGGGAAAAGTGTTCAAAATAATAATTCATGACTCACAAAGCAAACGCCCTCATAATCACCATAAAACAGAACATTGCTTGTATCCTTGTACCTCTCTCCAATCATTAGTTCCCCAGGGAAACCTCCCCCCCACAGGTAAACCTTATAGTTTATTATTTTAAATGTTTATTTTGCATTCCATTAAAAAGCAATCCATGTTCATTCCATACATTTGAAAAAAATAAAAAGAAGCTAAATTATTGAGATGCACATTGCTGTTAATACTTAATGTTGCTGGTTCTAATCTCTTTTTTACTTCTTTTGTAGTACTTTTTTGGTAACAACTTTATTGAGATATAATTCACTCTTTTATTTTGTGGTTAGTTCTTTCGTGTCCTGCTTAACTAAATTTTCTTTACGGTCATGAAGATAGTCTCCTTTTCTCTGTCCTA
The DNA here is from genome assembly GCF_024166365.1 of Elephas maximus indicus. Classification (NCBI taxonomy): domain Eukaryota; kingdom Metazoa; phylum Chordata; class Mammalia; order Proboscidea; family Elephantidae; genus Elephas; species Elephas maximus. The sequence continues at coordinate 11,872,693 of NC_064841.1, read as the reverse complement.
AGTTGTTTTTTTTTTTAATCTTCAATCTATCTGGAAATTATATTTATAAATAATGTGTAATAGGAGTCAAGTTTCTTTTTGTTTTTTCTTTATGAATATTCAATTCATCCAGCACAATTTATGGAAAATAATATTCTTTCTCCAGGACTTTGCAGGGTCACTTTTGTTGTAAACTTTGTGTCCATATAGATGAGGGTCTTTTTCTGGACTCCTTGTTGTTTTCCATTGTCCCATTTTTCCATCCCTGCCTCAATTCCATACTCTCTTATTTCTGTATTTTTATAAAAATTCGTGACATTTATTTTGAATCTGCAGCAGAGCAAGTTCTCTCACCTTCTTTTTCTTACAAGAATATTGGGTATTTTGGGAGCTTTGAATGCCATATATATCTTAGAATGAGTTTATATGTACCCATGAAAATTCAAATGTCTTGGCATTGACATGAGCACATTGATGAGCTTGGAGGAAAAGCCTGTTGGATAGACTCTTCAGGGGCATGCTCTCGGATGAATAAGATCCAGACATTTTTAGTCATTGGGTCTCGCTGCTCAAAATACTTGTTTTGACTTGGAGCCCCCTTAAACAAGGATAATTAATACTCAGCATATTTTTACATAACCGGTTATGGGTACCTTCTTTGTTTCAGGCACTGTGTTTTGTGCCTTATATTATTGCAACAACTCTGCAAGGTAAAATATAATTTCCATGCTATGCAGAATTTTAATATCTTCCCTAGAGTCAGGAAATTATGAATAATATTAGTCTCACTTTGAGAGGAAAAAATAGGCTTAAAGAGCTTGAATAATGCCCCTAAAACCAGAGGACCAATAAACGACCAATCAGGATTGCCACTTGGATTTCAAAATCTTTTTTATGATACATTGTGTCTTTTAATTTGGGGACAACCAATTTTTATGAATTCAGAAATAAAAGTTATAATAAAAAAAAGCTTTTCCTTTTACCTTAAAAGTATGATATAAACTTGACATCAAGCATGCTGCTATGTTCATTTTGTCACTTCATCTTCAGGATAGAGATTTGTATTGGGTTCTATCTGTCCCTTGGCAATGTCCGTGATAAAGAAAAAAGTATGATACACAATAAAATAGCGGGCAAATCTGTGTATTCCAGAGAACAGCTTTAAACCATACTGCTGGAACTCAGGAGAATAAGATCCACTATGAATATGGAATAATGTAACCTTTGATTAGTAAAAGTAAGTCATGATAAGTTCATTAACAGAGAAAAGAAAAATTTTTAAACACTTGGACAGGTCTCTTTAAGGAAATTTCTAGATTAAAAATATATGTTATTATTTTAGCTGAAAGAAAATCTTTCTAAAATCACAGGTATTGCATAGCCAATAAGTAGTACTGATTACCATTTATGCTAGAAATTCCCAAAAGCCAAACTAATATTCTCTAGCCAAGCTTAGAAGAATTTGGGATACATTTGAAGTTCTTAAATATTCTTCAAAAATCTCCTGATCCATTAACTGAGTATTCTTTTTATTTCCCATTTTTTTTTCCATTAACAATGCAGTAAATTTAGGCAACTGATAATTCAATAAATAATTTACATATACCTAATTTATTTGTCATTTTGTTTACAAATGCTTGAAAATCACCAAATCAAAATCCTAAGCATGACATCTTGTCTCCTTTTAGCTTCAGCCATGAATTTATGCTTATATAATTTTCTTAAAAATTCCCAGGTTCAATGCTTTATTTTAGCATATTATTGAGTGTTAATAATTTCAATTTTAGCATTTCTTTTAGTCATATTTTAAGGTTACCCATCCCATAGAGTATTATAATATATTAAAATATTCTTTTTAAAATTATAGTATATCGAGACTCTCTATTGGGTAGTTACACACATTAAATCTCTTTTCAAAATCTGTAACTACAAATTATAGAATGTCAGTGTGCAATTAGATTTAAGTGCTTTTTCCACTAAGGTAAATAATAAAACATGCCTAGACTGCATAAGAATGTGAAACTAAACTATTAAATGCAGAGTTACTTGATAATGATATATTGATTTGAAAATTATTAATAAGGCCTTTTGTGAAATAAAGTAACTACTAGCAATTGGGGCCAATAGTTATGAAAAGATAGGAAGGTACTTGACTGGAACAAGCCTGAGAAAGTTCTCCGGGGCAGCCTAGGTGTATCTTGATGGTATATTTTGTGTGGGGCAAGTAACGGCCTGAAGAATGGGTCACAGAGAAAGATGGAAGGAGGAGTACACCATAACCCTCCAGGCAAGCCCAGGAAAGGAATCTGACCCGCATGTCTGAGGATGAAACACCCGAACTTTACATGCTGAGGTAGCCCTGGAATTCTCTGTTCCTAAATATAGCCAAATGTTGTATATTTGATTTTTGTGTAATCTAGTATTTTATGTTCATTCAGTTTCTTTGTAATGCTTTCATAATGTCTTGGTAAAAGAGCTATTTTTCTGTATTTCAGAAGATAGTGAATTTCCTGTCTAGCAATACTGTTGTTGTTATAGCTGGTTGCTGTCAAGTTAATTCCTACTCATGGCGACCCCATGTGCACAGGGCAGAACTCCTCCATAGGGTTTTCAAGGCTGTGAACTTTTGGAAACAGATTGCCAGGCTTGTCTTCTGAGGTGTCTCTGGGTGGATTCAAACTGTCAACTTTTCAGTTAGTAGTCAAGCCATTAATCATTTGCATCACCCAGGCAATCCCTAGAAATATTACCTGAGACTAGTTAACATGGGTCTTAGTGTTTCTTATTACTATTACATTATTGCATTTATGATATCTCTTCATTCTCACAATTCCTCCCCAAGGGATATATTATTAACCTCCTTGCCAAGACACCTGTTTGGTAAGGTGGCATTTCCTGAGTCAATATGTTAGCAGAACCATTTACTAAATCTAGACGTTTTTGACCAAAGCATATCTTCTTTGCAGCTCACTGTGATGCAAAAAATACTCTGCTTCCCAAAAGCCGAGAATATTTTCAAGCAAAGTGCTACTTTCTGTACATATTGTGCAGACAATCCACCATCACTGTAAAGTTAACACCCTTTTAGTTTTCTCCTTCGGCATTGGCTACGGATTTCCTTTATTTTATATCTAATATCTTGTTTCTCATGGTGCATTTGCAAAATGGCTGAGTGGGGTACAATGTATACATAAGAAAAAAAATTTTTTTTTTATATGGGTGAAATTGTCTTTAAAAAAACAAACGAACCCATTGCCATTGAGTCGATTCCAACTCATAGCGACTCTATAGGACAGAGTAGAACTGCCCCATAGAGTTTCCAAGGAACCCCTGGTGGATTCAAACTTCTGCTCTTTTGGTTAGCAGCCATGGCTCTTAACCACTACGCCACCGGGGTTTCCAGAAATTGTGTCATGGGACATCAAATCTGTAAGCTGCACCTCTGGTAACATCACGCTCTGATTTTAATGGTGCTACTTTTATGCCCCAAATCATTTCAACTTTTATGCCCCAAATCATTTCAAGTACTTTCGACTACCACAGAATGATCGAGTTTGAATAGCCCTAGGAAAAATTGTATCTTTGGACTGCCACATTTTTGTAGTATTTTCATGCTTCTTCATTTCTCTTTCTCTCTTTCTCCTATTTCATTCAGGGCCACATTTTTTCATAGTTTTGCTGTCATTTTTTTTTTAAAGTGTTAACTGATCATATTTAAAATAAAATATGATTTTATTTAAAATTTAGTGGAATGGAATTATAACTTTAAAACATTAAGTGGTATTAGATTTCAGATGCTCTCCTTTGTTCGCCCTCAAAGCACATTACAGAAGTGGTTGCCTACTCATCTACACTAAATTTCTTGGGGAAAGGAATGTAAGTGTATTTGTTTTCGTATAAATCTATATGGGTGTGTGTATCGTGTGTGTGTGTGTGTGTGTGTGTGAATGTATATGTATTTACATACATATGCATATATATACACATATAAAAAAAAATTTTTTTTTAAATGCATAGAAGACTACCTCCATGGCTACCTTTACACATAAACCAGTAGGTGCTCGAAAAGTTTTTGAATAAAAACATTATTCTTTCTCCTAACTAGTACTCCCTAGTCTCTCTCCTCTGACTACTTATAAAACAAGCCCTTACTGGAAAACAATTTTAGTAGAACTTTGAGAACACAGTCAAGCATTTAACCCTTTTATTACACAAAACAAGTACTTAATTGACGCAGAGAAATATCAGAATAAAATTTACAGGAAGATATCAGAAATTGAATAATCATAGATTCTCCAGCCAGTTCCATATACATTTAAGATTTTTTTTTTAAGCTAGGTTTTACTCAGGGGTCGTTTTTATGCTATTACTGCTAGAGTTAGCTGTACCATCGAAATGAAAGATGATTAAATTTTTTGCTGGAGCAATTTGTTAAGAGCACTCCTGAATAAAAATTATACAGACTGACAAAAGTCAGTGCTTTCTTTTGTTATTTCAAAGCTAGTCACCAACAGGAGGTTTAAAAAAAAAGAAAGAAAGAAAGAAAAACATACAAATGGGAAAACTGTACTAACTACTATATTTAAATGAAATCTATTTACCTTTTATCCAGTCTGAATAGATGCTTTTTAATTATTGCTAATTGTTTAAGATGACTTTGCATCCCCAGAAGATTTAGTCTGAATAAATTTAATTCCTTTAAATTCTCCTTCAGTTACAGGCAAATACAGAAAGAAGCCCCATAGGTACGGCAGTAAAATAATCATAAAGGCAGAGCACTGAAATGAGTGGTGCGAGGAAGTTGTCCCCAAAAGAGGCAGAGAAGCTATATGGTTTGGAGAGGCAAGAACCAAACATGAAACACACAGTTGAAACATTTAAGATGACTGTGAAAAAAGGTCTATGTTCGCTTGTTAAAGAATGCGCCAGGGCAGACTAAAGCATGTGAATAGTTCTTTCACAGGTCACAGCATTCATTCAGCCCTTGGACATTGTTATTATCCAACAGAAATAGATGGACCTAATTAATATTCTGAACATACCTGGGAGAACATTCTTAAGGAAATCGTCCTCTGGTGGTTTGGAAATTAAAAAAAGAAAGAAAGAAAACTTAACAGTAAGCATTAAAAATTGGATCTAGATAACAAAGTCAACTGCTCTACAAGTTTAACGCCAGCTACAAACAGGAGCCTTGTTTGTGTACATTTCTAAGTGTAAATGGTTGTGCTTTGGGAAATAAAGTTGAATAAAAAAAAATTGAATAGTAGGTTTCAATTCACTGGTAATTATATTCTTGCCATTTCTTTGGGTAACAGGCAAAAATCAGCTCACAGAAAGTTTGTCAGAGGGAACCCTTGCCAAGTCATTGAGTAATAGTGTGGCAATTTATCAGCTAGGAATTTATAAAGTGTAAAATGTATATAGTGAAAGTGCAATATCAGAAAAAAATTAGTTTGTTTTTTTTTTTTAATGAAAAAGAGAGCATGGCTGGAATTGATTGGAGGAACAGTCAACCACTGACAAAGAATATTTAAGGAATTTCAAAATGTTTTCTGCATAAATGGTTAGCTTAAATTTTATTTTCAGTACACAAGAAAATCTAAATTTCTCCTAAACAGCTATGATAGAGTAGCTATGGACTTTTCAATTTTTCTTTATTTTGAACATTTTACATTCACAGTAACATTTATGCAGGATGAATTATCACTGTCTTTGAAAAGAATTCACTGCTGCAAATAGGATCAAACACCATAAATTCACTCAGAAATAGAACAAAAAAATAGGGTAGAGGATAAATTTTGGGGACCACTTTAATATTTCTGAGCATACAAGCAAATATTAATAAAAGAGAATAAAACTATAAAACACTTAATACAAGATAAAAGTACTTACTAAAACATTAATGATTAAAGTGCCTTTCCTATGTAAACACCTGCATTTAACAAGTAATTCATTCTGAAATGGGAGTCAAGTGTTTAGTGCCCAAACGTAATACAGTACGTATAAGACAAAATCCCTATTGAGATAAATGGAGCCATTCATTTCTGAGACACAAAAAGCTGGCCTTTCTTTGTCTGGTTACTTTAAAGTCTCTGGATAGCATTTTTCCTCTTTTATGGTGCTTTAGGTATAGATGTTTCTCTGCTTAAATTTCATGAAAAAATGGCAAGTAGCAAATACCTAAATATATAACAGATGTATAAGTGCTCCTTGGGATAAATAGATTATGGACAATTAACTGTCATCATACCCCTCTCTGTTTCCACCCGTTCCTGTAGTGTACACCTGTGGCTTATTAGCAAAATAACTGAAACGGTAACACAAATAACAGGTTCAAAGGTACCTAGGAAAATCTGCTTTCTTACTTCTTGAGTGTTCCTTAGAAAAAGAACGATAAGCCGTGCAGAAACAAAATAGTAGGTACGTGTTATTCAGGAGACCACTTTTAAAGAAACTCATCTGGTATCTTTGTCTGGTTCTAAGTATATGTCAAATTGAATGATCAAAGGAGGATTTGACACCACTTCAGAAGGTGTAGGAGCCGTGGTGGCACAGTAATTAAGTGTTCAGCTACTAACCAAAAGGTCGGCAGTTCGAACTCACCAGCTGCTCTGCAGGAGAAAGATGTGGCAGTCTGCTTCTGTAAAGATTACAGCCTTGAAAACCCTATGGGGCAGTTCCACTCTCTCCTTTAGGGTTACTATGAGTCGGAATCAATGGGATGGCAACTGACTTGGTTTGGTTTTTCAGAAGCTATTAAATGCAATAGGCAGTCCATGTTTGGACTCTGATTCAAACGAACCAAACTGTAAAAATATTTTATGAAAAAAAGTCAAAGAAATTTGAACACTAATTGGCTATTTGATACTATTAAGGAATTATGGTGAATTTTATTTTGTGTGAAAATGATATTGTGGTTTTGTTTTTAAAAAGCCTTTATCTTTTAGAGACATATACTGACAGATTATAGATGAAATGGTATGTTGTCTGAAAATTTCTTCTAAAAAATTGGCGTGGCAGGTGGGAAGTGGGTGAGAGTATTGAAGTAATTTAAGAATATGCCCAAAAATTCTTTGATAGTCCTCTCTTAGAAAAGTGGAGACTATTTCCCCTCCCCTTCAGTGTGGGCTATACTTAGTGAGTCACTGTTAACAAATAGAATATGGCAGAAGAGGCAGTCTGTGATTTCCAAATCAACGTGTAACTGAACGCTGCTCAAGTTCTTGTCCTGTCCTATTCGCTGATGGAAATAAGACAGACACTAATTGCAAGGGAAACAGGAAGTGGCAAGTTTATTGTCTGTGCAGACAAGGAACAAGGTGGAGTCTAATGACCATAAGACCACGTGCTCCCTGCCTGAGAGGGGTGGGAAGTTTTTTATTTCCAATGGCCTCCGGGGCTTGGGGTTGGTACCCGGAACTCTCCGCCTTTAGCCCTCCCATGTCCACATTTGGAGGTCTGGATGTGAATCATCTTCCACCGGACGTCCATTTGGTGGAACCTCTTGCTTCTCAAATGGGCTCAAGTGAAACCGTGGACTGGGAAATATTTTCCTTTTAGGTGGCAATCGGGTCCCGGGTCGGGTGAAGGACTCAATCTCAATCTGGGCATGCCCCAAGGTCTAGCTTGGGCAGGTTTAGTGGACAGAACCACTACCTGCTGAAACTTCTGGAAAAATGTTGCTCAAAACAAGCTTGTGCTTAGCAAGACAAAGAAAGGAGGGGAAGGGGTGTTGATTGGGGGTTTCAAATGGATTTTAAGTCATACAAGGCATTGTTGCTTCCTCTTCGTCCTCTCTTTTGTATCTTTTGCTTTGGGGGAAAACAGCAGCCATGTCATGGGCACCTTCCAGCAGCCCTATGGGGAGTTCCATGTGGTGAGGGACTGAGCACTGCTATCAACAACCAGTAAGGATCTGAGGCTTTGTACCAACAGCCATGTGAGTGAGTCATCTTGGCAGTGGACACCTGAACCCCGGTAATGTACCAGATGACTGAAGCCTCAGCCAGCATCTTGACTGCAACCTCATGAGTGACCCTCAGCCAGAACCACCCATCTAAGGTGCTCCTAAGTTTCTGACCCCCAGAGGCTAAACCGTGTTATCATCAAGTTGATTGTGACTCATAACGACCCTATAGGACAGAGTGGAACTGCCCCATAGGGTTTACAAGTAGCAGCTAGTGGATTCAAACCTCTGACCTTTTGGTTAGCAGCTGAGCTCTTAACCAAGGCACCACTAGGGCTCCATATTTTATATATATATATATATAAAAAGATTACTTTTAAACATATGACTACCTAAATATCTAAAATGAATGTAATCAATGAATATATATTTACTAGCCCTGAAGTAAACGTTAAGTGAAGTCGAAATACATTTTATTCTAAAGGAAAAAGTTTTTTTTTCCTCATAGCAGTGAGTTCTAAAGGGATTAATTTTTGAAATCTTAAGTCTTCTCTTAAAAATATAAGTTCTGCAAGTCATATTACACGGGGGTGCACATATATGTGTATGCTTTCTATTATCAACAGGTCAGGCATTGATAAAGGAGAAAAATGTTTATCAGGAACATAAATGTATATGTTCTGTGCATTTTTTCCTATTATTATATTGAGTTCTCATATTTTCCCTGTGAGTTATTTATTTTTCTCATTTATAGAGGAAGGAAAAAATTTTTGGAGAAGTGAGTTAAAAAAAAAAGAAGGAAAAAATTTTTGGAGAAGTGAGTTATATTGCTTAAAAAAAAAAACCCAAGCCCATTGCTGTCAATTCCAACTCACAGCATCCCTATAGGACAAAGTAGAACTGCCCCATAGGGTTTCCAAGGAATGTCTGGTGGATTTGAACTGCTGACCTTTTGGTTAGTAGCTGTCTTAGTCATCTAGTGCTGCTGTAACAGAAACACCACAAGTGGATTGCTTTAAAAAGAGAAATTTATTTACTCACAGTCTAGTAGGTTACAAGTCCAAATTCAGGGTGTCGCCTGCAGGGAAAGGCTTTTTCTCTCTGTGGGCTCTGGAGGAAGGTCTGAGTCCTCAATCTTCCCCTGGTTGAGGAGCTTCTTAGGCGAGGGATGCCGTGTCCAAAGGACAGGCTCTGCTCCTCGTGCTGCTTCCTTGATGGTATGAGGTCACAAAGTCTCTGCTTGCTTCCCTTTCCTTTTATCCCTTGAGAGATAACAGGTGGTGCAGGCCATACCCCAGGGAAAACCCCTTTACACTGGATCAGGGATGTGGCCTGAGCAAGGGTGTTACATCCCACCCTAATCTTTTTAACCACAGGCAGAGATTATGATTTATAACGCTCAGGAAAATCACAAAATGGAGGACAACCACACATAACTTAACGAAGTTCTCACATATTTTGGGGGGGACACAATTCAATTACAGCAGCCATAGCTCTTAACCACTACACCACCAGGGTTTCTTTATCTTGCTTAAAAACCAAAAACCTGTTGCCATCAAGGAGATTCCAACTTACAGCAACTCTATAGGGCAGAGTAGAACTGTCCCATAGAGTTTCCAGAGGGCACCTGGTGGATTCAAACTGCCGACCTTTTGGTTAGCAGCCATAACACTTAACCACTACGCCATCAAAGTTTCCTGTCTTGTTTAGGATTACATAATTAGAAATTCGTGGTTCTTGATTTCAGATCTGAATTTCCCTCAGTCTAAACCCCCAAGGCATTTGGATTATCAGTGCGTTCTTTCCAAGGTGCACTGTTCTGGCCAGACAGAAGACTACAATGTAGCCTCTACCCTCAATTCATATTTACAATTTGAGGAAACAAAACACATTAAATGGAAAATATTAGGCCATGAAAACATTAGTGGTATATTACATGGAAACGTTATAACTGAAATACAAATTTACAGGAAATAGAGATTTGTGTGGTCAGCAGAAGATGCCGAGGTTTTCATGGAAGAGGTGAGATTTCAGGTACGCTTTGAAATGCAAGTATAGTTTAGATATAAAGAAGGAAGACATGGACATTGTTGGGTGACTTAATCCCATTTCCAGCCACTTTTTGGTTGGAGGAGTTTCATGTAGCACCATTCTGAAAATGACGTGTGAGTGAAAGTCTGCCGCGGGTTTCCTGGAAACCTGTTGCTTTCCTAAGGCAGGTAATGCCCCTTTCTTTTTTTGCTGCTTCTTGCTTGAATGCAGACGTGATAACTGAAGCTGGCTGAGAGAACATCCGAAGCCTTAGAATGACTTCATTGAGCTGTTCAGCCAGTTCCAACAATTGTTCATCTTCAGACTTCTTGTCTGTGACAAAAACAAATCCTTACTTGTTTAAGCTCTGTAGTTGAGTCAATAAAACACCCTATAGTATGGAAGAATGTGCAATATTCCAAGTTAGAGAACTACCGTGGAAAAAAGCTATACACACATTTTGGGCATACAAATGTTTAAGCTTCCATAACTGGTAGCATTTTAAATATAACTTAGTGTGATCCCAAAGTTCAGGCTCTGAGCAATAAATCCTGATAGTTCTGACTCAAGGCCACTGTTTCTTTTAAGATCACACAACTTTAATCTTTTCCTTAGGAAAGTATCTGAGAACATCCACTGACAACAGGGTAGAATGAAGATTATGAGATTGTTTAGAGAGAAGAAGTCCTCTATGGGAATGTGAACGGAGTCCTGTGAAATGAAATAAAAGGATGGGTAAGTAACCATGAGAGTCAGTTTGAAGTTAGTAAACTAGTCTCTCTTAAGGTTCGATAATTAAATTCTCTGCTCAACTGTGGTGATTATCTTCAGATTAGGTTGTGTATTTTTTTTTCTTATTTGTGATGTATTTGGAAAGAATACATGATAACATTAAAATGAGTTTTATATAAGATGACAAACAACCATGATATGGGCTTTCTGTTTTAAGAGATTGATAACGCTAATCTCTCTGACTGAAATGAGGGTATTTAGATGGAGTGTTAAGTTTTGAGTGTTGAAAGATAATCCCTCTCAATGCTTTTGAGTTCCCTTCATATGGAATTGTCTTATAAACTGCTAAGAACAGGGCCTGAGATAGAGGCAGTGAGTCATGAATGGAGTTCTATATATAGAAGTAACCAGGAAAAAAAAAAAAAAAGCTACAAAGGTGGATGCTTTCATGAAACCACTAAGCTTAAATTGCAGGTATCAGCACAGAAATGCGAGTTTGGGTTTTTTTTGGTGGGGTTTATAACAGGAAGGGAGCAGTGTAGGCAGGACATGAATTGGGATAGAGAGAAAAAGTTAGAAGGTAAAGTGTCCTGGAAGCCAGGGGAGACTGGTTTGAGGATTAGGAAACCAAGACAGTCAAATGCAGGACTAGAATTTAGGAAAGACCCCTGTGTAAGAAGGCACTGGGAACCTGTAGGAAAGGAATCTGGTGGTGGTGGAGAGCCTACCCTCTAGCAATGTAGTAAATAGCAATGTAGTAAAATAGAAGGAGAGAGAAAAGGGGAAGTTTAGCAGAAATAGAGTGAAAATTTCTAGCTCTGCCCCAGTAAAAAGCTAACCCCCAATGGCTCATGTGATTGATCGACATGAAGTTTCCAGAGGTTAGAAGAGATTTTTTCTTATGGTGGCTTTTGGAGAATGCAAACAATGTCATAAAAGCAGAAGCTTTTTATGGCTTAACATTTCAAAAGAATTTCTTCAAAATCCTTTGCTTTGTTTCACTATGATAATTGGTTTGGCACTCTTGAAAATATTGTGTGAATATTTTTGAATTATATAAATATATTTTAATGCTTTTCCCCACTTTATAGTAATTGACCTGAATGCCTTAAAACACAGAAAGTTGCAAGTATTTAGTTCTTAATGAAAAAGTTTCTGCATACTTTTAAATCTCAAATAAAAATTTTGACAATATAATTCAGCAGAAAATGTCTTTTGATTATTAAAAAAAAGCATATTTTACTTATGCTTCTGTATCCAGTTTTATGAAATATAGTTATTCTTTGCTACCTACGTCTTTTTTATTATCATGTGGCATCAGAAAGCTACAAACCCACGTGTGATTTTCATGGCTCCCATCAAAATTGCCTTTATAGGGTTATATGTAATAATTTGATTATGCCACTACATTCACCTAAGATCTATGTAGGTAATAATCATGAACAAAATATTTCTACACTAAAAATTAAAATAAAGAGAAATAATAAAACTAAAAAAAATGGTAGCAGGCTTTATGTTATTTACGTCTGTTACTTAAGATTCACATGATTAATTCCTCTTAGGAGGCTGATGCTAAAAAAAAACAGATAAAAGAAAAAAGTAAAATCATTAAGACAATGATAAAACATGTGTATTTTAGATCTGAATTTACTAAGCAAAGTTAAAATGGAGACAAAGTCTCTTATTGCTAAATGAGAGCTCTGTAAAACCGTCTTGTTACTTGCAGTCTTGGCTCTCAGGCAGCTCAGATAGACTTTTTGTTGCAACAGCTTTCAATAGATTAGTTCCCTCTGGCATAATTATTTCTATACTATGTCTTTACTACTTGGATTTTCTCTTCTTTCTCACCTTTTATCGGTTTACTATTCTATGATATGGTTTTAATGTCATCAGTTTTATTACATCCTTTTAGTAAGTAAAGCACAACACAAATCATAAATGAATGAATGATGTTGCTGTTGTTAGGTGCCATTGAGTCAGTTCCCACTCACAGAGACCCTATGGACAACAGAGTGAACCCTGCCGGATTCTGTGCAGTCCTCACAACTGTTGCTATGTCTGAGCCCCTTGTCACAACCATTGTGACAATCCATCTCCTTGAAGGTCTTCTCTTTTTTGGTGATCCTCTACTTTACCAAGCATGATGTCCTTCTTCAGGGACTGGTCCTTCCTGGTAACACTTTCAAAGTATGTGAGACAAAGTCCCGCCATTCTTGTTTCTAAGGAGCATTCTGGTTGTATATCTTCTAAGACAGATTTGTTCGTTCTTCCAGCAGTCCATGGTATAGTCAATATTCTTCACCAACGCCACAAATCAAAGGTATCAATTCTTCTTTAGTCTTAGTCATTATCCAGCTTTCATGTGTATATGAGGTGATTGAAAATGCCCTGGCTTGGGTCAGGTGCACCTTAGTTCTTAAAGTGATATTTTTGCTTTTTAACACTTCAAAGAGGTATTTTGCAGCAGATTTGCCCAGTCCAATACACAGTTTTGTTTCTTGACTTCTGCTTCCATGGGCACTAGCTGTAGATCCAAGTAAAATGAAATCTTTGACAACTCCAGTATTTTCTTCGTTTATCCTGATGTTGCTTATTGGTTCAGTTGTGAGAATTTTTGTTTTCTTTATGTTGAAGTGCAGTCCTTACTGAAGGCTATGGTCTTTGATCTTCATCAGTAAGTACTTCATGAATTATATCATTACTAAATCAATAAATAAATTGCATCTAAGGAAAATAATAAGTTAAAGAAGAATTAACTAGCCTGAAGTTAAAATTACAGACTTCAATACCATGAATATTGAAATTAGTTTTATTAATGGAAACTATTTGCATCACCTTAAAAATAATCTATGGAAGAAAAGAAAACAATAGATTAAATTATTAACAAAAAATGCTTTAGAATGTATAAAGCATGATATGAAAACAATTTCTATTAAGAGTAAGAAAAATTTCCCTGCTCTGGGAAACTGAAAATCCATTCCCTTACTCTGACAATGTCATTGACAATTTAGCCGACCTCGACCAAGTCTTAACCTTTTTAGATTTTACTTTTATCTTCTTTAAAATGAACAAATTTGACTTACTAATAAGACTCCTTCCAACTCTAAAACTTCTTTTCCTAGAATGTTTTTTCAAAGTCTTTCTATTTCAGACACACTATTTGTTTACTTACTTGATTTGTTTACTTACTTACCTACTTATTTACCTACTTGCCTACTTACTTGATATAGCAATAGGGAAGTAATACAAATGACATAGAAAGCAATACAAGAAAAATGAGCATAGCTATCTCTACTTTTCTGTGTTTCTTTTAAAAGAATATGCTTATTACATTTTAATAAGTGTAAATCATGAATGTTTAACATCTAGAAGTTAATAAAATTATAAATAATAATGAGCAATAGTTAAAACAAGTTGTATCTTGCCATAAAAGATGGAGGTTGGTAGTCTTTTAGGAGCACTTATGACTTTGACATCTTCCCAAGTTGTCTTTTGACTTGCAGAGTTCTGTGGATGATGTGACTATGAACACAATTTTTTTCAGAATTTCAACACATCTCACCCCAGCAGGAGTCCGGAAAAGAGCGTTTCATGGAAATAAAAACTACATATTTTTAACTTCACTTTTTCTCTCAGCTTCCAAAAGGTTTGATTCTAATTTGATTTGCTTTTGGTTGACTTGGGGGTGAGTAGAGCTGGCTCGCCCATCTCCATTTCAGATTGACAGCTGGAGGGCATTCAACAACCACAGGCCTAAGGCAGCAAAAGAGGACTACAATTGGATGGAAACCAAGGAATCTGCAACAGTACAATTTCCACTTTGTTTTACCAGCTGGCCTGGCTTCTCTTTTATGTCTTTTTAGAAGTGTTTGAGTATTTTTGCTTTTTGTGTGTTTTATAAGCTTTGTGCATGTTTGGAATAGTTTGATCTATCTCTGGCAAGGAGTGGAATTCAAAGAGCAATATCATTTGGCCTAATAACTAAAGAGAGCTGGCAAAATCAACAAGTTTTGTAATATCTCCTTGACACCATCACACTGTGAGGCCTTTTCTTAATAACATTGTAAATCTAATTATAATATCTCAGCTTTATTAACATTATTTACTGTCCTCTAACCTATTGACATAGTGGTGGAGAGGCTGATTGGTGCTTAATAGGGGAAGAAAATCACCACTCGAAAACACTAATAAAGATGTTAGGCCAGTTCTTTAAGTAATCTTCACTCAGTTTCTACAGCTGCAAAATTGATGTTCTCCCAGTGCTAAATTAATTTATATAACAGCTGTCCAAAATTTCCTCCTGGACTTTCCTTATGTTTCTGGGACAAAGATATAATGCTACCACCGCCATCCCAAAGATGATTGTTTAATGGGTCCATGTCAGTCTGGAAGGAGGTCTTTAATGATGACTACCCAACTGTGCAGTCTGCTCAGTGGACCTGATGCTTGACTGCTTCAGTTCTTATGAAAGATCAAATGCATAGGTTGATCAACAGCCCTATGACTCCCTAGCCACCAACCTTGGCCAAGTAACTTAAGCCTTAGTTTCCTCATTTGTTAAATTAAAACAATTTTAATTGGAAACCCTGGTGGTGTAGTGGTTAAGTACTACGGCTGCTAACCAAGAGGTCAGCAGTTCGAATCCACTGGGTGCTCCTTGGACACTCTATGGGGCAGCTCTACTCTGTCCTATAGGGTAGCTATGAGTCGGAATTGACTCGACGGCAGTGGGTTTGGTTTTTGTTTTTTTTTTTCCTCATTTGTTAAATTAAAACAATACCAGAGCTTACTGCATGGCATTGGTTTTGATGATGAAATGAAATAATGCATATTTACTATTTTAACATAGTGCTTGGAACATAAAAAGCACTTAACAAATGTCACCTATATTAACATATGGAGCCCTGGTGGCACAAGTGGCTGTGTTTGGCTGCTAGCCAAAAGGTTAGCGGTTCAAATCCACCAGCTGCTCCTTGGAAACCCAATGGGGCAGCTCTGCTCTGTCCTATAGGGCTGCTATGAGTCAGAATTTACTTGATGGCAGTGGAAATATTAACATATAATAATTATAGGTACATAATTATTAAGAATAAAAATAATTGTTTTAATTGCTCTTATTAACACTGTCTCAGTCAATATTTTTATTAACAACTTGGATGAAGGTATGGAAGACTTGGTTATTAATTGTATGGATGACACAAAGTCTGAAGCAATCACTAATATGTTGGATGGAAGAATCAAGATTTAAATAACATACTGAAACAGCATCATACAATTGGAGCTAAAGTAAAAAGTTTACGCTGAAATTTAAAATATTAGCTGTGTAGGAAACCTAGTTTAACAAGTATAAATGTATGAAGATTTGATGGTTTGGTAACCAACATGCTCCAGAGACTCCAACAGTATCATAAAAGCTAATGCAACCTTTGGCTTCATTAATTGACGTGAAGAATCCATACCAAGGAAAGCATTAGTTTCACCTTGTTCTACACTAGTACAGACACCATCCGAAGGGTTGTGTTCATATCTGGACAGCACACTTGAAGAAGTTTTTTTTTAATAAACTGGAACATGTTGAAAGCAAACAAAAAAACCAAACTCATTGTCATCAAGTCTACACTGACTCAGATCTACCCAATAGGACAGAGTAGAGCTGCTCCATAAGGTTTACAAGGAGCAGCTGGTGGATTTGAACTGCCCACCTTTTGTTCAGCAGCCGAGCTCTTAACCATTGCACCACCACGGTTCCAGAACATGTTAAAAGTAGGGTAAAATATGATTTTTCTAAGCCTGGAATTCTGGTACAGGAAGATGATTGAAAATATTAAGGATGACTATTTTGGAAAAACAAATAAACATGATTTTGTGAAAGCAGTATCAACTTTTTATGTGTAAAAGCTCATTTTGTGAGAGATTATTTATGTGACTCCAGAGGTCTGATAAGCAACATGGGTGAATGGAATAAGGAAAAAAAGAGATGTAATATCATAAGGAAAACCCTACAGTTCTTCACTGAACTCACATCTGGTACTTTATGCAGTATGAGCTTCCTATCACTGGAAATAGTCCAGCTGTGGCCTTAGGATGCCTGTCAGGGGTGGTATAGTTGTTAAGCCTGGAACTTTGGAGGAACCAGGTGCAAATATACCACCTGTATCTGTGTGACCTTGGCCAATTACATACCCTTGATTTTTTTTAAGCATTCTTTTTTTTTTCTTAGTAAAATTAGATAATGATAGCTACATTACAACTTCATGAGATTTTTTTAAAGCACTTATATAAAAGACAAGGAGCCCTGGTGGTACAGTGGTTAAGCACTTGGCTGCTAACCAAAAGGTTGGCTGTTCGAACCCACCAGCCACTCTGCAGGAGAAAGATGTGGCAGTCTGTTTCCATGAAGATTTATGCCTAGAAAGCCCTATGGGGCAGTTCTACTCTGTCTCACAGGGTCACTATGAGTCAGAATTGACTCAATGGCAGTGGGTTTATAAAAGACAGAGTCTGGCGCCTCATTCAGTAACACTCAGCGAATATCAGCTCTTATTATTATTGTTTCAACCATGCATATAAAGTGTTCTCTAAGATTGTGTCTAGACTGATGACATACTCAGACAATTGAAAGGAAAAACTACCCTGCCAACAGAGGCAGCACTGCTTTCATCTTTCGTGGTAATCAGCTTATTCATGTGTTTGCAATTATTCTGAACAAGCTCCTTCCCTCTGGGGAATGAGAAGGAACAGAGAATTTACCTTAAAAATTCCCCTCCTAAATGGAACAATCTCTGAACTGCAGATTATTCAAATCTGAGTCATAGGTGTGCAAATACAAAACGTTGACTATATTTAGAAGAATTACACTGGTTTACAATGAGCAATTTCAGGACTTCTGTGACAGACATTTAAAGCCATCTCTTAAATATTTCATTGTCTTCCCAGTTGTTTGTTAAATGTAATTATATGAAATCTGTAAAAATCTATCAAGAGACTGTCCTCAGATGTCAACTGTGTATATTCACTTGTAGACTGTTGGAGTATTTTAAGATTTTCAGGAATGCCACCAGTATATCAAGAGATGCCGCTATTCTTTCTAGCGCACACTTCCTATTGCTGTCTCTCCCTTTCCTCCTTTATTTTCTTGTCCTTTCATCACCTTAGCCACCATTAGAACATTTCAATGCACGGTTGCTTTTATCATTGATTTCTCTTTATGATCTTCTAGTTTGAATAGTGTATTTTAGAAGCAAATCTTATCCTATTTTATTACTTACTTTCTAGTATTGTAAGAGTTAGTATTTATTTTGCTATACATGTTTGTAAAAGATCCAGAAGCATGGGAATGGTGTTGCTAGAAACAGAATGTGATTTTCTACTTGCAAGAATCAGTTATACAGCCTCTTTTGATCTGGGCTCCTAATCAGGGAATCATGAGAGAATTTATATTGCAAAGTTTCTTTTCACATTTTTGTCATCACACTCTTTTCTACTGCTTTAATGTAAGAGGTTCTTAAATTTCTCTTTTTTTCATTATTTTCCGTATAAGAATTTCTTTCCGTCTCTATTCTGGACAAGTTATAATGATCTGGGTCTCTTACCTACTACAGACCAGAAAAATAATCTTCATAGCCCAGCACCTGCTACAATGCCTCAGAAAGAATACATGTTAATTGACTGTTAATAACTATAAATGTTTGACTTGAATACATCCTCTGATTCTCAGAATTGGCTTCCCAACATATTAAAAAAAAAAAAAAAGTTGCCATCAGGTTGATTCCGACTCGTAGCGACCGTATAGAACAGAGTAGAACTGCCCCATAGGGTTTCCAAGGAGCAGCTGGTGGGTTTGAACAGCCAGCCTTTTGGTTAGCAGCCAAATGTTTAACCACTGCACCATGGGGGCTCAACATATTAATAATCAGTATATTCCTAATAACTGTGGATATCGATTATGGTGTACCATTGATACTGAAAGAGTTTCAAAGATGTGTTTCCTCTAATTTTAATGAACTTGCTTAAAAACAAAAATACAGCTAGATTAAGAGACAAATTTAATTTTTCCAAAGAAATCAATGCCATTGTTTAATTCTTTGAGCCATAAACTAGGTCAATACTGAAAAACATTAAAAGAGGCCACTAGAGAACATAAACAAAATTCAAAAGTGAAGGGATACTATTATAATTGCTATGTAATTTTCTTTTGAAAGGCAAAAAAAAAAAAAGTTAATTTCAGAAGTGACAGAGCAGTCTAGGCAGGTAACTTAGCAAAAGTTCCAAAGAGATGAACAGTATATAAATATACTTGCAAAGCAGGGTGTAGTAGAAAAAATAAAGGATTCCTCAGAAGTCTGTATTATAGCAACTTCTATTAGTTTATTCCAGTTACAGCAAAAAATGGGTATCTTAAGGTTATTGCATTTGAGGAAACTTCTACCCTAGCCTTCCTTGCTAGGACATGAGCTGAGTGACCATCTGGCCAGTTGTCAACCGTTCGACTGTGACTCATGGTGACCCCATGTTTGTCAGAGTGTAACGATGCTCCATAGGGTTTTTAATGGCTGGTTTTTTAGAAATGCGCTGCCAGGCCTTTTTTCCTGAGGTGACTCTGAGTGGACAAGAACCTCCAACCTTTCAGTTAGCAACCAAATGCGTTAACAGCTTGCACCACCCAGGGACTCTGAGAGATCAACATGACCTGGTAATTTGGAACAGAAATGACAAGGATTGGTAGGTTCCTCAATTCCTCTCCTTGTAGGAAGAAAACTCACTGCAGAGATTGGATGAAGCAGGCAGGTGTCTTCCTGATGAAAATCTCTCCCCAGTGAGTAATCAGAGATTGGGGGTCAGAGAGATGGGGGCTGGACCTACGAAAATGTTTCTTCCTCAAGGGCGCCTAAGAATCACCAGTGGTTTCAGGTGATGCTTGTAAGATCCTTGCCTGGCTGGGGAGTTATGGTGGGAGAGGTGTCCTGAGGGGAAAGCATACAATATCTAAATAGTTGAGCTAAAAATGACCTTAAAGTAATCTCATCAAACCCATTAAGAGAAAAGAGGCAGGTTAATCCATGGAACTGATAAGGTCACGTGCCTCCCAAAAGTACCATTTTGTATCTCTACATTTATCCAAGGGGAGTGTACAAGAGTGGAAAACAGTTTCTTAGGGCAAAGAGAGCTAGAGCACTGCCCTCTAAGGAGAGGAAGTTCTAGTATCTGCTCATGCTGAGCATATTGTAAGTAGAAGGTACACAAGTTTAGAGGTGAAGTTCAGAGAAAGCAAAATTGTTCTGTATTAGAAGGGAGTGAGGCATGAGAGGCCAAGGATAAATTTTAATGTGGAGAGCCAGAAACTCGGGAGGCCTAGATCAAACTGAGGAGGGGGAGTAAAATGGGAGCCGCTGGTAAGAAGAGAGGGGAATAGGTGTGGAGGTAATTGCTGGGACTTTTCAGTTGACTCTGCCCCAACCCTCTGTTTGAAGAAAATCTCCACACGCATATCGCTGCTGAGTTGATTCCAACTCATAGCGACCCTGTAGGGCAGAGTAAAACTGCCCCATAGGGTTTCCAAGGACCCCATTATAAATGTCAGGCAAATCTGCGGGTGGATTCGAACTGCCAACCTTTTGGTTAGCAGCTGAGCTGTTAACTACTGAACCACCAGGGCTCCTCCACACACATATAGAGGAGAGAATGAATGCCTTGATGTGAGTGGGCTTATTTTGCAGGCTACGAAGAGGTGTTGAGCCCATTGGCAAGGTTGTTGCAGGCAAAAATAGAGACTGCTCTGAGGGACAGCCCAGCACTGGACAGACCAGGATTATTTAGGCGTTGTAGTGGGGTTTTAAAGGGATTATATAGCAAATTAGTGAGGCATGGGTTTGGCCAGGAGGGACTGAGAAAACTATAAGTGTCAGACAAATATGTGGCTTTATTCTACATGGAGGGTCTCCGATTAAGTCTAGGTGAGATTCAGACATGACGTTAGACATTGGCATAAAAATGGAGGGGCTTCTCAGCAAATTCAACTTGCAGGTGTGGGCTCGACCAGTGGGAGAGCCTTAGTTGTCAAAAGCAACATTGTAACCTCAGTTGGATGCCACTCCTGTGGCAGGTCTCAAGGAAATCATTGGCCAGTATCGTGGGAAACATTAGTAGTCTCAGTGATCTAAAACAAAATTTTTACTCTCTTCCAATCTTTGCCTACCTGAAAAAATAAAGCCATTGTGGGGAAGGCAGTATTGTTAATCGTCCCTCTGGGGCTGTAGTGCATACCTGTCTTTACTGTAGACCTGTGTACAGGCTTGGGCTTGTAGCAGCGGTAGGACATGAGTGATAGTACCCAGCAGAGGCCAGTATCCAACAGTCATGGTGCCTGTCTGCACTGCAGAGACTCTGATGTCCTTCAAAGCAGCACTGGCCCCCAGCAGGAGAGTAAGGTTACAGGGAAGAGACAATGGAGCACGGCTAATTTGAGGATGAGTGTGTTTACAGCACAGCATCTGGTTTCAGGTGGTGCCCACTGGAACTGTGAGGTTTCCAGGCCCTAGGGCATGGCGGAGCAAGAGAAATGCTCATAGGAGAAATACAAATCAGAGCAGGGTTGCAGCCTCAGAGAGAGTCAACTTGTTTCAAGCAAGAGTGGAACACCCTCTGGGGACTCCAGGAAGTACTTGCGTGGGGTGTGTGCTTTGCAAGGGGCTTAGGTCCTATGTAAATATATTTGGGGCCATGAGGCAGTGAGATCTCAGTTGTTAAAGCTAATGTGATCTCATTTGCTTCCGCAGGCTGAAGTGGCCTGGGGAAATTTTGGTTTTATTGTGTGTAATGGGAGAGCTTCTGACTTTTGAAAGAAGAGGAGCGACATAATGAAAGTAGTGTGTTAGAAAGATTAAATTCCAATTTGTGTGGAAAGAGAAATGGCTTTAGCGGTAGGAAAAAACGTTAGTTACATTGCTTTAAAAACTGAGAAAAAAATTCACTGTAGGTTTTAAACAAAATTTTTTTTTTATCCCATTTAACATTTTTTTTTATCCCATTTAACATGCTGATTTACATATATGCCTCAAATAAAAAGAGAAAATGCCCCAAATTTTGGAATAACTCACAAAAGTCACTGAAACTATCATTAATTAAGGTTCCTGAAAGTTTTTTAGCCTGAAGCAAAGCTAGCTGACTTGGTTTTTAGTCTCTGCTGCCTAACACCTGTGAAGAATGGCTACCATTTTGTCTTCATGTATATTGCCAACTTCATGTCCCTGACTTGGTTTCTGAGACTTTCTGTTTACACATATTTAAAAGGCACCTCTATACACTGTATAAGCCGAAGAAAATGACTTTGGACCAATTTTCCCCTGGATACGAAAACCAAAACCAAACCCGTTGCCATTGAGTCCAGGTTTCCAAGGAGCCCCAAAACCCAGGGCCATCGAGTCGATTACGACTCAGAGCAACTCTATAGGACAGAGTAGAACTGCCCCATTGAGTTTCCAGGGAGCACCTGGCGGATTCAAACTGCCGACCCTTTGGTTAGCAACTGTAGCACTTAACCACTACGCCACCAGGGTTTCCTTCCAAGAAGCAGCTGGTGGATATAAACTGTCGACCTTTTGGTTCCAGGACAAATAAAATGATTGCTGACTAAATCATTTAGTCAGGCCAAAATAAATCTGTTTAAGTTTCTATCTTAGACAAGTTACTTATTCTCTCTTTGTCATGACTCCTTCCTGTGTAAAATGAGAAGGTACAGCTAATCTCTAAGCCCTTTTCAACCTTAAAATTTTATGAACTAGAGAAATAACTATGTATTTGCCCCAGAATAACTTAATTTTCCTGTATTGACTAAATTTCCATGTACTTTCTCTCCGGCCTTGTAGAAAAGATTCAGAATTTCTCTTTAAGCAGAATCACTCTTCCTCTCCAAAAAGCAGGCCAAAACTTTTGCTTTTAGAAGAGAGAGCAGTAACGAAGCCAGGAGGAGTAACTTCTGCCTAAACGAAGCTTCATTAGGAAAAATGAACTAATCAGCGTCCTCTGAGAAAAATTCATCTGTTCAGAAGGGCATAGCCTCTGCTGCTACAATGCTTAATATAATTTATACTACTATTAAAATTACAACATAAATATGTAGACATATATATTTACATACTTGGAATGCAGCTAATGGACCATATTTTACAGCTTAGTATCATTTCTATCAGGAATTCTAGCTATTGTGATATTACATTTGAATATGGATGAGATAACACATTCAAGAAACTATAGTGTACGCTGTGGTCCTAGAAATGTGAAATAAACTTGTTAGATAGAACCTTCTCGAAAGCATTACATTCTGTGATGAGTCCATCAGCACATAATAGCAAAGTTGAAAGATCAGTCCAAGTCTCATCCCATAGTGATTCTTTTTATTAAATATATATATATATATATATATATATATATATATATATATATATATATTCAAAGTACTGTCCATTCATCTAAGACATACCTGGGGGAAGCCTGGGTATCATAGTGGTTAAGAGCTACAGCCTCACCGAAAGGTAAGGAGTTCGAATCCAGAAGCCGCTCTTTGCAAACTCAATGGGGATAGTTCTTCTTTCTCCTATAGAGTCACTATAAGTCAGAACTGACTCGATGGCAGTGGGTTAAGACATATCTGAAGAAAAATTCAGCGACTTCAGCAGACATGGCTGTGGCACCCTGCTTGTCCATTTTCCCATTCTTGGCTATTCTGTAATATTTTCTTGGACTCAGGCAGACATGGCTATGGCAGCATGCTTGTCCGCTTCCCATTTTTGCCTTTTTGAATATATGCCAAATAAAACTTCCTTTTTGCTTAAAAAAATGTAATAATTCAGTATGCAGAAGTTGAAATTCAAAGTATTTATGAATAATTATTTGGTTCATCAAATACCTGAAATTAAACCTTAAATAGGACAAGATAGCACGGAATCTCAGGCGGTATGATTTTTTTTTTTTTTTTAAGGAAAAAAAAGGGAAGAAAGGAAACAAGGAGAGAAAGGAAAGAAAAAGGCAGGAGTGGTTATGAAAGAGGTGCCTGTCAAGAAACATCAGAGTGGCAGCATGAAAGAAGCAATTAAATAGCTACTTAATAGTTGATAAACTTTACAGAGTACAGAAAATGATCTTCTAAGTAAGTTCTTATAATTTTATGATGAAGAAGAAAAGGAAGTAAAAGAGAACTAGAATACATTAAAATCTACTATGGACTTGGCCCTGTTTAACCCTCACAACAACCCAACGATGTAAGTATTTTAATTACCTTAGAATGAAACGCAAGAGACTGTCATACGATAAAAATTATAAGAAACTCCACTTTAGGACCAGAGAGAAATGGATACCTGTGGACATATGTAAGAAAAACAGATTGCTTACAAATGAAGAACACAACAATTAAAATATTAGGTTAAGTATTTTTTCCCCTCCCACAAAATTAAGAAGTATTATAGACAATTAAAAGCAAGCAGAAGACCCTGGTGTAAAAAAAAAAAAAAAAAAGACTTTGTTGAAGCAACACAAAGCTTTTATGTAAAGAGAGATAATGATAAGGTACCTGGGTAAGATCAAGTAAATATCTTTCAGTGAAAAAGGGGAGGGAATCAATAACTTCTTTTAAGTCTTCATGCCCCACCCCCATTATTTTCTCTGTCCTTTTTTTTTTTAATATACAACATGATCTTTTGTTGTTTGAATAATTAAATAAAGATCAATGGCAATGTGGAAGCCAATAGACCAGGCCCATTTCAAAACAAGACAACAGAAATCTGAAGAACTGCTTTCAAAGGCTTCAAAGCATTAATGATTCAAACATTTAGAGTCAATTACATCAGTAATGGAGCCCTGGTGGCCCAGTGGTAAAGAGCTCGGCTGCTAACCCAAAGGTCAGCAGTTTGGATCCACCAGCCACTCCTTGGAAACCATATGAGGAATTTCTATTCTGTCCTATAGGGTCACTATGAGTCTGAATCAACTTGATGGCAATGGGCTTTTTATATCAGTAATAGTGGAAGCAAAAACATACAGTCCCAGCAAAAATTTGCATGTAGAATAAAATTTACATCACACACATGCACACACAAGAGAAAAAGCAAAGCCCTAAAAGAGGAGAAAAGAAAGGATGGTTTCATTTCACTCAAAAGGGTTTCTGTTAATTAGGCCATTTGTTTTATTACACGTATTAGACTGACAATCTGGTTTATTTCTAGCAGCTCTTTCCTGATAATAAAATTATTAATGTTTTGCTTTTTTATGTTACTATTTTTCTTATTACTTTGGAAATATTGCATAACACATCATCAAGTACCAAAACCAAAAACCAAACCCAGTGCCATTGAGTTGATTCCTACTCACAGTGACCCTGTAGGACAGAGTAGAACTGCCCCCACAGAGTTTCCAAGGAGCGACTGGTGGATTCGAACTGCCGACCCTTTGGTTAGCAGCCGTAGCACTCAACCACTATGCCACCAGGGTTTCCTTGTCAAGCACAGACAGGTACAAATGGGTATATATTTACTTCCGTTGTTATTCTTTGGTGCTGTCGTGTCAGTTCTGACTCACAGTGAAACACTGCCCCATTCTGTGCCGTCATCACAATCATTGCTATGATTGAGCCCATTGTTGCAGCTACTGTGTCAGTTCCTCTCTTATGCTGACCCTCTGCTTTACCAAGTATGATGTCCTTCTCCAAGGACTGATCTCTCCTGATAACATGTCCAAATTACATGAGATGAAGCTTCACCATCCTTCCTTCTAAGGAGGATTCTGGCTGTACTTCTTCCTGGACAGATTTGTGCATTATACTGGCGTTCAAGGTGTATTCAATATTCTTCACCAACACCATAATTCAAAGGCATCAATTCTTCTTTGATCTTCCTTGTCCAACTTTTGCATGCATATGAGGCAATTGAAAATACCATGGTTTGGGTCAGGTGCATCTTAGTTGTCAAAGTGACATCTTTGCTTTTTAACACTTTGAAGAGGTCTTTTGCAGTACATTTGCCCAATTCAATATGTCGTTTGATTTCTTGACTTGCTTTGGTGGGCATTGATTGTAGATCCAAGTAAAATGAAATACTTGACAACTTCAATATTTTCTCCATTTATCATGATGTTATTTACCGGTCTAGTTGTGAGGATTTTTGTTTCCTTTATGTTGAGGTGTAATCCAGACTGAAGGCTATAGTTTTGATCTTCTTCAGTAAGTGCTTCAAGTCCTCTTTGCTTTCAACAAGGTTGTGTCATCTGCATATCGCAGACTATTAATGAGTTGTTCTCCAATTCTAATGCTGAGTTCTTCTTCATATAGTCCAGCTTCTATGGTTATTTGCTCAGCATACAGATCGAGTAAATGCAGTGAAAGGATACAAAACTGATGCATGCCTTTCCTAATTTTAAACCTCACAGTATCACCTTGTTCTGTTCCAATGACTGCCTCTTGGTATCTGTACGGGTTCTGCATGAGCACATTCCAGTGTTCTGGAATACATGTTCTTCACAATGTTTTCTGTAATTATGATCTGCACAGTCTAATGCCTTTGCATAGTCAATAAAACACAGGTAAACATTTTTCTAGTATTCTCTGCTTTCAGCCAAGGTCCATCTGACATCAGCAGTGATATCCTTCTTTCTACTTCCTCTTCTGAATCAGGTTTCAATTTCTGGGGGCTTCCTTGTTGAGGTACTACTGTGACCATTTTGGATTATTTTCAGAAAAACTTTACTTGTGTGTGATATTAATAATATTGTTTTGATAATTTCTGAATTCTTTTGGATCACCTTTCTTTGGGATGGGCATGAATATGGATCTCTTCCAATCAGATAGCTGTCTTCCACATTTCTTGGCATGGACAAGTGAGTGCTTTCAGCATTGCATCCCTTTGTTGAAACATCTCAATTGGTATTCCATTAATTCCTGCAGCCTTTTTTTTTTTTTTTTTTGTCAACACCTTCAGTGCAGCTTGGACTTCTTCCTTTGATACCGTTTGTTTTTGATCATATGCTACCTCCTGGAATGGTTAATTGTTGACCAATTATTTTGGGTACAGTGACTTAGTGTATTCCTTCCATCTTCTTTTGATGCTTCCTGCATCATTCAGTATTTTGTTCATAGAATCCTTCAAAATTGGAACCAGAGGCTTGAATTTTTTCTTCAGTTCTTTTAGCTTGAGAAATGCCAAGCGTGTTCTTTCCTTTTGGTGTTCTAACTCCAGGTCTTTGCACATTTCATTATAATGCTTTGTCTTCTGGAGTTGCCCCTTTGAAGTCTTCTGTTCAGCTCTTTTACGTCATCATTTCTTCCATTTGCTTTAGCTACTGGACGTTCAAGAAAGAGCAAGTTTCAGGATCTCTTCTGACATTCATTTTGGTCTTTTCTTTCTTTACTGTCTTTTTAATGACTTTCATTTTCTTCATGTATGATTTCCTTGATGTCATTCCACAACTCATCTGGTCTTTGGTCATTAGTGTTCAATGTGTCAAATCTGTTGTTCAGATGGTCTCTAAATTCATGTGAGATATACTCAAGGATGTATTTTGATTCGCGTGGACTTCTTTTAATTTTCTTCAGCTTCAGCTTGAACTTGCATACGAGCAATTGATGGCGTGTTCCACAGTCAGCCCCTGGCCTTATTCTAACTGATGATATTGAGTTTCTCCTTCGTCTCTTTCCACAGATGTAATCAATTTGATTCCCATATATTCTATTTGGTGAGTTGTATAGTATACAGTTGCCATTTATGTTATTGAAAAAAAGGTATTTGCAATGAATAAGTCATTAGTCTTGCAAAATTCTGTCATGGATCTCCTAATCATTTCTATCACCAAGGCCATTTTTTCCAACTACGAACCCTTCTTTTTTGTTACCAACGTTCACATTCTGATCACCAGTAATTATCAATGTATCTTGATTGCATGTTTGTTCAATTTCAGACTGCAGAAGTTGATTAAAAATCTTCAATTTCTTCATCTTTGGCATTAGTGGTTGGTGTATTAATTTGAATGACAGTCATATTAACTGGTCTTCCTTGTAGGCGTATGGATATTATCTTATCACTGACAGTGTTGTACTTCAGGACAGATCTTGAAATGTTCTTTTTGTCAGTGAATGTGATGCCATTCCTCTTCATCATTCCTGGCATATGATTGTCTGATTCAAAATGGTCAATACCAGTCCATTTCAGCTCATTAATGCCTAGGATATCGATCTTTATGAGGTCCATTTCATTTTTGATGACTTCCAATTTTCCTAGATTCATACTTCGTATAGTCTACATTTTGAATATTAATGGATGTTTGCAGTTGTCTCTTCCCATTTGAGTAGGGCCACATCAGTAAATGAAGATTTCATCATCACTAAGGTCGACACCATTAGCCCGTCATTTTGTTATATGTGGTGACTTGCATGTTGCTTTGCTGCTGGAAGCTATGCCGTCAGTATTTCAAATACCAGCAGGGTCACCCATGGTGGACAGGTTTCAGCAGAGCTTCCAGACTAAGACAGACTGGGAAGAGGGACCTGCCCGTCTGCTTCTAAAAAAATCAGACAGTGAAAACCTTTTTAGTAATAGTGGAACATTATCTGACATAGTGTTGGAAGATTAGACCCTCAGGTTGGAAGGCACTGAGAATACGACTGGAGAAGAGCTTCCCCCTCAAAGTAGAGTTGACCTTAGTGACATGGATATATTAACTAAAACTAGGCTAGGCTTAATTGTATGGTAACAACAACAACAACAACAAAAAACCCAAGTCTAAGGGGGTTAACACAAAAATAAATTTTGAGATTTCTTCCTCACACGTTGTCCATCCTGAGTTTCCTTGAAAGTCACGTGACTACACCTCACTTCAAGGAGGAGGGGAAGATGCAATTCTATTATGTACCTGCAAAGAGGAATACTGGAATATTGATGAATACCCCCGATGGCTACCACAAAATATGTAATTTTCTATTTATCATATAGCCTTTATAACTAATCTAATAATGCTATGATAAAGATTATTATATAAAACTTTCCAGAATATATTCTTCCATCATGAATTCCACAAGAGAAATTTTTAGAAGTGGAATAGATGTATTAAACTGTTTGGATCATTTTGAGCCTTTTATTGTGTCTTAGCAAATTTTCTTCTTAGAAAACATAGTACAATCATCCCGATTCCTTAAATGCTTGTGAACATTAGACATTATTATTCAATAAGAAGATGAGGTAGAGAACAAGAAAAAGAGTTAAAGAAAACCTTTACCATTCTGTTAAATAATGGTAGTTCATTTCCTTTATATATTTTTCTTTTACCTTACTATGTATTTTTCTTTTATTACCAACAAAATTTACTATTATTATTATCTTTTTGCTTGCATGTGCTTTAAAGACATGGAAAATTTAATCACTATTATGGTTAATTTTTTTTCTCAGAAGCATTTGCCACCCAATTACAGGCATCTTATCCATTCAACCTGAGTTTTGTACACCCTGCATCATCTTTAAATCTTTTCCAATTCTAGAATTCTTTGACTCCTATAAGTTTTTTTTTGACAGATAAATACATGGCAAATGACTCTTTATCTGAAATCTAAGATACTCAGAGTTGGAGAAGTGGTGGTTCAGTGACAGAATTCTCATCTTTCATGTAGAAGTTCCAGGTTCAATTCCCGGCCAATGTACCACATGGGCAGCCACCATCTGTCTGTGAGTGGAGGCTCCTGTATTACTTGTGATACTGAACAGGTTTCAGCAGAGTCCCCAGGCTAAGACGGACTAACAAGAAGGCCTGGCAACCTACTTTGGAAAATCAACCTACTTCCAAAAACTCTGTTGATCCCAGTAGTCCGGTCCATAACTGATCATGGGCATGGCCCAGGATTGGGCAGGGTTACTTCTGTTGTGCATGGGGTCACCATTGGTTGTTAGATGACAGCTACCACCACCAACAAATTATTCATTACTTTGAGGAAGTACTCTAACTTCTAACACATACAAAAGTTTTTGACGATATGTTGCCTAAAGATTCCACACAAGGAACAGTTATTTAGCAGCACTTTGTCGTGACAAAGTCCCAAAGATCAAGATTAAAAACTAGAATTAATGTTGTCTTTCTCTGAGCATATCCTTATCATAAACTCAGGAATTCACATGCCAAGGTCTGAAAGCAGCAAACCGTAATATCAGAAAAAATCCAACCCTTTTCCAAGAAGAGTATTAGAATCTGACAGCTGAACTAAAGCACATCTGATCTCCACCATTGCCTCTTCTTTATCTCACCAGAGAGTGGCATTCAAGGTTTATGGCCCCTGATGAACACACAAGTCCACAAATCCACCAAGCGTTGAACTTCTTCCCGGTCCTTCTGTGCCCAGTAGTCTTCAGCTGGGTGTTAGCTCTTGCCTCAAGCTATTTACACCACTATCAGGCTAGTAATTAGCAAAATGTTTAATATAATATAGAAGCAATTAGGAGGTGATAACATGCAATTAAGATGTGTTTTCAGATTAAAGATTTTATAGTGCTCTTTTTCTTGAAAAGATAAAGTGCCTATCTCAAAATGTCAAACTGCAGTGATTTAATCTGAATTATTTTCAATTAATATGCATGTATTCTTGCGATGCGTTCACCGTTGTTATTGACATTGATAAATTAAGCTCATCCCAGCTGAATTTATCCTTGAGTCGCTCTATATTTCCTGAATGTCAGCTCTTCATTCGTTTTTTTTTTTTTTTTTTTCCTTTGCCTACAAGCTGTGCGTGATCTAACTCTAAATCCCTTGATTCATCCCTGGGATTACAGTGATGTGTCATTCTGGAGAAACAATAATCTGAAAGGGCATTGTTATAAATAGAGTGTTAGAATATAATTGTTTGTCATGTCATTTCCCCCCTTTAAATTCCCCGGAGTCCTGTTGAAGTAATTTAGACAGCTAAGATGACAAGAGTCTTGAGACTGTATTTATAGAGTTGTCCAACACATCTTTAGCCTGTTCTGCCTTTTGAGACCATCTCATCTGCAAAGTAGGAAATGCAAACATCAAATGAGTTTTGACTACAAAGTGGATTTAATTTGAGTGTTTACACAGGCCACTTCGTACAATGCAAGCATTATGACTTTTAATTCATCTGTACTTGTTGGGGCAATGGCTATTAAATGCCATTTAAAATTAATTAGAATTTGTCAGGAATGAGTACAGCAGCTACTGCAAGTTAGAGGAACTAAATATTTAACATGTAGGAGTTTTTATTGTAAAGGCAGTATGCAAATGAATGGATGGGGGGAATACTTAATATTTAACTAAAAGATCTGGAAAAAGTTATTCATGACATCTCAGTTTAGCCATTTGTAAATTGATAATAATGACTATGATAGCAATATACACCATATAATATGGTAATAAAATTAGGAATGAATTTACTATTTCTTTCTTAATAGAATGTACAGAAACACCCCAAATTTGAGAATTTTTATTTTTTTATTAAGCAGCACTTAAATTTACAGTGCTCTTACCAATTGAAATTGTATCTTTACAAGCTGTGAACAAACGTAATTTATCTAGTTAAGCGTTTATAAGGTATTGAGTATGCCTTGTGCTCTCATGGATTTATAAATACATTTACTGGACACAGTAAATAGACACTTATTTTAGATTTGACTTGATTTATTTTACCTTTCCAAGGTCACTAAAATGAATAAATTTAGTATTTTGACAGTAATTGCTGTATTTTATAAAGAAGAGCTTAACAGTCATTTACCTGGCAGACTTTGTGAGTCACATCCACAGCTTCACACCCATTGATTCTGCACTGAGGCAGGAGCACATTTCATGAAGCTCGGTGAGATAATTTCTACTAGTGGCTGTGTAAATCCTTACAGATCAAATCCAGAAGGACAGATTTGACACTGTGGAAGACTGTGGCCAGTGGTCTTTGAGGTGGGAGCCCATCAACCTGCATAAGCCAGGTGATCCCTAGAGGTATGAAAACAAAATAGCCAAACTTTAATTTACACTTGTATTTCATCCAAAAATAAAAAAAAAACCAAACTTTACTAATGTTGAGCGTATAATTGACATCTCTGTCCTCACATCAGAAACCCTGGGGGTGTAGTGGTTAAGGGCTACGGCTGCTAACCAAAAGGTCGGAAGTTCAAATCCACCAGGTGCTCCTTGGAAACCCTATGGGGCAGTTCTACCCTGTCCTATAGGGTCGCTATGCGTCAGAATTAGCTCAATCACAGCAAGTTTTCTGGTTTGGTCCTCACTCTGTGTTACGTCAGCAGGCCACCCAGAGGCCACATCATAGACAATGTGCAATATGGCCTAGGTCACAGAGGGCATTCAAAACAGGGAGGCGTCATCAAGGCATTTGTTTGCTTTCCCTGCATTTCAATATATATAAAAAAAAAAAAACCCAGTGCTGTCGAGTCAATTCCAACTCATAGCAATCCTACAGAACAGAGTAGAACTGTCCGTAAGGGTTTCCAAGGAATGGCTTGTGGATTTGAACTGCCACCCTTTTTGGCTAGCAGCTTAACTCTTAACCACTGTGCCACCAGGGCTCTGTATTTCAGTATAGGGCACAGTTAAGTGGATTTGCAGATTATGGCATTTTGTGTTAATTCAGCTAGCCCTCACAAAAATTGATATGTGATTCTTGCAAAGAAAATGCACCTGAAGGTGCTTATCATGCAAGTAGAAGTGAATTTCAACAGAAAGCTTTGCATCCTTGGAGATGGAATTG
Organism: Elephas maximus indicus; assembly: GCF_024166365.1. NCBI lineage: Eukaryota > Metazoa > Chordata > Mammalia > Proboscidea > Elephantidae > Elephas > Elephas maximus. Next base: position 11,840,312 of record NC_064841.1, on the reverse strand, counting down.
AAAAATTAGCATCCTGATTTGTAAGAAGGATCCATGATGCACTTCTCTCATTTGGGTCTACTTCTCTTTGGCCTTGGTGGCTGGTGTGTAAATTTGAATAATAGTCATATTAACTGGTCTTCCTTGTAGGCATATGGATAGTATCCTAACACTGACAGCGTTGTACTTCAGGATAGATCTTGAGATGCAACTTTTTCAGCTGTGACAGCCATCAAGCAGGCTTCAAAATAAATACAACTTAAAACTACAACTTTAAATAAATATCTACATTTCCATTGTTAAATTAGACATTTTTAAAAAGTGAATAATAATTAGTGACATTGCTTTCATCAAAAATAGTTTGAGTGATATAGGTAAGAATTGTAACATGAATAAATACAATAAATATTTTTAATTTTGTTAATTCTAGACTTACGCTAATTTTAGGAGTAGACTATAAATGCATACACTGTACATACATACGTTCCAATAGCATGTATTAGTCAATTAGACATATTTATATTTTGCAAGCCCTGGGCCAAATCAAGCAAAGTGATGCTTGCTCAAAAAGGCTTAGCGACTTAGCCCATTTATTACTCTGTGGTTTGTGAAATCTGTGTATGTAGGCTTAACACACACACAGACACATGCGTGTAAAAAGTGCACTACTGAACCTATATGTAAGCACACATAGACATGCACTTTCACTCACTACCTTTATTAAACATTGAGGTACAGTACTACACTAAGCATGGAGCCCTTGTGGCACAGTGGTTGAGAGCTATGGTGAGCTACTGCTGCTAACCATGAAGGTGGGCAGTTAGAATCCACCACCTCCTCCTTGGAAACTCTATGGGGCAGCTCTACTCTGTCCTATAAGGTCACTATGAGTCAGAATTGACTCGATGGCAATGGGTTTGGGTTTTTTTTTTTTTTTTTTGGTACTAAGATTAGGATAAAAAATGTGTGGGTTTTTTTTTTTTTTTTGGACTTCAAACTGACTACAGAGAGAAATTCCCTTATGTTTGCACCAAAATTATTTGAAAGAAACATATGGCGGAGAGAAGGTTGTTATAATAACCCATTGCCGTCAAGTCAATTCCGACTCATGGTGATCTATAAAAAAAGACAGATTAAAACTGTCCCACAGGGTTTCCAAGGAGTGCCTGGTGGATTTGAACTGCCAAACTTTTGGTTAGCAGATATAGGACTTAACCACTATACCACCAGGGTTTCCGTTGTTGGTGGAAATTCAAGTCTTAGAAAAATTCTGATAATTATCCTGTGTTAGGAAGTAGAACATTTATTTTTCTCTGTCTAAATTATAATAACAGAAGTCATCGTGACTATAAAATACCTTTATTATTATAAACATATTTGCATGAGCATGAATATAGTTGAACTCTATGCAATTACCATCCTCATAGCTCAGAAAGGGGCATATATTGATGATTTATGTTCACTAAATGTCCTGGAACAAAAGTTGTCTTGGTTTTATATAACCCCTATTTCTTTGTAAAACTACAAATGCCTATAACAGTGTCTGACTCACTATAAGTGCACAATAAATATTTGTTGAATAAACACTACTCTTAGCAGCTAATTTCTCACACAGTATTATTACCCAGCCATGACAGTGGCTTTCTCTCTCTCTAATATCCTTTTCTTAAAGAAGCAGCTCCTTCTGGGCCAGTTGATGGACCGCTGACAAACTAGCCCAGCCTAACTCTCTTTCTCTCCGAAGTGAGAAACTGGCAGTCCAGAATGGTCAGGGGGAAAGCATTTAATTAAACTTGGTGAGGTCTCTTGGGGCCAGGTTGACGTTGTGAAGGACTAAGTAAATACATCATATTAGAATAACTAAGCACCTATTTTTGAAAATGCTGCTTTGAGCATGCTGATGAATAGTGGTCTGGGTCAACCAGTTCCCATAAACATTGGCTGCAGGCTTTGCATTGGACTAAGTGCACTCTGGGAGTCCAGGGACCAAGGATATGAATTAAGACTGGCCGTTTGCATTTCCGAACATCAGTGAATGGGATGCTGGTATAAGGATGCATGTCTCCATGGTTGGTCAAATCAGAAGTTACCTAATACTTTGATTAAGCTAGTTTTCTAGTTTCAGAAATTTCTTTATCTTTACTGTTTGAGGGGATGTGGGTACTGTGTCCTAACGTATGAATTCAATCTTTCAGTTTTTTCTGATTCCATGAATTGCTTAACGTTAGCCTTATAAAGACATACGAATCAACAAATCATGTTGGCAAAATGTTAGAGTATTAACTTATTTGAATGGTACCCCTTAAGTAGATGTATTTACAAATCAACTTTATTTAAAAAGAATCAGCATTCAAAAAAACTAATATTAAAATTTTGTGCAAGTGATAAAATAATCTGAATTCGGATTGATAAAGCATTATTTTTAAATTGTTTTAATATTAAAGGTTTTATAGAGTTATGAAAACAAAATATTATTTTCAGTTTAATTCCGTCAACTAAACATGAATGCGACGTGTGCAAATCATTTAACACATTTAGAAGTTTTGTATTTTCTATAGAAGCTTCAATAGAATTTAATTTTTTCCCATCATGTTATTATAAAGCCGGAAAGCATGTTCTGGGCTAATTTTTAGGAAATATCCTGCAAGGTTCATTTTTGGCAATTTCCAACATATAATATTGTGAGGAAATTGCCATTATTTTTATCAGAGAACCAGCCAGCCTCAAAAACTAAAACCAAAGTTTGTAATGTCTGTATAATTTGAAAAGAAACTCTCAGCCACCCCCTTGCTGTGGTCGATCATTAAAAAAGATGAATTCTTGCCCTTTCACTAGCGTTCTAAATATTCTCAACATCACAGATAATTTGCTGGTATGCAGAAGAGACTAACAATTTTAAACTTATGCTTATTTATTTATTTAGGGTCTTTTAACCAGTTGACAAGGAACGAAGATACCGCACCAGTCAGTGTTTGTAGCTCATTGTGGTTAATACAAAAGGTGAGGCAATAACAATACTCCCTCTCACAAAAACAAATTATTCCTCAAAAAAAAAAAATCTATGTACATTCATAAATATTTGAGAAATGCAGTTTTTTAAACCCATCAATTGTTTCAGTTCGTCAGTCACTAAGCTAGGACTCCACGACAGAGCCTTTTAAAATCTTCCTGATCAAATTTAATTCTATTGGGTGCTAGAAAGGACCTATTTACATTTCCAACCCTTGAAGGAAAATGGAAAGAAGAGTTTTAACAACTGTGCAGTTTAGTTACAATTGTTTGCTAATAAAAGACTGCTTTTATTCCAGAGCAAGTAAAAATGACCGATAGCCGCAATGCCCCAACTCACACACAGGCTTCATTTTGTATGCATGTGTTTATAAAGTGTGGGCTCTCTGCTTTGCAATAGGTAGAATAACGAACTAATTTGAAAATCCGATCTTAAAACCTAATTCAAGGGGGAAACCTCTCAACCTAACAAAAGGAATTATTGCCGGAGATTAAACTGCTTGATGTTCCTCATTGTTCTAATTGAGTCAGAAGGGAATATTAATTGGGATGTGCCATGGATTCTGGTGTGTGTTCCACAGTGGTTCACAGGTTTCCTGGTGGTCCTTCCAACAGGAGTAGCATAAATGAGTGGAATAAGACGGATCATTCTGAACCACAGTAGTTAAGCCATTGTTCTGTTTGGCACAAAAGGTAATGGTTGGTTGATTTGCTTTATTTCTGTGCTGTTCTGATTTTTCCCCCATCCACCCCTAATCTCTACCACTTCCTCTGTGAGTCATCAGCAGCTGGACCGAGGGAGACCACGGGAACTGGCTCCTGAAAAAGAGCCCTAATGGACCTATTACTCAAGTTCAATTCTCTGTAAGTCTGGTAAGAACAGCAGTCACAAGGAGATAGAAAAAATAATGATTATATTGTAGGCTTTGAAGATCCTCCAAATGGTGCTGACCTATTTATATTAACAGTCAGACACCTGATAGATATATTTACCTCGATAGTTCTTATGAGTAAATACAATTTATATAATAAAGTAAGAATACTTTGCATGGTTACCAACAACCGTTTCATTATTTCTGCTGGGTTTCTGTTTTTGTTGTTTATTGGTTTATTTCAGAGAACTTTATTTTCTTTTGCAAACAACAAAGCGATGTTTTGGTACTTTTTTTTCTCACACAGAGTCCATCCAACAGTGTTTGCTCGTCTATGTCTGATACAGTTACGATTATAACCTCCATTAGGCATAAACATCTCTATTTTGTCACCACACAAGGGGATCTTGAATTAGATTCAAAAAGAGCAGTTTGATTTATACTTGCCTCCTCGCCATCCTATTTGAAAAAAGCTTTGATGTGTGGGAGCTTTTCAGGCTGCTGGCAAAATCTCGCTGGTCACATATCAAAGCTAGAGATTTTACTGAAGAGGGAATGATGGGTGCACCTGAAACTGTCTGTGGTGCTGGGCAACTTAACAAGACTCCAAATTTACAGCCAAAACCTCAGGATTCTACTGTTACATAACATCTCATGTGGTGTCTCAGACTCCTTCCACAAAAACAAGCTATTTTAAACTGCTAAAAATTATTAAAAAAGGCTTATTGAATACATTTGTCCTGCAGGCTGTATATAGGACATTTTCAGGAAAGTACAACAACCATAAACGATGGTATCTCCACTGGCTTCACTCTGGTTGCTGTCACCCAGTGCGGTAACTCATGGTGTCAAACCCCCCACCACCCTCACACCCCCACACCTCACTCACCTGCCCATGGTGGGCCCCTCTTGCCCCTCCCCACAGCTCCTCTCCTCTACTATTGGCCAAGGCAGAGACCCTCCTCTCTGTCCAGTTGTGGGCACTCTGACCTGGCCCTCTGCACCCTGACTGGCAGATGACCCTTCTCCTTGGAGGTCCCTCCTCTGGTGGGCACCAGCCCACCTCTGCCATTGCTGCTGCTGAGGTCCCTGGGGTCATTTTGGTGTCACCCCTTCTGACAGTGTCAGGGAGTGCAGTACACAGCCCCCCACCCCCAGTCCCCTAGTGACACCACTGGCTCTCTTTGTTGACTAGAAGCATACTGGAAATAAGATCTCTGACAGCAATTAGGCAAAGTGGAAGTTTGTGGTGCTTGAAGCCCCTCTCCTCACTATGCCCTCACTACCCATACAGATTTAAATTTTCTTCCCTTAGTTGTCCCCTTAAGGCACTGAGTGCCTCTTTGTTGCCAGGCCTCTATGTCTCTCTTCCCATCTTAACATGTGTTGACCAAGAGGCTTTTTCCACTGGACCCAACCCATCTTTCATCTCCTGAGGTGCTTGTTTCTAGAGACTCTTTAAGCATCCCTTTCTCCCCTCTGACAAAACCAGTTGCTTTTGGTCAATTCCAACTCATGGCAACCCTAGATGTGTGAGAGGAGAAAAATCAATGGCTGAGTTTTCAAAAGTAGATCACCAGACCTCTCTTCCAAGGTATCTCTAAGTAGACTAGAACTTTCAACCTTTTGTTTAGCAGCTTGGGGTGTTAACCATTTGTATCACTCAAGGACTCCCTCTGCTTCCATATCCTTAATGATTGTTGAAAAAGGCCTAATGATTTATCCTACTTAGAAGTATTTTCAGGTAAGAAGTGACTCCAGGAGTTTTAAAAAAGGCAGTACAACGGCCTTATATATGTACGTTTAAAATCTATTTCCCCTGAAGGGGATTAAGTCTAAATCATTCTGTTGGTCTGAGATTACTTTTTTAGCCTTAGCTATATTAAGAATTGGGAAGTTTTTAAAATGTAGTATCAGTTTGCATTAATTCATTCTAAAAAATGTATTTTCAGTACCACAGAAATACCGACCAAAAATGTAAGGTTAGTCTGCTAGAGAATTTTAATTACCTCCCCCTGAATTTAAAGATAATCTTTGAGGAGTTGAGAAATATTAAGGGATTTAAAGGCTCAGTGCTGATTAATTCCACACCAGACTTCAAAAAAGTAAGTAGCTTTCACAGCAGTCACCTCAAGTTTTGAAACTAGGCCCCTCCCCTTTTTTTCATATGTATGCTTTACAATTTACGGTGTTGATAGATATTTTAGAGTCATGATTCCATACGAGAAAATTTTGCTATACCTATTCAGGTCGTTATTCATCCTTAAAATAGGCAATGTGGTAGACAAAGTTCCATCATCTCAAATGTAAATTAATTTTTGGTTAGGAAGAAAATAATTAAGATTTACTCATGTGTTTTGGAGAAATTCACTAAGTTTTATAGCATTCTATTGTAAATTAATCCGTGATTAATGCTCATTTGCTTTCATGAATGATCTCTGGTCTAGGAATGCAATACTCTCCCCCATATGTTTTAGCTTTGATTCATACAGCATGTATTAGTTTTACATAATAAAACATCTGACAATTTTCCAATCTTTAGATACATGAGGTTGGGATAAGCCTGAAAGTCCTTCCAGTTACACCCAATTATAACAGATGTATTTGTTTTTACAATGGAAATGGGGTTTTCCTTTAAAATTTTTGGAACTATTTACAACTCCTTGATTTCTTATGCTATCATTATTATTCATGATAACATTTGAAATACTCTAGAAACATAAGGTGACCAAGGACCTTCTTTGTATGTGAAAAATAAAATAGATCCCACCTAGTAATTCCAAAAGAGATGTATATTTTATGTCCTGATGACTGATGGTGATAGAAAACAAATGTATATTGATCACTAATTTCCTCTTTTCATTACTTACTTATTTTCTCTACAAAGATTTGATAAGCCTTTTTAATAAAGCATTGTGCTAGATACTTTTTGTTTAAACTACAAGTAGATTATCCTTCATCTTTACAAAAATTTATCTGCAGTAAGAGAATAATCTCCTTGACATTAGCTTTATAAATCTTTCAATGTTCTTTTTATCCACTTGAATAAGTTTCCAAATATTTCATTTCATGGACTCTTTCTACTCCAGAAGAAAAGAATTGAAAATTCTTCTCGATATCTTCTCTAAGCTTTTCCACCTCGATGCTTTTGCCCACGAAAGGTTTTTCTTAACTAAAATGTCTTACCCCTTCCTCCATTTCTTTGCATCTTAGCAACAGACAGTGTGAGAGAAATAGGTTGCATTCCCTTTAGTCACTCATGATCAAAATCAAGTATAAACCAAAAATGGAAAATAAAAGAGACAGTAAGAAGTCATGTTTCTCCTGGTGTGTTGCTCTATTTATCTCAGCAAAGTTGGGATGAAGATCAACGAAGTGAGTCTTTGAAATACATGCTCTTCATTATCTCTTCCACTGAGAACCAGGTATTGGCTCAAGCTGTAGACAAGTGGTTTGGGGATGGGTTTGAGGAGATGTTTGGGGGGTTAGTATAGAAAATTGGAGCTGAAAATTTGAGTAATGGGGGAAAGAGTGCTAGGCAACTTTCAGGCTACCACTAATGGAAAGTTCTCACCACCATCATCCCTAAGGGCCTACTTTGGTTGGCACCAGTTGTATCTTTGTGATACTCAGGAATACTGTAATAAATGTGAATCTAAAAATAACTTTGTCATTAAGGGTTTTTGAGACCGAATAGATGTCAGAGGACGGTCTTCCTATGGAAAACTTCATGAACAATAACTCAGAACTCAGAATAAATTCATGGAGGAAATTTTATATTTATGGCATCTTAGAAGGAATACAGCTGCTCCCAAAACATACTGAGATCCATTGCTGGGAAAGAATCATTCCACATTGTGAAAAAAGTTCATCTCACCTACTCTGCACTTAGAACTAGGATGACGATGTGGAACATGGAAGTACTATTAATGAGACTACAAACTTTGGCTTGTACTGGTCTATAAAAAATACCAGTATACATGAAATCATATTTTCAAATCAGGTACATCAGAGAAGGCTTCATGCAGGAAGGAGCATTTGAAAAGTAGCACTAACAACATAGCTTAAAGCAGGTAGAACTGGGTTTAAATCCTAACTCCACCTTTATTAGAAATATTAGCTTGGGCATGTTACTCCACTTCTCTAAGCTTCAGTAGTCTCATTGGTGCAATGGGAACAAAATTAGTACCAGACGCAAAGGGGGTAGTGACTGTTCAGTGCATTAACACAATGCCTAGAATAAAGTGGCCAGCAGCACAGACTAATTGTTATTATTCCTTCTCAGAATCACCACCACAATTTCCTAGTAGCATATCAATGTCTACATTGCATTATATTTATTTACATATTTTGCTGAAGGAAACAGATATGCATCTGTTTCATCTTTGGGCTACCTCATTGCTTCTAACATTACCTTTCGATGAAGACTTGTTTGGTAATTTTTTGCATTTTTAAAAAATCTGACTCTTTTCAAAAAGAATTAGCAGGGACATGAAGAAAAATTGAATACAATGTGATTTAAAGAGCAGTGTTTCTATTCATATCAAACCAAAACCAAACCCACTGCTGCCAAGTTGATTCCAACTCATTGCAACTCTATAGGACAAACTAGGACTGCCTCATAGGGTTTCCAACGCTGTAAATCTTTATGGAAGCAGTGTCATGTCTTTCTCCTGTGGAGTGGCTGGTGAGTTCGAACTATGAACTTTCAGTTAGCAGTTGAGCGCTTTAACCATTGAGCCACCAGGGGTGTTCAATTAATATCTATCTAATAAAGTAATTCAGCAAGCAAGATATACAACCTTGCTTGCTGAAAGCAAAGAGAACTTGCAGCATTTACTGATGAAGATCAAAGACTACAGCCTTCAGTATGGAATATAATCTATTCAGCATAAAGAAAACAAAAATTATCACAACTAGACCAATAAGCAATATCATAATAAACAGAGAATATACTGAAGTTGTCAGAGATTTCATTTTACTTGGATCCACAATCAATGCCCACAGAAGCAGCAGTCAAGAATTCAAATGACATATTGCATTGGGCAAATCTGCTCCAAAAAAAACCCCCCAAAAGACCTCTTTAAAGGGTTAACAAGCAAAGATGTCGCTTTGTGGACTAACACGTGCCTGACCCAAACCATGGTATTTCTATCATCTCATACGGGTCATATGCATGTGAAACCTAGAAAATGAAAAATGAAGACTGAAGAAGAATTGAGGCCTTCAATACATACGTTGAATATACCCTGAACTGCCAGAAGAATGAACAAATCTGTCTTAGGAGAAGTACATTCAGAAGGTTCCTTAGAAGCAAGGATGGAGAGGCTTTGTCTCACTTACTTCAGACATGTTATCAGTCCCTGGAGAAAGGCATCATGCTTCGTAAGGTAGAGCATGAGTGAAGAAGAGGAAGACCCTCAACAAGATGAATCGACACAGTGGTTGCAAAAATTGGCTCAAACAGCAACGATTGTGAGTATAGTGCAGGACTGGGCAGCATTTTGTTCTGTTGTACATAGGGCCACTATGAGCAAGAACCAACTCAATGGAACCTAACAACAATAAAATAATAGTTAATACTTGACTGACTTAGCTAATAATTTTTTTTTAAGGCTTCGGTTAGAGGTGAGAACACCTAATTTTAGTCCAGGTGCTACCTCTTATTTAAAGTGTTTGGGGAAAGGCTTTATCCTTCTTGAAACTCATAAATAATTGAAATTTCAATGAGCTGTCCCCTATGAAAGCAATAACCACAGTGTCTGGTAAACCAGTGACCCTCAGGAAAATTTTAATCATACCACCTTTAAAGGAACACACAGTAAAACCTCAAAATTATCTTACTAATTTTTTTTTTCAGTTTTAAAGTTTCATCCCCCTCCCCAAAACTATTTATCCATGAAATAATCTTCAAAGCTTTATACAAATAGTTTGAAACTAGTTCTGGAAGCAGTACAGGAAAATGGAAAATTCTCAAAAAATTCGAATATATAAAATAGCATTTTTTAGATCCATCGCATTTCCACCGAAGTAAATCTATTCTTTATCTACTGATAATAATATTCTAATACATTTAAAATGAGGGCTTTAACATGAAAATGTAGTTTTATCCTATGATTTGTTCATCAACTATTTATTGGGCACTTGTAGTGGCTAAGTGCAATGACTGCTGACCAAAGGGTTGGCAGTTCTTATCTGCCAGGTGCTCCTCAGAAACTCTATGGGACAGTTCTACTCTGTCCTATAGGGTCGCTTTGAGTTGGAATCCACTCGATGGCAATGGGTTTGGTTTTGTATTATGGTATATGCTCCCGGGTGGTACAAATGGTTAAAACCCTCTGGAGTACCATAAATTCTAATCCATTCAAGGGCAACTGAACTGCTTTTTCAAAATTATGTTATATGTTACATGTTATGTGTTATATGTTTTATAGGTTATATGTTATATGCTATATGTTTTATGTTAGGTCACCCATTGTGGACAAGTTTCAGTGGAACATTCAGACTAAGGCAGACTAAGAAGAAAGGCCTGGTGACCTACTTCCAGAAATTAGCCAATGAAAACCCTATGGATCACAACAATATTGTTCTAATAGTGCTGGGAGATGAGCTCCCTAGGTTGGAAGACACTCAAAATACACAGTGGCTGCAACAATGGACGCAAACATACCAACAATTATGAAGATGGCACAAGACCAGACTTCATTTTGTTCTGTCGTACATGGGGTTGTCCTGAGTTGGAGCCAACTCTCTGGCAACTAACAAACACAACATTATATTACAGGCAATTTTCAAGCTCCTGAGGACACAACAGTAAAAGAGACAAAGGAAAGAATCCTGGTAATGGATGGACAAAACACTCATTTTTGCTTTGAGAAAAGATATTTTACACTCCATATCTGTATAGGAGTTCCTCAATGTGTAGTTTCTGCACTGCAGCCATTTCTCACTTTTTCAATATACAGGTGTGGACCCTTGATAATTCAGCTTCCTAGCAGACAGATGTGTGCATTCTATGGAAATGTTTTCTGTTGCATGTTTGACTTAATAAGTGATTTGTCCAACAATAGGCAAAATCTAAAAAAGTATTAAGAAGATGTATCCAGAACATCCCTTGGTATCTTTTTAGCGGTTGCGGAAACTCAACCCATCTTATTATTCTGATTGCATCACAACATTTGCTAGACAGCAATAATGGTGTGCACAGCCTCCAATTATAGAATTAGGCATGGTCCCGACTGAGTTGACATGTTGTCAAATTGGGCAAAGATGTGATGCAAATAAACATTAGGAAATGGGTAACAACAGGGAAGAGAACTCAATGAGTATTTCCATTACTGTTTGCTTAGAGTATCACTTATAAATGTTGCAATTTTGAGAGTAAAATAGGGAAAAAATGGAAAAAAACAGTTGTTTTGAAAAAAGTAGTAAGAGGCTTCTTTGAATATTTCAAGCAACACAGGAGAAACAAAGAAAAAGTTAATTTCTCCTCCACCATCTACAAATCCTGTGACATGTTTAGTGTGTTTATTATACAATTACATGTATGTATGTGTAATTTGTTTTATTAAAAAATTAGATATATGTATATATATATATACCTAATTTGCAACTTTTTTTTTACTAGCAGTTCTGTCACACACTGAGAGTGTTATATTAATAATATCCAATGATTATGTATCTATTTCTCCTATTAAATCTGTTCATTTTTGTTTTTCATATTTTGAAGCTATGTTATTAGGTGCATACATATTTAAGATTGTTGTATGTTCTCAGTAGATTAACACTTTTATTATATAAAATACCCCTCTTTAGTTCTAGTAAAACTTATTGTCTTAAAATCTACTTTGTTTGATATTAAGAAGAAAAAGAAAAACTAAACCAGCTTTCTTTTGGTTAGCATTTGCATGTTATATCTTTTTATCACCCTATTTCTTTTAAACCTTCTGTTTTCTTCTATTTGAGGACGTCTATTGTAAGAAATGTAATCAGCGGAGTTCCTGGGTGGTACAGACACTTAACATGTCACTGCTAGCCAAAATGCTGGTTGTTAGAGTCCACCCAGAGGCTCCTTGGAAGAAAACCTTGGTGACCTACTTCTGAAAGATCAGCCAGTGAAAACCCAGTGGATTACAGTTCTACTCTGGCATACATAATGGTTGTCATGAGTTGAAATCCGTGGTAACTGTTTTTTTGTTTTGTTTTGTTTTGTTGTTTTTGTTGAAAGCAGTATATGAATGAGTTTTGTTTTTCTTTTATCCTCTTTGTAATATTTTTTTAATAGAGTATTATGTATTTAAGGTAGTAATTATAGAGGGTCAGCAAAAAAGAAGGGTCTCAACGAGATGGATTGACACAGTAGCTGCAACAATGGGCTCCAGCATAACACGATTGTGACGATGGCACAGGACTGGGCAGTGTTTGTTCTGTTGTACATGGGGTCACTCTCAGTTGGAACTGACTCGACAGCACCTAACAATAACAACAACAACAATGTAATAATTAATAACAGGATTAATTAGACCATTTGAATATTTGCTTTGTGTTTGTCCCATTTGCTTTACTTTAAGCCTATGATTTTTTTCTTTTTAATCCAACATTTCATTTTGAGGTAATTATAGTCATTATGCAGTTGTGAGAAGTAAGACAGCAAGATTTCATGTATCCTATACGCAGTTTCCCCCATCTTGTAAAACTATAGTACAGTATAACACCAGGATATTAACATCAATACAGTCAAGACACGAGACATTTCCGTCTTCAAGAATCCCTTATGTTACCCTTTTATAACCACACAGACTCTTCTTTAATCCCTGATAACCGCTGACCAGTTCTCCATTTCTATGATTTTGTTATATCAAGAATGTTATGTAAATGAAATCATACAATACTTAAGCTTTCTGAATTGGTCTTTTTTTTTTTTTCATTCAGTATAATTATCTGGAGATTTATGCAGGTTATTGCATATATCAATAGTTCATTCTTTTTTATTGTTGATTAATGTTCCATAAGGAAGCCCTGGTGGCACAATGGTTATGCACTCAGCTGCTAAACAAAAGGCTGGTGATTAGAACCCACCAACCACTTTGTGGAAGCAAAAGACCTGGCAACCTGTTCGCATAAAGGTTACAGCCTAGGAAACCCTATGTGACAGTTCTACCCTGTCATATATGGTCTCTGTGAGTTGGAATCGACTCGATGGCACATAACAACAACAACAACAATGTTCTATAGTATGGATATACCTCAGTTTGTTTAACCATTCACCTGTTGAAGAACACTGGGTTGTTTTCAGTTTGAGGTTATAAACATATACTAGTCTTTATGTGACCCTAAGAAAATTAGAACAAGTCCATGAGAACCAAAGTATGACCTTGAGTATAACCCACCTAAATTTGGAGACCATCTCAAGAATAGATATGATTTGTTGAACACTAACGACCAAAGACCAAATGAGTTGTGGAATGACATCAGGGACATCATACATGAAGAAAACAAGAGGTCATTGAAAAGACAGGAAAGAAAGAAAAGACCAAAATGATGTTAGAAGAGACTCTGAAACTTGCTCTTTCTTGAACATCCAATAGCTAAAGCAAATGTAAGAAATGATAAAATAAAAGAAGTGAACAGAAGATTTCAAAGGGTGGCTGGAGAAGACAAAGTAAAGTATTAAAATGACATGTGCAAAGGGCTGGAGATAGAAAACCAAAGGAGAGAAACAAACTTGGCATTTCTCAAACTGAAAGAGCTGAAGAAAAAATTCAAGCCTCGAGTTGCGATACTGCAGGATTCTTCAGGGAAAATATTGAACGCTGCAGGAAGCATTAAAAGAAGATGGAAGGAATACACAGAGTCACTAAACCAAAAAGAACTGGTCAATAGCCAACCATTTCAGGGGGCAGCATATGATCAGAAACTGATGGTACTGAAGCAAGAAGTCCAAGGTGCACTGAAAGCTTTGGTGAAAAACAAGGTTCCAGGAATTGATGGAAAATCAACTGAGATGTTTCAACAAATGGATGCAGCCCTGGAAGTGCTCACTTGTCTATGCCAAGAAATATGGATGAGAGCTACCTGTCCAACTGACTGGAAGAGATCCGTATTTATGCCTATTCACAGAAAGGTGATCCAACCGAATGCAGAAATTATCGAACAATATCATTAATATCATATGCAAGTCAAATTTTGTTGAAGACCATTCAAAAGTGGCTGCAGCAGTATATTGACAGGGAACTGCCAGAAATTAAAGCCAGATTCAGAAAATATGGAACCAGGGATATCATTACTGATGTCAGATGGATCCTAGCTAAAAGCAGAGAATACCAGAAAGATGTTTATTTGCATTTCATTGACTATGCAAAGGCTTTCGACTGTGTGGATCATAACAAATTATGGATAACATTGTGAAGAATGGGAATTTCAGAACACTTAACTGTGCTCATGAGGAACCTGTACCTAGATCAAGAGGCAGTCTTTCAAGCAAAACAAGGGGATACTGCCTGGTTTAAAGTCAGGAAAGGCGTGCCTCAGGGTTGCATCCTTTCATCATACCTATTCAATCTGTATGCTGAGCAAATAATCTGAGAAGCTGGACTCTATGAAGAAGAATGGAGCATCAATATTGGAGGAAGACTCAATAACCTCCATTATGCTGATGATACAACCTTGCTTGCTGAAAGTGAAGAGGATTTGAAGCACTTAGTAATGAAGATCAAAGAACATAGCCTTCAGTACGAATCACACCTCAACATAAAGAAAACAAAAATCCTCACAACTGGGTCAATAAGAAACATCATGATAAATGGAGAAAAGACTGAAGTTGTCAAGGATTTCATTTTACTTGGATCCACAATCAACACCCATGGAAGCAGCAATCAAGAAATCAAAAGACACATTGCATTGGGCAATTCTGCTGCAAAAGACCTCTTTAAAGTATTGAAAAGCAAAGATGTCACCTTGAAGACTAAGGTGCACCTGATTCAAGCCATGGTGTTTTCAGTCGCCTCATATTCATGTGAAAGCTGAGCAATGCAATAAGGAAGACCAAAAAACAACTGATGCCTTTGAATTGTGATGTTGGTGAAGAATATTGAATATACCATGGACTGCTAAAAGAATGAAAAATCTGTATTGAAAGAAGTATAACCAGAATGCTGTTTATTAGCAAAGATGGTGAGACTATGTCTCACATACTTTGGACATGTTAAGAAGAGGGACCAGTCCCTGGAGAAGGACATCATGCTTGGTAAAGTAGAGGACCAGCGGAAAAGAGGAAGACCCTCAATGAGATGGACCGACACAGTGGCTGTAGCAATGCGCTCAAGCTTAAAAATGTGAGGATGGTGCAGGATAAGGCGGTGTTTTATTGTGTTGCACATAAAGTCCCTATGAGTCGAAGTCTACTCGATGGTACCTAACTACAACAAGTTTTCGTATCTCTGGGTTAAATGCCCAGGAGCGAGGTTGCTGAATTGTATAATAGTCGTATGTTTACTTTAGTGTTTGTTTTTAAGAAACGATCAAACTCTTTTCCATAGTGGTCATCCTATTTTAAATTCCCTCCAATAATCCAGTGATTCAGTTCGTCCACATCTTCACCACCATTTTGTGTTGTCGCTATTTTTTATTTTGCCCGTATTAATAGATTTGTAGCGCTATCTCATTGTGGTTTTAGTTTGCATTTCCCTGTTGGTTAATGATGTTGAACATGTTTTCATGTGTTTATTTGCATTAGTATATCTTCTTGGGTGAAATGTCTCTTTATGTTTTTTGTCCAATGTCTAATTGAATTGTTGGTTTTAAACATTAAGTTTTAAGGGTTCTATATATATTTTAGATACTAATGTTTTGTTGGATATACAGTTTGCTAATATTTCCACCCACTCTATAGTTTGTTTTTTCTTTCAATTAATTGATAGAGTTTTTCACAGAACAAGGATGATGTCCAATTTATCAATTTTTTTTTGAATGAATCATACTTTTGGCATCAAGACTAAGATATAAGCCACTCAATCTCAGCTGGAAGCAGAGCTATCTGTATATATACCTTTCGTAGATATTTCCATAATGCTTTCCCAAAATATTTTCTAACATAAATATTGAAAATAATTTTCTGAAGGTTATTAATTATATTTTGACTTTGTCTAACTTTTGTATAACTTGACATTTGCCATATATATACATATATATTAATTTGGAAAGTAATAGATATATGACTTTACAGCTCTGCGTTTGTCCATTGTACTTAAGAAATTCTCCCAACCCAAGTTTATAGAGACATTCACATAAGGGTTCATATAATATTTTGCTGCTTTACTTTTATATTTAGATATGTGATTCATTTAGAATTTATATATACATATCATGGGAAATTGATGTCCTAACTTTGATATTTCCCACTAAACTGAAATGCCACTTTGGATATTTTAAGTTCCCACATGTACCCAGTTTTTTTCTGAGCTCTCAATTCTGTTCCATTGATCTGCTTTTGTCTATTTGTACTCCAATATATCCAGTTTAATTATCATAGTGAATAGAAGGCAACTTAAAAAAAAATCCTATGGCTATTCTCTCAACATTTCTTATGCAGAAATGGAATGTGCCTGAGCTATATTAATAAGGTATAATAAATAGGACTGGAGAACTATTGGATGTGTGGGGAGGGAGAAGTAAGGAAGGAGACAAGGCTGATTCCCACATTCCTGGACCAAGTGATTGAACAGATAGAGGAATCAGCGATTCGTAAAGTCTGATAAGCAGTTACGGTGCAGAACAATTCATATTTGCATATGTTGAGTTTTAAATGCCTGTGAGAAATTCAAGTGCGTACAGTTACTATGGACAATGCTGCTATGAACACTTTGCAGTAATACCCTGGTGCATATGTGAATTAATTTTGTTGGGTTATAAGGATTGCTAGTTGAAGATGTATCTTCAGCTTTATTATATGCTACCAAAATAATTTTTCCAAAGTGGTTTATATTACATTTTTATTACCACCGGCACTGTTTGAGAGTTGGCATTGCTCCAGTTTTCTTTCCAATAATGTTTTAGTCTCATAAACAAGCCAATTTTGTAGTATGGTTTTTATTTGTACTTCTCTTACTGACAAATAAGGCAAAGCACCTTTTCATATGTTCACTAGTTATTTGGATTTTCCCTTTTGTGAAATGCCTGTTCAAGTATCTTGCCCATTTTTTTTTAAACTAGGTTGCCTTTTTCCTACTGATCAGTAAGATTTCTTTATATAGTCTAAAAATATTCCAAATAACTTTCCCACTCAGAAGCTAGTCTTTTCATTCTCAGGTTATCTGAATAGAAGTTTTAATTTTAATGTAGTCCATTGATCAATACTTTCTTTTATGGCTAGTGTTTTCTGTGTCCTCTTTAGAATTTCTTATTATTTTCATGTTGAGATTCAACTATATTCTCTTTTGAGTGCTTCATTGTTTTGCCATTTATGTTTAGTTTTACTATCTTCCCAGAATTCTTTTCTGGGCATGGTGTGAGAATACAAATTTTATTTTATTCTATTTTATTTATTTATTTTTTACTGACAACAAACACATATGGAACCATATAACTTATTTTGATTTGGAACAGTCTGAGAGTGAAAAGAGATGCAATAGATAATAACATTGGAACAAAAGGTGTAAAATGGAATTGTCTTAGGCAAATGGGACATATAATTATTTTAGCAATTGTCCCATCACCATGTAATGAAAAGATTCTCCTTTCTCATTATTTAGAAGCACCACCTTTGTCATAAATAAAGTGTCTGTACATGTACAATTTTGGTTCATATCTATGTATATATCCTTGTTTCACTATCATGCCACATATTAATATTACTTTATAATAGGTTTTAGTATACTGTAGAACTAGGACTTTTACCTTCTTTTTCAAGTGTGTCTTGGCTATTCTTGGCTCTCTGCATGTATATTGTACAATTAGTTGTCTAACTTCCACAAAAAAAAATCCGTCTGAAATTTTGTGAGGTGCACTAATTTTCTAGATCAATTTTGGAAAACTTACATCTGTAGTATGTTAAGACTTCTGATTTATGAAAGTTGTTTATAACCTTGTTTGTTTGTTTGTTGTTGTATATCATCAAGTCAGATCAAACTCATAGTGACCCTATACACAACAGAACAAAACACTGCCTTGTCCTGCATCATCCTCCTGACTGTTGTTATGCTTAAGCCCATTGTTGCACCCATTGTGTCAATCCATTCATTGAGGGTCTTCCTGTTTTACTCTGGCCCTCTACTTTATCAAGCATGATGTCCTTCTCCACGGACTGGTCCCTCCTGATAACATATTAAAGTGTGTGAGATAAAGTTTTGCCATCCTTGCTCCTAAGGAGTGTTCTGGTTGTACTTCTTCCAAGACGGATTCATTTATTGTTCTGGAAGTACATGGAATATTCAATATTCTTTGCCAACAGCATAGTTCAAAGGCATCAATTTTTCTTCAGTCCCCCTTATTCATTGTAGAGCTTTCGCTTGCAGATGAGGTGATTGAAAAAACACCATGGTTTGGGTTAGGCATACCTTAGTCCTCAAAGTGACATCTTTGCTTTTTAACATTTAAAGAGGCTTTTTTTTTTTTTTTTGCAGCAGATTTGCCCAATGCAAAAAGTTATGATATACAGAAATGAAATTAGTGTTCAGGATTAGAAATCAAAGATTTTTTTTAATCAAATGATTTATTTTGAGGAAATTGTAGAGTCACATTCAGTCATAAGAAATAACTCAGTGAGACAGGGAGATCCTGTGTACCCTTAACCCAGTTTCCCTCAGTTACAACATCTTGCAAAACTATAGTACAATATCACATCCAAGATACTAACATTGGTACAATCCACCTTTCTTCAGATTCATGAGTTTTACTTGTACTCGTGAATGGGTATGTATGTGTGTATAGTTCTATGTGATTTCATCATGGGCTTATGTACCATCACAGTTAAGATACTTAGAATAAACCCATCACCACCAGGATCCCCCATGTTGCCCTTTTATAATCGATCACGTACACTTTTTCCTTCCTTTCCTTCTCCTCCCCTCTTTCATGTCCCTAACCCCTGGCAATCAGTAATCTGTTCTCCATTTCACTAATTGTGCCATTTTAAATATGTTATATAAATGGAATTATATAGTTTGTAACAAACTGGAGCACATTCATCCTATGGTATACTACTCTGCAATTAAAAGGAGTAAACTATTGGTTCATACAACAACTTGAAAGACTCTCAGGGGTATTATGCTGAGAAAAAAGAAAACAAAAACAGCCAATTCCAAAACACAGAGTTTTAAAGTTGGCTCTGTCACTTTTTACGGTTGATATTGGATAAGTTATTTAACTTCTCTAAGCCTCAGTTTTTCTGCACCACAATTAGGGAGTGAAAAGTATATAGCTCTCAGGGTTGTTGTAAGAATGAGACAAGGTAATAGGTCTGTCATAGTTACAATGTAGCAAACACACATCAGGTGCTTAACATTTGTCTCTCTTCTTCTACCTCCAGTGCTAGTTTTGCAAATTAGAAGCTACACAGTATACGCATCTTTTAAGACTGTCAAAATGTACCCTCTAGGTCTTCTCGACAGCCTCAGTTTCTTCAACAATTTCTTCCATGACATAGTTCCAAGTCTACATTACTATTCCTTTATAATTTTGTGGCTATCATTTTACTATAAATTTCTTTTGCCTTTTTTTGGTTATCTTTTTACTATAAATTTCATGTTTTAAATCACTGTGGTCAAAAAATGGGGCCTATTTGATGTACGCTTTTTAAAAATTTGAAGTTTTATTTGTATTTCAAAATAATGAAACCCTCTATTCATGTTAAATCAAGCTGATTATTTGCATTCCAATTTACATCAACCTTACATATTTTTGTTTAGTTTGACAATTGCTGGAAGACATGAATTTAGCTCTCATGTATTGACTGAGAATTTGTCAATTTCTCCATGTCTTTGTCTTCGTTTTTTTATAATTTTTATTGTGCTTTAAGTGAAAGTTTACAAATCAAGTCAATTTCTCACACAGAACTTATATACACCTTGCTACATACTCCCAACTACTCTCTGCCTAATGAGAAGCCCGCTCTCTCCCTCCACTCTCTCTTTTTGTGTCTATTTTGCCAGCTTCTAACCCCCTCCACCCTCTCATCTCCCTTCCAGGCAGGAGATGCCAACATAGTCTCATGTGTCCACCTGATCCAAGAAGCTCACGCCTCACCAGCATCCTTCTCCAATCCATTGTCCAGTCCAAGCCCTGTCTGAAGAGTTGGCTTCAGGAATGGTTCCTGTCCTGGGCCAACAGAAGGACTGGGGGCCATGACCACCGGTGTCCTTTTAGTTTCAGTCAGACCATTAAGTCTGGTCTTTTTATGAGAATTTGGGGTCTGCATCCCACTGCTCTTCTGCTCCCTCAGGGGTTCTCTGTTGTGTTCCCTGTCAGGGCAGTCATTGGTTGTATCCGGGGCACCATCTAGTTCTTCTGGTCTCAGGCTGATGTAGTCTCTGGTTCATGTGGCCCTTTCTGTCTCTTGGGCTTGTAATTACCTTGTGTCCTTGGTGCTCTTCATTCTCCTTTGATCCAGGTGGCTTGAGACTCATTGATGCATCTCAGATGGCTGCTTGCTAGCGTTTAGGACCCCAGACGCCACTCTTCAAAGTGGGATGCAGAATGTTTTCTTAATAGATTTTATTATGCCAATTGACTTAGATGTCCCCTGAAACCATGGTCCCTAGACCCCTGCCCCTGCTATGCTGGTCTTTGAAGCATTTAGTTTATTCAGGAAACTGCTTTTGGTTTAGTCCAGTTGTGCTGACCTCTCCTGTATTGTGTGTTGTCTTTCCATTCACCTAAAGTAGTTCTTATCTACTATCTAAATAGTGAATACCCCTCTCCCACTGTCCTCCCTCCCTCCCCCCCTCATAACCACAAAAGAATGTTTTCATCTCAGTTTAAACTATTTCTCGAGTTCTTATGATAGTGGTCTTATACAATATTTGTCCTTTTGCAACTAACTAATTTCACTCAGCTTAATGCCTTCTGTCTTCTTTTTTTTTTAAACCAGTTTGGATTTATATATTTTGATTAGATATACCATATTTTTATCCAAATAAGGCATGTGTTACATGTTTTTTGCCAACTGTGCAACCGCTTTAAAAAAAAAAAACCTTTGCCATAGAGTCGATTCCAACTCGTAGCAACCCTATAGGGCAGAGAATTGCCCTGTGGGGTTTCCAAGGAGCACCTGGTGGATCCCAACTGCGAACCTTTTATTTAGCAGCCATAGCTCTTAACCACTATGGCACCAGGGTTTCCGTGCAACCCCTTAGGGCATTATTTTCTCAGGCTCTGTGCGTGTTATATGTGTGGGTGCATTATTTGTGAGAAAATACTGTAGTTGGTGTTTATTAAATGTTTAGCTTATGTAAGATCCAGGATTGTTGCATACTTTTGGGTGTATATGCCTTCAATAAACTTGGATAGCCTTCATTCCCATTTAATATTTTGTGTATGTGTGTGGGGGGGGCGTCTATCTTGGATTATTTTAATGTTTCTATCCCTAAAGTTTGTCAGTCTTTTCTAGCTGTCTTTCTTTTTTTTCTTTTACTTTCTCTATTTTTAGCCTTTAGATGTAATAGTATTTTAGTTTTGTTTCTTGTACTTAGTTAATTTTTAAAGCCTATTCCAAAAGTTTGTAAAAATTTTCTTGTGTGTTTGTCAAGATAACAATATATTTTTCTCTTTTGACATGCTATATTGAAAAAAGAAGTATGAATAATATTAATTAATTCCTCAATCTGGAATTACTCTTGCATTTCTTAAACAGACCCAACTAGATGTTGAAGCAATGGTCTTTTAATAGATTGCTGATTCCAGATGATTTACTTAGTATCCAGCCACATACTGAACAATAGCTTTTCAGTAGGTTATCTTGATTTCCTAGGCAGAAAATGAAATTGTTGGTGATAAAAAGTGTTACTCCCTATCTTAATATTTATGTATGTTCTTTGTTTTCCTAAATAATTTCATTAGTTAGAAGCTTCAGAAAATATTACATAATAGTAGATATAAAGGTAGAATTTTTTGTCCTATAGTGAGAATGACTTCATACGTATTCATTTAATTTGTATGTTTATTCGTATGCAAACTTACCCTACAGTGTTTTTAAACTATCTTCCTTATATTTCATCAGTTTAGTTCTGAAAGTAAATGTTGAAGTTTTAAGTCACAAAACTTCTCACATTTGCTCAGTGTGTATGTGGTTCTCCACAGATATTCTACTCTATTGGAATATCTAAGTGTCTCTTTCTTAGATTATAGAGAGAAGGTTCCATCTAGCTGTGCTCTTCCTGGGGAAGCTGTGGCACTGCTGTCATATTAGTGTTTTCCCTTGGTGTCAGTAGCTGAAAAGTGGCAAAAATAAATAAACAAATAAAAGCAGTAATATTACACAAAATACAAAAGTCAGTAGGACAACAACTGATGGGTCCTACAACCAAAATGAGGAATCATGGTAAAAGGTAGCAGGCTAGGTTAGGAATTAATCAATTGTAAAAGAAGGCTTGTGTTGTGACTGACGTATTTAGTCTTCTGAGCTCTATTTTCTTTTAATTTGATCTGAAACTGTAATCCTTGTGTTGAAATACCAAATAAGTGCTTGTCTTTATGAATTTTGCTGCATGCAGTCATATTTCAGAAGCTATAATTTGACAAGCAGTGCTTCTGAGAAAGTTTAATCATGACCTCTATTTTATTGAGTAATAAAAGCAATGATGTAATTGTGTTTGCAATTCTTATGAGGCCAGTATTAACAATAAAAGTACCTGTTGTTTCTATTCCCCTTTTCTCTCTGTGGAGCAGATTTTTCGTTACTTATAGGAGGAACCTAAGAGCTTGGAGCCCAAGGCCCTCCAAGAGCTGTCAACTGGAGGTGCTGAGCCTTTGAACAGTCATCAGGCTGAGAGAGAAACAGGCACTTCCTCAGCTGGACAAAATCTGAAAGTATCTGAATGTTGAACAGAAAGAAACACTGACTCATCTCTTGTGGGCTAAGGTTATTGTGGATAGGAATTAGAGCTAAGAGAACTCACCTCTGCCTGTGTGCTTTATCCCAGATCCCAAATTTCATCCTCAAAATACAAATACAACTATGCAACCAGAAGAGACCAAGTCCATGTATAGATAAAACCACACACACACAAAGGTACATATGTTACCACTTATTGGGTTAAGAACAGTAAACATGCTTGCCATCTCAATTTAGATAGCTGACTCTCACATGAATACAACTCATAGTTTATTAACATCTATGTAATTCTATTTACCCCCTTCAAACTTACCCAGATTCTATAATAAAATGGGCTGCTTATTCGGCTTCTAAAAATGATGGCAAAACATGGCCTAGGAAGATAAAAGATCAAGACTAATTTTGAATCCTAATGGAAAAGATAAATACTGTGGCCAGCAGTCCCAGGGGTTAGCACAGGCACATTAGGGTTCTGATATTCTGAGCTAGAGTAAATGATTATAAGGATGGACATCTGAAAACATGTTTGCCAAACAAATAAAGAAATCAATGTGCTTCCCTGTCTTCATCCAATTAAGATGAGTTTATTTTAGTTTAATTAACATTTTTGATATGATAATTGCAATGAAAAGATAGATAACAGATTAGGTGGGGGAATCATTTTTGGGATGTGGCTATTTTCTTAATTGGCAAAATATTTCTGGAATCCTTGCTAGCTGTATCCAAAGCAAATGTAACAAAGATCGTGTTTATTAAAAGTCCCTTTGGTTTATCCCAGATTACTTTTCAAGATCTAGTACTTTATTCCCCTTATTATTTCCTCTTCACCGTGTTTTCCCTCATTTTAAATTCTCCATTGAGACTGCTTACCAAGTCGATTATCCCCAAACTCTCACTTTATAAGTTAAAAAACATAGTATATTCAATAACCCTAGAACAAATATAATTTATAAGAAAATAATTTGCAGTGCCAGCTCTTTGGAGGGAATTTTTTTCCCTCCTCTGTGAATGTCTCTAATGAGAGAAAGTGTATCAAGAGGGGAATATACCATTTGGGTTCCCAGATTGCTTGCCCTATTTAGCATTATTATTTTTTTTTAAGTTGCAATTAGTATTAGCCTTAAGAAATGAATGAAAATTGGCGATGAATGAAAAGTTAATAGATGTTAGTAGTGTAATTAGCAAGGGTCTGATCTTGCAGGAGCAGTTTCACCACTGCAGTCTTTGGAGGACATTCAAGTCTCCAGCCTGTCTGCCTGGAGCTTTGCACCGCAATGTGAGGGAAGGGTTTTCATTGGAGAAATCTTCAATTGCCTTCCTCTTGCTTCCACCCCCCAATCTTGGGGAGGCAAGGGAACCATGTGAGGTCTGAGCCTCATTGAGCATCATAAACATAATCCATTTTTTATCCCAGATAAGTGAGAACAGAAAACAATAGAAGTTTAAATGGGCTGTGGGAATGGACACAATGCAATTGAGATGATGTTTTTATCTCAATATAGGAAAAAAAAAGTGAAGCTGTTAAATTGGAGAATGGAAGCATCTAGATGTTTTGCTGGGATAGAGTGATCACTTTACTTGGAAAAGTAGCAATATGATTTCTCTTTGTGCAATTTGGCTACCATTTGCACATAAGATACCTTTCTCCTTGCAATGATTCCTTTGTCTGAGAGGTACAGATGACAAAATCAGTTTAGAGTTAAAAGTACTAGAAAAGAAGTGCAGAGAAAAAGGTACAAAGAACTGAGAATAAATAACATAAATAGTTTTGGCTGTAAATGTGAGCATAAAAGTTTATAATTGGAAATATGTATATTTAAAACCAATGATATGCGGCATTAGTCATGGTGCCAAGAAATGATATCTCTCATATACTGCTTGTGGGCATGTACAGTAGTATAATAATCATGGAGAGAATTTGGGGGCAGGATTATAAATGCAAAGTATTAAAGATAATAATGCACTTTGACCCTGTAATTGTAGTGTAAAATAATCTACTATAAAAAAATTCAGCAAAGGGAAGAGTGACACACAATATGGGGAATTCAGCACAACTGGACCAAAGCAAAAGCATAGAAGTTTCCTAGACACATCCAAACACTTTGTGGGACTGAGTAGCTGGGGCTGTGGCCTGGGGACCATAGTTTTGGGGGACAGCTAGGTCAATGGTATAACATAGTTCATAAAGAAAATGTCCTACATCCCACTTTGGTGAGTAGCTTCTGGGGTCTTAAAAGCTTTCAAGTGGCCATCTAAGATACATCTATTGGTCACATCAGGTTCAGAGCAAAGGAGAATGAAGAAAACCAAAGACACAAGAAAAACATCAGCCCAAAGGACTAAGGGACCACACGAACAAGAGACTCCACCAGCCTGAGACCAGAAGAATTAGGTGGTGCCAGGCTACCACCAACTACCGGGATCACAGCAGGGATCACAACAGAGTCCTGGACAGAGCAGGAGACAAATGTAGAACAGAATTAAAATTCACATAAAAAGACCAGCCTTACTAGTCTGACAGACTGGAGCAACCCCCAAAACTATGGCCCCCGGAGACTCTGCTAAACCAGAACTGAAGCCATTCCTGAAGCCCACTTTTCAGACAAAGATTAGACAGGTCTACAAAACAAAAAACAACACATGTGAAGAACGTGTTTCATAGTTCAATCAAATACATGAGACCAAATGGGCAGCTCCCGTCCAAAAGCAGAACGAGAAGGCAAGAAGGGACAGGAGCTAGACAAATGGACACAGGTGACCAGGAGTGGAAAGGGGGAGTGGGTTGTCACATTTTGGGGATTGCAACCAATGTCACAAAATAATATGTGTATATACGAAAAGAAGAAAGAGCCAAAATCAGAGAACTGTCCCTACAACTTGAACAAATAGAAACTGAGCAACAAAAGAATCCATCAGGCACCAGAAGAAAACAAAGAATAAAAATTAGAGCTGAACTAAATGAATTAGAGTACAGAAAAAGAATTGAAAGAATTAACAAAGCCAAAAGCTGGTTCTTTGAAAAAATTAACAAAATTGATAAACCATTGGCTAGACTGACTAAAGAAATACAGGAAAGGAAACAAATAACCCGAATAAGAAATGAGAAGGACCACATCACAACAGAACCAAATGAAATTAAAAGAATCATTTCAGATTATTTTGAAAAATTGTACTCTAACAAATTTGAAAACCTAGAAGAAATAGACGAATTCCTGGAAAAACACTACCTACCTAAACTAACACATTCAGAAGTAGAACAACTAAATAGACCCATAACAAAAAAAGAGATTGAAACGGTAATCAAAAAACTCCCATCAAAAAAAAAGCCCTGGCCCGGACGGCTTCACTGCAGAGTTCTACCAAACTTTCAGAGAAGAGTTAACACCACTACTACTAAAGGTATTCCAAAGCATAGAAAATGACGGAATACTACCCAACTCATTCTATGAAGCCACCATCTCCCTGATACCAAAACCAGGTAAGACATTACAAAAAAAAGAAAATTATAGACCTATATCCCTCATGAACATAGATGCAAAAATCCTCAACAAAATTCTAGCCAATAGAATCCAACAACACATCAAAAAAATAATTCACCCTGATCAAGTGGGATTTATACCAGGTATGCAAGGCTGGTTTAATATCAGAAAAACTATTAATGTAATCCATCACATAAATAAAACAAAAGACAAAAACCACATGATCTTATCAATTGATGCAGAAAAGGCATTTGACAAAGTCCAACACCCATTCATGATAAAAACTCTTACCAAAATAGGAATTGAAGGAAAATTCCTCAACATAATAAAGGGCATCTATGCAAAGCCAACAGCCAATATCACTCTAAATGGAGGGAACCTGAAAGCATTTCCCTTGAGAACGGGAACCAGACAAGGATGCCCTTTATCACCGCTCTTATTCAACATCGTGTTGGAAGTCTTAGCCAGAGCAATTAGGCTAGACAAAGAAATAAAAGGTATCCGGATTGGCAATGAAGAAGTAAAGTTATCACTATTTGCAGATGACATGATTATATACACAGAAAACCCTAAGGAATCCTCCAGAAAACTACTGAAACTAATAGAAGAGTTTGGCAGAGTCTCAGGTTATAAAATAAACATACAAAAATCACTTGGATTCCTCTACATCAACAAAAAGAACACCGAAGAGGAAATAACCAAATCAATACCATTCACAGTAGCCCCCAAGAAGATAAGATACTTAGGAATAAATCTTACCAAGGATGGAAAAGACCTATACAAAGAAAACTACAAAGCTCTACTACAAGAAATTCAAAGGGACATGCTTAAGTGGAAAAACATACCCTGCTCATGGATAGGAAGACTTAACATAGTAAAAATGTCTATTCTACCAAAAGCCATCTATACGTTTAACGCACTTCCGATCCAAATTCCAATGTCATATTTTAAGGGGACAGAGAAACAAATCACCAATTTCATATGGAAGGGAAAGAAGCCCCGGATAAGCAAAGCACTACTGAAAAAGAAGAAGAAAGTGGGAGGCCTCACCTTACCTGACTTCAGAAGCTATTATACAGCCACAGTAGTCAAAACAGCCTGGTATTGGTACAACAACAGACACATAGACCAATGGAACAGAATTGAGAACCCAGACATAGATCCATCCACGTATGAGCAGCTGATATTTGACAAAGGACCAGTGTCAATTAATTGGGGAAAAGATAGCCTTTTTAACAAATGGTGCTGGCATAACTGGATATCCATTTGCAAAAAAATGAAACAGGACCCATACCTCACACCATGCACAAAAACTAACTCCAAGTGGATCAAAGACCTAAACATAAAGACTAAAACGATAAAGATCATGGAAGAAAAAATAGGGACAACCCTAGGAGCCCTAATACAAGGTATAAACAGAATACAAAACATTACCAAAAATGATGAAGAGAAACCAGATAACTGGGAGCTCCTAAAAATCAAACACCTATGCTCATCTAAAGACTTCTCCAAAAGAGTAAAAAGACCACCTACAGACTGGGAAAGAATTTTCAGCTATGACATCTCTGACCAGCACCTGATCTCTAAAATCTACATGATTCTGTCAAAACTCAACCACAAAAAGACAAACAACCCAATCAAGAAGTGGACAAAGGAGATGAACACACATTTCACTAAAGAAGATATTCAGGCAGCCAACAGATACATGAGAAAATGCTCTCGATCATTAGCCATTAGAGAAATGCAAATTAAAACTACGATGAGATTCCATCTCACACCAGCAAGGCTGGCATTAATCCAAAAAACACAAAATAATAAATGTTGGAGAGGCTGCGGAGAGATTGGAACTCTCATACACTGCTGGTGGGAATGTAAAATGGTACAACCACTTTGGAAATCTATCTGGCGTTATCTTAAACAGTTAGAAATAGAACTACCATACAACCCAGAAATCCCACTTCTAGGAATATACCCTAGAGATACAAGAGCCTTCATACAAACAGATACATGCACACCCATGTTTATTGCAGCTCTGTTTACAATAGCAAAAAGTTGGAAGCAACCACGGTGTCCATCAACGGATGAATGGGTAAATAAATTGTGGTATATTCACACAATGGAATACTACGCATCGATAAAGAACAGTGACGAATCTGTGAAACATTTCATAACATGGAGGAACCTGGACGGCATTATGCTGAGCGAAATGAGTCAGAGGCAAAAGGACAAATATTGTATAAGACCACTATTATAAGATCTTGAGAAATAGTAAACCTGAGAAGAACATATACTTTTGTGGTTACGAGGGGGGGAGGGAGGGAGGGTGGGAGAAGGTTTTTTATTGATTAATCAGTAGATAAGAACTGCTTTAGGTGAAGGGAAAGACAACACTCAATACATGGAAGGTCAGCTCAATTGGACTGGACCAAAAGCAAAGAAGTTTCCGGGATAAAATGAATGCTTCAAAGGTCAGCGGAGCAAGCGCGGGGGTCTGGGGAACATGGTTTGCGGGGACTTCTAAGTCAATTGGCAAAATAATTCTATTATGAAATCATTCTGCATCCCACTTTGAAATGTGGCGTCTGGGGTCTTAAATGCTAACAAGTGGCCATCTAAGATGCAGCAATTGGTCTCAACCCACCTGGAGCAAAGGAAAATGAAGAACACCAAGGTCACACGACAACTAAGAGCCCAAGAGACAGAAAGGGCCACATGAACCAGAGACCTACATCATCCTGAGACCAGAAGAACTAGTTGGTGCCCGGCCACAATCGATGACTGCCCTGACAGGGAGCACAGCAGAGGACCCCTGAGGAAGCAGGAGATCAGTGGGATACAGACGCCAAATTCTCATAAAAAGACCAAACTTAATGGTCTGACTGAGACTGGAGGAATCCCGGTGGCCATGCTCCCCAGACCTTCTGTTGACACAGGACAGGAACCATCCCCGAAGACAACTCATCAGAAATGAAAGGGACTGGTCAGCGGGTGGGAGAGAGACGCTGATGAAGTGAGCTAATTATATCAGGTGGTCACTTGAGAGTGTGTTGGCAACTCTTGTCTGGAGGGGGGATGGGAGGGTAGAGAGAGAGGGAAGCAGGCAAAATTGTCAAGAAAGGAGAGACTGAAAGGGCTGACTCAAGAGGGGGAGAGCAAGTGGGAGTAGGGAGTGAGATGTATGTAAACTTATATGTGACAGACTGATTGGATTTGTAAATGTTCACTTGAAGCTTAATAAAAGTTATTAAAAAAAATAATAATATGTGTATAAATTTTTGAATGAGAATTAACATGAGCTGTAAACTTTCACCTAAAGCACAATAAAAAAAAGAAAAAAAAATATTAATGTGAAACTTAATTTAATTAAATGGAGGTACTAACTAAAAAAAAGAAAACGGAAATGCGTAAACCAACATGTGTAAAATATTTGGATGTTCTTTATGACACTACCTAAGAAGCCCCAGTGGAGCAGTGGTCGAGCTCTCGGCTGCCAACTGAAAAGTCAGTGGTTAGAACCCACCATCCACTCCATGGGAGAAAGATGTGGCAGTCTGCTTCTGCAAAGATTTACAGCTTGGAAACATTACTGGGCACTTCTACTGTGTCCTATAGGGTCACTAGGAGTCAGAATCCACTTGATGGCACAGAGTTTGTTATGACACTGCTAGAATAACGACAAAATAGAACCAAATTAATCAATGATAAGGGATAAACCTGTTGCCCCCAAGTAAATTCCAACTGATAGCAACTCTATAGGACAAAATAGACCTGCTCCATAGGATTTGGTGGATTTGAACTGTCAAACTTTTGGTTAGCCGCTGTATTACCTAACCACTACACCACCAGGGATAGGCTAAACAAATTATGATGGATTGATGGGATGGGATATTATGTACTATTTTTTATAAAGGATGTTTAAATAAAGGAAAAATTGTGTAAAGTAATAAAAATAAAAATCAGAGTAGGAAAGTCTTTCTAAGTAAGTCACAAAGCCCAGAAATCATGAAGGAAAATGTTGCTAACTTTCACTACCTTAAAATTAAATTATTTTCCTGTATAAAGTAGAAATGAACAAAGTCAAAACAGAAATGGCAATCTGGGGAAGACTATTTGCAACAAAATATTTGCATGCAAAATATTGATACACTTAATGTGTAAGAAGCTAGTATAAACCAATAAGACAACAAACACCCAATAGCAAAATGAGAAAAGTTCATGAACAGGCAATTTTCAGAAACAAATACAAGTGGACTGTATGGTTTCTTAACTTTAATCATGATTTTAAAATTCTAGCTAAAACAATGAAGTATCAATTTTCCCTTATCATATTGGCAGAGAATTAAAAAAAAAATTACTAGTTACACTGTGATAAGGGTGAAGGAATAATAGGTGTTTTTATTTCATATTTCTGGGCATGGAAACCCCTAACATATTTGTAGATCCACATAGTAATATCTGTAAAAATTTTAAATGCATATATAGTTTCACCTCACAATTTTACTTCTGTATATTTATCTTGCAGATATACTTGCATATATTTTACATTTATTTGCAAGAATACCTGTTGAAGCATCCTGGTAAAGCCAAAGATGGAAAGTAAGTTAAAAAATCCACCTAAATAAATTGTAATTCGCCCTTTCAGTAGAATACTATACTGTTATCGAAAGAATGAAGTAGATATGTATTGCTGATATAGAATGTTCTCTAAATAAATGCATTAGCCCATTGCCACTGAGTTGATTATAACTCATAGCGACCCTGTAGACAGGGTAGAACTACCTCATAGGGTTTCTAAGAAGCAGCTGGTGGATTCAAACTGCTAACATATTGGTTGGCAGCCAAGCTCTTAATCACCGTGCCGTTAAAACGATAAAAGAGGCATCTTCAATTCAATTTTTCTTTGTTTTTAAGTACCGTGATTTATTTTTCCTGTTGAAACTACTATTTTCCAACAAGGGCTTTTAGTTTTCATTTTGTAACTTTATTAAATATGATTCTATTGCTGTTATATGCACATAAGTTTATCAAAACATTTTCTCAAGTTCCCAGAACTTCTGCTGATTTTACCCTATCTTTAGAGTCTATCAATTATATTTGTGATGATATGGGGAGGGGCCAGTTAAATGCCCAAGTTAGTTAATAATGCTATAGACCTTATATCTATAGTTTTGTTCAAAGGAGGATGCTGAACTTCATTTATGAATTTCTATTTGTGTAACCTCTTATGATAACTAGTTGAGACAGTAAATAATTTTTTTCTAAACAACTCTATGTTTTCTCATTTTAATAAGAAAACAAAAAAGTTAGTGAAAAGCCCAGGAAATAACATTTTAGTCTAAACAAAGGAGTTAAGACTAAAATGTCTGGAGGATTTCTTGTTCAGCCCATAACCTTACTTTGAGGTTCATTCCAAAAGAGAGTTCCCAAATTTTTAATTGCTAGAATAATTATGGAAATAAACATATATCGTTTTGAGATTACTCTCTTTACCAGTAGCAGTTATGAGGGTTTTTATGTTTAAATATGCATATAAAATTAATCTCCATATTCTACAGTCACACCTCAAGTAAAATTATACAGAGAACAAATTATTTAATACTCACTGAATCAGATTCTCTCAGTGCAGGCACTATTCAGTGTTTCAGTGGACTGAATAGAACTCTACTTGCCTGAGAGAGTTATTCAGCTTCCAAAAGTGCTTGGCTTCCTCCCAGAAAGTAGTTTACACAGTGACACTTTATGGGTGATAAAGTGATATGAAGAGGTACTTATATACCCACAAGAGCAAGCATCTGCTAATAACTGGAATTGCCCTCAGAGCCCACAGCAACTACTTCCGAAAGTCCTCGCTAGTGACAAATCTTCCTCTTTTTAGGGCAGGCTTGCTTTTTGATCTAGTCAGATAAAGGAACTTATCCAGTAGCATCTTACACGTTCCCAAACTAACAGAAAACGTTCTAGTAAACTAAAATTAAGCATATTTTTTTAATGCCATATAGCCCATTGTAACTTTAAGACATTATCGAATGTGCAAATAAGGAAACCTTAGACATCTTAGAATATACAGTAAATAACTCTTTGTATTTGAATACATTTCTAAAATAAGATACATTATTTTAAATTAATGTCATAATAATAATAAAAGTATTATGTGCATCTTTTCTGTTAATGAGTTTTAGTATCTTATGGACACATAAATTGTAATCAGTCACAATTAATATACATTTTAATTGAAAACAATCAGGAAGGAGGCATATTCATGTTTGTATTTACCTTCTTTTTATTTTTTTGTTTCTTTCAGTAGGACGTTGCATCTTTTCTCTTTTAAAAGGATACTTGTTGACTTTTACTTCTGAAATCTTGATTCTTCTATTATTACTGCTGTTTTAAAATTATCTTAAATTTTTTCTCTTGACTGGGTCTTTATCATCCTATTCTACATGTATAGTTGTCCTCTCTCTTGAAGTAACTTCATTTGCCTTACGTTCTTCCTTGAATAGCGACCTGCCTAATCTCTTTTGGGATTGTAGACAGGTAGGCAAGAGACAAATCATTTCAAGCCTTGTAGGCTATATTTAATATTTCAGTCATTATTATAAGAATAATTGAATCACTTAAAAAAGGATTGAGATGGAGAGGAAAGCAGAAGGAGCTACAGGATGAATTCTGGGTTTTGAACAATTCATTCTTCCCATAATATAGAGAATAAGTTTGGCAGCAGGGAAAGTGAATGCTTTGAGAGATATTTAGAAACTAAAATTGGCAGAACTTAGTAATGGATTGGAGATGGGGTGACTCCCAGGTATCTTGCCTAGGAAACTAGATAGATAGCATATCTAAGAAATTGGGAAACTAAGTAAGATTCCATAAAATGCCATGACTCAGGAGTACTTTGGAGACACACAGGTAGTCCTGTAGGGTAGATAGTTGTGCTTAAGGGACTGAAACTCCAAGGTAAAGTCTAGTATAAAGATAAGCATTTAGAGTTTATTCGGGAATAAAGTGTAGACATGAGTAAGATTGCATGGGAAGATACTGGAGATGATATGAGAATAGGGTCCATGACCAATTTTATACCAGCGAATGGTCAAGACAGTAAGGCAAGTCTGCGTAAGAGACTTATGAGTAACCAAAGAGTTCAGAAAATAGAAACCTTGGGGTAAATCAAAGCCAAGGAAAGAGAATTTTCCAAGGAAAAATTGGTCAGCAATGTCAAGTGAAGCTGAGAGTTCAAGCAAAATAACAAAAACAAAACGTTCATTGAATTTAACAACATGGAGGCCCCTGTGGATCTCGGCTACAGTTGTTTTGGTGGAGTGATAGAAACTTTCTGAACACTCACTCACTCTTTAATCCTCTGTAGATGGATTTATGCTACTATTCAAAAATTATATTCATGTGGGTTAGCAATGGCCTACTGGTCAAAACTAATTCCCTATCTTCAGTATTATTTTTTCTTGAACTCTTCTTTTTGATGATGTTAATTTCCACTCTTCCACGGTTATTATTTCTGTTTAGTGCCATAGTTCACTTCTTACACTTCTTTCCTTGAGTAATTTCTGCTTCTTATCTAGGGTTTGCTTCTCTGTTTGGCTTTTTCTTCCACTCTTTATTCTCTTTATTTTGCTTTGTAGTTGCCAAGATACCTTGAAGACCATAATAATTGCCTAGAATAATACCGTCTCTGCTGGAAAAGCACATATAAGTGGCAGGGCATGCCACCTGACACTGATAATGCTCTGAACATTTTTATTTTACCCTCATTGTGTTGCTCATGTATAAATAATTTATGGTTGAAGCTGAAGCACGTAAGTTGTTTTAGTAAAAATTTTGATAATCTAGGAGTCTAACTTTAACAAGGTCTGGAGCATTCTAATGTACAAGATAATCTACAATTAGAACTACTGATTTAAGCGGAATTTTTCATTAGATTTTCAATCATATAATGACAATAAAGCTTGAAAACAGGAGAAATTTTTAATTTAAAGGGAATATGAACAGAAAGAGTAATATTGAGTTCCTATTTTTTTTTTTAATCTATAGAAGACATTGTGCAATCTATTCTGTTTTCTCATTTAATCTTTACAGCCTCTCCTTCAAGTAAGTTCTATTATCCTTATTTTGTTTTAGTTCAGGAAATTGAGACTGGTTAATCATTTTTACTGATGATATAAAACTAATAAATCGTAGAAACAGGATTCAAATCCAGGTTATTGAAACTTCTAATGACATGCTTTTCTCACTATTATGCCCAGTAATGTTTTTCAAAGTTGTACAATATCTCCAAAGACAAGTTAGCATAAATGATCACATTCAGAGCCTAATGCTTTATTCAAAAACTGAACTATAAAAGAACTTCCTTGGATCATAACTGTTCATTATTTTGTTTTGTTATATTTGAAAAGAAAAGGCATGTTTTCCTTTCAAGGGCACTGCTATCCATGGGGTTCATTGAGTTTTAAATAAAATAAAGTCATGCATTAAACTTTAACTATAAAGTCATCAGTGCAAATGATTCTATAAATAACCTTCTCTAGTCACCAAACTCTAAACATAGTTTTTAACCTTTCAATTTCAAAATGATAGACTCTCCAAAGACAAACCCTTCAGTTGCATTCATTATAATAGCTGGTACATTCATAAAAAAAAAAAAATCATAGTGACTAATAATACCGTCTTTTAATACACAGCACATAAAAAGAAGGAGCCCTGGTGGCACAGTAGTTAAGAGCTACAGCGAGCTATGGCTGCTAACCAAAAGGTCGGCAGTTTGAATCCACCAGCTACTCCTTGGAAGCCCTATGGGGCAGTTCTACTCTGTCCTATACGGTGGAATCCTCTGTCCCGCAATGGGTTTTTTTTGGTTTCATAAAATAAATGCTTCTAATGTCAAATTTCCTTATTTCAAGATGCTTTTGTTACATCAAGATTTAATACAACCGTAAATCGTTATTATTATGTGAACAACTATTTCTAAAAATCAGATATCTTACAAAAACATGACAAATTCAACTTATCCCTTGAGTAAGGAGGAAAAAAAAAAAAAAAAAAGACGAAACATGTCCTAAAAATGTATGATTATTTTCAAGTTCACTTAGATCACAATATTGAGTTGATTTTTTTTTTCTTTCTGTAATAAGTTTTAAAATTGTGTTTAAAGCAAAATCCCGTTGCCTTGGAGTCCATTCGTATTCATAGAGTGGAACTGCCCCATCGGGTTTCCAAGGAATGGCTATTGAACTCCAACTGCTGACCTTTTGGTTGCACCCAAGCTCTAAACCACTGCGCCACCATTTTACCTTAGAAAACAAAACAAAAGAGACTGATATGATTGCATTTCTTTGTAAAAGACAGTACGTGCATATTTGGACTTTTTGATTATTCTGAGGGGCTCTTGCCTTTGCTTCAAAACTTTGGTGATTCCAGACTTAGGAAGTTTCATGGTAACAGTATGTATTTAGATTTATCATATTTGATGAAAAATAACTGTCTTCTGAACTTAACAAATGCAGGATTTAAAGTAGAAGTCCATCTATTTAGTTTAAAACTTAAAATAGTAGACTAAATACTGAATTTAGTAACAATGCTCCCATAAATAAGATCTAGGTGACATTCCTGACACTAACAACTTTTAATAGCAATGGATCATTTAATTGTTTTTGTCATTGGGATTTTGAATAATTTACAGTTTTTTGATCAGAAAACACAAGTAGTTGCCTAACAATGTATAAAAAATGCTGTTTCCTTAGTGATGAACAATAATCATGTGTTCAAAGCACATTGTAAACTATTAGGAAAGTTTTAAAAATACACTTAGTTTCTATTTTTGCCATTTCAAAGTGGAACTATGTCTTTCAGGTTAAGAAGTGATTTTACATTTTAGGTCTACTACAATTTATGACTTCCCCCACCTCATTGTTTTGCTTTTCTGTTCCCCAGTTGCTTTAAGGAATGTGAATCTCAGAGAGTTACATTTATTTTGAAATAAAAATATAGTTCAAAACAAGTCCTGTTGCCATTGGGTATTTTCTAAAGGTGTCTGTATTTTTCTAAGACGCCGTGATTTATTTACACATTCCCTCTCTGTAAGCCTCTCTGTTTTATCATAATAAAACCATCAACTAAAGGATCTGATCTATGGAGCAATATTGATATAATACTAAGAGAACAAACCCAATACTTGTTTGTTAAGAGAGTTCCCAAAGATTATTCCCATGTAAAAATATAATGCTTAATAGCAATTACCGCTATGTGCTTGAAACTTAGAAAATATTCATGGGAGATTAAAATAATACAGATTTGGTTTTCTGTTTTTAATATTTACATCAGTCTGAGAGAAACTAGCAATTTCTTTTGTATGTGTTGGTGATCTTAAAAAATAACCTGGCTTGCTACCTAATGCTGAACGTAATTATTTTCTTATGGAATTGGCTTCTTAAAGCATCCAGACCATTCTCACTTACCCCGATATTTGAATTTTATTTTCTAAATTGAAGAAGTTATCCTAGACCTATTTCACTCTCAAATGTAAATCAGATATACCTAATTACATATATATATATATATATGTTTGTCTATATTCAAGACCTGAGTGGTTACTTATTTCTATCCTAAACCAGAAAATAATATCATGGCCATTCATTTTAATGTGGAGAACGTAAAAAGGAATATTTCTTTGTAGAGTTACTTCTTTATAAATATAATTTTGGGCCCATCCAACTTAAATAGTTATTCTTTTTATTATGTTGCATAACACTACCCAGCATGACTGTTGCTGAATAAACTAATATCTTTTCCATTGTGCTATTTGCACGAACTCATTCGAAGATCAAAGACTAGGTGCTCAGTGAAGGGGGCAGGAAAAATATAAATTCATCATTATGAACATGAAATGTAGCTGAAATGTGGAAACGTGAGAGCTTTTTGAAAAACAAAACAAAACAAAGCTTTGTTCGGAATGTGCAAACTTCTAAATAGCCTTGGTAAAATATAAACAAGGAGAAGTTGAAAATAAATTTAACATGTAGAAGCACCTAACACATGTATCTGGAATATAGTAGGAACTCAATAAAAGTTTGTTGAATTAATTGAAAGAGAGAAATACTTATATGTATTTTAAATATAGAGTAATTTGATATAGTTTTAATCTGTTTGCATTTTTAGGGCTTCAGTAAAGAGGATTTCCTTCATTTAACTTACTTTAATTGATTTTTCATCATGGAAGTGATTACCTGGGTGTCAATTCTGAATCATGCTATGCTTAATTTTTGAAAAATCAACTAGCTTTGGCAAATGCATGAATCTAGCAAAAAAAAAAAAAAAAACCTATTTTCTTTAGACATGTATCTAAATACTGTAAGATTTTCTATTGCTAATTTAAAATTAGACATTTAAAAAACAGCTTTAGAATACTGTTATAGCATTTCTTTGTCATATAATCCTCAAAAATATAGTTCAAATTATTAGTTAAGACAATATTCAGAACAGCTGATTGACACTGAAATATGTTCTAATTACACTGACCTGAAATGTAAACGTTTTCCACGTTGAATTGTGTCCCAAAGTAGATTTTTTTTCTGTTCTTTTTTGCTTTGTTTGTTTGCTTGTTTTGGTATTCTCATGTACATTCTCCCACTTGATTCAGTAAAAGGTGATAATTCATTATATTGTGTGCTAAGAAACATGAGTAACTAACAGTGATAACAAAGAAATATAAAAAGCTTTATAGCTTATAAAGTGCTTTGTAAAAACAAGAAAACAGCAGAGAGGCTTTCCCAAGCATTATCTAATTTAGCCTTCAATCATTGGTAGTGGTTAAGAGCTTAGCTGCTAACCAAAAGGTCGGCAGTTCAAATCCACAAACCACTCCTTGGAAAAACCCCACGTGGCAGTTCTACTCTGTCCTATAGGTTCACTATGAGTCAGAATCAACTTGGTGGTAATGGGTTTGGTATACTAGATTACTGGAGCCAGATCCTAATGGCCCGCAAGAGACAATCACTAAATTTCCAGAAACATTGCAAGTTGGGTTGTTGAACACAATCATTACTAAAAATATAAAAATTAGCATTAAACGAATTATACTAAAAACTAAAGGCAATAAGTACCCCCAAATCCATCAATTCCTAATTATTTTACAAGATTTTACTAATATATTTGCTTTTGAGATTTTAAGCAGTTATGAAGTCTGTATGGTAGAAGCAATATATAGAATAGAATAATATAATATGAAATGCTATATTATATAGTAATTTGGGAATACACAACTCTTTGCAACTCTGTGTTGGTACTGTGAAAATGGCAATGGTGGCAGGATTTATACCAAGGATATCAGCAAATGCTATAAATCAAATAGGTGTACATATTTCATGACAGACTACAAACCTCATGGATTACTCAAAGATATAAAATACTTTAAAAAGTGTAAATTAATTGCTTTGCCCAAGCCATTCATTTTATAAGTGTTAGAACACAAATGTTCTACCTAACTCTATTTTTTTTTTTTTCCAGTGACGCTTTATTGCCTAGCAAAATACTAACATCATCAGAATGGCCAACCTTATTTAGCTTTTGCTAGTTGCCAGTTTCCCATATAAGTGCTAAATATGCCTTATCTTAATTTTCACAGAGTAGGTATAACCATATTTCTACTTTGCAAGAGAATAAAACGTGGCTTTTAAAATTTATTTGCCTTTTCTAGAGCACTGGGTTCTGGTTGGGTTAGAGTCAGGATTTGAACTCAGACCTCTCTGTTTTTCAAATAAACTTCAAATTGAGTGAGGAAGCTATACACACAGGAAGAAACTTTCTAGTTTACTGGGACCAAACCTGATAGTCTACTTTCCTTTTGACTTTAATACTTACCTATTTTTAAAAAATATTTTAAAGTTCTAGAAATTTATCTATTCTTTTTGCTTCTTTTTATAGTGATAGAAAAATGCTTCCTGTCACCCACCACTCTGTAAGGACAAAGATCTCTTCTTAGGATTTTCTAAGAGAGGAGTCTTATTTCAGGGAGCATTTTCAGGTGACAAAATATTTTTATATAGAAGATATTTTAGCTCCTTTCAAAGCTATTTAAAGTAGTAGCATTAAATATCAAGTTTCAATAATAAGAATGACTAAAATGTGAAATGATTGATATTGTTATTAAAGAAATAGCATACTTAACAGGACAGTCAAGGGGTTGTAAAAGAGAGACATTTAGGGAAATGAGGGTGATAAAATGCAGTGAAAGAAGGAGCCCTAAATATCATAAACTAAATTAGCTTTTGCAAGGAAAAAAATAGAAAGGGAATTAAAAGAAGCTCTGTCTGGTAAAAGCAAAGAACTGAACATAGTGTCATTATACTTTCCAAAATGGCTCCCATCCAATGAAGATGTTACCATTTTAGATTAGCATATTATTTTCTAAATTGCATATAAATTTGTCTCTATATGAGCTGTATTCAAATATTTTCCGAGGATAGATATTTACTCTTGTTGTTACCAAATTCCTTGCCTTTTATTTTATTTTATTTTTACACCAAGTCACGTCATAGAAAAATTTGCCTTTAAAGATAACTTAAATATCCCAAATTAACAATTTTTATTCAACTGATAGCCAGTGTTTGAAAGTGACAGGATAATTATCTGATGGAATATGTATTTTGCCTATTGATATCACTTTATATTCTGAGTCCATATAATTTTTACAGTTACAATTCAAATTACAGACTTCTGACTTTTCTATTCATTAAATAATTGTTTTATTCAGGGAATCATTAAAAGAAAAATATGTTGTTGATTTTTTACCCCAAAGCTGATAAGAAAAGTCTTCATAAATGAGCTGAGAAATCTCTATAAATGTTTCATTTTAACCAAGACTGTACTAAAAATGGTTTTTAGAATAATATGGAATACTCAAAACATTCAGAAAGTTATTAATACTAAAAGAGAAACAAGTTGTCCTTTTATAACATGTACATCTGACTTACGTGCAACCCGTAGTTATGAACCAACCTGTCGAGCCTGCTATATTAAAACTTCAAGGTTCATACAGTGGTTTGTAATAATAAACAGATGCTACTTTGTGGCATGCATCAAAACTTTATTATTATTACTGTATTATTACGTTAAAGATGTTTTCGTGTATCTGGAAAAGTTTCTTTAATTTTTGTATGCATAGAAAAATTAAAAAAAAAACAAACCCATTGCCGCCAAGTCG
This sequence comes from Elephas maximus indicus, assembly GCF_024166365.1. Lineage (NCBI taxonomy): Eukaryota > Metazoa > Chordata > Mammalia > Proboscidea > Elephantidae > Elephas > Elephas maximus. Next base: position 11,799,722 of record NC_064841.1, on the reverse strand, counting down.
ATTCAGACTCATAGTGACCCTATAGGACAGAGTAGAACTGCCCCATAGGGTTTTCAAGAAGCGGGTGGTGAATTCAAACTGCTGACCTTTTGATTAGCAGCCTGAGCTCTTAACCACTTCATCACCAGGTCTCCATGCATAGAGAGGTAGGCTGTATACTCTATACTAAGGGAAATGTTTGACTCACTGACCTTAGACATGAACCATACCTGTTCTGACGTATGTACTAATTCAACTTAAAAGATATATTTAGGAACGGAACTGGTTCCTAAACCTGGAACTGCCCGCATTGCAATTTTGTAACAAAAATGAATGATATTGATACTTGAAGCTCAAGAAGAAACAGTTAAATAAAATCCATTTCTCTTCTATTCACAGATCAAACAATACATTCAGACACTACACTGAGAATGGAAAAAGCATACATCTATTCACGTTTCCTAGGCTAAGCCAAGCTGTTTTGTGTGTTTTTTAGATAGTACAAACCAAGGCAGAGTGATCGAGGCTCAGTCTTTTTAAGATGGAATATGATAAGAGGGAATATGATAGAGAACTGAAATTCTGAGTGTTTTTTTTTAAACATTCAAACATTGTGGTTTATATGAATCCATTTTAGTTTAGATCATTAAGTCTAAACATGGCAGATGATACATTCAGAATTAGAAATATTTCTTTGATTGCAAAGTTAACTTCATCAACATTTCCAGAGTTAAAATTTTGGTTTTTAAATTTTTCCCTAAAAACTTTAAAAAAGAAATAGTTAATGTTATGACTAAATCGTTCTTAAAGTATATCATCTCCTCATTAGGTTTATTATTTATATATGTTTTCGTGTGCAAGTCCACAATATGCTGGTTTTGTAAAACTGAAGACCTTATTACTATTGAAAATGGCAAGCTGTGAAGCAAATTCAAAGGACATGTTTTATTTTGACTTTACAATCATTATTTTTTCTCTTACATTACTTGCTGGTTTAAAAGCATTTGATGGTGGAAGTTATTTGTATAACTTAAAATATGAAAAATCAAGAATTATAACTTCAAGAACTAAAACATGACTTGTTAATTAGGGATTTTAATTACATCATAATACCCTACTCATTTTTCAATATTTTCACGGTATTGACAGAAATAATGTGTGTAGATGTCAAGAACTGATAAGAGAATATGTTGAGTGTCATCTTTTCAATGTATCTACTATCAGACCACTTCTCTTTATCTTTTTTTTTATCATTATAGAATTTATTTCCCTTATGCCACAATTTTTATTTTTTAATAAAAAAATTATTCACCTTTTAAAAACTGGTTCTATTGGGGTAAACTATTTTAATTTTAATTTATAGCTCAGTCAAACTGACTATTTGACTGAACTATAAATAGAATTTAGGCAAATATCATACAATTTTATACTCATAAATGGGAAGTAACACCTAAAAATATATTGAAAACTATTCAGTAGGGTAGATAAACAGAAGAGAGAGAGAGGAATCTATCATCTCATCAATCCAAAATTTTACTAAGCTGTTTTATGTGCCTTATTTGGCTCAAAACATTTCCTCAGAAGGAAATAATTGGGCTTCTTGATTCATTTGCAGACATATCTGAAGATGACCACACTTGATAAAGAATTACTGTATTCCTTAAGATGGAAGCAAATTTTGCCATATAGAAATAATCCACCAGGGCCAGCTGTTTGATAATGAATTTAGATATCATGCAATGGCTCTAAACAAGAATAGGAAGGATGGTTTAAGAATCCGGAAGCAGAAAGGAAGAGTAGAAGAGAAGGGAATAATATTCTCCTCTGCTTCTTTTGGTTTTAGTAACAACATATCAAATAAGTGAATTATTTACCAAAGATATGGTTTTTTAGTATAAAAACTTCATTTTCATTGGTGGGTTTCCATTGTTGTTGTTTTACTATTTCTTGAATGCAAAAGAGTAGTTAAAAATCTAGGATGATATATAAAAAAATCCAGGGTGATATATAAATAGCCTTGATAAATTAACTTTGTCTCACTTTGAACAACTATTTTGCCACTCATTTGTCAAAAGTCAAAAGACTACAGTACTTAGAAAACACAGCTGCCTGGATTCTTAATTTTTTTTTTTTTTTTTTTACAGTAAACCTTAGAGAGATCTGTATATTTGGTTGCATATTAATCTTACCATGAAACGCTTGTAATTTCCATTATTTTTTTAATAATAAAAATAGTTACTTTCAAAACACTAGATGTTTTTAGAAAATAGAAATCTTATTATGATTTTTTTAACCATATTTAAGAGCAGGAAGAGGCCTTAGAATTTATCTAATCCCATCCCTGTGTTTTCCAGGAGATGAAACTAAGGCCAGAGGAACTAAATAATTTACCCAAATTCCATAAGGAGTTAGAGGCATTTAGAGAATTTTTAGCCCACAAAATTTAGAAAAAGCATTGATACCTGCAGCATTCATTTTCTTCTCTCTTTAGAATCATTCTGAATTTTTGAAAAGCTACAAAAGATCTAGGTTAAAAAGGATGTTTTCTTCTTGAGGTTACAGTAGTAAGGCTTTACATAGAAAAATGTGTGTATTGTACCTTTGGAAGTCAATGGACTTCTTCAAGATGTTTTGCAGCCACCTTATCTATAGCTCTAAATACACATGACAAATACTGTTTTTTATTGGCTTATTTTGAAGCTTAATATACTTTTCACTAGAGATTTTTAAAACATTTTTTCAGATAATTCTATATCTAGAATAATATAAGAAATAAGAGGTTAAAATATAGAAAGGAAGTAAATATTCAGTATGTCCAATAATAGTTCAGTGCCTCAGAATCCTGCTTTAGCTATTCTAAAGGACTGTGTTTTGAAAAAAGAAAAATTATCTCAGAGCGACATGGTAAAACTTCATTGTATATTGTGATTCCCCTGTTGTAACCATCGCTGATGCCAACACATGTTTTACATAAATAGAGAAACACAAATTGAACTCAAAATGCCCCGAGAGTATTGTCCTTCATAACACCCTGGTGTCCCGTGTGTGGCTGAATGAATAACAAATGACCCAGCTATTAAGATACTAAACAAAAGTCATCTAGGCCCATGATATTGATGTAACAGCATCTCAAATACTGTATTTGTTTTCACTAGTTTTTGTAGAATAAATCTTTCTGCCTTAAAGAAAAAAGAATGAAGAAGAAAAACACACACACAGCTTTGTGGTGCTTTGCTCCAGGAATTTCTAAAATAGGGAATTCAGCCGTAGCTCTTTTGAGAAGTTGCCTGTTTGATATTACAACTCTGTGACTGTACGACTTCCAGTTTTGTTTGTTTTTTGTTGTTTGTTTTTACAATGTCCAGTTCTAGAGGTTGGCCTCTATACGTACGAGCTTCTTCACCATAAACTGCGAATTTACAACTAAAATGGAACGTGGAATCCACCCAATAGCATTTGTGACTCTACACCCAGACTTTTTTTCAGCATGATGAGCACCAGCTTTTCAGACTGATTTGTGGAAAGGCAGGAATTAAGGGATGTAAAACTTTAACGTATTAAGGAAAAAAAAAAATCAAAAGGAAGTTTATCATTTTCATTCTGAATGTGAATTCATGTCAAAATGCTGTGTACAGACAGGCTTGTGTGTTACATGAGAAGTTATGTTCACAAGGATATTGGAAAATGTCAAGACTGGTATTGCCCAGCTTCCGTTCAGATCTCACACATACTCAAATTATCGAGACTAGTAAATCGCAAATATTCTGCCATTGCCCAACATTTATAACTGTGCCTCTAAGCAGAAATATAGTGTGCCTCCCTACCATGAATATATTTTTATAAAATAGTATTTTAGATGGATCAGTATGACCAGATTCCCGAAGCCCCCAGGTTGCTTCGTCAATTTACACAGCGCAGGCAGATGTGAGGTAAGCGCCCCATCATTCCCGCGCATTTTATCTATTTTCCAATCACCCTCTAGGTTAGAAGTAGCACCCTAGTCTTAATATGATTTAATTATTACTTAGAACCCAGTTTCACTCTTAAGAAATATTTTTGTAAAGGGAAAATTTGTTTCCCCCAAATTAACACAGATATAAAATAGAAAGACTAAGGCGTAGAAAGGCCACGGGCTGCATTTTGCAGGGGCTAGGTTCTGGTTGAATGAGATCTGGGATGTGTGCCAAATTAATAGAAAAAAATCCTGTTCTTCCTCTCCAATAGCCACAATGCTCATTATTAAGAAAAGCATATGAACCACAGGATTTGATTTTAATAACCCCAATGTCTTCATTAATCTGTACGTTCCATTTAGCCTCATTATTGCCCAGATGCTGAATTAATGCAGTACCCGTTATGGTTGGACTTCCCTTGCAAATCCACCCTTCCCTCTTTTATCATTCATTCAAGGACCATCAGGTGTGCGCGCCATGTTTTTAAACAGGCCCGAGGCCCTCGATTGCTGTTTTCTTATCTCAGGTCTGGGAGGAGACTTGAGGCTTAGGGTATCCACAAAAAGGTGTGGGAAATGGAACGGCAGATTCTCATTCAAAACCGTAATTATTTTTTTCTGTCATTTTAATGCTTTCAGGTCAAGGAGGCCTCTCTGTCACCCGCAACTGAGATGATATTTCCTTGATGGTCTCGGGCCTCCTTCTAAATCAAGAGTGGTGATAGCCAACACTGCTTTGTATCTGCAGAACAAATAGTGGCCTTTGTCCAGCACAAGTCCCTAAACAAACTTAATCTCTCTAACACTGTGACAGATGACATTTAGATGTCCTTGTTACCCTTAAAATGAGTTTTATTGACAATCAGAGAACAAAAAGAAGGCCCAGATAAAGCCCAATGTTTTATAGGCTTGCTAACAACATCTCAGTGCAGACGGTGAGGGGAAAGCCTGAAGTTGCCCCCATTTTCCCCTGCTTTGCTATATCACCATGACAACAGATATAGAAATCACTTAGTGACTCCTAGAAAGAAAACACAGTGACACAGTACCCCTTGTATGGCGAATCAAACTAAAGCCTTCATTCAAATGGCTATTCAGCTTGGGCATTCATGTAGAGGCTAGGGTGGATTTTACACAGGTAACTACAAGAGAAAGGCCAGCAAGCACTCCAGCCATAGCATATGGCAAAGTCTCTGTCTAATTAATGCATCCTCCATAGAATTTATCCATTTTAAATTTGTTTTCTTTTACTTGAAACATCATTAATGTAAAGGGCAACATTAATCAACAGCGTGGAACTTAAAAGGGCATTGAAGAGTGATCTTTTCCCCTATGCCACAAGAATCTTTTCAAGTAGCTGTGTTAACTGCAGTGGATTCAAGACTCAGAGTTCTGACTCAGAAGGCAAATCTAGAGGGGCCTCTGCTGGCAAGTCTCTCTCTGTGCAGTTGTCAGCGTGAAACCGTCCTGGAAAAGCAAGCAGGAGGATGACATTCAGCTTTTATTGGCGAGTTGCACCCAAGACGGATCACTGGCGAACACGGTGCACAAAACATTGAGTAATTGCATTGCCATTTTTGAAGTTGTCACGTCTGACGGCATTTTTTAGGTAATAAAAGGATCAGAAAGCTCTAATGTATGAGCTCCTTGAATACTTTGAGAGATTTTAAGATTATTCAGCAAGGAAGTAACAGGTAATCATTTTTTTTCCCCCTTTGTACCTAAGTCTCCCATGCAAGTTTAAGACTTAAAATCATATTAATAAGACATCGCATTTCCTGACATTGTATATGGGGTTGGGGCATGGGACTTGATGTACACACACACACATCTCCCTCAACTAGCAAGAAAACAAAATCTTTAGATAAAGCTACCAGATCCAAAAATCACTTTTTGATTAATAGGAAAACAAAAGTTCACTGCCAACATTTCCTAGTTATAAGTCCAACTATAACCCTTTCAAGCAAGACTGAACATGAAAATTCATTGTTATCATTGTAGCATTCTTTTTAAATCAAATTAAGCCAAAAATTGTCTCATGGCTTCTTAAAGTGACTTTGCAGGAAAAAGAAAAAGCAGATTTTATTTTTGTACCAGTTGAAAAATTATTTAATATTTCCTACGTGGAGGACCTTTATGATCCGTTTCTGCTTAAGGGAAGCTTTTTTTTTTTAATCTTTTGAAATGAATTGATTCTACAAGTGTCATTGTTCAAGTGTGGAATAGTAAGGCGAGACTACATTTAACTTTGAAGTTTTTCAAAAGGCAAGAGCGTAACTCTTCTGTTTTCTGACACTTATATTTTTTATTCAACATTCTTTGAGATCTGCTCATACCCAGATATTATTTAAATTGACTTTTAGTTTATTACGTCTTTCCAAATTCCCATGAGTTATTTTTTGTTGGCATGACTGGTATCTTTTCCCCTAGGATCCCTCCCCAGAATATTTTCAGTAGGATCGTTTCTCATTTCGAAATGTTTCATGTTTATTTGAGATAAAATTTTAGTAAAGCAATTTTTCATAGGGTTTATAGGTTGGTTTGGTTAGCATAGCTCAGTAAATTACCTTCTGGATTACACAGGTAATGCAAGAGCTTCTTTCTGTGAGATGTCTTGGGATCACTACCTTATAGTCCCAATAGTGACACCTACTGGTAGAAAGAGAACCAAAATAGTTTTAGTTTTCCTTCTGCTGTTGTTTTGGAGAATGTTAGCAGGCACTCTGTCGTTGTTAATGTACCTTATTTACAATTAATATTTCATGTCTTTTAAACAGAGAAGTCAACATTCTCAACACTTTATAAGTGAGGGTAAAAACACAAAACAGTGGAATGCAAATATTTAATTATGGAAAAGAAAAAAATTCTTAGCATAGGAATGTGGTCTAAATTAACAGCAAATAGATATGTAGTTACAATCTTTTGGGTTCTGATACAGCATAGAAAATAAGAAGCCAAAATTTAGCAGTAATCTTTCTGAAAGTGCCATATTTCACCATGAGAACTGATGGATAGACTATCAAAATGCTTAATAAAAATACTTAACATTTCTCTAAAGTTTCTACAGAGGTTTATTAAATGTTTTGTTTTTAAGAAAGGGCAAAATTGATTCAGTGGCCAAAACAAGAATATATACTTCATAGTAAGCCAACTGTCCACATTCTGTGTGGTCTTTATGCTGATTTATCTGGCAATAGTCTTCCAGACATAGATGTATCGCATAAAATAAAGGAACATTGGAATGGCATTGGGAAGTCATAATTTCTCAACTGAGCTAGAAGCACATGGTCCACAGAACATTGGGTACAATGGGGACAGACTCCGTATGTCAAAGTATGGATACAGGGTACAATAAGAGCATTGACAACAAACACAGCTACTGAGAAGAGGTATGGTCTTCACTTCTCCTGGAGGCTTCAGGGAATCTCCCCTCTAAATCCTATTTGTTTTTAATTTACAATATTATCATATAACAACACATCAGAGAATTTCCAGTTTTTGAGGAATCACATGAAGACTTTTATAAGAAACGGCCTCAGATAATTATCTGAAGACCCATGTGACACCTGTATGAAGTATTTTTTGGATCGATGAACACTTCACTTGTTAAATTACAAAGCATAGTATCAATCATTTTGGAGTTCTACAGTCAAGCGAGATAAAATGGTTAGAAAGAAATTCGCTTCAATTCTGGTCGCACTGGAGTGGCTATGACAATGCAAATTGTGACTGATACTTCTTTCAGAAACTCTGGGTCTTTATTGATATTTCAGTGTACAAAGGAAATATGGCTATTGGGACCCCAAAAAGATGGTTTTGCCTTGGGGATTGTGATCAGGCATATGGCAAGCCAGTGAATCATTTAATCCATGATACACATTTATGACCACTTTTGTGATATCACTGTGAGCGGACTTGTGAAAATGTCTCACAAATTATTTGGTAGACAGTTGTATTGTGTCTTTGAAACCATCTTTGGCTCTGCTGTGTGCCTTTGTTTGTACAATTTGGGGACATGCTTCAAAATGTCATCCAGATTAGAAGCATGCAGAGAACGGAGTATTGCTTCTGTATCAATATCAGAAGCAAACTACTTTCATTTCATTAAATCATTTATCTGCCAACTGGCACCTGGTTAAAAAAAAAAAAAAAATCACGAAATTCCATCTTTGTATTTCTTCCAAGAGACATTTTATATGTTGTAATTTATTATCTAAGAAAAAGTCTCCGAGACTTATTCATGATAATGAATATGGGGAAACAAATGACTTTTTAAAATTACATAAATCACATCCCCCCAAAATAACAAAAGCACAACGACTTTACAAAATCATTTGGCCAACACTCTGGCAATTAAGTTGGAATACAATGTGTGCAGGGTGAAAACAAGAGCCGAAATAACAACAAAATAGCCACAAAGATTAGGAAAGTTTTGGTTTGGGTTTCCCTGAGTACCTGAACAAGCAATTCAGTGGATCTTTAAACACAACCATAAAGACCCTGTTTGGCTTTTAGAGAGTTCATCCAGAGATTGCACAAGGGATTTGCACAGAAGAAAGCTTCACAAAACCCAAGAACTGTCAGAGGGAAGTGATATCCAGGAGGACAGGGCAGGCCAAGCATCTCTTCAACAGCAAAGCCACACAAGAGAGCCAGAGGCAGGGCTGCGGCTGCCAACACAACTGCCTACCACGTCTGCCAAGGAGCCAGAAGCCGCTTGTGGGAAAATACCACTTACCCTTAGCATCTGGGGCCTGTGATTGTTATCCAAAGAGACAGAGTGGTAAGATACAGTGGGATAAACAGCATCCCATTAAACACACACACATACACAGAGGACATTCTCTGTGTGTACAGAGAGAGAGAGAAGCCACACAGGGTCTATAATTAGCCCTTCTGCAATTGGAATTCTTTTAAAAGAGGTTTACTCTTAGTTCTATATTCATACTTCCTAATAAGATGAGCTTTAGTGGTTACTTTTCACCAATAGCTTTGGTCTGTGAAAGCCAGGATTTTAGTTGTATTTGTGGATTGGCATATGTGTAGAGTCCAACTATGAAATTTTATTCCTTTGGAATAGCTGGTTGTAGCTGGCTGATAGAATTATTTAAAAATTGAATCTGGGTCATGGTACACAAATTAAAATACACTTGGATGTTAAACTTTTTTTTTTTGGTATGGTATTATTTTTAAGAAGCCAAGTTTCAAAATGTATGCACATAAAATAATTGATAAATTCTTATTTGACACGACCAATTCCACATATAAAATGTAATATGTATGTATAATTATGTAATATACATAAAACTGGCTTATAGGTAATGTTACATGTTGTTACATATATAAAGTTACATATATGTGTGTGTGTGTATGTACATGTATATATGTATTTTTTTAAGTGTGGTGAAGTTCCTTCTAAAGTATACACTTTGAATTTACATCTGAAAGAGTATTTTTGAAGTTTCCAAATGGGACATGTGATCATATCGGTTCACTCTGTATTGAAATATGGGGACGGGGTGGGGGAAGGGAATCTAGAGAATTTAAAGATTGGAGACACCTTGTGGTTAGCGAAAAGGCCTTAAATTTTTAGCAATATGTGCATTCTTTTTTGAAGAATTTGATCGAGTGCTGATATTATAGACAGCAAGCAATAACCTTTTGTTTTTGAGCTCTCACTAAAATGGTAGGAAAAGTCTTTTTCATTTTAAATATCCTGCCCTGATAGCCAAGAGATGAGAAGGGTGTCTTAAGCATCAATGGCAACACACTGTACCAAAAAAGAATTGTTACATTGTGGTTTGCTGAAAAAAAAAAAAGTACGGGCATTTATTTTCAATATAGTTTTTCATATTTAAATTTGTAACAAGTTGATTCTATGATACAGGTTGATGAAGAACATTTAGAAATAACAATCCTACTTACCGATGCAGAGAATTTATTATTAAGACTTTTTACTTTGCACGAATGAAGTTCAAATTTTGGTGGCCTTTGGGTAGCTATAAAAATATGTATTTCAAGGCCATAATATCCAGTTGCTTATTATGTATATTATGTGAAATAATGCATATGGGTCAGTGTAGGGTATAATAAACATAAAAACACATATAATTACTTGTAAACATATTCCACAAGTGCATAAACTACATTATATGGGCATTTGATTTTTGTTTGTATAGATAGCAAAGTAATTATGGAATGTCTGTCATCTAATGTTAACATAGAATCCATAACCAAGAAGATGAAATCTTGTGGAAATACAAAAACCATACAGGAAGCAAACCATTGGTGTGTTTTTAATTGTTTATTTTTGTTGCTTTTCATTACGTACACACAAAAGGAAATTTAATTCTGATAGAGTCTTTTGATGAATAGATTATTTCTTTTTTACTACCAGGTAATTCTGAAAATCATTCAGATTTAGACCTGAATTTACAGCATTTATATGCAAACTAGAAAACCATAATGAAAAATGTTTCTTAGTTTTATAATGTGTATCTGTTTAGTGGCAGAAAAGACTGTGAATTCAAAACAAGCCTCAGTTATGGGAATGAGGGAGAAGTTATGTGGAGATATAATAGACATGAAATATTTTATTTCACTTAAACATTTCAAATGTTTAACTGAAACATGTAGTGCTCCAATTTTTGTAAATTTGTAAAATAAAGTAGGAATGAATGCTAAAGATGAAGAATTTATGAAAAAAAAACAACTTTTTTTTTGTCTTCTGTGTTGTTTCATTTTCCATAAAGGAAACAAATAAGCACGAAAAGAAGTTCAAAAAATAAGACCTACTTTCTCTACGGCACTTAAATCATTAGACTCGACAACTATCGCCTTAGAAAGCAAGAATTGCATTTTGATTTTATGGCAAAATTACTTCTACACATTTGGTATTTTTGTGGTTTCTTTTCCTTGAAGTTTGTGTTTGTTTGCTATCCTCATTGACTTTTTTCTTTTTTTTCCTCCTTGTGTTTCTGATCGCTGTGATTTGCTTTGAAGAGTTTCATTTTCCATTCTAGTAATTAAATTTATACCATGCCTTGAAAAACATACATATATTTTAAAGTTCAGCTGGTTTCTTAACCTGCCCATTTTACCAGGTATTCTTTAATGTCGCATAATATGTGCCTAGGAGGTCGGGTTACACAGAAAAGCATTACCTCGAAATTTTCGTGTATTAAAATTACTGAATTTCAACTTACTATAATTGGCTGTGGCAGAGCCATTTAACCCTTGATGATCTTAATATTTTAAATTGTGGAAAGGGGGTTCACACTCATTTCCTGAAGCCAGCACCATTTACATCCTTAACTAAATACATAGAGGTCGTTTCCAGGGATTGTTTTTTTTCCCCCTCTGTCAGCTGAAGCTTCAGCGGACGAGCAAGCCTCCCATTCTCTGTGTTCATCTTGCATTCTTTACAACTGTCCAAATTGTATTAGAATTTGCTTATAATGATGTTATATGATGTCCTTGTTGTGATACCTGCATTTGTGGAGAATTTAATATTGATTTACTGTGTATTTTGCCCACCTTTGAGCAGCCTGGATAGCAATTACAGCTGTTGGTGGGATCTATTTTGTCTTTTCATAATTGTCACTTCTTGTTCTACTTAAGATTAAAATATGAAAATTGTACCACGTGCATATCAACAGTGCATTAGCCAAGTTATCGGCAGTATCCGTGAAGAACCATCATTCTAACGGTGGTTCTTTACTTGGCTCTTCATTTTATTTATGAAAACTGCGTGCTGCAGTATCAACTTGAACAAGGAAGACATTCCAAGGTGAGCTTCCCAGACATCTGGATCATGACTGTCTCCCTAAGAAATGGCTGGGGCTTTCCCAGTACTTGCCTGCCTTTGCCAAAAGCTTTCTGCCCCTCAGATTGGGGTAGCTGACAAGCCGTGCTGCTTTGTTATTTTGCAACTGTTACTTCAAAGAGCCTTTCCACTTTCTGAGCTCTCTCTACAACTCTCATTCTAATCCATATGCCATAAAGAATATGATATGAATATGATATTTTTCAAGGAAGCTCTTTTTTTTTTAAACAGCTGACTTGGAATGAGCTTTTCCTAATCACAAATAAGTCTACCAGGTCAAGATTTCTTCAAAGCATTTGTTAAGAGCTGTTTCAAAATTCAGAAATGTCTCATTTGAAGACCAAAGACACTTATGTGGGGGGAAACGACACTGCTGGGCACCTCTTAGGAAACTGATCAAACAGAAGCTATAAAAATAATTTTTTAAATGGTGGGGCAAGGAAATGCTTTTTTTTTGGCAACTAATTTGGGATTTTTTTCTCGTCAGTTTATATAAAACACACAGCTGAAATAACTGAAGCATTTTTTGATTCTATCTTGACAAACCTTGAACTGCCCAAGAAGGATTTTATTTGTGTTGTACAATGGAAATAAATATTCTACTTCCAGATGAAACTGAATAAATGCCTTATTTGAATGCCTTCCCCCAAAACACACACATACACATGCATACACACACATGCACACACACACACACACATGCATACACACATGCATACTTCCCCACCAGCCGACTAAATCCAGCAAGTTCCTGGAAGGTGTTTATTTTAAGAATCACTATTGTTCTATTTTACCACATCTGTTTGGAGACTTTTTAAAAATGAGTATGTTCAAGAAAATAAGTACATCTGCAATCTCTAGCAGAGGCTCCTCCTTCCGAGACTGTGTAGGGCATTTGTGGGTGTTGTTATTGTCGTTGTTGCAATCTAGCTAATAAAGGCTTTCTCTTACACAAGAGAATTTTGACAGGGTTGACTCCAGACAGCTTTCCAGCTGAGGTCTGGGGCCTTGCTGAACCTTCAAAATTTTCCCATTTGAGCTGCATCAAAGTGAAGGAAATTCAAGGATCACTAACGTCTCAGATGGTAGCACTTGCCCTAACAACGAAGGTTCAGGAATTCTTTGGAGCAGGCTGAGGTCATTTTTCTCCCCTTTTCTCCTAATGCTTTTCTCTATTAATCAGAGCTCAGAGCTCAGATTGGTCTTCAACTTCCTCCCAATCCTTGCTAAGCCTGTCATTTCTAGCTATTATTTACTTTAATGGACTTTGGCTGATCCCTTATGAAGCTTTGGATCTGAGAATAATAAGGCTGGAGAGTAACGGGCATAGACATGGGTGTGGGTTTGCCTGCAGATTAACCGAGGCAGATGGGCTTTATGGCGGTTTCCTGTGTACTGAGTGTTGATTGAGAGGGTATAATGAGAGAGGTGGTGTCTACACAATGGTCACAGCCACTTCATTGCACTTTGCGTCTAAACAACCCCATTTTTCTAAATCTTTGGCTTGTGAAATTTTAGGAAGTCAGAGCACAAGAACAAGTACAAAAACAACTGTAAATAACCATGAATGTTAATCCAACACTAATTGGCCCCTTCTTTCAATATGAGTCCATTTTGCTCAGTTTTTTAAAATTCTGGGTAAATTAATGCCAAAGATGGTTAAACACAATGTTCTTGGTTTGGGATGAAATGGTGAGCAACATGCATTTGCTCTGTGTGTGTGTGCGTGTGTGTGTTGCTGTTGTTGTTTGCTCAGAGTTTTTGCTTTAGCTTTTTGCTAAATATATGCTCTATTCTGTTATTACCACAGACAACAAATGCTTCAGTTGTAATTATTTTCATGTGCTTTGGGAGTTATGTTGGGGATATTTTTTTCTCTCTGAATTAAATTATCTATCAACGAGAGAATCTAATAAAAGGGTAACATCAGGCCAATTGTTTTCTCTCTAGCATACTGAATCAAAGATTTAATATCTTTATTTCCTTGCTTTTGATGCAAGTGTCTGCTCAGTTGCAACTGGCCGGGCATTTAGAACATTTTTGTTATAGGTGCTATCTAAAGGTCTTTTACACATTCCTCATTTTTAAGATTTTACTTAATTCCTCCCTTTCACCACTGGACTGAATCACAGCTATTGATTCCTTTCTTCCTTTGGGGCTTTACCCATCTGTCTTAACTCTTTCATCCTACACCCCTTGGTTTCAGAGGGGTGTTCTGAAAATGAACCGCCAAAACCTGGAGGAGACTGTAGGTCAAGTTTGTGTACAAGAGTTTAAATTTTTAGTGACAGTCCACTCTCACAGCCGCCTGAAAGTTTCCACACAGCGCTGCACAAGCGAGCACCACCAATTATCCTCCTCCTTTGAAAACCATTATCAAGTTTTTCAAAACTTCTTTCATTTCACTGTTGTCATTCAGTGAAAAGGAAACTAACCACCATGTCAAGACAACTCGGCTGCCTAGCAACGCAGGCCACATTTTAATTCGGACTTGCTTCTGGTCTTGGCTGATAGAAAGTGACTATGTTAAGCCAGTCACAGGAGTTGTTTGTCACTTCTGAAATGCAAACAAAACTATATTGTGTTCCAAAGTATTGGGTGTGATTGATGTAAAGATTTACAGTAACATCATTCATTTTCCCTTGTGTTTTAGTAGGATTGATGTCATATCTTTTCATGCTTTATTAAATGCTTTAAAAGAGCTCAAAAACATGACGCTTTTTGTCCTTTAAAGAGTCTAAAGAGGGTTTTTTTTTTTCCAGTGAACTAGACTCCAACAACTTGTGAAATTTAATGAATCTATTCAACCAGTGTCAGCCGCATCAATAAATAATTTAATAAGAAACCATCATCCATGAAGGAGAATGCAATTCAAACAATTGGAGAGGAACAGACCAGACCAAGGTCAACATTATGGGGTGGGGGGAGGAGAAGTTATCCTTTTAAGTCATGAGCTTTGGAGTTTGATGTATCAAATTTTCCCACAGCACTGTGTTCTTGGCTTTTGGTATGGAAAGCTGCAGGTTGCTACTGGTGCAATTTTAATTGTAAATCTATCCAGGCACCTTTTAAAGTGTAGCATATTTTAAAAACCCCAAATTCATGTAAAAGTGTTATTCATCTTGAGAAATCATAGCTGTGCTAAAAACTAATTCTGCTGCAACTGACTGGTAGTCAATTAATGAAGTAGAAAGGCATTGCTATTATATTTCAAATGCTGTCTAGCACAAACTGATATTTCTATTATTTTATGTCAACATATAGTTGAACTTCATTTATTATATACATTAAAATATGCCAACTTGTCCAATTTGAATATATATGGTCTAGAAAAAGCTGACATTCTTCAAAATAATATAAGATCTTTTATAAAGGATAAATCACAAACATTAATTATAAATTTTTATGATGTTTTAATATTCTTAGTAATGCAATAATAAAATCATTTAAACAAAATTTTTATAAAAACTATAGCATTGAAAGGTCAGAGTCACACACACAAATACTAAGATAGATGTCAGCATTATGGAAACAGCGTACTTTTTTTTTTCTTTTTAGTTCTGATCTGCTTTTCTGTAAAATCTTAACTCAAATGCTGAAATGCAATCTAGTTAAGAAAGACAAAAGGACTTTTTAAAAAAACTTTTAAAAAATGGCTTAAGACATCATTCGAAAGAATTTTAAAAGAATTAATTCTGTAGCGTGATTATGTCCAACTAGCCTCTATCTATATTGAATATAAACTCCAAAGACATAAGTTTTAATTGATAAAGGAGTGATTTAGGTTTTGTTTAAAAAGAAAATCTTTGAAATGATTATCTTATCATAGCACCATGATACACTGAAATACACCTGACCTTAGTCAGTATTTCTAGGAGAGAGCCCCACCTTTCTACTCATCAAACAAGGGCAAATTACTTACCCTCCTGGAGCCTCAGTTTCTTCATCTACAAATGAGGAGTCTAATGTATTTTTCATAGCTATTGGAGTGGTGAATGAGTGTGTGGCTCACTGAAGGGCTCAACATTAAGTAGGAATAGTAGCAGCAATAGAACGTGTTGCTTAAAAGCCCAGACTCAGGAATTAGTCTGCCTGGATTTAAATTTTACTTATTAGCTACGAGACCTTCAGAAATGGCCTGCATTTTCTGACAATCAGTAAATTCATTGCATAAAATGAGGCTGCTAGTAGTACCTATATCTTAAGATATTCGTGGGCATTGAACAAAATATTGCATATAAAGCAATGAAAACTTCCCATTATGGTTAAGTGCTCCATAAACAAATGTTAGTTATTAGTGTTCTAGTTAGCGTGGTTAATGTCCTCTCTCCTCAAATATTAAAACAAAAATAACTATTTGACTCCTTCTATTTTTTGGTGATAAAATGAAAGGATTTGTTTCCAGATTGGTATAAATAGACTACTTAAGCTAACAAGGTCCATTCCATAGCAGAAGGAATGGGAAGATAAAAGAAAGGTTTTTTGTTTTTTTTTTTTTAAACATATTGATTATCTATCTGTCAACATGAGCTAGAAGAAAGCATCATTGTAGCATGTCCTTGCAATCCTCTTAGTATTCTAGCCCCAAATCAAAGGTGTTTTTTCAGCTATCGAAGTCTAAATTATTTTATCCAACCAATCACCAGGTGGTACCAGTAAGAGCAGGAGGCAACAGTAGGCACAAAATCTGACATTTTGAAGCACAACCTTGGTTTTCTTAAATTTCTAACTGAAGAGCATACTCACAAGCCAAATGCCACCTGGGGACATATTTTGTTTATCTTACATAGATTTTTAGAAAAATTATTTTCTTGGATGACAGCATTTGAAATTTAGATTTTGCATAAATGTCTAGATTTCTAGGTTCTCTTAAAATAGCAGAGTCTACAAGAGTGAGCAGCCGCTGTGTGGCTGTGGTTCCTTTGAATGAAGTCTGAGCTCTTGTACCCAATGCTTTCTCATATTACATCCTTTTGGATTCATATATTTAACTAGGTTCCTGGTGCCCAGAAACAGTTTGAAATCCCTAATCTATAAAGAGATTTTTAGCAGAAGAACTCAGATGAGAAATCATGACTAATTCATTAGTTGAATCCAACATTACCTATAACAACTCTGGATCCACTGTACTTTGTCAATTGATTACTTTTCCTCCAGTATCTTCATGGGATATTTGGATTAGTGCCCCTGAAAAGTGTTTAAAGACAACTTGTCTCCAGACTTGAAAGTAAAATACCCTTTTCTCTGCCACTGTGTGTAGTTTCTCTCATGGTTAGATGAGAAGACATTAAGTTCCCCAGTAAGGAGGTGCAGAGGGACCCTGGTGGCTCAGTGGTGAAGCACTATGACTGCTAACTCAAAGTTTGGTGGTTCAAACCCACCAGCTACTCCATGGTGGTTTGTTTTAATAAAGATTAACCCCAGTAAAAACCCAGTGTTGTCGAGTTGATTCCAACCTTGGAAATCATATGGAGCAGTTGTTCTCTGTCCTATAGGGTCACTATGAGCCGGAATCAACTGGATGGCAATGGGCTTGATTTTTTTTATTATTATTATTTAGGAGATGCAGGCAGATTGTAAACAGCACAGTGCTCTGAGGCCTGTCTCATGGAGCTTGTGACAGCTTGCCCAGAACAGCAACAGCAGCCCTCAGGAGGCTGACGATTTTTCTGGTTCCTGGCTCCACCACACCACACACCTTATGCCAAACATGCAGCAGCTGTGCCGTGTAAAATCTCACCAGCAGCTCTTAGAGGCTCCCACTGAAGGTAGCCTGCTTCCCTGATAGGCGCAAAGTTGGGCACCTGAAATTATCTTCAAGATGCATGTGTGTATTTACGCAATCACATTTTTTTTTTAACATTTTGGTAATTTTTTTAGGCTGCGTTACAATTGTAGTGACTAAAATAAGCATAATAAAATCACTTAAATAATACCATTAAACTTCTTTTGAATGTATGTTATTTTCTACGTACTTTCATTTACATTCTTTGTGTCATCTTATTTATCCCTGTTGTTTAAAAATGAGGAAAAATGGGCTATGAGAAAGTAAGCACATTGGAGTTTCAGTTCTTTCTTCATGTGAGATCATCAAATCCCATTTCCAATAAGGTCAGTTTAAGTAACCTGTTAATTAAATAACAAACTAACTGCATTAATAAAGGGATAATACGAAAGTAGAAATTTATATCTGAATATCTTACTAACGTTGGTACAAAGCAGACTTTTGGAAACCCTGGTGGTGCAGTAGTTAAGAGCTCAGCTGATAACCAAAAGGTCGACAATTTGAATCCACCAGGTGCTCCTTGGAAACTCTATGAGGGCAGGTCTACTCTGTGCTATAGGGTCGCTATGAGTTGGAATGGACTTGACAGGAACGGTTTTTTTTTTTTTTTTTTAAGTGGGTGTTGCCTACTTGGAGCCCTGGTGGTGCAGTGGCTAAGAGGTTGGCTGCTATCCAACAGGTCTGCAGTTAGAATCCACTAGGCGCTTCTTGGAAACCCTGTGGGGCAGTTCTGCACTGTCCTATAGGATCGCTATGGGTCCGAGTAAACTCAAGGACAAGGGGTTTGGTTTGGTTTTTTTGGATTGCAGGGATGAGCTGCTGAGGCCATGCAAGTGTGTTTGGTATAGCTGAGTGGAATTTGGGGTGGTGCTAATGGCCTTAGAGTGGGCTTGTGTCTTCACCTTCCACTTGAAATAGTAATCTCTGCCTTATTTGGGCTGGACTCTGAACATTACACCAAATTATCTGGCTTACATTAGGTCGTGTGTTAAATAGTTCCTTACATCTTTAAATTTAGACATTCTGGTCATATGAAAACTTGAGTTTTCACAACTCAAAAAAAAAAAAAAAAACAAGACGTTAATACAAACAATTTGCAGTAAAAATAAATTCTGTTTTAACCATGGTATGTTTGCTATGCTGTATTTCAAATTCTTCTTATGTAATTGTCTACAGTGTTTTATATTTACCAAGATGTTGAAAGTATCTACTGAAGGGTATTTCTTCATAGGAAAGTATAGCAAATTTTCATATAATGTCCTGCTTTGTATTTTTTTTAATACTCTGTTCATTTCCTGTCACAAGATGGTAACATCAAAGGAACATTTGGTATCACTAGAATAAAAGATTTTTTAAATCCTTTTCAAACCACAGACATTGTTTTGTTTTTGTTTTTGATATTTGTGCCAGCTAAATTCCATTGCTTGAATATTTAATCATACTTGTCATGACAGATACCAATACAGGGAAAAAAAAATCTTGATATAAGAAAAGAAAGTTTCGATATCTAGTCAATAACTTGGCTGTTGAAGCTTATGCCTAGCTTTAGATATACAATTCCTAGTCCCGAATTTAATCTAGACTGTCCTTTCAAATGCAACACAATGGGGTTTGGTTAACTTTTCAACTGGAAGAATAAACAATAAAACACACTACAGTACCTGTAAACAAGATGATTAATTCTAGGTCCAGGCGTTTTGTGCATAAATAAATGGTTACATGGGTTCCCAGATTCTAGATTTGGAAGGAGTTGGAGACCTTGTAGGGCGGCTTCACATACAATGGGCAAACATGTCTCCGAAGCATCCTCTACCCCGTGGGCTGCCTTCTGGCTCATTCCAATAATAGGAAGCTCCCTTCTTTTTGAAGAATCCTGTTTCATTGGACTATTACAATTCTATTTTGGAGTGAACCAAAATTGTCTTTCTCTGCCTTCCTAGGTCTCTTCAAAAATACACCCCAGAAAGCAAGTGAAGCAAAGATGTGTACAGAGCCATTGATCAAAGCCATCATCATGGTGTTTTGCACACAATACTATTCGAAAGTAACAGGTGAGCATTAACACATTAATTTATATTATTCTGTATCTGGGACTTACTTTGTTTAAGGTAACCATAATTGTGTCATCACCCCTCCACATGCCCCACTTCTTGCCAAAGGAAGAGTGTTGTTAAGGGAACCAAAAATCAAACCAAACCCGTTGCCATCGAGTAGATTCCGACTCACAGTGACCCTATTTGACAGAGTAGAACTGCCCCACAGGGTTTCCAAGGAGCGCCTGGTGGATTCAGCTGTCAATATTTTGGTTAGCAGCCCAACTCTTAACCACTACACTGCCAGGGTTTCCTGTCAAGGGAAGGACAGGGTAATTATAAAAAGAAATATTAAATCCACATTCAACCACTGGTCTGCCTCTTCTTCCTTTTGCTCTAAATCTAACCCCATCCCTTATGCACACACCGAGTTGAATCCAATTTAGTTTCCCTTTTGGGTGAGCCTATCTGTGTGTTGTGTCCATTCACAGTGGTGGCGGGAAGGAGAAAGAAGATTACACGCCGATCCTGTCTTCTCATCCTTTAAAGTGTCACTAAAGTCACAGGAGTTGGCTGAGCCCTGCACAGCCCAGGTCAGGACTTGCTGATGGTAGCTGATTCCTTGTTTTTGTTTACTCTGTTTTTATTTTTCCTTATCTCTTTGTTATTATGTCCTCAGGTCATTATTTATTTTAATCAGCATTTCCAGAAAGCTACAACTTGTCAAGCACTTTATCAAGTACTAAAAACCAAAACCAAACCTGTTGTCTTTGAGTCGATTCAGACTCATGGAGACCCTATAGGAGAGAGTAGAAAAATAAACAATAAAACACACTGCAAGTATCTATAAACAAGATGATGATTGGGTTTCCAAGGAGTGGCTGGTGATTCGAACTACTGACATTTTGTTTAGCAACTGAGCTCTTAACCACTAAGCCACTTGGGGATCCTTATTAAGTACTGGAAAAACAAAAATCAATAAGTCATAGACTTCCACCCTCAAGTGACTCATAACCTATTGAGAAAGGCAGACATAGGAACAAGTCTTTGAATTGAAAGAGCCCCTAATAGAGCTGAGCACATGGAGCTGTCTAAATAGGACACAGGGCAGCAAATAACTATCACTTATGATTTACATGAAGGCTCCAAAGGCAATTGATCTTTTAGTAGTAGACTGACCTGAGTACAATTTTTTGACTGTTAGGAGGAACTGCTTCTGCAAAGGCCTGATGGCACTTAAGAAGATAGGACATGCTGGAGGAATAGTAAGTGAGCTGCCTGGCTGAAGCAAAGAGCACGACTGAAAAACAGGACAGGGATAATGGAAATTAGCTTAGATTGGAAAGATAGCTTAGTGGTATTAAATATTAACACAACCTGATGGCTTCCATTGGCAATATTTTATCTGAACTGTAAATGTACTTAAAAAAAAAAAAAGATGAATTAATCAAAGAGGTCTGTTATATTTGCTATTTCCATGAATATACTTTTGCCCAAACAAGTTTTTTTTTTACATGTGGAAGAGTGACAATGCTAGATTAACTCACTGGTAACAGGGAGCCCTGGTGGTGCAGGGTTTAAAAGCTCAGCTGCTAACCAAAAATTCAGCAGTTCAATTCCACCAGCCGCTCCTTGGAAACCCTATGGGGCAGTTCTACTCTGTCCTGTAGGGTCTCTATGAGTCGGAATCAACTCGATGACAATAGGTTTACACTTTATACAAATTTTAGCTAAATAGATGAACTTTGCAATGTTTTTTAATAGAAACAAAAATTTGGGAACTATCTGTTTATCATTAATAGGGGATTCGTGAAATGAATTTTGGATTATCTACACAATGGAATACTCTGGATCCAAGAAAATGAAGTTGTAGAAGAATATTGGATTATATAAAACTGATAGTTATTATATAGATTTTTAGAAAAATTAAAACAGGTTTCAAAATAGACAATAAGATTCCAATTTTATTTTAAAAACACATCTATATACATAGAAGCATATATTGAAAGGTATAGGCAAAAGTATTAATGGCGGTTACCTCAGGGTGGTAGGGTTATGGATGATTTGAACTTCATTCTCCTTCATTTATGTCTAATTTTTCTACAATAAGCATATGTTACTTTCGATATAAGAAAAAGCAATGGTTGATGCCCGGGGAGGGGCGGGGTGAGGGGGTGAGAACCCTTTAGTTTTAACAAGGACAGTTTTCAAACATTCATTCCAAGTTTAGTCTTCATATGCAGATAAAGAAGTAGAATAATGTCAAGGTGTTTCAGTTAGTCCTTGGACCCAATATGGCTCTCTTCATGATGGCATAACCGAGTATGACTCAGTCCAAATAAAATCATAAAGATAATCCTGTCCCAAAAGTGTTTGTCTAGTTAGATGAATTTGGACTACAAAAAGAAAAGAAAAAAAAAGGTTGAAATAATTTTGTAACTCTTCTATTTACTATGCCTGATATACATATATATATTATATATGTGTGTTTATATACACACGCACATACAAATACCATTTTAGATGTGACTTATTCTTTAATAATTCTCTATTTCGTAATTATGTGAATGAATAATATATACTTTATACATTTATCATTATTGTGATATTGCTTGCTGTCATCCATGCTTTTGCTTGGAAGAGTTGGCCAATATTTTTCTTTGGCTTTAATTTGCCTAATTTTGTTTAGGTTGTATGTATTCTAAACATTTCACAGTACACACTTAGCAACTGACTCAAAAAATCAAGGACTCAGAAATTTAATTACTGTATTATATAAATGCAAAATCTTGTTTTAAATTGATTTTAAAATATTACTAATCAAAAAAATTTTTTTCACTAGATTAAAAAAAGCTTATCTGAAATCAACATTAAAAGGAATCCTTGCAGCTACTTCCGTAACAGTTTTAGAAAAAATGAAAGTTAATTTTTAAGATAATAAGATTACTCATGTTTTATTGGTATCTGGGACTATTTTTCTTTTCCATGTAGGGCCCAGAATTGTACCTGACATAATATCCTCACTTCCATTCTGACTTTTTAATAACAAAGTATACATATATATATATATAAATTAGAATATAAGTTTGTTTTTCAGGTTTTCTCCTCAAAATTAATACTTGTCTATTTCTTGACCGTTTGACAAGCATAGAGATGCTCCTTTCTTTATTACTGCCAGTGATTATCTGGTTCTTTCAAATATTATGAAGTAGGTTGGTTCAACTAAAACAACCAAATCCATTGCCATCAAGTCAATTCTGACTCATAGCAACCCTATGGGAAAGAGTAGAACTGCCCCATATGGTTTCCAAGGAGCACCAGGTGGATTTGAACTGCTGACCTTTTGGTTAGCAGCTATAGCTCTTAACCACTACACCACCAGGGTTTCCGTAGGTGGGTTATTATTGTTTAATATTATTTTTTAACTTTTGATACAATGCTTGAATAAGATAGAAGGAAAGACAAAAGAAACAAGAGGCTCTTACAATTCTCCTAGAAATTTAACTAAAAAAGAACCCCTTTGCTCACATGGGTTAATACTTACTCTCTGACCCTCAACTATATGCTATGCCCTTGGCTAGGTACCCTGTCTTTCTGTGTCTCTGTTTCTCTCTTTCTCTCTGTGTACATACAGATTTGTAAGTTTTGCAATGACTCTGGGCAGGAGGTGTTATTGACTCCATTTTAAAAATGAGGAAGCTGAGGCTCAGGTAGCTTTGCAAGTTTTGCAAACTCAATTGGCTACTAAATTGATGAAAATCCAAATGCCTTTGACTTGAAGTTGATTTTCCACTGGCCGAAAAGTCTTTACCTATGGAGATGATGGAAATCGTGAACCCAAAATTGATGAGCAGATAAAAGTGAAATATGATTTACTCTAATAAATGTGCTAGAATTTCTTACTCTGGGGCTTGAAACTACCACACAACTTAATTTGTACTGCGGTCATTTTATGTAACATTAGAAAATAAAATTAGGCAGCTATATATATTTCAGACTTAAATCTATGGTTATTGTAACTCCAACAGCTGGATAAAAAAGGTTTGTGATTATTATTTTATTACATATTGGGAAATAATATAAGAGGAGAACTAGGAAATGACTAATTACAAAGGGTTCAAAGTTATACATTATTTCCAGTTCATTTCCCAGAACTCTGTGAGGAAAAAAAAGAATCTTTATACATTGGCAGAAGAAAACAGACTTTGTTTATAAACAATGGTTATTTAAAGCAGCATCAAGACTGATAAGTGAGAGCCCAAATGAGCCACTACCTAACGTCTGTGCCATACTCTTCATTATACAAAGATGACTAAACTTTAAGCTTCCTGGCATAATAATAACACATTCGAGTTCAAGTTTTCTTGAAAGTAAGTGTCAACATTAGGTATGGACAGGACTATTAAATGTCACTTCCCTTTGAGTAAGGAATGCTTTTTTAGACATTTATCCAAAAGGCAGCCATAAATCATTATATTCCTTTGTAAGCAAAAAGTAAATTCAATGCATACAGCTTGTACATCAGCAGTTCCTTCTTCCCTTCACGTTGTGGCAGATTAATACCAGCTTAGCCCAAACATCCAAAGTTATGCTGTTAGCCATGTAGCCATCTGCTTTTAATGAATATCTGGGGTCTATTTTTCAGTTAAGCTTCTCTTATTGTGTGTATATGTTGCTTTTTCAGAGCTATCTGCATAATTGCTTAAAGATTTTACTGCAAAATTAATATCCTTGCTGAGAACAAGGGAACAGGGCAAAAATCAGGAGGACAGAGCCTGCGAAGAGGTGAAAAGCAAATTCAGTTTTTCCTGGCACCATAGAAACCTCGTCAGGACTAGCTTTATCTGGTAATCCACATTTAAACTTTAACCTGTAGGGGGCTCTTTGTGTTAGATAATATACGCATAAAAGGAGGCTGAATCACTAATCAGGTTAATCATATTTTATAAGCCTCAAAAGCTTCATTAGAAGGACCTGGTATCCAAGTTACACATTGTTGTGGTGGTGATGGTGGTTGTTAGCAGGAAAGAAGGAGTTTATCATTAAAATTAAAAAAAAGAAGAATGACATGGAAATGCTCAAACATCTGAAACTTTTAATGAACCGATAACAGACAAGATAGAAAGGCCAACATCAAGCCTAAATTCATAGAATTACTTTACATCACCTCACAATGAGCACATATATTACCTATTTCTTTATATTTTAATATGAAAAGGGAATTTTGGAAAGGGGTAGTGGTTGTTACTGTAACTTTTTTCCTCTTTTGAGCAGTAGCCTTTTTTAATGTAATAGTATTGTATTCATTTATAAATTACACAAATTATATAAAAATGTATTTCATCTCATATGTAGACTTTCAGTTGATGATTTATGACTTCTTAGTAATTTCTCAAAAGCTTTTTGTAAAGTTGGCTACTCAATTACAGGGGGAAATAAGCAATGGGAAGGGGGTCTTTCTCAAAAGCAAAGGGAAAAGGGAGGACCTTTGTAGGTCTGGTATTTTATAAAATTCAATACAAGGGAACACAGTCACAAAATTTTTGTTGAAAAAGAGGGGAGAAAAAAATGTTACTAAACTTTTGCAAGCAAAGCAAACTTTCCAAATCTTTCAAAAAAGGAGCAAATGAGTCCTGTGGTTGGCAGTCTGTAGCATGACTAGGTAATTGTGGGGAAAATGAAATTGCGTGTGTCACTTCACACACACCAAAATCTCCCCCTTGGAAGCCCAGCCCTTGTACTTTAAGTCAATAAATCCTTTCCAGCGTATGGTATCTTCCACTACTGCTTCCTAACGAAACTACTCCAGTAATCATCTCGATGGAAATGTATGCCGAGAAATAGCTACTGAAAATTGTTTCATGCTACTGCTCATGAAGGACGCCATATACTTGGATGTCTAATTAGGAGTATAAAAACATTACATGGGTTCATTTTTCTCAATACAATATATATCATCCTAAGGAATGATCTATTTATGAGATTACACATTCCCTTCTGTGTAACGCTAGATCTTAAAGTCAACTACGCAAAATTGCTAATCAAAATACAGAGGCCTTTATGGCCAAGTCGTTTCAGATGAGGAAACTCAACTAAATGAAATGGCAGTAGGTTAACAACAACAAATACAAACAAAAAACAGAAGTAACGTCAAGAACTTTCTTAATATGTAACAAGACCACGTGTAACATTTTAACGATTGAATATTTTAAGTTATATTGTGCAAGATCCAAGTCTACCAATAAATCTGTAGTTTGTATATTTGAAATAATAATGTCTGGATACAACACTGCTAAGTTTGATGCATGCTGTCTCAGCATTATAGAAATATAACTGCTTGAAATATTAGAATTGTCTAAACTGAGATTTGTTGCATTTATAGATATAGGTGTCCATGATTTATTATTCATAATAATAAACAGTATCTCTAAATCATTCCCAATATTTCAATAGAGGCCTTTTCCATGAAATATAGATACAACATTTAGTCACATGAGGCAGAACAATGGACAGTTAGGCTCTTTTCTGCAGAGCTGGAATTTGTCTGGCTTGTGCTTTTCTCCTTTTATCCCATAAGAAGGGGGATAAACATTCAAAACGCCTACTCTTAAAAACTTTTGTATATAAATTCTGTTTTTCATTTACCAAATACCTGTTAACTATGATTTTGAATGACAAAGATCTTCACTATTACATTAATGCCTATAAAGAAGTAGACTAAGAATTTGCTTTACAAAAGTGTTTTAACCATTTCCTTTCAGAATGAAACAAAACAAGCAAACAACAAAACATACACACCAAAAAAATAAAATAAAGAAGATAACAGTGAACCTTTATTCTGTTTAGTATCTCTAACATCAGGGCATAACTTCTGGTCTTCAGCAATGTTAACCACTGGTGACCTTTAGTCAATGTGGGGCAATGAATATGATGTGGATGACTTGTTCATTGGAACACTTGGCATCTGGCTCTTTCAGAGCTTTGGGCTAGGTCTACGATTTTGTGAAAGTCACGTTAGGGTCCCAGTTGTCAGTTTGTTATCGATAAAATGGCAGAAATGACCGTAGTTTTTTCTGTAAGGCTCCTTTCAGTCTGCATATTCAATGATGCTAAGTGTTGGCTATAGAGATATTTGAAGGAAAGGCTTATCATACAAAAATGTAAACATTTAGCAGTTTTCTAGAGTGATGCAGACAAAAACATCCCCGACGTACCTCCAGCTCACTCTATTGAATGATGTGGTCACCTCCACCAACACAAAGAAAATCAGAAACTTCATAAGTCTGGTGGAGGTACAGAATTTAAGCAGCAATTTGAATCATTTGTTCCGCCCAAGCTCCCCCTCAAAAAAAGCCCCAAGCTGTTCTCAAATGGGCAATTTTGCCTACACTAGGCATTTGTTCGATTGATTTTTTTTTTTCTCTTTCTGCCTTGAATGAGTTGTGACAGATTTTACCTAGCCTCAGCATATCAACTCAGTCCTGGAAACAGGAGGCAGGAGATCAACTCCTGGGTGATTACAGTTCTTGGAGCTCCAGGTTGCAAAACATTTAGCAGGATTTAAAGAATAAGCAGTAATACAGCTAGTACTTTCTTTTCAGATCTTTCTTGAGGTGTTTTTCATGGCCATCTTTCAGGGAAAATCTTTTTTTTTTTCCAAGGGAGAGAAAAATCTTTACAATGCTTTGAATAGAAACAAAACAAAAAAAAAAAGAAAAAAAAAAAAACCTTACATGACTGCTTCCAAGGGAAAAAAAAAATCCCCCTTGGAATAGAGAGCAGCTGTGGAGACATCTGTGGACTGAGCAGAGTCCTGAAAGAACAATTGCGCATACATCTGTGGAGATAAAATAACTGATGGATAAAATGTGAATGCAGAGCTCACATTCTGTAGATACTATTATAAATGTATAAGAATAAAATGAGGCTCATAAAACATCTTTTTTACCTCACTATCAACTCTCTGGTGAATTAAGACACATTCATAAGACAGCAAAATAAGAAAGGTCAGCTGGGAGGGCTCCTGGCCATTCAGTGTTTTCCTTTTGCAGGGGACACCTAATACCGTATATTTTCATCTGACCATTCTGTATGGAAGGAAATTTCAGTGGTAGCCACCGTATCCCATGGATTTTGGACCACAATGCATTCGCTCACCAGTAACCTGAAATATTTTTTCAAACCTTTGCAATGTAGTTATGTAAAATATGAAGTGGACTGTAAGACACTGAGCAAATCAAATATTTTGTAGCATCACATGAAAAAGGCGTCCTTAAAAAAGAAAAAAGCTCTTTTTTTTTTTTTTCTTTTTTAGGTATCATCAATTTCTACCTTAATTTCCAAATAAAATACTCAAGTCCAGAGCAGCAAAGAGGCTTGGTCAAAATCATATGGATGGTGGCAGAACTTGAACAAGAATTTAGGTATTCCGGCTTTCAGTCTAATGTTCTCTACGTTATACTCCTAGTTAGTTATCTTGCAAATATTTCACAAGTTTTCTGAAATAACTTTATGTCTGTAGACGTAATTTGAATTCTAATTAGGTTATAAACACCTTGAGATCAGAGACCGTGCACATATTATTGAGTATAGCCATATTGTAACTTAATATTCTGATAATTTATTAAGCTATTAAAATTGAAATTGTTTCAGGTCATAGGAAAAGATGAAAATCTTTTTCATACATTTAGTTTTCTATCAAACCCCTCTTGTTCAAAGCCAAATAAGATATCACATAAACATAAAGGGCATGAAACTATCACACTTATGCATGAGGTTACAAAACCCTTCGGTAAAATATTAGCAAATCAAATTAAGCAGTATACGTATAACACAATAGAGAAGATTTTATTTCAAGAATTTAAGGACAGTTAATCCAAAGGAGAAAAGTTATATGATCTTTTTTATAGATTAATTTGATAAAATTCAATATTCATCTTTTTTAAACTTTTCATAAGCCAGAAATCAAAAAATACTTTGTTCACATGATAAAGACTATCTCAGAACAACAGCCAACATGATTTTTAATGGTAAACCTCTGGAGTCGCTTCCATTACTCAATGTTTATGAATACTCTAATTGTTAAAATACAAATATATTATCGGTGTAATTATTACAAAGAAAGAGACAAAAATAGGAGTACTTACACTTCATAAGCTTTGTAACTGGAAAGGCCAAGGAAATCACCTGAATTAGTTGAAATATAATGAACAATAATACAATACATAAAATCACAAAACAGTCATGAATTAACAGCTAAATAAAAATTTCGATTTAAATTTGTAACAAGGCAAAAAATCCTGTTCAAAATAGCAAAGTTATATACATATGTATACACCAAAACGAAACCAAACCAAACCCAGCGCCGTGGAGGCGATTCTGACTCATGGTGACCCTATAGGACAGAGTAGAACTGCCCCAGAGAGTTTCCAAGGAGTGCCTGGCAGATTCGAACTGCCAACCTTTTGTTAGCAGCTGTAGCACTTAACCACTACGCCACCAGGGCTTCCATACACACTCACACACGCACACACACACACACACACATATATATATACAGGGAAAAAATATTAACCACAGTACTAAATTAACTACTGAATATTAAGAGATTTACCAAGGTAGTAAATGAAGACTCAAACATAGACAGTTACTATAACTCTGGATTAAAGTATTGAGTAGAATAAAAAGATTTTTTTCTTAGAATTAATCTATAAATTTAAAACAATTTTATTCAATATAACAAAGAGATTTTTCTTGAGAATTTTGAAAAGTGATACTAATATTAATTTGGAGTAAAATAGCAAAAATAGACAAGAATTACAAAAATATCTTGAGAAAGATAATCAGAAGGCCTAGCTGTACGAAATACTAATTTACATTCTAGAGATACAGCAATTAAAATAGTATGATAGAGACATAGCCTTCAATGTAACAAGATATAAAAGTCAGAAACATGCCCAGGAACATGTATTATATACATATTAAAGTAAGTATCTCAAGTAAGTTAGGAAAGTAATATAATTTTTTAAAATGTCATTGTAAAATATATATAACAAAATTACAAGTTTAAGCATCTTTAAGTGTACAATAGAGTAGCTTTGATTTATATCCACAATGTTGGGCAACCATCATCACTAGCCATTTCCAGAAATTTTTCATCACCCCGAACATGCACTCTATGCATTGAGCAATAACAGTCCATTGCCCCTTCCCTCTGCCTTTGGTAACCGCTAATTTACTTTACGTCTCCGTGATTTCAACCATTCTAGACATTTTCTGTAAATGGAATCACACAATTGTCCTTTTGCATCTGACTTACGTCACTTAGCGTAATGTTTTCTAGGTTCATCCACATTGTAACATGTATGAGAACTTCATTCTTTTTATGGGTGAATAATATTCCATTGTATTCCATTGTGTATAAATATATATGTATATACATATACCACATTTTGTTTATCCATTCATCTGTTGATGGGTGCTTGATTTGTTTCTACATTTTGATTATATAAATAATACTGCAATAAACATTGGCATACAATTATCTGTTTGAGTCCCTGCTCTCAAGATTTTTGGGTATATACCTAGGAGTGGAATTGCTGGGTCACATGGTGTATGGTCGCTGTGAGTCAGAATTGACTTGACACTTGACGGCAGTGGGTTTTGTTTTCGTTTTTTTTTATGGTAATTCTATGTTTAGCTTTTTGAAAAGCTGCCAAACCATTTTCTATAGAGGCTGTACCATTTTACACTTCCACCAGCAGTGCATTACAATTTTAGTTTCTTTATACCCTCGCCAACTAGAATTTTTAATAAATGGTATTGCTGCAACTGGCTACACATTTGGAAAATAATGGTAGATCTTTATTACAGCAAATAATAAATTTAATTCCTAATGAATTAAGGAGTTAAGGTTAAAATTGAGCTAATGAAAGTACTATGATAAAATGTTGGCTGAAGTTTTTATAAACATGGATTGAGGGTGATTTTCTAAACTTGCTGCTAAATGTAGAACTTTACAGGAAAAAATTAATACTGCTACCTCCCCAGCCAAGACCTTTCATATAAGATGGTTCCCAAAATTGGTGTTGTTAAGACCTTCTGGCAGTTAAATTGGGAAAAAGGCAGTAGGTACCTGAGGACTTGAGAGAAAACACTAAGATGGTGGGAAAAGTGTTCAGAAAAGAGGGTGGAAGTTTTCCAGTGAAAATATTTTATAATTTTGTGTCCATAAAATGCAACCCAAAACCAAACCAAACCCATTGCCATGGAGTCAATTCCGACTCATAGTGACCCTATAGGACAGAGTAGAACTGCCCCATAGGGTTTCCAAGACTGTAATCCCCATGGAAGCAGACTGCCACATCTTTCTCCCACGGATTGGCTAGTGAGTTCGAAACTCTGCACATGAATTAGTAGCTAAGTGTTTAACCACTGCGCCATCAGGGATCCTTATAAAATGCAAAGATAGTATAAAATGACAATTAACCAGTGTAATAAATATAATGATAATTATTATTTTAAATAATCATCAATGTCATTATCTTTATTTTTTCTACACAAAGTTTCACTTCTGTCATGATTTAGAGATCAGGCTGCTAGTACTTTTGTTCAGCTGCATTATGTTAAATTGAGTTTTTTCAAGTGATCTGAAAACTTAACAGCTAAAACCTAAAACCGAATGCTAAGCATTTGGGTCTGTGGGAAAATTCATTTTATTTTTCATGTGACTGGTTTTTAAGTAGACCTTGAAAATGCAAACTATTAATGAAGCATGAAATGCTAAAATTCTTTGGGAATGATGACTCTTTTTTTTTTTTTTCCTCCCTTTTTGAACCAGAATGTCTATAACTGGTTTCTGATGCTGTCTCTCCATTGTATTTTGGGAATGGATAGAAAGAATCGTGCCTCAATACAGCTTATGAACAGAGCCACACCCACACCTCATTTAGATGATCTAGATAATGAGATTTGGAACTTTTGAGCTGATAAGACAGGTGAGAATTTGGACTTGAGTTGATGCTGTTGAGAACTTTGGGAGCTTTGGGATGGGGTGAAAGTGTGCTGCGTGTGGAGGGACTATAAACCTGTGCGGGTCAGAGGCTGGGCTGTGGTGGGCAGAATAATGCCCCCTTCAAAGATGTCTGCATTCTAATCCCCAGCACCTGTGAATGTCTTAGGCTACATGGCAAAGGAGGATTAAGGTTGCAAATGAAATTAAGATTTCTAGATGGCTGATTTTGAAAGTGAAATATTACCTTGAATTATCCACATGGGCCTAATAAAATGACAAGGGTCTTTGTAAGTAGAATAGTGGGACAAAAGAGAAAGAACCAGAGAGATAGCAGTGTGAAAAGGATTCTGAAGGATTCTGCAAAGGATTGCTGACTTTGAAGATGGAGGAAAAGCAACACAATCATGGAACGTGGTAGCCTCCAGAAGTTAGAAGGGCCAAGGAAGGGTTGCTCTCCTAGATTCTCCAGGAAGGAGCACGACCCTGACAACATCTTGATTTTAGCCCACTGAGCCTCATTTTGGACTTCTGACCTCCAGAACTATAGCATGTTGTTGTTAGGTGCCGTCGAGTTGGTTCCGACTCATAGCGACTCTATGCACAACAGAACGAAACACTGCCCGGTCCTGTGCCATCCTTATAATCGTTGCTATGCTTGAGCTCATTGTTGCAGCCACTGTGTCAATCCACCTCGTTGAGGGTCTTCCTCTTTTCCGCTGACCCTGTACTTTGTGTTTTGTTTTAAACCACTAAACTTGTGGTAATTTGTTACAGCTACAATAGGAAACTAATGCAGATTTAAATATATTTCAAAGGTTCAATTTACATTTGCCGCAATATTGACCTTAGGAATTAGCATTTAGAAAAAGAAATAAATTGCTTACCCATTCAATAGAAAAAAAAATGTTTTCTATAAATGTTTTCTACCTCTAGATGAGAATTTTTGGTCATAATCCTTTTTATTATCTAAATGTGGTAGATTATCAGAGTTTTCACATTTAAAATAAAATATAAGTTTAATGTATGTCATATCCAGGCAAAAAATAACTTTTCTATTTACCTGGCTTTGACTTTTCTGGGTCCAAATATTTTGACTTTCATCTATTCAACAAATATTTATTGGGCACTTAGTAATACTATTTATATACTATATATGTACACGTATGTAGAGAGTATATACGTATACACATACATTAAAAAAAACAAACCCAGTGCCCTCGAGTCTATTCGGATTCATAGGACACTATAGGACAGAGTAGAACTGCCCGATAGAGTTTCCAAGGAGTGCCTGGTGGATTCGAACTGCCGGCCTCTTGGTAACCACTAAGACACCAGGGCTTCCATACATATATATTACATATTTTACATATATATATATATATATGGAAACCCTGGTGGCGTAGTGGTTAAGAGCTGCTAACCAAAAGGTCGGCAGTTTGAATTCACCAGGTGCGTCTTGGAAACCCTAAAGGGCAGTTCTACTCTGTACTATAGGGTCTCTATGAGTCAGAACCAACTCGACGGATACATACATAAAAACCAAACCTAGTGCCGTGGAGCTGATTCTGACTCATGGCGACCCTATAGGACAGAGTAGAACTGCCCCATAGAGTTACCAAGGAGGGGCTGGCAGATTTGAACTGCCAACCCTTTGGTTAGCAGCTGTAGCACTTAACCACTATGCCACCAGGGTTTCCACATACATACATATATATATACATTTATTGTACAAACACATACAAAATATATCCAGTGGTTATTAATACATGTTGACAATTAGAGAGGGGTTATCAGTCACACTAACAGGAAAAGCCTCTTCTTAAATGGGGTCTAAACTTAAAATAGCTCTGTAGCTTGGGCAGCACCACAACCCTGTGTAACATCATTCACACCCAGGCAATTTTGGATTCAGATACTGAGTTTGAGTCACTTCACGACACAGAATGGAAAGTGGAATAAAGAAATTATCCATCAGTCACACTGGTGGCCACTAGTCAAGACAGAACATTGAAGACCATCATTTGAAAAAGGATTGTCTTTTTAACCCAAAGTTGCTTGAAGTAGACCTTCTGGGAAACCAGAAAAAGTTTGCAGAAAAGGCTTTTTGTATAAATCCTAGGTCCAATCTTTGCCAATATGAAGAGAGTGACAGTAGCATCAGTGTGCAGATTCACCTAGAAACCACAGACATAGTTGGCTTGGCTTGCTTGCCCCAACAGCATCTGTCTTGTCCTCTTTTCGATCTCCAGGGTGGATATTTCAGATTTCTGCTTCTCCACTTCCTTGGCTCTGAGTTTATGGCTCTTTTGACCCCCAAATCATCATACTACAAGATGCCTGAAATATGCAACTTGTTAATGAAACTGTAATAATGATCTCCTTGGAATCATGGTATCTGTCTGGACTCAAAGTTAACAGCTAAAATAGAGAAAAAAACAGCCAAACAATGGAATCATGGTCTAAGGAAAGATAAAAGCTGTACTTGTACTTGGGTAAGGGCTACCTAGCCAAGAGCCCAGCTGAGTTTGGTGTTAAAAGACATATATATATATATATTTTCTTGTGTTAAAGTTTTAGCACAAGATTTGGAGCAAGAGATGACATATCAGGTTATAACCTGTGGATAAAAATATACATGACTGAGGGGGCGGAGCCAAGATGGCGGACTAGGCAGACGCTACCTCGGATCCCTCTTACAACAAAGACACGGAAAAACAAGTGAATCGATCACATACATAACAATCTACGAACCCTGAACAACAAACACAGATTTAGAGACGGAGAACGAACTAATACGGGGAAGCAGCGATTGTTTCCAGAGCCTGGAGCCAGCGTACCAGTCAGGTACGGCACAAGCACAGAGACCTGCTCCACCCCCCTGAACTAACCCCGGGAGGGGGACCAGCTGGTTCCACGGGCGGCGTGGGACGCAGCCGGTAGGAGAAGTCCCCGGGAGGCAGTGACTGATCTTGGAGCAGAAAGAGCAGCATCCGAGCCGGGGAACCGTCCCGCAGGGATTAGGACTGCACGCAGGTACGCCATAAACACGGAGAGTTGCTCCACCCCCTGAACTAACCCCGGGAAGGGGACCAGCCGGGTCGCGCGGGCGGCGTGGGACGCAGCCGGTAGGAGAAGTCCCCGGGAGGCAGCGACTGGTATTGGAGTGGGGAGAACAGCGTTCCAGCCAGGACACTCGGTCGCGGCACAAGCACAGGGAGCTACTCCACCCATCTGAACTAACCCCGGGAGGGGGCCCACCTAGTTCACGGGGGCGGCACGGCCACGCGGCTGGAGAGACGAGAAGTCCCCGGGAGGCAGCGACTGATTTTGGAGTTGAGAGTGCACCGTCCCAGTAGGGGAGCCTTGACGCTGGGCGTGGGGCTGGAAGCGGAGGATCTGACCGTGACTCCAGCGGGCCAGACCCCCCGGGGGCAATCTCCACACAGCCAGCACACATAGGCGACGCGCCCGCGAGAATCTCAGATATAACAGTCATTCCAAGCAAGACAAGCAACTCTGGCTATATTCTGAGGTGCTACTCTCCTATCTCTCTGTTCCCTCCCCCACCCTTCCCAGGCGGCTTCATTAACATCTGAATAGCCTGAGCCAAAGGGAGAACTCTGATAGGGATCTGACTGCAGTTTTTTTTTTAGCGGATTTTCTGGAAAAACTAGTTTCCCAGTGATGGCTCGGAGACAACAATCCATATCAAACCACTTAAAGAAGCAGACCGGGACAGCTTCTCCAACCCCCCAAACAAAAGAATCAAAATCTTTCCCAAATGAAGATACAATTTTGGAATTATCAGATACAGAATATAAAAAACTAATTTACAGAATGCTTAATGATATCACTAATGAAATTAGGATATCTGCAGAAAAAGCCAAGGAACACACTGATAAAACTGTTGAAGAACTCAAAAAGATTATTCAAGAACATACTGGAAAAATTAATAAGTTGCAAGAATCCATAGAGAGACAACATGTAGAAATCCAAAAGATTAACAATAAAATAACAGAATTAGACAACGTAATAGGAAGTCAGAGGAGCAGACTCGAGCAATTAGAATGCAGACTGGGACATCTGGAGGACCAGGGAATTAACACCAACATAGCTGAAAAAAAATCAGATAAAAGAATTAAAAAAAATGAAGAAACCCTAAGAATTATGTGGGACTCTATCAAGAAGGATAACCTGCGGGTGATTGGAGTCCCAGAACAGGGAGGAGGGACAGAAAACACAGAGAAAATAGTTGAAGAACTTCTGACAGAAAACTTCCCTGACATCATGAAAGACGAAAGGATATCTATCCAAGATGCTCATCGAACCCCATTTAAGATTGATCCAAAAAGAAAAACACCAAGACATATTATCATCAAACTCACCAAAACCAAAGATAAACAGAAAATTTTAAAAGCAGCCAGGGAGAAAAGAAAGGTTTCCTTCAAGGGAGAATCAATAAGAATATGTTCTGACTACTCAGCAGAAACCATGCAGGCAAGAAGGGAATGGGACGACATATACAGAACACTGAAGGAGAAAAACTGCCAGCCAAGGATCATATATCCAGCAAAACTCTCTCTGAAATATGAAGGCGAAATTAAGATATTTACAGACAAACACAAGTTTAGAGAATTTGCAAAAACCAAACCAAAGCTACAAGAAATACTAAAGGATATTGTTTGGTCAGAGAACCAATAATATCAGATATCAGCACAACACAAGGTCACAAAACAGAACGTCCTGATATCAACTCAAATAGGGAAATCACAAAAACAAACAAATTAAGATTAATTAAAAAAAAAAAATACACATAACAGGGAATCATGGAAGTCAATAGGTAAAAGATCACAATAATCAAAAAGAGGGACTAAATACAGGAGGCATTGAACTGCCATATGGAGAGTGATACAAGGCGATATAGAACAATACAAGTTAGGTTTTTACTTAGAAAAATAGGGGTATATAATGAGGTAACCACAAAAAGGTATAACAACTCTATAACTCAAGACAAAAACCAAGAAAAACGTAACGACTCAACTAACATAAAGTCAAACACTATGAAAATGAGGATCTCACAATTTACTAAGAAAAACGCCTCAGCACAAAAAAGTATGTGGAAAAATGAAATTGTCAACAACACACATAAAAAGGCATCAAAATGACAGCACTAAAAACTTACTTATCTATAATTACCCTGAATGTAAATGGACTAAATGCACCAATAAAGAGACAGAGAGTCACGGACTGGATAAAGAAACACGATCCATCTATATGCTGCCTACAAGAGACACACCTTAGACTTAGAGACTCAAATAAACTAAAACTCAAAGGATGGAAAAAAGTATATCAAGCAAACAATAAGCAAAAAAGAAGAGGAGTAGCAATATTAATTTCTGACAAAATAGACTTTAGACTTAAATCCACCACAAAGGATAAAGAAGGACACTATATAATGATAAAAGGGACAATTGATCAGGAAGACATAACCATATTAAATATTTACGCACCCAATGACAGGGCTGCAAGATACATAAATCAAATTTTAACAGAACTGAAAAGCGAGATAGATACCTCCACAATTATAGTAGGAGACTTCAACACACCACTTTCGGAGAAGGACAGGACATCCAGCAAGAAGCTCAACAGAGACACGGAAGATCTAATTACAACAATCAACCAACTTGACCTCATTGACTTATACAGAACTCTCCACCCAACTGCTGCAAAATATACTTTTTTTTCCAGCGCACATGGAACATTCTCTAGAATAGACCACATATTAGGACATAAAACAAACCTTTGCAGAGTCCAAAACATCGAAATATTACAAAGCATCTTCTCAGATCACAAGGCAATAAAACTAGAGATCAATAACAGAAAAACGAGGGAAAAGAAATCAAATACTTGGAAAATGAACAATACCCTCCTGAAAAAAGACTGGGTTATAGAAGACATCAAGGAGGGAATAAGGAAATTCATAGAAAGCAACGAGAATGAAAATACTTCCTATCAAAACCTCTGGGACACAGCAAAAGCAGTGCTCAGAGGCCAATTTATATCAATAAATGCACACATACAAAAAGAAGAAAGAGCCAAAATCAGAGAACTGTCCCTACAACTTGAACAAATAGAAAGTGAGCAACAAAAGAATCCATCAGGCACCAGAAGAAAACAAATAATAAAAATTAGAGCTGAACTAAATGAATTAGAGAACAGAAAAACAATTGAAAGAATTAACAAAGCCAAAAGCTGGTTCTTTGAAAAAATTAACAAAATTGATAAACCATTGGCTAGACTGACTAAAGAAATACAGGAAAGGAAACAAATAACCCGAATAAGAAATGAGAAGGACCACATCACAACAGAACCAAATGAAATTAAAAGAATCATTTCAGATTATTATGAAAAATTGTACTCTAACAAATTTGAAAACCTAGAAGAAATGGATGAATTCCTGGAAAAACACTACCTACCTAAACTAACACATTCAGAAGTAGAACAACTAAATAGACCCATAACAAAAAAAGAGATTGAAACGGTAATCAAAAAACTCCCAACAAAAAAAAGTCCCGGCCCGGACGGCTTCACTGCAGAGTTCTACCAAATTTTCAGAGAAGAGTTAACACCACTACTACTAAAGGTATTCCAAAGCATAGAAAATGACGGAATACTACCCAACTCATTCTATGAAGCCACCATCTCCCTGATACCAAAACCAGGTAAAGACATTACAAAAAAAGAAAATTATAGACCTATATCCCTCATGAACATTGATGCAAAAATCCTCAACAAAATTCTAGCCAATAGAATCCAACAACACATCAAAAAAATAATTCACCCTGATCAAGTGGGATTTATACCAGGTATGCAAGGCTGGTTTAATATCAGAAAAACCATTAATGTAATCCATCACATAAATAAAACAAAAGACAAAAACCACATGATCTTATCAATTGATGCAGAAAAGGCATTTGACAAAGTCCAACACCCATTCATGATAAAAACTCTTACCAAAATAGGAATTGAAGGAAAATTCCTCAACATAATAAAGGGCATCTATGCAAAGCCAACAGCCAATGTCACTCTAAATGGAGAGAACCTGAAAGCATTTCCCTTGAGAACGGGAACCAGACAAGGATGCCCTTTATCACCGCTCTTATTCAACATCGTGTTGGAAGTCTTAGCCAGGGCAATCAGGCTAGACAAAGAAATAAAAGGTATCCGGATTGGCAAGGAAGAAGTAAAGTTATCACTATTTGCAGATGACATGATTATATACACAGAAAACCCTAAGGAATCCTCCAGAAAACTACTGAAACTAATAGAAGAGTTTGGCAGAGTCTCAGGTTATAAAATAAACATACAAAAATCACTTGGATTCCTCTACATCAACAAAAAGAACACCGAAGAGGAAATAACCAAATCAATACCATTCACAATAGCCCCCAAGAAGATAAGATACTTAGGAATAAATCTTACCAAGGATGTAAAAGACCTATACAAAGAAAACTACAAAGCTCTACTACAAGAAATTCAAAAGGACATACTTAAGTGGAAAAACATACCTTGCTCATGGATAGGAAGACTTAACATAGTAAAAATGTCTATTCTACCAAAAGCCATCTATACATTTAACGCACTTCCGATCCAAATTCCAATGTCATATTTTAAGGGGATAGAGAAACAAATCACCAATTTCATATGGAACGGAAAGAAGCCCCGGATAAGCAAAGCACTACTGAAAAAGAAGAAGAAAGTGGGAGGCCTCACCTTACCTGACTTCAGAAACTATTATACAGCCACAGTAGTCAAAACAGCCTGGTATTGGTACAACAACAGACACATAGACCAATGGAACAGAATTGAGAACCCAGACATAGATCCATCCACGTATGAGCAGCTGATATTTGACAAAGGACCAGTGTCAATTAACTGGGGAAAAGATAGCCTTTTTAACAAATGGTGCTGGCATAACTGGATATCCATTTGCAAAAAAATGAAACAGGACCCATACCTCACACCATGCACAAAAACTAACTCCAAGTGGATCAAAGACCTAAACATAAAGACTAAAACGATAAAGATCATGGAAGAAAAAATTGGGACAACCCTAGGAGCCCTAATACAAGGTATAAACAGAATACAAAACATTACCAAAAATGATGAAGAGAAACCCGATAACTGGGAGCTCCTAAAAATCAAACACCTATGCTCATCTAAAGACTTCACCAAAAGAGTAAAAAGACCACCTACAGATTGGGAAAGAATTTTCAGCTATGACATCTCCGACCAGCGCCTGATCTCTAAAATCTACATGATTCTGTCAAAACTCAACCACGAAAAGACAAACAACCCAATCAAGAAGTGGGCAAAGGATATGAACACACATTTCACTAAAGAAGATATTCAGGCAGCCAACAGATACATGAGAAAATGCTCTCGATCATTAGCCATTAGAGAAATGCAAATTAAAACTACGATGAGATTCCATCTCACACCAGCAAGGCTGGCATTAATCCAAAAAACACAAAATAATAAATGTTGGAGAGGCTGCGGAGAGATTGGAACTCTCATACACTGCTGGTGGGAATGTAAAATGGTACAACCACTTTGGAAATCTATCTGGCGTTATCTTAAACAGTTAGAAATAGAACTACCATACAACCCAGAAATCCCACTCCTAGGAATATACCCTAGAGATACAAGAGCCTTCATACAAACAGATATATGCACACCCATGTTTATTGCAGCTCTGTTTACAATAGCAAAAAGTTGGAAGCAACCAAGGTGTCCATCAACGGATGAATGGGTAAATAAATTGTGGTATATTCACACAATGGAATACTACGCATCGATAAAGAACAGTGACGAATCTCTGAAACATTTCATAACATGGAGGAACCTGGAAGGCATTATGCTGAGCGAAATTAGTCAGAGGCAAAAGGACAAATATTGTATAAGACCACTATTATAAGATCTTGAGAAATAGTAAACCTGAGAAGAACACATACTTTTGTGGTTACGAGGGGGGGAGGGAGGGAGGGTGGGAGAGGGTTTTTTATTGATTAATCAGTAGATAAGAACTGCTTTAGGTGAAGGGAAAGACAACACTCAATACATGGAAGGTCAGCTCAATTGGACTGGACCAAAAGCAAAGAAGTTTCCGGGATAAAATGAATGCTTCAAAGGTCAGCGGAGCAAGCGCGGGGGTCTGGGGAACATGGTTTGCGGGGACTTCTAAGTCAATTGGCAAAATAATTCTATTATGAAATCATTCTGCATCCCACTTCGAAATGTGGCGTCTGGGGTCTTAAATGCTAACAAGCAGCCATCTAAGATGCAGCAATTGGTCTCAACCCACCTGGAGCAAAGGAAAATGAAGAACACCAAGCCCACATGACAACTAAGAGCCCAAGAGACAGAAAGGGCCACATGAACCAGAGACCTACATCATCCTGAGACCAGAAGAACTAGTTGGTGCCCGGCCACAATCGATGACTGCCCTGACAGGGAGCTCAGCAGAGGACCCCTGAGGGAGCAGGAGATCAGTGGGATGCAGACCCCAAA
Source organism: Elephas maximus indicus (assembly GCF_024166365.1). NCBI lineage: Eukaryota > Metazoa > Chordata > Mammalia > Proboscidea > Elephantidae > Elephas > Elephas maximus. Next base: position 11,758,565 of record NC_064841.1, on the reverse strand, counting down.
TTCTCATAACAAGACCAAACTTAATGGTCTGACTGAGACTGGAGGAATCCCGGCGGCCATGCTCCCCAGACCTTCAGCTGACACAGGACAGGAACCATCCCCGAAGACAACTCTTCAGAAATGAAAGGGACTGGTCAGCGGGTGGGAGAGAGATGCTGATGAAGAGTGAGCTAATTATATCAGGTGGACACTTGAGATTGTGTTGGCAACTCTTGCCTGGAGGGGGGATGGGAGGATAGAGAGAGAGGGAAGCCGGCAAAATTGTCAAGAAAGGAGAGACTGAAAGGGCTGACTCAAGACGGGGAGAGTAAGTGGGAGTAGGGAGTGAGATGTATGTAAACTTATATGTGACAGACTGATTGGATTTGTAAACGTTCACTTGAAGCTTAATAAAAGTTATTATAAAAAAAAAAAAAAAAAATATACATGACTCAGATTGCAATATCCAAAGTAGGCATCAAAGACAGAATGGCAAAACTCTGGTCTATAATTTAATTAACAGACTTCAGGTTTTTTTTTTTTTTTCTTTTTACTTTCCATGGTCCGTCTTTCGAAGAGCTTGGAGAGATGGTCTGTGACATGCCAGGCATTAAAGAGACAAGGGTCAGAAAGATAATCAGGGTAATGTTTTTGTGAGGTGATGAATCACTTCCTAAAAAGCAATTGGGCTTTTGGCCTTGGTTTCTGAGAGCCAAACCATGCCTGAGGCTAATGAGTGGGAGGGCTGCCCAGATCAAGAGGGACCGCCTGGGGACCTGAGGTTGACTAAGCCTAAGGAGGCATGATGTAACCTATCACTGCATGACCATGTGGGGAGGCCGATAAGAGCCCTGAGCCCAAGTGCTGTGATGAGCTTCCTGGTTAGTGACCATGAACTTCCTAGTTTGGGAAATGGAAGCTGTGCATTGGGATCCCCCTCAGACCTTACCCTATGTGACTTTTCTTGCGTCCTCTTTGGCTGTAATAAATCTGTAGCTGTAAGTATGATGTATTCTCTGTGAGAGTCTGTCAGTTATTTGAGAGAATTAATGAACCCACAGGGGCAGTGAGACCCAGCAGGGGCTGACTCTGCTTATTTGTCAGTCTGAAATACACTGTCCTTCTAACTTGTGGGCTCTGACCCAGCTCCATGTGGCTAGGGTAGGATAGAGTGCCCCTTGGGCAGCTGGCAACAAGGACGGAGAAGTGGGGAGATAAAGACAGGATCCATTCCCACATTTTGGGAATTGGGTTCATGCTGATCTTTACCACACAGTTAGCAATGAAGGTGGGATTTGCCCACTTTGCCCTTATTTAATGCAGTTCTTAAGTCACAACCAACTAGCTTCTTTAGTCTGCTACTTTTCAGAGTGTTAAGTATCAGGAGTGGGCTGGAAGCCTCATTCTACTGAAAGCAAGATGATGATGAATTAAAGCAATATGTCACCCAAATAAGCATTATGGAAAGAATCATGATTGCAAATGCCAGAACACTGAATTATACTTAACTGAAACATTATAGCTACAGAACACATAGTCATTGTAGAAACCACATTTTCTGTGAAATAGTTGCTAATACTTTCTTCTGTAGCATAAAACTCTGTAAACTGAAAATTTGTTTGATGAGTTATTTTAAGCTGATAGAAGTAGTATGGCTGCAATATCTCATTTAAAAAAAATTCAAGACTTGTGTAGAAGGGGGAATTCCTTAATTTGAAGTGAACGGTAAGATTATTATTGACATTATTGGTAGCTTAATTAAGAAGCCTGTTGTTGACTGTCTTAATAAATTGCCACAATTTCAACTCAGAATTGCAATGTCCAAGGAAAGGCAATTCCCTCTCTCTCTAAAGATACATATATATCTTTAAAATTAAAAAAAAAAGTTAAAATCATCTATTATTCAGGCACAATATATGGATTTTCTGCAAGAGTTATCATGAAAGGTCTATGAAAGTGTATCATGGATTACCGGTGGATAAAAGATGTCTCCTTGGGACAGCATTGTCTCCTCTTGGTGGCTGAATCCTGTATATAGGATCATACATTATGACCAAAATTCTTAAGAGTCTATTTACTTGTATTTCTATTTGGCATAAAATGCCACTTTCACTTGCATAAGAGTAGTGCTAAAATTATATTCGTCAAAGCTGAAACTGAAAACCTTGGGGTTGTTGTTGTCGCTATTGTTGTTAGGTGCCGTCCAGTCAGTTCTGACTCACAGTGACCCTATACACAACAGAACGAAACACTGCCTGGGGTTCTGTGCCATCTTCACAATTGTTAGGCTTGAGCCCATTGTTGCAGCCGCTGTGTTGATCCATCTCATTGAGGGTCTTTCTCTTTTTCACTGACCCTCTAATTTACCCAACATGTTGTCCTTCTCCAGGGACCGATCCCTCCTGATAACATGTCCAAAGCATGGGAGACGAAGTCTTGCCATCCTTGCTTGTAAGAAGTATTTTGGCTGTACTTCTTCCAAGACAGATTTTTTCATTCTTTTGGCAGTCCATGGTATATTCAATATTCTTCACCAACACCATAATTCCAAGGTGTAAATTCTTCAGTTCTCCTTATTTATTATCTAGCTTTTGCATGCATGTGAGGCAACTGAAAACACCATGGCTTGGGTCAGGCACACCTTAATCTTCAAGGTGATATCTTTGCTTTTTAAGACTTTAAAGAGATCTGTTGCAGCAGATTTGCCCAATACAATTCATCTTTTGATTTCTTGAACACTGCTTCCATGGGTGTTGATTGTGGATCCAAGTAAAATGAAGTCCTTGACAACTTCAATATTTTCTCCATTTATCATGACACTGCTTGATACTGCCCAGCTGTGAGGATTTTTGTTTTCTTTATTTTGAGGTGTAATCCATACTGAAGGCTGTGATCTTTGCTCTTCATCAGTGTTTCAAGTCGTCTTCACTTTTTACAAGCAAGGTTGTGTCATCTGTGTATTGCAGGTTGTTAACGAGTTTTCCTCCAATCCTGATGTCCGGTTCTTCTTCACATAGTACAGCTTCTCAGACTATTTGCTCAGCAAACAGATTAAGTGTGGTGAAAGGATACAACCTGGAAGCACACCTTTCCTGATGTTAAACCACACGGTATGGCCTTGTTCTGTTCAAATGACTTCTTCTTGATCTAGGTACAAGTTCCTCATGAGCACAACTAAGTGTTCAAAATTCCTTCTTTGCAGTGTTATCCGTAATTTGTTAAGGTCCTATGCAAATGCCTTTGCATAGTCAGTAAAACACAGGTAGACATCTTTCCTGTATTCTCTGATTTCAGCCATGATCCACCTGACATTAGCAATGATATCCCTTGTTCCGAGTCTATTCCTGAATCTGGCTTGAATTTCTGGCAGTTTTCTGTCGATGTACTTCCGCGGCCACTTTTGAATGATCTTCAGTAAAACTTTACTTGCATGTGATATTAATGATATTTTTGACAATTTCCACATTCTTTTGGGTCACTTTTCTTTGGAATTGGCTCGACGGCAATGGGTTTGGTTTTTTTTTTTTTTTTTGGTTTTACAGCCTGTTGCCCAGGTAGCTGTCTTCCAAATTTCTTGGCATAGATGAGAGAGCTCTTCCAATGCTACATCCGTTTGTTGAAACATCTCCATTGGTATTTCGTCAATTCCTAGAGCCTTGCTTTTCACCAGTGCTTTTAGTGCAGTTTGGACCTCTTCCTTCAGTACCATTGGCACCCCTGATCATATGTTGCCACTGAAATGGCTGAATGATGACCAGTTCTTTTTGGTATAAAAAAGTATATAAAAAAAAAAAGTATAGTGACTGTGAATTCCTTCCATCTTCTTTTGATGCTTTCTGCATCATTTAATATTTTCCCCATTCTTTTTAAGGATGAATGCAATGCCATTTCTCTTCAAGTTGTCATTGCCAGCATAGTAGACCATATGATTGTCTGATTCAAAATGGCCAATACCAGCCCATTTCCACTCATTAATGTCTAGGATATCGATGTTTATGTGTTCCATTTCATTTTTGATAATGTCCAGTTTTCATAGATTTATACTTTGTACATTCCATATTCCGATTATTAATGGATATTTGCAGCTGTTTCTTATTTTGAGTCATGCCACATCAGCAAATGAAGGTCCTGAAAGCTTGGCTCCACCTACATCATTAAGGTCAACTCTACTTTGAGGAGGCAGCTCTTCCCCAGTCATCTTTTGAGCATCTTCCAGCCTGAGGGGCTCATCTTTCAGCATGATATCAGACAATGTTCTGCTGCTATGAATAAGGTTTTCAGTGGCCAATTCTTTTCAGAAGTAGATTGCCAGGTCCTTTTCCCTACTCTATCTTAGTGTGGAAGCTCAGCTGAAATCTGTCCTCCATGGGTGACCCTGCTGGTATTTGAACACAGTGGCATAGCTTCCAGCATCACAGAAACATGCAAGCTCCACAGTATGACAAACTGAGAGATGCATGGGGGCAACTCAGGCTTGCAGAAGTTTGAAATTCACTTCAGAGTCTCAAATCTCAGACCTGAACATGAGCTCAACATCTACGTTGTTCAAGGGCCCTCAGAGGAGAAAATTGAGACTCAGAGATGTGGAAAGAGTTACCCAGCAGCTATGGCCATTTAGCACAAAGTGAAGAAAATTGCAACAAAATGGACCACCCTCAAATATCCTCTGTGTTATCCCGGGACACTGAGCACAGGAAAGACTTGTCATAGGAAGAGGACGTTGCTCTAAAGCAGCCATTTTAATCATTTTGCTAAAGTTGAAATAGCCGCTTAAAGCATTACTAATAAAAATGGTTAAAACACACATGCACTTCTAGTAACAAATTTATTTTTAAGATTTGAATTTATATAAATACACGATGAGGAATTAAGGAAATGTAGTAGTCTCAAATTGTAAACAAATAAATTATAGGTCATTTATTTCTTTCTCTCCTTCTCCTCTTCCTCCTTCTTCTTTTGTTATTGCGGTGATTTGTAAAATGTCCACAAATTCTTTGACACTGTTCCGTTATAAAGATAGTGCAGCCAGACTTCCCTCCCCTTTAGTGTGTAATGGACTTAGTGGTTCACTTGTAATGAACAGAATATGAGAAACTTACCATGTGTAACTTCTGAAACCAAGTCATAAAAAGTATTGCAACTTCCTTCCTGCTCTCATTGTTTTTTTTTAAATTGTAGTAAAAATACACAAAACAACATACAGCAGTTCAACAATTTCCACCTGTACAATTCACTGACATTGATATTTTTCATGTTTTGCAACCATTTTTGCTACCTTTTTCGAAATTATCCCATCAGCACACTGCTCTCATTCTTGGATAGTTGCTCTGAAAGAAGCCAATAGCCACACCAAGAGGATGTTCAAACAAAATGATGAAGACGCTCATGTGGTGAAAAACTGAGGCCTCTGCCAATGGCTGTGTGTGGGAACTATCTTTGAAATGGATTTCCCAGCCCCACTCCAGCCCCACTCAAGACTGCAACCATAGTCAACATCTGTCTGCATAACGGGCCCTGAGCCAGAGCCACACAGAGAAACTGAACTACTCCTGAATTCCTAATCCACAGAGACTGTGAGAAGACAAACGTTCACTCTCCTGAGCCTCTAAGTTTTGAGATATTTTTTATAAAACAGTAGGTAACTAATACAGGTACGCTACCTTTATCATGTCAGATTTTGTGGCAGGCTTCCTAAAATTAATTGGGAGACTTTCTTAAAAAATTACACAAGTGTCACATATTTCCTGTATAAAAATAGATACTTCTAATAAATAGACATGAACAAGAAACATTTGTAAATGAAGTATTCCAGACAACAATTATTCACATTTTAGCTAGATCTTTGAAGATTTTTGCTAAGCATTAAATTAAGTTTTAAAAGGCTATCACCTATGTCCACAGTTAGAGATTAAGAACATAAAGTCTGCAACCAGACTCCCTGGGTTTAAATCCTGGCCCCACCACTAACTAGCTATGTAACCTTGAGTAAGTTACTTAACTTCTCTTTGCTTCAATTTCCACATCTATAAAAAAGAACCAAACCAAAACCCACTGCTGTCGAGTTGATTCTCATAGCGACCCTATAAAAAAGATAATAATATTATATCTGGCTCCCAGGCTTGTTGTGTCATTTAAATGAATTGAATTAATATACATGAAAGTATTTGAGTTTCACCTAAACCATAGAAAGCATTCTATACATTTGTGGTGTGATTAAAGGAGCCCTGGTGGTGCAATGGGTTAAGCACTGGGCTGCTAACCGAAAGGTTAGTGGTTCAAGCCCACCATCTGTTCCATGGAAGAAAGATGTGGCAGTCTGCTTCTGTAAAGATTTATAGCCTTGGAAACCCTATGGGACAGTTCTACTTTGTCCTATAGGATTGCTATGAGTTGAAATGGACTCGACAGCCATGGGTTGGGTTTTGGTGGTATAATTATTATTATGTTGTCAAATCCGATGGACCCCTTTCCATTTTAATTTTAATTCAAACAGTTTTTGACATTGCCTCTCACTCCCTCCTTGAAACATCTCCTCCGTCATCACTTAGAGAGCCCTGGTGGCAGAGTGGTTAAGTGCTAGGTAGCTAACCCAAAGGATGGTAGTTTGAACCCACCAGCTTTTCCGTGGGAGAAAGATGTGGCAGCTTGCTTCCATAAAGATTTATAGCCTTGGAAACTCTATGAGGTCTCTGTAAGCTGGAATCAGCTCCATGGCAGTAGAATTGATGACCATTTGAATTTCTTCCTAGCTAACTAACTCTTCCTTATCAGTTGTCTTTCCTGGCTTCTCTTCTTAGTCTAAAATCTGGAGGACTCCAGTGCCTGTCTTTGGAATTTATCTTTTCTCTTTCCAGGCTTTCTGTCTAGATCTCTTTTAGTCCCATGGTCTTACTCACCAAGGTTCTACATGGTCTGGTTCCCATCTCATCTTGAGTCAGTCTTTCCCTCACTCACTAGACACCAGCCACAAGTGCTCCTTTTTGTTCCCCAAACATACCAAGCCCTCAGTGCCTCTGTTGTTGGGTGTCATCGAACTGATCCCGACTCATAACAACCCTACAGGACAGAGGAGGACTGCCCTATAGGGTTTCCAAGGAGCAGCTGGTGGATTCTAATTGCCAGCCTTTTGATTAGCAGTTGAACTCTTAACCACTGCTCAACCAGGGCCCCTCAGCCCCTCTAAGCATCTCCAATTAGTGTGCCTATAATAGCCTTCCTCCAGTTCTCTACATGGCTTCTTTTCATTTTTCATCTCAGAAAGACCTTCCTGACCATCTCTTGTTACTCACCTGTTTATTCCTTTTATACTTATCACAGTCTAGTTATGTTCTTTTATTTATTTATGTATTCATGCCACACACTCACAGTTTTAAGTAACTACTACGTGCAAAACAATGTCCTAGGTACTGACATCAGTGAAGGAAACAGTCAACAAACAATCCCTGCCTTTGTAGAGCTTACATTCTAGTTTGGATAGATAAGCAGTAAACAAAAGACACAATAAACATGTAAATTGCTATGGTAAAGGTGACAAGTACCACAGTAAAAAGAAAAGCAGGGTAAGGGGTTACAGGAGTGGTGGGCTGAGTAGGGGGACAGCATTTACAGTATGAAATATGGTGAGATTTGAGCAAATTCTTGAAGGTGGTAAGGGACTAAATCATATGCATATTTGAGGGAGATTGTTCTGGAAAGGGAACAGGCAGCACAAAGATTGTAATGTGAGATCATGCCTGATTGTTCAACAACCTACACCGCCAGGGGTCCTCTTAAGTGGTATTCTATTTTGATTTTATGTTGCACAATAATTTCCTTATTGCTTTTGTTTTTGATTGTCTATCCTTCAATAGGAAACCCAGGTGGTACAGTGGTGAAGAGCTGCAGCTGCTAACCAAAAGTTCAGCAATTCAAATCCACCAGGTGCTCCTTGGGAACCCTATGGAACAGTTCTACCCTGTCCTATAGGGTCACTATGAGTGGGAATCCACTCGATGCCAGTGGGTTTGTTTTTGTTTTGTTTTGTTTATCCTTCAGTTAAGAACATTCTATTTATGCTTGTTATTTCACAAAACTTCCCTTGAGTGGATTCCCTTCATCAGTCTCCAATGAGAAAGTAAATGCTGTCAGACCTGTCTCCTATCTTTACTGCCAGGTTTGGTAAACTTAAGTGTCCATTACCAGGCCAGTGATCTACAACTAAATGAGGACACAAACTTCAAAAATGCACTTCCGGATCTGGGTTTCACAAAACTGTGGTACTACCAACACCTTAACTCCTGTGGTTTTCTTTCTGACACAGCCCCACTCCAGGAATGTGGTCCACCATTCTCCAGCTTATTCACTGTCGCATTCTTCTCACTATATCTGGGAAAAGATCCACCAGGATGTGTGAAACTCCTGGAATTTCTCACCTGGGTGACTGTGACAGCTTGTGGCTCTCTGGCACGGCAGTGGATCTGCAAGGGTAGAAGATCTCATCAGTGAAGTGTATGCAGTAGCTCACTGTTGGCACCATTCTCTTTAAGCCCTTCAAATCTGGACTGTTTCCTCAGGGAACTACTCTCTGCTTTCTCATAAGGGAAAGCCACTGCTAATTTTTGAAGCCATGTGTTCATCTGGTCTCATACAGTGGGCCCCTTCACCCTATAATAGTTGACAAAGTTAGATAGGAAAGAAGCTTTGCTTCCAAGAGTCCACATATAGAGCAGGTGAAGAAGTAGTTCTGCACCTCCTTTTCTCTTTCATAAGGTTCAAAATCTCCTGACAGGGGAAGCGTACAGCACACTTTCTTCTTTGCACTTTGACCTTTTCCCTACCATTTCCATGATGTCCAGAAAACCATTTATCCTTTTCTCTCATTATGCTCTAGGCTTCTAGAAAAACACCCAACACAACTTGGGATATGGAGGAAAAACTTTACTGTGCCACTGAGAACTGATTTCTAGCCCAAGATTTGCATTAAATCTAGTTAGTTCTAGATCACTACATCTGAAACAAATCAAAAAGGAACCATAGACTACCCCTCACACTGCTCTCTGGCTATCTAGACCCCACAGTTCATCTTGAGGCAAGCCAATAAAATTCAAGCAGAAGTTGGGCTGAAATTTCAGTTAGCAGATATTCTGTAGACTTAGTATTTTTGTTTCCAGTTTTGCAGGATTTATTCTTTATTGCTAAGAAAAAGAAAAGGCAAAAAGAGTTCATGCAGGATATATAATTGCCATAAATAGTAAGAAGAAATTCACAACGTACGTTAAACTTAAATCAACTTTGAAGAGTTGGAAAGCTCATGAAGCCAATGCATTAAGGAGCTGTACTGATGCAGGATTCCAATGGCTCTGTCATGGCTAAGAGTATTTCAATAACAATAAATTAATGACATTTTGTATTTGCCTGAACCCCAACTATTTGACAACTGATACAATTGAGACAAGAAGCAAACCATTTTGTCCATCGGTAATTGCATTAAATTTTTGGCCTTAATGATAGTTTTTATCAGCGGTTAGCTTTATGAAGAAAATGCATCTTGTTTTATTTCAGCTGTGTGTTTACAGTTTGTATAAAATGATTATGTCATCGACGTTAGCTTACAGCATTGATGCTTATGCATCATTAATGTCATACCCTGTCCTTTGTCACCGTGTTTAACCGAAATACTGTAAGGCATATATCCCTCCTCTCCTCTTCCCGTTATACTGCATGCCATTAAAAGTGAAAAGAAATGCTATATTTATCTTGATCTATATTAAAAAATAATGAAGAAGATAATTATCAAGGCTGCATTGCAATTTCACGGCACTGCTGTCAGTTACAAACTGCTTGATCCACACTCTTTTAGTTCCTAATGTCAGAAGAAAAAAAGTCTTGTGATTGAAATACAGTCATTTAATTAACTTCTCTCTATTGTTACTTTACAGTGCTACACTTGTGGTATGGGCTTAGTGATGGGAAACTCAAGTTTGGAAAAATGGAGACTTCAAAGCTAGTCAATTCATTTTTGTTTTATTTGAACATTTAACCTCTCAGTAGCAAGGACAATGAAATGCTACAGAGTTCAAAATATTCAACGTATAGTTAGGCAGGTGTTAATAAATGGCTCTTGGTAGTTTGATGGGATGGCTTTGCAACCACTGGCTCTTAACTACAGAAGCTGCTTGGTTCATGACCTTCACTTTGACATCACGTGACAAATACTGATGAGCAATCGTGGAGCCATGAGTATACCATGTCACCATATCTCAGGCAAAGTTTTTCATTACCATGACTTTTATTACACAGGAAACACAAGATTTTTTTTCCTTTTTCTCTGATATATCAAAAAAAATAACCACATACTGAGAGATTTGACTGCCAGAAATACTGATCATAGCTGAGTGTGCTACTAGATAAATGAAGCACTCCAATAATAGTTTAAAGTAATTACCAAACATAGTCCTCTGACCTCTCTCATAATGAAGAATGTTTGCATCTGCAGTTTTCAAACTTTTGATGCAAGGGGAATTTTCCAGTGTAGTTATGTATGGTAAGAATGTTGATGTAAATGTGTAAATGGTTGGACAGAAAGGAGTATAACGGTTTATAGTCAAGGATCTATACAAAAGAGATCCACAGAAAAATAATTTATGATCGTTCAAATTTACAGGAGAAATAATGAGTTTGAATGAGTGGAATAATAACATTTTTTTCTCTCCTTTTCATTGTTTTGCTCTACCTAGCTGTTAGTTAAGTTCAATTTGCCTTAGATTTATCTGCACTATTTTTGTAAATTACTACTAATGTGATTCATTTTAACTTGAATCTCTACAATTTTTTATCCCTGAAATATTTGTATTTTCTCTATTGATGAACTGAAGTACTAGATTGAAGTCTCCTGAGGGCAGAGATGGAATGAAATATTTTGTATGTGTGTGTGTGTATGCATATAAATCTTTAATAATATGGCTAGAGAACATTCTCTGTTTTTCAACAGTCAAAAGGTTAATGGAAGATAAGTGCAGCCAACAAGGGAAAATGGCGCCAGAGGTTTTAAGTAGTTTGCCATGTGCCTTTCTGTTTTGCATACGATGTCACATTAGATTATTGATAGGTAAAGTCAGGACAGTAAAGGGAGTCCACAAGGAGGAAGAAAAAAAAAGAGGGAAACAGAAAAGTTTCAGGCCTTATATTATCAAAAGCTTTAACAGAATAATGGAGGAAATGCCAATATGATATCCTCAATAACTTGATTACTGATAACAAAGGGAACCTAAAAGTAACTCAGGGGCTTTACAAAAAGTTGCTGATACAGACAGGATTTGGTATTATCAGCTGCCATACTGGCTCTGATTTATTTTGTTATATTAGTTTGGAAAGGGGACAACTTGTATCTCCTTCACTTCTCACTCTACCCCTCATCTACAGGTATGAAAAACTGACCATTAATATTTTCTTATTTATTTATCTATGATGTTTGTGGTACCTGAAACCAAAGATTTCAAGAATCACTTAACCATTGTCACTAACAGGGCTTCTCCTCTTCAGAGTTTTGAAAGGTAAAGTAATTTATTTTCCCTTCCACATGCTGACTTTGAAACTTAAAATATTCCAATATCAAATAGGATTATCATGGTTTCCTTTTGCCTAATATCTCACCACATATGACCAAAGATTTTTTTCCTGAATAAAGCCATATGAACATAATTTTAAGCGTATCTTGAATAGTCTACTTGATTTTTTAAGGCAGATTTACATCATTTTTAACACAAAAATATAAAGGAGATTAAATAGTAGCAAGTTTTGTGAAACCAGGAGCGGTGAAGGGAGAGAATAAGATTTTATTATCAGCTAGAAGTGAGAGCCCCACAGTAACCTCAAACATGCAGCAGGAATTATTTGAGACTTGAATTAGTCATAACATTGACCCAGTTTTCTCAGAATCTTTTTCAACATGGAATTCACTCATTCTTTCAACAAATATCTATTGAGTGAGTATTACTGGCTAGGCACTATAATAGACACTGGAAAGAAAATGATGAACAAAAACAGACAGAGCACCTGCTCTTGGGGGATTCACAATTAGCCGGAGAGAAAGGCATCAGATTATCACACAGGTGATTGTGTAATTATGTTTGTCTTAGTTGTTCAAAGTAAAGGGACATGATTCCCTAAAGCTGTATAACAAAGAATTCTATACTAGATAGGAAGGCCTCCTGAGGAAGTAATGCTTAAGCCAAATGAGGTATGAAGGAGGTGAATGTAGAGGCTGAATAGGCTAAGAGGGCATGGAAGAGTGTCCCAGTGAGGGTACAACATGTGCAAATAGCTTATAATGACAGTACAAAAACCCACATGTATATGAGAACGTACTTGTATTAGTTATCTAGTGCTATTATAACAGAAATACCACAAGTGGTTGGCTTTAACAAAGAGAAATTTATTCTCTCACAGTCTACGAGGCTGGAAGTCAGAATTCAAGGTGTTAGCTCCAGGGGAAGGATTTCTTTCTTTTTCAGTTCTGGGGGAAAGTCCATGTCATCAATCTTCCCCTGGTCTAGGAGCTTCTCTGCACAGGAACCCTGGATCCAAATGATGTGCTCTGCTCCCAGTGCTGCTTTCTTGTTGGTATGAGGTTCCTCCGTATCTCTCTGCTCTCTTCTCTATTTTATACCTCAAAAGAGATTGATTTAAGACACAACCTAATTTTGTAGATTGAGTCCTGCCTCATTAACATAACTGCGGCTAATCCCACCTCATTTACATCATAGAAGTAAGATTTACAACACATACGAAAATCACATCAGATGACAAAATGATGGACAATCACACAATACTGGGGATCATGGACAAGCCAGCACACTTTTTGGGGGGCACGATTCAATCCAGAACAGCATATAGGATGTGCAAATGGCAGATAATGACAGTAGAAAAACCCACATGTATATGTGAAGATGTTTTATATATTTGGCAAAACAAATCAAATGGATAAAGGCTGCAGTGTTTAATACAATACACGGTTTAGCAAATTATGGACCATAGACCGAATCCCAACCCACTGCCTGATTTTGCAAACACCATTTTATTGGAACACAACTATGCCCATTCATTTACATATTGTCTAGAGCTGCTTTGGTGACAGAGACCATATGTACCAAAAGCCTAAAATATTTACTATCTGGTGCTTTACAGACCATGGTGTTAAAGAAACTGGTTTGCTATTTGGAGAAAAATACAGGTGGACCTTCAAGTTACCTGACATACAAAGGTGCCTTGCATATGTGAGTGATACAATTTGTAATCTAATGGAAAAAACTATAATACTTTTGTGTCTTAGTTGTGAAGAAAGACCTCTTTAACAAATTCAGAAATTACAAACCACAGGCAAAAATTTGATGGTTTTAATACTTCCCAAAATTAACGATTTCTATTCAACAACGGGAAACCCCGGTGGCTTAGTGGTTAAGAGCTACGGCTGCTAACCAAAAGCTTGGCAGTTCGAATCCACCTTGGGAACCATAGGGAGCAGTTCTACTTTGTCCTATAGGGTCGCTATGAGTTGGAATCGACTCAACGGCAATGGGTTTATTCAACAATGTACTCCCCATAGAAGTTACTGAGTGGATGATTACCTGAAGATGCTTTAATGTCTAAAATCAGCAAGGGCTTATAGGTAGAATGCCCATTCCAGAAAAATGTCCATACCCAGTACAAAAATTGAGCAAAAAAAAAAAAATCAAAGGGCAATTTGCAGAAAACGAAGCCTGGGTGAGTGAAATGTACACAGAGATAAGCTCAAACTAAGAAGAAATCAGAGAAACTAACAGTGAAAATAAATCTCAGATTGGCAAACAATTAGAAAAGAATACAATACTAAGTGTTTGCAAATCACAAGATGCACTGCATTGGGCAAATCTGCTGCAAAAGGCCTCTTTAAAGCGTTTTAAAGCAAAGATGTCACCTTGAAGACTAAGGTGCACTTGACCCAAGCTGTGGTGTTTTCAGTCCCCTTATATGCATGCGAAAGCTGGGCAATGAATAAGGAAGACTAAAGAAGAATTGATGCCTTTGATTTGTGGTGTTGGTGAAGAATATTGAATATACCATGGACTGCCAGAAAAATGGACAAATTCGTCTTGGAAGTACAGCCAGAATGCTCCCGAGGAAGCAAAATTGGCGAGACTACATTTCACACACTTTGGACATATTGTCAGGAGGGATCAGTCCCTGGAGAAGGACATCATGCTTGGTAAAGTAAATCCCATGAAAGGATTGGCTGGGACTATGCAAATTGAGTGACTATGGTCTGTTAAGGAGATTGGTTAGTTTGTGGTCCTGGTAGGAGAACCATACCGTGAAATGACAAGGAGTAGGCCTACATAAGGGCCAATCCCACACAGGTTTGGGGGAATCTCACTACCACCCAGAAGAAGAGTCTGCTGCAGGGCGCATCCTTTGGAAAAGGGTCTGGGGTTCCTGTGCTGAGAACTTCCTAGATCCAGAAGAAAGAGCAAAGACTGAAGATAGTGCAAAATGGCCAAAGAGAGTCATAGTGGGCTTGCCAGCCCATGGAGTGAGAGCTGAGCCCCTTCAGGTATGAGGCCTGCCTGTGGAGCTAAAAGAGTTGTAACACTTCCTTTTGTAGGGTAAGAGCAGCCAGAATTTGCCTTGTGTAGGGGTTCATGCCTCCCACCCTGGGCAACAGGCAACTAGGTAGCATGGCAGCAAGAGAGCCCCACAAGCCTGGGTAGCGTGGTGGGAGCCAGCAGCAGGGGCCAGTGAGATCCAAAAGCACAGCAGAAACCTCAGAAGCTATGCAGGCCCCCCCAAGCGGAGTGATGGTAGCTGTAGGCAGCAGTGATGCGAACACCGCATCTGACCTGAACCATGGTGTGCCTGTGACATAAGAATCAATGTGGGCAATTTGGGAAAGGGTAAGTGGTTCTCCTTTTGAGTATCTGTTATTGTTTACTGTTCGCTTTCTATAAATAATTGCAATGGCTTTTACTTTGCTAACACCGAGTAAGTGTCTCGTGTTTTCGGCTAGATCTCAGATGAATGTAGCACCCATAGAATGATTGATGTCAGTGAGTGTATGTATCTCATTCCTAGCAGTCTATGGCTGCTTGGAAGTTTGAGGCACAGCTTGTTTGAATGAATTTGCACTAAGGAATTTCTATATTTGTAGACAAATAGAGGAGAATGATTCTGCAAAGGAGATTAAGAAAAAGTAGTCAAAAGAAAACTAAATAGTGTGATATCAGAGAAGCCAAAAAATAATGAATCTGGGATGATGGAATATCCAACAGTGTCAACAACTGATGATAGGAGGCCAAGTAAGACAAAGACTGAAAAAGATTCTCATTTGATAGAACCCAAAAGTGTCCAGCGAAGACCCTAGAAAAAGGTGAGTTGGGTGGTGACTAGTAAGTGAAGAACCTTGGACAATGTGAAGACAAGTACTTCCAAAAAGGTTGTGATGAGAGAAAGATAGAAAGTGGTGATGGCTGAAAGTCTGGTAAAAGTATTTTGAAAGTGATAATGCCCAATGTTGGTGAGGATGTGACAGAACTGGAAATTTCATACATTGATGATACAACCACAATAGTTAAACATATGCCCACCCTATAACCCAGCAATTCTACTTTTAGGGAAATACCCACAGAATAAGTGATATGTATACAAAAGACATGGGCAGAGGTGTTCATAGCAACACTGTTCATAATCACTCCAAACTAGAAACAACTAAAATGACCATCAGTTTTGGAAAGAATAAAAAAAGAAAATACAGTGTATGCATACAAGGAAATGATACATAGCAGTAAAAATATACTACATGCAACAACATGAACAAATCTTAAAAACATCTTATTGAGCAAAAGAAGCCAGGTAGAAGAGTACATACCATCTGACTACATCTATATAAAGTTCAAAACAGACAAAACTAATCAATGGTGTTATAAGTCGTTGAGTATAGCCTTTCGGACATGGGAGGGAGTGACTGGGAAGAAACCTGGGGCACTGATAATGCTCTGTATTTTAACCTTGCTGGTGGTCACATAGGTGTGTTCATCTTTTGGAAACTGATTTTTTTCGTACTTTCTGTATTCAGATTATACTTCAGTAAATATTTACTTTGAAAATCAATAATATCTACAACTTTGTTCCCATCCGTCACCAATTGTTTCTTATTCTAATATATTTATTTAGGAAGTAAAAGAAGTTGATTTGCAATTAAGCATGGCATAGTAAACGTGAATTTACCTTTGATTTCTTCCAGAACCCACAAAAATTATGATAAAGATTTTTTTTTCTAAGTTTTTATCTCATACCAAAACAGGAACATACAAGTGAAAGCCTATATAATGAAGAAGAAATTCCTCATCTTCCTGAACGAACTCTGTTCCAGGAATACTAACAATCAGGCGTGTATCCCTTAGATTGGCGATTGGAGAACATTTGACAACTTGACCACTTTGACCTTTCTTCCCACCACCACCCAGTTTCCAATCAGCTCCATTTCTAAATTCCAAGGACACTAAACATGTAAGAAAATCTTCTAACCTGAAATATAAAGTGGAAAATAAACCAAAAGAAGAAAGAAGCCTGTAAATGACAGAGAGAGTGGAGGAAGCAAAAGGAAAAAATAATGTAACCTAAAATTCACATCCACAGATAGAAAAGAAAAATGTTCATGAAACAAGAATGAAATACTGTAAAAAAAGAAAGAAAACACTGAGAGCAAAATAAAATCTCTTATAATTAATATGACAGCAGATTAAAAAAAAATTTCCAGAGGCGGGGCCAAGATGGCGGACTAGGTAGACGCTACCTCGGATCCCTCTTGCAACAAAGACTCGGAAAAACAAGTGAATCGATCACGTACATAACAATCTATGAACCCTGAACAACAAACACAGATTTAGAGACGGAAAACGAACAAATACGGGGAAGCAGTGATTGTTTTCAGAGCCTGGAGCCAGCGTCCCAGTCAGGTAACCTTTGGCGCCCGATTTAGGGCAGGGCCCAGGAGAGCTGACAGCGCAAACAAGGGGCCCAGCCCTACCCCCCGAACTCACCCCGGGAGGGGGCCCAGCCGGTTCGCGCGGGTGGCGTGGTGACCCAGCTGAT
Source organism: Elephas maximus indicus (assembly GCF_024166365.1). Classification (NCBI taxonomy): domain Eukaryota; kingdom Metazoa; phylum Chordata; class Mammalia; order Proboscidea; family Elephantidae; genus Elephas; species Elephas maximus. Next base: position 11,741,483 of record NC_064841.1, on the reverse strand, counting down.
GGGACGAGAAGTCCCCAGGAGGCAGCAACTGATTTTGGAGCCGGGAGTAAAGCGTCCCAGCAGGGGAACCTTGACGCTAGGATTTGGACTAGCAGCGGGTGGCTTCAGAGGGCCAGAACCCCAGGGGCAATCTCCACACAGCCAGCACACATAGGCGACGCGCCCCGCGGGAATCTCAGATATAATAGTCATTCCAAGCAAGACAAGCAACTCTGGCTATATTCTGAGGTGCTACTCTCCTATCTCTCTGTTCCCTCCCCAACCCTCCCCAGGCGGCTTCATTAACATTGGAATTGCCTGAGCCAGAGGGAGAACGGCTCTGGCTCTGCGGCGGCTTTGCTTCCCCCCCCCCTTTTTTTTTCCTTTTGGTCTTTTCCTAACCCACTCTTTCGGCCTGAGAGAAGGAACAACAAAAAAAAAAAAAAAAAAAAAACCCAGGGACCAAAAATCCACCCCTAATTGGACTAAAAACACAGAACCAGCTACAGCCAAGCATATATGATCCAAATCTCAGACTTTCATCCTTACAGGGAACAAGGTGGTAGTTATAATCCAAAGGCAATTCTGATAGGGATCTGACTGCATTTTTTTTTAGCGGATTTTCTGGAAAAACTAGTTTCTCAGTGATGGCTCGGAGACAGCAGTCCATATCAAACCACATAAAGAAGCAGACCATGACAGCTTCTACAACCCCCCAAACAAAAGAATCAAAATCTTTCCCAAATGAAGATACAATCCTGGAATTATCAGATACAGAATATAAAAAAACTAATTTACACAATGCTTCAAGACATCAGAAACGAAATAAGGCAAACTGCAGAAAAAGCCAAGGAACACACTGATAAAACTGTTGAAGAACTCAAAAAGATTATTCAAGAACATAGTGGAAAAATTAATAAGTTGCAAGAATCCATAGAGAGACAGCATGTAGAAATCCAAAAGATTAACAATAAAATTACAGAATTAGACAATGCAATAGGAAGTCAGAGGAGCAGACTCGAGCAATTAGAATGCAGACGGGGATATCTGGAGGACCAGGGAATTAACACCAACATAGCTGAAAAAAAAATCAGATAAAAGAATTAAAAAAAAATGAAGAAACCCTAAGAATCATGTGGGACTCTATCAAGAAGGATAACTTGCGTGTGATTGGAGTCCCAGAACAGGGAGGGAGGACAGAAAACACAAAGAAAATAGCTGAAGAACTCCTGACAGAAAACTTCCCTGACATCATGAAAGACAAAAGGATATCTATCCAAGATGCTCATCGAACCCCATTTAAGACTGATCCAAAAAGAAAAACACCAAGACATATTATCATCAAACTCGCCAAAACCAAAGATAAAGAGAAAATTTTAAAAGCAGCCAGGGAGAAAAGAAAGGTCTCCTTCAAGGGAGAATCAATAAGAATAAGTTCAGACTACTCAGCAGAAACCATGCAGGCAAGAAGGGAATGAGATGACATGTACAGAGCACTGAAGGAGAAAAACTGCCAGCCAAGGATCATATATCCAGCAAAACTCTCTCTGAAATATGAAGGCAAAATTAAGATATTTACAGATAAACACAAGTTTAGAGAATTTGCAAAAACCAAACCAAAGCTACAAGAAATACTAAAGGATATCATTTGGTCAGAAAACCAATAACATCAGACACCAGCACAACACAAGGTCACAAAACAGAACATCCTGATATCAACTCAAATAGGGAAATCACAAAAACAAATTAAGATTAATTAAAAAAAAATGCTCATAACAGGGAATCACTGAAGTCAATATGTAAAAGATCACAATAATCAAAAAGAGGGACTAAATACAGGAGGCATAGAACTGCCATATGGAGAGTGATACAAGGCAACATAGAACAATACAAGTTAGGTTTTTACTTGGAAAAATAGAGGTAAATAATAAGGTAATCACAAAGAGGTATAACAACTCCATAACTGAAGATAAAAGCCAAGAAAAACGTAACGACTCAACAAACATAAAGTCAAACACTACGAAAATGAGGCTCTCACAATTTACTAAGAAAAACATCTCAGCACAAAAAAGTATGTGGAAAAATGAAATTGTCAACAACTCACATAAAAAGGCATGAAAATGACAACACTAAACACTTATTTGTCTATAATTATGCTGAAGGTAAATGGACTAAATGCACCAATAAAGAGACAGAGAGTCTTGCACTGGATAAAGAAACACGATCCGTCTATATGCTGCCTACAAGAGACACACCTTAGACTTAGAGACACAAACAAACAAAAACTCAAAGGATGGAAAAAAATATATCAAGCAAACAATAAGCAAAAAAGAAGAGGAGTAGCAATACTAATTTCTGACAAAATAGACTTTAGACTTAAATCCACCACAAAGGATAAAGAAGGACACTACATAATGATAAAAGGGACAATTGATCAGGAAGACATAACCATATTAAATATTTATGCACCCAATGACAGGGCTGCAAGATACACAAATCAAATTTTAACAGAATTGAAAAGTGAGATAGACACCTCCACAATTACAGTAGGAGACTTCAACACACCACTTTCGGAGAAGGACAGGACATCCAGTAAGAAGCTCAATAGAGACATGGAAGACCTAATTACAACAATCAACCAACTTGACCTCATTGACTTATACAGAACTCTCCACCCAAATGCTGCAAAGTATACTTTTTTTTCTAGCGCACATGGAACATTCTCTAGAATAGATCACATATTAGGTCATAAAACAAACCTTTGCAGAGTCCAAGACATCGAAATATTACAAAGCATCTTCTCAGACCACAAGGCAATAAAACTAGAAATCAATAACAGAAAAACTAGGGAAAAGAAATCAAATACTTGGAAAATGAACAATACCCTCCTGAAAAAAGACTGGGTTATAGAAGACATCAAGGAGGGAATAAGGAAATTCATAGAATGCAACGAGAATGAAAATACTTCCTATCAAAACCTCTGGGACACAGCAAAAGCAGTGCTCAGAGGCCAATTTATATTGATAAATGCACACATACAAAAAGAAGAAAGAGCCAAAAGCAGAGAACTGTCCCTACAACTTGAACAAATAGAAAGTGAGCAACAAAAGAATCCATCAGGCACCAGAATAAAACAAAGAATAAAAATTAGAGCTGAACTAAATGAATTAGAGAACAGAAAAAGAATTGAAAGAATTAACAAAGCCAAAAGCTGGTTCTTTGAAAAAATTAACAAAATTGATAAACCATTGGCTAGACTGACTAAAGAAATACAGGAAAAGAAACAAATAACCCGAATAAGAAATGAGAAGGACCACAACAGAACCAACTGAAATTAAAAGAATCATATCAGATTAGAACGAAAAATTGTATTCTAACAAATTTGCAAACCTGGAAGAAATGTACGAATTCCTGGAAAAACACTACCTACCTAAACTAACACATTCAGAAGTAGAACAACCAAATAGACTCATAACAAAAAAAGAGATTGAAACGGTAATCAAAAAACTCCCAACAAAAAAAAAGCCCAGGCCCGGACGGCTTCACTGCAGAGTTCTACTAAACTTTCAGAGAAGAGTTAACACCACTACTACTGAAGGTATTTCAAAGCATAGAAAATGACAGAATATTACCCAACTCATTCTATGAAGCCACCATCTCCCTGATACCAAAACCAGGTAAAGACATTACAAAGAAAGAAAATTATAGACCTATATCCCTCATGAACATAGATGCAAAAATCCTCAACAAAATTCTAGCTAATAGAATTCAACAACATATCAAAAAAATAATTGACCACGATCAAGTGGGATTTATACCAGGTATGCAAGGCTGGTTTAATATCAGAAAAACCATTAATGTAATCCATCACATAAATAAAACAAAAGACAAAAACCACATGATCTTATCAATTGAAGCAGAAAAGGCATTTGACAAAGTCCAACACCCATTTATGATAAAAACTCTCACCAAAATAGGAATTGAAGGAAAATTCCTCAACATAATAAAGGGCATCTATGCAAAGCCAACAGCCAATATCACTCTAAATGGAGAGAACCTGAAAGCATTTCCCTTGAGAACAGGAACCAGACAAGGATGCCTTTTATCACCGCTCTTATTCAACATCGTGCTAGAATAGCCAGGGCAATTAGGCTAGACAAAGAAATAAAAGGCATCCAGATTGGCAAGGAGGAAGTAAAATTATCTCTATTTGCAGATGACATGATCTTATACACAGAAAACCCTAAGGAATCCTCCAGAAAACTACTGAAACTAATAGAAGAGTTTGGCAGAGTCTCAGGTTATAAAATAAACATACAAAAATCACTTGGATTCCTCTACATCAACAAAAAGAACACCGAAGAGGAAATAATCAAATCAATACCATTCACAGTAGCCCCCAAGAAGATAAAATACTTAGGAATAAATCTTACCAAGGATGTAAAAGACCTATACAAAGAAAACTACAAAGCTCTACTACAAGAAATTCAAAAGGACATACTTAAGTGGAAAAACATACCTTGCTCATGGATAGGAAGACTTAACATAGTAAAAATGTCTATTCTACCAAAAGCCATCTATACATATAATGCACTTTCGATCCAAATTCCAATGTCATTTTTTAAGGTGATTGAGAAACAAATCACCAATTTCATATGGAAGGGAAGGAACCCCCGGATAAGCAAAGCATTACTGAAAAAGAAGAAGAAAGTGGGAGGCCTCACTCTACCTGATTTCAGAAGCTATTATACAGCCACAGTAGTCAAAACAGCCTGGTACTGGTACAACAACAGGCACACAGACCAATGGAACAGAATTGAGAACCCAGATATAAATCCATCCACGTATGAGCAGCTGATATTTGACAAAGGACCAGTGTCAGTTAAGTGGGGAAAAGATAGTCTTTTTAACAAATGGTGCTGGCATAACTGGATATCCATTTGCAAAAAAATGAAACAGGACCCATACCTCACACCGTGCACAAAAACTAACTCCAAGTGGATCAAAGACCTAAACATAAAGACTAAAACGATAAAGATCATGGAAGAAAAAATTGGGACAACCCTAGGAGCCCTAATACAAGGTATAAACAGAATACAAAACATTACCAAAAATGATGAAGAGAAACCCGATAACTGGGAGCTCCTAAAAATCAAACACCTATGCTCATCTAAAGACTTCTCCAAAAGAGTAAAAAGACCACCTACAGACTGGGAAAGAATTTTCAGCTATGACATCTCCGACCAGCGCCTGATCTCTAAAATCTACATGATTCTGTCAAAACTCAACCACAAAAAGACAAACAACCCAATCAAGAAGTGGGCAAAGGATATGAACACACACTTCACTAAAGAAGATATTCAGGCAGCTAACAGATACATGAGAAAATGCTCTCGATCATTAGCCATTAGAGAAATGCAGATTAAAACTACGATGAGATTCCATCTCACTCCAACAAGGCTGGCATTAATCCAAAAAACACAAAATAATAAATGTTGGAGAGGCTGCGGAGAGATTGGAACTCTTATACACTGCTGGTGGGAATGTAAAATGGTACAACCACTTGGGAAATCTATCTGGCGTTATCTTAAACAGTTAGAAATAGAACTACCATACAACCCAGAAATCCCCCTCCTCGGAATATACCCTAGAGAAACAAGAGCCTTCACACAAACAGATATATGCACACCCATGTTTATTGCAGCTCTGTTTACAATAGCAAAAAGCTGGAAGCAAACAAGGTGTCCATCAACGGATGAATGGGTAAATAAATTGTGGTATATTCACACAATGGAATACTACCCATTGACAAAGAATAGTGACGAATCTCTGAAACATTTCATAACATGGAGGAACCTGGAAGGCATTATGCTGAGCGAAATTAGTCAGAGGCAAAAGGACAAATATTGTATAAGACCACTATTATAAGATCTTGAGAAATAGTAAAAACTGAGAAGAACACATACTTTTGTGGTTATGAGGGGGGGAGGGAGGGAGGGAGAGGGTTTTTTATTGATTAATTAGTAGATAAGAACTGCTTTAGGTGAAGGGAAGGACAACACTCAATAGATGGAAGGTCAGCTCAATTGGACTGGACCAAAAGCAAAGAAGTTTCCGGGATAAAATGAATGCTTCAAAGGTCAGCAGAGCAAGGGCGGGGGTTTGGGGACCATGGTTTAAGGGGACTTCTAAGTCAATTGGCAAAATAATTCTATTATGAAAACATTCTGCATCCCACTTTGAAATGTGGCGTCTGGGGTCTTAAATGCTAACAAGCGGCCATCTAAGATGCATCAATTGGTCTCAACCCACCTGGAGCAGAGGAGAATGAAGAACACCACGGTCACACGACAACTAAGAGCCCAAGAGACAGAAAGGGCCACATGAACCAGAGACCTACATCATCCTGAGACCAGAAGAACTAGTTGGTGCCCAGCCACAATCGATGACTGCCCTGACAGGGAGCACAACAGAGAAGCCCTGAGGGAGCAGGAGAGCAGTGGGATGCAGACCCCAAATTCTCATAAAAAGACCATACTTAATGGTCTGACTGAGACTAGAGGAATCCCGGCGGCCATGGTCCTCAGACCTTCTGTTGGCACAGGACAAGAACCATCCCCGAAGACAACTCATCAGACATGAAAGGGACTGGACAGTGGGTGGGAGAGAGATGCTGATGAAGAGTGAGCTAATTATATCAGGTGGACACTTGAGACTGTGTTGGCATCTCCTGTCTGGAGGGGGGATGGGAGGATAGAGAGAGTGGGAAGCTGGCAAAATTGTCACGAAAGGAGAGACTGGAAGGGCTGACTCATTAGGGGGAGAGCAAGTGGGAGTACGGAGTAAGATGTATGTAAACTTATATGTGACAGACTGACTGGATTTGTAAATGTTCACTTGAAGCTCAATAAAAGTTAATAAAAAAAAATATTTCCATAGAATGTTTGGAAAACAAATTTTATAGAAAACTATTACAGGGTTGTTCGATGAAGTATAAACACTTGAAAAATAGACAACCAAGTAAGAGAAAGAAAAATTATAATAAGAGCAAAATAGTCAAGAAATAACACAGAGAAAATTCCATATCTAAAGAAAGTGAGTTTCCATGTTGACAGGACCTGAAAAGAGCACATCAAAATGGATTTTAAAGCTCCCCACCAAGGCAAATTCATTATGAAATTTTAGAACACTGAAAATACAGCAAGGAGCTAAACACTTCAAACAGGAGCAATCAGATTTCCGGCAAAGAGAGTAAGAATGGCATCAAAGTCCTGAACAGCATCGCTGAACACCCTCAAAATTCTGAGAAATGCGATTTCCAATCTATAATTTCATACTTTTCCAAACGAGTGTTAGGTGATGACAAAAACATTTCCAAATAATCAAGGTCTCAAAACATTTACCTCTCAGCTTCCTTTTCTTGTTAATATCCTGGAGGGAATCATCCAGAAGGAAAGAAAACAAAGGATACAGGAAAAGGGTTTCCAACCCAGGATAAATTCAGAGGAAAGGCTCAGAAAATTGGTGGAGGAAATGTTGGAAAACAGCCATGTAGCCCAGAGGGCAACCAGTTCAGTTTGGATTAGGGAGACTGAGGGCTCTGGAAGATATGTATTTAAAGAAAATATGAATGTGATAGAATACCTGATGTGATTAAATGTATGGAGAGGAGACTTCACATCAGAGGAAACTTTGTCAATAAATTAGTGACCCACACAAAGAAACCTAAGCAAATTGGATGGTAGACAATGACTGTATCCAGGGAAGACAAAAAATGTGCAAGAAATGTACTGTTGCCAGTGATATTTACATAATCAAGGTATACTTAAACACAGAGTATTAATTTAACACCAAATTTTATTCTGATTATATCGGGAAGGTGAGAGAAAAATAAGTGTGGTCATATATGTATGTGTGCAAAGAGGCAGGGAGGTAGTATAAGACACTTTTCATAATAGGAAGGCAATAGTCAATAACTAAACAGAAAATTAAAGACATGAGATTTAGAAATATGGGCTAATGTCCCAGGAAAAACAGCTAAAAGTGTTGAAACTGTCTTTTAGAAATAGTCATCTCAAGTGAGGTGGGGAGGTGGAGAAGGAAAGATGGTGTTTTACTTGATAATCATGGAAAAATTATTTGATTTTTCAATTATGTGCATGTATTACTTTGATTTAAAAAAAAAAAAGCAAAGTGAAAAAAGAAAAAATTTGTAACACAGAAAAAATTTAGCTCAATCTCAGTTCACATAATGAGCAGCTGGAGCCACCCCAAGGAAGCAGCTGGTCCTCATGCCCTTGAAGCCTCTGTAGTGACTCCAGCCTCCACCTGCCTTGGACCCTGAGAGCACCGATTGGTCCTGCTGAGGTTGAGTGACTTCCTCTAACCCTACCAGTTTTGCTACAGCAGCGTGTGGGAGGATCTGGTCCACTCTTCTTCCATAGTAGGAGGCAATACACTTCCTCTACCAAGACTGCAGAAAGGATCAACTAGGCTACTAACAGAAAGAAAGCAGTGCCTGTGGTGCAAAAGGTTTGTACTCTTGGCTGCTAGCTGAAAGGTTGGAGGTTCGAGTCCACCCAGAGGTGCCTTGGAAAAAAGACCCCCTGGTCTACTTCTGAAAAATCAGCCATTGAAAACCCTGTGAAGCATAGTTCTATTCAGACACACATGGGGTTGCCATGAGTTTGAGTCAACTCTATGGCAACTGTTTTTGGGGGGTATTTGTGTGTGTGTGTATGTGTGTTTAATAGAAAGAGAAGCAGAGAGGAGGCAGAATGCTGAGCAGAGGGAAAATAGTCAAATTTCCACCATAGTTATGGTTAAAAATTATGTGAAAGAGTAATTTGGGTATCATAATTATGTTCATTTAAAATTTTTAAAGATCTGATTTTGGGGAACATTCTCAAGGGATTGAGTAAATAGGACACTTTGTTAGTGAAGTACAAGGTAAAATACAATCAGTGGTTAGTGAGGCTGCCCTTGGCTACGAATGTGAGGGTTTGAACCTAACTCTACCCTTCACTAACATGTAAATTTCTTAAATGTCTCTACACCTCAATTTCTTCATCTTCAAAGTGGAGAAAAATAATATCTACCTCAGAGGGTTCTTCTGAAGATTAAATGAAGGAAACATATTACATATATATTTTTTAAAATATATAAATGCAGTTTGAAAATAACAGAAAAAATAGAATAAAATATTGAAATTTAGAAAAAAAATCTAAATTGATATACAGAAAGCAAATGTTTCATATGACCATAGATACAAAAGGTCATAAAAAGCATCATTTGAGAATATTTTGCAAACCTGGATTAAATGGCTGAATTTTAGCAAACATCTTACCAAAATTGAGTCAATAAATAAATAAATAAAATCCTGATCAAAGCAGTAACCAAAGAAGAAACAAAGAAATACGTCAAAGACAATCATTTTCTACCCTCCAAAAAAGATCAAATCTGGAGGATTTCACAGGTGATTTTCTTTTTTGTATCTCCAAGGAAAATATACTTGTATCGTTATTCAAAATTATTGAGATCATGACCCAACACGGAAAACTTGTACATTATTTTTAAGAAACCAGAATAATTCTGAATGACATAAAGACAACATAGACAAAAGTACCACATTTATTATTTCTGAATATTGATGCAAAATGATAACTCTTGAAAAGTAGAATTCAGTAGTAAAATAAAATAATAACACAGCATTGCTTATAAGCTAGAAATTGGAAACAGCATAACTACATATAGTTCTGCATTTTTATTTGTATATATATGTATAGATATCTAGTATAAAAATGTACTGACCAACCCAATCCAATATGTTAAGTCATTAATTCTGAGTGTTATGATTCAAGGGAATGGCTTCCTTCATTCTTTACTATTTTATTATTCTTAAATTTGATTTATTTCTTTATTTTATATGGATTCTAAACTTGGAAGATACTAGTATCACACTAGCTTATAAATACTAAACTATGTTCTGTCCTTACATAAGTACATAAATTTTTTTTTTTAATTAAAATCATTTATTTTTATTAACATGTGTTGGTCCAAACATTTGAGTCAGTAGCTCTATGGAATTAAAATCTTAGTCAAACACTTTATTCAAAAAGGTATAACTAGCTTTAATTTAGAACATGATATGTAGTTTTATTCAATAATTATTTGTTCTAAAAATACAGTACTATCCCTCATGAAAATCGTGATAATCAGATACAACAGTAATCTCTATATCCCGGGTATCTTTATGGAAAAAATATTTTTTAGTCTTATTAAATATAATATCCCCTGAAGTCTTCTTAAAACTAAACTATAGATTATTAGCTTAAGTAAAAAATGCCTGTCTTCAGCATTATGCTCTTTTAAGAACTATCTACATATCTGGGATCAAATTGAAAACAGCAACTTGAAAGATTAGACAGGAACCTTAGGAGGCAGTGAGTTTATGTTAATGCGGGAGGAACAACTCAGTAAAGGAGGGTGAGAACGGTTGCACAACTCGAAGAATGTAGTCAAAGTCACTACATTGTACATGTGGAAACTGTTGGTGTATGTTTTGCTGTGTTAAACGAATAATTTCTTTTATAAGGATTAGCACAAAGCTGGTTCCTATGAGGTGGAGGCTAAAGATGTCCCAAACGTCCAACTTTTCCAAGCTGTTGTACTACTCTATCATCTCTAATATCAACTACTCCCTCTCCCCTCAGTACTTTCCCTACCGCCTTTGAGTTCCCTAATTCACTGGAACGTTTCACAGAACTCACCAACTGTAGAAAGGAAATGGCTCATGAGGTTGTGGAGGCTGGCAAGGCCCAAATTCATGGGTCAGGCATAGGCTTCTCCCGTCCCACTTGCCTGGGGGGTTGACGAACCCAAACCGGCAGTCCAGACTACAGGCTGCTGGCTCCCAAGGCTCCTGAAGCTGTTGAATCAGAGCACGACGTGGAGGCCAGTGAATCCCAGAATCAACAGATCAGACAGCAAACCTCTGGTTCGAGGCCCGAGAACCTGACGCAGGATCCAGATGCAGAGAGAGAGAACTCCACCAGGACACACACATATATCTTAGATGCAGGCCCCACCCCAGGCAAGGGCATAACAGTAAGGGTAGGACTTGAGTCATGGCCCTCCTGCAAGGCTGTGACCCAAGACACACCCTACACCAATCCTGCCTCATCAACATGTAGAGGTCAGGATCCACAACACTAAAAATGCAGGACAACCGTACGCTATTGGGAACCATAGCCTATCCAAGTTGACACATAACCCCAATCATCACAGGTCCCATATACCTTATTTGCACAGTCCCACTCAGTCATTGTGTGTGTGAGTCACAAAGACCATGGCTAGAAGGGCCATATTAAACAATTCATCAAACCGCGGGTATGTATTCTCAACAGCAACAAAACAAATGAAATATTAAAATAAATAAATAAAATGGAATGATTTTATCTTAGTCACCTAGAATAAAACTAATCATTTGAACCATTTGAAAATTAAATAACTTCATCAGTGTTTTCATTTAGAGAAAATCTAAAACAATCTAAGATGTAAGAAAAGTGGTCATTGCTATTCCTTAATGCTCAAATTTCATGAATTCTTTCTAGTGGTTCAGTTGTTTATGTTTTATTTGTATCTTATTTTTATGGACTAGATCCAAGAGTAAAAGCTGCTCCAAATTTTCAAGAAGACATTCTTTTCCATCATGGATGCTTTGCACAAAAGCTCCAAAAAGGGAGAAAAATATTCTGAGAAGATTTTGATCTTTGCCTGAAAAGCCATTTTCTTAATTCTGAAATCTTACTTTAAAGTTACTTTTCTGTGGAAATGAAAGAGAGCATATATATACCACTCACAGCAGAGAAGGAATTTGTATTTGTATTACATAAGTATGAAGCATTTTGGACTTTCCTCTAAAGTGAGATCAGATTTACTTGATGCAGTGATCATATAAAAAAAAATTTTTTTTTTAACATTTATTTTTCTGAAAGGCACACCCATCATAGAGTTTTTATCTTGGTAATTATATTGACACTTGAATGTGTTATAGGAATATACACAGAGACTATGTCTACCAACTCTTTGCTTTAGTTTGTCTTAATCCAAAACAACCTGCTTTAGCCTTTTCATTTTATCCCATGGATTTTGGACAGAATATTTTGGAGAGTTAGTTATAAAACCCCAAAATGAAACCCAGTGGCTTTGAGTTGATTCCGACTCATAGCGACCCTATAGGACAGAGTAGAACTGCCCCATAGAGTTTCAATGAGTGCCTAGTAGATTCAAACTGCAGACCTTTTAGTTAGCAGCCCTAGGTCTTAACCACAATGCCACCAGGGTTTCCAGAGTTAGTTATGGCAGGTTTCAGTTCTAGAACCTAGTTATCTCTTCTTCTCTTTTCAGTGTCTAGTGAAAAACTACTGTTGCTTCCGAGTTTCTCTACCTTTATAACTGGAGAAACACCACCGACATGACTCACTGGGCTGTGGTGACAGTTTTTTTCCTTAATTAGTGAAAATGTGCAATGTGCTAATTACTTGATACAGTAGTAAAAAAAAAAAAAAAATCATTAAATAAAAATCACATTTGACTGGTTTTAGCATATTAGGGCATATATTTTTTATTTAAATGCAGAGAGCATCTGAATGTTAACTAAGCCACAAAATATGTTCCTGGTGAAACTAATTAACACTACAACACTAAGTACAATTCCCTTATGGGTTAATTTCTCAATGAAACTCAAAGATACTTTTTGACCTACTATAATGCTCCTTCTGCCAAGGTTAAGAGAAAGATATCACCATAATTGGAGCATGTGAGTCCGTATTAACCTGATTTAGGTTGGGGAATCAAGGATTTGCACAAGGAAGAGATTCATAATAATTAGGGTGTAAAACATGCAAGCATAGGGGCTGAAACACAGCATGAATTAATTATTCAGTGTTGTTCAGTCCATTTGGACTTATAAATTACCAAAGGTCATAGAGAGAAGACTGTAACCCTTATTCTCTTTCCAGTCTAACAGCCTAAGACTTCTTAAACCTCAGTCCTTGAAAGCATGGACAAACATATTTGAAATTATGAAATAATAATGCACAATGGTAAAAAGACACATAGGTACTTACACTATATGCTGGGGGCAAAGAAAAATGATGTGCCCTTGTTAGGTAATCCTAGAAATCAAGATTGCTTGGCTTTCACATATCACTCAAGTAGTTATCATTTCCTTTTTTGTAATCAATATTTTAATAAATTAAAACAAAATTTTTTCATTACTTGATTTTGTTGACATTTTCTTTATTTGGTGATATAAGTTTCAGTATATTAATGATTTCATAATACCTATGGATGATTCTTAATGGAGAAAACAAACACAAAATAACAAAAAAAGAAAAAATCTTGTGGACTGTGGTAGCCTGAATAATGGCCCCCCAAAATGACTGTGTCCTAATCTCAAACACCTTATATGGCAAAAGGGACTTTGCAGATGTGATTAAGTTAAGGATCTTAAAATGGGGGAAATAATTCTGGGTTATGTGGATGGGTCCAATGTAATCAAAAGTGTCCTTATAAGAGAAAGATAAGAGAGTGAAAGACAGAAGGTTGTGTGACAAAGAAAGTGGAGGGAGAAAGGCTGTGTAATATGGGGCCATAAGTTAAAGAATGTGAGTGGCCTCTACAAGCTAGAAATGGCAAGGAATGGCTTCTTTCCTATAGACACCAGAAGAAACACAGTCTGGCTGACTCCTCTGGACTTCTGACATCCAGAACTGTAAAATAATAAATCTGTGTTGTTTTAAACTGCTAAGCTTATAGTAATTTTTTGTAGCAACAACAGGAAAATAATATTCAGCCTATAAGAAGCCTCCAAAACCTAAGACACTCCTGAAGATCTGACTGGATTAGGATATGATGATACCATCCCCCCAAATAAAGTAAGAAGTGTGCATGTCCGAACAGGAGACACAACATAGATTCCATGGAACTGGATATTAAGAATGCCATCAGGCCACTTGGGGCTCCTCATGCCTCCGAATCAACAGGCAAAGAAGGGTGTTGCCATATTGGCTGGTGTAATCTATCTTGATTGTTGCTGTTGTTAGGTGCCATCAAGTAGATTCTGACTCATAGCAACCCTATGCCCAACAGAACAAAACACTGCCTGGTCCTGTGCCTTTGTCACAATCATTGTTATGCTTGAGCTCATTTTTGCAGCCACTGCGTCATCCATCTCGTTGAGGGTCTTCCACTTTTTTGCTGACCCCCACAGTATGACAAAATGACAGACACATGGGGGACATCCTGATTAGTAATAGTTTATACAATAGTCTGCCCATACAGGCATACCTCATTTTACTGTGCTTCACAAATATTGCATTTTATACAAATTGAAGGCTTGTGGCAATCCTGGGTCAAGCAAGTCTTTTAGTCCCATTTTTCCAGCAACAGGTTTCCACTTCGTGTCTCTGTGTCACATTTGGTAATTCTTACAATATTTCAAACCTTTTCATTATTATTATATCTTTTATGGTACGTGTGATCAGTCATCTTCGATGTTACTCTTTTAATTGTCTTGGGGCACCATGAACCGTGCCCACATAAGACAGCAAACAATAAATGTCGTGTGTGTTCTGACTGTTCCACCCACCAGCCATTGTTGCCCATCTCTCTCCCACTCTTCGGGCCTTCCTATTTCCTGAGACATGACAATATTGCAATTAGGCCAAATTAATAACCCTACAATGACCTCTAAGTGTTCAAGTGAAAGGAAGAGTCATACGTCTCTAACTTTAAATCAAAAGCTAGAGATGATCAAGCTTAATGAGGAAGGTATGTTGAAAGCAAAGATAGGCCAAAAGCTAGGCTTCTTGTGCCAAACAGCCAAGTTGTGAATGCAAAGGGAAAGTTCTCAAAGGAAATTAAAAGTGCTACTACAGTGAATACATGAAAGGATAAGAAAGCAAAACAGCCTTATTGCTGTTATGGAGAAAGTTTTAGTGGTCTGAATAGAAGACCAAACCAATCACAACATTTCCTTAAGCCAAAACCTAATCCAGAGGAAGGCCCTAACTCTCTTCAATTCTATGACAGCTGAGAGAGGTGAGGAAACTGCAGAAGAAAACCGTGAAGCTAGCAGAGGTTGGTTCATGAGGTTTAAGGAAAGAAGCTCTCTCCATAGCACAAAAGTGCAAAGTGCTGATGGAGAAGCTGCAGCAAGTTATCCTGAAGATGTAGCTAAGATAATTGATGAAAGTGGCTACACTAGATAACAGATTTTCAGTGTAGACTAAATAGCCTTATATTGGAAGAAAATGTCATCTAGGACTTTCACAGCTAGAGAGGAGTCAATCCCTGGCTTCAAAACTTCAAAGAGCAGGCTGACTCTCTTGTTAGCGGCTAATGCAGCTGATGACTTTAAGTTTAAGCCAATGCTCATTTACCATTCCAAAAATCCTAGGACCCTTGACAATTATGCTAAATCTACTCTGCCTGTGCTCTATAAATGGAACAAGAAAGCCTGGATGACAGTGCATCTGTTTACAACATGGTTTACTGAATATTTTAAGCCCACTGTTGAGACCTACAGCTCAGAAAATAAAGATTTCTTTCAAAATATTTCTGCTCATTGATAATGCACCTTGGTCCCCCAAGAGCTCTGATGGGGATGTACAAGGAGATTGATGATGTTTTCATGCCTGCTAACAAAATATCCTTTCTGCATCCCATGATTAAGAAGTAAGTTTGACTTTCAAGTCTTATTAGCTAAGAAATACATTTTGTAAGGCTATAGCTGGCATAGATAATGATTCTTCTGATGGATCTCAGCAAAGTAAATTGAAAACCCTCTGGAAAGGATTCACCATCCTAGATGCCATTAAGACCATTCCTGATTCATGGGAAGAGGTCAAAATATCAACATTAACAGGACTTTGGAAGAAGATGATTCCAACCATCATGGATGACTTTGAGGGGTTCAAGATGTCAGTGGAGGAAGTAACTGTAGATGTGGTGGAAGTAGCAAGAGAACTAGAATTAGAAGTGGACCCTGAAGAGATGACTGTATTGCTGCAATCTCGTGATAAAACTTTAATGGATGAGGAGTTGCTTCTTAGGAATGAGCAAAGAAAGTAGTCTCTACTCCTGGTGGAATCTGCTCCTGGTGAAGATGCTATAAACATTGTTCAAACAACAACAAAGGATTTAGGATATTACAGAAACTTAGTGATAAAACAGGATCAGGAATTGAGAGGATAGACTCCCATTTTGAAAGCAGTTTTGCTGTGGGTAAAATGCTATCTCACAGCATTGCATGCTACACAGAAGTCTTTCATGAAAGGAAGAGCCAATAGATGCGGCAAATTTTGTTGCTGTCTTATTTTAAGAAATTGCCACAGCCACCCCAACCTTCAGCAGCCACCACCCTGATCAGTCAGTAGCCATCAACATCGAGGCAAGACTCTCCACGAGCAAAAAAATTATGACTCGCTGAAGGCTCAGATGATGGTTAGCATTTTTTAGCAATAAAGCATTTTTGAACTAAGGTATGGTATGTACATTCTTTTTTTAGACATAATGCTATTGCACACTTAATAGACTACAGTATAGTGTAAACCTAACTTTTATATGTACTGGGAAACCAAAAAACTTGTGTGACTTGCAATACATGCTTTATTGAGGTGGTCTAGAACCCAACACACAGTATCTCTGAGGTTTGCTTATAGTTCATTAAAATATTCCCCTGTTGATGGACATTTAGATATGTAGGTTATTTTCTTTCCCTCTCTTCTTCCTTCCCTTTCCTCTTATTATTATTATTATTATTATTTTTTACTATTAACACAATATTATAATATTCGTACATGGCTCTATGTATTAGAGCTGAGAGGAACAACTGTTAGCTTAAAGAATATAAACATTTACATTTTCACAGATATTGCCTTAATGTTGTAGTTACTGCTTGCTGTCCAGTCGATTCTAACTTATGGCAATCCCAAGTGTGCACAGTAGAACTATACGCCATAGGGTTTGCAAGGCTGTGACCTTTTGGAAGCAGATTGCCAGGCCTTACTTCTGAAGTGTCTCTGGGTAGGTTTGAACCACCAACCTTTCAATTAGTAGTCCAATGCTTAAAAATTTGTGCCACCCAGGGATTCCAATTTTGCCTTAACACCCTAAAAAAAAGTCTGTATCAAATTATATCTCCACCAGCCATGTATAAGAATGTTAATTCCTCCACAACCCTAGCAACACTTAATATTTTAAGCACCCGATAGGCACCTCGTTGTTGTCTAAATTTGATCTGCCCTCATGAATAGTAAAGCTGAGTATATTTTCATATGTTTATTGGCCATTTTGCACTTCCTTGACACTGTATAAATATTAAATAAATGAATGATTAAATTACTGAATGAAGCAATGCATTCAAAGTGCTAGAGAAATGAGGATTAATCACTGACATCCAGGAAAATAAAATGTTTCCCTGGCATTATGCTTACAATCTTATTATGCCAGATACTGAAATTAAATAGAGCTCTTTTGTTTTTATTATGCACAGGGAAGTCATGTATGATTCCTGGTTAACAACTGGGCTACATTTAATATGAGTTTACAAGTCTACTAGGTATCAAAACGCATCTCAGTTATATTTATTTTCTCGTGTGTGTGTGTAGCATTCTGGGTTTAACATCTGTAGATCAATACAGTGTATTATACCACTATTTATTATTTTGAGTTATAAATTAGAACTGTGTGTGTGCGTTCGAATGCTAACTTTTTTATTATCTTTGTACAAAATTGTGTGAAATTTTGGAGTTCTCTGGTACTGCCACCATCTCACAATTTCCCATCTCCTTGTCTGCTCTTGACGACTGTTTCCTCTTATCTTTTCACATCTCCATTACATGCTTCCAGAATCTTCGTTTACACTGAGGACTTAAGAGTGTTACTTCTGCCAATAGGAATTCTAAAAGGAATTGAAGTCTGAAGCTAAATGACAGAAGTTCCAAGTGACAGAATTTCTCAAATCAGCCAATTCAAGAAGTGGGTATAATTCTGATCAGTGGGGACAGTCCTGAAGCTAGTACCTAAAACATTTCATAAACTTATCCAGGATTGAATTAATTGGATTTAGCAGAGCTAACTTGCTACGTGTAGGGTACTGTATTAAACTCCTTAAATGCCTTTTGTATTTAGTCCTCATTCCCCCCTTTAAGAGATTAGAAAGCTGAGGCTTCAGCACCTACATACTGAAAAAATATATGGAAATACACATTTTATGACTAATGGAGAGCCAATTTCAAGGCTAATCTTTGTTAATGATAATAAATAACATTAAGATACTGCAGACAGTCCTGAGAACACAGAAACCTTTTAAACACTCCTGAACATTAAAAGTGTTCCAACTGCCAGTAGACATACCAACAAGTAGAATAAAGGTGATTTTCATATGTAAGTGCTTTTATTTTAGCACATTTATTGAGTTCTTTGGGCATTGCATTAAAGCAAAATAAACAAAAGCATAATATAGAAACCAACAAC
Organism: Elephas maximus indicus; assembly: GCF_024166365.1. NCBI lineage: Eukaryota > Metazoa > Chordata > Mammalia > Proboscidea > Elephantidae > Elephas > Elephas maximus. The sequence goes on along the minus strand of NC_064841.1, from coordinate 11,722,961 downwards.
ACACTAAATTGGGAGGATCTTGATCTTGAAGGCTCCAGCAGAGAAAAAGAAAATGCCATAAAGCGTGGGGCATAGCTGATGTCAAATTTCTTCATATAAGGGCACTGCAATAAAATGTAAATATCTTCAAAGGATTAACCCTTCCACGTCATGAAAATATGCACATTTTCAAAGGGGGTGAGGTATTTTCTAATCTGAACATCTTTAAAGGGGGGAAATCAATAAATGGCATGAAAAACTTCAAAGCAGGACCTCCTGTCAATGACAGAAGTGCCTCAGCTATGCGGAGGCTTTGAAGGAGGACTCCCAGTGCTGGGAACCCTTTGAAGTGACTGAAAACAGACATTTATAATTATGGAAAGGTGCAGTGTCCAGCAGGGTTAGTACAAAGACGCGTCTGAGGTAGGTGCAGACGGAGATGGGAAGGTGGCAGGAACACTGACCTTGCAGCCTCCCAACCTAAAAGCCTTTCAGGTCAACTCAATAATCACATGTAAAATGGCAAGTGTGGAGTGAGAACACTGGAGAGAGGCTAGAAACCAGATTATTTTAGATCTCACATTTCAAAAAAAAAAAAAATAGTCCTCAGCACCCCCAAAGCGGATCTTAATACATACCGCCTGTGCAGGGTTCTTTTGGAGCTGCCTGATCTATTAAGCTGTTATCAACCTTCGGCTTTCTCCAAACAAGTGTTCTACAAGTGTGAAAAAGTCTCACAATCAGCTCATTTAGGCCCCTTGGTCCCCCAGTGGATGACACTGAAGCCTTTTTTTAAATGTAGTTCTATAAATCAGGCTATGTTCTGAAAAAAGTAAATGTGATTAAAACCTGCGAATTGTTTCATCTGAACCCAAACTATCCTGGGCCAATAATTTGGTGTCTGCTTCCATAACTCAATTGAGGATCTTAATAGGTGGGAATAACAACAGGTTGTGTGCCAAAGGTCTCCTACGCAAAGTCAGAGGAGGTCAATTTTATTGTTTTATACACTAAATTATATATAAAAAATATATGTATATATATATATACTCATATATATACATTTAATGCCTTACTTTGCCTGTTACCGAAGGGCCTAGTGACCTAGTGACATCCTTTTGCTTCATGGAGCCACCCATTATGGAGTCTGTTCTCCCCAAAAGGCTCTATACCTGTTGAGCATAAAAATGTCCCAAACTCTAATCTGGACACCTGAGGTTCAGTGCCGTGCACAGGCACTCCCTGCCCTCATGGAGATGGCAGTCATGGAGGGACACAGCCATTAACCAATAACCAAACAGAGAAATGTGAAATTACACTGTGATGGGAGCTTTAAAGGAAAGTTATGGGAAGGACCGACGTGTTCTGAAGGATCAGGCAGACTTCCCTGAGGAAGTGACACTTACGCTGAAACCTGAAGTTGGCCAAGAGACCTTGGGGGTCTGAGGGTACATCTGGGAATTATGTCAGGCAGAGGGAGAAGCAAGCATAAAAGCCATGTAATGGGAGGACAGGATGAATGACACTTATGGAGAAGGAATGGGTTAGATAGGCAGGGGCCAGATGATGCAGACCTTGTTAAGAACCTTGGTCTTAATCCTAAAATCAATCAGAAGCCTTTGAACGATTTTAAGCACGTGTCTGATAGGAACAGACTTGCATATTGAATAGATTATTTTGACTTCAGTGTGAAACAGTTATGTTAATGAGGCAGGACTCAATCATGAGATTAGGTTGTGTCTTGAGTCAATCTCTTTTGAGGTGTAAAAGAGAAGCCAGCAGAGAGACATGGGGACCTCATATCTTCAGTAAAGTAGGGCCAGGAGAAGAGCGCATTCTTTGGACCTGGGCTCCCTGCGCTGAGAAGCTCCTAGTCCAGGGGAAGATTGATGACAAGGACCTTCCTCCAGAGCCAACAGAGAGAGAAAGCTTTTCCCTGGAGCAGGCACCCTGCATTTGGACTTCTAGCCTACTAGACTGTGAGAGAATAAAATTCTGCTTGTTGAAGCCAACAGCTTCTGATATTTCTGTCACAGCAGCACTAGACAACTAAGACAGGTAGGGAAAAGTATAATCACGTCTGAAGGTAAACTTATTAGGAGGCTACGGCAGTGTCCAGACAAGAGATAAAGGTAGCTTGGACTAGAGTGGTGGCAATGATGATGGAGAGAAACGTAAAGATTTGAGGGACATTTTGGGTGTAAAACTGATAGACTCATTGTTGGCATGAATGTGAGAAAGATGGAGGAGCTAAGGATGATGCTGATATTTCTGCATGGTTTGTGGGTCTGTTCACTGAGAAAGAAATCCTAGAAAGAGACTAGATTTGGGAATCGAATAATGAGTTCAATTTTGGTTACGTAGAACTTTAGGCACAGATACTTTTGAGTCACACAGGTGGGCCTGTCAAGTAGCCATTTTTGGAGGTGAAATCTTGGCTGGAGGCAAACACATTTGAATCTATCAATTATGTTGATAATTAAGGACAGATAGACTTGCGTAAGGAGAAGTGCTGGAAATGGGAAGAGGATTATAAGCGATCCTTAAGGAAGAACTCCAGCATTAAAGACTGTAGATTTCTTGGATGAATTCTGGTTTTCCTTACAGATTCCTATAGGTTTCATATTTTAAAAATTTGCCTACTATTACATACATGATAAAATATGTTATTCTAGTCCAAGATCTTTGAAATGATGAGAAAAACAGTCCAGAATTTTTATTATTCCATCAGTTTGCATAAGTATATTTTTTTTTTCTGGAACTTTACATATATAAATGAATTTTTCAAAAATCGTCCCTTATAATTAGTATTTTACTGTTTATAGATCTTGTTTCCAAATGTTTGAAATTAAAGTGAACAACTTCAAATATTTGTATCAGTTCTTAATTCTCACAATAAATTACCACATACGCCCACTTGTTTGTTGCCTGTCTTTGGCCTAGACTCTTCCAATTCACCATCTTCTCTTCAGAAATATTTCCTAACATTGGAATCAGCTTATGTTACCTTTCTGCACAAAATTCTCCAGTGTTTTCTCATTGTCTGTACAAGCAGGCTCCCTTAGTGTCCCGTGGTGTCTTAGATGCCTGGTGCTGCTGTAAGGGCAATATCACAAAGTGGGTGGCTTTAAAGAACAGAAATTTACTGTCTCACAGTTCAGGAGGCTAGATGTCCAAAATCAGGGCATCGGGTGGAGGGAAGCGTCCTTCTTGGTCTCTTTCAGCTTCTAGGTGCTGCTGGCAATTCTTGATGTTCCTAGTCACATGATATTTGTCTTCCTCCTGTGTGTGTGTCTCTCCATCTGTCTTACCTTATTATACGATACTACCCAGAAATGATTAGATTTAGGAGTCACCTTACACTGGTATGATCTCCTTAACATACCAAAAGAAAACCCCTATTTCCAAACAAGATCACATTCACAGGGACAGGGGTTAAGACTTCACCTTATCTTTTGGCAAGACAAAATGCAATCCATAAAGCATGGTTTACAAGTTTTTCATGGTCTCTACCTTGATGTCTTGTCCAATCTCATCTCCTTGTCATGACCCTCAAGCTGTGTTCGACTATTTGCTGTTCCAGAGAATGGCATATTCCAGAATATTTATGTGAGTTTTCATGTATACCTGAGCTGTGCTCTGCTTAATGATTTAACACTTATTAATTCAATAAATCTTTAATGAGACACAGCGGTTTGACGGACACTATTAGGACTTTGGGATACTGAGTGAACAAAACAAATATCCTGAAGTTTATATTGTAATGGGGGTAGAGGGAAGGTAAAACCTTTAAAAAAAAAAAAAAAAAAGATTTTAAAAATAAATAAATTTTAGAGTTGTATTGAGTACCTACTGTTACTGCAATTTGGCGAGTTAGAGCCACCTGCTGCAAACAGCCAATTCTTGAGACGGGGGTGAAGTAAGTAGCAAGAACTTTATTGTGTATTGATACACAGGAGACAGAGCAGAATGATCTCTAAAGCCTGTCTCCCCCCAGGTGGAGACTGGCTGAAAGCTTTGTAGGGCAAAATCATGGGTTTCAAGGACTTGTGGAATGTCATTCTCTCCTGGGGCGGTTTTGTGATCATGGTCCCAAGGTATTATCTCATCTGATCAGGGGGTGACTGGTCTTCTGGGGTGGTTTCAGTGGTCATAAGACTTTCTTAGATCATATCATTTGTTTTCCACAGTCTGAAAAGGACATTAGTCATCAGTAAAAATTTAACGAGGAAAAGGAACTGAGAAGTCAAGAGTGAGTTTAGAAGAGAGAAAAATGGTGTAGGTCCAGTTCATGTCATGGCCGAGCAGCCTGTTCCACCACTGTGTGCCAAGAAGTTCTAGACACTTGGGATATATCAGTGAAAGAGACAGACAAAATTCTCCCAAATATCTGCCCTCATGGAGCTTACTGTTGGAGGGGGGGAACAGATACTAAGGGAAAACATAATAAGTAAGTAATTATGTTGTATGTAACCACGACACCACCAGGGCTCCTACTTCATGTTAGAAGATGATATGTGTTACGGGGAAAATGTGGTCATAAGTGTGCTGGTACATGTGGATTACAATTTCACATATGATGATTACTGAGGTTATATTTGAACAAAAAGTTGAAAAAGATGAGGGAGGAAAGCCTTTCTATCCAGAGGGCCAAGCTGTGCTGGATGCTCACAGAGGAGTTGGTGTCTCTCAGGAACACCAATTTTCCCAGTGTGACCAGGGTAGAGTGAACGATGGTTAGAGTAGTAGGAAATCAGTTCAGAGAGAGGAAGCAAGAGGCAGGTAAGCTGGGGCCTTGTAGACCATTACAAGATTTTGGAGTTTACTCTGCTTGGATGGGAGGGTTATTTGGGGATGTTGATATGAAATGACATGATCTGATTTACATTTTGAAAAGATCATGGACTTGAATAGCAACCCTGAAAAAGTCCAAATCAGAATGATTGCATGACCTTGTTTCACATGCCAATTCTGTTGGCACTCTTACGCATTTCTCAGCATAGTGAAGGGGGAGATAACTCTCATTCTAGTGGAGAAAATTCGAAGTGCCCTTTCTGCCATGTATTTCTAAAAATTTTCTCCAAATCCCATCTAAACCAAGGCTACAACCTGGAATGTCATCTAATCTTAGAAATACTTTGACACGCCCTATTTAACAAAATTAGACCCTGAACTCCAGAGTGATTAAGTGACCTTTCTCATGTCATACAGCTACATGGCCATAAGCGGGGACCCACTCCTGACTCCTAGTACAAACTATGAAAATTATTTCCTCATTTGAAAGTTGTTTTGCTGTGTTTGATGTCATGAATCTTTGCCTGTAGTTATTGTAAAATAAATGCTTTTTTTTAAAGACATTCCAAAGCAACATTTTATGTTGACATATATATATATATATATATCATACATATCTTTTTAGTTTGAATTCAATTTTCTGTAAGGTATGTTTACGGTCAATACTCCTACCCAGACCCAAATCAGCTTATGCCTCAACCATTGCAATAGCTTCCAACCTGGTGCTGCCCCTTTTATCTCTCCCTATGCCAATTCAGTCTTCCACCTTCTGCCGCCTTAATCTCTCCAAGATCTCCATCATGTAATACATTTTTAATACATTTTAAAAGCAAAACACCACATGTGTTGCTGGAGTCCCAAATACTCTAGGTTATAAACTGTGTTTTGTAATCTTTTCAAACTCGAGGATTCAGGGATGGGCACAGATTAAACCAAAAAAAAAAAAAAAAAAACCAAACCCATTGACTTCGAGTTGATTCTTACTCATAGTGACCCTATAGGACAGAATAGAACTGCCCCATACGGTTTCCAAGGAGAGCCTGGTGGATTCTAACTGCTAACCTTTTGGTTAGCGGCCATAGGTCTTATCCACTACACCACCAGGGTTTCCAGGCACAGATTAGGTACTCAATAAATGCTGAGTAACAACAGGCTTGCCATCTGATTCCAGCCCTGACTCTGTCCCTTAGTAGCTGTGTGCACCTACTGCCTAAGTCATAGAAACTTCAATGTCCTCCTTCCATAAATGGGGACAATAACAATATTTATTTCATAGGGTTATTCTGAGAATTAAATTGATAATTTATATGAAATGCTTAGCACAGTAGCCGATACATCAAAAATTGTGAATTTTGCTGTAGACTGATTGCTGCTACTGTTAACAGTAACAAACTCCCTACTCCCTTCCACTAATACATGCCCATATAGACCGTAATCTATTCATGTCTCCTGGTTCTCATGAGGACACTGTGGGGGGAAGAAGAGTGGGATGACCGTGAAAAGAGACAGAGGCTGTGATAGAAAGAGGTAATTAAGGGAGAGGAGGCGTAGGAGAATGGAAGGGTATGGAATATTAGTTGTTCCCAACTGAATCTCTTGGGTAGGTTTTCTTCCCATTTTGGACAGAGAATTCACAGGCAGAAGCAGACAAGTCTATTCAAGAGGGATTTTATAGGACAGAGGAATAAGTTTTGGCAGAGTTGAAAGATAGGAGTATCCTAATCCCTGTCAAAAAAATACACATACTGCCTACCACTAGTTGTCTGAATGAGCTCAGACCATTGAACTGGAAATACATGTATTTTAATGTGAAAATTTCCAGTGTTTAATTTGGCAAGTAATATGTAAAATTATGTGAAGCCAAAAATATATGTCTCCCCCTGCATGTTCATCTCCAGTTTCATGGTGAAGATCTTATGGTTTTGCAGGCCATGGAAGTGGATAAGTGGGAACCACAACAGGATAGACAATATGTGATAACAGTAGCAGACGGGTTTGCAAAAGCCATTGGACCAGTTCCTTTGAAATTCCTGTTAAGTAACCACTCTAGATATAAGGGAAGTGGAGTTGGAGGGTGTCATGGATTGAATTGTGTTCTGCCATATATGTGTCAACTTAGCTAGATGGTGATTACTGGTGTTGTGTGGTTGTACTCCATTTTGTGACACCCTTACTTAAGTCACACACTTACTCAAGTCACATCTTTGCTTGAGTCACATCTTTTATCTTAAAAGAGCTAAAAGGAGAGAGAAAGGGGCAGAGAAGGGAGGGACCTCATTACCACCAAGAAAGAAGAGCTGGGAGTGGAGCATGTCCTTTGGATCTGGGGTCCCTGAGCTAAGAATCTCTTAGACTCAGGGGAAAATTGGTGCCAAGACACAGGGAGATCTTCAGTGAATGCTGGAGCCTCAGATGTGGAAAGGAGACAAGGACTTTCCCCCAGACCCGACAGAGGAAGAAAGCCTTCCCCTGGAGCTAACGTCCTGAATTCTGACTTCTAGCCTTCTAAACTGTAAGAGAATAAATTTCTGTTTGCTAAAGCCATCCACTTACGGTATTTCTGTTATAGCAGTACTAGATAACTAGGACAGAGGGTTTATTACATTTACCAGTATTTGGGATATAGTTCTCATTCTTCTTATTATTAATACCATTATTACCTTTATTGATATGATTATTTTCCAGATCCATTCACGATAGACATGGAAGTGTTATTAAATAACCTGAAAAGCAAAGCATTATGGCCAGACTTGAATACCGTTCCCTGATTTAAAAAAAGATGAGAAGATACATTTATCCAGTTTATAGCTCATTTATACCTGATCAATAATTTCTAAACAGGTTTTACATCTTGTAAAATTTTGTATTCACTTAAAACAAAATAGTGAAAGATTTCCATTTTATGTGTATAGTCGTGTGTTCTCATCAATAGGTATTTTTCAGCTAAATACCTCAAAGAATACCTCGGACTACAGGTATCCAGAAAACTTGTGTCTATTCTGCCCAAAAATGCTCACAGTTCACACCTCAAGGGCACACACAATAAAGCATGTTATACAATTTAATTGACATATATTTAAAATGTTAATGATCATTAAGAATAATACTTATTTTATCAACCACAACTATTTTTCTTCAAAAATGTGATTAAAAAATAGTATCTAAAAATGTAATATAGACAAAAGCATACTGATAGTTACTAATGATATTTATAAATAGCTATTCATTTGTATGGAGCCCTGGTGGTGCAGTGGTTAAGAGCTTGGCTACTAATCAAAGGTCCTCCTTGGAAACCCTATGGGGCAGTTCTCCTCTGTCCTGTAGGGTCGCTATGAGTTGGAATGGACTCTACGGCAATGACTTTGGTTTGGTTTCGGTTTATTCATTTGGATATTGGTTTATTTATTTGAATATCTTAAGAATATAGTATCCTTTCTACAGACAAAGAAATATAAAATGGATTGAAAACAACTATGAGATGGTAAACTAGGACTGACCTACAGTTCTATCTATGAGACTTTCAAAAAGCAAAATCCACCACATCCCACACTCTTAAAAGCACCATTTATTTAAAAAAAAAAAAAAAAAATTCAAACCTGTTGCCGTACAGTCTATTCGGACTCTTATTATTTAGGTGTTCACAAATACTTTACCAAGATGGGGAAGCAGTTGAGATCAAAATCCTTTTTGACAGCAAGACACAAAAGAAAAATAAATAAAGTCCAATTTATAAAGATCTAACAAATACAAGTCAACTAGATTATTACCATAATTAAATATTTTCAAAATATTTTTTAGCCATCTCTTATTTTATGCCCAATCTTGAAAACACAGGTGGCCTTTTGCGCTCTGTACTTCTTCCCTAGTTGTAGGAGAATCTTTGTTTTATTCCACGCAATGCTCTTTCCTGATACAACATCCCCACCTGGTGAACATAGGCCTTTGCAGCCAAACCTCATTAGGGTTGGAGTCACTCGTTGAAGTGGTAGACATAAACAGAGTTACTCCAGAATAAAATCACATAACAGTAACACTACTTCCAAAAGATCGCTTTGAAAGGGTTTGGTTTAAAGAAATCACTCTAGGGCGCTGTTGTTATTTTGTTATGGAGGGGACGCTAGGGAAGTTTCAAGAAACAGAAGAATAAATAGTGAGGGGCTTCCAGGTATAATTAGAACGGGTTAAGCGGGGAATTTATTTCAATCCTCCATCAGTCGGCAAGCAGGAATTCTGAGACATGGTATCTGTGGGATAATTTTCTTTGTTATAAACAAGGACAGGGAAAGGCCTCATAGCAAATACTTACACATGAGAACTTTTGGATGTTTTATCGCTTCTTAATATTTCTAAGAGAGAAAGAAAGCAAATACAAATCAATCAATTCATCACTGTCTCGAATCTCAAAGAACAAGGAGTGAGTGAGCCAGAACACTAAAAATCTGGTTTTTCAGAGACATTTCGGTTACAGTTATCCATGTCCTAGCTGCTCCTATTACTAGAGCCAATGAACAGTTGGTTATTACATATGCTAAAAAGCAAAAACAAAGCAAACATGCTTAATTGTTCTTCAACTCTAGCTTATATTTGGATATGTATTTTGTGGAAAATATCCCAGCATTATCATAATATAAATAAAAATTTCTAAGCTGTTTTCTTAGTTTTTAAAAATCATTCCTTCTAGAATATGTAAAAATGTCCTTCATCAGTCTAATTTTTCTGTCCTAGAAACGCACTGGGGGAGATGGGGAGTTGATGGAGATTAGGAGACAGAGGAAGTGGGTAAGTCCATTATGGAGAGATCCAATAAAATATCTCTGAGTTAATATACCAAGAAAAATAACTCTTAGTATCTGCCTTGGTTATCTAGTGCTGCTATAACAAAATACCACGAGTGGGTGCTTTTAACAAACAGAAATTTATTTTCTCACAGTTAGGAGACTAGAAATTCAAATACAGAGTGCCGGCCCTAGAGGAAGGCTTTCTCTCTCTCAGTCACCTCTGGGGGAAGGCCCTTGTCCTTGTTTCTTCACCTTCTATTCCTTGGCTCCTTGGTGATCTTCACGTGGCTTGGCATCTATCTTTCCCTATCTCTGCTTCCTTTCTTGTTTGTTTAACCTCTTTTATATCTCAAAGAGATTGACTTAAGATATACCCTATGCTAACACTGTCTCATTAACATAACAAAGAAAACTCACTGCCAAATGGGATCATAACCATTACAGGGGTTAGGATTTACAACGCGTATTTTTGGGGACAAAATTCAATTCGTAACAGTGTCCCGGATTTCTCCTATTATTTATATACATGTATATCTGCTTACTTATTTCTGCTCCTCCTATGTCCAAAGGTGATTTGAGGTCAATTAAATTTAAATACGGGGTCACTTTAACCATCAAATAATTGACTGCACATTTGTATACACACAAATACAGAAATACACGGTATGTGGCTGGGGAAAACTGAGTAATGGATTTGACTAAAAGCTGGTAGATCTTTAGACCATTTAAGCTCCAGTCAATTGATGATTAGGTTAGTTTAGGGTTGCTATGGTCAAGATTCAACTCTGAGGCAATGGATTTAGTTCAGTATTCATAGCCAACAGTGCTATTAGATACTATGATCGCTCTCATTCTCTGCCTCTCTGTCTTTTTTTTATTTAAAGCTTAGTGTCTGAGTCACGCTATAGGAAAGAGTGCAATTTTTGTTCTTGTAAAAATTGCTTTCTGATCTTTTTGTATGGCAGTCACTAATTTATGAAACCCCTTTGTCTGGTTAGCAGCTCAACTTTATTTTTATTCCATTGAGGTTTTGCAAGAGTTTGACGTTGTTACTGTTCACAGCGTAGGAGAAAAAAATAACACAAATTCGAAAAAAAGTTTTCTAAAAGGACTGAAATAATGGCTGATTTTAGAAATAACAGAAGGCTTCCTGGTGGGGGGGGAGGGAATGTATATAATACAACTGGTATAAATTAAATACAAAGAGCATATTTAAAATAGGTGGCAATCTTGGAAAGCACCACTGTCAAATTAAAAGCAATGCATTGTACAGTTTTAGAAGTTCTTGGTTCTAAAACATACTAACATAATTTTCCCCCAGACTCTCATACATCTTCAACAAGCAGAATGCATATGGCTATTCCTCCTCTTATCTGGTTTTCAGCTGCCAGCTCCTCTCCATTTCTTCATAATCACCAAATATTAGATGATCTCTTTAAAGCTAGAACTCATAAATATCCACAGCCATCAGTCCAGGCAGCTTGATTCTTAGGTGGCTGCATAACATAATGGTTAAGATCATGGGCTCTGAGTTTGAATCCTAAATCTGTCACGTACTAGCAGTGCAACTTTAGGCAATAGATTGACCTCACTGTGCCTCAGTTTACTCATTTGAAAAAATAGGATTTTACATGTCATAGACTAGAACTCATAGGGTTGTATGAGAGTTAAATTATTAAATACAAAGAACAGTACCTGCCACCTGGCCTGTGCTCAATACACTTTAGTTATTATATTGGCCTGGAAAGAAAATTGTTAAATCATCAATTCCGAGTTTTCAGGGATTGTCTTTATCAGTCACTTTGCCTACCTTTTGTAAGTGCCTTTTGTAAGCAAAACCAAAACCAAACAAATGTGGTGCCGCCAAGTTCATTCTGACTGGTGGCGACCCCATGTTTTATAGAGTAGAACTGAGCTACATAGGATTTTCTTGGCTCTAAACTTTACGGATGTAGATCTCCAGGCCTTTCTTCTATGGTGCTGCTGGGTGGATTCTAACAGCCAACCCTTTGGTTAGCAGTTGAGCACAAACCATTTGAGCCACCCAGGGACCATTGCATAAGAAAAAGCTTGGTAAATGATTATTATGATGCTGGTAAAGAAAATTATCATCATTCAAGTCTAATAATTAAGAAATTGATTTAAGCCACAGAACAATGTATAGTGAAATGATAACTCTTAATATTTGAAGCAGAGTGCGTTCTCGCAGGTTGTTTTTTCTTCCCTGTTAAAGTTTCCATTTAGAAAACTGTTTCACACGTTTTTTTCAAACTGGTACATATTTTCAGTGAAACTATGGCTATTATCTCCACTTTAATAGGTAACTCTTTTATTTATCACGTGTTAGTGTCGACATAATGGCAATTTTGAAAGAAAATCTTCTAGTAACCTCTTAAGAAATATAATATTAAAACTGAAATTACTAAAGGCTACAAATGAAAAAAAAAATGTATTCAAGTCCCAAAACTGAGATAAGATAGACAGTCAATGATTTCAGGAAAAGCATGGACTGGGAAAAGACCACTGAGCCACCGTTCGAAAGTACACAACTTGTTTTATTGAATAAATCACCTATTGCTTTGAAGTTTAAATTGCACCATGTTAGAAACAGTTCGAAAAATTGAATACTTTCAAAGTGTTTCAGGCCATTTTGCATTTTTATTCCTGAAAGCAAACATAAAAACTGTTATTTAAAGATGTTAGCAAAGGGTTGAGATTAATTTTTTTAGATTAAGTGCGTAGGGAAAGTAAGAGAAAAAAAGCCTTTTCTAGTGTATCAAACTGCGATTTTTCTTCAAGAGTATTAAAGGTTTTCACTAGGAAGTCTCCAGCTCAATGATATCTAAATTACCAGAAAAATATATGTAGAGTCACTGCAGGACTTTGAAAGCAAAGATAGGAGACACAAACCCATCTTAAGCCTGTTGGTGGCCTGAGGGTTTTTAAAGCATTATCCAGCAAATGTTTAGCATTTCATCATATCAGAGTTCTCTTATCTAGAAAATGTTTTTACAGTGAAAATTACACATTCAAAAGAGGACTATAACTATACACAAACATGGTTGGATTAACTTTTTACTGACTTTAAAATTCCCAAACTCTAACCATTATATGATTTAAAAGTAGAGATATCTATCTCCACAAGTCACAAAAGTAGTGAAGATAAAGCCTTGAAAAACACTCCCTTAGAGTTTGGAGATACGTGTTGGGGCTGAGATCCAGCAGTTATGAATGATATCCCTTCACGTCTTTTCCTCATTCCAGGAAATTTGCCAGAGTGAACCACAGTCCTAACCTTTAGGAAGACACTCAGTTCCTTGAGAATGAATCGCTGCCTCTCACACATAACCTAATGCTCGTGTGTGAGATGTTAATGACTGCTCCAAGACTAAGGAGTCTCTTGCTGGGGGAGTGGCTGTGGGGGAGTATTGAGGGGCTATACCTCCAAATTGGACAAGACCAAGTAAAAGAAAGGGAACTCACAAATCAAAGATGGCTTCCAAACCAAACGCGTTGCCAGTTGAGTCGATTATACCACCAGGATTTCCAAATATGGCTTAGGGGTGGGTGGATAGAGGCTTGGAAAAACGTGAAGGGGAGATATTAGGATGGTGAAGGTTTAACTGAAACATATAATGGTAATTAAAGTCAATATCTTTTTTCTCAAATTAAATATTTGGGTGAGGAGGCGAATTGGGTGTGGGAGTCTCATGTTTGTACTAATATGCAGTAATCAGCATATTTAATCTACTTAATCTGTTCTTGTGGAGAGTTTGAAAAGTGAAGCAACTGTATAAACAAGCACATTAAGAGATTTGGGAGATTTATAATAGTGTGATTTTAAAGATAGATCAAATCAGATTTCACGAAATGGTATGTTATGACTGCTTATGTTTATCAGCTCTACAAGCTTATAGTGTTAGTATTATGGATTTTGAACTTCAATGAGACCTCCATCTATTTCTGGGACATTTCATCTTGAGGGAAACAGTGAGAAAGAGCAACTTAGGGGATGGACAGAAGTGACTGCAGAGAGGAAGCTTATGAATAACAAAGAGTGAGGAACTGAACTCAGGTAATAGCTGGACAGTTTACAAGATTAGATGCAATCTTTCAAGTAAGATTGATAGGAACTAATGATTGCCTGTGTGTAGGAAATAAGGGTGTCAACAGAGTCAAGTAAGATTTCAGGATTCTAGTTTGGATGAAAATATAGTTGATTGAACTATTATATTAATAGGAAAAGAACTGGAAGGTAGGGAAAAAAAAACCTGTTGCCGTTGAGTCGATTCCAACTCATAGCGACCCTATAGATGAGAGTAGAACTGACCCATACAGTTTGCAAGGAGAGCCTGGTGGATTCAAACTGCTGACCTTTTGGTTAGCAGCTGTAGCTCTTAACCACTATGCCACCAGGGTTTCCTCCAGAAGGTAAGGAAGATATGATAAATTGATTTTGGGCATGATGTTTTTGAAGAAATTATCACTTCTGATTGGAGGTGGCTAGTGGAAAATAGGATATATGGGTCTAGAATAGTTTTAAAGGAACATGTTTTGTAATGAGAGTTGAGCATGCATAGAAAGCAGCAAAATTACCTATTGCTTCAAGTTTAGTGGCAGAGGAAATTAAGAAAGGGAGATATAAAGAAAAAGCTTTGTATTTTTCCTTTATTTGTTTTGACTTGAGTGCTGTGGAAGTCAGAATTCTAAGATGGCTCCCAAGTCCCATTTCTTTTGTATAATCCCCTCCCACCTAAGTTTGAGTAGAATCTGTAAATATGATGAGAGGTCACTCCAGGGATTATGGTACCTTATATGGTAAAAGGAAACCCTGGTGGCGTAATGGTTAAGAGCTAGGGCTGCTAACCAAAAGATTGGCAGTTGGAATCCATCAGGTGCTTCTTGGAAACCCTATGGGGCAGTTCTACTCTATCTTTTAGGGTCGATATGAGTCGGAGTTGACTTGATGGCAACAGGTATATGGCAAAACGGAGCCTATCCTGAGTGGGTCCAATCTAATTTGGTAAGCCCTTTGACCTTTTTTACCCCCTGGTTTCAAAAGAGGAAGTCAGGGGTATGTGCTCCAAATGGCCTGGAAGAAAGCAAACATCTATGTTGTGAATTGCCTATGGGGACTACATTACAAGAAACTGAAGGCAGCCTCTAGAAGCTGAGAGTAGCCCTCAACTGAGGCCAGCAAGAAAACAGGGACCTCAGTCCTACAGCCTCAAGGAACTAAATATTATTGCCAACAGCATCAATGAGCTTGGTAGAGTACCCAGAGCCTCAGATGAAATAGCAGCCCTGGCCAACGCCTTGATTTTCACCTTGTGAGACCCTAAGCAGAGAATCTAGTCATGCTGTGCTGGGCTCCTGACCCACCCTGTACCTGTTGTCATAAAACACACTCTGACACATAGCGACCATGTAGGACAGAGTAAAACTGTCCCACAGATCTTCCAAGGCTGTAAGCTTTCTGGAAATACACTGCCACATCCTTCTCCTGAGGAGAAGCTGGCAGGTTCCAATCACCCACTTTCAGTCACCAGGCCAAGCACTCTGACTACTATGCCACCAGGGCTCCTTATCCTGACCCACAGCAACTGTGAAATAATAAATGTATGTTTAAAGCTTCTGAGTTTGTGGTAATTTGTTATGCAGAAATAGAAAACTAATACCAAAGTTTATGTTTGCTTTATTTTTCACCCATGGAGGAAAGTGAAGGAAGGCTCAGAAGACAGAGATTAAAGAGGTTGAGGAAAAATAATGGGCATTGTAAAGCAATTAACCTGGAGATGGGTCAGCCTTTGAGGAGATAAGGGATGGAAATTTTCACGTGTAGGACTGGAAGTTGAAGGGTGGGAGACTGAAGAGAATTCTGGTGGCATCTATTTTTTCTATCAAGTATGAAGGAAGACTATATGGTTATGATTGGGAATTTATAGCAGACTGAGAAATGACCTTTGACATCAGGTCTCTTATTTCTATGGAGTCAGCCAACCCTTTTTTTAGAAGAAATCCTGTGCAAAGGCCTCGTTTCTCCATTCTGAAAGAAGGATGTTGCGGGACTGAGGATTCTGGGTCTTAGGTCCTGACCACATGGCTACGGTCCATGTTGGCAGCTTATCTTAAGAAGCCATAGTGGATGAATATTAGCACATTCTGGGTCCTATTTTTTTGTTTTTTTCCTCAAACTTTCAAGCACTGAACTTCACAGAGAAAAAGAACAAAGAAAAATTATTGTTAAGGCTTTGAGTGTTCTCCTTGTAACTTTGCTGACCTTCATTTACATTTTCTATTAGACAGGATATGTTTGGGGAAAGATTATCTCTTTTCTGAATATTTGGTAAAACATGTCCATAAAAATTGTCTGACTGTGGTATTTTCTTTGCGGGGGAGGGGGGGCATTATAACTACTAATTCAATTTTTAGGGATTGTTGATATATTCTGGTTTTTGACTTTTTATTGATTCAATCTTGGTTATTTATGGATACCTATAAAATTATCCAAGGAGCCCTGGTGGTGCAGTGGTTAAGTGCATGGCTGCTAACCAAAAGGTCAGTTGTTTGAACACACCAGCCACTCCCCAGGAGAAAGATGCAGCAGTCTGCTTCTGTGAGGATTTCCAGCCTTTGAAACCCTATGGGGCAGTTCTACTCTGCAAAAGTTCCCAGTTTACAGCCATTAAATTATTGACCGTATTATGGCTTTTTTTGTTTAATATTTTCATTCTATGTGATTATATCCCAATTTTTCTACCTAGTGTTATTTATGTGTGCCTTTGATATTATTTTCTAGATTGATCTTGTCTGATATTTTAATATTGTATTATTCTTTTTAAAGGAAACTATTTTTCTTTTTTGGAGCTTTTCTTACTGTGTTTTTTGTTTTGTTGGCTTCTGCTCCTTCTTTTATTTTCTTTAGATTTACTTTGTTTTCCCAAGTTAACCCACCCCTGAGCTACTAGATGTGACTACATTTATTTTCAAGTAGTTTAGGAGTTTCTTAGGTTTCCAAACATAAGGGAGAGAAAGATTTGGCTATACTTTATTGATTTCTTAAATTATTGCATCATAGTCAATTAATGTAGCCTACTCATAGTTGTTCTTTGGAACTTCTCATGATTTCTTACGTGGCCTAAAAAGGTGTTCAATATTTTAAATGTTCCATGTGTATTTGACAAAAATGGGCATTTTCTATTTGTGAGATGGAGGGTTTATTTTAGAAGATTTGAACAACATCAAATCTGTTGTGTCCACTTGACTCTGTCAATTTCTGAAAACAGTACACTAAAATGTCACACTGAAGCTAGATTTGATAATATTTTAAATCTGGCAGGTTTTGCTTTATGTATTTAAACTAAGTTATTGGGTACTGAAAAGTTCATCTTTATTAGATTTTCTTGCAAATTTGTTTATCAGTAAAAAACGTTCCTTATGGCCATTACTGATGATTTTTCCCTTAAATTCTATTTTCTTAATAAACAATATTGCTACATAATGTTTATTTTTATGAGAATTGTTTGTTGCACATTTTTCCATTCATTTCTTTTCTTATTATTCACTGTGATTTTTTCCTTTAGATGTGTCTCTTGGAAACACACTTAACTTAAAATTAAAAAAAAAAATAGAATCTATGAGTCATTTTTAATAATAAGTGAATCCAACTGCTATTTTCTCTGCATATTTTCTGTTTTTTTGAATGAGATTTTATTCTATTGATAATATTATTTATTAATATAATTTGAGGGTCATATTTTTATCATAAAAGTGTGGCTAATTAATGCAAAATTATTCTTTTAATTGGCAAATTAATTCATTTTTTCAAAGATTTTTTTGAGCTTTTATTATATTCTAGGCCCTCCTCTGGAAACCCTGGGGGAGTAGTGGTTAAGAGCTACAGCTGCTAACCAAAAGGTCGGCAGTTCAAATGTATCAGGTGCTCCTTGGAACCTCTATGAGGCAGATCTACTCTGTCTTATAGGGTCACTATGAATCAGAATTGATTCGACGGCAGTGGGTAGGCACTCTTCTAGGTGTTTGGAATACATCAGTGAACAATTCAGGTGAAAAATCTCTGCCCCCATGTGGGTTATGTTCTACTACCTTGTATTACACCTCATTCTAAGTACTTTATATATCCTACCTCCTCCATTCCTCACAAGAAAGCTTTGAGAGATTTTCAGACAGGGAAACAGTAACATAGTTACTCCCTAAATGGAACAGTCCATACTGAAAACACCATGGAATCTGATTTCCCAGCCTGTCCCCTTAATCACTGTGTTTGCTAGTACTTAAGGTTGGGTGGTTTTGCCACCAGTATGTTTCTTTTATTTCATTGATTTAATATATTGCCCAAAGCAAACAAACTTTAAAAAAAAAAATCGTATTAAAAAAAAAAAAGGAACCCTATACTAAAATCATGTAATAATTCAACTTAAACTTATTGGAAGGGAAGGAAGCAACTTTGGTCCTGTTCTAAGCACTGCTCTAATAAGTGCCTACTGTGTATATGTTGAGTTACTAACTATAACACATTAAACTATTTAAATATATACAGTCACCCCAAGGTATTGGATGGGGATTGGTTCCAGGACCCCCAAGGATACCAACATCCAAGGATGCTCAAGTCCCTTACATAAAATGGCTTGTTTTTGCATATAACATACTTACATCATTGCACATACTTTAAATCATCTCTAGGTTACTTATAACACATAATACAACCTAAATGCTACGTAAATAGTCATTGTATTGTATTGTCTAGGGGATAATGACAAGAAATGAGGTGAACAATGCTCAAACAACAAGTGCTGGAGAGAGAGACAGGATCTGTGAAATGGCGGGAGGCTACAGCAGGGGCTGTCTACACATCATGTCATTTGTGTGGATTCAGCATAGTACTCAATGCATGGAAAATTTAAGTTTTCCTTTTTTTTTTGTTCTTCTGAATCTGTGGTTGGTTGAATGCACAGATGCTTATTTTATAAAGAATTAAGAAGAACAAATAAAAGTCACAGATGTTCCTCTATGTTTATTTTAGTGACACAGTATTTCATGTTAACATCTTATTTCGAGCCTTTGAAAAGTAACCATTCATGTATATTCTAGTAAGTTTTCAATTTCCAAAATATTTTGTGAATCAGTGAAACCAGCAAGAAAACTATTTTCAACATGTAAAGCCATCATTAAAGGTTAACCAGTCAGCAAAGCTTAAAAAAAAAGGTCAAGTTCATGATATCTCTATTTTTTGTTAAGTGTCCCCATCTCTCATCTTCTACTAGTAGTTGACAAAGACAGAGGACATCAAACATTACCAAATAGAACCTGGCACATCAAACTCAGGAAGAAGAAAATTAGTAGCATTCCAACGTTATGCCTTTAAAACAGATATTTTAGGGGTTCATAATGCAGTCAATTGCTAGAGATACAGGCCGCTTACAAGGTGGAATTACAGTGACATAATTCAGAGTGGGTATGGACCTCTTATAAGAGAGACGAGAGAAAAAAAGTCAAAGTACAAAAAAACACCCTCTGGGGAAGCTTTCACACATTTCGGCATGTTGTCTGGTGAGAGTAGGCCCAAACTGGATACTTTTATTTCCAACCTTTGACCCTGGACATCTGGAAACCCAATTTGAGTCAAACAGAAGGAAATTTTCTTTTCTTTTTAAAAAAATTCCTAGGAAAGAAAAGAGCACTTTAAAGAACCTAGCATCAATTCGACTAGCAAAAAAGACTAATATTTGCACTTGTAGAGAGATTTAAAATACGAAATATTTGGTGGGAAATGGATGTCTCCAAACCTTGGTAATACTAGCGCATTGTCCATTTTCAGATACAAATTTAGACAACAGTTTGAGACTGGCAGAAATAGCCAAGTACTTTGACGTTCTTTAATGTCATAATCTAATAGACATTTTAATTCCAGAAATTAAAATATGCAGAAGCTTCTACATCAGATCACACACGCATACGTGTTTGGTGTCATGTGCATGTTAAAGGAGTTTTTACGTCAATAAATGTTTTAATTATTAACGTACATTGAAAAATATAACAAAGCAGTCAATACAAGCTGTAATTTCTCATTGTCACTTTCATTACTTGCTTATGTTAGAATCAAGAAGTTATATTGCAAGTAACTTATGTGAGAAACCCTGGTGGCGTAGTGGTTAAATGCTATGGCTACTAGCCAAAGGGTTAGTTTGAATCCGCCAGGCGCTCCTCGGAAACTCTGTGGGGCGGTTCTACTCTGTCCCATAGGGTCGCTATGAATTGGAATCAACTGGATGGCACTGGGTTTGGTTTTTTATGTGAGAAATAGTACTTTTTCTTTTTTACATAATTTATTTGTTGTGGCATATTCCATCTGAGTTTGGCCACCTCTAAAAGAGACTGAATCAATTTTCTTGACTACAAGATAAGCTTTTACCCACATCAAGTAGACAGCACGGTGAATGGAAGAAAGCACAAGCTTTAGGGCCGTAGATACTTGGCCTCAGACTTTCTAGTTGTGAGTGCTTGGAGAAGTTACTTAGCTTTTCTGAGCCACAGTTTCCTCATCTGTAATAAGCATTTTGTTACGGTAGAAAGCTGGGTAATTGTGAGAAAGAACAGTGATCTGTGTAGAGCAGAGTGTAGGCCCTTAAAAAATGCCATCCGCGTGATTATTCTTATCAACTTTATTATTAAAATGTTGGAAAATCTGTATAGTGAGGCTAGATAAGTTCTAGAATTATTAATTACCCAGGCAGATCTCAGTAGAGGCTGTGATCTTAATAATTTTTACAGCCCCGGGGGTCATGAGGCAACGTGAAAGAGAAACTATCTTCCGTTTGTATGCAGAAACCACACACAGGGATAACTGGATGCTGGTCAGTTAAAAAACACAGATGGGAAATTCTTACGGCATTTGATTAAATTATATTGCAGAAACCATATCTATCTCTATTATGATTTATGTAGAAAATGTTAATCATTAGTAAGGAGTCTATTCATGACTTACACTAAAAACTATTCTTTCAGTACATAGTTTTAAAAGACATTATATTCACAAGCAGTTTGCCAAAATGAATTGACTTGGAAGAAAAGCAATTTCTATTTGTAGTCTATTTATTGCCTTTTATGAGACTCACTCAGTATTTTCTGGGCTTTTGTTTTTGTTCTTCTTTGCCAAGATTTCTTTGCAGGTTTTTCATCCATGCTAGGAATTGGTATTTAGCTATGCAGCAAGAACTCAAAATATTTACACATTCCCAAAATTTTATGTACTTCAAAGAACTATCATCCTTATGTCTTTGAGTTTTTAATTTACCTTTTTTTTTTTAATAGGAACTAGTTTGTATTCTTATCAAGTAGTGCCCAAAATTATAATACTAAAAATATTTGGATACTCTCCACTGTTTTTATTTGAAGTATATTTGATTTATAAATGCCTATCATAGACTGTATTTTATAGTTTCCACACAGAAAAAAAAAGCCAGTTCATATTTATACAGTTACATTAATTCCAGAATTTATAATTATAATATTTTTAAATCATTGAAAATAAATAACTAAAAAGAGAAAAATAATTTCAACACCCCCATGCAACATACCTACTGTTTTATGGAAGCAAATGAATAGCTAAACTACCAGTTGCCAAATATGCTATTGAATCTGGGCTTACACATAGGTGGGAGGGTATGTAACCACAGTTAGTTTCTTTAAAAAGTGCACGCTTTCATTTCCAACAGCCACAGTTTTTATTATCACCGTAGGAGTACAGAAGCAAAATGTTTGTAGTTTCTTTCTTTCTTCTTGCTCTTTTTATTTTTAAATCTCATGCCTGCATTTTCTTTTCCTTAGCAGTTCCCACAGCATAGTGCTTCCTGAAAATATACAAGCAATTCCCATTGTCCGTAATGGAACTTGCATACGTCAAAGAGAGAACAGAGCCCACTCCATAGCATCTGTTTTTTGTGATATCGTGAGCACCTGGTGTACCTTCGGCATTGACTCGACGGCAGTGGGTTTGGGTCTACCTTCTAACTCAGTCCCTTGACTAGTTCTCTGGACACTTTGTTTACCATCAAGCAAGTCCATCCACATCTTGGGCATATAGAAAAAGGCCCCATCCAGATGACCACCTGTTTTTCCACATGGCCAAAACATAAGACTTGCCTTTTCTCATTTAGACTAATGTTTTTATAAACGTTCTTGATTGTGCTGGATGGAGGATTTCAAACATGGATAAAAAGCAATTGGTCTACTTACTAATGCGAAAGAAAATGCCGTAGTATGTACATAGTTGATGGTTTTTCTAGTACTCATCATTGATTGAGAACAATCATTTTGTCAAATTTAGAACCCAATTAGATCTTCCACTCTAAGTTTAGAGCCAGCTTCTTGCCTCTGGGGTTCTGTTTCCAAGATTCAATATCGGATTTACTGCATTTATCGCAGAAGTTACGAAGCAATAGGCATGACTGCATTCTACGCTGTGTATGGTACCATATTTGCGCAGATTTATAGTTATATTTGACAACAAGGAACCTGATGCACACTGTTTTAGAACTACTTAAATAAATACTTATAGCCACACATACTGATGGCATAACCTGTTCCAATTTATTGGTGAAAATCAGATCCTCTTATCTGGCTGTTCATTGATAAGTACAAATTGATCTGGTGAAGGAGATTCAAACCAAGATTCTCGTAACAGCTTTGCCCTTCTAAACTGTTTATGGCTTAGACCTGGGGAAAGAGAAGAGATGCATGGACTATCAAGTCTTTTCTACTTTTTCCATCGTAGGCTACCCATTTTTAACTTTCTTCAGAGACATACACCGATAACGTAGAATTTTGAATTTTACTCAGAGAGGTATCTAAGATATTCAAAAGCACACCTTAAAAAATGGAAAAAATAAAATTGTATTTCATAACAGCAGACACATAGAACAAACTTATTAAAGTCAGTAACAAGGACACCAGTCACATAAAATCCAAACTCGCCAATGCTGCTCAGAATTTCACTCTGTGGTAGTCAAAATTCTTTCCTAAACAAGTTCTAAACAACACCAAAAAAAAAAAAAAGAAAGAAGGAAAGGAAGTTGGAGGTCAGGAGGGAGAGAGTAAGGGAGGAAGAAAACCAATGGTACTTTAACAAAACATGGGTAAAGCTGAAATCAACTAAGCCTACATTGTTCAATGTTCATTTTAGGAAAACTGACTAGGAATTCTCAGCGAATCTAATACTCACACGTATCAATCCAGTACATATAGAAAGGACGTAGGAGAACATGAACATTTTGTTAGCCAATGCTATGAACATTAGAATTATAATAACATGATGCCTTGTGTCTTTATCATTGTTAATTTTTAGACTTTGGCCCTCTTCATTGATCTAGATATATATTAGTATACATATATAATATATCAATTATATATATAGACATAAATACACAGTAGAGAGAAGATTTAGTAATTTACTGAGCAGACACTATGTACTCAATAATAAGCAAGGCACTGAAGATGCAACAGTGAGTCGGAGAGATGGTCTCTGTCCATAGGGATTTTACAATCCAGTAGGAAATACAGAAAAACTAAAAGAAATCACATCACAATGGGAGAAAATAACTGTGATTAGAAACTTGGAGTGTATTAGTAAGCACAGAAGAGGCATAGCTACTCTGATTTGGAGCATCAAGAAAGAAAGTATAAGAAGTAATAAGCAGATGTTAGGCTGGCAGAGTGGAAGGGAAGCGTGTTGAGGCAAGTTTCATCAACAGTGATGAGCTCAATATTCCAAGTCCGAATTCTCTCCTTTTTTTGTTGAGAAGCTCTGCATTATCAATGAATGGCTTCTATTCACTTTGCATGTGGAAATTCAGTCTTTGTATTTGTGTGCTTAACTCTAATACATTTTATTTTTTCCTTAAAGAAACTTCCTATTTAAATGTCCAAAAGTTGGCATGATGTTATCATTCTGTCATTTGCAACCCCATCCACAGAACACTATCAACGATGTAGGCCAATGGAAAGGAACAAAAGAAATGATTATGCAGACATAATTTATGTTTCATTTTGGAGTGCAGCCAGGTAAACACAGTCGAATATACTCTACATTTTCATAGCATCCCTGTCTCTGCACTGTTGACTAGAAGGAGGAAATAGAGAAGTGAGACCAGCCTCACTCAAACTGTTCTTTTTGAGGTATTAACCCACGTTCTAGCAAAACAAACACATAAACAAACAAACAAGACCATAAGACTGCCTAAAGCTAGTGACATTGTTTTTCCAAAACGTATCATATGGTGGGTTCAAAAAATTATATAAATTTAGGTATAGTTATGGAGGAACCCTGGTTGCGCAGTGCTTAAGAGCTATGGCTGCTATAGAGGCAGTTTGTATCCACCAGCTGCTCCTTGAAAACTCTATGTGGCAGTTCTACTCTGTCCTATAGAGTCCCTATGAATCAGAATCAACTTGATGAAAACAGGTTTGTTTGGTTTTTGTTTTTCAGGTTTTTTTTTTTTTTCTGTATTTTTTATGCAAAAGTTGCCTTTAACAATTATGCTACATCAGAGAAGGCAAGAAAATCACAGGCATTCAGACTTCCCAGCTACCCATAGTTAAAACATTCCAATAACCAACTCCTTGTCTTTGATCTTTTGAATGATTGGTGATCCACATTGTGTATTTATGATATACCAGGTTGTTGACTTTTCACGGGAGTTTCCTTGGAGGTGTGGTCTGCATCCTATGTAGGCGGACTGTCTGCCAAGGTTAGGGCTTTTGCTTGTTCTGGATCCTGCCACTAGCTCCGGTTTGCCTGACCTCCTGTTCTTGGGACTTGAGCTAGCAGCATACCTGCCATTTTGCCTGCCAATCTTGGGATTCGTTGATCTTCGCAGCCTGTGAGCAACAGCCTTGTTGTCTGACCTGCTGATCTTGGGTTCACCAGCCTCTGAGGCTACATGAATCAGGAGAAACCTCCAGCCTGGCCCAAAGACTTAGGATGTTCCAGCCTGTACAACTGCATGAGCCATTTCCTTGATATAAATGTATATGCTTCACTGGTTTTGTTTCTCTAAAGAACCCAGCCTAAGACGATTGGCAACGCTGATTTCTTTTAAGGACTCTGAAAGAGGACCTATATCATGGTTGTCTCTTAGTCTCTGGTGCCTGCTGGCAGTTTTTGGCTTTTCTTGGCTTGCGGAGAGATCCTCACATGGTGTGCTCCCCCGTGTATGATTTCATTTCCGTGTCTTTTCTAAGACACAAGTCATATACATTTAAGACCCATTCTACTCCAGTAAGGAAACCCTGGTGGCATAGTGGTTAAGAGCTACGTCCGCTAACCAAAATGTTGGCAGTTTGAATCCACCAGATACTCCTTGGAAACTGTATGGGGCAGTTCTACTCTGTCCTATAAAAAAAAACAGTGCCGTCGAGTTGATTCTGTCCTATAGGGTTGCTCTAAGTCGGAATCAACTCAATGGCAACTGGCTTGTTTGTTTTTGTTCTACTCCAGTATGATATCATTAACTGGTAACATGGGCAAAAATATCCCTATTTCCCCAACCAATACCACATTCGCAGGTACAGGGGTTAGGACCTCAATGTATCTTTTTTGGAACACAGTCAATCCGTAACACATGTATTGATTGTATGTTAAAAATATAAATTGAATTGAATGTCACTCATGAAGCTATTAGTGTTTCCTGAGACAACTTTTTACTTTCTCCATTACACAAGCAGGTATTAGAGCTCAGGGGTCCCTGGTGCTTGGCAAACAAGTGATAACTGAAAATGTTCCTAGGTTCAAATAAGTAGAAAATGCTGCTGCTGAATAACTCGAATGAAAATATTACACTGGTAGACAATTGCAGTTTTAGAATAGGAATCAAGAGTCTCATCACTAAATCTGTCAATGAAATATGCTCATCAAATATTGCTATTTTTATTAGATGTGGGACTATAAATCTTTTTTCTTTCATGTGAAACAACACTTAAGTGATTTATGTAATAAAAATGAAAGATCTAATTAACCATGTACATGGGCAGATGTATAAAGACTTTCTACTCTTTCTTTCCTGTTTGAAATGGGCACATTTCTAAAACTTGAGACCCCATTTGGAATCTTACAAAATGGCGGTCTTTCTCTACTAAAATAAGGAAATTAGAAAACAGAATACACCTTATGACACTCCCATTGCTATATACTAATAGGTTATTAATCTATATTACATGATAAAATAAATACACTATGCTATTACGGAAAGGTCGGCAGTTTGTATCCACCAGGCCCTCCTTAAAAACGGTGTTACCACAGTGCCTGGCATATTATCAGCATTTGGTAACTGTGAATGAATGAATTAAACAAAGGAATGAAGTAGAAAACTGCAGGATTTGAGGAAAAGATGAGAAATGCTATTCCTGAATTTATTCTTCTCTGTAATGCAGAGACCATAGAAGGAAGTGTGGTGATCTTGACCTGGCAACCAACCATTCACTCAATCATGTTGAACAACCAGTATTTATATATCTGCAAATATATATAAAATATCAATTAGGAAATTTTCATTCAATTAAGGATTGATAGACTTAGCATATGTTGTTGTTGTTAGGTGCTGTCGAGTAGGTTCTGACTCATGGAGACCCCCGATGTAAAACAGAAGGAAACACTGCCTGGCCCTGCACCATCCTCTGTGGCCTCTATCCCATCTATCCCCTATGGACTTAGCCTATATAAAAAAAAATTAGTGGCAATAAACTCTTTCATTCAGAAATAAAGTAGAAAATGTATAAGGAAAACACAGGCACTTATTCATATTTTAAAATGAATCTCTTCAAGGGTAATTAAACTACAGAAGTCATAGTAGCTTCCCTAGTTATGGCTCCTTGGACATCACTAGGTGCACGCTCCAGCATAGAACTAATCCATTGGGGTGATTAATGTTTGTCCCTCTGTGGATGGGTCACAGGCTTTTTTGTTTGCCAAAGTCCTCCCTCAGCTCTATGATTTGTCTCCTTCCCTTGTAACTCTATCTCCCTGGCTCTTGAGGCATTTGAATTGATCCCTGATTTACAGGTTCATTGAGGAAAACACAACTACTAGCAATAAAAAAAAAAAAATCCTACTCAAGCTGGAAAGATAGTCTTCTGCTATTAGCCAGCAGGTTTAAAAGACACTTGCAAGGGGCAGTGATGAGGGAAGACACACTTTATTCAAGACAGCCAGATTGGCCAAAGCATCTTAGGCAATCAGTGTGATATCCTAGGCAGATCTCACAATCCAGATTATTTTTACAACCTCCTTCATATCGTAAACAGAGACTGCTCCCTGTTTAAGAAGAAAAAGAAATTTAACTACCACATCCAGATATGTAATTACAGACTCTGATCCGGAAAAGACAGTAACACCTAACGTCTAATTATTATTCTTGAGCATCTTGTGCTCACCATATCTCAGAGCACCAAGAAAATAAACTTCTATTTATCTCTCTTCTAACACAGACTGGCTTAATGTTATGATAAATCAAATTGCACTAAAATTAATAACTATCAGGTGCAGAGTATTATTATAGTAATTTATAACACAATATGATTCTTCCAGCATGATGAATTATCTTCCTAATGACGGCTCTCCCATAGTATATCAACCAGTAGATACTCACAAGTTCATAGAGTAATATGCCTCAAACTTACATGGTTTTTATTGCAGAGAATTACATTAAGAAAAGCATTTTTGTATTCTTTTTCTATTCTATTCTTATCTTTTTAATGTGTATAGCATTGTCGTATTCTATAATTATTACCCAGTTTGGGGTCTTCAATAAAAATACCAATGAGTAAAAAAAGATTAAGAACGATCTTTGCAAGTCAGAAGTCCAGACTCCTGGACAACCTTAATATTACTGTTGCAGACAGATTTTAAGAAGACTTCAGTGTTTCCTACTTCCTGATGTTCACCTCTTGTACAATGGCCTCCTCTTGAATGTGGATTGGATTTGCTTTCAACGAATAGAATATGGCAAAGATAATGGGATGTCACTCTGGTGATTATGTTATGTTATATGGCCAAGGCCATGGAATGTCACTCCAGTGACTGCAATGTGTCAAGACTTCCTTGCTGGCCAACTCAAACTAGAGGCTCTCTCCAGTGCTGGCTCTGAAGAAACAAGCTTCCGTGAATCATAGAGTCACAAGTAAAAGCCAGCAACCTGAGGGAGAGGAGCTTGGAAGTGGATCCTTTCCCATTTGGACCTCTGATGAAAACAACGGGACCCTGACTGCAACCTCATGAGACCCTCCTGAAGCAAAGAATCCAGCTGTGTCATACTCTAACTGTGAGACAATGTGTTGTTTTAAGTCACTAAATGTGTCTGTCAGTACAGGCTTGTGTGTTGTTATGATTCTGAGCAAGGAGCCCTGGTGCTGCAACCAAGAGGTTGGCAGTTCAAACCCACCTGGCGGCTCTGCGGGAGAAAAGACCGCGCAATCTGCTCCCGTAAAGATCATGGCCTAGGAAACCTTATGGGGCAGTTCTATTCTGTCACATGGGGTCCCTACGTGCCAAAAATTGACTTGATGTCACCTAACAACAACAACATAATGCTGGACATTTTTCAGTGGAGCTTCTAGGCTTAGACAATCTAAGAAAGGCCTGATGATCTACCCCTGAAAATCAGCCAGTGCAAACCATGTGGGCCACAATGGTCCCACCTGCCACAAATCTGTAGGACCTGGCAGTGTTTTCTTCAGTTGTACATAATATTAGCTTCCCTGGTAGAAAACTGAAAGTCATACTTTAGACAAAAGTGAACTTCAGGTGGTCAGTAAACCCTGTAAAATAATAAATATCTTTTTCTTGGAAAAAAAGTCAATTCTAACTCATAGCAACCCTACGTATAGCAGAAGGAAACACTACCCGGTCCTGTGCCATCCTCGCAATCATTGTTGTTTGAGCCCATTGTTGCAGCCACTGTGTCAGTCCATCTCCTTGAGGGTCTTCCTCTTTTTCCATGACCCTCCACTTTACCAAGTATGATGTCCTACTCCAGGGACTAGTCCCTCCTGTTAACATGCCCAAAGTACGTGACACAACTTTTTGCCATCCTCGCTTCTAAGGAGTATTCTGGCTGTACTTCTAAGACAGTTGATTTGTTCTTCTGGTAGTCCACAATATATTCAATATTCTTCAACAACACCATAATTCAAAGGCCTCAGTTTTTCTTCGATCTTCCTTATTCATGGTCCAGTTTTCGCATGCTTATGCCACGATTGAAAATACCATGGTTTGGGTCGGGAACACCTTAGTCCTCAAAATGACATCTTTGCTTTTTAATACTTTTAAGAGGTCTTTTGCAGCAGACTTGCCCAATGCAATATGTCATTTGATTTCTTGATTGCTGCCTCCATCAGTGTTGATTGTGAATCCAAGTAAAATGATATCCTTAACAAGTCAATCTTTTCTCCTTTATCATGATGTTGCTTATGGATCCAGTCGTGAGGATTTTTGTTTCCTTTATATGGACTACACTGAAGGCTGTAGTCTTTGATCTGCATCAGTAAGTGCTTCCAGTCCTCTTCACTTTCAACAAGGAAGCTTGTATCGTCTGCACATTGCAGGTTGTTAACAAGTCTTCTCCAATCCTGATGCCATGTTCTCCTTCGTATAGTCCAGGTTCTAGGATTATTTGCTCAGCATATGGATTTAATAAGTTTGGTGAAATGATACAACCTTGATGCACACTTTTCCTGGCTTTAAACCATGTAGTATCCCCTTGTTCTGTTCAGTTGACTGCCTCTTGGTCTATGTACAGGTTCTTCATGTGCACAATTAAGTGTTCTGGAGTTCCCCATCTTCTCAATGTGGAGCAAGGACTCTAGATCTGGACAACTCTGGATTCACTTTTAGTTCTATTACCTGCTGCCCGTGTGAACATAAAGAAATTTATGCACTTTTTCTTCTATCACCTGATGTCTTTGTAAGTATAAAAAAGTGTGTTGATGTCTCTGAGCCTTTATTTTCCTCATTTGCAAAATAGGAATAAGCACCCTGCCATGTTTTGTGAGGATTAGAAAGGGCAGAGACAAAGTTGAAACTCAAAATATGGCACTTCTTAACAAAACAAAAAAAATAATGCTAGGAAATAGACATAAGCATTGTGCTTCCGTCCAACAATATTGCAATTATTCAACTCAGAAATCCACTAATGTGAGCTTATAAATTCTCTTATTAATGCCTCTTGACAATAGCAATGAGATTCTAAATCAGCTACCACTGTAGGAAAGCAACCTGTATTTTCAAACTGAACCTCCAAATCATAAAGTATTTTGATTTTCCTTCTGGAATTTTGACACTGTTAGTACAACACCTCACATTTTAGCTACTGCGGAGATAGCGTCAGCATTAGTTAGATGATTTTGCTCCAAACCTCTCAATGACAGCCCTCATTTTAAGGCCCTGATGAAGAAATCAATGATGCCTGATTTAGGAAATCCTTTTCATAATTCATTCTCAATCTTATAAAGCTCCATTTATAAAACTTAATTGGCTCTTTGATCATGTTCACTAATCCAGTTTGAAGTCCCCCCAGGTGACCCTTAATTAATGGCTAATATGAACACACAAACGCACATTTGGACTGTATCTGGAAGTTAACAAATGCATCTCTGTCTTGGGATTTGGTAATGACCTTACTTCCACGGACAACTGATGGAGACATGACATATAATAGTTATTTACAAAACTCAAATAATCCTGAGAGGTCAGACTGATCTCACTAGCTTCTTCCCTTTAACTTTTTCTTTATTGATTCCTGTTCTTCAGAATATTTTGGGGATGGGGATGAGGAAAGAGCCACAACATAATAATAAAAGAGCCATGAGTGAAGTGTGTCTATCAACACTTCTACAATTCCTAAAGTATAGTCAACTTACCATTTTAGGAAAAACAATTAGCTTATTAAAGACCAGAGTAGGAAATATTTCTCAAGTAAAATTTCTTCCCAAGATTTTTAAATTGAGAATATATATTTTTTTTTTATTGTTAAGGTATAGCGATATAAATAAAACTTCCTCCCATTCTATTTGTTTGCTGCTGCTTCTTGATTCATTTTAATGGTCATATGATCTACCATTGGTTATACATAGGACATCTTTCCAAAAGCAGCAATTGGGACATTAGATTTTGCCAAATAAATTTGGAAAAGAAAGTGCAGAATGAATTAATCACAAATATCTGAATAATCTGTACTAATAAAGTGAGAGAGAGGTTCAATAGAAATGTGTTTTTTTTTAAGGATTAAAATATCTTAATAATATGTGTCTACCTGTTGATATTGATAACCCAATAGCCATTCTCCTAGAGGAGGGTGCTGCCCAACAGTGAGATACTATCCCCAAGTGGAAATTTAAATTTAAGGTAAATAAACTTACCTGTCGTTCCTTAGTTGTACAAGTCACATTTCCAGTGCTCAATAGTTACACGTGTCTCCGTATCAGACAGTGTAAATACGAAATAGATCCCTGACGGCAGGAAGTTCCGTAGGACAGAGCTGCTTTAGAGGGGTCCTCTCCGTTGACTTTGTTTCTGTGAAAAATAAGGCATAGCGTCATTTTTAAATGTGGTAGTATTAAATTACTTCAACTTCTCCTTGTTGCTTCCTATAACCGATTCTCTTTCAAATGTGCTTCTCAAACTGCACGTGGCAGAAATGAGCCCAGAAATTAGAGCTTCAATGATCTTGCAGAAAACATAACGGTTTCCTAGTAGTGCATAAAGTAATATTAAGCCACCTACAGTGATTCAAATGCCCTCAGTAAATGTATGTAAAAATTATCCATGGAGGTAATTGCTGTACCTTTCCCTTATAGCATCAGGCTTTTTCCTATACTTGTTCTTTTGGTACTATCTTTTCAGGAAAAAAAAACAAAAAAACTACTAACAAAACCCCCTTTGTCTTTACCCATTATCACTAAAAATAAATAAATGATACGATTTTTTTTTTTTTACTGGTTTAGAAGTAGAGCCAGAAATTATGTGAAGTTGGGACTCCTGAATTATTCATGTATTCTGATTGAATGGGATCATTATCTCTGGCCTTACAAGCTAATAAATTTAATGCCTAGATACTGTTTTGATGTAATAGTGTCAAGAAAAAGAAAAAAAAAAAAAACTGACTCCTTTGCAGGCTTGAGCCTAAATTAGTGAGGCACTCTCTGACGGGTTCATTGCAAGAAGTGTCTGTGTCTGTGCGCGCGTGTGTGTGTGAGCGTGTGTGCGTGCATGTGTGAACGTGTGGACACATACGAGTGTGAATGTCCGCGTTTGTCTCTACACATACAGGAAATATTTTAGACTACCCCGTTAACTGGTCTTCTCTTGATCTTTCTAGAGACATTTTACCTAGACATACAACTAAAGAGTTGCAGGATAGCTCAGTTGTCTGGAGATTGCTTGTAACTTTTTCTCCTTCCTCCATTACCATCTACCCTACGGTATGTAAAAGTATTTCAGAAAATGCAGATTGAGGCTCAGTAAATGATTGTGCTATCTAATCGCTTGCCAGTGAGCAGTCAAATAATCATAAAGTATAGACTAGTGTTTTTTTCTTTTTCCCCCCCAGATTGATTTCAACAAGCAAATTTGCCTGAGTTTAATATCACCATAAACCAGAAGCAGTGGAGAAAGCCCGAATTAAGGGTGTGTCCTTAAAGGCAATCACGATAAGACGTACATTTGTAGAAGGTTGGAATGCCCAGAGATAAATATATTTGACAGCTGGTTTCAAAGAAAGTAAAATGAGGGCTGGACTCTGTTATAAAATATCTTTTTAGGCGAATAGAGGAATGTTGCAGAATCGGTTAGGCATCAAAGAAAAATGTCACTATTGACTCTGCTGATTTGTTTAACATAATATGCCCTGTCTTTTCTTCCGTTAGGACACTGCTTTTTTTTTTTTTTTAACAAATGATGTGGAGGGTATTAAAAGCATAAGAACATCCAACAAAGAGCCCGTTAGCAATTCAGTAGTTGGCAAAATTTACACCAGACCCAAAGTCTTTCCTCTGAGACAGCTGGCTCAGCCTTACACAGAATGCACAGGTTTTCCAGAGTGCTTTTCTCAACATCTAACACAAGCTAATAAATTACGCAGTTTAATTAAGTTCGTAACAGGAATTAAAGTGTGTGAACCATCTACTAGAACGAGTATGAATACTACTTTAGCAGATGGGAAGAAGTGGAGAGCAAGTGAGGTTCTCATTTATTTTATTTTTTTTAAGTAAACATCCTTTATTAGCTGGTATAGTTTACTTTTACTTGTGATTTCATGGTATTTTTTTTATAAATGACCATGGAATTTTATTCTCAGATTAAAGCAAACGAATATGAGTTTGGTATGCAAATAACATGTCAGCAGTAGGGAAACTATAGTACTTTATTTATGACTAAATGCAGCTTTTTTTATTTCTTCCATGGCCTTTTAGAAATAGAAAGTGCTCCTCAAAAAGGGGAGAATAAGGCATTTCACGCCTTTGCCTCCCGGAAGACACAAACTGCCAACTCTTCTCTGGTGCTTTCTACCTGTCAGCACACTAGGTGTGGACCTGACAGTCCACCCATGCTCTAATTCCGCAAGGCCGGCATGATTGACAGGACATTCACAATGTGCCTGTCCCCAAACAGGGCCTTTGGCGCTCAGCTCCCCTGTTCGTTTGCACTGTGACAGGCTGCACACGAGACAGATATGGGGATCAAAGGCAGCACCTGTGGCTACACTCAGCAGGATCGAAGGAGCATTACCAGTGTTCTCAATAATTTGCTATTAGTATCGCAGAAAAAGTGAGGAGTGTACTATTGAGTGATAAACACACATTTTATGAAGAAAATATACACAATATATACTTTCGACGTGGGTAACACAGAGCTATAGAAGAGCATGGAAGAAAGGAAGCAGCAAGCCTGAGTTGGTGAACTTCCAGATCACTTCACATAAATAGTTTAGCTCAGTAATGAACTTTGAAGTATGATGGATGGAAATGGGGGGAAAAAAAAGATTGGTTCAAAGCAAGACAAGAAAGGACATAGCTCTGCCCTAAATCTTGTCATACTCTCATGGAATTTTACATTAGTCTTTGTTCTTCTCTTAGGATATGGAAATGTGGTGGACTGTTTATCATTAGAGCTCCAATCTTATGTAGGATATTTTCTATCATGAGGCCTTGGGGAAATATAAGATAGCTCATGTTCAAGTAGCATTGCCCCCTCCCCACACATCTGCACATACAAACCTTTACTAGTCAGCCCTCTTCTAGGTTCTCAGAAAAATGGTGTAGAAAGTGATACACACGTGTATTTAACATATGTACATTTACAGTTGAAAGTTAAATTTATAGAGGGATATATAAAGTGAGAACCATGCCCAGACTCAATGATGCCTGGGTCTACCCCACCTGGCTGGAAGAACTTAGGGGCTTGCTTTTTCTTGGGTATTTTACCATCATATCTTTGATCTCTGTAATGAACTCCATTTACACAACCCACTTTTTCCAAGTTTATGATTTGATGATCCCTCAGCTTAGCACTCCACTTCCTCTCCCATCAGGACCCATGTCAGTGCAGCCTCATCTAGGTACACCCTTCTCCCATGGCACACGATGGCCTAAGTGTAGGGTACGAGAGGAATAGAATTACCAATAGCACTGCCAAATTTTTTCTCTTACTATTCTTTGCCCTCTGCTACTAACCAACTCCCTAAGTTTCCTTTTTGATCATTTATCTGATCTCAAGGAGGAATTAGTCAAACTAACTTTGGCATAAGCGCATAATAGATACAATGCAAAAAATAAAAATGTAGATCAATATCAGTATGAAAACACGTTCACAACCTAAATGAACAATCCAGATTACAAAACAGTGCGTTCAGTTTAAACCTACCTTTTATCAAAAAATATGTGTATTTGTCTATAGAACAGTCTAAAAGGACATACATGAAAGCGATGAATATATTTATACACACACATATATATGTATAAACAAAAAAAAAAACCATTGCTGTCCAGTTGATTCCGACTCATGGCGACCTTATAGGACAGAGTAGAACTGCCCCACAGGGTTTCCAAGGAGCGCCTGGTGGATTCGAACTACTAACCTTTTGGTTAGCAGCCCTAGCTCTTGTATCTGAGTAGTGAGATTATGGTTGTTTTTCAGTTTACCTTTTCGTTTATTTATATTATTGAATTTTCCAGCAATGAATAAGAATTGTTTTTGTAATATAGTCAAAATATTTAATTTTTTTTCAAAATGTAGGAATGTATCAGACTTCTTCATTATCATCTGTGTGGCATAAGTTAGTAGCCATGTATGAAAAAAATCAACCTTTATGTGTGGGAAAATTCATTATTCATCATTAATTTGAAGATATTCAGGAGTCACTTGCGGTTCTGATAAATGCATGCAGCTTAATGGGGAAATCGAGATTCAAGCCCCATCTTTAACTATTTGCATAGCCTTCACAAAGTTGCATAAAATCTCAGGCAGGAGAGAGCTGGACTGGAGATTAAGAATGTCTCTTAAATTTTGAATCTCTGTGATTACTGAATGTTGCATGTAACATTTGAATTCACCAAATAGGTAGTCTGTAAGATCTTATTATTTGGGGGAAATAATTCTTCTAACAGGTAATAGGGCCACTAACTTGCATGCATTAAAAACTATAATCTTTATTAACATGAAACTATATATATTATTTATTATACTTCCGGAAACCCTGGTGGCATAGTAGTTAAGTGCTACAGCTGCTGACCAAAAGGTTGGCAGTTCAAATCCACAAGGCGCTCCTTGGAAACTCTATGGGGCAGTTCTACTCTGTCCTATAGGGTCGCTATGAGTCGGAATCGACCAGACGGCAACTGGTTTGGTTCTTTATTATACTTCAGGCATTATTTAAAATATTTTACGTGATTTAACTTTTTTAATCCTCCAAACGAACCTAGGAATTACCTTATAATTATTTTCCCCATTTTGCAGGTAAAACCAGCCCCCATGAGAGTTGGAGGCTATTATTATCTCTATCCGAGAAGACAAAAAGGATAAAACTAAGTCAAAGAAAACAGGTAGGGAATTCCTCTTTCCAAGAGGTTGATTTTACACAAAACATTTATGAAAGACAGAAATTCTAAAGTTTTGCTTTACTTCGTATCCACATACAGCTATTAGGATATAATTCAATGAAAGCTGTGTGCAGACCCTCTAGCTCCAACATGATGTGATTATTTAGGATCATATTTAAAAGGTGCATGAGAAAGAACGATACTATGTAGTAGGTTGAGAACTGTAAGAAAGGAAGCTGATGGGGTCTATTTTCACTTCAGCTATCTCAGATCTTCCCTTTGAAGACCAGCCCTTTAATCACTGTCCAGTGTCCTTCCCTGCAATGGCCACTAGATGTCAGGCATAATGTCTAACCAAAACCAAACCCACTGCCGTCGAGTCGATTCCCGCTTGCAAAAACGAACATGTTTATTGACTTTTTTATTTCTGACACCATTGACAACTCCCTGCAATCCTTCTCATTCTACCTTATGACCAATGGCATTACAGATAAAATGTCATGTATAACCCACGCACTGCCAGATCTTCCACTTGGTGGACTCCTCAAAACAAAACAAAACAAAAACCCTAACTCGTCGTCAAGTCGGTTCTGACTCCTAACGACTCTATAGGACGGAGCAGAACAGCCCCCTAGGGTTTCCAAGGAGCACCTGGTGGATTCAAACTGCTAGCCTTTTGGTTAGCAGCCAAACTTTTACCCACTACACTACCAGGTGTTTCCTTAATAGTAAGGAACAAATCTTCATATCCTCCACACAGAGAATGGTGTGCATTTGACTAAAGGGTCCAAGAAATCTTTGTCGTTTCATTGCTGAAAGGTTTCTTTGTGGGTTTTAGATCAATTATTGGGGGAATTTACTTACATTCTGAACTTGCATAATTTTAGACAGCCTCATTGGGTTAACCTAAGGCAGACACATAGAGGTGGTGCAATGGTTGCTGACCAAAAGGTCAGCAGTTCAAATCCATCAGCTGCTCCTTAGTAACCCTATGGAGCAGTTCTACTCTGTCCTACAGGGTCACTATGAGTCAGAATCGACTTGACGCCAACCAGTTTGGTTTTTTTTTTTTTTTGGTTGTAATGGAAAAGGAGCCCTGGTGATGAAGTGGTTAAAGAGTTTGGCTGCTAATCAAAAGTCAGCAGTTCGAATTCACCAGCTGCTCCTTGGAAACCCTATGGGGCAGTTCTACTCTGTCTTACTGGGTTGCCATAGGATCACTAGAGTCGGAATCAACGGCATGGCACTGGGTTTCGTTTTGGTTTTAACGGAACACCTATGCTAATCACGTTCATTGTATGTATGCATGCGTAAGAAATTGGAAATAGCAGTGATTTTCTCTTCCTTAGTTCCCTCTCTTTAGAAAAGGGGAAATAGTTACTACATCTTTCCCTACCACTTGGCTATTGAGAGTAGAAGCACAATTAGCTGCTTCCTACTCTTCCAAAGAAAAGATAATTCAATATTCTAATGGACAAAATTCTGAAATGAGAGGCTATCTTTAAATTAGAATTCATTTCAAGATTAGAGGTCAAGTCATACGGCCTATATCAGAGGAAGACTCAGAGATGAATAAAGATCTACCAGCGTAGGCCATAGCCTCAGGGTAGAGCCAATAGGAGGTATTTAGGTAAGACTGATAATCAAAAAGCATATGATAAAAATTTAAAGAAATATACCTAGGCAGGATGTTAGCCTTATAAAGGCCTGCCATGTATATCCGAGAACCAGCTTTGAGCTCTGAAGCTGGAAGACCAGTCTCCAGACTCCAGAAGAACTAAACCAAAACCAAAAAACCCATTGCTGTCGAGTTGATTCCAACTCACAGCAACCCCAGAACTAGTAGGAACTCAAATGGGTTCCTGGTCCAGGAGAAACAGGACCAACAAACCAGTCAAGTTGGAGTCAACACTAATAAAGGGGTATGTGCACAAGCAACCAGGCAGCAGTTTAGTATTTAGAACCAAGTACACAGAGCAGGATATCAGCTACAAGCCTGAGCAAAGGGTTTGGCTATCAAACTATCTAATTATTAACCTAGACCACACAGGTTCCTTCTGGAAAGGAATATGCTTGATCCCACACATGGGACAGGGGTAGTCTGTAGTAAATGGCCTACAGATGTGAATATTGGAAGAAAGTGGAGTTAGGAAACTAGACATCCTTAAAATTTAGCAAGAACCCTCTCCCTTGCTAGGCATGATGGTAAATTCACTCACAGCAGAAAGAATGATTCCTGACTTCAAATAAAAGCAGTTAGATAGGTAAAATGTTTTAAAGTATTTTACCCTAGTTGAAAATTATAATAGCTTCTTTTAAACGATATTTCTTATGGTGCTAATTTCTGAGGAACATCACAATGACATGGTCAGAAAGAAATATACTGAGGTCTAGCCTCTTATATACATAGATGTCACTATAGTACTAACATATTCAGATTTCTTTCAGAGGTCTCATAATGAAAAGGGAGAAACAAT
The DNA here is from genome assembly GCF_024166365.1 of Elephas maximus indicus. Lineage (NCBI taxonomy): Eukaryota > Metazoa > Chordata > Mammalia > Proboscidea > Elephantidae > Elephas > Elephas maximus. The sequence goes on along the minus strand of NC_064841.1, from coordinate 11,684,830 downwards.
CTTCCATAAACTAAGTATGGGCTCTAGTTTGAAAAATGTAGCTGCATAATAGTTTTCAATTATGTTCTATTGAGAAGCAAACTAATATGTTAGAATGTGCATGGATTAGATAGACATAGGTTTTAATGATGAATTTATCACTTAGTAGATGGAATCATTGGAATTTATCTTTCTGAGATCCACATTTCTCAACCATAAAATAGAGACAACTGTTATCTAATATGAAGGATTATTAAGAGAGTTAAAAGTTATCCAGGCACATAAAAAAACCAAACCAAACCCCTTGCCGTCGAGTCGATTCCAACTCTTAGCAACCCTGTAAACAGGGTAGAACTGCCCCCTAGAGTTTCCAAGGAATGCCTGGTGGATTTGAACTGCTGACCTTTTGGTTAGCAGCCATAGCATTTAACTGCTACACCACCAGGGTTTTCACCCAAGCACATAATAATCTAGCGGAGATTGCTATTATTCCACTGAGTTCACACACGCCTCACATTCGTATGCATGTAGTATACCCATGCCTATTGTTAGGAATTGGAGGAATTATATTAAGCGAGTTTAATGAGCTCAAGTTTCTTCTTGTGAACTTCCCTCCCCCGCTCCTTAGGATAGGTCTGTTGGAGATGTCACAGAAATGGCAAGTTGAAGAGGAGTATTTTAAAAATTAGCTGGAACTCCACTTTTCCACAGAACAATACAGACTCTCTAAAATAAACCATTTAGAAGCCACAAAGGGCCCCAATACATCTGATGTGTTGTCGGGCATATTGACAGCCACAAGTTCAGGACCTCTCCAGGCACCACAGTTGAAACTGAAGAAAATAACCTGGTGCCCACAGGTTGCCCCTTTGCCTCAAGACTGCTCACATCCAACTAAACAAACCCACCAGCCACTGAGCAATTATGTATGTAAAGTAGATGGAAAACCCTTCTAAATGAAGAGTGTTGACTCAGCAGGATACTGAAAGTTATCCTGAAATATAAATCAGGCTAAAAAATCAAAGCTACTCCATGCGCAAATAACCATGGTGACCTAGAGTTGATCCCTCATTATCATTCTGAGCTTCAATCAATACACATAGGGAGAACCAGAATGCTTTAGTCTTCCATATTCTGGTTCTTACATTATGAGGAAAGGATAGGCATTGAGGATAATATTTGTGAGACTAGGTTCCTCAAGGAGTTGTCAATAGTTTTTTGAAAAAGCTAACAATTAACTTACAATGCGTGTTATGGGTTGAATTGTTCGCCCCCAAAATTTGTGTTGTAAGTCGTAGCCTCTATGCCTGTGGTTACAATCCTGTCTGGGAATAGTTTGTATTTGTTATGTGAATGAGGTAGGATTAGTGGAGGGTGTGTCTTGAGACAATGTTCTTTTGAGGTATAAAGAAGATTAAACAAGCAAGTGAGAAAAGAGGAGATGGGATAAGATAGGCTCCAAGACACGTGGAGATCTCCAAGGAACCAGGAAGCAGAAGCTGAAGAGACAAGGACCTTCCTCCAGAGCTGATAGACAGAATGCCTTCCCCTTGAGCCAGGATCCTGAATTTGAACTTTTAACCTCCTAAACTGTGAGAAAACAAATTTCTGTTTGTTAAAGCCATCCACTTGCGGTATTTCTGTTATAGCAAAAAACTTGTTGCCATCAAGTCGATTCTGACTCATGGAGACCCTATAGGGCAGAGTAGAACTGCCCCATTGGTTTTCCAAGGAGCAGCTGGTGGATTCAAACTTCCAACCTTTTGCTTAGCAGCCAAACAGTTAAACCACTGCATGGCTAGGGCTCCTCTGTTATAGCAGCACCAGATAACTAAGACAATGTGTTTGTTAATTTATGTATCATAACGCTTTAGAAATTTCTGGAAATTATGCAGTGAAACTCAAAATAAACTGAAAGTAAATGATGGGGTTATTTTTATAGCACCACTATCCTCAAACACATACACATGGACTTACCTTTCAGCTCTCACACAAGCACATCATATACCTTTCAACAACCACAAAATCACTGTCAATTGTTGGCCAAGTGGCATTGCTTGCATTCATCTGGGAAAAATGCAAAGTTTTCATAGTTGACATGAAAGATCTAAATTTTAAAACTTATCACCCATGTGAAAAATGAAGTCTGAAGAGACATTATTTCAAACAGATTCTACAGGCAGGTGAGTTTACATTTCTTTTATTCATCTCTAAGTAACTATTTCGGAAACCCTGGTGGCGTAGTGGTTAGGTGCTACAGCTGCTAATCAAAGGGTCGGCAGTTCAAATCTGCCAGGCACTCCTTGGAAACTCTATGGGGCAGTTCTACTCTGTCCTATAGGGTCGCTATGAGTCAGAATCGACTCGACAGCACTGGGTGTTTTTTTTTTTTAGGTAACTATTTCAGTCCCTACAGCTTTTATTTCAAAATGTCTCACTCTCTTCAGATTCCAGCCACTGCCACAGACTGTCCATGCTTCTAAAAGTGCTAGTCCTCACTCTTTACTGAAACTGCTCAAAGTAATTCCTTTAACTTTCTTGTTCTTGGCTTTAGAAAATCTCTATAGCTTCATTCACTATGAGGATGAGATGATCCTTCTCCATCCAAAGGCTAACCACACCACCATATACTAGTTTGATTCTATCTTATTTTATCTGTTTCTTCTCCATCAACTTTCCCACACAGAATAGATAAGTGGCAGGTCTACCTGACCAGGTGTGCATTAGGGTGGAATTTGAACAACTGGATTTCTGAAACTTATCCTCTTCTCTACCCTCAAATATGTGCTTTTCCCATATTCCTTTTCTTGGTGAATAGCACCATTGCATCCACTGATTTATCAGTAGAGAAGCCTGGAAGCTCCCCAAATATCTCTGTCATATGGTGCTTACTACATACTGGATAATATTCAAAGCATTTTTACCTCGATTATCTCATTTTATTGGATCCCTGGTGGTACAGAGGTTAAGAGTTTGGCAGTTCGAATCTACCAGCCACTCCTTGGAAGCCCTATGGGGCAATTTTACTCTTTTATAGGGCCACCATGAGTCGGAATTGACTCAACCACAGCGGGTTTGGTTTAACTCACTTTATTCTTTCCATAACACTATTGGGTAAAAAAAAAAAAAAAAAAAAATTTATTCGGTAGATATTGTTAATACATCAATTTTACAGAAAAAAAAAATGAGACACAGAGAAATGATATAACTTTCCCAAGGTCATAAAGGCAGTGAGTCAGTCGGTTGTTGGAGACTTTGCTTATAATTGCTGCAGTTGCTCAGTGTGTGACCCTTTCCCTTCCTTCATCATTGTAACCAACTACAAATTCCCAATTGTTCTATCTCCACATATGTGTCTTTTCATCTCCATTCTCACTCCCATAAGCCAGCCCCTTCGTTTTCAACTTTTAACTGATTTCTCTGCCTCTCATTTTTCAGTTTCTCGGCTCTCTGGTCAATTTCCAAAAAAAAAAAAAAAAAAAAACCCAAAAACACAACTCTAGTTCTTTCATTGCACTTCTTAATACTAACCAAGAGTTTCCTTCTGAATTAAATATACCTCCTCAGCCTGGCATTCAATGTTCTTAGCATAATGACCCTTATATGCCTGTTTCAGACTTATCATCTCCCAAACTGGAGTTCCCTTTTTCCGTGAGTTTTCGGTCACATGCTCTACTTTCTCCTTAGCACTGGCCCCAGACCAACTATGTAGAACACACTGCACTTCTCCTAAACTGGGAAAAATATTCTCCTAAATGTTCTTGTCCTAAGCCAAAGCCAAAGCCAAAGCCTAGTCCAAAAAAAAAAACCAAACCCATTACCGTTGAGCACATTCCAACTCATAGCAACCCTATTGGACAGAGTAGAACTGCCCCACAGGGCTTCCAAGGCTGTAAATGTTTATGGAAGCAGATTGCCACCTCTTTCTCTGATGATGCAATGGTTAAGCACTTGGCTGCTAACTGAAATGTGGACCGTTTGAACCCACCAGCAGTTCGACGCCATGGAAGAAAGCCTAGTAGTGGATGGAAATTTCAAATCCAGCCCCAAATAGAATTCTTGGCAGCTGTGGAGATGACTAATTTTCTTTGCCATATAGCAGCTCAAATTCATAATACTGCTGACCATGTCTGGTCTAGGCAGACAGATATGCATTTGTCCTCCCTCCCCTTGTTCCTATCAGTCCCTAAATCCCAGGGTGGAAAGAACATGAATTCCATTCTGATTCCCCTGCCTTTCTCTGATTCAACACTTGTAATTCTTAGTTTAGTCCTCAATTCTCCCATTATCTCCTCTTCATGCTACCCAAACCATACCCTCTTTCACTTCTTCTGATATGAATCTCTTTGGACCACTAGTGCATTACTCAGGCCTAGAACCTTTCTCCTTGTCCACAGTTGGTCTTGTACTGTTCAGTTATCTAGCAGAGAATTCTGACTTGACTCCGCTTTCTCTTAGGTTTCACTATTTCCCTCTCTCTCAGCTCTGTCTTTCCTTTGCTCTTAACACATCACTCAGGTGGGTGGTCCATGGCAACCATCTTTTTGGGGATTAATTTTGACAATTCTGCACATAACCTTGAGTATGACTGTCCCTTTACCCACCTCAGCCAGGTAAACCTAATGATACTGTACTCATATTTCAAGGTCCATCTCATTTGCTGTCCAATTTAGACTATTTAATAAATCCTGTTTTTTGAACGTTTAACTGTATGCTAGACACTATGTACTTTATGTGCATTGCACATTTAATCCTTACAAAGAGAAGGTCGGCATGATTAGGTTCATTCTTTTAGATTTAGAAATTGAGGTCTAAGGAAGTTAAGTGGCACACTAAGGGTCATATAGGTAGGTAGGTACAGAGTTAGGATCAAACTCAGGTGTATCTGACTTTTGCCTCCTATACAGTAATTTACAGAATGTCCTGTTTTATATAGTTATTTGCATGCTAGAGTTATCGCATCCCGTTTCATTATTTATGGACCCCATAAAGGCAGGTACCACATCTTCCTCAGTTTTGTACTGACCTGTAGCAGTTAACAGAATGCCTTGAACATAGGAGGAGCTCAATAAATATTTATTGAATTGAATGATTGACAATAAACACTTTGAGAATTATGAGGAATAGAAGGTCACTCTTTACACTCATGTAAGTTTTCAGATTTATTTTCCTCAGATCCATAAACAGAACAATATGCATTCTTGCATTCTCTCTCTCTCTAAGGCATTGGATTTAGAGTTGGATGCATTTGACAGATGAAGGGAGATGTGCCAAGACAGGGCTCAAGTTCCTCCAATTTTTATGTCCCTGGTCAATCTTAGCCAACACGGTTGGAAGTCTACATTTCTTTACTTTTACAAATCTTTGGAGGACTAGAGGCAAAAGAGGAGAGGGTAAGGATAAAAATAGAAAATAAATAGTCCAAGTTCTCTTTACCTAATTTAGAATTTATAGAAATCCAGATGGAGAAAAAAACTAGGGCTAAAGTTTCTATTTTTTTTTTTCTCTTGATAAAAAGTAAAATAATAAGGCAAGGAAGACTAGTTTAACTGGGCAAATCAACAACACAAGCCACGTTGAACAGCAATGTTTTTCTGACTACACATGAATTCAAGTACTTTGGGAGCATCTTCCCAAATTCAAGTGGCTGGTTAAAATTTAAGGAGAACCTTGGGTTGATACGACTGATGCTCTACTTTCCCAAATACAAATGATTTTCTCGTGCTCATTAAAGCCGGGCTTCTATACGACTCTTGGATTCAATTCCAGTTCAATTAAATACATATTTATTGAGTGTCTATGTCGCGCCCAGACTGGGACACAGTGTTCAGTACTTAGTTCAATTACCTATATGTCCCGGGCAAAAATAAAACTGTGTATCTTCCAAAGATCCTGTAAGTCAGAGGTTCACACATCTTAACTGGCCTTCACATCAATGAGTCTAAATTGGTAGCATTTTTTTTGGAGGTTCGAGGAAGTGAGGTTGAGGAACTTGTGCAAACCATAACAGAAACCAGTGAACTACTGAGATGTCTGATGGGGAGAAGAGCACCCACTCCCCTACTTGCCTTTTGGGCCTCTGTGGAAATCTTAGCTTGTTAGCACGTTGTTTGATTTTTGCACAAAGACACAACCACTCCAGTGCAGCAGTAAACTAGATCAATAAAAAACAGGCCAAGGATTAATGTGGCATTGTGCCAAAATCCACTTATTTTATAATATATTAAATATGGGGCTTAGATTTACTGAAATCCCTGTGAGCTGCTACCTGTTAAAACAAGCAGATTTAATAGGTGGAACTGTCAGAGAAACTTTTAAGAAAAAGAGCCATGAGTTGCCTGTGCAGTTCCTTGATTTAAAAGGAATGTATTTTAGATAGATCTTGACTATTGTATTCATACAAGCGGGGCATAGGAGATTAAAATAAACATAAACATACAACTGGTTAGCCACTTTCCAGAAAAATAACTAAACTCTGGTAATTTACTCTTTCATAGCTCAGAACTCGGAAAGTCTGCACAAATAGAATAACTGAAAAATCACTATTGTTGCCAGGTATCTTTTAAACTATTGTGTGTAACTGCTATGGAAATGTGAAAATGCCTTTTTTTTTTTTTTCCTTCTCAAATAGCACATGACCACCCATTCAGTCTTTCACAAGTTTGCTGCAAAGGATGCCAGTCAAAGCATCCTATGCGACCCTCAGACATTAGTGCATTAGCCATTATCTGTTATACTTCTGGACTGAAATAACAAATAATATGCCTGGAGGTGCTGCTATTTGTGACTGCTAGTTTCCCTGTGTGGCATATGCCTAGAGAGTCTCAGATGAGGGGTGATTGCACAAAACTGTGATTGTGAGATGACTTAGCAGAACCCGTGATGATGTCCTAATGGCCTCCCGCTGGGGGGAACAGGAGTAATTATTTATCAGGGGAGGAAAACACATCTGTAAGAAGGCATCATCGGCAAAGCTAACAGCCACGTGGAAAGGGAAAGTGAGAAACATAGAGCAGGGAGCCAACAGTGGGGAAAATGCAGAGGTGAACCCCGGTAAAGCAGTAGCTACAAGGGGCAGGAACGGAGCCAGAGAGGGGCTGGCTGAGGAAGATGGAAGTTGTGTGCTTTGGAAAACCGAGACCAACATTATTTAAAAATGAAATGCCTGCCTGCTAAGGTTACTGATTTCTTCTTGCAACCTTGATCCTAATGATGATGTGAAATGCTGCAATGCTAGGGGAGGAATTAGAATATCCAGCAGAGAGAAAGCTTGCATAATTGTAAATCTAGGCATGTTTTCCAAGCTCTGGCCTGTCTTTCGACAGGAGTCCTTTCAATGTTATATTTTACACCCACTAGTTTCCTTTGTTCATTGCTTACCGTGGTGATCTAAAATGAGCCACTAGTCTTTAAAGCCATACTTTTAAAATCAAGGCAAAGCTGTTGAATTTACATGCTTTACAAACATCAGTGTCAGATCGTACAACTGAAGCATACTCATAGCCCTGTTTGTTGCCTCACTAAGCGTCCTCCATTTGATCAGAAATAAGTGAGGGCAAGTAAGCTAACTAATACCGCAAAATGCTAATTCTTTCCACCTTTTATCCTGTGCCTAAATTATGATTTTATCTAATTTCGGAGGAATTAAAATGCCCATGCCAATGGAGTCTGTCATTATTAAAATATAAATCAATGTATAAAAGCATATTGGCCTATGGGAAAGACTGTAAAAAAAAATTTAATGCCCTCCACAAACAGCTGTGCTCCTGACCCAGCGGTTTTCTTTTTTTTTTTTGTCTGCTTTCCTGACAGGTACCAGATTGTGTCTATTTTAGTACTTCTACCACATGTGAAGCTGTGTCCAGCAACACAGGTTTTAAACTACGGAATTTTATAATAAAATTTCTGTAATTAAAATAAAATAGATTTGAGGCAAATAGTCATGCCTTCTCATTGCTCAAGTCCACAATCAGCTGTTAAACGTGAGCTGAAAAGCAACTGGATGGTAAGGCTTTAGAATAGTGTTAGAATAGTTTTTAGAATAGGTGTAGAACAGTGTTAAGCAATTTTTATTTCAATACAAGGCCTGCGAAATTTGGAGAGGCACTGTTTATGTGAAAGAACATGAAATAAGCACCTCCTGTTTCTGTTACTTGGAAGGCTTTCAGTCATCAACAGCCATTTTAAATCAGTGGCATCAGTAATTATCATGGTGGTCCGACACGCAGGTGGATTCAGGGAAGGTGAGAAAATGGAGGGGGATGAGGAGAAGGAGGAAAGAGCCCCATACTTGTATCATTTAAGAAAGCAAACTCAAAATCAGGGTGAGGAATAGGGTTTTAGCATTGAATGTGGGGTCTTCAATGCTAAAACGGGGAACCTCCTGGGCAAGGTGGTACCCTATGAATTATGATTTCACATAGAGCCCATGTAATATAGACCTCTCATCAAAATGCAACATAGTCCTTCATTGCTTTATAATTTCTTCCGAATTTCTGGTTTCCATAGCTTGCCTTAACTAAAATTTCTCACGCCTTTGCTGCTTCCCACTCCAATACCTAAACATCTCCTTATAGTATCACTCATCTATTTATATCTGTTGACCCCAATACTACTAACGCAGCATCCATGGCCCAAAATATCGTCTTCTACTGCTTTTTTTTCTCTTAATTTTAAATCCACCAGAAAGAATAATACTTTTGTAGCTGCAGTTGGCCATACTGTTTTGAGTATAGCTGTGGCCTGGAGACCCAAAACAAGAGAGGCTTGTCCTTTCCATGGTGGATCGTTGCAAGCAAGCTATTACTGTAGTAAACGAACACGTCTTTCTAGCCCCAGTGTACCTATTAGACCACAGATAACTAAATTATATTTGCTTTATTAGGAATAAGAGACTCAATTAAGGAAATTATAACAAACATTTGAATAGGCAAATACTACAACCACCCACAAAAGCTATGCTGCCTTCCTCCTACCCCTGTTTATCAGCTTTTTCTTGATCACGATAATACATATGAAATACAAACACTCTACAAAGGTCAGTGTGATCTGAGTCTACTGACAAAGTTGGCCCCACTTTCCTGTTAAGCTGGGGCATTGTTTCTCTATGCTGTATTTTAAAATAGGTATTGAGATTGACTAACTGGTATGTTTAAGCACAAGTCAGCATCTGGGCTTGAACGGTGGACACAATCCATTCACCAAAGCATCCCCACGGCCCCAAAGATAGTTTCAATTGGCTTCATGACACATGTTTGAAACATCCGTGTAAGGAAGGATTCATACAAGGACTTGAAGAATCCGTAAGAACAGAAAAAAATCTAAAACGTCTTCTTGATAGAAGCACACATATACTCTCTTATTAAACATGGCCTCTAACACACTTTGAGACCCCATAAGTAGAAAAGCATGTTACCCACTTTTTCGAAGTTCAAAGCATTCCACTTCTCCTTCAGAACGAGCAACAGATGCTTTCTTACAGGCCATCCATTCATTCTGACTTTTGGCTGCTCTGTTTAAATCTAGATCAAGATCTTATCTTGGTATTAGACGAGCAACATGGATGGATCACTTGTGACAGACCCGCCAGCTCCAGCTCGCATTCGCTGAGGACTTTGCTTCCAGATTAATCTCACTAAAATACTGTTTTCATCAGGTCCCTCCATGCCACTGCATACAGAATGAAGTCCAGGCTCCTCATGCTCACAGTCGACCTGATCCCAAACTACTTTCACGATGTTGTCCGTTTAAATAACTTCCTTCATTGTAAAAGTAAATTGCAGAAATCCTGGAAAATAAATCTTTCTCTGATGAATGCTTATATCCTTGATAGCTCCCTTCTCTGAGCAGCATAAACATAGCCCTGAGCTGAACAGTGATACTTGATGCTCTGGGTACGCGTGGCTTTGTCCCTCTGCCGTAGGTCACAGTGGATGGCTAGATAAGCAATAGATGCTCAAAAGGAATGTTCATATGTTTATCTCCCACTGCTTCTATAACTTAGCTTTACTTGGTGTGCATTAATTGTTTTACATTTTCATTTTCATCAAATATGCTACAGGAATACAGATTCTGAACCCTGTCGAGTTATCCCCTGCAAGCATGCATGTAGATTCTCAGAAAAAAACAACCATTTTCCTCTAGCTTAAAAATTTCACCTAGCCTTACCATCCAGGACTTGATTTATCAGAAGAAATCAAGAACATTGAATAATCATAATAATGTCAATGTCTTTGAAGATTCACCTACTATAGCATTGTAAGATGATGCCAGTTAGAAATGGAAGACATTTTATGGTTTTGGCCTCTAGGAAAATGGTTGATGAGTAATATATATATATATATATATATTTTTAACCAACCGTTAAGACCACTAATAGCAGTAAAAATTAGTGACTTGAAATGTAAATAAAGGCCTCGCATATACCTCCAGTTCCTGTGTGGTGCAAATAGTTAAGGTGCTTGGCTGCTAACCGAAAGGTTGGAGGCTCCAGTCCACCTGGTTATGCCTCAGAAGAAAGGTCTAGCAATCTACTTCCAAAAAGTCGGCCATCGAAAACCCTATGGAGCACAGTTCTACTCTGACTCACACGGGGCCGCCATGAGTCAGAACCAACCTGACAGCAACTAGTGCTGCTATACACACACACACACACACACACACACACACATTCTTTTCACACTCTTTATCTAGTTTGTTCTCCCCAAAAGCTTCATTAGCAGAACAAAGATTTTTAGCTGTATAAAAATGAGGAATATGAGGCCAAGAGGCATTTAAAAAATTGCTAAATATCACAAAGTAAATAGTAAAACCAGGGGAATGAAATTAATATACATTAACAAATAAGGGTCTGTATTCAATACATGAGAAATTTGTCTTTTTAAAGGGTAACACCTGTATAGAAGGACCTGAAGAAAGTGACTTAGTGGATATAATATGTACTCTTCCATCCATGCATAAATTGCATCAACAATTATTTATGGACTGGCAATCCTGCCCCTTGGATTTGTCAGTGAACATGGCCCAGCCCTTGCCTTTAAGTTACCTACAGTCTAGTGAAATAGACAGGTAAAGAGGCCATTACAGTGGAACATAATAACTACACTCAAGCTAGAATGCACAAGTACAGGGTCGCCTGGCCCTGTCTTAGGAAGTCAAAGAAGCCATACTTCCTTTCAACATCCATTCATAGAGCTCCTACTGTGTGCCTGACACTTTGCTGGAAATAGGCATATGTTGGTGAAAAGCAAAATCAGAGTAAACCTCTCAAAACATTGATGTTATTGTTGTTGTTGAGTGCTGTCCAGTAGATTCCAACTCCTAGCAACCCCATGTGACAAAGTAGGACTGCCTGCAGGGTCTTTTTGGCTGTAATTTTTACAGAAGCAGACCACCAGGTCTTTCTTCCATATAGAAGAAAGGGTTCAAACCGCCAACCTTTCGGTTAGCAGCCAGGTGCTTAATCTTTGTGCGATCAACCAAAACCAAACTCATTCCCGTCGAGTCAGTTCCGACTCACAGTGACCCTATATCACACAGGAGAACTGCTCCATATAGTTTCCAAGCAATGATTGGTGTATTTGAATAGCCCACCTTTTGGTTAGCAGCCAAGCTCTTAACCACTGAGCCATCAGAGCTCCTTATGCCACCAGAGCTCCTTAAAACATTGATAATGATTTGTAAATCTCCAGTGAACATCCATTGGTGTGAGAAGATGTGTTTGATACCACACTCCTCAGTCTATGAGGTTTTAGATGTTTGATTCCCTTCCTTAAAGCAATTCTTCTAGTCCTAATGTCAGCCTTTATGTTTGGAAACCACCACCTAGGATCAAAATGAAAAAATAAGAAATGACTACAGTTCCTGTACAACCTCACCTCTGTTACCACAATTTCATGAGTAATAGCCACCTGCCGCAAACAGCCAATGCTTGAAACGGGGTGAGGTGGGTAACAAGAGCTTTATTAGATATACTGGTATATGGAGACAGAGGGGAACGATCTCCTCCTAAAGCTGTCTATCTCCAGGAACTGCAGTCCAGCTGGGGTTTTACAGGGAAAAGGGGACCTGGGTGTTAGGAAATTGTGGACTGTCCATTCTCTCCCTGTGTGGCTTAGGTGATCACATCTCAAGCATGTTGATCTTTCCCTGTCATTATCCCATCAGCCCAGGAGGTGACTGGCACCACCCTGATGAGCATCGTCCTGTTTGTCAGGCTTAGATAGGTATCACTTGTTTTACCATGGTCCTAGGGAAAACATTGGTTGACATTTAACTTTTAGAGGAGTTAACAACAAAATCATACTTGGAGACAGAGACAGGCTAGGGAAAAGAAAAATGGAGCAGGTTCTGTTCAAGGTATGGTTGAGCAGCCTGTTCCACCTCCACCCATTTATTTAAGGAGCCACCATTTCTAATATTCCTCGCCAACAGTTTGGCATGCTTTGTAAGCTTCTAACCATTCACCATGCTTTTGACTATTTTGTGCTGTAACTGGGTCAGTACAATGTTTTTGATGATGGATCCAAAACAGAAGTGTTCAAGTCCTGGCATTAAGAGTTTTAAAAGGCAGCAGGAACAAAAGTGCAGATGGCTTACCATTCAGCGTCATAGGCAGATGTATAAACGGAACAAAGCTTCTCATCCTATTGTAAGATCTGCATGGTCTGGCAGCCAGAAACCTTACCCAGCGCTCCTAGGAGTTGCCGAGACATTTGCTGCACAGTTGCAGGATGAAATGTTTGTTTATTCTTGTGAAGGGAAATCCCTGCCATAGGCCAACCACAGGTACTATTCATAGGTTTTCTTAAGCATCTCAGAGAAGACCAAGACCTACTGGGGCACCAGTGAGGCCCCAGCTCAGTCCCAAATGGGCAATCTCCGATCATATGTATGCTTGGTATTATGGATTGAATTGTGTCCCCCCAAAAATACTTGTCAACTTGATTAGGTCATGATTCATTTTGTGATTGTAATTTTCCTATGTGTTGTAAATCCTAATCTCTACCTGTGGTTAGTGAAGCAAGATTAGATCATGTTAAAGGGGATTAGGATGAGATTGTAAAACCCTTAGTAAGGTTACATCCCTGATCCAATGTAAAGAGAGTTTCCCTGGGGTATGGCCTGCACCGCCTTTTATCTGATAAGAGATAAAAGGAAAGAGAATTGAACAGAGAGTGGGGGACCTCATACCACCAAGAAAGCAGCCCCGGGAGCAGTGTGCATCCTTTGGACCTGGGGTTCCTGTGCGGAGAAACTCCTAGTTTAGGGGAAGATTGACGAGAAGGCACTTGCTCCAGAGCTGACAGAGAAAGACTTCCGCTGAAGATGATGCCCTGAATTTGGACTTACTAGACTGTGAGAAAATAAATTTCTCTTTGTTAAAGACATCCACTTGTGGTATTTCTGTTATAGCAGCACAGATGACTAAGAGACTGGCTGTAGCCAGCCAGCTTCCATTGTGTCACCTAGACCTGGGGGACTCAGGCCCTGACCCATCACCACCAATGTCTACACTCTGAGAATATGAATTGGCTCCACAAATTTCCAGTTTTGTCTTTTGTGTGATTCCGGGTGAGGCGTTCAGCTAGTACTACTAAGATTACTCCCTGGAATGGCAGTGAGTACCGGGATGCTGGAGTAAATTCATTTTTATTCTGTTTCTCACCCTCCAACCCTCTTACCCCACAATGTTTGGCATGTGAATATATTATGGTCAAATTTGAAACTTAGAGAAATAAATGAAGCATTACCATTTATTAAGGATTGCTAATAACTTCAAGTTAATTGCAAGCCAGAGACAGGTTTTGCAGGTGGGTTTAACTTTCCTCTAAAAAGGGTTGGCTACTAATACCTACAACTTGCATGAATCTCAAAGATATAATCCTGAACGAAGGAAACAAGTCTCAAAAGGTTGCATAGTGTGTGATTCCTTTCTAAGACAGGCTAAGCCATAGGGATGGAGAAACAATCATTGGTTGCTAGGGGTGGGTGTAAGGGGGGACTCTAAGTTGGTATCACGAGTGAGTGTTTGGAGTGATAGAATGGTTCTGTATCCTGATTGTGGTGGCGGTTACACGAATCTATGCATATCTTACAATCTTATAGGGCTATACACCAAAAAAAAAAAAAATAGAGTACATATAAAAATTGGTAAAATATGTGTAGTTTAGTTACTAATGTTGTACCAATGTCAATTTTCTGGTCTTGATAATTGTACTATGGTTATATGTTATTCGTGGAGAAAGCTGGGTGTAGGGTGCATGAGAATTCTCTGCACTGTTTTTACAGTTTCTATGAGAGGTTAAAATTGTTTCAAAATGAAACGTTAAGCAAATGGGAAATAGAAATTACACTAGAAACAGCCTCGTTTCCAGTGATTAAATATTTGCGGTTTTATTTTGTAAGAGAAAATACAATCAAAACTCTTAAATAGAGGTGACTCCTGGAGGCATAATTAACCTTGTGGAAATGCTAACAATTATCTTCTGTCTTTGCCTGGGCTATGTTGGGCCTTGATCTTTCAGACAGTCATTCCTACTATTAATCAGTGACCATCAAGTTGATTCCGACTCACAGCGCCTCCACGTGTGCAGAGTGGAACTGTTCCACAGGGTTTTCAAGGCAGTGATCTTTTGGGAGCAGATTGCCAGGCCTTTCTGGGTGGACTTGAACCTCCAAACGTTTGGTTGGTAGTTGAGTACTTAGCCATTTGCACAGCCCAGGGACTCCTATCCCTATGATAGCTTATAATAACATAAATAATTATCATTTCTGCTTATGATTTGGGCTTTTCCATTACTAATTCAGTTCATATCCTTGAGTGTCAGACTTGTCCATCCAACTGCCTACTGGGCACTCAACCTGTAAAGTCAACCAGGTCAAAACTTTACCAATTATTACTATTCCTACACCATTATTGCCCCTCACCTTCCTACCATCACAGCTGTACTTTTCTTTTTTTCTGCCTCAGATGGTAGGTAACAAATCCAAGACAAAGTCCTGAGAGTGATCCTCAACAACTCTTTACCCCCCAGCGTCTAATTAGAACTAAGTCTTTCTGATTTTACCTCCTATGTATGTGGTAAGTCCTCACTCTTCACCCTGACTGCCAATGTAAAGCATTTCTTCAACTGTCCTACTGTAATAGCCTATGAGCTAGTATCCTTAATTTCAATTATGTAACACTCAAGTTTACCAGGGTGATCTTTTAACATGCAAACCTGATTTGACTGCCAAGAACCCTGTCACCTACTAAATTCTAACCTACCTTGCACGTGAGACAGACCCTCAAAACCCTTCCCTTGTCTACCTTTCCAGCCTAATATTTCATCATTTTTCTTCTGAAATATATGTTTCAGAAATACTGAACTACTTATTGTACCCTAAAAGAAACTTGGAGTTCTGGTTCACAAGTTGTTTCTTCTGCCTGAAGTTCTGCCTTATATTATGCTCTTCTCTCCCTCTTTTTCATGTAGAACTACCCATTTTTTCCTGAGCCTGAAACAGTCATGGCTTTCTCTCCAAATATTTCTGTGACTAAACAGATATTTTGTTTGTATGTCTGCCTCTTTTCTTCCATCTGGGCTCTGAATATAAACCATGACTTATTTAGCTTTTAATTCCTGGTGGTTAGTACCAAATATAGTAAGTCGCAATAAACTGTTGAATAAATAAATAAATGATTAATGACTACATTAATCAGTGATTACATGAAGCTTTACAGCTATGTATTCACCAATTATATAAATGAACCCCCCCCCCAAAAAAAGAAAAAACCCATTCCCCATTGAATTGATGCTAACTCATAGCAACCCTATGGGACAGAGTAGAACTGCACCATAGGGTTTCCAAGGCTGTAATCTTTTATGGAAGGCTGGGATCTCCCTCAGAGCAGCTACTGGGTTCGAAACAGCAACCTTTTGGTTAGCTGTCAAGTGCTTCAACCACAGTAGCACGAGGTTTCCTCCATATCAATGAAAGTTATATAATAAAATTGCCCCCTACAATTTGATATTCTTAACCACTAGCACCAGTTGCTCTCAAGTCAATTCCAACTTATGGAGACCACGTATGTGTAAGAGTAGAACTGGGCTGTATAGCATTTCCAGTGGCTTATTTTTCAGAAGTAGATCACCAAGCCTGTCTTCTTGGGTGCCCTTGGGTGGTCTCGAACCTCCGATCTTTCTATCAGCAGCTGAGTACTTTAACCATTTGCACCACACAGAGTCTCCACTCTAACTTAAAGGAACTGTTCAATCCTTTTATAGCTAAAAATGTAAGTAAGATGTCATATAACTTTATAGTTTTTAAACCAGCTCTTCTTTAGAAAAGAGGATTTTTTTTCCAGCTTTTTATGTAACAGGAGATCTTTACATAGAAAAAGAAAAGTAGTTACCTATCTTGGGCGTTCATTGGGTTTCATCTGTTTTGAAGAAGTCACATCTGCCTTCAACCCATCCTTGTTGCTGGGAAATGAAGCAAGGTGTGCTGATAATGAATCAATAGTATGTTGATGCTGTGCTTGGGGATTAATCAAGAGCCCTCATTCTCTTTTCAGGACAATTTCAATCTGCCAGTAATCAGCAGAGGCATGCGGGCTGGAGGGCAAGGCAAGCACACACTTGAGAGGACAATCAGGCTGCTCAAACCAATCTCAGTAGAGAGATATTCAGAAAGAGCCATCTCAGACCCAACGATAGAAATGCACACAATCGTCTGTGAAATACCAATCCCCTCAATTCTCTCTTTGGGTCAGCTAGTATACATTCCAATTACTTCACCCTGAGTTGCATCTTCTGTAATGAAGGCACTAACCCACCTTTTCCTTTAATACTTGAGGGGAATATCAAATTAAAATAAAAATCCCTCCCTCCCCTATTTGGATATAAATGCTTAATTCCTGTGGCTGACCATTTTATCACTTCTTGCTCCCTCATTATATAGAGAGTAAATATCAACTTCATAGAAGAGAGTAAACCATTACAGCTCTGATTAAAGTGACCCTAACAATCTTGTGTTGATTGCCTCCTTCAGGGAGAATTCATTGATAAATAATAATATAAGGACACAAAAGATGCTGTTTTAGCTGCTCTTCTGGAAAATAATACTTAGAATTAAGACAATATAAAGACTGATGAAAAAGTTTGTTCCTGTTTTTATTTTCTCATTTAAAATTATACGAGAAAAAACAATTAATTCTCTTACAATTTTACACGTGAAGAAATGTAAAACTAGACAAGTTAAAGGGACCGTCCTACTGCTACCAGGTTAGTTGTTTATAGAACTTTGATTCCGTTCAACCACCCGTACTCACAAAATCTGTCTGCATCTCTGTGACTTTGCTGTTGACTAAACTCCAGACCAGATTCCCTGTCTGGATTGGCAGTACTCTCACTCTGTACTACATGTTCCTTCGGCCTGAAATAATGGATTGCACAGACCTCTGGTCCCAGCTGGAAAAGATTTTCAGTCCTGGCCTCTCCCATCCTATGGTCACTGGCAGCTAGCATCCTGTGGGATATTTACCAAGTGTGCAGAACATCTTCTATATTCTCTTGCAGGTCCACTTTCTTGTAGGTCCCATTCTCTCCCCTTTCTCTGTGCCCCAGAATGCTGATCAATATGGATTATATCTATGAGCTCCTTTGTCTTCTGATTTCTGGTTGGATTTAGCCAATTGGAGGTACCCACAGGAGAAAGGACGAGAGTGAAATAAGGCATTCATTCTCCCAACTCCCTCCCTACAAGATCAACTCCTTCAGCCCAAGGTCAAAGCCCATTGGGTCTTTCTCGCTAAGTAAAAAAAAAAGGCTCCCATTATTACTGGCTGCACTATCTATCACTTGTAGTTTCCTTATACCATGTTTACATCTTTATAAATAATCTCTTTGTAAATAAATTCTCCTCGAATTACCCATTTTCTTTCCTGTTGGTCCCAGCCTGATACACGAAAGGAAGAAAAAGAAGAAGTAGACTAGAAAGCATTGGAAAAATAAAATTAAATTTGCTTGGCTCATTACCAACTCATTCTTATTCTTATCTGATTTTCCAAAATTACATTTACTGGCAATGCAAACTCTGAACATAGAAACTTTATTATTGTACTCTATGCTGTTCTCATTAAAATCTTCTAAAAAAAAAAATGTACCTGTTAACCCAAGCAATAAATCATCACGTTTATCTTTCCACACCTTACAGTTGCAACGCACATCAAATGTTTTTACTTAGCTCTCTTATGATAATACTTAGCTCCTAAAGTATTAATATGTGGAGATACTGGTCAAGGTAACTTTAATTTGTTACTTCCACATGGAGTAAATTCCTATGGAGCATGCTAATGTTCTGACTACGTATCAGCAATAAAAGTCTAATTAGTTAAAAAATGGATTAGTAACATAAAATTTGATCAGGCTATTCTGAAAGAACATTATTTCTCCCTAAATTTACAAGTTAAACTGTGAAAACCCTCATGCAAGAACACACTTATGATAGAGGTGTTAAAGCATAACTTTCAAAAAATTCAAAACATGCCTCTCATATAAATATGGAATAAACACCTATCAAAGATCATATTAGTTATTGAATAAGAGAACCAGTAAGATGGTAAGGGTGGTTCAAAGGAGATTTTGAGGAACAGGGATTTATGTGTCAGTACAAATCAGCCAGTCAAAGAAATTTATTTATATTTGTATATCAGTATTGGTCAATCAATTGGTCAATCAAAGAAGGAAATGCTGAAATAGATTTTCTAATAAATACAAAAGTGCTTAATGTCATATAGAGACCTAAAACTGTAGCATAGGAGATTTTTCTAACTGCCAGAAACACACAAGTTAGCATGTAAATAAGAAATACGAAAAATGATTAAATAATCGTTAAGGCAATACAGGCACCTTCTCCTATAAAATTAAATAATTTCTTTAACGTACTGGAAAAACTAGTCTTCAACTTTATGTGGAAAGGAAGGGGGCCCTGAATAGCTGAAACAACATTGCAGAAAAAGAACACTTCCCAATCACAAAACTTAGTGTGCAGCCATGGTAATTAAAACAGCCTGGTACTCGTTCAATGCCAGACACATAGACCAATGGAATAAAATTGAGAACCCAGAAGTAAATTCACCCGTCTTCAGGCAGCTGACGTTCCACAAAGAGTCAAAGTCCATTCAACTGGGAAGAAATTGACTCTTTAACAAATGGTGCTGGCAGAACTGGATACCCATATGTAGACAAATGAAATAGGATCCACACCTCACAGCATGCACAAAAACTAACTCAAAAGGGATCCAAGACCTAAATGTTAAGGCTAAAACTATAAAGTTCCTGGAAGATAACATAGGCTCAAAACTAGGAGACCTAATTTTAAGTATAAATAACCTATCAAACAAAACTAAAAATGCACAAATGACAGGAGATAAATTAGAAAACTGGGACTTCCTAAAAATTAAAGTCTTATGCTCATCAAAAGACTTTTTGTCAAGAGAGTAAAAAGAGAACCTACAGACTGGGAAAAATCTTTTGCGATGAAATATCTGATAAGAGTCCAATCTTTAAAATATATAGAAGACTTCAACAACTGAACAACAACAACAACAACAACAAAAATCTAATCAAAAAATGGGCAAATGACACTTCACCAAAGAGGATTTTCAGGCAGCCAACAAATACATGAAAATATGCTCATGATCATCAGCCATTACCCGTACTCATTGCCATCGAGTTGATTCCAACTCATAGCAACCCTACAGGACAGAGTAGAACTGCCCTGTAGAGTCTCCAAGGAGTGCCTGGCAGATTCGAACTGCTGACCTTTTGGTTAGCAGCCATAGCACTTAACCACTGCACTGGCAGGGTTTCCCCTGCAAAAATGGCAATGATAAAAAAAACAGAAAATAACAAATGCTGGTGAGATTGTGGGGGCATTGAAACTCTTATGCATTGCGGGTGGGATTGTAAAATGGTACAATCACTATGGAAAACAGTATAGCAGTTCCTCGAAAATCTAGAAACAGAAATACCTGATGATCCAGCAATCCTGCTCCTAGGTATATATCCTAGAGGTATAAGAGCAGTGACACAAATAGATATACGCACACCTATGTTCATTGCATTATTACTCACAATAGCAAAAAAGATGGAAACGACCTAAATGCTCATCAGTGGATAATGGATAAAAATATTGTGTTACATACACACAATGGAATACCACACAACTATAAAGAATAAGGAGTCCATGAAACATTTTATAATGTGGATGAACCTGGAAGTCGTTATACTGAATGAAATAAGTCAATCACAGAAGGAAAAATAGGCTATGGCCCCACTATTATAAAAAGTCAAGAATAGATATACACAGAGAAAGCAAAGTTTTTTGAGGGTTACTAGGAATGGGAGAGGAGGTAATCACTTTCTAGATAGCGGACACTTGTTACTTTTCATGATGGGAAAGGCAATCTGAAATATGGGGGAAGTCAGCACAACCTGACCAAGGTGAATAAAGACATTAAGAAGTACACAAGAAAAAGGGCCAATTTCAGTAAATTGCAACGACAGTAAAAACAACTTTGCAACGACAGTAAAAACAACTTTGCAACAACAGTAAAAACAACCAAAAACATGTGTGTGGTTATGTAGGTAGATACAGATGTGTACACGTGTATAGGAAGGCATATGGGAGTAATGCACAAACACGTATATGTGTATCTGTAGGCATGTGTACATATACACGTTTGTGTGTGCTGCATATATATCCACATACATAACAAACCACATAGGGGGCACAGTTACGGAGCCTTCCTAGACAGATCCAAACAGCTCAGGGGGTTGGCTTACTGGGTTAAAAGACTTGGGACCATAGTCTCGGGGACAACTTAGTCAATTGCCATAACATAGTTCAGGAAGATAATGTTGTACATCCTAGTTGGGTGAGTAGTGTCTGGTGTCTTAAAAGCTTGCAGGTGGCTGTCTACTTGGTCTCTCTACTTGTATGGAACAAAAGAGAATGGAGAAAATCAAAGGCTCAAAGAAGAAACTAGTCCATGGGACAAATAGCCCAAGTGAACCATAGCCTCTTCTAACCTGAGACTGAAGAACTAGATGTTACCCAGCACCTACTACTGATCATTCTGACCATGGTCACAACAGAAGGTCCTGGGTAGAATGGGATAAAAGTCTGGAACAAAATTCAAATTCCTAAAAAAGTCCAGATTTCTGGACCAATAGATACTAGAGGAACCCCCAAGACAATTGCCTTAAGATACCCTTTGAACTTGGCACTGATTCTACTCCTAGAAGTCACCTGTCAGTCAAATAGTAGATTGGCTTATAAAATAAACAATGTCATACATGAGTAATATGTTCCTTAAACAATCAACTACATGAGACCAAACAGTCAACATTTACCCAAAAGCAAAGATGAGATGGCAAGGAGGGGAAGGGAAGCTAATCAATGGAAACAGAACAAACAGAATGGAAATATGAGAATGCCAAGACATTGTAAAAATTATAACCACTGGCAAGGAAAGATTTGTATAAAAATTGTTAAGCGGGAACCTAATTTGTTGTGTAAACTTTCACCTAAAACACAATAAAATGTTATTTTTAAAAATTAAATAATTCTTGGGCAAATCTGTTAAACAATAACATTGAAAAAGGCTTTTAGTCATCCTCTTGCTTTATTTCCAAGTTTTGAACCATTTTTCTTAACCAAAGGTATTAACACTTTATAGAACATGAGGCTGGATTGGAGAAGGCTATTAGCCATCCCCCAAATTTTTCATTTATTGAAATAAATACTAAGACAAAACCCTACAGAAGCGTATCATAGTAAAATCTCCTGTGATATTTTATGAAATTAAAGAAATGCTTCTCTGTAGCATCTCTTTAGGATTCTGTAGGATTCCTTATGCTCTCCTACTTCTTCGTCTATCCCATATCGAGATGAACAATGTCATGAAGTTCATAAGACTTGCGTGTCAATCTAATCTTAATGAATTTCGTTTAGATATACCCTCAGGAATCCCTAAGTTATCAGAGATTACAGCTTTTCTTCCATCTATGCTGACTGTACAGCTTTTTCTCACACACGGCAAATTAAATTTTTTAAAAATTGATTTCACTAGACGCTGACTTTCAAAACTACTACCTGCTTCTAGAAACAGTTTTAAGGTTCCTTCTTACTCAGAGCAGTCTTAAGAGTTTCCACATATTTTTCCCCTTTTTGAGTCTTTTTGACTACTTTTAGCATAACATGACAAAGCAATTTATAACCACGGTGTTTTCCTTCAAAAGCAAAAGTACTAAAACTCAGAAAACACGGATAACCAAAGTCATAAAGGCGAAAAAAAAAAAAAAGAGAGAGAGAGAAAATAACTCACAGAAAAGAAGTAATAACTATGAGAAATACTTGATACACGTCAAGAACTGTGTTGTGTCCAATTCGTATCATAATAGCTTCCCCTCAGAAGAGCTCAGCACCCGGCGGCTTCATGAGGTAAAAGAAGCAAATCCAAACTAACGCAGTGAAAAAGTACAAGGAGGATGTGGACCCCAATCGACGCCTTTTTACTACACCAGGATGCCTTCTTAAGAAACAGTATATTCTATGCTTTATAGTTATAAATTATAATGGTATCCAAACAGAATGACTGATCGATTTACACAGATCAGTTGATTCTTAAATGTAAAACCTTCTCTATCTTGTCAATTCTGGCCATACTTTTCTCGTGAAAATAATATGAGAATGGGATATATATTTCACTAAAAAGAAAAACAGGATATTAGAGCACAATCATCCATATCTTTTTTTTTTTACAAGTACATCATTGAAAATGTGATTGTAGCAAAAATAACAAACTTGAAAGGTTCTACTTTACAAAAAAAAAAAAGCAGCTCTTTGTTTCTTCCAAAATTTTGATGTCAAAATCTAAAATGTTTTTGCTTTCCTGCAAAAGCGTGCTTTCTTTCGGTTTTCACCTGCTGTGAGAATTATTCCTACGTTATAATTAGTTCAGATAAATGAATGGCAAGATTGCTCTTCAGGTTTTACTTTTTAAAAGCTCATTTACATGATGGTCTATGATGACATGGTTATTAACAGTTTTGGGGCAATTAATTAGGGTAGTTGGTAGAGTTGTTACTACAAAATGAAACTGAGAGTTTATTTTAGTGAATGCTCGTGCTCACGAGGCATGATAGTAGCCATTAATCCACACTAACCGAATGAATGGCACCATTATTCCTCTCACAGTACTTTACTTGGCTAAGCACTGCATTATTTGGTAGATCTTTAAAAAAATTTATTTCAGTGTGTGAGGCTTTGGTGCATTTCCTTGGAACGACAGCACCATACCTCTTGTTCACCTCCAAGCTAAGGATCCCTGCCTATGCACCTGCTGCCTTCTCTGTCTCAAGCAGCTCTTCCTTTGGTCTATTACAGTTTTCACCCTACCTAAGCCTATCATAGTAAAATTTCCAGTGACTCTCTTTAGTACAATAAAGAAATGCCTTTCTGTGGTTTAGGACCCTTCCATAAATTGTCCTTCTCTTTTCTAAATACCGGAAACCCTGGTGGCATAGTAGTTAAGAGCTCAGCTGCTAATCAAAAAGTTGGCAGTTTGAATCCACCAGGAGCTCCTTGGAAACCCTCTGGGGCAGCTCTGGTCTGTCCTATAGGGTCGCTATCAGTCAGAATTGACTTGACAGCAATGGGTTTGATTTTTCTAAATACTTGTCTCGAGTTCCCCAATATCAGTTGTCAGGTCCTTCCTGGAGCCCAGCCCTTTGATGTTAGGTGGGACCTGAGGCTAGCGGCTCTGTACAATCAGATGTTAATGGAAGCGACATGTGGCATTTTTATGCTGTGACAATGAAAATCCTCTCCCAAGTATTCCATGCTTTTTCCCCCTGCCACAGCAACCCAGGAAGGGGCCACAATTCACCAAGGTTCCACAAGGAGGTTGGTAGTTGTTCTAAAGTGTCATCCAGACTCACAGAGGGCTTTGCCTTAGTGAGAAATAAGTTTTGCTGTGTTAAACCAAAAAAAAAAAAAAAACCCAAACCCTGTTGCTGTCAAGTCAATTCCGACTCACAGTAACTCTGTAGGGCAGAGTAGAGCTGCCCCGTATGATTTCCAAGGAGCAGCTGGTGGATTCAAACTGTCGACCTATTGGTTAAAAGCCGGAGCTCTTAACCACTGCATCACCCTGGAATTTTTTGATACTGCAGAAAGTTTAGTTTACCCTACTAATGCACCTTGAAAAGACTTGAAACAAGAAGCTTCTGGAACCTGTGCATTCTTGGCTTATTTATCCAGGACTCCCTTATCCACTTATATTTCCTGTACTCAAAATTGGAGCCTGGAAGGCTCAGTGGTTAAGAGATAGCTGCTAACCAAAAGATCAGTAGTTCGAATCCACCAGCTGCTCCTTGGAACCCCTATGGGGCAGTTCTACTCTGTCCTATAGGGTTTCTATGAGTAGGAATTGACTCAAAGACAACAGATTTTCTTTTGTTGTTTTTTAAATACTCAGAACAGTGTGTACAGGCCTCCAAGATTTATTATAATTGAGATAAAGGGCAATAAATATTTTTAAGCAAAATTTATGGATAACAAATGTAGAGTAGAGGAAAAAACATTAATTTTTTAAAAGTTGGCTGCAGTTTGACCTAGCTGCACCAATAGAGCTGGGGAAAATTCTTTTTAAGAAAGAAGTAGCTTCACAGGCCTTTTTGTTTTGAAAGGCAAGCACCCACCACTAAACTCTCTTACACACACATATGTATATATACACCAATATGCACAATTTGAATAGAAGGTATATAAATTACTTTGCTTAAAAAGTAGCTGTAATTTTGAATTCCCCTTTCACAAGATCCAGAAAGTAAAGACTTGGCGGGGGCAGAGAGATAAGGTATTTTAGTGAAAATGGCATAGAGACAAGCCCAGTGAGAAGACAGCAGGCCTGTGAGAAATTCTATGTGGAAACAAGAGATGAGGAATATCAGAATAGTTAGCTCCTTAGGACATGTTCTATTTTAAGTTATTGCCTGTTCTATGTTGGGCTGTGATCCCCCTTAATGGTCCCAAACTTCAGAAGGAGTCCATTTTTATTAAAACAATGTACCTAGCTTAAAACAATCTAATGTCTATGGAATGTTTCGATGATGTCCATAATTTTGGTGGTAGTAGACAGCTATTGTTTGTGCCTGCCCATCTCCCAGGTTCTATTTTCTGAGACGCGTACAAGCCAGAAAGCCTTTGATGTATTTTTAATGGATTCAATATAAATAATAAGCAAAGAGGCATCGAAGGCTACAGCTACTGTGAGCCTCTTAACCTTCTCATCCCACTTATCCAGGCATTTGTGGATGAATAATTTTTTTAATTAATTATTCAATCAGTGAGCCTCCCAATTATCAATTCTAATTTTTCTTTCACTAAACTACACTAAACCCACTGCCATGGAGTTGATTCCAACTCATAGTGACCCCATAGGGTTTCCAAGGCTATAAATCTCTAAGGAAGCATACTGCCACATCTGTTTCCCAGGGAGCCACTGGTGGTTGCTAACAGCAGACCTTTCAGTTAGCAGTTGATGGCTTTAACCACTGCGCCACTGGGACTCCTTTATATAACACTTAAAAAAAAAAAAAAAAAAACCAAACTCATTACCATTGAGTTGATTCTGACTCATAGTGACCATATAGGACAAGGTAGAACTGCCCCATAGAATTTCCAAAGAGTACCTGGTGGATTTGAACTACTGACCCTTTGGTTAACAGCCGTAGCACTTAACCACTACGCCACCGGGGTTTCCTTTATGTGATGCTACTAGAGGTAAATTAATGCTTTGTTGTGAAGTATTAAAGGTCAAGAAAGTGGCAAATTGGGCTTAAAATATACATTCTTTCCTCTAGGAACTGATTATGATTGAATTCCGCTTTGCCCACTCTAAGTCTGTGCAGCATACAACTATAGGAAGTCAGAAAGGCCAAAAATAAATCACTGGTGTTGAATTACAGCACCCTCTGTCACCTATAGAAGTTATCTTCCCATGTATATTTAATTCTATTTTTAAATAGTTTACGGACTTGAACTTTTTGTCAGAGGTGACGCAGAAAAAAAATAAAGAGGGAAAAGAAAAATAATCTTTACAAATGAGTAGTGAAGTTTGGTTAGAAATGCCCATCTCGTAGCAGGCCTAACCTAAGTAGCACACAGTGTAGATCTTCAGAATGCTTTTGGTCTAACAATTTTATACCATTTCCAGGTCCCTCCTAGTAGGGTTGTGGTTTGGGCAGTTAAGCTGCATCCTGCCACCTTTCTGGTACCGTCAGTACAAAGCCCAGCAGTGGGCAACACAGCATAAACAGCTACTTATTTTTATTTTTCAAATATGCTGCAAACACCTTTCATTTACAACCATCTCATGACATTTCATAAAGTTAAATATACTCTGAAAACATTGCACGTAAATATTTATTTGCAATTGCATAATCGTCAAACACTAAGAGTAAATAAAAGAAAAAATAATTCTTTATAATACCATAACCTTGCCACGAGAATCCTTTCTTTTGCAATGAAATTCTTATTTAGATGCATAGAAAAAAGATATGCCTTATAAAATGTGAGGCTACCTCCTCCCACAGCAGGTCAATTCATAAAATCTCTCCCCTTTTATAGGCATGCCCATGTAAGTACACATGCAGACATCTCCATGTGTTTACTTTACATGGAAATTATTTTAAATCATGAATTATTGGCACAATATACTTCCATTTTTTGCAAGATGTTGTCACTAGAGAAAAATATTCATAGTTATGCTACACAAAAATTGAATTTTTTTCAACCCCCAGTAATGATTTACTCTTTTGGATTTCATCGCTTTAATATTTGGCATTTCTGGAGCTTAAAAAGACGAGAATCATTTAAGATTTAATGAAGAGCTATTTACCTCCTAAATCTTTTTCCCTTGAGTAATGAAATAATTACCCTTCCATAATCATGGAAACATGAAACTTGAATCTCAAATTGAGCTGTTGTGAGAAGGGTTTGTGATGCTGCATGGGTGATCACCATGGTAACATTTGGAAATGGCACTGATGTCAAGCCAAGAGCTCAGTATTTCTATTCCCACAAGAGCCCAACCAGGGACTGAAGATAAACTCTTGCATGGTCCCAGGAAAATGACTGAAAGCTAACATTTACTAGGTCTCCCACTGGACTACACACATCTCCATTTTATATCATTCTCAGGGAAAGATGATTTTAAAATACAACAACAGCATAGTCTCAGTAGTTCTAATTAAAAGTACTGTGTACTGTTACATCACTATCGTGTGTGTGTGTGTGTGTGTGCATGCGTGTAACTTGCTATACATTCAAATGAGGCTTATCCCTAAGGAAGAACATGAAGATGTTAAGGAGGGAATTCACCAGCTTTATTCATGTAACGCAGATAATTAAATAATTAGACATTCTCTAAAATATCAGAGCAAGTTAATCCATTTTTAACAGCATGGATTAGAAAGGTGATTCCATAAATTCTAAGGAGAATACGATTTACTTGGGATTGGGGAGGAATAATTAGTGTTACTCTAACCCTGGTGTGTGTGTGTGTGCGTGTGTGTGTGTGATATCCTATTTTACTTTAAGGGTATACAGGAACACTAACTTGGACTGAATGTGGAAAAGACCAGCCAAAATAAATAAAAACTAATATAAAATATGTACATAAAACTTAGCGCCATAATTTTCAAGCACACAGAGTAACTTACATTAAGGTTACTTATAGTGCTTCCAAAAGAAAGGTTTCATGTAATAATGGATAATTACTAGTTGTAATTGGCATATTAAATGTTTGTATGTAACTGAGTGCTTATAAAGTGCTTGCAGTTTGTTCACTTAAGTAGATAAACTTTGCCCTTGTAATCTTGCTTATATTTCATTTAACAAATATTTTTCTGCAGCTATTGAAAAGGTAAATTTCATCCCATCGTACCAATTCATTTATTCAGTTGATCAACAATTACTGAGCACCTACTAAGTGTCAGGTGGTCAAAGCCCACTCTTGTCACCAACTACACTAATAAACAAGGGGTAAAGTGAGCAAACTGACCTTTATTCTAACTTCCTGGTCAGGATCAGCATAAATCCATTTCCCACCTTGAAGAAAACCTAGTCCTTACCTTCCTACATTTTTGTCCTTGACTCCAGCCACTCCAATTGTCTCTCTCTACGATTCTAAGCGCCTGTGGTCAAGTCATCTAATTCCTGGCCACCAGGGCCAGATCATCTCATCCCTGGCTGCCTGGAGCCAGGTCAAGAGGTACTGGCCTAAAGCTTGGGGGTCTCCAGCCCACTAACTCCTGACCTGCCAGCCCCTTCTCTCCAGAATGGCTGCCCGTACGTACAGCCTTCTCTGATCCCAGCCACCCGAACGTGTCAGAATACATAAGGTAAAAGGACTGCCAAATAGACACCAGCCCTTGCTGACTCTCATTTGCTCCTCTGTGGGTTCATTAATCCCTTGGAACAGCTCACAAAATTCACAGAGAATATCTATACTTACAGTTACCCATTTATTATAACTAGAAAGCATACAAATGAAGAGACCCACAGGGCATGGCCTGGGAGAGGTCATGCAAGAGATTTCCATTGTCCGCAGGGATAAGCCACCCTCCCAAAAGCACATGCTGTCACCAATCCAGGAAGCCCCCAAACTTCTGTGTTCAAAGCCTTTTATTGGCATCATTGCATAGTCGTGATAGGGGCCTTGTTGCATAGTCACGATTGGCTGAACACATATGATTGAACTATGCCCCCCTCCCTTATTATGGTTGGTTGCCAAGTGTGACCTTTGTCATCCCCCACTCATTTGCACACCTTCTCAGGGGCCCTCCAGAGGTTTTACATAATAAAGGCACCTCCATTGCTAAGGAACTCCAAGGGCTATCTTTAACGAAGGAGCCCTGATGGTGCAATGGTTAAGAGCTTGGCTGCTAATCGAAAAAGTTGGTGGTTCTGCAGGAGAAAAGACCTGGCAGTCTAGGAAACCCCATGGGGCAGTTCTACTCTGTCATATAGAATTGCTACAAGTCAAAATTGACTCAGCTTCACACAACAACAACATCTTTAAAGAGCGAAAGACAAAGGCCAAATAGATTTTTTTTTTTTTTTGTATCAGAGATGCTGTGTTAAGTGTTGTGAATATCAGGAAAAACAGTTTCCATTCTTTTGGAGCCTATGATCCACTGTGGAAAAGGGCAGTAATCAAATATTCACACAACTAAATGTAAAGCCATAATCGTGGCAAGTTTTTATCAAAGAAAAGTAAATGAGGATCCACAGACAACTATAACAGGGGGATATGGCTCTCTGAGAAGAGGTCAGAACAAACACCCCTAAAAAAGTGAAAAATGAACTCCCATCTGAATAGGCAGTAAAAGGCAAACGAAATACAGTAGAACAACCCCACAGGATTTCCAAGGAGTGGCTGGTAGATTTGAACTGCCGACCTTTTGGTTAGCTGTCAAGTTCTTAACCACTGTGCCACCAGGGCTCCAAGGGAAGTATACGAATATAATATTTTTTACCTTACTTTGTGGAGTAGAGTATGTGGCCCTTATGATAGTGGTTAATTTGCATATCTTTTTCTACTAGTTGAGGTTCAACACTTTTTTATAGGTTTTTTTTTAATGAGTCAAACCTTATAAATTATTTTTTTAATAATTTTTATTGTGTTTTAAGTGAAAGTTTACAAATCAAGTCAGTCTCTCACATATAAGCTTATATACACCTTACTCCATACTCCCACTTACTCCCCCCCAATGAGTCAGCCCGCTCCCTCCTTCCAGTCTCTCCTTTCGTGACAATTTTGCCAGTTTCTAACCCTCTCTACCCTTCTATCTCCCCTCCAGACAGGAGATGCCAACACAGTCTCAAGTGTCCACCTGATACAAGTAGCTCACTCTTCGTCAGCATCTCTCTCCAACCCATTGTCCAATCCCTTCCGTGTCTGATGAGTTGTCTTTGGGAATGGTTCCTGTCCTGGGGCAACAGAAGGTTTGGGGACCATGACCGCTGGGATTCCTCTAGTCTCAGTCAGACCATTAACTCTGGTCTTTTTATGAGAATCTTATATATTATTTTGTGAATTTTCTGATAATGTCATCTTCCCATTTGTCTACCTGTGTCAATGTTTCTTTTGTAAACTTAGTGAAAATGCATCTAGCAAAATTTCATGCTTGTTGATTCTTTTCACAAATATTTGTTAATTACCTCCTGTAAGTCAGGCACTGTTCTAGGCACTTATGAGATTAGCTGACACTGCAAGAAATACAATGACATAAAAAGTACAGCCCTTGCCTCAGAGAAGCTTCCTATATGTATGTATATGAACCACCCGAGGATAATGAATCACCCATTGCTTTTTGGTTTCGTAAATAGGTGGTAGAAATTACTAGTTGTATAATGTAACAAACTACACGTTGAAGATACTTAAACTTGTGTAGGGATCCTATGGGACATAGATCTTAAGATCTGTAAATCTAAACAAGAACTCAAATGATGCCTCATATATGACTCGATCTCCCCCATGAGAAATGAGCAGATTTAGAGCAGAATGGTTAACTACATCAACATCTAGCAAAAATCATGTGCAATTAAAGGAGTTCATACACCACAGTGTATGGAAAGGTTTAGTCAGTTACAGACCTCCTTGCTTCTAGAGTTTGAGGTCAAACACTTTAGGTTCTATAAATAATGGTGTGGTAATTTAATTGATAATCCCATTTTAATATATTATATTGAAATAATGGGCTATAATGGACATGACATGGGAGTAGACATAATAAAGTATGGTAATTTATAATGTGAATAAAGGCAGTGAGTGGCATGCACAGTGGGCCAAAATCTGTTATTAGATGAACACACCAGGGTCCTCTCAACTTTAGAATGCTCATGCTCACTCATATGCATTAGATGACTCTCAAAAACAGTTTTTGTTTTTTTCTGTATGTCTGATAGAGGTTATATGGCTTACATGCATACGTTGTTGTTGTTAGGTGCCGTCAAGTTGGTTCTGACTCATAGCACAACAAAACGAAATATTGCCCGTTCCTGTGCCATCCTTATAATCGCTATGCTTGAGCCCATTGTTGCAGCCATGGTGTCAATCCACCTCATTGAGGGTCTTTCTCTTTTCCACTGACCCTGTACTTTACCAAGCATAATGTCCTTCCCAGGGACTGACCCCTCCTGACAACATTTTCAAAGTATGTAAGACACAGTCTCTCCATCCTTGCTTCTAAGGAGCACACTGGTTGTACTTTTTCCAAGACAGATTTGTTTGTTCTTTTGGCAGTACATGGTATATTCAAAATTCTTCTCCAACACCGCAATTCAAAGGTGTCAATTCTTCAGTCTATCTTATTCATTGTCCTGCTTTCACATGCATATGATGCGATTGAAAATACCATGGCTTGGGTCAGGTGCACCTTAGTCTTCAAGGTGACATTTTAAACATTTTAAAGAGTTCTTTGCAGCAGATTTGCCCAATGCAATGTGTCTTTTGATTTCTTGACTGCTGCTTCCACTGGTATTGATTGTGGATGCAAGTAAAATGAGATCCTTGACAAATTCAATCTTTTCTTCATTTACCAAGATGCTACTTATTGGTCCAGTTGTGAGTATTTTTCTTTTCTTTTCTTTGTGTTGAGGTGTAATCCATACTGAAAGCTGTGGTCTTTGATCTTCATTAGTAAGTGCTTCAAGTCCTCTTCACTTTCAGCAAGCAAGGTTGTGTCACCTGCATAACGCAGGTTGTTAATGAGACTTCCTCCAATCCTGATGCTCCATTCTTCTTCATATAGTCCAGCTTCTCAGATTATTTGCTCAGCGTGCATATATCCTGCACAATTTTATACTAGTTATTAGTCATTAGTGGGCTGAAATGGACTCATATGGGTCATTTTGAATCCGACAATCATATGGTCTACCGCACTGGGAATAACAAATTGAAAGAGATGGCATTCCATTCGTCATCAAAAAGAATGTTTCAAGACCAATGCTGAAGTACATGGCTGTCAGTGATAGGATAATATCCAGATGCCTGTAAAGAAAACCAGCTAATATGACTATTATTCAAATTTATACACTAACCGTTAATAGCAAAGATGAAGAAATTGAAGATTTTTACCAGCATCTGCAATTTATATTGGTCAAACATGCAATCAAGATGAATTGATAATTACTGGTGATTGGAACACCAAAGTCAGAAACAAAGAAGAAGAATTGGGAGTTGGACAATATGGCCTTGGTGATAGAAACGATACTGGGGATCTCATGACAGAATTTTGCAAGGCCAACAACTTCTTCATTAGAAATATCTTTTCTTCAGCAGCGTAAACAGTGACTATACATGTGGACCTCTCCAGATGGAATAGACAGGAATAAAATTGACCATACCTGTGGAAGAAGATGATGGAAAAGCTCAATATTATCAGTCAGAATGAGGCCAGGGGCCAACTGTGGAAAAACCATCAATTGCTCATATGCAAGTTCTGGCTGAAGCTGAAGAAAATTAAAGCAAGTCCACCAGAACCAAAATATGGCTGTGAGTATATCCCACCGGAAACTATGGCTGTGAGTATATCCCACCGGAAACTATGGCTGTGAGTATATCCCACCGGAAACTATGGCTGTGAGTATATCCCACCTGAATTTAGAGACCACTTCAAGAATAGATTTGGTGCATTGAACACTAATGACTGAAGACCAGACAAAGTGTGGGATGATATCAAGGACACCACACATGAAGAAAGCAAAAAGTCATTAAAAAAGAAAAGGAAAGAAAGTTAAGACCAAAATCGATGTCAGAAGAGACTCTGAAACTTGCTCTTGAACGCAGAGTAGCTAAAGGAAATGGAAGCAATGATGAAGTAAAATGAGCTGGACAGCAGATTTCAAAGGGCAGCTTGAGAAGACAAAGTATAATATTACAATGAAATGTGCAACGACCTGCAGTTAGAAAACCAAAAAAGAAAAACACACTCAGCATTTCTCAAGCTCAAAGAACTGAAGAAAAAATTCTAGCCTCAAGTTGCAATATTGAGAGGTTTCTATGGGCAAAATATTGAATGACACAGGAAACATCAAAAAAAGATGCAAGGAATACACAAAGTCACAGTACCAAAAAGAATTGATTGACATTCAACCAATTCAGGAGGTGACTGATGGTACTGAAAGAAGTACAAGCTGGACTGAAAACGTTGGTGAAAAGCAAGGCTCCTGGAATTGACAGAATACTAATGGAGATGTTTCACCAAAAGGATGCAAGTGCTGGAAGGGCTCACTTGTCTGTGCCAAGAAATTTGGAAGACAGCCATGCGGCCAACCAAACTGGAAGAGATCCATATTTGTGCTCATTCTAAAGAAAAGTGATCCAACAGAATGTGGAAATTAGAAAACAATAGCATTAACATCACGAGCAAGTAAAATTATACTGCAGATAGTACAAAAATGGGTGCAGCAGTACATTGACAGGGACCTGCCAGAAATTCATGCCAGATTCACAAGACAGGTATCATTGCTGATGTCAGATGGATCTTGGCTGAAAGCAGAGAATAACAGAAAGATGTTTACCTGTGTTTTATTGACTATGCAAAGGCATTATACTGTGTGAATCATAAGAAATTGTGGATTGCATTGGGAAGAATGGGAATTCCAGAACAATTAAGTGTTGTTAATTCATTGTGCTTGCATGGAACCTGTACACAGATCAAGAGGCAGTCATTGGAACAGAATAAGGTAATACCGTGTGGTTTAAAATCAGAAAAAAGTATGTGTCAGGGTTGTATCCTTTCACCAAATGTATTCATTCTGCATGCTGAGCAAATAATCTGAGAAGCTAGACTAAATGAAGAAGAACTTGGCATCAAGAGTGGAGGAAGACTCATTTACAACCTGCGATATGCAGATGACACGACTTTTCTTGCTGAAAGAGAGGAGGACTTGAAATCAAAGACTACAACCTTCCATATGGACTATATCTCAACATAGAGAAACAAAAATCCTCACAACTCGACCAATAAGCAACATGATGATAAATGAAGAAAACATTGAAGCTGTCTAGGATTTCATTTTGCTTGGATCCACAATCAATCAATGCTCATGGAAGCAGCAGTCAAGAAATTAAGCAACGTATTGCGTTAAGCAAATCTGCTACAAAAGACCTTTTTAGAGTGTTAAAAAGCAGATGTTACTTTTGAGAAATAAACTGTGCCTGACCCAAGCCATGGTTTTTTCAGTCACCTTATATACATGTGAAAGAGAATTGATGCCTTTGAATTACGGCTTTCGTGGAGAATATTGAATATACCACAGACTGCCAGAAGAACGAACAAATCTGTGTTGGAAGTACAGCCAGAATGCTCTTTAGAAGGGAAGATGGTGAGGCTTCCTCTTACATACTTTGGAAAACCCTAAGGAAGATGGATTGACACAGTGCCTGCAACCATGCGCTCATACTTAGCAATGATTGTGAGGATGGGGCAGGACTGGGCAGTGTTTCATTCTGTTGTACAGAGTCTCTATGAGTCAGAACCGCTTGACCATACCTAACAACAAGAACAACAATGCCTGGAATTACTGAATTAGTTCGTATCTATTATTAGCTCTTTTTTTTGTTTTTGTTTT
The DNA here is from genome assembly GCF_024166365.1 of Elephas maximus indicus. Taxonomy (NCBI): domain Eukaryota; kingdom Metazoa; phylum Chordata; class Mammalia; order Proboscidea; family Elephantidae; genus Elephas; species Elephas maximus. Next base: position 11,650,156 of record NC_064841.1, on the reverse strand, counting down.
TATTGCCTTTTTGGTAGATTGCAAAATAATGGCCATGCATTAGGGGATCAGTTTGATGTGATCCATAGTATTTACACTGGCTGATTTTAAGAAGTAGATTGATAGCCCTTTCTTCCTAGCCCACATTAGTCTGGAAGCTTTACTGAAACTTGTTCAACATCACAGCAACATGGTGTGTGGTGAGTGTGCTTGAGGTGGATTGGCTGGGAATCAAACCCGGTCTCCCACAAGAAGGTGGGAATTCTACCACTGAACCCTCAATGCCTTCAGAAACTTGAATAGCACTTGCTTATTGGGGATTACCCATTCTTACTGCTAGGAAGATTTCTGCCACAATCTAATGAAGCCCAGCCTATTGGATTGAGAGACCATATAGAGAGATAAGCCCTAGCCTTTCTAGACATTCCAGCTGAGACTTTAGACCATCCAGCCCCAATCAAGCCTACCCAGACCAGTCAGCCTATAACATGAGAAATAATCAACTTTTATTATTTTAGTCAGTAAGTATTGAGATAGTTTGCTATGCAGTGAAACGAACATATATGGCTCTAGAATCACTAGTTGTAATATTAACGGAGTGTGTATTAGGTATTAAGTACTTTGCTAGGCATTTTGCATATTATTTCTATAGTTTCAACTCCAATATGCTTAATATTATCTTCAGTTTATCAGCAAGGAAACTTGACCAAACATTAAAAAAAAAAAATTACAGAGAGTTAATGAACCTGGCGAGGTTTTAAACTCAGGTCTGTCAGACTCCATAATAGAAGTTGTTTTGGCGTTGTTTCTTCTTAAAGAATTGATTTAGACTCTCTATGGAACCCAGGTGGCACAGTGGTTAAGTGTCCAGCTGTTAACCAAAAGGTCGGCAGTTTGAATCCGCCAACCCCTCTTTGGAAACGCTATACGGTATTTCTACTTTGTCCTATAGGGTCACTATGAATCAGAATTGACTTGACAGCAATGAGTTTGGTTTTGGTTTTAGTATGATGCATATACTTATCTAGTTTTGAAGAAGTTCCTTGGTTGCCATGCCAATAATTATCCACATTATTAACTCATATTCGCCTTTCTATTTTGGTCTATTCATTCCATGAGTAAGAAATTTTCTTTAGTCTTGGGCTATTCATTTTGGATCCTTGTGTTCAGAGATAATAAGAATCTGGCTTAAAAAATGAGATTCTCAGCAAAACTGGGGTATGTCAAAGTAGAGTACTGGCTTTAATTTAAGGAACTGCTAGGAGAGCCAGCCATCTTCTTCTGATGGCATATGGTATAAAACAAAGTGATGGGTTCTTGATGACTATGGATAATTGGATTTATAGATTGGGATAAGATTATAAATTATTCTAAAGCAGACAATGAAAATATTAACCAGTGACGGAACACTTACAATTTTGGTGAAGATATAAGAAGCTGAAGCAATATACTCATCTATCACCCTGTATGAAGAGACCCTCTGAGAACAAAACTGAAAGAGATCAGTAAACAAGGGATGAGAGAGAGAAATGGAGAGAGAGACAAAGAGAATGAGAGCGAGAGAGAGGCAATGCTAATCTAAGAAACAGAACATTTGGCTGTCCAGGATTCATCCCCTTTAGGGTTAAATCATTTGCCTTCGAGTTGATCCTGACTCATGACAACCCCGCTTGCATCAGAGTAGAACTGTGCTCCATAAGGTTTCCAATGGCTGATTTTTCAGAAGTAGATTGCCAGATCTTTCTTCTAAGGCAACTCTGAGCGGATTTGAACCTCTAACCTCTGGGTTACCAGCCAAGTGTGTCAACTGTTTGTACCTTCTGGGGACTCCCTAGTGAGAGTTCAGAGAATAAAAATAGAGAAACTTTTGGTATTGACGGGGAGCCCTGACGGCAGAGTAGTTAATCGCTAGACTGCTAATCAAAGGGACCACTATTCAAACCCACCAGCCGCTCTGCAGGAGAAAGACGTGGCAGTCTGCTTCTGTAAAGATTTATAGCCTTGGAAACCCTATGGAGGTAGTTCTACTCTGTCCTATGGGGCCAATATGAGTCAAAATCAACTCAACAGTAACGTATTTGTGTGTGTGTGTGTGTGTGTGTTTGTATTTACACAGCCAATCACAAATTAAGTTGCTGAGAGACGTAAGGAAGAGGGAGGAATGCAAAGTACCTTAGACAAATCAGGCAGTCTCTTTCCAGGTGAGAGTGTGCTCTGATCAATGGACTCTGGTCTCGGCAATAGTAACTGACAGGGAAGGCCATGGCTTGAGTCCAGATGTAGTTAGAAAAGGCAGAAAACCTTGTTTTATGTTTTCTTTTAATTGAAAGTCATAGTATCACAAAGAACTAACATTTGTTGAATATTTACTGTGTACCAGGCACAGTTCTAAGTGCTTTTTATGTATCCTCTCATATAATTATCAAAACAGCCCTATAGGTAGTTTTTCAGTTTTATAGTTAAGGTAACAGAGTTAATTGAATTCACATACTAAAAGGTAGAAGCAGGGTAATACTGTTCATCTCTTTCAATCAAATGCACCAAGCCATCAAATGATATAAATCATTCCTGTACTTCAACTCACTCTTATTGACACCACATTCCTTCATTTCTCGTGTATTTATCCAGTACCTGCTGTGTGCCCCTCACTCTCCTTGGCTCTGGGGATTCAGCAGTGCACGAGGTAGAAAAGCGCCACGTTCTCCAGTGCAGCTTACATTCTAATGGGGTGGTACAGACGATAAGCACATAATTAAATACGCAGGAAAAGTTTTCAGGAAGTGGTGAGGGCTAAGCAGAAAATGAAAGTAGGGTGGTGACACAGAGTGATTGATGGCGTGGCTCTGGATAAGATGATCCTGGAAGGCCTCTCCGAGGAGAGACTCTTAAGCTGAAATCTGAAAGAGGAGTCAAGCATTTAAAGGTCAGGTGTGAGAGCATTCTAAGCATAGAGAGCAACTAGTGTGAAGGTCCTGCTTCAGAAATGCTACTGGTGTGTCTGGTGGAACAGCAAAAAGGTTAGGGAGACAAGAGTGGTATGAATGAGTCTTCTCTTGTGGTGAGTTCATGCTTAGCAAACCAACGAGAATGTTTCCAACTACAAATATCAGAAAATTCATCTCAAATTAGTTTAAACGATAAGACATTTAATTGGCTTACGTATCTAGGATAGAGGTAGAATGCAGTTCCAATTCTGTTTTCACAGGATCCTCACAGTTAAGTGTTTCCTTGTGTTTTGTCTTAATCCCCAGGCTGGAATAACAGGATAAGATGAATTTAGCAGAAAGAGGCACCTAACATCCAATCACGACAACACGCAGAGGAAGAAAGAGTCAACTCCATATGGCCACCCTGAATAGTGTGGAAGAACACTCTTCTCCAGTATTAGTGTTCCCAGTGAGTTCTATCCCCGTTCCTGAGTCAATCATTGGCAAGGAAGCTGTGATAAAACAGTTATGCTCATCCCTGTATCTGGGAGTGCCAGTCATAGGGAAGCAAAGGTGAAGGGTAGTAGGTACCTATTAAGGAGGATTAAGAGGTGACTGGATGCTAAATAGACATCCACAATGTCCATTACATTCACTAAGCAACATTTTGGTCTTAAAAACATGAGGACCAGTTTCTGGGCCCTCATGCATCTCTCAAATTAATGATACTCTGTGTGTACCAACCTGGCCCCAGTCATCTTTCATGTATAATGTTTTCTTTACACAACTCATTTTATTTTTCAACTTAACAGATGTTTCTTGAGAACTACCATCAAATAGGCACTCACTGTGATAGTACAAAGATGAATCACAGTTTCTGACATTGCGGAGCTCACAATCTAGTGTAGGAGGCTGGCAGGTATGCAGACAAATATAGTGGGGGTGCCCTGAGAGGCATATGCACAGGTTATCATGAGAGCAGAGAAATGGTACTTGACATAAGTCAGGAGTAAGTAAAGGCTTCTTAACCAAAAACCAAACCCAAACCCATTGCTGTCAAGTCTATTCCAACTCATAGCAACCATATAGGACAGAGTAGAACTGCCCCATAGGGCTTCCAAGGAGCGGTTGGTAGATTCGAACTGCCAGCCTTTTGGTTAGCAGCTGTGCTCTTAACCACTGCACCACTAGGGCTCCCAAAGACTTCTTAACCAAAACCAAACCAAACCGGTTGCTGCCAAGTCAATTCTGACTCATAGCGACCCTATAGGACAGAGGAGAACTGCCCCATAGAGTTTCCAAGGAGCGCCTGGTGGATTTGAACTGCTGACCTTTTGGTTAGCAGCCGTAGCATTTAACCACTACGTCACCAGGGTTTCCAAAGACTTTCTTACAAGAGGTGATATCAAAACGATCTTTTAAGGAATGATTAAGCAGGCAAAGAAGGTATGGATGGGAATGGCAAAGGGCACTTCAGGCTGAGGGAAGGACAAAAGTTTTTACCCGTGATTTTGAAAATAGTTTGGAATTAATGGAGAGCAAAGTGAACAAAGTCAGACGCTGGAGATGAGACTAGAGAAGAAAGCACTGGCAGAGGCAGAGCTGGGTGGCTTGTATATCAGGTTACAGGGGCTGAGCTAGATCCTCAGGCTATGGGAGAGCCATCCACGTACTGTGTAGGGAGAAACAACACCCAGGATTACAGAGCAGTGAGAGGTATGGCAATACCAGCAAGACTCTAGAACAGGGTTAGATTAAAGAAACATCTTAAATGAAGGAATTAGTGGTCAACTGGTCCAACTAAGAAAGGGGGAAGGAATCAAGGATCCTTCCCAGAATCCTCTCTGTGTCCTGGGCAGATGGTGCTGTCACCAACAGTGGAAGACAATACAGGAAGAGGAGTCAATTTAGGGGAGAAATGGTGAATTTGGTTCAGGATGTGTTGCCCAAATGTCCCTGGGGATGTATTCAGGAGAGGAAAATGAATCTCTGAGCTCAAGAGAGAGATCTGAAGTAGAGGCATAGGTTTTGAAGGCAAGTGTTTTAAAATCATAATATGGTTAAGATCATAAAGGGATTTTGTGACATAAAAAGAGCAATGAGAAGAAAAAAAGAAAAAGATCCTATGCAGGATTTAAAATGAGAAAGATGATATTATTAAAGAATCAGAAAAACATTGACTATAATAACAAAGTTTTTATAGAACTTGCTATGTATTTTGTACCGGTCTCAGCAGATATTAACCCACTTAATATTCACACGAGTCTATGAGGTAGTAGTTATATTACTATTATCATCATCATCCTCATTTTACAGACATGGAGATTAAGGCTACAACAGATAGTAAATTGCAAAGCTGAGATGCAAATCCAGGAAGTTTTGCCTCGAAGTCCACCCTCTTCACCATATTTAATAGACTGGTCAGAAAATGAACAAAACCGGAAATACAAATTTCTGGTGAATTTTTGGAAAAAGTTACCCTCACTAGCAATCAAATAAATGTAAGCAGACATAAGATAAACATTTTCATTTTAATATTTGGCACAGTTATTTTAAAATAATAATGCCTAGAGCTGGAAAGGCTTCAATGAAAAGTGAATTATCTTGCACTGTTCTTGGAAAATAATTTCATCTAATAATTTACTTCAGGAGCTATATATATATATAAAACCCCATTACTGCTGAGTTGATTCTGATTAATAGTGACCCTATAGGACAGAGTATAACTGCCCCATAGGGTTTCCAAGGAGCAGCTGGTGGATTCGAACTGCCAACCTTATGGTTAGCAGCTGAACAGTTAACTACTGCATCACCAGGGCTCCAGGAACTATACAAGTTGGTAAATGTCTAAAGTACAAAAAAAAAAAAAGTTTATTGCAAGATCACTGAGAGTAGAAAAATTAGAAACAGTCTAAATTTCCAACAATGAGTGAATCAGTAAGTAAATCATGGTGCATGAGTATAATACATTCATTAAAATGTTGGCCGTATGTTATGGACTGAGTTGGGTCTCTCCAATAGATACATTGAAGTTTTACCCAACATGTCTGTGAATGTAATTCTGTTGGGAAATAGGGTTTTCAAAGTTGTTATCAGTTAGGTAAACGTGAGGCCATGGAGTAGGGTGGATCTTAGTCCTATATGACTGGTGGCCTTATAAAAGAGGGGACAATACACAGAGACAGGGAGACAGAAGAAGAGCCATGTGGAGATGCATCTCCAAGTCAAGGAATCCCAAGAAATGCCTGTAACTACCAGACGCTGGAAGAGACGAAGAAAGATCTTCACCTAGAGTCGACAGATAGAGAGGATGGCCCAGACAACATGTTGACCTGGACTTGTAGCCTCCAGAATAGTGAGACAATAAAATTCTGTTCTTTAAAGGCACCCACTTTACGATACTAGGAAACCAAGACAGTACGCAATGCTTTTAGTAACATAAGAAAATACTATTAAGATAATAATGTATTTTAAAATTGTATGGTTACTATCATTTAAACAATGAAAAATACACACAGAAGACAGGCAAAAATAATTTCAAAATATTAACAGTGTTTACCTCTCGGTGGTGAGATTAGGGGGGACTTTTTAAAAAAATTGATTCTATTTTATTATCATTTCTCCACAAGCATGGAGATCCTGTGTCTCCTCTTTAGTGTAAAGCTCTAGGACACTAGAAGGTATTAGGACTTTCCTCTCTAATGGACAGGATTGAGGAGAGCGAGGACACCGGTACAGTAACTTCTTGCTGGCCAAGTGGGGTTCTACTGCAATTATGGGCAAGTTACTATCCACTGAGCCCTCATTAGATTGGTCAAAAGCAAGTGCAAGGCAGTCCTCTTTCTCCCCAAACTTCTGCTCTTCTTCATAGGAGGAAATGGGTCCTGAGTCTCAGACTGCCTATGCCCCAGGCTCTGTCAGAAGCAGAAGCAGCCCCTACTACTTGACATCCCATTTATTGTGCCACGTGTTCCCAGAAGCCAGGTAATAACTAAATGAATGAATGACTTAAAAAGGAGAGAATCCAGAAGGATAGGGCAGTGCCAGAGAATCATCTGGTCTCCATGACTGTCCTTTAAGTTGAGGACAGTAAAAGTTGAGGGAAGGGAGAATCATGAATTCCTTCAGCCCAGGAATGGGGTTCTCTGTATAATTGTGGCCCCTTGAACTACTGAGATTTGCTCCACATTAACTCTAAAACCATCTGACTAATTTTATCAGTCATTAACCCATTCTCTACCAAAGACCCTTTGCAATTTCTCTCCTATTTAGAGAAGTATTTCTGACCCAGGATATAGCCCTGGTCACTTTCTCGCCTTTGGGTTACCCGCCCAATTCGCCAGATCCTAAAACTGTCGTCTTAAGAAACATTCAATAAATCTTAAACAATCTTAAACAATATAACAGAACCGCCTTGGGTCCTGCTAGGGCCCATCATCAAGGCTAACAGCACTTCCCACTTCAGGTCACTGCCTGCAACTTCCAGCCTGCTAAGTCTGGTACACTCCTTGCACCACTGCAGAGTGAAGGGGCTCCAGGCCTAGCTCACTGCTGCCCTCTAGCCATTCCAGCTTCCCCTGAAGAGATTCAAGTTAGGTGGGTCTGAGGCCTCTGGCCATCCAAGATCTTCCCTATTTTGGGATTTGAGGGCAGTGATCATCCTGGGCACAGAATAAATGGGGCCAGAGAATATAATGACATCGGTCAAAGGAAGAACTGTGTTGTCTGCCCAGTGTCTGAGCCAGCTGAGTCAATCTCATTCCAACCCTGGGGAGAGAGGTGCATGGAGGAGGTTTCTAGCTATGGCCTCAGAGATTAGGAGATTGTCAGGGGTATGCTCATGAGAGTCACCGCAGGCAGAGCCTTCTCAAGGTCAGGTTTTCTGAGGCCCACACACGTGCAGTCACTGGCCTCCAGGGACTCTGGTCTCTATGAAGGGCTTAGACTCCTTGAAGGAGAAGCACCAAATCAGAGGCTGTCTCCACAGTTATGGCTGTTGTGCGTTTCCTTCAGCCATAAGAGAGTAAATGAGCAATTCCTGTTACCGACGTCATTTTTGCTCCTAAAGCAAGACGATTGCCTTGAAGAGTTAGGTCATCCTCCTATGCAGGGCGGAGTCCTTGCCACCCTCCCCATCATATCTCATTTTCTTAGTGTTCTTCTATAAGTTAATGTTATAATGGATCATAGAATGTATTTCCTTACTAGGATATCAACTCCTCCAATAGAATATAATTGTTCTCACTTTAATTTTAACTATAGGAAGGCAGGAATTTTGTCCATTTTATTTATTCTTGTATCCTTAACGGCTAGAACAGTGTCTGCTGTAAAACAGGTACTCTTATTTATGGAATGATTGATGAAAAAGAAATAATTTTTTAAAAAAGAGCTACTTGGAACAACACACTAACTTTATGATATATATAGGTAGAAAGTTTTAATAAAATTATTAAAGTGCAATATTAGTTCTTGGTGAATATACATTGACTGCAATGAATCAAATATTAATCATAAACTTAATATTTACCTAAGTAAAATAAGCAATGTGCTTAAAAATTTTTTTTAGGATATTCACAAATGGCTAATGCAATGGACAGTTCAGTTACAAGAAATTTTCAGACTGGCATGATATTAGAAGATTTTACTTATTTGAGCAACTTTTATGGTTTTCAGGGGAGGATACCTTTCTTATCCCTGTGTGTCTATTAAGTGGGCTAGGATGGATGGAGCCCTTTGGATGAGTGTCTCCTTTGCCACCATGCTGTCTCCTCTTAATTCTCACTCTCATCTTCAGGACAAAGGATGTGGAACCTGCAACACCATAGGACTGTCAGAGATACTTTGTGATATCATAAACCATCATCTGGTAGAACACCTGGTGCTGATTGCAGCCAAGAGAAATACACAGCTGTGATGACCAGCAACTCGCATGGCAATTGCTTCAATTCTTTAACCACACATGGACAAAGTGTCTCGTGCTAGTTTTCAAAATGCATTACTTGAGCGTCTAAGTGCATATAAACAGGGTATTTCTCATGCATGCTGCGATAAGCACTGAAGCATATCACTTGTAGTCACAGAGGAAAAGTTATTATCATGTCCTATATTCATCTGACCAGTAAGTCAAAATCCAAACCCTGTTGACATTGAGTCAATTCTGACTCATAGTAACCCTATAGAACACATTAGAATTGCCCCATAGGGTTTCCAAGGCTGAAAAAAAAAAAAAAAATCTTTACATAGGAGCCTTGATGGTGCAGTGGTTAAAGCGCTCGACTGCTAAGGTTGACCATTCAAATCTACCAGGAGCTCCACAGGCGAAAAATGTAGCAGTCTGCTTCTGTAAAGACTTACAACCTTGGAAACCCTTTGGGCAATTCTACTCTATCCTATAGGGTCACTATGAGTCGAAATCGACTAGACAGCAATGGGTTTGGGGTTTTTTTTTTTTTTTTTGGTTAATCTTTACAGACTGCCACATCTTTGGTGCATTCGAACTGTCAACCTTTTTAGGTTAACAGCAGAGGGCTTAACAACTGCACCATCAGGGCTCCTTATCTGATTAGCAGTGCATGTCAATTACATTGGTGTTTTGCCTCAAAGTCAGGATGAAATTTTACAATTGCTGTGGAGTGGCAAACATATTTTCCCTTGGGTGACCACAGGAAAAATGCCAAGAAGTGCATGTTGATTAGTATGTTGTATCCATGGACTTGTCTTCCAAGGCTTTCACTTCCTTTAAGTGAACTGCTAACATCTTGTGTAAGTGTGTTTTTGCAACACTAATAACATTATTTTTATCTTTGGCCATGTTTTATCTTCAATGACTGCATTTGTATTTTAACATTTAATTTAGAACAAAGCTGAAGATATTCAATCAAAACAGATTGAGAGAGGAGAAAAAAGGAATTGGAGACTATCTGTCACATATGTGTCGATTATTTCAAGTTTACACAAAACAATGCTAAATCAGTTTGCCAACAATGAGTTTTACTTAGCTCACTCTAAAATGGTAGTCACTGAATTCCTAAAACATAGGTCATAACTTGATATCTATTCATTCAACAAATATTTGTTAGTGGTTGCGGCACGCAGGCAAGCAAGACACTCGATTCAAAGATGAAGAAAACATACTCTCAAAGAGCATGCAATTTTTGAGGGGTAAGGAAAAAATACATTTCTCTAGGGAATGACAGTGAAAGTCTACTTTTCCTGCAAAATTATGCCCTGTGGTTACCTTGTTATTTGAAAACTGAGTTAAATCAGTGTCTTAAATATTGCATTTCAATTAAAATTTACAAACACACATTTATTCACCAACTTTTGATGTAGAAACAAGACCTTTCCTCTTAGTGTATATTTTGTGATCAGACTAGTAAAGTTCTCTTAACAACCTGAAAACACTTAAGAAGTCAAAACTTCAAAATGTTTATAAAGAAATCTGAGCACAGAATCCTTTTAGATTTTTATACTCCCCCTGACTTCCTCACCAAAAAATCGTCTTTTACAGTTGTTTTCAATACACCTAACTTCAAAACAAAATTTTTAGCAATTTATCTTTATGGACTTTCCAGGGCACTCTAATTAGTTTTCATAAGACCAAATTTGTTCATATTTTGTTCCTATGAAAAATACATATATGTATGTAACATTTAATCATATTTTGTAATTATTATAAAAGCATGACAGGCTGACATATACAGGTTTGGAATCACACAGATATGACTCATGCAATTCAGTTAGTAGAAATAGAAATGCAGGCATATTTTTGAGAATAACCTATTAGAATGCAGTTGTTGTTAGGTGCCCTAGAGTCGGTTCCAACTCATAGCTAAGTACAACAGGAGGAAACACTGCCCAGTCCTGTACCATTCTCACAATCACTGTTATGCTTGAGCCCATGGTTGCAGCAACTGTGGCAGTCAATTTCTTTGAAGTTCTTCCTCCCTTTTTTTTTTTGGCCGTCTACTTTACCAAGCACGATATCCTTCTCCACGGACTGATTCCTCCTGATAACATGCCCAAAATACATGGGACAAGTCTTGCCATCCTTGCTTCTAAGGAGCATTCTAGCTGTACTTCTTCCAAGCCAGACCAGTTCGTTCTTCTGGCAGTCCATGGTATATTCAATATTCCTCACCAACACCATAATTCAAAGACATCAATTCCTCTTCTGTCTTCCTTGTTCATCGTCCAGCTTTGGAACGCACATGAGGTGATTGAAAATACTATGGCCTGGGTCAGGCACAGCTTAGTCCTTAGTGACATCTTTGCTTTTTAACACTTTAAAGAGGTCTTTTGCAGCAGATTTGCCCAATGCATCGTTTGATATCTTGTCTGCTCTTCCATGTGCGTTGATGGTGGATCCAAGAATGCAGAGGCATAGCTTAATACGTTTTACGGAGGAAATAGACAGCATTGGGCCAGGCTGCCATTTGCTAGTGTGACGAATTGTGTCCCCTCAAAATAAGTGCTGTAAATCTTAACCCCAATACCTGCAGATGTAATACCATTTGGAAATAGGGTTTCCTTTGATATGTTAATGAGACCATGTCAGTGTTCTTGGTAGTTGTCATGGAGTCTGTCCTGACCAGTGAAGACCCCACGTGTGCAGAGTAGAACTGCTTCATAGAGTTTTCAAGGCTATGGCCTTCTGGGAGCAGATCACTAGACCTCTCTTGTGAGGAGCCTCTGGGTGGGTTCCAGTTGCCAACCTTTTGGCTAGTAGTTGAGCACTTAAAGGTTTGTGCCATCCAAGGACTCTTATATCAGTGTACGGTGTGTCATAAACCTAACAATTTCTGATATATAAAAGAAGCAAATTAGGAACAGAAACAGATAAACATAAAGAGGAAATTATACACCACACGGAGATTGCCAAGGAATCAAGAAATGCCGGGTCTACAGAAACAGGAAGAGATTGTACTCCAGAGCCACAGTCTTTTTCTAGAGTCAGTACCCTGAGTTTAAGCTTCTAGCTTTCTCAACTATGAGAAAATAAATTTCTGTTTGTTAAGTTCACCCACTTGTGGTATTTCTGTTATAGTAGCATTAGATAACTAAGGCACTAGGATATAACCCAAAAGAATCAAGCATCAGGGGGACTAGAATAAGATTTCTTTTGGAATCATTGTCTATAAAAAGAAATCATTTTCATATTGGTAAAAGCTAGGGAAATTTTGAAAATATCTCCAGTCTTTTTAGAAAGGCTATAGAATCAAAATCAATACTGAAACAAATGTGCATGAAACCACAGACCTAATGGTTTTGCCAAACAGCTACAAAATAGAATGTCTTACTTTCAAAATAATAAAAATGTTGGCATTTATAGAGATGGTGCTCATCTAAAAGCAACAGACAGACACAAAACACTAGATTATTTTACACAGCTAGAACACTGTCCCTTTTAAGAGAACAAAAATATAACGTATCTGCCATGGCAGTTAGTGTCCTAACTGGAGAATGTTAGAATCACACAAAAAAAATTTGATGGCCAACTGAATGATGCAACTTATGTTTATTAGACTGTGAGGGTTCATCATTGTACTGGGAGCTTCTTAAGATTCAGTGTCCTATTTCCTCCCTCTTTGTATTTCCAGTGCATAGGACACTGCCTTGCACATATGGACCCTCAAATAAAATGTCAGGATGAATGTACTGAAGAGCATTCCAGTGCTGCCGTAGCAGAGTTGTTCCTCATGCATTCCGTATGCCATTACCTTACTCTGATTTTAACAAAATTGAAAAGTTCCTTCAAGATATTTGATTTAAAATAAATTCAAACTCATTTTTCTAATAGGTACTCAGTTTAGATTTACACCTCTCTTTTTTTTTTCTTGTGGCTTATAACCCACCAGTTATTTTTCTGTGTTCATTTAAATGTCTTTTGATATTATTTATAATAATTTTTGTGTATACATTTGGACTCCAAAAGTTTAAACTTATTTTTTGTGGACTGTAACTATCAATCTCTAAGCCCAATTAATTACCAGTATAGAACTCTTGATTCTCAGGTCATTGTCAAGAACTGTGAAGAGTATGAGGTTTACCCTACTAACAAGCTTAAAAAGCCTACCAAAGTTTCACAAATGCAAGCAGAAGACACAAGATTCCTGGCTTAGAGAAAAACAACTTTATTATTCACATCACAGTAGGCGGCATGAGCTTCATATTCACACCAATCCCCCCTTGCTACCCAAGTCCCACTGGGGTTATAAAGAGCAGTCCAGGTGGATGCTGAATATTTACTGGGCTTGTTGTGGCTAAGAAACCCCAAGTTCAGGATACTGCAATCTTTGATAATGGGCTGCAAACAAAACTTCCCAAGCTTTCCCCTAAAGGAAGACATTACCTTAATTATAGTGGGCAGCAAACAAACCTACCTTCTGCTCCAAAGGGAGACGCTATCTCTATCTTCCAAGGCTATTCGCTATACAAACAACCTTGAATAGAGAGTCCGGAAGAAAAGCAAGTCAGTGCCTCGGCTCATGTAATATGCAGAAGCATGAACAACCCTTTAGGAATTGTCTCCAATCAGTAGCCCTGATATATAAATTTCTATTTGCGGACAGAAGTTAGTGGGAAAGGGTTTTGAGTTCATTCTGTCTGTTTCTCCCTTTGTTCAAAAGATTCTTAAAATTCAAATTCTTCAAATGAGATTTTGTTTCTATAATATGAATCTAGACATTCAAAATATTATTTCATATTTATCTCATCTTTTTTTAATTTATATTTTTGTGCATATATTATTAAGCATATATTAATGATAGTACCTATATTGAATTTAAAAAGAAATGTTACCCCTCTAAAAAAGTTTTACTCATAAAAGTGTAATATCAATAAAAGTTTTAAGATCACTATTTTAACAAACTATTAGGTTGAAAAACAATTTGGAATGAGGAATGGGGTTTAATTTTACTGGACTCCAGATTCCTGGCTTTCATGGAAGTTAGGGGACACCCACCCAGGCCATTGCCCTTAGATGTCCTTTTGAACTTTGAGCCTTGAAGAAACTGATCTCCTAAAAGTCACCTTTTAAGTCAAAGGATGGTTCAGATAAGTCATTGGGGACGTTTTAGCCTTAGGCATTAGGCGTTTTTGAGAACTAATCCGTGTGCAATCAGTTTCCAGGAACAGAAACTCCAAGGTCAGACTAGAAGCTGTGTTTTAGGGTAAATTGTTATTATATGAGCCCTGTTTTGGCCCTGTTTCCATGACAATGTTGATAATATAAGGTATAAGAATCTTTGGAAGGTCCTTAATCTTCTTAACATTTTTGACTTTCTAGTTGAAATTTTAGCCTGGCATGCAAACTCTATATTCAATAAACTTCAATCGATTTTTATTATTGGCTTAATATGATTTTATTTTAACTGAAGGCAAATGACTGAAGCCCTCATCAATGAGACACAATAAAATAGGGGACATAGGCTTTGGAATTAAGTAGACCTAGGTTTCAATCTCAGTCCTCTCTAACAAAGACAGGTAAATTAATTTCACTATGTCTCAGTTGGAAACCCTCGTGGCTTAGTGGTTAAGTGCTACGGCTGCTAATCAAAGGGTCAGCAGTTTCGATCTGCCAGGTGCTCCTTGGAAACTCTGTGGGGCAGTTCTACTCTGTCCTTTAGGGTCACTATGAGTCGGAATCAACTCGATGGCACTGGGTTTTTGGTTGGTTTATGTCTCAGTTACTGTAATCTCTGAAAAAAATAATAATCCTTTCTGAAATGCATCTACTACTGCTGTTAAAACAAGGTAGCATGTTAATACTTTTAATGGTAAAACAGAATTGTAAATGTAGTCTGTGAGACAAAGAACTTGATTTGGCCTTTATCTTTGGTTACTGAAAGATAACCTCTGGAATTTCCTGAGTCACCAAGATGTTTTTGTTATCTTAAACAGCCAGGAAACGCTTTAAAATTTATGCAAATAAGTAGAGGCTGGCCAAGTCGAGGGCACTGAGTTTTTTGGGCCAAGTCCCAAAGACCACTCCTGGTCAGTTAACTACAGGAAGATAGGGGGCATAGTGCAATCAATTATGCATAGTTAACCGCTCAACCCATCATGACTACCCATTGAGGCCCCAATCATTACTGCACAATGAAGTCAACAAACGGTCTTGAACAGGGAAGTTCCTTAGGCTTCCTCATTGATAAAAGACCTTGATACACGTGGGAGGGTGGTGCATCCATTAGGACATGAAAGCTTTATGTCCTATGTGTCTCTTCATTTATATCCTTTTGTAGTTATATCAAAATTGTTATAGTAAGTATAGCCTTTTCCATGAGTTCTATGAGCCTTTCTAGCAAATTATCGAATGCATAGGGGCAGTGAGAGCCAGCAGAGGCTGGTGTCTGACTTGTGAACTCTGAGTGGATGGAGGTTAGAGAACGGATGCTCTCAGGCAGATGATCTGAAGGACAGTATCCTTTTAACTTGTGAAATCTGACTTAGCCTCCTGTGCCTGGAATCTGGGAGGAAGTACTGCTTGGGTGGTTGGTATCAGAGATGGAGAAGTGAGAAAGTGTGAATATGAATAATCTTCACATGTTGGGGATTGGCCTTATTGATTTTTATTTATGTATAATTTTTTTTTATAGACAAGTAAAATTATTAGAAAAATATTAGTTGTAATTTTATATAAATACTCTTCTAATTAAAAGAAAATACAGTTCATATATTCTGCATGTCTGTGATTTCTAAAAGTAGCAAAAGGAAATTTCCAAAAGTGGCACAGGGAAAATAGAATCTTCACAGAATATATGAGAGATTTAAAAAAAATGTTAAACACAATAGAACAAGAACACTGCATCAGGATTTGAGGAAGACTCATTAACAACCTGTGTTATGCGAATGATACAACTTTGCTTGCTGAAAGGGAAGAGGACTTGAAGTACTCACTGATGAAGATTAAAGACCACAGCCTTCAGTACGGATTACACCTCAACATAAAGAAAACAAAAATCCTCACAACTGGACCAATAAGTAACATCATGATAAACAGAAAAGACTGATGTCAAACATTTCATTTTACTTGGATCCACAATCAACACCCATGGAAGCAGCAGTCAAGAGATCAAACCACTTATAGCATTGGGCGAATCTGCTGCAAAAGACCTCTTTTAAGTGTTGATAATCAAAGATGTCACCTTGAAGACTAAGGTGCACCTGACCCAAGCCATGGTGTTTTCAATCTCTTCCTGTGCGTGTGAAAGCTGGACAGTAAATAAGGAAGAATGAAGAAGAATTGATGCATTTGAATTATGGCGTTTGCAAACAATATTGAATATAACATGGACTACCAAAAGAATGAACAAGTATGTCTCAGAAGAAGTACAGCCAGAACACTCCTTAGAAGCAAGGATGGCGAGACTTGTCTTCTGTATTTTCGACATGTTATTAGGAAGGACCAATCCCTAGAGAAGGACATCATGCTTGGTAAAGTAGAGGGTCAGTGAAAAACAGAAAGACCCTCAATGAAATGTATTGACACAGTGGCTGCAATAATGGGCTCAAACATAGCAAGCCTTGTGAGGATGGCCCCGGACCTGGCAGTTTCATTCTGTTGTACATAGTGTCACCATAAGTCAGAGCCAATTGGATGTCTCCTAACAATTTCTAGTTGCTGATTGTCAGTCTCATATGCCCCATGCTTGTGACATCACAAACCTCTCCCGCTATGGGAAGTCTTAATCAAATGCGCTGTGAGGTTTCAAGAATAAATAATCATTCTAAGGGCCCCTCTAAATACAAGAGAAAATAAAATACATTGTGCATAAATGAATATATTATAGATAAAAGACGAGAGGGAATCTATAAAGGGCAGATAATACCTTCCCTTTTCTGATGACTAGTGTTACTGCAATCAAATTTTGTTTAACATTTCTTATGAATAATAATGAATACATTAAATATTGCTGTGTCACCAATGGCACCAATAAACACTCTGTTGATAAATTCTCAATTCACTGATGTTCCTAGGGTTGGGTTTGGAGTCATCAGTTATTAGATTCTTTTGAAAAAGTCTGTACAGGAATACTTTTCCTTTAGTAATGATAAATATTATAAGTATGACATGAAATTTTTGTCAACTAATTTGGTAAAATTCAACTTGACTGATTATGTTTAAGTTTTACGCCTTAAGGTAAATAACCCAGTTATAACCAGAAAAGCAGATAGCAGTTCCCTCCAGCTAAATCATCGTTAAAATCACCTCACGATCCCACCCGTCTGAGAAAAAGACTGTTTAGGAACACCACTGCAATTTTGCAAGACATTCATTCTTATTTATTTGTTACAGTGTTGGATTTTGATAATTATAAATAAAATGAGCATTCTCTCAAATGACTTATTTGCTAAAGGGCCTTTTTTTTTTTTTTAATTTTGGGTTCCAGGCAGGTAGTAGGACTGCAATGTCATCATTCATTTTGCCGCTCTTTTGTTAAGCCTCGGCTCTGTGTATCTGTGTACAGTGTGAAAGGCTCTAGATCTAAAGATAATCAAGGTCATGTGACTGAAGAGTGGGCCAATTGCACGCAGATCCAGGATCCATCAGTGGAAAACTAATGTCCTCCTGGGTGAAAGCATATAATCATTTTGAAGTATCTTCTTCTTTTTTTTTTTTTTCTTTTAAGAGAATGTCAAAAAAGCAGAGTCTAATTTTATATGCCTGGGAGTAGCTATCTAAGCTTCAGGCAATACAAACGCTGCTATTACTTGGAGTAAAAGCTCTGCATAATTAACAAACATCATCAGCCTTACAGTTCTTGTTGAAGGCGGTAAGTTCCTTGCCTGAAGGCTGCTCTCATCCTGGTAAGTCTGTTTACCCTGACCAAGATTAGATTAGTTTAATTATTATGAAAAAGACTGCTAAGATCTTACAGCCTAATTATGCAAATGTTTCTAAATGTTCACAAAAGTAATTTATTTATTTGGAGATAAATGAATCTGTTTTGTCATAAAACAGATTGTAGTCCTGGCAATGTACAAGCAGGGTTATGTAGCCTTGAGCAAATCTTGCACCACAAGTATCAGTGGGATCCCTAGACTACTACATTTAAAAATAAATAAATTTTTTTTTAGCAAGCTTTTATTGTTTTTGTAAATTATAGCAACCCCAGAAAGAACGATCACCGGTTTAATACTCACCAACCTTGTTATGAAAACATGGTTTCTCAGCAGAAGCATTTAAAAGATGCTAACAGCTAAAACATTCGTGGTAGACCTATTAAGGTACACCTGTTCTATTATGCTTCAGAGCAGATATCTTCACAATACTCTCTCTCTCTATCTCTCCTTGTAGCATCATAGTTTAAGTAATCCTTAAAAGAAAATACTGGAAACAGAGGGTAAACTGTATGTATAGTTCATAGTCTCTCTCTCTGTTTTACCTGTAAAAATAGTATTATAATTTAAGGGAGCTAAACTAATTATTCTATCTGGAAATTATTTCTAAATCAGTTTCTAAATAAGAATAACTTGACAAATAATTTAGCTGAAGCTTGACAACTTGGGAACAGACACTTTGTACATCGAGTTATTAAATCTAATAAGTTTACAGTATCCTTAAATATTCATGTCTTAAATTAGTTGAAGTCAGTTTTCCAGAAATTCAAACTTTAACATGAGAAAACTTTGGTAAAATTTGCACAAGTTTAAGAATCTTTAGCATAAACAAATATTCAGAGAGCTGATAAGGGAACTGTAGTTGATGTAGGTTGTTCTAGATTTTTCTGCATCTGTTAGAAATAGAGCCCATTTTTGCTTTGGGGTAACCTGTTCTCTAGATGTGATGGGCCGGTTGTACTGCCAACTCCATTCCTTCCTATCACAGAAGTGGTCACATGACCTGAATCAAGCCATTCCCGAGATTTGCCTGCCAGAAGTTATCAGAGAGTGATGATGATGACAGAATAATAATGAGGCGAAATACAAACAGCCATAATTTATGGAATACTCCCTGTGTGTGGAATACTGATCAAATTCTCACATGCATAATCTCATTGAATCCTCAATCCCCTTTCCACTGAGACTGCTAAATCCTTAGGATGTGAGACTTAGGGTATCAACAGCCTGGTGCCCACTATATGGTGAGTGCCTCCTTAAAGAGATAGAGCTTTGATGACATTGTTTGAAGACAAATAGCATACGCCTGAACTAGAATTGTCACTTGCAATTAGGAATCATGAATGGTGTGTTGCGAATAACAGACCCTAATGTAAAAAAAAAAAAATTAGGGATTGTGTTATTAGCCACTGGTAGCCATGTCATGAGAAGCCATGACCTTACCTAAAGACAGGATGCACATAAGCCAGAGAAATCCTACTTGGAGACAGATGTAGAATTTGAATAGTACTCCAGAGAAGGAATGCATACATTTCAGAGTCTACATGATAGGTGCTAAGTATTATGTACTTAAAAGTTTGTATGTAAGAAAAAAAAAAAGAAGGGGCACATATATGCCAGGTAACACAAGTGAAATGTAAGGGTGTCTGTTGTTTCGGGGTGTCCAGCATCCATTCCTGCTTCTTTTGGTAAACGAAAGCTTGCTTTCATGTTGGGGCACATATTCGCTTTTGGCTCAGAAGAAATTTTCCCATTTCCCTCTACCTTTGCACACAGAGGCGCACACGCCCTCATTTACGCCAGCTGAATTCTTCACCAGGAGCTAGCTCTCTGCCAGATCAAACAGTGAGGAAACCATTTTTCTGCTGAGGTTGTTAAACTGGCTTGAGGCGGATTTGGGCGGTCAGAGTGCTCTATGGCCAGCTTGCCCATTATGAGACACCCTGACTGGAAGAGAAGCAAGTGGTAAAGTGTTGAGCCCATGTGCCTAGCCAAGGCTGAAAACATGTCTCACTCTGGACTTTTCAGATATTTGGGTCAAAAAATTCCCTTTTCTCTTGAGCAAGTTAGAGTTTGATTTCTCTCACTTGTAGCCAGAGTCCTGCTGAGAAGCGGAAGTTTGAAGTTCAAATGAAATGAACTAGAAATCACCATCATTTTTTCCCTGAATTTATATTTTTAACCATTGGTATTAGATTTAGTTATTTTTAGAAGTATGAGTCATGTTCACCTCAACTAAAAGCCCTGAAAATAAAAATTGTGTCAACTTTGCCGATATCCTCTAGCATCTTTTTGCTTTGGAACCTGGAGAACATGGTGGCAGCTGTGGGTAGGACCTTGGTCAGAGACTTTTACTGCCTATCTTCCCCATTCCCTGTGCCTTTCAATCACTAATAATGTCATAGGTTTGGGGGGATAAATCTCAAAGCAAAAGGATAACTCCTATGTAAATATACAGAACTCTTTCAGCCAGGGTTTTTATTACAAGAGAATAAAGCTTATGAGAAAGAGATACATTATAAATAATGGAGTTTTGACTTTCGTGCGTGTGTGTTTAAATTAACTGCTATTTAAAGAAGAAGGACAATGGGTCTATGCGGAGATCCCAGCGGAAGTTCTGTCGTGTATTAATGAATGGCATGAATGATGAGTTTAACAGGCTTCTCTGATATCACCATTATCTTGGTTATTGAAGCCATTAGAAGCTGTTTGCTGTCAGTTAAATGATCATATCTCAAGTGCACCTGCTTTATAATTATTCATTTGGAGCAAAATCCTTAACATATTCCTTAAGTCATTTACAGGCAATTTGACTCAACATTAACAATTTTTTTTTATTCTTTATAACAAATTAATGAGATATATAAATACGTGGTGCACAGAAATTCCGTACAATTCGAATAATTAGGGTACAGAAGGTCTACAATTTGTGCGACTTGCTTATCTTTGTATAAGTAGTGGGTGAGACTCAGTAGCAGTTATAATACTTAAGAAGCCTCTGAAATACTGTAAAAATAATTCCAGTGGAGATATTAACGCAGGCTCCTTTTTCAGTTCAAGCAATCAACAGAATACTTTGAAACAACCAGTCAGATATTTATTGTATAATAATAAGGACATCTAGTTAATAGACCCCCAAGGATTAAGTGAAATTACAGGGTTTAGCATATTGCCTGGAACATACTAAGCACTCAATAAATGGTTATAATATTAGCAGTGATATGCTCAGTTCTATGGGGGTATAGAATATAAAATGTAATTTTTGCCCCCACAGAATTTATAAGCAAGTAGCAAAAACATATCAAAAGGAATTCAATAATATAAATAATTTATATAACTATTGCCAATATGCTTTAAAAAACCCATTGCTGTTGGGTCTGTTCCAACTCATAGTGACCCTATAGGACAGAGTAGAACTGCCTCATAGGGTTTCCAAGGGGCATCTGGTGGAATCGAACTGCTGACCTCTCGGTTAGCAGCCATAGCTCTTAACCACTGTGCCACCAGGCTTTTCTATGCAGTTGGGACGTATTATGATGTCAGACGTTGTTTTAAGTGTTTCGTATATGTTGTTAATTTAATCCTCGTAACACACCTAAAAGGTTAGTACTGTTAATATCTCCATTTCTCCTTCAACACAGAGAAGTTAAGTAACACAGTTAAAGTCACACAGCTAGAAAGAAGCAAAGCCAGGATTTGACTTGTAGCAATTGACTCAAGTGCAGTTAACAACTTCACTGCTGCCTCAAAGGTTAGAGACCACCTGTCTAAGGCAGTGGTTCTAAACTTAAGTGAGCATCAGAATTAAAAAAAAAAAAAAAAAGAATTAAAGGAGGGATTATTTCAACACAAGTCAGTGGGCCCAATCTCCAGAGTTTCTGATTCAGCAGGTCTGGAGTGAGGCCAAACCTTTGCTTTCCTAACAAGGTTCCAGGTGATGCAGGTGTTGCTTGTCCTGGAAATACACTTTGAGAATCACTGACTTAAGGTAATGTAGCAGGAAGAGAACAGAAGTTCATTGTCAAGGGGCTTGAGATCTCCTCTGGTGCAGTTTAAGCTGCTGACACCTGGACTAATGAGACCTTGGCAGCTGCCACCCATTCCCATTGCCATCAAGTTGAATTCCAACTCATAGCTACTCTCTAGGACAAAGTAGAACTGCCCCATATGGTTTCCAAGGCTGTACTCTTTATGAAAGCAGACTGCCACATCTTTCTTCCAAGGAGAGGCTGGTGGCTTTGAACCACCAGCCTTTTGGTTAGCAGCCTGGTGCTTAACTGCTCTGCCACCAGGGCTTCTCCTTTGGCAGGTACCAAGGAGTCTTCAAATTGGAAAAGGCAATCTCTCCTCCTTCCAGCTCAATGTCTATTTTTGTTTTTCCCTAGACTTGAATGCCTATTCTAAGCTTATAGCAAAACAAAAACTGTGGCTTTTATGAGATGATTTATTTGATAAGGAGGGGGTTGTAATTATGATTCAGGAACACAAATTTGAAAACATGGGTTTGTGTGTGTTTACAGAAGGGATGAAATGGATAATCAGTTAGTTAGTGATTGAAAGCATGGAAGCTGCTCCGTGAGACCATTTCCAAAGTAGAATTTAAGTGTTTATTTATCCGTTCATGATTCAACAGATATTTCTATGAGTCGGAATCGACTCGATGGCACTGGGTTTGGTTTTTTTTTTTTGTTTGTTTACCCTGTACTAGATTTCCCTAGCTAATAAAACAAATGTCCTGTTCCCATGGAATTTATATTTTATAGGGAGAAAGGGAGCAAACAAATATAAATTTAAAATATGTTGGATGATGAGTCTTATGCTATGAAAAAAAAAAAAAGCCAGGGGAGAGGAATGAGATTGCACTTAAAACAGAAAATCAGAGAAAACTTCCCTTTTGAGATAACTTTTGAGCATAGACCTAAATGAGTAGGGGAGAGAGCCACACAGACAGCTAGGAATAAGAACTTTCTAGTAACAGTATCCTAAAAAAAAAGATAGTTGGCCTCTTAGAGAATAAGCAAGGAGGCAAAGGTAAAACAGAAAAGTTATGATTGGAGAATTGGGGTAACAGGAAACATGCCTTATAGGCCACGGTAAGAATTTTGCATTTTATTTAGAGTGATAGCAGATACCACTGGAATGTTTCAAGTGGATCAGGATCCCTCTGCCTTTGATATGGAGAAGAAACCTTAGAGAGGGAAGGAGGAAGCAGAAAGACTGAGTAGGGGGCAATTGCAAAAATTCAGGCAAGAGATGATGACTTGGACAAGGGTGACAGCTGAGAAAGTGGTTTAAGAAGTATTTGAAAGTATTTCAGTGTCAGAGCCAACAGAATTTATTGATGAGTTGCATGTTGGGTACTAAGAAAAATCATGCAGAGGTTGAAAATAAAGCAAAAGGTGGATGGCACATCCTTTCAATGCCATGGAGGCAAAGACCCACACAGAGTTTTTCTAGGTGAAGGTACTTTGGATTTAAGGCACCAGGCTTAATAAAGTTACATGCTAACTTGTAGATTTCTGTGTGTTAGAGATGCAAATAATTGCCCAGTGGCAAAGATTATAATTTTTGCTCTATAGGAGTATAGGAGCCCTGGTGGCATGGTGGTTAAGAGCTCAGCTGCTAACCAAAAGGTCGGCAGTTTGAATCTACCAGCCACTCCTTGGAAACCCTATTAAGGCAGTTCTACTCTGCCCTATAGGATTGCAATGAGTCAGAATCAAGTCAATGGCAATTGACTTTTTTTTTTTGGTTTATAGGAGTGTAGCCATATTTATACTAACGCAACAATCTCTTCCTAATATTTCTTTATTGAATTGCTGCTAAACATATTTTACTGGTTCCCTCGTTAATTAATGATTTGAATAAAGTATTTGACATGTTTATTTTATAGATGTATGAGAGCTATACTTTTAACTTTAGAAATTATACTTTACATGAGTGAGAAAGAAAGAAGACAAAGATGATGCTGTTGTTATTGTTTGAACATTCAAAAGAATGTAGTTATAATTTTCTGAGTTTTGAAAATCCACCAGTGGTGCAGGGTGAAGCAGGAAGTGAAAACTGAGAGTTTGATTTTAAGCATTTGAATTTCTATACAAGAGTCATTTAATAGGCAGAGTCAGATACGTGAGAGCCAATGCCTTCAGTGTAGCTTGGATCTTTTCCTTCGGCATCTTCGGTTCTTGATCATATGCTACCTCCTGAAATGATTGAATGTCAACCAATTCTTTTTGGTACAGTGACTCTGTGTATTTCTTCCACCTTCTTTTGATGCTTCATTTAGTATTTTCCACATAGAAACCTTCTCTATTGCAACTCGAGGCAATATTGTAAAGAGGTGTTGATAATGGTAGGCAAGAGATTCCAAGTTTGTTAAGAGTTAAAAGGTGGTAGAGTCAATGGATTCAAGGTCCTGGTAGATAAAAGAATAAAAACCAAATCAAACAGCACAATTAGAAACTATGACATTGAATCAATATTTGTCATCAAATACTGATTCAAGAATGTAAAAATTAGAGTACAGCTTTGTATAATTTCCTTGTCTTCTTTGAACCTACTGTTTGTTTTTTTTTTTTCATCCATCCCATCCTGAAGCAGGCAAAATTGAATAAAGGGGGAAAAAAAACTCATTAAAAGGAGTTCCTGAAGTCCCATGGACTCAGACTAACACAGTTCATCCTTTGGATGAAATAAGAGGAGCTATTTGTCTCAGGCAGCATGTAAGTCTTGACCATTGCTCTCCTGGGTGGCCATTGAGATTTTCTTTCTTGCGACTCCCCACAGTACCTAGTACGGCGCTCATTATCATTAATAGCTTATTAACCAACAAAGGGCAGAATGAAGAAGGAAAAAGGTTTGCCGAGGTCATCTTCTTATTAAAAAATTGTGTTCCGGCCACAATTTGTTCAAACAAGGGCCAGGAACAGGGTCTAGAATTTCCAATTACAGCACAAGCTCTCTATACTCTGTACTCTGGGCCAGTTTCTTTAGAAAGTGATATCTTAGCGATAGGAAAATGAGGTACATATATTTGTCCTATTAAATTAAATAATGTTAGCACTATATATAGCATTCAGTAGGATCTTTTCCAGCATTGTTATTCAAAAGAATTACCTGCTGGCTAATATTTTAACCCTGATGCTTTCAGAATCACAGAAGATCACAATTTAGGAAACTATAAAATATTTTATTACTGTATCAAGCAATGAAAGTACTCACAAAAACAAAGGTAGACTTAGCCTATGTCTGAAGATGGCTCTTATAGTGACACGTTTCTCATTAAGTTAGAGAGTGTGGGAGGGGGAGGAAACTCCACAAATAATGTTTTAAAATGTAGTTTGTTTTTCTTATTTCTACAGAGCAATACTGTCTTAATGGGAATAGTATATCGACGGTATTTTCAAGTGCCTCATACGCACGCGAAAGTTAGACAATGAATAAAGAAGACAAAAGAAGAGTTGATGCCTCTGAATGATAATGTTGGTGAAGAATATTGAATATATCATGGACTGCCAAAAGAATGAACAAATCTGTTTTGGAATAAGTACAGCCAGAATGCTTTGTCTCACTTACTTGGGACACGTTATCCAGAGGGACCAGCCCCTGAAGAAGGACATCATACTTGGTAAAGTGGAGGGTCAGCAAAAGAGGAAGACCCTCAATGAAATGGATTGACACAGTGGCTGCAGCAATGTGCTCAAGCATAGCAACGATTATGAGTATGGCGCAGGACCAGGCAGAGTTTCTTTCTGTTGTACATGGAGTCGCCATGAGTAGGAACTGATTCAATGGCACCTAACAACAACAACATATCAGTAGTGGAACAAACATTTTGGGACAGTCATCTCACTCTTTCTCAGCTGGAACCACATCACTT
This sequence comes from Elephas maximus indicus, assembly GCF_024166365.1. Classification (NCBI taxonomy): domain Eukaryota; kingdom Metazoa; phylum Chordata; class Mammalia; order Proboscidea; family Elephantidae; genus Elephas; species Elephas maximus. The sequence goes on along the minus strand of NC_064841.1, from coordinate 11,624,527 downwards.
AGAATTGTTCCTGAACCTCCAAACCCCTGCCTATTCTTTCCACACTGAGCTATATGGTAGCCTCATTTCTGGAGATCCTTTGGGATTAAACTTTTCCTCATGGCTTTAGATCAGGGTAAGATAGCACTTTTCCAAGAGTTCTCTTTCTCATACCTCCTGCAAGATGTGGTCACCCACTTGAGTGCCTCCAGAGCAGCAGCCAAATCTCTGAAAAAGCAAAAAGCACTAAAGACTAAATTCTGCAGACCATGTCATGGGCCCTGAAAGCTTGACAGCAAGTCACCAGGGGTCTGAGGCTGAGCTATGACCAACCAAACCAAGAAAACCCAAACCTATTGCCATTGAGTCAATTCTGACTCATAGTGGCCCTATGGGACAGGATAGAACTGCCCCATATAGTTTCCAAGAAGTGCCTGGTGGATTTGAACTGCCAATCTTTTGGTTAGCAGAATAGCTCTTAACAACTATGCCACCAGCATTTCTGAGCTATGACCAGTCTACATTTAAGTGGAGCCTAGACCTTACTGGAGTACTTGGGCGGTGCAAGCAGTTAAGCGCTCAATTATTAGCCAAAAGGTAGGTGGTTTGAATCCACCTGGAGGCCTGGCAATCTGCTTCCAAAAAGTCACAGCTTTGAAAACGTTATGGAGAAGTTCTATTCTGACACACATGAGGTGGCTACGAGTCAGAATCGACTTAACGGCAACTGGTTAGAACGGACCTTATACTAGCAATATTCAAAGCACGTGGGAAAAGAAACATGTTATAAAGCGAAGAAAAAATGAAAGATTTTCTTATAATAATGTGCTTCTAAAAGTTTGGAGAAATGTATTAACTCTTCTTAGAAAAATGGTACTTATTGAAAAAAATGAGAAAATAGCATAAAGAAAAAAAAACAATTTCATAATTTACCACCAAGAGATAAGTGTGTGTGTTTTAACAGTGGGATTATTTAATAGCCATAGCCATGTTTGATCCTGTTTTTGTAACTTCGTATATTTTAAATGACATTTCAATGTGTCATTCATCTGCAATATGAATGAGTTGAGCCAGCAGTGGTTCAGAAAGATTCATATTTCATAATGTATTTCACAATCCTTAATGATATCCTGGAAACCCTGGTGGCATAGTGGTTAAGTGCTACGGCTGCTAACCAAGAGGTCAGCAGTTCAAATCTGCCAGATGCTCCTTGGAAACTCTATGGGGCAGTTCTACTCTGATATCCTATTTTCTAAGTTTTGCAGTTTGGTAGGCATAAACTGACATTTGACCAGTGTTGTAATTTGTATTGTTTTATTACTAGTGAATTGAAACCTCTCTTTATATTCTTGTTAGCCATTACGTTCCCTCTTTCTGTGAATTGCCAATTCATTCCTTTGCCCATTTCTTCTATTGTGTGTCTTCTTGATTTACAGATGTACTTTTGTATATTTTAGATAATTAACCTCTTCTTGTTTTTTGACATTGCTGATACCTTTTCCCTGTCTGTAACTATCTGTTAAATTTGTTAAGACGTCTTTCATTGAACATAGGTCTTTAATTTGATATGGTTAAATCCGCTATTTCTTTTTCCTGAAGGCTTTTACTTTTGCAACCTTCTGTAAAATGTCTTTCTTCACCTCAAAGTTGTGAGAATATTCTCCTACATTTTCTTCCATTAATTTTATACTTTTCTTTTTTCAGATTTAGGTCTTCAATTCACATGGAATGTTCCTTTGTATATAATGTAAGAAATGGATTCAAACTCTTCCTCCCATATAGTGTACCAGTTTTTCCAACAATAACTTCTAAATAATCTATTCTTTCCCCATTGGTTTGTGTTGCCGCCTTTACATATGAATTCCCATATGTGTGGGTTTGTTTCTGAGTCCTATTTCTTCAAATCATCTTCCCATAAATGTTTGATGCATTGTCTTGCCATTGTAAATGATAAATTGTCTACTATATTTCCTAGCTAGTTATTGCCATTATTATTATTGCCAAGGAGAAGGTTATTGATTTTTGTTAGTTGATCTAGTATCCAGCAAACTTAGACAATTTTCTCACTAGAACTAATAGATTTCCTGTTGGTCTCTTGGATTATCTACAAAACTGATCATATCACCTGTGAATAATGAGAGTTTTTAATTTCTTCCCTTTAAATCTTTATGCCTCTCATTTTTCTTTTTCCAGTTTTATATTACTGGCATTGCTGTAATAAATATTCTGAAAGCTAAATGCTTGAGCACAATCTCAATCATTTTCTCGGAATACAGTCATACCAGTGAACTTCTTGGGTCAAACCAAAAGTTTGTATATTTTAACTTTCAAATATATTGTTTTTTAGTAAGTTATACACTAAATTTATACCAAAATGTGTTCCAATAATAGTTCATTAAGGTTACCATTTTTTGGAATCCTCATCAATATCTGAATTTACCAATTTTTAATCTTTCTAATTGATAATATTAAAGGGTATTTCCTTTTAATTTGCTTTTGTATTATCAAAAAGGTTGAATTTATTTTCTTTTTTTCCAGTTGAAACCTTATTTCTCTCTTTGTTAATTATCTTATTCATATATTTTTGCCAATTTTCTACTAGCATATTTATCCATTGAAGAAATGTGAAATAAAATAACATTCTTTGTAAAATTACAGGGAAAAAATATCTTGCCTTAGTATTAATTGTATTTTTTGTTTGGTGATTTGAAATAGATTATCCTTTTATACAAATGATATCACTGATGCATCATATTTTAAACATGAACAATGATGTAACACGAAGACTATAAACAGCACTGTACTCTATTTAGAAATGAACTTTTGAATAATACCTTGACCTACTTTTGGCATAAGGTATAGAATGAGTGCAATGAAATAGAATAGGAAATACATTTCTTTTCCATTTTTTACAATTTTGTGAAGATATTAAATAAGACAGTAAACATATGTGAAAGATCAGATGCATACACACGATTTTCCATTCTCTAAACACATGAATAGTCTTCATCCCACTTTTTAATTTATTGAATGTCTGCTTTGTTTGTGTTAAGCATAGTACACTGTAGTCAGGGATCAAGACATACAAGCCCTAATAGCCAAAACATTCTTGGAAAAGAAGAATAAAGTAGGAGGACCCTCACTTTCCAACTTCAAAATGTACTACAAAGTCACAGTAACCAAAACAGTGTGCTGCTGAATGCTGTTGTGTGCTGTCGAGTTGTTTCTGACTCATAGAGACCCTCTAGGACAAAGTAGAATTGCCCCATAAGGTTTCTAAGGCTGTAATCTTTATAGAAGCAGGCTCCCAAATCTTTCTCCCACAGGGCAACTAGTGGATTTGAACTGCTGACCTTTTGTTTAGCAGCCTGACACTTAACCACTGAGCCACCAGAGCTCCTTGCTGCTGATATAAGGATAGATATATAGACCAATGGAATAGAATTGAGATTCCAGAAATAAACATGTACATTTATGACAAACTGATTTTTGACAAAGGCGCCAAGTTCATTCAATGGGAAAAAAAATAGTCTCTTCAACAAATAATTCTGGGATACCTGGATTTCTAGATGCAGAAGAATGAAATTGAATTCCTGCCTCACACCATAAGTGAAAATTAACTCAAAATAGATCACTGACCTAAATAAAAGAGCTAAAAACATAAAATGATTGTAACAAAACATAGGGGTAAATCTTCAGAACCTTGTATTTGTCAACGGATTCTTAGATATGACACCAAAGCACAGGAAACAAACAAACAAAAAAACCCAGCACTTCATCAAATTTAAAGGACATTATCAAGAAAGTGGAAAGACAACCTACTGAATGGGAGAAAATACTTGGAAATCATATCTGATAAGGATTTCATATCTAGAATATATAAACAACTCTTACAATTCAACAGTAAAAAAAACAAACAACTTGATTTAAAAATAGGCAAAAGATTTGAATAGACATTTCTCCAAAGAAGATAAACAAATGAACAGTAAGTACATTAAAATATTATAAGACTTAAGTAGTTACAACAGGTGGTAGAAAGTGATATTTGTCACAGGAAACCCACGAATAAATTCTATGGTACGTTAGAAGAGCAAACCACATAAAAGAGAGTTTTACAGAATTTAATAGGCACTGGAAGACAGTTGAAGAATTTTGAGTAGGGAAACAGAATGATCAGTTACTTTTAAGAGATACTGATATGTCGGTGGTATTTAGGATATATTGAGGAAGGTCATAAAAGTGGCGTAAAGGCTGATCAGGAGATTGATAGAATATCTAGACCATGTAATAAACAACTAGGGACTAAACCAAGGAAATATTACAGAAATTCAAATGGGGAGATGAGATATTAAGAGGATTTAACATTGATTAGATTTGGGGCCCAAAGAATAGGGAATGGCTCAACTTTTTTTTAGCTTGGGTCATTGGGAAGACAGTAGAGCCATTAACACAAATGGGATAGAAACTCAGAGAAACATCCGTGTGATCTGCATAGCTGGAAAAACAATATGTTTCATATTTAGCCAGAAGCTATGTGTGCACAGTTCAGAATAAAGATACTGATTTGGAGTCTTCTGCTTAGTGCTTGCAAAAATTCTATGACTGATATATCTTAGAGAAAAGATAGACCAATAAGAAAAGGAGAGTGAAGGCAGTGACACGTCTTGCAGGTTTATAAGTACAGAATTGATAGAGAAGTCTGTAAAGAGGAGAGAACCGTTCAGAGAGATAGGGAGAGAATTCCGGAGTCATGAAAGCCAAAGGAGAAGAGAAGTAGGGCTTAGTCAAAGGTGTCAAATGTCACAAATGGTTCCAGGACAGTGAGGACCAAGAACAGTCTTGGATCTGGTGCTTCAGGGGCAACAGTGACCTTCAAAGAAGCAAGTGCGGTGCCAGTTGCTGAAGGAATCCATCAGCCATGACAAAAAGCAAGGAGTGACTGACTGGTCAAGCATTCTATCAAGATGTTTAGATGACACAAAAAACAGTACCTCAAAAGAGGTACAGAAAAAGTCTTGTTAGGGAAAGGGAAAACTGAAAATGTTTACAGGTAGAGTAAATGGAAATTGTGAAGAGGAAAATGTTAAAAATACAAAAGAAGGAACATAATTAATGGAGCAAAGCCTTTAGGGATGTAGGAGATATCAGTGAAGAATTGCTTTGAATAAGGAGAAGGGGCACATTTAGTTCAAAGAGCAGAGAAATTTTGTGCGAATAAGTCACCTTTGACAAGTAGATCTAACGGTATTTCTAAAGGGTAAAAGAGATCAACTGAATTGCAACCTATAGAATTTAAGACTAAGAGCATCCTGGAGTTGATCCATTCTCTTCTCAGATATATCGGTAAAGTAAATAGTAGTTTTGAAAAGTGTCAATGGTAAAAGATGCCTTCATGATAGGTCATGGTCATGTATGTAAAACACAAAAAATCATGGTGATTTTCCCTTCTATTAGAACCATTTACATTTATAATATTATTAATTTTGCTACATATTTGAGTCAGGGGATTACTAGTGAATAATTAATTCAGGATGCATCCTTCTATAATTCTGTTTCTTAACCAAGTGAAAAAGGCTTTATGGCAGTCACTGGGGGGAAAAAAAAACCCTCCACCAGTAACAGAATTCTATGATCTCCTACGTTGTAAATTGCTTCAGATTAAAAAACAAGCCACTGCATCCTCCTGTTCCCTAAGGCTCTTTCTTTTGTGGTAGTCCATCCATCCTTGTTGCAACCTGTAATCCTAAAGGATCAATATTTGACTTCACATTCCATATCAGTTAATGATCTGCCCAGTTGTGAAACCACAGATGGGAGAAGCCATTTGGACTACACTGTGCTATTACTCTCCTTGAGTATTCACAAAACACTACGCTTTGCAGAAGATGAAGGTATTAGCTAGTCAACCATTCTGACTCCATTAATTCTTTGATCCACTGGGAAGAGTTGGTTCACTTGCTAATACAACCAAAGAAGAAGTGGTTGAAGACAACTGGAGCACTGACAGGAAGTGCAGCTTCTTCTCTGAGGCACTCTGGAAGGCAGAGCTAGCAAACAAGTTGATGCCCAGCACGATGCCCACAACAAGATGTTGTCGTTGCTGTCAGATGCCATTGAGTTGGTTTCGAATCATAGTGACCCAGTGTACAACAGAACAAAATGTTGCCTGGTCCTGCGCCATCCTCACAACAGTTGCTGTGTTTGAGTTCATTGTTATAGCTACTGCATCAATCCACTGGTGGAGGGTCCTCCTCTTTTTCTCTGATCCTCTACTTTATCAGGCATGATGTCTTGCTCCAGGGACTGGTCTTCCTGTGGTCCATTCACAACATGATGATGTTGTTGGTGTTGTTGTTGGGTGCCGTCAAGTCAATTCCGACTCATAGAAACCCCATGTACAACAGAACTAAACACTGCCTGGTCCTGCCCCATCCTCACAATCATTGTTTGCTTAAGCCCATTGCCACAATGTGCTAACGCAACCATTGCCATTGAGGTGATCCTGATTCATAGCGATCCTATGATAAATCCAAACCGAATCCATTGCCGCAGAGTCAATTCTGACTCATAGCGACCCTACAGGACAGAGTAGAACTGCCCCACAGGGTTTCCAAGAAGCGCCTGGCAGATTCAAACTGCTGACCTTTTGGTTAGCAGCTGTAGCACTTGACCACTATGCCACCAGGGTTTCCAACCCAAAGATAAAAAAATAATTAAGTGAAGCAAGGACTAGAGGACAAAAGAAATCACTGAGAAGAAAACAATGTATTTAACACTTCCTTAAGAGTTTATGGTAGGGTTAAAGGCTATTGTTAGTATTTATAAAAGACATGTTTTCACACACATAAGTTCATAAACTCTTTCAATGGAATGAAAATTAAGTAACAGTTTATCAGCACTGGGATTTGTAAACTTAGAAGTATTCAGTCATAGGAGGAAACCCCGGTGGTGTAGCGATTAAGTGCTGTGGCTGCTAACCACAAGATTGGCAGTTTGAATCCACTGGGTGCTCCTTGGAAACTCTATAGGGCAGTTCTACTCTGTCCTTTAGGGTCGCTATGAATCGACTCAACGGCAACAGGTTTGGTTTTAACGGTTCAGTAACAGGATAAAACCAAAAAAAAAAAAAAAAAAAAATTGTTGTCAAGTTGTACCCAACTCATGGTGACCCTGTCCTTTCGTTCAGCGTCGAACTGTCCCATTCGTTTTCCAAGGCTGCAAATCTCTGTCGAAGCAGACTGCCACACTTCTCCCGCTGAGTCACTGGTGGAACCACCAATCTTTCAGTTAGTAGCCCAGTGCTTTAACCACTGCGCCACCAGGGCTCCTTAATAGGATCGTATATTCCAATTCCATGGCTCTAAAATGTGAGAGTCTGTGCTTTTCTTTTATCTAACTTTACACGCTCTCAGGTATTTAATATTCACAAGATAAAGCTTCTTGTTTCTTACCTGGATACATCTGGCGTAAGAGCAGATGGTACCATGCCTTCAACTGCTTTTAAACTCTTGGTTGATTTATAACATGAAACTTGTCTTGGCTCTAAATGTTGCTACATCTTCTGGCCTCCCTTCTGCTTCTTTAGTTTCTGTAATCTACTGCCCTGCATTGCATCGAATATTGAAGCTTGTGATTGAAAGGAGCAATTGCAAAATGGAGAAGTAATGGAAATTTTTAAAGGATTATAATAAAACATTACGAGAACTTATTTCTCTGTGATGGGATTATTGGTGATGTATTCACTTCTTCGTGCTTCCCTGAAATATTCCCAAAATGAATATATCATTTTTGTAATAAGAAAAAATACTATTTACATTTTGAAAAAAAAAAAATGTGATTAATTGTAAACTCTATAACTGAATCACTTTTTTTTTTTCCTCCATGACAGTATGGAAGCAGGTTTGAATAAAGCTAGAAGCACCTCACACTTTTAACTCCTACTTTTAAAAGATTCATAAACGTTGCCTCTTTTGTGTAATTAATTTAAAATACATGTATGTGTGTAGTTCTACAAACATATATTTCTGCATTTCCTGATTCCAAATGAAATTGAAGGTAAAGAAAATCAAATTTAGCCTACTCCTGAGATTTAAGGTAAGCAATTTGTTTTCGACCCATGCTAATCTCCACGCAAACACATCAGTGAACCTTCTTCTGATTTTATGTTTTCCAGAGTGAGAAGTATTGTGGTCAGCATTTGACTTCATGAAAAAAAAAAAAAACGGACATTACCCAGAGCAACATAGCTCTTACTCTAATTTAAACTATTGTTGATTTTCTTATAGCAAAATTCACTTTAATTAAAAAAAAAAAAAAAAGAAAAGCATTCAAATACAGGACAAACACATTTTGTGACAAGTTCTTTCCCTCTCCCCCACCATAATCGCTGAGGGCCGTTTTTAAAGTCCCTTGAATAGAAATATATTCCACTTTTTGCCAAGTCCACACAATCGAGCAGTTTTCGAACTTGGCTATTCAACTCTTTCTGGAGACCTAGATTACAGGTTTTCCCTTTCCTTATATTGTATTTCAAGAGAAATGTATATCAATGTTGCTGCACACTGAGAAGTAACCTAAGGGGGAACCTGTCCAGATAGGATTAATCTTCAACTCCAGGAAAGTCTCTATCTTTTAGAAAAAAAAATGGCTCAAAGGAGTAGAGTTGGCAGAGAAAGAGGGTATTATGATGATAAATCAATTATATATTATCCCCTGGAAAGCAATGCCTCTGACCGCCTTACTGCCTACCTCACAGGATTACTGTGAAGACAAAATGACCCTTTAGGTGAAGGCGTTTTGTAAACCCACACAAATGTTAGTTATTGTTCTTCCTGGATGACTTACAGGTTCACGGTATAAAAATAGACCAGTTGCCTAACAACCCAAGTTAAATGTTCTCTTAAGCTGAGTAAATGGATCCCAATTAGAAATACACTGATTGTAAAATTCTTTCATTATTTTAAAATTAAAATTCAAGCAATGGGTTACAAATGAGATGATAAAAAAACATTAACCTGAATTTATTAGCAGGAAATAGGGCAGTTCCTAGGAAAAAAAGATATGATAATATGACTAAATTTCTACTACCCTTCCACCTTACTCCCCCAGGTTGTTCCGCTTCTCCAGTGAATTTACTGCTTTTCTGTTTCTCTTCTCCGCTTGTATTTGATATGTATTATTCAGATATCATTGCTCATATTAGATGGGTCTTGGCTGAAAGCAGAGAATACCAGAAAAGTGTTTACCTTAGTTTTATAGACTATGCAAAGGCATTCAACTGTGTGGATCATAACACTGCAAAAAAACAGAAATTCCAGAAAGCTTAATTGTGCTCATGTAGAACCTGTGCACAGACCAAGAAATGGTCATTCGAAGAGAACAAGGGGACACTGCGTGGTTTAAAATCGGGAAGTGTGTGTCAGGGTTGTATCCTTCCACTGTACTTATTTAATCTGTATGCTGAGAAAATACTATGAGAAGCTGAGCTGTATGAAGAATGTGACATCAGGATTGGAGGAAGACTCATTAACAACCAGTGATATACAGTTGGCACAACCTTGCTTGCTAAATGAGAAGAGGGCTTGAAGCACTTACTGATGAAGATCAAAGACCACAGCCTTCAGTATGGATTACACCTCAACAAAGAAAATAGAAATCCTCACAAGTGGACCAATAAGCAACATCACTGTAAACCAAGAAAAGATTGAAGTTGTCAAGGATTTCGTTGTACCTGGATGCACAATCAATGCCCATAGAAGCAGCAGTCAGGAAATCAAATGACATATTGCATTGGGCAAATCTACTGCAAAAGACCTCTTTAAAGTGTTAAAAAGCAAAGATGTCACTTTGAGAAATAAGGTGTGTCTGACCCAAGTCCCGGTATTTTCAATCAGCTCATATACATGCCAAAGTTGGATGGTGAATAAGGAAGACTGAAAAAGAACTAATGCTTCTCAATTATGATGTTGGTGAAGAATATTGAATACACCATGGACTTCCAGAAGAACAAATAAATCTGTCTTTGAAGAAGTAGAGCCAGAATGCTCCTTAGCATTCTTAGCAAGGACCTAGAGATATCATGTACTTTGGACATGTTATCAGGAGGGTAGAGTCCCCAGAGAAGGACATCATGCTTGGTAAGGTAGAGGGTCAGCAAAAGAGAGGAAGACTCTCAAGGAGATAGATTGACACAGTGGCTGCAACAAATGAGCTCAAACATAGCAATGATAGTGAGGATGGTACAAGACCAAGCAGTGTTTTGCTCTGTTGTACATAGGGTCTGTATGAGTCAGAACTGACTGGATGGCACCTAACAACAACAACAACAACATAACAACGACATTTGGATTGCATTTTTAATCAACATATTACATTCCCAGTTGGCCGACTTACCGACAAGATAGAAGATATTTATCCTTCTTTATTTTAAGAAAATATTAGCATTATACTAATTGTGCTTAAATTGAAGCAATACATGCAGTTTTCCAGGTTTAAGATTTTAAGGGTTAGAGAAACGTTCCCCACTTTCATGGACAACAGCAGTGCTGATTACAGGTCATTCAGACAAGTGTTCTCTGATTTGGCTATTATAACCACGTCTGTCTGTGCTAAGGGGGTGGTGGGGGGGAACGGAAATAAAGCAAGTGATATAATTTCCTATGTGTTGAAACCTTTTAGCTGGGAACAGCTTTTTAATGGCTTTTTTTGCAGTCAGCAAGAAATGTACATTTATTCAACTGGAAGCAACAACGATGATAAGGAGAAAAAAAATGTTTCCAACTCTTGTTTCACTACATGATTTTCAAGATGGTTTTGTAAAGTTTCATTTACAGTCTCTAACAAAGCAAATCAAGAGATACATATATTATCTGTGTATAGAACACAATAAAAGTATGAAGAGAAATAAAATGACTTCATCAGATGGTATGGCAGTGTATCTATCAGACAGGGCCTATTTTGTTCCTAATCATAAAGAATTGGCTGGCAAATGTTAGGTATTTGTTCACCTTAAAAAAAAAACTTCCCGGTTCAATTCAGTATAATAAGTCACCTAATGATCACAGCCCTTATAACAGAAGAACTAACAGAATGTTGCAAATACGTTAGGGCAGAACAGGGAAAAACATTACTAAGCTCATCTGCAAGTTGGCATCTTTCTGATTAGATGGCTGCAAGGATCTGAACCAAGGTCTAATCTCCATCACCAACATCAGGGGATATCTTAACACAGTGTGCTGGTTGTCCAATTTACTTATATCCAGAGACTATATTGGTGTTGGCTTTCATAGGGTTTAACCACTTCTTCTGAGTGGGGCATTTTATGAAAGATTTGAAATTGGTCCTGTGCAACACTGTGAGGAGGGATGTGCATTGAAACAGGCATCGGGTTCTATACTTAGCAGGTAAGACAAAGTCTGGTAGAGTCAAAATTACCATTGAAAAACCCTTCGACTGCCCTTTGACCTTCAGGCCTTTGGTCCTTGTAAAGTCAAACATCAAGAGTTACCTTCTTTTGTTCTTCTTTCAGTTTTATTTGTCAATCATGGAGGTCATGATTTGATTCTGGGAAAATCCCTTGAGGTCTCTTTCTTTCTGTTATCGCAGAGCCTACATATTTGGATTCATGGACATTAAATGAGTAGATGCTATTGAACTATCCTGAATCTTACTATGCTATGCTGAATATTTAAATACATCATTTTTTCTTTAGTTTATTAGGGAAGTAATAGGTTACAATTCAGCTTCAGGAACACTTAGGATATAGTTCTTCCATCAGGAATGCTTCTTTCCAGCTGTGCCACAGGCATGTCTCTCTCTGGCCCCTTGGCCTCTGCTCTGCTTGGACAAGGGTTACAAAGCTCTTTTAGCTCTACCAATAAGTGCTCAGAGGCACCCCACTCTGCCAGTAAGCCTCAGCCCAAAGGCACTCAGCTTTATTGCTCCATGAGCTGGGAAGCCCACTGTTCCATCTCCTGCTGGTCTCTCCTGCTGCCATTTCTCTGCCATCACTTCTCGCCTAGTGTTACAGCTCTCTCTCTCTCTGTGTCTCTCAGTTTCCTGGTCACAGGAGCATCACAGCGCAGGGATCCTGGTCCAAAGGACACGTTCCATCCTTTGTTCTTCTTCCTTCATGGTGGTGAGATCCTCTCCTAAGCCTAGCAGGATGGCAAAACTGACCACTCCATTCGTGAAGGTTCCATATACATTACTAGCATGATCCCACTCAATCATTTGGTGGGAGTTACAAGACCATGGTGAGAAAGGCCACACAAAAGTGATCTATAGCACCACAAAAGCGCCTGTCAAAGAAAATTACACTGGAAAATGTTAAAACAGGACAAGATGACTTTATTCGAGGAGTTATTTAAAAAAAGGGGGGAGGTGACATCTGAAGTTTTCTTAAAACCAAACAATAGCTTAGCTTATCTAGTACAGAAAGTCTGCCTTGAGCATTGTGCTCTTTTAAGACCTATCTGTATAGGATCAAATTGACAACAGGAGCTCAAAAGACTAGATAGAAACCTTGGGGGCAGTAAGCTTATGTTAATGAAGAAGAAAAACTCAGAAAAGGGAGGTGCGAATGGATGCACAATTGGAAGAATGTACAATATTTTTATGCGAATAATGCGTGCCTTCTACGTTTGATTGCCAACCATACCTTTCCCCTGTGAAGTATTTTCGTAAGCACGCCATGCTAATTTTTTTACAGCAACATGTAAAAAGAAAAAAAAAAAAACTTGACATAGCAGCACTTACGAAAATTCCTCATGGGGGGAGGGCACAGTTGGTAAACGTAGAAGGCACATGTTATTCGCTTAAAAATATGATAATCAATGTCACTGAATTACACATGCAGAAATGTTTGAATTGGTTTATGTTCTGCTGTGTATGTTACCAACAAGAGCAGCAAAAATAAAAGAAATTATGAGAAAAAAAAAAGGAGGGGTGGATCGGGGCGGGATGATTATTGCCATGTTGCCATAGGGGAGAAGACTAGAACTAGGACAGATCTCAACTCTAGTGAACCAAAAGATTGCAAGGTTTTTAAAAAGAAGTTAAGTGAGGGTTGATCATAGGGATGAGCAAGTAATTTACTCAATTTTGCATTAGGGCCATTTGACTCAGAATATTTCCTTTGCTAGGGATAAGTCTGTCTGGATCCCAGGAGACCTGAAGGGAAGGATAGGGAGATAAGGGATTCTCTGGTTTAAAGACTGAGAGAGAGGAAGATTAGGGAGAAAAAGCAGGAAGAAGCCTGTCTAAAGTTTATTTACATAGGAGATTACTGAGGCCATCTTGGTCAGCTCTTTGCAGAACACAAAAGGGAGGGAGGATTGCTTTAATCACGATTGCTTTGCAGAATCATTGCTGTTGTTGTTAGTTACCATTAAAACGATTCCGAATTGTGACAACCCCACGCGTGCAGAGTAGAACTGCTTCATGGGGTTTTCAAGTATGTGACCTTTCGGAGGCAGATCACCAGGCCTATCTTTTGAGGTGTCTCTGGGTGGTTTTGAAATAGAGCTCTGGTAAAATTTAACTTTGTCACGTCTATCCATTGAAATTCATTTCCTGTTTCAACTTCTCATCACATATTCTCATTGCTGTCAAGCCAATTTCTTGTTTCCTCTTACTCCTAATGTTGCCTACAAATGGTTATAGAATACTGAAAGTATCTAATCATTTTGTATTTTTTTCATATTCCCACCCTCACTTCAGTCTTTCTATCCAGAAGAGCATGAGTTTAAAAGTATCTTTAGATTAATTGTAGTAGGAAAGATTATTGCATATATTTTGCCATTTTGTCTGTAGTGTTTTACTCTTTTACATTCAGTGTTCTCTTCATTCCCTTCTTACCCAAAATCTCATTCACCACTGAAGACTTAGCTATCTTTAAAGTCTTGTCTCAAGACCACATGCCTCCGTGAAGCCTCTTATATAGGCAGTCTCTGGGTTACAAACGAGATCCGTTCCTAAATCTGTCTTTAAGTCCAATTTGTAGGTAAGTTAGAATAGGTATGTAAGGTTCTTATTTAGCTCCAGTTAGTCACTTTTTTTTTTTGTCACATGTTTGTCTTAACATATATATTTTAACTGTCTGTGCATATAAAACACTTAAGAAACATTTCATGAGCATCACAAAGGAGTGCACACATTTGTATTTAACTCAAATTTTTAATACAATAAGCTTTATGGCAGTCCATTCTTAAGTACGAGTTATCTGTCAGTTGGGCATTCTTAACTCAAGGACTTGATGTTTTTCTCTTGTATGAGCTTCTGTGTGGTTGCCTTTCCCTCATTAGAAACTTGAAAATGTCCAATATTTCTTTATCTCTAACACCACCTAGAACAATTCTGAGCATTTGAATATGACCTACTGATAACAACCTACTTAGAAAAATTTGCCATGGAAATAATAAATGAAAGGTTTAGATTGAATATTTAATCAGCCTTATGGAAATCTTATTGGAACACAACAAAAGCAAATAGTGCTGTCCAATAGAAATATAATGAGTCACGTATGTAATTTCAAATTTTCTAGCAGGCGAATTTGAAAACGTAATAAACAAAAACAGCAAAAACAACAACAACAATAACAAAATAACTGCATTAGTCTCCTTTTGATGCAATAACAAATTACCACAAAAGGTGGTTTAAAAAACACAAATTTATTTTCTTACAGTTCTGCCGGACAGAAATAAGCCTTACAAGGCGAAAATCAAGGTGCCTCCAGGGCTGATTCTTTCAGTAAGATTTAGGGGAGAATCTCTTCCCTGCTTTTTCAGCTTCTAGAAGCCACCTGCATTCCTTGGTTTCTGGCCTCTTCTTCATATCAGTCCAACTTCTTGCTTTCATTGTTACATCTTCTAGTGCTCACTGTCTTCCACTTTCTTATAATTCCATTGAGTTCATCTGGATAACCCAGGATAATCTCCCCATCTCAAGATCCTTAACTTAATCACATCTGAACAACTCTTCTACCACATAAAGTAACATCCACAAATTCCTGGGATTAGGGCATGGACATCATCTGGAGATCATTATTCAAGCTACCAACACTAATTTTAATATTTTATTTAACACAACTTTAAATAAAATATAATGCAACCATATCCAAAATATTACCATTTCAACTTGTAATCAAAAAAAAAAAAAAAAGTCACACTGCTCCCATTTTAAAATTGAAGTTAATTAAAATGAAATAAAATTAGAAGTCCACCTCCTCAGTTGCATTATCCACATTTTGAGTGCTCAATAGCTACACTTGACTAATGGTTACCATGTATGGATGATCAATATTTTCTGTCTAACAACTGATTTGATGAAATTCTCTTTACTTAATTGGCTATTTTGACAACATATAGAAACAGCAAATGAAAATCTATCATGTGTTATTTCAATGCATAGCTAACTATCAAATGGATACTTACCCAGTAAACAATTACGCCATATTTTCATTCAAATACAAAGAATCGTCCCTTTAGGTAGTTTAGGGATGTCTAAATAAATCTGCTTGTTATCCTCAGTCATAGCTTTGCTTCTGTTTCTCAGAGTGTCTAATTCACACTCCTGGGCATAAAATAGATACCTTTTTGTTTTATTTAACAAAACAGTGTCCCATTCTGTATTTACGTCCCTTTTTTAGGGTCACTGTGGAAACCCTGGTGGCGTAGTGGTTAAGTGCTACAGCTGCTAACCAAAGGGTTGGCGGTTCTAATCCGCCAGATGCTCCTTGGAAACTCTGTGGGGCAGTTCTACTCTGTCCTATAGGGTCGCTATGAGTCGGAATCGACTCGACTACACTGGGTTTGGTTTTGGAGCCCCGGTGGTCCAGTGGTTAATCATTCGGCTGCTAATCAAAAGGTTGGCAGTTGGAATCCACCAGTTGCTCCTGGAAACATTATGGGGCAGTTCTACTCTTCTACAGGGTCAATGAGTCAGAATCCACTGATGGCAATGGGTTTGGAGGGTCGCCATGAGTCGGGATCAACTCAGTGGCAGCCAGTTTGTTTAGCATAGTGGTTAAGAGCTAAGGCTGCTAACCAAAAGGTTGGCAATTCGAATCTACCAGGCACTCCTTGGAAACTGTATGGGGCAGTTCTACTCCATCCTATTGGGTTGCTATGAGTCAGAATTGACTCAATGGCAATGGGTTTGGTTTGGGGTTTTTTTGTTTTTTGTTTTTTAACCTAAAGGTAATACAGTAATACAGTTTTAGTGTATCTGGAAGTGTTTCTTTAATTTTTTTATGCATAGAAATGTACACTATATACTATATTTTAAGACAAACTTTTGCTGAACTGACATTAAATATGAACCATACCTAACCATTATGTACAAATTCGACTTAAAGACAGATTTAGGTACAGAACTCATTCATAATCCGGGGACTGCCTCTTTATTTGCCATCCTCAATATAATCATTGTGACTCAGTAGGAATACTAAACCACCAGTTATTATCACAATTTGCATATGACTGGAAACTCTGTCTTTCTAGGCTTCAGACTTCTTATACAGGAGGCAAACTACAGTGATTTCTGCTTCTTCCAAGTCTGGTTTTAAAATGTGGAAATAGCCACCTTGTACATGGTACAAACCATTAAAATTATGCTTATATTGATTTAAAAAAAGAAAAGGAAAAGTGATTTATATCTTTCTTCCACAAGTAATGATAATACCAATTATAGGTACCTTATGAGTACCAAGTTCTTTAAAGACATCTTTTTATGAGGTGATATAATAATAAGAAAAAAGAAAAGAACCAAAACCCAGTGTCATCGAGTAGATTCCAACTCATAGCAACCCTATAGGACAGAGTAGAACTGCCCCATAGAGTTTCCAAGGAGTGCCTGGTGGATTCAAACTCCCGACCCTTTGGTTAGCAGCCATAGCACTTAACCACTACTCCACCAGGGTAGCCACTGTTTATTGAGTGAAATGCACATTATATAAGTCAGCTCTTATCATCCTTAAAACAATCTTCTGAAGAATGTGGCAACTTACCTCCAAGATGACTACTGTCAAGTTTTCCCCCCACATATATTCATGCCATTCCTTCACTGAGTGACAGAATCTATTCTCCTTCTTCTCTTGAAAAATAGGGTGGCCTTGGTGACTTGCTTAAACAATAGAATCTGGTGGAAGTAATATTCTAAAGTCCAAGGATAGGCCATTAGAAGTCTTGTAGCTTCAAGTAGGACTTCTTAGAAGGTTCTCTTTGATGTGAGCTAGACACCATTGAATATATCTGACTACCTCCCTGAGACTGCCATGCTGTGAAGAATCCCAGACAAACCCTGTGGAGAGACTATGTGGAAAGTGTGGCCAGCTCCCGCTGCTCTAGCCATCCTAGCCCAAGCACCAGGCATGTGAGTGAAGAAGCCATCTTGGCTCCACCTCCAGTAGATGAGACATAGAAAAGAATGAAGGAACACAGCCAACAGTCAAAACAAAGTCTCCTGATATATGGCCTCAATCCTGCTGCCCCAGCCATCTCCAGACATTCAAGCATCTTTAGCTGTGGCCCCAGTAATCATGGATCAGAGGAGGAGTCATCCCTCCTGTACCCTGCCCAAATCCTGAACCACAAAATAGAGTAATAAGATGGTTGTTGTTTTACAGGACTAAGTGTTGGGTTGGCTTGTTAATTAGAAATAAACAGAGCAGAGAAGGTATTGCTAGACCCCTTGTACAGATGAGAAAACTGAGACTCAGGTCAATTTATTTTTCCCAAGGACTCAGAGCCAGTAAGTGGTAAAGCTGGGATTTACAACTAGGTCTTGACTCCTAAGACTATGATCCTAATTACTATACAAACTTTACTCCAAATTTGTGTGAAGCTAAGAGTAGAATTTACTATTCATGGTAGTAAATTGAAGCTTCAAAAGTTCAAAACGCTTTAGATCTTTTGTCTAGTTGATGGAAGATCCAGAACTGAACCTTGGTATTTTTTACTCCAAGTCCAGGGGGCTTCCTTTTCTCTCCCTTTTTTTTTTCCCCTGCTGTAAAATATCACTGTTGCCATGTAACCACATATACAGTATTTTTTCTGCATGCATCCATAAAAAATTTACTCAACCTGTCAGATCTGAGATTCCACAAAATTCACCCAACTTAAACACAGAAAAGCAGATTAGTTGCTTAAGTGAGCTAATCTTAAATCCAATGTTTGGAAAAGTAAGAGGAGATGAACATTTAAAATAGGTACTAACTCTGCCCTAACTAAGACTTATAATTGAAATGTCTGAAGTGTGATTCAGAAGGGAATTGTGCTAATTCAGATGAGATGAATTTATTTAAAAAGGATAAAAGGTAAATTCTAGTAATGTCCAAAGTAAAGTAGAAGTCATTGAAAAATAAAATGTATTGGGTACTTTTTTTAAATGACTATTGAGATGAAGCAGATTTCTATTAAAAGTGAACAATAGCCACAGGACAGTTTCTTATAAGGTAGATCTATATATTTATTACATTTAATATAAAATGATTTGTATTACATGGCATTAAATTTGCATGCAAAGAAGAGGAAAGCTTCTGGTTTTGAGAGGAACTTTATATAAAGACCATAAACGGTGGTTGATACATAATGAGAAATTAAGAAATGTTTGAATTATTTGTGGAAAGAACAAATGAAGGACATCCGTGGATTTAATTTAAATACTATAGGTTAGAGCAGTTAGAATTGTTCCCTGGCAATAAGAGTAAGACTAAGATTTTCCACACCAAGAAAACTCTTCTTTTAGGACACTGAGTGGCTCTGTGTGGCTTACATTCATATTTAGTCCATCTATTGGGAGTACTCTTGGGAAGGGGACACTGAGAAGTGAATTTCCTTTCCACTTGTTCCTCTGCTCTCTTCAAACCAGCTACAATCTTCCTGGAACGTACCAGCTGATGTCCTGATCCCACACCTGCTGTTCCTTCACCCTCGAATCCTCTTACCCTAGATGTCCACATGGGTCACTCACTCAGAAATGCGAGTTTCTTCTCAAATGCCTCCTTCTCAGAGAAGCCTCACTGCCTACCTAAAATGCATCCTTTCACTGTTCCCTTACTTTACTTAATTTTTCTCCATGTTTTTGTTGTATTGGGTGCCATTGGGTCGGTTCTGACTCATAGTGACCCCACGCACAAGAGATGAAACCCTGCTCAGTCCTGCACCATCCTCACAATCGTCGTTATGCTTGAGTCCACTGTTGCAGCCACTGTGTCAATCCATCTCATTGAGGGTCTTCCTCTTTTTCACTGCCCCTCTTTATAATATATATAATTTTTCTTCATATCTCTTACCAATGTCTGACACTATTTTACATACTTACTTGTCTGTTGGGGGCATTGGTGGTTCAGTGTTAGAATTCTCATCTTCCATTCGGGAGACCAGGGTTCAATTTCCAACCAGCGTACTGCTTATGCAACCACCACTCATCTGTTAGCGTTGCTATGATGAGGAACAGATTCCAGCAGAGCTTCCAGACTAAGACTAGGAGAAAAGACTGGTGATCTACTTCCAAAAAGTAGTCAGTGGAAATCCTATGGGTCACAGTGGTCCAATCTGTAACCTATCTTGGTGCTGCAGCAGGACTGGGCAGAGTTTTGTTCCATTGTGCTTGAGGTCACCATGAGTTGAAGGCTGACTTGATGGCAGCTAATAATAATAATTTGTTTATTTATTGTATTTATTGTCATGAAGGTATGGACTCTCTTACTCTTGCTCACTACTGTCTGCTTCACCGGAACTCTAAAACAGTTCCTGGTACATCAGAGTATTCTTTAATATTTGTTAAATGACTAAATGTATTAAATCAGGCAGGTGTTAAATGAAGTAAGACAGCAAGGCAAATCAACATTGCTGAGAAAAATCTGCAGTTAGTCTTCATTTAAAATCTCTCCTGCTTGAACAGGAAGAATGGCACTCTGAGATTTTCAGAATTACTATAGACAATTTACATTCTATCCTTCAATATGGAGGGTTGGCCCTGGTATTCATTTGAATAGGAATTCAATCTCATGCATAGGAATTTAATTCAGTGCCCTTTGCATTATTTGTAAAACAATCAAATGCCAATCAAGCCATTTTGAATAAAACAAACTAAATCAAATCAAAGTTAAATGTAGACATCAATATACTGTTAAATTTAAGATACTGTTAAAACTAAAAAGAATGGAAATAGCTTAAAATTAGCCTGAAAATTAAGCAAAACAGCAAAACTGAGTTGTTAAATAGGACCATTAAGGAGACAAAGTACCGCTCAGGCTATTTTCTAACCAAATAACAATTTGTTAATATAAGCACATTGGCTGCAAATTAATTCCTTATAATGTAAAATGGGCACCATTTTCATTCTCTGAACTGATTCAAATGCCTACCCTCTACAAGCTAACATAAAAAAAAAAAAAGGAAACAGAAAAAACAGAAATGCATTTTTGTTGTTTTGCAAATCCTTGGTTGTGACTTTTGTTTTTGTTGTTTTGTAAAATCAAGAGGATCTCATTATAGAGAGGGGAAAACATTTCAGAGTCGTGCAGTTTTGCACCTCTCTATTACTGTAGATTTGACCTTGTCGCTATGGCCGTAAACAGCAATAGGTATTTCATCCAATCTACTGGTGAATATTTCTAGTGATGGCAACTTAGCGACCTTTTCTCAGCAAATTATTCCAAAATCTAAATCAACCCTACATTTCAAAACGCTTTCCTAATGTCTAACCTAATGGTCTAGTTTCAGGCTGTTACACTTCGTTATACTACCCTTAACAACTTTAAAGAATTCCTCTTCCTCTTGGGTGTTATCATCTCCCAAGTCTCTATACTCTATCTTGGCCATTTGTACAATCTATTATCTAAGCAGAAATGGGCAAATCACGTTCCCTTAACCTCACTACAAAGACCATGCCCTGCAAATCCCTTATCATCCTTCTTATTCTGGTGTAGATTCCAGCCCTCCTGGGCTTTGCATTGTAAAGTGTCCAAGTAATGATATACCATTTCCTTTCTGGTATTGGGAAAAGATATCCCCTAAATTTGTTCATCTTCACAATGGAAATTAATCTGCTAATTTAGTAATATTAAAAAAAAAAAAGTAATATTAGCCACTATAAAACACTGAGAAATTTGAGCCATGGTAAAATTTAGACAAAAGGGGCTTTTACAGTACTGGTAATGTCACATGTGAAAAAGAGCGTCTAACTTTGGGAGAATTCATTGAGCTGTACTTTTATATTGGTGCACTTTTTCTGTATGTATGTTGAACTTCAGTTATGTAAAACTGTAGTTTGGATCCTAGCTCTATTATTTATAATGTTAGGGCCTTGGCACTGTTTACTTAAATCCTCTGAGCTTCAGTGTATTAATTTCTTAGGACTGCCATAAGAAAGTACCACCTATAAGAGTGGCTTATAAGAAGAACAGAAATTTTTTATCTCACAGTTCTGGAGGCTAGGAGTCCTAAATCAGGGTATCAGCCATGTTGATTCCTCCTGGGACCTCTGAGATGAATCCATTCTATGCCTCTCTCCTAGCTTCTGGTGAAAGCTGGTAATCTTTGATGTTCTGTGGCTTGTAGATCACTCCAATCTCTGCCTTTATCTTCACACACCTGCCTTCCCTTTGTGTTTCTTTGTTTCTCTTCTTTTTTTTTTTTTATAAGGACACTAGTCATATTGGATTAGGGCCCATCCTATTCCAATATGGCCTCATGTTAACAATTATATCTGCAAAGAACCTATTTTCAGGTAAAGTCACATTCACAGCTACTGGAGGTTAGGATTTCAACATATCTTATAAGACACAATTCTGTTCATAACGGTTTACCCTCTGACCCCCCAAAATTCATGTCTGTCTCACATGCAAAAATCTTTACCCCATCCCAGCATACTCAAAAATCTTAACCCATTCCAGCATCAACTTTAATTCCAAATCTCATCTTCTAAATCAGGTATGAGTGAGACTTTGAGTATAATTTCCCCTGGTGAGACCAGGGGTGGAACGGCAGGGGTTTTCATGAGGGAACATCATGAGCCTTGAGCAAACAGCAGAACACCACACCCTGGAAAAGAACCTACTATCAGCAGTATTAATCAGGGCTTGCTTAGCTCACTTAACCGCAAGGCTGCTCTTCTCGAGCAACCAGGTGCCAAATATGTGTCGTGAAGAAGAAGATGACTGCTGTATGGCCCTCCACTAGAGACAGGAGTGAGCAAAAGTCCCTCACAGGGACTTGAACTACAATCTTAACAAAAGGACCTCAACTGGGCATGTGCAAAAGTGACATAGCAGGCACTATGCTGAATAAGAGCGACTCCATCTTGAAAGATATATGTGCATGCACCTCATTATAACAAACTGCATCTCTTCCTAGAAGACCACGACTATTCCCAGAAAACCATGAATAAAGATGACACGATTATCCTACCCTAAACTATAAGAGCTAAAACCTCCCTCACTCTGGTAAGTCAGTCTTTTGTAGAGGCTTAGTCCCCCACTGACTTCTTTTACTTGTCAAAAGTAAAATAAACTTGCCAAAGTTATGACCAACTCTGTCTCCCTTGTGTATTCTTACTCAGGGAAAGACAAGGACTCTTTGTGTCAATTAGGTATCAATAACCCTGGGGCAAAACTCCTCTCCATCTTTGGACCTCTGAAATCTAGAATACAAGTTATCTGCTTCCAAAATACAATAGTGGAACAGGCATAGGATAGACATTCCCACTCCAAAAGGGAAAAATCAGAAGTAAAAAGCAGGCCATAAGTCCCAAGAAAATCTGAAAACTTTCAGGGCAAATTCCATTGAATTTCAAGGCTTAAAAATAATCCTCTGTCCTCTGGAACCATTGGAGTGACAGCCCCATCCTATTGGCTTGTCGGGTCAGTGACACCAACCTCTTGGTCCATCCTGTCCCATCAGTCCCAGGTAGCAGCCCCTGGAATCAAAAGATGTCTCCATCCTATGGAACCAAGGAGGTAGTGTCCCCAACCCATGGCCCTGTGCCCTCTGAGCTTGTGCTGAACTGCCCTTAAGGGGCCATTCTTTTTTTTTTTTTTCCTTAAAGGATACCAGGTTCACAGCCAAGCAGCTCTATTGGATCATTTCCTTCCTATGTAATTCCTGAAGTACAACAGCCTTTCCTTCATTTCATCTTGTCTCTGTGCTCTTCAAACTAAACTTGCAGCGTTTCTGCTGAGATAGTGAGTTAGATTTATAAATTTCAGGGCTAATCTCTCTAGCAAACAGTTTTCCAGCCACACCTCTGGTGTTCTCTTCAGTGCACACTTTCTCAATTTTTTTCAATATGGATAAACTGAAAGTTTTCCAAACCTTCAAGCTCTGGTTTTTGTTTTGCGTAGGTCATTCCTTAATCTGTCTCTTTCTTCTCACATTTTATTATAAGCAGCATGGAGAAACTAGGCTGCACTTTCCACATTTTGCTTAGAAATCTCCTCAGCTAAATATTCATTTGCCATTTACAAGTTTTACATTCCACAAAATATTCAAACAAATTCAACCATGTTTTTGCCACTTTATAACAAGGATCAGCTTTCCTTCACTGTCCAATAACATATTCATCATTTCCTTTTTAAGACCTTACCAGCAGCACATTTAATGTCCATATTTTTAGCAACATTCTGTTCATGGTGATATAGATATTCTCAAGACAATAGAGGCTTTCTCCACAGCTCTCCTCTCTACTTTCTGATCCCTCACCAGTATTGCATTTAACATCTGTAATTTTACCAACAGTCTTTCCAAGGCAATCTAGGCTTTTACTATTAAGTACCTCAAGACTCTTCCAAGCTGTACCCATTTCCCAATTCTAAAGCCAATTCCACATTTTTATGTATTTGTTATATCAGCACCCCACTTTTCAGTACTAAAATCTGCATTAGTTTCCTAGGGTTGCAAAAAAAGTACAGCACGTTGAGTGGCTTATAAGAGCACAGCCACCCAACATGTGGTACTTCATAGTTCTAGAGGCTAGAAGTGTTAATATCAGTGTATTGGCCACATTAATTCCTTCTGAGGGCTCTGAGGGAGAATTGGTTCCATGTTGCTCTCTAAGCTTCTGGGCGTGACCAGTGATCCTTGGCATTTCTTGGTTTGTAAATCCTTCTCATGTTTGCCTCCATCTTCACATGGCTATGTTCCCTTTGTGTGTGTCCCTGTGTTTCTGCTCTATCGTAAGGACACCACTCATGACGGCAATGGGTCTACTCCAATATGACCTTGTCTTAATTGATAATGTCTTCAAAGATCCTATTTCCAAACAAATTCACAGTCACAGATACTGGGCCTAAGGACTTCAATATTTTTTTTTTTTTGACGGCCACAATTCAATCCATAGCACTTGTTTTTTTTTTTTTTTTACTAGCTTAAAAGGGGACAATAACACCCACCTCTTTGGGTAGAATGCTGTGTCCTGCTTGATTCAGTGTCTAGTGTCTAAAACCCAAAAAACAAACCTGTTGCCATCAAATTGATTCCAACTCATAGCAACCCCATAGGACAGAGTATAACTGCCCCATAAGGTTTCCAAGGAGTGGCTAGCGGATTCAAATTGCCAACCTTTTTGTTAGCAGCCTAGTTCTTAACCACTGCTCCACCAAGGCTCCATCTAGTGTCTAAACCCCAAAACTCACTGTTGTCTTGTCGACTCCAACTCATAGCAACCCTATAGGGTTTCTGAGGCTGTAAATCTCTATGGAAGCAGACTGCCACATCTTTCTCCAGTTGAGCATCTAGTGGTTTCAAACAGCTGACCTTTTGGTAAGCAGTCGATCTCTTTAACCACTGCACCACCAGGGCTCCTTATCTAGTAGGCAGAAAATGATACCTTTCTCTACTATTCATTGTTTTTAAACAGTCCTTTATAGTAATTAGCAAAAAGTCGGTGGAATGAAAATAAGTCTGTTTCAGCAGTCTTCCAATCATCAAGATGTTTATTCTACTTTTCTCTACAGCTTTTTAGACTGACACATAATTATTATCTTAATTCATTTGTCTATGGATAGCAGAGAATCTTGAATAGCTTATAATACAAAAATGTATAAATATAATCTAGTTCTCAAGTCCTGTCATAATCTAGTTTTTAATTAGTTTTATAAACTTATTGATGAATATCCTACATTTAGCTCCAATTCAGCCAAACTAATTGTTCCTAATCACTGCCTTCCTCCCCCACCCAATATCTCTTACATACTTTAATTTTATCGATCATTCACAAATTAAATCAATATTTTTAGTTACATGCCAGACACTGTTCTAAGAGATGGGAATATGGTGGTAACGAGACAAAGTCCTTACATTTGGAACTTATTTTAGAGGTTAAAAAAAAAAAAAAAAACTCATTGCCAGAGTTGATTCTGACTCATAGCGACCCTATAGGACAGAGTAGAACTGCCCCATAAAGTTTCCAAGGAGCGCCTGGTGGATTTGAACTGCCAACCTTTTGGTTAGCAGCCGTAGCTCTTAACCACTATGCCACTGGATTTTCCAAAAAAAAATAAATAAATCATTACTAATTTCACTGTTATAAAGAAATAAAAATGATATAAAAAAAAAGGCTATGGGATGGGGCAAAAGGCTGATTAGGAAAAGTTTCAAAGGAAATAAAATTAGTGCAGAGACTTAAATAATGAAAAACAAACAACAACAAAAATGAAGCTTGAAAATACCTAAGGCAAAGTGGTTCCAGATAGAGGCATGAGCCAGGGTCAAAATTCTGAAACAAGGCAAAAACTTTGGGACTGTGGTGTAACCAGCAAGGCAGAGAGTCACAAATGATGGGGTCTGAGGCAGGCAGGGGCTAGATCAGAGAGGACTGTGATCTTTGCAGAGTTTTATGTTGTTGTAGGGTTTTATCCAGGAGAGGAGGCAATCTGATTTAAGTTTTTAAAATGCTCTGTGGTAATAACCCTGCAGGAGAAGTGGAGAGTGGAACAAGAGTGCAGACAGGGAGTGTAGTTAGAAGACTGTTACGGTAACCCAGACAAAAGATGAAGGTAGCTTTTTCTAGAGTGGTAATGGGTAAGATAATGAAAACTGGTCAGATTCCAGATGTACTTTGTAGGGAGATTCAACAGGATTTGATGAGGATTGAACGTTGCAATTTGGATAAAAAAGAAATGATTGTCCCCTAGCTTTTGGTCTAAGCAAAAGGATGAAGGGTACTACAATTAAATGAGTTGGGGGAGGGATGAGATTGAAGGCATAAAATTTAGAGCATAGTTTGAGATGTTTATTGATTACCTTTTCTTTTCCCTTTTTGCCTAATCTTGCCTATTCTTCTACATTCAGGTCAGAAATACCCTCTTTCCCTATACAGCTTGAATGTAGTTATAATTTAAATTTGTATAGACATGTGAAAGCTGGACAATGAAGCAGGAAGACAGAAGAACTGATGCATTCAAATGGTGATCTTGGTGAAGAATATTGAATATACTGTGAATTGCCAGAAGAACAACCAAATCAGTCTTAGAAGAAATACAACCAGAATGCTCCTTAGAATTGAGAATGGCAAGACTTGACTCTGTTACTTTGGACATGTCATTAAGAAAGACCATTCTCTAGAAAAGGGCATCACATTTGGTAAAAAGTAGAAGGGCAGTGAAAATGAGGGGAAATCTCCATGAGCTGGGCTGACACAATGGCTGCAACAATGAGCTTAAACATAGCCAACAAATTGTGAGGATGGCTCAGGACTGTTCAGGGTTTCATTCTATTATACATAAGGTCACCATGAGTTGCAGCCAACTCAATGACAACTAACAACAAACAGCACTTAGAATTTGTATTGTTCAGTTGTTAGTCTCTGTGGTTAATTTTATACATCCACATATATTATAGTTATACTACAAAACTTTTGAAGCCAAGATTAAGTCTATTCACATATTTTAATATTTCATTGTGGTAAATTAAAAAATATACCAACGTAGACAAAATGTTAAATAACCTCCATATTACCGTCATCTCACTTCAACCATTAGCAATTTATTACCAATTTTGTTTTATCTATGTTGCCATTTATTTCTCCCCTGACCCCCTGGATTATTTTGAGGTAAATACCAGATATATAATTTCTTCTGTAAAAAATGTAATATATATTTTTAAAAGGTAATGGCTCTTTTAATAAAAGTAATCACAATACTATCAGAAGACCTTAACAAATTAGCAATAATTGTTTATATTAAATATGTTTTTTTATTGTGTCATGAATAATTTCTTCATATATTTATGTATTTGAATTATCATCCAAATAACATCCACACTATAGCATTTGTTGATATGTCTCTCGATATTACTGGGAAACTCCCTCTCAGATTTCCAAAAGCAGGGATGCTACAGCCAAGTGAAACAGTTACTGCCCTCTAAGAAAGACAGCTGTTTTATCATACATCCTCAAGAAATATTAAAATCAGAACAGCCTGGGTTCTTGAATTCTCACCATGCACAAATCATTACATACCTGGGGCAATTGGGAGAATCACTATTAACAAATTTCATTTGCAGGTACTTAGTCTCTACCAAAAAAACCACCTGTTTTAACATAGAACAATGAAAGCAAATTGTTCACTAGGTCCAATTATTATTTCTTTGATTGACAAAGGCAGGTTTATCTGTTTTATCCAGATAGTGTTCTTTCACAGATGTATAAGAGAGAAGCAGACGGAATGGTTGAAACGAAGGCAATCTAGGGTTGTCCTTCCCTAAAATTGTCCCACACATGATTATTCGTAATTCGACAACTTTACTAGGGGTGAAAAAGCAAAGATGTCGCTTCGAGGACTAAGGTGTGCCTGACCCAAGCCATGGTATTTTCAATCACCTCATATGCATGTGAAAATTGGACAACGAGTAAGGAAGACTGAAGAACTGATGCATTGAATTAAGGTGTTGGCAAAGAATATTAATACTACGAACTGCCAAAAGAATGAACAAATCTGTCTCGGAAGGACAGCCAGAATGCTCCTTAGAAGGGAGGATGGTGAGACTTCATCTCCTGTACTCTGGACATGTTATCAGGAGGGACAAGTCCCTAGAGAAGGACATCATTCTCAGTAAAGTAGATGGTCAGTGAAAAAGAAGAAGACGCTCAACGAGATGGATTGACAGAGTGGCTACTACAATAGGCTCGAACACAGCAACGATTATGCGGATGGCGCAGGACTGGGCAGCGTTTTGTTTTGTTGTACATGGGGTCACTATGAATTGGAATCAACTTGACAGCACCTAACAACAACAATAACTAAGTGTTATGGATTGAGTTGTGGCTCCCACCCCAAGATATGTGTTGGAATCCTAATGCCTATATCTGTGGATGTGATCTTATTTAGAAATAGGGTTTTCTTTGTTGTGTTACTTAGACCATATCATTGTAAGATGTGTCCTAAACCTAATCACTTCTGAGTTATAATGAGCAGCATAGACACAAAGACAAGGAGGCATAAATGGGGGAAGATAGATACCACATGAAGATCCCAAGGAACCGAGGAGTGCTGTGGTTGCAGAAGCTGAGACAAGTATCTTCCCTCGGAGTTGACAGAGCAGTCAGCTTCCCCTAGAGCCAGTGCCCTGAATTCGGACTTCTAGCCCCCTAAACCGTAAGAAGAGAAATCGCTGTTTTTTAAAGCCACCCACTAATGGTTCTTCTATCACAGCAACATGATGAAACTAAGAAACTAGGGGAGAAATCTGTTTTTTTTCATTTGTGTGTTTAGTTGGTTGGTTCTGCTTTTTTCTGCATGCTTCCCTTCCTCAGGTTACGTTTTCTCTTTACTTCCCTGAACACATGTGAGGACCCTTTAAAGTCATTTCTGGTCAGGGTTTACTTCAACCTTTCTCTGACTTACCTTCTCATCTTTGTTAGTGAAACAAATCGATTTCCACTGTCAGGAAAGGTGTTTCAAAAAGAAAACACAGAAGCCAGTTGGTAAGAAGAAACAGGGAAAACAAAATGTGTAAAGACATGTTGTCAGAAGACCATACTGAAAAGAAAATATGAAAAAAAAATTTTCAAGAGAAAATCATAGGAAAAGTACAAGAGGACAAAAAAAAGGGACTTTGCTTGCTTAATAAGCTCTGGTTTATAAAAAACCTTGTTCCACAGGAATGAAAAGTAATCTCTCTCCTGTTTTCCAAAGAGTTAGAACTAACATATTCTAAGTAACAGACATGTCAGAGAGCTGTTAATTAGTCCTACCCTCTACCAACTTTCCTCCTCCTCTTCCACCATTTTTAACGGAATTAACACCCACGTTGTCCATTCATCTACTCTGCAAAGCCTGACATTCCTCCCTCAGCTTGCTCACTCCACTTTCTCTGTCTCCCTGACTGGCAGTCCTTCTCCTGTGGTACACCTATTATTAATACCAACAGAAAGAACTACTCTTACAAAATGTCCAAGTATAATTAATTATACTTGACTTGTTTCCTTTAAAAAAAAAAATAGGGCAACTGACTTTGACTTTTCTTCCAACTACATTCTTGAATAAACAAAGCTTTTCTTGGTAGTCCTCAATATAATATAGTGCATAATGCATATTTTCTATGATTAGTGAACACTTTGCTTTAATTCCAAGTCAAATATATTTGGCCCCAACCTTGGGAAATTTAAGTATTTATTAAAAAATATCAAATAAATGGCATCAAAATCAAACCTAAGTTGGACAAAAATACAAAATTAACAGAAATCAGTCTCAAAGATCAAAATGTGATCACTGCTATTATTAATAATAATGAACTGACATTCCAGTTAATGTTTGTTTCACAGGTGTGCCACAAAACATCTTTTATATAACTATTTTTGCAATTTTGTTAGGTATTCATGCTGTTTAAGTTTCTCTATCTCTCTCTCCTTCCTCCCTCTCTGTCATTCCCCCTCTTTGTCCCTCCTTCCACCCCACCCTCAAAGTTCTATCAGGAAGTTCTCCTCATAATTTGCAGGGCCCAGTGCAAAATGAAAATGAAAAGCCCCTTGCTCAAAAATCAGAAAAAAAGTGTCATTAAAGGTATTAAAACATAAAGTTTTTTTCCTTTAAAAATATTTTATTACTTATGCACACCTATTGTTCATTGCAGGATTAGTCACAATAGCAAATGATGGAAACAAACTAAGTGACCATCAAAGGATGAATGGATAAACAAATTGTAGTACATACATACAATGGAATACTACACAAATATAAAGAATAAATGTATTAAGAGGCCATGAAACGTAATACGTCTGAATCTGGAGGACATTATGTTAAGTGAAATAAGTCAATCACAAAAAAGACAAATACTGTATAGTCTCACTATTATAAAACATCAAGAAAATGTATATACACAGAAAGTAAAGTTCTTTGATGGTTACCAGGAATGGGAGGGAGATGGAGGAGGAATCGCTTTCTAGACAGCACACTTTTATTACTTTTGGTGATGGGAAAGGCAATCCTAAATATGGGTGAAGTCAACACAACCTGATGAAGATAAATAAAGACACTAAGAAGTACACAAGAAACAGGTACAATTTTTATAATTGCTATAACATGCCATATTTTTATGCAAATAACGTGCACCTTCTACATCTGTTCATCAACCATGCCCTCCCCCTGTGAGATATTTTCGTAAGTGCTGCTATGTCAATTTTTTTTTTTTTTTACATTTGCTGTAAAAAACTAGCATAGCGTGCTTACAAAAGTACCTTGTAGGGGGAGGGCAAGGTTAGCAAACAAACCCAGAAGGTGGTAAAAATACAATATAATTTTGCAACAACAGTGAAAACAACCAAAACATATGTATGTGTTTACATAGGTAGATATGGGTGCATATATGTGTGTAGGAAGTCATGTGGGAGTAAATGCACATGCAAGTATAGGTGTACATAGAGGCACACACGTTTGTATGTGCTGCATATATATCCACATATATAACAAATCACACAGGAGGCACAGTTACAGAGGCTTCCTAGACATATCCAAACAACTCACAGGACTGGTTTACTGGGTCAAAGAATTGGAACCATAGTCTCAGGGGACAACTTAGTCAATTGGCATAACATAGTTCATGAAGATAATATTCTACATCTTAGTTGGGTGAGTAGCATCTGGGGTCTTAAAATCTTGCAAGTGGTTCTCTAAGATACAACTATTGGTCTCTACTCATACGGAGCAAAAGAGAATGAAGGAAATCAAAAGCTCAATGAAGAAACTTGTCCATGGGACTAATAGCCCCTACAAACCATGCCTCTTCTAACCTGAGATCAGACGAGCTACGTGGTTACAGTTACCACTACCAACCGTTCTAACCAGGGGCACAAAAGAAGGTCCCGGACAGAATGGGAGAAAAATGTAGAACACAACTCAAATTCCTAAAAAAGTCCAGACCTACTGAACCAATAGAGACCAGAGGAACCCCTGAGACTATCATCCTAAGATACCATTTGAACTTGGAATTGAAGCTCTTTCTGCAGGTTACCTTTTAGTCAAATAATAGATTGACTATAAAATGAACAGTATCACCCATGAGTAATGTTTTCCCTTAAACAATTAAACATATGAGACCAATGGTCCGTGGTTACCCAAAAGCAAAGATGAGATAGCAAGGAGGGGAAGAGATTGCAAGATCAATGGAAACAGAACAAACAGAATGGAAATAATGAGAATGCTAACCCATTTGAAAAACTTTACCCAGTGGCAAAGAGTGATTTATATAAAAAATGTTGAAGGGGAACCTAATTTGCTGTGTAAACTTTTACCTTAAACACAATAAATATTATTAGAAAATAATATTTTATTACTTATGTAACAAAGTAATAGTGAGACACGTGTTCCCATGCCTGGAGGTGACCATGAATGAGTGATTATAGCAATCAAGGCCTGAGAAAGGAAGAGTACCCAGAGGTTAAGGCCCCTAAGGGATTAAGGCCCATGTATTCACTGGACACAAACCTGGACCAAAAGAAATGCTGGCTGAGGATTGAATAAAGATTGAGATGATGAGATGATGAATATTGTTACAAATTATGGCCTAGGGACCAACTGCATCAGTAGGCACAACCACATCCCCAGTTTTGTTTTCTATCTTTTTTTAGAACATGTTATTTCTGAAATAACAACCAGCTATCATCTTGAAGAACCAGTGATCAAACATAGCGAAATTAAAGTGGAGTCTGACATAATTAATGGTCTGACTGAGACTAGAGGAATCCTGGCGGTCATGGTCCCCAAACCTTCTGTTGGCCCAGGACAGGAACCATTCCCAAAGACAACTCATCAGACACGAAAGGGACTGGACAGTGGGTAGGAGAGAGATGCTGATGAAGAGTGAGCTAATGATATCAGGTGGACACCTGAGACTGTGTTGGCATCTCCTGTCTGGAGGGGGGATGGGAAGATAGAGAGAGTTGGAAGCTTGCAAAATTGTCATGAAAGGAGAGACTGGAAGGGCTGACTCAATAGGGGGAGAGCAAGTGGCAGAACGGAGTAAGGTGTATATAAACTTATATGTGACAGTCTGACTTGATTTGTAAACGTTCACTTGAAGCTCAATAAAAGTTAATATAAATAAATAAATAAAGTGGAGTCTGAGTAAATATGAGGGGCTCAAGATATGGACCACAGCAAATCCTGTCACTGTCTTGCCCATTTCCCCTCAGTACTTACTATTCCCACACAGCTTCATGATGCAAGAGCCCAAGGCCTTGTGTATGTTCAGGAGCATACTCAGCCAGAATGGGGGCAGACTGGACGTGCTGGGAAGTTAATGCTCCCAGGAGCAGTTTTCAGCTACCTATGCATGGGAGTTAAAGGATAAATACCCAACTTCCTAGTTCCACTAGTGGGCAACTCTCAGGCATGAATCCCATAGGCTTGAACTTTAGTTGACAATAGCAGCAATCAGCTCACAAATACTTCCTTTCTTTGCTTTCTTCCCTTCTCTGACTTACTTCTGTACTCTCCTACTAGTGTTTTACTGAAATCCTTATCTCAAGTTCTGTTTCTGTGGAAAGCCAACCTAAGACACCCCTGCAGAAGCATGGGAGAATGGTTAACGACATAAAAATCAATGAAAGGATATGTACCAGAAAGATGTTTTTTTCCTTAAAGAAATAAGAAAATAATTTCTATAAATTTGATTATTAAACATAGAAAGGGAAATATCAAATTCTGTAAATAATCATACAAGAGCTTTTGTTCCAATATGTAGAGAGTTAAAAATGGGACTAGAATCAGAAGAAAGCCATGTAATCTTTACTGAAATGATCTAAGTGAAATGAAATACTAGATGTGTTTACAGTAGGAGAGCTCTTGCCTGGAAAAAAAGTGCATGTTTTAGTTAAATATCTGATTTGCATCTTATTCTTTTGTCAAATCAAGCAAATTAATGGTCTGGATAATTGCCGATGAGACAGAAATTATTGGCATTAATTATTGACACAATATATTTCTAAGACTTGTTATAAAGCATTTTTCTGTGTCACCTATAACCAACATGTTGGACATAAAATAATGGCATGAGTTGGGCACTGTTGAATGGTGTCTGGTTAGAAAACTCACTATTTATTCCCTTGTCATTTATGGGTTTCTTGAAAGAACTGTACACATAAGAGGCTGATGCTAGTCCATCTGGTAAAGCTGGATTGCAGCATTTGTAGCACTTGACTTAGATTCACCATCTAAGACAGGCTTTCTGCCCTCTAAACCCAAATGCGTATTTATCATCATTCTGATAGTTTGTCAGAAAGGATGGGCATGCTGAAACACACACATAAAGCGAAACAAAGGAATATTCAGTAAAGTGGAAAAGAAAATAGAAAAATACTGGAGACAAAATGATTATGGAAGGCAAAATGATTATTATTATTTGTCTCTAAATTTTTATTTAATTTCTTACAGCTCAAACCTCTCGTGGAAAGGAAAGAATTTGAAGATGAACGAGTCAATTACATTTTTTTTTTTAAGCAACAATTAATCCTCAGAACAACAAACAAAAGAGCTGTGACACATTATCTTTGGAAAGACCTTTTGCAAATTTTTCTTCTAAAAGAAAGAAAACTATAATTCTCTCACATACCAGATATGTTTCTTTCAAAAGACTATCCAAGGCAGCTAAATTTTATTCACAAATGCCCTAAGTTGCAGTTTCAATGCTGTAAGTAGATAAAATTCACAAAGTCTCCTTACTAACCTGTGTTGCACGTCTTCCCACTGAGAGCATCATTGCTTCCCTATCCTACATACAAAATCGTTGTGTTGACTAGATAGCTGGCACATTATTCCACAGTAATTAAAGAAAAATCTATATTATTTTAAAGATAGACCAGTGATCTTAATTTATCAACTGGACAATTTATTCTTATTTAATCAATTCTAATAATACGAAAATTTGGCTTTCCTCTAAAGGTATAAGAAAACAAAAAATATATAATGCAATATAATATAGTATAAAATAATATGATATAATATAATACAATACAATACAGTATAATATGTAATGGTAATAAATTTAAAAAAAGGCAACCTGCTCAGGTATTATCCAAAAAGAAAAAATTAAAATGAGATTTGGGACTCATATATACACTCCAAAGTGGGTGTGCAATACATATTGTTATAAGTATTCAGAGATGTACAAAATAAATAAAAGTATTCAAAGATATCATATAAGACAACTTGCTTGAAAAAAATGCACTTACAGACTGAAAGAGCAAAATATATCACAGAAACTACGATGTAAAAACATCTTAACATCATGACATATCCTGAAATCAAAGGTCACGGAATAGGCAGTCAGGGAAGAAAATCTAATCTACGAGAAGCTAATAAATAATAGGTATGTTTCACAAAAGGAGCCCTGGTGGCACAGTGGTTAAGTGCTTGGCTGCTAACCCAAAGGTTGGTGGTTCAAACCCACCAGCCACTCCACGGGAGAAAGATGTGGTAGTCTGCTTCCATAAAGATTACAACCTTGAAAACCCTATAGGGCATTTTTGTTCTGTCCAATAAGGTCACTGTGAGTCAGAACTGACTTGACAGCAATGGGTTATGTTTCACACACCCCTATAGAAATACTCCATGCTACAAGATTATTGAGTAAAGTCAGATGAAGGAAGGTATCAACAATTTTATAGCTATGCAGGTTGTTTTTGAAGTATTAAAATAAAAACCTGTGATTTTAATATGTATGAACTCAGATAAATACTTTTCCTGAGCATTTTTTGAAAACAAAACTTATGAATTCCACCTAAGGAACCAATGGATAAATCAGTTAAGATCATCCATAGACACACAGAGTATACTATACACTCATATACACTGTTAGTAATAGAACTAAATTTAAACAACTGTTGGGATAAAAATTACACAAGATAAAAATAACTCAAGAATGTGTTATAAGCCCCAAAGTGGTTATATATATATATAACCCTGTGTCTAAGGCTTAGAAAGGGATTCAATAAAAAAAAATTACTCTTAATATTAAATCATCACACCGAGATACCTGTACGTAAGTGCTCATAATAGCACTGTTCATGTACCCCAAACTGAATACTATCAAAATGCCCAGCAACAGTGGGATAAATAAATAGTGATATATTCACACAATGGTATATAGGATAGCAATGAGAATAGATAACCCACCAAAAAACCAAACCCACTGCCATCGAGTCGATTCCGACTCATAGCGACCCTATAGGACAGAGTAGAGCTGCCCCATAGAGTTTCCAAGGACCACCTGGCAGATTCAAACTGCCGACCTTTTGGTTAGAAGTAGTAGCAATTAATCACTACGCCGCCAGGGTTAGTTTACTACAAAAACCCAAAAAACAAACCCATTGTCATCGAGTCGATCCCAACTCATAGCAACCCTATACGAAGAGTAGAACTACCCCATAGGGTTTCCAAGGAATGGCTGGTGGATTCAGGCTACCAACTTTTTTGGTTAGCAGCTGAGCTCTTAACCACTGTGCCACCAGGGCTCCAGGTTACTACAAACAACAGTATAAATAAACTTCACAAATATAATACCAATAAATGAAGCCAGGTGCAAGATCGCTATATTATTTCATTTATATAAAGTTCAAAATTAGGCAAAATGAATTTATGTGTTAGAAATCAGGATAAAGGTTAGTGCTGAGAGTTGACGCAACGTGTATCTCCTGAGGTGTTGGTAATGTTCTATTTCTAGATCTGAGTGCTGGTTACATGGGTGTACTAACTTTATGACACTTTATTGACATGCACACATTTTTATGTGTATGTTACACTTAAAAGAAAAGTTCAAAGAAATCAAATTACTAAAAGCAGTCTAGAGCACCTGTTCAGTATTTAGCAGACACAGTCTTACAACAATCAAAAACAAGGTAAGGGCTGATAAAACTTAGGTATGTAAGCATAAGCTAGATAATATTCTTTTTTGTAACCTTATTTTCAAGTCTGGTAAAAATCTTGGGATAAAGAATAAACTATTTTTGGCCGTATATTCCCAATCACATTTTCACTTTGGAAACCAGAAGAACAAGAATTGATAAAAGCAGAAGTTACCACAGAGTCAATCCGGAAGACGTGAAGCTAAAGCCTGAGGATAGAGGACATGGGAGGAAGGAAGCATACCAGGAGAAATTTGAGTCCCTGAAAAAGTCAAACTTCCCTGGAAAGGAGTGATTCAGGGGACTCCTTACAGACTAAAATATCAAAGAGGCTGCTGGAGACTCTCGGATGGAACCTACAGCTAAAAGGATTGACTTCATGAGATGGTTGTAAGTTAAGAGTTGGAAGTTTTAATAACATGAAAGACCCAATCCAGCACTAAGACCTGTTTTTCTATATCCTGGAAACCTTTCCAATCTCCTTGTTTCTCTCTGCCCCCAAGGTCTCTATCCTGGCCCAGGGCAAATGCACCTGAATTATTGTATACTTCCGGGTTTTTTTTTTTTTTTCCAGTCTTTGGGCTTATGGTCTCTCAAATTCTTCTCCATGGTATAACCAAAGTGATCTTTCTCAAACCTGATGATTTTAAAATTTACCTAGGCCCTGTGCAACTGAAAAACAGATTTTTAAGAAACCTATCTCCTCCCTTCTTTCTGTTCTCGGATATGACTTACTTAAATGAAGCTTCTCTCCTTTCCCCAGGCCTCTGAACGCTGACCTACCTTCAGCATGAGCCAGTATATAACCCCTTCTTACAGGCCCCTACCAGGAACAAGCTGACCTCAGGGTGAAACAGTCTCTGATCTACTGTCCAATCAACCCCCCTCCATCGTTCATCCCACTTCGCCACATCCATTCAAATGTCCCCCTCTGGTTCCTTCTATCCTTATTCATTCCTCTCTATAAAAGTAAACCCTATTTCTGCCTACTTTTGGACACTTGGAAACCCTGGTGGCATAGTGGTTAAGTGCTATGGCTACTAACCAGTTCAAATCCACCAGGCACTGCTTGGAAATCCCCCAGCTGCTCCTTGGAAACCGTATGGGGCCATTCTACTCTGTCCTATAGGGTCGCTATGAGTCAGAATTGACTCAACGGCGATGGGTTATGGGTTGAGACACTTAAAGGAGCCCTAGTGGAGCAGTGGTTAAGCACTGGGCTGCTGAAAGGTCAACCATTTGAACCCACCAGTCACTCAATGGGAGAAAGAATTGGCAATCTGTTTCCATAAAGATTACAGCCTTAGAAACCCTATGGGACAGTTCTACGCTCTCCTATAGGGTCTCTATGGGTTTGAATCGATTCAACAGCATGGTGTTTAGTTTGGTTTTGAGACACTTGCACAGCTCATGGCTGAAGCACTCTTCCTATTGCAGTAGTCTTCCTTCCCTACCCGAATAGTCCACCTACCTTATTGCAATGATCTTCTTGAATAAAGCCTCTCCTTACCTAAGTCTGAATTTGTTTTTATTAGGTAAGCCAAAAACCTGATCACGTCACTACCACTGCTTCTTAAAACCTGATTGGCTTTCACTTCATTTTTAAAATAAACCCCAAATTCCCCTTTGTTATAACACCCTTCATAGGTTAATTTACCGCACACCTACACCTTTCTAGTCCCACCTTTTTTCACTCCTCAACCACCTCCCTCTGCTATGCCCCTTTCTTTAAATTCAAGCTACCCTGGACATCTTGGCAGTTCCTTAAATTAACATATTTTCACTGGAATTAGGCCTTTCCATTCTTCCCCTAGAGCCCTGGTGGCGCAGTGGTTAAGAGATTGGCTGTTAACCAAAAGGTCAGCAGTTCGAATCCGCCAGCCGCTCCTTGGAAACCCAATGGGGCAGTTCTACTCTGTCCTATATGGTTGCTATGAGTCGTAACTGACTCGACAGCAATGGATTTGGTTTGGTGTTGTCCCCTATTCACCTTGCCCTCAGCCTTTCTGGTCTTTTTTACTTATTTCTCAGGCATCGGCTTTAATGTTTCTTCACTCAGGAGACCTCCTTGAACCTCCCATTTAAAGACTTAATCTCCTTTTAAGTCTTTCTAAAAATATTTTCTACCCTTCCTTTGGGAACCCTGGTGGCTTGGTGCTAACCAAAAGGCTGGAAGTTCAAAGCTACCAGCCGCTCCTTGGAAACCCTATGGGGCAATTCTATTCTGTCCTATAGGGTCTTCCTTTTATACTGTTATGGTAACTGCTTCTTTAATGATCTTCTCTATCATCAGATTCTCAGCCCCGAGAAGAAAGAAAGCATAAGTTTCTCATTGTTGCATCAGTAGGATCTATCACAGTGCCTGGCACATGGAAGAGATTCAATAAATATATATGTGTCAGTACAATCGCATTAATAGAATGAAAGGGTGAGTTGATTGCTTAGACACAGGAGAAGCAGAGATCAAAATAGAATCTGATTGCAGGAAAGAGAAGTTTATGAGAATTATTTTGGTTGAACTTGAACTAACTCAGGTATTTAAAAAAAAAAAAGTTTATGATTATTCCTTTCATAAGAAAATTAAGGTAAAGGGCATGTGGATTAATTAGGACTCTCTCAATCTCATGTTTCAGGAAACACAACTCAACTTACTTTAGCTAAATTACGTAGGGGTAGTTTAGCTTTAGGTGATGCTTATCCGGAGTGTTCAAATAGTGATCCAAGATCTGTTCTCTCAGTGTCTCTGGTCTCTTACTGCTCTCATCCATGTAAAAGCTTCCATCTTAGGCCCTACTGGATGGTAAGATGGGAGCAACGGAACTCTCTACCCTCATAACTCCAAGGTCAGCTGCCAGAGCAGCCTTGATTTCTATCCCCCATTCGGTGGTTCCTATTAAAGTTCTGAACTCCACTGAGTTATCTGGACTAGACCATGTGTCCACGCTGAACCAATCGTTGTAAAGAGAGGAATGTGTCTCAGTGTTTGGTTTAAGCTTATTTTACACAAGTACCCTTGCTTGAGGGGGTGGAGCCTTACTTACTTAGACCTCAGAAGTGAAAATTGGAGAAGGCTAGATCTCCATCACAATATAGGTGCTGCTGCCAGAGGGACAACTCTATGGGGCAGTTCTACTCTTTCCTTTGGGGTCACTATGAATTGGAATCAACTCGATGGCAGCGAGGTTTGTATTTCTTTTTTTCTTTTTGGCCAGAGGGACAGGAAGTAGAGGCAAAGGAAAAAATGGACTCTATAGATGCTTGAAGAGCTGACCTACGTAAACCTAGAGTCTGCATACCCTCAGGGCGTGCTTTCTCCACCTGTGTACCCCTTCTGCATTTTTGCTTCTTCCATGAGAATGAAGCCATGGCTCAAAATCACTTCTCTTCCTTTCAGATCAGAAAAACATGAGTACTTGTTAAGATTTTTAAAAATTAAAAAATATATATATATTAAGCAATTCATTCCCTTTTTATAATAAATAAAAAACATTCAATTGCATTTCTCCACAGACACTTTAAGAAATACTAAGCTTGCTGCAGTATTTACAAGACAATCATAGGAAATAAATGCCCAAATCCAATTAGTGTGCTATTAAACATTCGTCACACAAGGCAAGAATAATAACTACAGCATATTATCCTAGAGGAAATACAAAAACCTAGAGGTAATCACAGTGTCCCAATGCATTGTAGAGAAAATCTGCCACATAAAATTTCTTAGTAATGCCCAATATACTACCCTGAAGAAGTAAGAAAAAGTAATAGAATCCTTCAAGCAATGCATGGTACTATTGATACTGTTTTTCAAAGTTGATCTATCTATTCCCCAAACCCTTTCTAATTCTGAGTTTATGGGAGCTTTTTCCCTACCCTTTCCTTACCTTTCCAAGTGCACGAAAGAATTCCCTGCAAATAGATTTTAATTGCACTTAACAACAAATTAACCCTTATTTCTAGATAGTCTACATTGTCTCAT
Source organism: Elephas maximus indicus (assembly GCF_024166365.1). Classification (NCBI taxonomy): domain Eukaryota; kingdom Metazoa; phylum Chordata; class Mammalia; order Proboscidea; family Elephantidae; genus Elephas; species Elephas maximus. The sequence goes on along the minus strand of NC_064841.1, from coordinate 11,584,236 downwards.
GAAGCCAGAAAACAATTCAAACCTAGCCCAACTGACTGGAAGCCCCATTTTTAAAAAGTGTTCCAAACATCAGGAAGGCCTCCAATAGGTGAGAGTAACTAAGGTAATTTAAATATGAGTGAACACAGTAACAAATTCCCAGGCTCTGTTACTCTCTTTGTTGAAACCCATTCTTTTGGAAAATCATTTTCTTTAGCCATTGGACAACAAAATGCGTTGTCAAGAAATTTTATAGCAATAATTATAAAAGATGTCCATTTGAACCCATTGAGGTCTCACTGATTTTATAACACCCAACAGACCTCCCGGCAGGAGAACACTATATTTATGTGAGCAATATATGCGAGAATTGAGATCGTAAAATTAAATGACCACATAGAACTGTCATTTATATGATGAGCTCCCCTACATATGTGAAGGCTGGTTTATTTTGCAGCACTGGGTTGCGTTAAATGGTCCACTCTCAGCGAACGTTTTTAATCACGCATTTCTTCACTCTTTCTGCAATATTACACTTGAAGGACTGGTAAGCAGTTTGCTGTGAAATGCTAAATGGTTCCTGGCACTTCTATTCTGACAGAAGAGCTCACTAAAAGAGAAGTACAGTACATATTGTATGCAATTGTTTTATGAGAGGCGTTATGGTTACTAGAATAACATTTCACCATTACCAACTGCTGAGAGAAAAGTCATTAAGATATTTGGCAAGCTGGGGCAATTTTTCAACAGAGCTATAGTACAAGACCTAGCAATAGCTTCCATAGAAGGAGGCTGGCTGTCTCACAAGGAAAAAAAAATAAAAAGAAAGAAAGAAACAGCAAGGCTCAGGTCCTCTGCGTTGTCTTATTTATAGAGGTTTATTTTCAAAGCCCAGTGAGGAAGTTGCAGTAAATGACAGGAGGATCAGGAGAACAATAGGGAATGCTTGTGTGAAATATATGAGTGTGTGCGTGTATGTGTTTGTGTGTGTGTGTGTAAAAATAAAAGATTAACCTCTTATCATCAATTTTATCATAACGTCAATGTGTTTAAACTCACCTTTTTTCTGGAGAACTGCATTTGCCCACAGATTAACACGTAATTTTTACAGTAATTTTTTTCTTTTAATATATAAATGAAAAGACATTCATGGATGGAGAAAGGTTGAGGGCGAGAATCGGTTTGAAAACACTTTACCCAAATGAAGGACAGTAAAATAAATAGCTTCCTGTCAGCATTTAACTTTTCCTGTCATGTTTACTGATGGTTAAAAAGTGCTAACAGTTTTACAACGGTTTTGTAAACACACACACACATACACACAAACACACACATATAAAATATCTACCAGACAGACAGCCATTTGGATTGTAAAACTGACAAAGTTTACCACCTGCTCTTGCCAACAACATTTTCTTATTCTATTTCTTTCTATCTCACTGTGTCAGGAAAGTACACCAAATTCGCCAAAAGCAAATATGCCCTGGGCTGTGTCTCTATAACAACAAAAACAAACCAAATCAGAATTATTGTTTAGTTGAATATATGAATGTGTGTGAATAAGGCAAGACTAAGCCATTTTAGGAGCCCTGCTGGCACAGTGGTTAAGAGCTCGGATGCTAACCAAAATGTCAGCAGTTCAAATCCAATAACTGCTCCTTGGAAATTCTATGGGGTAGTTCTACTCTGTCCTATAGGGTTGCTATGAGTCGAAATTGTCTCCACAGCAATGAGTTTTTTGGCTTAAGCCATCTTATCCTTGTCACTGCTGTAGTCCCCTTGGTGAATGGTATATTACCTTACTCAGAGCTCCCTGTCGGTAACTATTAGTTTACTGAATATTCAAAAGAAAGAACACTGAAGATCTTTTAATAAATAATAGTGTTAAATAGATACTTAAAACTACCCAGAAAACTGGATTCCATCCCTGTTAATTAAAGATTTTGGACTTTAATTGCATAAAAAATTGCATTAAGTGCATAAAAGGAAGATCTAGAGTTTCTCACAAAAGTATAAAGGCGGAGGGGAGGGGGACAAATATTCAGTCAATTCAGTTAAAAAATCAAACCAGTAAATTAATTGAATTTTTCATTCTTGGACGTTTTGATGCTTATGGAAACGTCCAAATTATATGTTTGAGAATATGTTTCTGGCTATTGTGTCACTTCATCTCACGGAGTGTTTCCCTCATTTTCCCCAACCCTCTACTTTACTAAACATGTTGTTTTCTAGTGATTGGTCTTTCCTGATGACATGTCCAAAGTAAGCAGCTGAAGCCTCATCAACATTGCTTCTAAGGAGCATTCTGGCTGTATTTCTGTTAAGACAGGTTTGTTCTCTGGCAGTTCACAGTATATTCAATATTCTTTGCCAACACCACAGCTGAAAAGCATCACTTCTTTGCCTTTATTTTTCACGGTCCAGCTTTTGCATGCATACGATGTGATTGAAAAGACAATGACTTTGGTTAGGTGCATGCCAGTCATCAAAGTGACATTTTTGCTTTTAAAACTCTTAAAGAGGTCTTTTGCAGCAGAGTTGCCCAATGCAATATGTCATTTCATTTCTTGCCTGTTGTTTCCATGGAGGTTGAATTGCTGATCAAAGTAGAATGAAATCATTGACATCAATATCTTTTTCATTTATCTTGATATTTTTTATCAGTCCAGTTATTAAGATTTTTGATTGCTTCACATTAAGATGTAATCCATACTGAAGACTGTAGCCTTGGACCTTCATCAGTAAGTGCTACAAGTTGCCTTCATTTTTGACAAGCAAGGTTGTGTCATCTACATTTCGAAGGTTGTTAATGAGACTTCTGCCAATCCTGATGCCACGTTCTTCTTCATACAGTCCAGTTTCTTGGATTATTTGCTCAGCATACAGATTGAATAAGTAACGTGAAATGATACAATCCTGCTGCACACCTCCTCTAACTTCAAACCATGCGGTATTCCCTTATCTGTTCGAATGACATATTATAATGACCTATTTTCTTTAACAAGGTTCTCTCTTTAGCTACTCTTAGATGTCCCACCATAGCTGTATTTATTCCCAGCCACAGCCAATGGAATCATCCAGTCCCTAAGTTTCTATGCTTAGAAATTGAGATTCTGGGGTGGAATGGAGGAGCTGAAAAGCATTCTCGTTTAGCTCTACTTCTCCGCATCTATCTGAGACTTAACCAGGGTCCAAACATATTTTTATATGTTTTGTTTTTTCATAGTTTTCAGGGTGGTGACCCTGGGGAAAGCTTAAATAAACTCAAAGCTTAATAAGTCTGTAATAATTCTAAAATATGTACACATAGTCCATTCTATTATGTTATGGAATCAAGAAGGAGTTAACTCCACTCTAAAGAGATGTATCTAAGCAACAGTTCACTTTTTTTTTTTTTAATCCTTCTAGTATTTTTCAGCATCATAAGTGGCACCTGGTAGGTTGTGTTTAAATAAATAGGTAAGTTAATGAATATATATATGAATGAATCAATTATTGGTTAGAATAAATGAAGAAATAGTTTGCAATTATTTCCTATATTAAGCACATGATTTGTTTATCTTGTAGTGGCAAATATTTCTAAGAATGTTATTATATATTTTTCATATACAGATATTGAAGGTATAATTCACACTTGATAAGGAAAAATATCAGCGGAGTGCAGAAAATTTGAGAGACATATTTAAGCCCAGAAGTCTCTGTCTTTGCCAAACTATTAAAGATTTTATTTTTTATGAAACGGCAGATACCTTTAGAAGGCTGAACAGCAGCTCTTGAAAAAAGATTTTAGCAAAATACATACTTCGATTTCCAGAGAGCTGTGAAAACCTGCCTGATAAACAGAATCACTTCATTTTTTCAAAGTTTTCCAGGCAGCGACCCGGGGGAATGCTTAATTAAACTCAATGAAGAAAAAAATTAAATCATAAAAGTTGAATAAGTCAAAATATAAAATATTCAATTATTATTGCCTGCAGGGTTTGTTTTGTAAATATTTTATCCACAGTCCACAGTCGGCTTCCTCTCCTCCCATCTTTTAAGGGCTGTCTGGGGAATAAACCCACTCCTCCCCACTCACTCACTTAGCTTTCTTTTAGTCTTCTTATAATTTATTCAATGATGTTTTTTGAAACAATAAGTACTTCAAGTTTTCCTTCTCACTGCTTTGCATGTTGTTGCTCTCATCCATGGAATTGCTACAATTAGAGATGTAAAAAGGACCCACTACAGTGTCAGTCCATCCGCTGGGGTTTTAGCCACAGTTGTTTCCTTCATGCAATTTGCCTCCGGTCCTGCTCCACATACACCACGATACTTGTCCCAGTATGAGATAACTCTCCCAATATGGAGGGGATTTCTTTCTTTCAATATGCTCACCCCTAGGTATCTGCAGAAGATTGGTTCCAGGACCCCTTTGTACACAAAATTTGAGGATGCTCAAGACCCTTATATAAAATGGCGAAGTATTTGCATATAACCTCCACACATCCTCCCATATACCCATATACTTTAAATCATCTCTAGATTATTTATAATAGGGTCACTGTGAGTCAGAATCAATTTGACTGCAACAGGTTTGGTTTTGTTTGGATTTTAGTGCAGTGTTAATAGTTGTTTCATTACAACCAAAGACTTGCTCTGCAAGGCACCCTTTCTCTTCTGTGAAGAAAGGTGTGCATCAGGGTTGTATCTTTTCACCATACTTAATCTGTATGCTGATTGACCTGTGACACACAGATGACACAACCTAGTTTGCTGAAAGTGGAGAGGACTGGAAGCACTTACTGATGAAGATCAAAGACTACAGTCTTCAGTATGGATTATACCTCAACATTAAAAAAAAAAACAAAAAACCTCACAATCAGACCAATAAGCAACATCACGATAAATGGAAAACAGTCAGACATTGTCAAGGATTTCATTTTACTTGGATCCATAATCAATGCCCATGGAAGCAGCTGTCAGGAAATCAAATGATGAATTACATGGGGCAAATCTACTGCAAAAGACCTCTTTAAAGTGTTAAAAAGCAAAGATGTCACTTTGAGGAGGACATATATATCTTTACTTATTTTAAACCATTTATTATTCTGTTACATGAATGTACTATATTTTATTTTCTCTAATTGACATACATTTTAATTATTCCTATTTTTTGCCATTATGAGTTGGTTGCAATGGCCATTCTTGTACATGTCTCCTTATTAATTTTTACAAGAGCTTCTCCATAGTATTGACATCTAATATAATGGTGGAATTTCGGTGTCATGAGATAAGCCAGATTTACTATGTATTACTTACTGATCTCCAAAGCATTTGGACTATTTAACGCTCCCACAATGGCCATCTGAGAATTTGTGTTTCTCCAACACTTGCTATCATCACATTTTCTTCCATCTTTACGAGTGGCAAGGGTAAAAAGTCTTTTTATGGATTAATTTGCATTTTCCTGATTAGTAGTGACGTTGAACATCTTTTTATTCATTTATTGGCCATTTTTACTTCTGTGAATTAGTACTCATAGCCTTTGTGTATTTTCTTTGGGCAGTTGGTATTTCGTTTGTCACTTATTTGTGTGGCAAGTATCTTCTATCTATCATTAGTCTTTCACTTGTTTCTAGCTCCTTTCCATGGAAAAAGTTTTTGTTATAATGTAGAAAATATATCAAATTTTCTTTAATAATTTGTGCTTTTTGTGTCTGGACAAAAAAAAAAAAAATCCTTTCCTACTTGAAGGTCATAAGAACATTATTCTTTAGTTTCCTCAAAAAGTTTTAAAGGATGGAATTTATCTTTTTTCCATATGGATAAACAATTGTCCCCACACCGTTCTCTAATGCCTGTTCTTTTCTCCATTTATTAGTAATGCCGAATATGTCATCCATCATTGATCTATACGAGTGGGTCGTTTTCTAACCACTTGATATGGAGTCAACCTCTACTTTACTCCATGTATGCTAGACCGATGTATGTTAGAGTAGAGCTGTGATTCCTCGAGTTTTCAGGGGCTCATCTCTCAGAAGTAGATCACCAGACCTTTTTTCTGAGGCACCTGTGGGTGGACCGAAACCTCCAACCTTTTGGTTAGCAGCCAAGTGCATTAATCATTTGTACTGCTCAGGGACTCTAGGTCAGTTTCTAGGCTCTTTATATGCCATCGGTCTATTTGTATACTCTTGCGCTAATATCTTTGTTACTCCTTTTAAAAATTCCTGATACCTAGTAGGTCAAGAATTATCCTAGTTCTTCAAACTTTTTAAGTTATTTTTGGCCATATACTCTTACAAAGGAACGTCTCAAGCTCCATGAAAAACCCTGTAAAGATTACACTTGGCATTGCTTTAGATTTGTTGATTAATTTGGGGTGAATCATATAACATTGGGTCTTACCAACTATGAACAGAATATACCTTGCCATTTATGGAGGTCTTCTTTTAAAAATCTCTATCGATTTTTCTCCATCAATCTAGCACTCCATATAATGTTTGTACTTTATTAGTTATTATATCACTAGTAATCTTATTGAATTTGTATGTTAATTAGTTCTAAAATCTTGTCTATAGATTTTTCTGGATTCTTCATGTAGGTAATCATATCTTCGGCAGAGGAAGGACATTTTTATCTCTTCCTTTGTAATTGCTATTATTTCTCTAATGTTTTCTTTTCTTTCTACCTGTAATTATTTTTGGACATTGTATTGACCATTACCCATATTGTTGAATGGAAGCCATGAAAGTAGACATCTTTTTTTGTCCCTGATTTACTGTATTTTTACACAAATAATGTGTGCCTTCTATACTTGTTTGCCAACCGCTCCCTCTCCCCTCAAGGTATTTTCATAAGCTCACTATGCTAAATTTTTTTACAGTAACATGTAAATATATATATATATATATATATATGTTTGGAGGTATGTATGTTTGGGTGGAGCCCTGGTGATGTAATGGTTAAGTGCTTGAGTGCTAAACAAAAGGATGACAGTTTGAACCCACCCAGCAGCTATGCAGAAGAAACGAACTGGGGCTCAGCTCCCCTAAAGATTACAGCATAGAAAACCTTATGGGGCAGCTCTATTCTGTCACACGGGGGTCACTGTGAGTCTAAACAGACTCGACGACACCCAACAACATTTTTGTGTACCTATACAGAGAGGGAGAGACATAGAGAGAGTACATTACACAGATTTTTTTTTCTAATTTTCTCTTTGTACTGTTATCAAATTCTGGTCTCGATTTGTTCATCCCTGACCTGTTTCTCTAAATGCTGCATCGCAGTTGCTCCCTTTGTTTGAATTTGAGTTATAATCTTGATTGATTAACCCAGTGAAAGGTAGTCAGCAGAAAGAGCCTAACCTCCTCATTCTAACAACAACAATGTACCTTAACAATAACAATCTGTCAACACAATTTCTAAATAATATCAAATAAAAAGAGCATGGAGCTCTTTCTCCTTGTAATTTGTGGAAATTGCTAGTTTATAAAATCAAGTGTTTGATACTAACTGAAAAAAGAACAAGGGAGGCATGAAAACTCACCTGATGTAACATGTCAAAATTTCATAGTAAATTAACAAATCAGGGAACACAGCTAGGCTGGTACCCAACAGAAAAAGGAAAGAACTAGAAAGCAGGACTATTAAAATTTATACTTAAAATAACCTGAAAAATCTTCATGGAGCATAGCATAACTATATAAAATGTAACAAATTATTTATAAATTAAAGGTACTACCTCATCTGTGAGTATGTATGAAGTGCCTATTATCTGCCAGACTCATGTATCAAAATTATATGTAAGAAGGTATACTGGTTTTGGTCATATAAGTCTGTTTTAAAAGATCGTATGTGTGTAGGAGGGGAGATGCAAAGTAAATGCAAATTTCCTCAATAATCAGCCAATCAGTAGATTATTTCTATGCAGTCATTTGTGTCTCGACCTTTGGCTTATGGATTGACCAAGGGCTAATTTCATTAGTGATTGATAAGGCATCACAATCTGATGAGTATTAAACTATATAAGGGCTTCTTATCTGTTCCTAATGCTATTCTGTGGGTGTTTTGTCTTTTTTAAATATCCCTCTGTGTAGTAAAAGTACAAGTCTTCTCTCAGGACTGTACCCTGAGCCATTATCTTATGAATATATGCACCAACAGAGGCTTAGCGACTTGTTTCAATTATCATGGAGAGACATTAGTCAATTTGCCTTCATCTTTACCATAGCAGAAGTGCTATTTCTCTGCCTCACCTGCTGGACCATACCAGCTGGTTGGATACCAAATCTCTAAAAGTACCAATTAAAATAAAAATAGCTAAATCTGTAATAAGTAACAAAGTGTGCCTTTGGAACAGTGTGAAAGCCTATAAGTGATCATTATCAACACCTGCAGTCTACTGTGCTTTGCCTATAATGACTCATTGACAAGAGGCTGGTGGCAGCACAAAAGGCTGAAAAGTGAAAACAGATAACTTCAACTTTCTTAGTGATGATGAAACTCAATTGCCCACCAGCTTGTTTTTTTTTTTTAAGCAAACTCATTTAAGATACATTGATATCAAACTGTATCAGCATATCTAGCCTGAAAATTTTCCATTTTCCAACAGTAATGCCCTGTGATTGTATTTGGGAGAAAGAAGTTTATTAAAAGAAAAAATCGATAACAAGGTCCTTGTCAAATCAATTTATTCATCTGTAAAATGAGGAAATATGTCTAGATCAGGACATCAGAGAGATTGCCACTCTCAACTCCCACAACCAAAGTGAACATCAATCACGATGTTCTTTCGTAGACCAGGTTATTGACAGTCTTCTCTATTAGGCTTTGATGTAGATTACCTCGTTTGTGGAATCTAGGCCTGAAAGCATAACTATCTACCCCATCATGACCACACACTCAGTGTATAATGGTGTAATGGGTACAGAATAATAACTGCAGTAAAGATTATCACTTAGAAAAGGAAACGATGGAAGAAACAGAGCACTTAGTGGTCCACGGCAATGCAAGATTTCTCTAGGGTCAAAGATAGTGAAGGTCCACCAACCCGGAGAATTTTCATGATGAAGGCTGGAGTCTACTCTCTTGAATATGAAACCTTGTCCACTATGCATTATAGCTCTTATCTTGCCCTCTACAAGTTTTCTTCCCTTTTTTTAACTATCTTGCTTAGACATATTTGAGATAGATACTGGCAAATATCTCCTCTTTGGTGCGATACAGACCTTACAGCCCATTTTCTGCTTCTGCAATGGTAGTCGAATGTAGTTTTGAGTCAAATAGTCAATAGGGAAAGTTTCTCTTTATATAAATATTCCAACTAGTAAGTGGAAAAAGCTGAATTCTGTTATACCCATTTTGGAATTGACTAGATGGCAACGGGTTTGGTTTTAATCTGTTAATGGGCTTAAGCAATGATTAATTCCTGTTAATTTTGCTGTTTAACAAATTATTCCTTAGTGAATTCAGATAACTATTTTGCTCATAATTTTGTAAGTCAGGAATTCAGGAAGGACTTGGCTGAGCATTTCTCACTTGAGGTCTCACCTAGATTTGCAAACAAAGGTCACCTGAGGATACAGTAATCTGAAGACTCAGTTAGGCTGGATGCTCAAAATAGCTCACTCATAAGGCTGAGAGTTGATACTGGCTGTCAGTTGAGAGCTCTGATGGAGCCTCAACTCGAGTACCTACAAGTAGATTCTCCAGGCTGGCAGTCTCAAAGTAGTCAGACTTCTTACTTGGTAGCTGGCTTCCCTTAAAGCAGGATCTCTCAACCTGGGTGCTATAGACAATTTGGACTGGATGGTTCTTTGTTGAAAGGAGCTTTCCTATGCATTGTGTGATGTTTAGCACCATCTCCATCCTCCACCCACTGTATATCCACTCATCCCCCATTGTTAACAACCAACAATGTCTCCAGAGATTACCTAATATCCCTGGAAGGGAAAGAGGTAAAAATGTCCCTGGTAATTTCTCATCATTGTCCTAGAATGAGCACCCAAAAAAGAGCCAGGTGGAATCTACATGGTCTTTTCTCATCTAGCCTCAAAAGTCTCACAACATTACTTCCATTGCATTCTATCAGTTTCAAGAAGATCGCTAAGGTCATCTGAGATTCAAAGGAAGACTATATGGACTTCACCTCTTGATGGAGGAAATGTCAAAGAATTTTGAACATGTTTTAAGATAGCCACAAATGGGTATAAATATAAAGAAAAAAGACTAATCTGAATCTGATAAACCTTCTCGTTCTATCCAAGCAGTTTATACAAAACACGTGGAATACACTATATGACACACCGGGTTTCAATGAGCAAAACCCAGATGATGGGGAGCTCTAAAAGTAAAAATATTCACTTTGTCCTACAAATAAGGAGCCCTGGTGGCTCAGTGGTTAAGCGCTTGGCTGCTAACCGAAAGGTTGACAGTTCAACCCACAAGCTGCTCTATGGGAGAAAGATGTGGTAGCCTGGCTCCGTAAATATTACAGCATTGGAAACCCTATGTGGCAGTTCTACTCTGTCCTAGAGGTCACTATGGGTTAGAAGGAATCTACTCGATGGCAACCAGTTTGGTTTTTCTTGGTCTAAAATAAAATATATGTACAAAAATGATTGAAAAGAAGCCTGTAGATTAAAAGGGACCTATCAACCATTGCAATATATATGCACCTTATTTTTTATTTGAGTTCTGACTTGAGCAACGTAAGAAAAATTAGGACAAGGGAATTTGAATACTGACTGGAAATGTGATAATGTTAAGAAATTATTTTTAAATATTTAGCTATGAAAATGATATTGTGTTGTGTTTTTCCAGAAAGTATCCAAATACTTTAGAAATATACCCTCAAGTAGTTAAAATTGAAATAATATGGCGTCTAGGGTTTCTTTCAAAATCATCTACGTCTGCAGCAAAGAGAGGCAGTCGTTTCTAATTCTTAGAAAACCTTGTAGGACTAGGAATCGTCACTCATCATATTCAGGCGATGGTCACAAGCTTATTCATTTCTAGAGCAATCATTTTTTCCAAATTTTTAAATATACATATCCAGTAAAATCTCAAAACATTACTTTTTAAAAAGAGATTTTTTAATTTTTATTCGAATTATAAAATATGTGCTTATACTAGAAAGTTCTGAGAATACAAGGATCTCTACAGATACAAAAGCAATAATCTAAACGACAGAGGACACCAATGTTAGATTCTCGTGTGTTTCCTTTTGGTCATATTTCTCTGCATAGGCATAATGCAAGTGTAATTAGGGTCGCATGTATTTACCACTTTCTCAGTCAGCATTATATTATTGCCCTGTATAATTTGAAATTCCTCAAAAACAAATATGAATGTCTACATAATCTTTTAATATACAGCTGTATCTTAGTTTATTTAGTCATGTTATCATCACCAGTCTTTTTTGATATTCAGTTCTCATTGTCATAAATAACTCCATGATGAACATCCATGTATGTTGTCTGTATCTCCAAGGTTTGTCATAGAAGTTATTCCCAGGTGAAAGTACTGGATCAAAAAATCTGACACTTTCTGAGGATTTTTTTTAACACATTGAAGATTTCTGGCTAAAATGTTTATTACAGTATTTTAGTCTTACCTGCATATAGGATAATGTCCTTCTCATGAGAGCCTCACCAACATTAATTTTTATTTAAAAAATTAACTACATATATTCATAACAGTACACTGGGTAAAAAATGTTATCCCATTGCTTTAGTTTCATGTATTTATTTAATTACCAAGAATGAGAATTCCAGGGCACTTAATTGCACTCATAAACCTGTACACAGACCAAAGGCAGTCGTTTGAACAGAGCAAGTAGATACTTCATGGTTTAAAGTCAGGGAAGGTGTACGGCAGAGTTGTATCCTTTCACCATACTTATTCAATCTGCATGCTGAGCAAATAATCCAAGAGGCTGGACTGTGTGAAGAAGAACACAGCATCAGGATTAGGGGAAGAGTCATTAACAACCTGTGATACACAGATGGCACAACCTTGCTTCCTAAAAGTGAGGAAGACTTGAAGCACTTACCATGAAAATCAAAGACCACAGGCTTCGGTAGGGATTACACTTCAATATAAAGAAAACAAAAATCCTCACAGCTGGACCAATAAGCAACATTATGATGAATGAAGAAAAGACTGAGGTTGTCAAGGATTTCGTTTTACTTGGCTCCACAATCAACTCCCAAGGAAGCAGCAGTCAGGAAATCAACATATTGCACTGAGCAAATCTGCTGCAAAAGACCTCTTTTAAGTGTTAAAAAGCAAAAATGTCACTTTGAGAACTAAGGTGAGCCTGATCCAAGCCATGATATCTTCAATCACCTCATATACATGCGGAAGTTAGCTGTGAATAAGGAAGACCAGAGAAGAACTGATGCCTTCGAATTACAGTGTTGGTAAAGAATACTGAATATACCATCGACTGCCAGAAGAAGGAACAAATCTGTCTCAGGAGAAGTAGAGCCAGAGTGCTCCTTAGAAGGGAGGATAGCAAGACTTTGTCTTACATACTTCAGACATGCCATCAGGAAGGAGCAGTCCCTGGAGAAGGACATCATGCTCAGTAAAGTAGAAGGTCAGCGAAAAAAAAAAGGAAGATCCTCAACAAGGTGGATTGACACAGTGGTTGCAACAAAGACTCAAACATAGCACAGATTGTGAGAATGGCACAGGACCCAGCAGGGTTTCATTCTGTTGTACACAGTGTCACTATGAATAGGAACTGACCGGAGGGCGCCTAACAACAACATTCGTTTAATTTTCTTTACTCTTCAATATAGGCTAAAATTTTTTAACAGTTTGTGAAACAGTAATTTTTTTTTTTTCTGTGAAAGGTCTTACCTTTTGTCCATTTTTTACACTTACATGTCAGTATATCTATTATCAATTTTGAAACCTGGTGGCCTAGTGGACCCACTACAGCTGCTAATCAAAAGGTTGGCAGTTCAAATCCACCAGGAGCTCCTTGGAAACTCTCTGGGGCAGTTCTACTCTGTCCTATAGAATCGCTATGAGTTGAAATCAACTCCATGGCAACCGGTTTTATCATCAGTTTATATCAAAATATTTATTCAGGAAATTAGCCATTTAGGCAAGCATAAGTGAATATTTTTTCTGTGTTTTGTTTGATTTGAAATTTTGACTAATGACCTTTAATATTTAAAAAAAATACAGTACCTTATTTTTATACAAATAATGCATGTGTAATACATTTTTTTTACCAACTGCATCCTCCCCTGTGAGGTATTTTATTAAGCGCACTACACTAATTTTTTTTTTTTTTAAGCAACAGGTAAAAAAAAAATAGCATAATGAGCTTACAAAAATTCCTCACGGGGGAGGGCACAGTTGGCAAAAAACATATAACACGCATGTTATTTGTGTAAAAATATGGTAAATATCTGTCTTTTCCAAGGTGCTTCTACCTTTGCACCTATGATTAGAATGTCTTCAACTTCCACGAACAGCTAAAATTTGGCTATACTATGTTCTAAAAGTCTGGAACTACTCAGATTTTTTTCTTTTAATCTAACTTTTTAAAGCTTATATGAAATATATTTGATAATATGTTATGAGGTGAGTTAACAATTTGGATTTTCCCAAAATAGTCAGTTTTCCCAACACCATTTTTGTATTTGTCAAATATTCTTCATTTTATATTGAATACTTATATTTGGCAGATTTTCTTTTAAAGGTATCTACATAGCTAATTAATTTACCTTTAAATACATATAGTAAATAAATATATGGGTGGGGACAATTATTTATTCTTTTCTCTGTTTTTTTCTTACCTTCCTTTACCTGCTTATTTTCCCAGAGAAACACATTAATATTGTAGGAAAAAAATTAAATGGTATTTTGATTGGAATCATAATAATTAAAAAAAAAATAAATTGGAAGAAATAGTCACCTTCAGAGCAACCAGTCTTTCAATGTAGGAAAATGATATGCATGTATGTTTACTCAGGTATTCTTGCATTGCCATCAATAAATTTTTACAGTTCTAGTTACATAGGTCCTAAACAAACAAGGTAATTCCAAGGCCATTTTCAAATATTTTAAAAATATTATTATAAATGGAAACTTTTTTTCATTGTGTATACCCATTGTCTATGAGTAGTATAAGTTTAAAAATACTTTTTAAAGCTCACCTCATTTTAGATGCTTTCAATTGTTTCACTTGGATTTTCTAAGTACAAATCATAAGTAATTTTTTTTCACTTCTCATTGATTATACCTCATATTTCTGTTCCATTCTTTTTGTACTGGGAAAATTTCCAACAAAGTGTTAGACAACAATGGTGTTAGCCAGAAAAAACTTAAAAAAAAAAAAAAAAAAACTACAAAATAGTTCTCTAAAATTTCTTTAATAATAACAAATATTATAAATTGAATGCTTCCAAACTCAAGATGTCACTTCGGTTTTCTTCAGTCCTCCAGCAATCTGAGTCTCTGATCCAGAATAGCACCAAGAATTCTGGCATAATGTGGGTCATCTCTGTCCACAGGATCAGATCTAACTTAATCTTAATAATTGGGTCCATTCCAGCAGAATTTCAGCATGATCCCACAGGTTTTAAGTTTGGAAAATCTTTGGAGTTCATCGTAATGATTGCCATAAATGATGTGGAGATGAAGAACTGAAATGAATTCAGAGACTGAGCCCAAGGCTTCAAGATATAACTATAACATCCCATAACACAACCCCAACCAAGATTTTAAATGATGGGCATTTGAAAACAGTTTCTTATCCTGAGGTCAGTTGGCAAAGAAAAACAGTTATACACTGAATAAATGATGAACTCCATAGAGGCGATAGCTCTGGAACACAAATTACCTATTCTGGGCAGCGAGGTCTGTAGCCAGCCAGGGGCACATGTACAGTAGAGGCAGATGGCACTTTGCACCTCATTAAAGGCAAAAGAACAGCCACCATACAGGCCCTCATACTTCCTTTTGTCAGTCAAAGAAATACTTCCACAACAATGAAAAGAATCAGTTAGTATCTACCAGCCATTTTTGACTGCCAGGTATTTGAATATTGAATGAAGTATCATTTTTTTTTTTTAATTTTATTTGTCTGATGGAAAAAAGAAGCTAAAAGCAGATATTATAAAAGCTGTTATACTCATTCTGGCTCTATTAGCATTAGAAAAACCGAACCAGAAAAGCAATTACAGACTATCTCTTTTGGCAAAACGGGGTCTGGTTCTGGTACCAATGAGTAAGTTTGCGATCTTTCTATTTTTCGTTTTCTTTTATATCATGTCCTACTAAGACTATAAAGAAAAAAAAATCCTGGGCTGATTATGAAAATGTTTATAATACTCGAACTCCCAGTCATTGGAGGTGTCTAAATAGGTTCTGGATGATGACTGACTGGCAATTTAGTTTAGAGGGGATTCAAAGATCAGAAGGCTGATTGAATATTATGACCTATAGTGTCATACATGATACCTATTATCTGTTATTCTATAAAGTCATAAAGTAAGTTTTCTTGAAATGCTACCTTGTTCCTGTTACCTATTATAGAATAACAAACACTCCAAAACATAGTGATTTAAAACAACCATTTTATTATGTCAGTGGACTTTGTGGATCAGGAACTCACTTTTCTATCCCAGGAAATTTGGAAGACAGCTACCTGGCCAACCTCTTGGAAGGAGATCCATATTTACACCCATTCCAAAGAAAGGTGATCCAACAGAATGTGGAAATTATCAAATGATATCACACAAGTAAAATTTTGCTGAAGATAATACAAAAATGGTTGCAGTAGTACATTGACAGGGAACTGCCAGAAATTCAAGCTGGACTTGGAAGAGGTCATGGATGATCGTGGTGAAAGCAGAGAATACCAGAAAGATGTTTACTTATCTTTTATTGACTGTGCAAAGGCATTCAACTGTGTGGATCATAACAAATTACGGATAACATTGAGAAGAATGTGAATTCCAGAACACTTAATTGTGTTCATGAGGAACCTGTACATAGATCAAAAGGCAGTTGTTCAAACAGAACAAGGGGATATTGCATGGTTTAAAGTCAGGAAAGGTGTGCAACAGGGTTGTACCCTTTCACCATACCTATTCAATCTGTATGTTGAAAAAATAATCTGAGAATCTGCACTATATGAAGAAGAACAGGGCATCAGGATTGGAGGAAGACTCATTAACAACCTGTAGTATGCAGATGACACAACCTTGCTTGCTGAAAGTAAAGAGAACTTGAAACACTTATCGATGAAGACAAAAGACCACAGGCTTCAGGAGGGATTACAAATCAACTAAACAAAACAAAAAACCCTCACAGCTGGACAAATAAGCAACATCGTGTTAAACAGAGAAAAGATTGAAGTTGTCAAGGATTTCATTTTACTTGGATTCACAATCAACTTCCATGGAAACAACAGTCAAGAAATCAAAAGGCCCATTGCATCGATCAAATCTGCTGCAAGAGATTTCTTTAAAGTGTTAAAAACAAGGACTGACCCAAGCCATGGTATTTGCAGTGCCTCATATACATGCAAAAGCTGGACAATGAATAAGAAATACTGAAAATGAATTGATGCATTTGAATTATGGTGTTGGTGAAGAATACTGAAAACACCATGGACTGTCAGAAGAGTGAAATAATCCGTCTTAGAAGATGTATAGCCAGAATGCCCCTTCCAATCGAGGATAATGGGGCTTCCTCTTATGTACATCGGACATTTGATAACGATGGACCAGTCCCTGGAGAAGGAAATCATGCTTGGTAGAGGTTCCGTGAAAAAAAGGAAGACCCTCAACAAGATGAATTGACCCAGTGGATGTAACAAGGGACTCAAGGATAGCAAAGATTGTGAGAATGGCGCAGGATGAGGCAGCGTTTCATTCTGTTGTACAGGGTTCGCTATGAGTCGGAGCTGACTCGAGGTTCCTAACAACAACACAACATCTACATAAAAGCACTAGGCCCAGATCGTTTCACACTGGAATCTTACAAAACCTTTAGAGAGAAGATAACTCTAGTGCACCTTGAATTGCTTCAGAGCGCAGACCATGTTAAACCTCTTAATTTTTATGAACCAAGCGGAACATTGGTATCTAAATCTGAAATGATTTCACACACAAAAAAAATCTACATACCAGTCTCATGGAATAATACTACAAAATAATCTTGTGGGAATGGATTGTTATGTCTGACTGATCGAGGTCAATAAAAATTTTGAAACATGTTCATTTTATCTTTTAAAATTATTCTAGAATAGCCTGCAGGTCTTCCACAGAGAAGCCCAATTACAGATAACTTGCACTACCAGATATAAACCACATGGGCTGCTAAGGCAATGGAACGTATTTCCTTGGCTTTCAGAGTGTTTCCCAAGCAGCAGTAGAAGTTTAGCTTATTAATTCTGTTTCTCTCATTTTTTCGTCTGTACTGAATTTCTGTTTTTGATTTTGTTTCTGATTTGCACTTTACTGCTAAGTTATTCTCAATAAAGGCAGCAAAGATTGAGAATTTGGTTCTATGGTCTAGCATGACAGTAAATATTTTAGGTTTGGAAATATTTTAAGGCCTCTTGCAACTACTCAGCTCTCCCATTTTAGTGAAAAAGCTGTCATAGACAGTAAGTAATGAATATGCATGACTGGGTTCAATAAAGCTATGTAGGCACTACAATGTGAATTTTATAAATTTTTACGAGTCACAAAACATTAGTATTATTATTTTTACTATTTAAAACGTAAAATATATTCTTTGTGGGTAAATCAAAAACAAGCAGTGTCCCAGATTTGGCCCCTAGATTGTAGTTTGCCAACCCCTGGTCTAATCATTTAGTGATTATGGTTGATGAATGGCAGATATCTATTCTCTGTTAGATGACAGATGATAAGAATAGAGTTTGCTAGTCTTTTTGATTGTCTATTTTGAGCTCAGATTGATTAAAATTTCTGTAACCACTGGGAAGGAGAAAAGTTCTTTGATATGTGGAAAATATGTTTCTGTGTTTGTGTTTTCATCTGACCTGTGACAGAAGTTTTAACACTGAAGATATATGCTGTGTGTGTCTGTCTTTATGCCTCCTTGTCTGTACTTAAGCAATGCTTTTGCCTCCCATTGCTTTCCTACGTCTTGCTGCTATGAAAAAATTTTAATACTTTGTCTCTGATATTCAAAGAGCTCTACTGAGATTGCTTGGTAGAGATAAGCAAGTACTTGCATAAATAAAATATTTCTACAATTCCTAGAAAATAAGGGAATTAAACTTCTGTTATCTTAATGAGCTAGACTTACAAAAAAGCACTTCTTATGGAAATTGCTAGGACAGAAATATTTCAAGAATTCAGGTTCACATATTTAAGGTAAATCTTTGGCAAATGAAACGCATTTAAAATGTTTTATTTAAAAATAAGCAATATGCCTTTTCTGTAATTTATCAGTGTTAAGGATTATGGAAACATACATTTTGTTTTACTTGGCTCTTGTTTTTGTTTTTTAAATCACATAGAGAATGTTAATCTGAAAATCTCAAACTCATACAGATTTACAGATCAAGTAAGCTGATGTCACTTCTACATAATACTGATACTACGGACTGTGTAAATCTGTTTAACTAAATTGAGTGGTTATGTGACAGATTTTTTTATATACAGTAATTTATAGTGTGTCAATTTCAATATAATCTCTAAAGCCTTGGATTAATGTTAAATTGAGCTAACTAATAAGTAATCCTTGGATATGTATTTTATAAGTGAGATAGACTACTGAAACATTGGTTTTAAGTCTAATTTTATTTTTATATATTTTTGCTTCTTATTTTTATATACTATAGAGAGTGGATGAAGGTCCCTAGGGGGCACAAACAGTTTAAGTTCGACCACTAGTTGAAAGGTTGGTGGTTGGAGTCCACCAATGGTTCTGTCAGGTGCTGTAGACTCAGTTCTGACTCATGGAGACCCTGTGTACTACGGAATGAAACACTGCCTGGCCCTGCACCATGCTCACAGTTGTTATGTTTGAGCCCATTCTTGCAGCCACTGTGTCAATCCATCTCATTGAGGATCTTCTTCTTCTCTGACCCTGTACTTTACCAAGCATGATGTCCTTCTCCAGGGACTGATGCCTCCTGAAAACATGTCCCAAGTTTATAAGACATAGTCTCACCACCCTTGCTTCTCAGGAGCATTCTGGTTGCAATTCTTCCAAGACAGTTTTGTTTGTTCTTTTGGCAGTCCATGCTATATTCAATATTCTTCACCAATACCAAAATTCAGAGGCTTCAATTCTTCTTCAGGCTTCCTTATTCATTGTCCAGCTTTCACATGCATATGATGCATTTGAAAATACCATGGCTTGAGTCAGGCGTACCTTAGTCTTCAAGGTGACATCTTTGTTTTCAAGACTTTAACGAGGTCTTTCACAGCAGGTTTGCCCCATACAATGTGTCTTTTGATTTCTTGACTGCTGCTTCCATGAGTGTTGATTGTGGATCCAAGTAAAATGATATCCTTGACAAATACAATCTTTTCTCTGTTCTCCATGATGTTGCTTGCTGGTCCAGTTGTGAGCATTTTTGTTTTCTTTATGTTGAGGTGTAATCCATACTGAAGCCTGTGGTCTTTGATCTTCATCATTAAGTGCTTAAGTCCTTTTCACTTTCAGCAAGCAAGGTTGTGTCATCTGCATAACGCAGGTTGTTAATGAGTCTTCCTCCAATTTTGACGCCCCTTTCTTCTTCGTACAGTCCAGATTCTCAGATTATTTGCTCAACGTACAGATTGAATAGGTACGGTGAAAGGGTACAACGCTGAAACACACCTTTCCTAACTTTAAACCATGCAGTATCCCCTTGTTCTGTTTGAACAACTGCCTCTTGATTTATGTACAGGTTCCTCGTGAGCACAATTAAGTGCTCTGGAATTCTCATTCTTTGTTACGATCCACAGAGTTGAATGCCTTTGCATAGGTAAACATCTTTCCAGTATTCTCTTCTTTCAGCCAGGATTCATCTGACATCAGCAATGACATCCCTGGTTCCCGGTTCTCTTCTGAATCTGGCCTGAATTTCTGGCAATTCCCTGTCGATATTGTGCTGCAGCAAAATTTTACTTGTGTGTGATATTAATGATATTGTTTGATAATTTCCACATTCTGTTGGGTCGCCTTTCTTGGGAATAGGCACAAATATGGCTCTCTTCCAGTCAGTTGGTAAGCTAGCTGTCTTCCAAATTTCTTGGCATAAACAAGTGAGCACTTCCAGCACTGTATCTCTTTGTTGAAACATCTTAATTGATATTCCATCAATTTCTGGAGGCTTGTTTTTTGCCAGTGCCTTCAGTGCAGTTGGACTTCTTCCTTCAGTACCATTGGTTCCTGATCATATGCTACCTCTTGAAATGGTTGAATGTCTACCAGTTCTTTTTGTTATAATGACTCTGTGTATTCCTTCCAACTTCTTTTGGTGCTTCCTGCGTTGTTTAATATTTTCCCCCATGGAATCCTTCACTATTGCAACTCGAGGCTTGAATTTTTTCTTCAGTTCTTTCATCTTGAGAAATGCCCAGCATGTTCTTCCCTTTTGGCTTTCTATCTCCAGCTCTTTGCACATGTCATTATAATACTTTGTCTTCTTGAGCTGCCCTTGGAAATCTTTTGTTCAGCTCATTTACTTCATCATTTCTTCCTTTTGCTTTAGCTACTCAATGTTCAAGAGCAAGTTTCAGAGTCTCCTCTGACATCCATTTTGGTCTTTTCCTTCTTTCTTGTCTTTTCAATGACCTCCTGCTTTCTTGATGTCATTCCACAACTCATCTGGTCTTGGGTCATCAGTGGTCTGGTGGCGTAGTGGTTAAGAGCTACAGCTGCTAACCAAAAGGTCAGAAGTTTGAATCCACCAGGTGCTACTTGGAAACCCTATGGGGTAATTCTACTCTGTCCTATAGGGTCACTAGGAGTCAGAATCAACAGGATGGCTACAGGTTCCCCCCCCCACCACCAGTGGTACAGTGGGGAAAAAAGCCTAATGATCTGCTTCCATTAAGAATACAGCCAAGAAAATCCTCTGGAACAGTTCTACGTTGCAACGCATGGGGTTGCCGTGAGCTATAATCGACTGGAAGGCAACTCACAAAAACAAGAATGTATGTATTTTTGATGAAACGTGTTACAATTGCAGCAACTTTCACTTTGAAATGAGCTTGCTTCCTTGGCCTTCTGACTAATGCCTTTAGTTAGAACAGGGGTCAGCAAATTATGTCCCATGGGCTGCATCTGACCAGTCGTTTGTTTTGGTAACTACAGTTTTACTGTAACACAGCCACATCCATTCATTGACCTATAGTCTGTGGTTACTTTCGAGCTACAACCGCAGAGTGAGTAGTTTCGAAAGAGATCATATGGCTGCCAAAGCCTAAAATTCTTACCATCAGGCAGTCTGGAGAGACAGACTGCAAACTGCTGATCTAAAATATGAAAGGCTCTTCTTTCTCTTCTATGTAGTCTGCAGAGATGGCAGAGATTCTGTCTTCCTAGAATACTTTTCTGTACTTTGTATTGACTTTTTCGTGGCCATGACTATCAACAAAAAAGGAACAAAATCTCAGTCTTTGTGAAAGAGCTAAAGTTCCTTACAATAATGTCCCCTCCTTCTATGTTTATTTTTAAATGTCGTAGTGTCACTTTGATTAAATAGGTAAGTGTTGTTTCTCAGAGACTCAAGGTCTTTTCTATCTTAATCAAATGCCGGGTGCCCTAGGATTTACTTTTCCAAGATCTGATCGTCAGCTTAGACCATATATTTTAATGAGTTCCACGATGTAAGAGCTGTATGGGAAGAGTTACCAGACCAGAACAGACACTCCACCTTTCCTGGGGTAAGTTTGCACTGTTTATAAGAAAGCCCAGAAGATTTCTCAATGTTCTCCCAGAACGTGACATTTTTGCTCTCAGGGGAAACACTGATCAAACCCTTTATAAGACAGATATTTAGTACACCCAATTAGAGAATATTACTCTTCTCTGCTCTGATACTCTTGTTGCAGGTATAAATGACCCACAGCCATTAAGTCTTTGTCATCTACAGATAGGTTTTTATTTACTCTGCTGCTTGCTTGAAGGCTTTGATGTAAGATAGAGAACCGAGTTTTTGTCTTCAAAAAGGGCAGTCTGAGATTCTTGCGGAAAGGAATGTACCAGATACTCTAAACTATTGATACTGCAAAGAATAGACTCTGGGGTACAAGCTTCTGAGCTGACATTCCTTAGATAAATTTCAGACCATATGATTTGACTGAATCAATATTTTCAGGATTATTTTTAGTTCAGAAGTAGAAGGCTTCATGAAATTAGATTCCTGACCCTATATCCAGCAGAACAAGATTTAATTAAGTAGGACTCATTGAACTGGTAAAGAAAATTTTCTCATTATTGTTTATTTGGGATATTGTTAATGCTGTTTTAGTGCTCTATTTTTTTTAATGACAATATAAGGAAATCCTTTCTTTTTCTTCTTTAACTATCTCTAATCCTTAATTTAATAGACTGGTTTTATAAGCTGAAAAGAAAGATTTTAAGGTGATATCTTGTTCTCACTGGACGCCCCCAAATTCAGAAACTCTTACTGAGTCTCCTTTCTTTTCATGGCAATATAGTCATTTGCATAGATTCAAGTAGAATTTGACCTCTTTTTTATCCAGATATAATTGAGCAAATCAATTATGCAGACAAGACTTTACTCTTAGTGCCATATCTGAGACTAAATGAGTAATTTTTTTTTTTTAAATAAGGATCAGCATGAAGCTGGTGCCTATGAGGCAGAGGTTAAAGATATCCCAAATGTCTAACTTTCCCAAGCTGCCGTACCACTCCATCATCTCTAATATCAACTACTCCCTCTCCTCTCAGCACTCTCCCTCCTGTCTCTGGGCTCCCTAATTCACTGCAATGTCTCGCAGAACTCACGAACCGTATAAAGGAAATGGCTCACGCAGTTGCGGAGGCCAGCAAGTTACAAATTTGTGGATCAGGCATAGACTTCTCCCTGGCCCTCAGTCTCTACCCAAAGGCACTCAACTTTCTCGCTCTGCTGGCCAGAGAGTCCACTGCACTGTCTCCTGCAGGTCTTTGCTGCAGGTCTCTCCTTCTTTGGTTGTGGTGAGTTCTCCTCTCAGCTCTGGAATTGACTCTCTTTAAAGGCAAAACTGACCAATCCCCTCATTGGGCCATCATTATCTTATTTGCATAGCCCTACCCAATCGCCTGGGTGGGACTTACATGACCATGGCTAGAAAGGTCACACACAAAAGTAATTAATCATGTCACAGACACTGATTCTCAATCAGTTGTGACAAGCCACTATTAAAGAACAAGGTTAATTTACACATGGAGCCACTATCTAAAATGACCTCCCAGGAATGATGGTCTAGTAGCTGACTAACAGGACCCTAGCTTTACAGGCAGTAGGGAAGGTCGGCTTCTGCCAGATTAGCCTTGGGAAATTTTGTAAACTTCAAGAAGAGACAAACTCCCCCCCAAGTTTGTAGGTGCTACAGATGAAATCCAACGTAGAAGATTTTCTGGAGCATAGTGTACTAGCTTGTGATAACAAAAATAGAAGCTTTCAAAAGTACAAAATGAGATTCCTAATGAAAATGTCCAAACATACGTTAATTCTGTGGCCTTAGTAGTTGCTCAATATTGCATGGCTCTTTGGCAAAGCAACTCAAGGAAGCTTATATAGTTAATTAGTATTCTTCCTGAATCTCTGCAAATAATCATATGAAACTTAAATGGGACCAGCCTTTTTGTGAATAATAGTAATAATCTTGAAAGAGAGATTATTTATAATCATGGGGTTTAGAGGGGCATTTCTTTGTGCACATTTTATTTTCTTTAGCCAGTTTATTTCTCTGTAGAGATTTAACTAGTTTAGGGATGATGGAATTGCAAGTATTTCCTGTCCATAGTACTGCAAATGGTTCCTGTTCATGGCAATGCAATGAAGCTTGTCAAATGGAGATTAGGTTAGATTAACAGATTAAAACCTGTAAAAAAAAAAAAAAACATTCCAACTCATAGTGACCCTACAGGACAGTATAGATCTGCCCCATAGGGTTTCCAAGGAGCAGCTTCTGGTAGGTTCAAACTGCTGACATTTTGGTTAGTAGCTGAGTTCCTAACCACGGAGCCACCAGGGCTCCTAACAGATATGAGAATCTATTAATTCAATGCAACAGGATAATGGATTAAACAAAGTATATGATCTTCTCAATACATGCTCAAAAAACATTAATAAAATTCAACAATCATTTCTTATAAAAAGTCTTTGCAAACTAGAAATAAGAAAAGAATTTCTTAATCCAAAAGAGTACCTACGAACCCTGTGGTAAATATCATACTTAGTGGTGAAATGTTAAAAATTAAAATCAGAAACAAGTAAAGGATGCATGCTCTCTCCATTTTTATTCAGCATTGTACTTAGTGTAAGTATAATAAAATAATAAGAGGAAATCAGATTAGAATCATCGGAAAGAAAGAATCAAAAGTCATTATTCAAAGATGTTATGACTGTCTGCATAGAACATCAGAAGACTCTACAGACAAACTATTAGATTTAATGAGAGAGTTTAGGAAAGTTGCTGGCTATACAACGGTCACATTTTATGCAGCAGCAACAAATGGTTAGAAAGTACAATTTAAAATAATATGTGTTTTATAAAAGATGTAAATCTTTTCAGAAGAAAATAAAACACTTAAATTCATATTCATGAATAGGAAAATTTAATATCATAAAGATTTTAATTCTCTCCAGATTGAACCACAGAATTTCAGTAAAAATCACAAAAGTTGTTTTATCTATGTAACCTCACAAGTTGTTCAAATTTTAGATGATCAAGCAAAAAGATAAGTTTACCCAAAATATTCTTGAAGAAGTACTAGATGGGGGAGTTGTGCCAACAGAGATCAAGACTTAGTATAAAGTCATTATACTAACTAACACACTGTGGTATTGGCCTAAAAATAGGAAAACAGAGCAAAAGAACAGAATATGGGACCCCAAAATTAGCCTGTGCATATATAAAACAGAAAAGGGCTGAAATTCAGGTCGGTGCCTGGCAGGGGCATGGGGGGGTGACGAACTATGCAATAAATGGTGCTGAGATTCTGGTTTCCCAAATGAAATAAATAATAGTAACTAAAATGAATCTTACCTCACACAATCCACAAAAATCTATTTTAAGTGGATTGAAGGTCTTAACTATTAAAGGAAAATCTCTAAAGCTTTCAAAAGAGAATACAGAAAAGAATATTTATGACTTCAGTTGGGTCAATTTCAACTCATAGCAACTCTATAGGACAGAGTAGAACTGCCCCACAGGGTTTCCAAGGCCGTAAATCTTTATGGAAGCAGACTGTCACATCTTTCTCCTGCAGAGCTGCTGGTGGGTACGAACCACCCACCTTTTGATTAGCAGCTGAGTGCTTAACCACTGTGCCACCAGGGTCCCCTGTTCTCTCAATAGTACCCAGTTTTTTTTTTTTTAATTTTCGTTGTGCTTTAAGTGAAAGTTTACAAATCAAGTCAGTCTCTCATGCAAAAATTTATATACACCTACATACTCCTGGAAACCCTGGTGGCATAGTGGTTAATTGTTACAGCTGCTAAACAAAGGGTTGGCAGCTCGAATCCACCAGGTGCTCCTTGGAAACTCTATGGGGCAGTTCTACTCTGTCCTATAGCGTCACTATGAGTCGGAATAGACTCGACGGCACTGGGTTTGGTTTGGGTTTTGGATATACTCCTAGTTGCTGTCCCTCTAATGAGACAGGCTGCTCCTTCCCTCTACTCTCTCTTTTCATGTCCATCTGGCCAGGTTCTGGCCCCCTCTGCCCTCTCGTCTCCACTCCAGACAGGAGCTGCCCACATAGTCTCATGTGTCTACTTGACCCAAGAAGCTCACTTTTCACCAGTATCATTTTCTATCCCATAGTCCAGTCCAATCCATGTCTGAAGAGTTGACTTTGGGAATGGTTCCTGTCTGGGGCTAACAGAAGGTCGGGGGCCATGACCTCTGGGGTCCTTCTAGTTTCAGTCAGACCATTAAGTCTGGTCTTTTTATAAGAATTTGAGAGTACCCAATATTTTCCTACAGTCAATTTAAAAACAAAAAATAAGGAGTCACGAACTTAAAAAATTAAAAGAAAATTCCCCTGAGACATATCATATTAATGGAATTATTCCAAATAATTTGGTCTGAATTACAAGCAAACTCTTAAATATGTCAAACTAAATATTTTAAAAGAGCAACACAGACCGCCCAGAGATTAATTTAGCAAAGTATTAGGTCTAAATTATTTTCCTCCACTGACCCCAGAAAGGGGCTTATTTTTGTGATTAGAAGTTATAAGAAGCTCAGAAATGCTAATCATTCCATTTGGAAATTAAAATCCTAAACTGCTAGATTAATGAATGTTTCCCATCAGCGTTCACAGGCAGAATAGTAAAGACGTTGGGAACTTGTTTTGACAAAAATTATTAGAATTTTTAACATTTTCAGTACTGAAATTGAAGAAATCAGACACCATGCAGTATAATTTAGTAATATACCAATCTTTATAAAAACATGGAAGGCAGGCTAAGTTGATTATATGATGCTACCAAGTGCAGGGATTCAACGTTTTTTTCACAAGTTTGACATCTTAAAAATAGCACTTTAATCCATTGATCTGGTTTTCCTCTTAAGACACATTTTTAAATTGCTAGCTTTTCTACCAGCTTAGGATACATAAACAGTAAAACGTGGGGACGTTGTGTGGAAGTTTTTTTTTTTTTTTTTTTACCTTTGTTAAAATTATGAGATAACCTGTACTCCTATAGCAGTCATAAGGAGCCCTGGTGGTGCAGTGGTTAAGAGCTCGGCTGCTGACCGAAAGGCTGGTAGTTTGAACCTACCAGCTGTTCCTCGAAAGATGTGGCAGTCTGCTTCCATAAACATTTACAGCCTTTGAAACCTTTTGGGGCAGTTCTACTCTGTCCTGTAGGATCCCTGTGAGTTGCAATAAACTCCAAGGGCAACAAATTTGGTTTTTGGTTTTTTGTAGTAGTCAACCAAATAATTGTTTATGTTTCATATAGGACTATCATCCACTTACTAAATGAGAATAGTGCAAATCATTTGGCTTTTAAAACATTTTTAAATTTTGATAACCACTTAGAACCTCAAGTGGAACTATCATTTTTTCTCTTCAACTGCGATTATATGGAAACCCTGGTTAAGAGCTATATAGCGGTTAAGAACTGTAGTTCTAACCAAAAGGTCAGTAGTTCAAATCCACCCGGGACTCCTTGGAAACCCTTTGGGGTAGTTTTACTCTGTCCTATAGGGTGGCTGTCAGTCGGAATCGACTTGATGGCAATGAGTTTTCGGATTTTTTACAATTATACATGTGGGTTCGGGTACATAAAGAAGAAATCTTATTCTACTTACGCTCTATATATATTTTAAAGTTCCATACGTGTCATAGTTTTGCAGCCTGAGGGATGAAACTACACCAGGTTCCTCCCCTAATGATCTCAGTCTAGTAGTGGGGAAAAAGAGATATTATTAGATAATTGAGTGTAATCATGATGAGTACAACTGAGGAGAAATATGGGTGCCTGGGGTTGCCAGTAGTCAGACTCAACTTAATTGACAGCAACAGGTTTGATTTTTTTTTTCTTCCATACTATGTTGTTGTTGTTGTTAAGTGCTGTCGAGTTGGTTCTGACTCATAACGTCCCTATGCACAACAGAATGAAACATTGCCCGGTCCTGCGCCATCCTTACAATCGTTGTTATGCTTGAGCTCATTGTTGCAGTCACTGTGTCAATCCACCTCGTTGAGGGTCTTCCTCTTTTCCACTGACCCTGTACTCTGCCAAGCATGAGGTCCTTCTCCAGGGACTGATTCCTCCTGACAACATGTCCAAAGTCTGTAAGACGCAGTCTCGCCATCCTTGCCTCTAAGGAGCATTCTGGCCGCACTTCCTCCAAGAGAGATTTGTTTGTTCTTTTGGCAGTCCACAGTGTACTCAATATTCTTCGCCAACACCACAATTCAAAGGCATCAACTCTTCTTCGGTCTTCCTTATTCATTGTCCAGCTTTCACCTGCATATGGTGTGATTGAAAACACCACGGCTTGGGTCAGGCGCACCTTAGTCTTCAGGGTGACGTCTTTGCTCTTCAACACTTTGAAGAGGTCCTTTGCAGCAGATTTGCCCAATGCAATGCGTCTTTTGATTTCTTGACTGCTGCTTCCGTGGCTGTTGACTGTGGATCCAAGTAAAATGAAATCCTTGACAACTTCAGTCTTTTCTCCATTTATCAAGATGTTGCTCATTGGTCCAGTTGTGAGGATTTTTGTTTTCTTTATGTTGGGGTGTAATCCATACTGAAGGCTGTGGTCTTTGATCTTCATTAGTAAGTGCTTCAAGTCCTCTTCACTTTCAGCAAGCAAGGTTGTGTCATCTGCATAACGCAGGTTGTTAATGAATCTTGCTCCAAACCTGATGACCCATTCTTCATATAGCCCAGCTTCTCGTATTATTTGTTCAGCATACAGATTAAATAGGTATGGTGAAAGAATACAACCCTGACGCACACCCTTCCTGACTTTAAACCAATCAGTACCCCCTTGTTCTGTCCAAACAACTGCCTCTTGATCTGTATAAAGGTTCCTCATGAGCACAATGAAGTGATCTGGAATTCCCATTCTTCGCAATGTTATCCATAGTTTGTTATGATCCACACAGTCCAATGCCTTTGCATAGTCAATAAAACACAGGTAAACATCCTTCTGGTATTCTCTGCTTTCAGCCAGGATCCATCTGACATCGGCCATGATATTCCTGGTTCCACGTCCTCTTCTGAAACCAGCCTGAATTTCTGGCAGTTCCCTGTCAATATACTGCTGCAGCCATTTTTGAATGATCTTCAGCAAAATTTTGCTTGCGTGTGATATTAATGTTATTGTTCTATAATTTCCACATTCGGTTGGATCACCTTTTTTTTGAATAGGCATAAATATGGATCTCTTCCAGTCAGCTGGCCAGAAAGCTGGCTTCCATATTTCTTGGCATAAACAAGTGAGCACCTCCAGTGCCGCATCTGTTTGTTGAAACATCTCAATTGATATCCCATCAATTCCTGGAGCCTTGTTTTTTGCCGATGCCTTCAGAGCAGCTTGGACGTCTGCCTTCAGTACCATCAGTTCCTGATCATATGCCACCTCTTGAAATGGTTGAATATCGACTAATTCTTTTTGGTATAATGACTCTGTGTCTTCCTTTCCATCTTCTTTTGATGCTTCCTGCATCATTTAATATTTTCCCCATGGAATCCTTCACTCTTGCAACTCGAGGCTTGAATTTTTTCTTCAGTTCTTTCAGCTTGAGAAACGCTGAGCGTGTTCTTCCCTTTTGGTTTTCCATCTCCAGCTCTTTGCACATGTCATTATAATACTTTGTCTTCTCGAGACGCCTTTTGAAATCTTCTGTTCAGTTCTTTTACTTCATCAATTCTTCCTTTTGCTTTAGCTGCTCGATGCTCAAGAGCAAGTTTCAGAGTCTCCTCTGACATCCGTCTTGGTCTTTTCTTTCTTTCCTGTCTTTTCAATGACTTCTTGCTTTCTTCATGGATGATATCCTTGACGTCATTCCACAACTCATCTGGTCTTCAGTCACTAGTGTTCAATGTGTCAAATCTGTTCTTCAGATGGTCTCTAAATTCAGGTGGGATATACTCAAGGTCATATTTTGGCTCTTGTGGACTTGCTCTGATTTTTTTCAGTTTCAGCTTGAACTTGCATATGAGCAACTAATGGTCTGTCCCACAGTCTGCCCCTGGCCTTGTTCTGACTGATGATATTGTGCTTTTTCACCGTCTCTTTCCACAGATGTAGTCAATTTGATTTCTGTGTGTTCCATCTGCTGAGGTCCATGTGTATAGTCGCCTTTTATGTTGGGGAAAGAAGGTATTTGCAATGAAGAAGTCGTTGGTCTTGCAAAATTCTATCATTCGATCTCCAGCATTGTTTCTATCACCAAGGCCATATTTTCCAACTACTGATCCTTCTTCTTTGTTTCCAACTTTCACATTCCAATCGCCAGTAATTATCAATCCATCTTGATTGCATGTTCGATCAGTTTCAGACTACAGCAGCTGATAAAAATTTTCTATTTCTTCATCTTTGGCCCTAGTGGTTGGTGTGTGAATTTGAATAATAGTCGTATTAACTGGTCTTCCTTGTAGGCATATGGATATTATCCTATCACTGACAGCGTTGTACTTCAGGATAGATCTTGAAACGTTCTTTTTTACAATGAATGCAACACCATTCCTCTTCAAGTTGTCATTCCCAGCATAGTAGGCTATATGATCGTCTGATTCAAAATGGCCAATACCAGTCCATTTCAGCTCACTAATGCCTAGGATATTGATGTTTATGCGTTCCATTTAATTTTTGATGATCTCCAATTTTCCTAGATTCATACTTCCTACATTCCAGGTTCTGATTATTAATGGATGTTTACAGCTGTTTCTTCTCATTTTGAGTCGTGCCACATCAGCAAATGAAGGTCCCAAAAGCTTTATTCCATCCACGTCATTAAGGTCAATTCTACTTTGAGGAGGCAGCACTTCCCCATTCATCTTTTGAGTGCCTTCCAACCTGGGGGGATTCATCTTCCAGCACTATATCAGACAATGTTCCGCTGTTATTCGTAAGGTTTCCACTGGCTAATGCTTTTCAGAAGTAGACTTCCGGGTCCTTCTGCCTAGTCTGTCTTAGTCTGGAAGCTCAGCTGAAACCTGTCCTCCATGGGTGACCCTGCTGGTATCTGAATACCAGTGGCATAGCTTCCAGCATCACTGCAACACACAAGCCCCCACAGTACAACAAACTGACAGACACGTGGAGGTCCATACCATTTAATGCTATAATTGAGGTTGGGCAACTTAGCCTGGGGAATCCAGGAAGACTGTGCAGAGGAAATGAGCAGCAAAAAGGAAGGAAGGAACAGGGAGCAGAATGGAATGGGCCTAAGGTAGGAAGCAGCATGGTCTTCTAGAACCTGAAGGATATCCTTTAATTGAGAGACAGGGAGCTGTGGGAATGAATTGGAAGTGGTATGTGTGGGGAGAGTGGAATTTTTTTCTGTCATGGACTGAAATGTATGTATCAATTTGGCTGGGCCCCATATTGTGTGGTTGTCCTCTATTTTGTGACTGTAATTTTATCCTAGAGAGGACTAGGATGGAATTTTAATTTTAATCTTAAAAAGGATCCAGCTGGGATTGTAACACCATTACCAGGTCACATCCCAGATCCAAAGTAAAGGGAGTTTCCCTGGGGTCTGGCCTGCACCACCTTTAATCTCTCAAGAGACAAAAGGAAAGGGAAGCAAGCAGAGAGTGGGAACCTCATACCACCAAGAAAGCAATGCTAGGAGCAGAGCGTGTCCTTTGGACCTGCAGTTTCTGTGCTGAGTTGCCCCCAGACCAAGGGAAGACTGATGACAAGGACCTTCCTCCAGAGCCAACACAGAGAGCCTTCCCCTGGAACCAGGGCCCTAAATTCAGACTTCTAGCCTACTAGACTGTAAGAGAATAAACTTGTCTTTATTAAAGCCATCCACTTGTGGTATTTCTGTTAGAGCAGCGCTAGATGACTAAGACAATTTCCTTTCCCCATTTTCAGTTACTGTCCTGGACAGACTCAAATCACCTGTCCCTTGAGTACTGTACCCACCACCTGCAAATATCTCTGCTTAAATCCAAACCACTCACAATGATTTTTCTTAGGCTCATTGTCATTGTGATGGTACGTTACAGTACACATCGTCACATATGTAACAGACACTGCAAGCCTATGCAGTAAGTCCTTAGTCATCTGCTTCATCTTGCCTCTGTGTCCCGCCTCCCCCATCTCAGCCATCTCTCTGAACTCATCTCCTCCTGGTTCTCCAGGCACTCACTGTGCTCCAGCCACACTGGCTCCTTGCTCCACATTTAGGGCCTTCAAAGTCATTGCTTGCTCTGACTTGAGCAAGGTCTTTCAGGTCTTCACAGGGTTCACTCCCTCTCTTCATGCACTCAATCCAATGTCACTGAAACACACTGTCTAAATTGGACCCTCCTCCATCCCTCCTCTCCCTGTTTACTTTTTCCTTCATAGCACTTAACACCACCCAACATGTTTTTGAGGCTCAGTGCAAGCTATTCTACTTCTCATACTAACTGAATGCAGAAATTCAGTTCCAATTCAACGTTATTCAACTCAATTATTTTCCACTTCCATCTGCACATCCAGTAATTCTTTCTCTGACCCTAACTACCCGAAGCTAAGTCAGACATCACAAGTTAAAGGTCATAGTCTTTCCCTTCAAGTATAGTTATGTATGTACTGGGGGATATAGAGAAGAAATCCTATTCTACTTACTATACATGAAAAAAATAAATAAATAAAACCCTTTGCCGTCAAGGTGATTCTGACTCATGGTGACCCTATAGGACAGAGTAGAACTACCCCATAGAGTTTCCAAGGAGCAGCTGGTGGATTTGAACTGCTGACCTTTTGGTTAGCAGTCGATCTCTTAACCACTGCTTTACCAAGGCTCTGTATTATATATGTATAAAATATATACATACATATATTTATCTTTTCATAAAGTTTCATACGTGTAATAGATTTGGGGCCTCAGGGGTCTCACAGTCTAATAGGGCCCCCGTCACTTCTAATGTACCAGCTACAAGTTTTATGGCTCCCTCTACCCCCTCAGAATGTAAACCTTTATTTAACTTTGGGACTTCTCTCTTGTATTTTCATCTTCCAAACTAGACTTTACATTTGCTGAGCGTAGTAACTGGAATTGTCTCCTTCATGGTCTTTCTGGTAGACAGCACAATGTCTTGTGCATAGAAAACAAAATAACAGTATAACAATTGCTTTCGTTTATTTGTTGTTGTTTTTAAACAGGGTAATGGTTTCTACACATTTCAGCCTTAACCTTGATAGTAAGTGCATTCATTTCTTTTAAGAGTTTGAGGAAAATTCTGTTAGTTCAAGGAGAAGCAAATGGAATGAGTAGAAAGCACATCAAAGAAATAAATAAAACACAAAACTATACAGACTAAAACATAGAAATACACTTTAAAACATAGAAGTGATGTAATCCACAATTGTATCTATTCAGGGTTCGTTTCTTATTCATCTTCATATACTCTCAATACCTGATACTTCATGCTCAGTGAAATGGTTGTCATATTAATTATTTAGGTTTAGCACAAAAACTTTCAGAATACTGTGTTTATCCAACGTTGACAAAACATTAATTGCTACAAGACCGATCTTGAAATCCTGCTTTCTTCATGCAGTTTCTCTGCTCTGGAATATGTAATAACTTCAATTTGTCTACTAAAAATCTATGAACTCACATGTCTAGAACTGAAAATCAGTAATCCGCCAGCCCCCCCCACACACACTTCACCTTTCCATTTCCTCATGTTCCCTTAAAAAAAAAAAAAGCCCGCAAAAGTAGATAAAGCTACCATAGACTCCCAGCATTTATTCTTAAGACTAGTGGATTCTTACATAATTCTTACCTTCCTCTCTACCTTAACTATTACCATTTAAAAAATCTCTATTCCACATTCAAGCTGCAGTTCATCACTGTATTTCTGTTTCCCTTTAAAATAAAAGTGGTTTATCCCCATTAACACCAATTCCTTTACTCCCATTATCACTTGAAACCATGCCAATCAGCATTTTACTCCTACCACTCCACCAAGACACCTCCAGCCAAGATCACTAATGGCACCCACACTGTTAAATACAAGGAGCACTAGTTGGTCCTCACTATAACTGATCTTTTAGTAGTGGTTGACTCCATTGGTCACTCTCTATTTCTTGAAGCATTGTATTCTTTTGGCTCCCAGGAGAATACTCTCTCTCTTTTTGCTTGTTCTCCTCCAATCAACCCGTCCTTTGTATTTTCATTCCTTTGTTTCTGGCAGAAGAATGACAAGAACCGACAAGTGTTCACATGTTAGTCTGGCTGCTCTGTGATAATGTAGTATAGGGACAAGGACAGAAGCACTTAGAAGGCCGTGCAGTGATCCAGGGGAGAGGAGACAGTGGCATGGAGGAAGGTGGGAACAAGTAGCAAGAACTTGTTGGATTCTGAGTATATTTTGAAGGTACATCTGCAAATTGGAAGGATTTTATGTAGGTATGAAAGAAAGAGAGTTTTGGATCTAGGGCAAATAAAACAAATGGGGAAGACTGACGGAGTTGGAGATTTGAGGGGGAATCTTAAGTTCAACCTGTTTACACGTCCACTGGAAATCTCCAGTAAAGCTCCATCTCATTCAGAATAAAATTCAAGAATTTTACTTTGGCCTGCAAGGCTCCATGTGATTTGTCTCCTCATCCCTAACTCTCCCTCACATCTCTCACTACACCCAGCCTCACTTAACCTCCTCACTCTTTGTGGGTCACCTCAGCTGTGCTCTCACCTTAGGTCCTTCACACTTGCTGTTCTGTCAGCCTGAAATACACAATCCCCCATGTTTATGCTTCCTTTAGATCTTTCTGTTTAAAAAGCAACTTATTTGTGAGGCCATCCCTTTGCAAAATATAGAATGATAGCCCTCCCCCAGCTCTGCCCCCTTCCTACTTCTATTGTCTTTCTACTGTTTATTAATGAATAAGAAAACCTTAAAATGGGGGCTGCTTGGCATGATTGAAATTGTTAATTGCAGACTTAAATTGAAATTCTATTTTAAATCAAGCTGCAGCTAGATTTGAAGCCTGCCTCTGCCTTCTACAAAAGACAAATTGGCTTCCTGCGAAAGTTTTCATTGCTTGTGATGCAAAGAGTGTAGAGATCCAGGCCTTAGCTTATGTAAATAATTGTGCTATCTTAACTACTCTCAGTAAATGCCTAGGCGCTATCTCACTCTGTTTCAGCCAGATGGGCAATGTTTACATTTCAAAAGGCTTTATGTTGAAGCCAATCTAATCTCCTTCCTAACCAAATGGTAGACTTTTAAATCTCAAGGACTCCTATTAGGGTTAACCCAACCTACAATCAATCACTAAATCCCCACTTCAGGGATGTTTACACTGCTTGCTTTAGAAATATTGCCTTAGTCAATTTATATCAGGAAATGTCTTAGTTATCTAGTGTTGCTAGAACAGAAATACCACAAGTGGATGGCTTTAACAAAGAAAAATTTATTCTCACACAGTCTAGGAGACCATAGTCCAAATTCAGGGTGCCAGCTCCAGTGGAAGGCTTTCTCTCTCTGTTGGCTCTGGGGGGGAGTTTCCTTGTCATCAATCTTCCCCAGTCGAGGAGCTTCTCAGAACAGGAACCCCAGTTCCAAAGCACGCTCTATTCTTCTGGCACTTCTTCCGTGGTGGTATGAGTTCCTCCTGTCTCTCTTTTCTATCTCTAAAGAGATTCACTTAAAACACAACCTAATCTTGTAGATTGAGTCCTGTCTCATTGACATAACTGCCTCTAATCCTGCCTCATTGGCATCATAGAGGTAGGATTTACAACACACAGGAAAATCACATCAAATGACAAAATGGTGGACTGTTACACAGTACTGGGAATCACGGCCTAGCCAAGTTGACACATATTTTGGGGGGACACAATTCAATCCATGACAGGACGTATTAGGCTAGAAATTGGTGTTATGGAAATTTGTAGTTTGACAATCCCTTGTACATTTTCCTTACTTCCTCTATACTCCCCTTTGATGTGAAACCACTTTGCCTTTGTTGCTGTGCCTACTATATACCTCACTGCTTTCCCTGCAAGACAGAGCACTAGCTGTAGCCTCTTGTTTGAGTGCCCATGGGTCTCTCTATTTCTCGGAATGATTTTAATTGCCTTTTTCCTTCAATAAAACTCTTGCTTTAATTTCTAACAGAGCAACATCTACTGTTTTCACTAGGACATTGCCATCAGATGTATCTTTGACTTACTTGTTCATTTGTTTACTGTCTTTTCTCATAGAGAGTAAGCTACGTGAGGACAGGGATATGTTTATTTAGTTCATGGGCTTATCTCCAATGCATAAAAGAATATAGAGTGAAACCTAGGAGAGCCAGAACTCAACAGGACTGCCTTTTTTTTCTGGGTCTCACAAGTTTTCCACTTTTGACAGGGTGCAAGTTATCACTTTTCTATGGCTCATTTTAGTGGAAAATATTTGAGTTTTCCTTCTCTGACTGTTTTTTTTCTTTACACGGGTTCTGGCTTTCACATGTTTTACTATATAATATACAATAGCTCCTCTATTTTTGAATGAATGAAGCCTTTTTGGCCCACTGTAGATATGTGTTCAGAGCTGATTGTTCCCTGCTTTTAATTTCTAATAAAATAAGAATTGGGACTGCCCTGTTTGCCTCTCCACTGTTTTCTTTAATTATTTAACTGTAGTCCTAAACAGATTCTATTAGCAATATCACACCTTGAGCAACATCAATTATTCAATCAGTGTTTACATTCCCAGTGATCTTAATGTAGTTTTTTTTGTTTTTTTTTTTTTACAGTTTGTTTGAATCAGGAGCCAAAAAAGGCCCTCACAGTGAGGTTGGTTGATAGGACTTTTAAGTCTCTTTGAATCTTTTAATTGTGTCTTTTATTTATTTCTGGCTTACAATTTAGCTCATGGATTTTTTGCTGAATAAACTGGAGTTTTCCTATAGTGTTTCCCACAGCCTGGATTTCACTGATTACACCCCTCCCCTTCCCCCTCCCCCCCCCGCCACACACACACACAAAAACCAAACCCATTGCCATGGAGTCCATCCTGACTCATAGAAACCCTATAGGACAGAGTAGAACTGCCCATAGAGTTTCCAAGAAGCACCTGGTGGATTTGAACTGCCAACCTTTTGGTTAGCAGCTATAGCACTTAACCACTATGCCATCAGGGTTTCCTACATCTCCCCAGTGAGGTTTAAAATATTCCTCTGTCCTCACTGTATTCTATAAATGTTTTGTTGGGTCTCAAGGCTTAGTCAGAATCAGATTCTCTTCTGATTGTTTTTTCTTTCTTTTTCTTTTTTTTGGCAGCACTACCTCTGAGGTGGTGCTGTATTCATCCATTAGCAGGTACTTCATGTCTGGTTGTTTCACTTTCTAGAACAGACCTTTTTGTTGAAGAAAGAAAATATCAAAGATTCAGTTGATATGTTCTTTTTACCCCTTCTTAATTCCTTACCGATTTTTTTCTTTAGCAAGTTCATATTCTTTTTAAGCATATTTTTATGCCTTTACTATGCATCCATAGTTTATTTCATATTAACATAATAGCATATTTATGTTGACATAAATGGTGTCATCTTTTGCCTGATTCTGAAACTTACTTTTCTAACTCAATCATTTTTTCTCATCTTTCCAGTTAAAATGTGTATCTGTTTAACTCATCTTTATAGGCATCTAGTATTTTTTTTTTTTTTTTTTAGTATTCTATACTGTAAGTATGCTGTGATATATGTACTTACAATTAAATTAAGGCTATTATATTTTGTGTGCCCATGTGAACAACTATAAATATAATTCTTCACTCCTATAGCAGGTATGGAAACCCTGGTGGTGTAGTGGTTAAAAGCTACTCTGCTAACCAAAAGGTCAACAGTTCGAATTCACCAGGTGCTCCTTGGAAACCCTGTGGGGCAGTTCTACTCTGTGCTATAGGGTGGCTAAGAGTCAGAATCAACTCGAAAGCAATGGGTTTTTATAGCAGGTATATTTTAAAGTATACAGGACCTTGAAAAATTGTTTCCAAAGCCCTGATACTAATTGAAACTTCCACCCAGCAGTGTGTGAGAGTTCCAAGGTTTCTCAAATTTATACCAGTTCTTAGCATTCTCAGACTTCAGTTTTTTGCTAATCTAATACTTATGAAATGGTTTATCATTTTTTATTTAATTTGTATTTCCATACTAATGAAACTGTGCATCTTGATATGTTTGCTGGAAATTCAAGGATCTTCATTTGTAAGTGAACTCTTCGCATTATTTTAGCCAGTTTTTGTCTATCGAGTTTAAATTTTTATCTTTTTCTTATTAATGTATTTATTTATACTGAAAAACATCCTTTGTCAACTATGCCATTAAAAAATATCTCCTCCTAGCCTTTAACTTGTCTTTTCACTGTGTTTATGTTGTCTGGAAACCCTGTGGTGTAGTGGTTAAGTGCTACATCTGCTAACCAAAGGGTCAGCAGTTTGAATCCGCCAGGTGCTCCTTGGAAACTCTATGGGGTGGTTCTACTCTGTCCTATAGGGTCGCTATGAGTTGGAATCGACTTGATGGCACTGGGTTTGGTTTTGGTTATGTTGTCTTTCATCAAAGCATCATGTTACTTATCCCTTAAAATTTGAACTTTTGTAGCTTTTATAAGAGATCCATATCTCCCTTAAACTCATAAAAATAGTCTCCTAAATTTTTCTTAAAGGTTTCAAGTTCTTTTATTCAAGTTTCAGCCTTTAGTCAATTCTAATTTTTTTCTATGGTGTGACATACGAATCTTCTTTCATTCTCCTTTGTCCATATAGATAAACAAATTATCCCCAAACAGACAACTGAACAGACCTTTCTTTCTTCACTGATTTATAACGCCACCTCTGTGGTTTACCATTTTCCCGTATAATGGTGAGTCAGTTGTCTGGGGTCTCTATTGTATTCCATTCATCTAATTGTCCATCCTTTCATACAGGCGCTATTTACAATTTGGGATGAACAGTTCATAAAGAAGAAATTTTTTAACCAAGAAAAGACTCAGCCAAACGTTAATGGCCCTATCATAGCAGATTTCTGTATTTCAACCATCTCCAATAAGTGATTCCAGTTTTCACAGATTACTTCATCCATTTGTGTGCCCCAGTGCACTTGCCAAAATTCTGGAATTGCTGCAAGCAAACACATTGTATATTTCCTCTCTCTTGGAAACTTGCCCCACCTACCGTTCTCTCCCTTCCCCCTCCTCCTGGCCCAGCCAGCCCCCCTTACATATTCATGGCTCTATGAGCCCTACAAATGTCACAGTTCGCCAGCTTCCTTGGATTATTCAGTTGGTTTCTTCCCCCGCGAACATTTTTTTTTCCTGTTGCCTTGTGAACTCTGAAATACGTGTTACGACTGAAGAAACAATGAACATAATATTCACAAGCCTGGAAGTACTTATTGAAGGGCATATCTGATAAACATTGAACATTTGTAGTTCAAAAATTATACCTTAGTCAAAGAGTGAAGACAATTTGCCTACTTATTTTAAATAAAAAAAAAAACTAGCAGAAATGAAGATTACTATAAATATTTCTTTTCTGCACATTTTAGATGTGTCTGTTTGACTTCCTTTCTCTTCTCTGACATTTTTTTGGCCAACTTGGTGCTGATATGCCATCAGTCAAACCAGCCAACAACAAGGAAATCCTATCGTAGGGGAAAAAAAAAAATTAAAGGCTTTAAAATATTGTTGATGGAAGAACATAGAAAACATCATTTAAAAGTCTTTTAAATTACCATTCCCTCCATTCCTGCTAACTTTCCCTTTGTCTCATTTCATGCAGCTGGTCTGAATGATGACAGAGTGGTTTGTGATTATGTGGACGACATTAGGTGCCAGCAGAAATGGACACTAAAGGAAGGCTCCAGCACCCTGCTTTTACAAGTCCTGCCACATTTGGCACTGCACCAACTTTACAAACATGCAGTCTCCCTCCCCCCTCTTTTTTTTTTTTCCTTCTGTAAATCCCATGGCCAATGAATGCTGCCATGGCAACGAAAGCAGGAGGGGAGGGGAGCCAGGAGGGTCTTGCCTATAAAGAGAGTTTTTAGAACATCATGGTAACTGGGAACCTAGTGGCAGACTCTCAGACCACCATAGGCTGTTACACATCTTGTCTTACTGAGCAAACATTTCCACCAAATTTATTTACCTGTGTTGTAGGATCCCTTGCTACAAAATTCTAAAGACTATGCTATGATGGTTTTCATTTTCAGTTATTGGATGGTTCATTCAAATCACACAGGTACAT
Organism: Elephas maximus indicus; assembly: GCF_024166365.1. Lineage (NCBI taxonomy): Eukaryota > Metazoa > Chordata > Mammalia > Proboscidea > Elephantidae > Elephas > Elephas maximus. The sequence continues at coordinate 11,544,158 of NC_064841.1, read as the reverse complement.
TTCCACCAGTGATAAGGAGCTTCCTAAAATAGACTTCCAGAAACGGAGCACAGCTGTCAAAATAATGTTATCGTCTCTAAGAATCTGTTTTGAAGATAGTTATTCCAAAGAAATTTAAAAGTTATATTCCTATATTAGCACACTAAGTAGTTCATACCAGTTTAGTAAATCAAATATTCCATACTGCTAGCTTAATAAGATGGGGATTCATGCATGAAATGACTGCCAGGTTAATGACATAGGGAGCCACGCGTGGCATGTATTTGCATATAATAGCACAGAATGTTCTCCTAAATCCTTTAAATTACTCATCAATTCTTAAACAGGCATTTAACTAAATCCTCATTCAGAATCATGAAGAAAGTTTAAAAAAAAAAAAAAAAAACCTACATACTCAGAGGGATTCGATAGGAGCTAAACAAAACCTAAAGGATTATTTTTGGTCGGAAATTCTAGCCTGGGGGAAAAAGTTACAGATCTAAATGAAGAAACAACTACATCTCCTGGGCCAGGGTAGAGCCTATGGCAGTATCAAGCCAGTTCCCCGGCATTGTCTCTCTTGTATACACAGTAGGCACAAACTAGAAGTTTCACTTCTGGCCTTCAGAAATAAAGATATATATCTGAAGATGCTTCCCAAGATACAAATTAAATCTAGAATTGTTTACTGTGTGCTGGGTTTCATGGGCCCAATTCTGGATGAAATGAACAGATGTTCTTAAACTTGGCAGCCTGTAAACTCAAAGTGTTAAGGAACTTTAACCCCCCACAAATTCCCCTTGTGTGTAACTGGTTGTGTAACCTCTACACAAACAGACCAGGCTGCTACAATCTTGACAGTTATAAACCCCAGCTGCTGCTCAGAAGAAATCAAACAATACCCATGTCCCACAAAGGCTGTGTTTTTGCTATTTGAGAGCGATGATTTACAGAGCTTCATCAATTTTCACAAATATTCCTTGCTAAATGGGATGTACAAATAGCTCTAAAACCAAAGCCTGTACAATGAAGAAAAGAAATGAAAAAAAAAAGTGAAGATTTAGAGAATTGATCTCTTTCTGCCATGTCTAATAATGACGGCAGCTAAGTGTTGAGCACGTATTCCGTGCTCACTGCATCACCTACATTATCAGTAAAAGACTTATTGCCGTTGAGACAATCCCAAGTCACTGCTCCATAGGGTTTCCAAGGAGCGGCTGGTGGATTCCAACAGCTGGCCTTTTCATTAGCAGCTGAGCTCTTAACCACTGCACCACCAGGTCTTCACATTACCCATAGTCCTTGTAATAATCTTCAGTGTGGGTACCATTATCTCCATTTTACATTTAGGGAAACTGAGACTTAAAGTAATTTGCTCAAGTAATGCTTAAAATCAGGATTTAAATTCTCTTCTGTCTCCATTTAAACCCCATTCCCTTTCCATTGCACCACACTATCTCTCAAGGTGCATTTATTAACAAAGAATAAATATGTCTTGAGATAATATGGGGAAACAAGCTCAAGGAATTTTTGAAGAGTGTTCTATGTTTACTAGGTTTCTTACATTGCCATCCTTTATATTCAGTGCCAGTATGGAAATGAAGAAAACCCCAATACCAATCACTTCTCATGGTAAACAGGGGGTACAGTTAATGCACTAACCAAATTTTGGAAGTTTGAGTTCACCCATTGGTGTCTTGGAAGAAAGCTGGGTGATCTACTTCCGAAAGTCAGACATTGAAAATCCTATGGGGCACAGTTTCATTCTGACATACACAGAGTCCCCATGAGTTGGAATCCACTCAAGAGTAACCAGTTTTCTGGAAATTTTGGTTGTTTTTAACTGACTAAGATTATAAGCTAAATTGGCAATGGGGTGTGTTCTGTTGCTAATTAATATCTTTGAGCAGTTCTAAATCATGGTTCCAGAAATATAAAGCAAAATTCTACCCATTAATAACAGAGGCAGAAAGTGTCTATGTGAACATTTACGTATGCTCAGTTAAAAAAAAAAAAAAATCGTTTGAGATAAACTCCATGAAGCAATGTATACTTTCAAGTACAGCAGTCCCTTAAGTGTTAATTATGTCTGATTGGAAAATCAGCCCTTTTCTAGTGAGATGGGCAGCCTCGTTGTCAGATAAAACAGTAGCCAAGGCTATAGCATGTGTATCTCTGACTAAGGTGGGTTTGGCAGTCAGCTGCTGAAACATAAGTGGTTTGCAGCACTTATTTAACATTCACCCAATATTCATGGCTGGAATCTTTTCTGAAAAAGGTGGAAAATACAGCAACATAAAAGAACAGGTGAAAACTGTGAGAGCCGGAAATTGACGGGACTTGTTTTTCTGGGTCTCGAAAGTTTTCCGCCTTTGACAGGGTGCAGTCTTACCATTTTTCTACCCCTTTCTATCAGTGGAAAATATTTGAGCTTTCCTTCTCTGACAGGTTTCTAATATCTGATATGAAGTCAAATGAAGAAGATAATAAAAAATGAATGAAACATTGTTTTCCACCCTGAGGGAGGTCATAGCCTAAAGGGGAAAAACACTAGAAATTATTTAATCTTCTAGATTCTACCTTCTGAAACATTTAATCTCTACGATATATAGAGAAATTGGAGCCAAGAGATGAATTTGGCCCAGGGAGGGATGGGTGGTAGGGAGGTTGAGAAGGTTTTCCCAGGTAACATTTAACTTGAAAATGACAGAATACAAAGGACACAGTCAGGCACCTATGAAGGGAGGAGTGTAACATGTCAGTCAGCCATTGGAGTGAAATCCAGCAAGGGAAGCCAGAGTGGGAATTACACACAGATCGGGGATGCCTGGTACAGCGATGGTCATGTCAAGACCCAGGTGGTTTTTACCTTTAGAAGCTCTATGATGGCATAAATGTCAAAAATGAGGCTTAGTTCTATTAAATGTAGGAGCCTTGGTAGTGCAATGGTTAAGCGTTTGGCTGTTAACAGAAAAGTCAGCAGTTAAAATCCAGCCGCTGTACAGGGAGAAAGCTGTGGCAGTCTGCTTCCGTAAAGATTACAGCCTAAGAAACCCTATGGGGCAGTTCTACTCCGTCCTGTAAGGTCACTATGAGTCGGAATCAACTTGAGGGTAATGGGTTTGTTCTGTTAGATATAGTTAACCAGTAACCCATTCCCATCGAGTCGATTTGTATTTACAGAAGGTATATTTTGACCAAAACTATTAGAATAAGTTAGCTGACAAGATTGGTTGCGTACAGTGGGAGGAATTGTTGAGGTCTAATTTTCTCAAATACTCTGCATTCCATTCAAAAGAAAGTAAATTTAAGCTGAGTTAGACAACAATTTACACCTAATCTCTTCCTTTAGTAGTCTAGAGATATTCATTTCTTGGTGGTTTAATCTTGGTTTCTTTTTTTGGACCCCAGGTACGCAAAACTGGATTACTCATGATCCCTGATTCATACCCACTTATAACTGGTCTATGCATGTCCTGCTTTTTTTTCTTTCTTTAATGTATTTAGTCATTTTTTGAAACATAAACAGTGCAAATGTTCTACCCCAAAATAAAAGCTGTGACCTACGTAATCTACAAGTAATCTTATTGTACCCCTCACAAGCAACATATCACCTCAAAAAAAACATTGCCGTGGAGTCAATTTCAACTCATAGTGACCCTAAAGTAGGACTGCCCCATAGAATTTCCAAGGAGGGCCTGGTGGATTCGAACTGCTGACCTTTCAGTTAGCAGCCACAGCAATTAATCACTATGACACCAGGGTTTTCTATCACCGCAAACCAGGTAACAATCATCCTGAATCCTACTCATTACCCGCTTCTGCTAATATATATAGTATCATTGCCTCTATGAGAAATATATATGTAGTATACATATTACTGGGAGCCCTGGTGAATCAGTGGTTACAGTGCTGGGCTTCTAACAGAAAGGTCCTTGGTTTGAACCCACCAGCCGCTCTGGGGCAGAAGGACGTCCAGTCTGCTTCTGTAAAGATTTACAGCCTTTGGAATCCGATGGGGCAGCTCTGCTCTGTCCTATAGGGTCACTATGAGTCATAATCAACTCAACAGCAGTGGGTTTTGGCTTGGGTATGTATATTATTATGTATATGTGTGTATATACTAAACTTCATTATACCAAAAAGAATTAGTCAATATTCAGCCATTTCAAGAGGTGGCATATGATCAGGAACTGATGGTACTGAACGAAGAAGTCCCAGCTGCTCTGAAGGCATTGGGGAAAAACAAGGCTCCAGGAATTGATGGAGTATCAATTGAGATGTTTCAACAAACAGATGCAGCACCGGCGGTGCTCACTCGTCTATGCCAAGAAATATGGAAGACAGCTTCCTGTCCAACTGACTGGAAGAGATCCATATTTATGTCTATTCCCAAGAAAGGTGATCCAACTGAATGTGGAAATTATCGAACAATATCATTAATATCACACGCAAGCAAAATTTTGCTGAAGATCATTCAAAAACGGCTGCAGCAATATACCAACAGAGAACTGCCAGAAATTCAGGCCAGTTTCAGAAGAGGACGTGGAACCAGGGATATCACTGCTGATGTCAGATGGATCCTGGCTGAAAGCAGAGAATACCAGAAGGGTGTTTACCTGTGCTTTATTGACTGTGCAAAGGCATTCGACTGTGGATCATAACAAACTATGGATAACTCTGCCAAGAATGGGAATTCCAGAACACGTAATTGTGCTCATGAGGAACCTTTACATAGATCAAGAGGCAGTTGTTCGGACAGAACAAGGGGATACTGATTGGTTTAAAGTCAGGAAAGGTGTGTGTCAGGGTTGTATTCTTTCACCGTACCTATTTAATGTGTATGCTGAACAAATAATAAGAGAAGCTGGACTATATGAAGAAGAACGGGGCAACAGGATTGGAGGAAGACTCATTAATAACCTGCATTATGCAGATGACACAACCTTGCTTGCTGAAAGTGAAGAGGACTTGAAGCACTTACTAATGAAGATCAAAGACCACAGCCTTCAGTATAGATTACACAACATAAAGAAAACAAAAATCCTCACAACTAGATCAACAAGAAACATCACGATAAATGGAGAAAAGGTTGAAGTTGTCAAGGATTTCATTTTACTTGGACCCACAATCAACAGCTATGGAAGCAGCAGTCAAGAAATCAAAAGACGAATCGCATTGGGTAATCTGCGGCAAAGGACCTCTTCAAAGTGTTGAAGAGCAAAGATGTCACCCTGAAGACTAAGGTGCACCCGACCCAAGCCATGGTATTTTCAATCCCATCATATGCATGTGAAAGCTGGACAGTGAATAAGGAAGACCGAAGAAGAGTTGATGCCTTTGAATTGTGGTGTTGGCGAAGAATATTGAATATACCATAGACTGCCAAAAGAACAAACAAATCTCTCTTGGAGGAAGTGCGGTCAGAATGCTCCTTAGAGGCAAGGATGGCGAGACTGCGTCTTACAGACTTTGGACATGTTGTCAGGAGGAATCAGTCCCTGGAGAAGGACCTCATGCTTGGCAGAGTACAGGGTCAGTGGAAAAGAAGAAGACCCTCAACGACGTGGATTGACACAGTGGCTGCAACAATGAGCTCAAGCATAACAACGATTGTAAGGACGACGCAGGACCGGGCAGTGTTTCATTCTGTTGTGCATAGGGTCGCTATGAGTCGGAACCGACTTGATGGCATCTAACAACAACATAGTAAACTTAAATTATTTTTATCTTTATAAAAAGGATAGTTGTCCTACATAATCCTTCTTTTGAAAATCATTTTTCACTTAATATTATATATGGCTAAGATTTATCTGTAACTGGTTCCTGTCATTCATTCATTTTGACCACTGCTATCATTTTATTGGGTGTGAATATACCACAATTAATTCTTTCTGTGTTTTACTATTCTTTCCAAGTTTTTGCAATTGTAGATCATACTGCTATGGACAACATTTACCTGTTTCTGGTTAGGCATGTGAACAATTATTGCAGTTACTCTTGGTTGTTTACTTAGGTGTGGAATTGCTGGGTCCTGGGGTGAGTAAATCTACACTTCAGTAATGTTGAGCTCTTATGTGAACTGCATCAAGTCACACTTTCCACAAGCTTTCCAACACTTGATATTATCAGACTCTATAATTTTTGCCAGTCAAATGGGTAACCGAATGTACCGTATTGTCTAGTTGCTTTGCATTTCCCTGATGAGATCACTCAGATGCTTTCCTTGTGTTTTTTTGGCCTCATGTATGTCTTCTTTGGTGAAACATCTCCTACCCATGTTATACTGGATTGGGCTCTTATTTGCATTAAGAAATCTCTATGTTTTTTCCATACTAAATTTTTAAGAATAGTGTGTATGGTGAATACATTGTCCTAGTTTCAACAGTCTTTTCATTTTCTTTAAGTTTTTTCCTATGGCCAAAAGGTCTTATTTTTAATAGAGTCACATTTACTAATTTCTCTTTTATAATCAATGTTTTCCCTGTCTTGTTTTAGAAACCTCCCTCTGCCCTAAGGTCTGGAAGAAGTCATCTCTATTCTTCTTTTTAATAAAGCTTTTTAAAGTATGGAGTTGATTTTTGTATATGGTTGGAGGTAGGAATCCAATTTTTTTTTTTCTGTATAAAAAAAACAAACCAAACCTGTTGCCGTCGAGTTAATTCTGACTCATGGTGACCCTGTAGGACAGAGTAGAAGTGTCCTATAGAATTTCCAAAGAGCGCCTGGTGGATTCGAACTGCTGAACTTTTGGTGAGTAGCTGCAACACTTAACCACTAAGCCACTAGAGTTTCCTTTTTTTTTTTCTGTATAATGAACATTTATTGAAGTCTCCCCTTTCCCATGTTTCAGAAATGATAACCCTTTTATACACCAAAATCCCATACATGTGTGGGGTTATTTCTGAGCTGTCAATTCTATTCCAATTCTAATTGCCTGTCTCTGCAACCGTAACACACTGTCATTACCATAGCTTTATAATAATCCCTGCTAGTTAGAATGGCAAGTCCCTCCTCCGTGTATGATTTCTCAGCACTCTCCTAGCAATTCTTGGTTTTTCATCTTCCATATAAATTCTGTAACTGTGTTATCAAGTTCCATGGAAAACCAGTCTTCAGATTTTACTATGATTTGCCTTAAAACTATACATTAACTTGGGGAAATTTTGGTATTTCTAAGGTAGTAAGATATATGAGGATCATAGTTTATCTCCTTGTTGATTTCAGTCTTGTTTTAACAGTCATAATTTTACTATAGAGATCTTAACATCTTTTTCAGATTTATTTCTATGTCCTTGTTATTCTTCTTGGTTGGTTTTGTCTTTTCCAAATCTATAATCTTTGTCTTTGATGTTCTTTGTTGATACAAAACCCTTTTATTTTGACTTGATCAAAGTAATCTGTTTTTCACCTTTAGGTTTATGCTTTGGGAGCTGTGTTAAAAAATTGCTCTCTAACCTCATATCACGTAGATATTTTCCTACATTATATTACATTTGCTTTATAAGTTTACATTTCATATGAATCATTAATCTACCTGTGTTTGCATATAGTGTTAAGTATAAATCAAGTTTTATTTTTTTTCCACCTAGTGATCTATTAAACCATCTATATTTTCCATGTGGCTATGTGGTGACACCTTAGTCACATATTAGATTCCCATACATTGAACAATACAGTCACACTGATTTAATTGAATTTATCTTCTTTACATTTTTGTAGCTGTTTTCTGATTGGCTGCAGACTTGAACTGATTGACACATGCCTAAATACAAATTTTAAAGACATTCTTTCTAGGATAGTCATCTATAGTTACAATGCACGTCCTTGTTTATGACTGTGGTCCCAGATAAATTAATATTAATACCTCTGTTTATGAATATAACTTCATTTTGGGCCACCAAGTACTCCTCTACTGTGGCCAGTGCTACGGGAGGGGAAACTCAGTGACAGATGGACAATGGGGAAGGTACCAGTAAAATATTTTTGACAGTATTGAGGGAGAATTAACTTTGTATCTAGAGCTCCATACTTCCCCAAAACCATCATTTAAGAGTAGGGACAAAATAGAAACCTATCAGACATACAGAGATTCAAGCATTTGATGAAACTAAGTATTAGTGGAGGGGGTGGGGAAAAAAACTAAGCTATAAAGAAAAGAATCCATCAAAGAACAAATAAATCCAGGAGGAACAAGTAGGAGATAAAAAGAAATGCTGGCCAAATAAATCGGCACATAAAACAATTAAGAGTAAACGTTTACTGAGTACTTACCACGTCCAAACGATTTCCTAAGCACTTTGAATGACTTGACTCATTTAATCTTTATGTTACCCTAAGATCCACAGCCAACGAGTCAATTCCGACTCATAGGAACTCTACAGGACAGGGTAAAACTGTCCCACAGGGCTTCCAAGGCTGTGATCTTTACGGAAGCAGACTGCCACATCTTTCCCCCATGGAGTGACTGGTGGATTTGAACCACCTTCCTTTCGGTTAGCAGCCTAGCACTTAACCAGTGCTCCACCAAGGCTCCTTCCCACCCTAAGAAACAGGTGGTATTACTATTATTCTCAATGTTCTATATCTTACCTTACAGATATAGAAACTGAAATACAGAGAGGCCAAACAACTTTTTTCTAGGTCACACATCTAGTAAATGGTGAAACTTGGATATGAATCAAGAGCCTTCGCCCTTAACCAGTCTGCTTTATGACATCTCAGTAAGTATTGATCATAGAAACACTATAATAATTAGTAATAACAATAAGAGTACTTATAGAACTTTCTACTACAGCTCCAGAAAATAAAACATGGAAACTGGGTAGACAAGGGAGGAGAAGGAAAGGGAGTGAAGGGAAGTAAAGCATGCTTCTTATCTTGGGGGAAGAGTATCCAGATACTGATTAACTCTAACCTACATTAGAAAAAGTATAACTTTGAGGCAACATTTTAAAGCCTTGTGAAAAATCAACCAAAATTATAAACAGAATGCATGATTCAGTTGCATATATTTACCTTTCTTTATTAGTATTGTTGGCTATCCAGCAACTTAATCCCCTTCTTACATGTGACAGTAGTCCCTGCCGTACGTGTCTAGATGGAGGACAAGCTCCTCTCCCACCATAGAAGTTGAATTGGTCACATTACTGCTTTTTCAGGCCCTCTAGGTGTTATGACACAGACACAAGACCTAAGCATGTGATCTCACCCAGGCCTTTGAATCTGTGAAAAGCAACACAATGAAGCAGAGATAACAAGAGCTAGATCCATTTTACAGGGCAACAATGGCAGTGATAGAAAGTAGCAGCATTCAGCATTGAGGTTTATTAACTATGACAATGTAAACCATTGGTCAGGGTGCTAAGGGGATACTGGTTGCTGCCAAGTTGATTCCAACTCATGGCAACTCCGTGTGTAGTTGTGTCCTAAAGGAAATCAATCTAGGACATGGTTTAGCTATATTCTTGGCTGTCCTGCATCCCTTTGTCCTGCTTCATTTACTACATTAATTTGCCAGCCTTCTCAACACTTTTAGGAGCTACTCAATATGTTTTTATCATTAATGCCTTTTCTTCTTAGATGAGCGAAAGTTCATTTCTATTGCATGCTACTAATAACCCTAACTACTCTACCTAGTAATCTTAACTAATGCAACTTGGAGCCTTGGTCACGCAGTAGTTAAGAGCTCAGCTGCTAACCAAAAAGCCAACAGTTCAAATCTACCAGCCGCTCCTTGGAAACCCTATGGAGCAGTTCTACTCTGTCCTATAGGGTTGCTATTAGTTAGAATCAACTCAATGGCAATGGGTTGGCTGGTTGGTTGCTAGCGCAGCTTACAAAAATGTAGAGGAAAAATTATGACAAAAATAAAACTTGAATCCAAAAGAAGGTAGAGAATAAAAGGGGGGGGGGGAGGAACAATAACCAGAAAACATAAAATAATATAGAATAAATATGTCTAAATACATAGGTAAGCACAATAAATGTGAATGGGTTAATCCTAGCTATTAAAAATCTAAGACTTGCAGATAGAATTTTAAAATATTCAAGTTTATGCTATTTTTACTTACAAGATTTCAACAAAATATGAAATAACACATAAAGTTTAAAGATAAAAAATGGAAAATTTCAGAAAAACTATAGAAGTTCAGCATTAATACTTGCTTTCTAAAAGCAATTACTAAACTTGTATTCCTTCCCTTTTCATCTTTACCTATACTTTTGCACTCTGTGTTAAATTATGATCCCATTATTTATATCCAGTAGAGAGGCTCCTTGTTCTGTTAAGAGGGGTAAGAATATTTTTACTCCTAAATTTCCCTAACATCACATAGAGAACATTCAATATTAATAAGGGAGAATCTTAAAGGAGTGAGCCTATGCTGAGCTCTGGATTCTCTTATCTTAGACATTCCATCTTGGAATGGAGGCAAAAGAGAGTTGATATTACATTAATAAAGCATAGGGAAACAGATATGGACTTTGAAAGTAGACAGAACTGGGTTTGAATCCAAACTCTGCCACTGATTGGGTAGGTGACACTGAATATGGGGTCTTTGATTTTGCTGAACTATCATCAAACACTGTAAGAGCCTATGGGATCTGGCCTACACATGTCTATTGCCTACAGACAATAAAAATCAATATTACTGCCTAAACAGTCAGGATATAAAATTACTAGATGGCTAAGTTTAGAAAAACCTTATAACGGAAATGAAAGATAAAGTAAGTAAGGAAAAAAACTTGTTATTCTAAAGAAAGGAGCCCTAGTGGTACCGTGGTTAAGTGCTTAACTTCTTATCAAACGGTAAACCAAAAATACCAAACCCATTGCTATCAAGTCGATTCTGACTCATAGCAACCCTGTAGGACACAGTAGAGCTGCCCCATAGAGTTTCCAAGGAGCGCCTGATGGATTTGAACTGCCAACCTTTTGGTTAGCAGCCATAGCACTTAACCACTACACCACCAGGCTTTCCGACCACAAAGTAGGTGGTTCCAATTCACTAGCCGCTCCACGGGAGGAAGATGTGCCAGTCTGCTTCTGCAAAGATTTACGGTCTTGGAAACGCTGTGGGGCAGTTCTACTGTGTCCTACAGGGTTGCTATGGGTCAGAGTCCACTCAACGGCAATGGGTTTATTCTAAAGAAATATAATTTGATGCCTAATGTAAATTATTAATAAAGATGTAGGTGCTTTGCCATATTATTAAGAGCCCCCATAATATTAAATACACAGTATATGAGTTTTCTGTGTGAATATTAATAGTATACCACATATATCACATTAATTGCATGCCATTTAATCAGCATTATTGATATGATGCTTTATAAGGTGGTCCATTCACTGTCTCTAGTGAGATATTCTGAGATAGAAGAATGTGCACATCATTTTCAAGTTAATAGTGATGTAATGATTCATGTACTTCTGAAACTCTATTTCATAAAATAGCAATACTGCTTTTTGAGGGAGACGGGCAGAGTGAATCGTAATGTTCTTTTCTTCACTGAGAGACAGGCATTCAGTAATATGGATAGTCCACGAGATATCACATGATTTCAAAAGGCCACATGAATTCAAAATCTCTGGGCCCTGGAGTGGTCAAGAAAATCTTCCTGGAGAAGGCAGGATTAAAATTATTTTGAAGGCAGCAAATCATTTAAATGGGAAAGGAAATGGAGTTGGAATTCCATGCAATAGAACAAAGTGATCAAAAGTAATCTGGAAAAAGCTATAGGAAGGAAATTATAAGGAGATCAGATTAGCTGGAGCTGGGATCATTTAAGGAAAGAGTGGTAGATGGGTTTGGAAAATTGGAATAGGACCAGATAGAGGAGGATTTTGAATAAAAGGCTCAAAAGATTCAGTTTTACCCTGGTTGCCAGTTAGGAACTTATATCACCTGGCGTAGATATAGTTAAGCTGGGACTACAAACAAATTCTTAGTGACTTAAAACAAAGGAAAAATTTTATCTTGGGCTCCTACTACATAGCCATCTCAGATAAGTGAAGCCTCTGCTTCAATGCTGTCCTCATCTAGGAATGCAGGCTGACAGGGCCTTCGCCATTTAAAATGTCACTATTAAGGGACCACAGCCTCACCTACCTTGAGACCAGAAGAACTAGATGGTGCTCAGCTACCACTACCAACAGTTCCAACCAGGGACACAACAGATAGTCTTGGAAAGAATGGGAAAAAATGTAGAACAAAACTCAAACTTTTATAAAAAGCTAGACTTACTAGACTGGTAGACACTAGAGGAGCCCCCAAGACTATCGCCCTGGGATACCCTTTAAATTTGAAACTTAAACCATTCCCAGAGGTCACCTATCAGCCAAAAAAGACAAGAGTGGCTCATAAAATAAATAATATCAACTGTGAGTACTGTGTTCCTCTAAACAGTAGTCTAAATGAGACCTAATAGTCAAAATTTACCCTAAACCAAAGATGAGACGGTAAGAGGGAACGAGGAAACTAGACTAATGAAAATAGAACAACCAGGATGGAAATAATGAGAATGTTGACACACTGTGAAAAGCATAACCAATGTCACTGAATAATATGTATAGAAATTGTTACATTAGAACCTAATTTGCTATGTAAATTTTCTCCAAAATCACAAAAAAGTATTGGAAAAAAAAAAAAAAGTCACTATGAAGGAGCCTACACACACACACTCCTTTCAGGCTTCCACCTGGAAGTGACCTCTGTTTCACCCACATTTCATTGGCCAAAGCAAGTTTTGTGGTATTGTCTGATTTTAAGAAAGTCGAAAGGGCAATCCTACACTGAGCACAGAGATAGGAAAATTGGAAATATTGGTGAACAGCACTAATGACTATTAGGGTACTCGAGAGTTTTGATCAGGTACATTATATTATATAATGAGAAATCTGTTTAGGAAGAATGCTTGGCTGTGGAGTACAAAATAAATGGGAAGGACAGAATTAGAGATCCTACCCAAAAAACCCATGGTGGCCAATTATTATAGCTGTCCAGGTGTAGCAATAAAAATTGGAACTGCGGAAAAACAAAGGAAGTATATAAATGTGAGAGACAATGTGAACCAATAAATGGAAAAAAAAAAAAAAAAGGAAATCTTGAAAATGATTAAGAAATTTTAAGCCTAGATAAACGATGCTTACCTTAAACGGGAAAGGAAAAAGAAAATATATCAAGGAAGAGACAGCTATGAGGAAAAGCTGAGCTCAGGTTTTTATGCATATTTTCAGGTGGAAGTTAGCAAGGAAGTACAAATAGGCAGACGGAAATCCTAAGTACAACGGAGTGTCACTGGAAACTTTAGCTGACCCTATGGAAGTTCTGAAGACCAGGTGGCTGGCCCTCCAGAGCTGTCCTAAGTGGAGGCAAGTGAGCTGGATCTTTAAACCCACAAACGGGTTTGGCCACAGGCAAGGTGGCTTTCTTCAGTTGACACAACTCCTGAAGAGGCTAGAGTGCTAAGTCCTTCATTCCTGACACATCACAGCCTCCACCACAATTGCAAGCGCCTACATTTATTTAGTGTATGTGAAGATGGGACATGAGTCTGCAGAAAAAAAGATACGATTTGCACACCAAAATAAAAGACAAAGTATTTTGTAAGGTGAATCATTTTCTTAGGATTTGTATTCCCAAAAGTGAAACTTTCACTGATCCAACCTGACCCTATGTGTAACTCACAAGCATGGCATCCCTCAGGGAAATATCATAGACCATGGCTTCCACGTCAAGCAGCTTTAGAAGTATATGGGGATTCAAGCTCTCAGGCTTTCTTGTTATTTTAATAGCTCACTCAGGTTTCACCTCTGAGATTTTCATCAAGCACCTGCAAGATCTGAAGAATAACAGACCAGTCATATTAAAACCTGGGGGAGATGTTTCCATTTCTTGATAGTGATTTAAATACTAAGCCCATTGCCGCTGGGTCTATTCCAACTCACAGCGACAGTACCTGGTATTTAACGTGAATTGGAAATGCAGGCAACAAGGTGTTGGTAAAAGCAATGAGGAATCTTTGGCATGATTGTTCAGATATTAGGTGGCTCCACCCTCCATCATTCTCCAAAGGTGGGATGCAAACAACCGGAAGGAGGCATTGGCTAAAGAACGAGGGCAAAACATGTGTTAGGTTAATTGCTGAATTAAGAAATATGCATATAAACAAAATAGAAATATATACATATATTCCAAAACTAAAACGAACCCAGCTTGTATTATTTGTACCAATTTCTGAAAAAATGTTTGATTGTGTATCAAATTAGAAAAAATACAGATGAATATCTACTGATAAGTAGGGTTATTCATGATGAAGTAGGTGAATTCATGATGAAATAGGTGAATGAAAGCAAAATCAAGTAGCAAGGAAATCTATATGTTATGCTATCATTCTGGAAACCCTGGTGGCATAGTAGTTAAGAGCTATGGCTGCTAACCAAAAGGTGGGCAGTTCAAATCCACCAGGCACTCCTTGGAAACAGTATGGGGGCAGTTCTATTCTATCCTCTAGGATCGCTATGAGTCTGAATCGACTCGACAGCAACAGGTTTGCTGTCATTCTGCAAATAAAACAACCAATCAATAAAACACTACTTTTTATTTTTGGAATTAATGTCCTTGTATATGCTTGTGTGAGCAATTAGGAAAGTATAGTTGGTTTCCTTATGAGAATGGAGTGAAAAAGGTGCTTGATAATTGGCATTTTTAATCACATCTTTGCAGTATATTGTTTTGCTAGTTGCAAGGGAGCATAAGCTTTCTAAGTTGAAACACATCATATAAAGGAATTCACACAAGTGTAAAAGAGAGAGAACTGTACCTGAATCCCATTCTGAAAGTTGAATTTTAGAGCAATGTAATAAAAGCCAACTCAGGAGCCATTTGGAAGAACCAAAGCACCTCTCACGAGCTTGACATGCAGGAGGAAACAAGCATATACAGCACTGGAATAAATAAGGGCTATTTTGTCAACGCAAGAAATGCGATATTGGCCTAAGGTAGCAATCTGAGCTATTCAGTCTGCCTATCCATATAGGACCATTCAGAGTAGATGAAATATTCACCAAAGATGGTACCATGACCAAAGAAAAATAACTAAAGATTGATCTCATGAATTGCTAGGGTTTGTTTTGATAGAAAGTATTTGTTCTAGATTTTGCTTTGTAAAGAACTTTGGTTCAGTAAGTGTTGCTCTCTAAGAGATGTTTAAAGATTTTTGAAAGCAAGTAAGGTGGTTATTACCAAAATAAGGAGAAGCAGCTTTTTTGCATGGGAAGCTAAGAGGATGAAAATTATAATCAGAAGTGGAAAAGGAAAGATATTGGACTAACTGACGATTTACAGTAGAAAAACTGAGTATAAGAAAGGTTCCTAGACTTATGAATAATAACAAAATCTTTAAATTTATTAGAATAAATTAAAACCATAATTAAATGAGCCATTACATAAAGACTCCACTGCATTTTCAGTGCTCAGAAAAGTTAAACTTCGTAATATTTTTAAATGTCCCCAAATGTCACTTTTTATTGTTCACAGCTTAATTCAGTGTGAAAGATTTCTTTCAAAAGTGAATTGTGCATAATCATGTCCCACAGAGCTTTCTATATAAAAAATATCTACTAAACTCAGTGCTGTCTTATTTTTCTGGCTACTACATAGCCAGACCTCCAGTTGGTCTGGATGGATTTAGTGTACAAGTAAATCTATTTTCTTAAAAATGAGGCCAATACATAAGAAGAAAATTCTATTAGGGAAAAGCACCTATAATCTTAGCAGAATGATCTAAAAAAAAATTACATCCACTTTTCATGAAATGAAAACCACAGGACTTCATAAATTCTTCTTTTGTAGAGGACAACTTAGTGTATCCGAAAGCATGATCCATCTGTACAATATATAAAAACAGCTCGAACAGACTGAGCAAGTCAGCCAAGGCAAGGAGAGATCCCACTGTGCAAACCTAAATCCCGCACAGACAATTCCAAGATTATTTATTGCGCCTTGGAGTTGCAGGGAATGAAGGCAACTACCGTATTTTTACACAAATAATGTGTGTGTTCCATGTTTGTTTGACAGCTGTGTCCTCCCCCCTAGGTATTTTCTTAAGCACCTCTATGCCAATTTTTTTTTTTTTTTTTTACCTGTTGCTGTAAAAAAAAAAAAAAAAATTAACGTAGCACACTTATGAAAATACCTCATGAGAGGAGGGTGCTGCTGGCAAACAAGCGTGGCACGCAGGCATTATTTCTGTAAAAATTTGGTAATTGTGCTTAATCACTTTTCAAATGCCTTCCATATAAAAAAAAAGACTAATAAATTTAGCACTATATGATTTTTCTGGCTCCCAACCTATCCAAGTGTTTAGTTTATGTTGATTTATCTTCCACGTAACCTGCTGAGTCCTGCAATGTACCAAGCACCTTACTGGGCACTCTCACACAGGATAGGAAACAACGTTTTTTTTTTTTCTAGATGCGTCACAAGCGGTCGACATCGTGAAGTAAAAAAAAAAAAATTCTGTTGAATTAAAATTTTAACCTTTGTGGTACACCAAATTCATGTACACCCTGGAATTTCTTTCTGAAGCCTTCGTATCTTGCTGTTTAAGATCCCATTTTAACCAAAAAGCACGTGTGGTACCAATTTTCCTGCTAATTTTATCCCTGATAAAGCATAAATTGAGAGTAAGATGGCATAAGTGAGAACATATGTGTCCCATAGCGATTTTATCAGCTTTAGGGCTAATAGGATGATATTGTATACAAACATAATTTGTTAATCAGTAATACCAAGCTACAGTACCAGATGTGATCTATGATGGTGAGACAAATACGTGGGAGAGAGGCAGTCATGATACACGGTTTTATATCAGAAGGTGAACACAGTACAAAGTGTAATGTAGAGAGGAAACTTTGGAGGAAGAGGGTCTGACATAGCCCTTGAAGTGAAATTACATTAATACCAGAACTTAGGAGCTCTGGATATCTTAGCACCTAAATAGATTCCCCTAATTTTGTTGATACAAGAAAAATAAGAATACTTTATAATGATAACATCACAGCTAATAACATATCAATGAAAAATGCATAATTCAAAAGTAATAGACAGTGATTGTCCAATTCTTCACATGTTGATCTTAAACATATTTGCCCATATTTTTATCAACAATGATATTACCTTAAAAATACTATTTTATAACATTTAAAAAAGAATGAACTCAAGCCGGTATAGGGATCTCTCTGAATGGTAAGACAGCTAATTTCCACCCATTTATACACGTAAAATTCCTACAATACATGGGGATAGGAGAGGATGGGACCCAAGTTTTGTTTGTGTTTTTTTTTTTTTTCCTTTTTCATTTGTGATGTGTGAAGAGTGGTGGTATAGGTACTCCATCATTGCACCATTAATAGATCTCACCAGAACAAGGTTTCATTAGTGTAGATATTGGATAAGACCCTGCCAGAGGGCCTCCAATACCCTAAGGATTAGATGTGCTAAGTCCCCAAATTAGGTACAGCAGTCTTTGGGCAAGAATTTGAGCTTTGCAGGGGTTTTTATGGTGGGGTCTGAGAAGCCTTGATCAAGGTATTTCCCTAGGGTGACAAACCGATAATTGCACTTATCAGCTTTAGGCTGTCTTGATTAATGCCACCTTCTGTGATTTATCACCCAGAATATTGTTACACAGGTGCTGTCCACATTGAATAGACCAGAGTTGTTCAGGAATGAAAATACAGGCTTCTTTAGTTTATTTCTTCTAAGAAATTTACTGAGAACCCATTACAAGCATAACTATCTGGTCATTTTGAAAAGAACTGAGTTATTTGGTGCCAGATAGTGATGCTTTTCATCTAGTCTTCTTGATGATTGTGTTACTCCGGTACCCTCACAGACTTATTCTGGCATTCAAAGAATACTGCCTTGGATTCCAGATCTTATCATTGGAGAATTTCTCAGATTCAGGCAAGTTCTCCAGTGAGTAAGAATCAAAATGTAGCATTCCAGAGAGGCTTGATAGAAAACACACACACACACACACACGTGCACAAGTGCGAGCATGACATTGACCATCTTTTTTTACCCTTTAGAAAACATCTGGAAAGGTCTGGAAACATTGTCACTTACCACAGCTGGGGTGATGCTACTGGCATCTCGTAGGTGGAGGCCAGGAATGCTGCTAAACATCCCATAATGTACAGGATACCTTCCCACAACAAAAAATGATCTGGTTCAAGTTTTCAGTAGGTCAAGGTTGAGAAACTCTGGTATGGGGCATGATGAATTTTCTCCTTTTTTCCATCTCATGTCATGGGCTACAGCTGAAGAGGAATCAGGAGAACTGCAAAAGATGAGGTACCAACTAAATGCAAACTTACGTGCATACAAGATTCAGGAAGCATATTAATAAAGTTATGGAAATAAGACATAATTCACAGAGAGACAGAGCATACACAGAGAGAAGATAGTGTCTTTGTTTAAAGAAATCATTAAGGGTTTGGCAGAGAAGAACAGATAAGGGAAAACAAGGGTGGTTCAGTCGTAGAAGTCTCCCTTCCATTTGGGAGAGCCCAGTTCAATTCCCAGTCCATGAACCTCACACACAGTCACCACCCATCCATCAGTGGTTTATTTTGTGTTGCTATGATGCTAAACAAGGACCCCTGGTGGAGCAACGTTTAAGAGCTGAGTTGCTAACCAAACGGTTGGTGACTCAAACCCACCCAACGGCTTTGTGGGAGAAAGAGCTGGTGATCTGTTCCCATAATGACTATGGCCTAGAAAACCCTATAGGGAAGTTCTGCTCTGTCACATGGAGTCACCATGAGTGGTAATCTATTCAATGGCACCTAACAACAATAACCATGATGCTGCACAGGTTTCATTGGAGCTTTCTGACTGAGACGGACTAGGAAGAAAGGCCTAGTAATCCACTTCCAAAATTCTGCCAGTGAAAACTCTAGCAATCACAACAGTCTGATCTGCAAACAATCAGGGGGATGGAGGAGGAACAGAACCATTTTCTTCCATTGTGCTTGGGGTTGCCATGAGTCTGGGCTTCATGGTAGCTAATAACAAAAACAGTAGCAGCAGCAAGGAGTTTGAAAAGAACCTAACATGGCAGACCCTAAATGCAATGTTAAGAATTTGAGTTTAATTCTGTTGGCTAATGACTCCCTAACCTGGCAGGGTATCAGAAACTTTTGGAAAGCTTCTTATAAAGACAATTACATGAGCCTCCACCCAGATCTAGAGAGTCAGTAGCTCCAAGGATGTGGCCCTTAAATATATATTTTGAAAAAGTTCCCTTAATAGTTCTTATACACAACCATACTTGGGAATCAAGAACCATTTTTTTTTTTTTTTTTTTGCAATAGTTTTGAATTTACAGAAAAGTCACAAAATAGTCTACTCTTCACCCAGGTTCCCCCAATGTTCACATCCTACATAATAACCATGACGCATCTCATCTGTCAAAACCAAAAAATTGACACTGGTAAATTACTGTTAACTAAACTCCAGATTGTTTCAGATTTCTCCAGTTTTTCCACCGATGTCCTTTCTTTTCTCTTCCAGGATCCAATCAAGTATACCACGCTGCTTTCATTCTTCATGGTCTCCAGTCTGTAACAATTTCTCAGTCTTCCCTTCTTTTTCATGACCTCAAGAGTGTTGAAGAGTGCTGCTCAGGTAATTTGTAGAATATCCTCAACAGAGATTCTCTGACATTTTCTCATGTTTAGACCTGGGTTATGGGTTTTGGGAACAAGTACCACAGAAGTTGAGTGCACTTCTCATCACATGATACCAGGGGTACCTGATGTCAGCATAGCTTACCATTGGTGATATTAACTGTGACCACTTGGTTAAGGCAGTGTCTGTCAGATTACTTTACTGTGAAATTACTATGTTTCCATTTCCCTATTCTGTTCTTTGGAGTGAATCACTATATCCAGTCAATGGAATTAAGCTCCGCCTCCTGGAGTATCAGTGCAGCTTATTGACCAAAGCTATATTTGCACTTTATTAAGGTTCAATAGAGGGAAAGAGAGAGTTAACTGGGAGATAAGTTACAAAATTCAAAGTCAAGAAAGATGAAGACCTGAACTAAAGCAGTGGCGTTGTTGAAGAAGAGCATACACCTAAAAATATTGTGGAGAAGCAAGAATCATAGTTGCTGATTGGAAACGGGGGAAATGAAAAGCCTGAGATAATATTGAGAATTTTACCCTGATTAACTGGAAGAGGGTTGAAATAGAAGAGAAGAGGGGTGACTTGGGAGAGGAGGTCATTTGGTTGGGACACTCAGCATTTGGAGTTCCTCTGGACATCCAGGTGGACGTGTTGAGGCAGAAGATAGAACCAGAAATGCAAAACAGTTTACCTCCTTGGGAAATTCTCTACCTTGCAGGACTCGTTCCCTGGCACAATACAGCTCCTTCCGGCTCTCCAATCACACTTCCAGGAAAACTGTTCACATCTAGAGGGAAGGCTTAAGTTACAGTTGGTGGGAGGGAATACTCTCAAAGAATAGTTTTGGGTCATTCCTTCTATCCTATAAACAAATCATAGCATTTGCTCAATTACTGCCACCCCACTGCAGAAATGCTCTACCTTCATCTTGGAAATTTCTGGCCTGTAATTAATGAGTACGTTTACCTTATGCATAGAACATCCAGCGTTTTTCATTACCTATGTGAAGAGATAATCTGCAGGTATTTGTGATCTAGCATCTCTCAGCTTGGAAACTGGTGATAGACAAGGAAGCCCTCATTAGCATTTTCATTTTGCATTTCAAATGGAAGGGGTGTGTGTTAAACACCAAAACCAAGCCTGCTCAAGCTGTAAAGCATTTCTTAATTATATGTTTGGTAATGCTTGAAGGGCAGAGGGCTCCCAGAGAAAAAGGAAGGGTTTTGACTTAATATCTGCACATTGTGAGGGTGGATGAGTAGAATATGAGGAATCTGAAAATCTCAGGGTGAAAGGCAGTTGCAAAGGTGATTTTTTTTTTTTTTCCATTCATGGCTGAAGGTGAGACGGAGGCAAAGGCAAGGGGAGGCAGAAAGCTATGAAGACAGTCCCAGGGTGATGGAGCTCTGTCCTCTTTTAATTGGTGACTTGTAGGACCTACAGTATCCCAACCAATTTTCATGGCTCAGAAATTCTTTGGGAAGGGAGCGACCTGATTTTAACATGTAGGTAGGGGATTTTTTAAATGTGTGAAACTCAAAAATCCTGAGTGGGAGCCTCATTTTTGTGTAGACTGAGCATTGTCTTAGGTGATGCCTCCAGGATGTGTCAATTTTCTAACTTTTAACAAGTTTGCCTTTATTTCTGTGAGATAAGCCTCCTCAGTATGTTTCCCACTTACTATGTTCTCATGAGAATGTACTTATGGAGGGCATTGTGCTGAGTGAAATAAGTCAATCACAAGAATAAGCTATTGCCAGTTTTCATTCAGCCATAGTGGCCATTTTCTCCTTTGTTTTCAGGTGTTACTGGCTGCCTTCTTTTCTAGGTTCTCAACGGTAAATAATGCCTTTCCAATAATGAATAATGGATTGCAGTGGTACTTTTCAAGATACTCGAACTCCTAGAAGTTATTCTTACCACACATTCATTCACTCACAGAGGTATGATTCACTACGTCCTGGAGTCCCCTGGGACATATGTCATGCCAAATAATGGGTATCACAGAGTCCTCTGGGACATATATGATTCATTATCCCAGATATCAGTATCAAAATCCGTAACTCGTAACAAAAATGCTGAATTGGTCCTTTAATCTGCATGCCTTCCATTAGTGAAAATATATGAAAGAAAAATTCAAAGTAGAAAATAATTGAGTCACCAAAGGGTTAAATGCCATATTATTAAAAGACCCCCTAGCTGGAATTGCTGGGTAGCACTAACAGTTAAGCGCTCACTACTAGCCGAAAAGTTAGCAGTTCGAACCAAGAGCTCACTACTAGCCGAAAAGTTAGCAGTTCGAACCCACTCAGATCTGCTTCCAAAAGGTCACCGTCTCAGAAACCCTATGGAGCAGTTCTGCTCTGCACACACGGGGTCACCATGAGTTGGAATCATCTCAGTGACAGTTAACAACAACAAAGCCTTCCTGGCAGGCTGATCTCTAAAATTCATTTCTCTCATTTCACCTAAATGTCTCAGAATTTACGATCCGTTCCTTTTCCACAATTAATGATAAACCACTCATAAAGAGGAATTTAATTTCTAAAAATACAGCGCAAAATCTGAGATGGAACTATTAGGTATGCAGACATTGAGAAATGTTTTCTTATTTCTTTCTATTCGTTCTTTCTGTTTTGCAGAAACTTCTTTTGCTTCTTTCCTCTGCCTTTTTCCTCATTTATTATCTTACTTCTCATTTACAGTATTCTGTTTGCATTAATAGTAGAATAATATCAACGTCAAAGCCCTTAGGAATAATTTTTTTGTGAATCTGTAAATTAAAGTAGGTTTACTGGTTAGCTTTATCCTGCAAATATGTAATATTAGAGTACTTTTTGCTATTACAAACTTTTCCTGTAAACTGCCCAGTTTAAAAACAAATGAGAAAGCCTTCCTGAGAAAATTGTCTTGATTGTGTTATATCCCATAAGCAACCTGTGGCCACTGGCCACCCACATTCTCTTACTCTTACCAGCCTGCCACTGTTTCCCATTCTTCATTGTTCTCTCACCTTCATTCTGCTCAACACTACCTTCTCATCCAGCCCCTACCAGACAGCTAAACCACAACAACGTCCTCCATGTTCCCTCTCCAACATATGGAATATCACATTTTATGTTTTGTTCATGCCTCTCATTTCCATTTTCACTAGTTATTAGCTTTTACCTCTCTCTGATTCTTTCTGGGGTGAGGATTATTCAAGCATGAATCTATCCTGCAGTTATAGCTACGGAGTGTAACTCACCACCCACTACTCCAAAAATAGAATAAACTAAATTATGATTAAAAAGAAATTTAAAAAATTAAAAAGAGATTGCCTGAAAGATATACAGTCCTTTTAACCTAGACCTGTGATCATTAATTCTTTTGTGGTCATAGACCCCTTTGAGAATCTTCTAAAAACTAGAAACGTCTCTTCAGAAAAATGGACACAATTATGTACATATACAAATCTGGGTATGTGGATTCTCTGGCACAAGCTTAAGAATTTATTTTCCAGGAGAGCTAATTTTATCTTGGATTAAGTCAGCCATTGAGAAATCGCTGTCCCTGAGCACCAGCATTTGGGCTGACTCTAGAATGATTCTTACTGCTAAATCCATGAGGCCACATTGGAAACACTTTAAGAACAAGACCAAAGAAACTCATTATCGTATTTAAGGAAGAGACAATGTTAAGGAGTTTGTCCACTAATTCACATCCCATTCACCTTCAGAAATTTCCCCGTGTTTTTAGTACCAAGAAACCTGTGCCAGGCAGATTGCCATGGGCTGTTTCTGTAGTCATTTATGCAGTAGGCCTTCCATGATCACCTCCATTTAAAGTTGCAAGTCTGCCCATCCCCAGCACCATTTTCTTGTCCTTGCTTTATTATTTCTTATAAAACAAAACTGTTGCCATCAAGCCAATTCCAACTCATAGCAACTCTATAGGACAGAGTAGGGTTTCCAAGGAGCGGCTGGTAGATTCGAACTGCTGACCTTTCGGTTGGCAGCTGAGCTCTTAAGCCACTGCATCACCAGAGCTCCACTTTTTCTTATAGAGCTTTTCAAATCTCGTACACTCTGTATTTTACTTGATTATTTTGTTTCTTGTCTGTCTCCTCCCACTGGAATGGAAGCTATAGAAGAGCAGGGATGTCTTCCTGTTTTGTTCACTGATCTCTCCCCTTCCCTAGAACAGCACTTGCCACAGAGAAGGTGCTCAGATATTTGTTCAATAAGTAAATGGATGAATAGATGAACGTATCTCTCTTTGCATTGTCTACCAGAAAGCTGGGGATATAATTTTCAGTCAGTGACTATGACATACGAAGAACTTTGTAGTATATATATTTTTGTATTCACCTCTGCACAGAGAAATTTTTATTGCTTAGCTTAAATGAAAAAAAATTTCATACTTCCCAATATTCTAGTCAAAATGAGCATCCAAAGGCTTTCCCTCCTTCTCATGTGACTTGTTGAGGAGTGTTTCTAAAATGTCTCCACCAAAGTACCCAGAATGACAGCAAGAGAGAGTGAATGTAGGATGTTTTGTTTCCTTTAAAACTTGTACATTCTCTTAAGGTGTCCCTGGGTAGTGAAAATGGTGAAAGCACTCAGCTGCTAACTGAAAGGCTGGTGCTTTGATTTCAACCAGAACTCTTCTAAAGAAAGTCCTGGCCATCTACTTCTCAGAAATCAGCCACTGAAAAACACCACAGAGCACAGTTCTACTCTGATACTCATGAGGTCACCGTGAGTCAGAGGTGACTCCATAAAAAAAAAAAAGTAACTGTATTTTTTAATTTTCTCTTAAAATTACATATGAATTTGGTTTTCTACTCCATTTGAAATAAAAATAGTATTGCAAATTACTTACCATTGCGAGAAATGAATTATCCATGAATATGCACCAGTAGGTGCAGGACTTGCATTATCGTCCCAGCACACTGCTAGAGGATGAACCCTAACCCAACCTATTGCTGTCAGATTGATTCCGACTCATAGCAACTCTATAGGACAGAGTAGAACTGCTCCATAGGGTTTCCAAGGAGCAGCTGGTGGATTCGAACTGCCGACCTTTTGGTTAGCAGCTGCAGCTTGCAGTAACTCTTAACCACTACACCACCAGGGCTTCAGAGTGCAAACCCCAGGGCTTATGAATTCTGCAGAAATTTAGAAGCTCAGCAATAGAGGACTTACTGCCTGTTCCGACTCTTGTTTTTAAGGCTCTAAAATACTTCTGCTACTATTTGAAAATATTTATTGAAACTTTAATTTAACTTGAAAGTTTCTGCATGACAAAATCCTGCTAGGTCAAGCACAAATGTTGCCTCTTCGATGACCATTAGCCATTCTCTAATTACCTCCCTCCCCAGAAAATCAAATGAACTAATAGTCACTGAGAGCTGGATATGAAGCATGGGAACTAGCATTTATCAGATTCCCATAACATACCAGCATGTTCATAAATTCCCTTATTCAATGCTTGCACCAATTCCTTCAGATTTCTGCTGTTCTTCTAAAATGAGGAAACACAGGGTAGATGTTGAATAATGTCTTAGGCATCTAGTGCTGCTATAACAGAAATACCACTAGTAGATGGCTTCAACAAAAAGAAATTTATTCATTCACAGTCTAGTAGGCTAAAAGTCCAAATTCAGGGCATCGGCTCCAGGAGCAACCTTTCTTTGTTGGCTCTGGAGGAAGGTCCTGTCGTCAATCTTCCCCTAGTCTAGGACCTTCTCCATGCAGGAACTTCAGGTCCAAAGGACGGGTTCTGCTCCCGGTGCTGCTTTCTTGGTGGTATGAGGTCCCTGACTCTCTGCTAGCTTGTAAGATAAAAGGTGGTACAGGCCACGCCCCAGGGAAGCACCCTTTACATTGCATCAGGGATTTGTCCTGAGCAAGGGTGTTACATCCCACCCTAATCCTCTTCAACCACAGGCAGAGATCATGATTTGTAACATGTAGGAAAATCACAAAATGGAGGACTACCACTGAATACTGGGAATCATGGTCTAACCAAGTTGACACATATTTTGGGGGGACACAATTCAATCCATGACAAATAACTTGTCCTAACTCACGCTGCTGTTGTTGTAGATTCTGACTTGCAGTGTGACAAGGCTCCACAGGGTTCTCCTGGCTGTAATCTTTACAGAAGTAGATTGTCATGTCTTTCTCCCATTGGGTGGGTTCAAACAGTCAACCTTTCTTAGCAGCTGTGTACTTGACCATTAAGCCACCAGGGCTTTTTACTCATGTTGCTAGAAAGTGGGAAAAAAAAGTGGGAAAGATAGCTTGAAATTTGAGTGTGTTTGTTTCTAAAATCCATGACTTTTTACTACATGTAGGTCACTGTTTGGCATCTCTAGTATTTTCCCCCAATAAGGAGAAAAACAAATATGCCTACTGCCTTCTAAAAAATAGAAATGCTAATCAATATTGATATTGATTTTATACTTCAATATATTTTATCAATGCAGAAATCACTTTGCAAGCCAGTTGTTACTTATGTACAACAATTTTATTCTATGCTTGTTTTCCATCCATCACAAAGTATCATCATATCACTGAAGAATGAAAATGCAAGAAACTGCTGCTTCACAAAAGACCCCCTTGGTAGCCCCAGAGTTACTGCCAGGGACCCTAAATCTAGGGATGTGTAGACAATCTAGGATTGTCTGCGAGTTGAGAGAAGTGTCTCATGAAATCATATTATTAATTTTTATATTATTTCTCAACTTCATGAAGGGAATGTTCCTAGCTATAAATACAACTTCAACTAAACACATTACTAAATTCAGAGTAACTTTTGGCCCTTGACTATTTCCTCATTCAACGGATACCTAAAATATAACCGATAACGCACACACATCCGAGGATTTTATTTTAGAAAGGGGTTTTAGGCCTGGTAAAGGACAAGGGACTCCTAGAATTTAAAAGAAATAAAAATAAAAAAATTTTTTTCGGTTCCATATGCTTTTCAGAAGTAAACAAAATTGCCTTTTGCACTGCACTGAACTTTAACTATCCCTGGAAACATTTTGAAGTACATGGTGGATCCAAACCCATTAATCTTTGGAAATACGATGAGTGGTTCAGTTTCTGATTTTCGTAATCAGCTCTTCTAGCTGTAAGATATTATTGCCTTATAGGGACATCTGCTGGTAGATAAATAAAGGTCTGGAACAATCAAATATTGTCTTCTCAGGGTTTGTCAGGACATCACTCTGAGGCCGCAGCCTCGTATGCATCTGCTTCAGAGAGTGCACGGATGTTAAAGTGCTAAATATTGTATCGTTTAACGGTCCGGTCCTTCTCAGGTCACATAAAACTTGCATTCATTACACACGTGGCTTGTTCCCACAACAGAGCCGCACGTGTATTTATTTATTTATTTTTCCAGACTGATCATATATTATCCTGAAAAATTTCATGCCTTCTGGAAGCCTATGCACGTTGGGGCAGATGGCATGAGAATGCCAGCACTTGGAGCACACGGACTCGCCACAATAAGCTGTCACCTCTTCTGTGAACCTGGCATGATTTTCAGATCAGAGTGATTGTCGGAAACATCGGGGAAAAAAAAAAAAAAAAAAAAAAAAGCCACTCTCTTTTACTTCACAAATGACAGGAATGAAAGTAAAATAAATTTTATAATGTCATAAACTTCTTAATAGCAAGGTCTTTATTATCCTATGGGGCAGCTCTACTCTGCCCTACAGGGTTCCTATGAGATAGAATCAACTTGATGGCAACTTTTTTTTTTTGGAGTTGCTTTTAATTTTTTCACAAAAAGGGAAAATCCTCTTAATTTTTTCCTTAAGTACAAATATTTCCCTTCCATTATCCTGCAGTAATATTTTCCTGCAGCTAATGACCCCTTTCGCTTGAAAAAATGATTACCTGGTGATAGTAAGGCAACCAGTAGTACTATTTCTACTAACTCTTACCATCACCAGAAGGATGAAATCATTTATTTTCTTTCGGTGTTTCATGGAACAAGGATTGCCTTCATACTCCATCTTTGGAAAAGCAGCATGGTGTTAAATCATATATTGTAGATTTAAAATCAAATTGCCCATAAAAGTCAATATTATCAACAGTAGAGTGTAGCACCTTATCCATGGCACTTTTTTAAACTCACCGCACCTTAACGTGCTAAGGTGATGGAAACTAAAGAACTACCACGTGCCTTCTCAGTGCCTTTTCTCCCCATGGTTTATCTATGTATATTTTTAAAGCAAGCAAAAGATTGTTTCATCAGCCAAGGCACTCCCTGCCAAAAGAAACGATATCATCATTAACTAATTACAACTAAATAATAGCATTGCACATTTTGACAGGTTAACACACATTCTGCTAAGAGTTGAAAGCTCAAGAAAGAGAAAAACAAAGCTACTTCTCTCACAAAATCCTCAAATGCCAATCCGGGAAATAAAACTTTCAGGGTTTCCACTTGGTCTCCTTGTCTCAAAAGCATTTACTTGCATTTGTAGTAACATTATAAACTGTTTCACTGAGCATTCAACTTAGTTTTACCAACTTTGTCCAATCATAAATCATACAGTCTACTGAGATTGATAGTTTCAACATGTTGAAGTCATCATTTTTTGGCAGCTTTCCCCTCCCTTTCCCAGTGAAGCAGCAAGATACACATGGTGACTCTCAGATGTGAAAAGAATAAAGAAAACCAAGTGGAGAGAGAAAAAAACAGGGTTTTCCAGCATAATCTAGTTCCTTCAAAAAGCCAAAAGCAAAACACAAAGACGTGCCTGAAATGGCATGTTACCAATATTGTCTCCATAGCTGGATGGAATAATAATTTTGGGAGGATTAATACAAAATTAAATTGTCTATTGTATTATTCCTTATTCACAACAGCTCAGATAAGTTTGACTACTGCAGAGCGTCTTACTGTGCCTAATCTTCTCACACGTATTCCACCAAAATTCTTCTGAAATGAAAAGAATGTAAAAATTAGCGACCCCTTTTCTAAACTCTATTCTTTAGCATGCACAAAAAAGAACAATTAAAAAATTTGTTCTCTAGCCTTGTAGATCCTGTAGCCTGTTAAAGCCCATACAACGGCCAGTACAACATACAAAGCTGCTGAAGGAATTCCTACTTGTCAAACACCAGGCATGTATAGAAGATCTAGCTTTTTCTTAGTTTCCTTATAGTACCTCGAGAATATTTCCCCCTTTAATTCTACTCTCATGAAAATTCAGGTTAAAAGATTTACGATGTTGAGCATATGTTTTTTCTTGGTGGAGACAAATGAATCATAGCTTATCATACACCAAAAAGGAACCAAAAAGTTTAGCACAGAAGGTGGGAGAACTTCTGTGTTACTGCCTATAATGGGATCGGTCCATTAAAAGGTGCTATTAGTATAAAAAAAAAATTATAGCAAACCACAAAAAAAAAACGTAGAAAAAACTTAAATTATTTACCTTTCTTGTTCAGCACAAATGTCCTACAGCTCATTATCATGAGATATGGCCTGGAAATTAACCAGTCATGTTGTGTTTCTATCTCCAGATTTACAATTAGTAATGCTATTAACGTGGTTCCTGTACTTAGCGTTACTAATTATATTGCTATGAACTAATGGTGTTAAAAATAGCAATAGCCATCAACTACCAATTAATGCTTAATGAGAGCATATAAACCCTGGCATTGTAATGAATTTCAAAATTATTGTTGCTTGTGTTCCTCTTGTAATCGTGCAAAAATGGGTGTAACCAGTAACCAGTGAAGTAGGGCATTGATTGAAAGCATAGTTGCCACATAGTTGCAGGAAATCCAGAGAAGAAATAAATGGCTCTTTGAAGAAAACTATATTCCACTTTAATCTTAGAATTCAACACATGGGTTTTAGAGAAGATTCTTTTCTCATTACTCAATACAAAAAATGAAACTCAATTTGTAAAAACATTTCAAATTCATGAATAAAAAAGGAAATGTTAAGAAAATTCGGAAGAGGTTTTTTTTTTTTTTTACCCCCATGGAAAGAACAGTAATCAAATCATTTCTCCTATAGTTTATATAAGATAGAAGATCCCAGGATTTCAGCTGTAAAATAAGAATACCTGTATTAGCTAGGTTAAGTTAGGTTATGCTTCATCAACAAACATCATTTGTGGCTTAACATACCATAGTTTATTTCTTGTTTACACTACACGTTCAGCACAGTCGCTTAGGGGCTACTGCTCACCACGGTTACTCAGGAATCCAGGCTGAAGGTAATTCCATCTGGTCATCTGATTCTTTTATCTTCAGAGGAAACTTGGCAAATAGTGCCCTGGCTATTACTTCTATCCAGATGGCATTTCACTGGGGGGCAGGGAGGACAAAAAAAGTCACACTCATGTGTCTACTTTGAAGTGATGGGGAATTGTATCCAGGAAGAGGATAATTGAAATATTAGGGAATAATCACTTATGTTTTAGTACTTTGAATGGTTTTAATCACCATAGCAAGGAGACTTTGTCTGAAATGGAGCACTTCACTGGAGAACTGCCTAGAAGTGGGGCAATGCTGGTAGAAAACCAATTCATTCTCTTTGAGTTTCTAGACTTATATTTTTTGACCCTGTCACTAAAAAAGCCATTTCCTAGAATTGGCTAGTGTTATTTACCTAGTAGTCCACAAAGTTTCAGTTTATTAATTCAAGCTTATCTTTTCAACTTCAAAAATGTACTTTATTATTTTATCTTAGGAGCAGGCTTTTCAACTCTCTTGCTCTTGGTCCTAGTCAAAACCATAGTATACGTCAAGAATAGAAATGAGAAGTCAAAATAGAATGGAGTAAACAAAGACGTAACATAGCCAATAAACTGATTTGTGTGTGTGTGTATGTGTGTGCATCCTCAAACCAGGACAAGGGGGAAAAAAAAATACTAAGACATCCTTACTAACAATGGCAATCAGATACTAAAGAAGATGCAAAACCACAATGCTTACAAATCTACAGCTTATTGCAGGAGACGTATACAGCGTAGCATCTGTAAAGATGGGTATCACAGCCAAAGGCTGACTCTCAGCACGAGGTCCAGAGAGACTGATTGTGGGCTCCAACTGTCTT
Source organism: Elephas maximus indicus (assembly GCF_024166365.1). NCBI lineage: Eukaryota > Metazoa > Chordata > Mammalia > Proboscidea > Elephantidae > Elephas > Elephas maximus. The sequence continues at coordinate 11,513,403 of NC_064841.1, read as the reverse complement.
TCCTCTGCAAGGCCACTACCGATGCACTTTCTCGATTCGAGAATCATCAAAATGTGCATGGAACACCCTGGAAATAGGAGCCCAGATGGAGTCTTCATTAGGTCTGCTAATACATTATTGGTATGTGACCCGCCCTAATGGCACAGCCCTCCAAGGGTCATACCAAAACCAGGCACAAGCCATCAATCTTGCTGTTATCAATAAAAAAAAAAAAAAAAAATTTTTTTTTTTTTTATAGCTTATATTAAAAACTAGCACAAATTGTCCCAAAACTTATCTTGGAAACATGGTTCTAAAACAACACTATTAATCATGCCTTGCTTCATGCCTTGGCCAAGATCAGGGTTGTGAAGGTACAGCTCTTACAAAACAACTCAGGCCAATTCTATGCCTGCTGAAAATAACTATACAGGACGACATTAAAATGAATTTGATAAAATGCTAAACATATGAACTTATAAGGACATCTGTTATTGATTGATGACTTCTTAATGATAGAGCATGTGACATATCTAAATTACCTGAGGGTATTTTCAAACTGTACCGCAGTCTTAGCCCAGCTCCTTGTGCAACCTGACTGTCATTGCTGTGCTCAGGAATCATACTGAGGAGGGTAAGTTTTAGCATATTTGCTCTTCCAGTTACTATCCCTATGTGTAACATATTGCCCCAAAGTGTAGAGGTTTCAAACAACCATTTCATTAGACTCACCCAGTTTATGCTCCAGGAACCCAGGAAGAGAAGAGGAGTGGCTGGTGTCTATTCTGCTATGGTTGGGGCTCAGCTGGAAGGAATAGAAAACTGGAGACTGGAGACTGGAGTCATCTCAAAGGCTCCTTCACTCACATGTCTTATGGTCAATGCCGGGCTTACGAAATGGTAACTGAATTTCCATTAGTTCTTCTAGAGAGAATTTGGAGTTAGACACTTGAGTTATTTTCACTGACTCCTATGTATTTTTTAGAAGTCTTAGTATCCTGAATGGGATGAAGGTTTTCCAAGGGTGACATTTGTCTCCTCATTGACTTCCAGGATTTATTCCAATGAACTGATTGGCTATGAGTTAGCATCTTTTTTTTCTTCCACGTTTCTTGTGCCTATCTTCAACTCTTGGTAGTTGGATGATGGGCCATCCCACCCAAATAAAGAGCTCGAATCTTTGGGTAAAGGCATGTGTATACCTGTTCTAGAGTGTTTCTTTCTTTTTATTTTTCCTTAAATTTAAGTCAAATCATTTAACACTTTTCAAGACAGAAGAAAACGCCATATTCTTATGCAAGGTATTTATAACACTACAATGAGATGTTGATAAGATAAGGTGCTCTAACTTAAAATAAAATATTGAACCTAGGAAATAGGAGAAAAATCTATTCTGATAAACAAAATATCAAAACTTCAGAAAAGTTTCATGAAAACAAGGTATAGGGTCTATTAGAAAAAAATTGTATTAAAGATTATATATTATAATTTTATAATCAACTTATATGATTACTTTATTATTATATATTATATACCTATTGCAGTCGAGTGGAGTCCCACTCATAGTGACCCTACAGGACAGAATAAAACTGCCCCATAGGGTTTCCCAGGAGCAGCTGGTGGATTCGAACTGCCAACCGTTTAGTTAGCAGCCCTAGCTCACATAGCTCTTAACCACTGTGCCACCAGGGCTCCATATATTATATAGTATTATGTTACTAATTATGCATATTATAATATCAATAATATATTATACTTAATATGCAATTATAGGTAAGCATAACTTAACATCAGCAATACGTTCTGTGAAATAGGATGTTATATGATTTGGCCCTTGTGTGAACTTCATATTACATACAGGAGACATTCATAACTGTCACCAATCAGCCCAGGCCTACCCCCAGGCACCCAAAACCCCCCAAAAAACCATTGCTGTTGAGCTGATTCCAACTCATAGCAGCCCTATAGGACAGAGTAGAACTGCCCCACAAGGTTTCCAAGGAGCACCTGGTGGATTTGAACTGCCAACCTTGACCTTTTGGTTAGCATCTATAGCTCTTAGCCACTAGGCCACCAGGGTTTCCCAAGGATTTAATGAAAACTTTGTTTCCCCCGCCGCCAATCCCGCTCAGTAGGCCATCAGGTCTCTAAGCCAAGCCTGGCTCCCGCCCACCAGCCCGCTGGGTCACACACTTGCCATCCTGTAGGCACCCCCCTAGTTCCTCCACTCTGCTGGCTCCCATTTCTTCCTTCCTCCCTGCCTGCCTTCCGCTTCTCCCCTGAACTCTTTAAACTCTTCCAGCCACAGCCTGGACTGCTAGGCTGCCACCACCGTGGGAAGAGCCATGGTCTTGTGTGAATTGACCTCATTTCACACATTGTCGTACAGATGACTGAGGAATGCACTCTGGTCGTTTTGGAAGTTCTCAGGAGGATTTAAAACCACTGTAAATGTGGAACAGGGAGAGGTTAGCACCCCACAGCATCTTCATCCCACACAGGTGGTTTCATCCACAGCTGACTCTCCCAAGGAGGGACCCCCAGAAGCAATGACTCGCTCCTGGAGTGTGCTGTGTTATACAGCTCTGTGTCAGCTCTACTCCGTCTCTGCCAAGGGCATCTACAGACTAGACTATTACAGCAATGTTATGTCTTTGCAGTGTATCTGTTGGGTATCATTCAGTCAACCACAATACTGTCTTATTGTAACAATCATGCATATAGGCAGTGAATTTTTAAGAAAATATAAACAACATGGTTTAGTTTCTAAGAAAGGGGAAAAAATTAGCCTTTTTTTTTTTTTAAATGGTTTGTTTCCTAAGGCTAGTGATTGACTGGGAAAATTCTTGTTTCCATGAGCATGAGCCTATAAAATTATATTTACAACTAGGATGATAACCAAAATATTTAACAGCTGCCGTGAGGTTGGCCATCCATAACAACTGGTACTGGTGGTAGCAGTTGAATTCCAGTCCTGTTTACATCTATCCCTGAATAATGAGTGCAAAAATGGAAAAATAAAAGCCTGCAACAATCACTCGCTGGAATATAAGTGTTGCTGGCAGATTTTCAAATGTTCAAAAGATATTACTAAAATAAATAATAAAAAAATAAATTAAAAAAATATGTCAAAGTGTCCTGTCTTCTCCTTCAGAATTTCCCATACAAATAGAATTTATGATGATAAACATTGGCAGGAGGCTGAGAGAAATACAGCCACACTGATGCACTTAAAATTAGAAATTCCAACATCACCAAATCTAGTTGTTGGTTTCTAAAAGTATTTATTTATAGTTCACCTTGTTTTATGCAAACTTTGAGTACAATATGATTAATCAGAAGCTCACTGACTCTGCACTTCGTATATCTTGAAAACATATTGAGTGAAAAAACATGGCATAACTTGGGACAATACTTTTATATTATATTAAGAAATGCACACTACTGAGTACTATATTGATAAATGATCTTTTACAAGTATTCATTTTAAACTAATTCAATGACATTCAGAAATAAAACACCTTTACAAGTATTCCATAATTTTCTCTCTTCACTCAGTCAAACCATCCATACCTTTTTCTTTTAATCTATATTACTTTGCTGTACATGTAGCAAAAATTTAAACACAAGTCCATTTATTTCAAAAAAGGTAAAAATATGATCAACTATGTTCTTACTTCTGTTTTCCCAAAAGTAAAAGTTGAAGATCCCAGTTTGATGTCTGTGGCCACATAAACCTTAACCTCTTTATTCAGCACATCAACACTGGTGCTAATTAAAACAAAGCGTGTTTGTTTGTCTGTTTGTTTTTTAATGTAACAAATTCCACCTAGCTCCCAAATCATGGAATAATAGTTTGCAGCATATGAGGAAGAGATTTCATCACTGGGTTGGTCTGTATAGTTGAACATTTTTACTGCATTTATTTAGAAAATATAACTATTAGCTATATTTTAAGTCCCATGAATGGTGTGGCAAATTAGCTACATTATTAAATATTTCTGTCCCTCACCAATGTTTCAACTTTATCTTAATAAATTTGAGTTTACGGTTACAATTTATTTTCTTTTGTTTTTTCATGTCTACAACTGTAATTTCTAACCTTTCTATTGATATTTCTGACAATTTCTACATTCTTTTGCAATTCATTTCAATTCATCTCCGAGCTTGGTATATTCATTACCTGTATAGATGTTTGTGGTCAAATTAAGTCATTAAAATATCATGGTTAAATACTTGTTGCTTTCGTTGATTAAAACAACTATTTATTATGAAATTACATTGATCATCTATGTCCACGCACACGAACAGACATAAAAGACACACACTATCATACTGGATTACTTTCGCATGACAGCTGTGTTGAATTTAACCTTTGGATTCAAAGATCTGTTCCCATTATAATCCTTATGTATGGATGTGTCAACAATTGTTCATGATCGGAGAAAATATTCTGTATATTATATTCTCATTACACATTTACCTTTCAGATAGATCATGCATAAAGGAAGGATAATAACATGAATAAATAAAACATCTACATAATAATATTAAATATTCATCTACGCCAATAGCTCCTATCTCTATCCCACCAAATCCTCCCCCAAATTGTTAACAAGCAGCAAAATGGACAGACTTCAGGGTCACACCCTTGCCTTGCCCAAGCTCTAGAGGAAGTGTTAATGAGCACAGAATTAGCTAAAAGTTGGCAGCAGTTGGAAGGAAGAGAAGCAGGGGGCCTGTGGACAACTCGCAAACTAATCAGCTTCTGAGTAATTGGAGCTGGGCCACCATTATTTTAAACTTAGTTACATTCCAGTATGTGATTCTTCCCATGAGCACCTTTGCTAAGCATTGCATAATATCTATTTCCAATCCTGCTATGCAAATATGTTCAGACGCTAAGCCTGAAAGAGAATACAACAATTTAAACAAAAGAGCGAATACTACAAAAATTCAAAACCACGCTCCTACAATACCTACTGTATAACAGGGTATATCCAAGGCTCTAGGGATACTGTGATGAACGAGATTAATGTTCTTTCTTCATGGCAACAATAAGTAAAGATGTGGTCCCTCACAGATGGTTCTAATCGCAAAGCCATGCTAATTGGAAATGGTGGTTATGGAAGCCACATTGAGCTGACCGAGGAGAAAACGGGAGATGCATAAATAGAGACAATGAGTACACACACTTCATTCCACAAGCTTAGAGTTGAGATTAGACGGAGGTTTCTTGTTCTAACCCTACATCCAACACAATATTTTCTCTACAATTTCTTCCCTGTATGTTTTTCACCTGATTGCAACTATTTTTTCCTCGGTCTCTTCCACCCTTGCCTTAAAAAAAAAAAAAAAAAAAATCACTTACTGCCGTCAAGTCGATTCCAACTCATAACACCCGTATAGGGCAGAGTAGAATAGCTCCATAGAGTTTCCAAGGCTGTAAACTTTACAGAAGCAGACTGCCACATCTTCTTCCCAAGGATAGTGGGCTCGAACCAACAACATTTTGGCTAGTAGCCACATGCTTTAACCACTACACCACCAGGGCTCCTTGCCTACTAGAGAAATTTTCCTAAAATGTCATTTAAATATGCAGTGGTCCTGCTCTGTAATCTATCACAGAAAGAATCAGCTAATTTCTGTTTTCTGGCCCCAAATCTCCCACTCATATTACTATGAAACACACATCACTGGCTCATCAGACAAACCCTCTTGTCTTCCCCTGGTTTCTTTCGCTGAACCCTGCCCTCTGTTTATTTCAGTCCAACACATTTTTGGACAACCAGACTGAGGACCAGCTCCAGCTTTCCTTATCAAGGTAACACAGAAGAAAGAACATAATCCTTGGCTTAAAGTTCCCGTGGTGTGACAAGCCACTTAGCCTCTCTGATATTTCATTTCCTCATCTATAAAATGGAGTGAAATAATTCCTACCTCACAGAGATATCGTGAAAAGAATACTCAGTCCACACTAATATTAGGCACTAATGTTGCTTTTCTTTTTATTCCTCTTGCATTTATTGACCTAACACTTTTATCTTTATTTTATAACAATAATATTTGTTAATTCTGGCACCCAAACAAAATTGCAAACTCCCTGAGAACATAGACAATGTGTCATGGATTGAAATGTGTCCCCCCAAAATATGTGTCAACTTGGTTAGGCCATGATTCCCAGTATTGTGTGGCTGTCCTCCATTTTGTGATTGATGTTATTTTCTTATGTGTTGTAAATCCTAATCTCTGCCTGTGGTTACTGAAGCAAGATTAGATTATGTTGAAGAGGGTTAGGGTGGGATGTGTAACACCCTCACTCGGATCACTTCCCCAAATCAATATAAAGGGAGTTTCCCTGGGGTGTGCCCTGCACAACCTTTTATCTTACAAGAGATAAAAGGAGAGGGAAGCGAGCAGAGAGTTGAGGGACCTCATACCACCAAGAAAGCAGCACTGGGAGCAGAGTACGTTCTTGGGACATGGGGTTCCTGTGTTGAGACACTCCTAGTCCAGGAGAAGATTAATGAGAAGGACTTTCCTCCAGAGCCAACAGAGAAAAAGCCTCCACCTGGAGCTGACGCCCTGAATTTGGACTTCTAGCCAACTAGACTGTGAGAGAATCAACTTCTGTTTGTTAAAGCCATTCACTTCTTGTATTTCTGTTATAGAAGCACTAGATGACCAAGACACAATGTTTCTTGCTTCTTTTGTGTTCCCTTCTGCAATGCAAGGCACACTGTAAGTGGTCAAAAAATATGTACTAGTACATTGATTGATTGATCAGATAACTGATTTCAAATAAGCAAAGAGGAATAACTGAAGAACTAATCTATGTTTGGGATATAGCAAAAAACAACTTCATCATAAGCATGACTGTCTAACCATAAAATCCAGCTATACCTAGGGGCAAGAGACAAGAAGGCAGGAGGGGACAGGATAGTTGGACTAATGGAAATGGGGAACCCCAAGTCAAAAAAGGGAGAGTGCTGAGATGTCACAGGGTTGGCAACCAATGTCACAAAATACTATGTTTATTAATTGTTTAATGAGAAACTAATTTCCTGTGTAAACTTTCACCTAAACTACAATTAAAAAAAAAATAGACAATTTACTACTTAAACAAAAAAAAAAAAAAAAGAGAGAGAGAGAAGGAAACTCAAAAATCAGAGAAGGAACTGGACTACAGGACTAACCGTCCCCATGAACCACTGCCTTCTATACCTTGAAACCAGAAGAAATAGATGGTGCCTGGCTACCACTACTAAACTTTCTGATCAGGGACACAATAGATGAATCCTGATTTTAAAAAAGGAGAAAAAATAGAACAGTATTCTAAATTCTTAAAGAATCCAGACTTACTGACCTTTTGAGGCTAGAGGATTCCCTGAAAATTTGCCCTGAGTTATTCATCAAAATTTGAATTGAAGCTACCTCCTGAAGTCACCTATAAACTAAGTAACACATTAGTTCAAAAAGTAAAGACTGTCACCCTTGAGTATTGCTTTTTTTTTTTTTAATTACCTATGTAAGACCTTGGAAACCCTGGTGTTGTAGTGATTAAGAGCTACGGCTGCTAACCAGGAGGTCAGCAGTTTGAATCCACCAGGTGCTCCCTGGAAACCATATGGGGCAGTTCTACCCTGTCTTATAGGGTCGCTATGAGTCGGAATCAACTTGACGGCAATGGATTTGGTTGGGTTTATATAAGACCAAAGGGTCAACAGCTATTTTAAAGCATAGATGAGAAGATTGGGGAGGGGGGCAAGGGCTTTAAATGGAAGTGAAACAGGAAGGACAGAAATAACGAGAATATAGAACAACGTGAGTAACGTAACCAACGTCACCGCTCATTATGTCTAGGAACTGTGGAATGGGAGCAGTTTTGCCGTGTGTATTTTCACCAAAAATAAAATTAAAAAATATTTTAAAAAAATTCAGCTATAAGAGAACATAAAAAAATAATTAATAAGTTGAATGAGACATTTTGCCAGAAATTTTGATAAAACCAAACCAAACCTATTGCCGTTGCATAGATTTGGACTCATAGCAACCCTGTAGAACGAAGTCGAACCGCCCCATACGGTTTTGTAAAAATGGCATGGAAGGAGTGTCTGACCTCCTCTAACTACACTAGGTGGGAGGAGAATCAAGATCAATAACCCAAGGCTTACTCCTATGAGGCAGAGGTCATACTTGCCTCCACCCTCCAACCTTTTTACCAATTCTGACAACAATCGTCTCTCCCATGGCACTCTTCTCTGCTGGGTTTAATAATTCATTGCAGTGGCCACACAGAACTCACAGGCAACATTCATGATTATAGAGTTTGTTAGGGAAGTAACAGGTTACAATTCAGGTTCAGGAACACTCAGGATACAGTTCTTCCATCAGAATAGCCTCTTCTCCTACGTGCTCACAGGCATGTCTCTCCCTGGCCCCTCGGCCTCTGTCCTGCTCCGCAAGTATTACAAAGCTCTTTTAGTTCTCCCGGTAGTGCGTGGAGACACCTCACTCTGCCAGTAAGCCTCAACCTGAAGGCATTCAGCTCTTCCACTCTGTGAGTCAGTGAGCCTAACTCCACCGCCAAGTGCCTGGATGCACCCAGTTCTGCCAGGCAGCCTACTGCCAGAAAGCACTCAGCAGTCTTGCTCTGTGGGTCAGCATGTCCACTGTAACCACTTCGTTCCACGGGCCAGGAAGTCCACCACACCTCCTCTTGCCAATCTCCTGGGTCACCTGCCTCTGCTGCCATCATTTCTCTGCTGTTGCCTTTCACTGTCACTTTTTGTCTCCAATGTTACAGCTCTCTCTCTCTGTCTCCTAAGCATAGGAGGTCTCAGCGCAGGGAACCCAGGTTCAATGGATGAGCCCCACTCCTGGCTCTTCTATCTTAGTGGTTGTGAGATCCTGCCTTCCCGCTTCTGGAATGGCTCATTTTAAGCCTAGTGGGATTGCAACAGAGGCCAATCTCCTTGTCAGGGTCCTATACCTATTTGCATGGTCCCACCCTACAAGGGTGCCATGCACCTTATTTACATTATTAGCAAGCTATCCAATCCCTTTGGTGGGCTACTAGTACCTCATTTGCATAGTCCCACCCAGTCATTTGGTGGGAGTTACAAAACTATGGATAGAAGGGCCAGATTAAACAACTAACTGCACTGCAGGCTTCCAAGACTATAAACCTTTGTGGAAGCCAACTGCTACATCTTTCTCCCACAAAGCAACTGGTGGGTTTAAACCTCCAAACTTTTAGTTAGCAGCTGAGTGTTTAACCACTGGGCCACCAGGGCTCCTGGAAATTTTTATATGCTGTAAGATTTTGCTGTCAGACATTCAGGAAGAAGGAAAGTGTTCATAAAAGAAGCATAAGAAAAAGAAGTTTCAAAACAGTAAGACATTAGCTATTTGATGTGAAGCTACACTAATTCAGTATCAAATCCCCACACTTAACCACAGGAATATGGATTACAGCTGCTTGAAAATAATACGGTTTCCCTGCACTGAAAATTTAGAAAATCAGGTATCAAGGCTTTGTGTTTACACATTTAGGAAAAAAAAAAAAAAAAACTAACAAAGAGAAAAACAACATTCAAAAAAACGTAGGACTTGCTGGCTTCCAAAAGGGAGGGAATACATGTTTTATGTTAAATTAAGTATAAAAACTTCCATCTTCCAAAGTAAAAGTTGATGTGAAACACCCACCCTCCCCATCATGCCGGGATAATCCAAAACTGTTTGGTATTTAGTAATTAAACACAAGCACTATCTGGTGAATTTCTTTGATATCTTACTCAAATTGTGTTTCAGAGAAGCATGTAGACCAACACAAAGGCATGGCTGGAGATTTCTGCACATCCTCAAATACCCAACTGCATAATCAGGGGATCTGCTTTGTCTCTACTTAAGTTAGATATCACTTGATGAATATTTATCTGATTTTGAGATGAAATTCTACTTCATTTGTTCTGGGATCCACTTCTCTGTATATCAAAGAAATGTATACTCAGTTTAAACGAATTCATGTGGAACGTTCTGCTTTTGGTGACCTCCTCACCTGAGCTCTGATAACATTTTCCACCACACTCTTAAAATACAACGTTGGGTTTAAAATAATGACTTATAGAAAATTCAATTGAGCATGCTCATCAGTTTTTTTTGGCATGTATGAGGACTTAAGTTCAAATCCTCATTTCTCTACTTGCCAGTTGTATTTACTTTGAAGAAGTTATTTTTATCATTTGTTGAATGGAGTTAATGATAGAACCTCACAGGCAGAAAAATTTAATGCTCAATATGTACTACCAACTCTTATAATTAACTGCTTTCTGTAAACCTGAAGAGTGTGGAGACAGTTTTTTTTTATACTTGCCACAGTACCTGGCAGAGTGCCTGACATTTAATAAATATGTATGGAATAAATTAAGGCAATTGAAAGTCAAATGTGAAATATTGCTTTATGCCCATATACTTGCCGGGTGCCATCCTAAAAAGCTTTTTGGGATACTATATTAAGTCAGTTGGTCAGGATGGCAAGAGAAAAAGAGTTAATGAGATGAGGGATTTTACTGTGATTTTATTTTGGAAGTTTGGACGAGATTGTACTGAATTTCAAATCTATCCAGAGAGATTTCAAATCTAATTACAGAGATGCATAGAAACCTCCCTATGTTTTCCTAATGAAACCAATAAGTAAATTTACTTGCTTTTCAGAATTTATCCAGGATATAAAAGCAAAAACTTAAAAAAAAATTTTTTTTCATGAGATTAAAGGACAGAAAATGAGAGTAGGAGAGAAGCAAAACTATCTCAGTAACAATTTAGATGATTAAAAAAAAAATCTCACATAGATGAGTTACTACTGAGCTCTCAAGTTTTACTTGAAATAAGACATAAAATGTGAAACTGAAATCTTTAGTCATTTCCCACACGAAAATATAGAAATCATTTAGCACATCAAGTTGAAATAAATTGCCATTTATTTATTCAACAGATATTTTGCTGTTGCCCATTCAATAGCCATTAGCCACAGGTGACTATTTAAATTTAGGTTTAAGTGAAGTTATAGTAAACGTTTGGTTTCTCAGTCACACGGGCTGATTTCAAGTGCTCAACAGCCACGTGTGGCTAGTGGCTACCATGTTGAACAGTGCAGAAGACATTTCCACCACCGAAGAAAGTTCCATTGTACAGCACCATTCTAGACGGTTTGGGGTCACAAAAAGGGGTTGAGATCAGGTCCTCGTGACCAAAGAATGGCAGATCTGTTGGAGGAGATAAGACATGAGCAAAAACCACTTTAATACAAAACAGTTTTGATTTGACAAAACCAAGCGCCATTGGAATACCGAGAACGGACGTAAATGGAAGTTTTAGCTGGGGTAATCACTGAAGTGTTTATATTAAGATTTGAGTTGAATTTGGAAGCCTGAGCAAGATTCCATTTACATCAATTGGGTGACTTTAAATTTTCCATTTTATGCAAAAGAAAAAAAAATCTGTAGAGCAGTGATTTTAGGAAAGTGAAGAAGGTTTGTTATGCTATTTGACTAATGTTTCTTCTTACTTAATAAACACTTTCTTGTTTTTACCAGGCACATTTAAGGTGATTTTATTTTCATCTTAAGAGAGTTGATATACAGTGGCTTTCTAAACCAAATAACTCTTATTTGTTGAATGCTCAGGAAATAATGCACTTTTAAGTTATTTCAAATCCGAAATTGCTTCGTTGAGACTTCATATTTAACCTAGTTCAAGTTAAGACAATGCAATGACTATAATGTGTTCAAGACAACACCAACTTGTAATCAGAGCTATGGATTTTACTTACAGCATTCTTTTCTGATATACCAGAAGTGTTTATATTAAAGGGCACACTAATATTTTTTGTTTTGTCTGATTCATCATCTCTATGCATTTTTTTCTTTATCCACCTTGGAACATAAACACAGCTAGCACATATGGCTAAGAATTTTAAATGGCATAGAGAAGCTATAAAACGCTTGTCTGTTTTACTCAGGAGCGTTACTGAAAAGCTCTCTTTCAACAATGGAAAAGGCCTCCCTTAGGTGTCCCCGGAAAGTGTGATAACTTACCAACACAAGGTGGTGCTCTGTTCTTATGAAACAGCCGCCTTTGATTTGGTTCTAGGAAGAGAGGTCAAACATCCTTAAAGCTTGACCAATTTTTTTTTTTTTTTGAAGGGTTTTAAAACTGTTGATGTAAAATTCTCACTTGAAAACCTCATCCTAACTATTTAAAAATCATTCTTAGATAGCCATCCTAATCATAATTCAAAACCACCACTTGGGGAGGAGTCAATTTATCTCATTATCCTCAACAGGCCTGATTCTGATGGCAGTAGGCCTTGGATTTCTCGCTGATTGCTTCTTTTCATTTTCTCTGTTTGTGATTCCCTTTGAGCGGAGGATAGCTCTTACACTTTTCTTTGGGTCTCCTCAAGCCTATGGTTTCTGCGACTTGAACAGCCTTTCTCCAGATCCAGTCTTCCAAGTTGACCTCCAATCGGTTTGGATAACATTGACTCTCCTTCGATCAATTGACGAATGAATCGTCTCTTTATCTCGTTCTTCTTTTTACACAGTATGAGCATATATAGTGGCCATATGTTGTGCATATTTATCTGTTCACCTAACGACAAATCTCTCCACCTCCACTTTGCCTCCAGAGAAACTCTGACAGTGTAAATTGAAGACATGTGACTTACACTGAGTTAATCACATTTAAAAACAAATGCCCTTGCTGCGGCAGAGAGAGCAGACCAATGCCATATTCCTTTTAACAAAAATTGTTCCTCTACTGGAGAATAATTAGACATGGCTTCAATTTCCAGCTTTGGTAATCACTGGACTATCAGGAAGTTTACAAAATATAAGCACCTTGAAAGAAATAAAGGATGATTCTAGCATTACCCAAGTCAGCTTATGCCAAATGTGCTAACGAAATGGAAACTGCTACCCTATGCTTCCAAACCCTATTGCTGTTGAGTCAATCCTCACCCATAGCCACTCTATAGGATAGAGTAAAACTGCCCCACAGGGTTTCCAAGAAGCAGCTGGTGGGTTCGAACTGTTGACCTTTTGGTTAGCAGCTGAACATTTAACCACTGCGCTACCAGGGCTCCAGGTAGGCATATAGTTATTTTCAATATTTCTCAAGGAAACTTTCCACAACTGCTTTAAATTTCTGGGAATTTCTCTCAAATAAATAAATAAATAGCCTATATTCTTCTATTCTGAATGTTATGAAATCATTTATCTTGCTTAAAAGAGAATGGTTAAAAATCCTCTCAAGAAATCAGACTGGGAGACGTTCCACATTTCTCAGCTGTTTTTTAAAAATCACAAAAGAGAAATTCAAGAAAAGAAGTGAGAGAAGGCACCAGTTGTTTTGAAATTGTGTTCCCCTTCTATAATCACATCCCTAATGAAAGTTTGCTGATGCCATGACAATGTCCTAGCTTCAGCCATTCCAAGAACATGTTGTCTGGTTACTATAGCATTTCTATATCTGGGATAATTAGAAACGGAAATGTGGATAGCATTAGCTTTGAAATTAAATGAGCCCCCTCATGGGGAAGCTAATTACTGAATTCATACTGATGGTCTGTTTTTGAATTGAACAATATGTACTCAGGACTAGAAATGGAAATCACACATCCATGGACAGCACAGTGGAGCCAGTGGCTCTTGCGGAGACAGACCTGATATTAGCCTTTTGTTAGAGAGCGTTATTATTGTTAATATTGTCATATTTGTGACAAAGGTTCTCATACGAAGAATACTTGGAATTCTAAAAAGCTTCCGTTAGTCTATTCAATACTCTACTTCTGACTTCCATTAATGTATCTTTCCCACTGCGTGATTAGGCGGCTCCTCCGGAAGCTATAATCCATATGTGTTAGGGAAGATTTAGGATGGAAACTTCCAGAAGCTTGAAACGAAAAATGGTAACTTATCTGGGCTTCCGTATAAAAATATTTTTTTTCCTTGAGGTTTCATTTCCCAAACAGAAATTTGTAGTGAACAAAGGCTATATTCAGAGCAGTGCACTCTTCAAGCTCTGGGGTCTAGCCCACACCACATACACAACCACACTGATGAAAATTGCAGGAGGGGGGTGATGGTTTGGGAAAATTCAGCTGTCTTTGTATATGAGGGCATGTATAGCAATTTATTATTATATTTTTTTTTTTAGCAATAATGAAGGAGCCAGTTTTCAGGCTTACATCAGCTATGCAGTACTTATGACTAAAGACTGATGATAGAGATCTTTAATCACTTTTGGAATGAAGATCCAAGCCATGTCCCTAAATCTTAATTTAAGAGGACAATGTGTGGAGAATGCTGGCCTAGAAGGCTCTTGATGTTAGAAAGCAGATATTCAATGTTTTAAACAGAGTTTTGTGCTAAAGACATGGAGTCTCCCAGCTACTTCAGAATCATCTCAATTACCCACTCTCTCCGCTATGGCCCCAGTTGGAATAATCTCTAGAATCCTCCCCAAACTTTTATAATCTTTGCTCATTCATTTTTTGCTTGTTTCAAAAATTTACATGAATTCGATGACCGCAGAAGTTAGACATCTAATAGATTTACTGGGCATTATATTTCTACTTCAGTTATGCCTTTTCTTGCACTTTGCTCAGTTTTTTTCTCTTTGGTTGTCTACAATTTCCTTATGTGATTTATGAAAGGTCCTTAAATGCAAAGGGAATTAACTTCTTAGTAGAAAATAATTGTTTGGCTTCCCAGCAAACAAATACCCATTCTGATTTGGGAGCATCCCACCCTGCTGCCCCACTGGAGACGAAATGGAAAATAACTTTCTCCCTCTACCCTTTCTCTGGCAGCTAAATCCGGGTCACAGGCTCTAAGAACGGTCATTCAGTTGGTCTTGCTGGGGTTGTTGGTTTAGGGGAAGTGATGCAAAGACGGAGAGTTAGAGTTAATCTGAGGTGGCTGTGGTATAGCGTAGGAAACTTTGAGGGCTCTGAAAATAGTGTGGAAAATGCAGATACACATTTTGTGACTTTACCGTAATTTATCTCTTTTCTTTTCATCTTAACATTTAAGGCCCACAATAAACCCGAGGAAACCGACATATAGCAATCTATGCAAAGGCAATCTCATTTGAAAAGCAAGATTTGCTTATTTTTTCACCTTCTCCAAGGACAGTGGGTCAAAAAATAACAATTTCTAGCAAACGAGCCATGGTCATACCCTCTCTCTTCCACTCCTACCATCACAGACCTGCAGGGAAGAAGGGGCTTCCCTCTTTCCAACATGGTCTCCTAATCAGACAATTTACTGAGGTTTGATGGAAATTTCTCCACTTATTTATCACAACAATGCACTAATCTCCTAAAAAAAAAGAAACTGAGTACCAGTTCCCAGAGTCATTTTTAAAATTGCTGCAAATATCTGGAAGAAATGTTTGGAAGTTTAATAGGCAAGAGTTGTTTTTATTTCCTATTTCAATGTTGATGATATTTTAGTCCCACAATTCTTTCTTGTTTAATCATTTTACCAGATTCTAGGAGTGAGGAAAGGGAATTCTAAGGCAATACTTGTGGCTCCATCTTTCTGAAAAAGCTTTCATTTAATTCTTCACATCTGTTTTGCTCACCATTTTGGTTATCTATCACAGTCGAGGAACTCATCTGTCATCAAGAAAGCAGATCTCTCTCTTCCCTCAGCAAAGGGGAGAGTATCTAGATATTTTATGGTAAAGAATTGCAACTAAGACTAATGAGATAATTAGAACGCATATTATCATAAGCCACAGATTTTTTAAAGAGATAATGGACACTGGATAAGGATGTAATCTACCTCTTTTATTGAAAATCAATTCTGCCTCTCTACTTCTAAGATTGCGTGGTAGCAGTTCCGGCAAATTGAGGATTGTTTTCAATAGGAAACCTAGTGAGGAAATTGTTCTGCTGTGAATGGTACCAAATTAAAGCTACAAATTAAGGAAATATTGAGTATCACTTTAACTTCATCATTTAGCCAGAAGTCTTCCAAGTTACACGGGATTTACAATAGAAATAGGACTATAACCACCAGCACACATGTTGTTGGGTTTTTAATATTAGAAAGAAGAAATTGAGAACCTGGCTTTTGTAATATTTCTTCACAAAATGAGCTATCAGGGTCTTTACCTAAGCTCATTTTTAAAAAGGAATGTTCATCTATTGAAACAAAATCTCATTGTTTTTTAAATAAATGGTTCTTCAAGGATTTTCAAATTTAGAACACCAAAATCAAATATTTTACATTCTTGTTTTAAATATCCACCTTTTATTTTTTTGTGACCTTCCACAGCCCGTTCGCCAAACACATGCAAATCAAATGCTGCTATTATTTCACTACATGAAATGTATGTACATTTCTGCAATGACAGATATTAAAATTTGTAAAACACATTTTGCATTTTTTTAATGTCTCTACAACCATAAACAAAAGAATGTTTTGGTGCAAAATTTCCATGTGTTTGATAACCATATATGCCATATGGTAACATAAATTTACTCTTAAACGAAGGGTTTTTGTTTGTTTCCTTTCCAACCTAAAAGCAAATAATAACCAACATATTTAATAGAAATGCTATATATAATGCCGTAAATACTTATATAATAAAAGACTCAAGACTGTACCAATGCAATTTATTTCTCCAGTCAAACTTACTTGCTGTGTTTTCACACCTCTAAATGTGTATATATATGGCTGTTCTACTTGGTCAATGCTCTTCTCTTTTTGGTATACACATATTAATGGCTAATAATTTGTTTCAACTTTTAAGTTTTGACTATGCATGTAATTAATAGATTATAACTTTACTAATGGTGGCACAGGGGTTAAGAGGTTGGCTGGTAACTAATAGTTCAGCAGTTCAAATCTACCAGCTACTCCTTGGAAACCCTAAGGGGAGTTCTCCTCTGTCCTATAGAGTCACTATGGCTGTGACCTTCCACAGCCCGTTCACCAAACACATGCAAATCAAATGCTGCTATTATTTCACTACGTGAAATGTATGTACATTTCTGCAATGACAGATACTAAAATTTATAAAACACATTTTGCATTTTTGTTTGTTTCTTTTAAGGTCCCCAACATTTGAGTTTATATTTCTGTTATCAAAGTTAATTGTTTAAGTAAGGAGTAGTCATCTTCTAATTACAGGGCTTAGGTAAAGGCAAGTGATTAGTATTTCACAGGTTTTAGATTTCATCCAGGAAGCCATGTTAACACCTTTGATCTAGGTATTCCAATGGCATGCCAGCAGGGCTCCTTGATCCAGGGAGAAGACCTTAATAAAAGAAAGTGAATGAAAGGGAGGGAAGACTAGAGCAAGGACAACAAGAAACAAGCTATTACAATAGTCTAAACAATTGATAGCCCCTGGGTGGTCCAAATGGTTAAGTGCTGAACTACTACTAACTGAAAGGTTGTTCAAAACTACCACAGGTACCTCCCAAGTAAGGCCTGGTGATCTGCTTCTGAAAGGTCACAGCCTTGAAAACCCGATGGAGTGCAATTCTACTCTGCACATATGGGACCACCATGAGTCAGGATCAATTGCACAGCAACAGACAACATCAAGTCAACTGATGACACACTTCTAAGCAAAGGCAGTGGCAGAGGGCCTACAAAGGAGCAGGTAATTACAAGCAACCTTCTTGGGTAGAATCAACAGGACTTGGTGTTTGATTAGATAGAAAAAGTGGAGGAGAACGAGTCTAGTATGATACCCAGGTTTCTAACTTAAGCAACTAGGTGGGGCTGCATTATTAAGGGAGATTGAAAATATGAGAGGAATATTAGGTTTAGGAAGGATGGTGTTAACTTTATTACAGATCTTATTGAACTTGAAGCAAATTCCAGTTAAAGAATTCCAATCAGCAGTTTGATACACAGCTTTAGAGTTAAAGAGACGGATCTGAGATAGCGATAAAATAGGGACTTCATGGGGATGTATGTGGTCATTGACACCGTTGAGAAAGTTGAGCTTGCCAAGGTGAAGAGGAAGGGATTAAAAGAGAATAGGATGAAGAGAAATCCTATGTAAAATGGGCTACAGAGGAAGACAGACCAGTGAATCAAATTGAGAAGCAACAGCCAAAACGGTAGGATAAAAAACAGGAAGTTGTGGTATAACAGAATCCAAGGTGAGAAAGAGTGTCAGGAGAGAAACAGGAATAGGTAATGATAGTTGCTGCAGAAAGCAGGGAAAGATGAAGGCTATGGGCTTTGGCAAGTAAGACAGCATAGGTGACCACAGTTAAGAGAAGCTTCAGGAAAAAGAGGGGAAGTTTCTACAGTCCAGGAGGCTAAAACCTAAATAGAAACTGAAGGAAGTAAATAGTGAATGAATAGTGGTATTTTTTTTTTTTCCCGTAAGCTTGATAATAAAGGAAAGGTGAAAGGGTAAACAAATTTTTCAATAAAACATTGGTGCAATGTTAATAATGGTGTTCTCTTTGCCTCCATCCCCAAAAGGCACAATCTTATGGACACACCGAAACCAAAACCAAACCTGTTGCCATCGAGTCAATTCTGACTCATAGTGACCCTATAAGACAGAGTGGAACTGCCCCATAGGGTTTCCAAGGACTGGCTGATCGAGTCAAACTGCTGACCTTTTAGTTAGCAGTCAAGCTGTTAACCACTGAGCCGCCAGGGCTCCTATGGACACACAGGCTATAATAATCATTTTCCTGATAAAGGCATGAATAATAATGCACTATAGGCCATTATTTGTGGTACAATAATGAAAAGTATATAATACACATACAGACCAAACAAATGAAAATTTATATTTTAAGGTAATATATAATGTGAAGTTAGAGGAAGAATATATAACCACTCCCTAGTCTAAAGCTCTCACACAATAAAGGCAAAATAGAAATAAAGATCTAATATATTAACAGAGAACTGTGGAAAATTCAAACAAGCAATTTTGAGAATACGAGGCAAACCCGGACTTTTCCTTTTTTTATTTAACTTCAGCTTCCCAAATAGATCATCAAGATGGCCCTATGCTTAGGATTTTTTACCAGGGACAACATTGTTATACAATAAAAAAGTAGATATTTAAATTGTTTATTAAAATATTTGGATATTGAAGGCCTAAGGGATTTTTATTTACAAAAAAAGATAAGAAGAGAAAGAAAGGGAAAAAAAAACAACCCTTAAATTTATTAAACTACATCTGGAAAATGAGATTTTGCCAAGTTTAGAACCCATCTGACCTCTTTGAACTGCCCTGAATCTTTGGGGAATTGCATTTATCCTTAGAAAAGTATGACTTCCTGTTTAAGAAAAAAGCTTCAAAAAGCCAAAGCACTTCTTGGACATCAGGTAGTTAGTGCCATAAGCAACTCTGTTCATGAGCTCTGCAAGAATTATTTATAAACATATGGATTTTATTTTTTCTCAAAGGGCAAATTGTTTTCTGACTTTTTTTTTAATAAGAGAAAACATCAACAAAAGGCCTTTTAAGTTTACTACGAGTAACAACTGCACAGAAGTTTTAGAAATAAGATATATTTTATAACTTGAAAATAGAATGTGACGTGCATTGAATGATTATGTTATGCTACAACTACTATCCTATACTAGGATTATCCAGCATTCTTACAGCACTGAATTTACAGGGAGTTCACTAGGCTTGTGGTATTTGAGGATTTGACACTGAGTTTCTACTTTTTTCCACTATCCTGAAAGTTCAATGACATACTGTAATTATTAGTTGTGCTAAGGCATGAGAGTGAATCAGGAAAAAATTCCTGGTATCTACATCTCCATTTAACTTTGTGATTTTCTACTCATCTTATGGCAGTAAAATTCATAAAAATATTTGGCCCTTTGACAAAAGTGTCGAGGAAAAAAGACAAACATCAGCTTAAAAAAATCAAAAAATGAATAGGTAGTGAAACGCACAGTAAACAGAAGACTAGACAAAAGGGGCTGAAAAAGCTAGGAAACATTTTCAAACGTTTCCACATTTGCAAATTTGGAAACAGATATACTTAGGAAGAATTGCTCTTGAAAGTCCATGGTCCTCTTAAATTCAATATTTCCTTCACATCAACTAAATGATATTGGAATTTCAAAATGGAAGAAAAGAATTCAAAAGATTGCTGTTTAAAATGGGTCCTTTTACCAAGGGATAATGGCAATACAGTAAGAGCTAATATTTACTGGAAGCTTGCTGTAATCCCCATAACATTGCAATGAGATAGGACTATTAGTACCCTCAGTATACACTCAGGAAGACCGAGGTTTTTCTTTCTAGGAGGTTCTGGGTGGACTTGAACCTCCAGCGTTTTGGTTAGCATTAACCGTTTGTACTACCCAAGGATGTAAGACACTTAAAACAGTGCATGGTACATAGTCAGGATTCAGTTATGCTAGCTGTTGTTACATGCACCATATCTCTGTGACCATAGTCTTTTCTGGAGCCCCGGTAGGGCAGTGGTTAAGAGCTGTTAACCAAAAGGTCGGCAGTTCAAATCTACCAGCCCTCCTTGGAAACCCTATGGTGCAGTTCTACGCTGTCCTATAGGGTTGCTATGAGTTGGGATTGACTTATCAGCAATGGGCTTGGTTTGGTTTTATAGTCCTTTTTATGTAACCTTCTTTCATTCTTTACGATTTTTT
Source organism: Elephas maximus indicus (assembly GCF_024166365.1). Classification (NCBI taxonomy): domain Eukaryota; kingdom Metazoa; phylum Chordata; class Mammalia; order Proboscidea; family Elephantidae; genus Elephas; species Elephas maximus. The sequence continues at coordinate 11,492,737 of NC_064841.1, read as the reverse complement.
TTTCTTCTCTCTCCCCAAAATTTGGTCAATATTGTCAGATATACTAACCAATAAATTAATAACTATTTTGTTGGATTATGGACTTTATACAGACATATGCTTTTAAAAGTTCTAATTGTAGTTTTGACTACCTATTTGTCACAAATATTTTTGTATTTGTATCAGTGACAATGGTATATTTATTTGGAAAATTCAACATGAGATTATCTAGGAAAATAAGTGAGTTTTAAAGAAGCCTCATCAACAATAAGTTTGTGTGAATATAATGTAATATAAAATATAATATATTGTCTGAGAAGAACTGGAACCAAATCTTTGCATTCCATAAAGGAAGAGCCACTTGAAATGATGCAATCTGAATTAAGCAATTTAAATTCTTTTAAAAACGGCATTTAACTAGCAGAGAGAAAAACAAAGAAGCTGAAACAACTTAGAAACTTCCTGCATTTTGCAGCAATGATGTTGTGATCCTTCAGGTACAGGGAGATGGGTTTGATGCCATTTTGAGCTCACTGTGCATCACAGCATAAAAGGAAGAGGTAGATGAGAGCAAAGCCGAACTAGAAGCCGACCGGAATGAGGCTCGGCAGGTGGCCAGTGGAGCGGTTAGACAGATGGATGGATGAAAAGACACAGAAAGCTGTTCCATGATGATGCAGCTAAGAAGAAGGAAAAGGTTATGATATGACCCAATTACCACAAATAACCAAAGACATAATAGCTGAGAATAGGACACAAAAAGAGAGATTAAGTGCTCATTCTGAGAGGTCCTAGAATTCCTTTTGTAGTCCTTCTCAGACTAAGTCATCCAACTATAATCACCTTAATTGATCTGCCAGTTCTTCACTGGGGTTCATGTATCTCAATTAAACACAAAAACTATATATGTATATAATTTTTGTTTTGTTTTGTTTTCCAATGGGTGACAAGTTTATAAAAGGCTAAACTTGTATCTTCTGCTTCAGTAGTTTTCCACGCTGACAATCTGTTTTAAAACGCTGTTACTTAATCGTCACTACGAGGCAAGTAACAGACTTCAAGTATTGACCACGTTTTTTTCATTATCGGGCGTTAATTGGGTTGGATGCAAAGATAAAGGAAAGTCATTAGGGATTTGGACATTGGTAAGGATATCTGCATATTTTGGAGACTGCCTTTCAGAATTCACAGTAGACAGTCGCATTTTAATAATGACTATAATTACATAGAATATCAACCTGAGATTTTGGAAAAGTTTACCTTGTCAATTCATAAAATTATAATTAAACAATAATCAAATATCTCTCACTTAAATACAAAAAAAAATGTGTATTTATACATTTGCACGTTAACCAGTTGACAAACAATACTTGGACACCCTGAATATATAATGAATCTTATGCCAAGTTACAGGAGTTCCTGGGTGGTGCAAATATTAAGATCTTGACTACTAATCAAAAGGTTGGCAGTTCAAACCCACCTCAGAAGAAAGGCCTGGAAATCTACTTCCAATAGGTCCAAGCCTTGAAAATACTCTGGAGTGCTGTTCTAGTCTGCAACACAAGACTCACCATGAGTCAGGATTGATTTAATGGTCACTGGTTGATTATGCCAAAGTGCTTATGACTCAATGATTAAGACTCAACTTTTGCTGTGTTTTAAGATTTTGTTATACAAAGAAAATACAAATGGATGGAAATTCACTCCAAAAGACCCATATCGGGTTTATATAATTATTGTTGCACTTATTATATCATGTAATTTATTACTTTTTGTGTGCTTGTCTCCAATAATAGATAATGCGATTCCTTGGAGGGGAAATGATTTTATTATTTCTGTATTTGCAATCAGTAGCACATGATCTAGCATGTAATGGTATTCAAAAATTTGTTAGAAGGAAAAGAAGGAAGAAAGGAACAAAGGAACGGAGAGAGGGCAGGAGGGGGACGGAGGGACAGAATGAAGTCAGGTGTTGCGTGAGCAAGAGAAAATGAATAATGTTATCACAACCAGCTTTCATATTTTATTTTAAGCAATTATTTTGTGGGACAGGATTCCAATGGACTCTGTCCCATGAGGAGTCAAACAACAAAAATTTTGTCTTGCACGAGTGCAGCACTTTATAATTTCCACAATTCTTTCATGTGTGTTATTTGTATGATCTTCACAGTAACTCCTGGAGACAGAACTCATTTCCTGCCATCTCTTAAAAAAAAAAAAAAAATGAAGCTCAAAGAATTTAAATGGCTCTCCCAAGTACACTCAGATAATAAATGGCAGAGCTAGATTAAACAAATATCTTCAAAGTCTATGAACTTTTCAAGAATATAGTTTGTGCCTAGTTTTATTAAATTAATTGTATGCAACATTACGCATTCCTGAAGAAGAGGCCTAATATTTGTTTTACACTAAAATCAAGGTGTTGTGCAAACTTTCTCCTATATACTAGGCAATAATAATAATATAAACAAACAAACAAAAAAAAACTGTCACCATCAAGTCGATTCCTCCTCATAGCTAATATATATTGACTGCTTGCTATTTGCTAGTTCTAAAGGTTTATGTGTGTTAGCCTGTCTAGTCTTCACAACAACCCTATAAAAGAGGTACCATTATTATCTTTGTTTTATATGTGAGAAAAGTAAGTGGATACAAGATGAAATAACTTACCTAAGGTCAAATGGTTATGGTAAAACCAATATCTAGGCATTACTAATTTCTATTAAAATGTTTCTGATCTTGATACAGTGCAAATATGCAAATAAAAGGAGAGAAATCTCAGTTATCTAATCTAATAATGTCACACCGGTCTCTGAAGCCAGTTAGCTGTGTTCTCTGGCAAAGCACTGAGCCTGATAACCCTCAAGCTACCCCTAAGGTCTAAAAATCTAGGATCAAAATCTCTCTACAATCTTGACAGCACTGTAATTGTAGACCAGGAAAGAAGAAATCAGATAGTAAAAGTCAGCTTATCAATTAAGAAAATGAGTCAAGAAGAGGATTAAGCATCAAAAACAAAATACCTGTTCTACAATTATTTTAATGGTCGATATTTATCCTTTATAACTGTGTATGGGTACCAGGGGTAAACTTGTTTTGAAGACATTTTGTTCGTAATACTTTATTTCAACCCTGAATGATTCTAGAACTTTGGAGATGGGGCTTAGAATGGAAGAGTAAGTTACAATTATAAAGTCTCAGAATGAGGTGGAATAGAGCAATTGGGGAGGCCCAAGAAACTCTCAGTAGCCTCTTCAAAACGGCTTTTCTGCCTTGGCTTTTGGAATACTATATTATTCGATTTTCATCTTTCCTTTCAACTCCTGTGATTCTTGAGTTGATTTCTCTCTTCTATTTGCTCAATTTTTTAAATCTCATTTTTCAAACATGAGAATCCTCTAAAGCCTAGTTCTTGACCCATTGTCCTCCTATTGCTTAGCTGTACCTTGGGAAACTTGCACAATGCAAATGGCTTTAACTAGAATTTTATGAGATGATGAGCCAGCTCACTCCTCGCCTATTGTTCTTGTTGTTGTTCTTAGGTGCCGTCAATCAGTTCCAACTCACAGTGACCCTGTGTACGATAGTATGAAACACTGCCTGGTCCTGGGCCTTCCTCACAATCCTTGCTATGTTTGAGTCCATTGTTGCAGCCACTGCGTCAGTCCATCTTGCTGAGGGTCTTCCTCTTTTTCGCTGGTCCTCTACTTTACCAAGCATGAGGTCCTTCTCCAGGGACTAGTCCCTCCTGATAACATGTTCAACGTATGTGAGACAAAGTCTTGCCATCCTCGCCTCTGAGGAGCATTCTGCCTGTATTTCTTCCAAGACAGATTTGTTTACTCTTCTGTCATTCCATGATGTATTCAATATTCTTTGCCAATACCATAATTCAAAGGCATCAATTCTTCTTCGGTCTTCCTTATTCCTGCCTATTAGTCCATTTCAGTTAGACATCCCAGCACCACTGCAAGTTAAATACATAGAAAATCTGAAACAACACATTTTCTCCAAACCAATGCTGTATCTGCAACGTCCTATATGACTCTGTGGATTCATCTTTAATTTCTTCCTCTTCCTTCCACAACCTACTGTCTTAATCTTTTTTTTTTAATAACAGCCTTCAATGAATAAACCACACGAACACTATTTTTTATGTTGTGTTCTATTTTTGAGTTAATTATTTCCAAATTCTTTGAATAAAGAGATGTGAAATAAGACCTGATTTTATTCTTAAAAAACAAAGGTTTAAAATTAGTAAATAAGAAAAAGAAGTAGTCAGAAGAACAGGTGAGGTGTGAGTTCCAATTTGTACCTTCTCTCTGAGCTCGAAGTGTCTTCTACACCCATGTTCACAGTCTAATAAAGGGGAGAAAAATATATATCCTATTGGTCAAAAGCCACTTTTAGAAGAAATTGAAAACAACATCTATCTCTATCTATGTCTCTATCTCCCTGTATCTATCATCCATATCTATTTATTTACATATATATGTCTGTCTGTCTACCTATCTTCTGATCTCTGTAGCTGCATGACTAGACTATCCCAACTACTGCTTCATGTATTTTTAGAGTTATGGCTAGCAAAAAATATTGAACCTTAAGTGATGGACATAAAATCACTTTAATGAAATGCGGTTTGAGTAGTGTTCACCATCTCAAACCAAACCCATTGTCATCAAGCCAATCCCAACTCACAGTGACCCTATTGGACAGAGTAGAACTCCCCCATAGGGTTTCTAAGGCTGCATATATTTATGGACTAGGACTACCACATCTTTTTCCTGCAAAGGGTGAGTTCAAAATGCTGACATTTCAGTCAGCAGCTGAGCACTTAACCATTGTGCCACCAGGACTCCTTCACCATTTCAATTCCTGTCAAATTGCTGGCATCAGATTGAGCCCTGAGCCCCGAAACTCCTGGGAAGGTTTTATAGTTGGAAGCATACAACTTAATGGATCAGGCACTAATTGCAAGATAGTCCACAAGCAAGCTGAATGACTTGAAAAAAAGTACTAAATTCATGGAGTTTTCGTGTTCTCATCTACAAACTGGGGTGTGAAGCAAAACAAGTCCTGTATTTACTAGTTCATGGGATGCCCTGCTTCTCAGCCTTGTTCTTAGACTGGTGTCACTCAAGAGACCAGTGAACGAGTAGGAATAAAAGACGCAGACATTAATTTGAAAAGCCATTTTTTAAAAGTCTAAAACATAAGTTATAAATGTAGAGATCTTTGGTGCCCCTCCAGAAAAGACATTGGATAGATCAGGTAAAATACATTGTTATTGGTAGTCTTGGGAGATTGGTCTCAGCTACTTTTAGAACTGTTCTTGAGTACCCAGTGGGGGGAAAGTACTTCTGTATATTTTAAAATTTGTCATCAACTTGAGGATATCTTCAATTAAGATGTCATGTCTCATCTCAAGTGGAAAAACAAAGGTAAAAAGCCTATTGGTACAATAGCATTTAACAGCTGATAATAGTGTTTCTGCCTGATTTGGTGTAATTACCCCGATTGAATAGGCTCAGCTTCAGAATTATAGGCAACCATTAATTATCTGTTCCCTATCCCAAAGTGTACGTATTTCTTGTGGGCTTTTAGGGTTAAGAGTCAAAAGGAAGTACAGCAGTTTTTTTTTTATTTAAACTTTTGATTTATGGTATATTTTTTACAAGGGTTTTGGGAGACAAGTAATTTATAATGCAACTAACTTTAGAGCTCCTGTGGAATAAAAATGAAACAGGTAGGCTTATCATCACCAACTGTGTGGAATTCAATGATTTCTGCAAATAAGGTTTTTTTTCTTAAATCCCACTTTAATATAACTTTTTCTCATCTTCACTCTACCTGTAAATAAGCTAATGCCTATTAAAATGTGATGCCTTAAACAAATGGTACAGAATTTCCTCCACCCCCACCCACCCATGAGTATGAGATATTGAAAAAGAAAAACATAAAGAAAAAAAAAATGTAAGAAGTTTTGCTGTATGACTGCAATCCCTTTTAGCATTTTCTCTAAATACTCCAGTAAAGATTGAAATTGCCGTTCAATTATTGTAAATGCCAGATTCATATTTCATTGAATGCAATAATAAGCCAAGCCACGATAACTTGGCTTTATGCAAATAACACAAAAGTTCTATGTTTCACTGGTTTGTGTCGCTCTGGATCTTTTGGGATACCATATATCCCAAGGTGCATCCTCTTTTACTGCCTTCAACCCAGGGTCTCCAAGTACAATTGTGCACATGCCCTGCTAAGGTAGCATGAAGTGGAGGCTTAAGTCATCTTGACTTGAGCTCTCTCCTAAGGGATAAGGGAGCCCAGGTGGCTTAGTGGTTAAGAGCTCGACCTTTGGGTTAGCAGAAAGGCTGATGGTTCAAACCCACGAGCTGCTCCATGGGAGAAAGATGTGGCAGTCTGCTTCCATAAAGATTACATCCTTGGAAACCCTGCAGGGCAGTTCTAGTCTGTCCTATAGGGTTGCTATGAGTCAGAATCAACTCAACAGAAATGACTTTTTTTTTTTTTATGGTTTACCATGGCATAAGGATCGCACTCCGCCATCCTACAAGGAACAGCTTTTTCTAACTTCTTTGATCAGAGAAGATGTGCACTAAGTAGCTGTACGACTAAGCAAAGAGCCTTGCTTCTTTTTTTCTCTAGCATAATTCTTTCTCTACCTAAAATTTTATGAAATTATATGCTGTATGATAAAAGAGATGGTGTCTTACTTGTCTTATTTCCGCACCATCTAGCGCAGTCTCAGGTTCCTAGTAGATACTTCATAAATGTTTGTTGGATTAATGGAATCTGGAGATCATGAAGTGAGGTAACTTAATCCAAGGCTAAGGCTCTACATGGCCGCAGGGCATGCCATTTCCATGGAACGATACGGAAAAGAAACCCCCTAGCGTTGCACAACACTGCTGTATAGCTTTAGATGCACTCTTAATTTTATAATGGTGCAGGGTGTATATAAAGAACAGTTTTTCAAAGAATGGTTATCACAATTAACAGATAAAAAACCACTTGTACGCACGATATTTCATTTAGTCTTTGCAGTCAACAACTGAAGGCTTTTATCATTATATTTCATATAAATTAACAGACTCACAAATCAAAATCACTCCCTGCCTAAGAAGATCACACAGTATCTTTCAAAGCCTACACTTAAACACAGGTCTGTCTGATGTCATGCCATTTGAACTTATAAATTATCTTCTTTTACATAAAGATTTGAGACAATTTTACGATTTTAGAGTTACAGAGCTCTATATATGATTGAGGAGCCCTGGTGGCACAACATTTAAGTCCTCGGCTGCTAACCAAAAGGTAGGTGGTTTGAACTCACCCAGTGGCTCAGCAGGAAAATGACCTAGCCATCTGCTCCCATAAACGCTACAGCCTAGAAAACCCTATGGAGCAGTTCTGCTCCATAACATGGGGTCACTGTGATTCGGAATCAACTCAACGCACCTTACAACAATATATGATCGAGTCCTAAGGAAAGAGATTTTTCACAACAGTAACTGTAATAACATCAGTAACAGGTTTAAGTAATCTTTCAACTGGTAAGATTCAATGTCATCTTATATTGTGACACACAAAAATAAATACCAGTATATTTTGACTCTGACTTTGGGTGAAATAACAAAGTTCTGGAATATGCATTAAAGTTAGTTATTAACATGAAGCCCACACAAATAAACAAAAACAAAACAAATGACTACCAAAGGGCCATCCGTTATTAGCTTGGTGGCCAGTCATTTACATAAAGATTCCAAAAGGAGGAGAAAACACAAGAGATTCTGTTATTTTGTTATTGTAACCAGTTCTACAATATTTACAAAATACTTTTTCCACATTGTCTCATTTGTTTCCATTTTAAAGATGGTGGAAAGACTCAAAGAAGATTAGTTATCCCTAAAAGGTGGTGACACAAGTAAAAGGAAATTGATATTAAGACTTATCAAGATTCTTCTGATTCTACTCAAAAGCAATATCTATTTTACCAAGGATATTTTCCGCTGCTACTGACAATTGATATGACTAAGCAAATGAAATACGTTTTCCAATAAAGATTGCATTTTAATAGCAACGCTTCCTACCAAAAATTAAGGAAGTTTACCTATTATGATTGTAGCTGGAAATCTTATATTGATCAAAGCCAAAAAAAAAAAGCAACTGTTATTAAGTTATCTTGTTGACTTTTCATGTTCTAGGAGACAGTGGAAGTAACAAAATATTACTGTTCCTGTAGACTTAATTATAACCAAACAGATTTTATTGGTGAAATGAAAGTGGGAGGAAGTTTAGAAAAAAATACCTTGTCACGTTAGCCAAGGAAGAGAACACTAGATCTGATCTCATAAGCATCTTAAATTTACGGGTAACTGATTTCCAGAAGTTTAGGGGAAAAGAAAGATTATTGCTTGGGATGGTTAATTTTCTTTGTCAACTTGAGTAGGCTATGGTACCCAGTTGTTTGCGCAAATACTAGTCTAGTTGCTTCTATGAAGTAATTACACATGATTAAATCAGTTGGCCTCAAGTATGGCAGATTACTGCCATAATCTGGATGGGTCTCAACCAGTAAGAGCAAGAAGGGAGTTTCTCTAGGGCATGCTCTGTCTCCAGACTATAAATAGTCATTTTGCCAGAACTCCCTCACTCTTCACTCTTCCTGTTGCCTGACCTACAGATTTTGAGACACAAGCCTTCAAGACTCTCCAGTCTGTCAAATGATGCATGGATTTTGGACTTGCCAGCCTCCCATATTCCTTGAAGTAATCCAATCTCTCTTTCCATCCATCTCTCTATCTTCCAATCTCCCTATCTATCTGTCTGTTTATCATTGATTACATTTCTCTAGAGAACTCGAAGACACTGCCATTATCAGATACACTCAGAGACAAGATACTTCAATTCGAGATAATATATTAATGATTATGTATGATCCTAATAAAGAGAAGCCGTAGGGAAGACGATACCTAAAATCCAGATCCCCAGGGAGGTCTTTGATGATCTCAGATACAGGACCTATGAATAAGTGGAGGGAGGTACACATGAGCAAACAAATACAAGTTCATGATTGAGTTATTGAAAGATATAGAAAGGCTAGTTGTTAATGAGTTCAGCTTGATATAGAACTGTTGACTCAAACAACAATATAAAGAACTTTTACAAATATATTTAAAGCTAGAAAAAGTAGGGGAAAAATAACACGTCTCCAATATTGGCAGAAGGCAATGTAACACTAAGCTTCTATTAGTATTTTCTAGTCATCATTGTAATGTATGTGACATATATTATGTCCACTGGTAGAATGAGAATATAATGGTGGGTAATGGAAAATAAGCATTGCTTCTAAACTCTTTCATGTCTCTGGATTCTTTATTAAGAACAACCTTAAATCAAAACTGGCACCATCAACTGGATTAATGAGGGGCAGAATTTTAAGTTAAGTAAGGCTAACAAGTGAAGGAAGTAACCTGTTCTGAATATGACAATTACGTCTAAATCCTGATACTTCTACTTATGAGTTTAGAAGAGATCTCGAATAACTCATTGACACTCTATGTATAGAGCTTCCTCTTCTGTAAAATGAATGGCATCAACTCCTAATCCCGTGAGGAAAAAAAAAGAGCATCTAGTAGGCAAACACTATGTAGTCCTTGCACACACGCAACAATAAATTACTTGAACTATTATTATTATTATGAGACTTGAAGCCCTTGATAACAAAATCTGTGTTCAGTTAATTATTATACCTCCATTCCCAACTCCAAACAAACATTTAGAAATTAAATAAATATCTGAAGAACAAACAAAACATCGAAATAATACAACAGCACTGAGCTGCTTTAATTGAATTCAAGATCCTGGACTTGAACTAATCAAACTTCGGTATGATGGATTGAACTGTGACCCTCCCCCCCCAAAAAATGTGTGGAAATCCTAATCCCTGTACCGTTAAACGTGACTCTGTTTGGAAAAAGTTTTTTTTTGTTATGTTGGTGAGGTCATACAAGAATAGAGCTGATCCTAAACCTAATTACTTCTGAGTTACAAAAAGAGCTGAATAGACACAGAGACACATTTTAGGGGAAAACAGACACCAAACAGCATCATGGAATGCCAAGGAATTCCAAGGAACTTACAGGGCTACAGACAAGGAAGGACCTTCCCTTATAGCTGATGCCCTGATTTGGACTTCTAGCCTCTAAAATTATGAGACAGTAAATTTCTCTTCTTTATGTGGTATATTTTGTTACAGAAGCACTAGGTAACTACGACACTCAGGAAAAAAATATTGGCATGTATAATTCACGGAACCACTGTTGGTAATCACTGAAGAGTTTTGACAAACAGGAGAAATTCCATAAATCTAGGATAAGAAAGACCAAAGAAGAATTGTTACCTTAAAATTACGGTGTTCAAGATAAATACTGAATATACCATGGACTGATAGCAGAACGAACAAATCTGTCTTGGAAGAAGTACAGCCAAGATGCTAATTAGAAGGAAGGATGGCAAGACGTCCCCTCACACGCTTTGGACATGTTACCAGGAGGGACCAGTCTCTGGAGAAGGACATCATGCTTGGTAAAGTGAGGGCCAGTGAAAAAGAGGAAGACCCTTGGCAAGATGGGTTGACATAGTGGCTGCAACAATGGACTCAAGCATAACAACGATTGTGAGGATGGCACAGACCCGGCAGTGTTTTGTTCTGTTGTACACAGGGTCGCTATGAGTTGGAACTGACTTGAAGGCACCTAACAACAACAGCAAGGATAAGAAGACGTTCCAATTTTTTAAATGAGAAGGAAGCTAGAGTCCAGAAACCACTGGTTGGCAATTTAGAGGTTGATTCACAGCATAATTGAAGAGTGAAGCACTGAATGCAAGTCTCACGAACATTTAGAATAGGAAACTATTTTCTCTTAAGCTAAGCACTTATTGTAATAGAAAAGGGCAAAAAAAAGAAAAAGCATATAATTGAATTTTAACAAGCAATGTGATAATGTCTTATATCTCTATACCAAACCAAAAAAGCCCAGACAGGACAATAGACATAATAAGTACTTTTGTGTTCTTGAATAACAATAAATAAACAGTGTTCGTTATTAGTCGGATCTGGAGGGAGGTTTCTCACTTGCACAGTATCAGTGCTGCTTCTGATTCTCAGCCTTAAAAGAGGTTTTTATCAACAACTAGAGCTTTAAAAAGATGGAAGCCATATATATGAGAGATTTTAATTACTTTTCCTATCAAGCTCTGTCCTGTTTTGATGAAATTTTCTATGCCATAAGTGTAATCCCACTGTTCTAGGCCACGACTGTTACGACACTCTACTTACTCATAGACCAAGTAGGCCCTAAGAGGCATAGAGGGTACTCACCAGTACCTGGCTTTCCATTTACCAAAACATTGATTACTTTCTATAAATTGTTCAACTACTATGCATAATATAAATGGGACAAAAAAGATCCAGAGGGAAGGGGTTATCCTTAAGCCATGTGAGTCTAAAATAGTGGTCCATTCTAGGGACACTAAGCCTAGATATAGCATGCAGATTATGTTGCAGTTGGTCTGTTAATGTCATTTTGTTTATTTTTTTTTTAATTAAAATCTATTTCGACAACTGAGGGTAAATTGACCCTATGACAGAAAAAGAGTGTAATATCCTGAATTATTCAGTTGGCTGAAGCTGAACAAAATGACCTCTTTTGGAGCAGGTATGTACTCTTCAATTTGCCAGACAAGCTCTCTTTACAAGCCTGGTCATTTTAATCTCTAATCACAGTTAATAACCAAATGAAAGAAGTTATGGGGAAACAAATTTCATTTTGTTATGAAGAAGAATTATCACTAAGAGGTATTCAAAATTTATAAGACTTCAGGTTTCAAGGTGGAATCTGAGCCTACATGTTTACCTTCATCTTTATAAAGTGCCATAAAGACAGTTATATAAAAATAAACATGAATGGACTATGTTTTGAGGTGATAATCTCCTTGCTAATCAATCTTAAAGATTAGCAAATATGTGTCAGGATGCTATAGAAAGTCTTTCAGAATTGGATAAAAATTTGAATTAGATAACCTATATTTCTTCAAAATAAAAATTCTGTTATTTCTAAAAAACAGAAAAGATTGTGTATCTAAATTGGTCAACCATAAATATTTATTGACTATATATCCTATGTACATGGCTGTAGGTATTAGTGTGGTATACTGTATTATTCTTCACAAAAATTGCCATCTCTTACCCTATTGATACTATTGATATCAGAGTTGGCCAAGTGAATTACTTCAGCCTATAAAATGTTAGTATAAGGAACATGTGTCATTTTCAAGCCGAAGCTTTAAGAGCTAGCACTTGGTTCACTATGTCTTTTTTACCTTCCCCTTAAGAGTGGCAATATCCCAGTTAGAGGCCGGTAAGTCAACATGGGTCCTGGAATGAAAATGACTAACGATGGGCTTGTAACGTGAGCAAGACATAAATCTTTGTTGCTGTAAACTGCTGAGATTTTGAGGTTGTCTGTTGCTGTCACATAACTTATCCTAAACTGACCGATACATATGAAACAAGTCAAAGGATTGAGGAGGACAAGCAACTGAGACGCTAGAGTGGTGATTGTGTCTTCCACATGGATACTGAAGTCACTCTATCAGGCCTTGGGGTAAGGAAAATAGCTGAGACTAGCTGCTGAGGTCCTCAGTGATTAGAGGGAGTGCGTGAGAAGTCAGTGGATGTCAGCAATGGGGAGCACTGGGAGGTTGTTTAGGCAAATGGCATGAGTCTCAGAGGAGTGCGGGTTATAACAGTAGAGTGGAAGCAGCACAGGAGAGGAGTGCACTGATGGCATTAGTTATGATTACGTTTGGTGGTAAGTGACAAAAATAATAACATTGGCTGAAACAAGAGAGGTATTTACTTCTCTCAAACTGTTGTTTTTAGTTGCTGTCAAGTCAGCTCCGATTCATAGTGACCCATGTATAACAGAAGAAAACTTTGCCTCGTCCTGCATCGTCTTCATAACCATTTGAGTCCATTGTTGTGATCATTGTGTCAATCCATCTCATTAAGGGTTTCCCTTACCTTCATTATTCCTCCAATTTACCAAACATAATGTCCTTCTCCAGCGATTGTTCCCTCCTGATGACCCATCCAAAGTAAGTGAGTCGAAGACTCTGACAATATTATGTGATTCATAGGGTTTTCATTGGCTAATTTTTAGAAGTAGATTTCCAGGCCTTTCTTCCTATTCTATCTTAGTCTGGAAGCTCCATTGAAACCTGTCCACCATGGATGACCACGCTGGCATTTGAAATACTAGTGGCATAGCTTCCAGCGTTCTAGCAACACAAAAGCCACCACAGCACAACAAACTGATAGATGTGTGGTAGTCTCACTTAAATAACCAGTTGCTGTTGAATTAATTGATTCATGGTGATCCCCTATGTGTCAGAGTGGAACTGTGCTCCATAGGGTTTTCAATGGTTGATTTTTCAGAAGCAGTTGCCAGGCCTTTCTTCTGAGGTACCCCCGCATAGATTTGAACCTCCAACCTTTCAGCCAAGCATGTTAACTGCACCACCCAGGGACTCTGTCTCTTAAATAGGAGTCTAAAATTAAGTGGTCTGATGTAGTTAGAATACTCCAGTGTATTAGAGATCAAAGCTTGTTCCTTCCTATTGATCTCATTTGTAACCTCCATTCCATAGTGACAGCCATTGCAGCTCCACCATCATATCCACCAATAGAAAGGAGGAATGGAAAGAAGGGCTTTCCCTTACCTTTTTCAGACACTTTAGGAAGTTAAATACAAGACTCCTTCCAATATCCTACTAGCCAGAGCTTAGTCACATGGCCACCCAATTGCAAGGGATTCTGGGAAATATTCTTACTCAAGACAGCACTGATTCAGTTAGAAACTGAGCATTCTTATTACCATAGAAGAAGGGAATGAATATCCAGCAACAACCAGCAGCCTCTGGCCATAGGCCAAAACCACAGACCAGAATGTAAATAGGGATTGGGAGACTGACAGACTTTGGAATTCAAAGAATGGCTCAAAAAGACAAAGTAAAGTATTATAACCAAATGTGTAAAGACCTGAAGTTAGAAAACCAAAACGGAAGAAAATGCTCAGCATTTCTCAAGCTGAAAGAACTGAGGAAAAAATTCAAGCCTCAAGTTGCAATATTGAAGGGTTCTACAGGCAAAAAAGTGAATGACATAGGAAACATCAAAAGAAGATGCAAGGAATACATAGAATCTCTGTACCAAAAAGAACTGGTCAACATTCAGCAATTTTAGGAGGTAGCATATGATCAAGAACTGAAAGAAGTCCAAGAGGCACTGAAGACCTTGGTGAAAAACAAAGTTCCAGGAAATGAGGGAATACCGATAAAGATGTTTCAACAAATGGAAGGAACACTGCAAGCATTCACTCATCTATGTCAAGAAATTTGGAAGACAGCTACCTGGTCAGCCTACTGGAAGAGATCCATATTTGTGTCCATTCCAAAGAAAGGTGATTTGATGGAATGCAGAAATTATTGAACAATATCATTAATATCACATGCAAGTAAAATTATGTCAAAGATAATTCAAAAACAGTTGCAGCAGTACATTGACAGGTGTCGTGGATTGAATTGTGTCCACCAAATATGTCTGTCAACTTGGCTAGTACATGATTCCCAATATTGTGTGATTGTTCACCATTTTGTCATCTGATGTGATTTTGCTGTGTGCTGTAAATCCTATCTCTATGATGTTGATGAGATGGGATTAGCTTCAGTTATGTAATGAGGCAGAACTCAATCTACAAGATAAGGTTTTGTCTAAAACCAATCTCTTTTGAGGTATAAAAGAAAGAAGTGAACAGAGAGACAAGGAGACCTCAAACCACCAAGAAAGCAGTGTCAGGAGCAGAGCATGTCCTTTGGACCTTAGGTTCCTGCACAGAGAAGCTCCTAGACCAGGGGAAGATTGATGGCAAGGACCTTCCCCCAGAACTGACAGAAAGAGAAAGGCTTCCCCTGGAGCTGGTGCCCTGAATTTGGACTTCTAGCCTCCTAGAGTGTGAGAGAATAAATTTTTCTTTGTTAAAGTCATCCACTTGTGGTATTTGTTATAACAGCACTAGATAACCAAGACAACAGGGAACTGCCAGAAACTCAAGTTGGATTCAGAGGAGGACATGGAACGAGGGATACCATTGCTGATGTCAGATGGATCTTGCCTGAAAGCAAAGAATACCAGAAAGAGGTTTACCTGTGTTTTATTGACTATGCTAAGACATTTGACTGTTTGGATCATAACAAATTATAGATAACATTGTGAAGAATGGGAATTCCAGAACACTTCACTGTGCTCATTCAGAACCTCTCCACAGGCCAAGGGGCAGTCATTAGAACAGAATAAGGGGATACTGAATGGTTTAAAGTCAGGAAAGGTGTACATCAGGGCTGTATCCTTTCACCAGAATGACCTGATCTTTGGAACCCAACCATGTTGATAAGTGAGGAGACAGAATATCATGGACTGCCAGAAGAACAAACAAATCTTAATGGAAGAGATACAACGAGAACATTTCTTAGAAGCAAGGATAGTGAGACTTCGTCTGGCTTACTTTGGTCACGTTATAAGGAGGGACCAGTCCCTGGAGAAGGACATCATGCCTGGTAAAGTGGAGGGTCAGCAAAAAAGAGGCAGGCCCTCAATGAGTTGGATCGATACAGAGGCTGCAACAATGGGCTCAAACAAAGCAATAGTTGTGAGGATGGTGCAGGACTGGGTAGTATTTCGTTCTGTTATACATGGGGTCCCTATGAGTCAGAACTGACTCACCGGCACCTAACCACAGCAAATGTATAAGCAGATCTAGATGGAAGCATGTGGGTACCCCTAAGGAGGCTAACAATTTGCTGTCCCTTTTTTAACACATACTGTGTAGATATTTGAAATTATTTAATTAGAGATTAGAGTGAGGGCCTTATATCAGAAAGCCCAAATGTGGGCTACTGGTAGCAGAACTCCAACTTTTCATCTTTCTTGCTCTTTGCTCTTCTGTCACTCTGCTTTTTGGCAAACATGTACCTTCCACTGGGGACCACTAAATGTCTAAAAAAAAAACACACACACAACAAAACTATGTCCCTTAGAAGGCAATTTATTTGTCACCTAGGATCACTTGAGCATATTCATTGAAACTGAGGTCTCACAGAAGACCCCAGGGACCCATCCAAGTATCCTTTCTCACAGAATGCAATGGTCTTTCTAAGAAGAAGTCAGATAAATACATTTTCTGTATCTTGCTACATTTCCAGTAACATCCGAGCCTTATTACTTGCCATGTAGACAGCCTCTTGATTTGCCTCTGTATTGGAGCTTAAGTTGGGTTCTAGAAATACAAGGAATTGTGCATGGTCCCCGTTCTCAGAGAATTCACAGGCATTCCAACATAGACTTTGAGATTATTTCTCACCATAGAAATAAAGCAATACACACATTTACTTTTTTTGTCTGTTTCTTTAACCTCTCTTTAAAAACTGTTGTTCTTTAAACTAATTCTTTAAAATAATGATTTATAGACATCATGCTAAATTGTACGAGGCCAGTTTTACTATTCGACTCCATAATTTCTGATTTGCTCATCTGCCTTCAGGCTCAGTATATTTTCCCTTCTCCACATTTCCCTACAACATCCTGCGCTGCTTTTCTCTTCATTCTTGCACTCCATTTTTCTCTTCAGAATATTATCTGCAGGTTTTGCATCAACCACCCTAATTTTAATCTTCTCCTTTCACTCCCAATGAGATATTTTGTCATCTGGAAGATCACTCAGGAAACTCTGCGGACCCCAGAGAGAAATTTCTCCCTTTGGAAAACAGAGCTTTTCCACATGAGTAAAAATAATATTAGCAAGAATCTTCCAGAAAACACTGTATCTGTGATGGGTAGCCCTTGTAGAATTCAGACAGAGCAAAATCTTGCTAAACTCCTCAAAGGCAACTTTCCAGAATGAATTTGTTTATTCTAAATATATGAAACAAAAACAATGTCATCTCTCACCTACTTGGTGAGAAAGAGAGAGAGAAAGGTCTTGTTTATAGTTATAATGAGTTGAAACTAACTCTGTTTCTTTATTTCTAGGTTGCCATATCCAGTCTCATTGTTAGGGTATGTGCACCCTTCTAGACACACTGCTTTGAGTAAGATCTGAGTGGGATAAGTCTCAGTTCACAGCCTATAGAATCCATTTGCATCTCCAAGGACATAATTGTTTACTACTCTGTTGACATTTGTCCAGAGCACAACACAGAAGTAAATTCTCATCAACATTCAGAGCCCTTGTAGCCTCCCGAGTCTCCCTGCGTGACTGTGTGCCATTTAGCTCTAAATCTGTATTCCCGTATAGATTTAAATAAGAGAGTCAGGACAATTTTGAAGTCTTTTGCTCTCAGTCACAGTAATATTTAAATAGTCCACTGGGCATGCAAGTATTGCCGACATCTGTGTTACTTTGTTATAGTTTACCACAAAAAGGCCCACTTTAGGGAAACACAACCCGGATTTGTTTTTTTCATTTCAGTTTTGGAAAAATCCTTACCTCTACCCTCACTGGCTTAGTGATAAATCACTTCTGTTTCTTAAATTCACACGAGGTCAGGCATATGTATTTTCAACACTAAGGTTATAGCTTCCACTTCTACGCTCAGACCAGTGTTCATAAATTTATTTGGCAAGTGTAATCAAGTTAAACCTGCACTTGCTTAATTCTTCTTTTAATTAAACACCACACAGTTTTGGGTATATCTATAATTATTTTGTGAGATATATATATATATATAATGAGTTGTCATGATCATAATATTAGGGAGAAAAAAAATCTACAGTATACATCAGGTCAAGCAGAAGCAAGGGTTTCCCTAAAAGTTAGCATTCTACACATGCGTGTTATTGAAAGCGTATATTCAACAAACTCCACAGATCGTGAATGTGAAGGTAGAGATTTACTCTGCTCTCATAATGAGAGGGACAGTTATAGAATTTTTCTTTCTTTCCTTCATTGTGTCGTACATTCAGTTTATACACATAACTGCAAAAATTTTTATTTCAATAGATACATTCTTTAAAATTCCAAATTCCTCAAAATGTATACCTAACAACTTCTTACTTGGAAAATAGTAGGCTAGAGGTAAAACTAAAGGAAATAGACTTAAAATTTAATGGGATAATATAAAGAAATAATTCCTTGGGATAAAGTAATTAAAGCACGAGGCTAGATACCAACAGAAGCTCTTAAAAAAGGACTTGTGCCATTTGCCTAGAAGAGTTTACAGCCTTCAAATCTAAAAATATGTGTGTGGGGTGGGGGGGAACAAGTGAGTGAGAAAGAAAAAGAAATAATCTATTTTAACATAATCTTTCCAATATACATTAAAGCTTCCAGTTCCAGACTAGACAAAGTGGTATATTTCACCCTGTCTTTCCTACTGAACACAACTAAAAATCTTGGACAGATGTGTTGAGCAGCTATCTGAAGACTCTGAAAAGTTAAATGGTAGCAGGTAGAACTGAGAAAGGAAGCCAGAACTCAACAGAAGACCATCACGGCGGTGAGTTTCTTTTTGTTTTTCCTCCAGTGTTACCCATCCTGGACTAAAAAACAGCACAAAACCCAGAATTGTGCGCTGAGTGTAGACAGGAAGGGTTCCAAGAATAGATTTCTCTTGTTGATCTGAACAGCTAGAAACGGGGCCTGATGCTGAACAGGTTTCAGCTGAGCTTCCAGACTAAGGCGGACCAAGAAGAAAGGCCTATTAATCTACTTCCAAAAGCTAGACAATTTTTTACACCAAAATTTCTTTTGTTAAGGTCAAGTGTGACCACGTTGGCTCACTACTTTGAAAGAAAAAAAAGTCTGATCAATTAAAAAACTTATTTTACATATTCTATTCATCGATATTCAGAAGTAAAATGGCAGGTAAAATTTTTCAGCCAAAAATTATTTTATTAAATGAATGAAACCAATACATGATCAAGTGATTAACATGTCTAATCATGTAATTTACTAATTATTAAGACACAATAAGAGTGAGGAACCTGAAGCAGAAAATGAGAGATACATTTTTATGTAAATCTGTTTTTCCACCTGAACCATTATATTTCTTTGATAAATTATTTGAGGGTAACTAACAACATGACAGATTCTAGCAACCCCAAATACAGAGCAAATTATGGTTGCATTTGAACTGCTGTTATTTGAGAGAAATTCTGGTAAAAGCCAATTCTATCTCAATTATATGGAGCTAAGAGTACACAAACCAAATGTACCCAGTCATTGCTCTGTTGCTTTTAAAGCAGTAATTTTTTGATATAAAATAACTGAATTACTTACAATTTGTCATTTTCACTAATCAGCAAAGCATAAAAATCCTTTCCTGTTGTTATTTAATAGTTCTATCCATTTTGCTCTAAACCAAAGGAGATTGTTAGCAAACCAGTAAATAACTTATTTTAAGAGCACATCCTACCTACCAAGTTAATTCAGGTCAACCTCAAAAGACCAGACCGAATTTCTGATATAAATTTAACCCTTCTACAAACTCATATTCTGAATTAAAGCATCAGAATAAATGGAAACGTTCTCAGTCTGGAAAAGGACAGCTACCAAAAGCTTGCAGTAAACATCATGCTATTAATAGTGAATAATTAAAAACATTTCAGCTAAGAAAAAAGACTAGGCGGTTCACCATCACCACTTCTGTCCCAAAGTACTTCAGAAGTTTAAAAAAACTGTAAATATTGTCCAAGAAAAAAGGTCCCTGTTTATAGATAACATGTTAATCTACTTGAGAATCCAAGGGAAACAACCTAAAATTAATATAAATTAGAGAATTCTGTAATATGACCAAATATAAAATCAATATACAAAATGTAATCATATTCTATTATCAAGCAAGGAAAGAATTCTAAATGTAATGGATTTGGGGAGTCTACTCATAATTTTAAAAACTTACCCAGGAATAAAGCTACAGGAGATAAGAAAATCTACATAAAACCATTCAAACTTTAAGGAAGACTATGATGAGTAGAGAAACACACATTTCAAGATGGACAGATTCAGCAGTATAAAAATAGCCGTCCCTCATATCAATCAATAAATTCAGTGCAGTTACAATCAGGATACCAAAATACTTTCTTATAGATATTAATTGGCCGGTGGCATAGTGGTTAAGTGTTCAGCTGCTAACCAAAAGGTTGGCAGTTCGAATCAACCAGCTGCTCCTTGGAAACCCTATGGGGCAGTTCTACTCTGTCCTATAGGGTTACTACGAATTGTAATTGACTCGACAGCAACGAGTTTTTTAAAAGGTGATAAAATATGAAAAAAGAGTGAAGGTATTTTTGCAAAATCAGAATAATACAAAAGAAACTGACCTCTTCCATAATTTACTACAACTTGCAATGAATTATCAAAATTAAAAAAGGTAATATTGGCATAAAAAAAAGCACAGAAATAGACAAATGGAGCACTGGGAAAGAAATAATTCAGAAATAAAATTTTGTGTATTGCAATTTTCTTTATGATAAAAGTGTGTTTAAGATCACTACAATATGAATTAAAGAATAAAGAGTGAAGGAAAAATTGCTATTGTGCTTTTTTAGTATCCCTTTCCTCCTAATTCCCTTGAAAAGGGCCCCATGCCTAAGGGCATTGGCAAAAACAGTGAAGATCTTGGTGAACAGCAGTAAAGAGAGGCTGTTAGCTCTGATACAAGCCTAGCAACAGGGCAACCAGAAGCTTAACAGAACCAGGTGGAAGAGACAGCCAAGAAGAGCCCTCCTGGGATCAGAGAATTCTGAGGGGCAGAAAGTTTGTGCGCACGTGCTAGGCTGCTTCCAATCGGGAGCAGTCCATGCAACCAAGCTGTACATAGATCAACAACACAACAAAAGAGGCTCACCAACATAAGAATCTTACACAAAACCTGTGAGCAAAAACTGACTGAACAATAAGCTACTCTGACCCAGCAGTGACTCCTGGCAATCCAGCCTTAAAAATAATATCATACTCATTGTTGACAGTCTGGACGACTGTGTGCATGTCCAGGACTGCACCCTATCCAGAGTGATCAGTGAGGGAAAATCCAAGCTACTAGTCCCTTGCTGTTGTGGGGTAAAAAATAAAACAAAACGTAAACTCCTGGAACTTTGATGGCAGCCTCCAAACCATGCACACGTGCAACAGTAAAGGGTAAGTATTAGGGAGGCTCAAACACAACCTTAGATCTGTAAGTGTCTTATACTGAAGCAGCGGTGACACCTAGATGCTGGGCTAAAGGATAAAAACAAGGAAAAATGGTCTGAGCGGGAACCTCAGAGGCTGCACACTGGGTGAGAAATGGACTTCATGGAATTAGGTGAGCCAAGCTACTAAACAGATAAATAAATGACCAAGTAATAACAACAACAACAACAACCGCCTCTGTGTATGTGTGTGTGTGTTGATCAGTATATAGAGTTGCTACAATGTATTATCTAAAATGTTCAATTTTCAACAAAATTTGCAAAGGAACAGGAGGTTGTGACCCATATACAGGAAAAAATAAAACAAGCAATATAAACTGGCTTTGAAGTGCCTCAAATGGTGGACTTAGTAAAAATTTATATATGTATGTAATAAACCAAAACCTGTTGCCTTTGAGTCGATTCCAACTCATAGCAACCCTATAAGACAGAGTAGAACTGCCCCATAGGGTTTTCAAGGAGTGGCTGATACATTCGAACTGAGGACCTTTTGGTAAGCAGCCTGAGCTCTTAACCACTGTGATACACACACACACACACATATATATATATATATACACACACACACACATATATGTGTGTGTATACACACACACACACATATATATAAATGGAGAGAGAGACATTTATCTCAAGGAAATGGCTCGCGCAGTTGTGGAGGCTGGCAAGTCCCAAATCCATGAGTCAGGGGTCAGGCTGGGGACTTCTGACTCACATGGTTGCAGGGGATGATGAATCCCAAACTGACAAGTCAGACTGCAGGCTTTTGGCTCTTGGGGCTCTGGAAGCTGGTAAATCCCAAAATCTGCAGGTCAGGTGGCAGCTGTTCACTCATGTCCCAAGAACTGGAGGTCAGAGGATGACAAGTCAAATGCAGGATCAAGAGCAAGCAAGAGTGCTTTGCCAAAATGTCTATGTGTATGCGATGTAAGCCACATCCCAGAGGAAACTCCTTTTACAACTAATTGGCTGACCACATAAGATCGCATTATGGAGATGATTACATTTATATACGTTATGGAAAAAGAGTAAGTTCAAAGTCTGCCCAGCCACTGAGAATCATAACCTCATCAAGTTGACACGTAACATTAACCATCACAAGGTGTCAACTTGGCACCTACACACATGTCCTTAAATCATACATAATCTCTAAATAAAGACAATTATAAAGTCATACTTGCACCTAACACAATATAACTAACATGCTTACAACTGAAAGCACACTAGCACTGTTTACATCTTATATTTATAAGTAATAGAATAAGGAAGTGAAGAAAAAAATATTTGCTGCATACACAAACACACATACACGTATAGTAAAACAAGGAAGAAACATTCATAACAATTACAGTCGTCATTTCTACAACCAGACACGAGCTGTAACTGGTATTTAGAGCTACCTTCTTCCACCATCCATTGCCCTTTGCCCTCAGCAAGCACCTCAGCTGGTCACAGTTCTTTGTCTGGTGGGATAACCCAAAGCTTCATTCCTGAAGGGTCTGGGCCATTCGTAGTCATGTCAGAATTGGGTCGCTATAGTTTTTCATTGACTTTAACCACAGGACATGGTAGTAGTGAGACACCCTAAGAGATCTCCTGCATTCTAAACATACTTTTTTTTACTTCCATTATGTAATATCAATTCAATTTCCCCTTGGTAATCAGGGTCAATCACACCAGCCAATATGGGAAGTGCCTTCTTTGCCTGTTGATCCAGAGGCTGAGAAGCCCAAAGTGGTTGGATGGCATTCTTAATTTCCAGTTCAACTGGATCAGTGTTGTGTCTCCAGGTGGGAGCATTCCTCCCTTTGAAACTAAGACCTATAGACCCGTAAAGCATAGGGCCACAGGACAAGAAACAAAAATTTTGTGAGTGGTCACTAGAGGTAATAATGAGTGAAGCCACTTCCATTTCCACCCCTTGATTCCTGGCTATGGAAGAAACAGCACCATATATTAGATGATTATTTAGAGGATATATAGCCTCCTGGTGTACATTTCCCCAACACGGCAAAGTATCACCACTTAGCTGGAGCCACAATTGTGTCCTTAGAAGGCCATTTCACCATTATATAAAGCCAGTTGCTTCAGAATGATGGGAAAGATGGTATGACCAATGAATTCCATGAGCACGGACCTATTGATGCACTTCATTTTCTGTGAAGTGAGTCCCTTGATCCAAGGCAATGCTATGTGAGATATCATGATAGTGGATAAGACATTCTATAAGTCCACGGATGGTAGTTTTGGCGGAAGCATTGCGTGCAGGAAGGCAAATCCATATCCAGAGTTAGTGTCTATGCCAGCAAGAACAAAATGCTGCCCTTTCCATGATGGAACTAGTCCAATCAACCTGCCACCAGGTACTGGCTAATTGTCCTTAGGAATGGTTCCATATCAGGGACTCAGTTCGGTCTCCACTGCTGGCAGACTGGGCACTCAGCAGTGGCTGAAGCCAAGTTGGCCTTGGTAAACCCAAGCTCATGTTGCTGATCCCATGCATAATCTTTTCTGCCAGTAAGAACATAATCTCTTCTGCTACTGCGTTCGTGAGCCCATTGGGCAATGATATAAGTACAGGGGAAAGAGGCTGACTTATATCCACAGAATACATCATTCTATCCATTTGATTGTTAAAATATTCCTCTGCAGAGGTCACCAGATTCACAGGAGATATAATCTTCACGTCTTTGGCCCATTCAGAAAGGTTTATCCAGAAGCCTCTTCTCCATACCTCCTTGTCACCAATTTTCCAGTCATCTTCCTTCCAAGTCTGACCATCCAGCCAAACCATTGCCCCCAGACCATGACTCAGTCAACAGTCACACATCTGGCCATATCTCCTTCCAAGGAAAATGAACAACCAGGTGTACTGCTCGAAGTTCTGACCACTGGGAGGATTTCCCTTCATCACTGTCCTTCAGGGAAGTCCCAGGAAGTGGCTACAGTGCTGGCCATGATGGGCAGCTAAGTCCACATACTGACTTGGTGGCCCATGGTTAAGACCTAGTACAGAATAAGTATCAATGATTCTAAACTTATTAAGACATTTGCCTGCTACCAAAACAAAAACAAAAACAAAACCGATTGCTGTTGAGTCGATTTCGACTCATAGTGACCCTATAGAACAGAGTAGAACTACCTACCCCACAGGGTTTCCAAGGAGTGGTTGGTAGATTTGAACTGCTGACCTTTTGATTAGCAGCCAAGCTCTTAACCACCCTGTGGGTGGTTGTACTCTGACCTATAGGGTCACTATGAGTCAGAACCGACTTGACAGCAACGAGTTTGGTATGGTTTTTACAGAGAGAGAGAGAATCTCAAGGAAATAGCTCATGAAGTTGTAGAAGCTGCCCAGTTCCAAATCTGTGGGTCAGGTGTCAGGCTGGAGGCTTCTCCTGACTTGCATGGTTGCAGGGGCTGACAAAACCAAAACTAGCTGGTCAGATGGTAGGCTGCTGACTCACTGGGCTACCAAACCAAAACCAAGTTCACTGCCATTGAGTCAATTCCAACTTGTAACAACCTTGTAGGACAAAGTAGAACTGCTCTCATAGGGTTTCCAAGGAGCTGTTGGTGAGTTCAAACTTCCTACCTTCTGGTTAACAGCTAAGCTCTTAACCACTGAACCATGGGAGCTGACAAATTCCAAAATCTGCAGGTCAGTCAGTGGCTGCTGGCACATGTCCCCAGAACCAGAGACCAGACGATGATGAGCGGAATGCAGGATCGAAAGCAAGCAAACAAGCTTTGCCAGAATGTCCACATATACTGGATGCAGACCATGCCCCTGAAGAAACTCTCTTATAGCTGATTGGCTGATCATATCAGATCGCATCATGGAGATGATTATTGAAAAGCAATCAATTCAATATCTGCCAGACCACTGAGAATCATAACCTAATCAAATTGGCACATGACATTAACCATCACAGCAGCTATTATAAATATGTTCAAAGAACTAAAGGAAACCATACTTATAAAATTAGAGAGAGGTAATGGAGCCCTGGTGGTGTAGTGATTAAGAGCTCGGCTGCTAACCAAGAAGTCATCAGTTCAAATCCACCAGCTGCTCTTTGGAAATCTATGGGGTAGTTCTACTCTGTCCTATAGGGTCATGATGAGCTGGAATCAACTTGACAGCAATAGGTTTTTTTTTTTGTTGTTTTATAATGACAATGCCTCATCAAGTAGAGAATATCAATGAATAAATAGAAATTATAAAAATGAACCAAATGGAAATTCTGGAGTTGAAAACTACAATAACTAAAATTAAGTCTTCATCACTAGATTAGATTGTGGAGATGGCTGCCCTATCACGTTAACATACAAAAAACATTGAATTATACACTTTAAATGGGTGAATTTTGGTACGCTAATTATATCTTAATAAAGCTGTCTTAAAGTATGTTCATTGTTCCTCTGTAAAAATATGTGAATAAGCTAAATTTCAGTCCCCTGCAAACTATGAACTTCTATAAACCTCTAAATTACGTCCTTTGCTTTCAACTTCTAACTGTAATAGAGGTTGTCTGCTATCAGAATCACCTCAAATTCTAAGTCGTTCAAGTCAAAATTGATGTAATGATAGTAAAAGATACCCCTGTTAATTTTAAAATTAACATATAGAATAGAAATAACATATGTTTAATAGTCAAGCCACAAAAGAGAACACGGAAATGGTATTTAACAACAATAACAACAAAAATCTTAAGTAGTGTTTTTATATGGTAATTTCTGCCATGTAACCAGGCAACCAATATTTTACATAAAAACTGCCAATATGAAAATTATTTGTGGTGAAGACTTCTGGGAAAAGGAAAAAATAAAAAGGAATCTAGAGTACAGTAAGGAGCCCTGGTGGTACAGTGGTTAAGCACTGGGCTGCTTAAAAAAGTCAGCAGTTCAAAGCCACCAGCCGCTCCTTGGGGGAAATATGTGGCAGTCTACTCCTGTAAAGATTTTCAGCCTTGGAAATCCTATGGGACAGTTTGACTCTGTCTTGTAGGATAGCTAGCAATTGGTATTGACTTGACAACAAGGGATGAGAGTACAGAATAAAAGTCTAATAACGTCAACCACTCTGGTACGCCACCATAGAGTAGGCACCCAGTATGTGCAGCTGACTTTGGCTTTTGGGATGAATTGAATCTCATAAATGATACAAGCTTTCTTTGATTCTATAAGCGACATTAGCAAGCATCATTCCCACAGAATGATAATGAGTGAAGTAAATATTGACCATCCAATGACAACACTTATAGATAAGAAAACAGGGATTTACCCCATTAAAGATTAAGGAGTTTTACAAAATTCAGAGAGCTAGGTCATGAAAGGGCTTGGTGTAAAATCAAGGTTCCCGAATATTTGTCTGATGTTCTTCCAACCAGTCTGCTGCCTAATTTGTCACGTTCACTGGGTGAAAAAGGAATGTAACTAAACCTTAGCATAACTTTAGAATTGACCCTGTCAGCTATTTTTTCATTGTGTGCAGCTGTTTCAATGTATTGTCTTCAGCAAAAAGCAATGGAAGTAATTGCATAGCATAAAAGTAAATGTTAAATTATAATTAAATTATTCTGCAAGCCTATCACACTAAGTTTACAGCCATTTCATGATATTGCAGCAACACACGGAACAACAATTAGAGAGAAAGAAACGTTGTAAATTAAGATCTCAACTTTCTGAGAGCTCGTCTCCTTGAAGGCAGACCCTAACGTTGTTTATATCGTTCCTTTTCATTTTAGTTTTTCAACTGTCAGCTTTTCTTTTATATATACACTTACTGTGATCTTTTTTCCTTCAGCAGCTAGCCAAACCCTGGAAGATTCCAAATTAAATGCCTCTTAGTTTGACGTAGTACAGAAAGGCCCTGATTTATTAGTCAAGGTTTACTTAGTGCTTTTTCTTCTCTTGGATTTTGGAGTCATTTATTAGCTTTTCCTGAAGACTCTGCTGTGAAGGTCATTTTTAGCATGTTGATTTGACAGATGTGAACACAGATCTTAAGTGAGAAAATGATTTTGACTGAGGTGGCAGAATGAGGTTAGTTTAGAGTACAAAATAAAAACAGTCAAGGTCAGGTTAGTACATTTAGTTCTATTTTTTCTCATCTATCCCATCTTTATCAGAGAAGCAGGAGCTACTCATTTTGGCAACCCCTTGTTCTCTCAGCTCTTCTCACAGTAGCAACTTTTACAGGGGCCAACGCTGTCTGTACACTTTGACTTAACTCGTAGAAATCACTAAGAGACACAAATCTCTAAAAGGTATTTGTTAGCATAAAAAAAAACAACCCCAAAACCAAACCCGTTGCCGTCAAGCCAATTCCGACTCACAGCGACCCTATAGGACAGAGTAGAACTGGCCCATAGAGTTTCCAAGGAGCGCCTGGTGGATTTGAACCGTCAACCTTTGGGTTAGCAGCTGTAGCACTTAAACCACTGTGCCATAAGCCTCACACAATTGTGACAGTCATAACAGTTGCCTAGAAAGTATTGGTATATATGTACTTACATGTGTATAGGTAAAAGGAGTGATTTATTAAAATTGTATTTATTCAAAAATTATTTTGTTGTGCAGGTACAGTGCTAGGCTCTGAAGATACTAAGGTAAATAAGACAGAGACCCTGCCTCGAAGAAGCTCAAAATTTACTGAGGGAAACAAAAATTAAACAATAAGCAGACCATTATTATAAGCAACAACAACATGAAAGCCTTAAGCCAAAACCAAGCCCATTGCTATTGAGTCGCTTCTGACTCACAGCGACCCTACAGGACAGGGTAGAACTGCCCTATAGAGTTTCCAAGGAGCAGCTGGTGGATTCGAACTGCCGACCTTTTGGTTAGCAGCCTGAGCTCTTAACCACTGCACTACCAGGATTCCATGAATGTATTGGTGACATTAAAATGTTCAGGATGTTTAGGAGAGCTCCAAGAGGGAAATAATTCAGAAATCAGTAGCATCTTCCAGAAGAAGAGGGGATATCTGTGATAGCTTGATACTGATACATTTCGTAGGCAAAAACTACGGGAGGAAAGTAGCTAAAAGTTAATTTCTCCACATGTATCTCCCCTCTTGCTACTGTGCACTAGCACCATGAAAGGCTGGGGAATACAAAAGGCAAGCACTGTGCCCACCCGAATTATCAAGATAATTGAGAAGATGGTCAGTCTTTTCTACCACTGTCACCACTGACCACAGAAAGAGCAAGTGACTTCTTAGAAAATTCATTTTGTCTGTAAAATGGAATCCTTCTTACCACTGAATATCATGATAGAAATAAATGACAAGAATATAGTGCCTGTGAACTACTTGGCACAATAGGGTTTCCAAGGAGCAGCTGGTGGATTCGAACAGCCGACCTTCTGGTTAGTAGCCATAGCTCTTAACCACTGTGCCACCAGGGCTCCAGCACAATGGTAGCACAAGGTAATTGTTTAATATTTAAATATTGGCTACTTCCAGCTGTAAATTTTTCTCTCAGCTAATTGAATACCTAACTCTTTTCAAATGTACTTCTTGTTACCATCTTGGGAGAACGAGTCAAGTGAGAAGAAAATAAGAAAACCAATTAGAAAATGTTGGCCTCGTTGTTTTAAATGGAAAAAAAAAATAACATGGGAAGGAATTTATCATTTATTGCGCCCTATTTTTTTGTGTTATTCATTAAGCTAGACAAATATGCCTTATTTTATTCTCACAACAATGCAGTGGTAGGGAGGTGGACAACTCCATTTTATGACTAAGAAAAATATGGGCTAAATAAGTTTGAATAACTTTGCAAGGTCATATAGCTCGTAAAAGATGGCACCAGACCTGAATCATTGCTCCTGACTCCAATCTTGCCATTTTTATACAACTGCTTAAGTGAAATCTCCAGCTTTTCAAATTCAGAAAATGGTAAAACCATGGTTTTATTCAGCAAATATTTGCTAAGTTACTACCATGTGCCAGGCACTATGCATAAGATACTGTAGAAAGGATAATGGCACTTCAGATAGGTCCCTGACTTTATGTGGCCGAAAAGACAGAGGGAGGTGGACAGGCAGAGAGGTAATCGCAATAGCAGAAACACAGGGCGCTGGAGGAGCATATGGTAGAAGCGCTTAACTCATGGAAGGTTGGTGAAGATTCTCAGAAGTGACATCTAAG
Organism: Elephas maximus indicus; assembly: GCF_024166365.1. Lineage (NCBI taxonomy): Eukaryota > Metazoa > Chordata > Mammalia > Proboscidea > Elephantidae > Elephas > Elephas maximus. The sequence goes on along the minus strand of NC_064841.1, from coordinate 11,463,269 downwards.
CTGAGACATGAAGCATGAGTATAAACTAGCATAGTGAAGTGTAGGGAGATGAATGATGTAGGTACAGTGAGTCGCCTATAAGAAGGCTCATAGGCAAAACAAGGAACGAGGATTTTGAGAGTAAGGCTGTATTCCACGGTAGGATGGTACTGTGGGATGGACAAGTGATGAAGAGCCCTTGAAGGCCATGGTGAAATGTGTTGGCTTTATCCTAACTTTAGTATATGAAGCCTATGACAAGTCTTAAACAAGGCAGTGAAGTAATCAGATTTGTATCTTAGAAAGAACCTTCTTAGTAAAGGAATAAACCAGGAAAGAAAAGACATTCACATCTTTTCCTGAATTGACTTTTATAAAAGCGAATAAACTTGTGGAAATAATTAGCAGCCGAATGGCCCAACGGTGAGACACAGACGGGCCAGTGAAGACTGCTATGACTTATGTGATCTTCAAAGCGAAACAGGCTTGGCCTGACAAGATGTTCTGGTGAAGTTAACTGTGCAAGGCCATCTGCTTAGTGATCGTTGAGGAGATTTGAAAGAAAAACACGCATTTAGCACTCGGTTGGAATTATGTGGCAGGTTGCTTGCCATGGTTTTCTACTCGTAAAAGAAGCTTTACGACAGGGGAGGTAGCTGAGGTACCATCATTTACTGAGAATCATGAAACTGGTTCCATTCCAATAAAGGGGGCAGTGCCATTTTTTTTTTTTTTAAACAATTTCAGACTTTTATTTCTGTTATGAAGCTCCCGATCTAATATCTTATCTTCGGCACATGATCTTTGCTCCTAATTCGTAGAGACATAAGGCCAACTGCACAATATGAATTTCTCTAACTTCCTTCCCTACCACATAAAAACCATCTATTCCCGTCCCCCATCCCAAATTATCCTATTAAACTTGAAACAGAAGATAATCCTGCCTCTTGGTCAGGTCTATTCTCCTTCCATTCTCTCATTCTTGGATCACAGTCTCTCTAAACCAAGTTTTCCTTTCTTTCTCATGTCTTCTGCTGTTGTTAGTTGCCACTGAGTCAGCTCCAACTCATAGCATGTACAACAGAACAAGACATTGCCAAGTCCTGTGTCATTCTCATGATCACTGTCGTGCCTGAGGCCATTGTTGCCTTCTGACCCAGAGACTCGTCTTCCAGAACTACATTAGATAATGTTCCATTGTGATCCATAGGGTTTTCATTGGCTAATTTTTGGACATAGATTGCTGGGTCTTTCTTCCTAGTCTGTTTTAATCTGGAAGCCCCACTGAAACCTGTCCACCATGGGTGACCTGGTGGTATTTGAAATACTGGTGGCATAGCTTCCAGCAAGGTAACAACATGGAAGCCACCACAGTATGACAAACTGACAGACAGATGGTAGTCCTGTCTTCTGCTTCTGCCGTTTTGCTTTAACTTTCCCCTAAAGCTATTAATATGGTCAAGTCTTTCTAATCAACAAAAAAAAAAAAAGAAAAACGTTTCCTTACATACTGATGGACATGCCAGCTTGAGTCCAATTTTGCAGAATTCAGGATTGTACCAACCAGAATTAGGGTAAGAGGGAAAGGAGATGAAGAGGAAGGGAGAACATGGCTCCATTGACCCCATGCATCCCTACTATACTATTTCCTTCACCTTCCCTCTTTAATTCTTCTTGGTTATGTTCTACATTTTCTGCTACCATTGCCCCATCATCCATTCTTCCCACCAAAATCTTAATTCTACCCTCGCCATAGTTACTTCTCTGGCAAAGCTTATTGCAGGAGTCCCACCCAGTGGACATTTTTGGATCTTTCTCTTACTTTGTAGCGCTGCTGGGTTTGGCAGGGTGAGACACTCTCCTTCTTGAAGCCCTCTCTTCCCATCATTTCCATGACTTATCTCCTGTGGCTTTCCTGTTACCTCTCTGCCTATTCCGTTCACTAGCCTCTATTAGATTCTCTTTTCCCCCATCATTCTCTAGACATCCAAGCTCCTCAGGGCTCAGATGTCAGCCTTTTGTTCTTAGCCTATACAATCTCTCTGAAAGATCTCTTCCAAACCAATGATTTAAACCGTGTCTTTATGCTAATGACTCAGTGATTTTTTTATGCTAACTCTAGATTCTCTCCTGAATGTTAAACTTATATATCCAACTGTCCAGAGGATACCTTCCTTTATGGGAAGCCCATACGCACTTTAAACTCAACATGAATAAAACAAAATATTTCATCTACCATCAGTCTGAACCATCTACTCCTCCCTTATTCTAACTGGCATCCCAGCACCTGTTTCCCACCTTGTGTTTTATGGAAAAGGTTACAAACCTATAAAATGCTTTTAACAATACTTACACACATAATTTTTTTGCTTAGAAAGTTCTTACCATTCTTTTCTATCTGGATAACTTCTACTCATCCTTCAAACCCCAGTCAGGACTGGCTCTTCTAAAAAGACTTCCCTAAGCACTCTGTCCACTTCTATAACATAGGTGCCATTTCTTTCTCTTTGCTACACCTGTACCTTGCCCACAGTTCAGTTGCTTCATTCATCACACTGTATTTTAAGTCTTATTTTCTTTCTTACTTCTTTGGATCTCAGATACAGAAAATTGATGGATTCATAGCATATACCATTTTTAGTTCAGGCAAGGCCCTTACTGCTGAATTTTATTTCTTTCCCACTTCTTTTTACATCTTCACTCTCATGCCTTTTTCCACCTCAGACATACCCCTATCACGTGTTTGTTATGTGTCCTTAAATATGCAAATAGCAATAAATATTTAATATTATTTTAGGTTTTTTTTATTTTTTATATTAACAACGCTGTGCAATAAATCTGTTTTCAAATTCACCATTCCATTTTCTACGTTTCTTTCTTAATTCTATTTTAAGATATATCAATAGTGCTGAATATAAATAAAGTTCATTGCTTTTTGTTGCTGCATAGTATTCCGTTTAAGCGTTTGCCACATTTTGATCATATATTTCTCTAGTAATAGACATCTTGGTTGCCTCCAACTTTGTTGTCACTAATAGTACTACAATAAACATCTTTGTGTATATCCACTTAGATAGAAATATATCTGGAATATAAACTCAAGAGTGAAATTACTGGATGATAGGGAACACAAATATTTAGTTTTGTAAAATTCTGTCATCTGCTTTCCAGAATAGTGGTACCAATTATATTTATTCTATTATTGTTTTTATTCTGTTGTTTTATGGTGTGTCTTAATGTTTAATAGGGTTTTCCCTCTGTCCCCCTCACTTGTTTATCAATTCCTTTGCTAGTCCTAAGAATTTATTCTTTCAAATATTTTAGAATCGAGTCATCAAGTTCTCAGAACATCCAGCTACAATTACTGCTTTAAAATATTTTGTAGATTTCTTTACAATAAAAACTGAAAATTGAATAAGACCTATGTTTGATCTCTCCTTTTGATCAAGTCTTCCTTTATGCCCTTCAACGGAAGTTAAAATTTTTTTCATTAAAATGTCTTTTGCCTTCTTTTTAGTTTTGTTTATTACTATGTCATTGTTTTGACCTATTGTGTATAGTATCTTATTTTCCATTAGATTTATTTTTGGCTGCTAATATAAAGGTAAGTACTGGTTTTCATAAATTGATTTATATCTGCTACTTTTACAGACTTTTTATATGTTCTAATAGTTTTTTACATTGAATTTCCCATTGAGAAGATATCATCTACCAATATTTTTATTTCCTTTTAAACTTTAGTTTTTATTTCTTATTATCATGCATTTGAATTTTATTATCATGCATTTGAACTGTGGTATTGGTGGAGAATATTGAATAAATCATGAACTTCCAGAAAGACAAGCCAATCAATGTTAGAAAAAATAAACTGAGCCTCAGAAATCAGTAAGACAATAACAAAAGGTCTGGACAAAAGATTGATATCATCAAAGTCTCAAAAGGATGTGAGAAACACAGGGAGACTGAAAGAGTATTCGAAGAAATAATGACCGAAAACAACTCAAATTTGATGAAAAACAGCTGGTAGGAATATAAAATGGCATAGTCACTCAAAAATATTTTGGCAATTACTTTCAAAACTAAAAATAGACTTTTCATATTACCCAACACAGGTGGGCATTTACTCCAGAAAAATGAGAAGTTATGTCCACACAAAAATCTGTATGTGAATGTCATAGTAGCTTGATTTCTAATAGGCAAAAACTGGAAACAACAGTTAAATAGCTAAAAAAGTTGTGGTGGAGCCCTGGTGGCAAAGTGGTTAAAAGCTCGGCTGCTAACCAAAAGGTTGGCAGTTTGAATCCACCAGCTGCTCTCTGGAAATCCTGTGGGATAGTTCTACTCTGTCCTACAGGGTTGCTATGAGTGAGAATTGACTCAATGGCAGCAAGTTGTTTTTTTTTTTTTTTTTTTTGGTATAGCCATACCATGCAATACTATCTATCAATAAAAAAAGAACAAATTACTGATACAACAGCCTGGATGAATCTTCAGAGAATTATGCTGAGCGAAAAAAGCCAATCCCAAAGGATACATGCTGAATCAATCAATTTATGTAACATTCATAAAATAATATAACCATAGAAATGAAGGACAGATTTGTGATTGGTAGCGTTTACACATGGGGAAGGAGTGGAGGGATATGATTATAAATAAGTAACATAAGAAAGACTTGTGTTGGTGATACAGTTGGGTATCTTGATTGTGGTATTGATTGCTCAAAGTTAAACATGTGGTAAAATTATATAGAGCTATACACACACACAAATGAGTGGTGAAATTTAAATAATCTCTACAGATTATAACAATATCAGTTTCTTGATTTTAATAGTTTAGGATAGTTGTCTAAGACATTAACATTGGGGGATACTGGGATACTTTCCAATACATTTCCTTGCAACCTCCTGTAAATTTATAATTGCATCAAAATAATTTTAAATGAATTAATAGAAAAGGAAAATTGTATCAGAAATGTGGGAACCAACAATTTTAAACAGCTTCATAAAACATAATTTATTCTAGACTTCCAGATTTGGGACAGAATTGAACAAACAAGATGAATTTGGTGCTTTGGAAATTATGAAAGCTGCTGGTGAGTTCTATCAGAAGCAGCAGAAGTTAATACTTTGCTGAAGATACAGAGCTTGCCAACACATCATATTATGAATGATTTAGCTGATCAAGATGACTGCATATAAGAAAAATACCAAGGTTATTCAAGGAGTGAAAATGGAACCTCAAATCATTTTGAGACAAATTTTTGCCTGGCAATGCATGCCTTTAATTAGTTATGGGGAGAAAATTTGAAATAGAAAACTTTAGCGATATCTATTGGGAAAATAGACTTTGGCTTTATAAAAATAACATTGGATGAAGAGTTCCATTAACTTATAAAAGAATGCAGATAGACACGATGTTTACCTTGTGCAAAAAGATCTGATGGCTTTCAAACTAGAGTTCAGTTAAAATTTCCAGAGTTCCTAGTATTACCTGTTGTTAAAATTAGCCTTAAGAGTATGTATTTTGATGCTGATGTATCATCTGCGTTGTAACTACTCTGCACATCCATCATGGAGTTCCTGTCCGTCTATTACGGACATGCCCACCGGAAATAACTACAGTGGAGATAGGATTGGGTTAGCAAACCACTGGCCAAACTGATAAAAGAAAAGCAGGAGAGGAAGCAAATAACCCGAATAAGAAACGAGATGGGCCATATTACAACAGACCCAACTGAAATTAAAAGAATCATATCAGATTACTATGAAAAACTATACTCAAACAAATTTGAAAACCTGGAAGAAATGGATGAATTCCTAGAAACACACTACCTACCTAAACTAACACAAACAGAGGTAGAACAACTAAATAGACCCATAACAAAAGAAGAGATTGAAAAGGTAATCAAAAAATTCCCAACAAAAAAAAAAAAAACCCTGGTCCGGACAGCTTCACTGCAGAGTTCTAGCAAACTTTCAGAGAAGAGGTAACACCGCTATTACTAAAGGTATTTCAGAGCATAGAAAAGGACGGAATACTACCAAACTCATTCTATGAAGCCACCATATCCCTGATACCAAAAACAGGTAAAGACACCACAAGAAAAGAAAATTATACACCTATATCCCTCATGAATGTAGATGCAAAAATCCTCAACAAAATTCTAGCCAATAGAATTCAACAACATATCAAAAAAATAATTCACCATGACTAAGTGGGATTCATACCAGGTATGCAGGGATGGTTCAACATTAGAAAAACAATTAATGTAATCCACCACATAAATAAAACAAAAGACAAGAATCACATGATTTTATCAATTGATGCAGAAAGGGCATTTGACAAAGTTCAACACTCATTCATGATAACAAACTCTCAGCAAAATAGGAATAGAAGGAAAATTTCTCAAGATAATAAAGGGCATTTATACAAAGCCAACAGCCAACATCACCCTAAATGGAGAGAGCCTGAAAACATTCGCATTGAGATTGGGAACCAGACAAGGATGCCCTTTATCATCACTCTTATTCAACATTGTGCTGGAAGTCCTAGCCAGAGCAATTAGGCTAGATAAAGAAATAAAGGGCATTCATATTGGCAAGGAAGAAGTAAAATTATCTCTATTTGCAGATGACATGATCTTATACACAGAAAACCCTAAGGAATCCTCCAGAAAACTACTGAAACTAATAGAAGAGTTCAGCAGAATATCAGGATACAAGATAAACATACAAAAATCAGTTGGATTCCTCTACATCAACAAAAAGAACATCAAAGAGGAAATCACCAAAACAATGCCATTTACAGTAGCCCCCTAAGAAGACAAAATACTTAGGAATAAATCTTACCAGAGATGTAAAGGACTTATACAAAGAAAACTACAGTACACTTCTGGAAGAAACCAAAAGAGACTTAACTTACATAAGTGGAAGAACATACCTTGCTCGTGGATAGGAAGACTTAACATTATAAAAACATCTGTTCTACCAAAAGCGATCTATACATTTAATGCAATTCCGATCCAAATCCCAACGACATTCTTCAATGAGATGGAGAAACAAATCACCAATTTCATATGGAAGGGAAAGAGGCCCCGGATAAATAAGGCATTACTGAAAAAGAAGAACAAAGTAGGAGGCCTTACTTTACCTGATTTTAGAACCTATTATACCGCCACAGTAGTCAAAACAGCCTGGTACTCGTGCAACAACAGACACATAGACCAGTGGAACAGAATTGAGAACCCAGATATAAATCCATCGACATACGAGCAGCTGATATTTGACAAAGGCCCCAAAACAGTTAAATGGGGAAAAGACAGTCTTTTTAACAAATGGTGCTGGCAGAACTGGATATCCATCTGCAAAAAAAATGAAACAAGACCCATACCTCACTCCATGCACAAAAACTAACTCAAAATGGATCAAAGACCTAAATATAAAATCTAAAATGATAAAGATCATGGAAGAAAAAACAGGGACAACGTTAGGAGCCCTAATACATGTCATAAACAGTATAGAAAACATTATAAAGAATGTAGAAGAAAAACTAGATAACTGGGAGCTCCTAAAAATCAAACACTTGTGCTTATCCAAAGACTTCACCAAAAGAGTAAAAAGACTACCTACGGACTGGGAAAAAGTTTTTAGCTATGACATTTCTGATCAGCACCTGATCTCTAAAATCTACATAATACTGCAAAAACTCAACTGCAAAAAAACAAATAACCCAATTAAAAAATGGGCAAAAGATATGAATAGACACTTCACTAAAGAAGACATTCAGGTAGCTAACAGATATATGAGGAAATGTTCACAATCATTAGCCGTTAGAGAAATGCAGGCCAAAACTACAATGAGATTTCATCTCACTCCAACAAGGCTGGCATTAATCCAAAAAACACAAAATAATAAATGTTGAAGAGGCTGTGGAGAGATTGGAACACTTCTACACTGCTGGAGGGAATGTCAAATGGTACAACCACTTTGGAAATCGATTTGGCACTTCCTTAAAAAGCTAGAAATAGAATACCATACTATCCAGCAATCCCACTCCTTGGAATATATCATAGAGAAATAAGAGCCTTTACACGAACAGATATATGCACACCCATGTTTATTGCAGCACTGTTTACAATACCAAAAAGATGGAAGCAACCAAGATGCCCATCACTGGATGAATGGATAAATAAATTATGGTATATTCACACAATGGAATACTACGCATCGATAAAGAACAGTGAGGAATCTGTGGAACATTTCATAACATGGAGGAACCTGGAAGGCATTATGCTGAGTGAAATTAGTCAGTTGCAAAAGGACAAATATTATATAAGACCACTATTATAAGAACTTGAGAAATAGTTTAAACTGAGAAGAAAACATTCTTTTGTGGTTACGAGGGGGGGAGGGAGGGAGGGTGAGAGAGGGATATTCACTAATTAGATAGTAGATAAGAATTACTTTGGGTAAAGGGAAGGACAGCACACAGTACAGGGGAGGTCAGCACAATTGGACTAAACCAAAAGCAAACAAGTTTCCTCAATGAACTGAATGCTTCGAGGGCCAGCGTAGCGGGGGCAGGGGTCTGGGGACCATGGTTTCAAGGGACATCTAAGTCAATTGGCATAATAAAATCTATTAAGAAAACATTCTGCATCCCACTTTGAAAAGTGGCGTCTGGGGTCTTAAACGCTAGCAAGCAGCCATCTAAGATGCATCAATTGGTCTCAACCCACCTGGATCAAAGGAGAATGAAGAACACCAAGGACGCAAGGTGATTACAAGCCCAAGAGACAGAAAGGGCCACAAAAAACAGTGATTACATCATCCTGAGACCAGAAGAACTAGATGGTGCCCGGCTACAACCGATGACTGCCCTGACAGGCAACACAACAGAGAACCCCTGAGGGAGCAGGAGAGGAGTGGGATGCAGACCCCAAATTCTCATAGGACCAGACTTAATGGTCTGACTGAGACTGGAAGGACCCCAGTGGTCATGGCCCCCAGACCTTCTGTTGGCCCAGGACAGGAACCATTCCCGAACTCAACTCTTCAGACATGGATTGGACTGGACGATGGGTTGGAGAGGGATACTGGTGAGGAATGATGTTCTTGGATCAGGTGGACACTCAAGTGTGCATCTCCTATGTTGGTATCTCCTGCCTGGGGCGGGGAGATGAGAGGGTGGAGGGGATTAGAAGCTGGCGAAAAGGACACAAAAAGATAGAGTGGAGGGAGAGAGCAGGTTGTCTCATTAGGGGGAGAGTAATTGGGAGTGTGTGGCAAGGTGTATATGGGTTTTTGTGTGAGAGACTGACTTGATTTGTAAACTTTCCCTTAAAGCACAATAAAAATTATTTAAAAAAAAAAAGATTTGGTTAGCAGTATGATGTCTTAAGATATACGATATTATTTTAATTTTGCCATATACTCCTTGATTACTGCTGTTTTATACAAATGAAGCAACAACCTTAGTCCAAAATAAATGACAGTTAAATAATGATAATAAAACACATTTCAAAAAATGTGCAAAACAAAACTTATCCTGTCTAGGAATACATCTATAAATAGTAAAATTCTCAAGATATGTATGGAAAGATGCCCACCAAATTCAGAATACTGGGAGAAATTTGATTTGGGGTGGGCACACAAGTACTTCCACTGGAAATACAGTGATTTATTATTTCATAACCTGAGGAGTAGATACATGTTTATTATTATTATTGTTCACGCTTTGTATGCCACAAAATACAAAAAAAAAAATTGAATAAAATCCCACGTTCAAATATTTTTTTGTTGACAATTGCAAACCTCTTGCTTCCACTGTCACTGCAGAGAACTCTGAGGCTAACCTAAGTCTTTTTCCTTTGAGGGTCTGCTTTCTCTAGAAGCTTTTAGAATTTTCTCAGTGTAGTCCATGTTCTTAAATTTCACCATACTGTGTCTACATGTAAGTTCTCCTTATTTATTTTATTTGGCAATCTAGGAGCTTTTTTCAATATGCTTTTTTTTTTTTTTAATTCAACTTTGCTTTATCTCTGAGAGATTGTGCATGATTATTTCTTCAATAATTTCCTCTCCATCTGTTTTTTTCCTTTCCTTTGTCTCTTAATATTTAGATTTTTTAAGTGCTCATCAACAGGCGAATGGATAAATAAATTTTGGTACATGCACACGATGGAACACTATGTTACAATAAAGAGCAATGATGAATCACAAAACATCTCACAATATGGATAAATCTGGAGGGCATTATGCTGCATCAAATGAGTCAATTGCAAAAGGACAAATATTGTATGAGACCACTATTGTAAAAATTCAAGTAAAGGTTTACACACAGGGAAAAAAAACCTTTGATGGTTACAAGGGACGGGAGGGGTGAGGAGGGGAAATCACTAACTAGATAGTAGACTGAAGTGCTGAAGCCCTGGTGACACAGTAGTTAAGCGTTCGGCTGCTAACCAAAAGGTTGGCAGTTTAAATTTACCAGTCGCTCCTTGGAAACGCTATGGGACAGTTCTACTCTGTTCTATAGGGTTGCTATGAGTCGGAATCAACTTGACAGCAAAGGTTTTTTTTTTTAAAGACAAGTGCTAACTTTGGTGAAAGGAAAGACAATACACAATATGGGGGAAGTCAGTACAACTTGACCAAGGCAAAGCCATAGAAGCTTCCTAGACGCATCCAAACCTCTTGAGGGTTCGAGTTACTGGAGATGAGGGCAGGGGACCATGGTCTCAGGGGACATCTATGTCAGCTGGCATAAACTAGTTCATAAAGAAAATGTTCTACATTTTACTTTGGTGCGTTGCATCTGGGGTCTTAAACACCTGTGAGTGGCCTTCTAAAATACATCTATTGGTCCCATCACGTTCGGAGCAGAGGAGAATGAAGAAAACCAAAGACGCAAGGAAAATATCTGTCCAAAAGACTCATGGACCACTTGAACCACAGTCTCTGCCAGCCTGAGCCCAGAACAAATAGATAGTGCCCAGCTACCACCACTGACTGCTCTGGCAGGAATCACAATAGAATGTTTCAGACAGAGTGGGAGAAAAATGTAGAACAAAATTCAAATTCACAAAAAAAGCCCAGAATTACTGGTCTGACAGAGACTGGAGGAACCACTGAGACTATGGCACCCGACACCCTGCTAACCCAGAACTGAAGCCACTCCTGAAGTCCACCTGTCAACCACAGATTGAACAGTCCTATAAAAAAAAACAATAACACACATGGAGAGCATGCTCTTTAGTTTAGTCAACTATATGAGACCAAATTGGGCAACACTTGCCCAAAAGCAAAGATGAGAAGGTAGAAAGGGACGGGAAACCTGGAGGAATGGACACGGCGAACTTTGGGTATAAAGGGAAAGGGGGAGAGTGCTGACATACTGTGGAGATTGCAACCAATGTCACAAAACAATTTGTGTATAAATTTTTGAATGAGAAACTAAAAAAAAAAAAATAGATTTTGATGTGGCTACTTCTAAATTTCACATATCTTAACTTTTATAATTTCTCTCTAATTATTCCTATTAATTCATTCTATGAGAGTTTCCTGACCTGATCTTCTGGTTTACTCATTTTTTGTTGTACTCACTTTGGTTTTTTTAAATTCTATCTATTATTTAATTTTAATTAGCATCTTTTTGTACTCAATTTTCCCACTTGGTGTTTCTTAACAATGTTGTGCTTTTTCTTCATGTTACCATTAGTCTATCATATGTTGGATGATTTTTTAAAAATATTCTAATACATGATATTGTATCATGCATTGGAGGATATTTTTGTTTTTATTTCTTGATCTGCTGATTTCATTTAGCCTATTTCATCCAGTCTTATTTGCTCATTTTATTGACTCTTCCTTTATCATGATTGTGACCCTGATATCTGGCTCCGTTTGCCAGTAAGCTCATCTGCCCCTGGAGATATCCGATATCTTGCTTGGCAATGGGTACAGACAGAATTCTCACCTTCTATGCAGGAGACCTGGGTTAATTCCCAGCAAGTGCATCTCATGCGCAGCCACCGCCCCTTTGTCAATGGAGGTTTGCGTGTTACTTTGATGCTGAACAGGTTTCAGGGGAGCTTCCGGCTAAGATGGGTTAGGAAGAAAGGCCAGATGATCTGCTCCCAAAAATCAGTTAATAAAAACCCCATCAATCACAAAGGTCTGATTCATAACCAATCATGGCAGTGTGAGTCAGGGGCAATGTGTCAGCAGCTAACAACAACAATATGTACAGGATAGAACAGCTTGTGTGACTCTTAGCTTATTTAAATGTGGGAAGACTGTATCCCAGGGCAGCGGCTAAGGAGCCACAGTCTGGGCTTGATCCTCCCTCCTCCCTCCTCTCCTTCTTGTAGCTTCTCAACAGGTGGCACTGCCCCTCAGGGAACCCTCTGTACTGATGCTGCTCTCTTGCTGTTCCTTTTCACCATTTCTACATGCCCTTGAGCCTCTTTGACATCACCCTGCTGACCCCAGTGTCCTGAGCAGGCATAGCCGACCCTCTGTCAGCAGTAGGGGAGCAGGTGAGCATCTCCACAGGGCAGTGTGGTGCAGTGAGAAGGGAGCACAACTCCAACGCTCTTATTCTCAGCTAATCTCCACGCTGTTCGTGCAGATCTGTTCATCTTTGCCAGTTGTTGCCCTCCAGCTCCGAGTCAACTCTGCCCAGCGTTTTCTCTCAGTCCTGATGTCGGCTCCTCAGATTCACACTTTTTTTTTTTTTTTTTTTAACTTCTGCATCATTTCTAGGGTAGAACTGGAGGGAGTAAGGTAAGTAGACCACAAGGTCTGATCAGGATTCAAACACACATAAGCAAAATGACTTGGACTTGGCTCAATCTGTTTCGCTAAAACTCACTGCTAAATCTGCAACCTATGATCTATTTCTGTGGTGGCAGAGACCCTAATTCTTTTTCTCTCCCATTTTGGTGTTCCTTACCAGCCACTAAAGGGCAGAAGTCCTATGTATTTCTGTATCTTCAATAACGTGCACAATGTGAACATCCAATAAACACTGGTTTTTGTTATTACTGTTTTGTTGTTTATGAGTGAGTGGAAGGACGTAATGGTTTAACGTGATAAGGGTTAAATAGTTGATATCATAATTAGCAAATAAGAAGTTTATCTGTGGGGCAGTTCACATCTGGGGTTTCAATCTTGCATGAATTTTACCCCAGAGTTAGGAAGGGAGGATGTTCAATAAGGGCAAGAGGACTTCAGGGGTCACAGCAATTTAGGAGCATGGAAGAAATCAATAAAAGAAACATTCGGTCTGTTGCCACAGTTCTACGCAAAAGTGATAGAAAAAGGCAGAATCCATTTAACTCAGGTCAGTTAATAGAATTGTGGGACCTCAGCAGATTGACTCGATGCAGAAAAAAGAAAAATGTAATACAACAAAACAAACCTGTCCCAGCAACATCTGAGGTCACCCTGGTCCTCTCTTTTATCCAGACTGCATCTGGACAATCCCTGAGCGGGTAGACCTCTTCCCTGAAGGAGGTGAGAGCAGCACCAACAACATCACAGAGACTGTTGAGAAGAAAGCCTGTCTTCATGCACCACCATCTTCCCAGCCAGTTCCTCTACAGGCCTCCAGAGGTTGGAAATGATGAAGCAGTCGCCCCCAATAATGTCTTTGGAACAGGGTAGGGTAATCTCTCCCTTAATCCCAAAGTACATAAGAAAATATTTCCCATGCAATGTTGGAAAGCTTTCCAATCCCTAAAATTCTGTATCCACACTCAAATGTCATTTAACGAGGCTATTAACTAAAACTGCTTCATGTTTGAGAGTTGTTTTTAAGACACACATTAAAAAATAAATTAAATGATTGGTATACTCAATCAAGTAGAAGGTCATTACCCTCATTTGAACTACCAATATGCAGCAATTAATGGAGACTTCTCAGTTTAGAAATATTTTTAAAGAGCAAGAGTGAATTACTAAGGGAAATACAAAAAGTTAATTTTGACTTGTACCGGGCTGGATCGTTATGCAATTTTTTGAGGTCATCTTTAGAAACAGGATAAACATGTGTCCAAGGTGCTAAGCCCATCTGGTTATTCTTGGGGCTCTAATTAACTTCCATGCTAGTTTGATTAACACTGGCTTTTGTTTCTTTCCTGGTGGAAGGCAGCCTCTGTGGGGAAGAGCTTAAGTGAGTCATCTTTTTTAGCAGGCATGGAAGCACAGGGTTTTTTCCCTTGGTGGTGTCAAGATTTTTCTTTGTGGACTCTCAGATACCTGACTTTTTTTAGTTGTGAAGAGTTCTATGAAAGTGTACTCTCTTTTATTTCTTCTCAAAAGATCAAGAGGAACCATTACTTTGTTTCCATAAAGAAAGGTATAAGAAACCACATAAAAAATGGGTCATTTTATTTGTACTCAGTTCATTACGTTTTAATATTAAAATGGCCAGCATATTTTACACTTCCAGTGTTCCTCTGGATAGCTTATGCAACACAGTGATTTCTCACTTCCTTGACCTGTCTCCAAGATCCTTCTCTCTTTGTCTCAGTCATCTAATAGCCCCAACTTGGATATCACTTATATATGTGCTCCACTAAGTACCACCCTCTATGACCTCAGCAGCCTTCTCCCCTTCCAGCGAGAGACACAATCAGTGTGGCTAGTGGTGCTTAGAGTGAGCTGGAAAGGACCAAAGATCATTTTAAAGGCCACTTGAGTGGTACAAAAGAGAAAAAATGGGATTCTGAACCAAGGTTGTAGTGATGAGAAGGGAAAGATAAGAGTAAGAAATATTATATAGGCAGAATAGACAGAGGTTGGTTGGAGAGCCAACGTGGAGATTGAAGGAAGTGTATTAGTTTTCCATTGGTGCATAACATTACCTCAAACACAGTGATTTAAAACAAGACACATTCATTTTACAATTTATTTATTTATTTTACAATTTCTGTAGGTCAGAAGTTTGGACATGGCTTGCCTGGGTTTTCTGCTCATGGTTTCCACAAGGCTGAAATCAAGGTGTTGGCTGGGATGCATTCTCACCAGGAGGCTTGACTGGGGAAGGATCCACTTCCAAGTTTCCTCTGAATGTTGGTTGGATTTACTTCTTTGCAACTGAAGAATTCACGGTAGCTTGATTCTTCAAAACCAGCAACTTAGGGAGCGTCTCTGCTGCTTCTAGTCTCTTATTTCAGGAAAGTCCTGGACCTACTTTTAAAGGGCTCGTGTAATTAAGTCAGGCCTATCCAGGGTTATCTCCTTCTTAATTAATTAAGGTCAACTGGTTAGGCACCTTAATTACTTCTGCAAAATCCCTTTGTCATATCCTATTGATAAGAAACAAGTCACAGGTCCTTCCTGCACTCAAGGGGAGGGAATTTTACAAAGGTGTGCATTTCATTGGGAAGGAATCACAGGAGTCATCTTAAAATTCCGCCTACCACAGAATAAAATAAAGTACAAAGCTAAAGATTTGATCTCAGATGACTGAGGAAATGGTAGGACTAATAAACTGAGACCAAAAAATCAATAAATTAAACAGTTTGGGATAGCAGATGAGTTCAGTTTTGTTCATACTTCTATTGAGATGCCAAAACCTTAAGAAAAGTTGCCAAGAGGAAATTGGTGAAAATATAAGCTGGAACAAAAGCTGGAGGTCCAAATTAGGATATTAATTGACAAAGGTTAATGTTAAAGTCATCAGACTGGATTACCTTATTAACGGACAGAATAAAGAAATGAAAGTACCTTGAAGAATATGTATTATTTGTGGTTCCCTTTCCCTATCACAAAGAATAGGGAAAAGGAATTAAAACGCTAAAAGTAGAATAAATATAGCACTGTGTTTGAACAAAAATGACTAGGAGAACAAGAGAAAATGGAAGAAAGCAGGTGGTATACAGGATCGGGGCCAGTGGGTCTTAGGCTTGAGTGTGCATAAAGATTCCTGGTAGAGCTTCTGTAAGATGCACATTCCTAGGCCCCACTTCTAGAAACGCTGTAGTGAATGGAGGCAATTAATCTGCTTTGTTGACAAGCACAACACCAGAAATACTGTTCCAGAGGGGTTGGTAAAATTGAACCAGCATAAAATGAAAGGGTAAAGTCTTTTTGGAGAGTGTATCGCAGAGTCACACTCTAAGTGCCCTCTACAAAAGACATCAAAGGGGTTTTTTTAATTCAAATTCTTGGACTTTTGACCTTCTTCGGACCGGGCAAGCCTGGGCAGCATTTCGTTTTGTTGTACATAGGGTCGTTATGAGTTGGAACCAACTCAACGGCATCTAACAACAACAACAACTTCAGATAGGCTAACTCTGAATCTGCATTTTATAATAAGCTTCATATGAGATTTTTATGCCCAGTCATTTTGAGACCAAAGTCTCAATGTCTCTGATCTGGTAAAGAACTCTCTGTTACTGGTAAGTACAGATGTTGAAAGTAAACACTAAGAAACTTTTATAGCAATTCAACATTGTTTTGACATCTAGATGTATGATTAGTAGTTTTGTCTCATTGAGCAGGGCACAGACCAGACGGGATGCTGAAATACTCACATGGTGAGTCATATGTGGCACAGCCTTACAATGTGTGACATTTTAACGCTAATTCATCAACTGTAACCAAAAATATATTACAATATAAGGGAGATAATCTTTCAAATTTTTATCACCATTTAAATAATAACTTTAATTTTTAAACAAGTCTGATTTAAAGTTTATAGTTTAACATTATTAACTAAATTAGGAAAATAAAATGACTATTTATTTTTAACCCTAATTTATTGAAGGCGAAATAAGCTTCATTGGACTTTTTTGTCAAGAAAAGGCATAACTTTTCTAAACGCAGTTGTAGCAGCAGATCAAATGAAATGGAGGAGATTTCAAATAAATGAAGATCAACAGAATTCATACTAGTTTCACCATGAAGTATATACAATTTCTTGGGTACAGAATTTAGCCTTGTCATTGTAATCGATGGCTAAGTGCTAAAACCAGTGCATGTTATTTCAGAGGTGTATTGGTTAATGGCGTCCTCGTGGTGCAGTGGTTAAGAACCTGGCTGCTAACCAAAAGGTCGGCAGTTGGAATCCACCAGCTACTCCTTGGAAACCCTGTGAGGCAGTTCTATTATGTCCTACAGTGTCACTATAAGTTGGAATCAACTCGACAGCAACGGGTTTGGTTTTTTGGGTTTGGTACTGGCTAATTAATCAATAAAACCATAAAGAATCATAAAGAAATAAATTCAAACCAGAAGAATGATTCAAAAGACAGAGTGTTAAATAATACTCATTTAAATATTAGTTTTTGAAGGCTTGCTATAAAGTAGCACTTTGGTTTGCTAAGACTAGAAATCTGCGTTTATTCACAAACTATAAGTTAAAGACTTCATCAAAGACGTTTGCTTGAAAAGGTTGGGTGAACCTCTAGCAAAGGTGGTAGCTCAAGTACCACTTTCCAAAGACACCGTAGCTCAAAAATTGGAACCTTAATGGTAAGAAGAACCAATACATAGAACAAATAAAGCTAGAGAAGCAAGGGAAGCATTTTTAATTGCAATTTTTTGAATGCACAGCTATCGCTAATAAGGCAATTATTTTAGTATGTCCTCTATTGAAATGATATTGAAAAGAAATAGATATTCCTATTTTTCAGATTCATTGTCCACAAATACAACTAGCTCTGAAATGTATAGAAGCAAAATGATGAAAGATTACTTTGTCAGCAAACATGGTTTGAAACTTAAGCTTTGCATAGCAGTATATTCTGATAGCACATTACACAGTTGCAGAGACAGGAAAACATTCTGGGATCATTGGTCATATTTCAGAGCTTGAGTCAAAAGTATAAATCAATACACATCTTCTTCATTGCTATGAGAAAATTGTCAGCTGAGCTAAACAGAAAGCTTTGGTGTCATACCGAAAAGTGTGATTATCTAAGGCTAATGTGTTAAATTTAAGATTGTTCTCTATTAGTTTATAATATGAAAGTTGATCATAAAAAAAAGTTATGCATGAGGTTTATTGAGGAGAAAAGTTTGTTGCAAATGTTTGAACGAGAGAACAAACTGTTAGTGCATGCCCAAGAGAAGAAACCAGGTTGGTCCCAGTTTTCCAAAGATGTGACTTTTATAGCCAGCTTGATTACTTGTCTAAGATCTTTGGTATTTTTAATGATGTTAATACTGCCATTAAAGGAAGGAACAGGACATATTTTTTCAATGGAAGATTAGATCAAAGGGGAAAAAATGAAATTGAGAAGCTTGAAAGAACAGAATTTCCACAGGTCGTTACAATATGTTCCATGGTGTAAGAATAATTATCATTGAAAACAGTGATTATCTTGATATAGCTCATCTCTGAAAAGTTATCCCCAAAGACCTTTTCCATCTGATAGAACATTGTGAGTTTCAACAGCCATCAAAGCGAGGATGCAGAAAATTTTCATACATCTGAAATTTATGGTTCCAGAATCTAAATATAACACACATTTAACTAACAGCTTTATTAAAATCAATGACTGATGAAGGATTAAAGATAAATTTTGAAAATAGAGTGTCATGTACTTCATTTTGGATTAAACTTTAAAACAAATTCTGAAAGCTTGCTGAAGTTACTTTAAATATCTTCTCCCATTCTTGCCAACATATCTTTTTGAGACCAGCTTCTCTACTATCAATGCTACAATCGCATAACATAGAAGTCATTAGATATACGACATCTCCTGCAAATACACGGTCATCGATACATCCTAGATTAGGTAAACTAACAAGCTCGTTTTCACATTAAAAATTTTAAAATTAATGTTTATGGTGTTTCTTCAAAGAAAACATAGAGAAGGTTTAATATGGGGAGTTTTTTTTTCATGTGCATCCTTTTGTTCTTGTATATAGTTATGATTGTAGAACATTTCAAAGCTATGAGTAAAAGAACTCTTCTCCATATTAATCACCCACATATACACTTTTAATGTATTATGCATATTTTTGTAATTCTCTCATTTTATCCTATTTGTTTGTTTTGATTATATTTATTTGAACATAATTTTATGTCTATTGAATCTGAAATAAAACTGTCACCTCATATTTCACATATGTTAGTTTTTTTTTAATTTTCTGTTACCAAATAATTCGTATTTATTCTATTTTACTAAAGTATCTATCCACAGCAGATTAGAAAATAAAAACTGGTCCTTCAGCACATAGTTTGAGAAGCAATTCTCTAGAGCATTAATAAGGACTCTGTTCATGTTGTTAGATGCTGTGGAGTCCAATCCAACTCACAGCGACCCTGTGTACAATAGGAGGAAGCACCGCCAAGTTCTGCACCATTCTCACAACCTTTGCTATGCTCAAGCCCATCGCTGCAGCCACTGTGTCATTCCATCTCATTGAGGGCCTTCTTCTCCTTTGCTGACGCTCTACTTTGCTAAGCATGATGTCCTTTTTCAGGGTCTGGTTGCTCCTGATAACATGTCCAAAGTAAAGGAGATGAAGTCTCGCCATCCTTGCTTCTAAGGAGCATACTGGCTGTACTTCTTCCAAAACAGATTTGTTCATTCTTCTGGCAGTCCATGGTATATTCAGTATTCTTCACCCACACCATAATTTGAAGGCATCAATTCCTCTTCGGTCTTCCTTATTCATTGTCCAGCTTTTGCATGCATATAAGGCAACTGAAAATACCATGGCTTGAGAAGGTTAGAGATACAAAGTCAGGATGAAAGTGAAGAAAAGGCTTATGAAAAAATAAATCAAAAACACCCAAACCCGTTGTTGTTGAGTCGATTTCTACTCCTAGCGACCCTAGAGGACAGAGCTGAACACCCCCTTTGGGTTTCCAAAGAGTGCCTGGTAGATTCAAACTGCCAACCTTTTAGTTAGCAGCCGTAGCTCTTACCCACTATACCAACAGGGTTTCCTGAAAGAATACAGGAAGTGGAAAAGGAAGAAGGGTACAGTCACAAAGTGGAAGCTTGGAGTTTGTCATCTATAATGTAGTCTTTTCCAAGGAATTTCAAGGTTTCAAGTATTGTCATACTTAAGGAAAGCTATGAAAGAATGATAATGAAGTCCACTGATGTTGAAGGTAAAGTCAGTTTGGTGGATGTGGCAAAAACATGGGCAATTCTTGTCCCTGAATAAACTAATCCTTGCAAATCATAAAAACAAAATGATAAAGAAAATGAGGAATATGGAAGAGTCGGCCTTGAAGCAAGCAGATCATACCAAGAATGGAGATGAAAAAGTAACGACCAGATGTCATCAATTTTAAAGGAGGAGGGATTGTTAAACGGTGGTGGTGGAATAAATGGTTTTGAAGAGGCAGGAAGGAATAAGAAGCAGGCTTCCCCTCCTTGCACCTTGAGTGGGTGAAATAGAAAAAGGATTGGCTTCCACTGGAAGGTCTTCTGACGAAAATGGCACCTCCAGAAGAAAACTGCTTCAGTTTCAGAGGGCTAAAGAGCACTAGAAGAAAAATATGCAAGTTGAAGAAGTTTGTTCAAGAACTAACGTTTTCACCTGTCATGGGAAATTGTTTCATTAGTTGCCATCAAGTCTCTGGCAGAGTAGAACTTCCATAAGTTTTTTAAAGCCATGATCTTACTGAAGCAGATCACCAGGCTGTCCTCAGAGGTGCCTCCGAGCGTGTTCAAATCTCCAAACTTTAGGCTAGCACTCAGGCACTTAACCATTTGCACCACTCAGGGACTCTTCTCATAGGAGGAGGGTTAGGAAAGGCCCAAAGTTTATAAAGTAGGTGTGCTGGAGGAGGTTAGATAAGTTGCATTCTTCGAAAATATCTTCATGTATATTCAAAGATGGTGTCTTAGTTATCTAGTGCGCTAGAAAAGAATACCACAAGTGGGTGGCTTTAACAAAGACAAATTTATTCTCTCACTGTCTAGGAGGCTAGAAGTCTGAATTCACTGTGTCAGCTCCAGGGGAAGGCTTTCTTTCTCTGTCAGCTCTGGGGAAGGTCCTTGTTATCAATCTTCCCTGGTCAAGGAGATTCTCAGTGCAGGGACCCTGGGTCCAAAGGACGTGCTATGCTCCTGGCTCTTGTTTCTTGGTAGTATGAGGTTCCCCTGTCTCTCTGCTGGCTTCTCTCTTTTATATCTCAAAAGACATTGGCTTAAATTATAGACTAATTTTGTAGATTGAGTTTACATAACTGCTGCTAATCCCATTTCACTGACATCATAGAGATAGTATTTACAACACCTAGAGAAATTGCAACAGATGACAAAATGGTGGACAATCATACAATACTGGGAATCATGACCTAGCCAAGTTGACAGATATTTTTGGAAGACACAATTCAATCCATGACAGACAAGTTACTATATAGATGTAAACTTTATAGATGTAAATGCTGGAGTTCAAACCAAAAACAAAACCAAACCCAGTGCCATTGAGTCGATTCCGACTCATAGCGACCCTATAGGACAGAGCAGAACTGCCCCATAGAGTTTCCAAGGAGCACCTGGTGGATTTGAACTGCCGACCCTTTGGTTAGCAGCCACAGCACTTAACCACTACGCCACCAGGGTTTCCGCTGGAGTTCAGGAGAGGTAAAAAATCACGGGAAATGTTGCTGAAGGGAAAGGTGAGTACCAAAAATTCTATTATCAGGTAATTTTGAGTCACCCAGCAGTGTATGGTAAGCAGAATAATGGTCCCCCCAAAGATGCCCACATCCTAATTCCCAAACCCATGAATATGGTACTTATGTGACAGAAGGGACATTGCTGATATGGTTAAAGATTCTGACATGGAAAGATTATTCTGGATTATCCAGTTGGGCCCACTGTAATCAACAGTTTCCTTATAAGAGGAAGGCAAGAGGATTCAGAGTCAGAGAAGGAGGTGTGATAACAGCATCAGAGGTCAGAGTGAGATGGTTGCTGGCTTGGAAGATGCAGGAAGGTGACACGAACCAAGGAAATCAGGTGGCTTCCAGAAGATGTAAAAGGTAAGGAAAAAGATTCTCCCTTAGAACCTCCAAAGGAATGCAGTCCTGTCCACACCTTGCTTTTAGCCCAATGAAACCATTTTGGACTCCTGACTTCCAGAACTGTAAAATCATAAGTGTGTTGTTTTAATCCACTAAGTTTGTTGTAATGTGTTATAGCAACAATAGGAAACTAATACATAGCTACAATATTTTAATGAAAAAGTCCCATGGCGATAAAACCATGACCCACTTGTATACGCACACCACACACACACACACACACACACAATGCACAAAATAAACACCCATAAGATTTGCAAAAATCCTGCATTGCAACCAAGAAGTGAGCCAGAGTAAAAATAAGCTATTTTCCTTACTAGTTTCCGCCTAACTTACAAGTTTTGCATAAAACTGATAGCTTAGAAAATTGACTTCTATATAATTAATCTAAATATATCGGAAAATAATAATCAAAAGATGGACCCAAAGCAAATATAATCAATCTCCTAATCTTAAGAGAATTGCTAAGATAAAAGTGTCGTTGTTGTCAGGTGCCATAGGGTTGGTTCCGACTCGTAGCAACGCGAAGTACAACAGAACGAAACACTGCCTGGCCCTACACCGTCCTCACAGTCCTTGCTATGTCGGAGCCCATCTTTGCAGCCTCTGCGTCAATCCATCTTCTTGAGGGCCTTCCTCTGTTTCGTTGATCCTGTACTTTACCAAGCATGATGTCCTTCTCCTGATAACATGTCTGAAGTATGTGAGACAAATTCTTGCCATTCTTGCTTCCAAGGAGCATTCTGGCTGTATTTCTTCCAAGACAGACTTGTTCGTTCTTCTGGCAGTCTGTGGTATATTCAGTATTTTTCGACAGCACCATAATTCGAAGGCATCAATTTTTCTTTGGTCTTCCTTATTCATTGTCCAGCGTTCGCATGCAAATGAGGAGACTGAAAATATCATGGCTTGGGTCAGACTCACCTTAGTCCTTAAAGTGACATCTTCGCTTTTTAATGCTTTAAAAGTAAACTTTTAAGGGTAAAAGTGAAAGGTACTCAAAATTACCATGTAAAAGAGAAGTCTTACAGGGTAGATAATTTCCATATAATTACTTCTAAAAAATTGCATAAGGATATGGGTTGTAAAAATAAAAATGGAAAAAGTAATTACTGAGAACTTTAAGTTCTTAGTAAGTTATCAACTTCAAAAAACTAACAGCAATGTCACTATTAAGAGCAAAACCCAAGAGGCTTTGCACAGATGTCTGTTTCTACCAGCCTTGGTGCATAGCAAAACCTGCAGTGGAAATGCCCACCAACAGTTGAAAAGTCATTACCCATGTACTGTTTTCATCTCTGCCCTAAGGAAGTTAGAGATCAACCCAGTACTTTTTCATTTATAGGCTTATTAAAGTCACACAGGTAAAACATTTCCAAATGTGTTTTCCGAACACGTTTTATTTTAGTGCTTTCAAATGTTTTGAGGATAACGGTTAGAGGGATGAAAAAAAAAAATAGAGAGAGGTGCTCAGTCTGAGAAGAAAAATCTGTTTTGGCATTTTAGTGTCTAAAGACTTGAGAAGTGCCAAATGTTTGCTCATTAAGAAGCAGTAGAAATTCCCCATCAGTTGCCCCAATATAAAACAATTCTATTCACTGTAAAAATATGTTTACTGCATTTACTTACCGGCTGTTTAGCACAAATGTTTTTTTGTCCCAAAGTGGAAAAGCTGGTAATCTTTTAATTTCCAAAGTACTCACAGACTGCAGCTGTAGATGTACAAGGCATTTGTTAATAGCGGATCCAGGTACCATTTGCTTCCGTTTTTGTCCATCCCTCCTTTATTTGAAGACAACAGAAGCCCTTCTCCTTTTCCCGCTGGCACAGTTTGTAGTTATTGTCTTCTCACAGAGAGCACAAGGCACCAAGGCATGGCTGCCTTTGCTTTGAACCTATTCAGATGCAATCTTGATGTGTTTTTTCCTTTTTTCATTTCATATGTTTTGCTTTCTAATGTACCATAGTCTTCTGTAACAGCCCCGAGTGTTGCGTTTGGGATTCATCACGATAAAATTATCTGCTACCTAGAGTAAAATTCCAGCAATAACTACAGTTTTTAACAGCTGAAAGCACTACACACCTTACACTTGAAGGACTCTGATCATCCTTTTGAAGCAGCGATTTCTTCAGTTAAACCGTAATCTCGCCTCTCTTATTGGATTTCAAATTTCCTTTAAGCATGGCTCTT
This sequence comes from Elephas maximus indicus, assembly GCF_024166365.1. NCBI lineage: Eukaryota > Metazoa > Chordata > Mammalia > Proboscidea > Elephantidae > Elephas > Elephas maximus. Next base: position 11,439,091 of record NC_064841.1, on the reverse strand, counting down.
AAGGAATTCGTGGATTTAGCTTCTTCTAAGGTTCCTAAAGGAAACCCTGGTGGTGTAGTGGTTAAGTACTACAGCTGCTAACCACAGGGTCGGCAGTTTGAATCCGCCAGGCGCTCCTTAGAAACTCTGTGGGGCAGTTCTACTCTGTCCTATAGGGTCACTATGAATCGGAATCAACTTGACGGCACTGGGTTTGGTTTTTTTGGTTTTTAAGGTTCCTAAAAACCAAAAAATAAAAATAAAAAAGGGTCCCTAGCCGCTAACCACTCCTTTGAAACACTACGAGTTAGTTCTACTCTGTCCTATGGGGTCGCTATGAGTCGCAATTGACTCAGTGGCAGTGGATTTGATTTGGTTTGGGGGGGGGTCCCTGGGAAACAGCCCTGGTGGTGCAACACTTAAGCACTCACACATCGGGTCACTATGATTCAAAAATCAACTCAGTGGCACACCTAACAACAACAAAGTCTCTGGGAGGCACAAATGATTTGTGCTTATATACCAACCTAAAAGTTGGTGATTCTAACCCACCCAGTGACATGGTGAAAGAAGGTCCTGGTCATCTGCTTCATAAAAGATTACAGCCAAGGAAACCTCAGGGAGCAGTTCTACTTCCTAACACCTGAGGTTGCCATGAGTTAACACGAACTCTATGGCAACTTTTCTTGTTTGTTTTGCTTTGTTTTTTGTTCTTTCTAATATGGGGACACAGTCCCTGGATGGTACAAACAGTTAATGTGCTCAGCTGTTAGCTGAAAGGTTGGAGATATAAGTTCACCTAGAGACATCTCAGAAGAAAGGCGTGGCAATCTCCTTCTGAAAAATTAGCCTTTGAAAACCCTATGGAGAACAGTTTTACTCTGATGCAAGTGAGATTGCTATGAGGTAGAGCTGACTAGCTGGTAACCAGTAAAACTGGGGATATAGAGGCAGCACATACACAAAGTATGATAACTAACACTTGCTGATATGATCTCACTCTCACAATGAATGTATATTAACTAGCAAAGAGGTTAACTTTAATACGTAGAAATAATGACTCCAGGAATCCATAAAATTACTCTGTTGCCCACAAAATTAAATCAGGATTATAGTTGCCTTAACTTCTGTTTCGGAACAAGGGCATAAACAGTTGAAAAGAAAGAAAAAAAAAATAGTAAAAGAGTAAGACTTTTTGGCTGTCCCAACATTCAATAAATATCATTTGTATATGCAACTGTCTTAGAAGGAGGCTGTCATGGACTGAATTGTGTTCCCCAAAATATATGTATCAATTTGTCTAGACAATGGTTCCCAGCATTGTGTGATTGTCCATCATTCTGTCATCTGATGTGATTTTCCTATGTGTTGTAAATTCTACTTCTATGATGTTAATGAGGTAAAATAGGTGGCAGTTATGTGAATGAGGCAGGACTCAATCTATAGGATTGGATTGTGTCTTGAGCCAATCTCTTTTGAGATACAAAAGAGAGAAGGGAGCAGAGAGACAGAGCAACCTCATGCCACCAAGAAAGCAGTGCCAGGAGCACAGCACATCCTTTGGACCTGGGGTTCCTGTGCAGAGAAGCTCCTAGTCCAGGGGAAGACTGATGACAAGGATCTTCCCCCAGAGCTGACAGAGCAAGTCATCCCCTGGAGCTGACGCCCTGAATTCGAACTTCTACTACACTGTGAGAAAATAAGTTTCTCTTTGTTAAAGCCATCCACTGTGAAATTTTCTGTTATAGCAGCACTAGATGACTAAGAGAATCAAATGATAAGAAAGGGGACTTAAAGGGTTACTTACGTCTATAAGTACACTTTTGGTGGTATAAGGATGAAAATATAAATCACAGGAGCACCATCTCTTATTTGGGGTTCAGTTTGCCAGCCAAGAAGACACTCGATAAATAGATGTTGAGGGTTTCTTCACATGAAAGGAACTTTCTCAGAAACCCACACTTTTTAGCTTCTACTAATTTGGTGCTCTTTACTCACATACTGCTACCACCTTTTCTTAAAAGGCTTCAGAAGAAACCACCAAAACAACCGCTATAGAAGTCTCAGGGTTTGTTACCTAGATGAAGTACTGGGTTCATCTGAAATAGAATAATAAGCTCATATATCTGATTAGTAATATTCCTCTGAGTAAAATGCAAAGTTGAAAAAGATGCTTGATGGACCAGGTATTTTACATACTTATTTCTAAGGCCACTTTAAACTTCACTAAAACACTCTAAGGGAAATAAAATTCCCATTAAAGGCTTAATTAAGTTAAAAAGTACTCTAACAGGAAAACATAAAAGCCACAGGGTAGCTGCGGACTCCAAGCCTCAAGACCAATAAAAGAATATCTATAAGCAGAGGTGAGTCGGAAGCAGGTATGCATGGATTTAAATTTCTTCTTCCAAGCTGCATTTCCAGCCATGAGACCGGTGCAAACCTACAGACTCTAGAACATTCAGGAGCATTAATCATCAATGACAAAAACTAAACCACTTGTCGTCAAGTCTATTCTGACTCATGGTGACCCCATGTGTGTTGGAGTAGAACTCTGCTTCACGGGGTTTTCATTGGCTGGTTGTCCAGAAGTAGATCTCCAGGACTTTCTTTCCAGGCACCGTTGGGTGGATTAGAATCAGCAACCTTTCGGTTAGCAGTCGAGCAACGATTTGTACACCCAAGGACTCCTAATCAGCAATGTGCTGCAAATATTATTTCCTATCACTTTTTTTCTTATAGGCCTCGAACCTTTACCATTCCTTTAGGTCACAGGAAGTGATGAGGTAAATCAGCTCAGCACTACAGCTTGGTAAGGAAGAAGTTTCAAAATTAAATGCGGTGTACGTTAACATGGTCCAAGAGGTGTGTATCATGAAGAAAACCAAACTAAACCAAACCCACTATTGTTGAGTCAATTCTGACTCATAGTGACCCTGTAAAACAGAGAAGAAGTCCCCCCTAGGGTTTCCAAGGCTGTAAATCTTTACAGGTCCAGACTGCCCCATCTTTCTCCCATGGAGTGGGTGATGGGACGGAACCACTGACCTTTCGGTTAGCGGCCGAGTGCTTTAACCACTGCACCACCAGGGCTATCATGAAGAAGGCACATATAAATTCAACGATCCCTTAACTTTCTGACTTCTTTTTTTCCTCAACTTTCCTTAAGGTTAGTCAACAAAACAAATTTTTAAAAAATCAACATCATATTGAAGAACCAAATTCGAGCAGAGCCCAAACTCGGTCTTCAAAGTGTGTGTGTGTGTGTGTGTGTGTGATGGAAGAACAGAGAGAGGTAGAAGAAAACACCAAAGAGTGGGATATGAAGTCTTGTTGTGATAAGAGTTAGACACCTGATGTGTTCTGCCATTTAGCCTTCCAACTGACAGATCAAATGAGAAACTGTTTTGCTCTGTTTCAGACCTGATTGACATTTTAATTATTCTACAGCTGGAAGTGTTAATCACACCAGAGAATGAGGGAATAATTCCCAGTTGGTAAAACTTCACACAATAGCTTGGCAGGCACCAACATGCAGATAGTTTAAATCATTTGTTAAAGGAAAAGAAAAAAAAAAAAAATCAGTATTTAAAATTCCTTTACGAATTAACCCAGCCACAATAGAGCTATACATAAAAATATCCTCAGCTATTATCCACCCATCCTATTTTTGACCCTCCAAAAGTCAAAACACTTTATGAACCTGAGGAAATTACAAATTTAAATATAACTAATTTAGTAAATAGCATGAAATGATTAAAACAAAATAGGATAATTGAATTTAGTTTTATTTATGGAAATATAAACTTTATTACTGTTCAAACACTATTGTGTTATTATAATTCAACCCTGTCTCTTAGCAAGTCCATGTCATCTTTTACTGATTAAAAATCTCAAAAGACAGAGTTAACTTGGAAGAAATATTTGTAGAAGTCAATGTGTTTCACATACTTGTCTGATCGTAAGAATCACCTAAAGTGTTGTTTTCAAACACGTATTCCCTCTCTTGGAGATTCCTATTTGATAAGTCTGGGGCAAGACCTTGGAATCTAGGTTATCAAAAAGGACTCTGAGTGTAGCTTAAAAATCAGACAAGCTTGGACAGTACTGAAATGCATATTTGGATTTTTAAACGAAACATTATTTAGCTCTATTTGTATATGGAAAACTGTATTTCTCAAGTACTAAAACATAGCGACAAATATCAAAATTAACTGAAGTACAAAATTTCTGGCTGTTAGCCCAGGTGATGAAAAATAGATTTGAAATACTTTTCCACAAATTCTAATAAATGTCTAGTTTTCACATTTAATAAAACTTTTGAAGACAGTCAAATATTGTTGACTGTTTAACTTAGATATAAATCCTGAAAACGTGAACGTGTTTTCATTTTAACAAGGTAGTCTCCAATTTTCAACGGAAAACATACTCTAAGCGGAATACTGCAAACTTAGATTTTAACATTTTGTCTTCAAAGCAAATTGTTCTCAAGATTTTTACTAATCTCTATGAGAGTCAAATAATTATAAAAATGTTTTGAATCTATGTGAAATACATAGCAACAGGGGTATGTCAGTGTCCTTGATTAATTAGGGAAAGTCTTCAAACAGAGGGTTGAACTGTCCCATGCTTAACCCTAAATATTAAATTTATATATAGCAAGCCACTATGTGCCAAGTTTTATTCCGAGTAAAAAAAAAAACCTGAGATAGCTATTAACATTATTATTTTCATAATACAGATTTTATTGAAGCATAGTAAAAGTAAATAACTCATCCAAGGCCACACATTTATTGAGTTATTAGAGGCAGATCTGGGACTTGAACCCATAAAGTCCAACTCAGGAAAAAAAAAAATCTGTGTTTCTTACCTCTATGCTATACTGCATCTTCATTTTTGAAGTTATAGCTAAATATATTAATAAAATGCAGATATCATTAAGTGGGTATGTTTCTAAATCAGGTAGACTTTTTCCCCCCAATTTGGGGGAATGGAAGGTAATCCAGAAAAATTGACAATGACTGTTCGACAGGTGGAGGAGCCCTGTCAGGGTAGAGGTTGTCTGGGACATAGAGCAAGGTGCTCGGACATAGAGCAAATGAAGCTGGCTGGTTGATTTTCCAGAGATTCCCTTAACTAAATTGAGGAAGCAGGGACTTGACTGGTGGTGATCTCCTTACTTGAAACCAATCACCTTCCCATCTCACACTCATTTTCTCTTTCCTATCTCTTGGCTTCAGGTTTTAGCAACAATCAGGAAGGAGTCCCTTCTGGTTCTGCCATCTAGCTCTCAAAGTCAAAAATGATTACATGTATATATGTATATATAAACATCATCACTCTGTCTTTAAAACCTGGGTTGTTTCATTTCAAGACAGAAGTAAGCCTAATCTTATTTTTAGAATACGACTTTACAAAGACAAGAGTCCTCTATAAGAGTGTTGTACATTCTGAATTTTTTTTTTTTTAAGAAAATTGTTGCAAAGAATTACTCTGCCTCTGCTCCAGGTTGCGAAGCACTTAGGCCCTTGGGTTGCTGATTTATTTACAGGCTTGATGTCAACATGCTGTATCTTTCCATGTCTTGGTCTGTAACGCAATTATGCAGGGCTCTTAAGCTATTAAGGCATCGTCATTGACGTTGCAATTTGTGTGTATGTTTTATACCTCATTAAATTCTCATCTTTCCAGCCTACAGCCATAGGCTTCTGGTCTAGGCTACAGCTTAATCTCATAACGTAATGAAAAATGTAAAATCTCCACAGAGAAATTTGATGGTTGAAATCTTTACCACCCAGGCAGATGATTGTTCGGTGTATACGGCCTTACGGTCACATAGAAATTTGTCCGTGGCACAATTCAGGTAATTTCCAAACGCAGGTGTTTCAGCATCTAGGACAGTAAACCTTTCTGTTTCAAAATGATCCCGAATAAATGACACATGGAATAACATTATAGCCTGTTTCTCTACAAAATGATCAAATTTTAGATCATCTATTAGAGAAATTTGTAATTGATGTCGCTTTCCCACTTTTGCAGATTATAATTCAGCAAGGCAATTCTTCCTTCTCGATCTTATGATGTGATCATGAGGCAGTGTCTCCTGTGACTCCAGACACTAACAATTGTTTCGAATCATCCCTGACCAGGTAATTAATCTTGTTGGCTGAAAATAGCCCATTCATTTAACTGAATTAACTGTTACCTAAAATAAAAACTCACTGGCCAAAGGCCGCAGCAGGAAAGAACAATTAAGAGATCCATTAATTGTCCTGCGTACTTCTGTTTATAAAGCTATTCATTAGTTTAAGTCTTCTATTTAAAAAAAAAAAAATAGAAGACTTAAATTAATGAATATAAGAATGGTAATCTTGCAAAACATCAAAACATTATGCAAAGTGAAAAAGTTGAGTTTTCATTACTAAAAACAGTACGGAATTTCTTTTACACATAAAATCACAAATGTTGATAGCAGACATATACAGATAAATCTGTTATTCTCTAAGAGAATATTTCTCCAATCTGGCTAGAAGTTTTTGTCCCAAGTTTTTGACTTCCTAGTTCCTAATGCCAACTATGACAATCACTTAAATTATGTTCAGACTATACAGAATCTGTAAGATGCTACCTACAGCTTATGTATAAATTATTATATGTATCAGGCCTAAGAAGCTAACAAACCTACAGATATGGTTTACCTGACCCTCATCGGCCACAAAGGCAGTAGTGGTGGTTCAGTGGTAGAACTCTCCCCTTCATGCAGGAGACCCAGGTTCTATTCCCAGCCAGGTCACCTCATGCACAGCCCCCACCCATCTGTCAGTGGAGGCTTGCGTGTTGCCATGATGCTGAACAGGTTTCAGCAGATCTTCCAGACTAAGACAGACTAGGAAGAAAGGTCTGGCAATATACTTCCAAAAATCAGCCAGTGAAAAAAAGGCCTATGATCATGGGGATGGTGCAGGATTGGGCAATGTTTCTTCCAGTTGTATATGTGGCTGTACATGAGTCGGGGCTGATTCCATTACAGCTAACAACAACAACATCCGCCTCAAGATATTGACTCAATCTTAATGATAGTGGGGAGAGAAGTGAAGTTGAAGAAAATATGTCTTAGGAGCTGAAAAGCCATATTCCCAGGGACTCAACCTTAAATCCATCTTGCTTCAATGCCTACCACATAAAAAAATGCCTACCACATAAAAAATAGAATATGTAGGAAATAAATAATGGAGTAACCCAGTACCCAGTGCCGTCAAGTCGATTCCGACTCATAGTGACCCTATAGGACAGAGTAGAATTGCCCCATAGATTTTCCAAAGAGTGCCTGGCGGATTCGAACTGCCGACCCTTTGGTTGGCATCCGTAGCACTTAACCACTACACCACCAGGGTTAAATAATGGAGTATGTTGACAAAAATAATAACATTAGGCAAAGAATAAGCCAATGGCAGTGTGTCTTTCTAAATTCTCAGCCTCAGATAAATAGACTGAATCTGGGACAAAAAGAGAAAGAAAAAATAAGGAATTCTTTGCAGAACGGTTCTTTATGAAAAATGCTTTTCTCATTTATTGTCTTCTCTTTTGCTCCTAACCTAGATTTTTGCAACTAGTTTCAGACAAGAATCAGAGGAAAGGGACCAAAAAGGACATGGTTGTTGGTGTTAGGAGTCACTGAGTGGTTCCGACTTATAGTGACCCTATGTACAACAGAACGAAATACTGCCTGGTCCTGCACCATCCTCACAATTGTTTCTATGCTTAAACTCATTGTTGCAGCCACTGTGTCAATCCATCTCATTGAGGGTCTTCCTCTTATTCGCTGACCCTCTACTTTACCAAGCATGATGTCCTTCTCCAGGGACTGGTACCTTCTGACAACATGTCCAAAAAGGGATACTAAGTTGTCTGCAAATAAAACACCTGTGATCCCTTCACATCCAGGATCAATCCTGGAGCCCCTACTGCCTAGTGCAACTTCAAGGACATAGTAGCCAATCAATGCACACTCGTAAAATTAAAAATGTAATCGTGGTGAGGAAGAATGCCTTTTATCTTTCATCAAGGTGATCAGAGAGGCAACAGGACTGGCACTAAAGTATTATCTACCCATAAGTCTTGTGGAATTTACGTTAGCACATAAATTTTATCAGTGTTTCTTAGTAAGAGAAAATTTAGTTCACACATTCATTTATTCTGCCTTGATAACTAGGGGTATTTCATAAAGGCCACATCAGCCAGAGAGAATTTGTGTGTGTGTGTGTGTGTGTGTGTGTGTACTTGTATATGAACAATTTAAAACCTTGTTTTTCTTATAAAGGGGAATAATCTCTTTCCTAGAGAAAACAATTTTATTATACACATTATAATGTTAAAAAAAAAAAAAACAGGTGGGACCTCCCCTCTGAAAAGTCCATATGACACAGAATATAGACACCCGCCGAACATGAGTCTGATAACTCTTGGTCCATGGATCTCAGTAACAGTCATGATTGAAAGGTAAGACCACTCTTTTTTTGTATTTCTTGATCACGCAAGTTGCTGCTATTTGTACAGCTATTAAAAAAATAATAATAATTTTTTTTTTAACATACTACATCTTACGATGCAGGAGTTAAGGTACCCTTAAAATACTGTGTTAATATTGCATATAATTACAGAAACAGCCACCGTAAATTGAATTGATTCTTTAATTTAAAGAAAAAATGAAGGATCAGCTGGTATTTGCAGTTTCCCTGCCTGCAGTTCTCATCTTGGACCGTGTGCCAACGAAGCCTGAGTTATGAGCCACGTGGAAGCGAGGACTTCATGTTCTGGATAGAGGGAACACCGCTCCTGGAACCGATGTTAATAATAAAAGAATGAAGAAATCCCACAATCTGCATCTGGCAAAAGTGACCGGGAAGGAAGAGATACCCAGGGATATGTTTTATATCCAAGGCAGGGTTTTGGGAAGAGGGATGAGAAGCCTGAGCCCCCATTTTTCTGGAGCAGTATGTTTTTGAGTGCTTGGACATGAATAGACATGGAAGGGTTTACTACAGAGAAGCAAGCCCCGGGTCTGGAGGAATTCCTGAGATGCTGCCCTGCACCAAGTTTCCATAAATGCAGTACAAGTGAATGAACTGAATTCATAAAAAGGAAAGCATCGCCTTTTCTAGAAGTGAAACAAAAAGAGTCAAATCAGAGGCAAAACTGATTCAATGGCAAGTCTGAGAACTCAGTTACAAATATGTAAACTTCCCTGTATTAAAGTTAGGAGCCCCAGTGGCCCGGTGGTTAACAGTTCAGCTGCTAACCAAAAGGTCAGCAGTTTGAATCCACCAGCCACTCCTTGGAAACCCTATGGGACAGTTCTCTATCCTGTAGAGTCACTATGAGTCAGAATGGATTTAACAGCAACGGGTTTGATTTTTTGTTGTTGTTTTTCTGGTATTGAAGATGGAGTCTCTGGGTGGTGCAAATAGTTAACACGCTCAGCTGCAAGCTTAAAGTTTGGAGGTTTCAGCCCACCCAGGGATAACTCTAAAGAAAGGCCTGGGAATCTACTGAAAAATCAACTACTGAAAACCCCGTGGAGCACAGTTCTACTCTGACACACACAGGGTCACCACGAGTCATTCAGACTCATGGTAACCGTTTTTTGTTGTTGTTGCTGTTTGAATTGAAGTTAGATTGACTCCAGATTCTAGAGGAGAACTGACCATTCATGTACTCTAATTTTAGGGGGACAATGAATTAGTAGATGACTATAGAAATGCTGATATTGTGATACCACTACCTCTGAATGACTTATCGGAATTCAAGCACCTTTAAGAAAATAGGGTCGCTATGAGTTGCAATCGACTTGACCGCAACAGGTTTAAGAACATAAAAATCAGATTTTTTTTAATATACGGACAGCATTTAAAAATCTGCATCCATTATTCAGTGAATATTTATTGAGGGAAGAGCATTGTGCTGGGCACAGAGAGAAAGCGATGAGTTAAATAGTTGTGGTTTCTGACCATAGGAAGTTTACAATCTAACAGGGCAAGTCAACAAACAAAAGAGAGAGTTGCAACTATGATGACAGGAAAGGCAAAGTCCTATGGGGACAGGGCAGGACCCCTTCTCTGTGGAAAGTCTTGGCTAGCCACAAGTAAAGGAAGTATGAGGATGAAGAGGCAAGGAGGCAGTGAAGGGTACTCCAAGCAGAGGAGATGCTGTGTGGAGGCCAAGAATCAAGATAGCAATTGACACACTGGAAGAACTGAAAAATCAGCCTATCTAGAATTTAGAACACCAAGCAGGTGTTGGGAGGGTCCAGGTAAGGCTACAGAAGTAGGTGGGGCCAATCATACTCTCACTCAAAAGCAGATTCAAATAATTAAAGAATTGAGCATCTATTCTTCACAAACTTTTCCTGCCATGAAATTATTTCTTCAAAGGTTTAAACCCATTGCTCAGTGCATCTGACTGCCAGCTACCTTTACTACAGGTCTGTCTGGGCCTTGATGAGCAGATCTAAGGAGCTGCTGGGACTGAGCTTCTAGCTGGTGTTTCAGCCACTGTGGTCCCTAAAGTTCCTAAGATTTCTTGCTCACATATCCCCAAGTCCCACCCACACCATTTTAACAAGCCTCCCCAGCTGCGGGTTGCTAATGGGTCACTTTTTGAAGCACTGACTTAAATATTTGCAATTGGTCATGGCTATTTGATGCCTTTAAAAGCACTGTTTATTTCTTAGACACGTTCATTGTTCCTTACGTATATTTTCTTTGAGCTAAAAATGCAGATGGAAAAAAGTAAATACGGGAATATGAAATGTTAAGATTTTCTTTCTTTATCTTGAAGACACAAAGCCTCCTGAAGAAAATTATTTCTAGATCTTTCCCTGTAAGGGAGCTATAGTAATAGCCTTCAAATGTTTAGCAAATATTTTCAATAACAAAAAAATTGTAAAATATTTGTTTTTACCCTTTTCCAAATGTCCTTGTTCAAGATCGTGAAAATACTTCATCCACTCAGGGGATTAATTTCATGTAAAGATTTATGTCTGAAAACAGAATTCATTTTTTTCACTGGCATTGAACACAACAACATCTGCAAGCTATTAAAAGGAAATTCCTTTGGAACGCACTGTGGTCCGACTCTCCCGCGTAACATCCCTTGGAATAAAGTCATTCATGAGCTTCATTATATTTCAAAAGCAGCTATGAACTGAATTAATAGGAATAAATTTTATGTTAGTCAATATTTAATTATAATCATGGTTTACAAATGTTCCCATACACAGTGTGCTTTGGAAAAGACCTGGGGACTTTCATTTTTATATTAAAATGATTATTTTATCATTGTTATGAAGTTTATCATTAGAACATTATAAAACAGTAAAGGGATTTTTTGGAAACACTAATCACCTCTCATGTCACTTGCTATAAAAAATATTTGGGATAATATCATCCCATCATTTTCCACAATAAAACCCATTTTACATAGGCGGTGACTTGACAAGGAGCACATACCACAAATTCTGTTTCCCCACGTATTTCAGTACTAATTTCAGAGTTGCGTAGATTGTAAATATACACACATACACTCACTTAGATATAAATATGTTCCCAGAATATGTGAAGAGTCATGTATCTAAAAGTCCAATGTTCACGTAGCCTGTATAAAATTAATACTTGGAAAAAATAGAAAACATTAAGTAAAAAAAAAAAAAATGATCAATATTTTTATATTTTTCTTTTGAACAAAAAGGAAATGGTACTAAAATGAATTGTTCGAATGTATCATTCTTGTTTTTTAATATCAAATGATAGTCTTTATATCCCTAAACACATGCTTATACCTGAATTTTGTGAGAAGAAGCTGAAAAAAATAAAGAGACTTGAGGAGAAAATGAATTATCCTCCTTTCTACAACAGCAGAAGTATGTGGCACTCCAGGAAATCACTCAGTTGTTCTACAGGAAATTGCTTCACTTTAGGAAGCATTAAGAAATGATCTAAATGAAAAACGTGCTTACTTGCACAGTGCTTAGACATTCTGAAGTCTTTCTTGACATGCTCTGCAGTCTTTGACTTGTACCCACTTCACTGCCCAGTCAGGAAATAACACACATTTTAATTTAACACAAGGCAATGTGTGGTCAAATGTTCCCATAGCCTCTGTCAGAAATTTCTCTCGTAGTAATACAGTCAAACAAGAATATGCCATCCTCAGAATGATATGTTAATTAATTTTTTTAATAATTAGAGTCCATTTTAGCCATCTTTTAGAGTGCTGATAGTGGTGGATCTAGAAAGATGACCGTTGCTCCTTCACCAATACTGAGTAGCAAATAAAGAAGAAGGAAAAAATATATGTACACACACATACATAAATATGAGTCAGAATCGATGGCTAAAGTATATATATACATATGTATGTTAAATATACAAATGTGTGTATATAAAAAGGAAAAAAACTTGTTGCTGTCCAGTGGAGTCCAACTTACAGTGACCCTATAGGACACAGTAGAGCTGTCCCATAGGGTTTCCAAAGCTGTAATCTTTACGGAAGCAAATTGACACACCTTTCCTCTACAGAGCAGCTGGTATATTTGAATGATCAACCTTTTGGCTAGCTGTCCAGTGCTTAACCATCGCACCACCAGGGCTCCTTTGTGTGTATATATGTGTATTTCAAATACCAGCAGGGTCAGCCATGGTAGACAGGTTTGAGCAGAGCCTCCAGACTAAGACAGACTAAGAAGAAGAACCCGGCAATTGACTTCTAAAAATAATTGGCCAGTGAAAACCTTATGAATAACAGCAGAGCACTGTCTGTTATAGTGCCAGAAGATCAGTCCCTCAGGTTGGAAGGCACTCAAAATAAGGCCGGGGAAGAGCTGCTTCCCCAAAGTAGAGTCGACTTCAATGACGTAGATGGAGTAAACTTTTATTTCCTGATGTGGCACAACTCTAAAAGAAGAAACAGTTGCAAACATCCATTAATAATTGGAATGTGGAATGTACAAAGCATGAATCTAGGAAAATTGGAAGTTGTCAAAAATGAAAAGCAACACAAAAAGATTGATATCCTAGGCATTAGTGAGCTAAAATGGAACTGGTATTGGCCATTTTGAATTGGACAATCGTATGGTCTACTATGCCAAAAATGACAAATTGAAGAATGGCATCGCGTTCATTGTCAAAAAGAACATTTCAAGATCTATCCTGAAGTACTGTCAGTGATAGGATAATAGTCATATGCCTAAAAGGAAGACCAGTTAATTCAACTATTATTCAAATTTACACTCCAACCAGTAAAGCCAGAGATGAAGAAATTGAAGTTTTTTACCAACCGAAATTGATCAAACATGCAACCAAGATGCATTGATAATTACTGGTGAGTGGGATGTGAAAGTTGGAAACAAAGAAGGATCTGTAGCTGGAAAATACGGCCTGGGTGACAGAAATAAAACATTAGATCTCATGATAGGATTCTGGATGACCAACGACTTCTTCATTGCAAATTCCCTTTTTTAACAACATATATGGTGATTATACATGTGGACCTCACTGGTTGGAATACACAGGAATAAAACTGACTATATTTTTATATCAGTGGAAAGAGATGATGAAGAAGCTCGGTATCATCAGTCAGGACAAGGCTAGGGCTGACGGTGGAACAGACCATCAGTTGCTCATATGCAAGTTCAAGTTGAAACTGAAGAAAATTAAAACAAATCCACAAGAGCCAAACTACAACCTTGAGTATATCCTACCTGAATTTAGAAACGATCTCAACAACCGATTTGACACATTGAATGCTAATGACCGAAGACCACACAAATGATATCAAGGATATCTTACATGAAGAAAAAAAGATGGTTAAAAAAGACAAGAAAGAAAGAAAAGACCAATACAGATGTCAGAAGAGACTCTGAAACTTACTCTTGAATGTAGAGTAGCTAAAGTGAAAGGAAGAGATGAGAAAGTAAAAGAGCTGAGCAGAAGATTTCAGAGGACAGCTGGAGAAGGCAAAATATTATGATGAAATGTGCAGACTTGGAAAAGCAAAAGAGAAGAACACACTCGGCATTTCTCAAGCTTAAAGAAAAAAATTCAAGCCTCAGGTTGCAATGGGCAAAATATAGAATGATGTAGGAAACATCAAAAGAAAATGGATGGAATACATAATCACTGTACCAAAAAGAATTGGTTAACGTTCAACCATTTCAGGAGGTAGCATATTATCAAGAACCTATAGTACTGAATCATCAGTACTCGCTATGAGTCAGAATTAACTTGATGGCACTGGGTTTACCAGGTTTATAGTACTGAAGGAAGAAGTCCAAGCAGCACTGAAGGCACTGGTGAGAAACAAGGCTCCAGGAATCGATGGAATACCTGGCAGTTTTTTGTTCTGTTGTACGTAGGGTCGCTACGAGTAGGAAGTGACTCAACGGCACATAACAATAATATATATATACACACACATCACCCATTATGGAAAAGAAGTAACCCTTCTACCATAGACCAACCTTGACCAATGTTCTTATAAAAGTTTTAATTCTCACCTAATCCCTCTGGAGAGAAGAGTTACTGGGCACACTTTCTCTTCTTTATGTTTTAAGGGAGAGAAGAATACATTTTCTATAAGTAAAAAAAAAGTGTTTTATTTTACCTAAGAAGTCCTGTTTTTTTACAGCAATACCACCACCTGCTGGAATTTAAGAATATTGTTGCTAAAAGCTTTGGAAACCCCGGGTTGCATTTTTACAACAATTGGCCTAAGGTGGTATTTATTGTATATTTTTAAACAACACGAAGTGACTATTTAGAAAACAAAAAATGTTTACAACAGGACCAATAAGCAACATCATGATAAATGGAGAAAAGATTGTGGTTGTCAAGGATTTCATTTAACTTGGATCCACAATCAACACCCGTGGAAACAGTCAAGAAATCAAAAGATGCATTACATTGGGCAAATCGGCAGCAAGAGATCTCTTTAAAGTGTTAAAACGCAAAGATGTCACCCTGAGGACTAAGGTGTTCCTGACCCAAGCTCTGGTTTTTTCAAATCACCTCATATGCATGTGAAAGCTGGACAATGAATAAGGAAGACTGAAGAAGAATTGACACCTTTGAATTGTGGTGTTGGCGAAGAATATTGAAGATACCATGGACTGCCAAAAGAACGAACTAATCTGTCTTGAAAGAATTACAACTAGAATGCTCCCTGGAAGCAAGGATGGAGAGACTGCGTCTCACATACTTTGGACATGTTGTCAAGAGGGATCAGTCCCTGGAGAAGGACATCATGCTTTGTAAAGCAAAGGGTCAGCGAGAAAGAGAAAGACCCTCAATGAGATGAACTGACACAGTGGTTGCAACAATGGGCTCAAGCATAGCAACAATTGTGAGGATGGTGCAGGACCGGGCAGTATTTTGGTCTGTTGTGCATGGAGTCGCTATGAGTTGGAACCAACTTGAAGGCGCCTAACAACAACAAGTGACTATTTACAAAGTGGACTTTATTTGTAGTTGCAATCCCTCACCAAAAGTCACATATAATGTGAAAAAATAAGACATCTTTAACTCCTCCCTTTCCCGGAGCTCAATTAACTTTTTCTTAAACTCCTATTTATAACTTATTCATTCAACAAAAATCCACTATTAACTACATGCTAAGAAACATGCTAGGCATTAAGAACATAAAGTTAAATATGATATTGGTCCCCAGAATCTTGGTCTAGTAGAATGCCCAGACCTATAAGTAAGCACTGTACTACCATGTGGAAAGGGCCATCCTAGAAATCTGTGGTCAGTTCTTTGAGGCTGGACCAAGGAGGCTTATCCTTCTCCAGGTGAGGGTGGCACCTGGGTGTAAATATTGAGAGAAGGGTGTTTTACTAAGGAGATGATGCACATCTTGAGTCTCGGAATTTTTCAGGCAGACAAAACAAGGACAAATAAATTTTGGAGAGCTCGAAATTTAAGATTTGGGAAGAAACCTTTCACACTACAGCCCCCGTTCTATATTCATGACTTCACTTACTTATCCTTCCATTCATTCACTGATGATTTTGGACATCATCAAGGTCAGGAAAAGCCAAAAAAACAAACCGCTTGCCATCCATCTAGTCGATTCCAACTCATAGTGACCCTATAGGGCAGAGTAGAGCTGCCACATAGAGTTTCCAAGGAGTGCCTGGTGGATTCGAACTGACAATATTTTTGTTATAAGCCTCTTAAGCACTACACCACCAGGGTTTCCGAGGTCAGGAAAGAGAATGTAAAATCAATAATTAAACACTATATGTGTGCTAAGAGTTTGTATAGTAATAACATTCATTCACTTATTCAGCTATAACTCAGGAAATGTGCGAGGCACTGGAGATAATAACAAGATGTCATTGTGTCTACTAAACAGTCACATAAAATACATCTAAATCTATACAAAGCAAAAACATGTCAGAGTTTGGAAGGGTCAAGGGAGGGTCCATGAAGGGATGGTTAGCTATAAAGATTTTCAGAAATAAGCTTGCATTCACTAGTTAAATAAGATAGGATGATAGAAGGTTATAAGCTTGAGATCTGCAGCCAAACAGGCAGGGACTGAATCCAAGTTCCAATACTTACTGGTTGTACTACGTGGGCAAGTTTATTAACCTCTCAGAGCCTTGGTTTACTATATTGTTAAATGAGGATAACATTAATACCTGTCTCATAGGGTAATTGTGAGGTTAAATGAATTAACGAATGTAAAGTGCTCAGCACAATGCCTGACACTCAGTTGGCCCTTGATAAATGTTGATTATTTATCTTTCTTTACCTACTCTTCTTTTTCTAATGTTAACAATTTAGCTAGTCAGAGTACTGACCAGAAAGAATGCATAAGCAAAGCACCCCACCAGTTGTTGAGTTCAGCTTATGGCTCCCCCAAGTGTGTCAGAGTAGAGCTGTGCTCCAAAGAGTTTTCAGTGGTTGATTTTTCAGAAGGAGATCACCAGCCTTTCTTCTGAGGTGCCTATGGGTGGACTCAAACCTCCAATCTTTCAGATAGCAGCCAAGCACATTAACTGTTTGTACCACGCAGGGACTCCAAGCGAAGCATAGAGGTTTGAACTAACCCAACACACTAGCCTGGTTAGGGAACTGCAGCCGGTTAGAGGTCCACTCAGATGGTCTTTCAATTAGCCAGTCAACAAAATCTGCCAATTTGTGTATTAAGCACAACCTCAGGAGCTCTAATGTATTCAGGATACAGAGAGAGCCCAGATAATTTGTTGGCCAATTCTGTGTGGTTAGGACTTTGCAGAAAAGGTCTTTATAGACAAGGTAACATTTGGGCCACCTTGACAGAGGAGTTGAGCGTTCAGCCCATTGTCAGTGCTGGGGATTGAAAAGCAGAAAGAGGAAGCAGGCATGCAGGACAACTTAGCTTGTAAAATATAGCCTGGGTACATGGATCTCAGAGAACCTATGAATTAAATATAGTGAAAAGCTCTATTCCTTGGCTTAGGATGTGAAGAGCAGTTTAAGAAGTTAATATCAGATGTTGTAAAGAAGACAAACTCTGGAAGCCTGGAAGCCACTTAATAGGGTAATAATAAAATGGAATATCCTGCTCATGGGTAGCCTCTCCCCGTTACAAGAAGTAAAGACCTACATTAGATGGATTTTGATATACCATGGGTCAAATTGGATCTTCTGAAATAAAACAGCTACCTATACAAATTTTAATAAAAGATATAATCCTGCTGATATATCAAGTTGTCAATGCCAGCCCTGGGGTCCTTTCACAGGTAGGTTATATAAAGTATGCAGGAATGTTGAATCAAATTGTAAATTTTATTTCTAAATATATCCCCTAAGGCACTCTCTCAATAAAAATGAACTTAATTCTATCTAAAAAAAAAAATATGCAGAAAGACTGAAATTTGACATCACATGTATCTCTGTGAATATCTTCCTTTTATGAGAATCTTTTATTCTAGCCAGCACTCACATTTCTGGAAAACAGTGGGGAAAGTCAATGCGGATTCTGATTTGAATCACACACATAAAACAATAACTCTTCATAATCACCTGACATAATCCCGGGACCAAGAAGCTAAGGAAGATTACAATCCAAGAAAGGTTATTCAAGTCTCCCTGTAGAAGACAGGTTCAAAACAATTGAAACGACTGGAAAGCCGTTCAAAATGGGGAAGTACGTTGGTTTTTTCCAACAGCTTTCCTTTAAGCACGTGTCTGCACTTCAGGCCTTGAAGAAACTTGCACATCTCCTTCCGTCTTGCCATTGCGACCCTGGGTCCCTTTTTCTTTTCTGATCCTCTGTGAGTGGGAATTTCCTGTGAGTTTGCATCTAGGGCCCGTTGGGCATTGTCAGGGTTAGGAGCAAGGAAGTGGGAAGGTAGAAGCCTCTTTGTGGTGGTGGCTGACTTGAACTCCAGAGAAGAGAAAGGCTCAAATCACCCCGCTCCAGGGAAGAGAAAGGCTTTGACATCACCCCGCTCAACTTTTATCATTTCAACAACAGCAGTTAAAGGAAGTTTGCCATTATCCACTCCTTTTCTTCACCGTGGTGCAGCAAATATTAGAGGCCTCTGAGGCAAAATTCAGACCAGTAATAAATTAACTAGGCTCTCGCTACAAAGAAAAATAAGACAATAAATAGGAAATAAATGGCTGAAAGGGTTTTCTCAAGCAGCAGAAATCAAAGAAGACAGGATGCACAAAAGAGGAACATAAAGAAGAGAGAGACAAAGAAAATATACGGGGCGCCATGGAGGGGGCCTGTGAAATAAAGTCTTAAAAAAAATACAAAGAAGACCAAAGAATGAATTAATGACATGAAGGACTCTGGAGAAAAAAGCACCAAATCAGAAAGGAAAAGTATAAAAACTGAAAGCGAGAAAGGCGACATTAAAAGATAACATAGGTCTTATGTGAACCCACAGCACCAGAAAGCCCTGTATGTTGCCAAGACTTAGAAAACATGAAAAAGCTCAAAACATGTTGTCATTATGTATTGGATTAGAGTTCCAGAGACCTTTCAGATAGTCATGCTGTTAAATATCATGAAGAATTATGCAACTATGACGCAGATTGGGATGTTTTGGCCTTCAAGAAATCAATAACTCAAAAACTATGAGCATGAGCCTAATACACATAAGAGTTTCAAAGTTTGATTCTGAAAGGATTTGGACCATCGACAAGAAAGGTATGCCCAGCAACTATTTCCCTTGGCTCATAACGAAAACGGAGTGGCTTTAGCACACACTTGCATACACAGCGCCTGATATCTCAACTGAACGTTTTGTGCTAAACTGTCAGATGAATTATTTGTGAATTTTCAAAAGTTTGCTTTTTTTTTTATTGTAAATATTCTGTCAAGGCTCTGGAGTCATCAGCTCCATGATGATATCTCATGGATGATATCCATTTCTTGGCCCAATGTTGTAAATCTTAAGCCAGCTCATTGAAGAAAGGAGCAAGAGTTTTTAAACCAACATCTAGAATATGACCAGCCTTTTTTTTTTCTAATATGCTGATGTGTTGATATAAAGAAAACATGGTGACATGTAGTAGTTATTTTGCAGTTCCTATTTCTACTCAAAATATTTTCTTCCAGACTTAAATAGACCTAAGCTATTGCCAAGTGATGTAGAAGGCAACTGCAACATTTATGTGAGATGTTTAGATTCTAAATCTGACATTTGAAATTGCTTCTAATTGAAGAGCTGCAAGTTGTAGTTTAAATAATAAACCTTTTCTATGCATAATTGAACTCCTTTCTTGGAAAGCTAGCAAAGGAAAGGTATTCTTTTAACCCAAAATTAACCACTTTGTTTTTTTTTTTTATATCAACGGCACTGGGTTTGGTTTTTTGGTTTATCTATTGGGATGGAAACCCTGGTGGCATAGTGGTTAAGTGCTTCGGCTGCTAACTAAGAAGTCTGCAGTTCAAATCCTCCAGGCGCTCCTTGGAAACTCTATGGAGCAGTTCTACTCTGTCCTGTAGTGTCGCTATGAGTCAGAATCGACTTGACGGCAGTGGGTTTGGTTTGGGTGGGTATCTGTGAGGATAACAGCATTCTAATCTAATTTATGTTGCGTTTTAAAGACAGGACTCACAACTATTGGCTAATTTTAACCAATAGTTGTGAGTCCTGTCGTTAAGGAACCTCCTTAAATTCCTTGGAGGTCATTCAGCTAGAATCAAGGCACAGTCGGTAGCCTTATTTCAAAACCATAGGCATAGGCATAGACTAATAAAGACATTGTAAATTCGCCTTACAATATATTTTTAAAATATCTGTTCTTAAAGCAGTTTCTCTTCCCTTACTCTCCCAGACATAAGTCTCTCGGTTTAACTGCTTGAGTGCAGGTATGGTGATTTTCTCTGTATCTCAATTTCCAGCAGTTAAAATTCCATTTAACTAGGGCATTTTGTGGAAACCCTGGTGGTGTAGTGGTTAAGTGCTATGGCTGCTAACCAAAGGGTTGGCAGTTCAAATCTGCCAGGCTGCTCCTTGGAAACTCTACAGGGCAGCTCTGTCCTATAGGGTCGCTGTGAGTCAGAATCGACTCGCGGCACTGGGTTTAGGGCATTTTAAACTGCTTTGCTGCAATTGCATTACAGAAATTATGGACTAAGGATAAATGATTAAAATTGATATTTGACTTAATTACAGGGTACAGTACATGGATATTTGAATGTAACTTAAGAAAACACAACGCTTTATTTGCAGTGATTTTCAAAGCTTTTTACTTGCAGAAAACTCACTTGTCAGTAGCTGTTGGGCCAAGCCTCAAGCTGCTGAGTCTTTTCGGGAGGAATATGCAAGAATGTGAAGTGAATGATGTAGCTATACAGCTAAATACTTTACATTTTAAGATATTTCCATCTAAATAGAGCCTTTCTCAATAAACCATCTTAACTGTTACATTTCAATGAAGTAAATATTTAAGTAGTCAGCTGACAATTTTCATGTTTTTTATACATTAAATAGGGAATAGACCACTTATTATGTAAAATACGTAGTATTTTGACTGATAACAAAGGAGTGGAAGGGCATGACTACATGAAGGAAAAGTATATATTCCCATATTTCATATGGGTTTTTCAGTTGACAAGTATACCTAGGAAGCATTCTTTTTCCTATGGATTTTCTACGACTACAATTATTTATCTTTTTTGCAAAACCACCTTTCAAAGTAGTGTTTTAAATTTAATACAGCATTTTAAAATCAGGTTAAATGTTCATATTTAAGGTCATTGCCTCAAATGTATGCTTCTAAAACATTTGCTGTTTTAAAGAGCTAGGGAATTGTGAAGAGTAATTTGATTTACAGTTACAAATTCTGCTATTATTTCACTAAAATGCACACATTCCAGTTGTCCTAAGTTTTGGGGGCGCCGATGCAATAATGAACACATTTTCAATATTTTTAAATATGGATTTATCTACTAATACCCAAAGCATTGATTCAAAAGTTGATAATATAACTCTTGCTAATTTAAAAGAATAGGAAAAGCTTAAATGTAGTTAAAAATATGAAAACAGTAACAGCAAGAAGCAAATTTATTCAGTAGGGGTTGCAATTCATATGTAACTTATACTCTAGATGTATTCAAATTCACTCTTTCAAAAATCACTTATCCAGCAACTTCAACTATAATAATCCATCTGAGAAAGCATCTGAAGAACCTAAAGAGATATTACAAGATCCATTGACCCTTGCTGGTAACTTTTATTTTTTTACAGAGTTCTAATAAGTGTATTCATCTGGTCTATCATATGGCCCCACTCAAAATTAGCTATCTTCTGAGTCACTCAATAAATAGGTTTAAGCTGTGTAAGTGTGGAATGTTCTCTCTTTGAAATCCAAAGAGGCCTACCAAACACTATGCCTCTTTCTCAGTGATACCATAACAACAACAACAAAAAAACCTGTTGCCGTCAAGTTGATTCTGACTTACAGTGACCCTATAGGACAGAGTACAACTGCCCCACAGGTTTTCCAAGGAGTAGCTGGTGGATTCAAACTGCTGACCTTTTTGGTTTGCAGCCAAGCTCTTAACCACTGCACCAGCAGGGCTCCTTCTTAGTGATAATAATAAATAAATAGGAGGTGCAAAATGTAATGATTTGAACTTTACCTTGGAGGATATGTCTCAGCATGACCCATGTTGCCTGATCTCTAAAATCTTACTCAGAATGGCACATCCTCTGAATTTTTATTGTTTTTTTTTTTCCTCCCATACTCTGCAGATTACTTGCCACTTCCTGGTCACCAGATTTGATTCATATGATTCATCAATATATTGGACCAGGGGAATATTGTGTGGAATGCCCAGATGATCAAGGTCCCTTCAGACTATAATGTGATAGAGAGCAGGAGAGTTAATATAGCCTCGAGGTAAGATCATGAATATATACTGCTGCCCATTCCCAGTGAATGTGAGCTATTTCTGACCCTTCCTCCTTATTAGGATTGAAAGGGTACATTTATAAGATGAAGAGCTACATACCAAGTGATACAGTGCGTGTTGATTTGTCCAGTGAAGAAACACACCCTATACAGCAGCTAAAGTTGGAGCTACCTAACTTTACAATTGCCTATCATTGTATGCCACAATTTATCCGGATCTGGTTTTTTTTTTTTTTTCAAGAACAACAAGGAAAACCCTATGGAGTAGTTGTACTCTGCACACATAGTGTTGTCATGAGTCTGAATCAACTCCACATCAACTGACAGCAACAACATATAGGTTTATTTAATAGGAATATGACGAGGATTACCCCCAAACAGACATCCTTGAAGTCACTGAGTCTGGCACTAACATCTGCCTTATACTTAGCATGCACTCAGGATGGCTTATTCTTTATGAAATACTGCTTCAGCCTAGGGGATGGGCATTTATAGGAGCTTCCAGTTTGACTTTCCTACAATTATATCTCTTACTCCTCAGATCAGGTAAACACTGCGAGAATTCTTCCAGCTGCTAAGTATATTTATCTCAATTAGGCATTCAGGTACTAAGGAAATGGCCATAGCATGAGGCCCCAGACAGATCCACATTGTATCTACTGTGAAACAGACTTGGATCTTTTATCACTTGTCCTAATACATCCACACTCTAATAAGGGTGCCATGATGACATTTTGAGTTCACTAAAGAAGAACGTGGCATCAAGATTGGAGGAAGACTCATTAACAACCTGCGTTATGCAGATGACACAACCTTGCCTGCTGAAAGTGAAGATGACTTGAAGTACTTACTAATAAAGATCAAAGACTGCACTCTTCAGTATGGAATACACCTCAACATAAAGAAAACAAAAAAATCTCACAACTGGACTCATAAGCAACATCATGATAAATGGAGAAAATATTGAAGATGAAATATTGAAGATGTCAAGGATTTCATTTTACTTGGATCCACAATCAATACCCATGGTAGCAGCAGTTGAGACATCAAACAACGTATTGCATTGAGCGAATCTGCTGCAAAAGACCTCTTTACGTGTTAAAAAAAAGCAAAGGTGTCACTTTAAAGACTAAGGTGAGCCAGACACAAGCCTTGGTATTTTCAACCAGCTCACATTCACGTGAAAGCTAAACAATGAGCAAGGAAGACCAAAAGAGAATCGATGCCTTTGAATTATGGGGTGGGGGAAGAATATTGAATAGACCATGAACTGTCAGAAGAACAAACAAATCTGCCTCGGAAGAAGTATAGCCAGAATGCTTCTTAGAAGCAAGGATGGTGAGACTTCATCTCACATGCTTTGGACATGTTATCAGGAAGGATCAGTCCCTGGAAAAGGACATCATGCTTGGTACAGTAGAGGGTCAGCGAAAAAAAGGATGACCTTCGATAAGATGGATTGACACAGTGGCTGCAACAATGGTCTCGGACATGGCAATGATTGTGAAAATGACACGGGACTGGACAACATTTCGTTCTGTTGTACAGAAGGTCACTATGAGTGGGAACTGACTTTGTGGCACCTGACAACAACGATGCAATTAAAGAAAGGGGCTCATCCCAACTGACTGTATGACATATGATTTGGATTACTTCTATTTTGGGAGGAAATGTCTAAACTTACAGTGTTTTGGAGAGCCCGCTATAGTAAGGAGGCCGAATTCTTTGTATTATTAAACTCAAAGAACTCTCTGGTTTATAGGATCAAAACTGACAATGAAAAGTAAAACAAAAGAGATATTTTTACAGAATTAATGGTTATGCTTAAAGAACTTTATTACCCTTTGCTCTCATGAAATTATTAAGAGAAAATATTGCTAATTCAACCCATAATCTAGTTATATAATAAACTCAGGTTAAAATTTTAGCTCTGTCACTTAATAACTATAGGATTTTGCCAAACCTCAATTTTTTAACCTGAAATAGAAAACATTATCTTCCTCATAAGCTTGTTTTTGGGATTTAAATGAGATAGCATATATGAAGAGCATAGCAATGCTGGCTTAAGAAGAGAACCATATGTGATAGCATTATATTACCGTAAGGCCAAAAGGAACATAAACTTTTTTTTTTTTTTTTCAGTTGAAACAGAATTTAAGTTCTCTCTCAAACTGGAGAAACAGAATTTAATTATCTCCTGAATAAATTAAGTTTAAATCATCTTTCTTCAAGCTTTAGATTGCTGTTAGCTGCCTTTGAATTGATTCCAACTTATGGTGACCCCATGTGTACTGGGTAGAACTGTGCTCCATAGGCTTTTCAAGGCTGTGACCTATCAGAAGTAGATCACCAGGCCTGTTTTTCGAGTTGATTCTGGGTGGGTTCAGAAAACAAAGATGTCACTTTAAGGACTAAAGTGTGCCTGACCCAAGCCATATTTTCAACCACCTCATATGCATGCAAAACCTAGACAATGAATAAAGAAGACGGAAGAAGAATAAATATCTTTGAGTTACGGTGTTGGCAAAGAATATTGAATATACCATGGACTGCCAGAAGAACAAACAAGTCTGTCTTGGAAGAAGTACAGCCAGAGTGCTCCTTGGAAGCAAGATGGCAAGACTTTGTCTCACATATTTTGATACGTCATCAGGAGGGACTAGTCCTTGGAGAAGGACATCAAGCTTGGTAAGGTAGAGGGTCAGGGAAAAAGAGGAAGACCCTTGACAGGATGGATTGACACAGTGGCTGCAACAGTGGGCTCAAACACAGCAACAATTGTGAAGATGGCTCAGGAATGGGCAGTGTTTTGTTCTGTTGTACACATGGTCGCTATGAGTCAGAGCCAACTCGATGGCACCTAACAACAACAACATAACCTTGTACCAATGTACAAAACATGACAATATGAAAAGGAAAAATTAGAGACTAACCTCACTTATGAACATAGATGCAAAAGTTCTAAATGAAATACCAAAAAGCCGAGTGATATATTAAAAGGATAATTCATCATAAAAAGTTAGGTTTATTCTAGGAATACAAGTTTGGTTTAATTAGAAGTCAATCAATGTAATCGTTGATTTAACAGATTTTAAAAATATATATAATCCTCTCAGTATATTCAGAAAAATTATCTAATGAAATTCAAAATACACACACATACACAAATCATATACATATAAACACTTAGCAAACCTGGAATAGAAGGAAATGTCTTAAATATGATAAATGAAATCTACAAAATAACCCACAGGGCACATTTTAATTACTGAATCATTGAAACATCTTTGCTATCTACAACAATACTTCCATTCACAAATATCTCTACAGCACAACAGCAAAAACGAAATAAAGTATCAGCAAAAATCAAACTCTCATTATTCTCAGAGTACATCGCTGGGTATGTAAAATATCTGAAA
This sequence comes from Elephas maximus indicus, assembly GCF_024166365.1. NCBI lineage: Eukaryota > Metazoa > Chordata > Mammalia > Proboscidea > Elephantidae > Elephas > Elephas maximus. The sequence goes on along the minus strand of NC_064841.1, from coordinate 11,413,272 downwards.
GTATAGGTAAAATTTTAGATTTAATAAGAGAGTTCAGTAACAGTGCTGATAAGAAAATCAATATAAAAGATCAATTTTTGAATATACACAAAACTAAAACAACAAAATTTAAAAAAGGAAATATTTACAAAAGTTTCAAATATACCTCCTACCCAGGAAGCAATTTTTAAAATGTATAAAACTTATAAAGGGTAAAATACACAAATTAAAAGAAGGATATTAAGGAAGCCCTAAATAAATTGAAACACTATATTTATAAATTGGAAGACTCAGTATTGTAAACACATCAATTCTTAAAAAAAAAAAAATGCTTCTCAAACAAATCGATAAGATAATTCTAAAGTTTACATGAAAACGCAAAGGGACAAAATTAGACAAGACAATCTTAAAATAAATGAACCTACCATCAGGTATCAAGACTAAAGTATTAAGACCTTTTGGTACTAGTGCAAAGACAGAAATAAAAATAAACCATTGGAAGAGAACAGACACCAAGAAACTCACCCACAGATGCACAGACATGTGATTTACCAAAGAAGTATCAACGCAATGATGTAGGTATAATTTTAAAACTAAAAAGAGAGTTTAGCAAAAGTGCTAGTCACAAAATCAATATAAAAGATCAATGAAGAAAAGGTCTTTTCAATAAAAATGCTGCATCACTTGGCAATAAATTGGGGGGGGAAATGGAATTCACCCACCCCTACTTCATGCCTTATAAAAGAATTCCAGGTGGATTATTGCTCTAAATACAAATAGTAGAACAATAAAACTTTTATAAGACAAGAGGATATCTTTATGATCTTGAAGTGATGGAAGTTTCCTTAACCAAAACAATAAAAATGTCCTAAACAAGTTGACAAAAGATTGGTATATTGGTTTTCATTAAAATTCTGAATGTCTATTCATCATAAGAAACAACATTGAGTTATAAGACAAGTGACAGAATGGAAGAAGACACTTGCAACATACGTAAATGACAATGATTTCATCCATAACTTCTCAACATCAAACAGAAAGACATATGACCCAATGTGAAAATGGGCACTTCTCAAAAGAAGGAATTTTAATGGCCAATACATGTTAAAAAAAAAAAAAAAAAATGCTTAGGGAAATGCAAATTAAAACCACAGTGAAATACCCTATTGCTGTTGTGTGCCTTTGAATTGATTCATAGCAACCCTGCAGGACCCAGTAGAACTGCACCATAAGTTTTCTTCCCTAGTCTCTAATCTTTATAGATTCATACTTTGTATATTCCACATGTTGATTATTAATGAATGTTTGCAGCTGTTCCTTCTAAGGCATGCCACATCAGCAAATGAAGGTCCCAAAAGCTTGATTCCATTCACGTCATTAAGGTCAACTCTATTTTCAGGAGGCAGCTTTTCCCCAGTTGTCTTTTGTGTGCCTTCCAACCCGAGGGACTCATCTTCCAGCACTATATCAGACAATGTTCTGCTGCTATTCATAAGATTTTCACTGGCTAGTTTTTTTTCAGAAGTAGATCCCCAGGTCCTTCTTCTTTGTCTTAGTCTGAAAGCTCAGCTGAAACCTGTATACCATGGGTGACCCCACTGGTATTTGAATACCAGTGGCATAGCTTCCAGTATCACAGCAACATGCACAGTACGACAAACTGAGAAACAAATGGTCTACTATGCCAGGAATGACAAATTGATGAGGAATGGCATTGCATTTTATCATCAAAAAGAACATTTCAAGATCTATCCTGAAGTACAACACTGTCAGTGGTACGGTAGTAGCCATATGCCTATAAGGAAGGCTGGTTAATACCACTATTATTCAAATTCACACGCTAACCACTAAGGCCAAAGATGAAGAAACTGAAGATTTTTACCAACTTCTGCAGTCTGAAAGTGATCAAACATGTAATCAAGATGCACTGATAATTACTGGTGATTGAAATAAAAAAGTTAGAAACAAAAAGAATCAGCACTTGGGAAATACGGCCTTGGTGACAGAAACTATACTGGAGATCACATGATAGAATTTTGCAAGACCAACGATTTCTTTATTGCAATTGCCTTTTTTTGACAACATAAATGTCAACTATACACGTGGACCTCACCAGATAGAAACACAGGAATCAAATCAAGGACATCCGTGGAAAGAGACAATGGAAAAGCTCAATATCATCACTAAGAACAAGGCCAGCGGATAACTGCAGAACAGACCATCAATTGCTCATATGCAAGTTCCAGCTGAAGCTGAAAAAAATTAGAGCAAGTCCATGAGAACCAAATACAACCTTGAGTATATACCACCTGAATTTAGGGAGCATCTCAAGAAGAGATTTGACACATTGTAACACTAATGACTGAAGAACAGGCAAGTTGTGGAATGACATCAAGGACATCATACATGAAGAAAACAATAGGTCATAAAAAAGAAAATGGAAGAAAGAAAAGACCAAAATGGATGTCAGAAGAGACTCTGAAACTTGCTCTTGAATGTCAAGTAGCTAAAGCATACAGAAGAAATGATGAAGTAAAAGATTTCAAAGGGCAGCTCAAGAAGACAAACTAAAGTATCATAATGAAATGTGCAAAGACCTGGAGTTAGAAAATCAAAAGGGAAGAACACACTTAGCATTTCTTAAGCTGAAAGAACTGAAGAAAAAATTCAAGCTTTAAGTTGCAACAGTGAAGGATTCTATGGTCAAAATACTGAAAAACACAGGAAGCATCAACCATATACAAAAATTATTTTGTCCCATCTCTGGAAGTCCTGTGAGATTCTCTAGAAGTCTTTAACAACTTCACATGTGTATATTTATAGTACAATTTTTAGGGGCTTTGGTTTCTCCTGGTGAACTTGTGGCAAAGTCTTGATATAGCCCAATTGTTTCTGCCATAGATATCTTCCATCCAGAGGCTTTTCTATAGAATCATTAAAACTTAAACATGAAAATCTTCACTTACATGAGCCCATTCTAAGGCCTAGGGAGGAGCAGTAGAAATGTGTTTAGTGATTAAGTTTTGTTTTGTTTTGTTTACAGAAATAAAATACTTTGACCATAACATTGTTCTCACTCTCCACACCACCTTTCCAATCTTCAACTTTCCCTTCATTTCACACAGTATTCATGGACGTTTTTGGGATCCAGATCAGGGAAAGTTGTATTGGAAATACATGTAGTTTGTGTTCCATATATATTTAAATCATTGCTTGCCATCTTACTGAAGGAATGGCTTCATGAATACTTACACTGCATACCATGCTAACTCATCAGACATCATGATACGAAGGTGCAGAACCAGAAGTCAAACCAAGATGTAAATATGAACTATGACATCTAGCACAAGAAATACGTGTGCAACATTGTAATGTACAGAGCCAGAATCTAGTTTATGGAAAATTCTTTCAATCATTAGGCAAGTAAAATAGTAAATGAAGGATTCAGTTCTCATCTATATTTAATCAAAACCACCAGTAAAAAAGAAAAAAAGATCAACCATGTTAAAGGAAAGACTAAATTATCTTTATATTAGCTCAATAGAAGATAATATTTAAAAATCATTGTCACAAAGAGGTAACACAAAATTGGTAGAGATATGTAAGTTTTAACACCATGATTAACAAAATTGGAGGATATGCATTTTTTAAAGTATACACAGAATATTTACCAAAAGAAACAATATGCTAGGTCATAAGGCAAGTCTCAAAAAAATTCAAAGGACTGAAATAATCTACAGTATATTCTCTGGCTACAGTGGAATTAAGCTACAAATCGACAAGGAAAGGATAACTAAAACATTCACCTAAATGTGTGGAAATTAAGCAATACATATATAATCATGGATTAAAAAAAAGAACTTGCAGTGGTAATTAGAAAACATTTTGAAATGACTAAAGAAAATACAACAAATCAAAATTTCTCAAATGCAGCCAAAGCAGTGCTTAGAGGGAAATATATAGCCTTAAAATGACTATTTTCACTTTGAAAAAGATTGTCAAGATATACATTTAAGATCTCTGCACTTTATTGTTTATATATTAAGCTTTCATTTTAAAAGTTTAGACAAAAAAAATCATCTGATTTAACAAGTGCACATGAAAATATGAATAAGGGGTAATATTCAACTATACTTACCTTTTAAGAAAGATTTATCTAAGTAAAAAAAATGGTTTTTGTCACATTTTCAAGCAAAATATCATTAGAAAATGGGAAATTTCAGGTGATCAATGCAGAAGTGTTAAGGAGCCTTCCTAATGGACCTAAGACCAACTCATCAAGCAGGGAGGTTATATCAAAATTGTATTTTAGGAACACATTTATGAGAGTGTGGAAAGTAAGATATTGATGTACAATAAAAGGAAGAAAAGAATAGGAAAAATAATACCCTGGTATACAGTTAGTTTCTGACTTAAGATGTAGTCTTTTTTTTTATACACATCTTATCATTAGTGATATGTACTACGCACAATGTTGCAGAAAATAATTTGCTGATGTTATCATTCTCAGATGTTCACTCACAGATGTTCAATGTTATGATTTACTGTTCAAAACACTGCTGTATAGCAGGCTATGAAAATGAAAAAAAAAAAAGAGGTATTTGACTTACATCAGATTAGACTTTATAGCAGCTGTCAGAACAGAACCCCACTGTAAGTCAGGAATGACCTGCATTTTCACAGGTTCAGACTTAAATATGGCAAATAGAGAACTATGGAGCTCTTGCCTGATATCAGTTGCACAGCTTCCAGACTAATCCATGGAAAGGATCCCTTCAACTCTCATTTGCCTTCCAATTTATAATCTCAAATTGATTCCTCTGTAATACCACAATTCTTACCCTGACTCTTTCCACCACTGGGTTCTCATCACTTTGAAGTTCATCTTAATAGACTCAGTAAAATATCATTAGTATTTGTTACTGTGATGCCACATACGTAATTAACTAACAAAACTGTTTGTTATTGAACACGATATATACTTCTTTAGTGCATTCCAGAGTCAAATCTAAATAGGTTCAAATGCATCTCATTGGTCCTTGATCTTCAAGTACATTGATACGTGAACTGTCATTTAATCTAAAATATGTTACTAACCCCCCTAAGCTAAGAGAAATAAAAACCTTCATATAATTTGAGAGCTGTCCTTTCAGTTTAGCTTCTACTGCATTGTACTCACCAAGAAATTTTCTCCTCCTCCTCCTCCTTTTTCCATTAATGATTATTACTTGTTCTCCTGCTTTTCCACCTAATAATTTAGAATAAGGATAATTGCCTTATTGCCTACAACCACAGGAACTAGTAGAACAGGAACTAAGAAGCGTATCATTCAAGAACTATAGATACAAGTAGATCATCATGTTCACTCAAAATGATATTTAGTCTCATTTTGGATGTAAAAGAGAGCAATTTCTTAACTTCGAATTTGAGTTGCTATTCATAGATGTGAGAGAACTCTAATCAACCTGAAACAAAGCCTCTAATAGTTTGTGAACAAGAAAGCAGAAATCTTGTAAAACACAACCGGAGGTGAAAACACTAGTCATCTGAAAGACAAATTCTCTCATTTTGGGGCTGCTGAGTTTCTGGTGTACTCGGAATCAACTGGATGGTTTACACACAGACCGTATATGAACCATTTTGCATTTCTGGGAAATGCACGCTGACTGCTCTCAGTGAAAAAAACAGTTCTGCATCCAATAGGAAAAAAAGCATCTCTAAAAATTTGGAAAATTTCTCTACTGTTCTCACGTAGTGTTGACTTAGATTTTTCTTTCTAAAATACAGCTTAATAGTTTTTTATGTTAAAAAAGTATTATATCCCCATTTTAATAAACAATTTAGAGACTAAAGAAAAGTAGAAAAGCTAACCACACATAGTCCATCATCTAGACACAGGTACTATTATAAGTTTTATTGATATTCTTTTCTGTTTATTATTATTTTAGAGGGGGTTCTTTTTATTATATAATTATGATTGGATTATTTAAATCTTTTTTGCTATTTTATCACTTATGTTTTTCCACGTTAGTATGTAGTTTTTCATAAACTTTATGTGGCTTCATATGTCACAATTTACTTAAGCATTTTGCTATTGTTAAATTTTTTCTTTGTTTCTAATGTCCTCTTCATGCCTTATATATTTTTAATATATTTATAGTTTTGCCTTAAGATAGATTTTTTTAGAAATACAGTAAGTGAATCGAAGGCTACAAACATCTTTAATACTCTTATTTTCTGTTATGAATTTGATTTTGATAAAGTTGGTACCAATTTATGCAATTAGCAGCAACAAATGTGAGTATCACTCTTGATCATCCCCTCACTAGAGTTATTTTTAATATTTGCTAATTCTGTAGTGAAATTAGTGTTTTGCTAATATATTCTGGCTTCTTACAAAACCGCTTTTCAAAGCTTTTAGGTTTATTTTTAATATGTGCTAATTTGGTAGAGAAATCTAGTTAGATGATAGTGCTATGCCTCACTTGGCTTTAGGAACTACTTCCTATTAAAGTAAAAAAGCACTGAGAAAATGCCTAATCATTTGATAACAGACTACTTCTACAGCACATAAGTTCAATGCCCTTTCTAGAATTTGCTCAGAGGTTGTGGACTGCCCTCAGTTAACCCGTTGCCGTCAAGTCAATTCCAACTCATAGCGACCATATAGGACAGAGTAGAACTGCCCTATAGGGTTTCCAAGGAGCACCTGGTGGATTCGAACTGCTGACCTTTTGGTTAGCACCCGTAGCTCTTAACCACTACTTACACCTTCCAAATAATCCAGATCCTTAACTTCCCTTTGCATTTCAGTTGTTCGGGTAAGTTTATTTAAAAATTTAAAGCACTGACAGGAAAACACTTATGGTCTTGGTTTCCAACTACAAAAACCAATATAAATTATATTGGGAGCAACTCTTCTGCTCCAGAAGTGTTGATATTGAAACGCTTATTTATATGCTTATTTATAACAATTTTTTTATTCATTTGTATTATACCTACCAATTATTTTAAAATATATATGTTTCAACACCTAATTCAAAGCAATGTGAAGTTTCTATTGTTCCTAAGTGGCATCCTGTAGGGAAGATAACTATCTTATTCTGTAGCCAAACAGCACATTATGCAGTTAGCACAATAACACACAACTCAAAAATACTCTTTGAAATATTAGTCATAGAATCAGTTTGTCTCCATTTAGTGCCCACACACCTGTCTTCATTTGTTTAGTTGCCAAAAAAAAAAAAAAAAACTCACACAATAGCATACTTCCAAATGAGATAGAAATGGTTAAACTCTTCCTTTTATAATTGAAACTTGCCATCTTTATGTGCCTAAATGTAATTACAGAAGAAAAGAAATTTCCTTAATATTTTATTGTAATACTTAGTCACCGTGAATTGAAATGAGTTTATGTGTGTCACGTGGGTGGCCAGCAGGCATGTTAATCCTATTTCCTGTATAAACAGCGATTCACATTCTATGTCAAGGAGGCAATATTTCTGTAGTGCTACCCAAGTACAGTGCATGTTGTTCACAAAACGTCCTCTGTCACTTGCCCTTCTTGGAAGGGCTGCAGCTCCTCCTTGCCTCATTAAAACTCAGGGAACATGCTGATGTAATTTTCACTCACTCACTGGAGCTTACCATTCTTAATTGAATCACAGCACTTGAACTTTTTGAAATTTTAAGATTTTTTTTCCCTGCATTTCCAGGCTTATTTTTCTTAGTTATTCCTGCATTTTCCTATGTGATCTATCTTTAAAGGAACAATTTGGTTTGGGGATTAACGTAAGTATTAGTTTTCATAGCTGAGCCTCTGCATGGAGGAAAAAGAAAGGTGAGGGAAAAGGAGATGTGAACAGGAATATTGCTTTATTCTTGAACATTTTTTACATGCTCCCTAACAGCGTAGGAGCCCTAGGGAAAGTGGTCCACTCTTTTTTCATGGTGTCTTTGTGTTTATTTGCTTTACTTCTATTATTACTATTATACTTATCATTTTTATTACTACCGAAGATGGAACAAATAGAAACAAAAATTATGAAATATGCCTAGGATATAAAGCACAATATTACAACGGATACTCGCCTCTTACCCAGTTTTAGAAATAAAATATTAACATCATTTTGAAGACTCCCGAGTGTTCCTTCCTGATCCTACCTACGTTTCTGCTCCTTCATAAATAACCACTTCCCTGAATTTTCAGTTACCATGGCCTTATTCTTCTGTATAATTTTACCATGTGTACCACAGGTTATGGACTGAATTGTGTCCTCCAAAAGATATGCTGAAATCCTGACTTCTGGTACCTGTGAGAAGAGCCATGGTGGTGCAGTGGTTAAATGCTCAGCTGCGAACTGAAAGGTCAGTGGTTTGAACCTGCCACCTGCTCCAGGGGAGAAAGATGTGGCAGTCTGCTTCCATAAAGATTTACAGCCTTGGAAACCCTACAGGGCAGTTCTACTCTGCCGTATAGGGTCACCACAAGTCAGAATTGACTTGAGGACAACAGGTATCTGTGAAGTGACCTTGTTTGGAAATAGGGTCTTTGAAGATGTTCTCAGTTAATATGAGGTCATACTGGAATAGGGTGAATTCTAATCCAATCCAAGTCGTGTCCTTATAAAAGAAGAAAAGAGAAACAGAGGAAAGACAGCCACGTGATGATGCATCTACAAGCCAAGGAATTCGTGAGGTTACCTGAAGTTGAGAGAGACAAGAAAGAATCTTCTTTTGGAGACTTCGGAGAGAGCATGACATGGCCAACGATTTGGGACTGTGATTTGGACTGTGAGACAATCAATTTCTTCCTTATAAGCTACCCAGTTTGCTGTACTTTGTTTCAGCAGCCAAAGGAAACTGATATACCACATATATTTATTTCCTTCAATAATAATACATTCTTTGATACTTAGTAATATCTGTACTTATTATGCTTTTTCTTGCGATCATCTGCCTTGCTTTTTCCACTAATCATTATATTTCTCAGATTTATGCATTTGTGTTTATCTGGAGTTCATTTATGTCACTGCTAAATAGAATTCTATTGTGCGACTATACATTCATTTATACCTTCTATTATTAATAGCCACCACTCATCTGTCAGTTTGTTGTACTGTGATGGCTTTCATCTTGCTGTGATGCTGGAAACTATGTCATTAGTATTTCAAATACCAGCAAGGTCACCCATGGTGGACAGGTTTCAGCAGAGCTTCCAGACTAAAACAGACTAGGGTGAAGGACCTGGAAATCTACTTCAAAAAAAAATTGGCCAGAGAAAACATTATGAATAGCAGCAAAACACTGTCTGATATAGTGCTAGAAGATGAGTCCCCGAGGTTGGAAGACACAAAAAATGTGACTGGGGAAAAGTTAGACTTTAATGATATGGATGGAGTCAAGCTTTTGGGACCTTCATTTGCTGATGTGGCACAAGACAAAATGAAGAAGAAGAAGAAAAAAAAAAAACAGCTGCAAACACCCATTAATAACCTAATTCTAGACAATAATATGAATAATCTATTGTCCAATTCTAGACAATAATCGTATGAATCTAGGAAAACTGGAAGTTGACAAAAATGAAATGGAACACATAAAGATCATAGCCTAGGCATTAGTGAGCTGAAATAGACAGGTATTGGCAACTTTGAATCTAACAATCATATGATCTACTATGCTGGGAATGACAAGTTGAAGAGGAATGGCGTTGCATTCATCATCAAAAACAACATTTCAAGATCTGTCCTGAAGTAAAATGTTGTCAGTGATAGGATAATATCCATATGCCTAAAAGGAAGACCAGTTAATGCAACTATTATTCAAATTTATACACAAACCACTAATGCCAAAGATGAAGAAATTGAAGATTTTTACTAACTTCTGCACTCTGAAATTGATAAAGTATCAAAGCACATTGATAATTACTGGTGATTTCAGTGTGAAAGTTGGAAACAAAGAAGGACCAGTAGTTGGAAAATATGGCCTTGGTGATAGAAACAATGCCAGAAACCACAAGATAGAATTTTGCAAGACCAACAACTTATTCATTGCAAATATCTTTTTTCAACAACATAATTGGTGACTATATACGTTGACCTTGCTGGATGGAATACACAGGAATCAAATCGAGTACATCTGTGAAAGAGGTGATGGAGAAGATCAATATCATCAGTCAAAACAAGAAGACTTGAAGCACTTACTGATGAAGATCAAAGACTACAGCCTTCAATATGAATTACACTTCAACATAAAGAAAACAAAAATCCTCACAACTGAACCAATAAGCAACATCATGATAAGCAGAGAAAAGACTGAAGTTGTCAAGGATTTCATTTTACCTGACAATCAACGCTCATGGAAGCAACAGTCAAGAAATCAAAGACGTGTTGCAATGAGCAAATCTGCTGCAAAAGATCTCTTTAAAGTGTTGAAATGCTAAGATGAGATTAGACAGACCCATAAAACAAAATAAGACTAAAGGGACACAACATCTCAGGGGCAAGGATTAAAAGGCAAGAGGGAACAGGAAAGTTGGTAATAGGGAACCCAGGGACAAGAAGGGAGAGCGTCAACATGTCATGGGGTTGTTAACCAATGTCATAAAACAATAAGTGTACTGTTCAATGAGAAACTAGTTTGTTCTGTAAACCATCATCTAAAGTACAATAATAATAATAAAAAAAAAGCAAAGATGTCACATTGAGGACTAAAATGCACCTGTCCCAAGCCATGGTATTTTCAATTGTCTCATATGCATGCAAAATCTGGACAATGAGTAAGGAAGACTGAAGAAGAATTGATGCATTTGAATTATGGTGTTGGAGAAGAATATTCAATATACCATGGACTGCCAGAAGAACAAATCAATCTGTTTTAGAAGAAGTACAGCCATACTCCCTGGAAGCAAGTATGGTAAAACTTCATCTCATGTACTTTGAACATGTTATTAGGAAGGACCAGTCCCTGGAGAAGGACGTCATGTTTGGTAGAGGCTCAGAAAAAAGAAGACCCTCAACGTGATGGATTGACACAGTGGCTGCAACAACGGGCTTGAATATAGCAAAGATTGTGAGGATGACGCAGGACTGGGCAGTGTTTCCTTCTGTTGTACGTAGGGTTGCTATTAGTCTCAACCAACTCAGCAGCACCTAACAACAAAAAATTATTAATAGATATTTGGGTTGTTATCAGTATTTTGTTATTATAAACAGAGCTACTATGAACATTTTGTGCATGTTTTCTGGTACACATTTGAAGACCTTTCTCTAGTGCAGTAATTCTCATACTTTAGCTCTATCAGAATCACCTGGAGGGCTTGTTAAATCACAGCTTGTGGTGCCCCATCCCAGAGTTTCTGATTCAATGAGTCTAGGTTGGGGCCTGATATTTTGCATTTTTAACAAGTTCCCAGGTGATCCTGATGCTGCAGGTCCAGAGATCAACTTTGAGAACAACTGTTCTAGAGTATGGAGCCCTGGTGGCACAGTGGTTAAGTGCTATGGCTGCTAACCAAAAGGTCGGCAGTTTGAATCCACCAGCTGCTCCTTGGAAACCCTATGGGGCAGTTCTACTCTGTCCTATAGGGTTGCTGTGAGCCAGAATCGACTGGACAGCAATGTGTTCTGAGTTTGGTTCTACAGTATATAGGTAGGAGTGGAATTGGTACATCATGGGAGAACAGCAATTTCAAATTTATTATATAATGACAAATTGTTTTCCAACATGTTTTTACCAACATACACGTCCAACAGCAATGTGTGTAAATGTTTTCATCTCTTCCTATCTGTCTTAGTTATCTGGTGCTGCTATAATAGAAACACCACAAGTGGATGGCTTTAACAAAGAGAAATTTATTTTCTCACAGTCTAGTATCTAGAAGTTCAAATTCAGGGCATCAGCTACAGGGGAAGGCTTTCTCTGTGGGCTCTGGAGAAAGGTCCTTGTCATCAATCTTCCCCTGTACTAGGAGCTTCTCCATGCAGGAACCCCGGGTCCAAAGGACACACTCTGCTCCCATCACTTTCTTGGTGGTATGAGGTCCCCAACTTTCTCTGCTTGATTCTCTTTCCTTTTATCTCTTGTAAGATAAAAGGTGGTGCAGGCCACACCCAAGGGGGAAGTCCCTTTACATTGGATCAGGGATGTGGCCTGAGCAAGGGTGTTACAGATAGAGATTCTATGGGAACTAATCTTTGAATTTCAGCCAATTAGGTGAAATGGTATCTCCTGAGGTTTTAATTTGCATTTCCCTGATTAAACAATAAGGTTGAGCATATTTTCATGTTTATTAACCATACAGTCTTCCTCTTAGTTCCTTTTCTCCATTTTTCTATTGAGTTGCTTATTTTTTTCTTACCAATTATAGGAGTTCCTGTGTTGCCTCTTTATGAAGACTCATACTTCACTATTTTTAATACTTGCTAAATTTGTCTTTCAGGGTTTAGGAGAAAATCATTTCTACTCTTTATGTCTTTTTGCCTCATGGTTCTTCTGTCATTATTTAAAACAGACTTGATGATAACAATAGAACAAATAAAAACTTCTCCATATCAAGTACTATATTATCTGAAAACAACTAATTTGCTCCAATACTAATCCCAAATCAAAGCCAGAGGTTTCCCTCTCTCTCTGTCTTTTAACCCCTATGTTAGCCTCCCTTTCAAATCCTGCCCACCCCCTATACTCAGTTTCCTTATTTTACCCCTGCCTTCCTATAGGTTATTCCCCACTCAACAGCCAGAATAATCTTTGAAAAGCACAGATCAAATCAAATCCTTCTCTGGGTAAATCCCTCCAATGGTTTCCCATGATTACACTTAAGATAAAATCTCAACTCCTTATCATGGCCAAAAAAGCCTAGGAAATAAGTCTCCACTCTCATCTCTGCCACTCTCCCCTTTACTTACCAAACTGCAACCACTTTTGCCTTGTGGCTGTTCCTGCAATACTCCAACGTTGTTCCTCCCTCAGGAATGTCCTTCCCCCAGACCTTCTCAGAAAGGCATCCCAGAATGTTGTTAGCCACCGTTGAGTCAGTTCTGACTCATAGTGACCGTCTGTACAACAGAACGAAACACTGCCAGGTCCCATGCCATTCTCACAATCATTGCTATGTTTGAGCCCATTGTTGCAGTCACTGTGTCAATCCATCTCTTCGAGGATCTTCCTCTTTTTCACTGACCCTTTACCCTACCTAGCATGGTGTCCTCCTCCAGGGACTGGTCCCTCCTGATAACGTGTTCAAAATACACGAGACGAAGTCTTGCCATCCTCACTTCCAAGGAGCATTCTGGCTGTACTTCTTCCAAGACAGACTGATTAGTTCTTCTGGCAGTCCATGGCATATTCAATATTCTTTGCAAACACCATAATCCAAAGGCATCCATTCTTCTTTGATCTTCCTTATTCATTATCCAGCTTTCACATACATATGACGTGATTGAAAATATCAGGGCTTGGGTCAGGTGTACCTTACTCCTCAAAGTGACAACTTTGCTTTTCAACACCTTAACGAGGTCTATTGCAACAGATTTGCCCAATGCAGTACATCATTTGATTTCTTGACTGTAGCTTCCATGGGAGTTGATCATGGATTCAAGTAAAATGAACTTCTTGCCATCTTCAATATTTTCCCCATTTGTCATGATGTTGCTTATTAGTCTAGTTGTGAAGATTTTTGTTTTCTTTATGTTGAGGTGTAATCCATACTGAAAAGCTGTAGTATTTAATCTTCATCAGTAAGAGCTTCAAGTTGCCTTCACTTTCAGCAAGCAAGATTGTGTCATCTGCATATCAGAGGGTGTTAATAAGTCTTCCACCAATTCTGATACTGCATTCTTCTTAATATAGTCCAGGTTCTTAGATTATTTGCTTAGCATCCAGATCGAATATGAATGGTAAAAGTATACAATGCTGATGCACACCATTCCTGATTTTAAACCACGTAGCATCCCCTTGTTCTGTTCAAACAACTGCCTCTTGGTCTATGTAGAGGTTCCACATGACCACAATTAAGTGTTCTGGAAATCTCGTTCTTTGCAATTGTAAAAACTGTGTGGGCGCTGTGTCTGACCTCCTCCAACCCCACAAGGGGGAAGGAGAACCAAGATCAACAGCCCAAGACTCATTCCTATGAGGCAGGAATCAGACATGCCTCCTCTTTCTGCCGTCTTTACTAATCCTGACACCAACCATCCCTCACACAGTGCTATTTCTCTGCTGGGTACAATAATTCATTGCAATGAACACACAGAACTCACAGACCATACTTAGAATCATCGGGTTTATTAGGGAAGTAACAGATTACAATTCAGGGCCAGGAACACTCAGGATACAGTTCTTCCATCAGGATAGCCTCTTCCCAACTGGGCTCACAGGCATGCCTCTCCCTAGCCCTCTGCCTCTGTCCAAAGGCACTCAGCTTTTTCTCTCCATAGGCCGGGTAGCCTACATCACAACCTCCTGCTGCCGGGTCTCTGCTGCTGGGTCTTTCCTGCTTGTCTCTCCTTCCTTGGTAGTGGTGGGTCCCTCCTCTCTGCTCTGAAATTATCTCGTTTTTAAAGCAAAACTAACCAATCCCCTTGGTAGGCCATGTTTACCCCATCACACAGTCCCGCCCAGTCACTTGGGTGGGATTTGTAAGACCGTGGCTAGAAAGGCCACACACAAAAGTAATTAATCCACCACAGCAATATTATCCATAATTTGATATGATCCACAGAGTCAAATGCCTTTGCATAGTCAATAAAATACAAGTAAACGTCTTTCTCGCTCCAGACTATCCTACGCCTTTTCTTCACACTCACATGCTCCCTATCTCCACTCCTGATTTCTCTGTCTTCACAGTACTTATCACTACCTGATATTATATTATATGCTTATTTCTCACTCATCTATCTTTGTCCCCTACTAAAATGTAATCCCCATAGGGTGGTTTGTTCATCTCAATATCCCCCATGCCTAGGAGAGTGCCTAATAACAATTTTCTCTCTAAAAATATTTATTAAATAAATGTATGAATTCCTCTCATATAATATTCACAGCCCTCTTAGCTATATAATCCACATTTTGCTTTGGTAAACTCATTGAATTTGGGGAATTCATTGGAAAAAAGCTAGGAAAAAATAAAGCAACAGTTTAGCAAATGTTAAAAGATACCTAAGAGATAATTTGTGAGAGCAAAAGAAAAAAATATATAATAAAAATATAATTAAAATGTTGAAGAATGGCAGAGATGTGGTATTGAAAGTAATGGTGGACAGTAAAGTTAATGGAACTTAAAATTAGGTCTAAGATTGCTCTTAGAACAGAAAAAAAAGTTTCCCCCAAAAAATCTACAGATGAAAGAGGATCTTTTTAAAAATTAACAAATCTAAATCCAGAGGTCATTTGGAAAAAAATCTTAGAGTTGATAGGAAGAAGGAATGATGAAAACTATGCCAAATTTATCATCTTATCCACAGGGAAGATGTGCAGGCCCTGAGCCCATCTACTCTCTAACCCTTACCGAGCTCTTACCTTGGTCTGCTCTGTCTTGTAGGGAGCTATTGCTACAGATTGCGTTTCTGGTTGGATTCAGCCAATTAAAGATACTAAGAAGAAATTGAAGGGTGGATGAAAGGAAAAGCCAGGACTTTCTTCCCTTTTCACTCTGCCTGAACTGACATCTCCTACAGCAGCTGAATCCCCTCCAGAGTTGCGACTTCCACCAAACAGGTCTGTCCTGATACCAGCTCAGGCCACGTGATTCAGGTGAAGATAAAAATTTATTACAGGAAACAGAAGGTGAGTCATGCTGTCTTCCAAAATGCAATTATCTAGATGAAAAATGCTACAACTCTAGATATTACATCAAAAAAGTTATTCATATTATTATTAAAAAATCAATATTTTTAGTAGATTTATTGCTGGCATTTTATAAAAGCCCTCATCTCTCACTCTTATAGAGTCTTAGATATTTGTCTTTTACAACAAGGTGTGTCATATTTCATGTTTTCACATTGAATTAATCATTTCTCTATTAATATTTGTTAATTTCTTTTAGTCCTTGATATTTGGCACTATGAAAAATAATGCATAATAATGCAATGCATATCTTTGAACGTGTGTGTGTATGCGTGTGCAAGTGCACAAATCTGCACAGATAACTTTATTTTAAGGAACGTATTTCCAAGATTGGAACTCTTGTGTCAAAAGATAGGTAGACTTTAAAGTTTAACAGACATGCCAGATCACTTTTCCAAAAATGGCTGAGACGTTTCACATTACCAACAGCAATAAATGAGATTATTCCACTCTTTGTATCCCTGCCAGCACTAGGCATCACTGTGCTTTTCAGCTTTCACCAGCCCTTATGGGTATAAAGAGATATCCAATTTTCACTTCAATTTTTATCTCTGTGGTTACTAAAGATGTCTGGGGTGTTTTTATATGGGCAATTTGGATAGGCAGTTCTAGTTGTCTTCCGTATTCTTTTCCCATTTTCTATTGATCTACTTGTCTTTTTCATGATAGTTCACAAGAGCTCTTTGTATATTATAGAACAGGGCTTGCTTCCCAATGTATTTCACTTCATGACGACTCAGAAAATTATATGTGTACCTCATCATGGGTTTAAATCAACTATGAAGCTTCCAGTGACTAGGTTGGACTGGCCTAAGGATTCTAGCTCCCTTCCTGCTGAAAGCAGCCATGGTGGTGCAGTGGTTGAGAGTTATGCCTGCTAACCAAAACGTCGGCAGTTGGAATCCACCAGCAACTCCTTGGAAACCATATGGAGCAGTTCTACTCTATCCTATAGGGTTGCTATAAGTCAGAATCAACTTGACAGTCATGGGTTTGTTTTGTTTTTTCTTCCCCCTGCCGAAAGGAGGCCTAAAAGGATCAACATCTTCACATATCTGATCCAGTCTCAAGAGTTGATCTTATTTAAAAAATTCCAACTTTATCATTTCTGTATTGATTTTGATCTTTCCCACACATTCTTTACGTTGTCTAAAATTTTTTGTTTTGTGTTATAACTTCTAGATTTCATGTCTTTTAAGACGCTCCCCTCCATTCTAGATTTTACTGTAGTTTTTCTAGATATTCATGCAAATTTTGTAAATATATGCTATAAAACATTGACAATATTCTTCTGGCCTATGAACATATTAGAAGACACCAAAGTAAACAAAAAACAAAAACATAAGATTGATCAAGTATAGACATTTGTGCTGGCTAAAGCAAGACGAAAATGAAAAAATTCTCTGACATACTTTGGGTTAAACAATATTTTTATGGTGTTTTTCAAGAAAAAGAACATGATGTCATCCAAAAATCCCTGCCCCTGGAATTAGGAAATCTTTGTTCTAAATGTGGCTCAGTCCTACTTTGGAAAATCAGCTTCTCGGGATCTCAAAGTTGGCATCTTTTAAGAGGTGTGCTGGATTAATAACGCTAGAGACATTTCTTTCTACCCTAACATTCTACAACTATTTTGCTCATTTATGATAATTATTCAGAAGAAACCAAAGGAAATATAATTTTCAGGATATTGGTGGCACTTCCTGATGAAGAGAGTTCCCAGTGTTAGAAAGTTAAATTTCTTTTTTCCACCTTCTTTATGAGAAAACAAAAATATCTTGATGATGTATGGCTCTTAAAGACTACTTAAGTTCATTGTTGAAGTAAGTAATATTATGGTCTTGCCCACAGAGATTTGATAATTTACAAAAATTACTACCCAGGGATATGTGTTATAAAAGGAATTCAGAAGAAAGACATGATTTATGGAAAACTAGGCAACCTTTAGAAAAATTTTGTCAGTTATCTCCATGTTATAAAACAGAGTTTCATGAGTCAAGGTCAGGGTTCTAAATAAAATGAGACATTAAAGTCACACAAGTATAATTAAAGGGTTACTGGAACTTGGGTTAATTATTTAAAAAATAAAATAAAAGACTAAGACTGCTACACTGACCAGAATCCAATCCTCTCAGATAATGTCCCATTAATCTTCCATGAGCTTATTAACCCAAATATTTCAGCTATTTTGTTGAAAGCTTGAATTTATTATTTTTATTATATGACCTAGAGAAAAGGTAAATGGGACATTACTCCTAAGATAAAAATCTGCAATATTCCCATTTATATTAGCTTCTGAACAAAGTCTTCTGGCTGCAATTACAGATGAGAATTGCATGTCTTATCTGCTTCTGAAGAATCTTCCTTTGATATCTCTTCAAATGAAATTCATTTAAATAAGGTCACATGAATGAACACAGGAGAAAAATTAACGATATCTACTTTTCAGAGTCAAGATCTAGCCTCTACTCTCTACCTCCAGAAATCCCTCCCAGATTACCCATGTCACAGTATTTTCCCTCTCCTCTGTATTCATGAAACTCTGTTTCCATATTACTTATTTGGAAACTAATCACAGACTCTTGTTTTCATATTTATTTTTATTTAAGGCTTAAATTAATATTTAATTTTCCAACTTTTTTTTTTTCCCAAGTTGTCTCTAAGGTAGTTGAGGACAGAACTTTTTTTGCAACTATCAAACTCAGCTCCAATTAGTTTGAATGGTATCAGAGCAACAGGAAGGGCAGGTGGATCTGGCCTCATGGGCATTGGAAGCTGGAATTTGGAAAATATCAGGGCTCCTTTCCTCCATCTGGAAACCCTGATGGTGTAGTGGTTAAGTGCTACGGCTGCTAACCAAAAGGTGGGCAGTTTGAATCCACCAGGCACTCCTCGGAAACTCTATGGGGCAGCTCTATTCTGTCCAATAGAGTTGCTATGAGTCAGATGGCAATGGGTTTGGGGTTTTTTTGTTTTGTTTTTTTGGTTCCGCCACCTGTTATCTCTCCTATCTTCAGCTGATTTTAATTCTCTCCTATGGCAGAAAGCTGAAATAGGGAGAGAACTTTAGGAGGGAAAAAATAGCTGCCGATATTTCCAGGCTTCCTTTTTTTTTTTTTTTTTTAGCAAATCAACCAAAGATAAAACGTATCTTGCCCTCCCGTTATAATCATAAAAAATCCTTGGACAGAACACTGATTGGTCGATCTTGGGTCACATTCTCAACGCTGTGAAACACCATGGACCAGTCCACCTGATGGCTCAGCTCCAATGTCCACTGATGCTTAGGGGAGAGGAGTTGACCCATTCAGCCTCTATGATATGGTTGGAAAGGAACAATTTCCTAGAGAATGTTACTGCTCTGCACAAAAAGGGTAATAAGTGTTCAGCAATATTTGATACTTAAAAACCAGCTGTCATCACGTGGGTTCTGACTCACAGGGACCCCATGTCTGTGCCACACAGAGTTTTCAATAGCTAATTTTTTGGAAGTAGATCACCAGTACTTCCTTCCATGCACCCATGGGTGGTCTCGAACCACCAACTTTTCAGTTAACAGCTAGGGGTATTAACCATTTGCTCCATCCATAACACTAACATTTTTCACACAAGAGATGTTTAAAAAATGAAATAAGGAAAAAATATTACTTATTGTTGTCCTACTATGACTACAGGACTAACTGTCCCCATGAACCACGGCCTCCTCTAATTGAGACCGGAAGAATTAAATGGTGCCTGATTACCACTATCAAACATTCTGATCAGAGTACAATAAATGGATCTTGATAGAAAGGGGGGAATATGTGGACCAGAACTATAAATCCACAAGGAATCCAGACTTACTAGGCCCATTGAGACTAGAGAAATTCTTGAAACTATTGTCCTGAGATACTCTTTAATCCTTGAACAGAAACTGTCCCCTGAAATCACCTTTTAACTAAATAGCTGGTTAGCTCTAAAAGTAAAGAATTTCACCCTTGAGAACTGAGCTCTTTTACAAAATTACTCATATAATACCAATAGACAACAGTTACTCTAAAGCATAGATGAGAATTTTAGGAGTAAGTGAAACTTATTGGGAGTGGGACAACTAGAATGGAAATAATGAGAATGTTGACACAAATTGAACAATGTAACTAATGTTACTGAACATTGTGTGTAGAAATTGTTGAATGGGAACCTGTCTTGCTGTGTATACTGTCACCAAAAATACAAAATATATTTAAAAATGTTAATTGCTGCAATGTGCCTGTAACAATAATAATAATAATAATAAACCAATTGCCATCACGTCAGTTCTGACTCATGCTGACCTCATATGTGTCAGAGTAGAACTGTGATCCATGGAGTTTTCAGTAGTTAATTTTTAGGAAATAGATAGCCAGGACTTTTTTTTTTTTTTTTTTTGAAGCACCTCTGGCTGGACTCAAGCCTCTAATTTTCCAGTTAGCAGCTGAGCGCTTAAACATTTGCACCACCCTGTGTCTCCATAACAATAATAGCTAACAATAGTAAGCTAACATAGCTTACTATGTGCCAAGCACTATGTAAGCACTTCAAAATATTACTTTATGCCCACTAGATGAGCATCATTGTGTCATCATTTCACAGATAAGAAACTGAAGCAAGAATATGAGCTCTTAAACATTGATACCTACAGCAGTCCTCCCAGCCAGAAGCCCAAGGACATATGCATATGAATGAGAAGAAGTTAGTCTGCTGGTTCCACCCAGTCCAAGGCTGAGTTATAGTCTCAGGAATGCAGAAGCAGAAGTGAAGTCAGGCCTACACCTGAGCCAGCCACCCTGGGCATGCCAGGTACCTCAGCTTTGGTACCCTTGCACATTCCCTCCTTCGGATCAAGAGTTTCAAAAAAAATTCTTTGATCGTTTCATTGACCATTAATAAAAAGACTGCCTTCTTCTGCATGGGCTTCAGGTGGTTGTTTTGGATGGATGCTTGGTTAACAAGCCTTTAAGACCCCAAACACTATAGACATGAAAAGTAGCCAGAAACCATCTGATGTCTTTGCTATGCTATCATTTTAGCATCTTGCTTCTTGTGGTCCAGTCATTAGAGTCTGTGTGGGGGTTAGCTACATTGGAGGGATAATTTGGTGTCTAAGGGCTTGTTCAGGGGGTAAATTTGACTCCATTTGGAACATGAGCACTTTCGGTGTGCATTATTCTTTTCATAGGCATTAAATTGGTGTTCTAAGTAATAGCATTAGTCATACACTTCATGCAACATTTGATTAGTCTAATAGTGATTATTACAGCAAAAATTATTAGTAGACCAGTACATAATATGGATCAAATCCATGATCCGGCACCTTTAGGTAACCAGCTAAAGATATCAAGAAAGGGTAAATCAGACAGAGGGGATATATAAAGTCAGGTTGCCTTTTGGCTTACCTGCTTAAGGTCCTGTCATACTTCTCTGATGGTGGGAGCTAAATAAAATCAATTTGCCATTCAAACATAGGTCCTGAAGGCAGAGGTACCTTCTGGGTGGACATTTTTAGGGTTTACGTGAGTTAAATTGGGCGTAAATAGGGAAATAGGATGCCATATAATCCAGAGCTTCATAAAAATCTCCCGCCAATACTTTAAGAGTTTCATCACTTTGTCTGTTACCAAATGGGTGTTTGCATGTAATGCTTCTAGCACAAGGATTTGTAAAGATTTGGGGAAAACTAAATTCTCACTGGGACTTGTTCATATTTCGGAGGTGGAACCCTAGGAGCAACCCAATCTTTTACATTTCTCTATTTCTTCATATGGGCCTGATTTCTGGTGCTCAAGTAAATCTTTAGGAGCAATTCCTAGGAAAAGAAAAATTCTCTATAAGCATATTAAAAGTTGTTTATCATATAAAACAATGCCCCCCCCCCGCCACATAGGATGAAATGTTATGGGGGCTAATACAGTAAGAGGATAATCAAAACTATGAAAAAGGACATGGTACATTGCAGCAGAAAAATTTCTCCAGCAGTAATTTTCCAAAGCCTAGATTAGGCATCTGCTTTAACCTCTATACTGTCATGTAAAAAAATCTGAACCATAGGGACACGCAGGCAGTCAGGTAAAACAGGTTTATTATTAGTCCCAGTCCACAAACAAGTGGTTGGGTCTTGATGACATCCAGCCTGATTCCATTCTCTAATTTCTTCTTTTGGAGTCAACTGTTGCTGTTTTTTGAGTAAGCATGTTCCAAAGTTCTGTAATACAGTTGTCAAAAGCATTATACTAGCATTTACCCATTCCTTCTCATCCTGATCACAAGTGAGGCCATCACAGTCATGAATGAGGGCATTATTGTTATTTAAGTGCAGCCAGGAAGTGGCCTACTTACCTCCTCTAAAAGCCAAGTCATTCCCCCTAATTTCCTCTGTTTGAGGAAATCTTTTTGCTTGGTGGGTCTGGATATTAATTATAGCAATCTCAGAGGGGAGCAAAAGGGCTTCTAAGAGGTCTACTACAAAGAGGTCATTTTTAATTTGGGTCCCAGAGGAGGTTAAGAACCCTCTCTGCTTCCATAACATACAAAAATCATGAACCACCTCAAGTCCATGTAAATATTTACCAACTGTCCAGAAGTCTATTTACAAACCATCATGAATGCAATCAGTTCAGCTTGTTGAGCAGTGCCATTTTTGAGGACTTTGGCGGATGTGGTCACAGCATAACCTCCTGGTAATGAGAGCTAGTAGGTTCAGGTTTTAAATATGATCCACCAATAAATGAAAGCAAGTCAGGATTTGGAAGTGGGTTCTCTTGTAAATCTTGTCTGGAGGAAAACAGTTGTTCAGGAAGATTTAAACAGTCATGGGCAGGGTAATAATCATTAAGTGGGGGAAATAAAGTAGCTGGGTTTAATGAGGTTACAGCATGGAACCAATTATTAGGAACAGCTAAAAGAACTTCCTAGAAAGTTAGTCTATTAGCTGATAAATTCTGGGTCAAAGTTAAATTTAAAATGGCTGACACCGCATGGGGAACATAGATATCTAAAAAATTTCCCAAAACCATGTCTGCTGTACTTTCAACCAGTTTAGCAGTTGCAGCAACTACCCTGAGGCAAGGGTGGTAGCACCTGTCTACAGGACCTAATTGAATACTGTAATACCCAATGGGTCTTTGTTATCCTCCATATTTTTTAGTAAGGACTCCTAAGGCACCGCCTGACACTTCATGTCCAAACAGTGAAAAGTCTAGATAATAATTAGGAAATCCTAAGGTAGGAGTATTAGTTAAAGATTCTTTTATTTGTTGGATAGGCTTCTTACCATCAACTGACAATTAGAAAGAATCAGGTTCAGAGGCTTTTTAATGTTTATATAGTGGCTGAACAAATAAAGAAAAATTTGGCATCCAGGGTCAGCAGTATCTGTACAGCCCAAGAAGCCCCCTCAATTGTTTTTTTGGTATTAGGAATAGGGTAGGCTAGGATAGCTTCCTTTCTCTTTGGGCCTATGGTAATTCATTTTGCAGAAATAATGTGGCCCAAATATTTAACTGAAGGTTGGGGGTCAACTGCAATTTTTCTTTGGATGCTTTGTGCCTTCCAGTGGCCAAAAGTTGTAATAGGAGGATACTGTCCTCTCAGTAAGAATGGGAGTTAGAACAGACCAAACAGGTCACCCACATATTGTAACTAAATAGACCTTTTAGTAAACTATACAGGCTGCAAGTCAGCATGCAAAATTTGTGAAAAATAAGGGGGATTTGGTGAAGCCCTGAGGCATCACAATCCAAGTATACTGTTGGTCCTCCCAAGTAAATATGAACAAATATTGCTATCTGGGTGTACAGGAATGCTAAAGAATACACTGCAAAGGTCAACCACTGTAAGGTGAGTGGCATGAGGGGGAACATTGGAAAGAAGTAAATGGGGATTAGGAACTAATGGATATCTAAGGATCACAATGCAATTTATAGCATGTAGATCTGGGACAAACCTTCATCCCCAATTATGTGTCATTTTAGCTGGAAAAACAGGGGTGTTATAAGAACTAGTAAATGGGATGATTAAACCTTTAGCAAGGAAAAGTTGAATTATAGGAGCAATTTGTTCTTTAGCTTCCTGCCTCAAAGGATATTGAGAGATTTATGGGAAAGGTTTAGAAGCATCAATCTGAATTTGGATTAGGTCCACTGACAGCACCCAGCCAACATCAATAGATGTAGTAGACCATAAGTTTTCAGGAATTGTCGATAAAAAGCCTGAGGAGGAGAAGTCAGGTACTGAGGGGTTACCTTCCTTTGGAGGCAAATGGAGTGCCTGTAAACAAAGAGCTTCTTTCTCATTTCAGGCTGCTCCTGTTCAGGAATCATTGTGTAATTTGGTTTCAGACAAATCTATTAATATTTCTTCTTGGTCAGTAAACTTTAAATGGCACTTCCATTTAGATAAAAAGTCTCTCCCAAGCAAATTAATGGGAGTGTCTGAACTAAATAGGACAAGTGCATATCCTCAATAAGATGCAAAAACAGGTAAAGAATGAGTTAAAATTTTTTCATGGTTACCCCAACAACTTTAGAGGTCTTTGTACTCTGGGGTAGAAGCTTTTGCAATCATGTGGGGCTAATAGTTGAGAGGGTGGTGCCTGTGTCAATTAAAAATTTACAAAAACCCCAATCTGTGGTGATCAAGTTGATTCTGACTCATAGTGACCTTATAGAACAGAGTAGAATTGACCCACAGGGTTTCAAGGGGCGGCTGGTAGATTCTCACGGCTAACCTTTTGGATAGCAGCCGAACGCTTAACCATTACACCACCAGAGTTCCAAAATTTTCCAGATTCTCCACTAATCCAAAGAATAGCTTCCCCGTGGGAGTCTAATGCCACCATTGGAAAAGCCCCTAAATGGTTCTGAGAGCACCCTCATTCAGGCTTGGCCTCAGAGGTATTAAAGGGTGGAGCACCCATTTTGTTCTTTAGCTTTATACAATCCTTTTTGAAACATCCAGGTTTCTTGCAATAATAACAAACCTTAGGGATATCGTTCTGGGATTTGGACCCCACATAGGCCTTGAATTTGTTATAATTAAGAGATTGCAGCTGTTGTAGCTGCAAGGCCATTAACTTTTGTTTAGCCTTACTTCTTTGATCTATTTCTTTAGCTTTTTGTTCTAAAGTTTGGCCCAATTTATAAGCTAAGGTAGTTAGCTCTGGTGTGGGAACATTTTCCCAATCTAGTCTATGGCATTTGACCACTTCAGCCAAATTAGGGTGGAGCCCGTTGAGAAAAATGAAGTTAAAAGCTATACCACCTTTCTAGTTCTTCTAAATTCAATCCAAAATGTTTTATAAAAAGCTTGGTGAAATGGTCTCTGTACTGTAAACATTTTCATCTTTCTCTTGTTTACAGTCCTGAACTTAGCCTGATGTATTTTCCAAAGAAAAACCCTGGGGATAGTATAAGGCTGGTGACAATAGCCTTGGTCTAGTTTAGTAATTCAATGCCAGAGACATGTGCCTGGGTTGCAAAAATTTTTCTGAGTTTTCCATTTACCTTCTTCCCTCCATCTTTGGGCATCTCCGGGTCCCAGTAACATATGTGTTAGATTATATAAATAAGATGGACCAGGTTCACAAGTCTCAGCCAAAATTCTAAATTCATGGGTAAATTTTTGTGGATCTTTGCAAGGGTTAGGAAATCCCTTTACCACTGCATGAAGTTCTGCTTTTGACCAGGGAGTAAAGGTAACTTCAGGAGGTTTCTGAAGATTGCTGGGGTACTTGATTTTAAAGGGATTCTCAGAAACTGCCTTACTGTCTTCTAAGAATCCTTAGGGTAGTAAGGGGACTCAGATAAAGTATTTTCAAAGGAAAAGGAAAGTAGAGATGGGTAAAGGGAAGAAACCACCAGAGGAGTGGATGGAGAGACAGAGGTTGTATGTAAAAGATCGGCCGACGAGGTGGTAGAACTCTGGCTTTGTAACTCTTTAATTTATCTAGCTTGCTTAGAAACCATTTCTTGTAATTAGGCAAATTTACTATCTTGATGTCTTTTAGAGGCCTCTAGACACCAATTAAAATAGGAGTTCCATTGAACTTGTTTTACCTTTATTTTCTAATTTGCTGTGCTGAAAAATGAGATTGCCTAGGTCAAATGAGTCGCACAAAGGCCACTGATGCTCTAGATTGTTCTAACTAAGGGGATGCCACCGGTTAATGTACAAAACAGTATTGGGACCATAATGCTTAACCATATAAGTTGCAAGACTCCCTGAAGGGGGCCCTGCTTGATCTTTTGACATGACATTCCCCATCTTACTAAGTAACTCATACATGAAAACTTTAAGAGAACACAAAAGCATGTAGGTGTAGGGTCGCTATGAGTCAGAACCGACTCGATGGCACTGGGTTTGGTTTGCTTAGTGAAAACAAAAATGAGTTCAGATCTCCCATGATCAGACAATCTCTCATCTTGGGTGTATCACTAGATGTCAGCTTTTTAAAACTTACACCACAGCAGACTCACCAAAACGTTCAGATCACAAACAGAAAAAGGAAGTAAAAACAAGAAGGTAGCAGTAAATCTCTCAAAAAGCCATTTTTGCAATACAGCAAAGACTCGATTTGACAGGGCTTACCTCAAGTGATCCCTGAGAGTCCATGGAGATGGATGAGCACAAAGGGCTCAAGCTGGTACTGGGCTCCAGTCTTTGACTTCTCTGGATTCACGAAAGATAAGATGCCTTTGAGTCCTGTCAGCTATACCAAAAAATGTCATTGAGTGACAATGCATACTCTGTTTAAAATGAAAGTAAAGAGCTTTATTGAGAGCAAAGGCAGTTTGAGATAGGGACAGGCTGGACCTCATAAAGTGAAAAATAGTGCTCTGAAAAGCTGCAGTCACACAAGCATAGTCATAGAGTTGCATTAGGTACTTAGCTTACAATATACTGATTGGTAGGCAAGCAATCAGTAAAATGGAAGGCGGGATATATTGAAGTGGGGTTTTGGTTGGGATTGGTTGGTTAACAGAGTATATGTGGGTTAAGGTGACTGGATACACTTACATGATTGCAGAAGTATGTGCTCGCGAGAGGGTCACAAGATGATTGATGGGGGCCAGGGCTGCTGGACAATGAATAAGGAAGACCAAAGAAGAATTGGCACCTTTGAATTGTGGTGTTGGTGAAGAATATTGAATATACCATGGACTGCCAAAAGAACAAACAAACCTGTCTTGGAAGAAGTGTTGCCAGAATGCTCCTTAGAGGCAAGAATGGTGAGACTGCGTCTTACATACTTTGGACATATTGTCAGGAGGAATGAGTCCCTGGAGAAGGACATCATGCTTGGCAGAGTACAGGGTCAGCGGAAAAGAGGAAGACCCTCAACAAAGTGGATTGACACAGTGGTTGCAAGAATGAGCTCAAGCATAACAATGATTGTAAGGATGGCGCAGGACCAGGCAGCATTTCATTCTGTTGTGCATAGTGTCGCTAGGAGTCGGAATCGACTCGACGGCACCCAACAACGACAACAACATGGCTGCTGGCTCTACCCACTCAGAGGCCCAAGGTAGTATGCATATGAATGAGAAGAAGTTAATCTGCTGGTTCCACCTAGTCAGAGGCCCAAGGCCATATGCATATAAAGAAGTTGAGATTACATTCTCAGAAATGCAGAAGCAGAAGTCACAAAATGGAGTCAATCCTACACCTGAGCCAGCCACCATGGGCATGCCAGTTTTGGAATCCTTGCACAATCCACTCAGATCACTTTGAAAAATAACCTGTTACTGTATCAATAATCATAAACCTCACTCTACGAAGGCTTTATTTCTTTTAATCATGAAGAATGACTAGAACTATCTACAAGAAGATTCTTATAAATGTATACAATGTTCTTCCTAGATGGAACTATCAAGAAAAAAAACTCTGGCTTGAAAATCAGAAGACATGCTGATACTATGCCTTCTGAGCATCACATATTAAAATTATCTCAAACTTGTTTTAATGATAGTAATAATAACTAGAAGACAGTGATGGTTCAAAGACAGAATTCTTGACTTCTAGGCAGGAGACCCAGGTTTGATTCCTGGTCAATGCACTTTATGCAAAGCCACCATCCATCAGTCAGTGAAGGCTTGCATGTTGCTCTGATGCTCAACAGGTTTCAATGGAACTTTCAGACTAAGACAAGCTAGGAAGAAAATCATGGAGATCTATTTCCAAATATCAGCCAATGGAGAAACCCAGTGGATCACAATGGTCAGTTCTGCAACCGATCGTGAGGATGGCATAGGACAGAGAAGCTTTTCATTCTGTTGTGCATGGTGTTGTCATGAGTTATGCGCCAACTTGATGGCAGCTAATAACAACAACAATAATAACCCAACACTCTATTCAACATACGACTACTAGATAAACTGTCCGCCATGTTTTCAATACTGGCTAGAAAAGTATGTGTTGTTGTTTAGCCAATAAGCCCAAATTTCTCTAAGATATTTGAGAATATGATGAGTAACTACTCTATTTCCAAAAGAACAAAGATTCTGGGGACAGCATGGTTCAACATGCTTTACATCTCCCAGTTACAAAAAGTAGCTATAACAAACTTCTGATTACCCAAGATGGGGGCGGGGGGGGGTTGTTTTGTTTTGTGGATTCTAAAGGATAAAAATGATTCTTTAAAAATTTTTTTATATATGTAATTTTACATCAACTGGATCACATCACCTCTATGGTATTATTTTAACTTCTTAAATTAAAAAAGCTTAAATGTATTATTCTTATTTTTCCTCTACTCCCCTCCTTTTCTAAAACATGAGAAATTCCCATCCAAGAAAATCCATGTTGATATTGTGCATTTATTATTTTTGTTCTTGCTTTATTCCATATTAACATAAACAAATAAATATCCATGTGTATATATGCACACACATATATATGCACATAAATATCTTCACACATTTATGTTGTTGTTGTTGTTAGGTGTCGTTGAGTCAGTTCTGACTTATAGCAACCCTACGCACAACAGAATGAAACACTGCCCAGTCCTGTGCCATCCTCACAATTGTTGCTATGCTTGAGTCCATTGTTGCAGCCACCATGTCAGTCCATCTTGTTGAGGGTCTTCTCCTTTTTTCTGACCCTGTACTCTGCCAAGCATGATGTCCTTCTCCAGGGACTGATCCCTCCTGATAACATGTCCAAAGTATGTAAGATGCAGTCTTGCCATCCTTGCTTCTAAGGAGCATTCTGGTTGTACTTTTTCCAAGACAGGTTTGTTTCTTCTTTTGGTAGTCCATGGTACCTTCAATATTCTTCGCCTACACCAAAATTCAAAGGCAACAATTCTTCTTCTGTCTTTCGTATTCATTGTCCAGCATGCATATGAAGTGACTGAAAACAGTATGGCTTGGGTCAGGCGCATCTTAGTCCTCAAGGTGGCATCTTTCCTTTTTACACTTTTTTATACTTTAAGGAGGTCTTTAGCAGCCGATTTGCCCAAAGCAATGGGTCTTTGATTTCTTTACTGCTGCTTCCATGGCTGTTGATTGTGGACCCAAGTAATACGAAATCCTTAATATCCACAATCTTTTCTCCTTCTATCATGATGTTGCTTATAGGACCAGTATCAAGGATTTTTGTTTTCTTTAAGTTGAGGTGTAATCCATACTGAAGGTTGTGGTCTTTGACCTTCATCAGTAAATGCTTCAAATCCTCTTCACTTTCAGCAAACGAGGTTGTGTCATCTGCATAACGCAGGTTGTTAATGAGTCGTCCTCCAATTCTGATGCCCTGGTCTTCTTCATGTAGTCCAGCTTCTCAGATTATTTGCTTAGTATTCAGATTGAATAGGTGTGGTGAAAGGATACAGCCCTGATGCACACCTTTCCTGACTCTAAACCATGCAGTATTCCCTTGTACTGTTTGAACAACTGCCTCTTGATCCATGTACAGATTCCTCATAAGCACAATTAAGTGTCCCGGAATTCCCATTCTTTCATATGATATCCATAATTTGTTATGATCCATACAGTCGAATGCCTTAGCATAGCCAATAAAACACAGGTAAACATCCTTCTGGTATTCTCTGCTTTCAGCCAGGATCCATTTAACATCAGCAATGGTATCCCTGATTCCACATACTCTTCTAAATCTGGCTTGAATTTCTGGCAGTTCCCTGTAGATATACTTGCTGCAGCTACTTTTGAATGATCTTCAGCAAAATTTTGCTTGCATGTGATAATAATGATATTGTTCTATAATTTCTGCATTTGGTTGGATCACCTTTCTTGGGAATAGGCATAACTATGGATCTCTTCCAGTTAGTTGGCCAGGTAGCTGTCTTCCAAACTTCTTGGCATAGGTGAGTGAGCACTTCCAGTGCTGCATCTGTTTGTTGAAAAATCTCAACTGATATTCTGTCAATTCCTGGAGACTTGTTTTTTGCCAATGCCTTCGGTGCAGCTTGGACTTCTTCCTTCAGTACCATAGGTTCCTGATCGTATGTTTCTTCCTGAAATGGTTGAACGTCAAACAATTCTTTTTGGTATAGTGACTCTGTGTATTCCTTGCAAATTTTTCTTATGCTTCCTGCATCATTTAATATTTTCCCTGTAGAACCCTTCAGAATTGCAACTTGAGGCTTGAATTTTTTCTTCAGTTCTTTCAGCTTAAGAAATGCTGAGCGCGTTCTTCCCTTTTGGTTTTCTATCTCCAAGTCTTTGCACATGCTATCGTAATACTTTGCCTTCTCAAGGCACCCTTTGAAATCTGTTCAGCTCCTTTACTTCATAATTTTTTTTCCTTTTGCTTTAGCTACTTGACGTTCAAGAGCAAGTTTCAGAGTCTCTTTGGACATCCATTTAGGTCTTTTCTTTCTCTCCTGTCTTTTTAATGACCTCCTGCTTTCTTCATGTATGATGTCCTTGATATCATTCTACAGCTCTTCTGGTCTTCGGTCATTAGTGTTCAACATGTCAAATCTATTCTTTAGATGGTCTCTAAATTCAGGTGGGATATACTTAAGGTGGTACTTTGGCTCTTATGGACTTGTTCTATCTTTCCTCAGTTTCAACTTGAACTTGCACATAAGTAACTGATGGTCTGATCCAAACTCGGCCCTTGGCCTTGTTCTGACTGATGATGTTGCAATTTTCTATCATCTCTTTCCACAGATGTAGTTCCTGAGTATTCCATCTGGCAAGGTCCGTATGTATAATTGCCATTATTGTTGGTGAAAAATGGTATTTGCAATGAAGAAGTCATGAGTCTTGCAAAATTCAATCGTGTAGACTCAGCATTGTTTCTATCACCAAGAACATATTTTCCAATCACCTATCCTTCTTCTGTTTCCAACTTTCACGTTCTAGTCACCGGTAATTATCAGTACATCTCGATTGCATGTTCGATCAATTTCAGACTGCAGAAGCTGGTAAAATCTTCAATTTCTTCGTCTTTAGCCTTAGTGGTTGCTGGGTAAATTTGAATAATAGTCATATTAACTGGTCTTACTTGTAGGTGTATGGATATTATCCTATCACTGACAGCACTGTACTTCAGGATAGATCTTGAAATGCTCTTTTTGACAATGATTGCAACGCCATTCCTCTTCGAGTTGTCATTGCCGGCTTAGTAGACCATATGATTGTCCGATTCAAAATGCCCAATACCAGTCCATTCCAGCTCACTAATGCCCATGTGTTCCATTTAATTTTTGATGATTTCCAATTTTCCTAGATTAATACTTCATACATTCCAGGTTCCGATTATTAATGGGTGTTTGCAGCTGTTTCTTCTCATTTTGAGTCATACCACATCAGCAAATGAAGGCCCTTAAAGTTTGACTCCATCCATGTCATTAAGGTCGACTCTACTTTGAGGAGGCAGCTCTTCTCCAGTTGTCTTTTTAAGTACCTTCCAACATGAGGGGCTCATCTTCTGGCACTATATCAGACAATGTTCCACTGCTATTCATAAGGTTTTCACTGGCTAATTATTTTCAGAAGTAGACCACTGGGTCCTTCTTCATAGTCTGTCTTAGTCCGGAAGCTCAGCTGAAACCTGTCTGTCATGGGTGACCCTGCTGGTATTTGAATACTGGTGGCATAGCTTCCAGCATCACAGCAACATACAAGTCCCCACAGTAAGACAAACTAACAGATGCATGGGGGTCACACATTTATAGATATACACTTTTGTCCTTGTTTTTGTATAAATTTTTCTGGGAATTTATTTCCTTTACCCAATTTTGCCACTATGAAAAATGTTGTCATACATACCTTTGAATACACACATTCTTATGTTTTGCTGCTTCTATTTCCTAGGCTTAAGGTTGCCTGGTCAAAGGGGTATGTGTATTTTTCCTTTTAACAGGTATTATCTAATTGCTTTCCAAAAAAAGACTGGAAATTTTCACATTTTACCTTTTTTTCAGTATTATTGTGGGAAATGGGTATTTCAGGCTTGAAATTTTTTCCAGTCTGATAAACATCCAAGAATATCCCATTATTAATTTAATTTTCATTTCCTTAACTAGCAACGGGGCTATCTTTTCATATGTTTGTTGGCCATTTGGATTTGCTCTTTTTTGAACTGACACTTCGTATTCTTTGAAATTTTTCTGTTGGCTTGTATCATTTTCTTGAGAATTCTTAAAATCAGTTGTATAAATTATTAATCATTTGTCATCAATTTTGAAAACTTTTTTCTGAATCTATCATTTCTCTATTGACTTTGTTCACCTTTCAAGTGTTTTTTGTTGTGGTTGTTTTGTTTTGTTTTGTATTGCCAACTATTTTTTTTAATACCTCCTGAATTTCTTATCTTGGTTAAGATCTCCCTAACGTCGAGATTATACACCAACTTCCTAGATTTTTTTTTCTAATATATTCATTTTTTAATGTTAAATTTAAATACTAACCCATCTGGAAGGTGTTTTTGGAAATGATATAAGGCATGCTTTTTTTTTATATAGAAAACATTTTTTTTTTCATATAGAAGCTACTTTTGCCACATCATTTGTGCCGGTGCCATCCCACTCAATGGAATTCCACCTTTGTCATATTTGAATCTCATTTAAGTGTGGATCTATTTCTAGATTCTCTATTTCCTTCTACTGATATATTTTGTTTATTTCCATGGACTACCATATTGATTTGATTACAAAGGTTTAATAATATAATCTGGATCTATAAAGAAAGGTGCACCCTTAGTCTTCTTTTTTACAAGCTTCTTGGCTATTGATGACTTTATTATTCTCTATGGAATTTAGGACTGTTTTATTCATTTCTTTAAAAAAAATCTTACTGATATTTCAATAGGATTTATTGAGAATGAGCGATTTTATTACACAAATTCTTCAGGAAGGTAGTATTATCTTACACTTAGTTTTATTTTTCTTATGCTCACTGGAAAAACTCATGCAAACTGGCCTACAGGGAGATGTCTTTATTTGAAGTATGAAGTGTAATATAAATCTTTGGAATAATTCTGGCAATGTGACATTTATTCCTCTGTGTACACACAGAAAACAGAAGCTTAAGTTTCCATAGAAAACAAAAAGGGAACCATTGAATTTATTACTCCCTTGTGTCTCAAGAGAACAATTCTTTGCAATGTTTTGGGGTCAATACTGGAGATGCAGAGGAAGAAAATATATCTTTTCCTTATTTTCATAATTGACGTGTATATTATCTAACATCCTTTTTTTGGTCTGTGGTCTGGCATAATGATGCACAACTTGGAAATATTTCAACCTGGGACACTGGCCCTGTACTTGTACAAAGGAGATCATATAATTCAACACATCTGTTCTGATAGTAATGAAGAATATGTTTTCTAATTTTCGTATGTGTATGCACACACATTTCTTTATTTTGCAAATAGCTTTTAAACCTGGTGATCCTTTGGGTCTTTGAAAAATAACTAAACTTAATTGCAATGAAGAATATCATTTTGTGGTTTAATGGAAAGATCACAGGTGTGGCACTTTACAGACATGGCTTCAAATGCCAACTCAGCTGTGTGACTTTGAGCAAGTTATGCAGCCGTTTTTATCCTCAGGTTCTTCATCTATAAAGTAATACTAACTTTTGAGACCTTTTGAGTTATTGCAAGGAGTAAATGAGACTAAAGGATCTAGCACAGTGCCTGGCAAACATGAGAGTCTAAATACTATTACTTTTGTTATTAGTAGGAAATAGGTAAGACTTTATTCATAACAATTATGTTGTGCACCATCGAGACAATTTTGACTCACGGTGACCCTATATGACAATGTAGAACTTCCCCATAGGGTCTTCTAGGCTAGGCTGTAATCTTTACAGGAGCAGATCATCAGGTCTTTTCTCCTATGAAGCAGCTGGTGGGTTCAAACCACTGACCTTCATTTAGCAGACAAGTGTGTAACCATTCATCACCAGGGAGATAGATTTATATATAGAGAGAGAGATATACACACACATATATGTGTGTGTGTATATATCTCTATATCTATACCTATATATTTATATATTTATCTATATCTATGTATCTGCCTGGTGACATAATGTGTGTGTGTGTGTGTATGTATATATATATGTATATCCCACTGCCATGGAGTTGATCTGACTCATGTTGACCCCACAGGATTTCTGAAGGTGTAAATCTCTATGGAAGCAGACTGCCACATCTTTCTTCCATGGAGGCACCAGTGGTTCCCAACTGCCAACCTTTCAGTAAGTAGTCAATTCTATATATATATATATATATATATATATATCTCAAATAGGAAAATAGATTTATTTATTCCTTCCTAATTGGTTATATAATTTAATTTTTTTAAAAATCTTTAATTGTTTCGATCAAGGTAAATATGCTGAGAATCTGACTAAGAGTCATGCACCATCCTGGGCACTAATGATATAGAAGTAAATTAGACAGGTGGGCTCCCTTCCTTGGCGAAACTTACACGTAAGGAGGAAAGCTATACAAATAAACAATCCAAATAATGACAGAATGTAAAAAGCATCATGAAAAATAAACAGTGGGACATAATAGAGTAACTCAGTAGCATATAACATTTACATGTTTCAAAGTTCCATCTGAACAATTTAAAAGGTTTCATAATATATTTTTTTTTTAAACCTGAAATGAACAAATATTTGCTTATTTTACAAAGTGACAATGTAATTTTTTTTAATCAGGGATAAAGATCTTTTTTAAATGAATTGATTAAATAGTTTGTAATTAGTGTATTAATTATTTAATGGATACTTAAATTCACAAAATATTTTTGGGGCTCTACTATTTTGTAATTATTGGTTAGGTGGTAGAAATGCAATGATTTATAAAACTCAGTCCATGTCCTAATATAAATAACTATAACAATGTGATTAAGACTATATTAAATATTTGCATAAAGGGATAAAGGATCCCAGAGGAGAGTGCTTGAAAATGTTTTGTCTTTGATAAACTAGTACGTACAACAATCTTATTAACACTTATGGAATTTAATAAAAATTTTGCTCATAGTGAGATAGTAATACCCATACTTAAGTACCAAACCCCTGAATCCTTGGTGTAGGACTTAATGAAGTTCAATAGCACGCCTTCACATTTTTATATGACTTTTCAAACATATGGTGTATATCACTGTATTTCTTCTCTCACACTAATCAAGTGAACAAATTTGTTTGAAAATAAACTCTTGGAAGAAACCTTGACTTCAGGGCACATTTCACCTTCACTCAGGAAAATGAGAAGAGAAAGTTGGTTGCCCTCAACAAGTCCAAAAAGGACTCATTACCCGATCCAAATCTACTCCTGCTCACATATTCTCTGTTTTAATGAGGGAGTCAACACTCAATCATTTACTCAAACCAAAAGTCATACTTGAGTTTCCTTTTCTGCCGCCACTCCCCACATCCCATCATCCACCAGTGTCACCTGGGTCCCATTCCTCTTCATTCTCATGCAACTGCCTTAGATTACATTCTTACCATCCTTATCCAGAGCTATAGCAATGGTGCCTAATTAGTCACTCACATTTTCTATCCATTATAACCATTCTGTTAATAATGCTTATCAAGTTGGCATTAAAAATAAATAAATAAATATCTGAAAGAATTGCCTGAATGAAAAAAAAAAAATCCCTAACTCCTTTTTGGCCTTATATCTAGACACACTAACCCCTCCTGCTTTATGATCTAGCCATAAACCGTTTACTATTATTCCAGAAACCCCAGACTTCTTCACTTCTAGATGGAATGTTCTTGATTCTCTCAGCCACCTGAAGAACTCGGACCTCCAATTGAGTTCAAACATCACCTCCTTTGGCATGTCTTCCTCACAGTCCCAAGCAGAGAAGGGCTGCTCCTTCTGCACTCACGTTGTAGCACATCATAGCATATTGACTTATGAGTATTTTCTCTGGATTGATCTCTTGACCGGGAGCTCCTCAAAAATGGCAACTGTGCCCTAGTCATCCAGGTACTGAGCATAGTATTGTTAGAAAGGAAATTTTTCTGAGGCCTCAGCCAACTTGAAAGTCCATTCCAATATGAAAATAAACACAGAGGCAACTCATACTCTGGCCGTTGGAGCTAGTCATTGGTATGGTTACCAAGAGGAAGAGAAAAATAGCTCTTATTAAGTTTTGTTCCTGACAAGGAAGACTGTATGTTTTGTCACCACTAGCAAAAACAGAATTGGTAAAGCAAGCCTTCTGGATTTGAGATTACATCTGCAATATGAAGTGGCCAATAGAGGGTAACACACAGTAAGATGAAAATGGGCTTTTGTAATAAACTACAAATTTCTGAAATGGAGCTTCGATGCAAAATCACGTTTAAAGGAATCAACCCCCTTAACATTATATCATTTCTGAATATTCAAGAACAGCCTCCTACTGACTTTACAGATCTGGTCAAATTCCATATATTTTCATTCCTGTTGAGATAGGTTCTTTCTAGCAAGAACTTATATGAAAAGATTTCTGCAAGGTCTTAGACCAAAAATCACTCTTGCTAGAATGTATGTTGAATTATTACCAAGGAATTGCCTCACTGGTTCACATTCAAAGGAAGGGGAATCGGTTGTTTATGCCCTTTTCATGACATTAGCCTCAGGGGAAAATGAAAAAACATAGAAGTTCTCGTAAGTCTACATCTCAAGCCCATCACAAATATTGTAGTAGGAGGAGGATTTCTCAGGAAAAAAAAAAGTTATGAAACGTTAAATAAAGCAAATTCAATAAGAAAACATATTTTAGCATGCCTATTTTTTTATTATATCTTATATCCCAGAACTTGAATGTTCTTATTTAAGAGAAACTGAGTATTGTGCCTTAGTTATCTAGTGCTGCTATAACAGAAATACCACAAATAATGGTTTTAACAAAGAGAAATTGTCAGAGTCTAGGAGGCTAGAAGTCCAAATTCAAGGTGCCGGCTCCAGAGGAAGACTTTCTTTCTCTGTTGGCTCTGGGAGAAGGTCCTCATCATCAAACTTCCTCTGGTATAGCAGCTTCTCAGCGTAGGGACCCGGGGTCCAAAGAACGCATTTCCTTTCTGGTTCTTCATTCTTGGTGGCATGAGGTCTCTCTCTTTCTGCTCCCTTCTCTCTCCTTTAATCTCTTATAAGAGAAAAGGTGATGCAGGCCAAACCCAGGGAAACTCCCCTTATATTGAATCAAGGATGTGATCTGCGTAAGGGTTTTGCATCCCACCCTAATCCTCTTTAACATAACCTAGTCTTGCCTCATTAACCACAGGCAGAGATTAGGATTTACAACACATAGGAAAATTACATCAAATCATAAAATGGAGGACAACCATACAATATTAGGAATCATGGTCTAACCAAGTTGACATATTTTGGGGGCACCTAACAACAATCTAAATTAGTTTATTGCAGAGAAATTTTTAAACAGGGGCATGGAGTGGAGATTCTGAAATATATTTCTCATTTGGATTTTTATGTAAATTGCATTTATTTTAATCACATGATTGACCTAGACTTCTACTACATTTGATTCTTGTTTAATTTTAAGTATTAATAACTTAAAATTCTTTTCAAATAATTCTTAGGATAAATAATAATTGCTGGATCGGACATTGCAGCAAAAAAAAAGAGACTATATTTGGTTTTCTGAAATATTTATACTTTTAAGACAAAGCATCAGCGAAAAGAATAAAATTGAAATGTTATTAAAATGCTAACCTTTGAGAATTTTCAGCTTTAACTTTAGCATAGTTTCTCTAAAATATGTTTTTATATCATGTCGTGGTTAACATCGTGTGTCAACTTGGCTGGACCACGGTTCTTGGCGGTTTGGCAGTTATGCAGTTTGGCAGCTACATAATTATGTAATCACTTCCATAATGAACTCTGATATAATGTAATCACCTCCATGATGAGGTCTGCTACGAGCAGCCAACCAGTTGAAAGGAGTTTCCTTGAGGGTGTGGCCTGCATCCAATATATGTGGACTTTCGGGCAAAGCTCCCTGGGTTTTCCTTGTTCTGGATCCTGCAACTGGTTCCTGTTCATCTGACCTTTGGTTCTTGGTACCTGAGCTAGCAGATTACCTGCTGATTTTGAGATTAGTCAGCCTCCACGGCCTGTGAGCCCGCTGACTGCTGTCTTACCTGCTGATCTTTGGTTCACCAGCCCCTGCAGCTATGTGAGTCAGGGAAGCCTCCAGCCTGACCCATAGACTTGGGACTCTCCAGCCTCTACAACTGTGTGCGCCATTTCTTTGGTATAAATCTCTCTCTCTCTCTATACACATACATACATATATACACACAAACATACGCTTCACTGGTTTTGCTTCTCTAGAGAGCCCAGCCTAAGACATATCATACTTTCCTCTTTAGTTATAAGAAGAATAATTATTTTCTCACATTGATCTCCTGAATGATCAAATTTAACAAACATGCACTGATACCTACCTATGCGAGGAAGTTTCTGACACTTCTTTTGTGTGTGTGATTTGAAATATTCTGTGAAAGGACTTGAGTTAACAAAATACAAATCAGTCCAGCTCAAAATGAGTTATTTCTAGTTTACAATTTTAATCAGAGCTAAGTTAGCGAAAATTACTATGTGGGTCTGAAGTTTGAAAACGAGTTAGTAAAGGGAATATAATTTGAGAGGATTGAGATTCTTGGGCTGATTCTCATTAGAAGCAATGTTCTATGTATTATTATGTTAGAGCTATAACTTGAGTGATTTAGAGTGATTTGTTCCAACAGTTTACCACTTGATATTGAAATAAAAAATAAAACAAAAAGCTCCATCCTCTTACTTTCTTATTCCTCAGTACAGTGTATGTGAGCTTATGTCTGTATATATGTTGTGTATGTATTTATTCAGTGTTGTTCTTGAGTAAAATTAGCACCTATTAACTACCAGAATAGACACCTTTGAACTGTGGCACTGGCGAAGAATATTGAATAAACCATGGACTGCCGAAAGAACGAACTAATCTCTCTTGGAAGAAGTATAGCCAGAATGCTGCTTAGAAGCAAGGATGGTGAGACTGCCTCTCATATACTTTGGACATGTTGTCAGGAAGGATCAGTCCCTGGAGAAGGACATCATGCTTGGCAAAGTACAGGGTCAGCGGAAAAGAGAAAGACCCTCAAAGAGGTGGACTGACACAGGGGTTGCAACAATGAGCTCAAGCATAACAAGGATTGTAAGGATGCTGCAGGACTGGGCAGTGTTTCCTTCTGTTGTGCATAGGGTCGCTATGAGTCGGAACCAACTCAACGGCACCTAACAACAACAGCAACTACCAGAAACTGTATCAGAGCAACCCTATAGAAACTGCATTAGGAAGTGGAAAATAAAGATGATGAAACAGTGGAAAAACTGGCAAAGCAAATTTGAAATGTACATCGTTGCACTCTTCACATCACAGCTTCAATGGATAGAGTTGGTTGCACGTGCCTTTTTATTCAAGGCCAATTGAATAATAAGAGCAAAATCACCTGCCTCCATATATTTCTTTGACTAAACAGGAAACCAAAAGCCCAGTTATACACATACTACTTCTGCATCTTCAAATCACGACTAGCCTATTTCCAGGACCAAGTTATGGTGAAAAAAGGAGAATATAGCTTCTCTTTATGACCATATAGTAGTTTAGATTCCTGAAAACCCTCAAATAATGAAGCATTTAAAAATTCTGGAAAAGTATAAAAGTAATCCCTTTAAAGGAATGATTGATCTATAAAAGAACATAAGCCAAATCATCCCTAGGGGTTAATATCAAAGAGGGAAGTAAACACTAGAGTGATGAGAAAGAACTAACTCTGGGAAAATCCTGAGGAGAGAGCAGATGATCTCAGTAGCAAATGGTCTGGAAAAGGGATGAGACCTTAGGTTCAAGCAATGCACAGAACTGGAGCAAACTCCCAC
Source organism: Elephas maximus indicus (assembly GCF_024166365.1). NCBI lineage: Eukaryota > Metazoa > Chordata > Mammalia > Proboscidea > Elephantidae > Elephas > Elephas maximus. The sequence goes on along the minus strand of NC_064841.1, from coordinate 11,373,069 downwards.
ATAATGTGGGACCCTCCAGGAACTACAGCCTCACACTGAAAAAGTAGATATATAGACAGATTGATTGATTGATAGGTGATAAATAGGAAGGGAGGGAGGGAGAATGATAGACAGCTAGATGGGGATGGATGGATGGATGGATGGATGGATGGATGGATGGATGGATGGATGGATGGATGGATGGATGGATGGATGGATGGATGGATGGATGGATGGATGGATGGATGGATGGATGATGGGTGGGTGGGTGGGTGGCTGAGTGGGTGGATGGATGGATAGATGGGTGGGTGGGGGTGGGTGGGGAGGGTGGGTGAATGGATGGATGGATGATGGATGGATGGATGGATGGATGGATGGATGGATGGATGGATGGATGGATGGGGTGGGCATGGGGGGTGGGGAGGGTGGGTGGATGAATGGATGGATGGATGGATGGATGATGAAGGATGGATGGATGGATGGATGGATGGATGGATGGATGGATGGATGGATGGATGAGGGGTGGGAGGTGGGGGGGCTGGTGGATGAATGGATGGATGATGGATGGATGGATGGATGGATGGATGGATGGATGGATGGATGGATGGATGGATGGATGGATGGATGGGTGGATGATAGGTCAGTCAATCAGTCTACCCACACAGAGAGATAAGAAGGGGGTTTGTTTCCCTCAGTCTAGGCCATGGGTATAGATAGAGTCTCTCCCGAGCATTGATTAGTAACAATGCAGTTTAGGGTAAGGAAATTAATAAACCTGTGGGGAAAGCGAAACAAGCACTGACCGACTAAACTTCAACAATAATAATAAAACAAGTTAGCAATATTTGCATGGAACAGGAACCATAAATGTGAAAATTAAATTATATTTTATGTATTTAGAAGACAGTACAGAATGGTATCTGCATGTCCAATGGGAGGGGCTGCAAAACGTGCAAATCACAGAGGACATGATTGATGAATTTTTTTACATGAAAATTTAAATTTTCTGTTATTCAAAAAATACCACGAAGAGAGTGAAAAGACAAGTAACAAATCTGGAGAATCAGTTTGCAAACCACATAACTTATAAAATTTTGGTGTCCAGAATATTTATTTGACATCAGTACAGATCACTAAAAAAAAAAAAAAAAGCAATAGAAAAGTGGGTGAAAGGCTTGATCAGACATTTCACGGAAGAGAAAAACAATTCCATAAACATGTGAAACATCCACCTCAGTAATTATCAGGGAAATAAATGTGAATTAAGACACAATTAAAAGATCTTTTCCCACAGAGGAGGTTGGCAGTAGTTTAAAAAGTTAGCATCTAGTCTTGGTGAGAATGAAACAATGTGAAAGGAATACAAACTGATGAAAGGACCTTTGGGAAACAATTTAGCATTATCCAATAAAATATGAAACGTGTATCCCTTATGACTCAGAAATTCTATTCCTAGTATAAAGTTAAGACTCTAGGGCCCAGAGAAACTCTTGCCTGTGTGCGCAATTAGACACACGAGTTCGCAGTGGTTCTGCTTTTAAGAGCAAGCACGTATCTATTAACAGTTGAATGAACTGTGGCAAAGTCATAGGCTAGAATATCATACAGCTATCTGCAGCAATCCTTGTGATTTTAAAAAATAAAAAGTTACACTTCCTTTCAGGAAGGCACATAGTATGTTTTCATTTCTATGAAGGTCAAAAAAGAATGTAGAAACTACAAAGAAAGGTAAGGAAATGAAAAACAGAAACTTCAGGATAGGGTTTTGATGTGAAGGCACGGAGGAATAGGTGTGGGCGGGAAGGCAACCATTTGAGATAATAGCAATATTCCTCTTTCTTGAAATGGGAGGTGGTTACAATGTGTTTCTTATAAGATTATACATCCAAAACCAAACCCACCATTGTCAAGTCAATTTTGACTCATGCCAACCCCACAGGGTTTCCAAGGCTGTAAATCCTCACAGGAGCAGACTGCCACATCTTCCTCCCAGGAGCTGCTGGTGGGTTTGAAGTGCTGGTCTTTCGCTTAGCAGGAGAGTGCTTTAACCACTGTGACACCAGGGCTCCAAGATTATACATAATGCCTTATAAATATGTGGTGATATCTACTCAACCGTTAATATAAGCAATTTTTAAAGTGTCAAACATAACAATGATGCATATTATAAAAATAAGAAATGATAAATTTAAAAATAGAGAAAATATTTCAAAAGAAGGAAAAAAAGGAGACATAAAGAAATTTAATATAACCCAAAGCTACTTCACTGCAAACTTTAATTAGAAAAAATTTCAGTCAAGGTAAGATATTTAAAAAAAAAAAAAGACAGAAGGCAAAAATAGGTAATATTGGGAAAAGAGAAAAGGACATAATTATAAATAAGCAGAAAAGAATAATGTATACAAATTTCTTTGCCAAACCTGCTAACATGTTTCAAAATTTAGATAAAATAGGCAACTCCTAGAAAATATAACTTAGTATTTATACTCCAGACGAAGGAGTTTAAAATCTAAATCAATAATCAAAAACCTTCCACTAAAAGAAAACCCTGGGCTGAGACAATTCTACAGGTGAATGTGCCAAACTTTCAAGGAATAGATAGATATTCCTTATTTTATCAGTTCATTCTGGTTAATTGACACCTGGGGAAATATCCTCCAACTCATTTTATGAAGTTGATAAAACCTTGACACCAAACTAGACAAATACAGGATGACAAATGAATCAACAATCTCACTGATTAACATGGATGTCATTATACTACATCAAATATTATCAAACTAAATCCAACGATGGATGTAAAAAGCCATTGGTCAGAACCAAATTAGGTTCATCCCAATAATATAAAGACAGTTTATCATTAGAAAAATGATGAATGGAATTCACCACATTCATAGATTACAAAAGGGAAAAATGATAATTTCAACAGATTCTGAAAAATGCATTTAATAAAATTTAGCATCTATTCATCATGTTTAATTTCCAGCAAGCAAGAATCAAAAAGGTAACCACCCAAAAAAAACCATAGCAAAGTGATCCATTATGGTGAAATGCTGGAATCTCTTTTAAGTAAGGGAAGGGGTAAGGCAGTCCATTTTCTTCCTTTATTCCTCATTGTTCAAGAGATCCAAGATAGAATGACTGGGATTTTGAATGATGAGACTGAAAGGGTATTCCCTATATATGGACAGCATTGGGCGAAGGCATAAATACGTGAAAAAGTACAGAGTCGTTTCAGTGTGGCTGGAGCATAAAATATAAGGTGGAGAAGAAGGCAATGGGCAGAACAAGACTGGAAATGTAGGCAGGAACCTGGCTGTACAAAGCTTTGTGTATGGCTATCATGATCTTACAAATGATGAAGAGCCATTTCAAGCCAGAGAAATGGAGAGAGATAAACAGTTGTTGGGGATAGTAAAAGCTAGCATCTATAGGACTCGATGGTGGAGGGTGATATAAAGTATGAATCCAAGATGACCCCATATGCTCTGCTTCGGGTGATGGTAGAGTCATGATTGACAGAGGAAATAAAGTAGAAGAATTGATTTGAGGCATGAAAGAGTGGTTCCATTTCTAACAGAGTGCGTTTGACGTGGTTGTGGGATATCCAGAGGAAGGAGTTCCAGGAAAGTTGGAAACATATCTCTGAAATGAAGGAAAGAAGTCTAGGCTAAAGATATACATATTTATACATGTTCTGCAACTACTTCAGGGTCCCAGATCAGCAATTCTGGATGCTAGAAAAGATGAAATTCTCTGATATAAAGTAAAAATCTCTGCCTTTCCCTTCAGGGAAAAATGTTCCACATTGCTTACAGAGAAATGTCAGCACATTTGGGTTTTGTTGCTGTATGGGGTTTTGTTTTGTTTCTATAGCGGTTTGGTTTGGGTTTTAGCAGACCAGACCACCGCCCTCCTCCCAAAATATCTACAGCAGTATAGAAGATTCCATACAAAAATATTCTTGCCTGAAGTCATTCAACGATCTTACTGAAATTCAACCGCTACCTAATCTGAGTAGCAGAAGCTGACAATAGCACTAAGGCATAACTGAGCTATTGGCATATTGTATTTGTGCTGTGAAAACAAATGCCACCAATATTGATGGGACCCATTTTAATTTTCCCAAGCTCTCTGTGAAATACTTTCACAACTTTTCCTCAGATATCTTGGAACCTACAAGCTCACTTGATACTGAAGCAGTTTTGTCAAATCCCTTATCTTAGAGCAGTTGTTTGGAATTGGAAAATTAAAAATGAGAATAAGCTTCCTTGAGGAGGAAAAAGGGTGTGCAGTATCTGAAACATAAGGTTTTCTCAAGTAAACCAATGTATCTATTAAGAAATATGACTCTCCTGACAGGCAACACAACAGAGAACCCCTGAGGGAGCAGGAGAGCAGTGGGATGCAGACCCCAGATTCTCATAAAAAGAAAAGACTTAATGGTCTGACTGAGACTAGAAGGACCCCGGTGGTCATGGCCCCCAGACCTTCTGTTGGCCCAGGACAGGAACCATTCCCAAAGCCAACTCTTCAGACAGAGATTGGACTGGACAATGGGTTGGAAAGGGATGCTGGTAAGGAGTAAGCTTCTCGGTTCAGGTGGACACTTGAGACTATGTTGGCATCTCCTCCCTGGAGGGGAGATAAAAGGGCAGAGGGGGTTAGAAGCTGGTGAAATGGACACAAAAAGGGAGAGCAGAGAGAGGGAGCGGGCTGTCTCATTAGGGGGAGAGCAATTGGGAGTATGTAGCAAGGTGTATATAAGTTTTTGTGTGAGAGACTGACTTGATTTGTAAACTTTCACTTAAAGCACAATAAAAATTAAAAAAAAAAATATGAGAGGAACTGAGTAAAACTTGACCACCCTGAGTGAGTGGTTCTATGTCGGCCTGTTCATTCTTCTACCATTTTTTTCCTTCATCTCCCTTGCCAAGCATCACATATCTAATTGAGTTCTTAAGTGATTCTCCGTGTAATCAAGGAGATCATTCTGTGATGGAGTTTCTCTTCACTTCACTTACTGTAATGGCTAATCAGGACTGTAGGTGTTTGAAACTGGCTCTATTCAATACAGTTACATGAGATGTTGCTGTCTGTGATAACAGGGGTGATGTCAACAAACGCTTTGAGAATTACTCTTCCATTCTGCATAGACATTCAGTCCAATCCACTTTGTACAACTTTTGTAAATCTACTTTCCCCAAATTTATCATCTGTGAACTCTCCATCTTAGGTCATGAAATTAGGTTAACTCATGCTGACATTCGTTTTTTGTATCTTTTTAATTTTTATCTTTATGTTAGTTTTCCCAGAGGCCTTATTACAATTAATATATCACTCTTTCTTCTGCCCCTCTCCATTTAGCAGCTTAAGTTAAAAAAAAAAAGGCAAGAAAATATTTTAGCATAACTATATACACACGCAAGTGGGAAAATAAACATTTCTCATGATTGAACTAGAATTCACCATCCAAATAAACAGTTATGTCCAAAGTTCATTGAGAGTTGTTTGTCACTGACCATTTGAAAGGTCAAGTCTAAAGCAGAATAACTGTCATCTAACAGTTGTTGATACTGAACAATGTAAGACATAAAAACCTACTTATGGTTAGTTACATAGGGCTTACTAGGAAATTATTTAGGCACTTGACGTCCACACTAGTTTTAGGGAATACAAAAATTGCTACCGGATATAAAGGACAATAAGGCACTAACATGGAAAACTTCTGAACATACACAGAAGAAAACTGAAGTGGTAATTAATAGTTACATCCAGGGATGTGGGAGGGTCATGACAGGGAAGAAGACAACAGGAGAGAGAAGGAGAGTGAGGCAGGTGGTGTCGGGCAGTTTGAATGAAAGAATGAAAATAAATCTGAGTAAAAGATACTAAAACTTGGTAGCTTTAGTATAGAAGAAGAAATGTGTTACCTGATCAAATGAAAATAAAAAAATGGAAAAGATAAAAAAGGACATAAATGATATAAAAGCATATTAATATAAACCAAAAACCAAACCCATTGCCTTCAAGTCAATTCTGACCCTATGTTGTTGTTAGGTGCTGTTGAGTCGGTTCCCACTCAGCAGAACAAAACACTGCCCGGTCCTGTGCCATCCTTACAATCGTTGTTATGCTTGAGCCCATTGTTGCAGCCACTGTGTCATTCTATCTCGTTGAGGGTCTTCCTCTTTTCCGCTGACCCTGTACTTTACCAAGTATGATGTCCTTCCCTAGGGACTGATCCCTCCTGACATGTCCGAAGTATGTTAGATGCAGTCTCGCCATCCTTGCTTCTGAGGAGCATCCTGGTCCAACCCTATAGGACAGAGTGGAACTGCCCCAAAGAGTTTCCAAGGAGTGGCCGCAGGATTCAAAGTGCTGACCTTTTTGGTTAGCAGCCGAGTTCTTAACCATTGCGCCACCAGGGCTAACCTATATTTATGGTAAAATCTGAAGTTACCCAAAGCCATTCAGAACCTTCCTGGTAGTCAATGATGAACCACCATTTTAGGATAAAATGGAATGCAGGATTAAGTACAAGGAGAGGAGTGATAAGATGATAGATGACTGTTAACAGCCATTTGATTTCTCACTTAAATTTCATTTGAAATGTCCTAGTAAAATGCCAGAGACAGCGTGAAAGTAAGACCTCGAAACAAAGATCTCAGCCTTTAACACTAAATAAAAAAATAAATAAATAAACAAGCATTTTAATAACTAAAATAGATCCTAATGTATATTGTCTAAAGTGATAAAATAGTGAAAAAAATTGCTTGTAAAGCACATAAATATGCAAATGTTTGTTCATTAGGCATTTGTGTTTTAAATTAGCAGGAAACAATCATTAACATCAAAATCTGGATTATTCCAACAGACTTATATCACCTCCTTGCCTCAGCAGATGTCCCTCCTCCAGTCTGCTGTGAGCTTTGGAAGCCTAAGTGAGTTCGTGTCATCCGTCTACTTAAAAGTTGCCAACATAAAAGGCAAGGCCCTTCATGGCCCTTCGGGGTCCACAGCCTCTTCCCCACCTTACTCCCTTCCCAGCTACACCAGCCACAGTTGGTTCTCAAACACCCCATCCACATTCTCACTTGAGGCCTGTGCACCTACTAGTCCTTTATCTAGAACAATCTTCTCCCAGATATATTTTCCAGAGAGTCCTTCCCTGACCACCCTGTTTAAAATACCAATTCCTCCCTTACTATCCTTGCCTGTTCCAATTTGTCCACAGATAGCACTGCCACTGCCACATCGAGTCGATTCCAACTCATAGCAACACTATAGGACAGAGTAGAGCTGCCCCGTGGAGTTTCCGAGACTGTAATCTTTACGGAAGCAGGCTGTCACGTCTTTCTCCCACAGAGCAGCTGGTGGGTTTGAATTGCTGAACATTTCATTATCAGCCCAGTGCTTAACCACTGTACCACCAGGGTTCAGATAGTACATAAGTCACGTAAGTCATATTTTATTGGTTTATTGGTGTATTTTACCTGATGGGACTTTTATCTATGTTGTTCACTGTTTGTGATGGTTAAGGTCGTGTGTCAACTTGGCTTGGCCATGGTTCTCAGCGGCTTTGGCAGCCATATGATGTTGTGATGACTTCCATGATGGGATCTGCTATAAGTAGCTGTCATGGATTGAATTGTGTCTTCCAAAAATGTGTTTATCAATTTGGCTGGCCATGATTCCCAATATTGTGTGATTGTCTACCATTTTTGTCATCTGATGTCACTTTCCTATGTGTTGTAAATCCTGCCTCTGTGATGTTAATGAGGAGGGATGGGCAGCAGTTGTGTTGATAAGGCAGTACTCAATCTACAGGATTGGATTGTGTCTTCAGCAGGTTTCTCTTGGGGACTTCATACTCCCAAGAAAGCAGTGCCAGGAACACTGGACCTGGGGTTCCTGTGAGGAGAAGCTCCTAGTCCAGGAGAAGATTGATGAGGAGGACCTTCCTCCAGAACCAACAAGAGAGAAAGTTTTCCCCCGGAGCTGATGCCCTGAATTTGGACTTTTAGCCTACTTTACTGTGAGGAAATAAATTTCTCTTTGTTAAAGCCATCCACTTGTGGCATTTCTGTTATAGCAGCACTAGATAACTAAGACAGTAGATAATCAGTTGAAAACAAGTTTCACTGGGTATGTGGTCTGCACTGAATTTAAGTGGACATTCTGGCAAGGCTAGTGGGCTTTTTCCTCATGTTGAATTCTGCAGCTGGCTGTTATTCATCTGACCTCCAGTTTTTGGAACATGAGCTAGCAGTTTACATGTGATCTTGCCTCCTGATCTTGGGCTTCACTGATCTTCACAGCCTGTGAGCAACAGCCCTGCTCTCTGACCTGCCGATTTTGGGTTCTCCAGTCCCTGTGGCTATGTGAGTCAGGAGAAGCCTCTATTCTGACCCATGGACTTGGGATGTACCAGTCTCTACAGCCATGTGAACCATTTTCTTGATACGAATTTCTTTCTATATATATTTATATACTTGTTGCATTTCTTTAGAGAACCCAGCCTAAAACACTGCCATATCTCTGGAACCTAAAATAGTGCCTATCACATGGTGGATACTTGATAAATATTTTCTTGAATGAGTAAATATTCTACACAACTGCCCACCCTTATATACTGCCATAATTTACGTAAGTACCGCATGCCTTCTGCTCTTGTTTGTCATGAGGGAAGGTGTGGCCAGCAAATGCAGAATGTGTGCATTTTTTGCATAAAAATATGGCACGTGTTATATGCCAGGCCTGACCTAAGTGCTTTTTGCAGATATTAACTCATTTAATCCTCACAACAATCCTATGGGGTAGGGTTTTATTATAAGCATTAATTTTTTATCTCTGCCTTTTTTTTAAATACACCTAGTGGTGCAAATATTTAAGTGCACAGCTACTAGCTGAAAGATTGATGGTTTAATACCACCTAGAGGCTCCTTGGAAGAAAGGCCTGGTAATCTACTTCTGAAAGATCACAGCTATTGAAAACCCCATGGAGTGCATTTCTACTCTGACACACACGAGGTCACCAAGAGTCAGAATCTACTTGATGGCAACTGATTTGTTTTGTTTTGTTTTTACACTATTAACTAGTGTAAAACTAAACTCATTTTGTAGTCAAGGAAACTGAGGCGCAAAGATGTTAAGTATCTTGCCGTAAGTCAAACAGCTAGTATGTAGTATAGGCGGGATTCCAACCCATGTAGTCAGACAGAAAGTTCTATGCTCTTAACCACTGAGCCCTACTGCCTCTCCATGAAAGAATGGATAGATCAATCAAAAACACCTGACATTTATTCAATGCCTTATACTTTTCAAAATCTCTTCATATACATAATCCAATATGCTATACAGAGCCCTTGTTATTTTATCAGTAGAAACAGTATGTTTTCTCTTTTTGATAAATTCAGCACAAATTTAAAAAATCTTCATTTAGTATTTAGGAAGTATTTAGTACATAAGCGGTGCCAAGTCAGTCTCTGAAGGAAGAGAAAGATAGGGATTTATGAAACTGAGTTCTGTCCTTAAAATTCTTACATTTTGTTGGGTAAAACAGAAAAGTTAACACATAAATTAATATAAGTTGCTCTAACAGAAGTTTATACAGTGTTCTATGGCATGATAATAGCTAATCCTGCCTTAAGATACTGAAGAAGACTATAAGGAGGGAAGGGGTATTAGAGTTGAGAGGATGAATAGAAATTTGTTCTGCAGAGAAGAAAACAAACAAGGCATTCCTGGCAGAGGGCCTAGTGTGAGCCATGCATGAAAGGATGAAAGTCAGAGCATGGTGTGAGTGGATATAAAGCGGACAGTACTGTATGGGGATTCAGTATGAGATAGCAGCAAGAGAGAACACCAAAAGCAGACCGGGGCCTGCTTACGAAGGAGCTGAAAACCTATCTAAATAAGAGCATAAAGTCACTTTTAAAGAGATAGAAGATTGGAGTGAGGCAAGATCCAAGGAAGAACTTAAAAATTCTCTGCAATTTTTGGAAGATCCCAGGTAGAAAAGAACCCTGATGAGTATCAGTAAGGAAGCCCAGGGCCACCATCGGAAGTTTCTTTGCTTTTGTGTGGAGCGGGCTTCACAAAAACTTGGAAAAACAAAACAAACCCCAGAGTGTGGTGTGAAAGGGAAGTGCAGAGGAAACTACAAGCCATCTATGATGATACAGGCCAAAGTAAACTATGTGACCCCAGGGGACCTGGGGACCCCAAGGGGAACTCAGCAGCTGTCCTTTTGTAAATGGTCCAAAGAAAGTGATGATCTTTTCCTTTAAGCATTAAGTTTGGGCCTTTGCTTTGTTCCTCTTCCATATGCACGCTAGTAACCAGAATGGAAACTAAACTTTTTAGTAATTCTTTGAGAAAAAGACTCCTAAATTATGTGGCTAGGAACCACGTTGGACAATCAAACAATGATTCTGCATTTTATTCTGACCTACAGCCATTTAAGTCAACCCATCTGCTCAAAATTATTGGTTTGTTAGCATCATGCATTGAGGTATGCTGTTAGCCTGATATAGTTGTTGTTAGGTGCCATTGAGGCAGTTCCAACTCATAGTGACCTTATGTACAACAGAACGAGACACTGCACAGTCCTGTGCTGTCCTTATTAGAATCATTGCTATGTTTCAGCCCACTGTTGCTGACACTGTGTCAATCCATCTCATTGAGGGTCTTCCACTTTTTCGCTGACCCTCTACCTTACCAAGAATGATGTTCTCTAGGGACTGGTCCCTCCTGATAACATGTCCAAAGTATGTGAGATGAAGTCTCACCATCCCCACTTCCAAGGAGCACTCTGGTTGTACTTCTTCCAAAACAGACTTGTTCATTCCACTAGCCGTCCACACTATATTCAGTATTCTTCATGAACACCGTTATTCAAAGGCATCAAATCTTCTTTGATCTTCCTTATTCATTGTCCAGCTTTTGTATGCAAATGAAGACACTGGTGGAAAAACAAGGCTCCAGGAGTTGACAGAATACCAACTGAGATGTTTCAATAAACAGACACAGAGCTGGAAGTGCTTACTCGTCCATGAGAAGAAATTTGGAAGACAGCTACCAGGTCAACCAGCTGGAAGAGATCCATATTCATGGTCATTCCATTAGCCTCACAGAGCACTCCAAACCAGGAGAAAAGGCAGCAATGAATCTACAGTTGGCCAATAAATCTCTACTGCTTTGATACTATTTCCAGAATAGAATCTGTATTTCCAGAATAAGGTGGTTATTCTTTTCTGAATGCTACTAGAAAACAAAATTAAAGGATAATAATAATGTCCTAAGATTTATGTATCAAATTTCCTCTTAAAATTTTTTCATTCACTTCATCTTGTTTAACCCTCAGAATAACTCCATGAGGGAAGTAGGACAAGCATTATCAGAACTGCTTTGCCAATGAGAAAACTTCTGATTTTAGAATTCTTTCAGCTTGTACTTGAAAATCATTTTCTAAAGGCTGAAGTTATTTTATTTTATAGAAAACAATAACAATACATCTTCCTATTATGCTATGTGATTCAGATTCATTACTAACTCAGACCGATTTTCAGAGGTTTAAATGATTTCCCCAGTCACAAAACTGGGAGGGATAAAAATTCCTGTCTTTTTGAGTCTAAGCTGGCTATTTTTCTCCTATATCGTAATGTCTCAGAGAAAGCCACCAAATTTACTCCTAATTCAAGCCAGTCCCAAAACCAATAACAGATAATACTTCACAATGATATTTTAACAATTATTATTAAATAGCAATATATACCCATGGCCGTCAAATCTATTGCAACTCATAGAGGCCCTAGAGGACAGAGTAAAACTGCCCCACAGAGTTTCCAAGGAGCAGCTGGTGGATTCGAACTGCCAACCCTTTGGTTAGCAGCCATAGCTCTTAACCACTGGGCTCCTTTTAAAATAGTAATTACTGTGTATATATGTATACATAAAAAAAATATATATATATATGGAGATTATTATTTTAAAAAGAGCCCTGGTTGCAAAGTGGTTAAGAACTTGGCTTTGAAGCCAAAAGGCTGGCAGTTCAAATCCACCAGCCACTCCTTGGAAACCCTGTGGGGCAGCTCTACTCTGTCCTCTAGGGTCACTATGAGTGGGAATTGACTCAAGGGCAGTGGGTTATTATTTAAAAGGTTGATTTTTTTTAATCTCGTTATATTAAGGTGGCATCAATTATTTAATACCTAGAGCTAGTCTGGACTAAGCTTTACTTTTTCTAATTATTGGAAATGTAATTTTTCTTAATTCAGTTGTTATAATAAAAAGGTAAATTAAATAAGACTTTTCTGTCTTATTGTCCAAATAGAGTTCCACATCCTCAGAAATTTAGGTAATTCCTGTCTTCTGTTGTAGTAAAGGCAATGTTGTCCGTGAAGCTTTTAGCAATTCCTGTGATTTCACTTTTCTCCGAGTTCCTGTAGCATATAAAATGATAAATCATTTCGTATTCTTAGCTGTTTCCTATAGAAACTTCCCAATCACATTTTCTGCTCCTGGAGAGAAAGGAAGATGTGATTGCTGTAGTTTTTCACTGGAATTCTTTACAGCCCAACTGGGTACAAAGTTGACATTTACTTCAGGTTTGTTGAATTCTTAGCAAATGCAGGAGGGTCAGCTGATCACCAATGCAAGTTACAAATTATCTATTTACTTAGTAAGAAAATAATCCAAAAAAAAAAAAAAAAAACAGCTGTTCTTGGAAATAGTTGTCTGACTGCAGAAGTTATTTTATTTCACTGTAAAGTAATAAAACCACATTTTCTCATCATAATATATGATTCAGATTTACAACTAATTCAGATGGGCCTTGGATCTAATTAGTAGGTTTTATTATGTTTTTTTTCCTAACATATGTACAGCAAAATTCAAAAGAAGTGTCTTTTTATTTTTTACATTCATTTAAACTATTCTCTGCACATCACTGAACTCAGCATCTTGTAATTCTTGTAACTATTATGGAGCGTGCAATTGCCTGCTTTTATGAAGAACTGAAAACAAAGAGTTACCCTATTGAAATAAAGACTTGAAACTCTGGAGAAAGTCCTGTCATTGCTTTCTGTTTCACTTAATGTCTTTATGTTGCGGTGATGAGGTTGTTTGAAAACTTCCAAATCAACATAAAGAGACCAGAACACCCTGTGTCCTGTCAGACACTCAAAATGTCTCCCTGATTTAAATTGTACAACCTGAGGGCAGAAATGGAAGTTTCCTATCCTGGATGAAATATAACTCAGACACCAAATAATATAATAACAGCACTTCCTCATCTCATCTGTTAGTGTTTGAAACAACATCAGGGAGACAGTGTCTTGGGGATTTTTTTGATGTTCATTTGTCTTGAAACATATTGTGCTCTCCCTTCAGAACATTTTATGTATATTTTTGTTCAATTTGAGAAAATACTGTTACAGTATATCTAAAATTAGAAACCACTTGGGAAATATGACCTTTAGATAGATTAGCTTACTTATTTCCAAGGTCTTTTTGTTTCCCCTTTTTAAAATGGTGCTAGATAAAACCAAAACCTACTGCCATCAAGCCAGTTCTGACTCACACCAACCCTACAGGACAGAGTAGAACTGCCCCATAGGGTTTCCAAGGAGCAACTGGTAGGTTTGAACTTCCAACCTTTTGCTTAGCAGCCTAAGCTCTTAACCACTGGGCAACCAGTGGGGGAACTGTACATCTCTGTCCAGCCTCTGACAGTATCCCCCTACCTAACACGACTGCAGCCTTATCTTGGAGGAATAGTGTTCTGTTACTGTTTGTTACTATTGTTAACAAATTAACCCCAAATGTAATGGTATAAATTAACAACCATTTTATTACCTTCACAGATCTTATGGGTTTGGGGCAGGGCCCAGCGAGATGGCTTGGCTTTGCTCCATGTTTGGGACTAGGAAGAACCCAAGGCTAGTCTGATGGTTGATTTTATGTGTCGATTTGCCTAAACTGTGGTGTCCAGTTGCTTGGAAAAACACTAGCCTAGTTGCAAGTATCAAGTAGTTGTATGTGATTAAATCGGTTAGTCCAAGTAAAAAAGATTACCTTTCCATAATGTGGGTGGGCCTCATTCAATTTGTTGAAGGCCATAAGAGGAAAAAAAGGAGTTTCCCTAGGGTGTGCTCTGCCTCCAAACTATATACAGACATTTTGCCAGAACACTATTACACTTCACTCTTCTTGCCCGGCCTGTGGATTTGGGGATATAAGCCTACAGGAGTCTTCAGCCTATTTCCTGACCAACAGATCTTGGACTTGCCAGCCTCCCACAATTGTGTGAGCCAATTCCTTGAACTAAATCTCTCACTAGATAGAGATAGATAAATGATAGATAGACGGACAGTCAGTCAGTCAGACAGACAGACAGACATAGATCCAGGAAAACCTGGTGGCGTAGTGGTTAAGTGCTACAGCTGCTAACCAAAAGGTCGGTAGATTGAGTCCACCAGCTGTTCCTTGGAAACCCTATGGGGCAATTCTACTTTGTCCTATAGGGTCACTATGATGGCAACAGGTTTGGTTTTTTTGGTTTATAGATAGGCATATTGCTTTGCAGATATATAAATATAGAGAGAGTCCCTGGGTAGTTATAGTTGTTGTTATGTGCAATCGAGTTGGCTCTGACTCATAGTGACCCCATGTACAACAGAATGAGACACTGCCCAGTCTTGCGTCATCCTCACAATCGTTGTTATGTTTGAACCCATTTTTGTAGCCACTGTGTCAACCCATCTCATTGAGGGTTGTCCTCTTTTTCGCTGACCCTCCATTTTACCAAGCATGATGTCCTTCTCCAGGGACTCGTCCCTCCTGATAACATGTCCAAACTATGTGAGACTAAGCCTCACCATCTTTGCTTCTAAGGAGAATTCTGGCTGTACTTCTTCCAAGATGGATTTATTCATTCTTCTGGCAGTCCGTGGTATATTCAATAATCTTTGCCAACACCACAATTCAAAGGCATCAATTCTTCTTCATTCTTCCTTATTCACTGTCCAGCTTTCACATCCATATAAGGCATTGAAAACACCATGGCCTGGGTCAGGTGCCTCTTAGTCCTTAAGGAACATGTTTGCTTTTTAACACTTTCAAGTGATCTTTTGCAGTATATTTGCTCAATGCAGTGGATCATTTGATTTCTTTACTATCCTGGATAGTGCAAATGGTTAAGGTGCTTGGCTGCTAACTGAAAGGTTGGAGGTTTGAGTTCACCCCAGTGTGCCTTGGAAGAGAGGCCTGATGATATACTTTCAAACCATCAGTCATTGAAAACCCTATGGAACATAGTTCTACTCTGACATGTATGGGGTCACCAGTGTCAGAATCAACTTAATGGCATCCGGTTTTTATCTATGGTCATCTATCCATTTATCTATCTACCTACCTACCTAACTCTGGTTCTCTTTTTGTAGAGAACCCTGAAATTACTAGAGACTCAAGATGGCTGGAGACCGTAACCATCTGGGGGCTCATTATCTCAGCATCTCTGGTACCTGAGCTAGGATAACTTGAATATTATGACTTGTCAACCCCATTGCTTACAAGAAGTCTCTCTATGTGGTTTGAATTTCTCACAGCATGGCCACCTTAGGGTTGTTGGATTTCTTATTTGGCAGCTTATGGTGCCAAGAGATGGAGTTCCAGAAAACAAAGTGAAAGCTGCTTAGCCTTTTACAACTTCTCAGAAGTCACCACAGAATCACTTCTGCTGTCTTCTATCAGTCAAAACAGTCACAAGCCCAACCGGATCAAGGGGAGGGGAATTAGACTCTAGCTGATGATAGGGTCGCTATGAGTTGGAATCAACTCGATGGCAACAGGTTGGAAACCCTGGTGGCGTAGTGGTTAAGTGCTACGACTGCTAACCAAAAGGTCGGCAGTTCGAATCCGCCAGGGGCTCCTTAGAAACTCTATGGGGCAGTTCTACTCTGTCCTATAGGGTCGCTATCAGTCGGAATCAACTCGACGGCAGTGGGTTTGGTTTCGTTTTATTGATGGGGGACTGGCAAGGTCACATTATGGAAGAGCTTAAGCACAGAAGATATGGGTGTGACCATCTTTGGGAAACGCAAGCTACCACAAGTGGATTCAGTCGTCATGTCTGTCTCTGCTGTCTGCATGAGTGAAATTTGCATGATGAAGGGGTCTTGCTTGACTCAGGTGCCTTTTTGTCTCTGATTATCAATTAGCACTTGTTATATGTGGCACTCAACAAATGTTTGTTGAAAATGAATTTGAATTAATCCCATTAGTTATTTCAGTGAGGTCCCAGGAAACTTCCATTTAATGTCACAAGATTGGATACTTTTTGTGACATTATGAAAATAATAAACCCATACCAAATTAAACTGATTGCTGTTTAGTCGATTCTGACTCCTAGCAACCCTATAGGACAGAGAGGAGCTACCCCATAGGGTTTCCAAAGAGTGGCTGGTAGATTCGAACTGCCAGCATCTTGGTTAGCAGCTGAGCTCTTAATCACTGTGCCTCCAGGGTTCCAATGAAAATAATAGTGAATATTAATTCTCTAGTCAACTTGTTGCAGACAAAAAATTATACTAGGTTCATTTATCAGTTTCCTAAAAGGCAGTAAGGCTTAGTAGATAATAGCACAGACTCTCAGGTCAAACATGCTTGTTGTTCATTGCCTGGTGTCCCACCGACAAATGTGTTTCCTTAAGCAAGTTAATCAAATCCACTGAGTTTTGGTTTACTCATTAGTAATGAATAAGACCCTTGCTGACTCACAGGAACAGGAATATAGCCCAGTATGATAGTAGAGCCCAGTTGGAAAAGTCAAGGCAAAGGCCAGAGAGGAGTTGATTGATAAGTGACAACTAAAACACTTGCGTAGATTAACTCCAACTTTCAGTGACCCTTGATGTGCAGTTCTACTCTGTCTTATAGGGTCTCTATGAGTTGGAATTGACTTGATGGCAGTGGGTTTGCTGGTGGTTTTAAATGTGCAGAGTAGAATTGCACTCCATAGGTTTTTCATAGCTGTGATCTCCAGAGGCAGATCACCAAGCCTTTTTCCAAGCACCTCTAAACCCACTGCCATTGAGTTGCTTCTGACTCAGTGACCCAAGCACCTCTGGGTGAGTTCAAACGGTCAGCTTTTCAGTTAGTAATCTAGTGCTTAACTATTTGTGCTACCAAGATAACCATAAATGGCAACTAAAACCAAGGGGGAAAAAAAAAAATACTGTCATCAAGTCGATTCTGACTCATAGCAACCTCACAGGTTTTCCAAGGCTGTAAATCTCTACGGAAGTGGATTGCCACATCTTTCTCCCTTGGAGCCACTGGAGGTTCCAAATCACTGACCTTTCAGTTAGCAGTCAATCACTTTAACTAAATGCCAACTAGGGATCGGAAAAAGAGGCTGTCTTTTTGTCGTTTGTCCTTCTAGAAGGGATATTTTTTCTAATTTATACAAAAGTATTGTATGTGCTAATGGAGGCCTTGATGGTAGCTTAAAAAAAAAAAAAAAACACTAATATAAAGATGAGTGTTAAGTGCACCAGAATCTACCCATTTTGCCTCCATTTCACCAGTCCAAATATCAATGAGGTCTGCAGGTAGTAAAAACTCAAATTTTGCCTGTATTACACTGAGGTTCCTGAGTTACATTATCAACAGTCACCATTCAATTATATTAAATATGCCTTCTACTATGTTAAGTTCTACTATGTTAAGTTTTTTTGGTACTATGTTAAACTATGTAGATTATTTAGAAGTGCACCATAGTGCTCACTTAGGTGCAAAAAAAAAAAAAAGTGATATACACCTTGGAATTTGTCTCAAAACCTTGAGGTAAATGGAATGGAAGCGTCCAACTAGACTTTCGACAAATGAGTTGGTAAGTCTTCACAGTGAATTTGCCTCTTTCAGGCCAGGGCAGCATTTTTCACAGATGTTCAAGCTCCAGAGATGGGAACTTCAGACACTCTCTGGAGCTTCCAGAAGAACGCACAGCCTGCCCTATATTCCACTCAGCCAGTGTTCAGAGGCAGCTGGCTTGGATTATTCTATTCGCACTGGTATTAAACATAAAACTTGATCAGAACTCAAAATGGGTCCTTTCAGTGCCTATTAGAGAGCTCCAGTGCAGCTTGAAATCATCACCTAATAGAACAAAAAGCATTCTGAGTCTTAGGGTTATTACCGAACTGTCTCAGGTGTATCTTTAAGGGTTTACTCAAAAGGAATTACAAGCGGCCATTTTCCGGAGGTAGGCTCTCACACAGACACACATATAAGCTGGAATCTGCTTTTGCTCAACCTAAGGAGCTTGTTAGTGCAACTTTGCTAAATAGTATTTCCTTCTTATGCATCAGCAAACAGCTCTGCCTAATGTTTATCTTGCTAAAATGTCTAAAATCCAAATTAACATTAAATTATCAAGTTAGCTTAAGTCAGCAGAAATGCAATCTTTTATTTCCTATGCTTAAAGTAAAAGTATTTCCAATAAGAATTGACATACACTCTGTCTTCTCCCATAGGAGTTGTGATTAAGAAGGCAACCCTCTACTACCTCCACTGTAACCTTGCCTTAGTTATCATAGGCCTGCTGTAACAGATACCACAAGTGGGTGGCTTTAACAAACGGAGCACAGTTTAGGGGGCTAGAAGTCTGAATTTAGGGTGCCTGCTCTACAGGAAGGCTTTCTCTCTCCATCAACTACGGAGAAAAGTCCTTGTCTCTTCAGCCTCTGCTTCCTGGTTCCTTGGAGATCTCCTGTGTTTTGGCATCTACCTTACCCCTTCTCTCTCTCTCTTTGCTAGCCTGTTTAATCTCTTTTTACACCCCAAAACAGATTGACTCAAGATACATTTTATACTAATCCTGCTTTATTACCGTAACAAAGACAACCCATTGCCAAATGGGATTATAACCACAGGCATAGAGGTTAGGTTTTACAGCACATATTTTTGGGGGGACATAATTCAATCCGTAACAAACCTTTTCACCAAATTTCCTACCTTAAAGGTATATTTCCATCTTAGTATCTGGTCTATAATGGCCTACGTCCCTGGGGTTCTGAAAGCTTTTTCTAAGTTACGTGCATAGCCCATTTATAAAGACATGAATGCTTTCTGGTTAATATACTTCAACTCCCTCTTCCCCCTGCCCCTAAAATTTAATGTTTTTATCATCATTTTGTTTTTTGTTTTTTTTTTTTAGTGATTAATAGTTGTTCATTTATTATGCTGCCCCTCTCTAACCACAGGTCATCGGAGAAATAAAGGCAGAGAGATATTTCTGAGGTGACAATGCCTAACCCAGGTTTATAGCTGGGCCTCTGTTTCTTCAGCCGTCTAGATGACAAGCATTCACCGCTCTTCTTTCCCTGACCTATCTTGGTGGAGGAAAAATCAGGACAAAGTAGCCTCTCTCTGTCCCAAATTCCACTTCACCACTTCTTATTTGGATGACAAGCACTGGACACCAAGGGAGATTTAGACTGTTCTTAACTAAAGTATTGTGTCAAGTGTTGGAAACCTACAGACTCTGGTGGAGAGAAGACCATGCCTATCTAGTTTAGCCAACTAACTCCTTTGAACCAGTCAAGTGTCATGGCTGGCTTCTTATCCCATGTGTCCTCCATTGTCATACAACTGCGCTGTTTCCTCCCCCTCCCCAAAGTCCTACCCATGAAGCCCTTCCAAGTCCTTTCCTTCTTGTGATGCAACACCCTTGCCCACAGGATTGTAAAGGTCCTTCCTCCAGCACTAACTTGGGCTCACAAATGCGTTTTTCTAGATGCCTGTCTTAGGCAGGTTTCTCTAGAGAAACAGATAAGAGAGAGAGACAGAGAAACGTATTTAGTCCATGGAATTGGCTTATGCATTTGTGGGGACTGGCAAGTCCAGAATCCTCACAGGCAACAGGCTGGACACTCCTACAGACTTGTGTCTCAAGTTCCGTACGTCAAGTGAGGTAACTTGTGCAGTGTGAAGAGAGAGAGCAAGTTCTGCCAAAATGTCTATTTATAGTCTGCAGATAGAACACACCCTATGGAAACCCCCTCTTCCCTGATTAATTACATAACATTATATTACATTCTATAAGATGATAATTACAGAACAGCAATGAGACTAGCATTCGGCCAAATCACTCAGAACTTTAGTCTAGCCAAGTTGGCACATAAAATTAACCATCACATAGTCATAGTTCTCTTCTCCTCTTGGTAGGAGAGGTGTGAGCTCTGTGTTGGAAGGGGCGGAGGAGGAGAAAAGAAATATGGTGGTGTACTTTTACTCCAGGTCATGACTGATTTTCTTCTAAAGTGTCTGAAATCAAACATAGCTTGGCACTATGGGGATTAATTTCCACCAAAGAGCATCTTATTAGACTTAAATTTGTATTTTCTATTAATAATAACCTTGACCTTATTCTTTATGAAATAAAACCTAGCCCTGTACTCTTTTTATATTCTGAGTTTTCTTACAAAGTATTTCTATATTTAATGAAAATGCCTCTTTCTGAGTCATACAAACAAATGGCTCATACACAAATCAAACTCTCTAGTCCGCCAGGTTTCTTGCATTAACTAGAAGAAATTTTAGGAAAATGCTGTTTAATTATATATGTATGATTTGATTCTCAGTTTTAATGGGTGGAGCAATGGTAAAAAACAACTAACATGTTTTTGAGTTTTTACCATGTGTTTGGCACCGTTTTAGGCACTTGAAATGAATTAACTCATTATATCCTCACAGCAACATCATGGGACAAGAATTATTATTACTTGTTTTTAAGGAGAAATTGTGAAATTGCTGAAGACACAAGATGCCTTTCAGAGTAGCAGGCCAAAAAACTGTGGCTGCTGGACAACAGTTTACAAAACAACTTGAACTTTATGGAAAAGATACTACAAGAATTTCCAGTTTCCCCCAATGGTAAAATCTTGCAAAATTATTAAAAAAAAAAAAAAAAGTTGCTGTCCAGTCAATTCTGACTCATATCGACCCTATAGGACAGAGTAAAACTGCCCCACAGGGTTTCCAAGGAGCGGCTGGTGGATTTGAACTGCCAAGCTTTTAGTTAGCAGCCAAGGTTTTAACCACTGTGCCACCAGAGCTAAACTATAATGACAAATAAAATAACCAGAAGATAACATTGTTCGAGATATAGAACAATTCCATCACCATAAGGAATGCTCAAGCTGCCCTTTTATCTACATATCCACTCTCCATTCCCATCTTGAACACCTGGAATCCACTGATCTGTCCCCTAGTCCTAAAACATTGTCATTTCAAAATATTATATAAATTGATTCATATAGTACATAAGTTTTTTAGGATTGGCATTTTTCACTCAACATAATTCTCTGGAGATTTATCCAGGTTGTTCAATGTATCAATAGTTCACTTCTTTTCATTGCTGAGTAGTATTCTGTGGTATGGATGTACCAGTTTGTTTACCCATTCATCTTTTTAAGTGGGTTTTTTTAGTGGATTTAGCAGATTACAAGACCAAGTGAACTGCAAATAGAGATAGTTATACGTCTTCCTTCCCAATCTAGATACCTTTGATGATTGGTTGATTGATTGATTGATTTTGTCTAATTGTCCTGGCTAGAACCTGCAGAACCTGTACACCCATTGTCTTAGAGTTGATTCTGACTCTTGGCGACCCTAGAGGACAGAGTAGAACTGCCTCATAGGGTTTTCAGGGCTGTAAATCTATACATCTTTACAGAAGCAGACTGCCACCTCTTTCTCTTGCAGGACAGATGGTGGGTTGCAGCTGCTGACCTTTCAGTTAGCAGCTCAGTGCTTAACCACTGTGCCACCTGGGCTCCTTCAGAACCTGCAGAACAATGTTAAATAGAAGTGGCAAGAGCAGACATCTTTGTCATGTTCTTGATTTTAGAGTGAAAGTTTTCAGTCTTTCATCATTAAGTATAATGTTATTATTTTTTTTTAATTGATGCCTTTATTAGAGTGAGAATTTCCCTTCTATTCCTACTTTGTTGAGTGTTTTTATCATTACAGGGTGTTGAATTTTGCCAAATGTTTTTTCTGAATCTGTTGTAATGGTTATGTGGTTTTGTCCTTTTTTCTGTTGATATGGTGTATTACATTGATTGATTTTCATATGTTGAACAAACATTGCATTCCTAGGATAAATTCACTTTGCCATAGTGTATAATCCTTTATATATGTAATTTCTAGACTCAGTTTGCTGGTATTTTCTTGTGTCTTTTTTTTTTATATTCGTAAGAGATAATGATCTGTAGTTTTCTTGTTTTGTGATTTCTTTCATCAGGTTTTGGTATCAGGGTAATCCTGGCCTCATATAATAAGTTGGGAAATGTTTCCTCTTCTTCTATTTTTAAAAGAATTTGTGAAGAATTGGTATTAATTCTTCTTTAAAAGTTTGATAAAATTCAACAGGGGTGCCATATAGTCCTGAATTTTACTTTTTGGTACATTTTAAATTACTATTTTAATCTCATTATTTGTTATGGGTCTATTTTCTCTTTCTTCTTGAGTCAGTTTCAGTAGTTTGTGTCTGTCTAGAAACCCGTTTATTTTATCTGCTGTCTAATTTTTTTGGTGCAGTTTTTCACAGTGTTCTATTATACTCATTTTTATTTCTGTGAGGTTGGTAATAATGTTCCTTCTTTCATTCCTGGTTTTAGTAATTTAAATTTTCTCTCTTTTATTCTTGGTCAGTCCAACTAAAGTTTGTCAATTTTGTTGATCTTTTCACAAAGAATCAAATTTTGTCTTTGTTGATTTTCTGTATTGCCTTTCTGTTCTTTTTCATTAATTTCCATTCTAATCTTTATTATCTCCTTCCTTTTGTTTGATTTAGGTTTAATTTTCTTTTCCAGTGTCATAAAGTTGAAGATAAGGTTATTCGTTTGAGATCTTTCTTTTTTTTTTACCATAGGTGTTTATAAATATAAATTTCCCTCCAAGCACTGGTTTCTCTATAGTCTGTAAGTTTTGGTGTGTTTTGTCTTTATTTTCATGCATCTCAAAGCATTTTATAATATCCCTTGTGATTTATTCTTGACTTACTTGTTACTCAGGAATGTGTTATTTAACTTCCACATATTTATGTATTTCCCAAATTCCCCTCTGTTGTTGATTTCTAATTTTTTTCCATCGTGATTTAAGAGCATAGTTCATATTATTTCAATCTTTTTAAATTTATTGAGTTTTTTTTATGACCTAGAATATAGTCTATTCTGGAAAATGTTCAGTGTGTACTTGAGAATAAGATGTATTCCCCTGTTTTGAGGCAGAAATCTCTATTGATATGATAGGTCTAGTTGGTTTATACTGTTGTTCAAGTCTTTTATTCCCTTGTTGATCTTCTGCCTAGTTGTTCTGTCCAATGTTGAAAGTGGGGTGTTGAAGTCCCTAATTCTTATTGTTGAATTGTCTGTTTCTTACTCCAATTCTGTTAGTTTTTGCTTCAAGTGTTTTCGAACTCTGTTTTTAGGTGCACGTATGTTTATAATTGTTATATCTCCCTGACGGATTGACCCTTTTATCATTATAAAACGTCTTTCTATATCTGCAATAACATTTTTTTTGCTTTAAAGTATAACTTAAATTACTAGAGCCACTCCAGTTTTCTTGTAGCTTATTTGACATATCTTTTTCCATTCTTTTTTTCCCAACCTATCTGTGTTTTTAAATCTAAAGTTTGATCTTGCTTTTTTTTTTTAGTTCAGTCTGAGAATCTCTGCCTTTTGATTGAATTATTTAACCTATTCACGTTTAATGTTATTACTGATCATTGAATTTACACTGGATATTTTACTTTTTATTTTCTATATTTACATGTCTTTTTCCCCTCTATTACTGCTCTCTAAATCATCAAGCGAATTTTTTTTTAAATCATCAAGTGAATATTGTCCAGTATAATATTTTAATTCTTTTAATGTTCTTTCACTATCTTTTTAAGTTATTTTCTTGGTGATTTAGGGTTTACTATATACCTCTTGGTTAAGTGCTACAGCTACTAAACAAAAGGTCAGCAGTTCAAATCCACCAGGCGCTCCTTGGAAACTCTATGAGGCAGTTCTACTCTGCCCTATAGGGTGGCTATGAGTCAGAATCAACTCCATGGCAATGGGTTTTTTGGTTTTACATACATCTTAATTTATCTTATCCACTTCAATTTTATACTGATTTAATTCCAGTGAAATACAGAGATATTAGTACTATACAGATCTATTTTTTATTTCCTCTTTTTGTGCCCTTATTGTTACACATATTACACCTATATGCATTACATTATAAAGCCAACAATACATTGCTATAATTTTTACTTTATATAATTTATGTCTTTCAAGGAAGCTGATAGAAAAAAGGAACACAGGTTCTCTTCACTTCTTCCTGTGGATCTGAGGTACTATCTTATGTCATTTCCTTATGCCATTATAGCTTTTCTCCCACCTACCTCCTTTACACGTTGAGAAGAAGCCAAACAAAACCAAAACATGGTAACATTTTAGAAGACAAACCTGGAAAAAGCAATCAGTTCTTAAATAAGGCAATTTGGATTCACACATTTTCTATTAACTCTTTTGATTATTGCAAGCGATCTTCAAAGTGCGTGACATATGTTTTGTTTTGCTTTGTTACGCTGAGCCATAAATTTGACCACCCACTCAGAAAGGCTAGTGCATATGGGTGAATCGCTAAACCTGGCTTAACTTAGTCGTTTCTAGATTTCACGATTCTACAAACCAGCTTCTTCTTCTTCTTCTTCTTCTTCTTCTTTTTTAATAGAGAAGCTAGGCAAGCTAAGGACTACTCTTATTTTGCCAAATAATCACCTTAGTATATATATATAACTGCCACCTACTACCTCTATACTTTCTGAACTGAAAGGCCATAAACCATTCAAATGCGAAAAGGCTTTCTACCAAAAAAAGGATATTTCTTCATTTTCCCCCCTCATGACTGGCAAAATCTGTATTTTAGCCTCACACTGGTCCCCAGTGCTGTGGTGGGTTGATTGTCCAGCCATCTAAGTATAACTCATAGTCTCCCAGCCTCCGTATCACAGTGTACTCTGTTCCCTACAATTTGCCATGGCACAGAAATCCCTGAGAAGTATTACAACTGCATTCCATTGAGGGAAAGAGCCATTGAACAAGAGGTAACATTTTCAAGAATGTTGAAAAAAACTTAAAAAGTGATGTGGTATATAAGTAAGCAAAAGTAACTGTCTATGGAAATGTTTCAAGTATCTCAACCAAATGTGAACGTCCTTCCACATCTAAGGAGTTCTCCACCAGGCATTAAATTTTTCCATTTTAATTAGTAATGAAAATCTTATTAGATGATTGTCATTCTCAATAATTATTCAGGAAAAAAAAAAAAAAAAAAAAAAACCTGTTGCCATTGAGTCAATTCTGACTCATAGCGACCCTATAGACCTGTAGGGCTTCCGAGGAGTGCCTGGTGGATTTGAACTGCTGGCCTTTTGGTTAGCAGCCATAGCTCTTAACCACTATGCCACCAGGGTTTCCATAGTAATTATTATATGGCCTTAAATATATGTGGTTAATACAATTGTCATGGAATGAATTATGTCCCCCCAAAAATGTGTGTATCAACTGGGCTGGGGCATGATTCCTGATATTGTGTGATTTTCCTATATGATGTTAATAAGGGAGGATGGGCAGCAATTGTGTTAGTGAGGAAGGACTCAAGCTACAAGATTGGATTGTGTCTTGAGGCATATCTCTTGAGATATAAAAGATAGAACCAAGTAGAGAGACGGGGGGGCCTCATACCACCAAGAAAGCAGCACCAGGAGCAGAGAGCATCCTTTGGACCAGGGCTCTCTGTGCCTGAGAAGCTCCTCAACCAGGGGAAGGTAGAGGACAAGGACCTTCCTCCAGAGCTGACAGAAAGAAGAAAGACTTCCCCTGGAGCTGATGCCCTGAATTCAGACTTTTTGCCTACTGGACTGTGAGAAAATAAATTTCTCTTTGTTAACGCTATCCACTTGTGGTATTTCTGTTATAGCAGCACTAGATAACTAAGAATAAAGTAAAAATGACAAAATGGGAAGAATGTCATTAATATCAGACCATTTGATAATTTCTCAATCCTTATTCTGTATGCCTAGTACATTGGAAAGTCTGCTTCACGTTCCTTTCTCTTAACACAGGCTCCTACTTAGCTAGAAGCGTTTTACATGTAGTGCTGTTGTTTTTGTTTTCCAAATAATCACCCATTATTAAATGTGATCCCCTGAATACAAGAAATGAATTTATGATCTTCATCCCAGCATCCAAGAATGGAAACTAATTAATGTCAAACATGTTATACTTAAAAGGATTATTATTTATTTATTTTGCAATTTTAGGTCACAACTTCCAGAAAGGGATCAAAGTTCAAACACTCAGTAAGAAATTAAATAGCTATTTAGGCTAAAAATTGTCAAAACATGTAATCCAATAAAAGATAACTCTCCCCCCTCCACCACCACGCACGCACACACACACATCGATCTTATTTATGGATTAAGCTGGAAAGAACACCCTGAGTGGGCTTTGATGTGAGTGACATGTCGCTTTAGTCATACAATTTCAGAAACTTTTCTGAATGGGAAAAACATTATAAAAATCCTATTCAAATACCAGTAGCATAAATGACAGCATAACATTTCAAAAAGTAGGCTTAACATATTATAAAGTTATTTGATACTACGTTATCCCAAAATTCACTTGGGATTTAATACTACAAAAGTTAAAACAAAGTTTTGTTTTTTTATAAAAAGGTTGACAACTTAAACAAGAAATTTTATCATTTATTTTGAAAGAACTATACAATGTTTTAAAACATGGATGTTGTTGTGTGCTATGGAGTCGATGCCAACTCATAGGGACCCTATAGGACAGATTAGAACTGCCCAACAAGGTTTCCTAGTTTGTAATCTTCACAGGAGCGGATTGCCAGGTCTTTTCTCCCTGGGAACCACTGGTGGGTTCAAACCTTTCGGCTAGCAGCCAAGCACGTAACTATTGTACCACCAGGGCGCCTTATAAAATACAGGAAGCCAAGTAAATATTCTGCATCTCTGGCAGGATTCTACTGCATTATTGTAAATGAAAAAATACCCAGGCTCAAGTAGTGAGTGCTTTTCATTTTATCTTCAATCCAACCCTGTGTCATATAATTAGTTCCATTTTACAGATGAGGAAAACTGTGGTGTCAAACAGGTGAGTAATGTTTAAAATTCACACAGATTTTTTCTGGTGTCTCATTTGTTCTCTCTTATTATTTATTTGCAGTTTACTGAAGAGCTGCGTAGAGATATGTAATTAAGATCACATCTATAGGACACAGCTGGAACTTCAAATCCAGGCCTTTTTCACCCTATTCTCAGCCTCCAAATATGGTTTCATATTTACAGAATAAGCCAAAAAGAATACCTTATTTTCTAAGGTTAACTACCAACCACTTCAAGCAAACAAATTACAATTGCACTCAATGTAGGTTAAAATGATAAATGTCATGTACTGAAAAAAATTCATAGTATTTGAAATAAGAAAATAGGTGTTTCAATTCTTTATCCAATACCTAGTAGGTAAGAAATTTTACAAAAATCCTTTGGCTTTTCTGAAATTTGTCCTTCTTTATTTATAAAGTGGGGAAACCCTGGTGGCATAGTGGTTAAGCGCTATGGCTGCTAACCAAAAGGTCAGGAGTTCGAATCTACCAGATGCTCCTTGGAAACTCTATGGGGCAGTTTTAGTCTGTCCTATAGGGTCGTTATGAGTCAGAATCAACTCGACGTCTATGAGTTTGGTTTTTTATAAAGCTGAGATGATAATAATAAAATTCCTGATGTTACTACCTAACAAGGTTGTTTAGAGGAACAAAAGACATATATTAAATTTCTTTGCATGTTGTAAAGAATTATAACGCACCAAATTTATATATTCACATAATTTATCCAGAGAATACCTAGCTCTCTCTCTCTTTTTGTCTTTCTCTCCATGAAGCATTCAAAATTTTACTAACAGTAGTCCCAACAGACCCAGTTCAGATAAACCATATAATCCGAAATGTTAGTCATACTATAGAATTTTATTAAAGTGAATAATTGAAATCCACTTGGTATTTGCTCATTATAAGGTACAATTAAAGTGC
Organism: Elephas maximus indicus; assembly: GCF_024166365.1. NCBI lineage: Eukaryota > Metazoa > Chordata > Mammalia > Proboscidea > Elephantidae > Elephas > Elephas maximus. The sequence goes on along the minus strand of NC_064841.1, from coordinate 11,344,911 downwards.
AATATCCATATGACATGTGTACAGACTACTTAAAAGAGTTCACAACTCTTTACTGAGCATCTATTATTAAATAAATGACTTGATACTGGTGCTTGATTACACAAGTAACAATCTGATTTTACAAAGGTGAATAAAATACAGCCTCTAACTTTGAGAAGATATCAACCTAGTGGATAAGACAGACAAAGCAATGGTGGACAACGTGAGTAGTGCTAAAACCTGTACATGAAATGGAAAATTCACTGGCCTGAAGCAGGCCTGAATCTTCTTTCATTTCGTATTCATTTCTGGAGTCATTTGGCCTGATCCCTTCTCCGAGGCCCTTATCTCTGTAACCACGACTTATTGGTTTCCAAACAAACGCAGAAGCTAATCCAGTGTACGCAAGTGGATGCAGAATTCATTCAAAGAAACATCGTCTAACGGAAGCCAATGGTTATTAGCTGTGACTGACAACAATTGGCAGGAAAATTGAATTTCCCAGCAGCTGGGTGATTTAGAATGGCTCAGAGTCACCAGGCTTGAGCTATATTTCCTCCTACCTTTCACACATCATGGTGCAGTGGTTAGGAGCTCAGGCTGCTAACCGAAAGGACGGGAGTTCAAATCCACCAGCTGCTCCTTGGAAAACCTATGGAACGGTTCTACTGTGTCCTATAGGGTTGCTATGAGTCAGAATCAACTCAATGGCAACAGGTTTTGTTTCCGCCCCCCACACACATTGTAAATCCTGTAGGTCACACCTGTAATATCTCAGACTCAAAAACTCCCTGAAGCATTTATGTACCTGGGGTTACAAAATGCCCTGAAAGCTGGATGGAGATTTTCAACAGGGCCAGATAGTTCCTTCAGTTAAAAAAAAAAAAAAAAAAGGGCTTCATACAGTAACCACCACCTTAAGGGCACAAAACAAAGGCTGGGACATTCTGCAAGGCAACCATCCATTCAAGCCAGGGAGATTTTCAGCGTAGATTTACAATGGTATTCTATCATATACAAAGGTTAGAAAAAGAAAGACTTAAAATAAGAATGTTTTTATCCAATTTATCTGCCATTGGAGCACAAATGCTCTGTCTGCATGAGAAAATTGAAGAAATAAATCAGGATTCTTTCTCTTAATGGCTGTTTTCACTGGCCAGCTTTGATAATATGACTCAAGGCCCAGATTGAATTTCACTTGTGGGCAACTTCATTTATCATGATTCCAAAGGCAGGTACTGCTGTCATTTGGTTTTGGCACAAATGAGAAATTACTAGTCAAATGTGATTTGGATTATTTTCGTGTGTGGAAGGGGAAAAATCATGAGAGGGTAACTCTTCTAGGAAAGGCACTTCAATCAGATTTTTGAATTAGTGGTAAAATGTTTGGCCAGATATTGCAGGTCATAAAAAATGGGATGTTTCAAAATACGTTAATTGATTCAATACCAATATTTCTGATCCATCATGCTGGTCACGACACACCAAATCCATATTCATGAGTGATAAAGAAAAAAAAAACTTTCATCAATAACATTTGAGTGAAAAACTCATTGTTTTTTAAACGGTACATCGTTTGCTGTGTATATTTCCACAAAATTAAATTTTTTAAAAAAATTCTTTGTTTTATTCTGCTTTGAAACTTTACGTTTTGGAAGTACTCAGCATATATTGAATGCCTTCTCTGTGCCAGGCATTGTGCTAGGTGCTAAAAAAGGTGCTAGAAATATAAAAATGAATAAGACAAAATGCTGGACTTCATGGGCTATATTGTATAGATGATTAAGAAGACAGAAGTAAACTGCACATAATATGATTGATAACATAGAAAGGGAGTGAAATGGATAAAGTATTACACAGATTTCCCCCCAGCCCCCAGTAGCCTTGGTCCTTTATGTGACTCAGAAACCACTGGATGTCTTTGAGGGTCTCCAGGTTGTCCTGGTCTCTCATACCAAAAACCAAACCAAATTCATGGCGGTCAAACTGATTTCGACTCATAGTGACCCTATAGGACAGAGTAGAACTGCTACATAGGGTTTCCAGGGAGTGGCTGGTGAATTTGAACTGGCGACCTTTTGGTTAGCAGCCGAATGCTTATCCACTGCGCCACCAGGGCTCCTGTCTCTCATTAGCAATTATCAATTTCAGTGAGGATTGGAGGATAAATTTTTGCATTGGGGGCCCAGAATCTCAACTTACTGTGTGATTTGGTGCAGTACCTTCCACTTCAACCTTCTGGGCTTCGATTTATATCTGAAAGTTAGATATGGACAGCCTTCATCTCTACTGGGTAGTTGTGAGGATGAAATGAGATGATGTATCAGGAAATGCAAAAGGGCAGGCAGGATGGACTGTAAACCAATAGACAAATGCACTTTGTTGTGCTTATTGTTATTATTAATGACTCCACCGGGCCAAATAAACCCTTTATAAAAAAGTGAGCCGTGTTAAAGGAAAAGAAGCCATAAATCATGTAACGCAGAGCTTCCTGCCTGCCTTCCCATGAGAAAACGCTATCTGAACACAGTTTGTGTTTATCCCTGACCATGTAAAGGCAAACAGACCTGACCCAATTAGAAAATTCTCCGTTATAAAACTGGGGAAGCCTCTGTACCAGGTCTTCTCTTTATGAGTTGGGGTGTGTTTTTCAAGCTCTTTAAATCTCAGTCTCCATGGCCAGAATATAGGAGTAAAAAGTACTGTACGTACCTACAGAGTTGTAGGGAGACCAGCTGAAAAGGGGGGCGGGGGGTGCAAAAGCATGAAGCACTGTGCTAGGTAGGCCCTCCATAAACGTTAATCACCACAACAATAAAGGTTCCGAAATTATCATTAACTCTAATTTAATTAACCAATTACCCTTTACTATTGATGAGTTTTACACAAGTCAACTCAATCAGCATTTGCATTTTGACACTTTTCTCACTAATTACATATAATTTGCTCCCTGATAAAGGAATTTCAGACATCAGCAAGGAGATCAGGAGATTACTTTCCTCTCCAGGCACAGAAGATCTGCTCAGAAAGCTGCTTCTGAAGTCATATTTCTTTCTTTCTTTTAGTGTGGCTTCCAGAAGGGTAGGCAGGGTGTGAGGATACTCAGCTGGGACCCCTGTGCTTGTTGTAGGTTTATTTCTAGAATGTAATTCTTTTTTTAATCATAGCATAACTGTGCCCTTATTGTCACTCATTTCTTCTAGATCTTGGAACCATGTGCTCTTGCTGGGGGCCTTTCCCTAGTTCTCTTTCCTTCCCCCGAAGTAACCCCACCTCCTAATCTTAGCTCAACCCCTGCTTTTCTTTCTCAGCTCAAGAACCTCAGGTTTCTATTTATATATTTGAGAATATTTTACAATATTGCTTTGTTTTTCATCCAGTAACCCTATGTTGGCTAAGGTTCAGTTGAAGATATCAGAACCACTCTAATTAAAGCACAAGATTTATCACCATGGGTGGTACAAACAGTTAAGAAATGAGCTGAACAGGATAGACTGCCAACCAAAAACCTAGAGTTGATAGTCTACCCAGAAATGCCTCAGATAAAAGGCTTAGCAATCCATTTCCAAAAATCCAGCCATGGAAAACTCTGTGGAGCACAGTTCTCCTCTGACATATACAGGATCGCAATCCATTTGACAACTGGTTGTGTCTGGTTACTGGTGGGATTGCAGGAACAGGCTCTAGGGGTAACCTTCCAGGTGACTTCGCATCTTCAGAATCACACCACATCTTCTGGGATTGGGGAAAACAACCCTGCTGCAGCAGAAGGCCACAACTGTGCCACGAAATGGATGCCTTACCCCTGGCTTCCCTCTATACTTAACTCAGACCTGAATCCAAGTCTTGTCAGAATGTACCTGATGGCAGAATGTAAGCACATTCAGAAATCTACCCACAAGGGGATCTTAGAAATGCACTTTTTAGCTTTCTGGCCTCTGTAGAATAGGAAGAAAATTAGACACGAGGTAGAAGTATGTAAGTTAGCCCATTCTAAGTATCTGCCATGAATATGGGAGAATATTTAACTATGCATCGATGTTTTTCTTCCTTTTTTTCTAGCAAAAAAAAAAGTCAGTTTGCCACTAGAACATATCCTCTTTGCTAATAATGGAGCACAATTAACAGCCATGAACTTGAAGTCAACGACCTAGAGTCTAGGGCTTGCTTTGCCACTAATTAGTTGTTTGAACTTGAGTACATTCATACACTTTTCAGAACCCTCCTTTTCGCATGTGCAAAATGAGACTCGGTGATTACTGGAGAAACATCATTTTTATAATATGCTAATGTCTATAGCTTTGTTGCTGGCATAAATGAGTAACTTTATATTTGATTAAAAGTGATACGCAGGCTCCTGGTTTTTTTTTTTTTTTTTTTATCAAAACAATGTCATTCCAATTAATTCTAATTGGGTTGTCTACAGGAGCAGATAAGAACAAGCAGTGTTTTTTCCTGTGCTCAAGAGTTCTATAGACTCAGCAGCTCAACTAAAGGACCCCTTGAAAAATCTTTTTTTTTTTTCCATTTCTAATTTTCCCAAGGCCCTTTGAAAAAAATAATCAGCTCATTTTTCCCTCTCTAACTCCCCCCGAACTCCCCCAGCGGATACTGAGATACTAAAGGGAAGCATTTTACTGAATTTCAGGGTGTTTGGGAAGCCAGGAAGTGGCACCAAATGGGCCGTCTCTCCCGGCAGGTCCTCACAGTACGGGCACAGGCCTCGGAAAGAGTAAGGCACCAGGCCTGGGCAGCTGCAAGACAGGTTTCCATGGTAACTCCAATTTTTCACCCTGTCCTGTAGACTCTCTTATGAATTCTTAAAGTATCATAACATCCATTCTCCTCTTTCTATTAACACAATACAAAGCCTTCTGTGCCAATATAATTTAAAATAGATTACATCATTGTAAACAAATTTATTTATCCCTTAAAACAAAAAAAAAACCAAACCCATTACCGTCGAGTCAATTCCAACTCATGGCGACCATATAGAACACAGTAGAACTGACCCATAGGGTTTCCAAGGAGCTCCTGGTGGATTCAAACTGCCAACCTTTTGGTTAGCAGCTGTAGCTCTTAACCACTACACCACCAGCATTTCCTTAGATGGATTTTAAAAAGCAGTACACCAAACCTCTCTTGACACTGACACCACTTAAGGCAAAAAACTCTGATCATTTGAAAGAAAATCAGATTATAGATAACAAAATACCATTTCTCAGTACATTTATCTGGATTATGTATTCATTTACATTCCCTCTTATCATCATTGCAAACAAGAACTCCTAATCAAGCCCTTCAAGACAATGAAAGTACAGTTGAAAGTGAGTAGCTTTCCTTTGCAATGAATTATCCGTGCTCCTGAGGTATCCAGACACTTAAAGAGCTACTGTTATATTTCTAGAATATACCCACTCATCACTCATCGACATGGTTAGTTTCCAAAGACCAGGTCATTACTCAAAAGCTGGCATTATCTGAAAATGGAGAATGACCACATCAGGTCACAAAATGGAGGATGACTACATCATTACACAACTGCTAAATTGTATCATTAAATAACTGCCAAGCCACTGAGAATCACAGCCCAGCCAAGTTGACACATAACCCTAACCATCACAGCCAGCGTTACTCTCGCTTCATGCCTCAGCATTCTTTACTGCCAGACGCACATCATTATTGTATAAAATAGTAGGATAAGTAGCTTTTTTTACTACTGTGGTGGATGCAAAATATTGGATAGAAAGATAGTCGATAAGTAAGGAGTAGGTGTAATAAGAATACACTGGTTAAATTATCCCAGATTAAACACATTTAGGATAAAATTCTTAATGGAGTCTCTCAGAAAACACTCTTCTCCCATTTTTATGAAATTATTTGGTTAAACTCAGAACAGCATAAGTCATGACATCTTCAGATTTTTTAGAATAAAATTTTGGTTTATGCCGTTCTAGATACTTGCTCTCCAAACCCAGTAAAATTATCTCCCGTTTGGAGACCAAAGCTGATATACATATGAATTTTTTTCTTAAGTTTTATATATATATATATATATATATATATATATGTATACACTTACACACACATATATACATACACACACATATATATACACACTTAGTAATGAAGATCAAAGACCACAGCCTTCAGAATGGATTACACTTCAACGTAAAGAGAACAAAAATTCCCACAACGAGACCAATAAGCAACATCACGATAAATGGAGAAAAGACTGAAGTTGTTAAGGATTTCATCTTACCTAGATCCACAATCAGCACCCAGGGAAGCAGCAGTCAAGGAATCAAAAGATGCATTGCACTGGGCAAATCTGCTGCAAAAGACTTTTTTAAAGTGTTAAGAAGAAAGATGTGCCTTTAAGGGCTAAGATGCACCTGACCCAAGCCTTGGTGTTTTCAACCCCCGCATAGGCATGTGAAAACTGGACAGTGAATAAGGAAGACCAAAGAAAAATTGATGCCTTTGAATTATGGCTTTGGTGAAAAATATTGAATATACCATGAACAGCCAGAAGAACGAACAAATCTGTCTCGGAAGAAGTAAAGCCAAAATGCTCATTAGAAACATGGATGGTGAGACTTCATCTCACATACTTTGGACCTGTTATCAGAAGAGAGCCTGGAGAAGGACATGATGCTTGGTAAAGTACAGGGTCAGCAAAAACGAGGAAGACCCTACACAAAATGGATTGACGGTGACTGAAACAATGGGCTCAAACATAGCAACAATTGTGAGGACGGCGCAGAACCAGGCAGTGTTTGATTCTATTGTACATAGGGTCGCGATGAATTAGGATCAACTCAATGCATATATACATAAACAATTTTTTTTTATATTTGAAATAACTGTAGATTCACAATCAGTAGGAAGAAATAATACTGAGAGAACTCATATACCCTTTACCCAGTTTTCCCCAACAGTAAAATCTTCAAAACTACAGTATAATATCACAACAAGGATATTGACATCAATACAGTCAGCATACAGAAACATTCCATTACCACAGGGATTATTTCTGTGGCCCTTCTAGAGCAGCACCAACTTCCAGTTTGCACCCTGCCACTGCCCTTAACCTGTTCTTCATTTCTACAAATTTGACATTTCAAGAATGTTATATAAATGGAGGAGCCCTGGTGGCACAGTGGTTAAGAGTTCAGCTGCTAACTAAAAGGTTGGCAGTTCTAATCCACCAGCTGCTCCTTGGAAACCCCAGGGGCATTTCTACTCTGTCCTATAATGTTGCTATGAGTTGGAATCAACTCAACGGCAATGGGTTTGGTTTGGTTTTTTTATATATATAAATGGAATCCTACACAGTATGTAACCTTTTGGTATTGGCTTTTTTCACTCCATGTAATACCCTGGAAACCCATCCAAGTTGTTGAATGTATCAGTAAACCAAACCAAAACAAACCCACTGCCATCAAGTCGATTCTGACTCATAGTGACTCTATAGGACAGAGTAGAACTGCCCCATAGAGTGTCCAAGGAGTGCCTGGTGGATTTGAACTGCTGACCTCTTGGTTAACAGCTGTAGCACTTAACCACTATGCCACCAGGGTTTCCCAATAGTTTCTTTTTATTCCTGACTAATATTCCATGGTATGGATACACCAGAGTTTGTTCAAGCATTCATCTGTTGAAGGGCCTTTGGGATGTTTCTACCATTAGTTATTACAAATAAAGCTGTTGTGAACATTCATATGCAGGTTTTTGTGTAAACATATACTTTCATTTTTCTAGGATAAATATAGTTACTGGGTCATATCGTAGTTTCACATTGAATTTATTAAGAAACTGCTCAACTGTTTTCCGGAGTGGTTGTAGCATTTCACAGTGCCACCAGCAATGGATAAGTAAACCAGTTTCTCCACATTTTCACCAGCATTTGCTGTTGTCATTCTTTAGTATTTCAGCCATTCTGATTGATAGCTGTGTAGCAATATCTCATTGTGTCTTAAATTTCATTTCCCTAACGGCTAGTGGGAGCCCTGGTAGTACCGTGGATAAGCGACTGGCTGTTAACTAAAAAGTCGGCAGTTCAGACCCAACAGCCACTCCTTGGCTTGTACTCTATCCTATAGGGTCGCTATGAGTCAGAATCAACTCAAAGGCAATGGGTTTGTTTTTTTTTTTTTGCGGTAATGGCTAGTGATGTTGAACATCTTTTCATGTACCTATTTGCAGTCTATATACCCTCTTTGGTGAAATGTTTCTTCATGTCTTTTGCCCATTTTCTGATTTTTTTTTTACTGTTGAGCTTTGAGAGTTCTTTATTTATTCTACATATTAATCCTTTGCCAGATATGTGATTTGCAAGTATTTTTTCCCAGCCTATAGCTTGCCTTTTCATTCTTTTCATAGGGCTTTTCACAACCCAAGCTTCTAATTTTGATGAGGCCCAATTTATAATTTTTCCTATTATGGATCGTGCTTTTAGGGTCAACTCTAACAAATCTTTGCCTAGTCCTAGGTCCCCAAGAGTTTCTCCAGTGTTTTTTCCTAAAAGTTTTACAGTTTTGCATTTAAGTCAATGATTGACTTTAATTTTTGCAGAAAGTGTGAAGTTTAGATCAAGGTTCATTTTTTGCCTGCGAATGTCCAGTTGCTCCAGCAATTCGTGATAAGGCAATACTTCCTCCAGTGAATTGCTTTTGAAACTTGGTCAAAAATCATTTGGAGATATTTGTGTGGGTATAAATCTGGCTTCTCTGTTCTGTTCCACTGATTTATTCCTTTGCCAATACCACACAGTCTTGATTACTGTACCCGTATAATAAGATTGGAGCCTGGTGGTGCAGTAGTTAAGCATTTGTCTGCTCACCGAAAGGCTGGCTGTTCAAATCCATCACCTTCTCCTTGGAAATCCTACTGGGCAGTTGTACTGTCTATAGGGTCACTATGACTCAGAGTTGACTTGATGGCAATGTCTTGTTTGTTTTTTTAGTAGTCAGCCTCAGTATCAGGTAGAGTTATCCCTCCCACATTATTCCTTTTTTACAATTGTTTTAGTTATTATAGATCTTTTGCATTTTCATATATATTTTAGATTAAGATTGTCCATATCTACAAAAAGCTTTGCTGGGATTTCGATAGCAGTTGCATTAATCCATAGATCAAGCTCAGAAGAATTGACATCGTTAGTAAGTTTAGTCCTCCGATTCATGAACACGGGATGCCTCTCTTTTTATTTAGGCCTTTGATTTCTCTCATCAGCATTTTTGTATTCAGCTTACAGATTCTGTACATGTTTTGTTATTTCATACTTAAGTATTTCATTTTGGGGGGAACAGATGTAAATGATATTGTTTTAATTTGGGTTTCCATATGTTTGTTGTTAGTATATAGAACTGTGGTTGATTTTTTTTTTTTTTTTGTATTGACCTTGTATCCTGCAACCCTGTTGAATTAACTTATTCTAGGAGGGTTTTTTGGTTTTGTGTTTTGTAGACTTCTTAGGGCTTTCTACCATAAAATCACGTCATCTTCAAATAGGAAAGGCTTTTTTGTGCTTATATACCTTTATAGACAATTTTCTTCCATTTTGATATTTTCCATTATATGTTGTTTTCTATAATTTTTGAGTAGATTAATGATTTTTAAAATAACTCATTTATGTCAATAGACCAAAGTATTGTTGGGTACAGGAGTCCTTGAGGCACTTCCAGTGGGTCAGCAAAGTCAAAGCTTTGTTCAAAATAGTACTAAGATGCTGTTTGTCTTTCGCAGTGGAGTTTTCCAGAGGCTACATGACATGTGCTATCACAACAGATACAGGAATCTATCAGACTTCTGTTATGCCACACAATGAAGAGATTCACAAAAATATAAAATAATGCCAACGTTTTTTCTTTTGAAAGAGAGTTACCACATGCATGTTAACATGTAATGCATTTATTATTTTAAAAATGAATTATTAAATATTTTAAATTTCCTCAGTTTTAATTTGTAATATGATAGTCATTGATAGATGTAACCCTCATAAGGAAAATATCTTTGGGGTCCTTAACAATTTTTAGGAGTTTAAAAAAGGGGTCCTGAAATCAAAAAGTTTGAGAATCTCTAATATAGGTCAATTCTATTAAAATGAACTCTCTGAGTTGCTACGAATTCATTCACCTAACACATTAAAAAAAAAAAAAAATTGCCTGGCTTTAATTTAAGCGGATCGTAAGAGAGTATATTTTTATTTTGTTTACTTGTTTATGGCAGAGGAGGTGGTTTCTCTGGCAGCTTTACAAGCCGTTCTTTAAGTGGAATCTTACATGAATGGCCAATATTTAAAAGTGAGAACAGTGGCACCGTTCCTTGTAGAGCCTGGACAGGCTAGGAGCTCAAGCTGTTTGAATTTCTATCCCCACACCACGGGGGCCACACTAGGACAGATCCTAGAGATCCTTGGAGGATAATTTGAAAAGAGTGATTGTAGGGAATCAATTACAAAGCTATATAAACAAGGCCCCGTTGCTACGGAGCATCATCACCAACACATAAATCCAGACCCTTGTTTGGTGCCCGGTACCGAGTTGGGCTGAGAAAATGCGTGTTGCATAGATGAAGTCATGCTGGATGTGCACATAGCTTCAGATCATCTTTTCAAGTGTAGACACTGAAGTGAAACTTCATCAATAGGAAAAAGCAAATAAACAAGCTTTATTTCTTTGGGGCCATAGCCATTAACGCATTTCATGCCCATCTATGCATATTCAGACAAATATCTAAGTAGCACATAACTGAGAAATGAATGCATGGGGAAAACGTAGTTAGGCAAGAAGTCAATGTCGGTGCCGTGTTTCTGGGGAGCCGGGGGAATATCTGGAAAGTAAGAAAAGGGCTGATTTAATTGTTGAAGGTAGGGAAAGCAACCAGCTAAGAACAGCTTTTAACAGCATTCTCTGTATCGCATGAATTATGCCAAATTATTATCACTTTAAATTTTCTCGCTCACGCCATGAAGCACATCCAAACGCTAAGTGACGATGTTTGCAGAGCAGGGAACTATTATAAACATGAGAATCATCCACCAGGCTAGACCGTCACTGAAAAAAACCACATGTGTTTTTCCTAAGGCTATTCCAGAAATGAAAAAGAATGAGATGATTATATTAAAGGACAAACACTACAATTAAAAAAAAAACTTGACAGGATTTTTTTTTAAGGCAGTTGCTTATTCAGCCAGGAGGCCTTCTGCATACTCTGGCTTGCCCCATTGCTTATTCTTACGGCGTTCTACATGCTGTGACATTGGACCTGGTCAGCTGCAGCAGGAGCGGTTTCCAGCATCTTGCCTTAGCTAGGGACAAGGCTACATGCAAACAAACTAAGGCAGGCATGCCACCTAGGACGCTCCCGTTTCCCACAGGCAGCAGGAAACACATTCTTCATTAAGAGTGCTATTTTTATTTATAAAAAAATGTAGGGTTGTTTGTTGTATCATCATTAAAACAGTCAGAGGATAAGGAAAAATTGATGGATAACTTCCTGATATAAATGAATGTCTTTTTTTCTCTCTAAGTCCCCTAAGATTAGAGGTCATAAACACACTCTAATGCAGTAACACAGATCTGAGTCCTTATAAGAGGAAAGCTCGCCAATAAATCTAAGCTTGGTAAGAGTTCCATGCAAGCCAAGCAGAGGAAAAGTGGAGAAGCAGTGTACTTTTACCCAGAGATGAGCTACGTGTTCTTGTTAAATATTTGTCCATGTCAGTAGAAGTGTCCCTTACCCGTAGCTATAATTCCAAAAGATACTTTCCCATACCAGGAATTCTTATCCCCAGAGCAAGAGAAGCCCCCAATACGTTGTGGATTTCCAAGCCTACCCGCCCCATAGTAGACATAGTATATTATTAGTTGTTTATTTTTCTTTCCCTTTAACTAGAAGATTCAAAAAAAAAAAGAAAAAAAACAAACAAATCCATTGCCATTGAGTCGATTCCAACTCATGGCAACTTACTAGGAGAGAGTAGAACTGCCTCAGAGGGTTTCCAAGGAGCAGCTGGTAGATTTGAACTGCTGACCTTTTGGTTAGCAGCCATAGCTCTTCACCATGAACCATGAAAGCAAAGATTTCTGACTTTTTCTTGACCACTATAAACCAAGTGCACAAAAGCTTTCAATATTTGTTGGAAGTATGCATAGCTATGTAAGCTTCAACAAATGAATCTCCTTTCTGGGCTGTATCACTCCTTTATAAGCTGAAAAAGGAGATTCATAACCAAAAGGCAATGAAACAGAAGTCAATAGCAGAGACTGCCAAGGAAAAGCTACCAAGAAGTGTGCTGAAAATTCCCTGTAACAGTGACTTGGACACAAATTTACAGCAATTATGTCTCCAACAACATTCCAATATGCAGGATAAATATCAGAAATTAGACACCAAATTTAGTAAAATTTAAAGATTTCTGGTAGCCTATATAGCAATAGTTCTCAACCTTTTTGGTCTCAGAACCCCTTTCGCTCTTAAAAATTATTAAGAACACCAAAGAGTTTTGTGTTTATCTGTAGATATTTACCATATTGCCACAGTAAAAATTAAACCAAAAAAAAAAAAAAATCCATTGCTGTCGAGTCAATTCCAACTTATAGCGGCCCTATTCTGATTCATAGCAACCCTATAGGGTGGGGCAGAATTGCCCCCTAGAGTTTCCATGGAGCACCTGATGGATTTGAGCTGCAGACCCTTTGGTTAGAAGCCCTAGCACTTAGCCACTATGTCACCGAGGTTTTCCGTTAGAAATTAAGATAGATAAAATTTTAAAACATTTCTTTATCAATTCATTTAAAATGACATGGCCAGGCCATAACATATCTTTATAAACAATTACTATGTTTTCCCAAACAAAATAAATTAGCAAAAGAGTAGCATTGTTTTACAATTTTACAAATCTCTTTAATGTCTGGCTTAATAGAAGATGGCTGGATTCTCATATCTACTTCTGCATTCAATTCTACTTCATGGCAATATCATGTACCATATAGCCTCTGGATGCTCATGAGGGAATGAGAGTGAAAAAGACAAATAATGTCTTAATGTTATTACAATGTTATCTCAGCAACTGTTAGGGATCCTTGGACCACACCTTGCAAACCACTGACCTTTTGCAAATCACTGGCCTATAGCATGGAAATTTATTACCCTGACACTAGTGTACAAAAGGGATTCATTCCATTACATTATTGAGCAAAGAACTTTTCAATCTAAAATTAATTAACACTTTGAGACAAAATAGTAAGCAACAGGACAAGAGAATCCCATTGCAATTAATATACCTTTGAAGGTGAATTTCATTATGTTTTAAGCCTGATTTTAGTCCTTCTAAATTATCTTTGAAAAATATGTCTGGAGACTTCTGCTTCTGGGAAGTTTAAATCGAAGTACTTTTCTCTACTCCTTCCTGTGACTAAGTACAACTAAGTACACCTAAAAACCGTGGACACAATATATAAAACAAACACAAGAAGACTCTGGAAGGTGGACAAAAGATGGCAGATGAAAATCTGTGAGATGTAGCTATAGCAGGGTTGAGAAGGATATTTATGGCGCCACCTGCAAACACTAGGAAAGGGTAACCATCTCAAATTAATGTTTTAAGCTTCCAACTTAAGAACCTATTAAGTGAGAGAGTAAAATAAACCCAAACTAAAGAGAAGGGAGGAAATAATAAAACTAAGATCAGAAAACAAAAAAGTTGCTAAACAACAATAATAAAATTTAAAAAGTAAATAAAATAAGATTCTAGTCCTATTAACCATCACCCATCTGTCAGTTTGTCATACTGTAGTAGTTGGCATGTTGCTGTGATGCTGGAAGCTACGTCACTGGTATTTCAAATACCAGCAGGTCACCCATGGTGGACAGGTTTCAGTGGAACTTCCAGACTAAGACAGATTATGAAGAAGGACCTGGCGATCTACTTCTAAAAAAAAAAAAAAATTGGCCAGAGAAGACTTTATGAATAGCAGTAGGACATTGTCTGAAAAATTTTGCTGGAAGATGAACCCCACAGTTTGGAAGGCACTCAAAATACCACTGGGGAAAAGCTGCCTCCTCAAAGTAGACTCGACCTTAATGATGTGGATGGAGCAGATTCAAAACGAAAAGAAACAGCTGCAAACATCCATTAATAATCAGAATGTGGAATGTACAAAGTATGAATCTAGGAAAATTGGAAGTCATCAAAAATGAAGTGAAACACATAAACATTGGTATCTTAGGCATTAGTGAGCCAAAACGGACTGGCATTGGCCATTCTGAACCAGACGATCACATGGTCTACTACGCTGGGAATGACAAATTGAAGAGGAATGACTTTCACATTCATTGTCAGAAAGAACATTCCAAGACCTATCCTGAAGTACAATACTGTCAGTGATAATATAGTACCCTATTCAAATTTACACACCAACCACTAATGTCAAAGGTGAAGGAAGTGAAGATTTTTTACCAGCTTCTGCAGTCTGAAACGGACATTCATGCCATCAAGATGCATTGATAATTACTGGTGATTGGAATGTGAAAGTTGGAAACAAATAATGGATTGGTAGTTGAAAAATATGACCTTGGTGATAGAATGATGCCAGAGATCGCGTGATAGAATTTTGCAAGACCAACAATTTTTTTCTTGGAAATACATCTTTTCAACAACATAAATAATGACATATATGTGCCAGAAATTCAAGCCAGATTCAGAAGGGGATGTGGAAAGAGGGATATCATTGCTAATGTCAGACCGATCTTGGCTGAAAGCAGAGAATTCCAGAAAGATGTTTACTTGCATTTTATTGACTATGAAAAGGCATTCGACTGTGTGGCTTATAACAAATTATGGATCATATTGTGAAGCATACGGTTTCCAGAACACTTAATTGTGCTCATTTGGAATCTGTACATAGACCAAAAGGCAGCTGTTCGAACACAACAAGGGGTTACTGTATATTTTAAAATCAGAAAAGTGTGCGTCAGGGTTGTATCCTTTCACCATACCTATTCAATCTGTATGCTGAACAAATAATCTGAGAAGCTGAGCTATATTCAGAAAAACGTGATGTCAGGATTGGAGGAAGACTCATTAACAACCTGCGGTATGCAGATGACACAACGTTGCTTGACGAAACTGAAGAGGACTTGAAGCACTTACTAACGAAGGTCATAGACCAGAGCCTTTAGTATGGATTGCACCTCAAAATAAAGAAAACAAAAACCCTCACAACTGGACCAATAAGCAGCATCATGGTAAACAGAGAAAAGATTGCAGTTGTCAAGGATTTCATTTTACTTGGATCCACAATCAACAGCCATGGAAGCAGCAGTCAAGAAATCAAACGATATATTTCTTTGGGCAAATCTGCTACAAAAGGTGTTTTTAAAGTGTCGAAAAGCAAAGATATCACTCTGAGGACTAAGCTGTGCCTGACCCAAGCCATGGTATTTTCAGTCACCTCATATGCCTGCAAAAGCTGGATAATGAATAAGGAAGACCGAAGAAGAACTGATGCCTTTGAATTATGGTGTTCATGAAGAATACTGAATATACCATGAACTGGCAGAAGAACAAAGAAATCTGTCTTGGAAGAAATACAGCCAGAATGCTTCTTAGAAGGGAGGATGGTGAGACTTTGTCTCACGTACTTTGGACTGGTTATCAGGAGGGACTAGTCCCTGGAGAATGACACCATGCTCGGTAAAGTAGAGGGTCAGTGAAAAAGAGGAAGACACTCGATGAGACAGACTGACACAATGGCTGCAACAATGAGCTCAAACACAGCAACGTTTTTGAGGATGGCGCAGGACTGGGCAGTGTTTCATTCTATCGCACACAGGGTCACTATGAGCTGGAACTGGCACCTAACAACAGCAACTGACCTATTAACAGGCAACAAAAAAAAAACAGAAAGTAATAAAGTTTAAACCAGAAAAACAACAGAGAAACTTACTGAAACAAAGAACTGGTTCTTTGAAAGAATCAATAAAATTTGTAAACCTGCAGCAAGACTACAAAGAAAGGAGAGAACACACAATTACAAACATCAGGAATGAAACAGGGGCTATCACGACAGATCCTGCAGACATTAAAAAGATAATAATGAAAACGATCTACATACATAAATTTGTTAGCTTAGGTGAAATGGACCAGTTCCTCAAAAACTGCAAACTACCACAACTATCTAATATGAAATAGATAATTTGACTAACACTCTGACTTTCAAAGAAACTGAATCTATAATTTAAAAACTCGCCCCAAAGAAATCTTGAGGTCCAGATGATTTCATTATCAAATTCTACCATATATTTAAAGAAAAATCAATACCAATGCTAAATAATCTCTTTCAGAAGATAGAAGAGGAGTGAACACCTCTGAATTCATTTTATGATGCTAATATTAACCTATTACCAAAACCAAAGACAGGACAAAAACAAAAAAACTATAGCCCAATATTCATTATGAATATAAATACAAAAATCTTTAATGAGATACTATCAAACAGACTTGAGGAATATATAAAAAGAATTATACACCATGACCAAGTGGGGTTTATTCCAGAGATGCAAGGCTGGTTCAGTATTCAAAAATCACTGCATATAATCTACCTCATTAAAAGGCTAAAGAGGAAAAATTACATGATTGTATCAATTAATGAAAGTAAAAAGTTTGACAAAATTTAGCACATAGTCATGATAAACACACTCAGAAAACCAGGAATAGAATAAAGATTTCCTCAACTTGATAAAGAACATCAGTATAAAACCCTCTAGCTAACATTATACTTAAGGGTTAAACAGTGAATGTCCTCCTGCTAAGATTGGGTACAAGGCGAAGATGTTCATTCTCACCTCTCTTATTCAACATAGTACTGGAAGTTTAAGACAGTACGATAGGTTAAAAGAGAGAAAGCCTATAGATCTGAGGGCAAGAAATAAAACTGGCTCTATTTGCAAATGGTGTAACTGTCTACACAGAAAATCCCAAGGAATTTATAAACAAAAACAAACCCACAAAATCTGTTAGAACTAATAAGTGAGTTCAGCAAGGTGACAGGATACAAGATCAAGATTTAAAATCTATTTTATTTCTATATACTAGCAACGAACACATGGACATCAAAGTTAAAAATACAATACCACTTAAGTCATTCAAGGTATTAAATTAGCTGTAAATCTAACAAAACCAGGACTTGTAGGCTTACAAGTATAAAATAGGATGAAAGATCTAAATAATTGTTTATGGATTGGAAGACTCAACATAGTAAAGATGTCAATTCTTCCCAAATTGATATATAGGTTTAACATAATTTCTATCGAAATACCAGCAAAAAATTTTTGTACATAAAGATGAGATAGTTCTAAAACATATATGGAATGGAAAAGGGCTTATAATAGCTAAAACAATTTGAAACAGAAGATGAAGTGGAAGGAATCTTACCATAATCAATTCTGACTCACAGCAACCTTACAGGACAGAGTAGAACTAGCAATTGTACCCTTGGGGGATTATCTCCGAGAAATAAAAACTTACGTTCACACAAACTTGATGTAAATGTTTATAGAAGCTTTATTCATAATAGCCAAAACCCGGAAACAACCCAGATATCCTTCAATGTTTTAAACAAACTGTGGTAGATCTATACCGTGGATCACTACTCAGTAACAAAAAGGAACGAACTATTGATACACCACAACTTAGCTGGATTTCAAGGGAATTATGCTGAATGGAGAAAACAATCTGACAAGGTTAAATACTGGTTTCGTTTACGTAATTCTTGAAAAAGCATAACTATGGAGATGGAAGATGGACTAGTGGTTGCCAAGGATTAGGGAGGGAGAAGAGGAACCCTGGTGGCCTAGTGGTTAAGAACTATGGCTGCTAACGAAAAGATTGGCAGTTCGAATCTACCAGGCGCTCCTTGGAAACCCTATGGGACAGTTCTACTCTGTCCTGTAGGGTCACCGTGAGTCAGAATCGACTCCATGGCAATTATTATTATTTTTTTTTTTTAACAAAGGGGAAGCATGAGGGAGTTTAGCAGTGATGAACCAGTTCTGAATGTTGATTGGCATGGTGGCTCCACAAGTCTAAACAAGTGATCAAATTACACAGAACTGTACACACAAATGAGTGCATATCAAACTGGCGAAATCTTCATAAGCTCTGTGGATTGTACCAGTATTACTTTCCTGGTGTTGATATTATCCTATCATTAGGCAAGTTTTTATTTTGGGGAAAAACTGGGTGAAAAGCACATGGGATCTTCCTGTACATTTTTGGTACTTTCTGTGAACCTATGATTATTTCAAAATAGAAAGTGACCAAAAAACAAAACAAAACTACTACCCTGATACACGCTTTCAAAGTAGAGACCATATAAAACATAGGTAAAGAACAAAATCTCCCCGTCTGTGAGTAGCTGAGAAAACAGGTTATGCCAATGCAGAGTCCTGTGGGCCAAGGCAAGGATAAAACACTATCAACAGATGAAGCACAAACATAAAGGGACTGAACAAACTCACCAACAGAAAATAAGCATGTAAATTGGTAGTTTGATTCACTTTATTCGTCACCTCTCGTCCCAGCCTACTAGAGGCAATTTCCTTAACTTCCAAAAAGATTTGGTCCATTTCACGTTGACCTTAGTGCACAGTTTGCATTCCTAGTTTCCAGGTCATGAATGTGATGTCACCACTTAACACAAAAGGTTTGGTGTCTTTTAAAATTCATCACTCAAACGGGCAATGGCTGACCTTTTGGTTGGCAGCAAGAGCACTTAACCACTACGCCACCAGGGTTCCCACTAGGATACGGTAATATGTAAAAACTTTTAAATGCTGGAAACCAACTTTAAATTAATTTCGATAAATCAAATATCATTTTAGAAACTATTGCGAGGCCAGCCCACTTAACATTAACATAAGTGTGGATTCTCAGCCTGGTAAACTACAATTTAGTAGCATTCCTGGAGATGCAGAATTTGCTTCCACTTCACGAGAATAACTGGCTGGGACATGCATTTGATCAAAAAAAAAAAAAAATGCATTAAAGATTTGTTTCGTCTGAGGGAACTGACATCTAGGAACTAAGCTATTAGTTTCTTCTTTTTCTTTCTACCAAAGGACTGCAGAAATGCAAAACTGTCAGTAACCGTTCAACAAAATGATGGTGCTAGCCCCAAAAAGACAAGATGAAATTTTTCAGTTGTGTCTTCTTACTGTCTGTTTGACTGGTGTTATGGAAATTACCAGTCTTTTCTGCTATTTTAATGAAGTCTGCTTTTATAAAGGACAACTAACAAGTAACCCACATAGTTTACGAAGAGTTTCTTTGCACTGTTTTAATTTTCAATGCAGTTTAAAGTTTGGATTTTGAGGTTTACATATCTGTAGATATTTCTGCACTCATATACAAGCACACTGGTAAAGAAATACGCCACATTTAGACATAAATATAAGTAACGAACCTGAGAAAACCACACCATAACTGATATTAACTGATATCTCAATATGAAGGCACTGCTTACAAAATGCCATGATCTTAGACCACCCCAGGAGCCTCTGTGATGGAGGGTGCATTTGGGATTAGAGCATATCTTCTATCAGTTTTAACAAGAGTGTTTGGATTTTTTTTTTTTTTATCCTTTAGCCTCTGACTTTGAACACATGTTGATCAACTTATCCCAACATTCTGATAGTGAAAACCCTGTCATACAGTGTTACAGAACTTTTCTCTCAAAAGCAATTGAGTTCAACCAAAAGCCTGTGTGAACATAGCTAACAACATGCTAGATGCTGGAGTAGTGACAAAGAACTAAAGGACCAGCCCCCTCCCTTGAAAAGTTTACAGCTTTTGAGTTGACGATGTAATATAATCAACTCCTAGGTAACCATAATACAAGCAATGCCTAGATAACCAGTTGTCTAGTCGATTCCAACTCATGCTGACCCCATGTGTTTCAGAGTAGGACTGTGCTCCATAGTGTTTTTCAGTGACTGTGCTCTTTTGGGAGCAGACTGCCAGGCCTTTTTTCTCAGGCAGTCTGCAGAGACACAAACTGCCAATCTTTTGATTAGCAGCCAAGTGCGTTAACTGTTGGTACCACCCAGGGACTCCTAACTCTTTAGGTACCAAAAACACTAGTTGCTGTTGAGTTGACTCTGACTCACGGTGACCCCATCAGGTTTTCAAGCCTGTAAATCTCTATGGAGGCAGGCAGACTGCCACATCTTTCTCCCACGGGTGGTTTCCAACTGCCACCTTTTGGTTAACAGTCGATTGCCTCTTATAGTGAGGTAAACCCATTGCCATCTAGTCAATTCTGGCTCATAGCTACCCTATAGGACAGAGCAGAACTGCCCGATAGGGTTTCCAAGGAGCAGCTGATGGATTCAAACTGCCGACCTTCAGTTAGCAGCCAAGCTCTTAACCACTATACCATCAGGGCTCCCACAGTAAGGCAATTAAAAAGAAAAAATTTGTTGTTGTAGGGTCAATTCCAACCCATAGCAACACTAAAGAATAGAGTAGAACTGTCCCATAGTGTTTCCAGGGAGCAGCTGGTGGATTTGACCTGCCAACCTCTTGGTCAGCAGCCGTAGCTCTTAACAACTAGGCCATCAGAGCTCCCACAGTGAGATAGTAGGGTACAAATGGTTTGCTGCAGCACCAAAAGTCCTGGATTGAATCTCACCTCTGGTTTACTTTCATGGCCATCTCTATGGAGCAAATGTCCAGATAGTCAAACAAATAAATATTAGAAAATAATTTACTTTTATTTTACCAAAACTAAAAGTCAGATTGCATTCAAGGTGATATGTGCAAGTGTTTATAAAACTTTAATCAAGATCACGTCTGAGAAACCTCACCCTTTTTATTATCACCTGCTAACAAAGGTCACGCGTAATCGCCAAACGCCAAAAGCTTCACCCGATGGATTGCTATGTGCCCAGCGCTAGTTATTTCCCTTGTCACTTCTAATGCAAAACCCCATTCGCCATAAAGGAAAGGTGATTAGACAAAGTCTCCCCACGCTACGTGGAGGTGCGAGTAAATGCAGAGAGTGAAATAAACGTAGCAGAACGCGGGCTTAGAAGCCGTAATGGTTGCTTGGCAGTAAACTATGTGTTTGCAATAATGACGACGCTGTATTATCCTCAAGAGCAATGAGATTCCTATCCACGGGAAAAAGGAATGCATTAAAGTGCCAAGAAAGCCACCCTGGCAGCCTTGATGAGGCCCCTCATCCCGTTCTGTCCATCAGCCAGGCAGGGGCAAGCCCCATCCCTGCACCTGCCATTGACTTCTTAGAACCGGGCTGGCGGGCATCGCTGACCCCACGGGCAGCAGCACTGGGATGTATTCTTTGGGAACCACTGCAGCATTCAGTGTGAAGAATGTGGGTTCCCTTCATCTAAAAGAGTCTGGAGAGATCTGGTTTGTTAATATAATAATATTTTTATTCATAAGATACATGATTATTACATTATTTTGCAATTTGCACTCATCAGGAAATTGCATAACATTTACTTTACAGGCTTTCTTTTTCTTCTTTTTTGACCAGGGTTTCTTTTTCTTACAAAGAAATAAAGGAAGGGAGGAGTGGAAGGAAACGTGACTTTTGATTAAGGTATGTATAACCTCTTCTGAACTTGTATTAGTAAAAGGCTCAGTGGGCCTAGCTTTCACTGTTGACAATGTGAACTTGGAAGTCATCAGACTAAAATGTGACTTCAGGCAGCCCTTTAATTAAATATGGAGGATATAATTCCACTTTGATGTTTTTAGGGTTTCCAAATCACTCCAGAAAAAACGAAAGTAGTCAATAAAGCTGCCCAAATAAAAGCTGCTTTTGGTGAAATTCTCCAAGCACTGAAGAAGAGAGTGTTTTTCCCAAATTTTCTAGCAAACCAAACCCACTGCTGCCAAGTCGTTTCCAACTCATAGCGACCCTACAGGACAGAGTAGAACTGCCCCATAGAGTTTCCAAGGAGCGCCTAGTGGATTCCAACTTCTGGCCCTTTGGTTAGCAGCCGTAGCTCTTAACCACTACACCACCAGGGTTTCCAAATTTTCTAGAATGAACATTAAATGCAACAGGGGAAAAAGCGTAAAAAAAAATAATCGATGCTTTTTTCCATAACAATTTAACATGAACCTCAGTTCACCAGAGTTTTTAAGACATTCATTTGCTGTAAAAAAAAAAAAAAAAAACCAAACCCAGTGCCGTCGAGTCGATTCCGACTCATAGCGACCCTACAGGAGAGAGTAGAACTGCCCCATAGAGTTTCCAAGGAGCACCTGGAGGATTCCAACCGCCGACCCTTTGGTTGGCAGCCGTAGCACTTAACCACTATGCCACCAGGGTTTCCATGTGATATATTAAAAAAAAAAAATATATATATATATAGCACATAATGTCAGTTTTCCTAGCAAATATATCCCATCATGCATCCCTGGAAAAGATTATCTCTATACTTATTCCAAATTTCTTTTTTAAGGTGGACCTCTGCCCTCACAGATAAAGCTAGATCAATAAAAGTATTTTCTCAGAAGCAACTAAGAATTTTTTTACCACGTATACGTCTGGCAAATGAATGAATGTCATTGATAAAGCTTAAATTTAAATTTAATTAAACCATGATAGGTGATTGCAGTAGGTTGAATGATGACCACCCCAAAATATAAAGTTTTAATCCTTGGAATTCGTAAATACTATTTTATTTGGAAAAAGGGTCTTTGTAGATATCCTTAAATTAAGAATTTTGAAATGAGGAGATGACCCTGGATTATGTGAGTGGGCCGTACATGCCATCAGAAATATTCTTACAAGATAGCGGCGGGGGAGATTTCACACAGACAGACGGGGGAGAAGGCCATGTGAAGTGGGAGGTGGAGATTGGAGGGTTGCAGCCACAAGCCCAGGAATGGTGGGGCAGCCCGAGGAACAATTCTTTGCTGAAGTCCCCAGAGGGTGCTTGGCCTGTCAGATGTTGGGCTTCTAGCCTCCACAATTGTGAGAGAATCAATGCCCGTGTTTGAAGCCATCAAGTTTATTTTTACAGCCTCTAGGCACCAATACAGTGATTAATTAATCAACAACCACATATTGTGCTAGATTAAATATTCAAAAACAAACAGAATTATCTCCAAACATAATTTGAAAAGAGATTAAAACTGCTTTGAAAGAATAATAGATCATAGGAAAAATATGCCAGGAAGTAGGAAATACAAGAAATGGACAGGGCTAAAAGAGAATTGAAAAGGTAGAAAATATTTAAACAAGTGTTCGGACTAACATTACAGTCACAGCGCCCTTCCCAGACCTGCCCTTCCCAGCTTTGAGTTTTGGCTACAATAGATCGCAGCTGCTCCTGTCTCCAGAGAATTATGCTGGACCAAGAGGAGATACCTCTCCTAGAGATGTCCTTGAGGTTATAGGAGTCCCTTGGGAGGAATGTTGTTGTTAGTGTCAGTTTAAACTCATGTAGACCCCACGTAGAGCTGCTCCATAGGGTCTTCAGGGCTGTGACCTTCTCAGAAGCAGATGACCAGGTCTGTCTTCCAAGGGACCTCTGGGTGAGCTCAAAAACCACCACCCTTAGCTAACACTTGAGTGCTTAACTGTTTCTGCTATCAGGGATCTCAGGAGGAATAGCCCAGAGCCAGTAATTGACTGATCCAGGAGTACAACACAAAATCTGCCTCAACGGCACAGCTCTGGGTTATCATTCACACTCTCTAGAGTGCCACCAGGGATCAGGCTGAACCTAGAATTCACTTAGAAGAACACCCTTGCTTAGCTTCTTTGCCTGCCCAGTCCAGCTTCTCTCACTTCCTTACAGACTTCTTCTGAGAGCATTCTCTCAAAAAAAAAAAAAAATGACTTGCACAGGAATCCCCAAATCAGTCTCTGTTCTAAGAAAACTGACCTAATGACAACCAAGCAATTTGATATTTTAGTGTAAGGTGTTTTCAACTATGAAAAAAAAAAAAAATTATTTATTTATTTAATGAAATGACTTGTGTAATTCCTAATTTTTTGTTTGTTTTACTCTTTTGCTCCAGTGAAATTCTATCTTATGTGCCTCTGGGAATCACTGATATCAAACTGGTCAGATAATGCTAATGTCAGTGGTTCAAAATTAATTTCCTTTAATATTCACATTCGAGGTGTATTTGGATGGATACAAGGGCTGAAGATGCTGGAGGGTTTATTTGCTTTGATTTTGCTTTCCTTTTTAAAATGAACACATAATCCAATGAGAATGTCTACACAATACAATCAATTTAGAACCATGTACTGATTTGTTTTGCCATATTTAACTACATTAAAAGCTTATCACTGTTACAATTTAATGTTTACCAGCTCACTTTATTGCATATTAAATGCAAAAATCTATGTTAATGTAATGTTAGAGTTGTATATTTGGAATTTAGACAAAAAAATAGAGAGAGATTAGATTCCCTTAGCAAGGATGGATTTTCTCCATGGGTTGAAGGATTTATATAAAATAAGCAAAATAATTCATATCATGAAAGCAAAAAAAGATAAGGTCCGTTTACCACTTTACTTGTCTATCCGTGTATATGGTGGTGTTGTGTGTGTGCATATATGTAGTGCCTTTTCTTCATCTCATATGCATTCGAAAGCTGGACAATGAATAAGGAAGATCAAAGAAGAATTGATGCCTTTGAATTATGATGTCTGCAAAGTATATTGAATATACCATGGCCTCCCAGAAGACTGAACAAACCTGTCTGGAAAAAGGACAGCCAGAATGCTCCTTAGAGCAAGGATGGCGAGACTTCGTCTCATGTACTTCGAACATGTTATCAGGAGGGACCAGTCCCTGGAGAAGAACATCATGCCTGGTAAAGTAGAGGGTCAGCAAAAAAGAGGAAGACCCTCAACGATGGGCTCAAACATAGCAAAGATTGTGAGGATGGTGCAGGACTGGGCAGTGTCTTGTTCTGTTTTGCATAGGGTCGCTATGAGTTGGAACCAACTTTATGGCAACTAACAACTACAACAAGGGTCTTTTCTATCTCAATGAAATTTCAGTTGTAAAGAACCTTACTTGAATAATTTTAAGCAATTTATCAATTTCTGTTACATAAGTATACTGAAATGTTAAGTAAGATACTATTTCATTTTTTAATTAATAAGTTTGTCCAGAAAGTTACAATAATGAAGAAGTAAGAATCGATGTTCCAAGGGGAGTCTTTTGGAAGCTGTTAAAACTTAAAACTACAAGTTCGAAGTGAACAAATTGAAACACCTGACAGATAAAGGTGACAATTTTTGCTAAAAAATTTACCAATGCGTGGAGTAAGATGATGATTCAGGCATGAAGAGATATAAGATATCAAGAAGTAGACTTTCTGTCCTCAAAGTCTCTCTATTCTATTTAGAAAGTCAATCAATGTATGTGTAATGAGAGAATTCAAACAAAATTGGTTAATTTAATGATGTATCAGTTACCTACAGTGACAATAATACTGTATAACTAGCAACGAGAAAACCTCGGTGACATGCAACAACTGGTACTTACTGCTCACGCGTTTGAGCTAGTTATCAGGAGGCTCACTTAGTCATCTAGGAGTTGGCTGGCTTCCAGCTGAACTAAGTTGGACGACCTCACTCATATACCTGTGGTTTGGCTGGCTTGCTTTCTTATCTATGGGTTGATTCTGTTTCACCTCTCTTGCCCTCCATCAGGCTAGCCCAGGAGTGTTCTTAAAGCAATGGCCAAAGGGTGGAATGAGGACCCTCTGCTTTTATCATATCTTTTAACATCCCATTGGCCAAAGCAAACCACTTTGCTGAGCCTGGAGTCCAAGTGAGAGGACACCAAAATGCGACATGACAAAGGGCATTGACAACGATACCAGACAATGGCACCGATAATTCAATCAGTCTATCACAGGGATATTTCTTGAAGGATTTCACTACTCTCAGTACTTGTTGGGGAAAAATCTTTTAATCATTTATGCTGATATGGCAAACCATGGGATCACACTGAGTTGGAACTGACTCAACAGCAATGAGTTTATTTTGCTTTTGTTTTTGTTTTACACCGATATACTACTAACAAGAAAGCAACAGGAAGACTGTGTATGGCAGCCTAGCTATATAGTTGTAGATTCAGGCTATTCATCCCCATTCACTTTCTTTCTTCCTTTTTTTTTTTAAAAAAAAAATCATTTATAAGCTCAGATATGTCATCGTTTGTAAGATCAGGATTGTTTTGAAGCTTAATTTTGTCCTGTAAAAAAAGATTTTTCTAGTGAAAAAAATGTAAAAAAACAAATTTATGAGTATTCATAGCGTACTTAAGAAGGCAAACTACTTTCATCACTTTGTAACACCTACTACAAATGAGGGATTGAATTATTTCTCCCTCTTTCTTAATCAGCTCCCTCAAAAACACTAAGCTGTAATCCATCATTTATTACTACTGAGATTACTATACCCGCTAACCCGCTATATGCACTTAAAAACTACATTTTTTAGTTGCTTTTCTTTTTCCAAAACTAAAATCTTCATTTATTAAGATTTTTTGCCTTTTACCACTTTGGGATGGAATTAGTGATTTTTTTTATGAAATAAGAAACGAGAGAAATTTAAATTTTTTGGAACTGAATGAAAATGAAAACACAACATATCTAAATTGTGGACATAAGCAAAAGCACTGGGTTTGAGGAAAATTATTATTGTTGAAAAGAAGAAAGGATTGAAATTTGAAAAGAAAAAAGGATTGAAATAACTTATAGTTCCACCTTATGAAACTAGTAGAAGAAGAAATTAGAACCAAAGAGAAGGAAGGAAATAATGTAAAAGATGAAGTCAATAAAATAAAAAACGGAAAAGAAATGGTATAGAAAAACAATATTTAAAAAAGCTAGATGTTTAGAAAGATCAATAAAATTGATAAACCTCTAGCTAGACTAATTAGGAAAGAGAAGACACAAATTTCTAACATCAGAAATAAAAGAGAAACATTACTAAAGAGATCCTACAGACATCAAAAGGATAATAAAATAAAATTATGAAAAGCTTTATCCTAATAAATTTGACAATCTGAAAGTAGTTTGAAAGACAAAAAGTACAAAAACTCACTGAAGAGGAAATATATAAACTGCATAACACTACCCTGTTAAAGAAATTCTATTCAAACTTTTCAAAATTCCTTCAATGATAAATCTAATCCCAAATGATTTTACTGATGAATTTTATCAAACATTTAAAGAAGAGTAATGCCAAATCTACATTAAATCTCCCAGAAACTAGAAAACCGGGGCGGCGGGGGGGGACTTCCCTACTCATTTTATGAGGCCAATATTACCCTGATGCCAAAAGCAGACAGACGTTACAAGAAAACTACAAATAAATATTCCTCATGAACAGTCACAAAAATTCTTTAAAAAGTTGAAGCAACTAGAATTCATAAATACATAAAAAGTGCAATTTATTGTGTTGAATTGGGTTTTATCTCAGAAATGTACTGTTGGTTTCACTTTCAAAGATCAATCAGTGTAATTCACCATGTTATGGAGTCCCTGGGTGATGCAAATGGTTACGTGCTTGACTAATGTAACGGCTATAAGGTTGGTGGTTCCAATCCACCCTGAAGCACATGAGACCCAGTGATCGGCTTCCAAAAAGTCATAGCCTTGAAAACACTATGAAGCAGTTCTACTGGGAGGAGGCACTCCTTTGGAAGTCCCAGTAACTATAGTTCCTCCCTCTGCTAGAATCCTTAGACTCTGAGAAATACAGTAGCCCACCCTGAAAGCTCCTATGGTGTCAAATAAGCAACAGGGATAAAGAGATATAATCCCAGGCTGGGCCCAATTGTCAAGCCAGACCCCTCCTCCGGTGGTCAGGCTGGAAAATCTGATGGCGCTCCATGCAGTGAGTCATGTAACCCCTGGAGTACAAAATTGGCT
This sequence comes from Elephas maximus indicus, assembly GCF_024166365.1. Lineage (NCBI taxonomy): Eukaryota > Metazoa > Chordata > Mammalia > Proboscidea > Elephantidae > Elephas > Elephas maximus. Next base: position 11,316,974 of record NC_064841.1, on the reverse strand, counting down.
GGGGGAGGGACTTCAAAATCCCCCTCCTTCAGTGCAGAGTAGGAGTTGTCTCCATTCGCCTAGACAGCCTCTTTCAAGCTCCTGATGGAACCGTTCCCATTGTTTGCTGCCTGTTTTCTGTGAGTAATTAAATGACTTTATGTACAACTCAATCAGACTAGACAGACATGGTACCCATAGAGGGGTAGATACTACTGGCTGGGGTCCTCATCCTAGTAGTCTTGTGGCCGCGCAGATCTGAAGACTGTCTTTGAGACAACCTACAGAACATCTAACTCTGCTCATGTGGGGTTGCCGTGAGCCAGAATCGACTTGACAGCACAAAAACAACAAGTCACTGTATTAACAGACAGAAAAGAAAAAATATACTATGTCATTTCCACCATGGTCACGTGGCACATCCCCCCTGTGTGCCTGTTTCTCTGTGTCTGTACTCCCTTTTATAAGATACCACTCAGAAAGGATTAGGTTTAGGACTCACCCTACTCTTGTATGATCTTCTTAACACAACAAATGATAATCCTTATTACCCATCAGGATTACATTCACAGCTACAGGGGTTAGGACTTCAATATGTATTTGGGGGGACACAATTCAAACCATAACAATGACCATCTTGATAAATATAGGAAAAACATTTAACAAAATTCAACATATATTCATGATCAAAACTGAAGATGTCATGATAAAAACATAAATTCCTAGAAAACTAGGAATAGAAGGAAACTTCCTCAACATCATAAGAGGCATTTACAAAACAGCTACATTGGAAACAAGGCAAGGATGCCCACTCTTACCACTTCTATTCACTATTGTGCTCTAGCTCCCCTCATGTGCAATAAAGAAAGAAAAAGAAATTAAAGGTATATAAATTGGAAAGGAAGAGGTAAAACTATCTTTGTTTGCAGATGACATAACTTCCTATGTAGAAAATCCTAAGGAATCTATTAAAAAAAAATACTAGAGCAAAAAAGTGAGGTTAGCAGGATTATAAGACAAGTACAACTTATGAATGCCAATTGTGTTTCTTTATACCAGCAATAAGCGATCTTAAATTGAAATTAAAAAAAAAATTCATAATAGCACCCACAAATATTAAACACTTACGGATAAATTTAATAGAACATGAAAGACCTGCACACTGAAAACTACAAAACATTGCTAACAGAAATTAAAGACCTAAAAAATGGAGAGAGATGAAATGTCTATATATGAAGAGACTCAATATTTTAAGATGTTGTCAAAGAGTAAGAATATTCACTCTGTTAAAGTAAAGGCAGAGAGATTAACTGAGAGTAACAGAATTCTCAGACTGAGGAAACACTAGGGCAGAGAGGAATCTACCACGTGCTCTGGAGCATGGAGGGAGAAGTGTCCTTTTATGGTCACGATGGGGAAAAACAGTGTATGATGGCTGCATAGTCAGCAACTCTATTTTCAACTACCTTCTTCCTAGAACATCTTCTACAATCATATTCTTTACTTCCACCCTCATTTACTAAAACACGGTTACCAGGTGGAAATCCCAGGTTCTTCCTCAGCATGACTCCTATTGGCCTATAAACAAGAGACGGAGGTGGGAGAACAGCTAGGACACCTTTATTTCATTGTACAAAGAAAAGAGTCAGTCAGAGCTGCTGCCTCGGAGACTGCTCGCCAAGGGCAGGCCGGCAAGTACGAGTAGAGAGTTCATACAAGTTAAGTCAGCAACATTCTTCATCACGTTATGCAGGTGCAATGAGGTTTACATACAACCTCCAAGCAAAAGCAGGATTCAAATACAAAGCTGGGGTGGAGAGGAAGGTGGGGAGGGGGGATGCCCAGCAAAGGAAACAGCATTTTTCAATGCAACACTGTGGGAGAGAAAGCCAGGCAAAGAAAACATGATTTTTAACACGACACTGTGGAGGCTCTGTCTAAAACCAACCAAGCCTAACCCGCTGCCATCGAGTCAATTCTGACTCACGGTAGGACAGAGTGGAACTGCCCCACTGAGTTTCCAAGAAACGCTGATGGATTTGAACTGTCGACCTTTCATTTAGCAGTCAGCTCTTAACCACTATGCCACCAGGGTTTCCAAAGAACTGCTAAGCCACATTCCTGACCCCACCCTTATTTACTTAAGAGTGGTTTGGGGCAAGAGCCAGGCCAGTTAAACAAGATGATTGATAGGGGGCAGGGTTCTGGTCCCACCCAGCCAGAGACCCAAGGCCATTTGAACATGAATGGGAAGAAGCCAAGGTTACATTCTCAGGAATCCAGAAGCAGGAGCTTGTAACAAAACAGAGTCTTGATTCAGAGCTCATGTCAGGCATTTTGTTGTGCCAAGCACCCCAGTTTTAGAGATTTGCTAGCACATCTTGAACCATATGCAAAAATGAACTCAAAAAGAACCATAGATATAAACCTAAGAGCTAAAACTATAAAATTTCTAGAAGCAAAAGTGAAAAAAATCTCTAACTTTGGGTTAGGTAAATATTTCTAACAAATATTTCATAGTTTAGAATTCATCAAGATGAAAACCTTTGCACTTCAAAAGACATTGATAAGAAAATGAAAAGGCAAGCCACAGGCTGGGATAAAATGTATTTCCTGAAAGACTATGTACAGAATGTGTGTGCAGAACTCTATGCAGAATCTGTAAAACACACCTGACAAAGGCCTATATCCAGTATATACAAAGAACTCTTACACCTCAAAAATAATAAACCAACTTAATCAAGAAGTAAGCAGACAAACACATGAAGGATGCTCAGTACCATTAAAAAAAAAAAATATACCATTAGTCATTAAAAAAAAAATTTTTTTTTTCTGTCATTAGGGAAATGCAAATTAAAACCACAATGAAGAAACAATATATGCCCACTAGATCGATTACAGTTTAAAAGGCTGACAATACCAAGGGTTGGTGAGTATGTGGAGAAAGTGGAACACTCATCTATTACTGGAAGAAAAGAAAAATAATACAGCAATTTTGGAAAACATTTTAACACTTCCTTTAAAAGTTAACTATGCATTTACCATACAACCCAGCAATCCCAACCCTAGGTTTTTAACCAAGAAAATGAAACTATATATCCACACAAAGACTTGTACTTGAATGTTCATAGCAAAGTAGCTGAATTCATAATAGCTTAAAACTTGAAATAACCCGATGGTCCATCAACTGGCGAATGGATACACACAGTATGGTTTATTCATTCATAAATGAAAGTACTGATGACCAATAAAAAGTAAATAACTACTGTACATGGGTGAATCTTAAACTCATTATGCTAAGTGAAAGAAGCCAGACACAGAAGATTATGTACCATATTATTCCACTTATATTAAATTCTAGAAACGGCCAAAAAAAAAAAAAAAAACCCAGGAAAGACAGAAAGTAATCAGTGGTTGCCAGTCAGGGGCTTGGGGTAGGGGAGAGATTGACTGAAAAGGAGCCCAAGGAAGCTTTCTCGGGTGATAGAAATATCCTATACTACAATTCTGATGGTGGTTACATGACAATACATATTTGTTGTGTAATCAAATTGTACACTTAAAATTGGTGGACAAAAATAATTGTGTGTATTTTACACCTCAATAAAAAATTACAAACAAAAATAAATTGCATTTACAGCAATGACAAAAGAGAGAACACGTCTAGGAATAAACATAAGAGGAGACTTTAATACATGGAAAGTCATCTTAGGCTCTTGAATAGGAAGAGTCGATTACAGTAGATAAAGTTTATAATACAGTGAGAGTGATAGGCTGTTCTAAACCCTTCATATATATCAACTCATTTAATCTTCACAAGACCCTAAAATGTAAGTACTATTATCATCCTTCTTTTCTCATCCAGGCAAAGACAGGAAAAGTAATTCATTAGACCACAAAGCTAGTAAATGGTAGAGCCTGAACTTAGAAATAGGCAGTCTGGTAGAGTCTGGTGCTACATACCTATTAAAGGTTCTTCTGCCTCCGAATACCTAACAAGATCAATTTCTTCAACATTAACTTATAAGCTTCATGATTTCAATAAACATATAATGAACTCTAATCTCAGAAAGGGAAACTTATTCCTACATTCATATGGAAAAATAAGCAAACAACAATAACCAGAAGAATTCTGAAAATAAAAATAAGTGTAATATAAAAAAGGCTAAAATCAATGGAACAAAATTGATATTCTGGGAATGATCCTAAATTCCAGATAAATTTATTTGTACTGTGTTTTTTTTTTTTTTTTTTTTTTTTGATTCCTAACTTATTTTAGACCGAAATAAATTTCAGGTACGTTGAGATTTTGAATGTGAAAAAAGAAGCCATAAAAAGTATAAAACATCAGAGAATTTATTTATAAACCTAGAGTACAAGTATGAAACAGAACCAAGAAGCCGTAAAAGAAAAGATTGATCATTTCAACTGTTTGTAAGTTAGAAGTGTCTGCATACCAAAAACACCAATGCTGAATGCTGAAAGGCATATGAAAAAATGGGGCAATATTGGCAAAGTACATCACTGAAAAGAAGTCATTTATTAAATTATGAGCATTTTTTATAAATAAATCACAGTGGTTGAGAGCTACGACTGCTAATCAAAAGGTCAGCAGTTAAAATCCACCAGCCACTCCTGTGGGGGCAGTTCTACTCTACGGCAAGCAACGGGGTTGGTTTAGTTTATAAATAAATCAACAACCCAACAGCAAAATGAACAATGGGCAGACTATTTAAAGGATAAAAATTCTATTATCTCTTAAGCATGTAAAAATATGCTCAACTCCTTTCTTTGAACGAGGTGTGTAAATTAAAACTAAAAACAGATCACTCATTTTTTACCTATCCAATTGTCAAAGATAAATAAGCATGTATACTATGTTACCAGAGCATGGGGAAATAAGCACTCTTATATTTTTGGCTGGTGTGTAAATTGGTGCAACATCTATGGCTAGCAATTTGGTATATCCATTATAATGGAAGGAGCCCTAGCAGTGCAGTTGTTAAGAGTTTGGCTGCTAACCAAAAGGTTGGCAGTTTGAATTCACCAGCCACTCCTTGGAAACCATATGGGGCAGTTCTACTCTGTCCTACAGGGTTGCTATGAGCCAGAATTGACTTGACTGCAACAGGTATTATAACTGAAAATCTATATACATTTGAAAAAACAATTCCACTTTTACAAATTTGTCTTCTACACACGCATGTTCAAACTTGTTTGTACATGAGTACTTATTGTACAAACATTTGTAATAGCAAAAGAGTTGACATGAACTAAAGTTCATCAATTATGGACTAGTTTAATCAATTAAGATATCTCCAGATGACAGAATACTATGCAGATATTCCACGTGTGCATGTTAAAATAATGTATGAATATATTATATGTGTGTGTATATATATATGTACATATATCCATAAGTGCTCGTATAATTGTATCTATGTATGTGTGTGTGTTCATTTCAGATCCATGACCAACCAATCAATCCATTAGCCATGGTTCATTAATCAGGTAGTTGTATACATCAGGCCATTTTTCCTTCCAGAGTAAGTGTTCAACCACACGTACCAGCCAAAGTTCTGCCCACTATGGGGATTTCTTGTCTTTTAGGGCCACCTCTGAGTGGGCTTGTAGTTCAATAGCTGTCACCTTCTGGATCGTGCCAGTTCTAACAGCACGAGACAGAAAGACGCAGAGTCCTACTCTCCCGACTTGTATGCTCCAAATCTATCCAGATCACAAGATCCCTTCTAAAATGCCTGCCAGGTTTATTTTAAAAAATAACAAAGAACACACACACCACTACGGACACGTGTAAGCCGCACCAGCTTTGATCCTGAGCTCTTGTTTCAAAAGCATCTTCCCTCAGGCAGGGGGGCTTTTTCTGTAGCACTAGGCGCCAACTAGAAATTAAACTCTCCACAGCATTAGAAAAGGGCAGCAAAAACATTCTTTTAGTAGCACGGATAAAAAAATGTAAACATGGCTTTAGAACTACATCAGTACCCTGCTCCCACGTCCATTGTAAGTGAACGTATACTCTTACTGGAAAGGATAAAACTGATGGTAGGAAAAGCAAACACCTCCCACTCATGTAAACAGTCTCATCTGTAATTCATTAACCTTGCTACTCTCAGCCTCCTAGAGAAAATGTCCCATTTATTAGCTTCCAATCCCAAATCAGCCGCTGCATGGGAGAAAGATGTAGCAGGCTGCTTCCGTAAAGATTTGCAGCCTTGGGACCCTATGGGGGCAGTTCTACTCTGTCCTATAAGGGTCACTATGAGTCGAAATTGACTTGACAGCAATGGGAGAATTCCAATTTCACGTTTGTCTTTCACTTCTGGGGCATTACTGGATAGTAAAGAACAAAGATGCTCTATTATGGATGACATCTCTTACATGGTGAGGCCAATCTTACATTGATGGCACACGTTATATGAACCAATTTCACTTCTGCCAGATTATCTACATCACTCTCGCCATTATTTGTATTTTCTGCCCACTGAAGAGTCAGACAAACTCGTATCATTGAGGACCTCCCACATTCTTATTCTCTCATCTAAAACAGAAGTGCGAACTCAAATAGCAAGAGCAGCAATGCCTTCCAAAAGGTGGAACATTATTGGTATTTGAGATGACAGTGAGTCAGAATCAACTTGACGGCAACTGGTTAGTTGGTAGGTTGGTTGATGGGTAGGTGGTAAGCAAGACATTATTAGGTGGTACTCTGACCTGGTAAATATTAAAAATCATAATGACAAAGTTATTTCCTTTATCTTTTTCTTCAATCCTTTTAACTCCATCAAGGAGAAAGTCTTAGTTTGGGGCTAGCCCTTAGCACCTAATACCAACCAGTCTCTGCTTTAACACAGAGCAAGCTTCTTGCTCAAAACCTTTGTTGGGCAACAGCATCTCCCTAGACTCTATTAATGTTATCATGTTTTTATTTATTTATGGCAGATGATACTGATTGTGCAATAGGGATGAGTTATCCCTTTTGATATATTTACTTAAGTTTAAAATGTAAGTTGTTTTAAAGAAAGTTATTTATGCAAATCATAGTACAGAGGATACATGCATACAAGGAAAATCTCAAAATGGGAACAAAAAGGACAGAAATGTTGAAACCACTGCAAGAAAAAAAAGAGATCATAGTTATTTATGCAATTTAGCGTTCACCCAGTAGTCGGTGTGTGTTCGTGTATGTCTGTTTTATGTGCGTTTAGGAGAGTGGAGGGATCGGAACTTTCTTCTATGTCCTGTTTCCACATGATAAAAAAATTATATTATTGTCACATTTCAATGGTGACATAAATATAAAAAATTTTTTTTCAGCAATGGTTGGTGACATCAGCTTCCAATGTTGCTATAATTCTATTTTTTTTAAAAAAAACTAGATGTGTGTATGCATATGTATGCATCATTTTTTTAACTTTTCACAATCATATTTAATCCTGAAGGTTCCTCCTAAGATATTAGTAATTTCCTTCAATTAAATATATGATACACTGTTTAATGAACATTATGTCCTTGAACATTTTCTGTTTATTTGCTCTCTGGATTTAGAAACAAATCTTAATAAATTCATTTTATTGAAGCAAATATGCCTAGGGCTTTTGTTCTTCAGAAAGGAGAGAGGCAATTGGGATTTCATGGATAGGAACAGAAGAGCCTTATTTAAACTTCATTAGTCTTATTTCAGCTGAGATTCATGGTTAAAATTATATTTTGTTGTAATGTTAGTATTTCTCTTTTACGCAGTCAGATGCAAATTGTTATTTGTTAATTTCACATAAAACAACTACGATGTAGACAGATCTAGCTGAACAGCTTATACCTCTGTGGAAAAATTTGTTTTTCATTCACTACTGTCAAACATTTCTTTCACAGAGTTGAAATCTATAACAGAATGGTGTCATTTAAGGATCGGCACTTTGTTTATTTTTTCTCTTTTTGGCATTCCACTTTTCCAGCAATTATCAGTGCCCTTCCCACTGGATATGTTCCTAATAGGTCACTAAACCCTTCAAGTATCCCAGATATTTCCTAAGGCACACCATGTGCTTTTGCTTCCTTGGATTCTTGGATTGGAGCTAAAACCGCTGTGGTTTTTGCACATAAGTTACCCTGTAAATAGCCGCCTTTCGGAGTCGTTTTTGGATTCTTGAGTTTGAGTTCAGTTTTTCCTCATTCTCATGAAAAACTAAACGACAGTTTTACCATATCTGCATAAATTCAGAAGGGATACTGGAAACTCTGAGAAAGATTAGTAAGTACTGTAGAATCAACAGATGTACACTCTGGCAAATATTAAACTTTTTAAGAAAAAAACATGTAAGAAACCATTTGGATTGCGTTGGTCAAGCTTATTTCCATGATCAAATCTTTTACTCTTTGGTACAAAGTGCATTTGGTAAAGCATTTTTTAAAACATAATAAATGTGTTTTGATACTGAGTCTGTGTTTAGAGTCTTAGAGCTATAACACCCTGGGACTCAGAATTACTTTCTTGCTCATCGTGTAGATATTTCTTGAAAAACACTCAGCAGCTACAATTAAAAAAACACAGAGATGCAGACTTTTGTCCATGTTGTCTCTTGACGTACGTTTTTTCACTTAAAGGACAATTGGCATACGGCAAAATCACATCATTCAAAGTATGCTTCGCATCTAAAATACAGCTAGACCTTTTAAAGATAGTCTCTCTTAAAGAACAAATTACTTTAAGTCCCCCCTCCCCTTTTTTTACAACATCCTACGTAAATTTTGCATTTACTTTAAAATCCAGTCTCTTTCAAAGGAGTCTGGGTGGTGTAAGTGGTTTGCCATCGGCTGCTAACCCAAAGATTGGCAATTCGAATCCACCAGCGGCTCCGTGGAAAAAAGGCCAGGTGCACTGCTTCCGTAAAGACTAGAGCCAAGAAAACCTTATGCAGCAGTTTTACTCTGTAACACATGGGGTCGCCACAAGTTGGGGGCCGACTTGATGGCAGCTAACAACAACAACGTGGGATAACATTATTTAATAAATACAGCCTGAGCCCACAGGTCACAGATGGTGCACAGCTAACACCAAAATCCAGTCTTTCCATTACACGTCAATTTATGACCTACTTTTGGTTTCCGGAGAGTTTGCAAGCTAAAAAAAAAGAAAAAACCCATTGCGGTGGAGTCAATTCCAACTCATAGCAACCCTATAGGTCAGGGTAGAACTGCCGCATAGGGTTTCCAAGGAGCAGCTGGTGGATTTAAACTGCTAACCTTTTGGTTAACAGCAGACCTTTTAACCACTGTGCCACCAGGCCACCAAGGCTCCCGTTTAGGACTCACAAATATTTTGAGGAACAAAAAAATATTGCTTTGTAGTAGCTGATGAAGCCATGAGAAAGTGCTGTTTTTACATAAAAAAAGACATTTTATAAGAAAGTCAGAGTCACACAGACATTAAATATATCTGAATACTCTCAAAGTCTGTTATTTTATCTCCAGAAAGATGTTTGACATTAAGGTAAAGTTGGAGAGAAATTAAATAAAGAGAAGAAAAAGTGTCCTTGAGGCTGTATATCAGCCAAGAGTTTGAGGCCTTTATAGTTGGGACAACAGATTTCCTAGGAAGAAATATAATATTATAATCAACCTGACATCCAGATAGCTTCCATGACACTTTTGCTCTGAAATCTTGTCATTAAATTAAAGTGAATTGCAAGGCAAATTATCAGTTAAAATGAAGAAAAACCTGAAGGGACTGCAATTGGCTCAACTTATGTTATTGTTGGGTTTTGCTGTGCTATTTTTTTTCAAATGTGAGAAAATAATTTTTTCAGAGATGGCAGAAGACAGAGCATTTTGTTTTACATTATTTATTCCCTGTTGAAAAGAAGATTTATCCAGGCAGATTACGAAGACAATTGTAAAGAAAGGATCGTGCCAATACGAATTATTGTTCCAGCCATTTAAAATTGTATTTGGGGGAAAGAAACCTTTACTTATTTTGTCCTAGAAAAGAAAGCTTCGATACAGAAATGTAGCTGGAAGAACGTGAAGGAGGCTAAGCAAGTATTAGAGATTATGCTAATCTAAAATGCCATTTGATGTGGAGTCCACTTGTGAATGTGTATTGTCAGGCTGCTCTTTGTAATCATTGCCTGTCTCCTTGTCCTTATCAAAAGCAGGTTTATTCATTTTCTTTTTCATTTTTCATCTTTGTATGTGCTGCTAGTTAACATCCTAACAGCTCAAAGTCAGGTTATGTGTTTCCAGTTCAAAAAGCAGGCATCGAGCCCACACATTTCTCTCTCTTCCATTACAAAATTTGATTAAAATAAAAAATAATAACAATAGCTAATTTCTACTGCTGCTATTCATAAGGTTTTCACTGGGTAATGCTTTTCAGAAGTAGACTGCCGGGTCCTTCCCAGTCTGTCTTAGTCTGGAAGCTCAGCTGAAACCTGTCCTCCATGGGTGATCCTGCTGGTATCTGAATAACAGTAGCATAGCTTCCAGCATCACAGCAACACACAAGCCCCCACAGTACGACAAACTGACAGACACGTCAAGATCAAAGACCTAATGAAGATCAAAGACAACAGCCTTCAGAATGGATTGCACCTCAACATAAAGAAAACAAAAATCCTCACAACTGGACCAATGAGCAACATGATGATAAACAGAGAAAAGATTGAAGTTGTCAAGGATTTCATTTTACTTGGATCCACAAACAACAGCCATGGCAGCAGCAGTCAAGAAATCAAAAGACGCGTTGCATTGGGTAAATCTGATGCAAAGGACCTCTTTAAAGTGTTGATGAGCAAGACATCACCTTGAACACTAAGGTGCGCCTGACCCAAGCCATGGTATTTTCAATCGCATCATATACATGTGAAAGCTGGACAATGAATAAGGAAGACCAAAGAAGAATTGACGCCTTTGAATGGTGGTGTTGGTGAAAAATATTGACTACACCATGGACTGCCAAAAGAACAAACAAATCTGTCTTGGAAGAAGTACAACCAGAATGCTTCTTGGAAGCAAGGCTGGCTAGACTGCGTCCTACATACTTTGGACATGTTGTCAGGAGAGATCAGTCCCTGGACAAGGACATCATGCTTGGCAGAGTACAGGGTCAGCAGAAAAGAGGAAGACCCTCAACAAGGTGGATTGACACAGTGGCTGCAGCAATGGGCTCAAGCATAGCAACAATTGTGGGGATGGCTCAGGACCGGGCAGTGTTTCGTTTTGTTGTGCATAGGGTCGCTATGAGTCAGAACCGACTTGATGGCACCTAACAACAACAATTATTTCTACTGACCACCTACTATGCCAGGCTCTGTCTGAAATATAATTAGGTATCATTTAATCCTCAACCAACTTCCATTTTACAGATGAAGAAATGGAGGCACAAGAAAGCTAAGAACTTGTGGTGAGTCACAAAACCAGTTAATTCATGGAGGCAGGGTTTCAATCCAGGGCCCATTGAGGGGAGCCCCTACGCTACGTTACAGGTAAGGATATGAGATAAAAAAAAAAAAAAAAGAAGAATAAATCAACAAAATTGATGAAAATAAGAAACAGTCCTTTCAGCAGCCTGAAAATATTTAGAATTTCTGGAAGATAGAAAACAGAGTGATGGAGGAAGCACAATTATAAGAGCAGTGGATTGTGGAACAGTTTTCACAGGATATTTAATTTATGAAATGTCTGCAATACACCTGGGTTAATCAGCCCTTTGTTCTCCCCAAATACGCCTTGTGGCTGCAGACTCTGTCCTCACCCCAAAGCAGGCTACCAAGTATTTACAACAGAGGGGATTTAGCACAGAGAATGGATTACACACGGGATGGTGTTGCCAAGAAGCCATACCGGGGTTAGAGGGGCAAATACAGGAAATAAAGTAAAGGTAGTATTCCCAAGGGCAAAGGATCCAGGCACTCAGCAGAAGCTGGAGGCAGCCTGTCCAGGGGAAGCTGAGGCTACTGGTAGCAGACAGACAGAGAGAGGGAGGACAGAAACGCCCTTTCATCTTCTTCCCCATTTCCTTATCTGTTGCCTCTGTATTCCATTGGCTAAATCCAGCCAGAACCATCTTAGGTGAGACCCAGAAAACACAGACTGCCTGAGTCAGCCTTCCTGTGATACAGAGCAGAGCAGAACAGACGAAGGGTAGGAAATGAATCTGCGTACCCAGGCTCCGGACCAGCACAGATATTTCTAAATAAAGTGAAAGACCTTCTTGGCAAGCAGTCCCAACATGGGTGTTAGGGCCAGAAATAAACAAAATAGAGCCTGACATAACCCTGGACTCCTAACTTCATCAGTCATGGGAGCCCAAGCTTACCTGCCATGCACTCTACTGGGAAGCCCTTAGTTAGCCTCCCCCACTCCAGAAAGACGTTCTGGGTTAGTTGGCCCATACACTTGCATAGGAGCCCAGATATTAGCTGCCCAGGATTATCCAACTAGTTCTTTCATAAATATGAAAGGACAACCTAGAATCAGCAAGCATCCAGGAAAAATAAACAGCATGAAGAAGAACCATGATGAATGAATAGAGCCCCTAAACCTGGAGGAGTCTGAAATACTACAGAAGATAAATTTTAAATAATTCTAAATCAACTTCAGAGAAATTAGACAAAACCCTGCAGCCAAAAAACTGGAATATACTTCCACAAAAAAGGAGTAATCAAAGAAAAAGGAACTGTCCTTGGGAAGTAGGTCATAATGTTATCACTAAACAAAAGTTTCAAACAGGCTGAATCTCAGAATGTACATTGCTGAAGATGGAACTACTGACATGGAAGGTAAGGTTGAATAAATCTCCTAGAACAAAAACAAAATCATAGAAATGGAAAACATAAGAGAAAAGGTAAATTCCAGATAGACAAAACAGGGCTCCAGGCGGTAAGAAAATAATTAAAGTAATACTAGTAGAAGAAAACTTTTCAGGTTTAAACTTGACAGAAAACAACTCAAGTTGGAAGTAAGGAACAAAGAAAAAAGAAAAGAAGCCGGCTGTGAGGGACTAGGTGCCGCTACTGGGATTTTAAAAATAAGTGTTGGGAAGAGGAAGGGAGGTGATAAAACATGTAGTTGGGTGCCTCTCAAGTTGGAGGGGAGGATATTTTCTTATCACTTTTTAGAGTGCATCCCAGAAAAAACTGCAACTCCTAAGTGGATCTTCATCTTTAATGTAATACTAAACCACATGGCACCACCCAGGCAATAGCCTAAGAATGATCACGGAAGGTTGCAGGCAAAGTGGTCTGGGCTAGTATCTCAGGTTGCACATGTCATTGTTAGGTGCCACAGAGTCGGGTCTGACTCATAGCGACCCTATGCACAACTGAATGAAACACTGCCCGGTCCTGTGCCATCCTCATAATCATTGCTATGCTTGCACTCATTGTTGCAGCCACCGTGGCAGTCCACCTTGTTGAGGGTCTTACTCTTTCCCACTGACCCTGTACTTTGCCAAGCACAATGTCCTTCTCCAGGGACTGATCCCTCCTGACAACATGTCCAAAGTATGTAAGATGCAGTCTCGCCAGCCCTGCTTCTAAAGAGCATTCTGGTTGTACTTCTTCCAAGACAGATATGTTTGTTCTTTTGGCAGTCCATGGTATATTCAACATTCTTTGCTAAGACCACAATTCAAAGGCATCAAATCCAGAAATTTCCATGGACCTTAGTGAAGGTGGGGGTTAGTCCTGAAAGTTCTGAGGGAACTAAAGCCTAAAAGAGTCCTGGGATTAAGAAGGCTACAGATTTCAGCAAGGGTGTGGACTGAGGCTTGGTAAAAGCTGAACTTCCAGATATGAGTCAGTGGATATCAGTGCTAATGTCAAACCACACCACGTTGCAGATAAGTGAGGAACAAGGTTTCTACAGCTGCATGATATAAAGATGTAAGGAGAGTCTTGCATTCATTTGCAGGTTTGGGGGGGGGGGGCGGGAAGGAGGTAAACTGCCTTAGAAATAAGAAACAGTCTTAACAGAGAATTTAGCTTAAAATTGACTTGCATATTTACGCCTAAGATACACCAAAGGTTTACCTCTAAGAGCCATAAACTGTTTTAAACCAGGAGAATTCAGTACAGCCTGAGATAAAATTTTTTTTAACTCAACAGCAATGGAATCTTGGGAGAAAGATGAGATTGATTTTGGATAATAAAGGTACCCATTTGGAGGGAGAATTATTAGGCATTTAGAAACTTGATTAGAAGGCTAGGGAGATGGGCTTGGAAACAGGCTGGAACCAGAAGAGGTCCTAAAGGCCAAGAATCAGGAAGGGCAAGAACTGGCCTGTTGCAGGTGCAGCCCGAAGACGACATCACTCCTGGAAATTAACGTTAGTTGCCATGGAGTCAGCTCTGACTCACGGCAACCCCATGTGCAACAGAAGGAAGCACTGCCTGGCCTTGAACCACCTTCCTGTTAGTTGGTACGCTCAAGTCCATTGTTGCGGCTAATGTGTCAATGCCTTCCAACCTAGGGGGCTCATCTTCCAACACTAATTCAGACCATAGTCTGTTGTGAACCAGAAGGTTTTCGCTGGCTAATTTTCAGAAGTAGATTGCCAAGCCTTTCTTCCTAGTCTGTCTTAGTTGGAATGCTCTGGTGAAACCTATCCACCATGGGTGACCCTTCTGGTATTTGCAATTCTGGTGGCATAGCTTCCAGCATCACAGCAACATGCAAGCCCCCACAGTATGACAAACTGACGAAAGGGTGGTGGGGAAATTAATGAAAATCCATCATTTTCAGCCTTTGTATACTGGAAAGGAGCACCTGATAGGTTGAGTGTGGTCAAGGGCCCTTCCCTAACTTCATTAACTATTACTCCAGATTGTGAGGAAGGGGTGACCCCAAACAGGAAGCTGTGGAGCCCTGTTAAAAAAGAGAAAATGTATGCTAACGTTAAAAAAAATCACAATTATCTGCCTCACCAGGGAAAAAACACCTAAGGCTTTAAGAAGCGAGGAGTTTCTCTTGTCTTGGATCCACCTTTCATGTGTTCATGTCATACTACAGGATTAACAAGGAGTCAATATCCACTGCCTTCAAGAGAACGGTTCATGGTCTTGTACTTTGCCTTCCATTCTCTCATCAAACCATTAGAACACCGTATCCAGAATCACTTTATTTCTCAAAGTCTGGATTATTGCATCTTGGACAACAAGCCAAGGCCTAAGAAAAGGCTAGTCTTAAATAGTGTTCACACAGCCACCATATCCTACAGTCAACTGATCATAAAGAAAAATGAACCATCAGAATGTCCTGCTTATAAAAATATTTTCCTCGATATTCGTTCTATAGAACTGAGCTACACAAAAACATAGACACAAGAAAAGATAAACCCAATTTATATTATCAGATACAATACAAATGCCTCATCTGAAATATCTCCATTTAGCCACTTCCCATAAGTCAGGTCTTCCCAAACAACCATGATTGAATACTGGCTTTAAATACACATAAATATAAAACTCAAGTAAGTGCTTCTTTTTTTATCTCAGAAAAAATTGCCAATTTGTCCCAAAGGTAAATTAACTTTTCCCGTCTCAAAACTATTTACCTGACAAGCAGAGGGCGTTGCACCAAATAAATGTAGAATGTGCATTCTTTTCAAGTATACAGAAAACATTTACCAAAATTAACCATACACTGTGCATAAAGAATTAGCAAATTTCAGAAAATTGAAACAAAAGATGTTTTCTGACCATATTAAAACCAAGCTAGAAATAAATAATAAAAAGGAACTAGCAATCCACTCCTGATGGTCAACTATACAAAAAAAAAAAAAAAATCCAGACTTAGAGAGGGAGACATTTTATTTAGGAAAAAAAAAAAAAGGAAAGGAACTATTCCAATAGGGAAAGGGGTCTATTGCAATAGGGAGAACACTCCAACCATAAGATCTGCAAACTTCTCAAAGAATTGGGGGGGCTGGGGGTGGGAGGAATTTTTCTTTTATAGAAACTGAAAGTAAACAAAGCTACAAAAAATCCAGGTATGGGGAAGTGGAATGAAAGGGTGATGTCATCAGATAGTATAGCCATGTTTTAGAATCTTTTACGGTGAGGTCAGCTATTCTCTGGAGGGGCCCTTAAAGAGGGGTAGCATGTTGGTTCAAGTTGAGGGTAGGCCAAAGTTCAGGGATTGGGGGAAAGAGAGAAGCATAACCAAAATTTGGTTAACAAGCATTTTGTTTCTGACTGATCAGAGGGTACAAGTAATTCAGTTATTCATTTATGAAGCAAGGAATGGGAATTCGGAGGGTCCATGTCTGGCCTTCTCATGGGTAAACACAGGGGCATCCCTGAGTCTTATCTAAGTAATATGATTATTTGCAGTAAGTAGTTCCCCTGTATACAAAGGGTGGGGGATTTCTTTAACGGTCACTGTTTTCCAGTATGACAGGGTTCAGATAAAATTCAAAATTAAGCAATGTACATCTAAATAGGAAACCCTGGTGGCGTAATGGTTAAGTGCTACTGCTTGTAACCAAAAGGCTGGCAGTTCAAATTCACCAGGCTCTTCTTGGAAACTCTATGGGGCAGTTCTACTCTGTCCTATAGGGTTGCTATGAGTCAGAATCGACTCGATGGCACTGGTTTTGTTTTTTGTTTTGTTTTGTTTTACCTCTAAATAACCCAGGGATCAAAGAAGAAATTGCAATGAAAATTAGAAAATACTTTAAATCTAATGATAACAAAAATTGTATAAACCAAAATTAGTGAGAGGAGTAAAAACTGGCTTCAAAGGGACATTTGTGGCCTTAAATACATGTATTAGAAAAGAAAAGAAGTTGAAAATAATTATCTAAGCATCTATCTCGAAGAGAAAGCAAATTAAATCAGAAGTAAGTAGGAGAAAGGAGAAAAGAAAATGGAAAGTAGAAATAAATGAATTA
The DNA here is from genome assembly GCF_024166365.1 of Elephas maximus indicus. Lineage (NCBI taxonomy): Eukaryota > Metazoa > Chordata > Mammalia > Proboscidea > Elephantidae > Elephas > Elephas maximus. Next base: position 11,300,083 of record NC_064841.1, on the reverse strand, counting down.
AAAAAAAAATACATCAGATCGGAAAGGCCAAATATTGGTTCTTTGAAAGATAAATAAAATTAATAAAAAGAAAGAAACCACAAATTATCAGCATCAGGAACGAAAAAAGTTAAATCACTACAGACCTTATAGACATTATAAAGGCCATGATAGGAGACGGTATGAACAACTCCATGCCAATAAATATTAAAATGTAGACAATAAACAAATTTATCATAAATAAATAACTGACATAAGAAGTAATGGAAACTGTGAATATATCTATATCTAATTTAAAAATTAAAATGATTATTAAAATCCTTCACACAAAGAAAATTCAAGGGACAGATGTCTTGTGAATTCTAAACCAAAAAAAAAAAAAACCAAACCCAGCGCCGTAGAGTCGATTCCGACTCATAGCGACCCTATAGGACAGAGTAGAACTGCCCCATGGAGTTTCCAAGGAGTGCCTGGCAGATTCGAACCGCCAACCCTTTGGCTAGCAGCTGTAGCACTTAACCACTACGCCATCAGGGTTTCCTTGTGAATTCTACCAGACATTTAAGAAAGAAATGTTACTGTTGCTAGTTGACTTCAAGGCCTAGCAACTTTATGTGTAACAGAAGGAATCATTGCTCGGTCCTGCACTACCTCCAAGATCTTTGATGAACGTTTGAGTGCATTATTGTGTTGATTCATCTCATTGAGGATTTTCCTCATTTTATACAGGCTCTACTAGAAGATAGTAAAAGAAATGATGATTGACATAATTCTCTACATAGACAATTCAAAAGAATATAGAATATATAAAGTTTAGAAGTAATAACTGAATTTAGCAAGGGCACTGGATTCAAAATCAATATAAAAATTCCTTTTATTTCTATAAATCAGCCACAATAAATTGAAAATAAAATTTTAAAAGTAACCATTTACAATAGCATCAAAAGCTTCAAATACTTAGAGATTAATATAACAAAGTTCTCTACACAAAATAAAAAAGCTGTAAAACAGACCACAAAAAACTTAAAGCATCATTAAAAAAAACAATACTTGAGTAAATACAAAAACACATTAATACTAGGCTCTTGTACTAAGAGACTCAAGATTGTAAAAATATGAGTTTTTCCTCAATTAATCTTTAGGTTCAATGCAATCCAAATAAAAATTTCAGCAGATTTTTTGTCAGTCTGACTCTAAAATGTGGATGAATTAAAGGTTCAAGAATAGCTAGAAACAATCTTGAAGAAGAAACAAGTTGGAGGACTATTCTAACCTATTTATGGGACATCAGGACTGATAATTAAGCTATAGTAATCACGACAGTTTTTATTGGTGCAAAAATGAACAACTATAGATCAATGCAACAGAGCAGAAATTCAGACACAGATCCACACATTTGTGGAAATTTGATTTATGACCAGGGTAGCAGTGTAGAGCAGCGGGTAAAAGCCGATCCTTCAACAAATGGTGCTGGAAAAATTAGATAACCGTGTGGGAAAAAAAAAAAATGAAACTAGACCTCTTCCTCATACCACACAGAAAAATCAATTCCAGATGGATTGCAGATCTAAAGATAAAAGGATAACAATAAAGTTTGAAGAAGGCAACATCAGGGAATAGGTTATGACCTTAGTCAACGAAGACTACTTAAGTAGGACATAAAGAGAGCACTAACCATAAAAAAATGTTGATTACATGAAAATTAAAAACTTTTTAACAAAATATTTTTATTAGGTGGGTAAACAAGCAAGCCGTAAAGATAAAAAAAAAAAAAAGATGGAGAAGATAATTATCGCAGATATAATCACAAAGGGCTTGTATCCCAAATATATAAAGAACTCCTGCAAATCATAAGAAAAAGGCAAGAAAGTTAAAATATAGGCAAGTAACTGTTTTTAACAGACACTTCACAAGTGGTTATCCAAATGGCCAATAAACATATTAAAAGGTGCTCAATCTCATTACTCATCAAGGAAGAGCAAACTGTATCCAAAATATCTATCACTGTACACTCAACAGAATGGGTAAAATTTTTAAAAGACTAACTGAACCAAGTGATAGTGAGAATGTAGGACAACTGGAATGCTCATACCCTGCTAGTAGAAGTGTAAACCGGTGGTATAAACTGGTACTGTTTGGAAAATTGTTTGGCAGTATCTCGTGAAGCTGAATGAACATAGGCATACCCTTGGACCCAGAAATTCCATCCCTACATATATATACGCAACAGAAAAGGCACATATATGCACCAAAAGACGTGGATGTTCTCAGCAGCATTAATTCTAATAGCCAAAAACTGGAAAGAATTCAAAAGTCCATCAATGGCAAAAGGGATAAAAAATTAAATAATCCATGGTGTAGTCACATGATAGAATACAATACAAAATGGCAATAAAGAACTACTTCCACAAAGTACACAAATGATTCTACAAACATCCGTTGAGTGAATGCAGCCAGACTCAAACATTGTTATTCTAGTAGGTAAAATTGTAAAACGCTCAAGACTAATCTGGTATTAGAAGCCAGGATAGTGTCACCTTCAGGGAGGAGGGAGGATATGTTATTGGGAGGGGACAAGGGCTTCTAGGGTGTCAACAAAGTTGTATTTCTTGAATTGGGTGGTATTTATGTGGGTGTGTTTGCTTTGTGATCATTCATTAAGCAATATACTTACCACACCTGCACTTTTCTATAGTATAGTAAAAATGTTTCTTTATAAAAAAAAAAATACTTGCAACTTTTAAATACTTTTTTCTAGTATCTCTTCATTACAAAGCAATCATAAGATCTATACACTCTCAAGGTCATCATTATTTTAAAAAGGTACTAGTTATATTTAAATGTTAACTTGAGATGGTTAGAACAGCTCAACACCAGAAAAGAAAATCCCAAGTATATTAAGATATTGGTAAATGAAACAGCAAACTTACATAATAGTTGATTACGTAATTGATTACATAATGGTTGATTATCCCCAAAACACTTTATTAACTTGCCGAGAAAAATAAATGTGATACTCTCCATACAGACGTAGAAGCTCATGTATTAAAAACCCCTTAGATTGACTTGGATCATTTCAACGCATTCCTATTTTACTGAAGGAGGCAGCCATGAAGGAAAATGTGTGCAAGAAATAAAATAATGAACAACAGTTGGACGCTGACATAAAAAATAAAACTAATGTGAAATGAAAATGAGGGATTTTTATAATTCTGTTATTGTATAAAAAATTTTTCCACTGATAAAAAAGAGAGAATATGGGAAAGGCTGAAAACAGAGTAACTCGAAATGAAGAATTTAAGCATTTGCTTTGAAATAGTGCAAATTTGTTCCTGGTATACAATAACATATGAGATGAAAATTTAATTACCCCTCCTCAAAAGTAAACAATTTCAGACATAATTATCCTTTACCTGCAGACCATTCTTAGTTTAAATATTTTCAGTACTCTCCAAGTGGAAGTGTACGCAGGAAATGCTCACACTGTTTTCAGGATATTTTGATGAACTGAAGAGCCGCCATTGGTGTTAATCAGGCAAAGCCCGAATCCCTGCTGTAGGCAATGCACATAGTAAAGAATCAGGACGGAACATGAATTTCTTCAAGCTGACTTACCCCACAGAAACGTTTAGGGTAAAAGGGAGAAATACTTTACGTGACATTTCATTTTGTTTTATTTTTGACGTTTGAAGGTTTTGGTTTTGTTTTGGTACACTTTCGTATACAAAAGGTTTAGGAAGAAGGTTCGGCTTGCTGAGAACTGGAGTCCAGCTTTCACTTTTTTGGTTGATTTTTCCTGGGTGTCTACATTCAGTCAAAATCTAATGAAATAATAAGTTTTTTCCCGGTTCCCCTATTTGGAAGAAAGTGGATAAATCCATGTGATTTACAGTAGACTGGGTTTGGGGTTAATTCCTTAATGATTCTGGCACTTTCCAATTGCTAGATTTATCTTCGAACCACTTTGAGTGTACTTCTGAAACGGCATTTTCTTATGTTAGGACTTTGCTTTAAAGATCTTACTGCTATGTTTTGGTTGACTATGGGGAAATAATGAACATAAGTCCATATGGTGCTTAACAATGTGAATTATGTCTATCCATAAGCCTACTACTGGTCAGTGTTCACACTCAGCCATTCCCAGGAAGCCTGGTGAATGTAGTGGTAAATTTTCACTCCATCTTTAATGTTTTTCTTGCCTTGCTTTATGTCACGTATAACTTGTTTTACTGGAACGTCTTGAACAGTGTAACTTGTTTTTTAGGACATCTTGGACAGCAAGTGTACTGGCAGGACATCATTAAAAAGGCGGTGGTCCCAATGGTATGTAAATGGGGAGATGAAAAGGAAGACACGAAGTAGCCAATGGGGGAAGATGAGAGGAAGATGTTAGATGACAATTAAAACGTAAGCGACAACAGGAGAGGACTCAGCTTGGAGCTAGTTTAGCTCTAACACTAACCCCAGTGCCTGGCACATGGTAGGTGTTTAGTAGTATCATTTGAATTCATGAATGATCCGCCAAACAAAACATGGTGACAAGACTGAGGCCTAGGGCCAGCTTGACTAATTACCATACGTATGACCCTGGGCAGCTTTTTAAGGAGCCTGGGTGGTGCAGTGCTTAAGCACTTGGCTGGGCTGCTAAGTAAAAGGTCAGTGGTTCCAACCCACCAGCAGCTCCACAGGAGAAAGATGTGACGGTCTGCTTCTGTAAAGATTACAGCCCTGGAAACCCTATGGGGCAGTTCTATCTGACCTATAGGGTCACAATGAGTTGGAATTGACTCGACAACAACGGGTATGTTTTTGTTTTTGTTTGATTTGGGCAGCTTTCTTGATCTTCCGAGGCTCTGTTTTTCACCAAGAGAAATTAAAACATACGTCCACACAAAAACATCTAAACAAATGTCCCTAGCAGGATTACTCATGGAAGCCTAAAAATGGGAACAGGCTTTTTTTCTAAGTGGTCATGTGCATGGCTAAAAGTTGAGCTTTCTAACGTTAAGACCGAAAAAAAAAATCTTGAAGGACAACTGCAACAATCACTGATCTAAACAAGGAACTCTTGAGAGCAGGAATTCCTAGCATCCTGAGACTTAGTCACAGAGTGTGACAGGTGATAAGTGCTCAATAAATGCACAGTGAATGACTGAAAGAACCAGCTACATCCAAGAACACAGGGATCAAGTCTTCTTCCACCATTCAGTGCAAATACTTGGTTGGCTCATGTACGGGCTATTGTTTCCCAGTAGCCAAAGAGAGCGCTCACTTTATTTCCTGGTGTTCATCATCTCTTAAGCCTGTTTTCCCCGTCCTCATAACACCTCCTTCGTCCATGTCATTTTAAAATAATTGCTTACATGCCCTGACACTTTCCTATGGGGACATCCAGCCCAGAGAACACCACTTTAGCATGGCTTTTCTTCAGCAGCTGATTACCACATCTTCTATTTTTATATTAAGTTTGAATTCCTTAGTGTCCAGTTAGTGTTCCTGGAAAGAATACAATACAGTCACATGACATAAATGCCTATGCTCAGTAGAACAATTCTTAGGAAGATAAAAATTATCATCAGATGGGTACAAAGGCTGTGTCATGTTTAGTCGATGCCTTAAGAGAAAACTCACCAGTGTGACCAACATAAACATTATTTATTTTCAGTTAATTTTGTTATTATATTTGTAATACCAATGAGAATGGTGGTTAATGTCAAGCCATGATAGTATTGATCGGCACAAATGATTATAAATCACACTTAATTTTACATTTGTTTACCGCAAAGTTCTCTTACCGCAGGCAAAATTAGTTTATGACAATACACAATATAACTGGACACATGAGTGTAATGAACAATAATGAGTACTTCAAACACTGAAAGGAGGATAAACATCCAGAGGATCGTCAATTAGTTTATAAAAACAGCTAGACGAGCCTTGGGCACCATCTAATCCACCCCTTCATCTTGGAGATAAACTAAGTGAAGCCGAGAGGGCCGCGCATCTGGTTAGTGGTCCGATTGTGTTTTGGTCAGTTTCTTTATGCTGCAAGGAACAGACCATCACTCAAATGAGTTCAAGAAGCAGGGTTATCAATGGAACATGTGGCATGATGGAAGAAACTGAAACATGTCTGGACCTCAGACACACAGCACTGGAAAGGGTTGGGGCCAAGCAGGACCAAGATGCTCAGCAGGAGTTCTGGTACTTTATATTTCAGCAGCAACGTTGCTCAGCTGTACTCTGGGATCTGCTTCCTTTTGCCTCAATACTAACTGACAAAGTCTCACCCTTTCCTCTGTATGTCTTACAGCCTCTCAGCCTTCGCTGACTTGTAATTTGTGCTTTCTCAGAAATTAGGTTTGTTGGGCCCCTGGGTAATACCTGTTTATTTTTAGAATCCATCATTGATTCCTTTGTCTGGTATTTAAAATTTTTAAATTTCCCAAGAAAAGGATTCTGGCTTGCCTGGCTCATTTCCTTCATGCTAGACCAAATTCTGGATCCTTGGACCACATATGTCCCTGGGCCGGGTGCTCAACGCTAATCCTATCAGCTGTGGTCAAGGGGAGGGCAGCTTCCCAGGTAGTATCAAACATGGCCACTCATTGCTGTCCTTAAGTGGAGGTGTGGGAATGGCAGCATGCACTTAGGAACGACTACGAGGCACCTCAGGAGTTGTTACTGGCATGACTAGGACAAGAACAGAGGTGAAAACCCACACAATCCAGTGCTCCTTCCACTACACCACAGAGCTCCTCCAATGTTTGAACAGACATCAACCTTCTAATGGTAAACATGCCCTTTAATGACGTTAAAGATGAGCAAACTAACTGTAAGACAGCAGGAATCGCTAAAAGCCCCAAAAGGGAGGAGCAAAAAGCACCAGGCCAGTCAAGGATAAGAAGACAATCTCCAAGGGGCAGACCTTGTCAAGGCTGGTTGTTAAAATGTTTGCTACTTCTGTACCAATTGTTAAATATTATAAGTTATTGAAACCACAATTCTTAATATTGTTACTGAACATGGTACATGTCACATTAATAACCCTGCTTAATGTCTGGTAGCCACAGAGGAAGTTATGTTGTTGTTGTTAGGTGCCTTCGAGTTGGTTCTGACTTGCAGCAACCCTATGTACAACAGAACAAAACATTGCCTGGTTCTGCCCCGTCCTCACAATCATACTATGTTTGATCGTTGCAGCCACTGTGTCAATCCATCTTATTCAAGGTCTTCCTCTATTTCACTGATCCTCTACTTTACCAGCATGATGTCCTTCTCCAGGGACTGGTGCTTCTTGATAACGTGTCCAATGTACATGAGACAAAGTCTTTCCATTTTCCTTTCTAAGGAGCATCCTGACTATACTTCTTCCAAGACAAATTTGTTTGTTCTTTCTACAATCCACGGAATAGTCAATATTCTTCACCAACGCCGTGATGCATCAATTCTTCTTCAGTCTTCCTTACTCATTATTTAGTTTTTGCACACAGATGAGGTGCTTGAAAATATCATGGCTTGGGTCAGGCACACCTTAGTCCCCAAGGTGATATCTTTGCTTTTTAACACTTTAAAGAGGTCTTTTGCAGCAGATTCACCTATTGCAATACGTCATTTGATTTCTGGGCTGCTGCTTCCATGGGCATTGATAGTGGATTCAAGTAAAATGAAATCCTTGACAACTTCAATCTTTTCTCCATTTATCATGATGTTACTTACTGGTCCAGTCGTGAGGATTTTTTTTTTTTTTTTTTTATGTTCTGGTGTAATCCATACTGAAAGTTGCAGTCTTTGGCCTTCATCAGTAAATGCTTCAAGTCCTCTTCACTTTCAGGAAGGAAGGTTGTGTCATCTGCATAACGCAGGTTGTTAAATGAGTCTTCCTCCAATCCTGATGATGGCTTTTTCTTCATATAGTCCGGCTTCCCGAGTTATTTGCTCAGCATACAGGTTGAAAAAATATAGTGAAAGGATATAACCCTAGTGCACACCTTTTCTGATTTTAAACCACACAGTATCTCCTTGTTCTTTTCAAACAATTGCCTCTTGCTCTATGTACAGGTTCTGCATGAGCACAATTAAGTATTCTGCAATTTCCATTCTTTGCAATGTTATCCATAATTTGTTATGATTCACACAGTCGAATGCCTTTGCATAGTCAATAAAACACAGGTAAACATCTTTCTGGTATTCTCTGCTCTCAGCCAAGATCCATCTAACATCAGCAATGGTATTCCTCGTTCCACGTCCTCTTCTGAATCCAGCTTGAGTTTCTGGCAGTTCCCTGTCAACATACTGCTGCAACTGTTTTTTTATTATTATTATTATTATTTATCTTCAGCATAATTATATTCCATGTAATATTAATGATATTGTTCAATAAATTCTGCATTCTATTGGATCGCCTTTCTTTGAAATGGGCACAAAAATGAATTTCTTCCAGTAGGTTGGCCAGGTAGCTGTCTTCCAAATTTCTTGGCATAGACAAGTGAGTGCTTGCAACATTGCATCCATTTATTGAAACATTTCAATTGGTATTCCATCAATTCCTGAAGCCTTGTTTTTCAGCAATATCTTCAATGCTGCTTGAACCTCTTTCCTTAACATTGGTTCTTGATCATATGCTACCTATCTCCCGAAACAGTTGAAATGTCAACCAATTCCTTTTGGTACAGTGACTCTGTGTATTCCTTCCATCTTCTTTTGATACTGCCTGTATCATTTAATTTTTTGCCCAGAGAATCCTTCACTATTGACACAGCCAAAGTACTCTCTAACACATGAGCAATTTTACAAAAGTAGAAGGTTCTAAACTTGCCAGTTTTTTGGGTTCTATTAAAAACACCTCTTCCTCATATCGCCAAAAAAAAAAAAGTTGTAGGATTACTATATATTATATATATATATATACACACACATATATATTCCTAATACATGTGTATTCCTTAAAGCCTTAATAATTTTATGTTTAAAAAATAATTTGGAAAAATATCACAAAATAACAAATTGAAAGTATCTTCCAACACCATTATGAAGAGTAACACGCAGTATCTTAAACACTGTCTAACTTTAAAAAAAAATTAGCTTCTTTATTAATCATCACTCTTTTGGATGCAAGTGAAAGAAATTCCACTTAAAACAATTTAAATTAAAACGTAAATGGAAGGGGCACAAATCTATTGATGAGGGATGGGTAGATTTAGAGGCTGAAAGGCAGCCACAGGGACACAGTTTCTCTCTTCTCCTCCTGTCTCTGCTTGTTCATGAGTTGGCTTCATTCTCAGACATATTCCCTCTCCCCTGGCAGTTGTGAACTTATATTTGACCAACTTCACAACCTCAGTCTTTAGACAACTCTTCCCCAATAGTCCCAGGAAATACCTTGGAACTGACTTTTATTGGATTAGCTGGGATAACACGTCCATCAGTGGATTAATCACTGTGCCCTAAGGGTGGCATATGCTGATGTGTCAGGCCTGTGTCATTAGACTTTTCTAGAGCCAATGATTGAGGTCACTTCACTACAACCACCTGGGCTGAGTTAACGGCAAAGATATTTTTCCCAAATAAAATCAAAAAAGAAAATAGTTGTCGAGCAAGTAAGAACAACAGATGTCCAACATGACTTCGTAAACAAAAATGATAATTTGTCTGTCCTTTATTTGTGTTGCAAGGGTGGGTATTTATCAGGCAACTGTTAGGTGCATTGAGTTGATTCCGACTCATAGCCACACTATAGGGCAGAGTAGAACTGCCCCATAGGATTTCCCAGGCTCTAATTTTTCCAGAGCAGATCACCAGGTCTTTTCTCCCACAGAGCAGCTGGTGGGTTCAAATCTCCAACCTTTCAGTTAGCAGCTGAGCATTTAACCACTGCGCTACCAGAGCCCCCACATAATTGGTCTGGCTGGGACTATAGATGTCTTTAATGTTTTAAGTTGAGACCCACGTATACCTCTGCACATTTGCTGCAAAATCCTTATAATTCACTACACGAAGGCATAAAAATCACAACCTGGAAGGACCTCAAGTTCATTTGTTCCAAATCCCATGCCTTGTAAATAAAAAAGTTAACAGAGAGAGAGAGACTGACTCATCACAGTCACGTAGATCATGGCACAGAGAGGACTAAAATCCAGCTTCCTCCAAGCCTCTGAGTGAGTTAAATGGCATTTAGTAGGAACTCAAATCACTGTAATACAATGATGAAAACAGCAAGTGCCATTAGGAGGTACAAATAAAATGCTATGGGAATTCAAATACAGTAATCATCTTTGGGAAGGAGACAGGTCATGCATATTATCTAGATAGCTAAAACTTACCCCTTTGGATGCTCAAACCTATTTTTTATATCATTTTATGTAAATTTTTGAAAACTGCATTAAATTCTTCCCCGCCTTTTTAAAATAGCAGCTGCTGAACATAATTTTGCCTTTTTGATAACAGTGCCATCGCTATGAATCACTATCACCGCGTTACTCCGTAACGCACACACACAGTTCGGAGGCTTTCTCAATTTTCTGCTTCCTCCTTCCTTTTCTAACAACTGTAACTTTACTGCTACCAGTCTGCCTGTCTCTAATATTCCCTGATCCTTTTCTAATTTGTTACTTCAAATCCACACTGAACTGGGAAACCAGAAAACCCACAATAATTTTGACCTCAGTTAAATAAGAATAAACAATCTCTAAAGTGAAAGCCTAACAAACTTTTCTTAACAAGGCAAGTCCATGGCGTTAGTCCGGGGACATGCAAACTATTTTGGGTATTCAAGGGCCTTCTTTGCTTATTTCTGAGTTTGCATTCCAGGAAACAGAGGGCGCTGGGATTCTGAAGTCTGGTCAAGTGGGACATTACTTTGGATAAACATCGCGCAAATCTAGCAACTCAGGGCTTCCCAAAGGACTCCAGATACCAGACTGCCAGGCGAGTGTGGCTAGTGCAGCAACAAGCCACAAGCACCGCCCCCCCGAACACACTCCAAGGAAGTTTCTAGAATATGGCCCAGGCTTTAGGCCTTGTTTAGCTGTTTCTACTTCCAAGAACATAACTCTACATTCTGGTCTCTTAAAGTGCTAAGTCATTGACAGTTTCTGAGGTTAAAGTGAGGAGTTACTTCCTACCACAAGGGTCATTCAAAATGCCTGCAAACCAGTGTCGCTGTTGTAGGACCACAAGACTTCAAGCCAGGCCAAATTTTCCAGTTCGTTCTACCTCAAAAATATAAACATCTGCTTAAGCATTTTGTAGTTTTGTGAAAGAATGGGATCAACTAAATTTGTAGCTCACGTTTCGCAGGCTGTTGCCACTGACTGCAGATTCAAAACCTCCAGCTTCCTAAAAACTTCCCAACATGTATTTGTAGGAATCCCCAAGGGGTGCCTCAGAAGCAAGAATGTTCTTATGGGGTACCACACTCTCTAACGAGCTGTGATACTGTCTTCCCTCTTCCACCAAAAACTGAAACTGCCACCGAATGTTCCCACTGGTCAGTGTCTCCAAAACAGTCGAGTCCCTACGTGGCCCATGAGCTCAGTGGTCAGGGAGCGTGTACCCATCTTTCCATCCTGCCTCACTACATTAGGGGGAATAAAAGTTGCTGTGGAGTCCGACTTATGGCGACCCCATGTGTTGCAGAGTAGAACTGCACTCCACAGGGTTTTCAATGGCTGTAATCTTTTGGAAGTAGACTACCTGGGCTTTCTTTTGAGGTGTTTCTGGATGGATTCAAACAACCAACCTTCCTGTTAGTGGCCAAGTGCTTAACCGTTTACACCACCCAGGGACTCCAAGCATCTCTAAAGCTGTGCGATTTGTGTTTCAATGATTTACGAAGTTTTCAGGGAAACAGGTGTTCCTTGTCGCTGTTCTAATCAGCAGAAGACTCACTTGTGAGTCAGGAGTAAGGACGCTTGCAACTGAAGGCACACCTGAGGAGCAGGTACTGTGTTCTACTCAAAAAGACTTTCTCATGCATTCGAGCTTTTGGTCCAGAGGCCTTTTTCCTCAAGGTAAATGCCTTCCTAGGAGAACCCTCAGCCCCTGTACAAAAAGCCTTCTGGTGAACTTGTCCCGTTAATTTGCCATGTATTCCCCCAAAATGTCTGAATTCCTCTCAATTTAGCTGTGGAGGTTGGAAGGGGAGAAGGATGTATGGAAATCAATCTTTTCCTTCCTTTATCTTTATTGTATAGTCTGTTGGTGGTGCAAACGGTTAAATGCTTGGCTGTTGACCAAGAGGTTGGTGGTTCGAACCCACCCAGCAGCACTGCAGAAAAAATGCCTGCTTATCTTTCATAAAGATTACAGCCAAGAAAAACTGATGAAACTCAGCTCTACTCTGTAACACATGGAGTTGCATTGAGCTGGGATTGGCTTGAAAATTGACTTTTTTTGCTTTTTCCCTTTATCGTCATTGATCTTCACTCCCAACCGTGGCCCTTAAATTTTATTTTTAAATTTCTTCCTTTCTGTCATCTGTGTCAAATTAAATCAATGACCATTGCATGTGTGTGAAGGTTGACTTTTAAAAGAATTCCTTAATGAACTGATTTATATAGCGAAGAATTACTTTACTATCGGCTATTTATTTTTTTTTTTTTATTTACCCAGTATGTTGCTTCAAGCTCATCTAGTCTCACCATCCATTTTCTAAAAATGGCAACCTCATGTATACGGGGTCTCTACTGCTGCTTTGAGTCCCAGTGAGGCAAAAACAAGTAAATAATTGAATGAAAAATATTTGTTCCCTAGGGAAATGTGTACAAGCTGCATGTTGTAAATTCTTCATATTTTCCTGAAAAGTACATTCTTATCAAAAAGATAAGTCTGTTCAGATATAATCCCCATTAATTTTCATGCTTTTAAAGCAGATAAATCATTTTCCCTGTTCTGGCTACAAGAAACAGTGCCCTCCCAGGAAGAGGCAGGGACAAGGTAAACAAAACAGCTGTGTCACATGGCTGAAAACCGAGCTATCTCAGGTAATGAAATTCTTTTATAACAAAGTTGGGAACATGGTGCAAACATCCTCCTAATTTTGGAGACTGGATCGCCAAATAGCTTGGTGGGGGTTGGGGGGAGGAATGTGAAAAGACATTTTCTCAGCCTGGGTATGTGGTAAACCCCACAGGCCTGTCCTATCCACCGTCTTCTCAGAGAATACAGAGCCCAGTCCATTGGGCCATTGAGGCCCCTGACACCCTAAGGTGAGGTGACCCCTCAGCATTCTGGGAGAGGAAGCCAAGGGCTGGAACAACTATGCCAAGACGGCACATGAACTTGCATGGGGGCTCGAGTGTACCCTCATGTACACATAACCTATAGTAAACACGTTGTGGTCAAGTCGACTCTGACCCATGGTAACCCCATAGGATACACGAGAACTGCCCCATAGGGTTTCCAAGGAGCGGCTGGTGGATTCGAACTGCCGACCTTTTGGTTAGCAGCCTGAGCTCTTACCCACTGTGCCACCAGAGCTCCGATGTACACATAGGTGAGTCCATAAATGTTACTGTTAGTTGGCATAAAGTTGCCTCTGACTCACGGTGGCCCCATGCACAAAAAATGAAACAGTGCCCAGTCCTGTGTCATCCCTGTGATGGGTTCCAGGTCAAACTGCTGTGACCCACAGAGTTTTCATTGGCTGATTTTCAGAAGTAGATTGCCAGGCCTTTTATTGAGTCTGTCTTAGTCTTAGAAGTTCCTCTGCAATCTGTTCAGCATCGCAGCAACACACAAGCCCCCACTGACAAATGGGTGGTGGCCACACGTGAGGTGCATTGGTCCGGGATTGAACCCAGGTCTCCCACATGGAAGGCGAGAATTCCACCACTGAACCACCATTGTCCCCCATGCATGCACACACACATAGCATTTTACTACTTAAAAGACACTTTCATGCACGTGATTCTAGGTGAACGTGTTGGCCTTCTCCCTCTCTGTTTCTTCTCTTCCTCCTCCACTGCTGTCTCTCTTTCTCTTCCTCCCCTTCTTCCTCCTTCCCGGCTTTTCCTTCCTCTCTGCCTCCTTTCCCTTCAGGCATGCCTCTCCCTCCCCTTTCCTCCATATTCCTTATCACTTTCTCTCTCTTTAGCTTCTGAGGTGCTGTGGGGGCAATGTCCTGAATACGTAGGGGTGCTTCTGTGGGCTTCTTATATTCATGCTATGACTGACAGCAAAGTTTCTCAAAACCAAGGATGCTGCTGGAGCTCAGCCTTTATGAATAGCAGTGTTATTGCCTTGAGTCAAAAGAGAAAACAAGAGGAGATATTAGGTGCGCCTGGTCACCCAGGGTCCCTTCCAGACACTAGCTGGCTCAGCCTCCCTGGGAACTGAGTGTCTTTAGCTTATCACAGCCTTCAGGCAACTGCCCTTTCCTGAGGAAGCCAGGTTATACCTGGTGCCAGAGCCATGTTATGATTTCACACATTTCTACGACTGCTTTATCCCTGTGTCAACACAAGATATTTTTCATCAGCCTCTTGCTGTTTTAATCGGCACTTCAAGGAAGAGAGAGACATATAGAAAGCTCTGTTTGGAGAACAGCTAGCAATTTAGTTCTGTGCTGCCGGGGATCAGGTGAGCCTAAAATGTTCAGTTGTCACCCCCACAAACTACTGACATTATTCTACCGAAAAATCTATCCGAATGTTTGAAAAATCTGGTCAAAATCTATCTTTGAATATCTGAACTCTGCGCCACTTCTCACACATACAAAAGGCATGCAAGATTCCTTAAAAAACATGCCCCTTTGCTTCCATTTTTTAGTCCTTAAACTGCATGTTCTTTCATGCAGTACTCTTATTCCCCTTCTGAGAATAGGAAAATGGGAGCCACTTTCAGGGATTTTTTTTTTTTTTTTTCAATTAAAATGAGTTGCAGAAAACTAAGAAATGTAACACTTCATTAAAGCAGGCATTTAATTCCCTAGCTTTTTATTTTTAAGGAAATTAAAAAACCGTATGCTCTCTGGTACCATTTGTGTTTCTCAATGGCGGTATACATTATAACATAGAACAGGGATTTTTTGATAAATATGAGGTATTAACAAAAGACTTCCACCAGAATTACTAACTGAGATTGCTGTCATTTAATGCCGATGAGTGTAACTTGTTTTTGGTCAAGGAAGCAAGAAGAATGATTTCAAAGTGTATATTAGAAACTGCACATACTACAGATGCAATATTTTAAGCATGTCAACTTAAAATGGTGGATGTCAAACTAGACTTATTCTTTTAAAGTAGTTCTAGTAAATGAAATGCTTTTGTAATAATATCCTCTATATTAAAAAATGCTCACCCATCATGAAACATTTTGCTTTTCAATACCATTTTCAGAGATCAGAACGTGATGCAGTAAGTTTCTCATACATTCAGAATGGCAGGAGACAGTTAATTTAATGTTTTTATTAGCTGAGAGATTTTATACATATCATATACATATTAGGAATTTTCTCAGAATTCAAATCCAGTCAAAATATGTTTTACACTAAGGCCGCCCTGAAGCCAATTTTAATTTTTTTATGATGAAGATTCAAACATCATTTGAAAGTCTGGTAGTATATGGGTTATTGCTATTTGTACAGCCGTTTTCATTACACAGTAATCAAAACCCCAACCAAACCTGTCGCTGATTCTGTCTCACAGCGACCCTGTAGGATACAGCACAACTGTCCCACAGGGTTTCCAAGGAGTGGCTGGTGGATTTGAACTGTTGACCTGAGTCACCAGGGCCTGATTGCACAGTACCTACACTTCAATTCTGTCTACTGGGCATTTTACTGAATTCAAACTGTTTAAATTCTGCATAAAGGGAAGCTTTACATAAATTCAAATTGCACAACACAAATGAAAATGCTATCTGCTGGCTTTTGGATATCAAACCACTGTCCCAACATCAGGCATGTAAGAAACAGCCTCATAAGAAGAGTGAAAGCTGCATCTCAGAGACTATAATACATTATTGTGGAACGAAATATTGCCACAGAATCCAGCCCTTTTTTCTCACTTCTTTTTCCATCGTCCGGATGGTTTTCTTCTGTTTGGACCAGACCAAAATTCTAGTACAGTCTATCTGTATTTTCATGTTTGAATGAGACCTGAAAGTATTGACAACTTTTTATATGTGGCATTATTTTAGCCAGATGTGGGCCTGTTTAATTCCTGATCCAAGTAAACCACTTACACACGATTTCAAAGGCTTCCTGTAACCGCTTCAATGCTTCATTGAGACCCCTTTCAAATGTGGCTTTCAAAATTACTTTTAATAAAAAAAAAATCTAGAACTCATCTATAGGTCACATTAGACAGAGTTCAGCTTTTTTTTCTTCTTCTCCATTTTTTTCTTCGTGTGTGTGTGTGTGTGTGTGTATGTTGCCAGGAGAATTCCTAGCTTCTATTGGAGACTCTGGTGCTGTAGTGGCTAAGTGCTAAAGCTGCTAACCAAGGGTCAGCAGTTCGAGTCCGCCGGCGCTCCTTGGAAACTCTATGGAGCAGTCTAGTCTGTCCTATAGGGTCGCTATGAGTCGGAATCAACTTGACGGCACTGGGTTTGGTTTTTTTTCTGGATCAACTCATTCACCATCTAGGACTCCTCTACTGCCAAAGATTTTGAAATACACATTCTAGAAACCATCACAGGTCTTTTACTCAATGTTTCCTGCCTTTATTTCCTTTAAATATTTTCCATTTCACAAGTCTAAGCAAATATAATGAGCAATTTGTGACAAAAGGGTGACAATTTAGAGTGAGAATCTATGCATTTTACATGCTGACTACAAAAAAGATGGAAATTTCGGCCGAGCTCTCTTTATCTGCCACTTACCATTCTTAGAATAATGGCTGATAATGGTAGAAATCACACTGGCTAATAGCACTATTAACATCTTCCGCGTTACCTTACACTTTCTATATACATGTTCCTTTTGTAAATTTTTCATGTTCGATCTGAATTTTCTATACGAAAAAAGGAAACATGGGGAATTTAATTCATAAGCCACAAACGTTCACAAGCTTACGAGTTGCCCTCCATCTTTACTCTTCTTTTGTTAAAGCCCGAAGACCCTGTCTTCATTTTCAACTTATGAATTTGTTTTTTGCAATTCTTTAAACCTGACCTATGACAGGTCTTATGAATGTAGTGGGTCATTCAGTGGTACAGAAATCATTAAATCATTAGATGTATTTATTTTTCTGAACCAATGGGAGGCCAAGAAACAGCATGATGGTGATGCCTACGGGCTTTCATAGACTCTGAATATTGTCAGTCCAGTACTGACGTGAATACACATGCATTTTTATTAAAGATGCTTGACTATGATGAACAAAACGTCAAGTTAAAGTTTCGTTTTGCTTTTTCTGTATGTACGAATGATTTTTGAAAGGACACAATTAACTTATAGAGAGAACACTGGAAAATTGAATCCACGATTAGTTATATAGCTCTTTTCCCTGAACAATCTTTGTACAATTTATTTTGGCCAGTTTCTGTTTCTTATGATGAATCATAGGGCCTTTGCTGGAAAAACCACCTAGTTCTCTGGAGCCAAGATGATTACAGCTGAAAAGAATGAACTGAGTTCTTGAAGATGGGGAAAATAAAGCATAGTCGCCCAGGGCTTGACCAGAAAGGGATCTCTGCCTAAGACATAAGGCATTTTGCCTTCTGCCGTGTAACTGTGGCAAGAATAATCCATTGGAAGCAACGGTTCTCCAGTTATTATTTATAAACCATCTTCAATTTAAATCAAAAGAATAAGTTCCAAAAGTACATTTGTAACTCAGTTATTGGGCACTCAGAGACTATTTTCTTACAGATGAAATGCAAGCAAAGTGAGCCCACAAAACTTATTTCATACATTCCATCACCAGAGCATGTGTTTATCAAGCACCAATCAGGCCTGGGCTGAGAAGGTGGGGATGGGAGTGTGTAGATAAGGCTCTTCTCCCCCAGAAGCTCAGATCAGGGTAATCCAGAGTTTTCGAGTGTCCTATACGAACAAAATGAACAAAAAACCACTTCTGGGCAAATCATTTAACTTTAAAAAAAAAAAGCATACAATCAAGTATATTGGTCTTCTATTACTACAGAAATTGATCTGTTTCTTTGCATGGTACTCATGCAACAGTGAAGCAAGGGGAGTTGCAGGCAGATTTTTAGGTGCTGCAGGCTTTCCAGAGTTTGTGTCGTCTTAGTTATTGGAGCTCAAAACTCTCAACCAAGCGGAAGCCCCAGGCACCCAGGCTTCCCCTGGCCTGCAGAACAGTCAGGGTGCAGTGGGAGAGCAAGTGCTAGCATTACAGGCAATTGTGGTCCAGCGGTAGAATTCTCACCTTCCACGCGGGAGACCTTGGTTTGATTCCCAGCCAATGCACCTCATATACAGCCACCAACCGTCTGGCAGAGGAGGCTTGCGTGTTGTTATGATGAGGAACAGGTTTCAGCAGGGCTTCCAGACTAAGACGGACTAGGAAGAAAGGCCTGCCAATCTAGTCCCAAAAACCAGCCAATGAAAACCCTAGAGATCACAACAGTCTGATCCACAACCCATCATGGGGATGGCGCAGGATCAGGCAGTGTTTTGTTCTGTTGTGTTCAGTCAGGGCTGACCCGACGGCAGCTAACCACAACAACATAGGGCTCCTACTCCTGTTAATCTTGGGGTCACAGGGTGATTGAGTTTTATGCAGTGGAGGCATGCATTCCTGAAGGCACCTCTGTCATTGAAAGCTGGATTTATTCAAGATTAATTTTCCCAGTGGGATGAGTGGAAAGTATGGGGAATACATCCTGATCTTTTTTTATTTTCTCAGCATTATCTCTGATGTTTTGCAGAGTGCTTTCTCCTAAATTAGCACGGCAGTAGTTTGGCTTCTTCATAGTGTTTCATGACATCTAACTGGTTCCAAAGTTACTGACTTCTCAGGTGAGTTTTCCAGCACTAGTTCTAGCTCCACTACTTAGTGTGTGCTCATGATATCGTTCAAGGATATTTTTAAAGATTCCAAAGTATAATAACCATGAAGGTTAAAAGAATAGTAAAACAGTTACCAGAATCACCCCCAGAAGTATCGTTCTATGTAAGAGTGTGTCCACAAGATAGTGACAAAGGTTAGCAGTCGTTTCTGTTTACTAACTAGAAACTCATTGCCGTCGAGTTGATTCCAACTCATAGCGACCCTATAGGGCAGAGCAGAATTGCCCTATAGGGTTTCCAAGGAGTGTCTGGCAGGTTCGAACTGCCAATCTTTTGGTTAGCAGCCAGCCTCTCAACCACTGTGCCACCAGGGCTCCAATTTGCAATTTACTGGGTTTGCCAGTGTTGAAATTATCCAACTCCTGATTTTGCTTTTAGTTTTCTTTTTTCTTTTAAGAATTTGGAGCACAAGGAAAAACTTTTTTGATCTTGATTTCAGCATAAATGCAGAACCTGAAACCAGGGCCTCAGGATCCTCCTAACCTTCTGGGTTGTTAGAAAGAGGTGTCAGAAGAGTTACTACAGGGATGTTGTTTGATTTCCTATTTGACATGGCAGTTAGATCTCAATATTTCACGTTGTCATAGTTCAAATTTGCATAAGATATGATCAACTCCAGTTCCCGGAAGTCCTCACAGAGCACGTACCCTATTCTTACTGCCTGTGTCATGGCCTGAGAAATGAGGGTTACTCATTGATTTCACATTAGAAAAGAAACTAGCTCTACACGATGTGGGCAGGAAGTTAGTTCTGAAGGAGGAGGAAGCGGAAGTGAGAACAAGGGTCAAGGGAACGAAAAGATTTGGTCCCTCAAGCCTGATGTGTTTCGACAAGTGTCTCATGCAGGCCTCTGCCCAGTGAGCTGGAGCTGAAGCTGACTCTTGTTCCTACAAGCCTGGGCAATGAGGGAACCTGGCCCCAATGAGAGAGGGAACAGGAAAATCATCAACAGGATAATAAACATATAAATTCAGAACCGCCACGCATAGTCCTTAAGGATAAAGGCTTAAGAGTTTCTTCTATTCAGGACCCAGTGAAGTCCGTCTTGGAGAAAAATGCAACGTTCAAATTATTAAAATATAAACACTGAAGAAAGGGTCTTTATAAAAATACCGGAAGTTTGAAAATGTGATTTATAAAAAAAGCCATCCCTAGAAAAGTACAGAATTGCAACCTAAATTTTTCTTTGAGCCTTGCCCATGACTGGTACCCTTTCTTGTATCTCTTTGTCTATTTTTGGTAAACCTTAAATTTCATCATTTTGATATTGTACTCTGTTTTTGTAAGCTGTATGTTCTCTCTACTTTTAAAGTAGCTTTCTGCATTAAACCCCCGTGACATTTTTAACATCCTTTCATAATTCCCTCTCTTTAAGCCTAACGCTTTTTATTAGTGCCTCCTGGAATTATTTAGGGGGTTAATTAACATGAAAACCTATGTTGAACCTTTTATGTGGTTTCCTACCCAGGTTTTTTCCTCTTAAATGTTTTACAGCATATGGCCACTCACAACACATTCCTTTTGAACTTCATTTCTTAGGATCATTGCCTTATATTTCTATATATTGAATTATATGTACCACTTATCTATATAGGCTCTTCCTGGCCAACCAGTTCCCTCAGTTTTAGCTCATCCTTTATGCTCCACCACGGCTTCATGTCATTTGCACATTTCATCAAATAAATTCATGTTTTATTTTGCAACTGATCACTCTATTTATATATTTTTTAAATTGTCTTTCATTCTTCTTGTGAGCTTCAGCAAGATGCTTTCATAAAGCACAAATTAAAATTTTAACTAGTCAAAATTTTCATGTTTCTATCTCTTCTGTGGTATTTTCCATTCCCATATAAAATACATCAAAGTCTCCTGAAAGTGTTATATTGGTGTCTGTGGCTTTTTAGACAACTTATAATGATGAAGAACATTTTTGGTAACTAAGCCTCTTCACATTTTTGCTCAATATACATCTACTTTACATGGAATTCGATCCTGGCAAAAAGTAAATACGTAACCACTGTATTTAGAACATAGATTTATTCAATTATGTTTAGAATCCTAAGATGACAAATTACATAATTACTCATAACTTTTCTATGTTGAGTCTTCTTCTAAAATTATCACTATTCAGTTTTTCCTCTGTATTTTAAAACAGTTCTAAATTGCGTTATGGCGTTTTCCTGTTTTCAATCACCTGCAATTCTGTAATGATATTGATTTCTGAAACTTTTATCACACTGACGTTCCAAACCAGGCCACAAAAACAAAATTGTCATTTTTCCAACTTCTCATTTCCTTTGTTCATAAGTCCCGGCTTTATTCTGTGATTATATTTCTAAGTTTTGCAATTAAAAGATAGCACTGTGAGATCTCATTAGACTGGACTCCTAGAGGGAAGAGACTCTGTCTTATTTATCTTTGTAACTCTGGCACCCTTTTGGAAAATAACCCTGCTAGTAACATAAAATATATCTGTCAAATTGGCTTTTGAAAGGCATTATTTTTCCCCCACCAGTTTTAGTGCATCCCTAATCTCCAGCTAAGTTAACTGATGTCTTCAGGTTCTCCTCATTCTGTTCTTCCATCACATTTTGTATCTCATTCTCTGTTGTAGAATCAGATATATTTGGGTATTTTAATTAAATTTTATTACACAATATACGTTCAATTAAGGAGCTCCGGTGGTGCATTGGTTAAAGCATTTTTCTGCTAACCAAAAAGTCAGCAGTTCGAACCCTCCACCTGCTCAGAGGGAGAAAGACATGACAGCCTGCTTCCATAAAGATTTACAGGCTTGGAAACCCTTCGAGGCAGTTCTACTCTGTCCTATAGGGTTGCTACTTGATGGCAGTAGATTTGTCTTTGGAGCCCTGGTGGTGCAGCGGTTAAGAACTATGACACTTGACAGCTGCTAACCAAAAGGTTAGCAGTTCAAATCCACCAGCCACTTTCTGGCAACCCTATGGAGCAATTCTACTCTGTCCTATAGGGTCACTAGGAGTTGGAATCAACTCGATGGCAAAGGGTTTGTTTGTTTTTTAAATATATGTTCAAGGTAGAAAATTTGGAAAGACAAAATCAAAATTACCTGAATTCTCACTCACAATAGTCATGACGAATATTTTAGTGGATGTAATTCAAACCATTTCTCTCGGCTTTCAAACGTAACAAAGACATGCGATACGTACTTGGTAAAAATTGGAGTCAAACCGCAGATACTACTCTGAAACATCTTTACATGTCTAATCATAAACCTAGAGCATCATTTTGAGTGATGTATCCTGTTTCACTGCAGACTTTCATATAATTTATTTTAGGATAAACGATAGGAAAATGGCAGCCATTGTCTCAATTACAATTATATTTAGTTCTGCCTACAGATAATGCTAAAAATCGGAAAGTATCCTACAAAAATATGGACTTTTCAGTTTATTTTGATAAACAAAAACTCTGGCAACACTGTGCCAATACCCCCAGGAAGTATCCATCAGCCAAAGCTACGTGTGGGGTTTGCCACACTCCCCCACTGGCCACTACTCCCTATTGTCCTACACCCAACCTAATTCAATCATTTTCAGCCATCTTTCATTTGAGTTATGAACTCTAATTAAATAACTTCCTGTCTGGGAGGATTTTTCTCTATCATAAACGCTCTGTGGTGAATAACCATTTTTATGCATTCATCATTGCACATTCTTCTGATTTTTTCCTTAGAAAAAGTTTTTGGAAGTAGAATTGCTGAGCCAAAGAGTATTTTTAAGTCTCTTGACATATACCACCAAATTACTCTCCAGAACGTTTACAACTGTACACTCCTACCAGCAGGGCCTGTGAGCCTTCCCATTTCCACAGCCCTACCCTCCTCTACTGTGCCCTTGTGGGCCATGGTCACTCTACTTACACTTTATTGATCCAGAAAGGATACACAGAATGACAATACTCACTGTTGGCAAGGGTGAGGCAGAAGTGGGACATCCTATAAATCAGTATTTCTTTGAAAGATTGTCTGAAATGTAATTCTTTACATATTTCTCCGCTGTTACAGTTCCTAAAATTTTGTTAGATATGGAATTGACAGCCTACTCATTGTTGTTAATAATGTGAAACTTACACTTTGTCCCAGGATCCCCTGGCTGCACTTCTATTCTGTTAACGTTCTTACATAACTGAGGAAGATTAAAGAAGGAGAACCTAAGAGTATTTTGCCCTTTAATCCCTTAACTTATATGGGTAAACAATAATGTCACTTTAAGACAGAAATTCAGTTTATGTGTTACTGTCTTTTGAGAGAAGAGTTATGAATCCCGTGGGTCATGTGGATTTCTACACATTGTTCGCTATTAAAAGAGTTCTAACAAAGGAGAAGAAACACTGAGGGAAAAGTATTGCAAATGTTAGATTCTGATTTTTTTTCATACAAATTATAGGAGGCCCCATAATTAAGCCCAATTCTAAATTGTCATTTTCTGAGGGACTGACAGCCTTAAGATTCTTTTTGTGTTTTGCTCCAATACCACCAGTATTCATCTTCCAGATTTATAGGTGATGTACAATACGCATTGGCGAAATCCAATTACTCTCACGATTAAATAAATCAGTTCTCTTTAAAGGAGAACCTTCCTGGAATTTTATCCAGCTTTCCCCTCCATGATATTCAAGCTTGTATTTGCCCATGTGTTCCATCAATTCAGAATCTCATGACACAAAAAAAGATTTCAGTTTTGAAATAACAAAAAAAAAAGGATGCATATGTGTGATACTGTTCTTTAGTTTTAAAAACACAGTACCTTATAGTTAATGTGGTTTTAATACAATCATTTTATCAGCTATATATATAAACTTAAGACCTACTCAGACCTACAGCACATTCTGAGCTTTTGCAGACTGGGCTATTTGTAAGAGATTATCAGAAGTAACCAATAAATAGCTCAAATATATATCACATTCTTACATCTATGAAAATCCCTAAAGGGAGGAACTCCCCATTGACAAAATATATCTTGGGGACAATCACATTTTCTCCTTCCTCACTAAAATCTTGGAAGCCATAGCAACATCCAAACCTCCAGTGAGACAGCTGAAGAAATAATTCACTTTTCTGCCCTAAGAAGGTACTGCTGAGCGGTGCTAACATCGGCACAGATTGCAGCATTATCACCAATGAAACTTTTTTTTTCCCCCACAAGAAATAATAGAAATAGAGATGAGCTAGGGTTACTTCATAAATCATATTTTGAATGGTGAATTTTTTCAGGTGACTAAACTGAAGGATAGAAGATGGTAAGCCATTTGCCATTTAATCCATTCCATTTAAAGGATCACTAGCTATATTTAATGACATCCAAAAATAAATTCTTCGGAAGCTGAAACACTAGGCTGGGAAGGCAAGAGTTGGAAGCAGGAAGGTTATTCTAGTTTTATTCCATTTTTCCTGAAGGGCAAAGGCACCTTCTCATGCATACGAAGAAGCTGACCCCAAACAGACAGAAGAGAAAACACTATTCCAGGCCTGTGGGACCTGAGTTGACAATTGATACTTATCCACGATAGCAGCAAATTGTTTCCTTCTACAGGAATTCAAGATAGAATCTCTGCATCTTATACAGGTAGAAATGATAAAGTGGTTATTAATTCACCTAAATAATGTAAGGAAGTTTTATGTGGCAAAGTATAAGCAACCCAAGTGCTTCATTTCATGCATGCAGTGACTGCATAATGCACACTTTTCAAAAGACTTGAGACTCACCAGGGACCTATTTTGTTGAACACGTCCAAAACCCATTGTAATTGGGCCTTTTTATTCAACAGTAGCTCAAGCAAATTTACTTTGGAAAATTGGATAAGAACATTAAGTTCTGAAACTTTCTCCTTGTATTTTTTTTATCTTGAATTTGCATATTAGTATCTTCCCTTTTTTATATTTTGTTTTAGGTACAAAAACTCCCCCATAGATAATATCTGTCAAAAAGCTGTCTTTAGTAATTAGGTAGCTTTGCACAATTGGGTGGCTTAGCAAGAATTGGTATATAATACTTTTAAAACAATTGTTTAATAGCAAATAGCTGACTCTGTTGCAACCCTGTGAATATTTCTCCATCTTTTCTCCTCTCTAGAGCCCTTGCATTCTAAACAATTGAGATCTCTGACTTACCTATGTGCGCCCCATTCAACCCTACTTAGGCAGTAGTGGAATATGGAAATCAATCATTAGCAGTGGGATGCAGGATAGAGACATGGCCTGCCAAAGACAGTCCTATCAGCATCATCTTTGTCAAGCTGCACATAGACACCCTTCACTGGAGGTTTGGAATTGTTTCCCCTGGCAGGTGAGGGTGGGAGAGAATGGTACACTGCACCTGTTGAAAATAAGTACCAAAATGAGCCACTATTGTTAACTGCAAATATGTGGTATCCCTTAGTTAAGTTGGCACAGAAAAAAGTTGTGAACTTCTCTTCTAAGCTCCCTCCCCCCTCACCACCACCCGCAAAGATATACTGATGGCTGTAGCCCTCTTTTTTTTTTTTTTGTAGCCTGATATATAATAAGTGCTCAGGAAATCCTGTCGACTAAGTTTGGCTGCTGGAGCCCTGGGGGCACAATGGTTAAGAGCCCAGCTGCTAACTAAAAGGTGGGCAGTTCGAATCTACCAGATGCTCCTTGAAAACCCTATGGGGCAGTTCTGGGCTAAGAGGTTTTAAGAAGCAGATGTGCCTACGATTCAGCAATCACAACCTAGGCGCAATTTCCCAGGTCAACCATGCTGTTTCATGTGTTTGCACGTGCTGGTTCTTCAGCTTATAATACCTAATTTTCTCTACCTGTCTCTCTCCTTTCTGGTCCTTTGTCTTTAGCCAACTCTTAGGAGTCCTTGAAAGTCCAGCTCCCAACCTTCTCTGCATTACTCTGCCAATGGGCTCCATTCCCATGATGTACTTTTCTGTTTTTTTCATAATTCCACTTCTAGATATGTCACAACATTTTAAGATTCTCTGTTTATAAATATGTCAACGTCACTACATACACATTTGCTCTCTAACTTCCAAAGTTCCTAGAAGAGTGGCGATACATAAGAGATGGTTTATGACTATATGCTAGGTTCCTATCTAATTAGGATTTTGTTTACTTTCAGTTAATCTGATCAATAAAGGACCAGAAAACTGAGAATCTGTCAAGCATTAAAAGACAGCCATGAAGGGCATCCTGATGTGTGCTGTCAATTACTCACTGAATGACTAAAAGCAAGCTTGCAATAAGAAAACAAAGGAAAAGATGTGCACTTCTATAGATTTATGGAATTGGCAGAGGTTCCAGGGAAACACAAATCCTGATGCTGGGGGCAAGGTCTTATTCCCCAGATAAAAGCCAGTGGTTCAACAGAAGTGTTTGTATTCTAATACAAATGGGTTTTATTTTAAAAGCTATGGCCCCATTTTTTGCTAGAACTTTCAAGAGAATTAAATGAGATAATTCATAAAAAGCACCTAGAATAGGGCCTGGCACATAATGGATGCTCAATAAATGATGAAAGTGGGGGTACTTCGGGGTAGAATTCTTGCTTTCCACGAGGGAGGCCTGGGTTTGATTCCTGGCAGCTCATCTCACATGCAGCCACCACCCATCTGTCAGTGGAGGCTTGGGTATTGGTATGATGGGTTTCCATCAATCTTCCAGACTAAGGTGGACTAGGAAGAAAAGCTTGGCGATCTCCTTCCAAAAATCAGCCAGTGAAAACCCTATAGAACACAATGGTCCGATTTACAACAGATAATGGGGATGGCACAGGATAGGTCAGCATTTTGTTCTGTTGTGCATGGGGTCGCCATAAGTTGGGGCCAGCTTGACAGCTGCTAACAACAAAAATGCACATATAGAATAATGTCAATGAGACCAAAACTCTATTTTTTTTTAAACCAGGTCTATATGGTTTTCATATCGTAGGTGCTGACTCATTTTTCATCCTCTTATTCCTTTCTTTGAGGCAGGATACGAGGGTGGTATATGGGAGGAGAACAGGAGACACTATAGGTAAAGCCATAAAGTATTAGGAGATGAGAGGGCATATCTACAAACTTCTCTGGGTCCTTCATTTGGTGCAAATTTGAGACAGGTTGTTTTTCAATTTAGAAAAAGAATCTCTCATTGAATTTTTCTTTTTAAATTATATTTTATTCTACTGACTAGTTTTATACTGGCTCCCATAAAATGTACATTACAAAAAAAAAATACAAAGCCTCATTTGATAAGCCTATTACCTTATGTTCATGGCTTCTAGCTTTATTCTATTGAATTCAAATTTGCCTGTGGCAGTGCTTTGTATCTAATTTGTGACTTTTACAAGGTGAACCTTGCATCGTTTTCCTTTGCCTCTGCTTTTATTTATCTAAATGAAAACAGTTTCTCTCGATGCATACGTTTGCTTGATAAGCCATTAATACCACAGATGGGCCCTGAAATGCTCATTAAAAAAAAAAAAAAGCATCACAATAAATATTTATTGTTGCTTCACCCAGACACACAAACCCTGGATATCTTTAATATGGTTGGCTACTTGGTTTCTCTTTTAATAGGGCTTATTTACTTGATTTCATTTTCTCAAATAATTGTTCTTCCACTGAAGGTTATTTGAGCGGAAGGGGCAGTTGAAGGAGGGGAATGAATACTGAAACGTGAGAGGGAGGCTGGCGATACATTTAAAATGATTAGAAGACAAAAAAGAAATGAGGGTCAAGTGTTTTGCGCTCCAGCGGATGAACTTGTATGGAATTTCTCTAACTCAGAAAAATATCTGTGTCAAACATCGCATTTCATAAACACAGCTGAGGGGAAAAAACAAACAGAATTCTTGGCTTCCTAAATTTCAAAAAGAATGATTCTCAAAGGGGAAAACAAATCTTAGAGAAGCTCGTGGTGTTTTCTTTTAGCTTCTATAGCCTTCATGGTTAGTGTCCGGCATACATTTAAATCATATTCACATTCCAAATGACTTCTGGAATATCATGAGAAATATTTGCTCAAACTCAAAATATCCTTAAGAGCTATTTAAAACAATAAATTTCATTAAACAAAACCTTAATGAATTAAAAAAAAAAAAAATCCCACTCTCGTTGGTAGACCTGTGAAGGGCACCTCACTAGACATAGGGTCATGAGGAGACCAGAATTCAAGGTCTAAAGGAAAAAGACACATGTAAATAAATGTGTTAGGGACAAAAAGAGGGGGAATCTGGCCTTGTCTGGGTATCAGGAAGTCTTTGAACAAGAGGGCAGTGAACAGGATTTAAAGAATAGGAGGCTGCCTAGGAGCTAGCGGGCACAAAAGGAAGTGAAGAAAAGGAACTCTGACAGAGGCAAAAACATGAAACAAGTTTCTCAGGTGTGAAAGAATATAACATGCAAGGGATGGTAAAACTATTTCTTTACTGCTAGAGCATTTTTGAACTTCTTTTTCTTAATGGCATTTAAAGACACTGATTTTCTTATTTTTGTTTTTATTTTTATTGTGCTTTAAATGAAAGTTTACAAATCACATTAGTCTCTCATACAAAAATTTATACACACCTTGCTATATATAGTCCTAGTTGCTCTTCCCCTAATGAGACAGCACACTCCTCTCTCCAACCTGGATTTCCCTGTCCATTCAGCCAGCTTCTGACCCTCTGCCTTCTCATCTCCCTTCTAGACAGGAGCTGCCCACATAGTCTCATGAGTCTACTTGCGCCAGGAAGCTCACTCCTCACCAGTAACATTTTCTATCTTACAGTGCAGCCCAATCCCTGCCTGAAGAGTTGGCTTTGGGAACACTTCTGGGCTTGGGTTAACAGAAGGTCTGGGGACCATAACCGCCGGGGTACTTCTAGACTCAGTCAGACCACTAAGTGTGGTCTTTTTATGAGAATTTGGGGTCTGCATCCCACTATTCTCCTGCTCCCTCATGGGCTCTCTGTTGTGTTCCCTGTCAGGGCTGCCCTCGGTTGTAGCTGGGCACCATCTAATTCTTCTGGTCTCAGGCTGATGTAGTCTCTGATTTATGTTGGCCTTTCTGTCTCTTGGGCTCATAATTACCTTGTGTCTTTAGTATTCTTCATTCTCCTTTGTTCCAGGTAGGTTGAGGCCAGTTGATGCCTCTTGGATGGCTGCTTGCTAGTGTTTAAGACCCCAGACGCCACTCTCCAAAGTGGGATGTAGAATGTTTTCTTAATAGATTTTATTATGCCAATTGACCTAGATGTCCCCTGAAACCATGGTCCCCAGGTCCCCGCTACTCTGGCCTTCAAAGCATTCGGTTTATTCAGGAAACTTCTTTGCTTTTGGTTTAGTCCAGTTGTGCTGACCTCTCCTGTATTGTATATTGTCTTTCTCTTCACCTAAAATAGTTCTTGTCTACTATCTAATTAGTGAATAACCCTCTCCTTCCCTCCCCACTCTTGTAACCATCAAAGAATGTTTTCTTCTGTGTTTAAATTATTTCTTGAGTTATTATACTGGTCTCACATAATATTTGTCCTTTTGCAACTGACTAATCTCACTCAGCGTAATGCCTTCCAGATTCCTCCATGTTATGAAATGTTTCACAGATTCATCATTGTTCTTTATCGATATGTACTATTCCATTGTGTGAATATAACATTATTTATCCATCCATTGATGGGCACCTTGGTTGCTTCCATTTTTTGCTATTGTAAACAGTGCTGCAGTGAACATGGGTGTGCGTATATCTGTGCACACAAAGGCTCTTATTTCTCTAGGATATATTCCAAGGAGTAGGATAGCTGGATCGTACGGTAGTTCTATTTCTAGATTTTTAAGGAAGCGCCAAATCGA
Organism: Elephas maximus indicus; assembly: GCF_024166365.1. Taxonomy (NCBI): domain Eukaryota; kingdom Metazoa; phylum Chordata; class Mammalia; order Proboscidea; family Elephantidae; genus Elephas; species Elephas maximus. The sequence goes on along the minus strand of NC_064841.1, from coordinate 11,270,307 downwards.
TTTCCAAAGTGGTTGTACCATTTGACATTCCCACCAGCAGTGTAGAAGTGTTCCAATCTCTCCACAGCCTCTCCAACATTTATTCTTTTGTGTTTTTGGATTAATGCCAGCTTCGTTGGAGTGAAATGATATCTCATTGTAGTTTTGATCTGCATTTCTCTAATGGCTAATGATCGTGAGCACTTCCTCATGTATCTGTTAGCTACCTGAATGTAAAGCACTGATCTTAGGAATTATATCTATTTCATTACTGGTTCTTTAAAAAAAAAAAAAAAAAAGTTGCTGTAAAATAAATTCCAACTTGTGACGACCCCGTGTGTGTTAAAGTAGAGCTGCGCTCCATAAGGTTTTCAAAGGCTGATTTTCTAGCAGATTGCCCGGACTTTCTTCCGAGGGGCTTTGAATGGACATGAACCTCTAACCTTTCAGTTAGGAGTTGAGCGTTTTATCCGTTTCCATCACCCGGGAACTTCACTGGTTCTTAAGCTAGTGGCTTATTTCGTTAGACTGTTGTTGTTGTTGTTTTAAGTACACATAGTTTTGAGGATGGAAACATGGGATGCTCTTTCTCGTGTCCCTTGTAACAGTGAAACTACAGACATTTGTATGTGTGTGTATACTGTATATACATAAACATGAATCTGAGGCATTTAAGGTGGAAAACATGATCGGCTATGAAAGCCATGAAAAGAAAAAGGAGCATGTTTTAAAACTCAGGTTTCCTTTTTACAAAATGATTATAAAAACTAAGGAAATATTTTTTCAAAAACTTAGAAGCATTTTACTCTTTTTTGTACTTAAGAAAGGACTTGGGTGACTGAAGAAGCCTTATTTAAGAGAACGATGACTTTAAAGATAATTATTTGAAGAGACTGTAAATAAAAGTAAATTTAATCTATGTAAGCTTAGATTTAAGAAATCCCTGGTGCATCATTTGAGCCAAATGAAAATTACCTCCTATAGGTTCTTCCAGATATTTTCCTGAAAACAATTATCTCCTGGGATCCAAAAGAGATATGACTAATATTGGGGAAACATACCCCTAATCTACAGAGAAAATTTAGTTTGTATTTCCATGGGGTTTTCCTTGCTGTTTGTATAATATTTACTTATTAACAGAAGACATTCATTTCTTATTTTTAACTCACTCAGTTCGAGGAGTTATATGCATTTTGCATTTATTCTAATTCCTAGCCAGTGATTGTATGTGGCTTCTTTAATTAAAGCTTCCTAAACTGAAAGAGTAAATAATTTACATCTTGTCAGAGGAATTGAACCTGCAGAGGGTTCTAGTTTTACAGGTGGAACATGGTTCTGTTGTTAGGTGCCATTGAGTTGGTTCCAATTCACAGCAACCCTATATACCACAGAACAAAACTCTGCCCTATCCTGCTCCATGCTCACAGCCATTGTTATGCTTGAGCCCACTGTTGCAGCCACTGTGTCGATCCATCTTGTTGAGGATCTTCCTCTTTTTTCATTGACCCTGTACTTTACCAAGCGTGATGTCCTTCTCCGGGGACTGATTCCTCCTGATAACAAGTCCAAAGTATGTAAGATGTAGTCTCGCCTTCTTTGCTTCCAAGGAGCAATCTGTTTGTACTTCTTCCAAGACACATTTGTTTGTTCTTTTGTCAGTCCATGGTATATTCAATATTCTTCGCCAATACCACAATTCAAAGGCATCAATTCTTCTTCGGTCTTCCTTATTCATTGTCCAGCTTTCGCATGCATATGATATGATTGCAAATACTATGGCTTGGGTCTGGTACACATTAGTTTTTAACGTGACCTCTTTGCTTTTCAACACTTTAAAGAGGTCCTTTGCATCAGATTTGCCCAACGCAATGCATCTTTTGATTTCTTGACTGCTGCTTCCATGGCTGTTGATTGTGGATCCAAGTAAAATGAGATCCTTGACAACTTCAATCTTTTCTCTGTTTATCATGATGTTGTGTATTGGTCCAGTTGAGAGGATTTTTGTTTTCTTTATCCTGAGGTATAATCCATACTAAAGGCTTTGCTCTTCATCAGTAAGTGCTCTAAGTTCTCTTCACAGTGCTAGGAACAGCATTAATCTTGCACAAGCAGATTTCCAAAATCTCATTTTTCTGTATTGGGGGAACTTAAAAATATTCAGAAACCTCTATTCTGATGAACTGTCATAGGCCATCTACGTACTTAACATGTTTCATATGTATTAATATTGAGTCCATAGTTGGATGGTGACTACCTTGAAGGCAGGAATTATTATACCATGTGTCATCTCAGAAACAGATTTTCTTCGGGAAAATCCATATTTTCACATTTTGTTATTTGTCAACAAATGATGCTGTCCAGTTATTTTTTTAACTTCAGAATGATCTGGAGATCATTCCATGAATTAGGTGACTAATTCTCCAACACAGGCTGAAAATCGATTGACTAAAGGAGAGGCCAGGATCCCCTAAGAAAGGACTCTGCAACACCATGGCCAATGTGACCTATAGCCATTTACTCAGGTGACTGTACTGAGGAAAGAGGAGTGCTTGTTGGATTCAGGGTCCAAGTTGATGCCGACACTCAGGCACCCAAAACACCATTATGGCCGTTAATTTAACAATGAAGCACACATGAGTGTCAGGTAATAATTGGAGTCCTAGCCCAGATCTGTTTCACAGAGAGTCCACGATCCACCTTTTTGTCATTACACTACTTTTCAAATAAATAACTGGACTGGGTATATTTAGCACTGGTAGATCTCACAATGATTCTTTGATGTGTAGCATGAGAGTTATTAGGGTAAGAAGGACCAAGTAGAGTTTCCAAGAAGCCTTTGAGACTTCCCTTTTACTCCACCAAGATAGTGAATCAAAAACAACATTGCAACTGGGTGAATGGCAAAAGTTAATGCCAAAGGACAGAGGGATTAAGGCTGCCATCATAGCTGTTGTCGTTAGTTGTGGCTGAGTCAATTCTGACTCATGGCAACCCCAGGTGTTACAGAGTAGAACTTCCCTATGGGGTTTTCTTGGCTGTAGTTTTAACTGAAGCAGATTGCCAGGTCTTTCTTCACAGCACCACTGGGTGGGTCTGAACAGCCAATCTTTAAGCTAGCAGTCAAGTGCAAACCATTTGTGCCACCTAAGGACTATGCCCCATCATATCACCATTTAATTCACCAATCCGGCCTTTGCGAGATCTGGATATATCATGGTGGGTGGCAGTAGACTACCACAAACTTAACCAAGTTGTAGCTCCATTTGCAACTGCCGTGCTGAATTTGGTATATTTATTGAAAGGGATTAACACAGCCTCAGGTACATGATACGCAGCTATTGATATGATCAATGCTTTTTCCATATCTATCAGAAAAGGAAGCAAGCAGAGAGTGGGGGACTTATACCACAAAGAAAGCAGTGCCTGGAGCAGAGTGCTTCCTTTGGACCTGGGGTTTCTGCTTGAGAAGCTCCTCAACCAGGGGAAGATTCATGACAAAGACCTTCCTCCAGAGCCGACAGAGAGAGAAATCCTTTCCCTGGAGCTGACACATTGAATCTGAACTTGTATCCTACCAGACTGTGAGAGAATAAATTTCTCTTTGATAAAGCCATCCACTTGTGGTGTTTCTGTTATAGCAGCAGTAGATGACTAAAACAGTGCCCAATCTAGATCCCCTTCCTGGATGATGCACTTCTACCCCAGCTGTTGCAAGTGTTGGCTGCTAATGGATCACAGCTGCCCCCTTCTGGAAGTCCCACGACCCTTGAAACTAGTACTCACCTCCACATCCAGGGATTGGGACCTCGGCTAGTAACTGACCAACAGGGAACACAAAAGGCCAGCCCCTCACTTCAAGGTGGACCAGCTCTGTAGTGTGATTTACTCCAGACCTTCCTTATGCAGTCAAACCCAAAGCTGGGCTCTTGAGGCCACATCCTTACTTGGCTTTTTCTCCTGACCTAGCCTACTTCCCTCACTCTTGTTCTGACAATGTTCTCCCAGTAAATTACGTGGACAAAAATTCCTGTCTCAGGCTCTACTTCCAGGGAGCACAATGTAAATTATCATTTATACACATGTACATCAACAATACACATTTTCAAGAACATACATAAATAAAAGGAAACATATCAAACACATGAGAACTATTGCCTTGGTGGAGAATGGTTATAAAAGAGAGCAAATAAATAAAGAGAGGAGGCTTGCATGAACCAATGAAGATATTGTGACCTGAAATGAGGACTATGATTAACTCTGCCTGTACACCTGAAGTCCAAAAACAAGCAAAGAGGTAGTTAGATGATACCTTTTCAGCAAATTCTTGTCTCAAACTATGTAAATGCTTTCAGGAAGGGCTCAAATTATCCTTTTCTTAACACCTATTATTCAAGCCTTTTTTTTTTAAATTCTCCTGAGAGGTCATCCTGAAAAGACTAGTAAAATCTGAACTGGTTCTTATGGTCTGAGCCAGCCCTATTTCCGATATTCTAAATAGGAAATTTGTAAATAGGTAGAGAAGTTATTACTTTAGCCAGGTCCTACTTTTTCCTCTTCCTGCTTTATCCCAGTGGCCCCTCACCCCTGCCCTTCACCATGAATAATCTGAGAATTTACAATCAGTAGTGATGCTACCAGGAGCATTTCAACCTGAGTTTTGTCGGTTTAGCAAGTCCTAAGAGTATGTGGAAACCCTGGTGGTATAGTGGTTAAGTGCTGTCGCTGCTAACCAAAAGGTCGGCAGTTCAAATCCACCAGGTGCTCCTTGGAAACTCTATGGGGCAGTCCTACTCTGTCCTACAGGGTCGCTGTGAGTCGGGATCAACTCTATAGCAATGGGTTTTTAAGAGTATGTTGTAACATCACAAACACAGAAGAAAAGAGAAATACAAATTTAACATACCCAGTACCCAGTGCCGTCGACATAGGAACTGAATAGTGGATTTCCTTCAGAACTGAGAATTTTGTCCTCTGTGTTTTTGAACTTCCATAATACTAGGCACAATAATATGCACTCTGTTTTATTTAATTGAGAAACCCTTGTGGCTTAGTGGTTAAGTGCTACGGCTGCTAACCAAAGGTCAGCAGTTCAAATTCACCAGGCGCTCCTTGGAAACTCTGTCAGGATGTTCTTCTCTGTCCTGTAGGGTCACTATGAGTCGGAATCAACTTGAGGGCAATGGGTTTGGTTTGGTTAGTTTTTTATTTAATTGTGTTGGCCACTACACATTTTTCTAATTTAATTAAGTTGAACTAATAATTATTGATTAAAGATCACAGTTCTTGGTTGCAGCAAAATCATTAAGACACACTCTACCTCTTTAAGAAGTTCGTAACAAATGTTGGAGGAAAATATTTGCTTTCTTCAAATTTTCAAAGGGAAAATGTTCACATTTTTAAATTTCAAAAATATTCTCATTTCCATACTTTTAATATTACCTCCATGCGTTGCCCTACAAAGAGTTAAAATTATTTTGCGATACAATCTTGCTTTTCAAATCTGCCTCATAAACATTTTATATTATCCCTAATCTTTTCCATGCCCTGGGACAGTAATGTTTTATTTCTTTCCCCCATTGGCTTGTTAAACTACTCAGCAAAGACCTTTATAGATTCTCAAATGTCCATAACAACAGTGCAGTGATAGCTACTCTTTGTCTTGACAGCAGAAGTGGGTTGAATCTGTTGAGATTGCCAATGATTTCCTCAGAAGAGGCAACAGACATAAGAAGCAATCTAAGTTTTTGGAGATAAAAGTGACTAAATCATTGCTTGAAAATATTAGGAAGATGTTCTGTACTCTGTTCTGGTCCCGGAAACCCCAGAGTCCTGTCAACTCTGTAGGAATATAAGCAACCACATTGTTATACCACCTAGTATCTTCTTTACAAAGAAGAGACATGAAGTTCAGAGATGACGTTCAGACTCCTAAACTAGGCTTACTATCTGGTTGCCAATCAGCTTTCTGGACTTATATCCCCAACCTGACTTTTGCTCTTCCTACCACCCCCAGTAGCCCATGGTATTTCACTCCTGAGTGATACTACACATACCCTTCTTCTGATGAAATGCCGTTGTCCTCTTTTCTCTACCTGGTGAACCAGGACAATGACGGAATGCCTACATTTCTTGTCTCCTATGGTCTCAGAGCTTCAAAGTATTTATAGGTAAGAAATCAGCGTTATAGACAATATTTTATCCCCATTTAGGCTAAATCCAATCAGTAAGACTGGCTGCACAGTCCCTCTACGAACCATTCTCAATGCAGCCAGCTCATGAAGAAACTCCAGGCAAACATACACAACCAGAGGTCCTCGCTCCTGCTCCCTAAATGTCAACACCTACTCTACACGCTTACCCCTCCCTCCTGTCATCATGCTCATTTCCTCTACCCTGAAGATGGAACTGCTCAGCAAGGAGAATTGCTGCCCTCTCAATGCCTATGTGTCATTTTCCGTTTATAGGACCCATCTCTAATCCAGGATCAACCTGGAAAGTTAATTTGCCTTTCTTAGAAATAGTATACATGGTTGAAACTCATTATTACAAACCAAGAAGCCTAGCATTAGCCACTTTGTTTTCCAAGCACCTTGCTTTATTTTGACACTAGCAAGTGAAAAGTGCAAATCTTAGTGCAAGATTTAAAACACTTTAACTATCAGATATAAGAGCAGTGAAGGTCCCGAGGCCCACTTGATCACTAAGGTAGACCATGAGTTCCCAGGAAAAATGGTTACCATAGGACTCAGCTGACTCCTCCTTCTTTTCTCTCATCAGGAAACTGATAGGAATACTTGTGCGGGAAACATAATCAGCGAAAACCTTCCTGCCTCACATCTTTCCTACTCTTAATTTCTATATTGCTCCCCTGAGCCACACTCCCCGGATCCACACCCCTAGAGATTCGCTCTTCCTCTCAGATCTTTCCACTGTGCCCTCTAGAACCGCTGTGGAATCAAATATTCCTATGACTTCAGCTTCTGGACTGAATACTTCATCCACCTCCTTTCTATATGGAAACTGGCTTTTCCCATGAGGCATCAAGTTCTCTGTGGCCTTCACAAGTGAAGACAATGTCAGATCACTTCCCGGTACGACTTCCTCTACACTTTTGCTGTCCTTGTGTAACAAACATTTGTCCCCTTGAGGCTTTCACTCTCTGAGAGCATCTTCCACATTGCCTTCACTTCTGTAATACACTAGCATTTGTCTCGTTGCATTCCCTCTCCACCCTAAGTTCTGATGTCATCCTGGAGGCATCAATACTCACACAAACAACCCAATCCCCTGACCCCTCTCTTTGATCTTCTCATTACCAGGGACTCAGATATCCAGTTCACTATCAGCCACCCATGACTCCAAATAGGTACATCCAAAAATTAAATTCAGGCATCCAGTTTGACCCCACAACCTTCTCTTCTGCCATCTTTCTCCTGTAGTTACTCCTTTTCATGTTTCCTTGACCTCCTGGGCCCTCCAATTCCACAATCACTTCCTTTCAAGCAATCAACACTTCCTTCATTTTCCTCTCAGTATTAGCCTCAATAGTTCAGTTCTTCAATGACTAACTCGCAATATTCTCATCTCACTTGAGCATTCCCTCTCCTTAGCACCCACCTGGTTAAAAAAAAAAAAAAATCAACTTTGTTTTTACTGTTTTATTCCAATATTGAACTTGGGATAAAACATGGAGTATTTTATCAAGCTTTTTTTTTTTTTAATCCTGATGGGTTTTTTACACGTTATTAATTTTTAGATTACGCTTCCATTTATTATCTATTAGAATTTTCTTAATCTCATCCAGTGTAAAATACTATGGGATACTTGAAGATTTTATGTAGAGTAGAAGTCACATTGGGAATATAAGTAAGATACATCCCTGTTGCTTACAGCATATAGCAAATTAGCTAATTAATAGGATTGCATTCTTGGTCCTTTCTTATAAATAAGGCAGAGGAGTTGATAAGAGTGCTGGTTGGACGTCAGCTGCAAGGGAAATCTGCTTTGTTTTCCTTTGCGGCCCATCATGATAAATATTGCCATTTATGGCCACCACAAATGGTTGTATGGGTTGTGTCCCTGCAAAAGGACACCTGGGAATATGGTGAGAAAGGGCCAGAATTGAGTATGCATGCTCTGCTCTCTGGGCTGTGAGCTCTGGATTGGCACTGTGTCTTCTTGGAGGGAGAAGTATCTTTTTCTAATTCATGTAAACAATTGGCAACACTTTCCGGGTACCATCAAATAAAAAAAACATTCAATGCAAATTGTCCAGCTCCACCACTTGTTGAGCCCCTTCTCTTCTCCCTTTCCTCTGCCCCTCTACTCCAGAGAAAAATTACCTAAAAAGGCAGCCGTGCGTTGTGTATGGAGTCAGTTATACCTGAATTTGATCCCAGCTCAAGTCCTTATAGATTTTGACCTTGGACAAATTACATGCTCACTCAGCCTCAATTTCCTCACCTGTAAAATTGGTGGGAAATAAGCTTTTTGTAAGGATTAAGTGAGATAAAGGTAGCAAATCCCCTAGTACAGTGCCTAGCACATGGCAGGTATCTAATAAATACTTGAAGGTAGCTAGCTAGCTAGCAAGGAAGCAAGCAAGCAAATAAGATGGATGGATGGACGGATGGAGTGAACCACTGTCTTCAGGCATCTCAAGCTACTCTTTCCCTTTATGAGATGACATGATTTACATGACTGAACTCATAACACTGCAGGAAAGAATCCTAAGACACCAACAAGGAAAAAATTTTTTAATAAAAGGCCTTTATTTCTAGAATTTTTTCCTGACTAGGCCAGAGTTTTATTACAGCAGAATAAGAAAGAACTGCCCATCATTCATGTCTCTGAAACCTTCCACATGAACTCAAAGGTATTATGCATTTCGTAAGTAAATTAGGTGAATTGCTAGTGTTGTAGGTGGTTCACTTCTGCTGATAACTTGTTTATGTGGTATCCTGGCTGTAAGAAAACACTGCTTATCCAATTGACAGATACACAGTGCATGGGGAGAATATCATGACATGAATTAGGTTCAAGCAGAGAGTAGCAAAAAAAAAAAAAGGAATGAGTTAAGTAACTAAATAATAAAATAATAAGAGAAAGACTCCATGCCTCATTAATGGCCATATTACCATATTTGTTTCTGTGAAGAACTTTTACAAGTGTTTATTGAATTTTAGATGCTGACCTGGTGAATATGATTAAATTCCTGAGTTTAAACATGGCAAAGGCAAGGTGACACAATGATTTCTAAAATTTTGTGTTAACTATGAAACTATGAGGAGCTTGGATGGCGTAAGCAAACTCCAATTGGTTGCTAACTTAGACTTTGGTGGTTTGAACCCACCCAGAGGCTCCATGAAAGAAAGACCTGGCAAACTGCTTCCATTAAGATTACAATCAACTGGCATAACATAGTTCATAAAGAAAATGTTCTACATCTTAATTTGGTGAGTATCATCTGGGGTCTTAAAAGCTTGTGAGTGGCCATCTAAGATACATCTCTTGGCCCCATCACATTCACAGCAAAGGAGAATGAAGAAAACTAAAGATAAAAGACCAATAGTCCAAAGGACTAGTGGATCAATGAACCACAGCCTCCACAAGCCTGAGCCCAGAAGAGCTAGGTGGTGGCCAGCTACCCCCACTGACTGCTCTGACAGGGATCGCAATAGAGGGTTCTGAACAGAGTGGAGAAAAAAAAAGGAGAACAAAATTCAAATTCACGAAAAAAAGACCAGACTTATTGGTCTGACAGAGACTGGAGGAACCCCCAAGACTATGGCCCCTGGACACCCTGTTAACTCAGAAGCCACTCCTGAAGTCCCTTCCGTCAAAGATTGGACAGGCCTATAAAACAATAACACACATCGGGAACGTGCCGCTTAGTTCAATCAAGTGTCTGAGACCAAACGGGCAACAACCTGCCCAAAAGCAAAGACGACAAAGTAGGAAGGGACAGGAAACCTGGACGAATGGACATGGGGAACCTGGGGTGTAAAGGGAAAGTGGGAGAATGCTGACACATTGCAGGCATTGCAACCAATGTCACAAAACAATTTGTGTATTAATTTTAAAATGAGAAACTAATTTGCACTGTAAACTTTCACCTAAAACACAATAAAATTAAAAAAAAAGATTACAGAAGCTAACAAGAACAACATGAAATTATGAACTATGAGTGAGCATGTGTAAATTATGCAACAATAATTGCTAATTTAGATGCTCTGCTCTAAACTAGTCTCTCTCCCTCCGAACCACACACACACACACAAACACACGTGCACACACACACACATTCAGACACGGAAGGAAAGGAGAATGATTGAAAAACAGACTCTGCTTTCAAAAGCAATAAAAGGTAACTGTGTAATGGTTATGACGATTTAAAATACCTTATCAAGGCAAAGAGAGTTCACTTCCAACAACAGCCTACAAAATGGCATACTAGTGTTTGCCTCCATTTAGTAAAAACAGTCAAAAACAGGGCATTGTCTTAAAAGTCCCCCAAAATTATTTGACATGAAAAAAGTAGCCTAGGTAGTCTTCAAGAGTCCTAGAATATTAGAACCAGAATCAAATTTTTCTTAAAAAAAAAAAAGTCAATCACGTAAAGATAGTCACAACAGTCTAAGCAACAAAGTTGTCATTTCATAAATACTTACTGAGCGCCAGGTATTATGGGACTTACTGGTATTACGTGTCGGATGCTGCTCTTTGTGCTGGAGATTCAACAGTGAGCAAACGAGGAAAACTCCTGACTTGCGGAGCTCATATTCTAATGGAAGAAAACTGGCCATGCTCTGCTTAGCTGCTTCCTAAGTACTGTGAAGAAACCACAGTATAACTCTGTCAAAACTTTTGTTCCAATATTTTCAAAAGTTTCAAAGAGGGGCAAGATATTTATTTAAGAAATGAGATTCCATTGAAGTAATCTGGAGGTTTATAGAAAATTTGGGAGATGTATGTACTAATTTCATGTCATACCAGAGAAATAAGAAGCAATAAGATAGCAGAGAAATAAGATAGTTCTTAAAGAAGACTTTGTAATTTCTCAGCCAAACCAAGTTATTCTCCATTTCCCATATAACCCCATTCATCTATTTATGTACCTTCAAACAAAAATTACTTATTGAAAACATGCCCTACCCAAGGGTTATCAGTTGCCAAAAAGCCTAGTGTCTGGTATAGGAGACAGAAAAGTAATCTAACAATTAAAGTACAATATGAAATGTACCACAAGAAAGATAGAAAGATCCCAGCCAATCTGAAGCGACCAAAAGATATAAACAAGGGATTCCTGAGCTAAGTCTTATAAATGATTAGGATGTAAGAGTATGTGATGAATTAATAATAATTTCAGGAATAACTGGAGCTCAGGGTGTTAGGATGAGTGTAGAGAGAGTTGCAGCTGTAGAGAGTTACAGAAGACTAAATTTTGAATGCCATGTGAGGATATTACGGTTTACTCTGAATTCTCCAGGGAAAAGAGATGTCACATGAAAAGATTTACATTTTGGAAAGTTCCATCTTGAGTCATGCAGGGGATGGATTCTCATTCATTCTAGGGGTGTTACTCAAGATAGGGAGAGCAGGTTAGGAGCTATCACAAAAGCCTAGTCAAAAGCTGAGAATGGACTAAAACTAAGGTAGTGACAGTAGAATCAAAATGGAGGAAATGAGTTCAAAAGAGTTTGAGAAGGTAGAATTAATTGGGTTTGATCACTTTTGGATACGGAGGGTGTTGGATTGGTTGCATTCATGGTTTCAATTAATGGACTTCCTGTATCCATTCCCTTTGACCCATAATTTTGTAGCCCCTGCCCGCTCTGACTCTGACATCGGTCATGTGACTTGCTTTAGCCAATAGGGTTTTAAAAGGCTTGACATAAGCAGAGGCTCATAAAATCACTGATACATTTCCACTTCCTCTCTTGAAACCCTGTCACCTCCATGAAAACAAGTCCAAGCTATCCTGCTGACAGATGAGCATGCACACACAGAACAGAGCCCAAGTGTCCCAGCTGAGGCTGTACTAACCCAGCCTACAGCAAACCAATCCACAAACATGTGAGACAGCCCAACCAAGATCAGGTACCCCAAAGCTGACTACAGATGTATGAATGAGCCCAGCCAAGACCAGAAGTACCTCCCAGCTGACACATATAATCATGAGAAATAATTAGTGTTTATTGGGGTGGTTTGTTTCACAGCAATAGCCAGTTGATACGTAGAGAAGAAGGGATCAAAGATAATTCCCAATGGTTTGGGTGACTAGGTATATAATAGGAGATATAAGAGAAAAGGGAAACCCCGGTGGTGTAGTCGTTAAGTGCTACGGCTGCTAACTAAAGGGTCAGCAGTTTTAATCTACCAGGCGCTCCTTGGAAACTCTATGGGGCAGCTCTACTCTGTCCTATAGGGTCGCTATGAGTCGGAATCGACTCGACGGCACTGGGTTTGTTTTTTGTTTTTTGTTTTTTATGAGAGAAAAAGTAGAAATTACTCTGTGGCTTTACTAATGCTGTTCCCCTATTAGAATACTACATTCCCCTAATTTCAGATGTGTAAGTACAAACTTTTCAGAGCTAGCTTATACATTGTCCCTTCTATCCAATGTCCACTCTCCTGAACATCCCTGATAAATTATTTGTGCCACATCTCACTCTCCCTGCTGTCAAACCATTTCTCTGTTCCCCCTGGCGACAGAACTGTTCCAAAGAATACTTCACTCACAGTTCCAAGTTCTGTATCAATCAGGGTTCAAGCGAGAGGCACAAGTACTAAGATAGATGATAGATACAATTTATTACAAAATTTTACCTTCTACAATTTCAGTGGCTGGTTTAGAAGTTTTTGTCAAGCTATTGTCTTCACTTCAGATGTTGAAGCTTGACAGCTTCAGGATAGGGAATCAGGAAGGGAAGATGGGTATAAAATGAGAGAAAGAGATACACTGAAACCCACATGCTCAAGCTAGAACCCAAGAACACACTCCGAGCCGGTGTCTTACTACCTCCAACTTTGATGTGTGTGTCCTGCAAAAAAAAAAGCTGGTGTCCTTCATCATGGAGCTAAATAAACCCACACCTGGCCCAGGAGTTGAGAAAGCTGAAAGATGATTCAGAAGAAGATGGAGCAGCTGCAGGTCTGGTTGCCACCCCCTACCAGCAACTGACAATGGGAGTGTGCTGCAATTGTATCTTTTGTACTGCCCTTCGAAATATAAACATAGTATTATGGCTGCACCTCTTCCATCCTCCAAAACTTGCAAAAAAAAAAAAAAATCTCTTGAAGCCCACGCTATTTGGAAACATACAGTGAAGGGACTCCTGAGAAACTAAGCTGAGCCTAGACAACTTGACACATTACAAACCATCACAGTCCGCCTCTTGTCAACGTAGCACCCATCCACATCTTTAAACCATATTCAACTTCCAAAAAAAAGACAATATCAAAGCTCCGCTTCCAGAGAATATGATATGACCATCCACATACAATTGAAAAGAGGGTGTGAAGTCTCTTTTCCATCTTTGGATGATGTTTATTGAGCCCCTGATCATTACAGGGTGAAGGCTGGTCTTCCTCTAATCATGCAGCTTAAAATTTCCCCAGCCCAAGCATTCCCTCTTGGAGTCTGCCATATAATGCTGATAGATTGCTGTGTGCTGCCCCACAATGCCCAAGCAATGCTCCTGCAAGGCTCCCGTCCCTGTGAGTTCCCGCAAATACATGCTGCTTTATAAGGCCTGGTGTGTATGCTATGGGTCACATCCCCTTGTTTGCCCAACAACACGTTCTTTCGAAATCAATAAACTATAACAAGGAATTTAAGAATTTAAGTTTTTTTAATTTTCCAAAAGTATATTAAAGCTAACATTTTACATGGTTTTCTGACGATATGCTTTGAATGCAAAAGTTAAGCTAAAGAAGTTACTGTTTAGCTTTGGTGCGGAATTCACCCAGTGATCAAACATCTCAATAGTCTATTCAAAATCCTATTTACTTGCTTCTTATCGATTCTCATTTCCTTCCTTTTCACATGCATAAGTATAAACTACTTTATTAATCTTCACATGTTTAATTGCTATCTCTGAACACTGGACTCAGGCCAAAATCCATCGATTTTTTTCCTTCTATGATTCTGGGACATGGCGCACAGCTGGGAATAAAATGAGGCGTTATCATTAAGACAAATAAGGTTATAACGGTCAGTTGAGCCAAGAGATGAGAAGAATTCCAAGTAAGGATAGTTCTTAGCCTGGTTTGTAAATTAGCAGTGTCCACTCTCAAATCACTCCATGTGAATTTATTCAAGGAACTTCCTCTTTGCTTACATGCATTCATACATTTTAATGGAAGGGATATTTTAGAATAATCTAATATTTCCCTTTCTTAATAATTACCTTTATTATATAATCTTAATTATGCAATGTAAAAACACATTGATTTAACAATATAAAAACACTATAATATTATTATCAATAGTATTGGAAAATATAGTGGTGCTATGTTAGTTTCAGAAACACTGGTGGCCTAGTGGTTAAGTGCTACAGCTGCTAACCAAAAGGTCGGTGGTTTGAATCCATCAGGCTCTCCTTGGAAACTCTGTGGGGCAGTTCTACTCTGTCCTACAGGGTCCCTATGAGTCAGAATCGACTCGACAGCAATGGGTTTGGCTATGCCAGTTTCAGGAAACCCTGTTGACATAGTGGCTAAGAGCTACGGCTGCTAACCAAAAGGTCAGCAGTTCAAATCCACCAGGTGCTCCTTGGAAACCCTATGTGGCAGCTCAACTCTGTCCTACAGGTTCACTATGAGTCAGAATCGACTCAATGACAACAGGTTTTATGCTAGTTTCCTATAATTAACTGATTTAATCCTCACACAAAGTCTGAGGTAAGTGCAATTATTATATCTATTTTGTAGATGAGGAAACTAAGACCCCAAGAGGTAACTTGCCAATAAGTGGAAGAAACTGTGTTACAACACAGGCAGTATATATCAAAAGTCACTCTTAACTACTCTGCTTTACTAGGTAATAACACCTTGTATTGCATAACACTTTGCAATGTCCAAAACACTGTCTCATGATCTTCACATCAACCAAGAGGCAAACTATGAAGAAGTCAAATATTCTCACCCAAGTCAAACGGTTAATGATTGATGGATTCAGGACAAAGCCACAGTCTTCTCCCAATCTGCATTTTTTTTCTTCTATAGTCTTTTCTTCATATAAAATACATTTAAAATATCAATCTATAAAATGAATGCCAATAGTAAATATTCCCATTTTCTTGTCAAATCACACTGTTTCATTTAAAATAGTCAAAGTTTATTTATTACATAAGTGTTTTTTTTTTTTTTTTTTTGGTGGAACCCATCTGTACTCTAATAATGCATATAAATAATTCTCTGGGAATTAAAACCTATACAGTAGCCCCTACTTATCTGTGGGGCATACGTTCCAAGATGCCCAGTGGATGCCTGAAACTGTGGATAGTACTGAACCCTATATATATTGTTTTTTCTTGTACATACATACCTGCGATAAAGTTTAATTTATAAATGAGGCACAGTAAAAGATTAAAATGCTATCGTTACTACATTTTTTCTTCTTATTTATTTAATTTTTTGATGGCATGTGTTTTCTGTATTGGAGTGCATGCTAATTGAGTGTATTTAAATTTTGGATTGGTAATATGAATTTTGAGAAATACGATCTGTTAATACAAGCCACCAATGAGGCAAGCGGCACTGTGGTGTCACCAGTCTGTGGTGTGACAGTATACCAATGAGTGCTAGAGAGATCACCTATTGCAGGTGCCTTTCCATTAGGTTACATGGGGAAGCTCTGCTTTTCTAAACACGACACAGAAAAAACAAAAGAAACCCATCAGGGCTCCCTACCTATCACACAGGAAAGTCATAATTATGCTTGCAAGCCTTATCTCACAGAAATAAAGGGAAAAAGGCAAAAGTTTACAAAACTAACACATCCAGGAACCATCACCTATTAGAATGTTCAAACCATACAACGAGACTCTAATTCCAGTCTGCTGAGCTTCACACATTTCAAAAGGGACCCGCCTTGATGCTAAATGTATTAGAACCAGAATAATGCTTTACCTTTGAGGTCAAGAGGCATAGAGAGTGGCTGTTATACCATTAATCTAACAGTAACAAAAGAATTAACATCAACATCTGGTAATAAAATAGAACCATTATAACAATACCCAGTGCCGTCGAGTCGATTCTGTACTGTAATAAAAGTGAACATAGTCTCTCTCTCTCTCAAAATATCTTAGTGTACTGTACTCGCCCTTCTTCTTGTGATGATATGAGATGATACAATGCCTGCATGATGAGATCAAATGTTTTCCATTCATATCTTCCACCCACAAATTTAGTTCCTTTTCCATCTTAACTAAGCATTTATCACGCACTGTGGCCATAACTTTTGTAGTTTGAGGTGCGAGAGCAAAACTAGCACGAATTTCTTTTTCCTTCTTCACAATTTCCTGGATAGAAGATTCGTTCTTACCATAAATCTTAGTAATCTCAGCATACAATTTTTTTTTCTTTTCTTATTAAATCGAGAAATTTCACCTTTTCACTTAATTAAAGGAAGTGCTTCATGGCTTCTCTTTGTCATATGTGAATTGCCGGCATCACTGTTTTTGTACTTTGGGGCCATTATTAAGAAAATAAGGGTTACTTGAACACAAGCACTGCAATACCGTGACAGTTGATCTCATAACCCAAGTGGCTACTAAGTGACTAATGGTCGGGTAGCTATACAGCATTGGACAAAGGGATGATTCAGGTCCCAGAGCAGAGTGACGTCAGATTTCATCACGCTACTCAGCACAGCCCACAATTTAAAACTTATGAATTGTTTATTTCTGGAATTTTCCACTTAGTATTTTCGGAGCAGAGTTGACCACGGGTAACTGGAACTGCAGAAAGTGAAACCGCTGATAAGGGGGGAGGACTGTATTATGACCAGCGGTTTATTCCTGAGTTATCATAATTCTTTACCAATTTAATTCATCATTTGAATACGTGCCAAATAATAGAGTACTAAAAGGAGTGTTAGGTGTTTGACTTGGGCCTAAGTTGTCAGTAACTTGGGTGAATCTGGGTGAGTCAACTGCTTTGGGTTTCAATTCATCATCTATAAAATTGGAGGACCCACCAACTTTTCTTCAAACCCATAGCCTATGATGCTACTCCTGTGCTTTACTGAGTCTGTAGCAAGTGAAGGGAAAACTCTATACAAATTCTACACAAGACTTAATAAAGAAGGTATTGATGAATTGCAACATATCACATAGATGGTGGGATGGTCCCCCTAGGAGAAGGGAGATGGGGGCTGCTAGTAAAGTATCGAGCTCTTTCTGTCTTCTAGACACTGTGCCAAGTGCCTTTATATACATACCTTCTTGTTATACAGCTCACAAACACCCCATGCACTTTAATACATTCATCTTAAAATATTGATCATGTACTTCTAAACCTGCTCCTTTTGTTGCCAGTGTTACTTATACCCCATTTTTTCTTCGGCATCCTACCTGAGCACTATTTTTTCCCATGACGTTAACAGGTTTCTACCTTATTTTTTTTCCGAAATATTGAACACATTTCACTAAAATATATCCAAGGATCAGAAGTCAGAGTAGTGGCATAAAAGTCAAAGTCAGTAATTATGAAACAACAACAACAAATGTGTGTGTATGTGTGTGTGTGTTTGTATCCCTGGATGGTGCAAATGGTTAATACGTTTAGTTGCCAACAGAAAGATTAGAGGTTCAAGTCCACCCAGAGAAGAAAGAAAGAAGAAAGGCCTAGCAATCTGCTTCCAAATAAAACAGCCATTGAAAACCCTATGGAGCACAGTTCTACTCTGACATACACTGGGTTGCCGTGAGTCAGAGACAACTCGACAACAACTGGATTTTTTTGATATATATATATATATATACACACATATGAATGTGTGTATTTTTATTACACATATGAATAGATTCATTCTAAATTCTCAGAATTTGCCCTTGTTGAAGAACTTTAAGCAAATAAGGATATTGGTGATGGCCATACAACATGATTTATGTAACTGGTGTCACTGACTAGGACACGTGAAAAGTGATGAATTGGTAAATGTGATGTTATATATATTTTTGCAATAAAAAGTATAATATAAATAGAAAAGCAAAAATTATTTTATGGAGCACAATGGAAGGTCCTGGTTAGAGTGAGAAAAAAATATAGAACGAAACTCAAATTCATAAGACAGAGCAGGCTTACTGGTCCAACAGAGACTAGAGGAACCCCCTAGACCTAAAAGGATGGCCTTTAGACATCCTTTTAACTTGGAACTGAAGCCACTCCTGGAGATAATTTTTCACCAAAATAATATGGTTAAGAGATTGGTTGCTAAACAAAGGGTCGGCAGTTCAAATCTACCAGCCATTCCTTGGAAACCCTGTGGGGCAGTTCTTCTCTGTCTTACAGGATTGCTGTGAGTCAGAAGCGATAAGATGGCAATGGGTTTGGGTTTTGTTTTTTGGTTTTTTGGGGGAAGGGGATTATAAATAAACAATAATACCCATGAGGAAAATGCTCCTTAGAACAATCATTTATATCAGACCAAAAGGGCAATATCTGCCCAAAAGCAAAGATGAGAAGGCAAGAAAGGGCAGGAAAACCAGACCAATGGAAAGGAGAAACTCGGTGTGGTCATGGCGAGAGTGCCAACACATTTTGGGGACCACAGCCAATGCCATAGAACAATTTGTATATAAATTATTGGATAGGAAACTGACTTGCTCTGTAAATCTGTAAACCTTTACCTAAAGTACAATAAAATGTTCCAAAGAATTATTGTTTTAAAAAGCTATTAAAAACACAGTGATGTCAAAGTAATGCTGAGCCTCTATTTGTACTACAATACGCATTAAAACCCCATTACATTCTTTTTCTTTTCCCTAGGTACAAATGTTACTGTAATGTGTTGATACAAATTATATTTAAATTTGTTCTCTTTATTTAAAAGCCTTATGCTTTGTGCTAAGAGAGGACAGTTGTAAAATTATTAACTGTACATTAGTCTCATACTGATTTCAGAGGCTATTAAGCAATGCAAACAGCATCTTGGTGGTTGGGAGTTAGCCACAACCACAACATACTCCAGAGGAGTCCTTCTTTACAATCTGTTTCACACTGAAGGCAAAACACTAACACCATAAGCAACAGAGTAGCTAGGCTATCAAGTGAGGCTTTTATTTTAATAAATATTTGGCAGGTATGAAGACACAGAATGGATTTCTTCAATGGATGGATGACATTAGGCTCTCTCAACAACAACATGGGGTCTTTATTGAGCATCTACTATGTGCCAGGCATTATTCCAAACAATAGGAATATAACAGGCAATATTACAAATCCTTTTCCTTGAGAATAACACACCAAGACCAAGACTTGGGATATTATTTCAGACACATACTAAAATTTATACATTCAAAGGCAGCTTTGATGGTTAACATTGTGTCAACTTGGCTAGGCCATGATTCTCAATGGTTTGGCAGATATGATGTAATCATCCTCCATTTTGTGATCTGATGTAAGCAGCCAATCAGTTGAAAGGGGAGTTTCCTTGGGAGTGTGGCCTGCATGTAAAATATATGGATGTTCTGGCAAAGCTCGCCCTTTCTCAAGCCTGCATCTGACCCGTCATCCTCTGACCTCAAGTTCTTGGGATGTAAGCCAGCTGCCTGCCATCTGACCTGCCGATTTGAACTTGTCAGTCCCTGCAACCACTTGCGTCAGGAGAAGCCTCTAGCCTGATGCCTGACCCACAGAATTGGAACTTGCCAGCCTCCACAACTTCATGAGCCATTTTCTTGAAATAAATTTCTTGTTTCCTTGAAATAAATCTCTCTCTGTATATATTTATACATATATATATAATTTATATAGATAGATAGACAGGTAGATAGATACACACAAAAAATTCACTGGTTTTACTCCTCTGGAGAACCCAGTCTGACAGAAACCAACTAAACTAGTTTGACAAATAAAATCTTTACCACTTATATCTAGGAATACTATAATATCTTTGGAGTAAGTTGAATATACTGGCCTTTATTTCCGTGCTTTCTTCCCTGTGTAGGTGCAGAGACTTTGTTTGTACTTAAGTATCTGATACTTGTACATTTAGAATAACATAAATGATACTAGGGAGAGACAGATTGTTGTATTTTGTTAAACTAAGACGGCACTGGGTTAATGTTATATTAAACTCCAACTAGTTTAAAAAATAATAACTTCTTTAGTCATCTAGGCTGGAATTTGATAACAACAAAATACTCAAGACAAAAATACACCTCCAAATATAGACGTTTCATCGATGCAGATTTAGGTCGGTGTCTCTCAGCAGCAGCAGCATCGCTTGAGAACGTACGAGAAATGCCGGTTCTTAGGCCTCACTCTATACGTTCTCAATTATGAACCCTGGATGTAGGGTCCAGCATTCTGTTACAACAAACCCTTCAGGTGATCCTGATATGCACGATGTTTGAGAATCACCGTGTTTTCTTCTATTCCCAAAAGTGGGCCGAGACCAGTACACCAAGCTTAGAGTCAGCAGCAACAGTGCCTACGGAAGCTAGCGTTACACTCAGATCTGAGCTCAAAGGAGAGGCAATTCTAGAAAAGCCACGGGTCTACTTTCTTCCTCCAAGCTTAAATGTTTAAAAACAGGGATAGAACCCACGGCGAGCTGCAATGTCTAGCTACTGAGGTTCTTTTGGGAAGTCACCCTATTTCTCTGGCCTTATTCCCACTAGTATAAGTACTTTCTGTACAGACCAGAGCAAAAGGAAGTCAATTAAAATGGAGGGGAATAGTTTAGTTGGCCATAAAGAAGAGTTTCATGAACATACTTATAAAAGTGGGGTAACTAAGGAACCCTTGAGTATAAGAGGTTTAAAAAAACATGAAAAATTTGACCAGTCACCAGCTTGCAGGCAGGGCATATGAGCTCCAATCTGTGATACTAGATCAGTTCATGGGATGAATATTCACTTTTCATATGCATGACCTCATATTCAATGGCACTAGCCAGTCTTTGGTGTCTTTCTATACACGTGGTTTTTTTTTTTTTTTTTAGCAGGTTTTTCTATTTAAACCTAAAATCAAATGTGACAATTCAGGAAGTTTGAATGTGCATTGTCAATGAAAAAACATATGTAATCTCCACTTAATAGAAATTCAAGAACCAGGTGTACCAGGTAGGGTCCCAGCAAGAAACAGAATTCACCCCAGGTGGATCATATCAAAGCCTTACAGAAGTGTTGGTAAAAATAAAGAAACACATAAAGGATGGTAAGGTACTTAGGGAGCCCTAGTGGCCCAGTGAGTAAGAGCTAGTGCTGCTAACCAAAAGGTTGGCATTTCAAATTCACCAGCTGCTCCTTGGAAACTCTATGGGGCAGTTATACTCTGCCTGATACGGTAGCTATGAGTCAGAATCACCTCCACAGCCATGGGTTTGGTTTATTTGGTTTTTAGGGTACTTTTTTTTTTTTTTTTTAGAGGCTAGCAATGGAGCCCTGGTGGCACAGTGGTTAAGAGCTTGACTGCTAACCAAAAGGTTGGCTGTGTGAATCCACCAGCTGCTCCTTGGAAACCCTGTGGGGCAGTTCTACTCTGTCCTATAGGGTTGCTTTGAGTCATAATTAACTGGATGGCAACAGGTTTGGTTTTTTTGGCTTTTTTGTTTTGGGTTAGAGGCTAGCAATAGTGTGAAGTCACTACCACTGCTGGGACTAAAGAGATAAGGGGAAGAAATGAAAGTCCTGGAACCCAGAGAGAGCTGGAGCCATGAAGTATAAGCCTCCCAGAAGGACTAGAGACACGAAAAGTGAAGCTACTGTCTGAGACTCCATGCCAAAGCAGGGAGGGAGCCAGGAAGAAATACACCAATCTCTCTCCCCTCATATCCCCAGCCTCTGCCTCCTATTAGCCAAACCCAACAAGAAACAGAGCCAGAAGCCAAACCCAACCTCCCATTGATTAAAACAAACCAGAAGCCAGCCAGCAAGAAGCCCAGACAATACTGTCAGTAGGAGTCAGTCTCCCAGGGAATTAAACAGAACAGAGAGAATAACCAGCAGACCAGGATAGCTAGCTAGGTGCCCGTTACATTTAACATAGGAATTTGGAAAATAAACTGGAGGATTTTAGAAATTCACTGAGCAACAATAGTATGAAATGAAAAAGCGTTTAAGTTCCTTCCTTAAGAGAGCAGTTACTACAGGGCTATTACAATCGGACCAGTTTAAATCCTGTGTTCTTACTACCTGAGGCCTTTCTCTGCGAAAAGGTCTGACTTTCAAGCACTGAAGCATAAAAGTATAGAAGTTACATTTCCAAAATAATTTAGGCTTGAAAATTATTATTTTAGCATATTCTATAGCCCAACTATGTCCCTGGGTGGCACAAACAGTTTGCGCGTGACTAATTGAAAGGTTGGCAGTTCAAACCCATCCAACAGTGCTGTAGAAGACAGACCTGGCAATCTGCTTACATAAAGATCATAGGCATGAAAAGCCATTGGAGCTCAGTTCTACTCTGTAGCCTGTGAGTTCACTGTGAGTGAGAATCGGCTCAGTGTCAACAAGTTTGGGGTTTATGGTCCAACTATTTCATTCTAGGAGCATATACTTGAGAAATGTGTATACAAGTGCACACATGTACAAGGATATTCATTCTAGCAATATTCATGATAGCCAATATGTTAACCCATGTGTCTATCAACAGTATAATACATGTGTTAGGTATAGCCATACAATGAAATACTCTATCATAATGAAAATGAACAGACTACAGCTATACACAACATGGGAAATTCTTACCAACCTGATTTTGAGCAAAACAAGGAAAATGGAGACAAATACATTAATAATATGATTCTATCTATATGAGGAAACCCTGGTGGCGTAGTGGTTAAGAGCTACATCTGCTAACCAGAAAAGGTCGGCAGTTTGAATCCACCAGGCACCCCTTGGAAACTCTATGGGGCAGTTCTACTCTCTCCTATAAGGTCGCTATGAGTTGGAATTGACTCCATGGCAGTGTTTTTTTTTTTTTTTTTTTAATGGGACCTATATGAAGTTTACAACTAAGTTGTATGGGGATACATTTACATGAGGGAAAAATTATAAAGATAAAACAAGGAAATAATTACCATAAAAGTCAGCATAGTGGGAACCTTTAAGAGGAATGGAGACAAATGTGACAGAAATGAGCCACATTGTGGGGGATGGGGGGGTCTTCTGGGATTCTGGCAACGTTCTTTGTTTTGACTTGGGTGGCGTTTACATGAAGTGCTTGGTTTATCATTATTTATTACAGTGTAAGTTGGTTTTACATACTTTTCTGTACGTGCATAATATTTCAAAATGAAAATGTTTTTTAAATGAATAGCTAAGCTTCTGTTATTTGCAAATTTGGGTATTTTACAATGAAGAGCCTTCTTGGTAATTAAATGAATAATCCCTTTCCAGGAAACTTTATGTTTTAAAATCATTTCCTTTGGCTCTTAATCCTTAATTATAGCATTCACCGGATACAGTAGATAGGCAGGAAAAACCTCCAAAACATTCAGTTCATGCAAATTCTTTGAAAAAGGTATCTTAGGAGCACTCCTATTGACGAAAACAATTCTCCCAGAAACACACGTACCAGGTATTTGTTATTGGAAGTAGAAGTAGCACAGAAAATAGAACTGCTTGGTTGAATCACAGAAGAGAAGAATTACAGCATGGAAATACGATTAAATCATAACTAAAATAACCAAAAAAAAATTATAAAATTGACTGCTGGGAAACTTTGGACTCAAGGATGATAAGAGTCAAGGTTAGTGATGAAAGAGTGTAGGCCTCAGAGATCTAGGCAGAGAAGTGGAAAGAAAGCAAATGTAGAATAGGACGGAAAGGCCTTTTGAAATTAAATGCAAACTAAAATAGGATCCTAATTATACCTGTGAAATAATTTATTCCCATGCTAATCTAATCTTAATAAAACATATCTGAATCCTACTAAAAATTTGGAAAAGTTCCATTACTCCTCAGCATTATTTTTCTTTCATAGACAAGCATGTTGGAGATGTCACTTCTACAGTGAACTAGTTGCCTTCGAGCTATCCCAAGCTTGTGTGTGTCAGAGTGTAACTGTGCTCCATAGGGTTTTCAGTGGCTGAGTTTTCAGAAATAGATCTCCAGGCCTGTGATGTTTAAAGTTGTATGTCAATTTGTTTGGGCCACGATCCTCAGCGGTTTGGCAGTTAAGATGTAGTTTGGGTTTTTAATGATGTGATCACCTTCATAATGAGATCTGATAATGTGATCACTTCCACGATGAGATCTGTCATGAGTAGCCAATCAGTTGAAAGAGAGTTTCCTTGGGGGTGTGGACTGCATCCAATATAGGTAGACTTTCTGGCAAGGCTCACTGGCTTTTGCTCACTCTGGATCCTCCAGCTGGCTCCTGTTCATCTGACCTCTGGGTCTTGGGGCTTGAGCTTACAGCCTACCTGCCCATCTTGGGATTCGTCAGCCTCCACAGTCTGTGAGCCAGAGGCTTCCTTTCTGATCTTTGGATTCGCCAGTACCTGCGGCTATGTGAGTCCGGAGAAGCATACAGCCTGACTCATGGACTTCGGACTTTCCAGCCTCTACAACTGAGTGAGCCATTTCCTGTATGTAAATCTCTCTCTCTCTTTGTCTCTCTCTATATATGTATTTATATGCTGCACAGATTTGGCTTCTCTAGAGAGCCAACCTAAGACAAGGCCTTTCTTCTGAGGCACCTCTCTGTGGACTCAAACCTCCAACCTTTCAGATAGCACCTGAGCTTGTTAACCACTTGCACCATCCAGAGCCTCTGTCACTTACCATAAATGATAAGAAATATTTAAATAGTAACTTAGAGATTTTAGTACTATCTTTCCCTGCTCCAAAACCAACCAAACCCACTGCCATTGAGTCGATTCCGACTCACAGCGACCCTATAAGGACAGAGTAGAACTGCCCCATAGAGTTTCCAAGGAGTGCCTGGTGGATTCAACTGCGACCTTTTGCTTAGCAGCCGTAGCACTTAACCACTATGCCACCAGGGTTTCCTTTTTCCTGCTCATTTTCTTTCTATTTTAAACAACACATATTCTGAAGCTGTACTAAGGCCCTCTTCCTTTTCAAACTTTTTTCCCAACATTTTTTCTTCATGACCTAAAATGTCTCTACATGTATTAATTATGTTTTTATGCTTGCTGATTATTTTTTGTTTTGTTTTAAGTGATTTTCCCTGGTGACCCCTTGCCTTTCCTTGTTAATACACAGTAAAAGATTCACAGAGTTGAAAGGATTAGGAATTGTTGCATAGGATGGGGACAAAATAAAGACACAAAGGAAATCGTTACAAAGATGTCATGTTAGGCAGCATTGTTTCCAAACTGCCCTGGACAGATGAGGGCCCTAGCCAAAGTCAAACTTCAGGTAGAATTTAGTCTTAGAACAGAACTGCTCGTGTTTCCTAAATATTTTTAGGTTATAGCTCTACAACATTCCCCAAATATTTTTAAAGCAGAAAAAATAGAGATGAAACCTTTGATATGGTTAATGTTAAAATTAAGAAGCCCTGGTGATGCAATGGAGTCCTGGTGGCACAGTGGTTAAGAGCTTGGCTGCTAACCAAAACGGTCAGCAATTCAAATCTACCAGCTGCTCCTTAGACACCCTGTGGAGCAGTTCTACTCTGTCCTATAGGGTCGCTGTGAGTTGGAATCGACTTGACAGCAACGGATTCGTTTGTTTGTTTTTTGGTGACACAATGGTTAATCACTCAACTACAAACCAAAAGGCTGGCAGTTTGAACCCACTCAGTGGCTCTGCAGGAATAAGACCTGACAATCTGCTTTCGTAAAGATTACAGCCTAGGAAACCATGTGGGACAGTTCTAGGAAGCCATGTGGGACAGTTCTAGGAAGCCATGTGGGGTTGCTATGAGTTGAAAATCGAGTCAATGGCACTAACAACAACAACAATGTTAAAATTGTTTCCATCTGAATCAAATAAGCTCTCTTTATTATTTTTCAACCATTTAAAGACATCCCTTAATTTTTGGCAAGTTTTTTTCACCCTCAGGAAGAATTCACTTGCCTGCTATCTGACAGGCTAGAGGCTGGAAAGAACTGAGGGAGGGCCATGCACAGATCATTGTCCTACAAATGACCTCAGCAGAGCAGGCCCTTGTGCACATAAAGTACTAAGTAGAATGATGTTCCCAGAGTTGTAATTCAAGTGTCCTAAAAGACCTTACTAAGTGGAAGCCAAGAACAAAACTAATTATAAAAAATAAAAATCAGTACACATTCACTTTATACTTCAGAATAAAAAATTACATGGAATATGACTCTATTTTAAATAAGCCCTTAAATTAAAAGCCCTCTAAACACAAGTACATTGATGAATGTTTAATTCAAATTTTGACATCACTAAACTTTCTTAGATGTTGCAAACTTACTTAAAATTGGGAGAAAAAGGAAGATATAATAGAAATGAAATTGGACCAAGAATTAGAGTGTTTGGGTCCTAATCATAGAAGCTCTGGTAGCGAAGTGGCTAAGTGCTCAGCTGCTGACCAAAAGGTCAGCGGTTCCAACCCACCAGCAGTTCCACGGGAGGAAAGACTGGGTGACCGGCTTCCATAAGGATTTACAGCCTTGGAAACCCCACGCGGCAGTTCTGTTCTGACCCACGGGGTCGCTATGAGCCGGAGTTGACTCCACAGCGACAGGTAAGTATTCTAATCCTCCATCTGTTAACCAGGCATCTTTGGATACATTTAACTCTTGACCTTTGACTTCTTTATCTGTAAAATGTGAATGATAACATGCCAAGTAGAAGATTTATATGCCACACAGGATTATTTTAAGGATCAAGTAGAATAATAAACTCAAAATGTTTCATAAAAATTCTAAGGTAGAGGGATCTTCAAAAACTTCCACCTCTTGTCTCCAGGCAGGTGATTGTCAATTATTCAAAGATTCCTAGGTTGAATCCCTCATAAATGATGTTCAGGAGACTCATCATAGCAAACTAAGGTCGCTTTCTCTGCATTTGTTTCCTCCCCTGCATCGTAGGAAAATGTCTGATCGTATCCCCCTAACTAAAGTGGTCCTAAGGCCAGGGATGTAAATTGTATAATGTAAACACCGACTTCTTTTCTCATTTGATGTGGTCTCATATTGCACCTTGCCTGTCAAACTGAACCATTTTAGAGACACCATTAAGAATAGGGACCACGGAAAAGGACATGGTGGCATAATATAAACCCCAATGAAATGGCAAAGAGAACCAAAGGTCATCTGTCCATCTCTGCACAGAACCCTACCCTCCTTCCTTCTACAGGATCTTGTTCTACCAACGATCTCTTTTCCTTTAAATCTGTAATCTCTCTTCATTTTCACATAACTCTTTTATCTACAAATAACAGCCTAGTTTCCTAAATCTTAAAACAACCTCGTGTCGCCTTTCCTTAAACTATCATTCTAAATCTCTTTTTCTTCATTGCCCATCTCCTTAAGAAAGTCTCTATACTTAACTCTATCTGCTTTCTAATTAACCAGTTGCTGTGGCTCCAACTCAGAGCGACCCTATAGCTATGAGTCGGAATCGACTTGATGGCACTGGGTTTGTTTTTTTGGTTTTGTGGCTCCAACTCCGCAGTTCTACTCTGGCACACCTGGAGCCGCCATGACTCCACGGCACCTGATTGAGTCAATGTCAGTTCTTTTCTGTTGACCTCCTGATTATCCCCCAACTTATTACAATGAGATTTCTGGCCCTCCACTTTACTGAAACCACTTTTGCTGGGTCATCAACTACCTCCTACTTGCCAGATTCAGTGATCTTCTTAGGGCTCATATTTGCACCTGACACTTAATATCCATCCCCCTTTTAGTTTAAACTAGAGGTCAGTAAACTCCAGTCCACTCACTGTTTTGTGTGGTCCAAGAGCTGAAAATGGTTTCCACATTTTTTTAATGGTTGAAAAAAATCAAAAGAATAACATTTTGTGACATGTGAAAATTATATGAAATTCAAACATCAGTGTCCGTAAATAAAGTTTTATTGGAACATAGCCACACCCATTTGTTTGTCTATAGCTCCTTTTGCACCACAGAGGCAGAGCTGAATAGTTGCCAGAGACTTCATGGTCCTCAAAGATGAAAATATTTACTATCTGGCTCTTTACTGGAATAGTTCGCAACACCTACTTTAAACTCTCTAGAGCCAAGGCTTCGGGATACCACTATTTCCTGGAAAAAAATCTCTACCTCTCTGATTATTCCTCCCAGAGCTGTTTTAAAAATTAAATGAGATTAAAAAAAAAAAAAAACAAGCATATGCAAATCCTAGAACAGCACCCGTCACATAGCTTACGTTAGAGTCAATGTCAGTTCTTTTCTGTTGACCGCCCTCTCTGCCTTAAATGTGTGTGTTCCCCAAGATTCCTCCTCTCTTTCCCTCCTCTTCTTACTCTCCACATTTTTTCTTGTTAGCTTCATTTCCTCCCATAGCTCAATCATCATCCCCACCATGATGATTCCCAAAGCTACATCTCCCAGCCCAGATCCTGCTATACTTGGATGTCCTTCAAGAAAGTAAACTGAGCACATCCAAAATTAAACTCATCCTTCTCCTAAAATATGCACTTTTTGCATTCCTACTCCCAGCCAATAGAACTTGCATCCACCCTGCCTCCCAATCTAGAAACCCCATCCTTTCTGTCTCTCCCTTCATATCTAACCAGTCAATGAATATCTTCCACTATATTTCAAAAGCTTGTCCCACCATCCACAGAGTTACCACTTTTGGTTAAGTCCTCTTCGTCTTTCTTCTGGAATATCTAACTCATCCCTTCGCCAACAGTTTGGTCTCATTTGGATTTATCCTCTGTATTTCCATCAAAATTACCTTTCGTCTTTCTAAATAACAAATTTTGGGACATTGGACTCGCTAAGTGACCTCTGTGCCTTTCATTGCTCCCCAGATACAGTCAATACACTTCAAGCTGTCCTTTCATGATCTTGCCCTCATCTCATTCATTCATTCATTCAACAAGTATTTATTGAGCATGTATATATGCCAGGCAGAGTGCCAGACTGCAGGTACAGCAGCGAATGAGACCAGCATGGTCTCTGCACGCAGAGGGCTTCCAATCCAGCAGAGATCAATATTAAATTGCTGCATTTCCCTTCAATCTGTACTACAAAAGGCACACATTCATAGTGCCATCTGCACATACAGTGGCCTCTATCTAGAACATTCTAACCTTCAAGGCATGGCAAATACCTCCTACTCTGGAGTGGCAACTTTCCTCCATTTCTGCTTGTCAGCATCTATGCCTGCCATTGTCTTTGTATTCTTTAAGCATCTCTTTTTCTCCAACGGAGCCCTGGTGGTGCAGTGGTTAAGAGCTCAGCTGCTAACCAAAAGGTTGGCAGTTCAAATCCACCAGCTGCTCCTTGGAAACCCTATGGGGGCAGTCCTACTCTGTCCTATAGGGTCGCTATGAGTCCAAATTGACTTGATAAAAAAAAATTTTTAATTACTTCAACACAGTATTATACATCTCTGCTTCTCTCACCCAACTGGATTACGAACTTCTTATATTCAGGGGCAGTGTCTTACTTATGCCCTCTGCCTAACCAAGTACTCCTCACAGGTGGTTTGATTAATCAGTTGTGTCTCTGCTGTAACTAAAGGCCAAAAACTGACTTGTATCTACAACACAATAATAAGCAATACATTAGAAAAGAGGAAATAGTAAAAAATACTTAAAGAGATAACATGTGTTGCTTATACAAAAGGACATGAAGAAAATAGTGCTTTGTCTGCATTTGTAAGCAATTAATTTTAATAATTTGTCATCTGTTTTTTTTTCACTCAGGAAAACCCAAATGTTTACCCAAAGAGGCATATTTAGCTGTTAATGTTTAATTTTTATCTACTAATTTTGTTTCTTAATTTATTATTTTCCAAGTCTATTTTAGCAAAATATAAATATCTCTGCTAAGAAATAGTTGAGAATATTACCCTTGCAATATGACATTTGTTGTCTATGAATAATATCTTTCTATCTCATATATATTCCATTTAAGTCATAAACAATGCAGAAAATAGAGAATGATGGATGGACTGCAAAAAGATTCCAGAAAATAATTATAATAATAGCTATTCTAATTCTTACGATGTGCCAAAGGGGAGATCCAGGAAATTACCAACCAGTTAACATCAATACTAGAACAGAACAAGAAAAAATAATAATAGAATTGATCAGGAAGCACTTAGGCAAGAACAATTCAATGAACAACTAGCAGCATGAGTTCATGTAGAAAGACTGCCGAATACAAACGATGCAGAATGAGGGAGCACAAGCAAAGTCAGCCAAAGGAACCTGAACTTGTCTACTTTAAATTATACCAATAGCCATGGGGAAAAGTCTTCAATTAAAATAATCCTATGAGGGTAAACATAAAGTTAGCTCTGGGCTGATCTGCTAGAAAAGGCAGCACTTAATTAGAAAGCATGCTCTTTAGAAGACACCTCCAGCCCAGTCACACCTCTACCCTGGACTCCAAGTGGTGCATGACCTGGTGGTATGACTTGCATAACAAATGGTAGCCCATCTCATAACGAAAACTTGTTCGAACCTTGCTAGTAAGTGGTTTTCAAGTCAGCCAGGTTATGGACTGTTTATGCAGACTGTCTGTGTAAATGCCTTCAGCATGAAAACTGTACAAAGTCCTGACAAGATGACAGCTGTCAGCAATCCAGTGGCTTTTGTTTTTTATTTTAAATAATTATATATATACACACACACATATATATACATTCATATAAACTCATACGTATATACATACATACATATTATTGTTGTTAGATGTCATTGAGTCAGTTCCGACTCATAGTGACCCTATGCACAGCAGAAGGAAACACTGCCCAGTCCTGCTCCACCCTCACAATCATCCTTATGCTTGAGCCCATTGTTGCAGCCACTGCGTCAGTCCATCTCCTTGAGGGTCTTTTTCTTTTTCGCTGACCCTGTCCTTTACCAAGCATGATGTCCTTCTCCAGGGACTGATTCCTCCTGATAATATGTCCAAAGTAAGTGAGACGAAGCCTCACCATCCCTGCTTCTAAGGAGCATTCTGGCTGTACTGTTCCCAAGACAGATTTGCTCTTGTTTTTGGCAGTCCATGGTGTAATCAATATTCTTCACCAACACCATAATTCCAAGGTGTTGACTGGTCTTCAGGCTTCCTCATTCATTGTCCAGCTTTCACATGCATATGAGGTGATTGAAAACACCATGGCTTGAGTCAGGCACACCTTAATCTTCAAGGTGACATTTTTGCTTTTTAACACTTTAAAGAGGTCTTTTGCAGCAGATTTCCCCAGTGCAATGTGTCATTTGATTTCTTGGCTGTTGCTTCCATGGATGTTGACTGTGGATTTTACATATATATGTGTAGGTATATATATGTGTGTGTGTATACATATATATATACATTTATTTATATATACACGTATGTATAGATCATACACATATATGTATATATATGCATACATATATATATATATATATATATATATACACACACACACACATAAATCCCTTGTGATGGAGTCCATTCTGGCTCATGGCGACCCTATAGGACAGAGTAGAACTGCCCCATAGGGTTTCCAAGGCTGTAAATTTTTGGGGGAGCAGATTGCCACATCTTCTTCCTGCAGGTTCAAACCACTGACCTTTCTCAGTTAGCAGCTGAGCACTTTAACCACTGAGCCACCAGGGCTACATATATCTATCTATCTGTAAAACAAAGAGAAGTCTTTACATTTGGACTGAGGAGTCATGTTCAGGATTCTAAATGGGCCAGGGAAGCTTCATTTTAGGGACTGTCTCTAATCTAATAGCTCAGATCAGCTATAAACCTCCAAGACACTCTATCCAAGGCCCGCCTTCACGGTTAGGGAAGGGTCTCCGCTTAGATCAGGAATGGTGCGGCTTAATCAGCAGGGCAGTAGAGTGTTCTGGGTCAGCAAGGGCATTCCCAGGGGCCAGAGAACTGTCAGCCTCCTGATACCATATATCTGTGGTGAGTAAAGGACAGCCAGCATGATTCTGTGAATGAACTATTTGACAACAAAGAACAGGCTACCTACTACAACTGAATCAAAATAAGGAATATGGTAGAAAATACACGGATTATGTTCTGAAGACACAATAGGAATTGTGTCTAAACTCAAATTGGAACAGACCACCCTCCTTATCTTTTATCAGTCAACTAAATTCAAATACAATTTTGCAAATGTTTCCCATTTTTCTAGATTTCTAATTTGGAAGTCTGTTGAGTTCTTTTTAATATGTCAAAATACATCATCTTTGCTATCCTGAGTACCTACCTTGTTGTTCATTTCTAAGCATTTCTTTTTTTGTATTTATTATATAAAAATTTCTTCTTTTAAAGTTAAATATTTAAGGAATCAGTGGTTAAGAACTCAGCTGCTAACCAAAAAGGTCAGCAGTTCAAATCCACCAGCAGCTCCTTAGAAACCCTATGGGGCAGTTCTAATCCATCCTATAGGGTCACAATGAGTTGGAATCAACTTGAGAGCAACAGGTTTGTTTTGGTATATAGTTCTTATGTTCCTTTGCACAGAGCATGATAATGACTTGTGATGCTCATAAATTAAAAACACTCACATAAAATAATTCTCCTGTTGGGAGTTTTATTTTTGCAGTATATTGCCATTCTTTCCTATTATCCACCAATATTTTCATTAATGAATGTAGTTGTTGTCATGCGCTGTCGAGCTGGTTCCAACTCATGACGACCCCATGTACAACAGAATGAAACACTGCCCAATTCTCATCACCATTGTGATGTTTGAGCCCATTGTTGCAGCCACCGTGTCAATTCATCTCATTGAGGGTCTTCCTCTTTTTCACTGACCCTCTGCTTTACCAAGCATGATGTCCTTCTCCAGGGACTGGTCCCTCCTGATAACATGTTCGAAGTACGTGAAACAAAGCCTCTCCATCCTCATTAATTCAACACTAAACGGATCCATCTTCATTTATTACTTCTGACTTCATGTCTAAAGTTAATAGCCTCATTCCTATTAGTTTTCTCTTCTTTATGAAGTTTTAAATAATTTTAATATACTAGTCATAGTTAAAAATATAATTTAATATATATTTAAGGCACCCTGGAAGTGCAGTGATTAAAACGCTGGTAACCAAAAGATTGGTGGTTCGAACCCACCCGCTGCTCCACAGGAGAAAGACCTGACAGTGTCCTTCCATAAACATTGAAAAAAAAAAAAAAAGATTACAGCCTTGGAAACCCTATGGGGCAATTCTACTCTGTCCTATAGGCTCAATATGAGCCAGAATCGACTCGATGGCAACAGGTTTTAATATATTTTGCTCTTTTAGATTCTGTCAAGCCTCTACAGATTTTGTGACACTCAGCAGCTTACTGGATAATATTTAATATATCCTTGTGCCCTGACAAGCTACCAAACAAACAAACCAAACCCACTGCCATCAAGTCGATTCTGACTCATAGCGACCCTACAGGACAGAGTAGAACTACCCCATAGAGTTTCCAAGGCGCACCGGGCGGATTCAAACTGCAGACCCTTTGGTTAGCAGCCATAGCACTTAGCCACTACACCACCAGGGTTTCCGTGACAAGCTACAGAACCTAGCAAATGTTTACTCTCCACCTCTGTAAATGAAGGTGGTGAAAATTGGTGGAAATCCTGTCTGATTAACAACCTACAAAGTTTATAACTTTGTTTTAAGAGGTTAGATTTGTAAAACAGAGAAAATAAGAGAGGTAGAAGTTTCCTCCTCACCCTGCATATTAGTTTCTGACAGTATTCTACATGCACAACGGAAATAACCCACCGAACAAGTAGACCTTCATTATGACATATAGCACTGTAATACTCAGTTACACAAAATGAGGATACGTATACATATCCCAGTCAAGAATGTTCAACCATGCTGTTTGCTCGTCATATTCATGTCTTAATCTATATTCCTGTTGTTGTTAGGTGCCAAGGATTCGATTTTCGTCTCATAGCAACTATATGTGACAGAATAGAATTGCCCCATAAAGTTTCCTAGGCTGTAATCTTTACAGGAGCAAATCACTAGGCCTTTCTCCTGTGGAAATGCTGGATGGGTTCAAACCACCAACCTTTTGGTTAGCAGCAGAGGGCATAACTGCTGCGCCACCAGGGCTCTTTTACTATTTAAAGAAGGGATGTGAATTTTTTACAAACTATATTGAGTTAGATAAATGTTTTTACCAAAAGAATATTGACACTGTGTTTGAGTGTTTAGACAACATACATGTGTTGAATTAATAGTAACAATAAAAAAGACAGCTGACATTTATTGAACGTTAACTAAAGACCAGGCACAGTTATATTTGCTTTACATGTATTAACCCATATAATCCTACATCACAATGAGTTAGGTGCTTTTTTACTCACATTTTACTGATAAATAAATGCAAACCCAGAGAGCTTAAATAATTTGCCCAAGTTCACAAAATTAGTAAGCAGGATATTGGGAAACTCACATTTTAAGTTATTCATTTTCTAAACCAGAAACTCTCTAGATGTTAGCTGGCTCAGCCAAGCCCTACTCGTGGCTGTGGAGAGAACCAAAAATGGACAAGAGGTCTCCGAATTCCTAGTTAACGTTTCTTCTCATAAAATCATGCTATTTTGTATTTTCAAAGAACAGTATACAAAATCTGAAGAAGAAAGGGTAACATCTGGCAGATGTGAGCAAGGAAATTTCAAAGCTGGCTTTTGATCCGAGGCTTTGAGGATAGGCAGGATTTCAAAGGGCAAAGGTTAGAAAGTATTCTAACCAATGGATGAGCTCGGGCAGAAAGATTTGAGTGAAAAAACTGGAGATGTGAAAAGCATGAGTCTGGGTGAAAATTTTAAAAAGCGGGAGAGAGAAGTTGGAGGGAAATGAAGCACTCCTTGTATATCTAAAGTTCATAAAGCCGAATGATGTTCTCAGAGTGAAAATGTCAGAACAAGGGAAATAAAATATTCTTTTTTTTTTTTTTTTTTTCATTTTGAGAAATTTAAGTCACCATTTGCATGAATTTTAATTTACACTCTCCAGTAGTTACACAGGAGACCCTGGTGGTGTAGTGGGTAAGAGCTACAGCTGTTAACCAAAAGGTCAGCAGTTCAAATCCACCAGCTGCTCCTTGGAAACCCCACGGGGCAGTTCTACTCTGTCCTACAGGGTCGCTATGAGTCAGAATCGACTCAACAGCAACAGGTGTTACTGGTTTAGTAGTTAGGCAAGGAATCCTGGTGGTGCAGTGGTTAAGCACTCGGCTGCTAACACAAAGGTCAGCAGTTTGAACCCACCAGCCACTCTGTGGGAGAAAGATGTGGCAGTCTGGTTCTGGAAAGATTACAGCCTTGAAAATCCTGCGGGGCAGCTCTACTCTGTCCTATAGGGTCGCTATGAGCAGTTCTACTCTGTTCCATAGGGTCGCTATAAGTCGGAATCAACTCAATGGCAACAGTTAGTAGTTATGCAATGATTTAATTTGGACATATACATAGGATCAGACTATCATGTGATCAGAATTACCTAGTGTTTTCTTTGAGAGAACGAACAACCAGCAGCAGACTAGATTAATGCCCACCGTAGCGTCCACCTAGGTCTGTTCTCTCAGCATCTCTGTAGTCACCAAAATGTTCCTCCACTTGGTAACCAACCTGAACCTGGTGGATATTTATACATGTTTACGGCACCCTTTCTCAAGTAAATACCAGGTGCTGGATTGCCATAAAATACAGGAGAACCAATCCCATACTATAAACCACAGGAGTGCTCTAAAGTACTGATGTGAGCAACCCATGGGGTTAAAACTATGGGACTTTCAAGTTTAGTATCAGCAAAGACTGCCCACAAAAATCTCTCCAGTGTTCCTTGTTCTTGGCTCCCTGCCTTCTTGTTTATTCTGCTAATTTTTTTTTTTAATAGTAAGGTAGTTACTCTATAAAATTTGGACAACACAGACAAGCGAAAAAAAAAGAAAACATAATTTTAAAACACCCATAATTCCTCATCCGAAAATTGCCATTCTCACAGCATTTTGTGAATATATATCCAATCTTTTTATACATTATGCTGTATACATTTTATAAAATTTGGATCATAGTATATGGACTGTTTCCTAAACTGATTTTTTCACTAAGTAACATACCATTAATATTTTCCATATCATTAAATATTCTTCTGTATCACTTTCAATCGGTATGTCCAATTCCAGATGTGGAACCCTGGTGGTGTAATCCATCAGCCACTCCTTGGAAACCCTACGGGGCAGTTCTACTCTGTCCTATAGGGTCGCTATGAGTCGGAATAGACTTGAAGGCAACAAGTTTAGTTTGATTTTTTTTATTCCAGGTGTATAATTTATTTAACCAATCCTTATTTGGGAACATTATGGTTGCTTCCAAATATTTGTAATTATGCATTAATTTATTATGCATAAGTCTTTGCATGGAAACCCTGGTGGCCTAGTGGTTAAGTGCTACGGCTGCTAACAAAGGGTCAGCAGTTCGAATCCATCAGGCAGTCCTTGGAAACGCTATGGGGCAGTTCTACTCTGTCCTATAGCATCGCTATGAGTCAGAATCAACTTGACGGCACTGGGTTTTTAAGTCTTTGCATATATCCATGATTAATTTTTTAGTATGCATTCCTGGTTGAAAGGTTATGCAACAATCCTGCAGTATTTTATATACATATATTTCTACCAGCACTATGAGAGTACCGACTTCCCCACATCCTTGCAAAAACTGAGTTCTGGTGTTATCATCTTTTTAATCTTTGCAAATTTTATAGATGAAAAAAATACACCTTGTTGCTTTAAAATACAATTTTATTACGGGGAAGAGTGAACTTTTTTATGTGTATTAGGTCTAATTTCGTGTGTCCTGTTGTGTCTTTCCCCCAGACTGATGTTCAGAGTTGCGTCTTCTGCCAATTATCTAGAATCTGACACCAGACAAGCCCCGGCCTCGGCAGAAGTTGAGCTCTGGCAGAGTGCCTTTGCTCGTCTAGCATTTCAACGGCTTGGCTGCCCTTTAGTTCTGTCTTCACATTTCCAGCTTCATACTGACAGCTCACTCCGGATCCTGCCTCACATGGTGCATTCAGGGAGAAAAGAGAAAAAGCAAGCCTCTTCCTGAGTACAATTATTAGAAGACTTCGTTTATTTCAAAACTTCAAAATTTATAGACTAGAAACAAATTAAATAATCAGAAAGATATGTTGTTGTTGTTGGGGGATACTGAGTCAATTCTGACTCACAGCAATCCCATGTGACAGGGCAGACCTGTCCCATAGGTTTTCTTAGATGTAATCTTTATGGAAGCAGATTGCCAGGTCCTTCTCCTGCACAGCCACTGGGTGGGTTCAAACCACCAACCTTGTGGTTAGCAGTCAAGCACTTAATATTATGCTTTATCCTTTTTTTTTTTAAATCCCCTTTTTACCATTTCTTTTTAATCCCTTTCTACTTTATCCATTTTTCTAAAGCCCCCAATAGCCAACATGTCCCTGACCAGCATGGAAAACCACCTGCTTCTTACTAAAATAAGCCAAAAACCAAACTCTTTGCTGTCAAGTTGATTCTCACTCATAGCAACCCTACAGGTACCTCTTACTAAAATAGCTGTCATTTATTAATCGTATACTTGGTGGTGCAAATAGTTATGAGCTTGGCTGCTAACCTGAAGATTGGTGGTTCCAGTCCACCCAGAGACGTCTCCAGAGAAAGGCCTGGTGTTCTACTTCTGAAAGATCACAGCCGTTGAAAATCCTCTGGAGAACCGTTCAACCCTGAAACACACGGGGTCACCTGAACCAGAACTGAGAGGACAGCACCTGTTCGCTTGGTGTTTGTTTGTTTGTTTTTTATCCAACTTGTCTTAGTTATGTAGTGCTAGTATGACAGAAATACCTCAAGGAAATAGCTTTAACAAACAGAAATTTATTCTATCACAGTCTAGGAGGATACAAGTCCAAATTCAGGGCACCAGCCCGGAAGAAAGAAGTCTTTTTCTCTCCTGTCAGCTCTGGGGGAAGGTCTTTATCATCAACCTTCCCCTGGTCTAGAAGCCTCTCAGTGCAGGGACCCCGGATCCAAAGGACGAGCTCCTCTCCCAGCTCTTCTTTCTTGATAGTAATGAGGTCCCTCCCTTCTCTGTTCACTTCTCTCTTTCATATCTCAGAAGAGATTGACTCAAAATACAACCTAACCCTGTAGATTGCGTCCTACCTCATTAACATAACGGCCACTAATCCTGCCTCATTATCATCATAGAGGTTAGGATTCACAACACGTAGGTAATTACATCAGATCACAAAACGGAGGACAACCCCACAATACTCGGAATCATGGCCTAGCCAAGTAGACACACATTTTTAGGGGACACAATTCAATCTACAACACAACTGTTGGTTGTTTTTTTGTTTGTTTTGTTTTTGTTTTTAATTTGAACCCTTTATATACAGTGTTTCCCTTAAGCCTAGCAAAAGTCTAGGGAACATTATTGCCCCATTTTTAAAAAACTCCATGTTATAGGAGCAAACTTGCCCAAATGTACAGGACTACCAAGTAGAAAAGATGAGCTTCAAATCCCTCTCTCTATTTGCAATTCTAAGCTGTATCCTTCTGCATAGATCAGCTGAGATCCCAGTAGAAAAGTCGAGGGTTTAAGCCATTCCATTACTAACCCAATTCATCACAATAATAATGATGTCATTAACTTCTTGCAGACTCTTCTTTCTCTGCTTGTTTCTTATGACACAATATCCCTGAGAGCAAACCCCACCCTTTCAGGAGGTTTCACCTAACACAGCTGACTCTCTAAGAAACTTCCAGTCCTCAAAAATATGATCAGTTATAAAATCAAGTTGGAATTTAGTACAGGAGTGACTCTGGCTAATGATTTCTAGCACTAAGTAGATTGTTCAAATGTTTGCTAAGAAAATTACTCGGGGGAGGCAATTAATAACTGTATACACAGGAAGGTGTTACATAAAAAAAAAAAAAAAGGAGCAGGAGAACAAGAAGGAGGAGTCTTTCCAGTGTGAGTTCTTGGTTGCTGGGAATCGTGGTAGGAAGGGGACTGTCACATCCAAGAAAGTGCTGTCTATTCAAAAGAAGAAATGCCCAGGCTTGGAAATCAATGCTGAAGGTAAGAGAAGTACGCAGAGTACTAGAAAGAGTCCTTGAAATTTTAATGTACCTCCATCCTTCCTCTTTTTCTTCACACTACTGTCTCCTCGACAATTGTGAGGATGGAGTAGGACTAGGCAGTGTTTCGTTCTGTTGTGCTATGAGTCTCAATAGACTGGAAGGCACCTAACAACAACCATCTGTACCCTGTTCCCAGGGTAGCGCTCCAACTGGGCTGTTCATCTCACTCCCTCCCCTCTCTTCTTGAGCCTCCTTCACTGTTTCCCTGCCTCCTCTTTTGCCTGTTCTCTTTCCTCCTATCCGCTGTTTTCACCTCTGTGCCTATGGCTTCCTAAGCATTAAATGCAGCTCAAGGTCTCTGCCTGATTCCATCTCTCCCTCCTTTCACTGCCAAACTTGGTGAAAGGCTCACGTCTACAACCTCACTGCCCTCCTTTTTGGCTCCCTACCCATGTGCTCTCTCCCCTACACAGAGGCATAGTGGGAGGGGCCAGAAGGGTGCACTTGCCCCCTTCGCAAATCCAAGAGGCCACCAGATGACACACCGAAAAATATTCCAAGGCACCACAAACATGAAAGGTGCCCGACTGAGGCAACGGGACAAGAGAGGGGAAGGCGTTTCCACTGACAGGCCGTCATTCATCCTGAAATGGGGGAAGGCCATTTAGAGTTTCCTCCTGGGCGCTAGGGGTTGAGGGCCGTAGGAGTGGATTAACCATAAACACAGTTTGGTATGCATGGTTCCCATTGAGCGAGGTATCGGTTGCATGGGTTGCTGTCGACTGGATTCTGACTCATAGCGACCCTATACTTGCTGATCTGTGGCTAGCAATTTCACATAGGTTTCATCCCATCTTTGGTGTGGGGAAGGACAGATGAAATTTTGCACTGCAGATTGGTGGGAGGCACAACTTGGCCCCTGTGTACCCTGCTTATTGGGCAATCTGGCCTGGGGGGGCAGGGGGACACAATTTAGAGATTGCTCCTGGGCACTCTTACCCTCGCTAGGTCCCTGCCCTACAGCACAGTTTTGGGATCTAATTCCTGGTCACCCTAGTTTTGAACAGAAAGGCAAACCTTTAAAAGTCACTAAAACCCTTGAATATTTTTTTTTCCAGCCATTTGAGCTAAGAACAGACATTCCCACCAAGAAAAAATAAATAACAGAGTAAATACTTTTAAGTGAACCGAAAGAGGTCTATGTCTCTTTCAATTAGAGTCACCAATGAGACCTCTCCAGAGCCCTGGTGGTGCAGTGGTTAAGAGCTCCGCTGCTATTCAAAAGGTCTGCAGTTCAAATCCACCAGCTGCTCCTTGGAAACCCTATGGGGCAGTTCTCTTCTGTCCTATACGTTAACCAGGAGTCAAAATCAACTCCACAGTAATGGGTTAGGGTTTTTTTGGGTTTTAGCTTATGGGACCTCTCCAGGCAGACAATCACAAGTCCTTAAACAACTAAACCTGGCCAGCTGCCTCTCAGAACCAGTGCAAAATGCACATTGTGCTCAGTTATTTCTCTAGGTTCTCTCCATTTTTTTCTCGGCGTTGCTTCTAGTCTTGATTTCGCTGATGTGGGATTTTGGGCTCCTTCTAACATCACCACACCCTGCTCCATCCTACACATCATGCCTCAGCTTAAAAGCCAGTCATTCCTCAAGAACCAAACTAAATTCAAACCCTGCTACTAACTTCTGAGCTCCACATTCACGCTAACCTCATCTTCCTCGTTCTTCCTGACACTATTCCCTCTTAGCATAGCAAACGCATAGGCTCAGATGCTGGACAACTTGGAATCTTAACTGTTCCACTTCGAATCATGTAATCTTGGGCAACTTGCTCAATTTCTGTACCTCAGTATTCTCATCTGTAAAATGGGGATTATAGTGTACCTATTTCAACTCATCGGCAGTGGGTAGTGGGAGTGTACCTATTTAAGTGTGGGAATTTCTGGGTGGTGCAAAGGGTTAATGTACTCGGCTGCTAACCAAAAGTTTGGCAATTTGAGCTCACCCAGAGGCACCTAAGAAGAAAGGCCTGGCATGACAGTCTACTTCCCCAAAATCAGCCACTGAAAGTCCTATAGAGCACAGTTCTATTCTGACACACATGGAGAATGAGCTGGAATAGACTTTATGTAGATGACACAACCTTGCTTGCTGAAAGTGAAGAGGACTTGAAGCACTTACTAATGAAGATCAAAGACTACAGCCTTGATTACACCTCAACATAAAGAAAACAAAAATCCTCACAACTGGACCAATGAGCAACATCATGATAAATGGAGACAAGATTGATGTTGTCAAGGATTTCATTTTACTTGGATCCACAACCAACAGCCATGGAAGCAGCAGTCAAGAAATCAAAAGACACAATGCATTGGGTAAATCTGCTGCAAAGGACCTCTTTAAAGTGTTGAAGAGCAAAGATGTCACCTTGAAGACTAAGGTGGGCCTGACCCAAGCCATGGTATTTTCAATCGCATCATATACATGTGAAAGCTGGACAATGGATAAGGAAGACTGAAGAAGAGTTGATGCCTTTGAATTGCGGTGTTGGCAAAGAATATTGAATATACCATGGACTGCCAAAAGAACGAACAAATCTGCTGTCTTGGAAGAAGTGCGGCCAGAATACTCCTCAGAGGCAAGGATGGCAAGACTGCGTCTTACATACTTTGGACATGTTGTCAGGAGGGATCAGTCCCTGGAGAAGGACATCATGCTTGGCAGAGTACAGGGTCAGCAGAAAAGAGGAAGACCCTCAACGAGGTGGATTGACACAGTGGCTGCAACAATGAGCTCAAGCATAACAACAATTGTAAGGATGGCGCAGGACCGGGCAGTGTTTCGTTCTGTTGTGCATAGGGTCGCTATGAGTCAGAACTTACTTGACAGCACCTAACAACAACAATTGGGTTGGGTACTTACATATGAGTTTACAGTAATGATTAATGACGTTAATAGATAGGAAGAGCTAAAGAGAGGCCCGATGAATCATAAGTATCCAATAAATGATAGTTATCATTATTGCTATTAGTTAGTAGTAGTACACCCTAGAAAATTCCAATAACTCTAATCTCATTCAAATAATACTTTTTTTTCTGCCATGGTACTTTTATACATGCTTTTTTTTTTTTGTGCTGTTGCCTTTATCCTCAGTTCAAAAATTCTACCCATCCCTCAAACAACTCTTCTTCCAAAATATAGTTCTTTTGTGGTGCCAAGTGAGTCTTATATCAGAGTGATTTGTTTATATCTGTGGGAGTTCTTATCATGTACCAAACACCCTGGGAATATAGTGAACCACTGAAACAGGTCCTGGCCTGAAGACACAATCTAGTAGGTGTGAAGTGGCATCTCACTGTGGTTTAGACTTGTATTTACCTGATGGCTAATGATGTTAAGTGTCTTTTCATGTGCTTATTGGCCATTTGTATATCTTCTTTGCAGAAATGATGTCTATTAAGATCCTTTGCCCATTTTTTACCTGGGTTATTTGTCTTTTTATTATTGCATTATAATAGCTCTTTATATATTCTGGATACTAGACCCTCATCAGATATATAATTTACAAACATTTTGTCGGTTGTCTTTTTACCTTCTGAGGTTCGCTTAAGTATATAAGCTTTTAAGATTGGTGAAATCCAATTTATTTTTTTCTTTTGTTGCTTAAGTTTTTTGGTGTCTTGTCTAAGAAGGCTTTAGGTCTAAGAAGGTTCTGATCCAAGGTCACAAGGATTTAATTCTCTGTTTTCTCTTAAGACTTTTACAGTTTCACCTCTTACATTTAGGTCTTTGATTCATTTTGAGTTAATTTGTGTGTACGGTGTAGGAAAGGATCCAACTTCCTTCTTTTGAATGTAAATATCCAGCCATTCCAGCACCATTTATTGAAAAGATTATTCATTCCCCATTGAGTTATCTTGGCATCATTGTTGGAAATACATTGACCATAAATGTGGGGGTTTATTTCTGGACTCAATTCTATTCCATTAACCTGTATGTCTATCCTTATCCCAGTACCATACTGTCTTAGTCATTGAAGCCTTGTAGTAAATTTTGAAAGTTTATAAGTGTGAGTCCTTCTACTTTGTTTTTTTTATAATATTGTTTTTCTTATTCTGGGTCACTTCTACTTCCATATGAATTTTAGGATCATCTTGTCAATTTCTGCAAAAAAGTCAGTTGGGATTTTGATTGGGATTGTATTTAATCTATAGATCATTTGAGAGATATTGTCAATTTAACAATATTCAGTCTTCCAATAGATGAAGGTGGAATATCTTTGCATTTATTTAAGTCTCCTTTAACTTCTTTTTAACAATGTTTCTGGATTTCACAGTACAAGTTTTTCACTTCTTTAAATTTATTTGTAAATATCTTATTCTTTCCATGCTATTATAAATGGAAGTATTTTCTTAATTTTATTTCTGGATTGTTGATTGCTTTATATGGAAATAAAACTGATTTTTATATATCGACCTTGTATATTGCAATCTTGCTGAATTCGTGTATTAGCTCTAGCAGTTTTTTTAGTGGATTCCTTAGGATTTTCTAAATACAAAATCATATCATCCGCAAATAAAAATAGTTTTACTTCCTTCGCAATTTGGATGCCTTTTCTTTCTTTTTCTTGCTTCATTACCTTGGCTAGAACGTCTAGTACAATGTTGACTAGACGTGGCAAGATGGGACATCCTTGTCTGGTTCCTGATCTTATAGGGAAAGTTTTCCATCTTTCACCGTTAAGTATGGTGTCAGTGAGTTTTTCGTAGACAATCTTTACAGTTTGAAGAAGTGCCTTTCTAATCCTAATTCGTTAAGCCTTTTTATTATGAAAGGGTGTTGAATTTTGTCAAATGCTTTTTTTTATCTACTGAAACGATCATGTGGTTTTTGTTTTATTGAGACAGTACTATATTACATTGATTTTCAGTAAAGTAATCTTGCCTACCTGGAATAAATCCAACTTGGTTATGGTGTATAATCTTTTTTATATGTTTCTGGATTCGATTTCTTTGGTATTTTATTGAGGATTTTGTATCTGTATTCATAAGAGATATTGGCTTGCAGTTTTCCTTTCTCGTGATTTCTGTACTTTTGGCATCAGAGTAATATTGGCTTCATAGAATGAGCTCAGAAGTGTTCCCTCCTCTTCTGTTTTTTGAAAGAGTTTGTGAAGAATTGGTATTAATCCTTAAATAACTGATCATATTTTGCTTTAAAAAAAACTTTTTCTGTATTTTTAGTTTTTAAAAAGTCAACGCAATAGGGGAAAACGAAAGTCCACTCTTTCACTCTGAAATTAGTATAGAGTATCTATGATGTGCAGCGCGTTGTCAAAGGCTGAGATACAGGAAACAGAAGGAGTTTCCTAATTCAAGTCTAAAAGTTTTCAAAGGTTAGGGGGGAAAAAAAGTGGAGGCA
This sequence comes from Elephas maximus indicus, assembly GCF_024166365.1. NCBI lineage: Eukaryota > Metazoa > Chordata > Mammalia > Proboscidea > Elephantidae > Elephas > Elephas maximus. Next base: position 11,225,496 of record NC_064841.1, on the reverse strand, counting down.
CAGTAGTACTGGCGTGAACCGCTATTCCTGTTCCCCTCTTCCCCTTCAAGACCCCTCCGAACGCGCAGTTCCAGGCTGGATGCGCAGGTCGCCCGAGGTGACACAGGGACGCTGAAGCATCCTCCCGGCTGCCGTCAGCATCTGGAGAAGGACAGGGTTGGGGCGGGAGGGTCTCCTGGGGCGGAGCGGAGGAGGAGGGAATGCAAAACCGAGCCTCGCCCCTGGAGCCCGGCAAGGCAGGAACGCCCCTCGCTATAAATCCGGGGCTGCCTGGGCGCAGACCATTCCAGCGCCTGACTGCGCGGCCAGGGCCAGCGGGCGACAGAGCGCCTGGACGGACACACGGCTCGCAGCTCCGCCGGGCTGGCGGCGCGGTCCCCGGGGAGCGGCTGCAGCGGGCGCCGGCCCTGAGCGCGGAGAGCCGGACGCAGAGCGGCGGGCGGGACCCGCACAGCCGCCAGCGCGCCGCCCCCGTGGGCGCAGCGCCCCGGGCGCCGGTGAGTTCGCGCCCACTGTCCGGCGCGGCTTGGGGGGCTGCCGGGGCGGGGGCGGTAAGTTTCAGGTCAAGATGTCCTAACGGGGGGCTGCGGTGCCGGGACGCTCCCGGGGACCAGGGAGAGACGAGCGGAGCTCCGGGCAGCGGCCACCCTGGGGCCGGCAGCCCTTCCCCAAAGCAGGTGAGGGGCGCCGGGGTTGGAATGGAATCCTTTGGCCTTGCCTGTATTCTGATTTGCCCAAATTCTTCCGCGTACAAACAGGAAATTTCCAGAAAGGCGATGCAAACAAGTAAACTTTCTTCCCGAAGCTTTTGGCAAACTTTAGTCTTTTAACCACGGCTTGAGGGGGAGGTTGGTGTGACTCCGCGGGGCGTCGGTTTAAAAGTTGTGCTGCTTCTGAGCTGAGTGAAGACTGTCCCCACCTGCCCGTCTGCTTCCGAGATGTCCCAGCTCCGCTCACCCTCTCCCTCTCCCTCTCCTTCTCCCACAGCCCCTAGCCGAGTCCTGAGCAGCACCTCAGTCCCGTGAGCCGCACCCCCTCACAAGGTTCAAAGCGTCCCACACTCAGGTGGTTCCCAGGTGCCTTTTAATGCGTCAGATTGAGGAGCGGAGAAGCTGGAGCGGCTCCTCACTTCAGTCCCCTCAGCCTTGCCAGTCAGTGCACATTTGTAACTGAGGCAGGGTCTTAGCAGAAACTCCTCTGCTTCCAGGACTGAACAGAGCCTCTTGCAGCCCCCTTCACTCCTCTCCACCTATGTCTAGTACACTATTCTCTAAAACAAAATCCAAACCTGTTGACAACTCTCCAGGTGATTCCCACTCACAGCGACTCTGTAGCTTAAACGTTCAGCTCAGTGTCCCTCACTGGGCCAGCATGCCAGGCTCTCCTGAAGACCTGAGCAAGTCTTTCTCAAAGGGTCCCATCCCCATTTTCCTTGCACAACCAGTGGAGACAAGACCACTGAACCTTCCTGGGGTCTTTCTACCTAATCTTTGTTTGCCGATGGCCTAATTAAGTGTCTGAAATTCACTTTCCTCTGAGATCACATTTAGGAGCTGGCTGTATTTACTTCCAGTGTTATTTGGGGAAAAGAAAGTAACAGTGAGGAGACAAGAAATCTAGCACCCTACTGTTTTATCTTATAACTTTGTTGAGTGACTTGTATCTCTTCCGAAGGTGCTTCACCAACATGGTTCTCTTAGTAGTTGCCACCTGTGGAGTCTGGGATTTCAGTCATTCACCTCTCTTACATGAGCTTTAACCCCATCTGTAAGTCTTCTCTGAAAGAAACTTTCCTGCTTCCCTTGTCTCCATTACAAAAAAAAAAAAACAAAACATTGCCAGCAAGTCGATTCCAACTCTTAGTGACCCTACAGGACAGAGTAGAACTGCCCCATGGGGTTTCCAAGGAGCCACTGGTGGATTCGAACTGCTGACCTCTTGGTTAGCAGCCAAGATCTTAACCACTGCGCCACCGGGGCTCCATTTGTCTCCACTGGTGTCTCCCTGTAAAGGGTCCATGCCACTGATCTCTCCTCAGGCTGTGATGGATGCCTTAGTGATGGCTGCTTCCCTCATGTTCCTCTTCTCCACCCTTCCTGGCTCAGATGGTTCAGGGGTCAGGGAAGCACTTGACTTGCAGTGTGATATTCCGCCTCCGCCCCCGCCTCCCAAAAAACACTGCCTTCAACTCATAGTGACCCTGTAGGACAGAGTAGAACTGCCCCCTAATGTTTCCAAGGCCCTAAATCTTGACAGAGGCAGACTGCCACATCTTTCTCCTGAGGAGCAGCGAGTGAGTTCCAACTGCCCACCTTTCAGTTTGCAGCCAAGCACTGTAACCACTGCAACACCAAGGCTGCTATGGTATGTGATATTAGGAAAGTCATTTAACAACTGTGACTCTCAGGTCTGCCCATAAAGGGAAGGGGGTTCAACTACATGATATCCGCGGTCCGGTCCAGTGATAAAATTCCTTGATTTCTTTCGTTCCCTAGTTACTGCTTAAAACATAAAAGTCTATAACAATTACCGTTTTGGCCCGTGTTTGGGGTTCTCAAAACTGTCTAAATAACTCTCCTGTTAAATAATCTGCTCTGGAAAATCATTAGGGTTTTCAGTAATGACACCAAGCGTCCATCCCGTAATTAAGGTGAGCAGTCCCGTAACCCGACCCAGGGCCCAGGAAGTGACCCAACTTGCTGTGTGTCAACATTTGCTGAAGTTCCATGATAATTTGTTTCATGTCTGTTATCTACTCTGTCGCCTTGTTTTCCTGACTTCCTTGTTTTTCACTCCCATTACGCGTAGCTCTTCTTTGACTTAAATCAATTGCTCCATCATCCAGTGCAGAAGAAAACTTACTTCCACCGGGGCCAACGGAAGACTTGTCTTCCTCAAGGTTTACAAAATGTCTTTGTCACTGTTGCTGCCAAAAAGCTCCCCACCACACAGTGCTCTGAACTCAAATCTTTCCTCTCCGTCTCTCACCCGGGTCCCATGTTCAAAAAGGGACAAATTTATGGATTGTACAGGTTTCCTACTTTCTTCTTCTTCTCTCCAATTTGGAGTCAGAATTGTGTATGTGTGTAGGTATATATAGTTGGGTTTTTTTTGTTCTTGCCGCTGCTGCTTATTGCTATGGTTATTATGACTGATTAGTTACCCTGCGCTGGAGGGAAAATAAAGAAAAATTCAATCTGCTGTTTACCCAGAGACCAAGTACGGTACCTAGCGGAGCAGTTTGAAACCCGTAGTTTAAATGCATGATGGATGCCTCCTGGTTGAGTCTCTGCTGCTGCGGTGTCTGTTTTAAGCAAATAACTGAAAGCTGTTGTGTTTTGCTCTCATGTTTGCTACAGGGATAAAGATAGAGTCTCGTCACATTGACATGTTTTGGCTGCCCTTTAGCACTATGGCTAGAAAATCACTTAGTCCTTTCGCTGCTCTCTTAATGACTGGGCGATGCCAGAGAATTTTCCAAATAGACTAGAAAGGACGCATTTTGTTTAGAAGTTCGAAGTTAAGTTGAAATGTAGTAAAGATTAAAAAGCTGACCTGGAGACACACTGGCAATAAACAAATGCAGTGCCAGAGCAACAAAATAATGACTAAGTATTCAAGGTCAGGTTGGGAATTTTTATGTTAATCAAGCAAGCTGGACAAATCAGCTTTTATACGCATGCCACTGGTAAGTGTTATTTTTCTTAAAAGGAGCTCTAAGGTTTCTCTTTCAAAAGTGGGTGAAGTGATTGCATGCTACGGTTTGTGTCTCATTTCACATAGGTGTTTTTGAAAACAGTGTACTAAACCTTCCATCAAGAAAAGCAAATTCTGTGCCATTTCCAGCTTAAATTTAGCTATCATCTTATGTTTTTTCTATTTTATTCATAATATGGGAATTTCAGCTTCTAAAAATAAAATATATAATGTCCTCCTATATCAAGGCAAGGAGTATCTACAGGGATTTCAGATAATCAACTGATGTGTAAGTGACTACCATTATCTTATTAAACCTCTGAAAAACACTTTCGGTCACAGAAAAAATACCTAAAGAGCTATACATTTGCCAAATGTTTGATTAGCAAGTTGTTACATTAATGACAAATTGAACAATGGGAAATAGAAAACAAAGTATATATTTAGAACAGTTATAGCTGTGGCTGTGTTAACATTCAAAGATTTACTACCTCATTTTGATCCTTTCTCTTCACAGCAGATGCGTTCACAGGGGGAACAAAAGTCCCTTGCGTAGGAAAACCCAAACTGTCTTTCAGAATATTTTACTAACCAACAATTCACTAAATAATATAAATGCTTTGTGATTATTTTACATTCTTCTTGTAGCTCAGTTTAAAAGATTTGTTTTCTTCTTAAATACGTGCATCATCAAATTTCTTAATGGAAATAAATGTCTGGAACCTGTCAGTACTTGTTAGTGTCACCTTGCTATACACAAGATTATATTTTGAATTGTTGCAAGTCTCAATTTTAATTACTTTTCTAAAATTTGAAAATTTGGAAATGAGTAAAAAATGGTCATGCTTTGTTTTTCATAATTACAGCATGCCTTCATATTTCATGTCTTAGTTCTAAATGTGATTAAATTTTAGAATCAAAAAATAATCATTCCATTTTGGTCAACTTTTATGTGATGACTTGTTCATTTTTTATGCATATAAACTCCTTTGTTCTTCGACAAATATGGTTAAAATCTTATTTTGGGCAGTTAACTAAGGAGCAAGTATATTGGAAAATACACAGATGGTCGTGTGATTTTAAAAAGAATTTAAAATTGCTAATTTGACCTCTGGAGACTGGATGATGCAGAGGTTAAGAGGTAGGCTGCTAACCGAAAAGTCAGTTCGAATCCGCTAGCCATTCCATGGAAACCCTACGGGGCAGTTCTACTCTGTCCCATAGGGTCGCTATGAGTTGGAATCAACTCGACCGCAACAGGTTTGGTTTTGGTTTGGGTTAATTTGATCTCTAAGTATTCTTAAGATATTTTCTTATATTAATCAAAGCTCCTCTTATCGACTTATAAAAATGAAGAACTATGTCTGTCAAAGGTTTGACAACAGTAGCAGATACATAAAGAGACAGTGGAGCTCTGGTGGTACAGCAGTTAAAGCGCTCGGCTGCTAACTCAAAGGTAGGCAGTTGGAACCCATCAGCTTCTCTTCAGGAGAAGGATGTGGCAGTCGCTTCTGTGAAGATTAGAGCCTTGGAAATCCTTTGGGGCAGTTCCACTCTGTCCCATAGGGTCGCTATGAGTCAGAATAGACTCAACAGCAGTGGGTTTTTTTAAAGAGACAGTACTGTGGATCTGAGTGATACTAGGCTCTGAGGACACACCAATGTATGAAAATGTTTTTGACCTAGAGGGATGCTGAAAATCAAGATGAGCACATATTGATATAAGTCTCTCTAATCACCTCTAGAGGAGCCCTGGTGGCTCACTGGTTAAAGCAGTTGACTACTAACCAAAAGTTTGGTGGTTGAAAACCATCAGTGGCTCCAAGGGAGGAAGATGTGTCAGTCTGCTTCCATAGAGATTTACAACCTTGGAAACCCTATGGGGTTGCTAGGAGTTTGAATCAACTCCATGGCCCTGGGTTTGGGTTTTTTTTTTGAGGGGGGGAACCCCCTTTATGGAATCCCTGGGTAGTGCAAATGGTTAATGTGCTCAGCAGCTAAATGTAAGATTAGAGAGTCGAGTACACCCAGAGGCAACTCAGAAGAAAGGCCTGGAGATCTCCTTGTGAAATATTACCATTGAAAACCCTAAAGAACATCATTCCACTTGGACACACATGGAGTCTCCAGGAGTCAGGTTCAACTCGACGGCAACTGGTTAACCACCTCTCTGCCACTGGAGTGAGAGGCCATTTATAATCAGCCCCTCCTTCTGTCCTGCATGTCAGACCAGGCAGAACGTCTAACATGTCACACCGTTTGATTCCAGCCACTTCCATAATAATCACGGCTCCTTCCCCTCCCCACGGCATTATAACTCTGTTGATGGTAGGGACCACATCTCATTCATCCTTATATTCTACTACGAAATGCTCCACGAACATCACTAGCTGGCCTCTTTTTTGTGTGTTTTTCCGCTAAAGTCATGGATAACATTAAATACATTTTCAGATCCCTATTTATAAGCATAAGAAGCCCTGGTGGCGAAGAGGTTAAGTGTTCGGCTGCTGACCAAAAGGTTCAAACCCACTAGCGGCTCTGCGGGAGGAATATGTGGCAGTCTGCTTCCATAAAGATTTACAGCCTCGGAAACCCTATGGTGCACTACTACTCTGTCCTATAGGGTTGCTATGGGTCGGAATTGACAGCAATGTTTGTTTTGTTTTTTTTACTGGGTATCTACAGGCATGGTTTACAACACTGTAGTTGAATATAGTTACTCACAAGTCAGTCTCCGAGCAAGTGGTGACCGACTTTAAAGCTGTCACTCTAGAAATGATTTAGTCCCTGAACTGTTTCTCCAGTGCTCGCAGAGTCACTGATACTTGTCAGTGGGATCTGGCCAAATGCCTGTCTTTCTGACAGGGACTCACCAATATTGGCCAAAAGACAGAGGTGAATCTGGGTTCCCTGTGACCATGCTTGAGAGGAGAGGTTTGCCAACAGGACTGAGCCACTGTGATTTTCTCGGTGATAAAAGGACAACTTTGTAGGACAGAATTTCACTAGCTTCTTGGATCCAGGGCTTTAGATACGCAGGCACCACTAACAGTATGGAGTCTAATATGTACATTACAGGTCAAGGGAAAAACTGGCTCAAACCAGTTGCCACGAAGTCAACTCCAATTCATGGCAACCTCATGGGTGTGGGAGTAGAACTGTGCTTCGCAGGATTTTTAATGGGCTGATTTTTCAGAAGCAGATCACCAGGCTTTTCTTCCGAGGTACCTCCGCATGGATTTAAACCTCCACACTTTCAGTTAGCAGCTGCGTATGTTAACTATTTGCATCCCATCCCCCCAGGCACCCCCCCCCACCCCCCAGAAACTACAAAATCAACTCAGTGCTGCCATAATGCTAAGTAAGGGCTGGCAGGGAAGGGACATGGTACGAAGAAGAGAGCCTACACACAGCAGGCAGAGTTTCTTAGCGCCAGTCAGTGATAAAGCATCGATGGTCCCCTTAAGACTCTTTAGTGTCCAGCTGGCCTCACTAAACCCAAATATTTGTAATCGTAGAACTGAACATAATCTAGTCCAGGATTTTCAGGGGGGAAAACTCACAGCATTTCTTGGTAAACTTCATACATTTGCAGTTTTTTATCATATTTACTTTCCTGCACCTTTTGATACAAATTCTTTTTGCTGTCTAATTCAAAGATATTTCATGCACTTCTAAATATATACAGAATGTCCCCAGAGCCAGAATGTTCCGTCAACCTTGCTTTAACAACCGAACCCTCTTTCCCTTCAAATGATGTCGCTTCACATAAAACATGTTGTTCCATGAAACCTCCCAGCCCTTAACCTTCACACAGAAATTTGCTGCCATTTCACAAGGAATGGAAAAGAATGTGGTGTGGCTCCTGCATAGTGATTTCTTGAATGCGTTCTCACCTTTGATCTGCTGAGTTAATAGAACTGATTTACGAGAGAAACATCCGTCTATTCCTAGTCTTTCAAATCCCCATTAGGCTAAGCCATAGGATAGAATATTATATAGTCATTAACAGTAATTTAAAAAAATTTTTTTTGATGACAAGGAAAAATATTAAGTGAATAATGTCATTATAAAACATGTATCATGTATCATGTGTGTGATCCAACGTGTGTGTGAGTGTGCATATGTTTGGTAGATTCTTTTCTAGGGGCCATTAAGGTCTTACGTGGGCTGTTGGTGTTCTAATGAAAATAATACCATGAAATAAGAATATAATAAATCCTTCTAAGACAAAAATCCTTTTAGATGACACTAGTGCTATAGTATGCTATATACATGTGTGTGGGTACATTAAAAAAAAAAAAAAAAGTAAGCCATGCACAGTCTTCTCAGATAACTCTTCCACTTAAAAAAAAAAAACTTGTTAAAAAATTCACAAAGAAACAAAAAATAGAAAGTATTAATTTTAAAAAATGTACCCAAATCCATAAAGAAAATTACTGATGAATTTGGTTACCTAAACAAATTAAGATTTTATGTGTCAAAAAGCACCATAAACAAAGTCAAAAGAAAAACAAACAAACAGAAAAAGGGAAAGCTAGATGCCACACATTGTATATAAAATGCCACTTTTCTTAACCTGAGCGCTTTAAAAAATGAAAAAAGTAATGAACAACTTGATTGAAAAATGAGCAAAAGCCATGACTGGGCAAATTAGAAGCATAACTCCACAGAAAGAAAGAAGAAAATGAAATGAAGCTCAACTTTATAAATAATTAAAGAAATATAAATCAAAGCAAAGACATATGTATTTTTTTTTTTTACTTATCAGATGGAGAAAAAATTTAAGCTTTGATTAAAGCTGTATTTTTAGTAATATAAATTGGTGCAGCCTTTATAGAGGAAAGTTTGTGAATATCTATCAAAAATTTAGAGTGTACAGTTTGCTCCAACGATTCTACTGTTTGGAACTTATGCTATACAAAAATACACATGTATAAGTATGATCATTGAGCCATATTGTAGCAGTCAAAAAGGGAAAGAAACAAACAAAAAAAAGGTAAGGTCCATGAACAGGGGCTGGCTAAACAAATTATTATTTATCAGTGCAACAAATGCAATACTGGCTGGTCATCGAAATGAAAGAAGTAGATTTATGTATGCTGATGTGGGAAGCTCTCTAAAGTGTATTAAGTGGCGGGGGAGGGGGGAAGGAATAATAATATGATCCCAACTGTGTAAAAGAAAAAAACAAAAAGACACAGATCTATACATTTATATGCATGTCTATACATTTTTTAAATTTCTACAAGGATTTTTTTCTTAGGCAAGAAACTGTTAGTAGTAGTGAATATCTCTGGGATGTAAATCCAGAGAGAAGATTAGCAAGAGCTGGGAGACTTTTATTTTATATTTTTCTGTGCCATATATATGTATTCCTTCCATGAAAAAAAAATAGAAAAATATTTTTAAAGGCATTTTTTTAAAACCGTGGTGCAGTAACACTTGTATAAATTTTATACTAAGAAGAAAATTAAAATCATTTAGCAAAGTTCAGCTATAGACCCACAAGCAAAAATTAATCCATTATGATACTTCTTATATTTAGAAGCTACATCTACAAAAAGCAAGTGTCTTAGAATAAGACTGCACTTTACCTACCAACTTTGTTTTTCTCCTCCTCTAATGTGTATCTGGGCACCTAGTTGTGCAGTGGTTAAGCGTTTAGCTGTTAACCAAAAGGTCGGCAATTTGAATCCACCAGCCGCCACTCCTTGGAAACCCTATGGGGCAGTTCTGCTCAGTCCTGTAGGGTCACTATGAGTTGGAATTGACTCGACGGCAGTGGGTTTTTTTGTTGTTGTTGTTTACTGTGTATCTAAGCAGCCTTGATGATGCAGTGGTTAAGTGCTCAGCTGTTAACCAAAAGGTCGGTCAGTGACTCAATCCCACCAGCCGCTCCATAGAAGAAAGATGTGGCGGTCTGTTTCTGTAAAGATGACAGCCTTGGAAACCTTATAGGGCAGCTCTACTCTGTCCTATAGAGTTGCTATGAGTCGGAATCGACTCGATGGCAGTGGGTTTTCGGGTTTTAATGTGTATCTGCAAGGGTGTAGGGGAAGATGTTTATTATGAGCAGGAACAGAACTAGAGCCCATGACAGACAGCCACGTAGTAAAGCTAACTCTGTGGAAGGAAAAATATGTTCTTGATATGGACCAGATGGTGTCATTCCCTCCAGAACATTTTTTAAGATGCAGTGTTAATGTGTATTCTGTAAATTAAATATAAAAAAAAATTATATATATATATATATATATATATAGTTGTTGGTAGATGCCATTGAGTCAATTCCAACTCATAGCGATGCTAGGTACAACAAAACAAAACACGGCCCGGTCCTGCACCATCCTTACAACCGTTGCTGTGCTTGGGCCCCTTGTTGCAGCCGCTGTGTCAGTCCATTTCGTTCAGGATCTTTCTTTTATCCCTGACCCTCTACTTCACCAAGCATGATGTCCTTCTCCAGGGACTGATCCCTCCTGATAATATGTCCAAAGCATGTGAGAAATAGTCTCACCGTCCTTGCTTCCAAGGAACATTCTCGTTGTACTTCTCCCAGCAGAGATTGGTTCTTTTGGCAGTCCACGGTACACTCAGTATTCTTCGCCAACACCAAATTCAAAGGCATCAATTCTTCATATGTGTGTGTATATATATATATACACATACACACACATACACATATAACCATTTCCAGTGAATCTTTTTCATCTTTTTTTTTTTTTTCTTTCCAGATTCGATACGTGATAAATTGGTGTAAAATGACTGGATTTTTCTCTGAATAAATCACTGAAGCTGAAGCCACCCAGGAAAGTCTCCAGGCAGGTAAACGTCTTAAATCTTCAGCGTTGTGTCCGTTGGCGAGTTTTCTCTCGTGTGTAAACTCATCACCCAGTGACAAAAACAGAAGAGGAAGAGATGAAATTCCAGTCTTACTCCATCCCCTCCAACATACAGCTTAACAGCATATATATATTTATATTTTTAAATGTAAACAATGTCCGAATTACCAAAACATTGCCATTCAGGCTCTAATGATAAACCACGTGAAGGACTGGCGACCCCTCGGGAAAGATCTCCTCATGGCCAGTGTCCACAGGTGATACCACAGGTGATACCACAGGGATATCCTGCCGTGCACCCTATACCGTGTAGGGTCTGGGAGGGCCTGGAGGGAAAGATTTTGCTCAGTCATCAACCACCTAGTGGGACTTTTGGCTTTGTGAACCCTCCTAGCGCTCACTATCAGAATTACATGGCTAAAAGTCATTCCAAAAAAAAAAAAAATGGACTCTGTTGCCATTGAGTAGATTCTGACTCGTAAACCCGAATGCCTCAGAGTCTCGTTCTTACACGCTTACTGCTTACCCCTAACCATGAGACATAGGATTTAAGATATAAGATTTTCTATATTTTTCCCTACGATATAGGAAAAGGGGCCATAAGAGATTGGAATGGAGGCACCATTTAATTCCCAGGATGTCTACTTCCTGGTAGATATGAGTCCCACTGAGTCACACAGCACAGAGTTAAACTCTTTCAGGACCTGGTGTCAAGACAAACAGGGCTAGCCAGAGACTGCTCTGTAAATGTCTCTCCTGTAACACAGACTGATACATCTTTCACAAAAATACTCCTGGATTTACCCAACTAGGAGGGTACTTTCCCTCCTAACAAACACACAGGGAGGCCGTGGTAGTTCAGTGGTCGTATTCTCGCCCTCTGTGTTGCTGTGATGCTAAACAGGTTTCAGAGGAGCTTTCAGACTAAGATGGACTAGGACGAAAGGTCTAGTCATCTACTTCTGAAAATTAGCCAATGAAAACTCTGTAGATCACAATGGTCTGATCTCGTTGTGCCTGGGCTCACCATGAGTTGCGTGCCAACTCAGTGACAGCTAATAACAACAACACAGTTCAAAGGATAAGTCCTCTACTTTCCAAATTAACAAGGGAAACACTCCCTAGTCCCCTCAAGGGAGAATAAAAAGAACACCCTTCCCATCCTGAATGGGTCGTGATTCCATTGTCTCAAAGGAGAGGACAGGTAGGCAGTTGGGGGTAGACAAATGTTTCAGCTGACTTTATTCTTCTTTGCTAGACTAGCAAGTAGAAAACACTTGGTGGAAGGCACTCCGCGGTAGTGTTAGGAAACTATTTAGTACTTCCTTAATCTTGGAGACAAAAATAGTAACATTCTTCAGGGTTCTGTCACTGGGTATCTTTAGGGTTTCTGAGGTGTAGTTAAGCTTGGGAAGCTGTGCTGTGCATCTTTTCAGCAGAAATCCAGTTCTGGAAAATATGCATTAAAATATATATTCTAGTTAGGAAGCATTAAGACAGGAAGCTTTATTTTATGAGAGTACAAACAGAAGGAGCTCTTTGCCCATACTATGCCATCAGTCCTACAGTTCAGCAGCACAGTTGGGCTTCCTGCCAGAAATTATTATCAGACCAGCCTCCCTACTGTCCTATATTTTAAAAGAACCTCAGTATCTGACCAAGATTCACACAAGTGTAGCAGAACTTCCAAAATAACTATGATGTTTTGCTAAAGAAAAGCAAAGTGCTGAAGAAAACATTCTGTAAGATTTTTTAACTTTTCCAGGCCCTTAAGTTTCAGATAAATAAGCAAAACACACTTAATTCCAAGACGTTATTCTGTATTTGTTAAAGCACTGATGAACTGGCTAAAACACCAGTTGTGCCATTAACTGGCAACGGTGCCCTCAATTTCCTGTCAAATAATCCACAGGCCCTGTCTTGGTCGTTTAGTGCTGCCATAACAGAAATACCACAAGTGGATGGCTTTAACAAAAAGAAATTCGTTTTCTCACAGTCTAGTAGGTTACAAGTCCAAATTCAGAGCTTCGGCTACAGGGGGAGGCTTTCTCTCTCTGTGGGCTCTGGAGGAAGGTCCTTGTCCTCAATCTTTCCCTGGTCAAGGAGCTTCTCAGGCACAGGGACCCTGTGTCCAAAGAAGGCACTGGGCACCCGGTGCTGCCTTCTTGGTGGTATGAGGTCCCCCTGTCTCTCTTCTTGCTTCTATCTTTTATCTCCCAAGAGACTGCCTCAAGACAATATAATCCTGTAGGTTGAATCCTGCCTCACTAACAAAACTGCCACCCATCCTCCCTCATTAACATCATTAAAAAAAAAAAATCATAGAGGCAGGATTTACAACATATACGAAGATCACACAGTACTGGAAATCATGGTCCAGCCCAATTGATACACACATTTTGGGGGGACATAATTCAATCCATGACAGGCACCATACTGAAATACAAAAAAGTGTTTTCAGACGGGCTTCCTGAAATCTGTAATGTTCCTTTAATACTTTTACCACAGAACTCTGATCCCTTATCGATTTAAACCAGTAATGTGCAAACAGCACTTCAGAGCTTGTTTTATGGGACCAAAGGACTTCTGTGGAAATCGACTTAGGACAAATGGATTAAACCTGATGAGTACATTTAAAAGAGTAAATGAAAGACCATGTTCAGTGGCTTAAATAACTATAAACCTGTACTGTCCAAAATGGTAGCCACTAGCTACATGTGGCTGTGTACATTTAAATTAATTAAAATGAAATCAAATTAAAATGAAATCAAATTAAAAATTCAGTTCCTCAGTTCCACTCGCTATATCTTACGTGCTCAAACACATATGGCTAGCAGCTACCCTATTGGCAGAGCAGATATGGACCCTTCCATCACCTTAGTAAGTTCTATTGGACAGCACTGATCTGAACAAATTTATTAATAATGCAGTGGTCTTCTGCTGCCCATTGGTAAGAAAGTTTTCTACTTTTTTAAATTTGAGAAATTTTAAATATTTTTGAAATTCCAGTTTTCTCATTGTTAGGATATCTGGTGTACAGCTCTTCTGAGGCTCCTTTCTTTTCCTCCTTCAACTTTTTGGCGTAAGAAAAAATGTGGAATTATTTACTTGTCTAATAGTAGAGGTTCTTGATTTCTTGAAGTTGTGAAAAGAGGAATCTACAGTTTTATTGTGCTAGCTGTTGGCTTGTTCACCTGCATCACTGACACCACCAAGAACACAAAACTAGAGCAGATGTAGGATCATTTTTAAAAGCCAATGTTTCTTCCTTGCTCCTTACATTCTGTAAGATTTTCGTTTTCCTACCATGATAAGATAAAAAAAAAAAAAAGATACGTCTAAATTGTATCCACTTAACTAAAGCTGAGTTTTGTGTTTTAGCCAAATGGAGAGCCAAGCAAAATAAGTACTGGAATACTTATTTCTCAGTTTTTTTTCTTTTTTATGGAACTGTAAATTTTATTAGAAGTCAACATTTTTATTTCTAAATTACCTGTATCACAGATAATATTAGCTTTTAATTTTTAATTAGTATAATCACCTCCTGTTATTGTATATTCTTTCTCTTTTTTTATTGTTGTAAATATATACATAGCATGTTTGTCAATGGAACATTCCTGACGTGTAAAAGTTCTTATCACCGTGTTTCCACCAATATGATCCCATTCATAAAATGTCAATCTCAATTACTTTTCAATCACTTATACCTAGAAGTTCAATTACATTTGGTTCCTGGACTAATGGCTGTGTGTTACATAAGGCAAAAAATTAAAAACAAATTTGTCTTTGAGTCATTGAAGCATTGAGAATTTGAAATGGCTACATAACTGATCATGAGAAAGGTACATAAATATCCAGCCAATACTCCCTTTATACATATACTTGTATCATTTTTCAATTAAAGCATAAATAAGTTTGGACCCAGTATTGAATTTTTAAATATGAATTCCAAAGACTCGCCCATAAAAAAGGCAAGATAAAGGTTAATCATTTGTGTTTGTTTGTTTTCCCCAATTAAAAAAAATATGGCTTTCTTTAAAGAGTAAACAGCTCTGTTCCAAATAGCCTATTATTCAGACAATTTATATATGGTAACATTGTTCCTCTGCTTATATAATATAGCTTAGTATACTTAGCACATAACTAACTGTGTAGGAGATTGTAATTTAAATTAGATTGCTATTAACATTTTTAGCAATTAAAGAAGTTGGGAGAATTAGCCCCTTGTCTCTAAATTTAAAGGCTGTTTTGCTGGCAGAAAGAACATTTGGCTAATACAGAAAGTGTTGTCATCCTCTAACTTCGGCTAGCTCATTGTTCATCTTAAGACTCTTAAGAAGATCTGGACATAGAAGAGCCCTTTTTGAAATGTCAGAAAGGTATAGGATATCTTAGAAATGTAACGGTAACATTGTAGATCTGTTGGGAGGTAACTGGTTATCCAGAACTCGGGTGCTTGGATTCTTCACAGAATCTAAACAAAACAGGAACCAGATGACACCAAAGTCCAAAATCCAGTCAGGAGGAGAGTCCCGCCTCCTCTCATCCAGGCAAGGCCAAAATACTTCTACACGTAGCATGGGACATCTTCAAAGCAAACAGAGCCGCTGGAGACAAAACCAGGCAGTGTGGAAAGGTAGCCTTTTGACCTGGAGCCAACCCCTGAGCACCTGAGTGATGTTGCCAGGTCAGAGAGGAAGCAGCCCAACATGGCCATTTCCCTGCCTCCATAGTAACTTCTAACAGGGTCAGAGTCTAGAGCAGGAGGGGAAGACCACTCTTAATGAATCAAGGCAAGAAGTCTGACCCGCTCTGCCAGTGTAAAAGCAGTGCACATTTGAGTCATTGATGACAGCGGTTTCTCATGTGATAAAAAAAATGATTATTACACAGGGGCGGATTATCCAGTAGGCAAGGTAAGCATTGCCTTTACCTTGTTTACCAGATCATTTGTAGTGAACAATTGCACATTTGTTCACCACGTCAAAGATTGTACTTCTAGGTGTGGCTGGCATCTGTCTCTCTCCCAACCCCACAGCACCCTCCTACAGAATCAAAGCCTCTTTTCAAATTTACAGTCCCTGACAGGGGCTGATGACCCAGTAAGCAAGGTAAGCACGAGCTTACTTGGGCTTATTTACTAGTCTGTAAAAAAAAAAAAAAAAAAAAAAAATTTTTTTTTTTTTTTAGTGAACGGTTTCACATCTTTGATGTGCTGAAAGTCTTGTTAAAACTGTTCACTACAGATTAGTAAGTAAGCCCATGCTTACCTTGCTTATTGGGTTATCCACCCCCGCGTATTACATAACACTAGTGGGCCAGCTATATTTTACTCAACCCTAAACCGTTAATAAATGCTAGTCACTGTTTCCCATATAGTATGTTTACCTGTACACAACTGAACAAATAGGGAACACTGGAAATTGTCTTGTGAGAGGTATTAGCCCACGGTACATTACCTTGGTTAGGGGCAATCGGTGTTCCCCTTAGACTCCTGCTAGAGTCTAGATTTAATTAGATGGATGAATTAGATAAAACATACCATCTGAATTAAAAATACAATATGCACCAATTCAGTAAAGGAAACCTACATTATAAGTAAATCAATCAGTAGAGCTGAAAACTTAATTTAGAGCCCTTAAGAAAAAAATTATCTATTTAACCTATTAAACAAATTTAACAGACCTAATTTGATATCTTAAAATTATGAATTATCTATTTAACCTATTCTGCGATTTTATCTTCTTAGGAAGATGTCTTGATATCTTTTTCATATTAAATCAATTAATTTTTTTTTCTTTTTTAGTTTCTATGGTGTCACCATTCATCAACCCATACTGGTTGTGTGTGTGTGTGTATCTATATCTACCCCTGTAGATACAGACATGTATTCCTACAGATCCCAAGAGAAAGTAATTCTGAAAGCTTCCCCCGCAGTTCATTCTAACAATTAAGGACCCTTAAGCAAAATAGGAAAATTCATTTCACAGGAAACTTTTATTCAATATGTATAATTAGTTTTAGTTAACTTTATTAATGAAATGTCGCAAATCAATTAGGTTTGCAATAATCAGATGCTGAGGACCCGAGAGGGGCCGTTTCTCTCCCAAGAGGGCAAGGTGATATGCAATTTCGTTGGGAAGCAAATGTAATTAGATTTGATCAGTTGAGTATTCCTGTCCTAAAGTGGCACCAGGCAGATACTAAAGCATGAGTATACACTAAAAAAAGAGGTAGGAAAAATAGTGTGACTTAGAAATTCTCTTTATGGTCCTACTGGCCACAAACTGGCAGCCAGTGGGACCTTTGAAGCCACAGACAGGTTTTCCTCAGACAACAGCTATGTTTTTCTTTTTCAAATCTGAATGCCTCTAAATAGGGCATTATTTGAACTCTCCTTTTGTCACAGACCCCACCACTCCCTAATGCCTTACATGGGCTTTGTCACACATTTATTTAACAGCCCAACTCCTGATGGCATTTAGTTTTGCAACTCTTGTGACCTAGAAGTTATTGAACCAGTGTGGAGTAACAGTAAAACAGGAATATCAAAGAAATGTCATGAAAATAAGAAATTCTTCTGTAAAAATGGTGTGGCGGGGGCATCTGACCTCCTCTAACTTCACAAAGGGGAAGGAGAATCAAGATCAACAGCCCAAGGCTGATCCCCATGAGGCAGAGGTCAGACATGCCTCCTCTCTCCAACCTTTTTACCAATTCTGACACCAGCCATCCCTCCCACAGCACTCTCTACTTCTCTGCTGGGTTCAGTAATTCATTGCAATGGCCACACAGAACTTACAGACGATACTCACGCTTATGGGGTGTATTAGGGAAGTAACAGGTTATAATTGAGGATACAGAATGACTTAGGATGCAGTTCTTCGATCAGGATAGCCTCTTCTGAGCCTCACTAGCAGACAGGCCTCTCTCTGGCCCTTGGCATCTTGGCCCCTGGGACCAGCCTCTGCCCTGCTTGGGCAAGTGTTACAAAGCTCTTTAGCTCCACCAATAAGTGCCCGGGGGGCACCCTACTCCACCAGTAAGCCTCCTACTCAGAGGACTCAGCTCTCTCACTCCGTGGGTTGGCAAGTCTGACTCTGTCACCAAGTACCCAGAGGCACCCTATTCTGCCAGAAAGGCTCTAACCTGAAGGCCCTCAACTCTGTCGCTCCATAGATTGGCACACCCACCATAACCACCTTGCCCCACGGACTAGGAAGCCCAATAGGTCATCTTGTGCTGGTCTGCTGATTCTGCTGCCACCGTTTCTCTGCTGCCGCCATTTCTCTGCCACTGCTTCTTGCTATCTTGGCCATCTCCCCTGTTACGGCTCTCTCTTTCTGTCTCCTGGGTGGGGGTTTTCAGTGCAGGGATCCTAGGTCCAAAGGACATGTTCTGCTCCCATCTCTTCTTCTTGGTGGTAGTGAGGTCCACCCTTTCTGCCTCTAGGATGGCTCATTTTAAGCCTATCGAGATCCAGAACTGACCAGCCCCCTCCTTAGTGTTCCATATGCCTTATTTGCATGGTTCCACCCCCACAAGGTGCCATGCACCTTATTTGTATTATTAGAAAGCTGTCCAATCTGCTTGGTGGGCCACAAGCACCTTATTTGCATAGTCCCACCCAATTTTTTAGAAGCACTTATAAGACCATGGTGAGAAAGGCCATGTAAAAGTGACCCACCACACCACACCTTCTGAGGGAAGTGAGCAGGATACTCAGCACAAAGCATTCCCATTCAGGGATGCCGCTGTGGTTCATTCAGTAAGCACTTATTCAGTGAACCACAGCAGAGTCTACATGCCAGTCCCTGTTCTCAGCACTGGGAACACAGCTGTAAGCAAAGCAGACAAGTCCTTCCCTTCATACAACTTATATTCAAGTACGTGCGGGCAGAAAAAGAAAAAAAATCAAGGAAAACATATATTCTGTTGGAGGGCATGGAGAATGGAGATAGAGTATGGAAAGACTGTGGGTAGAGGGGCACTGTGGTTTTAAAAGGGTGTTTAGGGAAAGCCTCCTTCGTGAAAGGGAGCTATGCGGATATCTGGGGGAAGATTGCTCTAGTCAGAGGGTACAGCCAACGCAAAGACCTTGAAAATCCCTGCATATCCAAGCCACAGCAAGTACCATCAGCTAGCATCCTTAGAACCCACAAAAAAAGAGTGGATAACAACAGAGATGCTAAGCATTAAAGGGTATGAACTAACAAACTAAAGACATAGAATGGCGGCTAGAAGGGAAATGAATGGAATTAAAAACCTAAATGGTTTGAAGACTTAAAATGCTTTGGAAGGTAGTAAAATGTTCCCCAAATTTGGTGATTTTAAGAAGAAATCAGGTCCATGATTCAACCCCCATTGGGGTCATTACTGGTTCTGTGGCTAAGACTTTAAGCATTATAAACCTGTTTTTTGTGTCAGTTCCTCTGGGACACTCAGCTGCTTTGTTTGGTACCTTTGGTATATACTTCAGAATTATTTCATCCCTCCTTAACCTGTTTTCTTGTGTCTCTGGACCTGAACATAAAACTCCTCAAGTGACAGAGAGTTAGGGGCACATGCCTTTTCCATTATGTTGTTTTTAATGGAAGCCTTACCTTTTTAGACTAATACAGCAGTGTTCTTAACAAGTAAGAAAATTCTAAATAAAAAGGTACATTTGAGATTATGCATGTGGCATCCAACCAAAAAAAAAAAAAAAAAAAACCCATTGCCATTCAGTCGATTCCAACTCGTAGCGACCCTATAAGCAAGAGTAGAACTGCCCCATACAGTTTCCAAGGAGCAGCTGGTGGATTCGAACTGCTGGCCTTTCTAGCAGCTGAGCTATTAACCACTGAGCCACCAGGACTCCATGTGGCATCCATCTATGTGTAACTAGGAACAAAATAATTTAATAGAAAATTTCAAATGCTGCCAAATCTAAAAATGTACATATAGCCTGAATGAGAAGACGCAATTCTCACTTCGTGTTATTTTTTAGTGGTGGTATTTTTTGGTTTGTTTTTTATTTTGCTTTGTTTTGTTTTGTTTTTCTCCTAATCCCCCATGATTTTTTCCTGTCCTGCTCTTCTTCAGAATTTCCTAATGAGGATTAGGGAACGGGCGTACTTAACAATCTGTGTTTGCGGGTTGGAAACAAGAAAATGAAGACTAATAGTTTCTCTCCTGCTAATTTGATTTTCCAGCTCATCTCCTACTAGCTTAGGCAAGAGACTTAGTTACTGTTTCCAGCAGATGGGGCCAACCAGAAGACAAGCATCTGTGATGTCATGCCTACCCCAAATGAGCCAGCTGCCTCACAGGCCTCCGTTAGACGTGCCCAAGAGTAAGAAATGAGAAGTGACCATGAACAGAATAAGAAAAAACCCCACATAAACTTCCTGTATTCTAGAAAAACCATAGCTCCATGCCAGAGAAGTTCCACGGCCTAAGATGTTTTGAAAAATAAAGCGATTTCTGATAAAAAGAAAAAAAAAAAAAAAAACCAAGGCCATTATTCTTACATACTCTTACTGTTTTTGTCAAGTAAGATTTTAGCAAGTGTATTTCAAATCGTTCTAAATGTGGGTAAATAAATCATTAATTAGATACTCATTAGGAAGAATTTTATATCAGAAAAGTTAGACAATAAAAATTTACTCATGCAGGATTCATTTATGTATGTCCTTCCCACTAAAGACTATGACAATTCAATGAGAACCTGTGACTTTGGTGGTCCTTTATATGTGTTAAACCCATTGCCTTGAGTCAGTTCTGACTTAGAACTTATTAATCATCTTACTTCTCTGAGCCTTAGAGAGTTTGTGGCTTGGATAACTCTCAAACAACTGATACTTCAAACTCGAGTCAATAACTTTTTCAACCCAGACCATAGCTGTATACTTAATCACTATATAACAGTGGCTCTTCACCCCAAAGTGACTGACGTTTGTCATGTCAGATTTTCTTTCCCAGCAAATTGCACTGAATTGTGTTCAGATAATCCGTTGGGTCTGAGCGAAACTAGAGATGGGTCAGGTGACCTTCAGCACAGCCCTGGGCCCCTTTCAAAGTCTCCAGCAGAGGCCCCTTGTCCTTGTCCGAGACCTCCTCGATTGCAGAGCCCTGGTGGCACACTGGTTAAGTCCTCGCTGCTAACAGAAGGGTTGGTGATTCAAACCTACCCAGCTGCTCCTTGGGAGAAAAGATCTGGTGAAATGCTCCCCTGAAGACGATAGCCCATGAAACCCTGTGGGGCAGTTCTACTCTGTCACATGGGGTCGCTAAGAGCCAGAATTGACTGGAAGGCACCTAACGACAACAACAACTCCTTCCCCATTCCCACAACGGAGTCACACTTATCCCAGAAAAGCCCTGGTCTCATAGACCTGAAAAGGAGGTTTCGGAAAACGGCTTGTGCAGAGTTGACAGGAAGACATGGGGTTCAGACTTTAACTAAACGTTGTGTGGCTGTACCTCTCAAATGAAATAACACCCAAATAAACCCTTGGCTGTTAGAATTTCAGACCCTAGGGCTATGTAATGGTACAAATACAGTTATTTTAGACAAAATAAATCTATGTATTTATTTCCTGGTACCTTTGTATCACTAACATCCCATGAAACCATCCCTGCAAGGAACTAGAATGTTTTAAGAATATACAATACATAATCTTAAACAAGCAGTTTTCCTTTGCTCAAACACAAAAACATGAAACATGGCTCAAATTGACCTGGACCTCTGTCCAGGTGAGTGCCTCTGGATTTTAGGAAACATGTACCTCTTTTGTAACTCGGGTGTCCTTGGAAATGGCTGCAGAAAGGCCAAACTGCGAAGTACAGTCTTTCCCCTTGGAAGAAAACTTTTTTAGTTATCTGTCAGTATCTGGTTGCTGTTCTCTTTATTGTTCATTGCAAAATACAGCAATTCTAATTCTAAATTCCAGCAGTAGTTGGGAAGACAGGTTAAGTTAAAATAATGGCTATAATTTAATCAGTATTCTCTCTGTAATAAAAAGGTAGATAGTCACAACTTCCTTCAATCCTTTTCCCCCAGATTTCTCTACTGAAAAGAGCTACCAGATAGCATTTTAGGGAAAACAAACATTTCTATAAATCACTAGGAGTGGGGTAATGAAAGGGTTGCAAATAGCATTTTAAGCTAGATCATGTTTTTTTCCTTTTGATTCCCTTAGGTTGAACAGATTCTTAACTTCAGTTTGTTAACTGCCTTAAAAAGAACTTCTGTCTCTGGTTTGATGCTTATTTCAATACAATACTTTATCTTCTTAATCTGATAGAGCCACACATTTAAATCATTACCCAGATGAGAAAAAAAAAAAAAAATCAGCCAGCCTGAGAGTAACTTAAATGACAGTCTTCGTACTCAAAAAATAAATAAACAATAGTAAAACCAAAAAACCCATTGCCATCAAGTCAATTCTGACTCATAGCTACCCTAAAGGACAGGGTACAACTGCCCCATAGGGTTTCCAAAGAGCAACTGGTAGATTCGAACTGCCAACCTTTTTGTTTAGCAGCCATAGCTCTTAACCACTAAGGCACCAGGGTTTCCAATAAAAAAGAAAGAAACCTCAAATCTAGGAAAGACTCATCTTTGAAACCCAAGTCGTTTTCTAGTTTAAGGCCAAAAACTTTGGGGGAACAATTGGGGAACAGAGGTGGCAGATATTGTTTGACACACGTGATCTTATCCACTTCTCACCTCACCACTTAGAGGTGACTTTTATCATTGCCATTATACTATATTACTGATTTATGAATGAAGACATAAACCGTTAGAGAAAATAACCCAAACCAACCAAACCCAGTGCCATCGAGTCGATTCTGACTCATAGCGACCCTATAGGACAGAGTAGAACTGCCCCATAGGGTTTCCAAGGAGCGCCTGGCAGATTTGAACTGCTGACCCTTTGGTTAGCAGCTGTAGCACTTAACCACTGTGCCACCAGGGTTTAGAGAAAATAATAGTGAACATTTATTAGTGGAACACGAACTAGGTGCCAGGCATGGTGTCATTTGTTCCATCTGAGTATTCACCTTTAATCCACCAAAAAGTCCTATAGAGACCGGGTGACAGCCACTGCTCATGCTTAGGTTGCTTCCTCCGCAACCATGCCTGACAAACCTGATATGGCTGGGATTGAGAAATTTGTTAAGTTGAAAATGAAGAAGACAGAAGGAAACGCCAGAGAAAAATCCACTACCTCCAAAAGAAATGACCCAACAGGAGAAACAAGCAGGCGAATCATAATGAGGCGATGCCACTAATATACAGTGTACCTTCCACAAGCATTGCCTTATTTTCCTTCATTCAGCTGTTTAACTTTGTAAGATGTAAAGAGATTGGATCAAGTTTAGATGACTGTGCTGCCCCTTTTCACATCAAAGAATTGAGAACTACTGACAACAAAGGCCATGCCCACTGCTCCCATTGGCCTGTCTGGCTGGCAGGGCAGGGAAGGAACTTGTCTGTTGGTGAAGGAAGAAGCTGGGTGGGACAACTGTGAGCAAATATATATAGAAAAGCAAAGCTGGTCCCAGGTGTCCTGTAGGCGTAAAATGCGGCTTAATCACAGTGCCTTTTTGTGTGTGTGTGTCCAAAAGATTCTAATTCGCAGAATACACAGTTTGTTTTAAATATGCAAATAAAACTTTTAAAACCTGAAAAAAAAAAAAAATCCTGTAGGCTAGGTTATCTTACTGGCTTCTGTTTTCAGAGGCTGAGCCTCACGGGTCCACATTGGTAACCTAACCAGACCCAGCACCTGGACTTGAATTTGGAACTGACTCCAACACCCTGGTCCCAACTATTTCCCTCCCAGCTATAACCCACCAAATTCTCCAGAGCCTAAAATCTTCCTGTTGCTGTTTAATCAACTGCTGCAATACCAGCATTTTTTTTTTTTTTTTTTTGGCAAGCATATATACAAGTGAAGACTATCCTAATAATTATAGGCTTATACTGATATTGGGTGCAAGTACTATAACATCATTTTGAATAAGAGTCAGGAGCTCTGAAAGGAATGTTCGGGACAGGGTAAAGCAGATGTTTTTCTGTAACATTTTCAGCGAGAAAATTGTGAATTCACATGCCACCAGTCATGGGCAGAAGTGCAACAGGAAGTAAAGAAAAACGCCGCTTTAAATAATGCGGCCTACAGTACAAATTACTGCGTTGGGAATTCGTTTATTTCTGCTGTAGAACTGATCATTTGGACTATGTAGACGAGCCCTGTAAAACATTACTAAAATTATTCTTGAGTCCCGGCTTTGGATCCCTAGAAAACACCAGGCAATTTGCCTGAGAATACATAGAAAACAGTTTTCAAAAGGTTTGGTCTGGGTTATTTTCCCCTCTGTTAAATATTAGCCTTTGAAATGAACCCAGCTGATCTGCGAACTAACACTTGCAAATTGTTGTGTTTTAATAAAGTGACAGACTGAGAGGGAAGCCACACAAGACCGGCTTATACTTCTGGAGCCGTTACAGGCCAGGAACATTGTGCAATAATGCCTTTTAAAAGAAGGGAGCCTCTTAGCGTTGTACCTTGCCTGGCAACAAATGTAGCCACTTATCCAAATGCAGGTGTAATTAGAATCTATGAAAATGTACCATCAGACTCTCAAACCCCTGGTGCCATACTCAGTAAATTACAAGTTTTATGTCTGTAATATTTTCAGCCATTCTATTTAAATATGTAAACACATGAGCGTGCAGTGCTCTAGGAGACCTGGTCACATGCTATGGGAAGGAGAGGGTGGTCATTTTCAGGTTTCTGGAAGGCTCAGGGCACGGACTGCTGTTGGCAGAGGGCAGACCCAAGTGGGCTACTGTAGGGAAAACCCCTGGGCAACCGTGGAACACAGTAGAACTTGGAGCACCCAACTTGCAGTAGGTACCACTAGCAGCCATCATATCTGCTACGGCTTTAACCAGGGCTAACACAGACTCGTGCCTTGGTTTGTATAATTGCAGTAGAGCTTTATCAAGTCAGCTTGAAAGGACATTAATTTTTTAATCTAATATAGTTTGGCCAATACAAGAAAATTTTACGTAAAAACCCTTGTAAAAGTAGTAAAATTGGTGTTTTTAATTAGTCAAACTGAGAATTAAATTACTTTAATATCCAATAAGAAAATAAATGTTTTACAATTTAATGGCAAAGCAGAGATCTTAAACTATATTGGGGGAAAACTACTTTCCATAGGCATTTTGCAGAAAATAAATTTTGTCTCCCCGCTTTGTGTCTGGCCATGGATTTTCATGGTTCAGTGTATGAAGGTGATAGTATCTGTGTACTAGAAACGGGGGTGGGGGGTGGGGGGACTTGGTCTCCTTCCACACGAAGGGGCTCCTACTAGCATTTCTCCTTCGTTGCTTCCAGTGTTGTGATTTTTATCCCCTGGTGATATGTCTTAAAGAGATTTTAAATCTTAAAACATAGAAATGGGTACTGAAATTGAGAGCCGGAAGTCTCAGCCAGTTGGTTATGATCTTTTAAAATAGGTAATACAGACCTCTAGTGGTTGCACAGTTTGAAAGCCTCTGCACAGAAAGCTAGCTGTGCGGGAAGCCCTGCGTTTTAAGGAGAGCAAAGTTGTTAGAATTACTCACATGGCAAAATTCACATATTTCATTGCAAAATTCACAAAATTCACCTTCGAGGGAGGGTAGAGCACTTCCCAGCCTGTGAGACCCTCCTCAGTTCTTCTAAAACAAACAAGGACCCGGTGACCAAGGTTGGAGCAAGAAGTCTTCAGCAAATGGCCTCTGTATTGTTTTTCCTCTTGAAGATGAATATCACATTCATTGGTAATACAAATGGAGCCGACGGATGTTTGCATTATGTGAAATATATCTGACTTTCCTTTGTACATAGTTGTGCCCCATTGGGACTCTTCTTCCTCTATATTCTCTTGGCTCCCCAAGAACCCATGAAAGCTCAGGAGGCCCTCCCACAGTCCAGCCTGCCTGTTCTGGTCTCAGGTTCTCTCCATGGGCAGCCCCGCTTCAGAGGTGTAGACACAGTAGTTCTCCCTTCCACATGCAGGAGGAAGTTTATTTGATACATGGACAAACTTAGGAAATTACTAAATGCACCTCTGGATGAGTGCTTCTCAAACTTTGATACCCAAAACTCTCGGGGGATCCTGTTAAAATGCCGATTCCGATTCAGTAGGTGTGGGGTGGTGCCTGAGACTGTTTTGCTAATAAGATCCTAGACGATGACCAAGGTGTCCATCCAGGGACCACGCTGTATTTTTTTAATTACACTCTTGTTTTTACTGATTTTTGCATTTTCTTCTTTTTTTACTTTATGGCATGTCTTGAAATTTAATTGTTGGATTTATAAAATTCTCAAAGTTCTTTTTCATCAGACTATACCCAAATATCTCTGGCAACCGGTTATTAAAGTTTTTGAAAAATTGATCTTACATTTTAAAAATTGATTCATTGTTATCTGGTGAACTTGGTGAGTTCACAGAGGTTGAGAGGACCCCCTCTAAGCACTTGAAGGTATGTGTACTTGTAGCCAAAATTAAATATCTGAGTAGCCAGACTGGGAGAATGGACGGGATCCATCTGGTTTTGTGCATGCTGAAGACACATAGAACAATTATGAAGGACCCAAAGTAACATTCGCATGGTAAAATCAGGCAGAATAAAAAGCACTCACTGAAATCATAGTAGTCAACAAATCAGAATAAAACCTGGGGAAAACATATTTTTCAAACCAAATCTATTATGATTCCATCATCTAAATAACTTCGTATCATAACACGTTGTGAACCTTAATTTTGAAATCCATAATTCTAGAACTTATGTCACGGGGTCGTCTTTAAAAATCTCTTGCAAACTTTTAACATCTAGTTTCAAATAAAAAATAATATACTAACAGGCCATGGCAAGAAGGGAGTACATAAATTATCATCATTGGCCTGCATGAATAGTAATTCACAGTTTTGGCTCAGACACGACTTAGATGAAATAATTAACTATGTACAGTACTTAACAATATAAAAGTAATTAATCTAGTTGCCTCATACTGGTTTGGCCTAAATAAACATGCAATAAAAAAAGCCATACGATTTTATTATTCTTTCGCTCCTATTGCTACTTCAGTAAGTTGGAATTTTAATATGTCAGAAGAAAGATATCTTTCCTTTAAAAAAAAAATCATTTTCTTTTAAAATGTTAATATGCTGATGATAAGTGGAATGAGTTCCATATATTTATGACTGTGGGCAGATGTTCTCAATTAATAGTTTTTATACATTCTTTCTCCTTAACAGGAGTTTTGTGGAAATGATTGTGTATTTTAAATTAAGGTGTAAATAAGATTAAATGATTGATTTTTTTTTTTTTAACTGCAAATCATATAAACTCTATGGACAATACTACAATTTTGTGGTGGTGTAGCTTTGGCAACATATTTCAAGTAAATCTGTGTTTTGCCTTATGGGTTCTGGGAGGAGGCAAGTTGCTTGTTTGGCCCAAAGGCCCATTACCAACAGGTCCACTGAGCAGTGATCCCTGAGGGATGGGAAACGAAGTAAGCTCGATGATTGCCCCACCTAGTTGCCTGGAGATCTTCCAGCATCATGCAGAGAAGGAGAGCCCAGGGAGAGCTCAGGGGTTGCCTGAGTTGAGGAGACAGAGCTGCGAGTCTGGAAAGGCCCAGGAGGCTAGAGTTCAGAGGACAGAGTACCAGAAGTAGAGAAGTGCACCAAGAAAGGACTCTAGAGATCTGCTGAGGGCCCCCTTGTGTTTTCATCGACACATGTGGGTGAGTAAATGTCCTAAGGCTGGGGAAAGAGCTACCAAAAAACAATTAGAGGGGACAATCCCAGAGACCGCACAGAACCAGAAATGGTTCCTGTTCCCACCAGCTGAGTGGAAACCTCATAATTATGGGCATCGGGTAATATACTCAGAAGGGTTTTGCCTCAGTGATGGGAAGAAGATGAGCCCTAGACTAACTGCTGCTGTGGTCCCACCTAATATAACAAAGCTGAAAAGCCAGACCTGAAAGGATCAAACTATTTGCAAGTAACTTAACTATTTCCCAGAACAAAGCTGGAACATTTTTGTAGGAGTACAAAGAATCCAACATCCAACAAGGTAACACTCACAAATTGACTGCATTGATTGGCATCCAATCAAAAATTACCAGACATGCAAAGAAATGGGAAAATACAACCCATACGGAGGAGGAAAAATTAGTCAATAGTAACAGACCCAAAAATGACACAGATGATGGGTCTAGTAGACAAGGACATTAAATAGTTATTATAACTGTATTTCATATGTTCAGGAAGCTAGAGCAAACCTGAACATATTGAGTAGAGATAAGGAAGATACAAAAGCATTGAACTTCTAGAGATGAAAATTGTAGTGTTTGGGATGAAAACTCAAACCAAGACTTCTGATTTAAGGCAGTGTTCCTTTTACTGCCTTCCACTATTTATCCCTAAGTGCTAAGTTTGCTCTCAGAAGTTTTGCTTAATACTAAAATAAATGCCCGTATGAATGCTTCCTTTCAAGAGGGATTAGAAGCTGAAGAGGAGCCTTGGTGGCACGTGGTTTGTATCCACCAGCTGCTCCATGAGAGAAGGTGTGACAGTCTACTTCTGTAAAGATTACAGCTTTGGAAACCCTATGGGGCTGTTCTACTCTGCCCTTTACTGTCCGTATGAGTCAGAATTGACTTGATGGCAACAGGTAGCAGCTAAAGATAACACAGTTTCTGAGGCACGTTCCCCATCTCACTCTGAGCTCTCCTGGTCTGCATCTAGCTCACGGAGCAGACGCTACCTCATTCTGTGGGCTGACACTCCTTCACTTTAGCACAAGGATTCCTCTGTGAGTAGCTGCCAGTGGTTCCCAACATAGCACCTTATGAGTTCTAAGAAAGTTTACATTTTCAGACCACCATTTTCCATCTTTCTTCTCAACCTGCAGACTCTATGGTTTGAAAAAAGTATGAAATTTGATCTCTTCACATGAAATGCAATTAAAATGGAAGTTAGCATTGCTGCAGTTCCCACCCTTCTCATCCAGTGTACTAAGTATAGAATAACGAACCATGTTCTTCCAGACGAACAGAATTCAGAATATGCTCATGAGAGCTAAACTTTTTCCAGCAAAGCTGGAAAATCAATTTACTTGCACAGGACGTTTTATTAGGGCTAGAATCCTAAGCTGTGTACATGCTAGCCAAGTGCTACTGTTAATCAGAAACCCCTCATATCCATGCAGTATTAACTATGTGTAATCCTTTCAATGCAACTGCCTAATCAGGAGTAGATATGTTGTCTTCATATGTTTTTTTTCTGAGTTCCCAAACCTGCAGTATGGAAATCCTGGTGACACAGTGGTTAAGAGCTACATCTGGTAACCAAAAGGTCAGTGATTCGAATTCACCAGACACACCTTGGAAACTCATCCCCTTTCACTATTAACAATTCTTGAGTGGTAGATATTTGTTGAATAAGTGTCAAAGCAATATGCAAGAATACCCAAATATCACAGGTTCTATGCTGGAGATATCACCAGTGAAATACGGCAATAGCTCTAAAAGCATATCGGTATCTTTTTACCGTATAGAAAAATGGAAGGGAAAAATTAAGTTGTGGCAAGTAATGAAGTGGGGGTGTGGGAGGGAAGAGTCCAGTCTGCCATTCTGAGCTAATTCTCAGAACTGAGCCAGGTTCGTCTTGTGTACCTGCAGATGGGGTAGCTCAGCTGTGTGAGACCAGGGATGGACGATAACCTCATCACATCTCTGTTTTCCCACCACCCCCAACTCCTCCACCTGTCAGTCTGTCGCACTGTGGTGGCTTACGTGTGGATAAGATGCTGGATGCTATGCCACCAGTATTTCAAATACCAGCAGGCACCACAGTGGACAGACTTCAGCAAAGCTTCCAGACTAAGACAGACTAGGAGGAAAGGCTTGGTGGTCTGCTTCCAAAAACTAGCCAATGAAAACCCTATGGATCACAACAGAATATTGTCCTGTATAGTGCTGGAAGATGAGCCCCCTAGCTTGGAAAGCACACCAAATACACAGTGGCCACAAAAATGGACTCATGTATATTGACAATCATGAGGAGGTGGAGGACTGGGCAACGTTTCATTCTGTCGTACGCTGGGTCGCCATGTGTCAGAGCTGACTTGACGGCAACTAACAACAAGCAATACTAACTCCTCAGTCATGGATCGTTATTGAATATGGAGATAAAAGAAGGGGCGTCTAACAATCGAGAGTAAAAAAACCAAAAAACCTCTTGCCATCGAGTCAATTCTGACTCATAGCAACCCCACAGGACAGAGCAGAACTGCCCCATAGGGTTTCCAAGGAGCGCCTGGTGGATTCGAACTGCCAACCTTTTGGTTAGCAGCCATAGCTCTTAACCACTACGCTACCAGGGTTTCCAAAAATCAAGCATATACATCAAGTGTTTATCGTGGTGTAGAAAACAGGAGTGGGATCTGCAGCATTTGGTGGAGGCTTGTAGTCTGTTTTCTCAATTGTAAAATTAGGTGATTGACCTGGATCCTAAATTGCAAATTAGAAGCCCTTGGACTAAATCTGGTTTGCAGAAGAGTTCTGTTTAGCTCCATACGGTATTTTATTTTTTCATTTGCATAACTTGAAAGCACTTCAAAATAGGAGATTTCATGTAAGTTTTAAAATTTCCAACTTATTTTCAAAAATAAGCCTATATCCCCCCTCGAGCCCCACTATGATTGGCTGGAGCTGAGAATCAAATCCCCAGCCCAGGGAGAAGGCAAGGGCCCTCCATTCACCACTGTAGTTCTTTACCCGCCTGTGACTCCCAGTCCCTGTATATGTTTCGGTATGAACCCTGAAGCATATAATTTCTAGGGACCATTCCAGCAATAAAATGCTATGAATCTCTGATTTAAACTATTTGAACAGAAGCAAAAGACTACTGGGAATAGTAGTTTAACTACATTATAGGTTATAATAGACTTTCCTTGGATAATCGGACCACCAAAGCACTGTTTATGATATAGTCGTCATGTATGTTTACAGGGACAAAGAGCACACATAAATATTCCCGTATTTCTCAGAACAGTAGCAGTAAGTTTGACCCAGAAATTTCTGTGATATCCTGATCCACCCTGACATGAAGTTACTCTCCAAACCTAAATTGAAAGTCCTTAAATTGCAGAGTGTTTTTTTTTGTAAAGACAAATCTGAGTGTGTTGGTATAACCCAAAGAAACCATGTAATTTATCTAGGGAAGGGCTCTAAGCTGTTTACATGCCTTATGTAAACAGCTATGGCTTTTGGAATGGACTGATATCTAAAGCATTTTCTCTTAATTGGAACCCTTCATATCAAGCCAAGAAACTTGTTGCCACGAAGTCAATTCCGACTCATAGCGACCCTATAGGACAGAGTAGAACTGCCCTATAGGGTTTCCAAGGAGCAGCTGGTGGATTTGAACTGCCGACCTTGTGGTTAGCAGCCAAGCTCTTAATCACTGCACCACCAGATATCCAAAATTATTACCATATTATGTTATTCTCACAAAGTTCTAATGAATTTCACAAATCTGCCGGCTCCATTCTGAGTATAAAAATATTCAGCCTAATTTGTTTTTCTATTATTTTATATAGTAATAAAATAACACCAAAAATGTTATTACCAGAAACAATACAGTGTTGTATAATTATTAGAAAGTGAATCTCATGGAATCATATTAAAGAACAACAATTACCACATTTTAACTCAAATAATTCAAACAGGAGACTTACATGAATACTAGGGGAGATGTTGGCAGTGAAATTTCTTTCTATGAATCCTGCATTTTTTAGGAAATTTTTTTGCTATTTAATTAGTTGAGGTAGGATTCACCAAGCAAAGGTCTATAGTGTAACATTTTTCCTCCAAGAACTTAAAATATTCTCAAAACCATCTGACTCCACTTCAGATGATAAACATATCATTAACCTTTTTCTTAAAAACAGATACTTGAAATTGTTTTATGGAATTAATAAATTCTGTCACCACATGGTATTGCATTGATAGGGCTTCTCACATTGTTCCAATCAATTTCTAGGGTATATGTAATAATGTGACAAATTAATTACACATATATAAAGTAAAATTGTATGGGGTAAGTTGGTGTATGTATAGGGCCATATGGATATACAGAATATATATACAGGCAGTCCCCAGGTTACAAATGAGATCTGTTCCTGTATCTTTTTTAAGTTGAATTTGTTTCTTTCTTTCTTTGTTTATTCTTCCTTTAATGCAAGAAAAGGCTCAAAGTCTTTTCAAACATTTAAAAGCTACACAGGAAGCAAGTGTAGGTGATCGTGAGGAAGAGTTTGTGGCAAGTAGGGATGGATTCAACTGTTCAAAGGGAGGGCAAGTTTACATAACATTAAAGGACAAGCAGGAGTTGTCCCTAAGTCGGATGTTCGTCATCTCTGGGACTGCCTCTATAAATATACAATCTCATGTCCCATAATTTTTGTTTGGGCGACGTCTGACCACATATACATCCATGGTCCCATACGGTTAAAATCTAGTTCAGAAATCTTGATCTGAGAATGGGATGCAGTGGACATAACTGGACATAGCAAACATAACAGCTTCTTGCACACAACACATTTACCTCACGTCTCTTGTATACAGAGCAGTTGAGCGGGCAGGCATACAATGGTACAGTACACTATGGTATCCCATACAACTTTGCTAAGTACAGGCAGTCCTATCTTATGAATGAGTTCTGTTCCAAAATTTGTCTTTAAGTCGAATTTGTATGTAAGTCGGAACAAGTAGGTACAGTTCATATCTAACGTCAGTTTCTCAAATGTTTGTCTTAGTATGTAGTATATAGTGTACCTTTCTATCCATAAAAAGCATTAAAGAAATACTTCCAGATACACGAAAACATCTTTAACCTAATAACACAGTGACAATAATGTTCTCATGCACGTCACAAAGTAGTACCCATTATTAGAAATCATTGTACGTACCTCGAATTTTTAATATAATAGGCTTTACAGGGATTGGTTCAGGACTACAGGTTGTACATAAGACAGACATTAATAACCCGGGGACTGCCTTATATAATACGATTTTTGCTCAAACACCTAAATCACGTAACGTCCTATTGCACAGAATGTATTGTGGATGTTGGAAATCCTGGTGGCTTAGTGGATGAGTGCTACAGCTGTTCACCAAAAGGTCAACAGTTCGAATCCACCAGGTGCTCCCAGTGGGTTTGGCTTTGGGTTTTATCATGGATATTAAGCAACACTTAACTGAGAGAGAGAGAAAATAAATACATGTGTAATAGTAATAAGAATAGGTAACACTTTTTGAGTGCTTAATACACAGCAATGTTTTTTCAATCTTTATTTTTTTAACTCATATTTTATTTAACTCTCATTCTAACAGTACAAAGTAGGTTTTAATCCCCTCTTTACAGATGAGTAGACTGAAGGTTCAGGGAAGGTCAGTGAATTGGCCAGTTTCACAATTAGTCAGGAGTGGAGTCAGGATCTGACCTTTGTGACTGCAAAGATTATCTTTTGTTTTGTTTTTTCCTATGATGTCAGCGTGGCAGTAGGCTCTGCTGAATTATAATGTTCCCTTTTAAGATTCTAAGTGCTAAATACATATTTCTTGGCATACAGATTAGCTTTCATTTATTAAATGGGTTTTTATTTTATATAGTGTATCCATACTAACAAGGAACCCTGGTGGCACAGTTAAGCCCTCGGCTGCTAACTGAAAGGTTGGTGGTTCAAACCCAACCAGAGCTCCACGGGAGAAAGACCTGGCAATCTACTTCCATAAAGATTATAGCCAAGAAAGCCCTATGGATTCTACCCTGTCACATGGGGTCACTATGAGTTGACATCGACTCGACAGCACTTAACAACAACATCCATGCTGGAAAAAGGGGGGTATATTATCTTTGGAGGAAATTATTTTAAACACTATCTTACAACAGTCTTCCAAGGGCCAGGTTATCACAGTATTAATCCCCTTTGTTAGATCAAAGCCCAAGGAAGGTTTAATGATTTCCCTGAGGTCTCAGTTCCTAGACAGGCAAAGAAAAAGCCCTCCAGTCGCCAGCCCCCAATTCTAGGCTGGTGCTTCCTCTGAGTTGTTTCCCCTGCTAAATGCTGCAGAGGAGTCCTGGTGTCTTAGCGGTTAAGCGCTCACCTGCTAACCCAAAGGTCAGCAGTTCGAACCCACCAGCCACTCCAAGGGAGGAAGATGTAGCAGTCTAGTCCCGTAAAGATTACAGCCTTGGAAACCCTATGGGGCAGTTCTGCTCTGTCCTGCAGGGTCGCTCTGAGTCGGCATCGACTGGAGGGAAAAAAAAGTGAGTGGCAAATACTGCAGTAAACCAATTGCTACTCCCCCACTTCTTCAGTCAAGCCACTCGTTTACTCATTGCCATGGGTTTTGTGTGTTAAGATTCCTTATCAGCATGCACCATATCTTTTCATTCCTAATTCTGACTGTTTCCATCCGATTGTTTATTTTGCACTTTATGGGCTTTTTCTTCATTTCTGTTGTCTCCTGATTACCTAAGAAAGGCTCATGTGCATCTTCTGAAAGTCCTGATATTGTTAATGAAAAGACCTTCTAAGTGACCTTGTTTGTCTCCATGGAGTTGCATATCATGACTACCAATGCCTCACTGAAATGTTACCCATTTGGCATCAGTCTACAGAAAAGGCTGAGCTCTGTGATCAAAAGTGCAGTCTAGTGATCAGAAGTGCAGAGATTAAAGTTCTTAATGGGAAAGGGGGCGCTGTGTAGTTTCCTCAGGCTTAGCTGGTCTTTCAAACTTTACCATGCTTTTCTTCCAGAACTAGTCTATAAGAAATTTGTAAGGAAAATAGCACAGGAACAACAACAAAAAAAAACTAAAACTTTAGGTCATAGAATTTTATACGGAGAACTCTATTAGTATAGCTTCTTAGAGACCTTTTTCCAGAAATGTTCTGCCTTGGCTACAAAGAGAACTATCCTGTCCCCTTATGAAGGTACCTGGGTGGTATAAATGGTTTGCTCTCAGCTACTAACCAAAACGTTCACGGTTCAAACCCACCCAGCGGCACCATGGAAGAACCAAAAAAAAAAAACCAAACCCACTGTCATCGAGTCAGTTCCGACTCATAGCAACCCTACAGGACAGAGCAGAACTGCCCCATACAGTTTCCAAAGAGCACCTGGTGGATTTGAACTGCTGGCCTTTTGGTTAGCAGCTATAGCTCTTAACCACTATGCACCAGGGTTTCCACCATGGAAGAAAGGCCTGGTGATCTGCTTCTGTAAGGATTAGTTAAGAAAACCCTATGGAGCAGTTCAGCTCTGTAACACGTGGGTCGCCATGAGTCGGAATCAACTTGATGGCATCGGGTTTTGGTTTCATGTCCTTATGGGTCAGAAGAGCAGTTTGGTAGAGGAGGCAAGTAATAGAGAAAGGTGCTAATTAACTGAAACACTTTGGTTCCCAAAACTTCTAGAAAGTATTGTTTATAACTAGGTATGATTATCCTCTCACTTTACTTTGTTTAATTCTAATGAATCCTTGATGACATTTTGTATTTAATGTGTTGTTACATACAGAAGAAGTACCTAATGTGAATGCGAGGCGGAATTTAAATTCAGATGTTGCAGCTGTTGTTGTTAGGTGCCGTCGAGTCGATTCTGACTCATAGCAACCCTATGCGCAACAGAACGAAACACTGCCTGGTCCTTACAATCGTTGCTATGCTTGAGCTCATTGTTGCAGCCACTGTGTCAATCCACCTCATTGAGGGTCTTCCTCTTTTCCGCTGACCCTGTACTGTGCCAAGCATGATGTCCTTCTCCAGGGACTGATCCCTTCTGACAACATGTCCAAAGTATGTAAGATGCAGTCTCACCATCCTTGCTTCTAAGGAGCATTCTGGTTGTACTTCTTCCAAGAGAGATTTGTTCGTTCTTTTGGCAGTCCATGGTATATTCGATATTCTTCGCCAGCACCACAATTCAAAGGCGTCAGTTCTTCTTCGGTCTTCCTTATTTGTTGTCCAGCTTTCACAAGCATGCGATGTGATCGAAAATACCATGGCTTGGGTCAGGCACACCTTAGTCTTCAAGGTGACATCTTTGCTCTTCAACACTTTGAAGAGATCCTTTGCAGCAGATGTACTCAATGCAATGAGTTGTTTGATTTCTTGATTGCTGCTTCCATAGTTGTTTATTGTGGATCCAAGTAAAATGAAATCCTTGGCAACTTCAATCTTTTCTCCATTTATCATGATGTTGCTCATTGGTCCAGTTGTGAGGATTTTTGTTTTATGTTGAGGTGCAAGCCATACTGAAGGCTGTGGTCTTTGATCATCATTAGTAAGTGCTTCAAGTCCTTTTCACTTTCAGCAAGCAAGGTGGTGTCATCTGCATAACGCAGATTGTTAGTGAGTCTTCCTCCAATCCTGATGCCCCGTTCTTCTTCATATAGTCCAGCTTCTCGGATTATTTGCTCAGCATACAGATTGAATAGGTGTGGTGAGAGGATACAACCCTGACGCACACCTTTCCTGACTTTAAACCAATCAGTATCCCCTGTTCTATCTGAACAACTGCCTCTTGATCTATGTAAAGGTTCCTCACGAGCACAATTAAGTGTTCTGGAATTCCCATTCTTCACAATGTTACCATAATTTGTTATGATACACACAGTTCCTTTGCATAGTCAACAAAACACAGGTAAACATCCTTCTGGTATCCTGTGCTTTCAGCCAGGATCCATCTGACATCAGCAATGACATCCCTAGTTTCACATCCTCTTCTGAAACCGGCCTGAATTTCTGGCAGTTCCCTGTTGATACGCTGCCCCAGCCATTTTTGAATGATCTTCAGCAAAATTTTGCTTGCATGTGATATTAATGATATTGTTCTATAATTTCCACATTCGGTTGGATCACCTTTCTTGAGAATAGGCATAAATATGGATCTTTTCCAGTCAGTGGGCCAGGAAGCTGTCTTCCATATTTCTTGGCATAGATGAACGAGCACCTCCAGCACTGCATCTGTTTGTTGAAACATCTCAATTGATATTCCATCAATTCCTGGAGCCTTGGTTTTCACCAATGCCTTCAGAGCAGCCTGGACTTCTTCCTTCAGTACCATTGGTTCCTGATCGTATGCTACCTCTTGAAATGGCTGAACATCGAC
Organism: Elephas maximus indicus; assembly: GCF_024166365.1. Taxonomy (NCBI): domain Eukaryota; kingdom Metazoa; phylum Chordata; class Mammalia; order Proboscidea; family Elephantidae; genus Elephas; species Elephas maximus. The sequence continues at coordinate 11,188,709 of NC_064841.1, read as the reverse complement.
AAATTCTTTTTGGTATAACGACTCTGTGTATTCCTTCCATCTTCTTTTGATGCTTCCTGCATCTTTTAATATCTTCCCCATAGACTCCTTCACTATTGCAACTCGAGGCTTGAATTTTTTCTTCAGATCTTTCAGTTTTTTCTGTGTGTTCCATCTGGACCTCGCCAGATGGAACACACAAAAATCAAATAGACTACATCTATGGAAAGAGATGATGGAAAAGCTCAATATCATCACTCAGAACAAGGCCAGGGCCCGAATGTGGAACAGACCATCAATTGCTCACATGCAAGTTCAAGCTGAAACTGAAGAAAATCAGAGCAAGTCCACGAGAGCTGAAATATGACCTTGAGTATATGCCACCTGAATTTAGAGATCATCGCAAGAACAGATTTGACGCATTGAACACTAGTGACCGGAGACCAGATGAGTTGTGGAATGACATGAAGGACATCATACATGAAGAAAGCAAGAGGTCATTGAAAAGACAAGAAAGAAAGAAAAGACCAAGATAGATGTCAGAGGAGACTCTGCAACTTGCTCACAAATATCAAGCAGCTAAATCAAAAGGAAGAAATAAAGTAAAAGAACTGAACAGAAGATTTCAAAGGGCGGCTCAAGAAGACAAAGTATTATAAAGACATGTGCAAAGAGCTGGAGATAGAAAACCAAAGCTGAAAGAACTGAAGAAAGATATTGCAGAATATTGCAGAGTCAGTCTAAATACCCAGAAGCCTGATGTGGATAGAGTCCCTCTGGCCCTCAGCCAGACTCTGTTCGTGGGACTGTGCCACCAGAGGGCAGGGTTTGACTTCTGGACACTCTGGTCTCCTCCCTCCAGGGGAGACCTTGGGGTCGCCACAAAAGCCATCACATTCTTGAAAGCTTTTTAATCCCTCTTCCGGAGTACTTGTGCAGAATCCTGGAGCTCTGGAAAATGCTTAGAGAAGGTAATTTCTAGAATGATCTGACACAACAGATATTGAATCAACTTAGAGTTTCAGAGCTCTTCTTACTAAGTACTTCACATGACCTTGGACTTTTGAGTGTTAACTGACAGGATTTTATCTTTCAAGGGACCCATAGTTTTCCTGAGAAGATATAAGTACAGGTAGTCCCCGAATTATGATGTGTTCGAGTTACGACAAACCTCATTGATAACCATCTTTTTTTTTGTATATCTTGTAAGTTAGTAATATGTACTACATACAGTGTTGTAGCACATAATTTGTTAATGTTATCATTCTCAGATGTTCAATGTTATGATTTATGAGGATAGTGATAATAAAAGGCAATAATAATGAAAACTTTTTAAAAAACGAGGTATTCGACTTACTTCAGAACCAACTTACGATGGCGTTGTCAGAACAGAGCCCTGTCCTAAGTCAGGGACTACCTGTACAATACATGACAGAAAGGTCACCAGTAAAATGCACTGTACAGTTAAATTATGCCACAAAAATAAAAGCTAGAAATTACAAAGGATTTAAAAAAAAAAAAAAAAAAGGAAGCCCCTTAACATTTTGGGATGGATAATTATTTGTTGTGGGGGCCTGTTCTGTACATTGTAAGATGATTTGCAGTATCCCTGATCTCTACCCACTGGATACCAGTTACACTGCGCTCTTTATCCTCCCCCGCCAGCCTTTGTGAGAACCATGAACATCCCCCATTAGACCAGTATGGAACCCTGGTGGTGCAGTTGTTAAGAGGTGACTGTTAACCAAAAGGTCAGATGTTCAAATCCACCAGCCACTCCTTGGAAACCTTATGGGGCAGTTCTGCTCTGTCCTGTAGAGTTGCTGTGAGTTGGAATCAACTCAGTGGCAACGGGGTTTCCTTCTTTCCTTCCTTCCTTACTCCCTCCCTCCCTTCCTTTTTTAGAGGAGTATGAAGAGATGACCTTACCAAAAAAAAAAAAAAAAAGTTGAGCCTTAAAACTAATTATGGAAGGCCAAAATATAAGAACCTGGTCTCTAAGCCTCAGTTTCCTCATCTAAAGAATGGAATAATGGTGCTGTCCCTCATAGAGCTCTCATAGAGGTGAAAGCGATTAGCACAATACTAGGCATGTGATGAGCACTCACTAATCATAAATAATAAATCATAAAATTAACATAAATGTTATTTTGGTCATTATTAAGCAAATATTATAAGGGTTTTAGATGAATCAGGTACCAACAGAAACACAAGAGAGTCGAGAACAACTGCCCATTAAATAAGCTGAATTAAAGACTTGCATGCCACTTTGTACGGGAGTTGTGCAGCTGAAAAGTTGTCCATAGACATTTTCCCCTTGGGGATAGCGAACCATTTCAAGGACGTTCTGTCTCCCTTTTCATGAGGCCAAAGGACAGGAGCTCCTGAAGCCCTAGCATCTGATGAGCTCTCAATGATCCAGAAATAAACTTTCAAGTGCTTTGGGGGATGTCTGTATGTAAAGAAATTGTATGTAAATATTCTCTAAATGGAGACTTTAGAATGATAACTCACTTCCACTCTCTTGATTTGTAAGCCTTACCTCTCTTACTGGAGATAAGAACCAAAACAAATGAGTGAGAAAAAAATGAACTGTTTCAAAGAGCCATGCCAGCTTCCCGTCTTCTGCTGAAACGGAGTAACTGCAGAGATTTTGAACTTGCTGAGGAACGTGGGCCTTCTTCAGCTAAAAATATTTGTTTATAAAAACCAGAAGATGTTAGATATTTCTCTTGCACTGGCTTATGATTTGAAATTTCTGCTGGCTTACGTGAAATTGAGCTCTCCTATTTCCTGCTGTGGGGTTCCCTCCCTCTGACCACAATTGCTTTCGGATTGGAGGCTTGTAACTTTGAGGACAAGAACAGAGTCGGCTCAGTTCCCTGGAAGAACAAGAGCAGAGTGCTAATATCTCAGTGAAGAAAGGGAAGCACTAAGGGGCCACTGGCAGCAAAGTTAGGAGGAGTGGAGTTGACGTTGACCATTGCTGACCTGAACAGTTTTGTTGCTGGTAATAAAGCAGCAATAGCTGGCTCAAAGTGATGGTGAGAAAAAGAAGTCGCTATGGCAACGTTAAAAACAAGAGGAGATGGTAGTTTTGGTGTGGCAGAGAAGGTTCACAGACACTCTCCTTGCCCTTACGAAGTGGCTGCTGTACGAGAAATGTGTTGCTTCACTGCAAAGCCTTCTGTGCAGAAACGCCCTATTTCCACTTTACAAACCAAGGTCTGCATTTTATTTTACATTTAGAGGAGAAACGAATTATCAGAAGGCAATGTCGTGCATTATCTTAGGCAACTGCCTTGGAAAGAGTTCATTTTTGTCTCCCGCTCAGACTGCACACGTATACTGGGGATATATTTTAATTTCAAATCTGATGTGTGACATCTGGTAACTCATTTATTGCTAATGAAGTTTTCACAGGAAACAGCAGTCACCGGTATCTCATCTTAGTTTTCAGTTGGCAAAGTGTTGTTTACCTTTTATTGGCCCAGCATCCGTGCCTCTTATCACACAGGCTGTTTAATTAGAAAGCATGACTAGCCCAAGGTAGAACATGAATGGCATGGTAAATCATGGTAGATGGAATGGTGTAACATTTTATTACCATCAATACTGTGGTATCATTGTAATTTATTTTACATACATATATATGTATATATAAATGTATATATATGTACATACAGAGGCAGATTATCCAATAGGCAAGGCAAGCACAGTGCTACAAACCAAAAAAAAAAAACCAAACCCACTGCCATCAAATCGATTCCGACTCATAACAACCCTATAAGACAGAGTAGAACTGCCCCATAGAATTTCCAAGGAGCGCCTGGCAGATTTGAACTGCCAGCCTGTTGGTTAGCAGCCATAGCACTTAACCACTACACCACCAGGGTTTCCAACAGTGCTGCAAGGTAAGCACTATGCATACCTTGCCTACCAGATCGTCTGTAGTGAACGCTTTCATATGGGTTTCACCATCTCTTTGATCTTTGAAATTGTTCACTATGGTTTAGTAAGTAAGCACAAGTAAGCCTGTGCTTACCTTGCTTCCTGGGTCATTTGCCCCATCAGGGATTGTAAATTTGAAAAGATGCTTTGATTCTGTGGGGTTCAGAGAGAGACAGATGGCAGCCATACCTAGAAACAGAGTCTTTGATGTGGTGAAACGGTTCACTACAGATGATCTGATAGGCAAGGTAAGCACTGTGTTTACCTTGCCTATTGGATTATCCACCCCGTGTGTGTGTCAAACACACACACACACACACACACAGATACACACCACACACACAAGAGAATTATCAGAGCTGGCAAAAACTGTCCAGTCTGAGTATCTTGTCAACAGTGCATTTTAGCCTCCCCATCTTTGAGCCTTTCATCTTCTTCCAGTTGTAGTATCACGTGCAGTTTCCCAATCTCTCTTTTCCAGATTTGCTTGCAGGGGGGAAATAGTCACTCACACCATAGTGTGAATTTAATAACATCAACAGAATTCCCAAAGTTCATAGCGTCTACACATACATGATCTCATCTGATTTTCCCAACAGTGTTGTGAGCCAGGCAGGGCAAATACTACATCATCATCAATAATCAGGGATGGATTACCCAATAAGCAAGGTGCACATGGGCTTCCTTGCGCTTACTTACTAATCCATAGTGCACAGTTTCATCTATTTTTCACATCTTTGATGTGGTGATGCCCATGCGAAATTGTGCACTACAGCTTAGTAAGCACAGTTAAGCCTGTGTGTGCCTGGCTTACGGTATGCCCATGTGTACCTTGCTTACTGGTTAATGTGCCCCTGTCAATATCATTATTATCATCATTTTTCAGCTCAAGAAAAATGAGTCACAGATTAAGTGAAAAGCTAAGATCCCACAGCTCGTAAGAGGTAAATCATGGGATTGATTCAGATGGTTGGTTCCCATCACCATGTTCTTCCCGCCACCTTATTCTGGCTGTCATCTGGGTCATTGTGTTCTTTTCCCAGGTAGATCTTAGTTGTAATGATGGCATGGAGGTAAAGTATTTCCTGCCTGACCCCATCTGTGAGTACGTACAAGGGGTAATTTACTAGATGACATCCTGTTGGGTGCCCCTCAACTACACTAGCCCCAACTGTTGAAAAGAAATAAATGAATGAGTAATTCTCAAGGTGCACTTGGGAGTTTGCCATCTCTACCACAGTGTTTGATACCTTATAAGGGCCAAATGGAGCCCTGGTGGTACAGTGGTTAAGAGCTCAGGCTGCTAACCAAAAGGTCAACAGTTTGAATCCACCAGCTGCTCCTTGGAAATCCTATGGGGCAGTTCTGCTCTGTCCTGTAGGGTCACTATGAGTTGGAATCAACGGTATTAGGTTTGGCTTTTGTTCGTTTGTTGTAAGGGCCAAATGAAAACATTTCATTGTAGCTGAGAATATTTCTGTTGTTTGTTTTATTTAGTTTTGGTATTAACCATGGGCTATCAACATTTAGGAAACTCTGGTGGTATAGTGGTTAAGCATTATGGCTGCTAACCAAAAGGTCAGCACTTCGAATCCACCAGCTGCTCCTTGGAAACTATGGGGCAGTTCTACTCTGTCCTATAGGGTCTCTATGAGTCGGAATCAACTCGACAGCAATGGGTTTGGTTTTTGGGGGTTTTATCAACATTAAAGCCAGGGTTTCAAGTTAAGATGCCTATAAAACCCATTGCCATGAAGTCAATTCCAACTCATAGCAACCCTACAAGAACTATAAGTTTCCAAGGCTATATATAATCTTTACAAAAGCAGACTGCCACATCTTTCTTCTGCAGAATGGCCAGCGAATTGAAACTACCATCTTTTTGTTTAGCAGCTGAGCGCTTAACCGCTATGCCATGAGGGCTCCTTCAAGATGTCTTTGGTGCAGTGGTTTGCTAACACTAGTATGCATCAGAGTCTCCTGGAGGCCTCACTGGCACACAGCTTGCTGGACCCCACCCACAGAGTTTCTGGTTCTGCAGGCCTGAAGTGGGGCCTGACCTGCCTGAGATTTACGTTTCTAATTCTAACAGATTCTCTGGTAATACTAATGCTGCTATTCAAGGGCCATACTTGGCTTAAACATTGGCAGAGGGGCCAGGTAGGTGACTTAACTACTGATGCTGTGTTTCCAACATGGTGGCCAGCCACAGGTAGTGATCGAATGCCTAATCATTAATCCCAATTGAGATACACTCTAAGTAAAAATTACACTCCAGATTTTGAAGTCTTGGTACCAAAATAAAATATCTCAAATTTTTTAATATTGAATACGTAATGAAATAGCAGTATTTGTGATACATGGACTCAAATAAAAATGTATTATCAAAGTTAATTTCATCTGTTTCTTTTTACTTTTTTAATGTGACCACTAGAAAAATGTGTGTCTTGTAGTTGGCTGGCATTGTATTTCTGTTAGACAGCACAGACCTAAAGAGTAACACAGTAGGGAATGGTAGGGTTTATGGAACTGAAAAGGATTCAGATCCCAAAAACCAAGGACACTTTAGGGGCAGAAAATGTGCCTGTTGGTCAGATTTGATCTGAGGCCTCCAATTTATACCCAGACATTTGTTACCACAGAATGAAATGTAGGCGCTATACAATATATGCCATTTCACCTTTCTTTCAGCCTTAATCAAGTATCTGCTGAAGACTCTTGAAATAGAAGCATTACATTCTAATAATGAAAATATTTCTGCTGAATTTCTGAATGAAAAAATTCCATGACCCTTTTGAAGTTCTGGGCTGTCATTCCTTAAACTCATTTCACTTACCCTTGAATTATACAAAGGTTGTGTTTTCAGAGTGCTTTTCTATCTTCCATAAAAGACCTCGCCTTTTTTTTCTTTAAAAATATCTATGAAGGAGGTGAGAGCAGGTGTTGGTACTCCCATTCTAAATATTTCATAATATTTAAGATATAACAAAGGAAGAGATTACATTGCCTACCTGGGATTATGGCGCTGGTTAGTGATATTGCTAACTCTTTGACAGGACTCCGATCCAGTGCTTTCTCTGAAATTTGATTGCATTTCCATGTAAAAAGTGTAAAAATTAAAGTCATGTAAAGCCTACATGATTGCACATGGAAAGAAATGAAGCTAAACGATAAAATCAAAGAAGCATCACCTTTATAGAACCCATTTTCCTGTGACAGAAGCCCTTGTAGCTCTCAAAGCATTGGTTATTATAATACTTCAAAGCATAATATTAAATAATATAGTACTGTGAGGTTTTTTGTTTCCTTGTTGGGGTTTTTTGTTTTTGGTAATATTCTGCCCTCACCTATAACCTCAATCGTGCGTGTGTGTGTTTGGGGTGGGGGGTGTGGCAACTGAATCATGGTAACTAACTGCCAAACTTTAAAAAGCTGTATTTCCCCACAAAGAATCTGCGAGTAAATTCATTCTGTATGAGTTATTTTAACAATCACACATTGCATCACTCTTCTCATAAAAAAAAAAAAAAAGGATGACCTAATCTTATGACTCCCTAACTGCAGGGCATACTTTTTATGTCGCTTTTATCCATGGCAAGATGTGTGGACTAATCTGTCTGTACCTCTTGACCTGGTATTGCCTGTGAATAACACAGCAGATACCTGGGAGGTTCACAGTCTTTGGCCCTAAATGGAGTGAAAGGAGCTAAGTAGAGCCCAAACCCATAACCTTGACACCATTAACCACAACCAGCTATCCAAATGCTGTGCTTTGGAAACAGTTTTTTGAATGAGTATTAATTTTTTTTTTAAAGAAAAAATATACTTTCCATATAGTAATTTTATCTGGACTTTCTTTATTCATCTTTAGTAAAAGGTAAAATTATTATTGTTGTTTTTAAAGCCGTGAATTCTGTGTTTGATTATAGAATGCTACTAAATCAGTTTGGCAAAGCACTCGGCTGCCAACTGAAAGGTTGGTGGTTTGAATCCACCCAGAGGTGCCTTGGAAGAAAGGCCTGGCAATCTGCTTCTGAAAAATCTACCGAATACCCTATGGAGCATAGTTCTACTCTGACACACATGGGGCCACCATGAGTCAGGATCCACTTGACAAAAACTGGTTTTGTATCGGAAGATGGATGGACGGACGGACGGGTGGTAAACTTAATGATATATCATAGGTCATTTCTACTTGCCAAGCCATAATTACCTTTGTCTTCATAAAGGTATATACCCGTTTAAAAGAATGAATACGAAAATTTAGTGCTCCCGTAGGTTTCTTCAGCATGTAACCAACTTCCTGAAGATGCAGAGGCCTGGAGATGATAAATGACTGGTTCAAGGTCACCCAGCTAGGGAAAGACAAAATTAGAACTCCAGTCTCTGTACACATTGTCTAGGACAAATTTGCAGACTATCGTTCCACAGAATATTCCTACTGCAACCAGGACATGTGGGCAATTTGGGGAAACATGTACAGTATATTGAATATTTAATCCTCCTGCTTCATTTAAAATTTATGATTATATGGTTTATATAATGCTTAAAAACTCTAATCTGGAATGAATTGCCATGTGGCCAATAATCTCTAACATAAAACTCATACTACATATAAATTCTATAATATTATCATAATTTCTTAAGGGTGTAAATTAATTAGTGCTTCCCTTCCTGCCCAGTAACATTCCTCACATGCCCCTTAAAGTGGAATTTAAAATGAGATCAGCAGTTTCTGCTGCTGAATTAAAGTTTAAAAGAGGCAAGAGCAGTGTCGCTTTGCATAAGGAATCTGGGGTTTTGTTCACAAGTTGAATCAAGAGTTGTTGATCCATAAAGAGCTGGCCACAGAGGTGCCGCCTTTTTTTTTTTTTTTTAACCATAAAAAGTACTTTATTCTGTAGCCAATTCTGAACCATTAAATAATTTTTTTATTGCACTTTAGAGGAGGTTTTATAGAACAAACTAGTTTCTCATTAAACAGTTAGTATACATATTCTTTTTGACATTGGTTAACAACCCCACGACATGTCAACACTCTCCCTTCTCAACCTTGGGTTCCCTGTTGCCAGCTTTCCTGTTCCCTACTGCCTTCTAGTCCTTACCCCTGGCCTGGTGTGCCCCTTTAGTCTTGTTTTGTTTTATGGGCCTGTGCAATCTTTGGCTGAAGGGTGAACCTTGGGAGTGATTTCATTACTGAGCTAAAGGGTGTTTGGGGGCCATATTCTCGGGGTTTCTCCAGCTTCTATCAGGTCAGTAAGTCTGGTCTTTTTTGTGAGTTAGAATTTTGTTCTACATTTTTCTCCAGCTCTGTCCAGGACCCTCTATTGTGATCCCTATCAGAGCAGTCAATGGTGGTAGCTGGGCGCCATCTAGTTGTACTGGACTCAGTCTGGTGGAGACCATGGTAGTTGTGGTCCCTTGTTCCTTGGACTAATCTTTCCCTTGTATCTTTAGTTTTCTTCATTCTCCCTTGATCCCGAAGGAGTGAGACCAGTGGGGTATCTTCAATGGCCACTCACAGGCTTTTAAGACCCCAGACACTACTCACCAAAATAAAATGTAGAACATTTTCTTTATAAACTATGTTATGCCAATTGCGCTAGATGTTCCCTGAGACCATGGTCCCCACAGCACTCAGTCTAGCAGTTCGGTCCCTCAGGGAATTTACATGTGTCTGTGAAGTTTCCATGACCTTGCCTTATACAAGTTGTGCTGGCTTCCCCAGTATTGTGTACTGTCTTACCCTTCACCAAAGTTGAGGTGCTGCCTTTTTCAACTGTTGAAAAAGGAAAGCTAGTGAGCATTCTCCAAGAGCCGTATTATTCAAAACTATGCTTCCCTTACCCTTGAGGGCCAAGATGCAGATTGGTTGAAGTGTGGTTATGATTCTAGTGGGAAAATTATATGAGGCCATGTGTTTGAAAAATTTTGGAGTATAAGAGGACAGAGGTTCATTTCTATACAGACTTTGTTCCAGGTTGTTATATTTTTATTTTCTCCTAGTCTTTGGAGCTGTCCTCTCTCCAGGCTTTCCAGAAAACCTTCCATGGCCCTTCATACTTAACATAACTAGAATATTTTCTAACACCAGTATGTCAAAGGAAGATTTTTTTAAGCATTTGAGTTAGATTTAATCACTATCTTTCATTCCTACGTGTTTCTTTTTTCTTTCTGAAATAAAAGACAACAAAAACAGTCGAGAGTTTGGGACAGACACAAAAGGTAGGAAATATCATCGGGATAAAGCTGTGGAAGGAGTTGTCTAAACCAGAATTTATGATAAATAGGAATTTCTGGAGTGGAGATAAATTTATTTCTGGTTGTGTGTTCCATTATTAAATACTAAAGTCTTCAATGATTCCCAAGAAGCAAAATTTAGGATTAACATTTTACTTTTATTGAAATTCATAGCCTAATTGGAAAGAAACTTCTAAGTTTCCTTTAATAAAGCTGGGTTTTTGGGCTTCTCGTGCTATTTTGAATGAAGCAAAGTAGAGGACAAGTTAGGGATAAGGGAATATTTTACCACCATCACCTCGGTCGGTTACAGTTAGTACATGTGGAAGTAAGAAGGCACATCGTCCTGTTTCATCTCTTGTGTGGGCAGGCCACCGTGGGTGATATTGACTTGAGAACAAGGTCAGAAACCATTACTTATCACTTAGACATATCACACAGCCATTCGTTGAGTTTGAGGAGACTGGATCTTAAGTACTGAATTAGTATGGCATTAATACTTTTAGTAAAATACATATTGTATTGAGAAAAGCATTCACCCAAGAATTGCAGGGATTATTCTAGTGAACCAAATTAGCTCTAAGGAAAGCTTTTAGCTTAGAAAAGTTAAGCTAGGGTTGCCAACCGATTCCATGGCATTCTTCTGTGCATGTGACTTGAAAGCAATTCTAGCCACTTGCCCCACGGTGTTGCTTCTCTGCCCTGCTCCCCTCTCTTTGGCTGCCAGATGACCATCATGGAAGAGTGGAGCTTGGGAAGGTCTGGATGCTTCATCAAAGGGATGAGGAGAGGTAGAGGGGGGATAAAGATTATAACGCAACCCTTAGTGGGTTAAAGTAACTTATCTCCAAATCACAGGTAGGGCAGCTTCCAGTCAAGTTGAGGACAATGGACTAAGCAGGCATGGAAATGGCCCTTCCTGCTTTAAACACATTACATACTGGGTCACAGCCCTAAAGGCACTCAGTAGGAGTTGAGACTACATGGGCCAGAGAAGGACCAATACTAGACCTACCTGGTTCTAACGACTTTAGCAGAATGAAAGTTGGGGCCACTAGACTTGTGTACTGAAGGCATTTGAAAATGAATCTCCTGATTAGAGGCAGGAACTGAAAAACTACTGCCTAATCATGACCAAAGATCAGAAAACTTCTGTATGCCAGTCAAGGTTTGACTTGGGAAGAGAAGGGCTGTGTGATGTCGAAGAATGGGTCGAGTGCCTTAACAGTATCTGCAGAAAAAGTATGAGGTTGTAAACTAAGCTGAGAAGCTGGCATTACATACTCTTCCAGATGAAGTGAGCGTCGTATGCCCAAGCATACAGAAACTTCACAGGCCTTCAACCGTCCAGGCTCTCAGGCCCCGTAAGGAAGTTAACTGCCACTGAAGCTGAACTCACAGTCAAAGATGATGAAACCTAAGAGGAAGGCATGTACCAAGAAAGAGCATCCTCAGGTGCAAAAACTAGTTGAATTTACACCTGAGGAACTACAAATAGTAAAGCAATTGAGTAGGGACTCTTAACATACAGGTGTTCAAAATGTTTAAGGAGATAAAGGAAGAAATAGAATCCATAAAATAAGAACAGAAGGTTGAGAAGTAAGAACAAGTGGATTTGAGAAAGAAACCAGTAGAACCCCTAAAATTTTTAGCTCCAACTTCTATGATTCAGTAAATTCACAAATGGAAATTAACAGTTGTTTACTCTAGAACATCTCATTCATTACTAAGGGGGTGGGGGGAAAGGAGAGTAAACAGATGCTTTCTAAAGGCTGAGATATTAAATAGGAGCAATAAAGAGAATGACTTTTGAGCAGGATGGTTTATTGCACTGTCCAACCTCCAAAGCAAATGACTTAGACACTGGCCTACTCTTTGCTCTTTGAGAAAGATACTTTAGTAGAAGATTATTCTAAAATATAATTACTTGGTCTTTTAGTTCCCTCTTTATTATCATAGGAAGCTATGGGTATTCTTTTCTCTTTAGATTGCCAACTCATTTAAAAAGGAGCTTGTAATGAACAATTTAATTAGATTGGTTTCAGCTCATCTAAAAGCTTAAGAAGGTATTAATATTCTAATGAAAAGTCTTGGGGAAATATTCATAGAATTAAAAAAAAAAGAAGAAGAAAAAAATCCCCTATCTTATCCTTGTTTTTAAGAACCTGGGAAGCTGTCAAGGAATTCAAAAGTAGAAGTAAAAAAAAAAAGTAAGCAGTGACTAAATGTGCTTTGGACACCAGGAGCCAAGCCTATGTTTGCAACAGGCTGAAAGTTCCCACCTGAATCATGGCAAATTTATTCAGCTGCTTAAGATTAATTTTTACTCATACTTAAAAAAAAAAAAAAGGCAGCGTGGTATTTTTAGACTTTTAATGGCAACGGAAGGAGTTTACCAATGATAATTCTCCTTTTTTTTTTTAAATTTCTTATGCTTTCTTGACCCATGGCTGTTCTGAGTCAATGCTTGCCTTGTATTCCCAAAGTAACCGTAAAGATTCAAATAAAACACATTTATTAAACTCTTCCTATTTGACAGGTATGCCCAGTGCTCTTACATTATCTAATTCCTACAAAACTATGTTCATCTTTACGATGAACATTTCGTAAAGATGAGGAAACTGAGGTTCACGTTAAGAGAAATGGGGTGACTTACCCAGAGCCACACGGATTTTTAAGTGGCAAAGGAAGAGTCCGTTACAGATCCTTTCCCCTAAACCCCATCTTCTTTTCCCCAAAGCAAAATGGTACTATGGAATTCATGTAAGCCATAGAGCTGGGTAAGAGATATGGCAAGAACCAGAAGTAGGGAGAGAGAGATCCTTCGGTGTTCTACCTGCCTACAACCCTGCCGGAGACCAAGCAGCAGTTTATCTGGTAGATTACATCTCTGTCTCCTTCAAGTGGAAGGATCAAGGATCACCAAAACAGGATCTCTTTCAGCTTCAAAGGGAAGAGACACCCTTTCCAATTCACTCATCATCAGTCTAAGGTGGTTGTCCTTATTTCTGAGAACCATGTTTCTCTAAGGAAGTTTATCTGTGGCAGTGGAGCAGACTGGGGGACTTGGGGCCTTATACAGCCAGTATGGCGCATGACCCCCTCCTACCAAGAAATGCCCTGTGCACATCCATTCCCCACACCCCTGCCTAGAGATGTGGGTAATGGTAATAATTTTACATGGAGCAGTTTTCCTAGATGATACTGCAGGCATTCATAGGAGAGAAAAGTTGAAGTGATGGCACGATCTCTACTTCCACTTGCTTGGCCAGCTGGTTGCCTTAAGTTCTAACCACGCTGTTTCCCATGCGTCCTCCAAGGTCTAAGTGCCAAATCCTCTGGAAGTGCCCTGACTTCCCGATTCCCCCAGACTGGTTCGGTGATAAACACAGAACATTCCGCATGCTTCTGATATGGTATAGTATTCAACACCCTGGACTCTGGTTCTGTCTTTAAGGAGCCCTGTTGGTGCAATGGTTAAGAGCTCAGCTGCTAACCAAAAGGTCGGCAGTTCAAATCCACCAGCCGCTCCTTGGAAACCCTTTGGGGCAGTTCTGCTTTGTCCTATAGGGTCACTATGAGTTGAAATCTACTCGACGGCAATGAGTTTGGTTTACGGGTTTGGTCCCCCAGCTCGACTAGAATGCCTTAAAGGAGGAGAAAGACCGTGACTTTATTCATTTTACCTCCCTGACACCAGCACATGGCAGGTGTTCAGTGAATATATGATAAATGAATGACTGGCCCCTGAATGCGCTATTTGTATTTGTATTTGTTTCCCTTTGCTTGCTCACACTGTTTCCATTGCGAAAAATTCATTTTCCCCCTTTCCTCCTCCCTCAAGTGTGAGAAAACACATCTCCCCACTATGTAGAAAATCTAGGTCATTAATCAGATAAATGTATGTGTCGAATGTTTTTCTACGTATTATATTCAGTGCTATGTCCAGAGACTCTCAAGTGATACGCCCATTAAAATAATAACTACATCACTAAAATTTCCAGGGATGCTCCCCTAGCTGTTCAGAGCAAGCTTTTACATACCAAACATTAAAAACTCATTGCCATCGAGTCATTCCAACTCATAGCGACACTGTAGAACAGAGTAGAACCGCCCCATGGGGTTTTCCAAAGAGTGGCTGATGGATTCGAATTGCCCACCTTTTGGTTAGCAGCCATAGCTCTTAACCACTGTGCCACCAGGGTTCCTACCAAACATTAGCCAGTATGAATCCATGGGAACAGAAGAAGAGGCTGCCCTCAGCTTGTGAAGGAGTTAGAGTCCAAAACTATGTTTGTAAGTTGGTCCTTTCAAATGCAGAACTTTTTCTCATATAAATTTTGTTATAAATGATGCTGACAGTTTCAGACTTGATAATAAAATTTTTCTCACGCCAAAATCAAACTCATTGCCATCAGGTTGATTCCGACTCATAGCAACCTTATAGGTCAGAGGAGAACTGCCCATAGGGTTTCCAAGGGGCAGCTGGTGGACTCCAACTGCCAACCTTTTGGTTAGTAGCCATAGCATTTAACCACTACTCACTCTAGACATAGAATTAATAAAGCCAGCCTCAGTCATGTGCCTGCAAAGTAGAGTCAGAGGGGAAAAGTGGGAAGAAAGAGGAATTTCCTCCCTGCTTTGAGAGCTCAGAGGGAAGCAACGAACTCTAACACATCAAGTTTATCCCTTCCCATCTTTTAGTGCCTGTGTGCCCACGCTGAACCAAGTTTGCTGCTTCCCTAACTCTCAGTTATGGAGTTCACTCAGGCCCCCTATAATCTTTGACGTTTTCTAACCTTGAAAGTTCTAATATTCCCTTAGATCCACATGATCTCAACTAGATGTTAGAAAGTTAGCAGGATAAATAAGTTAATCCACATTAAGATGTAAATGGCTGCCAGCCCCAACACCTTTTGTGAAGCATATACTTTTTAATAAAGAATATCAGTTTACACAAATGAGTTTATACTTGTAAACTGGCATAATTTCAGTCACTATAATAAAATGAATTGAAAAATCAACAAGGTGGCAAGCTAATCCTTCTAGGTGAGAAAGAAATAGATCCTATCTCCCTGAGAGCCTGGCCCTAGTTTCTTTGAAATTATTCCTTCTTTTCATATTCTGTTTACTAAAGCACAGAGTTCTAAAAGTACTAAGGAATTTTTTTTTTTTTTTGGCCTGTTTGTTTTGTTTTGTTTTTCTTGTTCATGAGGATACCAAGGTTAGTTCTGGGGAATTTCTATGAGGTCCTTTGGGGAGTAAGATAAAAACTGGTTTTATAAGCCCCATAGAGATTAGTCTCCTTTATACTCATTGCTTTTAAATTATGCACTCATTTATTTCTCCACTCACTGTCTTGTTCATCAGACATTTCTCATCTGCCTCCTGGAATGTACCAGAACCTAAACTAGTAAACAGGATGACTCAACACAGGCTGTACCCTCAAGGAGCTGACACAAGAGTGGGGAAGACAGATAGGTCAACAGACAATTATAGTGTCAAAAACTGTGTTGATAGTGTCAAAGGGGCTGAGTAAAGGCAGCACCATTTCCTGGGGAAGTCAGGAATGCTTGAGCCCACCAATAGGTATTATCCAGTCCCAATGCCACAGAGGATGTGACATTTGGAGTGGATAATGCCTATTGGTAGATACTAATGTCCTCATGAATGAAAGGAGAAGAAAGAGATTTAAATTATACAAGGCTGAATACAAAATAAGAAGATAATGAGAACATGGAACCAAAAACTGGGTGGGGAGAACAACTTTGCCTACTCAGAGAGGCAAAGGGGCCACTTTAGAACCCTTTTCTTCCCACGTGTTATCACCTACAGGAGATATATCCATGCATGGTGTAGCACCTCTTTACACCAAGATGGACACTACCCTGGGCGCAGGTGTCCAGGGTACCCAGATGCCAAACACAACCTCTCTGGGCAGCCAATAGTATCTTCTCACTGTTCCTGTTCTTCTCTAGGACATGTTGCTACAAGGGGAACACACGGCCATGCTCATCCAGAGACCTGCTCCTGATGCATCAGTAGGATATACATGCCCGGCACCACTGCCCTGCCTGGCTGTCCCTTCCTGTGCCCAGCGCTGACTCTCCCCTCAGCATGCCACATCCCAGACATTACCCCACAGCACTTTTGGCCCCCTTCCCAGGGCTTCCTAATGGACGCCCGTCTAGGGCAGAATATGTCAATTTCTTAAGTCACATAAATGAATAGCTTACTCGTTGGTTATATAAAATATCAGAGCAAATATTTGGAGAAGTCTTTGTGGAGCTCATTCTTGAGCATCTGAGTCTCCCTAAAATCCTAAAGAACTACTGCTATCTGGAGTCCTCACCAAAGACATTTTTTATGGACAATCCTGACCTAATCCATTCATTTGACATTCTTGATACACAAATGATTAACCTCAGAGTTAACTCCAGAAATGGCCAGGAGGCACAAAAGTTAGGAGATTCAGAACCCTTTGCTAGACTGAGTTGGAAAGTAAAGAATAAGTGCTACTGCTCTTAGAACCCTGGAAAACCACGGAGAGATGGCTACTACCTAAAGTCTTAGGCCTTCCTGCTTAAATCAGTTCCCACAATAACCAGTCTCTCAGTCACATGGAGGCAGCCATTCTGATCATGCAACTATGTAAGGGAGAAGGCTAATGATTTATAGGCCTAAGGAAAGATCATGAGATGAAAGAAGTAAAGAATAAGATACAGGTATGTTACACTTCTGAGGTTAAAGACAAAATTAATTAGCCTTGCTTACCTCAGGAAAAACTCAAGTCTTCTTGCTGAATAACTAATTCAGTAGCATTTTCTGAGGTTTAGATTATGTATCTTCGTCAATTTGGAGGCTAGGGTTTACTTATGGAAAAAATGCAAAGGACCTGGATAGGTTTATTCACACAGAACCCCACTTTCATCTCTCTGGACGGTGTTGTTTATCACCCCTACAAAAGCTGTTTTCTAAAACTTAATTTAAATGTACATTCTTGGACTTTATCCATTCACAAATTTACTTCAGAAAGTATGTTCTAATTTTTTCTTACGACTGAGTTAACAGGATTTATGACTGAGAAATAAAATTGTTTGTTTGTTTACAACTAGAAGTCAATTTTTTAAAACCTTTTTATTTCCCCCCAGGTGCATTTGGCGTAGTATCTGGGACGAACCCAACCCAAGAGATCAAAATGATCCTCAACTCTTCTACCGAAGACGGTATTAAAAGAATCCAAGATGACTGTCCCAAGGCTGGAAGACACAATTACATATTTATCATGATTCCTACTTTATACAGCATCATCTTCGTGGTGGGAATATTTGGGAACAGTTTGGTAGTGATTGTCATTTACTTTTACATGAAACTGAAGACTGTGGCCAGCATTTTCCTTTTGAATTTAGCGCTGGCCGACCTATGCTTCTTACTGACTTTGCCACTGTGGGCTGTCTACACTGCTATGGAATACCGCTGGCCCTTTGGCAATTACTTGTGTAAAATCGCCTCAGCCAGTATCAGTTTCAACCTCTACGCCAGCGTGTTTCTACTCACTTGTCTAAGCATTGATCGCTACCTGGCCATCGTTCACCCGATGAAGTCACGCCTTCGGCGCACAATGCTGGTAGCCAAGGCCACCTGCATCATTATTTGGCTTCTGGCTGGCTTGGCCAGTTTGCCTTCAGTTATCTACAGAAATGTATTTTTCATCGAGAACACAAATATCACAGTTTGTGGCTTCCATTACGAATCCCAAAATTCAACCCTCCACATAGGGCTGGGCCTAACCAAGAATATTCTGGGTTTTTTGTTTCCTTTTCTGATCATTCTTACAAGCTACACTCTTATTTGGAAGACCTTAAAGAAGGCTTATGAAATTCAGAAGAACAAGCCGAGAAATGATGACATTTTTAAGATAATTATGGCGATTGTGCTTTTCTTTTTCTTTTCCTGGGTACCCCACCAAATATTTACTTTTCTGGATGTCTTGATTCAGCTGGGTATCATACACGACTGTCAGATTACAGATATTGTCGACACCGCCATGCCTATCACCATTTGCATAGCTTACTTTAACAATTGCCTAAATCCTTTTTTTTATGGCTTTCTGGGGAAAAAATTTAAAAAATATATTCTCCAGGTTCTGAAATACATTCCCCCAAAGGCCAAATCCCACCCAAGCCTGTCCACGAAAATGAGCACACTTTCCTACCGCCCCTCAGATAACATAAGTTCGTCCACCAAGAAGTCGGCCCCATGTTTCGAGATTGAGTGACATGCCTGTCTGTCAGGAAACCTTGTGAAAGAAACGGAAAGAAAAACATTCCTTCCAAGCACTTCTCTACCAAATGAGCAGTAGGTCCTTTCAGAATGTAAGGAGAAAAATGGATTGTGTGGATTGAACTGATCTCTCTAAAGCTCAGAACAAAAGCTTTACTTTCCCCTTGCAGCCAAACAACGCGAAGCTCCATGTTGCATCCTGCTGCATTAGATAGTAAAGGCCGCTCAGAGGGAGACGTCAGCAGCTGGATGAATGTGTCACTGGAAAAATTTGGCTGGCAGAAATGCACTCTCCTCCGTCTGTCCTTGTTCTGTTTCTTTTTTACCTCCAGGTGAAGGTATTTAGAATATGTTAAACCCTTTAGAGGAGCAATAGGACATGAAAGCTCAGGACTGCATGGCCCGATTTCCAAAGGGCACTATAAAGGTTTTGTGTCTCTTTTAGATATGTAGCAATTGTGGTCCACTTGTACCTGCTACTTATATTTTGTACAAAGATTTGCTAAGCAGTAGTTGTCAAGTTTCAAAACCTTTTGTGAAACTCAACCAGCGTCTTAGAGAGTCACACTGCCGAAGAAATGTCAGTTAGATGGCTTATTGGTATCATGATATTACTGACGTCACATATAAAAGTTAAATTACTCATAAAGGTGTTCCTCTGGTCCTAGGTATTAAGTATCTTCCTAGTCATATTAGTTTTTTTTCATATCTGAGAAGTACATATATTTTATGGTAAAAAAGATTATATATCATAAAGTATGCCTTATTGTCTTAAAACGGTATAGATTATATGTGCCTTTTATATGTGTGTGTATCTGTATCTGTAAACAGTTGTTACTTGATTAAAACCCGGCAAAGTCATATTTCCTTAAAATAAATAATTTGATTGTAATATTTTTTATTGCAATTGTGTTTAATCCTCATTTTATTTAAAATAGATGTTGATTTATTTTGAAAATAAGACATCATTGAATAAGTACACATTTTCACTTAAATTTTGATGTAACTGATGTAATAATACTGGTTGTAGATACATGCTGTCATTGAAAAAACAAAAAGAAAGAAACATTTTGTTCCACTGCCCACGTGGAATAAACACATCATTTTGAACTTCCCGAAGTTTTTCATGTAACTGAGATAAAAATAACCCATCCTTTATAACACATCCAAAATAACACATTTCTTTGAACATAAGTCCTGTTTTAAATAATGGGATGCTTTTTCTGAGTACAAAATGATCACTGCAGAAAGTTCAGAAGACATAGAAAAGCATAAAAAATAAAAATAATATATATATATTTTTTAAAGTCAGGGATAATTCCTCCCACTAAAAAAATGATCGTTTTTAACACGGGTACATATTCTTCCACTTTTGTTTGTACTAACTATACACACATGCACATAAATAAATTATGATACTGGAGTCATAATGTGTGTAGAGCTGTGGACACAGATTTTTCACTTAATATCACACTGTAGTAGTTTCCTACACCATTAAATATTTTTCTAAAATACTTTAATAATTGCACAATATTACAAAATACGGACACACCCTGATATATTCAGCTAGCCCCACGTCTTGGAAACTTCGTTCTGTTGTTTTGTTTTGTTTTTGGCATCATAAATTGAATTGTGAGGACTATCCCTATCCACGAATCTGACAAATTCCTCCCAGTACATCTGCAGAAGTGGTCCAAGTGAGCCTATAGGTCTGGACATTTTTAATATTCTTAATTCACATTACCAAATATTTTCCAAAAAACTTCATAACAATTTACAATCCCACAAACTATATATGAATATATTTCACCGCCGCCTCAGCAGCATGTAATATTAAGTAGAAAAAGGAAATTTTACTGCAAGGATCCAGGTGCTGCGAGGAATACCAGAACAGAGATTCAACCGCACCTGAAAAAGGGATGGTTTCCTCTCCCCTCGGCAGCTGCCTCATTCTGTTTCCCAGACACCTTTGCTGCTCCCAGAGTCCCCCCTGGGCAGACTGTGGTGCTCAGTTTGGCCCAATCATCTGTGGCCCAAGGTTTGAAGAGATAGAAAATAGTCGAGGGAAGCCTTCTGCTAGGGGTGAGGGGAGACCCTCAAAGGGCTTTTGGGGCCTGGCGGACTCTCCACAAGCAATCTATTACATTCACATTCCTGATGATAGACATATTTTTTAAATAAATGTGGCTACATATGCCTCATATTTTTCTTTTATGTTATCATTAATTTCATTAATATAATGCCAGTCACTAACTCCAAAGGCTCGTGACTATTTTCACAAAAAAATCACCTCTAAAAAATTAATTCTCTCTCATCCCAAATTGGAGTACAAATTTATCCTATTTGAAATCCCTCTGGGTCAGTTTTATAACAATTTATATTTATATTCAATGATCATTTTAATCCATTTTATTCAGCACTTTAAACTAGTTGAACCATTTGATAGGTTATAGTTGATAGAGATTTCTGGTAGATAATTGTACTGAGATCTCCTCTTTCTGATTTATTTATTAACTACTATGAATAATTCTTTCTCTGCCTTGTCTCTTTAACTTGATCCAATTTTATTGTGATTTTCCCAACCCATTTTGTGAAATAGACATTGATAATTTCGACAGTGAATCGTGCTTTTTCAATGAGACTAAATATTGAAGTTGAAACTCTATTACCAGAATGTTAGGATGGAATGCCGGGATTTATTCCTCATGAATGCATTTAGAGGATAGGTAATTCCTTATTTTGGAATATTTCTTTCTAATTTATGCAGAAAGGAAAGTTTACCATAAGGATCTAGGTTCCCAACAGAACTCAAGGGTGACAGGTATATATATTCCAATCCTTGTTTTCCCCTATGAAAGATCTATCTTTCCAGACAGTCATTCATTCACTCATGGATTGAACACATTTTGTATCGTTTGCCCACTCTGTTGTATAATATGTACCTTAGAACATGTGGCAAAAGTTTCAATCGCCTGGTATGGGCAGTATAAAAGAGAGACAACGGGAAGTAGTTGGATTGCCAAGTCATGGAAAGGCTCAGAGAGGCTTGAAACCACAAATTTTCTGTTTCATAACTCTGTGTGCTGATGGAATTTTTTCTAACAATACTCAACAACCTGGGAAGCCAGAGAAGAGAAAATAGATTCATACAGGTCACAATAGGGGTGAGTGAAGAAAATGAGGTCCAGGGAAATCGGGGCACTGATGTGAAGTGAAGGGTAAGGTTCCCTACAGTAGAGATGAAAGTAAATCGGAAGCAGGTGAGATACAGAGAGACAGAGGAGTGGACGGGAGGCTGGAGGCAGCCCCCTACTGCCTCAAAGGCCAGAATACAAACCTCACAGAACTGCACACAGATGTTTAGGGCCCCAAGGACCATGTAGGAAACACTGGACCCGGGAAGAAAGAACTTAACATTACTGCCCCGTAGGGTTTCCAAGGAGCTGCTGATGGATTCAAACTGCTGACCTTTTGATTAACATCTGAACTCTTAACCACTATGCCACCAGGGCTCCTAATATTTAGCAAGCTATAAACAGAAGACAGAACTGCATGATTTTTAAAGATTTCGGGCTGCATGATGGGAGAGAAAAGGTCCCCTGGAGTGCTATCACTAGGGTCAGTGTCACCCAGTGGGGTAACTCATGGTGTCACTCCCCCACCCGTGGACATCCTCCCATACCAGGCCATACAGAATCCTTAGTAACATTTATTATCAATTTTAATCATAGAATAATATGTGATAAATATAGTTGTAAATTCCTTAAGTGTAATGTTTCTTAGATTACAGCATATGAATACTAACAACAAAATTGTTTTGGAAAATCTTTCTACATTGAATTGTAACATTAGCTACAACACTGTTAGCAACTGAGTGGAAGCCTTTTTTTATCTCTCTCTTTTCCTTTAATTACTACTTCATTTTCAAAAAAGTCATTGATATAGGTTCACAAATACTAATTACCATAATATTGTAGCTAAAACACCAGAAACTTTGACAAAATCAACAATTTGACAAAACACCAGCAGCAATGAAAACAACAGCACGTGCTTCTAGCGCCTGCAGACAAAACCACGTGACGGTGTGATTCAAAGCACCATTATAACTGGGTAATGACGACAAGCTCCGACCGGAGCACATTAGAAAGTTCAAAAAGTAAACTAGCATAGAGTTTTGCCTTGTAGGTATACTGATACGTGTAAACTGACCTTATGAAAAATGTTTTTGTTGTTATAACTACCTACAGGATTATTTTTATTAAAAATAATAAATTTCTGCTGAAACATGGCACAAAAATTTTAGGGACAGTCATTTGGTGTCACCACTGGTTTCCTGTGGGACTAAACAGGAAGCCCTGGTGAGATTGAAGAATAAATGTAATCAGGAAACGGAAGAAGTGAAATGATAGAGCTAATAATCAGAGAGTCATATTTTCCAAACTTAAGATTTTGATAGAATCAGTGAAAATATAATATCTGTAACTACATCCATTAGCATGTGATACATTAGTGTAGTAGACACCTGTGGAACTATCTGCACAGTGTACCTTCTCCCCTTATCCTGGGACTTGTGTGGCTCACCCAAGGGCAGGACCACTTCAGGATCAGTCATTTTCCTATCTAATGCAATCCCCAAGCCACAGTTAATTAGTCCAGCTTGGCCTGACCAATCACAGTCATTCTTAAGGATTTTTCAGACAGGTACTGATAATGTATCTATCCAAACCTACTGCTGTCAAGTTGATTCCAACTCATAGCGACCCTACAGAACAGAGTAGAACTACCCCATAGGGTTTCCAAGGAGCAGCTAGTGGATTCAAATTGCTGACCTTTTGGTTAGCAGCTGTGCTCTTAACCACTACGCCACCAGAGCTCCAAGTTCATCTATACCAAAAAAAAAAACCAAACTCACTGCTATCGAGTCAATTCTGACTCAAAGCAACCCTATAGGACAGAGCAGGACTGCCCCATAAAGTTTCCAAGGAGCGTCTGGTGGATTGGAACTGCCGACCTCTTGGTTAGCAGCTGTAGCACTTAACCACTACACCACCAGGGTTTCCAATGCATCTATACGTGCATGTAAATACAAATATGTGGGTAAGACACATATATTCATTGAAGAGACAACTACAAATACTCCTCAGACATAATCAAACACCTTCCAAGATCTGTTTTCTCAGTTTGAAATCTTAAGGCCATATTCTCTGAATTAGGGGCAATTCAGTCAATTGGCATAACACAGTACACAAAAATCATGATCTGCATCCTAGTGAAGTGAGTAGCATCTGTGGTCTTAAAAAGTTTTCAAGCAGCCAGCCATCTAAGACACAATTAAGGGTTTCTACTTTTTTTTTTACTTGCCAGGAATGAAAGAGTAAGAAGGTAACCAAAAACTCAGAGAAGAAACAAGTCTACACGAGTCACAATCTCAGCTACCCTGAGGCCAGAAGAACTAGATGGTGCCCGGCTACCACCAATGACAATTTTGATGGAGGTCACAATAGTTAGTCCGGGATAGAATGGAAAAAAAATATGGAGTAGAACTGTACCCTGGTGGTGCAGTGGTTAAGAGCTATGGCTGATAAGCAAAAGGTCTGCAGTTCGAATCCACCAGCTGCTCCTTGGAAACCCTATGAGACAGTTCTACTCTGTCCCATAGGGTCCCTATGAGTCGGAATCAATTCAACAGCAATGGGGGTTTATTCTGACCCTAGAATCTATGCTCTTATTTGCTGCACTATGTTGCCTCCCCCCGCCACACAAAATGGCATCACAAAATATGAATCATGTAGATACCTTCCAAAATATAGTCCCTGCATATTTATTCAAAGTCAACATGAATAATATTTTACTTTCTCTTAAACCCATACTTACTGGATTTCAAAATAGAATTCCAAATAGGCTCTGCCCTTGAAAGTTGGAGGTCATTAATGAAAAACACTAATGGACCTTACACAGCACAGCACTGGATTTTATATTTATTGTAATTTGATTTTGGATGAGCTTATAGTGGGTCTAGAAAATAAACAGGCTACAACAGTTAACTGTCACAGTAATTAGCTAAATGCTCTGGTCCTTTCGGCAGCCAAGAATTCAGACAGCATTTACTAAATGGAAGGGGGAGGGAGGGAAATTCTTAAATTAATTTTCATGTCAAATTTTACCTTCTTACAGCCTAACGGAATGATGTTCTTTTGAAAAAAATATTATGGAGAAACGACATTACATTCTGAGAAAGATTTCCTTTTAAGGCATCCAGTTTAGATTTGGCAAGAGATTGAGGTACAAGAACAGCCTAGGAATAATGAAAAGAAAGCATGATCTTTGTGAACTATACATGAAGACCCAGAGGATAAAGGTGATAGGATCACAGCCATGTGCCCTGAGAACAATTCTAACAACATCAATGAAAATCATCTCTAAATAGATGCTCTCCGAGATAGAGGTGAGAAAAGCATTGCAACCGAACAGGCAAAACAGGCTTCCAGATGCCTCTTTTTTTTATGTCTGCAGGAAGGGGTAGAAACGAGAAGCTACACATAAAACACTACATATAGGCAGACTCAGCCATGGGTTGAAGGAATGAATGTGGCACTATGAAAGTTCCGGTGGCCAAGCTAACTAGAAAGTAATGGCAAAGCCTATCATGGTAGGGGTGGCACAGTGGTTATGCATTTGGCTACTAACTGAAAGGTCAGCATTTCAAATCCACCAGCTGCTGTTTGGAAACCCTATGGGGCAGCTCTACTGTCCTATAGGGTCACTATGAGTGGAATCGACTAGATGACAATGGCTGGTTATCATGATAGGTGAGCCCTGATGGCGCAGTGGTTAACAGTTGGGCTGCTAAGCAAAAGGTCAACAGTTCGAATCCACCAGCTGCTCCTTGGAAGCTCTACAGAGTAGTTCTACTGTGTCCTATAGGGCCCCATGAGTCAGATCAGCTCGATGACAACAGGTTTGGGTGGCAGGTGACTAATTTTACTGACATTAAGGATCTAATTTTTGTTCCCTTGAACTATCTGTTCTTTTCATAGCCTTCTGACACTGAGGATTATATCCTGACTTTGTTGCTACTCTATTTCTTATCTAGCTTTTTGACTCAAGTGCATCAATACAAAAACCAAACAAAAAAACACCCCGATGCCGTCAAGTCGATTCCAACTCATAGCGACCCCATAGGACCGAGTAGAACTGCCCCACAGAGTTTCCAAGGAGCACCTGGTGGATTTGAACTGCCGACCTTTTGGTTAGCAGCCATAGCACTTACCCACCATGCCACCAGGGTTTCCCGCATCAATACGAGAGAGGAAAAAATAAAAAACTTTCATAAAGGAGTATATTGTTTCAGGTGCTACGTGCAATTCAAATCCCAGAACTCACTTTTAAAATGAGGCAGCATTTCCTATGTTTCCCTTTATTTTCCCTTTCAATGCCAAAATAAAAATTGTAAGTCCAAATTAAACTTGAGACCATTCTCTGAATACTTTTTCCAGAAAGTCCTTGCTATTTTATTATGCAAGACGTAAATTGTTTACATCAGGAACACAGATCTAGATTTTTTTTTTTTTTTTAAAGTAAGTGAGCCCAGCACCATGATTTTTGTGGCTATACTCAAGATTCCAGAACATTGCTACAACCAAATTCAGAAATAAGTCAGAATACGCTAAGGAAATTTGAGGGTCATTGCAAGCGTTGTCTGGAGCAAAACACTCAGTTAACAGAGTTATGTAAATGACTAACATCAGCTGGGGTCTCCCCGCTGTTCCCTTGAGATCAGGTCAAATTGCTGTGACTGCTCCTCATCGCATCTCAAGTCTACAGAAGTCTGGGTCTTGCCCCCAAGTTCTCCACGCATCCTAAAGGGACCTGCCGGGTGTCACAAGTCAGATTCTCCTAGAAGCAGTCTCTAAGATAAAGGTTTGTGTGTGTGAAGATTTGAGGAGTCCTGTCAGAACCGACATCTGTGGCGGAATATCAGAAACAGGATTGGGAAGAGGGTGAGGTTGGGCTGCGATACCATCTCAACGGAGATCTCAGACAATCACACGGGGACCTCTGGAGCTGGAAGACCCTGCACAGTTGCACCAAACTGGGCTCAGGGGCCCTGACCTTTATATCTTCACATTGACCAGTCTTTGGTTGTGGTCTGCCTTCAGGAAGGGAGCGTGGTCCAGGCGGCTGTCTTCAGCAGAGGGCAAGTGACCAGAGGGAGAAATTCAGCTGAGAGCTGAAGGCCATCACCACTCCTAGCAACTGGGGGATGAATGCTCTAGCCCTGAAGGCAGCATACAGACACTGCACACATTGAAGAGAGTGCCTGCCTTCCCCTCTCTTCTCTTTTTCCATGGGCTCCGCCTTTAGCACAAACTGCTTCCATTGACACCACATTGCCACAGGTGAAACTCAGCTCTCCTTAAGAAATCTACTCGTACCAAGAACTTCCTGTGTTTTATTCTATCTGTTCAAGAGAGGAGGGAGGGGTGGGTGCATATATCCTCGAGTATGGGTCTTCTCTCAACTCCCTGGTTTCATACGCTCCCCTTCCTTCAGGCAGATGGTCAGGCTATTACCTTAGAGAAACGCCCTGAGAGAAATTCCATGCATGTTTCTAAGATAAAGAATGTTTCACACTTACAGTCCAATGGTTCTCGAATAGTAGTATAAATCCTAACAGTGGGAAGCTGAAACAGTCCATGTGGAATGGAGGGCCTCCATAATTTGATTTATTCAGAATCCACACTCCATCAATCCTCCTGTTACTCTGCCAGGCCAATGTGTCACATCCTGCTGTTCCTACTTGCCAGGGACGGTCCACCACTCTGTATAGGGAAGTGGCCCCTCCACTGTCTGGGGTTCCACTCAGGAGGGCACATTCATGTGTTTATCCAGTGGAGGCTTACAGCAGACAAGTATCCTCAAACTCCCCCTTAAGCAGAGTGATTTGGCTTTCCCCAGATTCTTCTCTAAAACCAGCAAACTCAAACCTCCCATGAGAAAAAACAGAACATAGGGCTTGCCTGTAAGAGAAGCAACCTTCCACAGAAAATATTCAGAACTAAATGTGATGGACAAATATTCCTGCTTCTAGTAAGAGTCAAAAAAAGAAAAAAGACAGAAAGAAAGAAGAAAACATTACAGGGGATTTCAAATGATCACAGCCCAACTATTTTGAATCCCCAAGCAGTTTGCTTTCTCCATTTCTGCAAAATTGTCAAGTCATGAAAAGATGAGCACACAACCTGTATTGTTTAATGACCAGTAGGTCCAAGTTGTCCTGCCTGCCACTGGGTGCTGGGCCTCTGGCCTTCCTTCTTGGTCCCCATGTCCCCTCGCCCCAACTCTTCCTTCCCTAGCCAAAAGCAACTCTTGACTAATGTCTCACCAAAGATCTTAATTTTGTAAAACTTTCTCCCTCTGCCCCTTACCAAGGCAGGTTTCAGTTCTGTTGAAAAGGCTGTAACAAAGGTTCATATGCTAAAATTTTTAGGAAGGTAAAAGTTGTTGGTGGATATGATCCAACCTCCTTATTTTAAAGAGGAAGACATTGAGATGCAGAAAGGTGAGCCAAGCCCGCCCGGAAGGCTTCCTGCTTTAACCCAGGACAATGCCTCACAAGGAATGGAACTTCAGAAGTGAAATTCCAACTCCTATATCAGATAGAGGGGAGAGAACTTTGAAGCAGGGATCTTTCTCAGACTCCTAAATCCCATCATAGGTCAACCCTGACAATTAGAGGGAATGACAAATCACCCCCCATGGGAGCAGGGAAAGGGGAGAAGGAGAGGGTAAGTTTGCAGGTAATTAGGAAAGAGAAGCCTAGAGTTTCCTGCAGAAGCTGCTCTAAAATAGGCTGTACCCAGCTCAGCAGCAGCTTGTCCTCCTGAGTTCTTTACAGTGACAACTTCCACGTGGCCCCAGGGGTCACAACTCCCAGCTGGAGAGACTTCGGCAAAGTAAAGGGCCTGTGGCAGGGAAGAATCCTTACCTGCTTTGAAAGTATTATCTTCTAGATTAGTGCTTCTCGAACTTTAACATAAAGGCATACGTGTCACTTGGGAATCTCGGCAAGATGGCAAATTCCTGGGCGGTAGGCCTGGGCTGGGGCCTGAGATACTGCATTTCACACAAGCTCCCAGAGGAGGTTGATGTGGCTGGTCTGTGGGACACGCTTTGAGTAGCGAGGACCTAGTCCACGAAGTCAGGGTTCAGCCAGAGTTTGGATTCAAATCCCCCACTTCCTATAGGCATGTAAGCCCCATGCTCTCATCCCGGGGCGGCGGGGGAGGGGGCGTTTCTATAAGGGAGAGTTGTGCTGGAGTGAGATCCGGAGAGCTTCTGGAGAAATGTGACTATTACTCCTTGCGGCATGATGGTTATTTATGAAATATAGGCTGCTTGAGAACACTAATAACAGAAACTCAAAACACCAAAAGCACTTGGTGCCAAGGGCTGCTCCGACACTGCTGCTAGGGCTTCACTAATATCATTGCGAGCCCTCGAGCAACTCTGAAGCATTTGTGGCTCCGTCCTTGCTATTTAATGTGGTATTGCTTTGAGGAGCAAGTTGTAGCTTCTTGCGTCTTAAATGAGAATGCTCTGACTGTGCGAAAATGCTCAGATTCAGGCAGCGCACAAGAGTGCACAATCTCAGGCAGGCCAGTTAAAGACGGAGGGAGAAAGCCATTATATCTCTTTCAGGCTTTTCTCTTCTCTCAAATGCATATGGGTGCACAGCAAGCAGGCAGCAATACCGCACTTGCCTGGTCATTGAATACCCTGCAGTGTACTTCTTAATTAAAACCAGCATCACCAATATGACTGCTTAAGTGCCAAAAACCTGGCCCGCTTAATGGCCAATCAGAGAGCTTCATGATCATTAAATCCATTTGGAACTCCTTATTTTTTTTTCTCTCCCCCGAGGTGATACAGTTAAGCTCTAACTATTCTTATTGTTTTCCACCCAGGTCTCTTTTCGTTGCCTTTTTTTTTTTTTTTTTAACACTCCTTCCTTTTTCAGCATCACTACTTCCATCTTACGTTTGTCAGGAGAATTTAACCCTATGTTATAATAGGTTCTTTTTTTTTTTTTTTAAGCTAGACTTTGTCACAACACCAGGGATTAAGGAATAATTTGAGTGAAGGACACATCCACTGTTGCCTAGTAACACAGGCTGATCTGTACAAAGCCATAAATTGCAAAATTTCATAGCAGGATAAAAAAACTTCTACTGGCACTTAAGCATATTTTTCCCTGATTGAAGCAGAATTCATGCCACAATTACGACCACACGACAAAAGCTGGTAATGATTAGCCTTCAAAAGCGGCTGTTATTTCCTGACACTTCCAAAGCTGTTGTTTGTTTGTTTCAGGAAAAGAAAGCATCAAATCCTTCATGGACCAGCCTCACTGAAAAAGTAGAATCCAGCCTGTTCATTAGCCAGTGCCCGTATTTAACCACATCACCCACTGAAGAATGAAAGAGTTACGTAATAGTTTATAATTCTAATTAATTTGTGTCAACCAAAACCAATCGTAAGTGCACCAAAACACGCTATAGAGGGCAATGCTCCTATTACGTAATACGAAGGTAGAAACATGGAACTGAGTAATGGCACAAAAGTGCCCAAGACTGTCATAAAGCTAAGAACTTCGTGAAGATGAAAGCTGGTAGCCAGGAAGGTTATTTTCATGTGTTCTAACAAATATCTTCAGAAGAGATCTTACAACACCTGCCATACCTCTAGTTATTGACATCAAAATTCTAAAATACAGTTGTTAGAGAATCCAGGAGAAATTATTTCCTCATTATATTCAAGACAGCTTGTGGAGTGATACCCCAAAGCCATCTCAAGAAAATATGGTCCTTTGTGTAGAACACAACGAATGAGTGTTCTACTGACTGGATACCAGATGATTTCTTTTTCTCTGACAAAGATACATTTCCATGAATAGATTCACCAATGTCAAGGGATTCCTACTGCAGCTCAAGGAAATTGAGGCATACATGCTTTGATCCTTTCATAAAACTTTTCATTCTTCTAGCTCTTGTGTGAATAAAAAATGGTTGTAAAAATGTAATAAGTGATGCAGGCGCAGAAGAATGGGCCCAGGATGCACCGTGAAGCATGTGGGGCAACTTGTGTGCTCAGGTTTAATCTTCAATCAGTTTTGTGCCTAAGCTTCCTGGTGTACGTTTCGATAAGTCCTGATTTACTTTCACTCCCACCTCATAATGTCAAACATGGGATTTGGTTTCTCAAAATCCCCCAGCCCTAACAGCTACAGCAAGTTATTTGCAAAGATCTGGATGCCACCAGAGGACATGAAACAAGATGGCACTGAAAGCAATATATGTCTTTAAAAATAAAATAAAACCAGAAAAGGAAATCCATCTAATCCAAAGATGCCAGCCCAGAACAGACCATCAGCACACCACACAAATGACACTTGGAATCCACGGAAGTACTACAGAAGCTTGATAAGCCCACAACTCAGCAACTGTGGGGTCATGAGAAAGTCGCTTAACCTCCCTGAGTCCCAGTTTTCTCCTCCATAAATTTAGGGGATTGGATTAGATGAGCTCTGAAGTCCCTTACAGCATCAAGATCCTAAATTAAATTCTTCCAGTGATCTACAGGAAAGCCCCATGGCTTCTGTCATTTTACTGCAAGCAATGATAAGAGAATCGGTAGTCGGAGCGGAGAAGTTAAAACTAGGCATAAATCACAATGGTTGAAGTGTAGTATGCTTTACAAACACACAACTTCACATAACAACATGAGATCTGAATAATCACTTAGCACACTGCTCAGTTCATAGTGAGCACTCAACAAAAATTATCTCTGGCTGCGGCTCCTTCTAGACACACACAAACTTCTGGCCAAAACAGCTCTTCTTATAGAGTATACTTTAATGATTACGAGTATCAATTACAAAGACGGAGACTAAAAATCTGAGAAGCTGATGTACAGAGTGGCCGTACATTTTGCCTGGACTGTGTGTGCAGTTAGGATGATAATTTAATCACTAATCTCTGATTAAATTTTAAGGCTGATCAACTTAGGTATTTTGAAAATAAGCTGACACGTTTGTCAAATAAAGCCGAATGGTAAATGAAAACATGTTTTTCTACACTGTGTTAGAAAGCAACGGGAACATCAAGTTCTTGAATGATCATTAAGCAAGTGAACTGGATTCTGAATATTTGATGTTTCCTTGAAACTAATCATCCATTCTGAAAAGAGGCTCGAGAAGGTAGAGTCAACAATCTAATGAAGGTCAGAGAAGCTTAGGGAGAGGATTTGAACCTCTGAACATCTTTCTACAAACAACCCAAGAAGAAAACAAATTCACCAAACTGCTGTTTTTCTGTTGCTAACCAGAATAAAATCAAACACAGGGAGTCTCCGGAATATATTTTGTAAAGTATGTTACGTAAAATTTCCTGAGTTCTTAAAGATGAATATTTTATAACCAAGGTAGAAATTCTAAACTAGGTGAGTTGTCAGAGTCACACGTAAATTTTTCAGCATTCTAAGTTAACCAGTATTGCTCAAGTGCTTTAAACACTTCATTGCACACATGTAATGCACTCTTACTAAAAGTCCCTGGCCTGAATTGACAGGTAGATATTTTGATGAATCAAAAAGAAAGGAAAGGAAAACTTCCTCAGTCTCATACCTTAGGAGTAAGGTCTATGTAGCCGAAATTAGGGAAGCTCAATGTCATCACCAACCAAAGGGGAAGTTCCAAATCACTGTTCTGTCTTATCCACAATGTTATTTTATTTCCAAGGAATGGAATAGTTATGCTTTTTATTATGTTTTAAATGGCTTCTATTTTAAATAGCCTCAGTGTTCTGTTTGGGGTTCTTCCCATTTATATCAATAATGCTGGACACACGCATTGCCTAGGCAAGAGATCTGAAGGTTTGAAGAAGATCACCTTTCTTAAATGCATACTGTCGTGTAGCAAACTGTTCAAATAATGTACTTTTCTATGAGCAAAGCATTAGAGTACTCTATCTTTTAAACAAGGTGCAACAGACAGTATCATTATCACCCGTTACTGTAGGATTTGTAATGGGGAATCATTAAAAGGTAACTTTCATGAAGAGAGGAAAAAAATTAAGCACGAGTTGTGTTGTTGGTTGTTTTCCTCCGACTTCAAATTGTGGCTTCCTAAAATCTCATGAGAGGCCATAACATGGTTTTCAACTTGGAGACACAGAAAGTAAAGCAGGTCAAAGTACACTGCAACTATTTTCAATTATATTGAGACATACAGCTCTCCAGCAGCCAGAGTCAGCCAGAATTGTCTGAGACCTGGGAATCATAATGAAAAGATCTTAGAGTACAATGTATTCCCCATAGGTTTAAATGTAAAATGAGAACCCAACTTTTTATTACTCGTTTAATGAAATGTGCAGTCTTCTTCCCCTTTTAAGGTCAAGTATGCAGTATTTCGGAAAACAAACCATAAAAACATGATTAGAGAGAACAGAGGAAGTCGTTATTTTCCTCAGTCATAAAGAATGCAGCATGATCCTATCAATCTAATGTATCTTTGTAACGGCAGCGACAGCATGTGGCAGTGCTTAAATTGCAAATACAGTATTTAA
Source organism: Elephas maximus indicus (assembly GCF_024166365.1). Lineage (NCBI taxonomy): Eukaryota > Metazoa > Chordata > Mammalia > Proboscidea > Elephantidae > Elephas > Elephas maximus. The sequence continues at coordinate 11,155,632 of NC_064841.1, read as the reverse complement.
GATAAGGCTTGGATTAAAAGAGCACCGAGATAAACTGGAAAATATCCACGTGGATCAGGTGATTTTTATAAATCTCATTTTCTTCCCAAATACCCACTTAACATCATATATTGCTATCTTGTCTACCTTTGTGGAAATAATTCACTCAATGGGCCAAAGTCATAAAGCAACTCCAAACATACATAGTTAATGGTTAATGGGGATACAGTCCATGGTGTGTTGTACGGTGTAGAAAACTGAAATATCTGTGAAATTAGTGTGCAAAATATTGAACCTGAATCGACTGATTTATGTAGCATCTCTAGGTTTGCTTAGCTTTCTCGGGGAGGGTACAACCCAAAAACTGAAGATGGCAAAATGTGCCTTCTCAGTGTTACCAGCAGCACAGCTTCACATTGAAGCTTATCACAAAGACAAATATTTCAGAGAGCACAGCTTCCGTGAAGCACAACTTCGTCGTTGAGGCAGTTCCAACGCCGTGTCAGTTTTTCAACGACAGCTGCTAGCGATCTGTCATATTTAGGGCGGTTATGCTTTCAATACACTCTGCCAGAGGCAGCTGGATCAACTTGAACCCAATTTGAAAAACATGTGCAGGAAAGTAAAGGAAATGACCTGTAACGTTATAAACATGCCATATTCTACATGAGATGCCCACCAGGCTTGCTTCAGCAAGGCAGGTTATCTAGGAGGGGACACATTTTTAAGCCACCATTCAGGCCCAGAATTTCACGTTTCAGGCCTTGGTGAGGGTTTCCGTTTCCAATCTGTTTTTTTTTTTTAATGATGTATGGCATTTTCTGCAGGCCTCGGTTCTCCATAAAATAAGAGAACAAGGAGGTAAATCCTACCAGCATCTTCACTGTCTACAATGCATGATGAGCAAAATCTAAACAGAATAAATCTCTTTCCGGCTAAGACAGAATATCAAAGAACTTGGAGATTCTGCAAAATCCATAGGAGAGGATTTGTCTGCTTGTTTGGTTGGTTGATTTGGGTTTTGTTTTTGTTTTCTCTTGGTTTTTTGTGTTTTGTTCTGTTCTTGTAGAGCGTGGGTGTTACAGTTTTGTCTCATACGATAATATGAATTCTGAAAGTTGTCTCTTTCTAGGGCAATCTGTTTCCCATCCCAGTGGTTTGTTAATGTAATGAACTAGATTAACAGGCTGTGCAAGAAATAAAACTAACCTCATGAATGTTGTTGCTGTTGTTAGGTGCCATTGAGTCAGTTCCAACTCATAGCGACCCTATGTACAACAGAACAAAACACCGCCAGTCCCGCACCTTCCTCATAATCGTTGCTGTACTTCTGCCCATTGTTGCAGCTGCTGCGTCAATCCATTTTGTTAAGGGCCTTCCTCTTTTTTGCTGACCTTCTACTTTACCTGATAACATGTCTAAAGTATGTGGGACATAGTCTTGCCATCCTTGCTTCTAAGGAGCATTCTGGTTGTACTTCTTCTAAGACAGATTTGTTCATGGATAAGCTAAGGAAATGGCAGGTCCTACAGAGCCCTGGTGGTGTAGTGGTTAAGAGCTGGGCTGCTAACTGAAAGGTTGGCAGTTCAAATCCCCCAGCTGCTCCTTGAAAACCCTATGGGGCAGTTCTACACTGTCCTATAGGGTAGCTATGAGTCAGAATCAACTTGATGGTGATGGCTTTGGTTTCTGATTTACTTGTCACAGAAAACTCAGTGGAAACCTACACAGAAACAAAGTATGTGGGGGGAGGCCAAAGGCACCAGCACAAATAAACGAAAGACTTTCCTCCCGGCTTTAGTTTCCTTATTTCTTCCCAGACATGTCTCACAGTAAGACCTAGAATTTTGTTGGACATTGCTAACTAAGATTATTGAGCTCATCCGAAGAGCTGGCACAAAAGAAATCAAGGTTTATTGTTTTTAAAAGGAGTCATTTTTCTTACATCCTTACACTAGGTATTCACCAGACTGAAAGTCAGTTACCAGACTGAAAATTTAAGCATTTGTGAATTAGGTTTTCTTTTTAAAACAAAACGCTCCTTTCTACTTGGCATTTTACAATTTTTTAAACTAAGATGAATCCCACCTCATAGCAAGTTATGAAGATGAAAGTTCCACTTCTGCCTTTGAGCCCTTCCTGGTTCAAGGATCAGCCATTCATTTCCAAGGGGAGATGCTAACGAGCAGATATGACAGCAGCTGAGATGTCCGGGTTCTTAAATATGCACAGGTGCACACTCTGAGAAGGACGGTGCACTGTCCACCCCACGTCTCCAGCCACAGCTTAGCACCTGCATTTAATGAAGTACTCAAGGGCTGAACTATCCACATAAATGAGCCAGACCTGATTACTACACTGTGTGCTGAATGAGTGGGTGCTTTCATTTAGCATGAGATCATACTCCAACATACATAATCTTCGTAGGTTCAGTAGACAGTTATTAGGTTGTGCATTGCATTGGACTACACATTGCTCTCCTGTGTTCCAAATACTGCTAGAATCCAATTCCTCACATTAATTTGATATTGTAGTTAAATTAATTGTACTTCAGGAGTTTGGTTCAATGTGCTGGGTGACATATATGTAAGCAAGGCGTATGACTGGTTCAAAGCAGGGTCTGAGGACTTGTGGCCTTCCTCTCTCTCTGCCGTTGTCGAGAACAAAATAAAGTTTGATTGCACAACTAGACATGAATTTAATCACTCATCTAACAAATATTTTTGTGCACCTGGCATTGTTGAAATTGTTGGATATAAAGCACTTAAGCAACATTAAAAACTGAAGCACAAATAAAAAAAAACCTTTGCCTTCATAGATGTTACATTCCATAAGAAGGAAAAAACTGAAATTAAACAGAGTACATTCTCTGCCCACAATGCAATCAAACTAAAAATCAGTAACAGTGAAATCTCCAAATATGTGGAAAGTAAACAACATACTTCTAAAGAATTCATGAATTAAAGAGGAAGCCTCGAGAGAAAGTAAAAAAATGCAATGCACCAAATGAAAATTAAAAAATATATCAAAGTCCGTGGGACACAGATAAAGCAGTGCTGAGAGGGAAATTTATAGTACTAGATGCACTTATTAGTAAAAAGGAAAAACCTTTAATCAATAATCAAAGCTCCCACTTCAAGAACCTAGAAAGAGAAGAACGAAATAAACCCTAAGCAAGCAGAAGGAAGGAAATAATAAACATAAGAGCAAAAAGCAATAAAAAATATAGCCCCTGCTTCCTAGACATTCATAGCTTATTTGGAGAGATGATATTAATACACAACACAGAACAATGGAGAACCAGTTCCTATCATGGTCAAGAGGAATTCAGGCTATTTTCATTTTTGAGGCTTCCAGTATACTACAAATGAAGGAAGACCGAAACCAAAACCAAACCAAACTCGTCATCGAGTCGATTCCAACTCATAGCAACGACCCCGTGTGTTACAGGGTAGAACTGCTCCATAGGGTTTTCACTGCTCCGTAGGGTTTTCTTGGCTGTAATCTTTTCAGCTGGCTTTGCTTTTGTGGCACCCCTGGGTGGGTTAGGAGATGAGCATAAACTGTTGGTTCCACCCAGGGACCTGAAACACCAAAACTTGGTTACCAAAATTGTGGTATATTTTAAAGCTTCACACTAAGTAAATGGATCCTTATAAGACCAAAAAAAAGCAATTGTCTTATTCACAAGATACTGGCATAATTTATAAATATAAAAATATTTATACTCATATACTCTAAATGTTCTAGTAATGGGACACAAGCCAAACCTATGTAATGAATGTATTCTGCCATCGAGCCTGTCTTGGGATATGTGACTACACCTAGAGTCTCATTTAGAAATAATATCACAATTCTTCATTTGAGAATGCACAGATCGTAAATATAAAATAAAGTATAATAAGCCAACAGTTATTCTTCTCTAACATGTCTTTGGAAGATATCTCAACCAATAATCAGCCATTAAATGTCTCATTTTTTTCCTTTGCCTCTAATTGAATATTTGCAAAACTCTGCACACAGCCAAAGGAGTCTGCCATTTGTGGTGTTATCATAAAGCCAATTTCCAAAGTTGCGTCAGTCTTCTTGAGTATGACTGTCACGTCTGTTACACATAAAAATGTCAGTATGCCTCTGTCATGCAAATTGAACAGCTAAGCACTCAATTACCCAATACACATGCACAAAATGTAGGTTTTGCAAATGGAAACAGTATCATAATTGCAGTCTGGTAGAATCTGACAGAATTGTCTAGGAGGGGAGCCCAAGCCACCTCACTGTCCTGCCAACCATTAATCTACTTCCAATATCTCATTTGCCATTGGTTACTGCGGAAGCATGTAGGGTCTGTGGAGACCATCTCTGCCACCAGTTCTGTCTGTTCCAGAACCACATAGTTACAGACAAAGTGGATCAAGTTGGAAAGTGCTGTCAGGGATCAGCCTCTGCAAACCTGCTGTCCTGGCTAAATGCCCTCCTGCCTGGCAAGGAGTCAGTGTGGCGTGTTCCACTCGAATTCTAAGCTCAGAGGACAAATTTGCCTATGTCAAGGTACAGTCACTGCCAGGAGTTACATTTTTCTGGCAAGCTCAACTGATAGCCACAGCCCCCCTGCCAGTGTAGGGTGAGGTTCACATTTGCTTCACAGGGAAGAATCGGGGTGCAGTGGGTCTGGGCTGTTTCAGACTTGGTTCAGTTGCCCACGAGCTATGTAACCTTCCGTAAGTCACTTAACCTCTGTGAAGTTCAGTTCACAAATAGGGATAATGCTCAAATCTGGATTTGTTGGCAGGATAGAGTGAAGTAATAGACGTCAAAGCACTTGGTAGATAGCAGTCTCCTGGTAAATGTTAGTGATATTGGTAATGACTCTGTTTTGAGCAAGAGAGCCAGAGGAGAGATTCAAAAGGGCATACCTTTCTAGTTCTTTAGCTTTTAAAAGTGGGGGAATAAGATTTCCACGCCTAGGTTGGTTTTAAAGGAGCTTAAAAAGTGAATATTGAGTTACCAACAGCCTCTAACGCTATGAGTTCCTGGCTGCATTTCTCCAGTACCAGGATAATAGAATTACGCTTTACTAAATTCCTCAGCACTGTGACAAGAAGTCTAGAGGTCACTTAACCCTCACAACCTTAAGAGGTAAATAACAATACTTTCATTTAGAAGACAAGGAAATGGTGTCTCTGAAAGGCTGGGAAACAGAGCAGAATCTTGAACTCAATTCTGTCTCACAGCAAAGCTCCTGTCCCTCTTCTATAGCACACTGCCTTGTATTTCAATACCAGTACTAATAGTTCCCCTGAAAGTGGCTCAAGTATCACTAATACTTAATTGCTAGTAAGTATTTATAACATGCCAGCCACTTTTCATACGTTAAATTATATAATCATTGCAACAATCCTATGGGATAGGCATGACTGTTATTGTCATAAGACAGATGTAGAAACAGAGACACGAGAAGTGAGGCTACCTGCCCAGGTTCAAATGGTTGGTGAGTGTTGGGACTAGGATTCAAATCCAGACAGTCGGGCTTTACATACCTGGTGCTTTAAATCATTATGAAAGATGTATGTGCCATGTAGAATCATAATTCTCAACATGTATTCATCTCACAACACTCTTCCCATGGAGGCAAGGCCAAGAATTATGAACTTCATTAGGGAAGCTAAGTGATCTACTTAAGATCACATAGTAGTAAGACCAGAATTTTGTCCATACTAATAATAACAGTATTACAGATTGAATTGTGTCCCTCTAAAACATATGTCAACCTGGCTAGGCCATGATTCTCAGTATTGTGAGATTCTCTACCATCTTGTCATCTGATGTGATTCTCCCATGTGTTGTAAATCCTACCTCTGTGATGTTAATGAGGCAAAATTAGAGGCAGTTATGTTAATGAGACAGGACTCAATCTACAGGATTAGGTTGTATCCTGAGTCAATCTCTTTTGAGATATAAAAGAGAGAGAGGAAAAGGGCCTCATACCACCAAGAAAGGAAAGCCTGGACAGAATACGTCCTTTGAACCTGGGGCCCCTGAGCTGAAAGGCTCCTAAACCCATTGCTGTCGAGTGGAACTGCCCCACAGGGTTTCCAAGGAGAGGCCACAGACCTTGAAATTTGTGCAATCTTATGAAGAACACAGCAACAACAAAATTAGGCATTCTCTAGTTTGAAATGGAACTATCTCACAGGAATATAAATTTAGTAGATATTTTGACTAAGATATAAGGAACTAAAAAAAATCATTCTCAATTTCAAAGAGGGAAGGAGAGAAGTTTGAGTGTGTGGTAACTTTTGTACCATCTCCATAAGATAACAGAATATTCCTAGTTCAAAGATACCATTGAGATCATCTACCTCAGGTTTATCCAGGTTTATTTATTCAGAAAAGGAATTTGAAGGAATTCATAACTAAAAAAAAAAAAAAATGCACTGAAACATTTAAAGATTAATAGGAGCCATTTTTTTTTATATATAGAGGAAGAAAAGAGAGAATTACGTCAGGAAACTTAAGTGAGATAATAACTTTACTTGGGTATCAGGTTCCATTTGTGTTTCTTGGCAGCAAAGATAAAAACGGAAAACATTATTTGCATATTATTTAATTTATACTCTATAATAACATTCACAGATTATATATATATGTAAAGTTGAGGTAGTGCCTAGCAAAGGAAATTGCTCAATACACGTTTATTTATTCCTGATTACCTTCAGTTTTTTTTTTTTGCCACAAAAATTCCAGATTAGAGGGCAGTATCTCTTCCTAAAATAACAAAACCTTTAAAGCGTTTTCAGCTAGGAATTGTTCCTGGACACAGTTCTTTCCTTATTAAATAAATAACTTCTATTCTATAAAATAAAAATTAAAATATAAAAATGTAAGTGATAAATTCTTCATAATCTTAAATTTCTCAGAAATTTAGATTTAAAAAAAGAGAGAAAACAAAAGGAAGGAATAAAGAAAGGGAATGTAAGCATATAAAACCAGCATCTAATACTTGGGCATGTTTTTAAAAGCTTAAGTACGTTTCCTCAAGATCTCAGGATTCAGTTGACAATATTTTTTGATTAATCACCCGAGGCAACTCACCAAAAGCCCCCAATGATTCTAGGAAAGCCACATTCGTCACTTATAAACACGATGAGTACAAGTGCCATGTAGGTGGCGACCATCCTGAAGAGCTGTATGCATTTAAGGGTTCAATTACTTAATCAAATAATTTTATACATTTTAAGAATTAATTGATGTAATCAAAGGTTTTTAAGTTTTAAGAAGTGCAAAAATGCCTGAAGCATATGAGAAATTTGAGCCCTTGTAGAAAAAAACAAAACGGAAACAAGATGAAATAACCCAAGGCTCCCCAATCAGCAGGCCACTGCCAAGAGTACAAGTGTGCCAGTAGGAGACAGGTGATCTGTGGTTGTGTCTCCTCAGCCTTGGGGCTGCTGGAGGGAACAACCTTGCTGGTTTACCCCAAACCAAAACAAAAATCAAACTTGTTGCTGAGTTGATTCCAACCCATAGCAACCCTATAAGACACAGAAAAACTGCCCCATAGGGTTTCCAAGGAGTGGTTGGTGAATTCGAACTGCCAACCTTTTGGTTAGCGGCCTGGCTGTTAATCACTGAGCCACCAGGGCCCCTGGTTTACTGCAGTATCTAAAAATAGTGCTGTTTTCTATACCTGAAAAAGGCTGGGAGACCACCAAAAGAGACTCTGAAACAACAGTGAAGATGGACAAATAACATTGATGAGAAGGCTGATTAGAAACAGAAGAGCAAAAACGTCATGGAAAATCCAGTTGCAAATGATTACCATGATGTAGTTAATTCAAAAGGACGCAATATGAGAAATACGAGTTACAGTTGTGAGCATTTCCATGCAAGATCATAGGGTTCTGAGGTGAACAAGCAAATAAACACATTAAATGATATACTAATGGTTAATTGTCACTTGACTCACTGAAACAACTACTTTATTATAAAGTCCACTTTCGGGGTACATGCAAAAGAAAATAAACATTTTATGTTTTGCTTTCTTTTTCTTAAAGCCTCACAACTCAGAATTACATTCCCTTCAGTGTACTTAAGATTAAATCGCCAACTGGACAGCTATCCAGCTTTCAATTACACAGCCCGATTTTAAAATGTACTATTTTTTATTAGCAACCATAAAAATCTACTTGAATATAAATACAGGACATTATCCTGGATACTGATAATTAGTAGTATTCTTTCAGTGAGTGTAAAATTCAAAATGGAGTCCTTCAGCACTAAGGAATCAAAAGATTGGTTAAGTCACAGAGAATTTATTTAAACTCAATTTAGATAATGGTAGTTTCTTATTAATATTCAATTTTAAGTGATAAACTCACTTTGAAAAGGCTCACAATTATTTAAAATTAATACCTTCTTCATTTTCAAAATTTTTTATTCAATCTCAAATGTATGTAATACCGTACAGTTTAACTTCCTAGAAATTATTTTCACTTTTAAGATACAGCCATCAAGAGACAAAATCTTCACACTCCTTGAGTCACTCTTTGTGTTTCTTCTGTATTTTGTTTTTAAAGCAATATCAAAACTGAAAGAATTAAATTAGTTCTCAAATCACAATTTTAAGTGCTTATTTTCCTAATCCCCAACCTTGTTGTTGTCGTCAGGTGCTGCCCAGTCAGTTCCGACCCATAGCAACCCTATGCACAACAGAATGAAACACTGCCTGGTCTTGTGCCATCTTCACAATTGTTGTTATCCTTGAGCCCATTGTTGCAGTCACTGTGTCAGTCCATCTCATTGAGGGTCTTCCTCTTTTTCACTGACCCTCTACTTTACCAAACATGATGTCCTTCTCCAGGGACTGGTCCCTTCTGATAACATGTCCAAAGTATATGAGACGAAGTCTCGCCATCCTTGCTTCTAATGAGCACTCTAGCTGTACTTCTTCCAAGACAGATTTGTTCATTCTTCTCGCAGTCCCTGGCATATTCAGTATTCTTCTCCAACACCATAATTCAAAGGCATCAATTTTTCTTTGGTCTTCCTTATTCATTGTCCAACTTTCACATGCATGTGAGATGACTGAAAATACCATAGTTTGGGTCAGGTGCACCTTAGTCCTCAAACTGACATCTTTCCCTTTTAACACCGTAAAGAGGTCTTTTGCAGCAGATTTGCCTAATGCAATACGTCATTTGATTTTTTTACTGCAGCTTCCATGGGCGTTGATTGCAGATCCAAGTAGAATTAAATCCTTGACAACTTCAGTATTTTCTCATTCATCATGATGTTGCTTACTGGTCCAGTTGTGAGGATTTTTGTTTTCTTTATGTTGAGCTGCAATCCATACTGAAGGCTGTAGCCTTTGATCTTCATCAGTAAGTGCTTCAACTTCCAACCTTGAAGTATTTAATTTCAAGTAATAGTCAGATAATTAGCTAATATTAGAACTACAATCCACCACTGGTATTGTCATTATTATTTGAGCAATTCTAAGGTTTAGGAATATTTACCAAAGCTACTTTTCTGTTATTTGTTATTTCTACAAATAATTCAATAATAACTCCAGAAATTACAGAGAGCTACTCTTTAATAGGAAACCCTGGTAGCATAGTGGTTAAGTGCTACGGCTGCTAACCAAAGGGTCGACAGTTCAAATCCACCAGGTGCTCCTTGGAAACTGTATGGGACAGTTCTACTCTGTCTTGTACGGTCACTATGAGTCAGAATTGACTCCACGGCACTGGGTACTGGGTACTCTTTAATATTCTAGTTTATTTGTATACACATTTTTCTATATATGTGTGTGTTATTTTTATTTTTTACATAATCAATATCATATAACACTGTATCATGCTTCTTAACTAAATACTATATTATAAACATTTTCTATCTACATGGGCCAGAATCACCTAGACCGTAACGGGTTTGGTTTCAGTTTTACTATACTTCAGTCACAATACTGATAATAGTCACATATTATTCTTATAAGTAGATTAATATTTATTTCACCAATCTACTATTGTTTAACATTTTAGTCATTTACAACATTTCATTACTAAAAACAATACAGATTTCCCTGGTCAAAATAATAGACTGAACTGCTCAAAACAACCTAAAATGTGCAGTAAAGTAAAACAACAACAAAATTATTTCAATTAGAGTGAGCTAGGGCTTGGGGGCTGGAATTTAACAGAAGTTTAGCAGATGGGAAGAAGTACCCAGGTGGCACAAGCAGTTAAGCGTTCGACTTCTAGCTGAAAGGTTGATGGTTCAAACCTACCCTGAGGTGCCTCAGAAGACAGGTCTGGCGATCTGCTTCCAAAATGTCACAGCCTTGAAAACCCTACAGAGTTCTACTCTGCACACACGGGGTTGTCATGAGATGAAACCGACTCGCCAGGCAACTAAAAAGAATAACAGGAGATACGAGGGAAGCAGTCATGCCCATATGAGTTAGAACTAAACTTTGCCTAAAAACAGAAGACCTATCAGGCTGTGCATTCTATTCTACAAGCTCTGCTTGCCAGCCTAGGACAGCTATGAGGAAGCTGGCTATGAAGGTAGGGATGAGATCAAAAAAGAATTATTTGTGGGATAAGCATAAAAAAGAATCATCTGTAGGGAAGCAGAACACCAAGCCTGTGCCACACATGAGCACTGGGCTAAAATTCCCTGGGTATAAAAATCTCAACCTGAGAAATTAATGGAATAGCTTGGCCAATGAGTTAAACTCATAAATCCTTGGCAGAGGCAAATACAAAGTCACTCCACAGAAAAGACTCCACAGGAACAATTCCACAACCAGGACACTGGGACTTCTATGGCAAACAACCCTACTGCAGGAGAGCTTAAAGTAAAAACTAAGTCCTGTGGAGAAACGAACCTCTTTAAAGCAGAGTGAATAGATGCAATTAATGCAGAAATTTGCACCCCCTAAATGACGGTTTTTTTTTTCTTTTAAATGACGGATAATAGGACAGTCTAAAAGAAACTTGCAAATAAATATGAAAGTAAGTTCAAATGATCAAAGAATAAGGAAATGAATAGAAACTGTCTAGGACAGAAGCTGTGCGTGTGTGTGTTTAAGACACAAATTCTAGAAATCAAAATATACAATCAACGTAATATAAAAAAAATTAATAGTTCAGTTCAAAAGTCATTAGGTGAGGCTGAGCCAAGAGGGCAGCTGTGCAAGGAGGGTAGTGAGGGGCAGAGCTGCAACGAGAGATGGGTTACAAAAAGGTAGGACTGACTCAATAAACAAATATATTGAGAATAATGGAAGCCAGATTCCTCACTGTTAGAGAATGAAGTGGCAAATACAGAAAGAGAAAAAAACAAAATGGACTGGAATTGAAGGTATCAATGGAACTCATGGGTGTTCTAGATAGTTAGATCTAGAAATTAATACAGAATTTATATAAAGATATTTCTCTGTCCACTGAGAGTTTGAGACTAAGCAACACCTAAAGAGCAATGATTACACCAAACTCCCAGATCTTGGTTTCTAAATAACCACTCTCCACTAAAAGAAAGAAGTCTCCTTAGAGAAGTGGCTGCTTCCGGGCCAGGACAGGAAATGTACGAGGTGAGCCTGAAATGTCTTTGAATGAGAAAGTAAGGAAATGTTCAAAGAATGATGGATACATGTTAAAAAAAAAAAAAAAAAATTGGGGGGGAATTTGAGAATCAAAATAAACAATTATAGCAACAGATTATGATCCATTGAATAAAACAGGAATTCATGAGTCCATACTGATATAAATAAAGAAATGAATAGATAGATGCAGAGAAAAGAAAGTTTTCCTTACAGCAGCCTGCCAAAAAATAGAGGGAATGAAGAAATTGAACAATCACAATTTGACATCCATTATGGTAATGATTAATTCAGCCAAGAAACATCAATGGATGCTACATCTATTGGATGCACATTTGATAAGGAATGGGATATTTATATAGCTTCAAGGTGCTTCCCAACAAAATACCTGTTAGATACAAGGGAATAAAGAATACCTTTACAATGGAGAACTGGACAGATACCACTTTAATCATGGTTAAGATCACTGGTAAAGGAACAAACAACAAAAGAAAAGATAAATAAATGGGACTTCATCAAAATTGAAAACTTCTGCTCATCAAAAGACTTTATCAACCAAGTGAAGAGACAACCTACAGAATGGGAAAAAATTGGAGAAATGATATATCTGAGAAGGGTTTAATATTGAGAATATATAAAGAACTTCTGCAACTTAACAACAAAAAGACAAACAACCTAATTTTAAAAAATGGGCAAAGAACTTGAACAGGTATTTCACCACTGAAGAAATACAAATGACCAATAAGCACATGAAAAGATATTCAATGTCATTAGTTATTACCCACCTCACCCAGTGCCGTCGAGTCGATTCCGACTCATAGTGACCCTATAGGACATTAGTTATTAGGGAAATGCAAATCAAAGCCACAATGAGCTATTACTTCATCCTCACTAAGATGGCTATGATTCAAAAAAGGAAAACAACAAGTGTTTGCAAGGGTATCAAGAAATTGGAGCCCTCATCAGTTGCTGTTGGGACTATGAAATGGCATAACCACTGTGGGAAACAGTTGGGAGGTTCCTCAAAAAGTTAAACACAGAATTACCATATGATCTAGCAATTTCACTCCTAGGTATATACACCAAAGAACTGAAAACAGGAACACAAACTGATACATGACTACCAATGTTCACACAGCACTATCCACACTAGCCAAAAAATGGAAAACAACCTAAATGTCCAGGAACAGATGGATAAATAAACAAAATGTGGTACACACATACGATGGAATATTACTCTGCCATAAAGAGAAATGAAGCCCTGATACATGCTGGAACTTAGAGATGAACCTTGAAAACATTATGCTAAGGGAAATGTCAGTCACAAAAGGGCAGATATCATATGATGCCATTTACATGAATTATCTAAAATAGGCAAATGTATAGAGACCAAATTTTATCTGTAGTTGCCAGGTGTGGCAGGGAAGGGGAAAGAGGGAGTAATAGCCTAGAAAACACTGAGTTTCTGTTAAGGATGACGGGGAAAATTGGAAATGGGTAGTGGTGATGGTTGCATAATATGATGAATGTAATTACTGTCGCTGAATTGTAAAAATGTTGAATGGCAAATATAAATATATATAAACTTACTAGTAAAGGGACAAATCAAAATCATGAGCCACTTGATAGGATGCAAAGAGAAGAACACGACATCGCTTCTGTGACATTCATATCAAAACATATAACCTAAATCTAATCATGAGGAAACATTGGAAATATGGAAACTGAGGGACATTCTACAAACTAACTGGGCTGTAATCTTCAAAAGTGTAATGGTCATGAATGTCAAGGTCAGACTGAGGAACTGTTCAAGTCTGAAGGAGACCAAAGAGACCTGACAATTAAATGCAACCCATGTTCTTGGACTCAATCCTTTCACTGTAAAGGACATTTTTGAGATGAATGGTGAAAATTGAATGGAGTCTGAGGAATCAATGGTAGCAATGTGTCATTGTCAGTTTCTTGATTTTGATGATTGCCTTGTATTTATGTAAGAGAATTTCCTTATATATAAGAATTACACACAGAAGTATTTGGAAGTGACAGGACATCATGATGACAACTCACTAGAAATGATTCATGAAGAAAAAAAAAGGTCTTTATCCTGTTCCCACAATTTTTCTTTAGGTTTGAAATTATTTCACTTTAAAAAAAAAAAAACTCAAGGTCAAACAGTATAGCAGGCACAGCTCATAGTGAATTGTTTGTAAACTAAAAAAAAGATGATTTTAAAACAAAGGGAATTAAAATATTGGACGAAAGAAAATGAGTAGAGGATTTCAGAGTTAATGACTTCCAAGAACCTTCCATTTGTTCGGAGGAGGAGAGAGGTATTGCTTGACTTTGAAACTTAAGAAGGCGCACGAAAAATTTAAAGGTAACAAAGTAGAAAGTGAATGAAAACCTCTCAAAAAGTGAAATGTGAACAAAAACATAGAAAGCTGGAAAAAAGAATAAAGTCATGGAAATGGAATAAGTGTGATTAAAAAAATAAAAGGAAGCAACACTGTAATAAATATCCTTGGATATAAACCGTTTTATACACATATGAAGGACCTCTGGGGATTCAAACAGTGCAGTGCTGTGAACTGAAAGGTTGGAGGTTCAACCTACCCAGCAGCTCCACAAGAGAGACCTGGCGATCTGCTTCCATGCAGATTAAACCAAAGCCAAACCTACTGCCATTGAGTTGATTGCAACTCCTAGCAATCCTATAGGATAGAGAAGAACTGCCCCCTAGGGTTTCCAAGGCCGTAAATCTTTACAGAAGTAGATTGCCAGGTCTTTCTCCCACGGAGGGGCTGGTGGATTCAAGCCACCAAGCTTTCAGTTAGCAGCCAAGTGCTTAACCACTGTACCACCAGGGCTCCTTCCCATTAAGATTACAGCCAAGAAAACCCTATGGGGCAGTTCTACTCTGTCACATGGGGTCACTATGAGCTGAAATTAACTTGATGGCACCCAACAATAACAATAATTAACATATGATCAAATCCTTAGAATCCCTAGAAATGAAATTGCTGCGTTAAAAATTAGGCACACAATTTTATTATCGATACAATAACTTTTCAATTCCTTAGCAAGTAAACTAAGATTTTACCTTACAAACCATGTGTTTTTTTGGTAACCTGGCCCCTATGTATCTCTTCGATTCCAGTTTTCGCTATGCTGTGCCCACTGATGACGCTCCAGACACAATATTCTTCTGCCTGTTCCCAGAACATGCCATGCTCTTCCTCTCCTTAAGGTCTTTGCATATGTTGTTCCCTCTGCAGGGAATGATTTCCTGTGCCCACCTACCTTCCCATGCATAAGACAGGCTCCTTTTGGTCTTCCCTTAATCATCACCGCCTCAGAGAAGTACTCGCTGACATGCCTGCTTAGATACCATTCCTGAGAGGCCATCTTCCATCCCTGCAACCACACTCTGTACATAAAACTTTCAACTTTTTTCTCCTAAAACTGAGAAATCCATTGTCACCTCCTTATGCTAATTTTTATAGCACAGTCTTTCTCTTTTGACATGCCATATTCTATTTTTTTCTTTCATAAATCAAGCTGCTAAGTGCTAATAAAACATGTAATAAAGAGGTAAATGGCTTCTGTATTAATCTGAAGTACTCCTGCATGTAATATGATTTTTAAAGCTGTATTCTCAAATTACATAAACCCCGTGGGGCTGATTGTCAATGTCTTTCACACATAAGAAAGCCTCATTGTGGCTGTCATATAACTTACACCAAATCTGGTTTCTTCTTCTTAAAAAAAAAAAAAAGAAAGAAAATCCTTTTTCTAAAGATTTTTGTGAAATTAGCTCTGGTGAAAGGAGCCACGTTGCTGGGTGCTGGTGACCTCCGCTTCACCACAGGAGAAGCACGTTCTGATAGCACTGAGATGCCTCATGCCTCCTTCAGAAAATCCGGTTCCCCTGTTAACAATCATCTAATACTGATGAAAGTGTCTGTCATTCACGGTTTTTGCCATTTCCAGTAGGAAGTGACCTAGTCTACCACTGATTTTCAACAGGCCACAAAGCAACTGCCTGTAGGGCCCTGGTGACAGCCATCAGGCATGAGCTGGTAAATTATTAACATTACTAGACCTGTCTGTAGGCAGGATTTTCAGAGTGTTTTACAATCCCTTTTCTTAGTCATAACTCAGACATACGAAGGAGGCAGCTCCTGTCATTTCTGCTTTGCAATTTGGATGCTGATCCACGGGAAGGTTAAATACTGTTTCCAGGGTCACCGAGAGTTTTCCTGGCAGAGCCTACTTAAGCATTCATTGCTGCTGACACTGGGCTCTGGGGAGAAGGCAACAGAGGAGGTGAGGAAAAGCCATAGGCTAACGCGGGAAGGCAACCTCACAAGTACCTCGCTGGGGATAGTGTTTCTCAAAAAACAACCACTACAGCCAAACTACACCACTAAACATCCAACTACTTGCAATTCTTGATAATATTAAATCACACTACCTTCAGAATTCTTGGGGAACAGAGAAGCTCTAAACTGAAATGGAATTCCAGGGGAGGGGATGGAAGAGAATGCACTTTTTTTTTTTTTAATTAGTTTTGATTGTGCTTTAAGTGACAGTTTACAAATTAAGTCAGTCTCTCATACAAAAATTTATAAACACCTTGCTATATATTTCTAATTGCTCGCCCCCTAATGAGATAGTATAAGCTATCCCTCCTCTTTCTATTTTCGTGTCCATTTGGCCAGCTTCTGATCCCCTCTGCCCTCTCAACTGCCCTCCAGACAGGAGATGCCAACATAGTCTCGTGTGTCTACTTGATCCAAGAAGCTCGTTCTTCACCAGTATCATTTTCTATCCCATAATCCAATCCAAACCCTGTCTGAAGAGTTGGTTTTGGGAATGGTTCCTGTCTTGGCCTAACAGAAGGTCTGGGGCCCATGACCTCCCAGGTCCATCTAGTCTCAGTCAGTCTGGTCTTTTTACGAGAATTTGGGGTCTGCATCCCACTGTTCTCCTGCTCCCTCAGGGGTTCTCTGCTGTGTTCCCTGTCAGGGCAGTCATCGGTTGTGGCCACGCACCATCTAGTTCTTCTGGTCTCAGGCTGATGTAGTCTCTGGTTTATGTGGTACTTTCTGTCTTTTGGGCTCATAATTACCTTGTGTCTTTTGTGTCCTTCATTCTCCTTTGCTCCACGTGGGTTGAGACCAATTGTGTATTGACTTTTTTAATAGCTCTCAAGGCCACTTTTTTCTACTTACACCATGTTGGTACTAACATGTGTAGCTCATATTCACAAATACTCATGTAATTCTGTGATATGTGCTGAAAGCATTAGGCATTGTTTAATGTTTCTGCTTAAGAGTCACAAATAGGATTTTGTTGTCAAAGGAATTGTATCATTTTTCAGAGGAGGACACCGTGTTCAGACAGATTAAATGGCTCCTCCAACACCGTACAGCACCTGATGGCCTTTCCCCTAGCTCAGCGCTTGTTCCCTAACCATGCTGTTTTTCCCGCTGGCCATCTCTGGTGGGCACTACTGATACCCATAAGTATGTGAAAACACTCATGAGGAAACTAATTTTGGGGAGAGCATGAGCGGAGCCAGTTGGCAACTAGACCTACTGATCAATCTCAGGGCATTTGGCTAAATGCTGAAAATACCCTGAAATTACTTGATCTGAAGACCTTTAAGGAGACAAAGTTGTCATTACTCAGCAGTCACCAATCCCGGCTTCTCTCTTATCCTGACAACTCAGACAAAGGGGAGGCTGAGAGCCCAAATTAGTTCTGGAGACCAGCCCCAGGCTCGAAACCTAAAGTTTAGTCCTCATAGTCATTGGGTTTCTCAGACCACTTTCTACACACGGAAGGGGGCAGTCATGGCTATTTTTCATTCGCAAAGCAAAGTGATACTTGGTGTACAAATTGACTCTGAAGTCTTTTCTCTGTTTACTCCAGATACTTATTTCCATTGCGCTGTGGTTCATGAACGCATTTCATCGGGAAACCCTCGGCAGCTCTGGAGCGTTATGTGGTCAGAATCAGAGGCCTGGCCTCGGGCTTCTGAGCAGATTTGGACCTTTGAGAAATTCATTTTAGTCATACCATCATCTAAGCAAAGCCAACCATGGCCCTTTAACTCTCGTCTTCAGCAGCAAACCAAAGGCTTTTCACTGTGGGGTTTTGGGGTTTGGTTTGTTTTCCCCTACCCCGTGACCATGACTTTCCTAGCATGTGAGACAGTTCGTTGTCTCTGTGCCGATTCCTCAATTGCTCCCAACAGAACAGACTTGGCACTCACAGCAACATAGTTAGGCAGACCACAAAACCTCCAGAACAAGGCAATGTTGGAAGTAGATAATATATTCAGCTGAGCATTCTTCCTGGCAGTGCGAGTGAGCGAGAGCCTGGTTTGGACTTTAAAAGCTTAGCAGTGACAGTAAATGAGCATTGGCCTGGGAGATCCATCCCCCTCTTAGGCATGACAAGGTAGGTAATGTGAAAATAAGTTTTAGGTGTTTGTTGAATCTTCCTGCATTTTTTAAAAAGTTGCTACTCTCCCAGACAGGCCACTTCCATGGAGTCGCTCAGCTCAAATCTCGTGTGTATAATCCAAAGCTCTTTGCATCTCTGACTGCCTCCAAGTACCTGAGGGTCAAGTATCCCACTGAGAGCTTGGAAAAGGAGCCAAAAAGATTTGGAGCCAGTACGGGTGACTGTCAAGCACAGATGGCCAGTTATCGATGTAATCTGTGTATCTGGAGGCGTGTGCTATAAGAAGGCAGCTGCTAAACCAAATGAATCAAACCATAGTTTTTTAAGAAGGGAGAGAGAATGTACTGGAAAAGAAGTTTTGAACTGATGCAGCTGTGCAGACCTATGATTGATGGTTAAAAACCGGGATTATACGCACTAATTGATTTAAGGTTTTCTCAAAGTCCAACTATATGGAGG
Organism: Elephas maximus indicus; assembly: GCF_024166365.1. NCBI lineage: Eukaryota > Metazoa > Chordata > Mammalia > Proboscidea > Elephantidae > Elephas > Elephas maximus. The sequence continues at coordinate 11,137,115 of NC_064841.1, read as the reverse complement.
GTTAAGGCGATAATCCATTTCACTGGGTGGGGGGGGTCATGTTGCAAGGTTAGCTTTGAGTCTCTCCATCCATTGTTTTCCTGGTATGCCAGAATGTGTTATATTACCACTGCTGCTCTGTGTTTGGGGATAAAATTGCAGGTGCAGGTTTAAAAGAAGATATTGGCCTGTCATTTTCCTATGGAGGGAGAGTAGGGAATGCTTTTACCTCTGCTTATTGATCACTTTGATGTAGGGCTTAATCCTTAATCCTTACAGCTGGATAAATTCTGGATTTTCTATCTACTCATGGTATAACCCACAAGGTTACTACAAAATGAGCCAACATTACGTTGTTCTGGCTACGGAAGCAGCACTGAATTCTCATGGCGTTTCTCTATCTGAGCCCCAGAATGGCAACTGCCAAGATCAATTCATTTTGATAAATCAACTGTTGCTGATAGCCATCTACCCTGAACTGCATCTGCTGTGTTTTTTTTTTTTTTATTCCTAACAAAATGATTACGAAGCAAGCGTGCTCCAACTACTGCTCACATGTTTTTATTGAACTAATGAATTGCCCTGGGAAGCCTGTTACGAAGACTTTTGATCAATTATCATGTACAGACTGTGTAAGAGGAAATTCATCATAATTAGGCTAAGAAATCTGCTGTGATGCTGCTTCTCCTGGTGAATTAATTCTTTGGAGATGGGGAGCTGGTGTAGGGGTACTTCGCTTTTTTCCATGTACTGATTCCCATACTTTATAATATGATGGATTAATCAGCACTGGCTCACCATTGCTCTTTGTCCAGAGTTTAATGGAGAAAAAGCAAGTATCTTCTAGAAGTATGGGAAGGATAAGCATCTGGTCGTCAAACAATACTACTGAGAACGTCCACCTAGAGCAAAATGAGGAAATGCATTTCAGCTGTCACTACCATGTCATTACAGCCCCTCCTCAACTGCATTTATGTTGCCAACAAGAATCCTCATCAGATCAAAATGATTGGACTCAGGCCCAAGACAGCTGTGGCCTAGATAAAGAAAACCAAATGATTTTCAGTCTCCTGGATACCAAGAAACAGGATATGTCATCAATGCCCAGTTAGTGATCTTGTTCTACACTCGAGTACCACTCAGCCAAATTTGGTGCTTTCTGTAAAGTCATTGGACTATTATTGCTCACTACAGTTTAAAGAGGATCCCATTTCTCCTTAAAGTCTTCTTCTGCAACGTCTGGGACTTGGCCACCACATGTGAGGAGGCTGAGTACTGTCAGAGAGGACTTCAGTTTATAAAAAGCACCAACAACCCAGTCAACTCCACTGCCCTTTCTTCTAAGAATTCCATTGTTCGAAAACTGACAAGAAATGGGAATGTAAACATATACTAGAGATTACCAAATGACATATGGAGTGTGATTCTGGATTTCATAGAACTGACCTTAAATGTTATATAAAATGGGGACTACGACTACACGAAGAGAAAGTCATTGGTCATCCTCTCATCAGAAGATTTGGGCATTAATAATACATTAGTCCTTTATTGTTACCTATTTTTTAAGACACTGTTATCCTTTCCCCACTCCCCAAGGTTCCCTGTTAGTATTATCCTCTATGGAATGAAACACAATGAATTAAAAATTTTGAAGGTCAGGTATAAACAAGAGCACCATCAAAGTCATTTGAATTTTATGCCCAAAATGAACAGAAGGGTGTCTCTGAACTCAAAGGTAGTACATTTGTTAGAAAATAATCTATGTGCCATCTTCCCTTGTCCCATAAGTAAAGCCTTTTCAAAAACTGGGACTCTGTTTTCCTGGCCAGTGAGTGATCTTGCTCCATCAGAGGGGTTCTCCCTCAGGAGCTCTTGAGCCTCCCAGTTCATTTGAGCTTATTATTCCTCATAATTCCTGTTCCTCTCTGTAAAACCAACTTCCCTCTCAAAACAGTTAAGTGCTGAACTACTAGTTGAAAGGTTGGCAGTTTGAACCCACCCAGAAGCACCTGGGAAGACAGACCTTGGAGTCTGCTTCTGAGAAGTCACAGCCTTGAAAGCCCTATGAAGCAGTTTTACTCTGCACACAGAGTTGCCATGAGTAGGAATTGACTTGACAGCAACTAACAACAACAGAACGAAATAAGGATAATAACACAAAAAACCCACTAACTCATTGCCATTAAGTTAATTCCAACTCATAGCAGCTCTATAGGACGGAGTAGAACTGCCCCACAGGGTTTCCAAGACAGTAAATCTTCACAGAAGCAGACTGCCCCATCTTTCTCCCTCGGAGTGGCTGGTGGGTTCCAACTGCCAACCTTTTGGTTAGCAGCTGATCACTTAACCACTGCACCACCAAGGCTTCTTAATAACACCATGTACATGACAATTTGAAAGAGTTTGGTGTCTCTGGAAGACCAGTGTTAAGAGGGTCAAATCACTAGTAACTTAGAACTGTGCTCTCCAACCTTTTTCATGTCATGGAACACCGAGAAAAAGTTAGTATTTTTACAAACAAGAGTGTTTGAGGCCAGGGGAGCTGCTGGGGATTGTTCCAGTAGCCCCAGAGCCTGCCTCTCAGGCTCAGATACACTGCAGGTTTTCCATGTGGGAATCTTTGCTGTCCAGCAGAGGTTTTTTATTTTTTTTGTGCCATGAACCCCTTTGGTATCTGGTGAAGCCTATGCAGAAAAATATTTTAAAATTCTTCAGATAAAATTCATAGGATTAGAAAGGAAACCAATTACATGGAACTACAGTTATCAAATATTTAGAAAACAATGTTGTGATAGAGTAATAAATGTGTTTCTGTACTAAAGCATTAAATAACAAGATCTAGTGGCAAGTCTAGTAACTACTGTGATGTTGTAGTTTTAAGTATAAACAGTATTTTAAGACATCTGCCACAATTACATTGTGATCTGAAAATATTTATGATTTCTACTGGAGAGTAAGTCATGGATGCTACTAATACTACAGTGGTTTGTGGCCGATATCCATAAAAAAAAAAAAAGAAATGCCAAACTTCAGTGACAGATGAAAGAAAATAAGGACACCATTTTCGAATCCAAGCTCATGGACCACATGAATTTTCTCCAAGGAGCCCAGGATGAGAATTCTGCTTTAGAAAAAGGAAACTACGGAAAAATAAAGTCTTTTTTTTTTTTTTACATTCTAGTCTTACCTTTCCCCAAACCTGTCCTGAATCTGTCATAATCCCTTTGTTTTATCCCTCTTTCCCACATTTTTCTATTTCTTCTCTCTTACCCCTTTTCCCTTCATTCTTTCCTTACTTCTTCCTCTCATTCTCTCACTTCATTTTCTTTCTTCACTTCCCATAATGTACTTCTCAATACACTCAAGACAGGAGAAGGCCCATCAAGGGTCAGGCCTTGAATCAGTCTGTCCAGGGCAAACAGTAGAGGTTTGGACAGAGCGGGGAATGCACCATGGGACAGGGGCAAGGTATGGGAGGGGTTCAGCTTGCTCCAGGCCAGGCCTCTTTGCCATAAGTAAAAGAAAGAAAGCCAGCTTCCACAGCTCAGAGTGAAAATGGGCAACTGTCTAACTTCAGTTAACAAACAGCAAAGTTATCTAGTTTCAAAAGTAGAATATTTGCAGGCATCATTTTAATCATTTCAATATCAAGTTCTTCCTACAAGCATATGGAGAATCAAGGATACATTCATTAATCTCATAACAATATGAATTAGCACTGTCAAAACTCAAAATATTTTTGGACGGTCAAGATTATAAGGAAGCTCAACCATTTAAGGGTCAACCACATACTACAAATAGCCAACTATACATGAGCACTCAAAAATGTAATAATATTTCTTTGAGGAGTTACCAATCTCCTCAAAGAATATTCTAGAAGAATCTTATATGTTTATGCTCTTAGAGGCCACTGAATTCTCTGGTTGGCCCTCTGGGCTGCTGCTAAGTAATCTCAAAGATCGTTAAATCCCCCCCAGTAAGTAGTAAAAGAAAAATACTGAATAAATATGGAAACAACAGGAAAACTAGAGACTCATAAATGAAACTTATTTTTAAGTTGTGCCACATAGATTAGACTTACTAATGAGAAAAGGGAATTCATTAAATGTTAAATATTTCATTTCGATATAGCACGTGTAACAATATTTAATGTAATTTTATGTAAAACCATCTGAACTAATTTTGCGAGAAAAAACTCAGCCACCTGGGTAGGAAACTTTCTGAAAAAAAAACAATGATAATTTATGGGGAAAAACAGTTGATACTATGCTGTCTAGCCAAAGAAAATGAAATCTACTTCACTGGCTTCGATACTCCAACAGGAAGTTTTTTGTGTCATTTTGATATTCAGAATTTATCATTAAGAAGGGCCATTCAGAAGGCTGGTAGAAGCACCGTATAAAAATCAAGTCAGACAATGTCTGTTGGGTTGTTAGCACTGAGCTGGGCATAGAGTAAGTTCTCAATAATACTAAGGTGGAAGTCTTTAGCTGATCCATCCAACTGACCAGATAACGTTTTGAACTATAAGAAGGAAGTGCATTTGAATTTTGTATCATGTGGAACACCTTATCCTATCTTCTTATATTTAGTGCAATATATACCAGTGGTGTGCTAATGCTTTGGCACTATTCTCACACCAAAGCTGAGGGAAGTAGGGTTTCAGCTTCAAGCGTAAGCAGTGCCATGTTCTGCCAGCACCATATTTTCTGCCTTGATACAGCATAAAGAGAAATCACATGCATTGGGCAGAGAGCGAACAGTTATGGCATTATTTCTATCAGAAAGGACAAATTAAAATTCTGTGATTTCCGTACTTAGAAAGTCTAAGTACACTGGCTTAGCCTGGAAATTTCCAAAATAATATTTTTTTACAAGTAATAGTGATCTTTAAAACTAGGAAAATGATTAAAAATCTATCTCCTTTATTTAGCCCATTCAGACATGATATCTCTAAAAGCTTCGTGTTGGGTAATAATCCCTTCCTATTTCTTCTCTCTCCTTGATCTTTTCATTTATTCATCTCCCATTAATCGTAAAATTGAAATAAAAAGAGAATAAATTTTTTAAAGCCATATTCCATTCTGGAGCTTTGTTAATTTCTCCTAAGTGCACTTTCGTGCTGTTTAATTTGTATCTAAGGCTAGCTCACTGTTGGCACGCTATTCGGTTATTCCTCTAGAGAGAAGCAATTAGATGGGCTAGGCAAATCCTCCACCTGGCCACCATCAGCAAACGCAGACCACCGGGAGGAAAGAGGAGCCTCAGTGTTCCTTCAGACCTGTTCCCTTTGGTACTCAAAAGCCCCACTTTCTCCAGGGGGTATACAGCAGTGGCACGGGCCTATGTATGCAAAATAGCGCCTATGGCAATTAGTTTTAAATTGCTGAATGATCTTTCAAAGCTGGTGATGGACACTGAGATGGCCAATAAAAACTGTTCATTAGCGCCCCCCCCCCCAGCAGTGCCCAGGACACGTACCCTACCTGCCACACCTTATTACGTCTCTAACACCAAAACCAAAACCCATCGCTGTGGAGTTGATTCTGACTCATAGCAACCCTACAGAACAGAGTAGAACTACTCCACTGGGTTTCCAAGGAGCAGCTGGTGAATTCAAACTGCTGACCTTTTAGTTAGCAGCCGAGCTATTTCTGGAATTCAGAGCACCTTTGATCCTAAATCCTGGCACACAGCGAACATACTTGTGCTTCCATGCTGATGTTTTAGTATCAAACCAAAATTCTTCTATTTAAAAGCTATTGCACTGACAAATAAGGAATCTTTAAAATGTACTTACTAATTTGGCATTCGTTGATCCTGGAACTCAAGATATTGTTAACGTTATACAAGAAAAGGCTAGAAACAGAGCAAGAAAGAGAATCAGGAATAGGAGGAGGAAATGGAATGTGTGGCTAATTGCCTCCATGAACAACTACACCCTTTGCCATGAGACCAGAAGATCCGGATGGTGCCCAGCTACGCTACTGAACATTTTGATCAAAGATTCTATAGAAAAATCCAGATCAAAAGGGTGAAATTGCAGAAAAGAATTTCAAGTTCTCATGAACTCCAGACTTTCTGAAGTCATGGCGGCTAGATGAACCCCTGAAACTACTGATCTGAGTTCATCTTTAAACCTTAAACCAAAAATAACCCCTGAACTCTTAAAATCTAACACTAGTTTAGCTTAACTAGTAAAGAATGTCTGCCTTGAGCATTGTGCTCTTTTAAGATCTGTCTGCATGGGATCAAATTGACAATAGCAGTTTGAAAGATTAGACAGAAAACTTAGGGGGAAGTGAGTTTATCTTAATGGGGGAGGAACACCTAGGAAAGGAGGGTGAAAATGGTTGCACAACTAGAAGAATGTAATCAATATCATTGAATTCTACATGTAGAAATTGTTGAATTGGTGTATGCTCTGTTCTGCATATTCTCCACAGCGACAACAAAAATAAAATAAATTATAAATAAATAAACAAACAAGCCTGGATTTATACCTTGCACCACATATAAAAATTAACTCAAAAGACTATACACTGTAAAAAAAAAAAAAAAAGAAAGAAAGAAAGGAACTGGAATAATTTTGGTGCAGCTCAACCAAGATTACTGATGTTCATACTTCATAAAATGTACACATGTTGGTCTCTGAGTTTGCCTTTGTAAGGTCATCATACAAACCTATACCCCTACTGAGTTGGTTCCAACTCATGGCGACACTATGTACAACAGGAAATACTGCCTGGTCCTGCGCCATCCTCACAACCCTTACTACGTTTGACCACACTGTTGCAGCCACTGTGTCAATCCATCTCATTGAGGGTCTTCCTCTTTTTCATCGACCTCCTACTTTACCAAGCATGATGTCCTCCCTGAAAATGTCTCCTAAGTACATGAGATGGAGTCTTGAAATCCTCACTTCCAAGGAGCACTCTGGCTGAATGTCTTCCAAGAAAGACTAGTTCATTCTTCTGGCAGTCCATGATATATTCAACATTCTTCACCAACACCATAATTCAAAGGCATCAATTATTCTTCAGTCTTCCTTGTTCATTGCCCAGCTTTCCCAAGCATATGAGATGATTAAAATATCATGACTTGGGTCAGACATACTTTAGTCCTCAAAGTGACATCTTTGCTTTTCAACACTTAAAAGAGGTCTTTTGCAGCCGATTTGCCCAATATAATATGCTGTTCAATTTCTTGATTGCAGCTTTCATGGGCAGTAATTGTGAATCCAAGTAAAATAAAATCCTTGACAACTTCAATCTCTTCTCCATTTATCATCATGTTGCTTATTGGTCCAATTGTGAGAATTTTTGTTTTCTTTATTTGAGGTATAATCCATACTGAAGGCTGTAGTCCTCCAAGTAAGTACTTCAAGCCCTTTTTACCTTCTGCAAGCAAGGTTGTGGCATCTGCATAACACAGGTTGTTAATGAGTCTTCCTCCAATCCTGATGCCCTGTTCTTCTTCATATAGTCCAATTTCTCAGATTATTTGCTCTGCACACAGATTAAGTTTGGTGAAAGGACACAACCCTGGTGCATACCTTTCCTGATATTAAACCACACAGTATCCCCTTGTTCCGTTCGAATGACTGCCTCTTGATGTATGTATAGGTCCCGCATGTGTCCAATAAGTGTTCTGAAATTCCTAGTCTTTGCAATGTTATCCATAATTTGTTCTTACCCACACAGTTGAGTGCCTTTGCATAGTCAATAAAACACAGGTAAACATCTTTCTGGGATTCTCTGCTTTTAACTAAGATCCATCTGACATCAGTATGTTCCATGTCCTCTTCTGAACCTGGCTTAAGTGTCTGGCAGTCCCCTATTGATCTACTGCTGCAAACTTTTGAATTATGTTCACCAAAATTTTACTTGCATGTGATATTAATGATGTTGTTTGATAATTCCACATTCTGCTGGATCATATATATATTTTATATAAAGATTGCCAACCACGGACTCTCCCCATGAGGTATTTTCATAAGCCTGCTACACTAATTTTTTCTTACTGTAATATGTAAAAAAATATTTGACATAGCAGTGCTTATGAAGATATCTCGCAGGGAGAGGGCGAGGTTTGGCAAACAAATATAGAAGGTGTGCATTACTTGCGTAAAAATACAGTGTGAGTGTGTGTGGGTGTGTGTGTATGTTGAAAATGGCTTCTCTCTTAGATTGTAGAATCATTTGTTTCCAGGCTTTTTTTTCCCAAAAGTTTGTATAGTATTTTCTCTAATTTACAAAACTTAGTATACTATTTTGTCTAATTCACAAGAAGTTTCACCCCATAGATATCAACTGAATGATAATTTTGGTGCAAGAGGGGTTGAACTTGAAAATCACATCATAAAACATGCCTCATCTGGGAATACGGTACCCAAGAGAGGAGCCATTTTTCTCTAAGGAGCTATCATCATTTCATATGCAACTCAAGAAGCATTAAGCATCTTGGACAAGATCCATCACGCGAAGGACTGTGTAAGAATTTTAAATGAATAGGACACAGCACGATATATTTTATTCTGTATGAAGTGCTGGTAATTAACCTTGTATTTTTATTTTTAAACAATATTTATATATCTTTTTCCTTTATGTTAGGTTTAAATAAGGGACTTATGATCCAGAGGATTTCATCTTGAAGGTCTTGGAACCTTCACCTTAGAGAATGATTTTTCGAGTCCTTGGTAACGTTTTTCTTGGTCTTAAAGTCCCAAACCAAACCCATTGCCATCAAGTCAATTCCGACTCATAGCGATCCTAGTTCTTAGTCTTAGAACTACTAAATATCACAGGTGATTCAGGAAAAAATGTCCACAGAGCTCTATCACCAAAGACCTGACCGGAAGCCCCAGAGACCTATCATGTAACCAAACTTGCATATTCTTTCTTCTTAAGCAAATCCTTTCTTCTTTTTAATCAGTTGGGAAAGCTATCTGGTAAATAACTTCTTTCTTGCTGTGTACAACCTAAACTGCTGTTCACAGTTGTAATCTAGATGCCTGACACGTGGAAAGTCCACATAAATATCTTCAGAAGTAATAAGAAGCTATCTCAGTGAATGAATGAATGGGGACTATATTGTAAATATTAAGCTATCACTTGTCATTTAGCAGAAATGTCCTGAGAAGTATTGTTGTTGTTGTTATCACATTTTCATTACGTTTTCCCTATTCATGCTGTTAAAATTGTGACTTGGACTGTAGAATCGTATTCTAGGTCTCTCTGTCATATAAGAAGCTAGGTAACACAGCAAATCGAGAGGGGAACAGTTTCCAATCTCTTAAAATCTCTGGTAAATTAGCAAATTATTATGCATATTGTTTTGGACTTGGGATGGTTATAAAACAATTTCTTTTTCCTCTTGGCCTCTTTAAGACTCATGCCAAATCCAGCTTTTAAATGTGAAATGTCCTTCAACTATGGAAGTACAAAAAGGGAGAGAATGAAATGGCACATTCAAGTGTACAGTTTTAAGGAATCAGATTGCTACATCACCTCACAGCAGACAGTCTGGAAATGACAATTGCTAGGCTTTTTGGTGTTATTAGCCAAGTAGTAAACATAATATATATGTCATTTTCATTCCAGACAGGAAGGCTGAAGGTAGTTGCCAGAGAATGACAGTAAATTGTACTAGATGCCAAGTCAATTATAACAGCCTTTTAGCTGCACTTCTCAGATTCCCATGCTCATTAGTATTTTAATTTTTAGATACATAATTCAAGGTTTCACTGCAATACCAAGGAAAAAGAAAATTTTATATATGTCTAAACAACAGCATCCTGCCCTTGAAACAAGAATCCACAGTTTGACCAAGAAATGATTCTATACCTACCCAGGAGAAATGAAAACACGTGTTTAAGCAAAGACTTGTATACAAATGCTCATTGCAGCATCATTCCTGATAACAAAAACTGGAAGTAATCCAAACGTCCATGAACTGATTAATGCACAAAATGTGGTATATCCAGACAATGGAATAGTGTTCAGCAATAAAAAGGAGCAAGCAACTAATACAGGCTACAACATAGATAAACCTCAAAAAAATGCTGTGTTAAATGAAAGAAGCCAGATGCAAAACTTATATCAAATGTCCAGAAAATAAAAATCTACAGAGATAGAAAGCCCATCAGAGAGTGCCTAGAACTGAGAGTGGAAGCCAGATTGACAGCCAAGAGGCGTAAGGGTTATCTTTGGGGTGCCAGAAATGTCCTAAGACTGGATTTTGGTGATACAACTCTGTAAATTTAATAAAAATCATTAACACGTACACTTAAAATGGGTGAATTTTATGGTTTATTAAAAAAAAAAATTTCAAAAAAGCTGTGAGACCGAATACTTTTGCTACAGAGGGAAAGCTTAATTAAAAAGATTTCCCCTTGGGGAGAAAAAAAGGAAAAGGGAAAGAAATTCATTCTAGCCGATATGAATTATAAAATGTTTTTCTACTAAAAGCAATTATCAATAAGAACTATTATTTTTTTTCCTTCTGGAAACAAAATTATGGAAATATAAGAACAAGTGTCCTAAATTGGCCTCCTTTCTAATTAACTCTCTTAATAATGAATGTAAATCCATTGCTGTCAATTCCAACTCATAGTGACCCTATAGGACAGAGTAGAACTGCCCCATAGAGTTTCCAAGAAGCAGCTGGTGGATTTGAACTGCCGACCTTTTGGTTAGCAGCCTGAGCTCTTTAACCACCACGCCAAATATTTACTGGGTACTTCCTATGTGTCAGGAGTCCCTGGGTGGTGTACACGTTTAACCCACTCAGCTACTAACCAAAAGGTTGAAGGTTCAACTCCACCCAGAGGTGCTTTGGAAGAAAGGCTTGGTGACCTACTTTCAAAAAATCAGTCACTGAAAACCCTATGGAGCACAGTTCTTCTCTGACACACACAGGGTTTGAATATGGCAACTGCTAAAACTGGGGCCTCTGAACTTAGCTTCAGCATCCATATTCAAACCTTCACTATTGCCCATTCTCATTTTAAACAAAGATTCATCATTGCTTCAGTCTTGAAACGATTCTCTTTTAAATCACCCAGTGATCAGTGTCACATTTTATTTCTGGAGTCTGTCATAGATCGAATTGTGTCCCTCCAAAATGTATGTCAACTTGGCTACACCATGATTCTCAGTATTGTGTGGTTGTCCTCCATTTTGTGATCTGATGTAAATATACGATGTGTTGCAAATCCTTATCTCTTTGATGTTAATAAGGAAGGATTAGAAGAAGTTATGCTAATGATACAGGACACAGTCTGCAGGATTAGGCTGTACCATAAGTCAATCTTTTTTGAGATACGAAAGAGAAAAGCAAGCAGAGAGAAGAGGGACCTCATTACCACAAAGCAAGAAGAGCCAGGAGTGGAGCTCATCATTTGGACCAAGAGTCCCTGCACTGAAAAGCTTCTAGACTAGGGGAAGATTGATGACAAGGACCTTCCCCTTAGCCCACAGAGAAAGAAAGCCTTCCCCTGGATCTGGCACCCTGAATTCAGACTTCTAGCCTCCTAAGCTGTGAGAGAACAAATTCCTGTTTGTTAAAGCCATCCACTTGTGGTATTCCTGTTATAGCATCATTAGATAACTATCAGAGTTTATAACTAAAAAATCAACTAATTACTTTGGCCCTTTAGAATCCTAAAGAAACAAGGTTCTTTAAAAATAGATGTTAATGGTAAAGGAAAAATACATACATAAGGAAGAATGTCCAGTGCTTGCACAGGTTTGTACTAACAGTACTGGGCAGGCCAAACTCCAGAATGTGCTACAATCTCTGGGAAAATGTCAAGGATAACCAAAAAACATTGAATTAGATCACAAAGAGACAAGAACCAGCAAGAAACGGGTTCATTCCCTTCCCTTCACTTTGGAGAAATAGTATCATAACTAAAATGAGATGAAAATAGAAGTAAGTACACAGCTCCTAGTTCTCCCATGATCCAGTGTGTCTTAACGAATCAAGCCCAAGAGAGATGAGAAATAGTTAGAAAGCATCCAGTCCAATTAATAACCACTTCAAAAAAAAAAAAAAAGTATTTTTTTTTCAAGACCCAATTATTTTCTGCTTTGATTTTTTTTTTTTTCTTTTTGATACTGTGTGTTTTCATTAATGGAAGCATGCTGAGTCATGCAGTATGTTTAAATTTTTGGTTGGTAATATGGATTTTGAGAAATGTTATCCAGTACTACATGGTTACCACAGAGATTTTAAGGTCCTCAAACTCCATAATTAGCAAGCGCCTGTCTGTACCTCCAGACCTTGTGTGCTGTTGTTTTTTGTGGTGCCTTCCGTTTCCATTAGGTTAAATGGGGAACCTCTGGTTTTTCAAATATGACACAAAAAAACAAAACAGAACCCACCCGAGCTCCCTATGTATCACACCCAGACACACAGGAAACCATTAATACGCTTAAAGGGCTTAACCAGGGGTATGAAAGACAAAAGAGAAATTCTTTTTACCCAATCACACTTCATAGTCACGCTACCTCAATTGCAAGCCTCATACCCCAGCTCTTTTGCTTCAATTAATGTTTCTTTCAGGAGAACTGGTGGCACAGTAGCTAAAGCACTCAGCTGCTAACCAAAAGGTTGGCAGTTCAAACCCACCAGTTCTCCATGGGAGAAAGATGTGGCAATCTGCTTCCATAAAGATTTACAGCCTTGGAAACCCTATAGGGCAGTTCTGCACTTTCCTTTAGATCAGAGTCAGAATTGACTTCACCTTTCACAGTTACACAAGTCCTCACTGGAGGGCAGCCAATACTTTCAGTGGTAAAAGTATATTACCAAAGAACCTGAGAGCCGGAAAAAGTGAGCGGTATACCATAAGTATCACAGGTCATGAAAAGGTTAACTATAGTCACAGCTTCTAGGCCCAGCTGGACTATGCAGGGAACTCATTTTTCCTGGGGGACCTGAAGAGTTTGCAGATGTTCACAAGGAATGAATGCCAAGGAACATGAAAGAAATCAAGTTACCTCTAGGCAAGAAAAGACTCCCACTCAGTAACTGCTGCCCTCTCTTATAGGCAACTGCTGTTGCTACCGGTTTGTCACAGCTCAACCTTGACTCCTCAGGCCATGTTTCAGGGTTTCTTTTGCCCTGGGTACAGTTGTTCCACTTCACCTCACAAAACCACAGCTGCCTGTAAGGCCGCCAACCTCTCTGTTCTGCACGATTCAAGAGAACAATCTATTGCAGCAATCATCATTTTCATGCCAGCATTTATGTACCTCGTTGTCACTGATGTTGCCTTGTGGTTTAATGCTTTAATAGGTTCTTAGGAGATGCTGATGGAGCCATTCAAAGGGTTCTGGCCAATGTCTGAGCTAAGCATCCTACACATATACCTTTCTCTTGATTTGTTTCTTAGTCTGTGCCCGCGTTACTAAACTTCACTTAATCCTTTGCATGATTTAAAAGCAGTATAACCAAACCAGTGGATCAGTAATTCTCAAAAAGGGGAGCTTTAGCCCCCCAGAGGACACTTGGTTATGTCTGAAGACATTTCTGATTGTGACAGCTTACTAATAGGGATGTTGTTAAACAGCCTACAATGCACAGGACAGTCTCCCACAACAAAGAATTATCCAGTTCAAAGTGTTAATAGTGCCAGGCTTGAAAAATCCTACAGTATTATAATAATATGTTCCTAATTCTACAACTATAATCTCATTTCTTGTCTATCATGTATTTTCAGTGTGTAGAGTTACGGTACCTGCCTTCAAAGATTTAATGATAAAAATTTACCAGCATATGAACCTGTTCCGTATACCTAACATGCATACATTTATATCATATTCAAGAGTCCACCAACATCAGATAAAATAATACATGTCAAAACATTATTGACTTGTTTTTTAAATTCCCCCAAATGCAGGTAAGCTGCTAATATGCATGAATCATTAACAATTCATTTTGTAAGTGTGTGAAAGGACAAAATCATTAAAGATTTCCATCCATAATTTTTACTTACGAACCTGCTCGCAGATTGTTTCTCAGCCCCATTCAGGCTTTTCGGCATTAAACATAATATCCTCTCATGGTAACCAGGGAGAATACATGGGGTACCACTGTCCCAGCAGGAGATCTGAGCCACACACCTGACCCCGCCTGGCTTGAGCTTATGCTACGCTCCAGATGGCTTGGTATCTATCATGATGCTACCACAATGCCGCACTGAATTTTGTGACCATTTTCTTTGTTAGGCAAAATGCTAAGTAGAAACAGGAACAAATGAATGGTTTCAAAAATTAATATGACACCAGGATGAAGGAATGGAAAAGGAAGAACACAGAGAGAGAGAGAGGCTCTCTCTCCTTTTTTTTTTTTTTTTGGTCATCAAGGCTTATGTCACATGCGTTGGGAATAATTACGTCAGCTGTTCTTCACTCTGCCTCTGAAATCCTGCCATTGTCCACAATTTGTGACTCAGTCCTGCACTTCTCTTGACCAACCCGTCACTCTGTCAGTTAAAATCTGCCATTAAACAAAACTTTTACCAACTGCTACCCTTATGCCTGTTGGACTTAAACCAGCTACTCTTCCCGACATTTCATACTCTGAACTAAATTGTGTGTGAAAATTACCTTTTATTGACTTTGGTGAGCCTTATGCAAACAACTGAGGGCAGATTTCAACTGCCCATTGCCAAAATAGTCCTCTGTCCCATCTGTTGGATGCACATATCATTAAGACTTTTATGAGCCTCAGAAATAGAGAATTTATTTTATGGTGTTAGCTAAAAATCTACAAAAGTCCTTGAAAAGCAGCTCTTACTAGTCTCAGTTACCACTGTGTCTGAGGAAATCCTGCTAAATAAACAGGTTAACAAAAGATATAAAAAAGATAAAAATGCTCCCAAATGGTAGAACCAAAATATAAGTTCATGGCTGTAAATTCATACTTTACATTAAGCTGCTCAAGGAAAACATACCTACTGCCCCTCCAAAAGTAGAGACCTTTTTATACACAGGTTTTGAAAGAAAAATTAGAAAGCTGCATCAGAAACATCAGAAAAACAGAATTTCTTTAAAAAGCCTCTATGTAGTAGAGATATTGCATAGAAGCCTCTATTAGAAGTGTTAAAACAATAATCATATTAAGCCAATAATAGAAACTGACGATTACTGAATATACAATTTGCAAATCAGGGTAACACTTCAACTAGGGAATCAAAAATGTTCCATCGGTGAAAAGAACTTCCAAAAATCTTATACCACAGCTTATTGGCATTGCCTTGGAAATTGGGTCAGAACAGTGTTTACATAGTAACAATGTACCCTAAAAAACAGCTTCCAGTTAGACCCTGGAGTTTCGGTTTCCTGAAACTGACTGAATTCATCAAAAGAGCGCAATGCCTAAGGCAAAACTATCTTACTAATTAGCAGAACGATGAATAAAGAAGACCAAAGAAGAACTGATGCCTTTGAATTGTGGTGTTGGAGAAGAATATTGAATATACCATGGACTGCCAAAAGAACGAACAAATCTGTCTTGCAAGAAGTACAACCAGAATGCTCCTTAGATGCAAGGATGGTGAGACTACATCTCACATACCTTGGACATGTTGTCAGCAGGGATCAGTCCCTTGAGAAGGACACAACATGCTTGGTAAAGTAGAGGGTCAGTGAAAAAGAGGAAGATCCTCAATGAGATGGATTGACAACAACAGCTGCAACAATGGGCTTAAGCATAACAACGATTGTGAGGATGGCCAGGACCAGGCAATGTTTCGTTCTGTTGTATATAAGGTCTCTATGAGTCGGAACCAACTTGATGGTACCTAACAACAACAACAACATTGTTTGACTAAAAGGTAACTTTTAGGAGATCAGTTTCTTCAAGGCTCAAAAAGGACACCCAAGGGAAAATGGCCTGGGTAAAAAGGCCACCCCAAATCCATGGACTCCAGAATATGGATTCCAGGAGAATTAAAACAGTTTCTCAGAAGAAATCAAGAACTTCCTTGGAAATGGAAAAGTTGTAAGAGGCTTAACCATTATGGGCCCCGGGAGAAGTAATGCTCTTTTACCAGAAGAGAATAAAATCTTGGAGTCCTAATATGGCTTTTTACAGTTCTGCTTACAATTACACATTAAACAATTTACCCCTTGTGGATGAGTTCCTAAAGCCTGCTGAGATGCTGCACTCAGAGAAACGAGTACATGCTGTTTTTTCTTCTGTTGTGGTTTATCTTTATTAAAACAAAAAACATACCACAACTAAAAAGAAAAAAAATCTCTTTTGCTGAATTTCACTCTTTCCAAGAAGACCGACAGCATGGATGAACAGTTGTCCAATGTTGGTAGTAAGTCCGACAATAAAAGACAATGGCTCACACATTCATGCCCAGTCAATGTCCTATGGGCTGGAATTCATAAAATAAAGGCAGCAGATGGCATATACCTAAATTTAATTTGCTATGTGGTTTATCCTTGTTTTACCACTCTGAAACGTAGATACCGAATGTTTCTCTAATGTTGTTAGAAAGCACAAGACCATGCTTTGAGCGAGTTTATCATATCATCTGATGCTAGACCATCAATCCTGAGGATGAAAAATGTAGCCCATCCACAGTCACTCTCTCCTGACTAAGAGGGGCCTGTCAACAGCCAATACTCCACATGTCAGGAATGGTGTTTGACGTGGTTTGAAATTACTACTCACGGTGATAAAGCAACACCAGACACCGCCGAGGGGAGAAGAGCGTGCCTTTGATTCCGTTGCTCTAAAAAATAGAGGGGATATTTTTGTGTTTCAGCCTCACTTCCCAGAAGTCCCTGAGAAAATTGGTGTTTTGTTTGGTTAATTATTGTGATCACTTTTTCTTGAGGGTTCTATTCTTAAACACTGTATTCTTGTTTTTGAGTGTCCATTAGTATATCATCAGACCAAAATTCTAGGCCACCAAGTCTAACATAAAAACTTCTTGAGCCTTACGTTACTGCCTCTGGCAGCTGTCAAAATAACTCCTGCTGACATCACGTTTAACAGACTTGCCTCTGAGTCAGACCAATATTGGGAAGCAGCATGTAGGGCTGAAAAATTAGGTCATCAATTGCCAAGCAAGGTCATTCCTCCTTGCATTTGGAGACTAAAACTCTGAGGTAAAAAGGAACTGAACGGTCAAGGACTCTGGACTCCTTTTTTAAAACTCAATCAATGTGTCAATTTAGAAGTTTAATTCTTAGAGTTCTTTAGGAGGATGGTGTTATTTAGAAGTATGGTGATATAATACCTAGTCCTTCGAAGGGAATATGAGACATTCCAACATTAAAATATATCACTCCTAAAGTGTGAAAACCCAAGCCCTAACATCCACTACACTGATCATATTTCTGAGAGCTCAAATGCCAATATTTTCAAATGATTCCAGGAGAATCTTTGGTCAACCTGTTTCTCTCAAGTGACAACGAGAGTGGTCATCATAGGCTTAGAATCTGGAAACAGAAAAAGCCCGATCTGGTGGTTAGGAGCAGACTGCCAATAACAGCATCAGCTGCAGTATCTGTATGCCTGGGGCTTGCCCTTCCAAGCTAATATTAAGAATAAATTGAAATTGAATTGGAGCCATGCAAAGTAGAATACGGACCTTTTTGAAGGTTCATACCAAGTAAATGGCAAACAGGATAAACAGAGTGTCAGGAAATATCAACTTTTTTTTTTTTGAATTGATTGTATGCTTTTATTTCTCTACCAGAATGGCATTTTATGTTATTAACATTTATTTACTAAAACCCTGCCCTTTCCCCAAAAGGTTTTAAAGGAATTTTAATATTCTGTTATAGCAATTTAAGGATACAAATAGTACCCTGTTACCTTACAAACTAGAACAAAACAAATATTTCTCGTATTTGAAATAAAGGTACAAACATCTATTTTCCTTCCAGTTTGTTTCTAATAAAATAGACACTAATATGGAAATATGAAATATATAATTTAGTTATTTAATAATTCAAAATACCTGGGAATAGTTTCCCTAAAATCCATCACACCTAATATACAAATCCAAGATGAAAATATTTAGATGGTCTGTGAGGATTAACAAAGATAAACGTAGGTGCAAAAACATGTCGATTTATTTGGCGCCAGTCCAACTGACCTCCCCTCTCCCCTGCCCTGATTAATCGCCCTCAGCAAGGAGCTGGAGCCTAGTTATGCTGTTTTCTTAATTCCTTTTGATGGAGTGCTGATACAAGGATAGAAAGAGAACCAACTGCCTTTTAACTAACCCATTCTTCATGTGTTAATCAATCATAACTTGTCTGTCTTAATTATCTCCCAAATTCCAAATAGAGACGTGCTTGCAGTTTCCAAATATTTGCATGATTAAAGATGTTTTCCTTGTTTCAATAAGAAACCTCAAATTGATGAGTCAGGTGGTAAGATTTATGGGATGAACTGGTGGTGTTTATCTCCCAGCTTTCAAAAATACTGGTCTGCAACTCGGTAACAAACGTTTCTGCCAGAGATATGCAGACTATACCCATTAATGATGATGACCATGTTAAAGTGTACATATGTATATATATACACGAATGGCAGTAGATGCCAGAGAGAAAAGCCAGCCAAGAAAATGTTTACCAGCCTCCCTCTTCATATCCAAAAAAAAAGGCAGTTTATCTGAATATTAAATACAATTACATGAGGCTAACAGGCCATAGGTGCATCTGTGTAACATTTTCAGGTTGTTTTGGCCCTCCTTAGAGTGATACAGCAGATTGGGTCATCAATCAGTTACACCCACCTGAGTTGCGAGGTGATTCTGTCTGCCCCACAAACAACTGCATAGTTGTATTAAGAAAATGATGTAATGAGAATTTTCACTGAATTGATTGAACCAGTTATTGCGATTGGATGCAAACAAAAACAAAGCCTAGCTCTTTTAAGAACTCCCATTTAGGAGCTTCCTTTTCTATCACATAAAATCAAATTGCATTTTTAATATCCAAATTGAAGCATCAATGTTCTCTTTTCATAGTAAATGGTCCAGGAAGTGGTGATAGATTATGGCAATGATCATGAAGATTATTCTGCAGCATTTCCAAGAGAATAATTTTTATGTAAGGTTTTGTCTCTTCAATATCCAAAAGGAAAACTCCAAGTCATTAGGGAAATCATGCATTCTCTGATTTCTCTCTCTTCCCTGCTATCATCTGATCCTTTAACAGTGAGGACAAAGAGCCTTGCACTTACTCCTCACCCATTATTTTGTGGCCCCATGGTTAAGTGCTCAACTGCTAACAGAAAGGTTGGCAGTTTTGAACCCACCCAGCAGCTCTGCAGGAGAAAGACCTGGTAATCTGCTTCCATAAAGATTAAAGCCAAGAAAACCCTATGGGACAGTTCTACCATGTCACATGAGTTGCTATGAGTCAGAATCAACTCGATGGCACAGAACAACAACAACAGGTTGAGAGAATGATTTGCCCAGAATCACAAATTGACTCCATTGATAAACTCACACTTTAAAACAAAGAAAAAAAATTGTCAAGGAAATTGTTCCCTTTTAATATTTATGCCTGATCACTTTCCTACCTGACACAGCAAGGCACAAAGAGTAAAATTCCGTGCTTTCGTCTCTGAATATCCCATAGCACTTAACCCAATGGCCCGAACCACAAAAAAACGTTTTGGACTTGAACAAAACAGACCAGAAATCCAAAAGGCCAGACCTTAAAGTTAATGTGATTCTAGTATGAATTTACAATCCAGAGTCTCCCAAAATGTGATCCCCAAAACACTGGTCCTAAGAGATGCTTTTGAAGGAAGTGTTCCACAGCTAAACACAATGGAATACTAGGAATGATTGGAAGTCTAATTTGAGCTGGACTTGGCTAACCTGGCACTCTACTTTGAGATACATTTGCTAAATGCTCTATGCCAGAGTCTGTTTTTGATGATTTACAATATATATTGAAGACTAAAAAGTCCTACCCTAAAGGAGCTTGTTTGCTTTAGTTTAAAGTAACATATTTGACCTCAGAACCCTTCTCTACTTAACACCAAGGAACATGCTTGGGGGATGCTTTCGCAGAAAATGAGGTATCATATAGAGTAAACTATAACCCCATGGGGCAGTTCACAGACTCTCCAATATCTCACACTGTTACAAGAAACACAAACAGACACAAAGGTGCCTCTTGGCATATTAATCACCAATGGTGTGTATATGAAAAGAAGAATGTTAAAAAAGAAACATGAGATGGAGAAGCAGAATTTTCAATATCTATGGAAAAATTATTGTAACTAAAACAAATTTCAATGTTTGTTGTTAGTTACTATTGAGTCGATTTCGACTCAAAGCGACCCCAAGTGTACAGAGTAGAACCACTCCATAGGGTATTCAAGGCTGTGACCTTTCGGAAGCAGATCCCCAGGCCTGTCTTCCAAGGCTCCTCTGAGTGGGTATGAACCACCAATCTTTTGGCTAGTAGTCAAGCACTTAACCATTTGCATCACCCAACTGCCCTCCACCTGGATTCATGAAACCTGACAGAGTCCTGGTGGTATAATGGTTAAGAGCTCCTCTGTTAACCAAAAGATTGGCAGTTCGAATCCACCAGTCACTCCTCGGAAACCCCAGGGGGCAGCTCTACCCGAAATTGACTAGATAGTGTGCTTACAGTTCCAAGTACAACACCACAAGTCATCGGCAAATGATTATGTCCTCCTTAGTGGATATTTGTCATTCTTTTTAGCAATCCAGTCCCTGAATCCCTTCTTCAAGTTTGGGGAATACGCTACCTAAGGAGTCTTGGGAGGCAGAAACCCTTCCCACTATCAAAGTAAAAAGTGAGACTCTCATTTTCTCAGCCCACTTTGTAGCTAGAGCACTGACCTATGACCTTGACTTGAACTTGGGAGCTGATAGCAAACATAAGTGAGGACTGTTCAGGATCTCCTCTGGGAAGAATGCCAGCAGCAGCAGTCAGAGCTACATTAGGTATTTTGTGTGGAGCTTATGACAAGGTTCTAGGGGTGAACACATGACCCCAAGCCTGGCCAATCAGCACAGCCCATCATCCTAACCACAAGAATTGGTTTAAGGATAGGCATATATCCCAAGTCAATCCGCAGTGATTTAAGCTGAGGATTTGGGTTATAATTTTGGGAAAGTAGAAACTATCTTTCCGGTAGGGCTGCCAGTCCACTAGGCTACAAAACTGGACATACAGCGGTCATCCTGTTACCACATGGGAAGAGCTGACCAAAAAGCGAGACACAGGCTTAACAAACGTCATCAACTGAACCTGTGAAGCTAGAACTTCTGCTGAACTTTGCAGTTATATGAATGACGAGTTCTCTCCTTCCTTTAGCTAATATAGTTTTATTTTGGTTGCAATCAAGAGTCTTGACTTAGAGCAACTTAGGTCAGTGAGGTAAAGAAAGAACCTAAATTGCAGTTATAGATTGCAAATGTTGAGGCTAGGAAGATAGTAACAAGGTCCAGATTCAAAAGGAAAGGACAGTACGGTATTGTTGGGGAGGCGGGGGGAGATGCAGAACAATGAGGTCAGACTCTGAAAGAGCCAGCATTAGGGTAAAATGTGGTGTACAGGCCAGGCTGCATCAGGATGATTTAGAATAAGTCCATGAATATGAGTAAATATGAGTCATCACCTATGTGGTGCCCAGAGCATAGTGTAAAATAGGTGTGGTTATCAAAAAGACACCACATGGGGACATGACTTGATCATTAATTATAAACATACGGAAGATCCTAAGAAGCAAGAGTCCTTCAGAGGAAATGGACAATTCTAAGAATATAGAATCCATTGCCATCAATTCAATTCCGACTTATAGCAACTCTATGAGTAGAACAGTCCCATAGGGTTTCCAAGGACTGGTTGGTGGATACGAACTGCCCACCTGTTGGTTAGCAGCCATAGCTCACCATAGCTCTTAACCATTGTGCCACCAGGGCTCCAAGAATAAAATAAAAAAAGGAGGAATAAAAAGATGATCCTGTAATGTCAGATGAGTTTTTAATTCTAATTTGATGTAAATTTTTATATAATCGTAAAAGCAAAAGAGAATTATTTTATTTGTTTGTTTAATGTTTGCCACTGACCCAAAAGAAGAATGAAATTTGACCCTCTTGCAAAAGCAGTGTCTATCTTAACATTAACTCCCTATACTGAGGCTATTAAATAATGCCAAAATAATTTGGCATTTTTATGAAAATATCAAATTGTCAGTATTCCTGTATTCTTTCACTCAACAAAGCACCATGTACATGCTAAAAACAAATGAAAATGATTAAGATGTGGTTTGATCTCTCAAAGATTTTGCAATCCTAGTGAAAGAAGATTCACAAATATTCAATCAAAATATAAAAATAAACAATATATAGAGATAAAAACAAAGCAATATGAGAAAATACAAAGAAATGAATAATTAATAAAGAGGCAGGCTTATCAAAATGAATGGATTCCCTGAATTTTCAACTTTTTAATCAGTTGTGTTAACAAAGTATATGTACACAGACCATTTAACCAAACCCAAAACCCACTGCCATCAAGTCAATTCCAACTCATAGTGACCCTATAGAATGCAACAGAATTGCCCCATATGATTTTCAAGGCTGTAAATCTTTATGGAAGCAGACTGCTAGGTCTTTCTCCCACAGAGCAGCTGTTAGATTCGAACTGCTGACCTTTTGGTTAGCAGCCGAGCACTTAACCTCTGTGCCAACAGGGCTCCATTCATAGATCATTTATATCTCTTATATTCTGGAAGTTATATAATTGGGCTTTAATTTTTTTTTTTTAATTATTAATGGAGTCATGAGGAAACAAGGAGATAAGCCAAACTGAAGGACATTCAACATAACTGGCTTGTACTCTTTAAAAATGTCAGTATTATGAAAGATAAAGAAAGACTGAACCACTGTTAAAGATTAAAGGAGACTAAAGAGACATGGCAACTGAATGCAATCTTAGACTGAATCCTAAATCACACACACATATATATACAAAGCACCACCACAGTCCTTGAAGACATTCAGGTCAGCCTCAACTCACTGGTCATGGTTGTTATAAATGATAGAATTTTCCTAGACTTCCTCCTTTCAGACCGACCAAGGTGGAGTTTGTGCAATAGTTATTAGATCCTGTTGTACCTGGATTAATGCCTTGGACCATGTGGAACAGTCAATACAGAAACTTATGGAGAAAATCACCTGGCTTTCTATGTCAGACATTGATGGTTTATGGGATTTGTTTAGGTGGTTGAGTCCTGGGGGAGCATGACTGAGGTGAATGTTTCAGATTGCCTTCATCGTGCTTCTTGGAGTCCTGTTGATATGAGCCTTAATTAAATGCCATATTAGATAAATTATATGGATGTGGTCCCAGTGCCTGTCAGTCAAATTAATCAGAGAGATCAATGGAGAAGCACACTCATGGGAATATTCACCAGAAGCCAAAAGAGTATAGTGAGGGAGAGGTATTGTTGAAAGGCAATTCTCCATGGGTCCCTATGTGTCTGTATCAGGGCTTCAAACCAGTCTGTTCCAGCTTGACCTCCTGCTGAGAATTTGCTTTTCCTCCCAGATATACTGAATCAGAATCTACATTTTAACAAGATCCCCCCGGTGATTCTTATGTACCCTTGGGTCATTTTTCTGTATACTGGGGATCTTGTTAAAATGTAGATTCTGATTCAGTATATCTGGGGTGGAAATGAAAATCCTCAGCAGGGGGTCAGACCAAAATGAACTGGTTCAAAGTACTCACCTGCATGTCTTGTGACAGCTTTTGTTATGGCTCTTTTCCAGAATGTGTTTGTAACAAACATCTTGGAAAATAAAGATAATGTCTCCCTTCAGGGAAAAGGGAAGCTATGCTTGCTACCCAGGAAGATAAAGCTAATGTCCCTCTAGGGCAAAGGTTGGGCAGGTTTGCTAGCAGCCCACTCCTAAGGTTTGGAGTTTCCTGATTCGGGATTCCTCAACTGTGACACAAGCCTACTGTATGTACGGAAATCAGCTGGACCCATTTCTGCATCATCCCCATGAAACTCAGGAAGTAAACTGACTGATGCCAACAAGAAGCTCATGCTACCTACCATGTCATTAGTAGCAAAGTCCTTTGCTTCTGACCCAGAACTCTCATGTCTTATGCCAGCATCTATGAAACTGAGTCAGGATAACTTGTTATTTTGCAGGTAGGATACAACTTGAGATCCTTTATACTTTTTGACAAAGACTCAGATTAAAGTAGAGAGACAGCATGCTTAAGCATTGAAAGAATCAATGTTGTAAAGGTATCAGTTCTCCCCAAATTTATCTATGGATTCAAAGCAATCCCAATCAAAATTCCAGCAGGATTTTTTGTAGAAACTGACAAGACGATACTAAAATACATACAGAAATGTAAAAGATTTAGAGTAGCTCTGAAAGGGAACAAAGTTAGAGGGCTTATATGCTATCTGATCTTAACTTACTATAAATGCACTAAAATTTCTACAAATTTAAACAACAGGTAAATGGAACATGATACAAAGTCTAGAAATTAAGAGCTCAGCTGCTAACCAAAAGATCGGTAGTTCAAATCCATCAGCCACTCCTTGGAAACCCTACAGGGCAGCTCTACTCTGTTCTGTAGGGTCACTGTGAGTTGAAATAGATTCAACAGCAAGGGATGTATATATATATACGATCAGATGAATTTTTAAAAAAGAAAGCAATGCAATGCAACAGGAAAAAGAAAGCCTTTTCAACAAATAGTACTGGATCTACTAGACATCCATATAAAAAAAAAATTCTTGACCCATACCTCATACCATACATAAAAACCTAAAATTACAAAGCTACCATAAGAAAACATAAGAGAATACGTTTGAGGCCTTGGAGTAGGCAAAGATTTCTTATAAAACAATGCAAAAGGTACTGATTATCAAAGAAAAATATTGATAAGCTGAAACTTTATCAAAATTTAGGACTTCTGCTCATTAAAACATTAAAAACCACAGATGGGAGGGAGGGGAAAAGGGAGAGTCATTGTTTAGGAAGCATGGAGTTTCTACTTACAGTGATGGAAATCTGGCAATGGATAACGGTGATAGTTAAAAATTACGCACCATTATTAATGTAATCGATGTCACTAAATTGTACACATGAAAAATGTTAAACTGGTAAATGTTGTGCTATATATATATATTTTTACAATAATTAAAGAGTATTAAAAAAGAGCTAACATTAAGAAAATGCAAACCACAGGCTGGGAAGAAATATTTGCAGAATATATTTATAACAAAGGTCTTATAATTAGAATAATTAAAGAACTCCTACAAAACAATAATAAAAAGGCAAAGAACCAAGGACAAAAGACTTCAATAGACACTTCACAAAAAAAGATATACAAGTGGTCAAAAAATACATAAAAAGATGATCAACATCACTAAAAAAAAAAAAAAAATCATTAGTCATCAGGAAAACAAAAGTTCAAACCACAATTAGAACTTCACTCTCACCAGAATTACCAAAATAAAGAAAAGACTAAGAATACCAAAATACTGGAGAGAATGCAGAGCAACTGGGTTCCAGCAGAAGGTTAAAATGGTACGGTACAGCCACAGTGCAAAGAATCTTATCATGTTACACCTATACCTACACATGGGGTTGCCATGAGTCAGAATCAACTTGATGGCAACTCACAAGGGCAACAACGTTATTATTTAGCAATTCCACTCTTACATATTTACCCTGCCAAAATGAAAATATACGTCCACAAAAATACTTATATACAAATGTGTATTTCAACTTTATTCATAATAACACAAAATTGCGAACAACCCAAATATCCATCAACAGGAGAATGGATAAACAAATTGTGGTATAGTCGTACTGTAGAATACTACTTATCAATAAAAAGGAACAAACCAATAATACAGATGAAAATACTGATGAGTCTCAGAAACATTATCTTGAATGAAAAAAGCCAGACACAAAGAAATAGATATGGTATTATTTCATTTACATGAAGTTCTAGTACAAGAAAAATTAATGTATGGGGTTAGAAATAAGAATAGGGGCTGCCTGAGGGAAGTGCAGACATAGATTAGAAAGATGCTGGAAAAAAACTTCTTAGGGTGATAAAAATGTCCTACATCTTGATTGGGATGTTTGTTACTGGGGTATATATTTGTAAAAACTCATTAAACTTTATACTTCAATCTATACAATTTATTGTATTTAGATACACCTCAATTCAAAATGCAAAAAAAAAAAAAGACTACCAAATAGGATTTACTTAAAACTCACCTCCAGGCTCTTCAAGGTCTGGCATTCAAATTAAATTCAAAATTAAATTCAGATTATTTGCTCTGTTTTCACAGGTGTTGAGAGAGAGATTCTCTCAGACTTTACACGACTACCAAGGCAACAATGCCGGAAAAACCATTAATCAAGATTTGATAGTGCTTATTTGCCATCAGGAGAAGAAAAAAAAGAACACCCTGGATTATAAAAGCAGGTGAAACCCACCCAAGAGACCTACTCAGGCACAATGCTGATGTTCCTGGTTCTCCTAACTGTGGCTTTAGCGTCTGCTCACAGTTCTGGTGAGCACTTTGAAGGGTAAGTAGGCAGCTTCTTAAATATAAGCAAGCTCTCTTCCTTGCTCGCCCCCAAATTTGGATGCATTAATTTGGATGCATTACCCTTTTAAATTTTTCTATTCTTCCTCCTCTATCTCACCATTCAGCGAGAAGGTATTCCGCATCAATGTTGGAGATCAAAATCATGTCAACTTAATCCAGGAGTTGGCCAGCACCAACCAGGTGAGCAACAACTCTCTACTATAGGTTTGCTTCACACCTACTTTAAAATCTTAGACTGCAACGTGATTCCACCAAATGAAGACTGACATGAAATATGAACATCAGCAAAAGATCAAAACTTGGAAAAACTTAGTGCCATAATGCTGCCCTTTTGCCTGCCTGAATTAGATAGCCATAAACCCTATAGTATTATAAATCCATGGTAACTTTTAAAAGAGCTGACAGAGCATGACAACTGGATGAGTTGGAACTGTCATGAAGGTCACAAGAACATCTAATATGCAGTTACTTCCCTTTTAAAGCAAAAGAGAAAACTGATCAACTTGGATATTGCTGAAAAACTGGGCTTTTGTCCAACTTGCACTTCATTTCCACATCCCATGTATCATCTGTTCTCTTTGGTTTTCTTTCATTCCAAATCAAACAGCTTGGGTTTTCATGACCTTGATTCAAGTCCCCTTAATGATATGGTATGGGGGTCGGGGATGTTAAAAAGTCATGAGTGATTTCCATACTTTCCTTTTGCTTACAAGAGACCAAAAATCTCCATGCTACTTTAAAAAAAAAGAAAAAAAAAAAACACTTACTATGAGATGAAAACTGCCATTTTCATTATACTTAGTGTGGCAGGAAGCTATCACTAACCCCAAATAGTTCTATTTGGGTCAATGCTGTTTCTTCATGTATATATAAGCCAAAATAATCTGCAAGCTCTTAAACATCCTTTATTAAAAATCTATGTATAAATACATGTAAATATATAGAAAGTCATTTCTTAAATTTCAAGGTGTCGAGGAAGACAGTGCAAAGTGTCATAATCACAATCAGAAGTTTTCAAAATGAAAGAAAAAAAAACTCCATTGCCGTGATTCCAACTCACAGTGACCCCATAAGACACAGTAGAAGTGCCCCATAAGACTTCCAAGGAATGCCTGGTGGATTCAAACTGCCACCCTTTTGGTTAGGGGCTGTAGCTCTTTGCCACTACACTACCAGGGCCTCCCGAAATGAAACAGGATATATAAAGTCATCTATCTCAGCCTTCCACTCAAATCTGGAATTACTTCCCTGGAAACAGCATCTCTGGTTGCTAGCCCTAGTAAAACCTGTTTGGGTACTTCCAGGAATAGTAGGTAAGCTACTATTCTGAATAGCCCATTTGCCTTAAAAATCACTCTGTTTTCTTCCTAATAACTGAGATGAAAGTTGCTTTCTCTAACTTGGTTCCATTGGACCGAGCTGAGCCAAATACTGTGTTACCTCTAAGATTTATCTTCTTCCAGGTCTGCCAACATTTTTCTTAGTGCTGGTTTACTTAGCGCTGGTCATCCTGGTCACCTCTGGACACAGCTCAGTCTTTTGTCTATATTTCTTCTGAAACATGTAGCTACCAGGATTGACAGTGGGCCTCTGGGTGTGCTCTGATTAATTTTTTTACAGGACGATTGCCTGTCTTCATTTGTAAAGCAGACATTTATTAACAGGGTCTTAGATGCTTTTTAGCATCTTTGGCAATCATAGAACGCTATCAGCTTACATTAAAGCTGTGGTCAATCAAAACCATTAAGATTTTTTTTCTCATGTGAATCACCTTCAAACAAGGTGTTCCTCTTTCTGTACTTGTCTAATTGTTTCTAAATTAAATGCAGGATTTTAGGTTTACTCTTAAAATTTATCTTGATGGCCTGTTTTCAGCATGTTATCTTATTAAAAACTAATTCAGTCCTCCAAGGAAATAATTCTTCCCCCAAGTTTTTTAAGTTTACTTCACCAGCAAGTTTCATACGCATACCTTCTTGATTTTAATCTTCGTCACTGATAAAGAAGAGTATTAAGTAGGTCAGGGGGTCAGTGCAGAACTAGTGGCCTCCTTCTTGGTTTGCTGGCTCTGTATTTATCATGAGTCTCCAATGTGCCAGACACAGTATTAAGCACAGAACATCATTCATTAATCAACTCTGCGTGGGTAAGTTTGATCAACTACCCACATTATTGAGGAGTTACCTACAACTAACGTTGTACTGATTTTCAGACTGTAAAGAAGGTTATCAATGCTGAGACTGTCAACTGCTTTGCTGAGATCAAGATTCAGTATTCTACCCAGCTATTGGTCTCTTCCAGTAATGAGAGGAAGTTAATTGGGCCTGACTCATTCTTGTTTTAAACCATGCTGGCTCCCAGGGAACACAGCTCCCTTTTCTGAGCATTCATAATCCATCTGCTTCCAGTTTGCCCTGCAGCTTTGCCAGAATCCATGCCAGGTCCCAGGATTTCCTGCTTCTGAGATTCATCTGCTTTCCTGCTTATGAAATTCCAGACTCGCTCCCTCCGGTTCTCAGCAGTCCCTTCAAGTTCTGACTCCTTCAAGATTCCTTCAAGTTCTGTGATTACATCTTCAGTATTTTGTTGTTGTTGTTACTCAAAATTCGACATTTTATGGTGGTCAAGAGCAGAGAATCTGGTCTCACAGTGCATGGGTTCAAATCCTGACTCTACCACTTGGTTAGCTGGACCTTGGGCACTTTACTTAACCTCTCTGTGCCTTAATCACCTTATTTGTGAGGTGACATAATATATGAGGATAATAATACTATTTACCTTGTAGGGTTGTAAAATTTAAGAAAT
Organism: Elephas maximus indicus; assembly: GCF_024166365.1. Classification (NCBI taxonomy): domain Eukaryota; kingdom Metazoa; phylum Chordata; class Mammalia; order Proboscidea; family Elephantidae; genus Elephas; species Elephas maximus. Next base: position 11,107,697 of record NC_064841.1, on the reverse strand, counting down.
AATCGTAATAATATGGAAAGCACTTAGAAAGCACTTATATAGTACGTTATATAAGTACTTGCTATTATTATTACCATTAGGTCTGGAATTTTTAAGTCAATGTACATGGCTGAGAGCCCTGGTGGTGCAGTGGTTAAGTGTTCTGCTGCTAACCAAAAAGATCAGCAGTTTGAACCCACCAGCTGCTCCTTGGAAGCCCTGTAGGGCAGTTCTAGTCTGTCCTATAGGGTTGTTATGAGTCAGAATTGACTCAACAGCAATGAGTTTGGTGTCTTTTTAGTTTTACATGGCTAGGTGTAATCACCTCTCTCCTCACCTACCATGGGCCTCCACGCCTTCTTTCCAAAGAAAATATTTCATAGTACATGAAAAACTCTTTACTTATCCTGGTGGTAATTAATTTCATCTTTCAATGGAAGTAAAAGAAACAAGAGATACTGAAACTCCTTGGAAAGAACAGAAGCCAAAGGATTTAAACAGGGCTACTTTCTCTCTTCCCGCGACAAACATTATCATGTTTTAGTTCCAAGCAGTGGGCCAGCATGTTTTCTTCTTTACTCTTCTTACTTTCAACATGATTGAAAAAGATTTTTCTTCTCCTCAGCAATCCTGCAAGTGCAGCATATTCTGGGATGTAGCCTTCCTGATAAGATCATTACAAGGGCATCCAGTCTTTGTATTCATCCTTGGCCATGTGTGCTTCCTCCAGCTTTTGAACATGTCCTTTTAAAAGCTGAATGTATTGGAGAGCTCTGTGACCACACTGGACCCAACAGCCCTCCCCCTTGCCATTTGGATCATCTCTTATTGTACAGTAAGAATTCTATCTCCTTGCAATCGGAGCTGTACTTGTTCCTTTTCTGGAGCCATTCACCCTAGAACATACTTTCTCTGGACTTTCTTGAACTCTGTTTCTTGAATTTAAAGTACACATTTATCTAGGCCAAGAGTGAAATGATTACAGTCTTCCCTGTTCCCACCATCCTTAATACACCAGTAAGTTCTTCACTGCTGTTCTGAATAAGGCTTAGAGTAGTCATCGTTTCCTCTTCCAACAAGAAATGAAAATTTCATCAAGATAAAGGAAGAATCTATCAGATGTTCTATTTATAGGCAAATGTAACATCTGAAAATTTCTGAAGAACCAAAGATCCCCAACACCAATATTCTTTTATATTCCCACTTTATTCCCAAAAGAATGTAAGTTGGTCTAGTGCTGCTGTAACAGAAATATCACAAGTGGATGGCTTTACCAAACAGACATTTATTCTCTCACAGTTTAGGAGGCTATAAGTCAAATTCAGGGTGCCAGCTCCAGGGCAAGGCTTTCTCTCTCTGTCAGTTCTGAGGGGAGGTCCTTGTCATCAGTCTCCCCTAGTCTAGGAGCTTTTCAGTGCAGGGACCTCAGGTCCAAAGGACACATGCTTCTGGCTCTTCTTGCTTGGTGGTAATGAGGTCCCCCTATCTCTCCGCTTGCATCTCTCTTTTATATCTCAAGAGAGGTTGATTTAAGACACAACCTAATCTTGTAGATTTAGTCCTGCCTCATTAACATAACTGCCTCTAATCCTGCCTCATTAACATCATAAAGGTAGATTTACAACACATAGGAAAATCACACCAGATGACAAAATGGTGGACAATCACGCAATACTGGGAATCATGGCCTAGCCAAGTTGACACACATTTGGCGGGGGGGCACATAATTCAATCCACAACAGTTGAATAAATTACTTTATCTTACTTTTGTGCTAGTTTTGTGATGTATTTTAGGAAGAACTCTTTAGTTATCAGCCACCTGTAGATACCGCCCGCAATGTAGTCACTTAAACATATCTCTTTGTCTTCCAACAAAAGTTTTCTGTGTTTCTTCACCACTCAGCTTACTGGATTTATATTCAGTTCTATAACTTCTTGATATAGAATTCAAGTCCCCACATCTTATATTAAACAGAAATCCTATTTACAAAAAAAAAAAAAAAAAAATTTTTTTTTTTAAGGTATTGGTAATTCATGAAAGCTCTGTTAATACTTTGAATTTATTTATTATTTGTATCTATACCTGGTGCACTAGTAAACAGCTATGGGGTGTATATGTAACTGCTGGGGCTAACTCCAGTACACTAAGTCTGTAGCATACTTGCAGCAAGCACTCCATAGTGTTGGATGTTAGCGATCTTCCTGACCATTTCTCTCCACGTCAAACTGAAATTTTTAAACCATCTCAGGTTAGGTCTCTAATTCTTCTCTCAAACATATTCTTAAGATTCCATCACCCCCTTTTCAAGAATCCATCATTTTAGTATCTCACTGCAGAATCTTAAAGGTGGCACGATATATATCTTCCAGTATTTGGCGGAGCTAGGACCAATGAGCAAAAGATTAGGGAAGTCAACTTGCAGCTCAGTATTAGGAAAAAATAATTCGTGGACAATTAGGCTGTTCTGAGGTGGCAGTAGGCGTGCTCAAGGTTGTACTAGAACTATCACCAGGGATATCGTGTAGGCATTTCTTGCTTTGAGTGGAAAGCTGGCATTTTAATATGAATTCTCCCAGAAGCAGATCCTGAGACAAGGATTCAAGGGCAAGGATTTTATTAGGGACATCCAGGGAACACATGGAGAAACGGGGAGTGAAAGAGTGGCAGTCAACAAAGGAGGCACTATTAAGCCAGCTCCCACAGAGGGAAATTGGAGCTTAATCCCACAGGAAAACTCTGGGAAAGGCCACAAAACACATGCTTCAGAATTATCCCACCCAAGCAAGGGAAGTAGAATATTTAGACATCCACTTTCCAGAGCCATTGGTTGAAGACTTCTCTGGAAGGAATATTTTCTCAGCACCTCCTGCCTGCCACAAGCTGATAACTTGGCTTTTGGCAGTTCTAGGGGAAAGAGCCCTGTGGGACAGAAAGGCAGATTTTGGCAGTGCCCTGGGCACCCTAAAAGGTCCAAAGTCTATGTATGGGTGGGGCATGGACCGCATCTGTTACACATGCTCAGAGGTCCTCCCTCTCCCACCCCACCTCGGAATGATAGACATTTATTAGGAACACAAAATCATAGCTATTTTTTTTTTTGCATTTTTTTCTTGTGATAAATATATATGTAAAAAACATCTGACATTGCAACAATCTTCAAATGTATGGTTCAGTGACATTCATTATGTTTACCGTATTGTTTGAGCATCACTCTTACTTGTTCTGTTAAGAATATGCTTTCTCTTATAATCTAATTGTCTGTTCCCCTTGACTGAAGAGGATTTATCACCAGCCTCTTGCTTTCTCTGTCTTTATCACAACATGCCTTTATGTTCCCTCCACCATCAATTAATCTCTCCTCTGTATCCTCTATACGGTCGCTATGAGTCAGAATCGACTCAATGGCAACGGGTTTGGGTTTTTTTTATTTTATTTTTTTTTTGCTGTATCCTCTCACCCTTGACTCACTAGGTCCCATTCTGTATCCAGTCCTTATCCAGCCATCAGTACTCTCTCCTTTCAATCCCTTTGTGACAAATACACTCACAATTAACTCTTCTGGAATCTCTCTTGATGGAATCCCTGGGTTCTTGCCTCCCGTGGCTATAACTATGGCCCTGACCCGGGACTCAGCTCCCACTGGACTTCTTCAGTAGTTTGAATATTACCAGGACAGGAAAGAGGTTATCAGATTTTCCACAGGTGTATCTGAAACTGAGTCATTTAAGAGCTTACCACATCAGTTCCTGCCTCACCATCTCCAAGTCTGCCCAAACCTCCTTCCAAATCCCCAAGCTGTGGTTCTAAAAATCACCACCTGTCACATCTGGAGCTGAGACTAGCTCACAAACATCTGAAGATGGATTGTGTGAAAGACAGGAGCAGAGGACGAAGCTATGTCAGGCTCACCGCAGGCTTCTAGGTCTACACTCAGCACAAAAAGGAACAGAAAAGCAATGCTTATGAGAGACTACATGCCCCTGGTTAACATCTTTCCATGAAAAATTCAAATCTCATCTCCTCAAAATAAAAACATTAGAATTGTCAAATCAGTCAGCCTGTTCTTTTAGTGCATAATTTCCTTTAAAGTCTCCCTCATGAGACTGTAAATTCCACCAAGACAGAAGCTATGTTGGATTTGCTCACTAGTGAACGCCTAGTCTCAGACACAATGCCTAACATGTGATACCCATTGCCATCGAGTTGATTCCAACTCATAGAGGCCCTACAGGACAGAGCAGAACTGCCCCACAGAGTTTCCAAGGAGCACCTGGTAGATTTGAACTGCTGACTTCTTGGTTAGCAGCTGTAGCACTTAACCACTATGCCACCAGGGTTTCCAGCACATAGTAAGTCCTCAGTAGTAGTTGCTGAATAACTGAGTAAATGGGAATGTCAGAATGTTACTGGATCCCTGAGAGTGTTTTGTTTCTGATCATGGTGCCTAGTTGCCCCTGTGGAAAGATGCCTTTGTTCTCCCTGATGTATCTTCCAGGCCAGGGATGCTCCTGGTTCCATACATTATTGTGACTTGGACAGCATTGAGTTCCCAGATAACATCATAAAATATGGCCATAAATAGTCAAAGGGAAAGCTTAATTTCTCTCCATTAAATTTTGTGGTTCTAGTTAATTCATCATCTTTCATTCAGCAAATTCACCCATTACCACAAACACTGCTATCACAACAAGCAAGTGCCCCAGAAAATCAATAAATAGAAAAGAGTTGTTATGGAATAGTGTAATTAACTAACATTATGGGAAGTAATTACATGGTCTTCATGCTTGTCGATAATCAATTAAGGTTACGTATGTATTTGTAAATATTTTTATTGACATCTAACTGCTTGGTCCCAACGCTTTTTCACTCAAATGAGATATTTTCAAGAGGTTTCATGGATAATTTGGTTTTGAAAATAACTGAGTGGAGTAGAGCAATGGTGGCTCTCAGATGATAATCCACCCAACGAATTATAGGTGTTCAATATAGTGTATTTTGTCCTTTATTCAGATTGACTTTTGGAAACCAGATTCTGCCACGCAAATCAAACCTCACAGCACAGTTGACTTTCGTGTTAAAGCAGAAGATATTTTCACTGTGGAGGACTTTCTGGAGCAGAATGAATTACAATATGAGTAAGTTCATGCTTTATAGTTATTAAAATTCTCCCTCACACATGCTCTTATCTGAGTCTCTGAATAACCCTGGGGCAGTAAAAATGAGACCAAGAGGTTACACGACTTTGTCCTGGGTCCCACAAATAGGTATCGGCAGAGCCAACTCTAGATTCCAAATCTTAAGACTTCAGGCCAGGTAGATTTTCTGTTTAGTCATTGCTCTAATTAAAGTGGTTTTGACTTTCGAGTCCCACATTTTCGGCCAGATATTTGACCCTGCTACTAGTTTAAAAGTGATATTCAGAGGACAGGCCAGATGAATGGACACTATTATTAGCTGGATGCCATTTTAGCTCCAAATCTTACCAGGTCTTCTTTCTATGCTGGGCCTACTGTGATCCATGAGAGTTCTTTACGTTCCTTTAGCTTAAGGACCAGACTGAGTAGTCTTCTGTCCTTTTTACCCCAAGACCTGTCCCCTATCTTTATTGATAGGAGAAGGCCTAGAGAGATGGGCCCAAAGAAAGAAAACTGATTCCCCAAAGGCTTAGAGAAGAGTTAGCTAAGTTGGTTACCCATGTCTCCTCTCCCCAAATACAATCCTTGTGGTTTTCAAGGTGAAAATGTCTCCTCATAGTAGAGGCAATTGCCCATTTGTTGATCCAACAGCTAGAAACAGAATGCCTACAGGTACCAAACACTGAACAAGAAAAACAGGCCCCACATGCTTTAGGGGAAGGCAAACCATAAACAAGGGATTACAAAAATGTGTAATAGACACAGAGAAGGGTAAAGAGGGAAAGGAATAGGCCAAGTCTAGAAAGTGAGGCTTCAGCTGAGATCAGAAAGATGAGTAGAAATTACCCCGACAAAGATGGGGAAAAGCCATATTCTAGGTAGAGAAGACTACATGCGAAGGTGGGAGGTAGGAGAGATGTTAAAGCTAAGGTATTTGCATGAGAGGAAAGAGAGAAATGAGACCTTTAGCTCTGATCCAAAGCAGAACTCTTCCTACAAGGGGTAGAACAGGGAGGAGTAAAGAGAAAGTCTTAGGCTCCAGTCCTGAACATGAGAATGTTTATTGATCCATTCCCCACCCCAAGCTCCAGTCTTCATTATGATTTTGAAAATAAATGTGACCGACATAATTTTAAGATTAGAAACTTCCACTTGTTTTTCACATCTTGCAGTTGTTGTTCATCGCCGTTGAGTCGATTCCCACTCATGGAGGCCCCAGGTGTGCACAGTAGAACTACTCCATAGGGTTTTCAAGGCTATGATCTTTCAGGGGCAGATCTCCAGGCCTCACTTTTGAGGTAACTGGGGGGGTTGAACCGCCAATCTTTTAGTTAGTACTACAAAGCTTAACCCTTTGTACCACCCAGGGACTTCTTTTACATCTTAAACGTATAGAAGAATAGGCTTTATGCTAGTGATGACATCAGAATTGTCTCACCTGTAAACTCAGTACCTCCATCAGAAGAAGTGGTGTAGCATAGTACAACAAGCATATGCTTTGGAGACAACCAAATCGGGATTCAAATCCCAACTCTGCAACTTCCTGACTGTGTGACCTTGGGTAATCTACTTAACCTTTCTGAGTTTCAGTTTCCTGATCCAGGAAATGACGATATAGTACCTCCCTCAGTGGGCTGTGGTGAAAATGAAATAAAACTATTACTATTGCTGAGAATGCTGCTATGGTTTACTAATATACAAAGAGAGAGACCATGTATTTTTTAAGGGTCAGCAGAAACTGTTATATTTAACCCCATTATCATCCCTCACGTGGCCTTGCTATCTGCTTCTGCCTGAGGGAAGTGTCAAAATATGACCCTAAGATCTGATTGTCTTTTTTACAACAAAGATGTAACCCAATAAGTTTTAAAATGTGCTTAAGATTCATGTCTGTGATATTCTCCTCTTCTGATTACACTGGGAAGGCCTTCTAAAATCCTAGTCTTTAGGAACCTTCAGTAACATTCAAAATAAGAACCATTTCCTTTTTATTCTTTAAAAAGAACAAAGGAAGCTCAATGCTTGTAGACTAACCCTAGCTACCTGAATGATGTCCTAATTCTATCCATATCACAAAACAGTAAAATGGCTTCTAGTCGTATACCAATCTCCTCTTATTGGGTGGAAAATTCACTTCCTTTTTCAGTGGTAAACTCTTTGGGAATTGTATATGAGCCTTGTCTCATCTAGAACATAAGACGTTCCCTGAGGGCTAAGAGCTTGTTAATTTTTGCTTCTCTGTTCACCGCTTAGCACATTTGTAACATATAATTTTCTAAATATTAAATAATAATAAGTCCCTAGAAATCCTGGTGAAGCACACCAGCAATATCCTTGCTAGGGCTGCGAGCAGTCCCTGTGCGTGCCATTATTACCTCACATGGTAACTAATTTGTACTGAGGCTGTTTCCTGTCAGCGAGGATCCACCATTGTATATATATATAACAGGAACCCTCTACTGCACAAGTTCCACCAAAATAGCTTTGCGAATTTTTCAGTGGTCCCATCCCTCTTCACCAAGACTTGCATCATTCAACAGCTTTAATCAAACGCTGAGTTATCATGGGAGAAAAATTCAAAATGTGTGCAAAAAAGCAATCCAACGCTATCTTTAAATGCCAGTGTTGCACACTTAGGTACAGATAGACTAGGGATGTGATGATGTAAATCCCCAATCCATGGTACTGAAGCCAAATTAGCATAACCTCTTGGTGGACAGCCCTCCGCAGAATCCTGTCCTGGCTTTAGCCCATCCAGGGAGAGACGGATTGTTGCTAACTGCCTATAACATCATTATCCTGCATATTTCAGAGTCACACGGGAAAGTATCCTTGGATAGCAATGGACACATAGTCCAGGAGCTGGCCAGATAGGAATTCACAGTCTGGAATCTGGAAGGAGGAGAAGACTGAGTCATCTCTCTCTTTACTCCTCAGACATTGTGTTCCTCGGTTCACTGGCAGTAGCAGTTACCTAATTTGCCTGCATGTGGAAAAAAAAAAAAAAAGAAGTTGGATGGCTCTATAAAGAAGCATATAAAAGTATAAAATAGTGCACATGCCTCTGTTTTCTGGAGCTGTAATGAGGTCTCAATTATATTAAGAGGCATTGTTTTAATCTTCCAGAATAGAAGCTCATTATTTAGTAATAATATTTTGTAATATAGCTCAAGTGGTGCTTTGTCCTAAATCTAAGAAAATCAAATAATCAGAGGGCTGGAAAGGATCATTTGAGGTCAATCCCCCACCTTCAGGCCAAAGTTGGCACCACATTTCAATCACATTCTGACGTTCCTTTGCAAGTTACTAGAGGGTACTTTTACTCTTGGGTGTCATCTTAAATTTCACTGTTTTTTTGGGGTTTTTTTCTTTATGTTCCTTCGTCCAGGTTATTGATGAAAATGTTTAATATTTAACACAGTAATAAGTCTAAGAGCATGCTTCTTGTTAACACCAAACAAAACACACCAGCCCTGCAAAGTCAATGATTTTCCTAAATCATTTGAACTTGAGGGTTGGGTACAGATGAAAGGGTAGGCATATGTGATGGAAGGTTCCCCGGTTCCTTTACACAGAGATGCTTCTTAATAGATCAGAGACACCCCCATAGATACGGCCCTAGATACAGATGTCTGTGGAAAAGTTTGTGGCTATGGAATTGCCCGGGAACAATTAACTGATGATTTCTTTTCTCTGGGCTTCCAGTAAGAGGCCGTGTGACCTAGATGATATTTTACTTGCTCGCTGACAATGGAAACTCTTGTTAAAGCCAAAACCGGTCACTGCAGAGTCAATTCTGACTCATAGCTACCCTATAAGACAGAGTAGAACTGCCCCCATAGGGTTTTAAAGCAGCAGCTGGTGGATTCAAACTAACAAACTTTTGGTTAGCAGCCATGGCTTTTCATCACTACGTCACCAGGATTCCAAAGCAGGTGCCATTTAGCATTTCCCCATCAGTTTTCTAGTTTTGTCATTCAGAAAACTTCATTATTGTTTGGTAAGATCTGTTCTTTTAAAGAGATGATATTGGAATATTGGTTGTAAAGGCATCTATCAGTTGATTTTTTAAGTTTTCAAGGTTTTTTGTTTGTTTTTAGGTAGCCTTGAAAATCATTTTCCTAAATTATCTCTATTCTAGTCTTTAGTTTCCTCCATGTTTTTCTTGAGTTTATGAAGGTGGTAACTGCCAACTCTACCATAATTTAAAACTTCGGGTTTTTTTTTTTTTTTCCTTACATACTGGAAAACATCTATGTAAATAACCAATCCCTATGGATTTGAGCCAAGTCATTGCATTTTAGAGCTGAAAGGGATATTGAACAAGAGCTAATCAAATGCCCTCATCTTAAACATTATGGAATTAAGACCCAAAGATTAAATGGCTTTTCTAAGGCCAAGTTACAAATTAGACAAAACTATGACCCTGATCATTTGATTCCTAGTTCAGGATTCCTTCTACTTCCACCCTATTTCCTAACAATCAAATTTGGGTATTGAAGATAATTACAGCACTTATGTCATTTTTCCTAACTGTAGCAGGCAGAATAATGGCCCTCCAAAGATGTCCATGTCCTAATCTTCAGAACCTACGAACATGTTTTGTTATATAGCAAAGGGGAATAAAGGTGGCAGATGGAATTAAAGTTGCTAATCAGCTGACCTTAAAAGGAGATTATCTTGAATTATCTGGGGGGGCCCAGTATAATCACAGGGGTCTTTAAAATGGGAAGAGGGAGGCAGAAGAAGAGGTCAAAGTGAAATGAAGTGAGAACCTGATCCACTTTTGCTGGCTTTGATAAAGGAGAGGGGCCATGAGCCAAGGAATATGGGCAGTCTCTAAAGCCTGGTGAAGGCCAAGGAATGGATTCTCCCCTAGAGCCTCCACAGAGAAACACAGCCTTGCTGACACCTTAATTTTAACCCACAGAACTTGTGTTATTGGTCTTCTAACCTACAGGACTGTAGGAAAATAAGCTTGTGTTGTGTTAAGCCTCTATGTTTGTGGTAACTTGTTACAGAGACCATAGAAAACTAAAACATTAACAAATTATTGATGACTGCACAATGAAAAATACGTCTTTTCACAGAATAAATTTAAAATCTGCTCCTTTTCCTTTTTAAAAAAATACTACCTTAAGTCAGTTCAGTATTGGCCTTTTGCTAGGACTCAGACAGATGCCATTTGGTATTAATTTATTGCATTTTCCATAAACGGATACAAGTTCATGTCCACGTTCCCCAAAGGAAAGAGCTACTGTGAGGGAGGTTCAGAGGGTGTCCCTGACATACTTCATCAGAATGCCCTTGGGGCAGCCGGAGGGGAAGCCGACTTTTGATGTATGGCTGCAATTCTCTGTGTGTCAGATAAAACCATTCCAAGGCTTGACTTTGTATAACACAAGCTTCTGCAAACTGGCCGCTGTGATAGTCACAATACAGTAATCAAGGACATTAATGCTCATAAAATTGCACCCGTTCTCAATACACTGTCCACTCAAAGTAGCAAAGGGAAATGAAATTCCATACACCTAAATCTTCAGACCTGACTCTTCCAGTAGGAACAATTCATTCACAGAAATAAGCAGGCCTCAAACCTTCTGAGAGCAATCTTCATTTTACCTTGCTACAGAGCCAATCTTAGATTACTTTAAACCAGCCAAAAATAAACGAAGCAGAAACTAGTACCCTAAACTCAATACAAAACCCATTGCCATCGAGTCGATTCTGACTCATAGCTACCCTATAGGACAGAGTAGAACTTCCCCATAGAGTTTTCATGGAGCGGTTGGTAGATTCAAACTGCCAACCTTCTGGTTGGCAGCTGAGCTGTTAACCACTATGCCAACAGGGCTCCTAAACCTAGTATACTCATGCCTAATAAATCTTTAACCAAAAAAAAAAAAAACCTCTTGCCATCCGGTCCATTAGCTTGCTAATAATTCTGAATTTCCATCCACCGAGGTATTTTTCTCAAAACCTGGAGAAAGACCCCAGGTGACCAACTGTGCCTGGAACATAGAACTTTTAAGTGCTAATCCCAAGAAAGTTCCAAGAAACTTACCATAGATACACCTCAAGTGTAGAGTTTTGTGTGGCAGCCCAAGGCTCTGGTCTAGAATGCAGCAGGTACCAGGTGAAACCATTCTCAGGCTTAGGGTCCAAGGACATCCAAATATGTGAAGCCTGGGCTGAGAAGAAGGAGCCCTGTTGGCACAGTGGTTAAGAGCTCAGCTGCTAACCAAACGTCGGCAGTTTGAATCCACCAGCCTCTCCTTGAAAACTCTATGGGGTGGTTCTACTCTGTCCTATAGGGTCACTATGAGCCAGAATTGACTAGATTGCAACAGGTTGGTTTTTTGGGGTTTTATGTTTGTTTGTTTTGGGGGGGGGAGTTGGGTACTGCGGAAGAGCGCACGTTGCTCACACTGTCGCTCATCCTCCTCAATGATTTACTCACTCTTTGTGATCAGTAACAGAATCTCCCATGAGCAGCTTAGGTTGAAAGGCATCAAAAACAATTAGAGGGCAATGCGTGATTCCGTGGAGAGTACACTGTCCCATCTACAAGTCAGGGCCTTTGGAGTGTTGTGTGTTTTCACTGGGAAGGAATGGGCTATGTTCACAGGAGCACTCACTTTGTTCACTGCAGGGTGTTGATCGACAACCTGAGATCCGTGCTGGAGGCTCAGTTTGACAGCGGCCTCCGTGCAACTGGACACAGTTATGAGAAGTACAACAACTGGGAAACGGTATGACATGCACATGATTTAGACATTACTTTGATAAACCCTGGTGGCACAGTGGTTAAGAGCTATGGCTGCTAACCAAAAGGTTGGCAGTTCAAATCCACCAGACACTCCTTGGAAACCTATAGGGCAGTTCTACTCTGTCCTACAGGGTCGCTATGAGTCAGAATCGACTGGACGGCAAGGGATTTTTTTTCAACGAGTTTTGAGAACCGAACTAAGACTATCACACTAATCTATAAATGGTTTAATTTGGTAGATAGAGGCTTGGACCCAACAAGTGGCCGCTGATAATCCAAACCTCATCTCTCGAAGTGTGATTGGAACCACATTTGAAGGACGCAATATATACCTCCTCAAGGTAATCGCCTTTAACCATGGCCTTGGCACATCTGACGGCTTTAAATCAATAGATTCTAACACATTAACATCTGTTCCACAGACATGGCGTATCCCAAACGTTGTTATAACCTCTTTCCCTGCCTCTATCCCCCAGGGAATCAAACAGATTCTCTGGCTTCTTTTATCATCTGTGGATTTTTGATTTATCCAAAAGGAAAAATGCAATAAAATGAGAGAAGTCCTATAAATTTAACCACATCCCTGTAAGCAATGTAAATGATCATCTACCTTGATGAAATTGTTCTCTCCCAGCTGTTGTTCGCAAATCCATTTGCTAAAGAGGTTCATAAACTTCACGTCTATCAGACAACATTACAAAGCGTATCAACAATTTGTTTCTGTCGTCCTCAAATGCCATTTTTGTCATGTAATTCTAATGAAGAAAATAAAAAGACTAGGAATCAGTGGGTGAGAAGGAAAGTTCTTAAGAGATTAGCAACAATTGTGATTACTTCTAATTACTCATCCAGTTGCCTTGGTCATGTCACCTAATAATAAAAAAAAAAATAATAGCAGCTGAAAATAACCTCCATGTGAGTACAATTAAGCAGGGTAATCAAGCATCTTCAGAAAATATGAGCTTGTCAAGCTGAATAAAAATAATAAACAGCCGTGGAAGCCTTCAGCTCCACATTAAGAGTGTCTAGAAGAAAGAACATACCGTGCCAGTATTATGTTTTAATTTAATCATGGGATATATCTCTTGCTGCTGTCAGGTCTCACCTGTTGAGTCCAAAGCCCAGATGAGAAGCGAAGATTAACCCCTGAATGCCACATGATTCACAGTTTTCCTTTTTCTTTTGTTTGCACTAGGTTGGCAAAGCTGGACAAGACAAGCCCGCCATTTTCATAGATTGTGGCTTCCATGCCAGGGAGTGGATTTCCCCTGCATTTTGCCAGTGGTTTGTGAGAGAGGTCAGTAGTAGGTAGAGGGTTTTTTGGCAGAGGACAGTAGGAAATATATATATATGTATATTTTTTATTTCAATCAATTCCTTATAACCTAGTTATAATAAAAGATAATAATAACACAGAGAAAATATCCATAATTCCAAGTGATCATTTTTGGAAATTAGTTTCAACTTTCACAACAGATCTTTATAAGGCAAGGTTTTAAAACAATTAGCAAATTATCTTTATTTTAATTTTACTCATTTGAACTTTCTCAACCGTCTTTGGAGGAGAGGCTAACAGGGTAGCGATTCCGACTCACAGCAACCCTATAGGACAGAGTAGAACTTCTCCACAGAGTTTCCAAGGAGCGCCTGGTAGATTCTCTTAACCACTACGTCACCAGGGTTTCTGTATAATGCATAGGTTATTTAAAAGTTAATGGTTGTGGATAAACCACTGACTTGGTCATTATTGCCTGGCTAATAATTATTGTAAACTTCAGAATAAAAGGAAACAGCACGTGATAATCCCTACTCTAAATGTTCCTGTCTTTCACTCTTTATGGTCTTAGGATGTACATGAAAGCCCTTTAAACATCGAAAAAAAAAAAACACTGAAGCATTTCAAAATAAATATCCATGAGACCATACTAATATAAATAGATGATTCAATGATTAAACAAAAAGGAGAGAAGGAAGAACTCTTTCTCATAAAGATTTACAACTAACAGGTGTAAAATAACGAGGAAAATAGAAAACATCATTAAAACACCATGGTAACAATTGTTTCGGGCAAGATCCATGGACCAATACCAAAATTAGTGGGTAAAATTTGGGGGAGAAACAAGATATTTGCAGAGTCTCAAAGTACCTCCCTCAAAATATATATTAATTAAAAAAAGGTAAAATTTATGGAGAAACCTGGTAGGAGAAACTTTAACCAAGTAATCGAGGTTAGCATCACCAGTAATGACATATCGTATCATGTGCCCCTTATATCATGCATTTTAATTGGCACATCACCTTTTTGTACTCTTCCCCAAAATGCATAACCTCACTATAATCATTTAAAAAATCAGATAAACCCAAATTGAGGAACATTCTACAAATTAACCTGATCAGTACTTTTCTAAAATATCAAAATCATGAAAGACAAGTAAAGACTGAAGAGTTGCCACAGACTGAAGGAGATTAAGAAACAGGGCTTTGAACTGGTTCATTCTGCTCTGACCCCCTGCTGAGAATTTGCATTTCCACCCCAGATATACCAAATCAGAATCTACATTTTAACAAGATTTCCTGGTGATTCTTATGAATACGTGGGGATCTCATTGAAGTATAGATTCTGATTCAGTACATCTAGGGTGGCAATGCAAATTCTCAGGAGGGGGTCAGAGTGGAATGAACCAGTTTGACCCTGCTAAGGAGACATGACAACTAAATGCAACGTAGGATCCTATATTAGATCCTAGAACAGAAAAAAGACATTAGTAAAAAATTGGCAAAATATGAATAAAGCCTGTATTTCAGTTGATAGTGTTACACCAACAGTAATTTCTTTGTTTTGATTGTTGCACCATGATCATGTCAGAGGTTAACATTGAGGAACCTTGGCAAAGGGTATAGGAAAAACTCGCTGTGCTATTTTTGCAATTCTTCTGTAAGTCTAAAATTATTTCAAAGGTAAAAAATATTTAAGCATTTTACAAATACAAGAACATTATTACTTACAATATAATTTATTTTGTGCTTCATAGTACTTGAAGTACCTGTGTCTTTTTTTGTTATGGTCTTGGCTTCCAGATATATTATATCTGTATTTGACATCACTTAATTTCAGTGGGGAGCTCACCACCTGCACTCCAGAAGGACAGAACTTTTGTAATTACCTTGGTCATGTCCAATGTGTAGATCATTAAAAGGGTATGATTCTAGAGCTCCTCCAACCTTAAAACCACACACCTCATCGAGTGTCACTGTAACAAATACTTACATACAGTCACACAGAGCATGTAAAAAGTGTTAAAATAAAGGAGCTTTAAACATAGGCATGTTAAAGTCAAATTAAAGAAGCCTAAAAAAAAAAAAAGCCTGAAGCAGCGCTGAATGTACATTTTAACATCATCCTGGGGTAGAGGGACAGGAATTAAGAAAACATTATATGGCCATGATGTCCTTCATTCATGGATACATGTTCACACTACTCACTGAGCAGGTAGAACTAGTTCCTCATAGGGGTTCCCTTCTCAAGGCAGAGGGCTTAGAAGGAGACTTTCACCATTATGCAGCTGGGAGCCTTGGTGAGAACTCCAAAACCTACCAGTGAGCACTCAATAGTGGAAGGCTTTCTTGTTCCTCCTCCACGATGGGCACTCCCTCTAATGGGATCATCTACAAGATATTTCATAGAAAGTAAAAAATTCCTAGATAATATTCAAAAACATTCATAGCCATCCGTCGACATTCCCTACTTACTAGGAATATTTCTTTACATTAATATCCTACTGTTTGAAAGATTATTGCCATTGCTATGCTAAAGGAAGTGAGTATATATGTTCTTTATGAATCCTAGTAATTTGTTAAATCTTTGTTCATTTTTCAGGTAAAAAATAAAAATAAGACAATTTAGTGGGTTATATATGGATGAATTAGGACTATCCTAGAAACAAAATTAGAAACAGCAATTTTAAATTAAAATTTTGATAACATCTTCCTGACTGCTTCTTTAAATATTAATAGTATGTACCTCAGTGGGGATACCTCTTTCATTTCAAAAAAAAAAAAAAAAGCAACATTTATCTAGTCTATGTAAATTTTAACAGCATTGTGCATTCCATTTTTCTATGAAATTCTGCTTTGTAATTAATACACAGGCTGTCCGCACCTATGGGAGTGAGATCCAGGTAACAAACCTTCTGGATAACTTAGACTTTTATGTCCTGCCTGTGTTCAATATCGACGGCTATGTCTACACCTGGACCACGGTATGTGAACCATTTCCAATACTGAACAAAGCTGATACAACCACCTTTTATTATGATTGTCCTAACCATATAATCCACTTTTAGAACCGAATGTGGAGAAAGACCCGCTCTATCAATTCCGGAAGTGCCTGCATTGGCACAGACCCCAACAGAAATTTTGACGCTGGTTGGTGCAGTAAGTATCTGGCCGACCATTTTGCATGTATCAGTTGAAAAGTATAAAAGGGAAAAAAATGTTGGAAAACACATCAGTGTCTAAAACAAAAATGTAAAATTTTATATCTCAGAGTTCCAACTTTCTGAAAACACAGACAATAAGTAGTTTATTTATTCATTCAACAAAAATGTATTGAATGTTCTATTATGTTCCCAGCTGCCCTAAATGAACAAATCGGACATGATCCCAACACTCATGGAATGCACAGTCTAGAGGGGAGGTAGTTATTAAATAAATACTTATGCAAATGATAAAGTAAAATTGTGATGGAATTAGAATCCTGTGACTTAACTCTCAACAAATGATTACAGTAACAGAGAATTTTTTTCATAAATATTAATTTGTCCCCTACTTATTAATTTTCTTAAACTATATTGATCTCAGAGCCCCAGTGGCATAGTGGTTAAGAGCTCAGCTGCTAACCAGAAGGCTGGAGTTCAAATCTACCAGCCTCCTTGGAAACCCTATGGGGCAGTTCTACTCTGTCTTCTCCGGTCGCTATGAGTCGGAATCGATAAGGATTTCTGTGAAAACACAACTTTTTTAACTCCCTAATTTGGAGGTTTGAAATATCCCCTGGGAGGACGCCAGTAAAGTGATCATTTACCATTAATACTATGTTTTTCCAGAACTCGGAGCTTCTCGAAGCCCTTGTGATGAAACTTATTGTGGATCTGCTGCAGAGTCTGAAAAAGAGACCAAAGCCCTGGCTGATTTCATCCGCAAAAACCTCTCTTCCATCAAGGCCTACTTGACAATACACTCATACTCCCAGATGCTGCTCTATCCTTACTCCTATGATTACAAACTCCCCGCGAACAATGATGAGTTGGTAAGTAGCTAGGATGGGACATATGGTATTTCACCATTGAGATTTTCTTTTAATTCAAATCCTGAAAGAGAATTATAAGACAGTTTCTGGAAGTGCCACTGTTGATTTTTGGTAGTAGAAGTGGAAAATGTACTATAGATTTATGACTTTTTAGTTAGCTGGATTTCTCTAGTTGGCTAAAAGAAGTAGGATTTTGATGCAGGAAACAGTCCATCACGTGTGGTTCATTAGCTAACTTCAAACTGACAACAGTTCCTCTTCCTCTAGCTTCACCACAAAATGACTCACACGATGATTTCAGATGCATTTGGAAATAATCAACAAAGTTCCTTGACTCCACACATAACTCTTTGTTGTAGAGTTAATTTTGTCAAGCTGCCATGAGCTGGATTTGACATAGACAGAGTATGGCAGATCATTGGGAACTTAACCACATTTGGCCAATATCAGGTTTAGCAATGAGAATCTAAAAAGTGTTTATTTCTCTGATCAGGTAAAACACAGAAGTAAATCAATCAATGAACAATTGATATGAATAGAACTTTACCAGATATAGGGAATGGTATAAAGATCCTTAAGTATCCCTGACTCAAAGAACTAACACCTCCTTGAAGAATCAAGAAATAGTCACATGAAAAATTTAATAATATGAGTTCCATAATAATTCACATTAATAGATTTATACATCCCTGCATGAATATTTGTAAAAAATAAATATGCAAGTTTGAATCTTCAAATGATATTTTTTTAATTTATGAAACATCTGGCTGCCAGTTGAGACCAATAATCTACAATAGCAAGTATAATATTTAAAGCATTTGAGTTATGCCCCCCCCCAAAAAAGTATCCCACTTTGACAATGACATAGATATTTGGCTTACCTAAATGCATAAATTTGAAAATCCAGTAACTTTAAAAAGCACAACTTGTTGTTCTGTACTTTCAGAGCCAATATTCTAGAGACGAAGTAAAACATGTAATGCTATAAATATTGTGTGAAGAGCAAAATGAGAAAGTAACCCCAGCCTCCTAGAAAATTGATAGCTAATAGTTGGCCTGGTCCAATTCTTTAAAAAATAATAATAAAGCTTCCCACTGTCCTTATCTGTACCAAAAAGACAAAGGAAAATATCATTAGTTGGAGCCATTAAATACTTCAGCTTCCCTGTATCATTGTTCCCTTGTGGTGCTCACAATCCTCAAGCCCCAGAGGTGGGTATGGTCAGCTCCTGGCTTCTGTCCTAGATTTCTGGCCACCAAAGGAAAGAAGGCTGGTAGTATGTTGTTTACTTAATTCATTTGAGTATGTTTAAATTTATGGGCTCAAGAATAAGAACAATTGTGAGGATGGCCAGGACCAGGCAGTGTTTAGTTCCGTTGTATATGGGGTCGCTATAAGTTGGAATCGACTAGACAGCATCTAACAACAACAATGTTTAAATTTAACCACATCAGAAGAGATAAATCAAAAGTTATAATAATGAAACACTAATGAGCTAATAAATACCAAAGTTAAAGGTGTAAAACACATTAAGTGTGACAAAACCAAAATATCCAGGTTGTTCAATACCAGCTAGTCTTAACCATCCTAAAAGACAAATACTAACAGAAAAACTTGAAGTGTTCTTTACAACTGAGCTGCTTCATACAGGTTGCAGTACCTTTTCTTATTTTGGGATTAACTCTCAGCCCTTTCAACAATAAATTAGATGTATTGCCCTTTTTTTCTTTTTTTTTTATTGCCCTACTAGCATCCTCTTGGAAACCCTGGTGGCGTAGTAGTTAAGTGCTACAGCTGCTAACCAAAAGGTCAGCAGTTCAAACCCACCAGGAACTCCTTGGAAACTCTATTGGGCAGTTCTGCTCTGTCTTACAGCGTTGCTATGAGTCAGAATCAACTCGACAGCAATGGTGTTGTTTTTTTTTAGCATCCTCCTGTGGAGTCCCTAGGTGGAGCAAACAGTTCTCCTCTGACACGTATCAGTAGGAATTGACTTGAGGGCAACTGGTTTGGTTTTGGGTTTGGCACAATTCTATAATAACCTAGTCACTTGGACTACTCTAAAGGTCTCCAATTTATCCTTTAAAAAAATCCAATAAATTCTGCCTTTGGAATCTTGTGAATAATTTTTACACTTCCTGTGGAAATTCTATCCAGGAAAAGACCCAAGACTCAGGGTTACTGGGTTTAATGGGCCAGCTCATGTGTGCCCCCAGTGGTATGAAGTCTGTCAGGCAGCATATGAGGCACTGATACTCTCGTTGAAGAACTATTTCTTCATTTAAAGACAAGGAAAGGGAGCTAATAGTAAAAGACAGGCTATTAGGAATCTTGTCCTCCAAAATTGCTTTCAAATTCTTATTAACAAGAGAGTGGAATAAGCAGAATTATATCAAAAGTAATGGCACAGTGGTTAAGCGCTCACTGCTAACCGAAGGTCGGCGGTACAAACACTCCAGCCACTCCCTGGGAGAAAGATGTGACAGTCTGCTTCTGTAAAGATTACAGCCTTGGAAACCCTATGGGGCAGCTCTATCCTGGGTCACCATAAGTTGGAATCGACTAGATGGCAGTGGGTTTTTTGGGTTGGTAAAATATGCATAATCTATTATCAAATGAAAAACAGTACAAACAACAAAATTACCTTATCTTAGATGTTTATTTTTATACTTATGTAACTAATAAATTCAAGAAGTACATGCCACTTTTGATCTTTTCCAGAGAGTGATAGGTGACTAAAATGCAAAAGTTAATTTTAATTACTAGCGTATCTATGACACCCATTGAATTCAAAAGCTACTTTAACATTCAAATTTATTTTTTTATAGTTAAACTTTTGCCGAGTGTCTTAAGAAATATTTAAATGCTACTAGTAAAATCTAAGAGCCCTGGCGGCGCAGTGGTTAAGAGCTCAGCTGCTAACGCAAAGGTCGGCAGTTTGAATCCACCAGCCATTTCTTGGAAACCTTATGGGACAGTTCTACCCTGTCCTATAGGGTCCCTATGAGTCAGAATCAACTCGATGGCAATGAGTTTGGTTTGTTTTGTTTAGTAAAGTCTAAGGTGAATATCGTTTGATTATTTGACTCATTTAGGATCTGATTTTAGTCTGGCCTCACGAAGAAAGCATTTTAAGCATTAGGGATTTTTTCGATCTTCTTGTTTTGTACAATTCCAATCCACTTACTTCCAAAGCTTATTTTGCTAGAACAAACTCATAGCTATAGTGTTACTACAAATATATGTGTAGCCAAAACAGAATTTGAATCTCTTAAAAAAACAAATATTGACTTAATCACAGTTTTTATTTGTAATGAGGATTTCTAGAGAGACATTAAAAGCCTTGATCTAGGAGATATGGATAGTTCATACAACTCTAGTGCCTCCATATGAATACAAGGAAAGAAAAAATGTGCCGCAGAAAACAAAAGGTAGTCAAAAGACTAATAAAATGACTTTTTGACATCATCCCATGCTATAGATAACTCATAATTTTGTTAGAGAGATACAATTTGGACTACTAATTGGTATATAAACCTGTGGCTGTGGAGCTGATTCCAACATATAGCGATCCTATAGGACAGAGTAGAATTGCCCCATAGGGTTTCCAAGGAGCAGCCGGTGAATTTGAACTTCCGACCTTTTGGTTAGCGGCTGAGCTCTTAACCACTACACCAATTTCCCTTATACTTACAAAACTGATAAATTTATATTTGTAGCAAAAAAATAATTCAAGGAGAATGAGGCTTTAGACTCAACATACTTATATTAACATTCTCGGCCCAAGTTCAGCACCTAACATAAGCAGCAGTATTTTGATACCTGAGTCATGATAAAAACTGATGTGACTTCATTTCTGAAGGATCTTACATGTGTGTTGCCCAACAGTCACTCATATCATGAGACAGTCTTCAGAGGGAAGAAAGACAGAAGTGAGACTAGAGGAAGTAATAGTATGGATTACAAAGGCTACCAGAAAATATCTCCTTGACTGGTTGGTAAAAAGTAACTTACACACATTAAGAGGTTATAGTATGCAAACTGCTTTCACACAAACTATATTACTTAAAGAATTAATAAGCATACTGTGAGAGAATTAATAAGCGTACCATGAGTTTCCAATGGCATCATAAACTGTCCAGTTTGCCAGTGTTGACTTCCTTGCTATAGAGCTACCATTGTCTTCAAAACCATTTTAACCGCCAGAAAAGGAATGCACTTAAATTTCCAAATTATGAAGAATAATGAAATATTGGATTATATGACCTCTTTATTGTCAAAGGAGCACTGGTGGCACAGTGATTAAGAGCTTGGCTGCTAACCAAAAGGTTGGCAGCTCAAATTCACCAGCTCCTCCTTAGAAACCCTATGGAGCAGTTCTACTCTGTCCTATTGGGTCACTATGAGTTGGAATCAACTCGACAGCAATGGGTTTTTTTTTCCTCCCCTTTGGTTTTTATTGTCAAAGAAAATAGAAATTAGGAGACATAATGGAAAAGGCTCACCAAGCCTAACCATGCCTCTGCACTTATTGGGTATGGAGAGGTTCCACCTTCCCCCCAAAGAGATGTACATGGCACTGTTGATGACAGTATTAACATCGATGGTGAGGATGATAACACTTTTAAGGAAAAAGCAGAAAGCCAGAAAAATATCCAGCTGAATAAATGTCTAGCCCCACTCGCCAAACTGACCAAGTGGAAAGCTAATATGCACTATCCAAAGGCACCAATCCAGGACATGAGTCTCCTGCCACTTTTCTACATTAAAACCCACTGCCATCGAGTCGATTCCGAATTAGAAGCATATAATCGTATAACTGGGAAAAAAATCTTAGAAGTTCTGCCTTCTTGTTTTCCTGCTGAGATGATGAAGGCCTGGCTAGCCAACACCAGTTGTGGGGCAGCTCTGGGCCTAGAGCTCCTCATCCTGAGGAATTTCCTAGGCTACTCCAATTTTCAAAGACTTACACACACAATCTGTGTGGCCACATTCTAGAGTAGTATCCCTCACAGCTCTACTATAGAAGAGCATTCATCAGACAAAAGCTTTCATCCCACAACCAAAAAAATTTTTTGCCATTGAGTCGATTCTGACTTATAGTGACCCTATAGGAGAGAAGAGAACTGCCCCATGGGGTTTTCAAGGAGCAGCTGGTGGATTCCAACTGCCAACCTTTGGGTTAGCAGCCATAGCTCTTAACCACGGCACCACCACAACTCCTCATCCCGCAAAGTACATCGTTATTACCACTGTCCCTGGACGTTGCTAAGGATTTGCACTAGTCGACTGAGCTCCCTGATTTCTCAGGGCCCAGTCTTACAATCCTGGCCCATCCTTCCAATAAGTATACATTCGTTAATCAAGAGAAAGCTGACCATATAGCTAGGCAAGCCCTGTTTTTTTGAAAAATTACTAAACTTGACCAAAAGATAGAGAAATCCATTTCTAAAGTCCACCACTTCCCAGTGCAGTGGACCTCAGTACTTCTTAATTAAAGGCTAATGAGCCACCAGAATAGATGGCCACCCAAGCGTGTGCACATACCGCAAGACCATGATTAGAGATAAAGATAAAAATCAGAGGGAAGAAATATTGTGATTAGGAGGTGCACAATTGTAGGGCCGTGTGCACACCAACAGCAGCTGTCACCATGCCCCGGCCTAATAACAGGAGTACCAAGGCCACAGTCTCAGTGCGGGCAGGCCACCAGCAGCTCGGCCAAACAGGGAGGCCCTCAGCAAGACCATAAGGCACAGAACATCTCTTCGGGAATTTTCTCAGAATCTCTAATCTCACTTAAAAGGCAAAAAACTTTCCAAAGACAACTGCAGAACTTCTTGTATTAGAGAAACAGGTTTTTGAGACATCATCATATACTTTAGGTCACTTCTTGGGCTGTTAATTCTCCTACTGGGCCTGGTCAGCATAGGGCTCATCAGGCAACAACCAGCAACTTCACTGTGCAACTATTAAGCGCTTGGCATAAACCATGATCTTACTGTTGAGAACTTAGGATCTTATTGGAATGATAAGGCTGGGATACAAGAAACCATACAAGAACAGAACTCTACAAGAGAAATACACAGGGCAAGAAAATGGCAGTGCGTGATAAAGCTACTCAACAAAGGTTATAGAGAAGAGGTCAAATTTGTCCTGATGCTTGAAGGATGGGCAGGATTTGAGTGTCAGAAGAAGGAAGAGATCATTTTTGACAGAGAGAAGAAGCAACAAATGTGTAAGAGTGGGAATGAAAAACAGAGCTGAGGAAGGGGCAGACGGGGGTCAGCCTGTATTGAACTTTCTTTTTTGAGAAGAGCAGAGCGTGAGGATTGATCATTAAGGTAGTCAGATGATAAAAGCCAGGCCAAACCCGTTGCCTTCAAGTTGATTCGGACTCATAGCAACCCTATAGGACAAAGAGAACTGCCCCATAGAGTTTCCAAGGAGCACCTGGTGGATTCGAACTGCTGACCTTTTGGTTAGCAGCCCTAGCTCTTAGCCACTACGCCATCAGGGTTTCCGGTCAGATGATAGAGGGACCCAAATGTCAGAATGAATCCAGAGTCACAGTGGACCCTGGACCTGGTAAATAGGGTTGCCAGGTCAAATGCAGAACTCCCTGTTAAACTGGAATTTTAGATTAAAGACAAATACGTATATACATTTTAGTGTAAGTCTTTCCCAAATATTGCATGGGACAGATGTAAACTAAAAAATTATTTATTGTTTAATCTGCAATGTATGTAACTGGGCATGCTGTATTTTTGTTTCCTAAACCTGGCTACTACTACCTTGCTGGTAAAGAGATATTTAGCAAGATTGATCCGGCAGAGATGTTTAGGAGATCGCCCTACTAACAGCAGAGAAAACTAGGGCATTCAGAGCACCTTCAAACCCAGCTGTCTTCTTTTTAATTTTTTCCCTAAAAAAATAAACTCTAGTTTACTATAATTTTGTCTTCTATCTGACTTTCCTCTAAACCAATCCCTCCCCCATGCTCCCTTCCCAGGGGACATTTGGCAATGTTCAGAGACAGTTTTGATTGTCAGCTGTGGGGGAAAGGTTCCTACTGTTATCTAGTGGGTAGAGGCCTGGGATGCTGCCAAAGATCCTGCAATGTACAGAGTAGCTCCAACAACAGAGTTATCAAGCCCTGGATGTCGATAATGTCGAGGTTGAGAAATGCTGCTTTAGACAAAGATAAGGCCCTTGGCTTCACAGGATCTTATACATCCCTCACAAACAGTTTGCAACGCTCTGCAAATCTGGCACACAAGAGACCCTGCACGTCCCTGTTACACAGTGTTTATTTTTTCATGTTTATTTAGAAGAAACACCACTTGCACCAAAAAGAAAAGAAAAAAAAAAACTTCTCCGGGCTTTGCCACTCCATCTGACTCATGCTTCACATTTTTCTTGAATTTTAAAGAGCTTAAAATTATGAACGCAGCTCAGCCAAAGACAAAATTTGGTTTAAATCAGTAAACCCATTCCCACCCATCCCCAGGGTTCTGCAGAGACAAGACAGGCCCTGCCCTCGGAAGCCAATCTTCCCGTTCTAATCTCAGGACCTAGCAATCAAAGTTTGGGCCTGGTTACCCTCATCCTTTTTCTCAGAAGCATACTTGTTTTTGTTTTTGTGTTCTGTTTGGTTTTCAAGTCCCAAGTGCCTTGTCCTCTGTGCTGTTCGTAGCCTTTAGGACTTCTCCTTTTGCTTGAAAATTCTGAGTTAAATTTCTCGTTGGTCCCTTGGTATGAGTTACCCATTATCACAGGACAGAAGGAAGGAAACTGCAGTTAAAGATCATTCTGATGCTGCCATTATCACATGTATCCACCCTTCCAAAACAAAAACCAAACCCATTGCCGTCGAGTCAATTCAGACTTAAAGCGACCCTATAGGACAGAGTAGAACTGCCCCATAGGGTTTCCAAGGAGCAGCTGGTGGATTCAAACTGCCCACCTTTTTGTTAGCAGCCAAGCTCTTAACCACTGCACCACCACCTTTCATTAGCAACCACAGCACTTAAGCACTACGCCACTGTTAGCTGCTGTCAAGTCGATTCCAGGACTTCAAGTTAGAAACTAACTTGAAGTTTTCTGAAGAAAATTTCCTTTACTTTATTTGTAGTTGGTTTGGAGTTTTTATACTCTTACATCATAATAATAGGCCCACTGGAAGAATAGAAGGAAACCCTGGTGGCATAGTGGTTAAGAGCTATAGCTGCTAACCAAAAAGGTTGGCAGTGCAAATCCACCAGGTGCTCCTTGGAAACCATATGGGCAGTTCTACTCTGTCCTACAGGGTCACTGTGAGTTGGAATAGACTCGATGGCAACGGGTTTGGTTTCTTTTTCTTTTGGGGGGGAAGAATAGGAGTCCCTGGTTGGTGCAAATAGTTAAGTGCTCAACTACCAACCAAAAGGTTGGTGGTTTGAACCCATCCAGAGGCAGTTCACAAGAAAGATCTGGTGATCTGCTTCCAAAAGGTCACACCGCTAAAAACCCATGAAGTAGTTCTCCTCTACACAAATGGGGTAGCCACGAGTCGGAATCAACTTGGCAGCAACTGGCTTGGTTTTTGGGGGAGGAGGAGCAGGGGGTAGATGAGGAGAAGGGATAGCCCCCAACATGACGCTGGCTGTGGACATGGAGGTTGGAAAGAGGACTATGTGCACAGTCACCAGACAGGGTGACTTTATCAGGCATTCAGGTCAATAGAAAAGAACATCCTCTCCTTATTCAGCTCACACTCCCCAGGAGTCCATAACCTGGGGAAACTTTACAGCTAGTTCATTCTTTGTCTCCTGGGCTTTGAGCTAGATGTGACATTTTAGACTCTCTGTCTTTTGCTCTATGACCAAGGCCTCTTTTTAAGAAAACCAGTGACAAAAGAGAACATGCATAAGATATGGTAGGAAATCCATATCTAAGGATTAATAAAGGCTGGCCATGTTTGGCCTTGCCTGAAAGCAAAGTTTTCTCTGAGACTGATTTATATTTAGCCTCCTTCTGTTCTTTACAATTGGTAAAGCCAGCTCCAGCAACACTTCTTTTGAAGTATTAGAAGGCCACCAGGAGAAGTGAAAAAGAGCACAGGGTCTGAAGCAAGAAGAACTTAGCTCAAGCCAGCCACTTATGGGGCTGTGTGCCCTTGGGCAATTCTTTTATCCTCTCTAAGCTTCAGTCCTTTTATCTGTAAAATGGGGATAAAAATATCTAGCTCTTATCAAGAGTCTTTGTAAAGTCTAAGGTTTTATGTAAATGTTAGTTCTTATTTTGAACTCATTGAGCAAGGATGTAAGAAGGCCCTCAAATGGTAGGTTGTACAGAAAAGAAAATGTCATCAATCAGAGCTTCAAGACGTGGATCATGCTCTCTGTCGTGATGTTGGTTCTGTGGGTCTTCCATCAGCTGTCTTCGTCCCTTTTTCTAGAAACGTAAAGATACAAGGAAGTATCACACTAACATCTTAGCAAATGCGGGAATCACTGCTCTCTCTAGCATTCCTGGCAGGGGTCAGTCACCCAGCTTGGCTGGAATATTCCCGCTGAGCGGGCTGCCCCACATGGCATTCCATCCTGCTAGAAAAGTCTGCGTTGATGAAATGTAGACAGATAATGCTGGGAAGATAAATGAGTAACATTTGTGAAATCATTTGAACTCTTCAAAAGAAAAGACTCACACTGATTCCAGGGATTTTTGTTAAGATAATCAGTATAAAACATGATATTTTGGTTGGTTATCTGTTCTCACATTTTTGTCTCTTGGCCTTGGGGGGGGCTAAGGGAAAGGGTCCACTGACTTCATTTTTTTTTTTAATTAATGAAAATAAACTGCAGGACACAGGTCGATGTCCAAATGTGGCAACCCATCGGCTATCACTTCATGGTACCATTACCCTCCCCGCAAGCATTCCCCAATCTCCACTCAAGTGGGTCACAGGTCAGCCTCTGCACTCTGCACCCCGTCCAAACCTTGCCCGTCACCCTAGAATAAGACTGTTACCCAACTATGTGTTATGTACTGTGCAATCCACCAAGGATACAAAAATAAATGACCAATGTATACGCCAGTTACTGGAATAAAATAACAGCCTTTATAAGCTGACATCAGTCTTAGGCATTGCTTCAACATCAAAGGTAGAGCAACTGTTTCCAAAATACGCTTATGAAGGCCCAGAAAGCATTTGGTTAACACTTCACAAACCCAGAACACGGTTTGAGGAGCAGCAAACTGATCATTTTTGCGTGGACCTAATGGAAATTATGACTAAACTGATAGGTTGATAAGTCAAAAGAGATGATGGATCACAAGTAGGCCCTTTAGTTTAGTCAGGTAACTCAAATACTACATGAAAATCAGAAAGAACCAAACTCGTGGCAATCAAGTAAGTCTATTTTGAGTCTATTCTCTTCTTTCCTGCAGTCATGGCAACCCTATAGGACAGAGGAGAACTGTCCCATAGGGTTTCCAAAGAGCAGCCGGTGGATTTGAACTGCCAACCTTTTGTTTAGAACCCAAGCTCTTAACCACTGCGCTAAGAGATGACAATTATAACTACATCTTTTCTAGGGTTCCTAACTTGTCGCATCTGAAACTAATTCTAAAAAAAAAAAAAAATCATATTTCTACTAACTAAAAATACTCCAAGTTTTTACGGAAAAAAAGAACAGAAGAAAAGGGAGCTAGAGAAGGAACACAAGTTCTTTAGGATCAGAGTCTCTGCTTTCCAGACAAATAACTAGCTAGAGATTGCCTCTGATGAATGGCAAGTTAAAGAAATTATACAAGAGTAGAAAATATGCTGTTTACTCACCAAAGGAACTATTACCGCACCAGTATTTCACATCTCTAAAAGATGATTTTGAATGTATTCTAAGCATTACGCAACGTCTGCAAATTATTCTGATTTCAATCGGCCATAAGACTAAAGGGTCAAGAGAAGACTTAAGTCCAGTGTCTTGCTTAGAATAAGGCTAAACAGCAGCAACAATACATTTAGATCACAATAACAAAGATTCCATGAAGCAAGAGAAAGCATGTGTTAAATTACCAGTTCAGAAATAGGGAAATGGAACCTTAAAACCTTCAATTACTAACCCAAAACTGTGAGAATCGGAAATTTGTTCCAAAAAAACTGTGATTATATCATTTCAAAGAACCAGAAGAGAAAGTCATTCTTTTCATTTCATAAATCTTTATCAATTTTCTCATTCACACTTGGTCAATGAAGCACTAACGTTCTGGGCACTGGAATCCTTGAAATCTTATAACCATGCCCTCGTGGTCAAATTTGACACAGGCTCTACGAAACTGGTTTTAAAATGAAGACAAGAACTAAGGGAATTCCTACTCTGTAAAAACAGGATGGTTCTGAATTCATCACCAACCTCACAGTTTTCCAGGCATATGTACAAGACATAATTACAATGCCAAAGTATGAAACAGAGCTAGTTTCGTAACCAGAATGAATTACGGCTAATTCTCCTGCTGTAAACAATTGGTTTTTCAAATCTGTACTCCCCAGACAGCCAATTCAGGCCTGGCTTTCCAAGTGATTCATTCAAATAGACAGCATATCTGGGGACACAGAGGGTTTGAGGAGCCTTTTTCCAGGAGGAGGCATGCTAGAGGGTAGTGCATCTTAGGACAGGGTGATATTGCTTCAAAGAAAAAAGAAGTTAATACGTGCTACATTTTTTTACTCTGGAATTCAGATATTCTGCATTTTGAAATAGAATGAATGTTCTCTAATATTTTAGTCCAAACATTTTTCAGGTTGAAACTAGTGCTCGTTCTTAAGCATTTCTGTGCTAGCACTGAACGTTGTATTTCTTACACTCCTGCCCAAATTCACGAGTGCCTCAGGACTTACTCTTGACTTCAGAACCTGTCATGTTTCCAGGTGGTCTGAGTTTGGTTGTGCGCTTTTTTTTCCAATTCGTTTGATTTTTGTTTGCTTGCTTGTCTGTAATAGACAATCTCTCTTGCACAACCATAAAGACGCTCTTGATCCCTACTTTTCTCTCACAAGCTCCAGAGATAGGATATATTTGCCAAACTAATCCTTGGACATAATCTGATGCTTAAAACACATCGACATCTTACTATGTCAGTAAATGTGATATCTGAGAAGCGTTACATGATCACTATAGCTCCAGTTCTCTAGACTGAGCTAAAGTTAATTTTTTTTTCCTTAACAATCTAAATAAGAATTCCAGAGAAAAGAGGACCTAAGTTCTATGTACATAAAAAGAAAATTAAGTTAAAAAAAATTGTCCTGTGGCTGAAATAGAATTTAGTGGTAGGGCCCAGATGTCATTGCAACAATGATTTAAAATAATTTAAGGACCTAATTCTCAAACAATAGTGTAAGAGGAGTGCTAATCAGCCTCATCATTCCAACAAGCAATTAGTGAATGACCACCAAATGGCTAGCCCTGGCCTGGACCCTGGGCAGTACCCCGGAAGAGTCACTGGACACTAACTTCAGAGGGAAGGACACCGTGTTGACACAACATGACATGGTCTGTATGTGACAGAGGGAGGCTCCAAGCAAGTACTTGGGGAGGGCGTTAGGGAAGACATCCTTTCACAAGAATGACTTGAATTGTAAGCTAGCTGGGAAAATTAGAATTCCCTTCACACACTGAGTGTGCAGTCATAGGGACCAAGTTTACCCCACTGTGGTAGCTGAGTAAGTATAAAACACCAATGGGAATTGTGGCTTAAACATCTTCAATGTCTTAAAAATAACATATTGTGACTTAAACGTCTTCAATGACTTAAAAATAACATATGGAATATGTGTCTGTCTGCCTGTTTGGCGGTGTATGTTTGTACATATTTATTCACTTGCTTATTGCTGGTTCTTCTGCAGAACGCCCTGGCTAAAGCCGCTGTGACAAAGCTTGCCACACTGTACAAAACGAAGTACACATATGGCCCCGGAGCTACAACAATCTGTGAGTCTTGGCTTCAGAACTCTGCAAAGAAACCATAGGCCTAAGATGGTGACACATGGTTTTCAGAGCCTCTCCCTTCTGATCATCTGAACCCTCTTTTGAAATGGTTGCCATGTGGGTTCTGCCAGTCTATGAATTTTTATAAGCATCTATTGGGATCCCTGGTGGTGCAGGGGTTAAGAGCTCAGCTGCTAACCAAAAGGTCATGGCAGTTCGAATCCACTAGCTGCTCCTTGGAAATCCGATGAGTTCTACTCTGTCCTATAGGGTCACTGCGAGTTGGAATAAACTCGACAGCAATGGGTTTAAGCATTTACTGAGTGCCTACTGCATGGCAAGCCCTCACTGGGTGCAAGAGGAGAAAGGAAGGAAGGATGAAAGAAAAGCAAGAAGAAAGGAGGGAGAGAGGGAGGCCAGCACAGTCTTCAAAGACCCCACAGTAGGGAAGCAGGAAAAGTAAACCACCTATTGGAATACAGGGTGCTAAGTGCTGTAACAAAAAGATGGACAAGGAAAGACGACACCCAAGAGTCATCCAGCCCAGTCCAGGAATATCAGGGATAGCTTCCCGGGAGTAATGACACGGAGCTTTATCTTCAAGGACAATTGCAGGAAGAAAGCATAGAGAGAGGATTTTTCTGGCTAAACAGACAGCAGGTGCAAGCCTGCTTGAGGAGTATGCCACCTCTGAGGGGTAGACTCAGTCCCCCTTACCACTCACTCAGTGTGTGCAAGGAAGTGGCCAGAGACACGCAGCACCCGGAGTTAAGAAAGGGCTAGACCCCAGAGCCTTGACGCTGCAGAGTTTAGATGTGATTGGGAAGGCACTTTCCACAGGGCCCATTTTCAATTTCTAGTTACATTTTCTTTGGCTTCACGTGATTTCTTTCCACCCTAGATCTGAAAAATGGAAATATAACACAAGAGTCCCAGTTCTGTCATCACGGACCCTCCAAGGTGTTCAGAGAGACTCCAATCTTGAGGAATTTTTTTTTTAAGCTTTAATTTTCTGTATTCATATCATTGTTTTTTTTTTTTAACTGCTCTGACTCAGAAGTGGTAGACTGTCTTCTTAAGGGTGTTTTAGCAGAAATAACACACCGATTTATAAGTTGAAAACTTCCCATATGTTATATTCAGACTAGTCCAATGAGGTTTCTCACTCTATTATACTGTAAGGCCTTAGAGGGCTGGAGCCACATGGTTCTGTC
This sequence comes from Elephas maximus indicus, assembly GCF_024166365.1. Classification (NCBI taxonomy): domain Eukaryota; kingdom Metazoa; phylum Chordata; class Mammalia; order Proboscidea; family Elephantidae; genus Elephas; species Elephas maximus. Next base: position 11,076,322 of record NC_064841.1, on the reverse strand, counting down.
TCCTGGTGTCTCCAGAGTTGAGTCTATGACCTGCTGCTCAGTGGGGCTATATAATTGCTAACTGAATGAATGGATGGATGAATGAATGAATGAGTGCTTAATCCAGGTGGTAGTGATACCATAACTCTTATTGAAGAATTAAAAATTAACAAATGCCTAGACTATTCCAGGCCCTAGGCTATAAAAACATGAAGGCACAGCCTGCCCTCAGGTTGCCCCCGTTCCATCACTGAACAGTTTCCAAAGGTTTGGAAACCTGTCCTCTCACCCCTGCAGCAAACAGCCTTTCTTATTTTCCTAGGAGATAAGGAATTAAATTTTCCAGATATTAGATTTTATGAATAATTTACATACAATACCGTTTACCACAGCACACATGCACATTGAAAACTTTCTATTACAAATTACATATTTTCTGAGATATTAAACACATCACTCCCACAAAGCAGGCTGAGGGGTAAGATGAGGCTAATTTTTTTTAAGCTGTCCCCATATCCTTTGTAATCCTGTTAACTAGAAAACTAGCTTTCCTATGATATTTTGCAGTGCCTGGTTAAGAGCCTGGCTGCTAAGCAAAGGGTCGGCAGTTCGAATCCACCAGGATTCCAAGGAGCACCTTGGAAACCCTATGGGGTGGTTTTACTCTGCCCTATAGGGTTGTTATGAGTCAGAATTGACTCAATGGCTGTGGGTTTGGTTTTATAATATTTTGCACAGTGAAATCTTAGCAGTTATAAAAAAGGATGCTAGCATTTTTTAAATCTACTTAGATTCAAACTTCTTTTTTTTTTTTTTTCCTGCTTGTTTCTACATTTCAGATCCTGCAGCAGGGGGTTCTGATGACTGGGCTTTTGACCAAGGAATCAAATATTCCTTCACCTTTGAACTCCGGGACAAAGGCAGATATGGCTTTGCCCTCCCAGAATCCCAGGTCCGGCCAACCTGCGAGGAAACACTGCTGGCCGTCAAGCACCTCGCCAGCTACGTCCTGGAACATCTGTACTAGTCCAGGATGCGAGAGGCCAGTGAAAGTCTTATTTCAAAATGCTCCATCTTCGTTCTTTGCTATCCTGAATTCTTATTTTGATTGGCATGGATGTTTTCCAGATCCCAGTCTTTCTTTTAAGCTTCCGAATCTATTAAACTACTTGGATCTTCTAATACTCAGCACAATGAAAATGAGTCATTATATTTGGAAAACCTAAAGATTGTCTAATTTGGGACTAGGGTGGGGAGTGGTGTGGACAAATGAAGAAGCAACCAGGGTCAAGGTAATGATGTGGTCAGCCACGGAGGAGCTAAAGTTGGCCTATACCAACTGAGGGCAGAGATACAGCGATTATAACGGGAGGCTTATAAGTAAGAAGAAATATACAGGAAATTTTAAATTTGTAAAATGTGATACAGGTATAAGACCCCACCTTGGTGCAGCTTTCATCTCAGCTCACTCAAGTCATCTTAAGAGGTGTCTCCTGGCTGCCAAGCACTTGGCTAAGCAATTAAGGACAGCAGTGATATTGTTTCTGCCCTCAATGGGCATATAAGCCATTGGGGAAGACAGACATTAAACAATTAATGATTTGATAAAGAATATAGTAATTAAGGGAGCCCTGGTGGCACAGTGGTTAAGAGCTCAGCTGATAACCAAAAAGTCAGCAGTTCTACTCTATCCTATAGGTCGCCATGAGTCGGAATTGACACAATGGCAATGGATTTGGTTTGGCTTTTGAATTAAACTGCCCCATAGGGTTTCCAAGGGGCGGCTGGTGGATTCAAACTGCTGACCTTTGGTTAGCAGCTATAGTTTTTAACCACTGCACCACTAGGGCCCTAGTAATTAATAGTTTAGCTAACATTAAGTAAATAATTTAACTTACATTAGGCCAATTGGTGCTGGGCAGACTACATGAGAGAACACATCAAGAGATGATCTACTTGATGTGGGGGCTAAGAGAACTCTTCCTCAGTAAGCGCTGTAACATGAAGGATGAGTCAGAATTAACTGGACGATGGGAAGCGGGTCTTTCAGACCCTGTGATGCCCAGAGGTGTAAGAGGGAAGCCAGGAGGATGGAACTTAGAGAACCGAGGGAAGGGGACCACGTGTACGAGCTGGAGAGGGAGGTGGAGACCACATCGGCAGAGCTTAGAGATCACATTAAGGATTTGGGACATTGGCCCAAGAACAGTGGGAAGCATAACACATGACTTGAAATTTTCCAGAATTAAAACTGAAAGTGTCAATGTTAGGAAGCATTGTGCAAAGTTCCAATTCAAAATGGAATATTATATATTTTGATCATAACTTGGGGGCACCTCTTTAAAATCATAGAATAAAATATTAACTCATTATTTTATATGTCAATTCAAGGAAAACAGGATTTCATACCTAGCATAATATGCTAAAATTCCTGTAATGGTGTTCTATTCAAGAAAACTAACTTTTTGAAATACATGCAGTCCCCGGATTATAAACACCCAACCTACATATAACCAGTAGTTACAAACCAACCCCTGTACCACCTATTATACTAAAAATTTGAGGTAAAAACAATGGTTTGTAACAACAAACAGGTGCTATTTTGTGACATGCATCAAAATACTATGCTAAAGATGTTTTAGTGTATCTGGAAATGTTTCTTTAATGTTTTTTAATACACAGAAAGGTACAATACATACTAAATACTAAGACAAACATTTGACTAACTGACGTTAGGTACGAACCATACCTGTTGCAATTACATGTAAATTTGGCTTAAAGAAGACAGACTTTGGAATGAAACTCCTAATGGTTGGAAAGTTGTCAAAGAACAATTTATTACATTAGTTGTCCACTAGATGGTGGCAGCGTAACTGCTACAACTTGTCACGCAATCACCTTGAAAATAATTTAGTAACTTAGAGAAAGAGAGACCATTAAGTACAAAAAAAAAAAGAAGACTATGAAGACTTTGGCAGTACTGATATGTAATAAACAATAGATTATCGTTCCCTCTCTGTATTGACGTTATACCCGTGTTCTGAACTAGAGGGCTAACTCAACCGTACTTACCTGAATGAAGTTATCTTGCTGGAGGTCCATCATTCCATACCGTACCTCTGGGGGATAACATCAACCCCTAAGTACAGATGTCATGTGGTTGGACCACAAAGAACACTTTAAAGTCCCCAAATTGAGTGCTTTAAAATCAAAAATAGGAATATATATAGATTTTTCTAAAATATCAAGGAATATTTAAGGATAAGAATAAAGCCTAGGAAATCAAATATGGAAATATTCTCATTTAAAACCATGTGTATCCAAGATTTCCTGCACCTGAGGCATTTTTACTATAACTCCTCCTGACAGTTAACAGCTAGCTTGGTGCGGGGAGCCACTTGCCTGAGATAACTCCAGAAGAAAAAAAGGAACAAAGTCTGCCCTCAGTCCTTGCCTCTGCGATAGTACCGGGCACCCTCCTGCCTAGCTGACCAAAGACTGTGGAGGGTGCCTGCCCAGCCTTGCCCACCCAGGAGGCCTAGGCTCCTCTTCTCCCTTCTCCTTTGCCCTCACTCCCCTCTGAGAGAGCAGGTCAGGCTCTGAGCCCTTCTTCCAGCTCTAAGATCTCATCTCCCCAAAGCCACAATTAACCAACAGCACATAGTGGGCCCCTGAGTCTCTCCTTTCTCAAATGGTATGTCTAGAAAAGAGCCAGACTGGCTTTGCAGTCTGGATTATGGAATTTACCTAGAATTCCATCCTCTGTGTTCATCTGCTTTCGCCAGCTCACCTAAACACACTGGTCAGAGAGAGAATTTCAGGCCTAGAAGAAAGGCAAGGGGGAACCACGGCAAGTAATTTAGGAGTCAAATGGGGTCTTCATGTGCTTCTTAGGGGATCTCATTTGAGCAGGGAGTCACTCCCCTTCTTCCCAGGCCTGACACAGCCTGGGTCACACACCTACTTATTTGTCCAGAAATACCACATTTGCTGCAGCTAATTAAGACAAGCCTCTGGCACATTTTGCAGGGCAGTTTGGTTTCAATGCTAAGAATCCCACAGCCGCAACTAAGGGCAACAAACCTTTCTTTCGACATATCCTTTATGAGATATCTACAGCTATTCCAGGAATAATCATTGGGTTGGATTTGAAGGTGGAGAAATATCTGAAAAAAGATTCTAGGAAATCATGTAAGTTTTACTTCCATCTTCTAGGACATTTCTTTTTGTTGGGAGAATATTTGAAAAATAAGACAGAAAAGCACCACTAAAAAATAAAGTGATATTTTCAAACTGTAGCTAGACACACACTACTATAAAAATCCTAGGAGTGCAAAGCTCCAAAAAAGATGGAAAATTGTTGCTGTGTGAAGCATTAAATTTTACATTTCTTTTTAAAGAGATTAATTTAACCTATGAAACATCACAGAGTCTTACATAGTCAATTCTAAAATGATATGGTGTCTAACAACTATTCATCCCACTCCATACATATGCCAAGAGCCTTTATAAATCTTGATGCGGTAATATGAGGTTGCACTCAAGTATGCCTGCCGAGAAATAGCACCCGTTCTGAGAAAAAGCTCCAGAACATTCGGGAAATGCATCTATTGTACTTTTCTTCAGAGGCTAAATAGATTGGGGAGGAGGAGTGGGAGGGTCTTAAATGTATCCCATGTGTATGTCCTTTCCCGGAAAGAGGGAACTGTTAGTATGCAACAGATACTAAGACAATGAAGAAGGACTTTTATTTACCATCAGAGACTTGACCTTAGAGATACCAGGGTCCTCAAAACATTCACCTAGATCCCCAAATACGATAGAAATGAATGTGTCCTTCCTACTTGCCCTGTAAAAGCCTTCTCACAGCTTTAACACCAGTCACACAGAAAAAGGTTTGAAGGCTAAAAAACAATGCTATAACATTAAAAAAAAAAATGTATTGATGTAGTCCACATTAAAACAAATACAGAGAGAGGTTTTGCCCCTAAAAGTCAAAGCCACCACTGTAATCTACCACATGATACGTGCTGACTCTCATCAGTTCTGCTATCTGGAAGTTGCCAACTGTATAAGTTTCTGTTTCTAGAACCTGACGATTTTATCAACTGCCTAAACGGCAGAGGCTTTTTTTTTTTTTCTTTAAGCAATAAAAAAAAAATTTTTATACCATGGACAAAGTCACTTATACAGGTTATCTCACTTAACCCTTACAGGTCACTTGTTAGAGTTGCATTGTTGTCATGTTGTTGTTAAGTGTCTTGAGTTGATTTCAACTCATAGTGACCCCATGCAACAGAACAGAACTCCCCCATAGGGCTTTCTAGGCTGTAATCTACGTGAGAGCAGATTGCTAGGTCTTTCTCCTAAGGAGTGGCTGGTGAGTTTGAACCACCAACCTTTTGGTTAGCGGCCGAGCACTTAACCATCGCACCAGCAGGGTTCTTTAAGAGTCACATTAAAACAAAAAAAACCAAACCCATTGCCGTCGAGTCGAATTCCGATTCATAGCAATGCTGTAGGACAGAGTAGAACTGCCCCATAGAGTTTCCAAGGAGCGCCTGCTGGATTTGAACTGCCCACCTTTTGGCTGGCAGACAAGCACTTAACCACTACGCCACCGGGGTTTCCAAGAGTCACAATGGCATCCCCATATTACAAATGAAGAAACCAAGGCGCACAACGACTAGGCCATCTGCTCACGGTAATATAGCTAGTGTTTTGGATACAATCTGTGCTTTAAAAAAACCAAACCCGTTGCCGTCAAGCTGATTCCAACTCGTAGCGACCCTATAGGACAGAGTAGAACTGCCCCACAGGGTTTCCAAGAAGTGCCTGGTGGATTCAAACTGCCAACCTTTTGGTTAGCAGCCGAATGCCTAACCACTGCACCACCAGGGCTAATTCCAAACTCAAAGTCTTTTTCATTGTGACACGCTCTTCTTTTGCTGTTGTTCAGTGCAGTCGAGTCAGTTCGGACTCATAGCCACCTTGTGTACAAGAACAAAACACTGCCCGGTCCTGAGCCATCCTCATAATCGTTGCTATGTTTGAGTCCTTTGTTGCAGCCACTGTGTCCAATCCATCTCGTAGAGGGTCTTCCTGTTTTTCAATGACCCTCTCCCTTACAAAATATGATGTCCTTCTCCAGGGACCAGTCTCTCCTGATAACATGCCCAGGGTATGTAAGACGAAATCTCGCCATCTTTCCTTCTAAGGAGCATTCTGGCTATACTTCTTTCAAGATAGGTTTGTTTGTTCTTCTGGCAGTCCACAGTATGTTCAATATTATTCACCCACACCGTAATTCAAAAACATCAGTTCTTCATTCTTCCTTATTCACTGTCCAGCTTTCGAATGCATACGAGGCAGTTGAAAATACCATGGTTTGCACACCTTCATCCTCGAAGTGACATCTTTGCTTCTTAATAACTTAAAGAGATCTTTTGCAGCAGATTTGCCTAATGCAATATGTCATTTGATTTCCTGACTGCTGCTTCCATGGGTGTTGAAATGAAATCCTTAACAATTTCAATATTTTCTTGTTTATCATGATGTTGCTTATTGGTCTAGGTGTGAGGATTTTTGTTTTCTTTATGTTGAGATGTAATCCATACTGAAGGCTGTTGTCTTTGATCTTCATCAGTAAGTGCTTTAAGCCCTCTTCACTTTCAGCCACAGGGACGGATTACCCAATAAGCAAGGTAAGTATGTGTCATGGATTGAACCCCGTCCCCCCAAAATATCTGTCAACTTGGCTAGGCCATGATTGCCAGTATTGTGTGACTGTCCACCATTTTGTCATCTGATGTGATTTTCCTGTGTGTTGTAAATCCTATCCCTATGATGTCCATGAGGTGGAATTAGCAAAAAAAAAAAAAAAAAAATTTTTTTTATGTTAATAAGGCAGGACTCAATCTACAAGATTAGGCTGCATTTTAAGCCAATCACTTTTGAAATACAGAAGAGAGAAGTGAGCAGAGAAACATGGGAACCTCATACCAAAACAGCAGCACCGGGAGCAGAGCACATTTTTCGGGCCCAAGGTTCCTGTGCGGAGAAGCTCCTAGTCCAGGGGAAGTTTGATGAAAAGGACCTTCCTCCAGAGCCTACAGAGGGAGAAAGCCTTCCCCTGGAGCTGACGCCCTGAATTTGGACTTCCAGCCTATTAAACTGTGAGAGAATAAACTTCTCTTTGTTAAAGCCATCCACTTGTGGTGTTTCTGTTACAGCAGCACTAGATGACTCTGACAGCTTGGGCTTAGGGCATCAATAAATAAGGGCACCAGTTGTCCAAAGCAAAGACCCATCGATGTCAAGCGGGACACAAGGAAAAGAGAGTGCCGCAGGGGAAGGGAATTGGCAGGGCACGCAATGAAACCGGTATCATTTTATAAATTTTGTATATGATAATAATTATATTTTCACTTCGGACCTACCAGGTATAACCTCACGTTCACTTCTCTCCTGTCAACCACACACGAACGAGCCAGAGGCACTATAATCGTGTAACTTGTGACGTGTCTGGTCTTGCAAAAAGCAAACCAAACCTGTCTTCAGATTGAACATACCCTTGTATTTGTACCACGTTCTCTGCGATCGCTCTGGCCCCTGCCAGCCATCAGCAGTAGTCCAATGAACTACGAAGATGCAGCATCAAAGGGTGGAAACTGAGTGCCCAAGTTTTTGAGCATTATTTCAAAATGAAAAACATTTGTGGAGATCTGTGAAGGGCCCACCAACAAACATCGTACAGCAAACAATCGGAAGTCTTCCCAGCTGCCTCGTAAGTACTATTTCTTTTGACTCTCTAAGACCTGAAGAACAAAACTACATGTTCCATATCAGTTTTTTTCCCTTACTCATTTTCAAATATACATTTTTGTGTTAACGTCCAAATTTGAATGTAAATTTTATTTTGTAAATTTTCTTGTTTTATAAATTTTATTTATTTTTTAATTATTCCAATTTATTTGCTAGGTTAGAACCAAATTAAAAGTGACAAAATTTCATATCCAGGTAAAATGAAACAGCAACATCTAAGTGGAGCGCGAAAACAAAAGCTTGCAGAAGACAAAAAGAAAAGGTTTTGTGAGCCCCTAAAGGCAATTCCAAAATTAACTTCCTTTTTAAAACATAATGAATCAGAAAAGACTTCTGTTGAACACTCGAGTTTAATGGTTGCAAACTGTTGTACTAGTACTGCTAGTGCCGAGATTATTAATAAAAAACAAAATCGTTGCCATAGAGTCGATTTCAACTAATAGCAATATGAATATAACAGAATCATTCCTTGTTGTAGTAAAAAATAATAATAATAATGGTGCAGAAAGTGAAACTATTTTAGAATCAGAAATTGTCACATCTGCAGATCCCATAAGTAACAGAAAGGCAGATCCTGCTTTGTGGAATAATTTTTCTTCTAATGATGTAAATTAATGCATTGAAAGAGGGCCAAGTGATTGTCAACACCACAATGGACCATTTGAAAATTCGTACTGAAAATTTCTGGATGGTGAACAAATAAGGTTCTGTAGCCGGAATACATTTCGGGGAGTGGAGCTAATGGTGAAAATTGTAAGCAACGTACAACGGTGATTCAAGAAAGACTCAATGCATTATCCTTACTTTGTATGGGAGTAAATATTGTCTGCAGCTTAATTGTGATGAAATTATTGAAGAATTTATAACAGCAAAGAATAGAAATGTTTTTAATTATAACATGTTGGAGATGAAAGATCTAAAAATAAAATACAGTAATTTGTTTTAACATTTGTTTTCTAATCATTGAACTTTCCTTTATATCTTTTCATATGCTCATTTTTATTTGTAGCATTTATTATGACACGAGTATCAAAATTGATGAACCCATTACAGCAAAATTAGTGAAAGTCAAGTTTTCATTGTGGGAGATCAACAGCATTTTACATTGATTATTGATACAACTAAGTTCACCGGCTCCTTTTCTTTGTGTAGAATATGTAGACTATTCTTTTTGTAGAAAATGTGATAATGTAGTAAAAATCTTAGTACCCACCATCCACTAAAAATTTTATAATCCACTTCATCTCATTCTGCTGAAATGGCATATGTCACTTTGCATTCAATCGCCGATAGCATAGTCACATTTAAAAAGAAGTCACATCATGGATAGCTAAGACACACTCACACACACATATCTATACACATATGTATGGTGAAAGGATACAACCCTGACACACGTCAGTCCTGATTTTGAACCACACAGTATCCCCTTGTTCTGTTAGCATGAGCACAATTAAGTGTTCTGGAATTGCCATTCTTTGAAATGTCATCCATAACTTGTCAGGATCCACACAGTCAAATGCTTTTGTATAGTCAATAAAACACAGGTACACATCTTTCTGGTTTTCTCTGTTTTCAGCCAAGAATCATCTGACATCAGCAAAGATATCCCTTGTTCCATGTCCTCTTCTGAATCTAGCTTGAATTTCTGGTAGTTCCCTACTAATGTACTACCGCAACTGCTTTTGAACAATCTTCAGCAAAACTTTACTTGCATGTGATATTAATGATATTGTTAGGTAATTGTTGGACGGCTTTCTTTGGAATGGGCACAAATTTGGATCTCTTTCAGTTAGAAGGTCAGGTAGCTGTCTTCCAAATTTCTTGGCATAGACAAGTGAGCGCTTCCAGTGTTGCATCACAATTGGTATTCTGGAAATTCCTGGAGGCTTGTTTTTCATCAATGCCTTCAGTGCAGTTTGGACTTCTACCTTCAATATTATCAGTTCTTGATCATATGCTATCTCCCTAAATAAATGAACATCGACCAATTCTTTTTGATACAGCGACTCTTAGTGTTTCTTCCATCTTCTTTTGATGCTTCCTGCATCGTTTGATATTTTGCTCATAGAATCCTTTGCTATTGCAATGCGAGGCTAGAATTTTTTCTTCAGTCCTTTCAGCTAGAGAAATGCTAAGTGTGTTATTCCCTTTTGGTTTTCTAACTCCAGGTCTTTGCACATGTCATTATAATACTTTGTCTTCTCGAGCCACCCTTTGAAATCTGTTCACCTCTTTTACTTCAACATTTCTTTCTTTCGCCTTAGCTACTCTACCTTCAACAGCAAGTTTCAGAGTCACTTCTGACATCCCTTTTGGTCTTTTCTTTCTTTCCTGTCTTTTTAATGACCTTCGCTTTCTTCATGTATGATGTCCTATGTCCTTGATGTCACCCCACAACTCGTTTGATCTTTGGTCATTAGTGTTCAATGCATCAAATCTATTTCTGAGATGGTCTCTAAATTCAGTTGGGATATATTCAAGGTTGTACTTTGGCTCTCCTAGACTTGTTTTAGTTTTCTACAGCTTCAACTTGAACTGACATATGAGCAACTCATGGTCTGTTCTGCAATTGGCCCCTGGCCTTATTCTGACTGATGATATCAAGCTTCTTCATTATCTCTTTCCACAGATGTAGTTGACTTGATTCCTGTGTATTCCATCTGTCAAGGTCCATGCGTATAGTCACTGTTTATGTTCTTGAAAAAAAGTATTTCCAATGAATAGGTCGTTGGTCTTGCAAAATTCTATCATGTGATCTCCTGCACTGTTTTTTAACATTGAGCCCATGTTTTCCAATTACTGATCCTTCTTTGTTTCCAACTTTCACGTTCCAATCACCAGTAATTATCAATGCATCTTGACTGCATGTTTGATCAATTCTGACTGCAGAAGTTGATTTAAAAAAAAAAATCTTCAATTTCTTCATCTTTGGCCTTAGTGGTTGGTGTGCAAATTTGAATAAGTCATATTAACTGGTCTTCCTTGCAGGCTTATGGATATTATCCTGTCACTGACAGCACTGCACGTCAGGACAGATCTTGAAATGTGCCTTTTGGCAATGAATGTAATGCCATTCCTCTTCAATTTTTCATTCCTGGTATATTAGTCCATATGACTGACTAATTCAAAATAACCAATATCAGTCCATTTCAGCTCACTAATACCAAGGATGCCATCTTCAAACATTCTGTTTCATTTTTGACAACTTCCAATTTTCCTAGATTCATGCTTCGAACACTCTGCGTTCCAATTACTAATGAATGTTTGCAGCTGTTTCTTCACATTTTGAGTCATGCCACACCAGCAAACGAAGGTCTCAAAGCTTTACTCCATTCACGTCACATCACATCCACCAGAAGGCTTCATCTTCCAACACTATATCAAACAATGTTCTGCTGCTATTCGTAAGGTTTTCACTGGCCAGTTTTTTTCAGTAGATCTCCAGGTCCTTCTTTTCAGTCTGTCTTAGTCTGGAAGCTCCACTGAAACCTGTCCACCATGAGTGACCCTGCTGGTATTTGAAATACCAGTGGCATAGCTTCCAGCATGACTGCAACACACAAGCCACCACAGTACACCAAACTGACAGATGAGTGATGGAAAACACTCTTAGACAAAAACAATGGAACAAGCATTTGCTTTAGGAATTTACCATGGACTGCCAAAAGAATGAACAAATCTGTCTTGGAAGAAGTACAACCAAAATGCTCCTTAGAAGCAAGGATGCAAGGATGGCAAGACGACTTTGGCCATGTTATCAGGAGAGATCAGTCCCTGGAGAAGGACATCATGCTTGGTAAAGTAGAGGATCAGTGAAAAAGAGGAAGACCCTCAACAAGATGGATTGACACAGTGGCTGCAGCAATGGGCTCAAGCATAACAACAATTTTGAGGATGGCGCAAGACCGGGTAGTGTTTTGTTCTGTTGTACACAGGGTCACTGTGAGTTAGAACTGACTGGACAGCACCTAACAACAACAGTGCTGATAAACTTACCCAATGTCAAGAACATAAAAACATTTGTAAACCCTTCACACCTTAACCTGCAGAGTTGGGGAAGGGGAACCTCTTGGGAGGATAAAAGAAAGTCTTGCTTTATCCCACACTAAGAGAGTGGGGGGAACAAGCAGCTGCTGCTGTTCATATAAGGGGGCCCAGCTATACAGGGGCATCTCCCCCAAAACATTAGAGTGATTACAAAAATATACAACCATAACTCTGAGGAGTTTCATATGTGATCATCTGTACATCTGCCAACGTGAAGAGGTAATTTTTAACAGGAAATTTTAATAATTTACCTGATTACATAAATTCACTCACTTTGTTAGGTAATCTATGGCTCTAGGTGAAGGGTGTTGTCTTCTCACAAATAGTCCATGATTAGCTGAGTTTCATTTATGACTGAAAATCCCCAGAGACTGTTTAAAATGATCTATAAATGGCTTTCATTAAATCAACCTTTAAAAAGCTTTATGGGGGGGCCACCTACAACATCCAGATTCTGAAGATAACGTCCAATGAAGAAACATTTGAGCTTTGATATTATCTTGCCTTGATTTACCTCTGAGGACCAAGTGAGGAGAAGGGGATAGCAGTGGCAACCAGGGTACTCAGCTTTTCCTATAAGGTACATTTCTTTACAAAGAGAGGTACAGAGCAAATATGGCAAAAAATACTACCATCATAAAATCTAGATGGTAAACGCATTAATGTTGCCCATGGTACAGTATTTTTAGTATATTCGGAACACTTTGTAATTTGAATGCTTTTAATTTAACAAATTACATCCAGTTTCTAAACCATATATTACATTAGATTCCTCACATTATTAAGAACCATCCACCAAACTTCTGTGGCTAGACACCCAAATTCATCTCAGGTGAGAAGTACAATTTTAAAACTAATTCCCTCCATCATTCAACTCAAGCATAGTAGAATGGTAGTACTTTAGGACAAACAGAGCTGAGTTCAAATCTCAGCTCTGGGAACATACTAGCTCTGCCACCTTGGGCAAGTTATTTGCTAAAGTAATTTGTCTTCCATCCTTCATCTGTAAAATGGGCATTCACTATTGTAAAAGGTATGCTAGTAGCATGGCAGTATGCCTACCACTGTGTGATACCCAGTATTAGTGCCGCACCCTTCTTCTCCTTCCCCACCAGAGATACGGAAGGGGAGGAGATAGTTCATCCAACAGAACCCCAAGAGGAAATCAGCTGCTCCTCATGGTAAGAGCTGAGGCATAAAACTGGCTGAGGGCCCTGAGGCCAGCAAAGCAGAACCATGAAGTTCATCCTGCTCATGGGTTTGATCGCTACCACCCTTGCGATTGCTCCTGTCCGCTTTGACAGGTAAATCTCACTGCCCTGTCTTCCAGTCTTCTGTGTGGCAAGAGGATTAAGGAATGTTTCTTTACAGTTCACATCTTTCATCTTTCATGTTCTTAAAGGGAAAAGGTGTTTCGCGTGAAGCCCCAGGATGAAATACAAGCAAACATCATAAAGGACTTGGCCAAAACCAGGGAGGTAAAGTATTTAGAAGGATATTTTATCATTTCTTTCTGTTCTCTAAAAGTTGCTAGTTCCTTCTTCTTCCTCTCCTTTCTTTTTCAGTGTCCATGACCCTTTCCAAGAGCAAGTCCATTTTAAAAGGAGACTCTTAAAGTTAGGTCAGCCCTTTAAGAACCAATCAAGTAGATGTTGTTGAGTCAATTTCGACTCATGGCAAATCCATGCGTATCGAAGTAGAACTGTGCTCCACAGGGTTTTCAATAGCTAATTTTTCCGAAGGAGATCGCCAGACCTTTCTTCTTGAGGTACCTCTGGATGGGTTTGGAGCACCAACCTTTCAGTTAGCGGCCAAATGCTTACCTGTTTGCACCATCCAGGGACTCCTTAAAATCCAAAGCGCTAAAATACTCACTGTATCCTTCATTCACCTGCTACTATACACAAGGCACATTGTGTCAGTCACATTACACACATCATTGCAAATTCTCCAACAGATTTGCCATGTTGATGCTACAGGACCCATTTACAAACAGCAATAAAGTGCAGAGACAGTAAATTAAATGCCCAAGATCACACACTAGAGATTTAAACCCAGAATCGAATTGGAGATTAATTCTAGTCATATCCCCTTTTATCACCCACATCAAATCAATCCAACGTTCAGCTTGTTCTAATTCCCAAATGTTTTCCGAATCCATACTTTTCCTCTCCACTCCACTACCATTGCTCAGTTCACGTCCTCGTTACCTCTTACCAGGATAGTGTCAATAGCCCCTTAACTAGTGTTGGTGGTTCTAGTCCTGCCTCCCGTAAAGCCAAGTCCACACTGCAACCTGATTGCTCTCTCTAAAAGCTGACAAGCGTGTTTCTCCATTTAACGCTCTTTAGTGAGAGGCAGCCTAGGATGGAAAGAGCACAGATCTGAGAGACAAATTCTTAGGTTCAAATCTCAGCTCTACACTAGCTCTGTTGCCTTAGGCAAGTTACTTTACCTCACTGGGTCTCAATTTCCTCCTCTGTAAAATGGGGATAATAATCATACCTACTTCAAAAGGTTATTATAAAGATTAAGTGACCTAATATGAGTCCCTAGGAGGTGCAAATGGAGTGCTGGTGGTACAGTTGTTAAGAGCTCAGACTGTTAACCAAAAGGTTGGCAGTTCCAATCTACCAGCCTGCTCCTTGGAAACCCAATGGAGAAATTCTACTCTGTCCTATAGGGTTGATATGAGTCGGAATCGACTTGACAGCAACGGGTATGATAGAGTACAGGTAGGTGGTGCAAACACTTAACAACCTCAGCTGCTAACCAAAAGGTTGCAGGTTTGAGCTATTCAGAGACACCTCAGAAAAAGTGTCTAGTGATCTACTTCCAAAAAAAACAGCCATTGAAAACCCTATGAAGCATAGTTCTACTCTGACAAACATGGAGTCGCCATCAGTTGGAACCGATTTGATAGAAACTGTTGATACTGGTAATATTTGGGAAGCTCTCAGAAGCAGGTCTGGCCATGATATGCATTGTAGAAATGTCTCCTGTTGGTGCTGGTATGGCATTCAAAGCCCTCATGATCTAAACTCTGCCAGACTCTACAGCCCCCTGTTCCTCCGCCCTCTTCCTCACTTCCATACTCCAGAAATACTAAACACCCACCAGCTTTGGTCCCTCACACTTTTTCTCAGGAGGAATGTGTTTCTCTGCCTTTTTATCTAGCTAACTCCTTATCGTTCAAGACCTGGCTCAGACAGCATCTCCTACAGGAAGCCTTGTCTATAGACTCTTGTGACCTAGTTTGGCTCCTCGTCCTCCATAAGCACCCCGTGCTTGCCCCTGGTATTGGGTGGCATTTTGGAAACATGCATATATGCTTCTGTCTCCCACATGAAGCCTCCTGCTTCTCATAAGTCCTTTACTAGCCTTTATAACCATGGTGCCCAGGTTTGTGCCTGGAGCTTATGAACACTCATGGAAGTGCACTGACCTCTACAATCCTGCCCCACGTCACCCCTTTAGAACAGAGGAACTGCTATTGTGATTAGATGGTCCTGCCAAACTCTCCTTTAAATGGTACACCTCTCGTATGTCCAGTCCATGTTAGAGTAGTTGATCAAAATAAACAGATTTTTTGGTTCATAAACCAAACCCAAACCCATTGCCAGTGAGTCAATTCTGACTCATAGCAACCCTATAGGACACAGCAGCACTGCCCCACGGGGTTTCCAAGGCTGTAATCCTTATGGAAGCAGACTGCCACATCTTTCTTCCATGGGTCCGAACCACCAACCTTTCAGTCAGCAGCCGAGCTCTTAATCAACATGCCACTGGAGCTCCATTTTTAAGACATCGTATCTATAAATGTGGAAACGATAGTTAGCTTTTGGCTAATCTGTTTTCTGGTGAATTCGAACTGCTGACCTTTTGGTTAGCAGTCGAACGCTTAACCACTGCACCACTAGGGCCCTGTCTTGTTCATAGTAGCATCATATTGCCATGTAGCTGATTGAACTTGAGGTAGCATGAGATACAACTAAGAAACAGCCAAGCAGACTCAGTTACAAACTTGGTATGACTGGCATTTCCCTATATTTGCCAGGTTGGGGAGTTGTACTTCATTTGGCTCAAGAAAATGAGAGTGATTTTAAAGAACCACAAGAATTGGAATCTTCTCAAAGTTTTTTTTTTTTTTAACCTAAATTCTGTACTTCTGGGACCATTCACCAACTTTCTGAAATTCTCAGCTGGGGGAAGAGAAAGAGAAAGGAATTAGCAGTTGTGAGATGCCCGCAAGTCCCGGACCTATTTAATAACTTTCACAACACTCTCAACCGAGTCATGTTAGCCCCGTTTTTTAGAGGAGAAGACTGAAATTCAAAAAATATCGGTAACTTGCCCAAGGATATACTGCTAGAAAAATGACAGAGCTGGGAGGTTACGGCATCTGTTGGATACAAACCTCCCAGGAATTCCAGCATCCACAGAGGCATCTGGTCTTGAGGGCTGACTAAGGGGAATTTAATCTAAATTCTCAGTTAGAGCCAGAAGCTCCAGCTGAATCAATTGTGAAACAATCCCAATCAACCCCAAACTGGTGGGAGAAAACAGATTAGCCAAAAGTTGACCATTCTTTCCACATATACAGATACTATATCTTAAAAAGGGACCTTGGGTGGCAAGTTGCTGATTGAAAGGTCGGTGGTTCGAACCCATGGGAGAAAGATGTGGCAGTCTGCTTCCATAAAGATTACTGCCTTGGAAACCCTAGGGGGCAGTTCTACCTTGACCTATAGGGTTGCTATGAGTTGGAATGACTTGACGGCAATGGGTTTGGTGTTTTGGGGGTTGTCTTGAAAAAGTTATCAGAATAAACAGTTTCTTACCCACTCCCTAATATTCAGTAGCTTCTAAATATATTTGCAAAAAATCTCTTAAGACGGCCCAGACCTTGGTCACCGCTGAAACACAAATTCCTTTCATGGTGATGACATATAATCATTTCTAATAAATATACATTGGGTAAGCACGCAAAAAACTGTGACTAACACTGAATTCACCTTGGCAGCTTGACTTCTGGTATCCAGACGCCACCCACCACATAACTGCTAATATGATGGTGGATTTCCGAGTAAGTGAACAGGACTCCCAATTCATCCAGTCTGCCTTGGACCAAAATCAAATGCAGTATAAGTAAGTCCTATGTATACATCCAAACGTGTTGGATAGGCAGAAGTTTTGGGGGTCTTGAAATGGGGAGCGAAGAACTGTTGGTGGGTGCTAGTGAGTTGATTTTGGCTCATGGCGACCCCATGTGTGCAGAGTAGAATTGGTCCACAGGGTTTTGAAGGCTGTGGCCTTTCAGAAGCAGATTGCCAGACCTGTTTTCAAAGACGCCTCTGGATGTATTTGAACCATCAACCTTTCAGCTAGTAGTCGAGCACTCAGCCATTTGTGCCACTCGGGGACCCCTGAGAAACTTATTACAGTGGAACTAATTTTTAACTGGACCCCAAAAACTTAAAGTTCTTTATCTGTAAGAGAAAATTCACAGTTACTGACAGACTATTCAGTCCTGCTTACAGACATAATGCAGTCCTGGTGGCATGGTGGCTAAGAGCTCAGGCTGCCAGCCAAAAGTTCAGCAGTTCAAATCCACTAGCTGCTTCTTGGAAACCCTATGGGACAGTTCTACTCTGACGTTAGAGGGTCATTATGAGTCAGAATCGACTCAATGGCAACAGGTTTGGGTTTTTGTTTTGTTTTAATAGAGGTAATAAGATCAGACTTGGTAGCTCAGCTTCTGTCTTCAGTGTGTTCTGATCCGAAAGAACATGACAATGACCTAGATCGGCCATCTCCAAAAGCTGGTTTGTTCACAGGTGGGAGCCCACATGAGCACACAGGTGCTTTAGCATACATCATCACTGCCCACAGGTAATCAGCCCAGAGCTCACCAGCTACCAGTGATTGCCAGTGCCATGTTCGTGCATTTGAATTTCCCTGATACATAAAGGGTGGCCTCCACAATGATGATTACCTTTAAGTTAGAGATATGGGAATGCGAAATATATAATAAGTAAGTCATTCTTTATAAAAGAAATTCTCTCTCTGAGAAAGCAAAGGCAAAGTAAGACAGTAAGACACAAATTAGATGAGAGAGAGAATCTCAAAGAACCCACTGTGCAGAAGGAGTCATTCTGGCCCCATAGAGAAGTAAGGGAAAACTAGAATTTACTGAGCACCAATCATGGGCCAGGCAGAGTTCCGGGCCCTGGGGAACAGGAAAGGAGCCCTAACAATGATTATCCCAAGTCAACATGTAATTTACAAAACAAGCATTTACAGGTTTGTTGTTCTGAGGAGTCCTATTTTAATTCTACTAGCTCTCACCATCCCAGGATTTCCCCTCTGTAGTGAGACCCTCATCTCTCAAAACGCAGCTAAGCACTAGTTGTTTTGTTTGTTTGAACTTGCTATTTCATGCCTCTGCTACCTAATTTAGTGCTTTAACTCAAAAAGCCTTCTGATCCTGGCTGACACAAAGATCCCACTGAAGTTAGTGATGTCATACGCTGCAGGGCAGGATTTCCTGCTATTTTTTTTTGGGTCACTTCTTGTTTGTGTTTACAGTATTGCTGCAATATCCCTAATAAAAGTAAACAATATTGAAATTAAGGAAAGACATACATAAGACAAGCAAACCAAAAGCGATCCCTGTTCATGGCTTACTCCGTTTATGGCTTAAAAAGTAGCAAGCTATTACTTCTGATGGCTGTTGATCACTATTTTTGTTACAGCTAGAAATACTTGCTGCGAATGAAATTTAAAAGTTAATAAATTTGGAAAACGTAATTCAAAATTAATTTACACCAGCATTTTACCAGTTCCTGCCAAGTCGATTCCTACTCATGGCAACCTCATGTGTGGAGAACTGTGTTCCATAGGGTTTTTTTTCCCCCAACGGCGATTTTTCTAAAGTAGATCGCCATTCCTGTTCTCCAAGGTGCCTCTGGGTGTGCTCGAGCCACCCACCTTTCAGTTCAGCTGCTGACTGCATTAACCATTTACACCACCCAGGGACCCCTACACCAGCATTTTAACCTTTTCTAATTAATACAGTGGTATGTGCTTTTCTATGTTTTTATAAATTACACCATTAAAATTAGAAATAGACATGACCCTCCGTACAGGACAGGGTAGAACTGCCCCACAGGGTTTCCAATGCTATAATCTTTACAGAAGCAGGCTGCCACATCTTTTTCTCGCAGAGTGGCTGGTGGGTTCAAACCGCCAACCTTTCACTTAGCAGTCAAGTGCTTAACCACTATGCAAGCAGGGTGCCTGAGACACTCTATAAATATACCCCCAAGATCCCAGAAATTAGGAATCCGTCATAGACCATCTGCCTATGCTAACGTGTGGATGCCATTTTGATTCTTCCACTTAAAAGAATCACCCCTCCGTGCTGTATAAGCTTCTCGAATGTGTGCCTTGGCTACCTCACCCTTTGCTTGACTTCATTAGTATTGACCTGATCTGGGTTCCTATAATCAACTAATCCGTACAAAGTATCCAGCCCAAGCTGAAATACAGTAGTGTTCTGGCCAAATTTCATATAATTTGGTTCAGGCAGCAGAGTGAAGTGAGGCATTATGTTTTTCTTAATGGCCTGGTGATGGAGACAAAAAGCTACTTGCCTGACTTGCGTGTGGATAGGGGAGTAACCACCGCGAGGAGAGAGGTGAACTAGGCAGGCAGCTGACGTCACTCCATTTTTTCAAAGAACTCAACATCAGCCCTCTCTCCTCTCTGGTCCTTTAGGCCTTTCCTGGCCTGACTCAATACAGGTTTATAGTGTGTTTTTCACTTGTCTTTTTATACCAAGATACTTTCTTGCTATCTACACCAAGAATCTAACCGTTAAATTACCTATAAAAATTAGTTTTATCTAATTAGAACATGATTTCTAGAAATTGGCCCAAATTAGCTACAGTTGTGGGAAATCCACATAATTAGATAGTTACCTTCCTCAGAAATATAAATATGTAAAGTGATCCGTGCAGACAAGAACTATTTAAAATCTTGTCTCTGAGTACTAATTATACAGATAATTTTATTTGCATATTAATTATACGTGTTACTTGGTGTCAGTCAGGAACAGAAGAGGGTTCTCAGAACAGAAACATCTGTTTGGAACCGGGCACCAGGCTGAATAAAACCATATTAACAGGCTGGTTTGACACAAGGATTTACTTAGACACCCTTCATTAGGCAGTGCATAAAAACCACTATTTAGCTTAAAGCATCTGTGTGTGATTTTTTTTTAATTTTCAGAAATTAAATTATTGAGATAGAAGCGTACTTGCTTTCTTTTTATTTACACTTTTCAAAACATAAAAGGTGAGTCCAAAAAATGAATACTATACATACACGAACAAAGCTGAGCAGACTGGTGAATAAAGGCCTAAAGGAAAGCATGTCTGTTGGATTAAGCCAAGAAGGGCAGCCACCATATTGCAATTCATCAGTTAGAATCCTCGTTTTGTGACTAATTTTTTTACATTTTAGGTAGTTGGTCTTGAACATTCCCTTTTCTTTAATCAAACATTAACATTAGAAAATAAAAAGTCGTTAATGAAAGGCAATTCAGAAAATAATTATTCCTATATTTAAAAAAAAAAGACCAAACTTGTTGCTGTCAAGTCAATTTCAACACATACCGACCCTATAGGACAGAGTAGAACTGCCCCATAGGGTTTCCAAGGAGCAGCTGGTGGATTCGAACTGCAGACATTTTGGTTAGCAGCTGAGCTTTTAATAGTAAAACTTAAAAAGTACAATACAGCAAAATCTTATTAGGATTCACACAAGATTATGTGGGAAAGTCAAGAGACATGTGCCAAACTATCACAGCGGTAATCACCACTTCATATTAATGTCTAATTATCTAATAAATGTTCAGTCAGACACAAATTCACAACCCAAGTATATCCACAGTCCTACCAAATACGTGTTTCAATCAAATAAATCATTATAATAGCCCTCCCATTCATTTTTCCTTCTGCTCCATATCTGTATATATTAGTTGTTCGCCTACTACAAATGCCCAAGAGATGTTGGTCATGGTGAGAAGCAGAAGAGTGTGGTCAGTAAAAAAGCAGGTTCGGGTCCAGTCCCACTTAAACCATGAATTAGACATTCAGCATTGACAATTTCTTTAACTTCTCTCAATCTCATTTACCTCATCTGTAAAATAGGGATAATAAACACACACACACACACACTGTGGGACAAAGGATTACTAGAAGCTATCAAAGGCTCCCTTTCTCTCCTAGTGAATAACTGAGTGCCTTCAAGTTTACTGTTCAACATAAAGATATACCTCAAGTACTGGGAAAACCATGTCAGTAAGTGCAGTTTGATGCATGGTAGCCCGAGTAGGGAGTTACTGGAGACAATGGGAACTTGTGGAAACCTGAAACCAGGTTCTTTCAGTAGGCCTTATCCTGCTGGTGATGCACTGCTTAAAGTGCGTGGCTACTAACCAAATGGTAGGCGGTTTGAAACTACCAGTCACTCCGCTGGAGAACGATGTGACAGTCTGCTTCGGTAAGGATTTGCAGCCTTGGAAACCCTATCAGGCAGTTCTACTCTGTCCTTCCGCTGTAAGTCGGAATCAACTGGATGGCCATGGGTTTGGGTTTGGAATCTTCTGGGGGGAGCCCTGGTGGTGTGATGGTTAAGAACTCGGCAGCTAACGAAATGGTGGTGGTTCTAACCCACCAGTGCTCTGTGGAAGATAGATGTGGCAGTCTGCTTCCATAAAAATTTACAGCCTTGGAAACCCTATGAGGCAGTTCTACTCTATCCTATAGGGTCACTCTGAGTCAGATTCAACTCAACTGAAACTGATGGGTATCCTGCTGGGATATAGACATACAGGGAGTCCAGTTAAGGCCGTAACAACAACTCTGCCTTCCTGAAACATCCTTCCCTGTTTCATGTATACACACACACACAGCCTACGACAGTCAGATACACTGGTCCACAGTCCTCTAGTCCTTCTTGTTGTTGTGGTTAGGTGCCATCGAGTCAGTTCCAACTCATAGCAAAACACTGCCTGGTCCGGTGCCTTCCTTACTATAGTTGTTATGCTTGAGCCCCTTGTTGCAGCCACTGTGTCAATCTATCTCGTTGAGGGTCTTCCTCAAGTTAATCTTAGTAACTCTAAAATCAGTAGAGGGAGGGAGCCATGAAATTGCCAAAGTAGGATTTATCTTGCTTCTTCTCTGAACCTCCTACCTGCCCCCTGACCTTCGGACACAAGCTTCCATGACAGCTGGTCCACTGGCAAACCCCTTATGGCAGCCCTTTACAGACTAAGGAGAGCACCAGCTTGCTGGCAACACTGGGAGCCCACTCATGATGAGGCCTTGTTTTATAACGGCTCACAGCCAGGGTGCTGGAGTTGGGCATCTCTAGATTTGAATTCCAGCTTCTGCATTTAACCAGTTGTGCCAATTTGGTGAAACTACCTAACTTCCGTAACAATGGTAGTGATAATAATGCTACCTGATTAACAGTGTTGATGACTCAGTGGTGTTCTCATTAACAGATTAAATGAGAAAATATAAATACGGTGCTGAGCAATGTGCCTGGTACATAGGAAAGTCTCAATAAACATCAGCCATTTGTATGCTGAATCCCCCGTGGTAATTATGTATCATTCCACCTACATTTAGGAGTATTTTTTTAACAAATTAAGCAAATCTTGGAGGACTAAAATATTATTTGAGAGAAAGTCATTTGGTTTCAGCTGCTCGAGCCTGGCTGCTGGTTGGTGGGAAGGCTCATGAAATTAACATCTGGCCCTAGGTTCTTAATTTCCAGCCTTAGGCTTCATTTCCAGTCCCTATCAGCAACAACATGGTATGAGTTGAAGTCCTGGTACAGCTGTGCTTGTGGCAAGATGGTATTTCAGCTTACACGATTCTCCTTTGCTGCTGTTACCACAAGAGTTAAACCGATACGCGTTAGTCTAAAAATATCTTCGATTCCAGCTTCCTGCGACTAATTAATACTGCCTGGTGTTAAGAATCAACCTTGGGGACCATGAAATGTCCCTGTGCCTGGTTCTTTTACTTCTGTTAATGCAGGTGGGGCAAAGCCCACAGGGCTTCTTTTCTAGCTTAAAACTATTCTATCTGGAGTGACCACCCAAAATATAATAGCAAACCTTCTCAGGCTTTGCGTGAGTTTTAGTATGCCACGCCCCACCTGATTCCAAAATAACTGCCACAAATGTATTTGCTCAGAAATCCCAGACTCCTCATAAGTCAAAGCAAAGCCCCAGTGAGTGAGATATACTGTGCATCACAACGGGCTTCTCAGCGCTGGAAATGGGAATCAATATTCAGGAGCAGCGCTTGGTCCCATGTGCTAAATAAACTCTAGTTAGGAGTACGCTACGTTTGCATTCTACTTCAGAACTCAAGTCAGTCAGTCCATCAGCCCAGAGACACCCACAAGTCAAGTGGAGGTCCCCAGAATCACCCTTCCTCATCCTAAGACACTGAAGAAATGAAAGAGCCAGACGACTCCGTACAGCCAAAGTCTGGCTCAAGGACATGTAAAGTCTGTAGAGTGGCTGTTCATTTTGTGACTCAACTTCACTATTACCCAGAGGGTCACAGGGCGCCTGCTAGGTACCATACACTTTTCATAGTTCAATTCCTTTCATCCTTGCCTCAGTCCTGGGAGGTATGTTTAGTCCCACGGTAAGACTGAGAAAGCTGAAGCTCAGAGAGATAAGTTAACCTGCCCAAGATCACACTAAATATTAAGTGGTTGACCTGGGGTTGAAGCCTAAGAATGTCTGACCAGAGGGCCAGCACTCTTCCCACTGGTCACTGTTTCCTTATTCGACAATGTTTGGAGCCCTGGTGGCACAGTGGTTTAGAGCTCAGCTGCTAACCAAGAGCTCGGCAGCTCGAATCCACCAGCCGCTCCTTGGAAAGCCTATGGGGCAGTTCAACTCTGTCCTATAGGGTCACTATCAGTCAGAACTGACTCAATGGCACCTAACAACAATGTATGACACATCTTAAATGATCAGGTCAGAACAGACACAGATGTGAAAAAATAGACAGCACCTCCCTGCATAAGACTCACTACTAATGTAGAAGAAAAATACATACGCACGTCATTAACAAAAATAGTGATACCTTTTTTTAATATGAAGTCAATCCAAATAAGAAAATTGTTCAGAAAAGTACACCTCCCAAAAAAATCATTTATTTTAAATATTTTCATTGAAATATTTCCATTATAATTCACAGTTCTCTGCCCTATGAAATAGAGTATATTGAATATAGTTTATCTTTAGGGGGATTATCATTATAAACAAGGGCAATAATAGTGGGTTAGTGGTAGAATCTTTGCCTTCCATGTGGGAGACCCGGGTTTGATTCCTGGCCAACGCACCCCAAGCGCAGCCACCACCCATCTGCCACTGGTGGTTTGTGTGTTACTATGATGCTAAACAGGTTTCAGCAAGAGATTCCAGACTAAGATGAACTAGGAAGAAAGACCTGGCAATCTACTTCTGAAAATCAGCCAGTGAAAACTCTTGTATCACAAATGGTGCGATCCTGTTGTGCGTAAGGTCGGAGGCCCACTCCACAGCAGGGAACAAGGGCAACATCATTATCAACACTGATTTTCTTACAGTGCTATAAGAGAATGGTAGCCTCCTGGGTGATTAAAGCTACCAAAGCAAAGCATTTTAGGCCAATTTCAACCTACCAACATGGGTTCGGGGACATGGCGTAGTGGTTAAGTGCTGTCGCTGCTAACCGAAGGGTCGGCAGTTCAAATCTTCCAGGCGCTCTTTGGAAACTCTATGGGGCAGTTCTACTCTGTCCTGTAGGGTCACTATGAGTTGGAATCGACTCAACAGCACTGGGTTGTTTTTTTGTTTTTGTTTTTTTGACATTAAGAGACCACTGACCCTGGTGCTTATTAAATTCTTCTAAATTTGTATTTTTTTTTCCTTTTTTTTCCTGTCGGCTGTCACCTACTGATATACATATGCTTTCTTCCAGGGAGCCATTTCCCCTTATGTCCAATGAGTTATTTCTTAAATTCAGCTCTGGAGAACTATGTCTTAAGTCAAAAGAACCAGGCTTTTTGTGAAGGTGTCAGTAACTCTCCTATAAAAAAAAAAAACACAACAAACCTGTTGTCATCCAGTCAATTCCAACACATAACAACCCTACAGGATAAGGTAAAACTGCCCCACAGGGTTTCCATGGAGCACCTGGTGGATTCAAACTGCCAATCTTTTAGTTAGCAGCCAAGCTCTTAACCACTATGCCACTACGGTTTCCCAAATCTCCTATGGCTGCAACATAATATATAGTGTATTAAGGAATCTAACAATAAAATTAATTGCACCCCTTCATCAATGGACAATAATAACTTGATTGTGTCAATACATACTGCATATTAACCTTAAAATGTCAAACAATATCATACTTGAGGTATTTTTGTGAAAGACAGGAAAAAAAACAAGAACACCCTCTTTCACCATTAATATTTACCATTATTCAGAGAAAGCAATAAAACAAGGGAAAAAAGAAATAGTTATTAGAAGGGAAGTAGAAAGTATAATTATTTGCAGAAGAAATAACTACACAAAAAAACCCTAAAGGCATAACTAAAAAGTTTTATAAGTAAAAATGTAGTTTTTAAAGTGGCTAATAGATATTAACAATATCTATTGAAAGACCGCATAATAAAGCAGATAATAGGATAACCGAAGCAATAGCTTTTTTAATACACGAATGATAACCAGTTCAAAATTGTAATGGAAAAAAAGCTACTTGCAAAAGTAATAAAAAAAAAAAAAACTATGAATAAACAACAATATACACAATTTTACCAAAGAATAGAAAGGGCCAGCTGTATTATGTTTCTTTATTAAAAATAAGATTGTTCTTAAACTGATTCATAATTTAATGCAATTCCAGTCAAAAGCTCAGGTGTTTTGTTTTGTTTTGTTTTTCTAATTTAACAAAATTATTCTGGCAAGCATTTACTAAAAACAGATGAAATCATTCAAGAAAATTTTGAAAAGAAGAAAGAGACACTTTACCCAACATTAAAATGTCCTATAATTAAACGCAGTGGGGTTCTTACATAAAAGTAGGAAAACATCAATGGAGCAGACAGAAAATCCCAAAACAGACAAAATATCTAAAAATACTTGTGTATGTAATAGCAATGGTATTTGAAAATGGTCATTTTGAAGTCACGCAAGTTTGCATTCAACTTCCACAGTGCCCCCAGATCTCAAAGTATGAAATTATAAGGGATGATCTATAGATTTGTAGATGAGGCTATTCATGGTTACCTGTGTAGTGCGTATTTGTGTGTGTGTGTGGGTGCTTTGAAGAAGGGTCCCCACCTTGCTTATAGATTAACACTGACCAATTGCAATAATGTTAGCAACAGGTGAAGAAAATTTTAACAATATATTTTATGTTACTCAATAAATCCAAAATATTATGATTTCAACATGTAATCAATATAAAAATTATTGAGATATTTTACATCCTTTTTTTATACTAAGTCTTTGAAATTCAGTATACATTTTACAGGCACAGCAATCTCTATTTTCGGATGAGCCACATGTTAAGTGCTCTCTAGCCACATGTGGCTAGAAGATACCATATTGGACAGCACAACACAAGATAAATGAGGAGATCAGAAGCTAGACACATGACTGTCTGAGAGAGATAGCTAGAGAAGATTCCTTAAGAGACAGGGCTAACTTGATCAAAGATAGAGGAAAAGGAAGAGAAAATTTCTGCAAATGAAAGATAACTGTGTTTTCCTTTTCTAGTCAATGTGTATTTTATCATTCCTCTTTCAAACAGAATCCTGATTCATGATCTGCAAAAAGAGATTGAGAAACAGTTTGATGTTAAAGAAGATATCCCAGGCAGGCACAGCTATGCAAAATACAATAACTGGGACAAGGTACACCATAAAATGCCTGTACTTCAAAAAAAAAGAGTCACCCTCAACATTTGCTGTCAGTTTCCTTTTATTCTAATTCCTTAAAATTGGTTTTGCTCCTAAGATCGTCGCATGGACTGAAAAAATGATGAATAAGCACCCTAAAATGGTATCTCGCATTAAAATTGGAACGACTGTTGAAGAAAATCCACTCTATGTTCTCAAGGTAAAAATAATTCAAGAATGATCCTTAATTAATCTTCAAAAGATGAGCTTAAAAATTACTTTGTGACACAACTGGGCTAGTTTAGATATGGTAAGAAGTCTGTCTCTTTTGAAGAACATTTAACTTGTAGATGTCTATTCAAGGGTGGAAGTGACAGGTAGTTTTAGGTGGTGAACCATTTGTCAAAGGTTACACAGCAGATACCAAACCAAAAACCAAACCCACTGCCATCGAGTCGATTCTGACTCACAGAGACCCTATAGAACAGAGTAGAACTGCCCCATAGAGTTTCCAAGGTACGCCTGGCAGATTCGAACTGCTGAACTCTTGATTAGCAGCCGCAGCACTAAACGATTATGCCACCAGGGTCTCCCACACAGTAGATAAGCTATGTAATATCTCCCCATATCTTTCTCTACAAGAGTATATGAATTCCCTGGTGTAAAAAACAGTTTCCACTTATTAAAATTCAGTTAAATTGATAAATGAAGAAGAGAGAAATTTAAGTATTACAGAATAATAGGATCCCAGAAGAGTAAGCGAACTATTTCAACCCCTTATTGACGGGGGATTCCGTTCTATTACAGGGCTGACAATCGCCATTGAGCTGCTGCTGGATTTCTCTACATCCAAAGACACTGCTCCCTACAGCAGCCCTCCAATCACTGGGAAGTCTTTACTTACCCTGAACTCCCACCCATTCATTCTCTCCAACCACCCAAAACAAACGAAAACTCTCTTCAAAATGTCAGTCCTTCAAATATCTGGCCACTCTCCACCACGCCTTCTCCTCCCCACTCCAAACACAACTACAGAATTTTCTCTACTCCAGGCTAAACGTGCCCAGTTTATGAAGCCAAACAGAAAAAGCAAATGGCAGAAGCAAAAGTGGCTTTGTAATCTATTTCTCTGACCAAAGGATGTTAGCAATTCGACGAGAAAAACAAGAGATTGTGACTTTTAAGAAAATCCTAAAAGTAACTCTGACACTAAGATACATTTTTGAAAACTACACTATCTAACAGATTATGAATTATGCATAGGCGTTTCAGGCTATGTGTCATGGTCCTTCCTGAGAATACATGCATACACAGTTACTCATCCAACAACGGGCAGGGGAAAGAACTGCTTTGAAGAGAATATGAGTGAGTTATTGGACAACATGAGGTCACGGTGTGAATTCATGTAAAATAAAATCTCAAGTTTATTTTTAAATAGGTTGGGAAACAGGATGAAAGAAATAAGTCTATTTTTATGGACTGCGGCATCCATGCACGAGAATGGGTCTCCTCATCATTCTGCCAGTGGTTTGTCTATCAGGTAAGTGAATCGGAACACTTTTGCAATTCTCCTTTGACTGGCAAGTCTCCAGCGCTTCACCCAGTGGTGACACCCCTTTCCACTTAACTACAAGAGCACACATTTGGTCCTGTCAGAAAATAAATGATCAGGATTTCACTCACTGGTGCAATTTTTATAAAATTGACACCTTCCTTCAAACTTCTTGAACTCCAGCTGACAGTTTATGAGTCTAGAAGTAATTCTTTTGGGTTGTAATATGAAAGTTTTCTACAGCGAAGTATGGTAAATCTGAAACCATCTTCAGATTAAAAACAGTATCAGTTGCCATGAAGTCAGTTCCAGCCCACAGTGACCCCATGTGTTTTAGAATAGAACTGTGCTCCCTAGGATTTTCATGGCTGTGATCTTTCAGAAGCACATCAACAGGTCTTTCTTCCCAGGTGCCTCGGGGTGGGTTCAAACCACCAATGCTTTCGGTTAGTGGTGTTGTTGGGTGCCGTCAAGTCAGCTCCGACTCATAGCAACCCTGCAGGATAGAGTAGAGCCTCCCCATAGGGTTTCCAAGGAGCTGTTAGTGGATTTGAACTGCCAACCTTTTGGTTAGCAGCCGAGCTCTTAACCACTACACCACCAGTGCTCCTTTGGTTAGTACCCATCGCTTAACCATTTGTACCACCCAGGGGCTTCATCTTCTAGTTCTACCTATAAATCCGAACTTTCTTCAGTGAGCTCAAAGCAGAGACCGTTAGTTCTCATTTAGATATTTCACTGACCATGCAAGTACTGGTAACGCTCACGCTGAAATTTCCTTTGCCAGCGAAAGCTAACTTTTTAAAGGTAAGTCCAGCTCATGAGTGACCCCTTTGTTACTCCTCTCACTCAATTTCTATTGTGCTCTAACTCCTGCTGTCTTTTAACTTTGTCTTCCTTCCAGCTTCTGCACACAACACGCTGAGAGGATATGCATGACATCGGCTTTCTGGGCTTGGATACTTTTGCTAGGAAAGAATTTGCCAGTAGAATTGATTTCTCCCTGCGGTTGTTTTAGCTCTCCCAGCTGGAGGCCGAGGGCTCCTCTTAGCCCTTAAAGAAACACACATTATAGGGACACAAGAAATCTTTTGGCTACAGGTGCAGATGTACCTGGAAGAAATTTTCCAAGAATGGTGAGATTGTAGGTAGCCACAGAAAGTCCAGATAATTAGAGAAATTTCAGTCAGATGTGAGAAAAAAGTTGCCTGCCCAATCCATGATTTCGTGAGTACTTTTATTAATAGAATAAAATTCTAATTCTAGTCATGATTATTTTCTAAATCCCCTCCAATTTCTCCGTATTCCCATACTTACAGAGCCAATATATATCTACATAGCAAATGAGAGGGAGAGAATCAATTTAAAACATATCGTAACGCTCATTTTCCACTTGGCTTCCATTCTTCCTATGAAGTGCATCTTCACGCTACGCTTGGGATGCCACACATTTCAATAATTACATGAGCCTTTTTTAAATGTTCTGTTCAGTTGTTTTCACTAATCTAAGTAAGTGTTATTTGTTCTGTCATCTGTATGGATCTTTTATTTTTTGTGCAATTTAAAGGAAAAAAATGTTTGAAATCCACCTATGTGACCTTGGCAAATGACTCAAGGCAGAATAGTTATTAGGACAGTAACCACAGCTTTCTACATAGTAGCTAAATGCTACCCCAATGGCTCAAATTATCCCTATCCCTACAGGCAACCAAAAGTTATGGAAAAAACAAAATTATGACCAAACTCCTGGACCAAATGAATTTTTATGTTCTTCCTGTTTTCAACGTTGATGGGTATATCTGGTCATGGACACAGGTACTATTCTCTACTCTTGTTTCCGTTTATATGATCTATTGTTTTACTGACTTTACGCACATCAATTGCTATGCATTAAGTGTAATGTTCGTGTAACTAGTCAACTCCAATTCAGAAAAGTATATTTTTAAAAACCTCAATTCAGACTAAAGCAAGGATGATTTCCTAGTGACTTAGATGTCCTTCAAGTAATCTGACATCATATAAAATATTTGCTACTGAGGATAATAATGTAGAAATAAAATTTTTAAAGCAGTAATTATACAGGAAATGTATGAGTACATGATATAGAAAAGCTTATTCTAAGAATAAAAGTCATTTAAAGGCATGATAGGCACATTGCTTTCAAAGCAGAAGTCACTGGGAAAGGATGTGAGGTGAAATCACTGTACTCCCCTGAAAAGAAAAAAAAATAGAAGAGAAACACAGATACCTGGCTGGCTGGCTTTTATCATAATCCTTTTATTTCCCCGTTTTTGGTAAATAAGATTCCTCCCAAACTTTCAGAAAAATACTATCGTATGAATTTCTTTTCTGAAAATTGTGCTCAAAATGTTCACAATTTGACTTGTATTATATCTGAATCTCCAAACGGTAAAAGATGTTACCAAAAACCCAAACCAAACCCACTGCCGTCGAGTCGATTCCAACTCAAAGCAACCCTATAGGACAGTGCCGTCGAGTCGATTCCAACTCAAAACAACCCTATAGGACAGAGTGGAACTGCCCCACAGTTTCCAAGGAGCACCTGGTGGATTTGAACTGCTGACCTCTTGGTTAGCAGCTGTAGCACTTAACTACTACGCCACCAGGGTTTCCTGAAAGATGTTACGATGTCATAATTTCAATCATGGGTAATTTCAGAACACCATGTATCATTTTCCAATACTGAGAACTATTCACTAGCTTTCCAAACAAACTGAATTATTTTGGCTGAAGAAAATAAATATAAGAAACAATGTGTCTGAAAATATTATAAATTATGAGCAAGCAATATTTCCTTTTTATTATAAAAGGTCTCAAGTTAACTAGCTAAATTTCAGATAAAGCTATAGATACCTGCAGAGAGAATCTGAAATAATCAAATGGAAAAATGCCAAGTGATCTTGCATAAGCACTTCCATCATTCAATCCTGCAGAACCGCATGTGGAGAAAAAATCGTTCCAAGAACCGGAACTCCAGGTGCATCGGCACAGACCTCAACAGGAATTTTAACGCCTCCTGGAACTGTGAGTAGCAGGCTTGGTCTCTAGGAAAATTACTCTCAAGAGTGTTCGAACACCAACTTTAGCTAACCACCTACTCATTTCAGTAAAGACAGGTATTCCCTGGAGTCCGTGGTTGGTAAAAACTATTGACATGCTCAGCTGCTATTGGCAGCTCACCAAAAGGTTAGAGGTTCAAGTCCACCCAGAGACACCTCAGGCCTGGTAGACTTCTGAAAGATCAGCCACCAAAGATCCCATGGAGCACAGGTCTACTCTGACACACATGGGGTCACCAGGAGTCAGAATTGACTCTGTGGCAACTGGCTTTACTGGTTTAGGTATTCCCTGAGTGTGAATTTTCTCATTTACAAAATGGAAGGTAATGATCACGAACACAGAGGAGTTTCAAATGTTTTGCTACAGGGGTATGAGGAGGTGGTGTGTGAGAGTGTTGTTTTTCAAGCCATCTTTTTCTTGATACATCTAGCTTGCTAAAAATCAGGTACAACCCAGAGGTCCTGTTCTCTTCCTGGTGGTAAAAGCTGATAAACACTCAGTGGCTAAAACCAACATACTGGCAGTTCCTCAGATGTTTAGTGCCCTACTGGGAAAAGAAAATGAAAAGGGCAAAGAGGACCGCAATGAATGGGAGATTTTGAGAAGCAGAGACGTGCTAGATCAGGTGGCGCTGTACTCCCTACGCTAACGTGACTTCACGGCTGCAGACATTCAAGGCTAAGTTAATACTATCCCATTTTGTTTTTCTCTACCTAATCTTGTTGAAAATATCACCCCAGCTTTTTAATTCTACTCTCCCATAGTAAATATGATAAAAGCTGCTATCCCAATTGAGAGCTTCCTGCTGAAACAAATGGAAGAAACTCAAGCTCGGGAAATGACATTTACATCTGTCCCCAGCTAGTAAGGGCTGGAGTTGAATTGGAACTTGGGGCTGTCTGACTCCAGCTCCTGGGTTGCTTCTGATGTATTAGTTCTGTGACCCTCGTAAAGGGAGGGGTAATAAATGAGGCTGAGCATAGTCCAGTGGGTTAAATCCATTACAAGGAGCACTGGTGGTACAATGGTTAAGTGCTCAGCTTCTAACTGAAAGGTTAGTGGTTTGAACCCATGCAGCAGCTCCATGGGATAAAGACCTGGTAATCTGCTCCTGCAAAGATTACAGCCGAGAAAACCTTATGGGATAGTTCTCCTCAGGCACATGGGGTTGCTATGAGTCAAAAATCGACTTGATGACACCTAACAACAAGTCCATTACAAACCGACATATGTGAGCAAAGTTAGTCTAGAGTAAGTAAGAGTGACATTGAAGATGTCCTGTGAACCTGGGAGGCTAAAAGGTTTAAAGCGTTTTCTGAATCCACCTTGGAAAAGAACGGGGCCACACTGATGGAGAGCGAATTGGGATCTCATCCACTCATGTCCTCCTGCAGCATTTCCTAACACCAGTAACCCATGTGGTGACACCTACCGAGGCATTGCGCCAGAGTCTGAGAGAGAGACGAAAGCTGTTACCCGCTTCATTCGAAGCCACCTGAAATCAATCAAGGCCTACATCACCTTCCATTCCTACTCCCAGATGCTGCTGTTTCCCTATGGATACACTTCAGAGCTGACACCTAATCACAAGGACCTGGTAGGTAGAAAAAATCTGTGGTTTATGCATTGACACCACCATTGGCTTTCAGTCTCTTCTTCATTAACAGCATAGGTTATGTTGAACTGTTTCAAATTTTAATGCCCAAGAACCAACAGAGTCAAAATTGTAATCTTTAGCTTTTCAACTGACTGAAGTGTACAGAAAATAAAATCATTAAATGTGATTCTAAGAAAATGGTAAGCAATGTCTTGACTTTCCAGAGTAGAATCCTATCACTACACAGATCATTTGTGGAGTTTAACATTTTCCATGGGTCATACTGCAAAACCACACACCGCAAAAGCCTAACAGAAAAGCGAAAACATCTACTAGCCCTATCCCCCTGACAACAGCTTTAAGGGATTCAGTTGTATTTCCACCTTCCTAAGCAATGCAGAAGGAGCCCTCATGGAGCAGTGGTTAAAGCAATTGACTGCTAACTGAAAGGTTCAGCACTTTGAAACCACCAGCAGCTCCGTGGGAGAAAAATGGAGCAGTCCACTTCAGTAGAGATTTACAGCCTTGGAAACCCTACTGGGTCACTATGAGTCGAATAGCAGTGGGTTTGGTTTGGAGGGAGTAAACAATATAGAAACGATATCAATCTAAAGAATGAACGTTAGAAATGTGTGTGAGGCTTTGTCACTAAGACCATGCTGTCTTTCCAGAACTATGATTCACTAAGAATCCTTTTCCTTTCTATGAAAGCTAATCCCACCATATTAGCCTATTGAATAAATAAAACTCTACATTTGGGTTCCAATGAATCACAAGAACTGACAGGGTGAATGGATGGATGGATGGATATTTTGAACTGTGGTAGAAGGAAAGAGATATAGTAGATAAAGTTCTGTTTCACAGCTCCCATGTTAGCCAACAACTATAGAACATCCAGTAAAAGGTGTAGCTTAAATACTGCCTCATTTAATTAAAGGAAAAAAAAAATTTTTTTTTAAAGGTCACAATTGTCATTCTGATCTCAGTCAACTGCAGGCATCACAAAACAAAAAAAAATCACAGCAGCATTTAATTCTGAGTTGGTACAGAGATATAAACCAGTCATTAAAACCACCCGTGTATGTAAAGTGAAGAAAATATACAAATAAAATGTGATCCATAGAGTCACTGGTTTAACCAAACTAGCTGAAAATATGAACCCATGAGTTTGTTTAGTTTATGCAAATATATAGCAAGGCAATTGCAATCTACTTTTAGGAAAATGGCATTAAGTGGTTAAAAAATACATATATTCACACACAAAAAAAAAACCACTTTAAATAAAATAAGCATTCTTACACAAATTAAGCAAAAAATTATATATTGGTTACACATTTTATATATATACATAAAAGAAATCTTCAAAAAAAAAAATCATTCATTTGGAGTGCAAATATGTTAGTTACCATATTCTACTGAAGTTAATTCCAACAGTCATTCTCGTAGCACAAAGCACTAATGTGTATTAAAGGTCATAAAATGCCATTCTGAAAGAGAAGCCCTAATTTAACAGAACTATTTTAAAGACGAGTCACCCATCTTTCTTCCCTTGGCATGCTAAAATCAGGTAAGTGGAAGAAAGTCTTGTAGCAAAGAGAAACTCTTTACAATGACAAAATATTTTACTGAAAATAAATTTCTTATTTAACCATTTATTTAGATCTTCAAATGCCAAATAACCAGTAAAATTGACTTTTTCAATCCCTTGTAAATTAATGTCGTTTGCATAAAAAAAAAAAAAAGTATTCTACTAGTTTGCTCTAAGCGTCCTTTCTCTCCAGGCCAAAGTTGCAAAGATTGGCATTGATGCTCTAGCAACCCGATATGAGACCCGCTACGTCTATGGCCCAACAGCATCAATACTGTGTAAGTTTTTCTCTATTATTCACTGTGTCCTTTTCCTTAATTCTTTTTTTTATAAATATTAAAGAAAATTATCGAATTAGTAAATTAGGGTTAGAATGTCCGGAATTGCTAATTTAAAATCTAGTTTTCAAAGGAGAGTCTGAGTTATATGCAAATCTAGAGGATAGATTCCACTTTTTTTGGGGGGGTGGAGAATTTGTACTACAAGATAGCAAAGTCAACAGGAGTTATTAAACGAAGACAAATTTGCCATTTGATTCATCTGTCTCCCTGTACCCTGCCACCTGCAACAACATTTTATCTTCACAAGAACTAGAACAAGAATTTGTTCGAGAGGCTCTATACTCCTTATACTTTTTTTTTCCCCCCAACATTTAACTTTAATTCAACTCTTTCTTCCTTGGCTTTGTCTATGTGCAACTAGAGCCTTTTCTCTGCATCTAGGTAAGAAAATAGACAACCAGCTTCAGCCACTTTGGTCGTGTAAAACCAGATTCCTGTCCCTCTCACCTTCCCTTTCCCTTTATGTTCAACTGAAATCTTTATGTATAACTCCATGCTGAATGATATAGATTGAATTTTGTCCCCCCAAAATGTGTGTCGATTTGGCTAGGCCATGATTCCCAGTACAGTGTGATTGTCCACCATTTTGTCATCTGATGTGATTTTCCTACGTGTTGTAAATCCTACCCATATGATGTTAATGAGGCAGGATTAGAGGCAGTCATGTTAATGAGGCAGGACTCAATCTACAAGATTAGGTGGTGTCTTAGGTCAATGTCTTTTGAGATATAAAAGAGAGAATTGAGCAGAGAGACGGGGCGGGGGGGCCTCATACCACCAAGAAACAAAAGCCAGAAGAATAGCTCATCCTTTGGACTTGGGTTTTCTGTGCTGAGAAGCTCCTCAACCAGGGAAGATAGATGACAAGTACCTTCCCCCAGAGCTGACAGAGAGAGAAAGCCTT
The DNA here is from genome assembly GCF_024166365.1 of Elephas maximus indicus. Classification (NCBI taxonomy): domain Eukaryota; kingdom Metazoa; phylum Chordata; class Mammalia; order Proboscidea; family Elephantidae; genus Elephas; species Elephas maximus. The sequence continues at coordinate 11,040,421 of NC_064841.1, read as the reverse complement.
TCCTTGGAGCTGGCACCCTAAATTAGGACTTCTAACCTCCTGGACCATGAGAGAATAAATTTCTCTTTGTTAAAACTATCCGCTTGTGGCATTTCTGTTGTAGCAGCACTAGACGGCTAAGACGGTGGACTAAGAAAGGAAGCCACAAGGTTCCAGTTCGGTTGCTTCTGTTTTAACATCTCAGTACCGCTTCTTACAATTCACTATTTTTAGACTTTCTTTGTCTTTGTGCACTTTTGAATTAATAGACAGATTTCTTGGCCTTAGTTTACTTATCTCTTATTCTATATACTAGTGGCCAGATAACAGATTAATTTGGGCTTTGCTGGCCATATGGCTTCTGTTGGAGCTACTCAACTAGGACACCGAAGCTCAAAAGCAGCCGTAGATAATATATTAACAAATAGACATGACAATAAAATTTCATTCACAAAAACAGGCTGCCAGCCACAATGTGCCAAATTCTACTATATACTAAATATTATCTGCAATTGTATATGAGTCTTTTTTAAAAGTCAGGCACCATGCTTAGCCCTTGATTTTCACAATTTCAGCCAATCCTCGTAACAACCCTATGAGATATTAGTAACTAGCTGAGCTGGGACTCGATCCCAGATTTCACCAAGAACAAAGTCCATGATCCTGACCACTGTGCATACTGCCTATTTGGTTTTTGCAGCTAAAATAATCGTGTTTTTTCTGTTTTCAGTCAACTAAAATAAATTCAGTTGGCTATCCCACAATGAAAGATAATTTTATTTTCAAATTTACTATATTAATTCAGATCATGGAGGGTAAGGTCATGTCTACTTTCCTAGCAAGCTCCTGCTGAGCCTAGTTTGGGAATGTTATGTTAGCTGCCATTGAGTTGGCACCCAATTCATGGTCACCCCATGGACAATGGAGTGAAATGCTCCCCCTTGCCCAGCACCATCCACACGATCAGTTGCAGATTGCACCATTGTGATCTACAGTGTTTTGATTGGCCAACTTTCAGAAATAGATTGTCAGGCCTTTCTTCCTAGCTATCTTAGTCTGGAAGCTCAGCTGAAACCTATTCAGCGTCACAGCAACATGCAAGCCACCGCTAACAGATGGGTGGTGGCTGCACATGAGGTGCACTGGCTGAGAATGGAAGCCAGGTTTCCCACATAACCAAAAACCAATCCCATTGCCATCAAGTTGATTCTGACTCATAGTCACCCTACAGGAGAGAGCAGAACTGCCACATAAGAGTTTCTAAGGAGTGGCTAGTGGATTCAAACTGCCAACCTTTTGGTTAGCAGCCGTAGCTCTTAACCACCGTAGAAAGTGAGAATTCTACCAGTAAACCACCAAATCACAACATCAGTTCTTAGTCATAAACTTTATACATTTCCAGTGAAACTGCTCACAAAGCCTTTATTCCTAGCAAAATTGTTAGTTCCTCAAGTACAAGCATTATGCCTCCAATCTCTTCTATATAAGATGGACCCCATAAAATCTAGCACATTGCAGGGCATGGAATAATAGCGGAACTAATCCCTGTAAACTCGCTTAGTAAAAATGAAGTCCTGGCGTATACAAAAGAGATAAATTAAAAGTACACAAGTCACATTCCTAGAGAAAATTTATCAGCAATTACCTATTAAGTGCTCTTCATTATTAAAGGGCCCAAGAGAAAGCACAGAGACACAGCCAGTCCCCAGTGTCCAAACAGATCTTGCTGTAACATAGCTGTACTGGGGACTCAATAAACATACAGTAGATGACAATAAAATTTCAAAACAGATGATATTCATCCAGCTAGATGAATGAGCAACAAGTGAACAAAGTAAAGAACAGGAGGACAAACTGTAAGATCATTTTAAAATGGCAGCCTACTTAATAAATAGCAGGGATGGATAAGCCATCCACTCATGATGTAAGAGCAACTATTCTAAGCAGGAAGAACACAAAGTCGTTCTTCGTGGCAAAGAGCCCCAAACAGGAACAAACTCTGTAGATGGCAATTAGCACGGAAAGAGTATCATCATACATATGCAAAATGTGAGAGTACAAGAGTATGGCACCACATCATGCCTAATGAACAAGAACTCACGGACCGCCTACCTAGTAGCTCAGCACTCAGGCGCTTTCAGAGACAGATGAGAAGAGTTAAGGCACAGGAACTGCTCTCAAAGAAGTTTCATACCAACTGGGATGGCCAAGCAAACAATAGGATCCCTGGTGGCGCTGTGGTTAAGAACTCAGTTGCTAATGAAAAGGTCAGCAGTTCAAATCCACCAGCCTCTTCTTGGAAACCCCACAGAGTAGTTCTACCCTGTCCTATAGGGTTACCGTCTTAGTCATCTAGTGCTGCTATAACAGAAATATCATAAGTGGATGGCTTCAACAAAGAGAAGTTTATTCTCTCACAGTCCAGTAAGCTAGAAGTCCGAATTCAGGGCGCCAGCTCCAAGGGAAGGCTTTTTCTCTCTGTCAGCTCTGGAGGAAGGTCATTGTCATCAGTCTTCCCTTGGTCTGGGAGCACTTCAGCGCAGGAACCTCAGGTCCAAAGGACGCGCTCTGTTCCTGGCACTACTTTCCTGGTGGTATGAGGTCCCTATATCTCTCTGCTCACCCCTGTCTTTTATATCCCAAAAGAGATTGGCTTAAGACACTATCTAATCTTGTAGATCTCATCAACATAACTGCCCTAATCCATCTCACTACATCATAGTGATAGGATTTACACACATAGGGAAATCACATCAGGTGACAAAACGGTAGACAACTATACAATACTGGGAATCATGACCTAGCCAAGCTGACAGATGTTTTAGGGGGACACAATTCAACTCATGACAGTTGCTGAGTCAGATGTGACTCAATTGCATCTAACAACAACAACAAACAATGATAGCTCCATGCCATCCTGTGTCACTTTCAAAATGCAAAGACAAAAGGAAGGATAGGGTCGAGAGGAATTACTATTCTGTACAACTGGGTAATGATGTTTTTTTTAATTTTGTATTGTATTATATTAAAACATTTTTAAAGGAATTCGGAGTTGGAAAGGACGGTCTCTTCCATACAGGGCTGCAGCAGCTTGATAAATGTTCAAAATTTCTAGTAGTGACTGCTTTAGTAAAGCATCTGACTGAATGTTAATCAAACATTCATGAAAAGCAGGGGGTAAGAGAGTGGATGACTTGGTAAGAATAGAAAATAAGGGCACCCCACGATTAAAGTTTAGTCATTCCAGTATTGTGATTGTTACTTAACAAGTTCGGATTTGAGAAAAACATCTACATTTTTCTCTCTGATTTTCACACTGATAGAGACAGAAAAGGTTGAGGAAACATTTTTTTAAATCCAAATTGCAGGGTGACCTCTGACCTTCAGAAAAAAAAAAATATGTTTGTAATTTGACCCTAAGACAAATACAGCAGAGAAGTTTAAAAGCATAGAATGTGAAACCAGGGAGAAAACTAGGAGATGAGCTAGTCCATGGTTCTCAAGCCTAGTGTCCAGTTAGAATTATCTAGAGGGGTTTAAAAAAACAAGGGTAACCAGGCCCTAACCCCAGAGATTTTGATTTCATTGATCTGAGTGGGGCCCAGGCACGGGCATTTTTTCAAAGTACCTCGAACCTATTCTAAGATGATGGGTTGAGAATCGTGATCTAGCCTAAACCTGTCATTTTATAGAGTGTGGAAACGAGATACTGAAAGAGTTTATCATTTGGGGGCAGAACAGGAACAAAAATGCAGCCCTCCAGATCAAAGTCAAAATGGTATACCTTCTATTTTTCCCCAAAGCAGCAAAATTTAGATGGCACAAAAACGTAAATAATGATTTTTAAAGATTGCGAAATCCTTATATTTGCATAGTGACAGCACACCCAATCCTTTACCTTCTTAGAAATAACTGAACACAGTACCTAGTTAGCAAGAAGAGTTATTTGAATTGGTTAAGAACCAAGTAGCTTGCATCATTAATACTGTCCATCTGTGAGTCAAATTATGAATTAAAAAGTTAACTTCAAAGTGTCCTTCTTGTTGCCTGCCCCATACTCCCAAATGGCTAGACCTGCTCCTAGTTCGCAACCCAGTACTGTCTTCACTACTCTGTAGCACTCTACACATCGAAAAGGAGAAAACCAAGACCTTGAATTTGTAGCTCACAACATCTAACACCCAAACTCTACCTCTTAAGAGACATTTAAACTGAGATCACAAGAAGGAGCAACAAACCTGCAGAAAAAAATATTTCGAAGTATGCTCATGTGTTTGAAACCAGGAAGTTTTGAATGTTTCTGGCTTGAGCTCTTGCTTCAGATAGAATTTTCACTAAGTGTTGATATAAAAGTACAGGTTACTATGTCTAATGCATGTCCACGATAGTTTTAACAAATGATACGCTTTTCTAGAAAGTGCTGTATCACAAAGGTAGAGGATGGGACATACAGGAGTCATCAGCATCACTTTATATGGATTCTTTTGGGCTGAAGCCAGATTCCTCATTAAATCAAAAACCAAACCTGTTGCCCCCAAGTCAAATCTGACTCACAGAAACCCTGTAGGACAGAGAAGAAACTGCCCCATAGGATTTCCAAGGAGCGGCTGGTAGATTCGAACTGCCGACCTTTTGGTTAGCAGCCAAATATCCAACCACGGTGCCGCCAAGGCTCCAAAAAACCTATTGCTGTCGAGTCGATTCCGACTCATAGTGACATCCATAGGGTTTCCAAGGCTATAAATCTCTATAGAAGCAGACTACCGCATGTTCCTCCCACTAAGCCACTAGTGGTTTTGAACCGCCGACCTTTCAGTTAGCAGTCAGTCCCTTTAACCACTGCACCATAACGGTAGGTGATTCCTCATTAGGTGGAGTTTTATTTCAACTTGTTTTGCTTACTTTACATCAAGTTCCCTGCACCTAACATTGTGCCTTGAAAGGAACAGGAAATGTTGTTTTTTAAATGTGGATGATATTAAGAATATATTGTCAACAACAACAAAAAAAGCATTACCTTGTAGAACTCAATGAAGACCTTGTAGTGTGTGACCTATAGATTGGTATATTACTACAGTTAGCAGCATGAACTCTGGAGAAAGGAGCCTGGGTTTGAGACAGAAGCCTGATTCCACCGTTGCTAGCTACGTTTCTTTGCACAGACTACTTAATGTTTCTGTACCTAAAGTGTCCTCATTTGTAAGACGGCACTGGATACCTATAAGGTCATGAAAGGAATTAATTAAATGAGCTAATATATGTAAAGCAATTAGAAGGGTGCCTGCTGTATGGAAAGTGATTGTTATTATATTTTACAAATATATACTCATAGTTTAGTGGGTACACACGGAGATAAGTAAAGGGCTAAATATCATGTTCAACAAATTAAATTCTGTAATGATGCAAGGCTGTATGTCCTTTGAGTAAAAACTTTGGATATTTTTATTTTATGTCTTAATATAGTTTTTTTTGCACATTTAAGGTTTAGAAGACAAAAAAGTAGCAGGATAAAAGAAAATGTATTGCATTCAACAACACCACACAATTATGAAAAATCACAAATGATATATGTTCTCAATCACCGCTATTAATCTTAATGAGAAATTTCACATAAAGCAAATCTCTAAAATGGAATATGCACGCTCTTTAACCCTTTGAAATCACAACAGTTTAGTTAACTGTAAAGGGCAAGCTGAGCAGCTAGAAAACAACCAAATTTATTAAAATGTCTAGCAGTCTCTAAATCATCATGCAAAACCCACGTCTTTTTTTACCCTACCTCCTTTTCTACGTATCTCTTACCTTTACGTGTTTTATTTCTACTGAGGCTAACCCAACCCTAGCTTAAAATGGCAGCCTTCTTGATCACCAAAGCCAGATCATATGCTCCAAAAACTCCCTGCAACATTTGACCCTGTTGACACCCGTAATTCTGGGCATTCCTTTGATTGACTTCCTTGACTGTACACTCTCTTGGCTTTCTTTTCCTTTTCTTCTCTGACTCTGCTGACTGCTTCTAACAGTAGACGTTTCCCAAAAATAAGGTAAACCTATAGATATTTCCCAAGATTCTTTCCTTGGGCCCCTTCTCTTGCTTCCATTTTTCCCACCGGGGAACCATACTCTGCCCCCACAGGCCAAAGCACCCCACTTGTCATCTAGAGGGACCAGGTGCCCAGCCTGGGAAAACACTTTTCATCCTTAAGAGATACCAGTAGGGATCAATGGAAGCCACAGCAGCACTAGGCAAACCAGCCAGACCAAAACAGCAATGTAAGGACTCTGAAAACTATACCGTTATCAGAACCACAGCCCACGAAAGTAGGCCACGCCTTCCATGCTAAAACTAGACAGAGTGACTGCCTGCTAAAGTGGAAACTTTATGGTAAGATTTAACACAATAGTCAAAATGTCTACAATATCATTAAAAATCCCATCATACCCAAAACGAGGAAAATCAAACTTAAATGAGAAAAGAAGATCAAGAGATACCAACACTTAGATGACTTACATGATTTTCAAAGTAACCACCACAAAATGTGATAAAAAGCAAATTAAGATAGCCTTGAAGCAAATGAAAAAGACAGAAAACCCACATCAAAGTACAAGATATAAAACAGAACCAAATGGAAATCACAGAACTGAAAAATACGGTAACCTGAACAAAAAAACTCACTGGAGGGGTTCAATAGCAGAGTGATACAATAGAGGGAAAAATCACTGAACTTGACTATAGAACAATAAAATTCACCAGATCTGAACAGAGAAAACATACTGGAAAAATGAACAAAGCTTCAGGAACCTGTGGCACAATAACAAAAGATTTAACATTCATGTCATTAGAGTCCCAGCAGGAGAGGAGAAAAACAGTGTGGTTGAAAAATATTTGAAGAAATAATGGCTGAAATTTTCCCAAAAACCAAACCCACTGCAGTAGTCGATTCCGACTCATTGCAACCCTGTAGGACAGAGCAGAACTGCCCCATAAAGTTTCCGAGGAATGCCTAGTGGAATCGAACAGCCAACCTTTTGGTTACCAGCCATAGCTCTTCAATACTACGCTACCAGGGTTTCCATATATAATATACATGAATGTAAAACCACTATATGTGTATTTGTTTTCAATCTTTTTACCAAATAATAACATCCTTAGTAAAATTTCATAAAAGTTGACTTGAAAATGTTGGATTAGGGGATTGAATGCTTCCTTAAAATAACTGATTTAAGCTTTTTTCATCTGTTAACTATAGAATAGTTTATCCTAATAATGTGAATAGCAAGAGATCTGAACTACAGACAAGAGGCAGTATAGCTTCTATATATGGCTTTCCTTGGTGGGTTCTCAGTGACCAGTGGCTTCTCCACACTTGGTTTCCTCTGCTGCTTGCATTCATTCGCTCCAACCACTTCCTCCTACAACAATGTGTACTCAGAGAATACAAACTCAATTTAGTACCGACCCAACCTAAATGTAATTTAAAGGACATAGCACATATTTAAAACGCATGGTGAATTCCAAAGCCAGGATTATTTTGTACATGACACTCTACTATTCAGACCAATACTCCCATTTATTACTGCAATTGACTATATGTGGAATTACTATCGCTAATTTTGCACCAGTGAATTTCGGTTTTGAGAGAATATTAGCATTTGTCTCTAATTAAATATTTATTGCTTATGTTTTGCAGACCCGACAACAGGCTCTTCTTTAGACTGGGCTTACGATCTGGGCATCAAACACACATTTGCCTTTGAGCTCCGAGATAAAGGCAAATTTGGTTTTCTCCTTCCAGAGTCTCAGATAAAGTCAACCTGTAAAGAGACCATGCTAGCCGTCGAATTTATTGCCAAGTATATCCTCAAGCATGCTTCATAAAGGATTATTCTCAGTTTGGGATAAGTCCATTAATCCATTTCTGTGCTTTCATGGAAACACAACTGTCAGCTATCCCCGGATGCAGTCTCCACACCACATGAATAGGTCCTTCTCTTGCTCGTCTGAGTATTATGTCATTTCTGTTTGCTTTTATTTGCATTTAGTAGCACCTTAACAAACTAGCTTCAAATGAATGCTTCTACCCACCTTTTCTTGCTCCAAGGAAAGTTTGAACTTAGCCGATAGTAATACTTTGAGTACTTTTGAAAGGTACTATATGCAGTGGCGACCAGGAAAGAAATGAAAACCTTCAATTTCTCCAGAATCAGATTATGGCCCGTTGGCTTCATCATTTTGTGTGCTGATATAATAAAAATAAAATGCATTTCAAAGTTTTAAAAATGTAACTTCTGCTTTTGAGAAACCGTATTCTCTGCATTTCTCTGTTAGTAATAATCACGTGTTTAGTGCCTTTCACTGAGTCTGTTAATAAGAAAGAGCATCTTCAATTTTTAAAATGTAATTTGCCAATATTTATCTCTATGTTGATTGAAGTAGATATTGTTTATATCTTCACAATAGCAAAAGGATGTTATAGCAGGAAATAAACTGGCTCATATAAAGGGAATCTCAGTGCTTTAAACAACCAATCCAGTTCTCACCAACGTAATACATTAAATTCAAAATAGTTGAATGTAACCTGCCATAATCGGAGGAAACCACCTGTCAAAACATCTCTTGGCAATTACAGACATAGTTAAGACAATCTTGTCAGCTCTGACCCCTACTTTCTCAACAGAAAAGAAGCCTGGAAATGTATACATAAGTTAGAGAAAATCGTGTTGGCCAAGAGCATTCAGAGTAACTTGTTACTTTTACACTGTCTACAATCCCATTTTTTAAGACAATTTTATAAAATACCACCCCCACCTCAACTCCTCAGTCCTTGATTATGTGACAATGGCATAATCTACTTTCCAGAAATTCTGAACTCAAATGCCCACTTCAAAGATGGCCAGAATTTGTGGGACAAGTAGCAAGTTCCTTGACTTCCCATAGACTTATTTCTCAGAACGCTCTGGATACAATTTTCGAGGATCCTGAAAGATACTGAGAAACCAAGTCAACAAATACCCAGGGATACTCCTCATGAATCCTTTAGAGAGCCGTTAAAAAAGGACACCATCAAATGTACAAATGGTGTTTCTGATAGTCACGAAGTAGGTAAAAATTTCCTGCACACAATTTTTGAGGGAAAACCAATACATGCTAACAAAATTGCTTTACAACTGGAGAAGGGGAAGGTGACAGAGTGCAGAAAGTAAAAGGCAAAACATTGTCGTTATGAGATTAAATCATTCTTTATACGAATATATATATCTATACCTAAATATTTAGCACTCCAAACTGGCTCAGAACATGGGAATATAAATTTTGTTCCATTAAGCGTGCTATATGGGAATTATACATTCATTCACACTTACTTCATCAACTGAGGAGAGGTTGAAATAAATTCTAACCCTAAAATTCATATAAAAAAAAATTCATATAAATATCTTTAATTCCACTGGATTTTTAGGGGAAGGAGATGGGGGATAGTCCCCAGTTGTTGAATACTGTCTTTTGTCCATCCAATATTAAGTTCATAAAAGACACAAAAGTTTCCCACACTACTTTATTTGACCTATGAAGTAGTTTTATATTTCTTTTCTCAGTTGAGGAAACCAACCTGAATGGCTAAAAAATAAAACATCTTAAAAAGGTTCTTTCTTATCCTGATTGCATAGTTTTTGAACGGCATCGTAGGGTATTTTGCTTCTTTGACTTCAAATGAATTAAAATAACTACGTGAAGAAAAATGTCTACATTAAAGTTTTAAAAAATCCTTCATTTTTTTGTATGAGAACATTTAAGTAGCCAATGCTACAATTCTTCCCTTGTCATTTCTCATTTATCGGTAAAAGGGCTTTGTAACCAATTTAGAAATTGTGCTGTCTCTAATGATATTCTTGACAATATATCTCATTTAAAAAAACTTCTAAAACCTCATTCCTTTTCTAATTTTCTTACTACCAAATACACTTGAAGAGCATTGTTTCATATTTTGAAAATTTATAATTTTATGTCAGTGGTCCATTGTCTGAGTCACATATCTCCATTACATGACAAAATTAAGCATCATATTGAATATTTTTACTAACACAAATTCATGAGTTTCCAGTGAGTATTCTGACTTCAGACTGATTTTAAAATATTACATCAGCGGTACCTTCTCCCACCCAACACACTGGATACATTCTATGACCACGAAATGCTAATTAGCTAGATGAACATCAGGCTCATAGACAAGAGTTTCTCCCTCTCATTTAACACAAACACCTACGCCTTTTTTTTTTAAGATGAAAAAACCAAGTAATCCCAGAGAAATTAACCATATGTCACTGAGAACACGTAAGTTCTCTGTATTTGCATAAAAAAAAAATTTTTTTTTACCCTAGCCTCCCTGTACTTGCAAAAATGCTTAAATTATTTTGACCATCCCAAATGGATGGGTGTTGGTTTTCCTGGCCATGGGAAAAGGTCAAAGACAGAGCATTCTCCTTGATTACACCATGTTGCTCTCATACTATAAACTAACATTTACTCTTGATGTAGAAGATGCAATGACAGTTTTTCTAAAGGAGAATATGTATTGGTCCCAAAAACCTACAATGAAGTATTGTAGTATTGAATTGATGTAGAATTTTCCAGGATATAATAATGCAAAACAAAAGTAATAACCAATCTTAGTTGACCATGTATCTATTTGGGTAACTCTAATAAAGTCCAGAAACTGTACCTGACCACCTGGACCTTAGAGACCAGAAGTTGCCCCGTCTCTAAGGTCTCTTTATTATCCAGTAATAGGATTCCCAATTTTGAACTGGGCACATGGCCACTCAAAATAAGGACTCTCTTTCCAAAAATACTTTGCAAATAGAAATGGTTGTTGGGCTGTTCTGGACATGGAGTTATAAGAGAAAGCATCATGTGGCAAAGTCTAGGAAGCTAACTTCAAAGACTTCTGACACACACACTTTGGACCTGCTTCATCCTTTCCTCCTTCCTTTTGGCTGGAATGCAATTGTGATGGCTGATGCTGAGCAGTTATCTCGGACCATAAGATGACCTTGGGAACTGAAGCAGAGAAAGTCATAGGAGGAGCCTGGATCTCTGCAGACTTCACGGAACAGAACTGTCAGTCAAGGCTTGAACCATCTGCCTTAGTACTTGAATGTGAGAAAGAAATGAAGGTTCACCTTGGTCAAGCCACTGTCCATTCAGATCACTGCTACTCCCAACCAAACTTAATCTTAACTGATGCAATGAGCCCAGAACAATTGGCATAATAATTCCAGATATGTCACGGATGGAAACCTTGCAAAATCACAGAGCTAGAAAGCAGGAGTTTAGGGACAGAATCCTGAATCTCCCTCCTGAATGATAACCAGCAAGGCACTTACCCATTCTTTGCCTCCATGCTTATCTCCAGGGGCAGTTTAACCAGTAAGCACGGTATGCACCGGTTTACCGTAAGCGAGGTATGGATGGGCTTAATTGTGCTTACTCGCCAATCTGTAATGCACGATTTTACCTGATTTTTACCATAAAGTGTATGTAGAAGGATACACAAAGTGGTGAAACCCAAGTGAAACTGTGTACTACAGATTAGTAAGTAAACATAATTAAACCTGTGCATACCTTGATTATTGAGTAATCCGTCCCAACTTATCTCCTGGATTTTTATTACTATTCAGATAATATATGCCTACCAAGTTAACCCACTGATCTTTCTTTTGTTTGTTCTTGAGACAAACGATACTTGCATTAAAGGAAGTTAGCTCAGAGGTTGCCTACTTGACGTAGATATTAGATGTCGCAGAAACGAATGGTACAGTTCCTGCTCTCAAGTGTGGTACTTCACGTAGACTCTGCTACGGATGGGATGCAAAGTGATGCTTGTCTGTGGGTCCATTCTTCTAGGTCCACAGTTTTCATCATATTCTTATAATGTGGGAGAGGGGGTTTTCTCAACTCCCAAGAGTTTAAGCACAAGTGAAAACAACACTCAACATAATTTGCAATAATATTTTCACACATAAAAGCAAAAATGAACTCTAACTCTAGGAAACCTCCTAAAGCTTGTATAAGAATTTACTTTTATTATTGTTAATTTCAGTGTTAATGTTTGCTACTACTGTTTTTTCACTGTCTTCACACACACAAAAATATATAAAGTTACTTCAAATGGCTATAAAAGATAAAACAGTTCCAACGATCAAAACCAAGACAATTAAATACGATTTTACAGAATGAGTAAATCCTGTCGATTTATTTGTTATAATATCGCTGACCTTATCAACGATGTAATGGTTTCATTGTGCACATTACAATTTTTAGATATTTTACTTTAAAAAAAATTAACTCAGAGAAATGCCAGAAGAAGCAGTGATCCGTCACCTAAAAAGCCCTCATGCAGTGGGAAAGCAATGATCCAGAGTTTAGGTTGCCTCTGGTTGCAGAGAACTACTACTTTGCATTCAACTGGTAGCAGGCAGAAAATTATAGGTGAAACTCTAATTTAGGGCAAAAAATACAGGGGTCCTTCCAAGCCAGAAGGTCTTATTATGTAAAAACACACTGAGAGCAATAACATTCTCTAAAGAGTGTGGCTCATATGAATACATGGCAATATTTCAAAGATTATGCCTTTACATTTTTTTCTCCTTTTTAACACAATTGCATTTTACGATTAAGATACCAAGCCATTTTTCTATAATGAGTCATAATAGCATCTTGAAAATTTCGGCAGCATACAGGCTACTGTCAGGATTTCCTTAGGCAAAGCTTTTGGGAGTCTCTCTTGCAATTCATTGTCACGAAATCCATTATACCAGGACAGATCTCCGCCTGCCTGAGTAACATCTAGCTGAGGTTATAATTCTGTTATAAAAATTTACTCTCACGTGAACTTAGCATAAAAGGTCTCCGTCCAGGAAATAGGAATAGAAATAGATATATTATCCCTTGAACTGCTTTTTGCTCACTTATCCTTCAATTACAAGCCATAAGTTCACTGGTGTCAAGAGAGGTTAAACCAGAAAAATGTAGAACAATTTCTGAAAGACGTGAGGGAAATCTGACACTTAACGTTCCAAATGCATTATTAGTGCCACGGTATCACTGAAGTGTGCAATTGATTCATTTTGTGGATTAAAGGCTTAAACGTCTATTAGTGAAACAAAGAAAAAAGCCCAGAAGTCTCATTCCCTATATAAAAATCAATTTCTTTTCTTATTTAAAAAAATCCCCAATCTCTTCTTTAAAAATCCGCTTTGCAAAACCAATTTCAGGAGGTAATTAAATTTTAATGGGGCAAAGAGGAGGGAGGTGAGAAGAAGTTTTGAGAACTGCAATCATATACTGACAGTAATGAGCGTGGGAAGAGTAACATTTGCATAAAAACTAGATAAAGTAAAGGAAACCCTGGTGGCATAATGGTTAAGATCTACAGCTGCTAACCAAAAGGTCAGCAGTTTGAACCCACCAGGCACACCTTAGAAACTTTATGGGGCAGTTCTACTCTGTCCTATAGGGTTGCTATGGGTGAGAATCCATCTGCATGTCTTCCTTTGATCACAAATGAACTCTATGAGACTGGGTGGAGGGAGGGTATGATTGTGCCCATTTTATGTATTTTAAGCTGTGGTTCAAAGTACTGAAATGCCTTGCATTTCATTGGAAATTAAAATGAGATCTTCACACTTCAAAGTTCCAATTCTTCTCATCTTGCCACACTGCCCACTGGTATTGACTACTCTGGTAGGCAGAAAACCAAAACCAAACCCACTGCCAACCAGTCAATTCTGACTCATAGCAACCCTGTAGGATAGAGTAGAACAGCCCCATAGAGTTTCCAAGGAGCAGCTGGTGGATTCAAAACTGCTGACCTTTTGGTTAGCAGCCATAGCACTTGACCACTACACCGCCAGGGTAGTGGTAGGCAGAGAGGTTGTCTAATTTATGAGTCATCAATTTAGGTTCTATTTAAAGTCAGAATTGACTCTATGGCAAAAGGGTTTTTAAAAGTTATTGTCATTGTTGTTACATGCCATCAAGTCGATTCCAATTCATGGAGCCCTCATGTGTGCACAGTAGATCTGCTCCATAGGGTTTTCAAGGCTGTGACCTTTTGAAAGCAGATCACCAGGCTTGTCTTCCAAGGCACCTTTTAATAGGTTCTAAACAACAACCTTTTGGCTAGTAGTCTTCATACTGACCCATGAGACTCTCTTCTGGATGATCTAGACCAACGATTCGCTCTTTGGGATGGTCTGGAGGGATCATTAGAGCCCAGATTGCTGGGCCGCACCCCTAGGGTTCTGAGTCAACAGTCTGAAGTGGGGCCAAAATTTTGTATTTCTAAGACGTTTTCACTTGAGGCTGATGATGTCCAGGAACCATATTTTGAAAGCTAGTGATAGAGAGTAATTCCAAAAGTACTTTTTATTTTTCCATGATTATTTATTTTTTCAATAATTTTAATGCTCTTTATTGAACTATGGAGTTTATTTGCAAAAATAATTAACTCATAGGTTTTACCTTTAATTAAAATCGTAGGCAAAACAAATTACAGATGAAATAAAGATATTTCCATTTGAAGTCCTCTCTTCTATAAGCATGTTTGCGAATAACAAAAATGGCTGCTTGAACACAGGTAGGAGATGGATGGATGGATGCGTGGGTGGGTGGGTGGATGGATGGATGGATGGATGATGGATGGATGGATGGATGCATGGATGGATGGATGGATGGATGCGTGGGTGGGTGGATGGATGGGTGGGTGGATGGGTGGGTGGGTGGGTGGATGGATGGGTGGGTGGGTGGGTGGGTGGATGGATGGATGGATGGATGGATGGATGGATGGATGGATGGATGGATGGATGGATGGATGGATGGATGGATGGATGATGGATGGATGGATGCGTGGGTGGATGGATGCGTGGGTGGGTGGATGGATGGGTGGGTTGATGGGTGGGTGGATGGATGCTGTCAAGCCAACTCCAACTCATGGCAAGCTTATGTACAACAGAATAAAACGTTGCCTGGTCCTGTGTCATCCTCATGATCACCAGCATGTCTGAGTCCACCGTTGTAGCTACCATACCAGTCAGTCTCACCAGGGGTCTCTCTCACCCTTGCTCGCCCTCTACTTCAACAAACATAATGTGTTCCTCTTTCAACTGATCCTTCCTGATGACGTATCCAATGCAAGCATGTGGGACAATGCTCTGTTGTGGTTCATAAGGTTTTCTTTGGCTAATTTTTGGAAGTAGATGACCAGGCCTTTCTTCCTAGTCTACCTTACTCTGGAAGTTCTGCTGACACCTATCCACCATGGTGACGCTACCAGTATTTGAAATACCAGTGACACAGCTTCCAGCATCACAGCAACATGCAAGCCACCAGAGTATGATAAACTGACAGATGGCTGGTGAAAAATGCAGATTTACACATTTCAAATCCATTAAATATTTTAAAAGTTTAAAAAAATATGCAAAAAATAAGTATAAAAAAGGGCTCTTGCTTTGAAATTGTATTGATGGTACGGATTTGAAGAGAACTGAATTAATCTATATTTCATTCATTATTTTTAAATTTTTATTTATCAATTTATTGAATTTTAAAAGGTCTTAGCTTTTTTAAATGTCCTACCCAAATCCATTTTTAGAAATTTTAAAACGTGACTTGTGGAGACCCAGGTTCACTGTGACTGTGTCCAACTAAGGAAATTAAGGTTTAGAGCCCTTGTAAAACTTCCCTTTGGCAGTGACTGGAAGCTTTCTTAATAGTAAAACAGAATAGCAAATTCTGTGAAAAAATTTTGCAGAAGTATTTTTGGAGTTCACAGCCCTTGTTTCACGAAGAGCTAAGGGGAGGATTCCAGCTGATACGACTCTCTGCCTGTCATATGAAAAACACAGACAGGGTAATGGGATAATCTGAGGACGTTCTCACGTGCAGGCAAGCCGTGCTGTTGCCACTCGACAAAGCTCAATTGTATCTGCTCCAATTAATCTTTTATAAAGATAGAAAATGAAGAAAAGGTAAGGAATATTGTCTGGGCCTTTCAGAAGAAGACTAGAAAGAAACGAATCAGGAAGAAAAAGTAATAAAATCTGAACTCCCTTCCACAAACCCCACCCTCCACCAGAACAATCTAAATGTTCTTTCTCTAAGCCTCATCTTAACCAACTGTCCACTTGGTCCACAGAAACAAGTCTCTGAGAAGAGTCAACCTTCCCCAGACCTTGGACCAGTGCAACCTCATTATTTGGGCATACTTTGTATAGTTTCTCAGAGTCCCCAGGTGGCACCAACAGGTAAGTGGTCAGTTAGTGATGGCTGTTGGAGTCTACCCAGCGGCATCTTGGAAGAAAGGCCTGGTGGCCAGCCTCTGAAAGGTCACAGCCTTGAAAACCCTATGAAGCAGCTCTACTTTGAGCACAGGAGGTCACCATGAGTCAGAATCAACTTGACAGCAACTGTTTTTCTTTCTTTCTTTCTTTTTTGGTTGGTGTATTCTCTATTTACCTACATATGTATTTGTTTTTTACTAAATAATTTTATAGAGGTCAAAGTCTTTTATTTCTTTATCGTATTTTAAACCAAATATGTTTCTGATATAAAACCTGAAGCACTAAATAAGAATACGGGAATACAGATTTAATACACAACAGATATAATAGAGAATACAAGGACTTTGAAGTCACTCAATGACATGTGTGAACACAGGCTTCCCCAGTTAACAGCCGTGGCCCATTGCCTCATCTGTGAAATGCAAATAATGGTATATCATGAGATTATTAAGAAGATTAAAAAAGAAGTATATAAAGTATAAGGGTGACTGTCCCAGTCTGCCCAGAACTGAGGGTTTCCTGGGACTCAGAATTTTCACTGCTAATACTGGGACGTCCCGGGCAAACCAGAATGGCTAGTCATCAAAAGTTGCCCTGATACGTTTTCTCGAGCAAAAATAAACAAACATCACGACTCTTTCCTCGCCTCTTCAAATTTTTGAGAAGTTATTTTCATCAGATAAAATATATTTATTAATACCTATCACTTTGCTATTACGTATTAAGTTCTTTGCATGGTTCACAGGGTATTCTCTAAATAAGCCATAACGGCTAAATGTCCTTGTAATTATCCCCGTTCTGACAGATGTCAAAATAAAGGCAGAGAACAGCTAAATGCCCTACAAGTTCACACAGCTAATAAAGAGTAGCACAGGAATTCAAATCCAAGCAGTCGGATTTTGTAATGTGTAAAGTAAGCTATTTCCACTCAAACTGTGGTCCTCAGAACAGCCTTGGCAGCACCTGGGAACCTGTCAGAAATGCAGAGAATCTCTGCCCCACCACCTGGCCCAGGTGAACCAGTCTCTGCACTGAATCACGGTGCTATATCTCCTTAGACTCTGACACCTGGGAAGTATTTAGAATCTTGAGCCATAGAGAATATTAGTAAACCTCATTCTGCACTCCTATCTTGAGAGATGACAGTTCTGAAGCCCAGGACATCTTAAAGCTGCCCAGCGACTTTGTGTGGAAGTGGAAGCCCCGGTGGCACAGTGGTTAAGAGCTCAGGCTGCTAATGAAAAGGTCCACCCTTCGAATCCACCGGCCCACTTGCTGGCTGGCACACAACAACAACAAAAGTAGAGCTCCTGAAATCCACCCGACTTTGAACTAAGAAGTAAACTTAAAAACACTGCTCCAGTAAACTTCAAACTGAATAAATCCAAGCAGTATTTTATAAAAGCACAGGACTTTTTCTCTTCAAAACAAACCTGCTTAAAATATGACCCAAACTATACCTTTTTCTAATACGAATGAATAGGCAAGGGCTGAGGGGCAGAGACCAAAATATAAAAGCATTTTGAAAAGTAACTTTGCGCTGATCTACTTTTTGTGCTGTTCCAGCTTATGGCTCTCACAGAAAACTGAACACAGAAGAAAAATTCATAATTAGGAGACTTGCTTATGGTTAGCACGGATTTAGAATTTTAAATATGAATATAAATTAACAAGTATTTAATGTTCTTTTCAAAAACAAGATCTCAGCAGTGCCAGTTTATCAAGGACTGTTACCAAAAGCTGAACGCGCCACAATAAAATGTCATTCCGGGTGACAGCCAGACACAAAGTCAGAAGTGATGAAGTCATTATCGCTCGTTCGATTAAAAGCACTCAGTCTCAGTAACAACGCAGACCCAGTTCAGAGTCACAGCTTCAACCTATCAGAGTAAATATTTTATGTGCCAAAATATGTTGGGTACACAGTCTGTACCAAATTGTGTCTTTAATTAGCTGCACTTCATCAGATGCCTTTATACCAAGACTATCTCTTCTATGTGACATTTATTTTTTTTCCATATAAAGTGAACAAAATAGTCACTGAAAACAACTGCAATTAGGGAAATAAGACGATTATTCCGCCTTCAAAATTCCTCAGCTTAAGTCTAAATATTTTGTTCATAGTGTTACTTTAAAAAAAAAAAGCATAAATATCTTTTTTTTCCGTTAACTGTAAACTGGAATTTTTTAAGGCATAGTTGCAGGTGTGTCATGATAGACATGTTGGACTAGGGGACAGCTCTCACTTCTGGAGCTCCTTGGCAGGTGCTTTATGGCATGATGTTATTTAGTCTCCCAACAATGCTATCAGGCAGGTACAATCAGCATCGTTTAGAGGAGGTGCTCAAGGCTCAAAGAATCTAAGAAAATCACCCACAGTTTTCAACACAGTGGCAGCATTAGGATTTGAACCCAGATCCAAGGCCCAATTACTACGCCTTCCAAGAGTGATCATAAGTCCCGTGGGACAAACATTCAAAGCCTCTGGAGCTGAGTGTGGAGCTTTTTCCATCTAACAAGTGGGAGTTTACACAGACAACACAGGCTCACGAGGAATGAGTAAACAAAAAAACAGTTTTAAAAAAAAAAACAGTTGCCACTGAGTCATCGAGTCAACTCTGACTCATGTGTGTCACAGTAGAACGGTGCTCCATAGGGCTGTCAATGACTGACTTTCTGGAAGTAGATCTCCAGGCCTTTCTTCCAAGGCACCTCTGGGTGAACTCAAACCTTCAGCCTTTCAGTGAACTGCCGAGTTTGTTAACCATTGGCACCACCCGAGTGTAAAGGAAGGTGTAACGCTCCTCCCCTCCAGACTTAAACCCCTACCCTCATCTCATCATAGCCCAAGGGAAAGCACATGGTTACAGCTCTCCCCAAGTGACGAAGAAGAAGGTAGGCATCACTCCACAGGGTGTGAGTCCACCCAGGAGCTGGTCAGATTATCCAGCCAGGGCAAGGAGAGCAATTCTCCCCAGTAAGTTCCAGCCCACGTGATAGCAGTGGCTGGGACCCAAGAGCATACACTGTAGTGCATTAGGCTGCCCCAGGGAGAGAGCCACCAGTCTGCCCCGTAATGGGTCCCACTGCATCCATGGATCTTATCCAGAGCTGCCCACACTCAGAAACTGATCTTCCCACGCAAGGCAACCCACCGAGCCTCTCCAAGAACACTGCTAAAGGTCAGTCACCTGCTTACTCTGCAAACACAGCATTTAGAACCAAAAAGACTAACCAAACCCACTGCTGTCGAGTCTATCCCAACTCATAGCAACCCTACAGCACAGGGTAGAACTGCCCCATAGGGTTTCCAAGGCTGTAAATCTTTACGGAAGCAGGCTCCACAACTTTCTCCCATGGAGTGGCTGGTGGGCTCCATTGGCTGACCTTTCCCTTAGCAGTCAAGCACTTAACCACTGCACCACCGGGGCTCCAAAAGCATTTAGACCTACCTTCAAATATCGACCCGATCACCAAGCTGTCTGCTCTTAAGACCTATAGGCTTCAACTAACCTAACATACAGTTGGGCAACTATGGGAAATAAGTTCACATTACAAAGTGGCATCTGTTTGGGAGTCCCAGGCTCCAAAATGAGTGTGTTCTAACCGCACTTATCAAGACAGCTCCCCCAATTCAAATTCCACCCATTCTTCTGGGCACTACGCAGACCCAGCCTCCTTGTGGGGCCTTCTGGAGGAGGCTCCAGCCCGAACGAGTACTTCCCTCTCTAATTTCTCGCAGAGTTTGAGTCACCGGCTTTGGGACATAATCATTAGCTGGCCCTTCTGTAGAGTTGCCCCCAAGCATGCCCCTAACCTCCTGGAGATCAACCACTATTGCATCAACTTCTTTTTTATTCCCCACAGCAACTTACAATCTGTGACGTAGTGGAGGACAAGGCTGAGGCAGGCAGGTGGTTTCAGCAGGTCTCCTGTGGTGGCAACGCCTCAGTGGAGCGACCACAGTCCAGAATCTGACACGTGGGAGTGTGATCGGGAGCGAACAGGCTCTGCCTGGGGGATGCACGTCACTCGGCCTCACCGGGGACTGACATCTACATGAGAGAGCCAACAAGGATGCAGAGTGAACCAGGGAATAGAGAGTAGACAGGGGCAACTTATCCAGTAGGCAAAGTAAGCACAGTGCTTACCTTGCTTACCAGATCATCTGTAGTGAACAATTCCACATTTTTTCACCACGTCAAAGATTCTGCTTCTAGGTATGGCTGGCATTTGTGTCTCTCTCAGCCCCACAGCACCTTCATACAGAATCAAAGCCTCTTTTCAAATTTACAATCCCTGACAAGGGCAGATGACCCAGTAAGCAAGGTAAGCACGGGCTTACTTGCGCTTACTTACAGATGTGGTGAAACCCATGTGAAATTGTTTACTACAGATTATCTGGTAAGCAAGGTAAGCACTGTGCTTACCTTGCCTATTGGACAATCTGTCCCGAAGAGTAGATATACTTGGGATGGAGGTAAAGCATCCATCCCAAGCAGCTGTTTAAGGGGCAGAAATTTAAAGAGGCTTGGGAGAATAAATGCTGTTTTAATCTCATGCTAAGTCTCGACTTTTTGCATTTTGACCTGCCAAGTAATATGGAGAAAACAAACCCGCGTACTCCATTGCCGTCAGTTCGATTCTGACTCATGGCAATGCCACGTAGGTCAGAGTAGAGCTGTGCTCCGTGGGGTTTTCAATGGCTGATTTTTCTGAAGCAGATCGCCAGGACTTTCTTCCAAGGCTCCAATGGGTGGATTCAAACTGGCAACCTTTCAGTTAGTAGCTAAGCGTATTAACCGTTTGTGCTACCCAGGGACTCCAACACCAGCAGAGTGCTTCTCAGTAGCCTTCCTTTTGTCTTCATCATTTCCCTTTCCTTTCATTCAAAAAGATATGGGTATCAAGGTAAAGCGAGTTTCCCTGGAGTGTGGCCTGCGCCGTCTTTTATCTCCTTTGGATCCGGGGTCCCTGCGCCTGACAAGCTCCTCGATTAGGGAAATGTCAAGGACCTTCTTCCAGAGCCAACAGAGAGAAAGCCTTCCTGTGGAGCTGAGGCCCTGATTTTAGACTTGTAACCTACTAGACTGTGAGAGAAATAAAATTTTGTTTGTTAAAGCCATCCATTTATGGTATTTCTGTTACAGCAGAACCAGGTGACTAAGACACCACACCTATTCAATCTGTATGCTGAGCAAATAATTCGAGAAGCTGAATTATATGAAGAAGAACGGGGCATCAGGATTGGAGGAAGACTCATTAACAACCTTCGTTATGCAGATGACACAGCCTTGCTTGAGAAAGTGAGGAGGACTTGAAGCACTTACTGATGAAGATCAAAGACCACAGCCTTCAGTATGGATTACACCTCAACATAAAGAAAACAAAAGTCCTCACAACTTGATCAATAAGGAACATTGTGATAAACGGAGAAGCCATTGAGGTTGTCAAGGATTTCATTTTACTTGGATCCACAATCAACACCCATTGAAGCAGCAGTCAAGAAACCAAAAGATGCATTGCATTGGGCACATCAGTTGCAAAAAACTTCTTTAAAGTGTTGAAAACCAAAGATAACACCTTGAGGACGAAGGCGCCTGACCCAAGCCATCACGTTTCCAATCACCTTATATATGCACGCGAGAGCCGGACAATGAATAAAGAAGACCGAAAAAGAAAAAAAAAAAAAAAAGATATGGGTATCTCTGCTTTTCTTCAGGGTAACTTGGAAATAGGGGAGGGGGGAGTAAATGCCCCCAGGGGTAAAGTTAATGCCCCAAAGTACAAACCTTCAACCTGCTTCCAGAAACTGCTTCTTAAGTCAGCTCTCTCTGCACCCATGTCTCAGGCTCTATGCCCGGAGAACTCAAACTAAAACAAAAATGAAGTCAGGAGAAATTATCAAATCACCTAGACTAGATAGGCTTGTGTAATTAATTCAGGCATTGTCCAGGACTATCATTAAGGCCTGAAGTGTCAATTTGTCAGAAACTTTTTGCTGACTGTGAACAGCAGCTACTAAATTTCCAGCGACATGCGATTCACTGAGGAAAATAATAAAAACACTTTTAGTCAAATAGAAAATGTTGAAGGAACTCCAGCGTTCGTTGAAATTATAGCATCAGTGCTGGAGGTGCCAAAGAGATTGAGATCATGACTCAGGTGATAAAAAGCAGCACATCTCTGCAAAGCTATGCATAGTTGCCAATGACAGTGTGACTGTTGTGGTTATTTTTTAATAGATTTTGTTTTTTTAGAGGAGTTTCAGGTTTACAGAAAATCCTGCAGATAGTACAGAGAGTTCCCATACACTCCATTCTTCCCCACCCGTCCCCACACACACACCTTTTCTCCTTTTAGTAAAGCCTTTTGTAAATGTGGTGCATTGTTACAAGTGATGAGCCAATATCGTATATTAACTAAAGTCCACACAAGGGACCAGTCCCTGGAGGAGAATATCATGCTTGGTAAAGTAGAGGGTTAGTGAAAAAGAGGAAGACCCTCAATGAGATGGACTGCCACAGTGGCTACAACAATGGGCTCAAGCGTAACACCAATCATGAGGATGTCATAGAACCAGGCAGTGTTTCTCTCTGTTATACACAGAGTTGTTACGAGTCAGAACCGACTCAACAGCACCTAAAAACAAATAACAACAGCATGGTTTACATTAGGGTTCGCTCTCTGTGTTGAACAATTGTACGGTTAACAAAGGCATAGCACCATATGTCCACCTTTACAGTATCATACAGAATAGTTTCACCGCCCTCAAAACGCCCTGTGCTCCACTTTTTCACCCCTCCCCCCGCCAAACCACTGGCAACCGCTGATCTTTTCACTGTCTCTAGAGTCTTCCCTTTCCAGAATGTCATATAGTTGGAATCATACAGGATGTAGCTTTTCATACTGGCTTCTTTCACTTAGCAATATGCATTTAAGATTCCTCCATATCTTTTCATCGCTTGATAGTGCATTTTTATCGCTAACTGATACTCCATTGTACAGAGGTACCACAATTTGTTTCTCTATTCACCTACCGAAAATCTTGGTTGCTTCCAATTTTTGGCAATGATGAATAAAGATGCTATAAACATTCATGGGCAGGTTTTAGGTGGACACAAGTTTTCAGCTTATCTGAGTACATACCCAGGTATGCAATTGGTAGATCCTATGGTAAGCCCGTGTTTATTAGCTCTGTAAGAGACTGCCAGACTGTCTTCCAAAGTGGCTGTACCATTTTGCAGTCCCACCAACCTTGTATGAGAGTTCCTGCTGCCCCACCTGCTTGCCAGTATTTGGTGTGGCCAGTGGTAGTTTGTTACATTTAATTTTAAATTGCAAAATGGCACTTGAAAATGAAATCTTTTCCGAAGATGTTATCATATGTGCTCAGAAAACACAGACGGATCGCCACTGAGCTAGCTACAAGTCTGCTAGGACAGACACGTGGGAGCCCTCCACAAACCACCAGTTAGGTTAGATTCTGATACTTCTCAGGAACACATATTACGATGGGTAAAAAACAAAATCGTGGATAAGGGTAGAAACTGATGGCATGACTGAACAATTGCAAATCCTCAAACTCACAACACCCATAACATTTAAAGACTCGCTGAGGATGGAAGAGGAGTGGGTTGGCACCTGGTAAAATAAAGAGACAAGCAAAACTTACAGAAAAGGTGTTAGCAACTTGGAAGAAAACCAGGAGATAACAATGGAGCACTCTTTTTAAGAAATGATCCATCACCAATGCTCCTGATGCCTCCTGATGAGTGGGAAAATATGGGCACTGATGCCTCTGAAAGGAGCCCTAGTGGCACAGTGGTTAAGTGGCTCGGCTGCTAAGCAAGAGGCCGGTGGTTAGAACCCACCAGCCGCTGATCAGGAGAAAGAAGTGGCAGTCTGTTTGCGTAAAGATTACAGCACTGGAAACCCTATGAGGCAGTTCTACCCTGTCCTACAGTGTCACTATGAGTCGGAATCAACTTGATGGCAATGGATTTGGTTTGGTTTTAGATGCCTCTGAGTGGAAAAATGATTCACAAGAGCAAAATTCTGAATGTGAAGTTATTTTTGGAAGAACTTAAAGTTATCATGCTCAT
The DNA here is from genome assembly GCF_024166365.1 of Elephas maximus indicus. Lineage (NCBI taxonomy): Eukaryota > Metazoa > Chordata > Mammalia > Proboscidea > Elephantidae > Elephas > Elephas maximus. The sequence continues at coordinate 11,015,999 of NC_064841.1, read as the reverse complement.
ATTTGCATTTTATGTCTGTACAATTGTAATATATATTTTTTTACTCCAGTCTGAATAAATCTAAGAGAATCTTAAAAGTATAAAATGAAATTCTTAGGGATAAAAAATATTTTTAATTATTAGTAGCATTTTTTTTCTTTCTTACTGACACCATTGATGGTCTCTTAAATTCAATAAAATATGGTAAGTGCTTACAAAATTATTGGAAGGTCTGGGGGAGCAAAGATCAAGGAAAACCAACCACTAACTTTCAGAGGTCCGAAGTCTGAAGAAATCACAGAAAACCTCTGCTGACGATCCCAGCTGCCTACAGCACCAAAGCCAAGTTGAAGAATGCCCAGAAGCCAAAGCAAACTTCATGACTGCCATTTATCTGCTCACCTACTGGCAGAGAATAATACCTTCTGCTAATTTTCCATTTTCATATGTCATGTAAGTGATTCTCATTAACACAATCTAACCCAGAAGCCTGTAGGCAAGGGATTCTGGGAAATCTTGTTCCCAGGCATCTCTCCTGATGGGGATGACGGTGAATTAACAATAGACAATCTGCACAATTGCATTGAGGATTGTGATCCGCAACGTCCCTGTTCTCAATTCTTCACTCCCTCCTGAATAGAATTACACATCCACACTCTTTCCCATGAGACTTTGCAGTACCTCCCGGCCCACTGATGTTGGGCTTGGCCATGTGACTTGCCGGGACCAATGGGATGTTAGCAGGCATGCCACAAGCAGAGGCTTTAAACGTGCTTGCGTGGCTTCACCTGCCTGCTTGCACTCCAGTGATCTGTCAAAACAAGAACATACAACAGAAAGCTGCTGGCACTGAGGACGCCAACCTGAACCCAATCCACAGCCCGGAGCCAAGGTCAGCCAACCCTGGAGTCCAGCTGAGCCACAGACAACTCACAGACTCGGGCAGAAAAAGAATGTTTGTTGTGGAAGTCCCTGAGATTTTGACATTGTTTATTATGCAGCAGAGATTATTGATACAAGGGTTCAATGTGATAGTCATGTACAGTACCTATAATGGTGCTTTGCACATAGCGACCATAAATATTTCAGAAATCTCGTAAATTATATTGTACTATAAAATGTAAGTAACACCTTTGGAGTGTTTGTTTAAAGATATATCTGTGCAGGTATGAAGTGCTGCATGATCCTGAATATGGAAAACAGTCATATTTTTGCATTTTTCTAAACAAAATTAAATCTAGTTTGAGCACCAGGTACTAGGGTTGGCAAGAAGTCTGACAGCTGTCCTTTCTCCAGCCCTATCCCCCTCCCTTGCATAATACAAAACCCTGGGTCTTGGCTTAGTTCCAAGTAGGGGGGGAGGGGGAAGGACACAGGCTTTCCCACAACTTATGAAAGTAATTACAAATTTCAAAAAACATTTCGTACCTTTCTGGGACACCTAAGACCCCAGACCCCAAAATTGATGGGTAACACAAGTTCTCTATATTGCTAGTCCCTCTTGAGGGAGTAAACGTCATCCATTGGCCTAATTTATATTTATATCCTTAATTACTTAAATTAGAATTAGAATTAAAAGGATTTTACAGGGCTATTTGGAAGTAATAGTGGTTTGAAAAAAAAACAGAAGATGGTCTATCACCATTTTAATTTAATGTATCCTTAAAAAATGTAATCAGAGTAGTTTGAAAAGACAGAAGAGGATTTGTCTTAAGTGATATACAAGTTTGCGCATATGCAATTAAGTATACATCAGAATAAGTGTATAGAAAACCATTCAAAGAACGGCATCATTCTTTGTAGGGCAATTTGGCAATACTTATCAAGAGCTATAAAGTGTTTATATTCCTGGACCTTGTAATCTCATTCTTAGGAATAAATTTAAACCAATAAATCAAAAGACAAAAGATATATCTATAAAGATTTTATACTCTTATTTCTAGTAGTGAAAATAGTCTAAACATTCCACAATAAAAGAAAGGTTTAGTAAATTTTAGTACGTAAATTTTATAGACTATCAGGCAATATTTTAAAAATAAATGCTGTAGAACCATAAAAATAAGCAGAAAGAATAAGCCAAAGGAAACATGCTCAAAATAGTTAGGTGAAAAAAACACAGCATAAAAAACATGACTGTATGTGGATCATGGTTAAAAATGGAACACAGACAAAAAAGCTTGGGTGCAGTATTATACATCTAAGTTTATAAAACTCCTTTTGTAAAAATAAAACCAGCAAACAAAATTATAAGCTACTTTGTGCTGGGGAAAAAAAATGTTGGTTCCTATAAAGGGTTGCAAAGGCTGGTAGATCATTTCCACATTCTACTAGGGAAGGTGAATAGTTACTGTTACCGGCTTTTTCCCCCAAGACCAACCAAAGATACCAAGAAAGGCATGAGAAATTCCAAAAATGAAGACAGCTAGCAGTTTTGAACTGATGTGGGACGGAAGGAGTGACTTTGCCAGCAAAGAGGCAACTCAATAGAGCATCTGTCATTGTTTGGTGCCATCCAGTGAATTTTGACTCTTAGGATCCCACATGACAGAGAACTGCTACCTAGGCATTAAAAAAAAAACAAAAAACCCATTGCCATCGCATCAATTCTGACTCGTAGTGACCCTATAGGACAGAGTAGAACTACCCCATAGAGTTTCCATGGTGGATTTGAACTGCTGACCTTTTGGTTAGCAGCCAGAGCTCTTAATCACTACACCACCAGGGTTTAACATAGAGAGGATAAAATAGAAACTGTGCTGTTGGGACAAACAGTGCACAGCTATAACTACAGCAACTCAGACCTTTGGTCTAAGGGATCTCAAGGGTAAGAGAAAATCAATGGCAAAAGCCACTGTGAGGTGCCGTGAAAAACAAGGCAACTGACTTTAAGAAGCTGCTATGCTGCAGAAACCTCCCCACCAAAAGCTGTTCTTCCCTGAGAAGAAAAGAATAAGCAAAGCCCTGCCCTGGGTTCTTGTTGAAGGGTGAGGAGTGACTGATTCTGGTTTTCCACCGCCTGGGCTTCTCCACACTAGTGCTCACGCACGCACCCTGGCCGCACATCCTGAGCCAACTGTGAGCTGGAGACCAGGGTCTGGCCTTGCTCCACATGCGCTGCCTGGCAAAGTAGAACATATCCCCTGGGAAAAGAAGCCCACAGGCCAAAAGAATAAGATATTTGAGGAGCATAATTATCTGGATTTCAGGTTCTATTGGGAGCAAAAATACTTAAACCAATTAATTTTAAATCAGCTTAAGTAAACATACTAAAAGAAAAAAGGGAAGAATGTATCAGTATAAAAGAAAAAAAAATACATAAAAAGAGCCAAGCAAAAACACTAAAGGTAAGATTATAATAGTTGAAATAAACCACACAAAGATAAGACACAATTAAAAAAAAAAAAGTGGGGAGGGAGGGGAGGCACAGCTAAGAAAGAAGGAAAGATCAAATAAGTGAAAACTATAAAAGAAAAATCAATAGATATGAAGAATAGAAAAGAAGTGCTAAAATCCTAATGGCAGAAATTGCAGAAGAGAGGAAACTAAAAAAGACAGGAGTAAATATTTGGAGAAATAAGGTAGGTAAATTTTTCCCTATGTTTTGAAAAGGCCTAAGACTGAAAAAGCCACCAAAATATCAAAAGGAAAAAGAAGGGAAAACCTACCCCTCAACACATGACCCTAAAATTTAAGAATAACAAGGACAAAGAAAATTCTAAAAGCTAGCAAAAAGGAAAGACATCGTACAAAGGAATAAGAAACAAATTATTCAAAAGCAACAGTGACATCACGAAAGGAGAGACTGGAAGGGCTGACTCATTAGGGGGAGAACAAGTGGGAGAACGGAGTAAGGTGTATATAAACTTATATGTGACAGTCTGACTTGATTTGTAAACGTTCACTTGAAGCTCAATAAAAGTTTAATAAAAAAAAAAAGGCAACAGTGACAGCTAGAATACAATAGAAGTGGAATTTCCAAAGTATTGAAGGAAAAAAAAAAAAGAAAAACTTAGAATTCAGAATTTTATGTCCATCCCAAATATCAGTCAAATCTAAGTGCTTATTAATATATTCCCAGGCATAGAAGGCCTCAGAAGGTTTGCCATGCAAAGACCCATGTTGAAAACAGCATGGAGATAAAACTCTTAAATAAGGAAGAAACAAACACAAGAGATGTTGCAAGTGACATATGAAAAAAAGTGGGGTGTCAAATACCACCTTGGTAAAGTTGGTTGCCATCTTAGAGAGAAAGCTATTGCCAAAGGAAAATAGGAAACAAAATCATAATAAGCACTATTTAAGAGTTTTTATATACTATCAGTATTTCGAAGGTTGGATATGAGAGAAGGGACAAGGAATGTGAGAACATGCTAAAACTGTGTTCCTCAAAAGCCACTCTGCTACTGCTGGTCTATGAGCTATTTGTCATCAGTCTTTGACAAGCTGTGGATCTGACATCAGAATGTATATCAACTACCTCACTAAACACACTGCCTTGTTCAGCTGACGCGATTTTCACATAAAGACTCTCTCAATGAAGGCAGCAGAGATTTAATTTACATTCTGGCATGAGGTCCTTATCTCAATGTGGATCAGTAACAAACAATTGCAGGGTCTGAATTTTGAGCAGATATAGCTATCAATTTAAAGGAGAGAGAAGTGGTAGAAGAGATTAAAAATAAATAAAAAAGAAATAATAAGGTGAGATATTTGAAACTGGTTTGAATATATTAATAATTACCATAAATGAATATGGACTAAACTTTATTAGATAAAATTCATAAATTGGATTTTATTAAAATAAAATATGCTCTGTATAAAAGACATACATAACGCATAAACACAAATAGGTTGAAGCAAAAAGGGTAGAAAATGACATCAAGCAAATACAATTGGAAGTTGTTGTACCTATATTAGTAACAAATGAAATAAACGTTAAAGTAAAAAATTTTTTTAAGGGACAGAAAATTCAATTCACTGCATAATTCAAATCTCCAAGAAGATACAAAAATTTTAAATACATATGCACCTAGTAAAATTGCATTGAAGTATGTGAAGCAAACGTTTTTGGACCTGCCAGCAGAGAGTAATAAACCCACCCTATACACACGTCTCTCAATTGTTGTAAAGTCAAATAGACAAAAAAGTCAGCAAGAATATACAAGATCTGAATTAAACAACTGAAAAACAAGACCCAAAGACAAATATTGAATTCTGCATTCAAGAATTACAATAATACATTTTTCTCAAGTACATATGTCTATTTATAAAAGTTTATCATTAACAAGGCCTAAAGAAAATCTCAATAATTTTACAAAATGTTGCTGTTGTTAGGTGCCACTGAGTCGGTTCCGACTCATAGCGACCCTACGCACAACAGAACAAAACACTGCCCAGTCCTGAACCATCCTTACAATCCTTGTTATGCTTGAGCTCGTTGTTACAGCCACTGTGTCAATCCACCTCGTTAAGGGTCTTCCTTTTTTCCACTGACCCTGTACTGTGCCAAGCATGATGTCCTTCTCCAGGGACTGATCCCTCCTGACAATACGTCCAAAGTATGTAAGACCCAGTCTTGCCATCCTTGCCTCTAAGGAGCATTCTGGCTGCACTTCTTCCAAGACAGGTTTGTTCGTTCCTTTGGCAGTCCATGGTATATTCAATACTCTTTGCCAGCACCACAATTCAAAGGTGTCAATTCCTCTTCAGTCTTCCTTATTCATTGTCCAGCTTTCACATGCATATGATCCGACTGAAAATACCATGGCTTGGGTCAGGCGCACCTTAGTCTTCAGGGTGACATCTTTGCTCTTCAACACTTTGAAGAGGTCCTTTGCAGCAGATTTGCCCAATGCAGTGCGTCCTTTGATTTCTTGACTGCTGCTTCCATGGCTGTTGATTGTGGATCCAAGTAAAATGAAATCCTTGACAACTTCAATCATTTCTCCATTTATCATGTTGCTGCTCATTGGTCCAGTCGTGAGGATTTTTGTTTTCTTTATATTGAGGTGCAATCCATACTGTAGGCTGTGGTCTTTGATCTTCATTAGTAAGTGCTTCAAGTCCTCTTCACTTGCAGCAAGCAAGGTAGTGTCATCTGCATAACGCAGGTTGTTACTGAATCTTCCTCCAATCCTGATGCCCCGTTCTTCTTCATATAGTCCAGCTTCTTGTATTATTTGCTCAGCATACAGATTGAATAGGCATGCAATTAACTTAGACATTGATTATACAAAAATAACTGTTTAATTCCCATTCACTTGAATTTTTTCAAAAAGGTACCCTGATAAATAGCTCAAGAAAAATGAGACCATAATAGAAATTTTTTCTAAAACCTACACCAAACCCATTGCCATGAAGTTCATTCCAATTCATAGCGACCCTATAGTACAGAGTAGAACTGCCCCATAGGGTTTCCAAGGAGTGATGGATGGATATGAACTGCTGACATTTTGGTTAGTAGCCAAACACTTAACCACTGTGCCACCAGAGTGTCTTTTAAAACCTAGAACTGATTAATAATTCTTAAAACTACACATCGAACTTTGTATGATGTAACAAAAGCAGTGATATAAGGAAAATGTACATACCTTTAAATATGAACTATTAGGGGGAAAGTCTTAAAATTATTGAATTAATTGCCTATCATAAGAAATCAGAAAAAGAACAATAGTATAAAACCAAAGGAAATACAAGGGAAGGAATAATGGAAAACAAAGTTGAAAGAGATTAACAAGGCCCAAAATTAACTATTTGGAAAAACTAACAAACTTTGACAAAATCAATCAAGGTAAGAAGAGAGAAGACATAACTGATTTTATAAAAGAACACAGAGACAATGATTACAGAAAAAATAGAGGTTAAAAATATAAGAAAACTTCCATTTCCAACCAAGATGGAAAAACAGGGACCATATTTACCATCCTGACAGAAACGAGTTAAAAAAAATTTTTTTAAACCAGCCAAATTACAAGAAACAGAGGTTTTCAGATATTGGACATCAGGCGTCACTAAACAGTGATCCCTGGGAGAGAGGGAAAATCTCTTACTGGCTGAACAGAGTTTTCAGGCTGCAAATCAGGAAGCATCAGCAGGGTCCCACAGTAGTAGTGAAGTGTATTTAACACAACACACTGGAAAAGAATTTGGCATCATCCTCTATAGATGAAGATCCACATGACTTGTAGCCTAGCAACTGCACTCCTAGATACACAGCAACTTCAGAAACTTACAAATATACCTCACTGACATGTGTACAAGATGGTCACACCAGCACTGTTAATGGTAGCAAACACCTGGAAACATAAATGCTCATCCAAATTAGAGTGGATGAATAAACATGGTATATTTACAGAGCAGTCAGAACTAATGAGTTATAAGGACATGCAGCTGTATGGGTGACCCTTAGCAAATATATTAATGTAAATAAAAGAAAGTCCCTAAAGAATACTTTCAGCATAATACTCTTTTTATAAAGTTACAAATATGTAAAATAAAAGAATAGAGATGCAAGTCATCTCTATAAATTAAAAAAAAAAAAAGAAAAGAAAAGCAACTTCCACTTCCGGAAAGACGGAGTAGGCATACTTTTTCTCATTTCACCTGCTAAAAAAAAAAAAAAAGATATTATATGTAAAACAAACATAAGAAGATTCTGAAAGGTGGAGAGAAGGCAGACTGGCTTGGGACCTCGGAGCCCAAGGAACAAAATGGTTCTGAGTTCCTTTGATCTTCTATTTGTCTCATATATTCCAGCCAGCAACCTGGAAAACCCAACGCACAGAGAGAAAAAGCTCCAACAAAAGCCGGGTCTCCCTAGCCAAAGGCCCAGGAAAGGAGCAGCGTAGAAAGACAAAAAAAGAAATTTCAGACAGTAACTGCTCCACTCCAGGCAAACGCTGCAGAAAAAGCTGTGTCCCAACCCATTTTGACAAAGACTAAGCGGGGAATCTCGGCTTCCACCCCCACCAGGCTATAACAAAACCAAAAAAAGTAAAAAACAAAAAACTAAATCTGTTGCTGTTGGGTCAATTTCAACCCATAGTGAACCTAGAGGACAGAGTAGAACTGTCCCATAGGGTTTCCAAGGAGCAGCTGGTAGATTTGAACTGCCAATCTTTTGGTTAGCAGCCGTACCACTTAACCACTGTGCGACCAGGCTATAACAAGGAACTCCAAGCCACCCACAGGGGTGGTGTCAAAAAAGGTCGAATAGTGAGCAGGACTTTCACCCCTACCTTGCAGTGTCAGTAGAGACAATGTGGGGAATATGGACTTCCACTCCAACCCCAAGATAACAAGATGTCCCTTCCCCTTTCCACTGGGGCTGTGTGAGAGGAGGCCTACTGGAGAGTTGGGACTTTCACCACCATCCAGAGGTAATAAGGCCACTCTGGCCATCATGTCATCAGCAGAGGTCACGTGTGGAGTGGTAACAAGATAGTCCTAGACCCGCTTTGCCAGATAAGTATCAGGGGAGGTCTGGGAGTCAGAACTCCCATCCCTGTCCAGGAGAAACAAAAAGCCCCCACCTCAGTTGTCAACAGAGACCAAATACAGAACCTGGACTCCTACCCCCACTTTGCAGTAAGGAGGTAATATCTCTCCTTCCCCTGCCAGAGTGGCTTCAGAAAAAGCCAACAAAAACAAAAGGTTTAAATAAGATCCAGAGACTCATAATACCCAAAATGTCCTGGGTTCAATTCAGAATCACTCATCATACCAAGAACCAAGAAAATCACAAATTGAATGAAAATACAATCAATAGATGCAAAGCCTAGGATAACAGAGATGTTAGGATTATCTGACAAAGATTTCAAAGCAGCCATGATAAAAAAAAATGTTTCAAGGAGCAATTATAAACAGACTTGAAAAAAATGCAAAACAGAAAGTCTCAGCAAAAATATAGAAGACAGAAAGAAGACTAAATGAAAATTTTAGAATGGAAAAATTTTTTTAAATAAATAAAAACAAAGAAACTCAATGGGTAGGTTCCACAGCAGAATGAGGAAGACAGAATAAAGAGCAGAATAATAAAATATATACTCCCTGAGGGACCAAATTACTGGGCTGAGGGCTGTGGGGACCACGGTCTCAGGCAACATCTGGCTCAATTGGTGTAATATAGTTTATAAAGGAAATCTTGTACGTTCTACTTTGTTGAGTAGCATCTGGGGTCTTAAGAACTTGTGAGTGGCCATCTAAGATACTCCACTGGTTTCATCCTCTCTGGAGCAAGGGAGAATGAAGAAAACCAAAGACACGAGGGAAAGAATAGTCTAATGAGTTAACAGACCACAAGTACCACAGCCTCCACCAGACTGAGTCCAGCACAACTAGTTGGTGCCCTGCTACCACCACCACTGCTCTGACAGGGATCACAATAGGGGGTCCTGCGCAGAGCTGAGAAAAATGTAGAACAAATTCTAACTCACAAAAAAAAACAAAACAGACTTACTCGTCTGACAGAGACTGGAGAAACCCTGAGAGTATGGCCCCCAGACACCCTTGTAACTCAGTAATGAAGTCACTCCTGAGGTTCACCCTTTAGCCAAAAATTAGGCAGGTCCATAAAACAAAATGAGACTAAAGGGACACACCAGCCCAGGGGCAAGGACTAGAAGGCAGGAGAGGACAGGAAAGCTGGTCATGGGGAACCTAAGTCGAGAAGGGGAAAGTGTTGACATGTCATGGGGTTGGCAACCAACGTCATAAAACGATATGTATATGAATTGTTTGATGAGAAGCTACTTTGCTCTGTTAACTTTCACCTGAAGGACAGTCAGAAAAACAAACAAAAAAGTGCATTAGGGTTAGAGTCAGAATGATCTGGAATACACTAATAATTCCACCACTTAACAAAAAAAAAAGAGCAATAAAATATAGAAATTACCCAATCTGAAAAATGGAGATAAAATAGACTGAAGGAAAAAAATGAGCAGAACTTCAGTGACCTACAGGACTATAACAAAATATCTAACATTTGTGTTATTAGCTTTCTGGAAGAAGAGATAGAGGACAAGGCTGAAAATGTATTAAAAACAAATAAAAAATGGCTGAAAACTTGCCAAGTTTTCAAAAGACATAAACTTACAGATTCAACAAGCTGAGCAAACCCTAAATAAGATAAACTAAACACACACACACACACAAACTTCTGAGAACTGAAGACAAAATAAAAAATCTTGAAAGCAGTCAGAAATAATATTTACTTATGGGAAAAAAACAATTTGGCAGAGAATTACTCATCGGAAACCATGGAGGCCAGAAAGAAATGGCACAATATTTTCAAATGCTGAAAGAAAAGAACTATCCACCCAGAATCCTATATTCTCAATAAGATGTGGCACCTGAATAATCCTATGCATTCACATGTTTCATTTTCCCTCAGACACACAGAAAGGCTACATTTCCTGGACTCCCTTGCAGCTAGGTGGGATCATGTGACTAAGTTCCGGCCAATGGAATTGGCCAAAGATGAAGTACATGACTTCCAGGCTCGGTCATAAAGCATCCTTCGCCATCTGCCACTGTCTTCATCCTCCATCCCTCTGGCCAGAAGGCGGCAGAGCTGTATGTTGTACGTGGCCCAGATAAGAGTTCACTGCTTGAAGGGGAACCACCCAGGAGAGCCACCTGACCAGGAACACTGGCAATGGACTTTGCAAGAGGAAGAATGAAACTTTCATTGGGTTAAGCCACTGAGGTTTGGGGGTTTATTTATTACTACAGCATAGCCAACCCTGCTCTGAACAATACAGTTACTAAAGAAGATGAAGAAAATAATGGAAACTCACAGTAGTAAAGACCAGAATTGACAATTAATTGTTTGCCAAAATCTAGGAGAAATGTCCACTGTTTGCAAAGTCCTTAGCATTGGATTGAGAAATATAACTGATGACCCATGAACATGTTGGCACTGGGTGGCAGCAAACCTGCTGGCTAAAAGAAGGTAGAAAGATGCTTTTCCCCTCCCCACTGTCTGCCCTGGCTCAGAAAGGTAAAAGCACTGCCAACCAAAAACCAGAACAGCTATTCCTCTACTCCTACAGTGCTGCTTTCAAAACAGCTCTAAGAAACTACTGTTCCCTCCTCCCACACCTCCACCTCCATCCCATCACCACCAAAAAAATTTTTAAGAAAAAGAACATTGAAGATATTTGAAAACGCCTCTGTAACCTTCCCAAATTCTTCACCCCTCTCTACTACCCTGCTCTGAATATGGTGTTTATGATTTCTGTTCACATTTTTACACCTTTACTACATGGGCATTTGTCCCAAAGTGTCATAATAGTGTGGAGTGCTTTAGAAGACTGACAAAAATACTAGTCTATCCTCTAAATCCTTCACAATTTTTTTCATTTATTACTCTTTTCTGTATTTATTCATATTGATGTTGTCGTTGTTATTGTTGTTGTCATTGCTATTGGTGTTGTTGTTAGGTGCCATCAAGTCAGTTGTGACTCATAGTGACCCCATGTGTAACAGAACAAAACGTTGCTGTCTGTCTTGTGCCATCCTCACAATAGTAGGTATGTTTGAGATCATTGTTCCTGCCACTGTGTCAATCCATCTTGTTTGGGGCCTTCATCTTTTTCACTGGCCCTCTGCGTTACCAAGCATGATGTCTGTCTTAGTCACCTAGTGCTGCTGTAACAGAAATACCACAAGTGGATGACTTTAACAAAGAGAAATTTATTTCCTCACAGTAAAGTAGGCTAAAAGTCCAAATTCAGGGCTTCAGCTTCAGGGGCAGGCTTTCTCTCTCTCTGTGGGTCCTTGTCCTCAATCTACCCATGGTCAAGGGACTTCTCTGATACAGGGACTCCAGGTCCAAAGGACTCGCTCTGTTCCCAGTGCTGCTTTCTTGGTGGTATTAGAATTTTATTGAAATTGCACTGAGTTTAATTGATAAATTTGAAAAGAATTAATATTTTCCCAATATCGCCTTTCTATTTTATCTACAAATTATTTCATGTCTCTTCACTAACTCACTCATTCTTAAGATCCATTAATCTTTTTTTTTTATTTTCTCCTTTAAAAACTCTTGCATATTTTTTAGATTGTTCCTAACCAAAAACCAAACCCCTTGCCATCAAATTGATTCTAACTCATGGCGACCCCATGAGTCCCTGGGTGGTACAAACAGTTTGCACTTCACTACTAACCTGAAGGTCAGGGGTTCAAACTCACCCAGTGGCACCATGAGAGAGGCCTGGCAATTTGGTTCAGTAAAAATTACAACCAAGAAAACCCTATAGAGTAGTTCTACTCTGTAGCACGTGAGATTGCCAAGAGATTGTTCCTAGGCACTTTATTTTTTGCAATGGTGAATGGAATTTTGGTAACTAGTCGCTATGAGTCGGAATCGACTCAACGGCCCTGGGTTTTTAGTCTCTAAAGATAGCCCCCAAGGACATGTACCTCCTGCTAGTTATACCCTATGCAGTCCTCTCCCATTGTGATTTTGGTCTGGCTCTCTATAGTCAATAGAATGCAGAGGAAGTGATCCTGTGTGACTTCTGAGGCTGGGTCATAAGAAGCCTTGAAGCTTCTGCTTCCTCCACTGGAACACCCTCTCAGAACACAGAGCTATGATGTGAGAAGCCCAAGGCACGTGGAGAGGCCATGTTTAGGTGTTTCAGTAAACAGTCCCAGTTGAACTACCAGCCAACAGCCCACATCAACTGCCAGCCATGTCAATGAGGCATCTGGGACTTCCAGCCTAGCTGAACCTCCAGACGACTTCAGCCCCACCTGACAACTTATGCGGCACATAAATACCCATCTGAGTCCCGGATCACGAGAGATAACAGTTTTTGTTTAAAGCCAGTGAACTTTGGGGTGGTTTGTTATGCAGCAATAGGTAACTAAAAGAGGCATTTTCTTTTATTTTCTAGAATGTCCCTGCTACTTTAAAAGAAAGCTATTGTTTTTAATATACTGATCTCTTGTCAGACAACCCTGATGAACTCTCTATTAAACCTAATACTTTATCGATTGATTCTCTCAGATTTTTTCTTTTGTAGACCAGTTGTCCACAAATAATTAAAATAATTTTTTTTTTTTTACAAAAACCTCAGTACAACCTAATTAGAAGCAGAAGTAAGAGCCATCTTTATGCTGTGCCCAACGTGAATATTTCTATTATTTCGTTATTAAGGATAATGTTTGCTTTGTGTTTTGGTAATAAAATTTTATCAGGTTATTGTCAAATTAGCATAAAAAAAGATTTATCCTCTTGTTGTGTTTTCAACATTTTCCACAAAATAATATAAACATTAAGTTATAACTAGAAAAAAACTAGTAATAAAAAAATAAACTAACAATAATATTCTTGTTACTTTGCCTTAGTTCCTATATACCAAATTGCTGCTTGGCAAATGTTTATGTTTATTCATCACAAGAGTCATCCAAATTGGCACTAAAAATGGTCTTGTCAAGGACTTTTCCTTAAGATTTCATTTTCCATGGCAGTCACATAGACTGCAAATAAAAAATTAAAAAAAAAAAAAAACTTCCCAAATATCTAGAAGTTCTATATTCACAGCAAAAAATATCTGAAAGGCCTACCCAGTTTTTTTTTTAAACAATTGTACATAAAATTATTTAATTTACTCTGCATTCTAAGACTTTCTTCAAATTCTAAAATTCAAATATATGTAAAAGTTTCATATTGCGTTATTTGTGCGATTCTCATGGCTCTATAGTGCTAAGAATGTCAAAAATCATTGGCTTATTTCTGAACTTGAACGATCACTTGATCAAACTTGCTGTTGGTAAATATTAATCACCAAGGAACCCAAGATTCCATGCAGTCCCAAGCTCACCCAGACAATGAGGAACAAAGCTCCTCTGGTCCTTATTTAATCCAACAAGTGTTACTTTGAATTCTCTTTCTCCTAGGATGAAGAAGTGTACCAGAGGACCTTAATTAAGTACAATCACTTCGAGAGATTTTTTAGTATTTAGAAGACAAACAGAATTTTATTTTTCTATACAGTTATCTTTTTTAAACCAGTAATATTGAGAATGCTAAAAATTAATGTATAACAAGAAAATCTAAAAATAAGGGTTTATGTTATTAAAGAAATGGCCGCAGCTATGTCCAGGAGAACATTACACAGGCCTTCAATCTGGAGTTCCCAGTGGGGTTACGAGGAGCTTCTGGAGTAGGAGCGGTGGATATGGCTTTACTTCTTTGAATCCCATCTTTTGCTTTTGGGAATCCCCCTCTGAAGCCACCGTCTATGCACAGAGACTCCCTTTTTGATGATTTCACAACTTTTATACTTACTCAACACACCCCAGAATAGAATTAATTACGTATGGGAAAATGAATGACACAGGATAAACATAACACTTGCATAAAGTTAAATGACATATCACTTTTCTTCCTCCTTGGCTGACATCCTTTCCTAGTGCTTTGAGGGATGATTTCTAGTTCTTTAAGCATATACAGTGAAATCTGTGAAAGCCAGAACTCTACGGGACTGCCTTGTTTTTCCTGGTGTCCTGAGTTTTCTGCCTCTGACAGGGTGCAGTCTTACCACTTTTCTCTCTCTCTCCTTTTAGTGGAAAATATTTGAGTTTTCCTTCTCTGAAAGGTTTCTGCCTTACACAGGTTCCAGCTTTCACAGGTTTTACATTGGCCAACCCATTCTGCACTGCCTCCTGACTTAATGCCTTCCATAGTTACATAAATCCCACACCCCATGATTCATCTCTGAGCCAAAAACATGCCACATCTCCATGACACTAAACGGTTTAACCTTGAAAGCATCATATCAAATGGAACCCCGTTCTCTGCCAAAAGCTTTGCAGGCATCTGTCACAGCATTTAACTTCCTTTCCAACAACAAGCGGCGTGCAGTGATTTCTTACATCTGAAGTCTGGTCTAACCCTTCCACTACATCATCTACAAGTCTTCTCCCCAAATCCTTTTCAAGCCCAGCAAATCCACACCTCATCTTCTCTCCATTACAAGTGTCCCTGGTTCACCCTAAAACATTTCTTTTTCCTATTAACGTCTAGAGCGTTGGCATATATACTTCAGGCCTATTTCTTAATTCAGTTTTCTGTTCTACTAAATCATACTGTTTTTAATACTTTATTTTTAAATTGTATGAGTTTTTTTTTTTTTTAACTAATGCACATGGCATATTTTTTTTTTAAGTTCAAAAAGGTATAGAGTCAAAAGTACATTTCCTTCCCATACCAATCCCCAAGTCCCCACTCTTCTTCCCCAGGGGTAATTACTAAAAACATTTTGTTGTGTTCTCTAAGACATTCTCCTCTACTTACATGGATATAGAGAAACAGACACTTAGTTTATGAGAAGGATCAATTCAGTGGAACTTAAATTGAGATGGTTTTATGTTTTTCAATCACTACTGTCAAATGAGCTCTGAAGAACCCCCTTTCCCTCCTACACGACTGTCATGGATTGAATTGTATCCCCCCAAAATATGCATCAACTTGGCTAAGCCATGAATTCCAGTATTGTGTGGTTGTCTTCCATTTTGTGATCTGATGTAATTGTCCTATGTGTTGTAAATCCTAATATCTGCTGGTGGTTAGTGAGGCAAGATTAGGTTATATTAAACAGCATTAGGTGGGGAGAAACACCCTTACTCAGGTCACAGCTCTGATCCGATGTAAGGGCAATCCCTGAGGTGCAGCTTGCAAGAGATAAAAGAAGAAAGAAGTGAACGGAAAGCGAGGGACCTACTATCACCAAGAAAGAAGGGCCAGGAGTCAAGCACGTCCTTTGGACCCGGGTCTTATAGTGCACTGTGGGAATTTGGGCTTTCAATAGAAAAATCTGAGTAAGATATGTAATTGATCTGCCTTTTGTTTTAAAATACCCATTCTGGGTGTGTTGCTGGGACTAGATTTTAGAGGGACAAGGGTGAAAAACTGGAGAAGGGAGAGAAAACTATTATACTGAGCCAGTTGAAAGATGCTGGTAGCTCAGACCTGGGAGGTAGAGGTGGAGGTGTTAAAATTCCATCAGATCCTAACTGTATTTTGAATGTATGTGATAAAAGTAACCAAACTGCCCTCCAAAGTGATTGTACTAATTTATCTTCCCACCAACAAAGGAGAGTTACTGTTTTCCCACACGCTGGCCAGTGCAGCACAATTATCTAGTTTCTGGGCTTTGTCATGCTGGTAGGTAAAAAGTAGCACTTACTTTTTAAAATTTTTTTTTCCATTTTTGAGTGCGGATAAATGTTTTTCACATGTTTTTAAACTATGTATTTTTATAATCCTTTTTACCTGTCCATGTTCTATGCCCTTTTTTCTATTGGGTTGGTAGTCTTATAAATTGATTTGAAAAAACTCTTTCTATATTAAAGAAATTAGCTTACTGTTCTGTCATCCTTTGTTACTTTGTCATTCTGCCTTGATTTTTTAAATATTTTTCTCATGCATAAATTTTTAATTTTTATATACTTAAAATTACAAATCTTTTCTTGTAAAATAATTTCTTGAGGAAGGCATTTGTCTTGTCCATCCATGCTCCTTTCCCCAAAGTCTGTTCAAAACATAGTTGTCCTATAAGATTCTAAAATAAAGATCTCTAATGGAAACCCTTGTGGTGTAGTGGTTAAAAGCTACGGCTGCTAACTAAAATGTTGACCATTCGAATCTACTAGGCACTCCTTGGAAACTCTATAGGGCAGTTCTACTGTGTCTTATAGGGTTGCTATGAGTTGGAAACAACTCGACAGCAAAGCGCTGGGATTTCTTTGGGTTTTACGGCTAAAATGTCCAGAAATAAATGTAACCCTATCCCCTTTTTAGAGACTTCAGTGCACATGTGTGTGTATGTATATATGTGTACATATACACACATAAATCTTTCAATACAGAAAACTGTTCACCTTATTATCCTGCATTTCTCAAATTTACTGAGTTATCACCTCACTTATCTTATTTTCCCTATTAAATCCCATGGAACTGTGTTTACTTAGAACTTGCTTTGGGAAATGCTGCGTTAAATATTCTAGAACGTGTTCCAGGGTCAGTCCAGCCAAGAGCTGTGTTCCTGGATTACTTGCTTTTGTCTGCTCTCTCTCACTCTCCCCATCACCTGGCCCTACCCCAGCCACCCAGACCCCTGTCACCAGCATATGTACAGGCTCTTGTGGCACACGCATTGTGTACCATCCTTAATCTTGATTTCATCTTACCTTTTCCTTCTCTTGTTTTCCCTGCCCTGCTCTCCTCAGCCACTTACTTTTTTTATTCTCATTAATTTTGAATTTATATAGGCATGTATTTGAAATCCCCTTCTGTCTTAGTTATCCAGTGCTGCTATAACAGAAATACCACAAGGGGATGGCTTTAGCAAGCAGAAATTTATTTTCTCACAGTGTAGGAGGCTAGAAGTCTGAATTAGGGCACCAGCTCTAGGAGAAGGCTTTCTCTCTCTGTTGGCAATGGAGGAAGGTCCTTGTTTCTTCTAAGCTTCTGCTCCTGGGTAATCTTCACATGCTTGGCATCTCTCTTCCCCCATCTCACTTTGCTAGCTTGGGTTTAATCTCTTTTATGTCTCAAAAGAGATCGACTCAAGATACACCCTATACTAATCCTGCCTCATTTACATAACAAAGACAGTCCATTCTCAAATGAGGTTATTAACACAGGCACAGAGGTTA
This sequence comes from Elephas maximus indicus, assembly GCF_024166365.1. Taxonomy (NCBI): domain Eukaryota; kingdom Metazoa; phylum Chordata; class Mammalia; order Proboscidea; family Elephantidae; genus Elephas; species Elephas maximus. Next base: position 10,998,353 of record NC_064841.1, on the reverse strand, counting down.
GGATTTACAACATAATTTGTCAGGAACACAATTCAATCCATAACACCAAGATACAAGGCAGGAATATATAAATATATACAGATCAGGGCACATTGACAGTTCAGTGGTAGAATTCTCACCTCCCATGCAGGAGACTTGGGTTTGACTTCTGGTCAATGGACCTCATCATTCATAGCCACCACCCACCTATCACGGAGGCTTGCATGTTGGTATGATGCTCAACAGGTTTCAACAGAGCTTCCAGACTAAGATGGAGTAGGAAGGAAGACCTGGAGATCTACTTCCAAAAATCAGCCAGTGAAAACCCTATGGATCACAATGGTCTACTCCACAACCAATCAGAGGGGCAGTAGCATCTCATTCCATTGTGCCTGAGGGGCCAAATCAACATTAGCTAATTACAATAAAAAATAAAGAAATAAATTCCATGTACATGCCAGGCATATTGAACTGGGATACAAAGTGCTGAGGATATAAAGATAAGTCTCTTGAAAGGCGAGAGATCTGCCAAGGTGAGGTTAAAGATTGGAGGAGAGAGTGAACAAAGAAGGTAATAAGGACTCTTGACTTTAGTCGCACACCTGGGCTCAGGCATCACATACCTCTCAATAGCAGCTGCCTTCACCTGTCACAACATGGGTGTGGACCACCAGAAGCCACGCTGATACCTCTGTGAGTCAGTAGAGAAGGCAGAAAATCAGGATTGGCAGGCACCAGGGCTAAAGAAATTGATCCAAATTAGAATTGGTCCTCAAGAAAGTCTGGCAATGGACCAAATGGCAGTGTCCAGAAGGGATCTGATTGAGTAGGTCAATGAAAGAAGTAGGGGTTGGGGGGCGGGGGTGAGATCCACTATCAAGCAGTGGGTGGCCAGGGAAGTCTAAAATAGGACTTCAGGTTTCATGGGAGAGGGACCAATTCTTTGGAGAGGCAGAAGAGTGGATTGGTTAAAAGCAGGAATTTTGGTGCCACACTGCCTGGGTTCGAATCCTGGCTCCACCACTCACTGGCTGTAAGAACATGGGCAAATTACTTATCCTTTTTGGGTCTCAATTTCCTCATCTTTCAAAGAGGTGAACAATACAGGATTCAGGAGGTAGTAAACATTCAGTGCTTCGAACAGTGTCTGGTATCAATAAAAACTCAGGAGAAAAGAACACAGCAAGAAACAGTTTAATCTGAGGATAAAATAAATGAAGACCAGGGAAATTCAAGAATGCAAAACCACATACCTCATGCTTTGCTTTTTGATTTGTTCATTTGCTTGATTTTTTTTTTTTTTTGAAAGATCCGCCCTTCAGAAGACAAAAAAGATTTTTTTTTTTTGAAGGGTCCAAAATTTAAGCACAACAGAATACAACCAATCCAGACTAATCAGTTCAATTCAGCTAGAGGCCTAGGACCAAAGGAGCAAAAACGAAGCTTTTAAATATCAACTCAGCATCAGAGCTACTGGTTTGCCATATGGCACCTTTTTGCGAATTAGAAGGAAAAAGCATCCTTTCCCCAAGACATTCCCAGGCCACTTACCAGGAAATTATTGTAATAAATATTCAAATGGACAATGGCCCTGATGTAAACAGAGTTGTGTACAGCGTGTATTCTACGCAACCACACACATGAGCCTGCAGCTCTGGCTGAAAGTTTGTTTTCCTATCTGTATGCAATATGTTGCACACTCTTAGTCATGCAATGTTTTAAACAAGGAAAAATGGTATAAGTTCTGTTACTTTTACCCCCGAAACAATGGCCCCTGGACACCCTAACTCAGAACTGAGGCCCCTCCTGAAGTCCCCTCTCAGCCAAAGATTAAACGGGCCTATAAAAGCAACTGTAACACACGTGAGGGACATGCATATGCATCTTAGGTATAAGAGACCAAATGGGCAACACCTGCCCAAAAGCAAAGATGAGAAGTCAGGAAGGGACAGGAGAGCTGGACAATGAACACAGAGAACCCGGGGTGTAAACAGAAAGGGGGACAATGCTGACACATTGTGGGGATTGCAACTAATGTCACAAAACAATTTGTGTATAAAATTTTTGAATAAAAAACTAATTTTTGCTGTAAAACACAATAAAAATTTTTTTAATTATGTTAATTTTTCCTCCTGGGGTGGTAGGCTAGAAAATTCTAAACCTTATCAGCTATTAAAATAAATTTCTGAAAAATCCATTTCACATGAGATGTAATTACTTCAAAATGCAATTAGAAAAAAAAAATGTAGTTCAAAACGTTCACGCTGTCGAAAAGCAAAGTACGTTCAATAAAATTGAGATGGGCAGCCCCCACATGGCAGCTGGGTGGAGCTAAGCCACCACTTCCCCTCCCTCAAGGCCCCAGTGCAACTGCGCAGACCCAACGACGTCTGCATCATTATAGGAGTGGTCCACCAATCCTGATGAACCATGCCCCTGAACACCCCCTGAACATGCCCTGAAGAAGTGCCCACCCCTACTCTGTTCCTTCCCATATATAAACCCTTGTGCCTGCAGCTTGAGGAGCCATCTTGGCGACGCAGGTGCCAGCTCCTTTGCTTAAAACCAAAAAACCTAACCCACTGCCATCAAGTCCATTCCAACTCATAGCGACCCTACAGGACAGAGTAGAACTGCCCCATAGAGTTTCCAAGGAATGCCTGGAAGATTCGAACTGCCAACCTTCTGGTTAGCAGCCATCACACTGAACCCCTACATCACCAGGGTTTCCACTCCTTTGCTTAGCCAACCAAGTAAAGTTTTTCTTCTTTCGCTGACTTCTGCCTCAGTGTGGTGCCTAGTGAGACCTGGAGGTCCAGTAACATAAAGTAATGTTGGAAAAGCCAGGTTGGTAACTTTCATTTTGAAATAAACTTCTGGAGAGATTTATCAAAACCTGAAAGGCTTTTGGTTGCACAACTCAAAGAGTGTAATCAATGCCACTACATTGTACATGTAGAAACTGCTGAATTGGTGTATGTTTTGCTGTGTATATCCTCAACAACAACAAAAATTTGTTATTGCTGTTAGATGCAGTGGAGTCGGCTCTGACTCATAGCGACCGTATATGCGACCCATGTACAATAAAATTTAGGGGAGAAAAAAACGTGAAAGGCTTTAAAAACATCTCCCCAACAATTGAGGTCCACAGGAGTATACGACAGGGCTTGAAGCAGTTTGGCTGAAACACAAACCAAGCTTCTGGTTTGGGTACGGTTCTTTTCCTCTCCCCAGATTATTTTCCTTTCACCACAAAATAGAAAACCTCTTTGCTTCATGGATCCAGCTGAGCCCCCATGGGCATTCATTCTGGGTTGGTCTAACCGCAGCGCAGTACAGAGGACCCATTTCAAGCCTACCCTGCAGAGTGGTCATGAATTCACCACTACACTGTCACAGATGTCCTCCCACCGTGCTCTTTATTGCCCCGTGGTGCCAAAAGCAAGCTGCCAGTATTGTTTATGAAATGGCTGTAAAACTGATATTCGATTTTTCTTTCCCTCTGATTTGCTTATAAGCAAAGGAAGAAGGAAGGAAAAACGAAAAGGCAGTCACCTCAGTTATATCAAAACAAAGCAGAAAGGAGAAGGAGAGAAAGAAATAGAGGAGAAAAGTTGAAAGAGAGGAAAAGAAGAAAGGAAGGAAGAAACAAAAGTTCAGCTCTCTATTCACATACCTGGAAACAGAAACTGATTGTAGTTAGGAGAAAATTTTTTTGTTTTGTTTTTTGTTTTTAATGACAAATGTTTACATCTTGGTAAGCTGTGGTCTTTGTTTTTACTGTAGTATTAGCCATATGTTCATCTGAGACTTTTTTTCCCAAGGCTGTGCTATTTGGATTTTTATCAGAACCTCTGGGTGATTAAAAACGGAAATCAATTTGAAACTGTCCTGGGAAAAACAGAATGTCCTACCATCTTTCTCTCCCTGCAGGGCCTGGACTAGGAGGAACAAGCCAAGCACGCAGGATGCAAAATTCAAGGAGGCCCTCACTCTCAGGTGCCGACCCTGAACTCCCATGAACCTGACAACAAGTGTCTCCTTAAATTTAGCACCCACGATCCTTAGGGTTGCGTGTCAACTTGGCTGGGCCATGATTCTCAGCGGTTTGGCAGTTATGATGTAGTTTGGCAGTCCTTTAATGATGTAATCACTTCCATAAAGAGATCTGATATAATGTATCACCTCTATGATGGGATCTGCTGTGAGTAGCCAATCAGTTGAAGGAGAGTTTTCTGGGGGGTGTGGCCTCCATCCAGTACAGGTCGACTGTCTGGCAAGGCTCTGGGGCTTTTGCTTGCCCTAGATCCTGCAGCTAGCTTCTGTTCATCTGACCTCCTGTTCTTGGGACTTGAGCTAGCAAGCAACTGGCCTGTCAGTCTTGGGTTTGCCAGCCCCTGCAGCCATGTGAGTAAAGAGAAGCCTCCAGCCTGACCCAGAGTCTTGGGACTTTCCAGCCTCTGCAACCATGTTGTAGATACCTCTTTCTCTTTCTGCATATATATAGATAGACAGATAGGTAGACACTTCACTGCTGTTGCTTCCGTAGAGAACCCAGCCTACGATGGCACCCTAGGTGCCTCAATTGCCTCACCCTATTTCCCGCCCTGCCCCCAGCTCCCACAAGTTCTTCTCAGCCCTGGAAGCTACCCCAGTTTTCTCCCTCTTCCACCTACAAACCAGTGGCTGGGCTTCTTTCCCTTCTGAATCTCCACCCCTCCACAGCAACTTCCTCCCACTCCATCCCAAGCCTCCCTCTCACCTCCCTCAGCAAAACCTCTTCTGTTCTTAAGAACTTTCAAAGTTAATAAGTAGTTCCCAGGCTTCGTATCAAGACAGAAAAAAATTAAATGTTTTTTGTTATGCCATTAACCCTGAAACCACGCTAGTGACATCATGCCTTAAAAATCATCCAAATTCCTATTCAAAACTGATTTTTATCTAAGGATGAGAGAGAGTCTAACCAGACAGGCCTTTCCAGCTAGGTATTTATTAGATTACTTTATTAGTCTAGATTCCCGACTGAGGTTTATAGAAGAAATTGTGATGTCACAGAGGCACCTGCTGGGGCTTTCGTCAGTCACCCACCTCCATCCCTTCTCCCCAGTCAAATCCCACTTCTTGCCTATAAACAGTTGCACTACATTGGGTCTCTCTTAAGGAGAAAACCAGTTGCCTTCCGGTCAACTCCAACTCACGGTGACCCCATGCGTGTCAGAGTAGAACAGTGCTCTAGAAGGTTTTCGGTGGCTGTTTTTTCAGTATATTGCCAGGCCCTTCTTCCAAGACAGCTCTGGGTGGACTCAAACTTCCAACCTTTTGGTTAGCAGCTGAGCATGTTAACCATTTGCTTTCCCCAGGATGTGTTGTCTCCCTCGGCTTTTGAGTAGATTGCAAAATGACTCCAGGGAAGAAGATGACTTACGTCGAAGCACAGGGCTCTAGTCAGTCTCTACAGGCCTCAGTGGGCCGACCTATTTCCTGGTCAGAGGGTCTTCTTCAGCACCCACAAAATCACCACAGTGGGCGATCAGCATTTTGCCCGCTTCCTCTTGGAGCAGCCTCTGGGTCCCAGACACAATTCTTCATTTGAGCCTTTTGATGATGGAGCAACAGCAAAATGCTGTAGCAATCAAAACTGCCTGAAAACAGCATATTAACCGTTCAGACTCGTAACTGAGTTAATCAAGGAACCGTCAGCACAAATGCTTTCCACAGTTCTCCTCCTGCAGATGAACGGGATGGTGCGTCCTTCATGCCTCCGTGCCTTCTCACTTAGAGTCTGTCTCCCAGACAGGACTTCGGGATTCAGAGGCGTGAGGATAGGCAGGAAAAGGTGCCAGACATTTACAAACACCGTCTCCTCGAATTTTCCAAAGAAACCTTCCAGACACATCCCAGTGTCATCATTTCTTGAATGAAGTCGAGGCAAATGAAATGGAATAACACCCACCAAAGAAACGGAGATTCTGACTCATAGAGACCCTATAGGACAGGGTAGAACTGCCCCACAGAGTTTCCAAGGAGCGCCTAGAGGATTTGAACTGCCAACCTCTTGGTTAGCAGCCATAGCACTTAGCCACTACACCACCAGGGTTTACAGTGGAATTACACAGAGAAGTTAATGGCTTTCTCAAGGTCACTCAGGAAAAATGGAATTGGAATTGGAAGCCATGTCTGATATTAGACTCCACACTCTTTGCTACCCTTTGTCATGGTTTTCTCCCATAACCCAATGTAACCAATACTTTGTTCAAGAATACACATGTTTTGTTGGCAGCTTGGATCTTGGCCTTTCTTTTCTGAGCTTGAATCACAGGAAACTAATGTTGTAGAGGCTTCTAAGGCTGTCTTGTGCAATCCCCTTAAATTATGATGAGAGAACTGAAGGGCAATAGACTGATTATTCTGCACCAAGGGAGCTAGTGAGTCACTGTCAGCACCAGGATCAACACTGACTCCCCAAATCAGGACGTTGACCTCGCTGTGTGCTACCAAGGTCATGCAAGGAGAGACCCATGTCCTAGAGATGGGAGCCGATTCTCTCAAGCCCCAAGTCTTCTGTAGACAAGAGGTCTGGGGTGTGGTGAGGGGCAGCACCCACATATATCAACTGTATTTTGGCTTCAGAGCTCATTGTTTCTTTCAGCAGAACAATTCGAGTCATCAAAGCCAACAGAGAAAACATATTAGCAGGAACAGGAAACAGATTCTCCAGTACTTTTGGGGGGCTGATTCCTGCATCTTCTTCCAGGATTTCCCGGTTCTCGTCCCTTTGTGTTCTTACAGAGCTCTCTGTGGAAGTACCAGACCTAAATCGCTCCTAAATTGCTACACCCCTACCCTCAATTCCTTGCAACCTCGCTCCCTGCCCCTAGGTCTCAGGTAATGCAAACGGTTTGCACTCAATTACTAACCAAAAGGTTGGTGAATCCTTGGCCACCCAGTAGCACCGTGGAAGAAAGACCTGGTGATCTGCTCAGATAGAGATTATAGCCAAGAAAATCCTATGCAGCTTAGCTCTACTCTGTAACACATGAGGTCACTATGAGTTGGAATCGACTTCACGGCAACCAATTTGGCTTTTTTCAGGTCCCTGCCCCTAAACACCCTCCCCCCATGACTTACCTGCTCCCAGTTCTGGGCTTGTCCCATCCTTCCTGCTCCTGCTCCACCCCATTTCCTTGAAGCAAGGGGTTGCCATCTCAAATGTTTTTAGAGGCCAGGGAGGTAAGAGAAATGTATGAAGTGCTGGTATACAATAACAGGGGATGGTGAGGAGTGTAACAAGCTAGAAACTGCCTACCCCAATTAGAAAAATTAAAATTTCTTTTTTTAATTTAAAGCAGCCTGCTGCCCAAACAAAATACTTCTGAGTGCTGGATTCAATGGGCACCAGTTTTCAACCCCTATTGGCACTCCACTCCGTGGGCATCACTTTCTTCAAACCTTGACTCAAACTCGAATTTATTTCCCTAGTATATTCTTTACTAATCACTACTTCTTTACACTTCCTTGACTGCACATATGTACCGTGTTATCTGGCTTTTGTATCGTATGGGTGTGTGGGTTATACCTTGAGAACAAAAAGTGTATGTGTTTTACTTCTCAGCTTTATCAGCCCCTGCTCAAATTTAAACAGCCCATCCAAGGAGACATAGTGTGTAGTGGGAAAGTCTTATAAAACAGTCCTTGTTGGGTGCAAGTTCTATTTCTAGATGTGTAGATTTATGTCATTATCATCTTTGAAAACTCCTAACCGTGGGACAGAAGTTAATTTTCTGCATCCCCAGAATTCGAAGGACAGAGGAACATTTTGCTGTTAATTTGCACGGATACAAATAAACCACATGGCTTTCTGAGTGACAGAGTGTCTGTGACATCCAGCCAACTATGCCTGGACCATCTCTCACTTTTCTCCCTCCCATAAAGCTATCAACATAGGAAGTTAACCTTAACGGCTCAAGAGTCCTTCTGTCATCTGCTGCCCTCTACTGGCAGAGTGGCTATAGCGGACAGTGCAGTCCAGTGTCGGGTTACTAGAAGCCTACCTTCAAAAGACAGTTAACAGTTACGTAGAAAATTTGCCCTTCCTCTGTGCTGAAGTACTGGTGTGTTACCATCAAAGTATGCCCAATTACAGAGGCATCAAGCCACAAGTTTTCTATTATGGAAAGCAAAGTTTATGTGGAGTAAAATGAGGCAATTATTCATGGGCGAGGTGTAAAGCAGTGAGCCTGGGAGGAGGCCAAGATGTGATCTGCACACCCTGCAACAAAAATGTCATTAAGACCGCTCTGACAAGGATCACAATAGAGGGTTTCAGAGAGAGCAGGAGAAAAATGTAGAACGAAATTCAAATTCACAAAAAAAGACCAGATTTACTGTCCTGACAGAGACTGGAGGAACCCTGAGACTACGGCCCCCGGACACCCTGCTAACTCAGATCTGAAGTCACTCCCGAAGTCTACCATTCACCTAAAGACCAGACAGGTCTATAGTATAAACAGAGCCCTGGTGGCGCAGTGGTTAAGAGTTTGGCTGCTAACCAGAAGGTTGGCAGTTCAAATTCACCAGCCACTCCTTGGTAACTCTATGGGGCAGTTCTACTCTGGCCTGTAAAATCATTACAAGTCGGAATGGACTCTACGGCAACAGGTATAATGCAAACAATAACATGTGAGGGACGTGCGTCTTAGTTCAATCAAGTATGGGAGACCTAACGGGCAACACCTGCCCAAAAGCAAAGACAAAAGGCAGGAAGGGACAGGAAAACTGGACAAATGGGAAACGGGGTATAAAGGGAAAGGGGGAGAGTGCTGACACATTACAGGGATTGCAACCATGTCACAAAACTGTATAAATTTTTGAATGAGAAACTAATTTGCACTGTAAATTTTCACCTAAAACACAATGAAAAAAATAATAAAATAGTTATTCTTAAAAAGTAACTTCCTACATTATAAAAGCATATAAACTTCATTAGACAAATTTTTATTTATTAGATAAGTGTGTGTTAGTCTTAGGAAGTACAAGTAAGCAACAAGAGAAAAACTGAATCACCCATAAGCCACCCCCCATAAAAGGAAAACCATCGGCACTGTTGTGAGTACATCATTCTAGATGTAATTTCATGCATACGTAAACACATGGTTTTGTTTTCTCAAATACAGGCTCATATCCTGTACCTGATTTCACAGCCTGCTTCTTTGCCGTGGCACTCTGAGGCGGTGAAAGCGTACGTGTTTTCTGAAGTCTCTCTTTGTGTGTTTCAGTCACTCAGGGTTCCCACTCTCAGTGTACAATGGCAGACCCAATTAACCTTCCTTTCTTGCTCAGGGTCCTCTCTCATCTGCCTTTTCCAGCTGTCTCAACAAGTGACCAAAATAATAGTATATTTTCCATATGGTAGTTAAAATAATAAATCTGAGCATATAGAAAATAAAATTACTACTATCTAAATGCAACCTTCAGGAGCCCTGGTGACACAGTGGTTGTTAAGAACTCGGCGGCTAACCAAAAAGGTCAGCAGTCCAAATCCACCAGCCATTCCTTGGAAACCCTATGGGGTAGTTCTACTCTGTCCTATAGGGTCACTGTGAGTCAGAACCGCCTTGACAGCAACAGGTAATGCAACTATCTGGAAAAGAAAGGCCTGATGACCTACTTCCTAAAAATCAGCCATTGAAAACCTTACAGGGCACAGTTTTATTCTGCCACACCTGGGGTCATCAGGGCAACTGCTGTTTTTTGCTTTTTAATGCTTCTGTACTCAACATGGTGAGTTATTTAATTGTTTAAGATCCACTACGGTGTTGGATTTAAACTTGTGAATACGGTACTCACTCTGTGCATTGGTAGGTACATCCTTTAAATGACATCTGTATAAAAGCATTTTTTTTTTCCAAAAATTACAGTTGATGTTTAACTCTCTGGAGAGAAAAGTCCACATGTAACCAATCTGCAGCTGAGTAAAAGAACATGACATCATTCCTCCAGACGCGTGCAGTTTGCTCCCATGTTATAAACACAAGGGAAGAACAGCATCTCCTTAAGGGAAGCCCTGATGGTAGGAATCAAAGACAGCATGACCAGACTTAATGCTAAAGCAAAACCGAAAACTCCGGATGGGACTTAAGTGAGCGTGATGGGAACGCAGTGTTTGCTTATAATGATTTTAAATGGAAATTAGAATCCAATCACAAATAAAAGTAAATTGTAGACAGTGAGGCGAACAAATCTGTTTCACTCGGATTCACGGTGATTATCAAATTAGCAGCTCCTCGTTCACCACTAACCGTTTTCAGTCTTCTCGGTCTCCCTAACAGCCCTCAACTGCGGCTTCATGGTGATTGCAACAGTGGCAGCTCATCGGGGCTGTATTTTAACTGTGCTCTTATCTTCCCTGTTGCTCCCTTTGTTGCTTGGCAAGGCAGGAGAAGAAAAGAGCATTGGAGGCGTGAGAACTGGTGCTGCACCTGTTTTAAACATTGTACAACGCCAGTTAAAGACCCAGCATCTGGCTACAGGCTGCCCTCCTGACTCAGCCCCTTGTCCTCTCCTCCCTTCACCAGCTCCACTCCTGCTTTTCCTCGTGTCCTTGTTGTGCCTCCACACACCAAGAACCCTCCTGCCCCAGGGCCTTTGCACCTGCTGTTCCCGCCACTAAAACGCCCTTCCCACCTATATCTGCACAGCTTGCTGCCCCATTTCATTAGATTCTCAGTTCAAATGTTACCTCCTCAGAGAGGGGGTCCTTTCCCAGCTGTCCCTTTCTAAAGGATTACCTCCTGTCAACCAGCAACCCACAGAAGAAAGCCCTGGCAATCTGCCTCCATAAAGATTACGGCCAAGAAAACCCCATGGAGCTCAGTTCTAATCTTTGCCATGAATGGAAAGCAACTCAACGGTAAGTGGTTTGGTTTTGGTGTGGTCACCCTCTACTGCCTCACTCTGCTTCCCCCCCGCCAAAAAAATCATTTATCACTCTCTGACATGATATTATAAGGAACCCTGCTGGCGCAGTGGTTAAGTGCTCAGCTGCTAACTGAAACGTTGGAGGTTTGAACCCACCAGCCGCTCCATGGGAGAACAATCTGGCAATCTGTAAAGAGTACAGACTTGAAAACTCTACGGGGCAGCTCTACTCTGTCCTATACGGTCACTATGAGTTGGAATTGACTCGACAGCAATGGGTGGACATGATATGAAATACCTACTGTGTGTTTCTTTATTCTGGGGCACATATACTGAAAAGCTCCCTAGGAGATTCTGATCACCTTCTGTGCTGCCTGGTTAAGAAACACTGTTTAATGGATATTACAGCTTTTGGAGGCAAAAGGTCCGTACTAAGAGTCCAGTTACTGTGACCCCAAGCATGCAACTTCATAGTTCCAGGCCCAGTCAGTAACACAGTAGTAAGAACACCCACCTCCCAGGGCTGTGCTGACAATAACTAAGGTATTGGATTACAAACACCATCTTAAATTGGAAAAAGCCAAACCCACTGCCGTCCAGTCATCCCTATAGGGCAGAGCAGAACTGCCCCATAGGGTTTCCAAGGAGCAGCTGGTAGATTGAACTGCCCATTTTTTGAAGCCGAACACTTAACCACTGCGCCACCAGGGCTCCGAAACAGGAGAGAGCTCTATAAATATTATCTACCAGGGCTCTATTTCTTCCCAGAAGGTGGACGCCTGACATTTCGAAGAAAGAAAAATTTGTGATATTATTATTACAAATAATAATGAAGTCTATTTTAATTAGAATCCCAATCTTTCTGAATCGGATTGTTTCTTGTAAACTCTAAATTGCAGGCCGGTTAGTTAACACCAACAGCAGTGCAAAAGGGAAAGAATTTGATCAACACGCCTAGCCAACCAAAAGAATTCCATAGTCTGAAATTAAAAGTATTCCTAGTGATTTTGCCTGCTCTGCAGAGCGGCCCCGGTGCTCGCCCTCTGGCACTCTGTGGGTGAAGAGGCGGCCACTCCCTGGGGCTAAGCGGCTCCTGAATGTCACCCTCTGTCCCCCCACCTTCACTCCGTAAAGTGGAGCCCCTCCGCCGGCTGCTGGCAGAAGGGAGCCCCGAGACTGCTCGTGGAGGGTCGCTTTTTACGACAGAAATCACCAGGAAGGGGCTTAGGAACACACAGGTGGGGACATTTGTTATTCATGTTTACATAACCAAGGTAATAAATATTTTATAGATGTGCTTGTATTTATTAACCACCCCCCGCCCCAGCCCCAGCCAGCCAGGTACTTTAATTGGATCAAGAGTGACACCCAGTGGATAAACTTTGCTAAACTCTATTTTCAAAATAAAAATAAAGTCCAAGAAGAAAAAAAAGGCAAAAAACTTCACATTGATTTAGTTTATTAAAGTATCCCACAGGATAGCCAAAGTGTCATAAATCCAGTATTTTTTTTAAATACACACAAAATCCTGTTACTTCAAATCTCATTAAGAACAACAGCAAAAGGGAGCTGAGAGACTGGGACTAGCTTACAAAGAAGCCAGAAGGCACGCCTGTGTTTGCAGAAACCATTAACAAGGAGAAAACGTTAAAGAAAAAAGACAAAGCTTTGCCCGGAACTTCTTTAGCATGTGTGTTTGTTTGTTTGTTTTTAACCAGCAGGAGAGAGAAGAATTAAAATTTGACCAGAAATCCGTGCGAGGGTTTTTCTGATCGGAAGCAGGCAAAAAGTGGTAGCCCTTTGAAACTCTGATGAACAGTCTGGCCCGGGGCAAATGAAAACCCATGACCACATTTTGTGACCCCAAATACCATGACCATATCAGTGCATACGACCTAACCCAGTCAGACCATAAAACAGTCATTAACACGAAGTCTGCCCAGGAAATTCAAGACATTCGCTGGCTCTGACTATACAGAGGCGCATTTGCCCTTTTTTGATTTTCATAAACAATTCATTCCGCTTTTCAGATTTCCCTCTGGGATTATATTTTGCTTCCCCCCACTCCACCCCCCCAAATGAACCATTTGCATTTAGGAGGAGGATTTTTATGAGTCCCACAATAAAGTCACTGTGCCTCTCTGATGCCACCGGCTTCTGTTAATCTTTCATCCCTGCCTGGCACAACTGCAGCTTTCTACCTCTTTACCGTCTCTTCATCTGCACTTCTCTCCCACCTACTTCCAGGACTCTTGAGGTCCCAGCCCAGGGTGTCCTTCCAATCCAGGGCCTCCTTCCCCGCTGCCTCCCAATGAGGCCTCTGAAACGCACTGAGCGAACATCAATTCACCATGAAACGGCTCCTACCCAGGCCACCTTTCCACGAGCAACGAGCGCTTTATTACTTCCCGGCCTCAGCCTTACCACCGTTGGCCTCTGCCAGCAGCCCTGTTGAGCCTGGTGGCATAAATCGCTCCTGTTTGTTTAACTGGTTAAATAAGATTAAAGAGTGTTTTTTTTTTTTGTTGTTGGCATAGAGTCTAGTGTGTACACTTGTGTGCATTTTAATTTACATGCTCACACCCAATGCTGAGACCCAAAGGCGCAGTTTAAAAATTAAAAGTTTTCAAAGCCACGCTGGTAACAGTCAACAACAGGCAACAGGCTTTTCAGCCAGCGACTACTCAGAATAAGTTTAATTACCAAGAATGCCTGGTCGCGAAGTCCCAAGGAGGTACTGCTCCCTTCTTCAGGGTTCCCAAACCAGGCTACACCAGAATCCTCAATGGCTGTATGAATCAAGGAGAGACTCCTAAAACTCAACTGAGATGGGATTTCCAACTAGTTCTGGTAGGTGGGACAGGGCAAAATTGATCTAATTCAAAACTATTAAAGCCCATTGACTAAAAACCACCGGAAACATACTGTCACGTCTCTATAAGAGAAGGTTTAGAGGGGCTTCTTAGGGGATCTGGGCTTTTGCTGGATCCTTTTAAGGTTAAAGACCAAAAACCAAAACCGTTTGCGGCTGAGCCGATTCTGAATCATAGTGACCCTATAAGACAGAGTAGAACTGCCCCGTAGGGTTTCCAAAGAGCGGTGGATTCAAACTGCTGACCTTGTGGTTAGCAGCCGTAGCTCTTAACCACTGTGCCACCAGGGCTCAAATCTGGATTGCATTTGGTCAGTAAGTAGGAAAGCATTTTAATTTTTATGTAGCAATGAAAAGAACTGCAGCAGGGTGATAGTTGTCACCAGTTTAACAAAAAAGTAGCAGTCACTCATGTTAGTCAGAAGAAAAGGCTATTTAGTCACCTTTGTGGTTGTACAGTGGCCTAGTCTTTATCTTGTCCCAAACATGGTCACCACTGGCCTTGTGTGAGCACCGTTTATATTCTGTGGTCAGTGTTAACGTTCTCTGGCCATTGTGATCTGGTTGCCGCTCAGCCACCGCGTACTTTCCCAGAGTAATGTATCATCTCTTCGACCAACTTAGTATCTACTAGGGTGGCTAAGTGTCGGAATCCACTCGACAGCAATGGTTTTGTTTTTTTTATTTTGGTTTTATATATGCACACATATATATATTTTTACAAATAGAGAATTATGCTGTACAGACAATTTCGTAATCTATTTTGCCTACTGATACATCCATAGCTTTCTATGACAGTATTCATCTATGTAACTTTAATGGATAAATGGGGTTCCATGTTATGAATCATAACACATTTAACTACTACTACTGGACATTTAGAATATCTTCTTGTGTGTGTGTGTGTGTGTGGCTGGGTGGGTGGTGCAGACGTTTATAATCAATGCTGTAATGAACATCTCTGTAGCTAAGATTTTGTGTAACATCCATAGTTATTTCTTTACAATAAATTTCTTGAGACGGAATTGCTAAGTCCAAGGGGGTTCACAGTTCTAAGGCTTCTGGTACATGTTGTCAAATTGGCATTAAAAAGTTGTCCAAAAGTACACTCTCAGTGCTCTTTATAACTCTGCAAATACCTGTTTTGATTGGTTTCATATCTGACAGATTTTTCTACCTCCATGTGAGCTCAGATGGTCCAAATATGATGTTAATGAGGGCAAGTCTCTAAGTTGATTGGCTTTAGGAGGTGAGATTTTTATCACTAGTTAAGTGAACAAATCACAGGGAATGTCTCACGGATAGTAAACCAGGACTGTCATTCCCATAAACAAAGGATAACATAAAAGTTAAGTTTTTTATGAATAAAAATTGGTATTTGATTTTTATCTCAAGCATTTAATGCTTTTTTTTGTTTCATGACATCTCAATAAACATTTGTTGATTATCCTTTAAACACCATCTGATTCAATTAGAAATCTTTTGGATGCAAGTAACAGAGAACTCAACTCTAATTGACTTAAGAAAATAAAAACAGAGGGGCAATTTATTGACAGGTAATTGCAGGTGAAGCCTCATTCTAAAATTAAAGGCTGTCACCACCACCCATGCTGGTGGCCTCTGGCAGCTTCAGACTTTGTTGTAATGATGGCAAGATGGCTGCTAGAAAACCCAAAGGAAGTCATAATAGATGCTGGACCGGATAGCAATAAATGCCACTATTCCACCTCTCTCATAGAATTCGAGAACTAGTAGGAAATTTAGAAACCATCTAATCTGATGATTTTTTAAAAGTTTTTTTTTATTGTTGTTTTGTTTTGCTCGATAAACCTTTCTTCAAACAAGATCTTACGATGAAGTCAAATATATAAAATAGATTTAAATTGAGTAGCTCTAGTTGAAATAGGGGTGAAGACTCTTAGACCCAACACTTCTGTCCTTTCCCCATCCTTCCTGAGGCACCTCTCAGAATTTCCAAGTTTCCAAGAAGCACACTACTGGTCACTTTAGAGAAAGGGAAACTGAGGGCCAAAGCCTAGCTCACTATAGGATACTCACCCCATAACGGAACTCGGTAACCCTTACCCTCGCCCCTCAGCCTTGCTGCTTCCTTCACCTCTGTTTTCTTCTCACTGCCATTTTGAGTATTGTGTTTAAGTTCCATCCTTCACTGAGCACCCCTTCTCCTACCAAAACATGGGAAATAGGACCAAAGGGCTCACTTGCCCACCATCTGCATGTATACACAGCCCTCATGCCTCCAGCCACAGGATGTCACCAAGACTGGCTCCCTAAGTTCAAAGCTCTGCTGAACCTCTAGTGTTCCTCTAAATCCACTTGAGGTTTTCACTTCAACAAGAAAATGCCTCAATCAATTTGTGTTTCTCGGTCCTCTTAGGAATCCCTGAGTTTAGAAAATAGTTTTAGACAAAGTGCAGTAAGAGCAACGGAGCAGTGAACTGAAACTGGCAACCTAGAGGCTCCTGTCCTGCAAAAAAGAAAGGATACTGGTTCAGCTTTAAAGGATAGAAATGTTTTCTTTAATACACATTTCAGAGTTAAAATTTTTCTTGGAAAAAGAAATGAAAAAGATGACCAGTTGCATCCAGATGCCAAAGGAATCCCAAGCAGTTAATATAAGAAACACCATCACATGTGTCTAGTGAAAAGAAATATACCCCAAGACATCACCAAATGGTTTTATCTGAATTTATAGCCAAGAGTGGATACAGAGAGGCTAATGTAGCTCACAAGTGCCTTCTCTCTTTCCTCCAGCGCCCATCTCTCTCTCTCCATTTTAATAAAACAATGATTTTCTTATGTGGAAGATTCAGGGCACAGAAAATACTCAGAAAAAAGGGGTTAATAATGTTTCCAAAATAAAACCTTAAGGAGCACGGGGACACTGGGTAGCATTAGAGCTCCCTATGTACCAGACGTTTGGGTGGAGTCAATGAGTACATGCCACAAGGGGGTGGCAGGGGATGCACCTTCCCCTTGTAAAGAACAATCCTTTAAGGGGTCTCATTAAATACAACCATTTGCCATAGAGTTGATTCTGGGTCAGACTGTGCTCCACAGGGTTTTCATTGGCTGATTTTTCAGGAACAGATGGCCAGGTCTCTCTTTCAAGGTACCTCCGGGGGGACTCAAACCTCCAACCTTTGAGTCAGCAGCTCAGCGAGCACATGAACTATTTGCACAACCCAGAGACTCTATTGTTAAATATAACTCTCCCCCTCTCCAAGAAGAAAATCGTTCCTGCCAAAACTGTGATTTCTAGCCAACCCCACACATAACCTTTTCCATTGTACATTGGAATTCTGCAATAATTAAACTAATTTTTAATTAGTTCAAACTAGAGATGCGGAGTTTCTCAAAAATTTCAAGCCATGAAAGAAAAGAAATTTTTGTCTGGATATAGGAAAATATGTATATATATATATATATATATATATATATATATATATATATGTATGTATCTCTTTCAGATCTAAAATCCTCTTGTGGTATTACCAACATAGCAATATATTAAAATCATGGTTTTCTCTTAGAATCTTTAGGTCTAGTCCATAGGGAGATGTAACTGTCAGGAATAATGACTGGAATGGGAAGCATTTTTTTTTTCACCTTTGGTTTGAATAACCATAAATGTCCACGCACTTCCCCCTCTGGCCGCCCCCCTCACGGTTCACACCTCAGCTATAGCCTTTGTTACCGGTGCTGTAATTTCCTGTTTACTCATCCCTCTCCCTCATTGCACTCCACTCAGCAAAGGCAAGGACTGTATTTACTCATTTTGGATCCTGAAGGGCCTAGGAGAATGCATGATTCCGAGTACACACTCAGAAAACTGCCTACAAATGGAGGCTGAAAAGTGACCAGATGGACTGTTATCAACACCCCTTCCAAGCTCTCATCTGTTGTCTTTTTTATCTTTTTTTCTGGATTAGTAAAAGGCTAAGTGCAAACCCCAAAGAAAGGCTGGGCTGGAAAATTCAGAACCTGTGGCCAAGTAAGGATTAGAACTGTGAAAGAAGGTTCTAGAAATATTAGGTGAAATTAACCCTATCCTCAAAAACAGTATCTTTTGCCTTTTTCCTTTCACCGGGTTACGTAACCATACAGAGAACTAAGCCTCAAAAACGCCACGCCATTAGGGAAATTGCAGCTGAAGACAAATAGGGTGACCTGAAGAGGGCGCTCTTGCCACAGACATTTACAGTCAATATTCTTTGGGGAGGGGCTTGAAGTTTCCCCCTCAGTAAGGCCAGCAGAAAAAGCACCGCATTCTTTCCTAAGGAGCTCATAAGTCTTCCAGCCAAGCAAGAAGGAAAAGACAAAACACCAAGGGTGAAGAATTAGTAGAGAATGCCAAAGGCAAGGGTTGTACCACCTGACTGGGGCACTCTGGCAGCAGGGCTTTATATGGCTCGCACAGGGCTGTTTGCTTTCTCCTCATTAGATCTTTTAAAAAAGTAAAAGACAAACTCTATAGCAAGCCAGCCCACATTCTGGCCTGCAATAGTGCCTTCTCTGCATGGCCTTTCAACTCTTTTTCGTTCCACTTGCTACAAGTCACTTCCGTCTAGACCGAACCAGAATGGGGACATTTGCCAGATGTCTATAGCATTAAAGTGACAGTGTTGTGCTTTTAGGGAGTCTTGGGTTCTCCCTGATGGCCCATGGCAACTTTCCAGGCTCCTGAGCTAAGGCAGCAGATGAGCCCTGTGCCTGCCTTCACCCTTCACTGGGTCAGTTACAGGCTGATGGTCTAAGTTTGCAATGAAAGGATGCCTAGTTCTCTTCCTCCCCTGAGTGCTCCCATCACACATGACTGACCCGGCAATTGGCAGGGAGGCACCCCAACTCATTCTGTCCCCAAAACCCTGTCTTCCCCAAAGCTGGCTCTGCTCAGGGCCTTCATTTATGTACTGGTCCCAGCTGTGCCCTTCTCCTAGGCTGTATGTACCTCTATCTTTCCAACTCTATTGCCCCTGGCCCAGCTCAGGCCCTTATCATCTTACGACTCAGTGATGTCCCTGCTCCATCCTGGCCTCAATCCATTCTTCACACTGCATTGCAGTTCCCTTCCTGAAAAAAAAAAAAAAAAAACAGACCCCTGACTGCTCCTACCTCACTGCCCACCACTTTTCCCATTGCTTAACCAGCTGCCATATTGGCTCCTGTGTTGTTCCTTGAAGACCATGCTCCTGCCCCAGGATCTTTGCACAGGTTCCTCCTCTGTCTGGCATTATCTTCTCTGACACCCATACATGGGGCTCTCTATAACTTCATTCAGGGTTCTGCCCAAACGTCCTGCCTCCCCTGACCATGCCCACCTCAACTACTGCCCACCATATGACTCCCTATCACCTCACACTGCTTTATTGTTTTTTTTATCACTCCCTGTATATCTGATTGTGTATTTATGATCTGTCAGCTCCATGAAGACAGAGGCTTAGCTCTCTCTTGACCACAGCTATATCTGCAGCACCTGGCACATAGGAGGTTCCCAATAAATATCTGTTGAATTAACTCTTCAACTCGGTCCCCTCCTCCATTCCCACAGCTACTCCTCACTCACTCTGGAATTAAACCAAGTCCCACGGCACGCAGGGCTCCCGCAATCGGACCTTCTTCTCTTTCCCTGGCCCTGTTTCCTGTCATACACCCCCACCTGCAATGTGCCCTGAATTCCACTCAAAGCTCCCGTCAAGCACCTTCATGCCTCTGTGTCGCTGCTCATGCTGTCTCCTGCCTTCCCTTCCATCACATGTGTTGAAATCCTCCTCATCTTTCAAGGCCATCTGACACGCTAGCTCCCTGCTGTGAAGACTTCTTTGTTTTCCCTCCCACCCCAGTAACTGACCGTTCCATCCCTCCATACCAGTTTGCACAGTTCTTATGTCACATCCTGTGTTACGAATTAATTCTGTATTTTACTATCTCTTCCAGTAGACAAAGTATAGGAACTGGACATTACTTTATTAACTCTCAAGCACATAGATCAGGGGTCTCAAACTCAAATGCCCACAGGATGTCCGTGAGATACATGGGTAAGGTAGGGACTTGGAGAACTAGAGGGGAGTTCCCCATCCACAAAGCGGACTGTGGCTTGGCTCCAGCACACTGTCCCAGGCCTGGCATGTGACCCTAGGATTCCCAAACCTCCAGAATTTGAAAGAAGCAGGAAATCGGGATGACTCTTAAATGAATATCTCAATTTTCAATGTCAGTAACTAATTAAGGCATATTTTTAACTGTTTCAGGAAAAAAAAAAAAAACTCCAGATAGGATTCAGCCTGGGGAACAAGGATTTGCAAGTTCTGAATTCTAGTAGAAGAACTAGGCACATGGCAAAACCCACTAAACCCACGGCCTCATTAAATGCTTGTGAGTGCAACTGTCCACCATTTTGTCATATGACTGATTTCCCTAAGTGTTGTAAATCCTACCTCTATGATGTTAATGAGGTGGGATTAGTGGCAGTTATGTTATTGAGGCAGGATTCAACCTACAAGATTAGATTGTGTCTTAAGTCGATCTCTTTTGAGATATAAAAGAGAAGTGAGCAGAGAGACATGGGGACCTCATGCCAACAAGAAACAAGAGACAGGAGAATAGCGCGTCTTTTGGAACTGGGGTCCCTGCTCTGAGAAGCCCCTCAACAGGGGAAGATTGATGGCAAGGACCTTCCTCCAGAGCTAACAGGGAGAGGAAGCCTCATCTGGAGCTGGCGCCCTGAATTTGACTTGTAGCCTACTAGACTATGAGAGACTAACTGTCTCCTTGTTAAAGCCATCCGCTTGTGGAATTTCTGTTACAGCAGCACTGGATGATTAAGACAGTAAGGAAATTAAAAAAAAAAACAAACCTGTTGCTGTAGAGTTGATTCTGACTCATAACAACCCTAAAGGACAGAGTAGAACTGCCCCATAGACTTTCTAAGGAGTGCCTGGTGGATTCGAACTGCCAATCTTTCAGTTAGCAACCATCGTACTTAACCACTACACCACCGGGGTTTCCATTAAGGAAATAGTTCCCTGATATATGTACCATTGTTTGGGAAACTCTGCAAAAAAAATGCTGTGGTGGCCAAAAAAAAAAAAAGTCTGACTTCTATTATACAAAGACTGCCTCCTTCCTTCCTGTCTTATTCCCCCACTAACAAGTTACTGCTGTCATTGCCGGCCTCTTCATTCCCATCCCCCCTGCCCAGCCACACAAACCTGAGCAGACCCTCCCCAAGTGCTGGGTCTGGTTCTGAGGTATGCAATTAATGGGGGAGAGAACAACTGGAGTCAGTTCAGAAGAAAGCCAGAGAAGCCATCAGAGATCTGGAAAATAAAGATCAGGAAAGGTTAAAGGAACCAAGTCAATTCCATTTGGAGGAAGGAAGGTTACAAGGTTAGCTAGCAATGGTTTTCAAATATATAAAAGGTTCATGCCTAGGACAGTAGCGAGCTGTTCTCTCTACTGGGAACAAACAGAAAACAGACAACAACCACCACACAGAGATTTGGGTGAGCACTTTGGTATTTAAAAAAAAAAAAAAAACTTTTTTTTTTTTTTTTTTACACTGGAAAAAGTTCTACCTTCTGGGTAGAACATTCTAGGATTCTAAGAATGCCCTGATAGAAAAGGTTAGCCCGTTAAAGAACAGACCATAAAGCAAAAGAAAGACTTCCATCTATATAAAAAGTGAGATGTCACTTGATGAAGAAGGCAATATTGCTCTATTTACCCATCAGATATCTACTTCATTTGGGAGCAACTAAAACCCAACTTACTTTGGTAATGTGTTCAAGGTCACCTAGGACTACGAACAGCCACATTTTCCCCACTGCACTCTTTCTAGGTGCATACTAAGAAAGCTGGTTTTCTCCAAGGAATGAGGAAGGTATAATAGATACATGGTAGGTAGGTAGGAAGGCAGGAAGACTGATAGAGGTGAACAGATTGATAAGTTGATAGATCGATAGGTTGATAGGTAGGTAGGCAGGCAGGTGGGTAGGCAGGTAGGTAGGCAGATGGACAATTATTCCTTAAGTACAGTCACAGTCCTCTCAGGTGAGAGGAGAGCTGCCCTCAGAGGACAGCTGCACATTTCCCAGGGGCCTCTGTGGTGACTTGCACTTTTTTCATTTTGAAATCAAAGGAAAAGCCAGCATGAGATTTTCTCTCTTAAAAGTCTGCCCAGCCTGGAGCTGCAGTCAGCCTGCCTCTGAGGAAGCCCTCGGCAAAATGGCAGCATCAACAAAGTCTTAGACATTCTCCACGCGCTCCTTTTCTCTCCCAGACCCCAAAGTGCTCCTGATCCTGGGCACCTTTGCCACCATCTACCCATTTTATCAGTTACCTCCACGGAAAAGGCCACCCCAGAAATCAGTCTGAGTTCTTCTGGTTCCTCACAGCCTCATCCTCTTCTAGGGGCTTGAACCAGAGTGACTCAGCCTCATTCCTCCCTGTTGTCACAAAACTCACAGGAATGGATTTGGGTGGGTTTCAGACAAACGTGTCCTGGTGCCCGCTCTTCATGCAGGTAAAATCGGGCCCTGCCTGGTTATTTTGTGGCAGTTGATCAATCTTGATCTCCTCTCACCGCCTCTTTCCACGACTTCCCAAGATTTATTTCTGTGCACTGATGTTTCCTAAATATATTTGTCTTTTTGCGGGACTCCTTAAGGGCCTTGGTAACATATTTTATATGATTAGCTATTAATAAGAACAAGAACGATTGTCAACATTAATAAAGAGAAGTATTTTGTTTTTGCCTTGTTTTATGTGAGCGGATTATATCTGAAAGATATGGTAAGAGGAGAGTATCCTGCTTAATTATAGATCAAAAATTGTTACTGGACATCCAGAATCAGGGATAAGTACCCCAAAAGTGAGAAAGGCTAACATTGAGATTATGAATCTGGAAATATGATAAAAGGGCCCATTTATCATATTGCTATTGTTTCTTCAAGTACCATTACGCCCAAGGGTTGGCTTGAAAAGCATAAAAATGAGGGATGAGAGACACTGAATCTGCGTTTTCTGAGTAAAGGTGAAATTAATTACTTGAGATTCTGTCACATAAAGTTAGGCAAATCTGGGTTCAAATTCCAGCTCTGCCATTTACTGTGAGAACCTAACCAAGAAACCTCACTTAGCTCTAAAATAAACATAATAATATCAACCTCAAGTGGCACAAATGGTTTACACTTGACTACTAACCAGGAAGTTGGCAGTTCAAAACCACCCAGTGGCACCACAGAAGACAGGCTTTGCAATCTGCTTCTGTAAAGATTAAAACAGCCAAGAAAACCCTATGGAGCAGTTCTACTGTGTAACACACGGGGTTTCCATGAGTCAGAATTGACTCGACAGCAATGGGTTGTGTTTTGTTTGCTGTTTTCAATATCAACCTCAGAAGGTTTTCACAAAAATTAAATTACATAAGATATACACAAAGCAATGTTGAGCACACCTTAAGTTCTTGACAAGTGGCAAAAATTATCACTAAAATAATAATTATCATATTGTCACCCCTTAAAAATTTTTTTTTTTTTTTTTTTGTAGCCTTCTCAAGTACACATCTCTAGACTCCATTCAAAAAACTTTTCTTGAAGGCAGACATCAGCAACCTGGACTACTGTGACAAAGACAGCCCAGGAATTTCCTCTGAGATCGTGCTTCCAATGTCTTCCACTGAGGTACAAAAATGTGCTCAGTGTATCCTTGGCAACCTCTCACCACCTGCTCTTCTGATCTCTCCTCCTCCTTCTAGCAAAGCCACCCCTCCACGTCTACATTCCTCTGCCCTGCTCCAAAGTTATTCCTCCTCTCGCCTTCTCCTCTTTAATCAAAACTTTCCTCAGTTTCCTCATCAGCCAACTAAGTGAAGGAAAAGCACCTAAATGTGTTAAACACTCAGGAGGCCTCAGTAAATGTGAGTTCTTATCCTTCATCTGTAAAATGAGAGATTTGGACAAGGTTGCCTCTAAAATCCTGAGATTTCGCAGAAATTTATAGCAATGGGCAAACCCAGGGTATATGTGCGTGCTAGCAAAAGAGGTTTATTTTTTGTTTTTTTTTAAGCACCTCCAACTAATCTCTAGTTGGTCAGTTGTAGGATATTTAAAGATAGGCAGGAAACTGGGTCACTCCCTGCCCATATACAAAGGCCAGAACAGTATTAAGCTCCTCAGCACCCCAATTCTGAATGGTAGCTGGCCCCCGCCCCCAACACAGGTATGGTTAACCCACTGGCTTTGAGTTGATTCTGACTCACAGCGACCCTATAGGACAGAGTAGAACTGCCCCATAGGGTTTCCAAGGCTGTACTCTTTACAGAAGTAGACTGCCACACCTTTCTCCTGCGGAGCAAGTGGTGGGTTCAAACTGCCAACCTTTCAGTTAGCAGCCAAGCGCTTAATCAGTGCACCACCAGGGCCCCTTGTAAGTATGGTTAGAGAATTAAAATGAAGATTACCACCTGTTAAGGATTTTTATGGACAGTCCAAGGAAACATAGGTCAACTTCATCCAAACCCATAAAAAAAACACCCATTGCCATCGAGTCAATTCTGACTCATAGCGACCCTTCATCTTGGAGGGGCCCTGCTGACCAGAAGCTGTGACCTTAGGTTACTGGAGGCATGACAGGCTTTTTGAACAGATGGAAGAGCTCAGACATCCCAGGCTTCTGGTAGCATCTGCTGAATTCAGGCTGAGGTGACCTGACCTGGGGATGCCACTGACACTAGGGCAGGTTTGAAATTTGATGGCTGGTTTGTTAAGCAAAGAGTCATCCATGGAACTGATGGCTCCATAAGATCTCAGTAATGGAATTATGTGCCCAGGATACACAGCTGGCAACTCTTATTCTCTACAGATCACTTCAGGCAGCAAAAAAGTGCTTTATAATGTATTCATTCATTTCAGTACAGTCCGTTGTGATGTTAGAAAGTGGTTTGTATCAGGAAAAGGCTGAACTGGATTTGAAAAGGAGAAATGAATTTTCTTAGAGGGATTAGTTTGGAGAACAAAATGAATGCATGTGAGATACTTCATTAACATGTAACTCAGTTTGGCAGGTGATCCTAATATGCTCCTGGAAAAGGGGGAATCAGAGCAACTGAAACCGTGGAAGCAAATGAGCTACAGGTATGCCTGTTTTTGTTGTTTTTAGTCTCATCTGGCTCATCACAGGAAACCCTGGTGGTGTAGTGGTTAAGTGCTACGGCTGCTAACCAAAGGGTCGGCAGTTCGAATCCGCCAGGTGCTCCTTGGAAACTCTATGGGGCAGCTCTACTCTGTCCTACAGGGTCGCTATGAGTTGGCATCGACTCGGCTGTACTGGGTTTGGTTTTTTTCTTTTGGTTTTGGATCATCACAGGTATACCGAATATATGTCAAAAAGTTAACAATAAAGGGAAAGTGTTCCTTAAACCATATCAATAAATGAAGTGTCTGAAAATGATCAGATATTTACTCACGGGGAACTGATGGACAGCTTAAGAGAGAAAGGGTGGTTGCTAGGTTATCCTCTGAGAGACTCCACAGCTTCCTAAAACATCCCCTTATTCCACAACTGTTCTCTTGTCCTCTCCTCCAGGAAAAGACGGGTCACACAAGGAAAACAATGGACTCCTAAAGCTGGGTGAAGACCACTGAGACAACTACCCCGAGAAGGTGACAATCCTAGAAGAGTCCGTTCCGGTGCTTATGAAGAAGATAGGCCTGTGAGGGCTACAAGGCTGCATTCCCAGCCTGGACAGCTTGCCAATCGACATCTAAAATGTTGCTTCTTCTGCGATGATTCTCCTCCTCCTCCTCTCCCCAAAGCACCTCCTTCTTGAACTTTCCTATTTCGTTTCATTAATATATATCTATTGAGAGGAGACCCTGGGTGGTGCAAACAGTTAACACGCTTGGCTGCTAACCAACAGGCTGGAGGTTCGAGTACAACCCAGAAAGCCCTGGCGATCCAGTTCTGAAAAATCAGCCGTGAAAACCCTATGGAGCACATTTCTACTCTGACACACATGGGGTTGCCATGAGTTGGAATCCAATCTACAACAACTGGTTGTTTTTTTACTGAGAACCTACTCTGTGCCAGGCACTGTACTAGGTGCAAGGATACAGCAGTAAACAAGATCAAAGTTCCTGTCCATATGCCCTCACATTCGAGAAAAGAAAAAAAAATCACCAAATAGATAATGCATAGCCAAGTTGACGAAACATGCTATGAAGAACAGTCAAGGAGGATAAGGGAAAGACAGAGAGAGAGTCATCAGGGAAGGCCTCTCTGGAGAGAGTTTATTTTAGCAATCTCTAAAGCATAAGTCCTTCCACCAATGAGAACTTGCAGGAACTTTTGGGAAGAGCAATACTATAATTTGTGTTATTTTAATATTTAGTGTATTGGTTGAAAATCGCCGCGTTTACAGAAGGAATATAAATGAGTCAAGACGGCCAGTTGGGGATTGCAGGTGACGTTATCTGGGGGAAGAATGTTCAAGAAGGGGGAAATGGCAAGTGTGAAGGGCTTAGGGTGGGATGATGCTTGCCTTGTTCAAGGAGCAGCAAGCATGCCCATGTGGCTGGAGAGAAGTGAGCAAGGTGGGATGGGGGCAGGGCATGTCTCTCCCTTATTCCCCTCCAGGTTGAAAACTGCAGGTTTTAGACTAGTTATTTTTTACTCTCCCTACCCTCTCCTTGATTCAGCCTTTATTGGGCTATCTGTTCCTACAGAATCAGTCTCTAAAATCATCCCTTCCCTGTTCCCCACTCACTTTATGCCTAAATTACTCAACCCATACCCATTGCCATAGAGTTGATTCCAACGCATAGCAACCCCATAGGACAGAGCAGAACTGCCCCATAGAGTTTCTAAGGAGCTCCTGGTGGATTTGAACTGCTCACCTTTTGGTTAGCAGCCATAGCTCTTGACCACTACGCCACCAGGGTTTCTGAATTACTCAAGAGCCCCCTAACTGCCAAAAGCCTTCCTGCCTCTTGCATCTTTTCTTGCTCTAATCACCTTACTCTAAGCCTCTGGATTAATCTTCCTAGAGCTTTGCTCTCATCCTCTTTCCCTCCCTTGCATAAAGATAGCTTAGCATTACCTATAGGATGAAGCAGAAGCTCCTTAGCCTACTCCTCCCCCCTAAATCTGGCCCAGACCTCACTCCCTCTAACTCCATTCCCAACTCTGGTGACCTCCCACCATCAGGTCATTCTCGGCCTCATCACTCTCAGCCCTTAAAGCCCAGCTTCAGACCCACTTTAGCCATCCCTGAGTAGCCCAGTCTAAAACCAACTGTCTCTTCTTGAACAGCTGGGGCATTAAATCATACATACCCAATCCAGTGGTTCACACACAGGAGATACAGCAGTGTATAAGGCCTCCCATGTCCTTCTTCAATCCCCGCTCAGCAAGTAGACTAAACTCATGGAGGGCAGGGATCCTGTCTTACACAGCCTTTGCATCCCCTAAGTGCCATAACATATATAATACGTGGACAATAAGCATGAATAAAGAATGGCTTCTAGGTTGTCAGGTATTGAATTGGGTGAGAAATAGAAAATAAAATCATCATATTGTATCTTTGAAGCCCTCCCTTTTCTGCAGATAAAAGGGACTACTCAGCGCCAGCTCATTTTCCTCTTAATAGGAGGAATATAAGCTGAGCAGCATGGTCACTACAGTCTTGTTTTGGCTTCTGTGAACTACTGCCTCCTTTGCTGCGAGACCAGAAGAACTGGATGCTGTCCAGCTCCCATTATCAAATGTTTTAATCAAGCACTCAATTGATGAATCCTGTGCATGACTGCTGTGTATATTTTCACCAAAAGTAACTATTTTTAAAAAATCTTATTTTGTTCACTCTCTATACTCAGTGACTAGGTACCTAAGTAATAGAAATATCTGGCATATTTATGTTCAGTACTGAGTCTATGTAACAGCTACAAACTCTGCAAGGAAACACTATCAATATGGTAGAGCCCAATGTGGAAAATGTGTACACCTACCTGAGTATCACTTTGAGGACTAAGGTGCGCCTGACCCAAGCCATGGTATTTTCAATCGTCTTATATCCATTTGAAAGCTGGATAATGGATAAGGAAGACTGAAGAAAAACTGACACCTTTAAATTATTATGGTGTTGGTGAAGAATATTGAATACACCATGGACTGCCAGAAGAATGAACAAGTCTGTCCTGGAAGAAGTACAGCCAGAATGCTCCTTGGAGTCAAGGATGGTGAGACTTTATCTTATGTACTTTGGATATGTTATCAGGAGGGATCAACCCCTGGAAAAGGAAATCATGCTTGGCAAAGCAGAGGGTCAACGAAAAAAGAGGAAGACCCTCAACAAGATGGACTGACACAGTGGCTGCAACAATGGGCTTGAACATAGCAATGATTGTGAGAATGGTGCAGAACTGGGCAGCGTTTTGTCCTGCTGTACGTAGGGTTGCTATGAGTCGGAAGTGACTCAACAGCACCTAACAACCACAACCACCTGAGTATCTAAGAGGAATGCTACAGGTAATGACAATAGATTTGAAAAAACTTAAAAGAGCGGGGAGAAGAAGAAGAAGATACATTTCTTCCACCTAGGGCATCACTGCCAAAAGCTGGGCAACAACAATATTTTGCACACAGAGAAAGTTCTCATGGGTGCCAACAAAAACATAGGCAGGGTATATAAAGTCTGCATTGTTCCAGAGAAAATATAAAATCTCATTCAAAAATAGAAAAGTTTCCAACAAGAGGCTAAAAAATCCTCTTCAGCTTTGGATGCCTGGTGGCCTTGCACATAGTGGCCCAACAGAACTGGACAGTGTTTCTCATTTGAGTTCTTTGAAGTTGGCACCTGCGAATGTCTCTGAAGTCCTATCTTTCAAAATAATAATAATGAAGTTAAAAATAACAGATTCAGGAATTCTGCATTTAATGCATATTTCACCTGCACCTGGTAGGATTAAGCATGTGGGAGGAGAGAGAGGGCGAGAACAGGGTAGGCAGGGGATATAAACTGCGTGGGGGCAGTCTGACCTCCTCTCTCTTCACAAGAGGAAAGGAGGATCAAGATCAACAGCACAAGGCTGACTCCCGTGAGGTGGAGGTCGGACAAGCCTCCTCTCTCCGCCATCTTTACCAATTCTAACACCAACCATCCCTCACACAACATTCTCTCCTTCTCTGCTGGGTTCGATTACTCATGGCAATGCCCACACAGAATTCACAGGTTACACTCACGATTGAGAGGTTTATTAGGGAAGTAACAGTTATAATTCAGGCTCAGAAACACTCAAGATACAGTTCTCCCATCAGGACAGCCTCTTCCCAGCCATAGGCACACCTCTCCCTGGCCCTCAGTCTCTGGCCAAAGGCCCACAGCACCTGCTGCCAGGTTTCTCCTGCCGGTCTCTCCTTCCTTGGTGGTGGACTCTCCTCTATGCAATGGGATTCGTTCTCTTTGAAGGCAAAACTGACCAATCCCCTTGGTAGGCCACAATTACCCTATCACACAGTCCCGCCCAATCACCTGGGTGGGAGGTAGAAGACCATGGCTAGAAAGGCCACACACAAAAGTAATTAATTGCACCGCAGTGGGGAGTCACCAACTTCCAGCAGGCACTCGTGAATCCCTTTCCACAGATCCTTCTGCCTGTAAAGTCGTGCTGCCCGGGCTACACCATTCACACTAAGGCTCGGGGCAAACCTTACTCACAGTGAAAGCAGGCACAGGCCTACCTTGGCATGATTTCTGGAAGCCCCTAAGGAGATCCTCCCACTGACTGAAGCCTGGAATTCCATTATCAGAGTGTAATCTCTACAGCTTCCTTCCGTCTCTGTGAACTTGCAAGAATTTCTGGGAAGGATAATACTTGAAGCTGTGATTTATGTCTTAACGCAAAGACTGAAAGTCCAGCATTTAAAGGCAAGTAAACATACTGAATTTTTTTTTTTTTAAAACATACTGAATTTTTTTTTTTTTTTTGAAACACACTGACTGGGCTCCAGCTGACTGGAACCATCTGCGACATGGGCCCAATGCCACCAAGACTTCTGATTTTCAAGAGAAGCCAGGAATCCAGGTCTTCATGTGAAATCTCCTGATTTTTTAAATGGCAACTGACCCCACACTAAGTCTGATTATTTTAAACACTACGCGGGCCAAACAAAACCCACCTGCAGGACAGCAGTAAGATACATTTACGACCTTACCTCGGTACAGAGCCTGAGAGGAGGAGGTAAAGAACCAGCAGCCACCTGGCAGCAAAGGCAGAAGGCGAGGGGGGCAGATCAGGGAGAAGCCAAAGGGCTGATACTGAGTCGAACAGCTTTGCCAAAGGCAGAAATGGGACCACACAAGGAGCTTCTGAAAAGGCCTCCAGGCAGCCGCTTTGTCTGTACCCCATCTGCCCTCCAAACAGACCTGTTTTAGACTTTGTGAGCCACTTGCCTTTGTGGACTTCTTCCTCCATAAATCATATATATATATCCCAGCCCCATGTGTCAGAATAGAACTGGGCTCCACGGGGTTTTCACACCATGTTATGATCTCATTGTTGAATACATGCAGGTAGAACAACATGAGAGCCACATGCTGTATCACGTCTTAGTTTGTAACTACAACGGTTCATGTGCTGTGAAGGCATGAAATATTTCTACTTCCAAGTGTTTAAAAGATAATATAAAATGAGTGTGGTTTGACTTTCTGGAGCCATGAAGGCTGCATGAACTCCTGAAACAATTGCCCTGAGATAATCTTTAAACGTTAAACCAAGTATATCCCTTGAAGTCTTCTTAAAACCAAACGACAGTTAGCTTAACTAGTAATAAATGTCTGCCTGGAGCACTATGCTCTTTTAAGAACTATCTACATGGGATCAAACTGACAACAGCAACTCGAAAGATTAGATAGGAACCTTAGGGGACAGTGAGTTTATGTTAATGGGGGAGGAACAACTCAGAAAAGGAGGGTGAGAATGGCTGCACAACTCAATGTAATCAGTGTCACTAAATGCTACACATAGAAACTGTCGGATTGGTGTTTTGCTGTGTGTATTCTCACAAAATAAATAAAAATTTTAACTTGAAAAAATAAAGTGTTGTTTGATTTCAAAAGAGTTGATTAAGATGTATGTATTCAAAGCCACACAATTTGGTGATTCCTGAAGACACGAATTAAGGGAGGCCACGTGGAACTGCTGACTAAGCTGAGCCTGTATTCCTTGCTCTCTCTACCTACTGTACTTTTAACTGCTCAACCCCCCCCCAAAAGCCTTATTTTCATCTAATCTTTAAATCTCTTACATCAGCTAAAAAGGAATGCATTTTTCCAGACATATCTTTACTATAGCGTAACAGTTCTCTTTCTAAAAAAAAAATCACAAAAAACTCTTAAGCTTTTGCAAAATATTTTCAAATCACTAAATTCCTCCAAACAGCATTCTCAGCTCATTTTATAGCAGAGGTCCCAGAGAGAGTTAGAGGCAGATTATGGAATTTTACATAACTCAGGATCAAGTCCAGTGAGCCAGGCTGATTTCTTAATGTTCAAATAGATGTCCAAAGATTTCTTTGGGCCAAAATAAGGCAATTGGTTGTGTCTGAAATAGCTGCTTTGTTAAAAATTGGAGTCATTTATAAACAGAATGGTTATTTCCTTATAGCAAAAAGACAAAATCCATTCCTAACCTATGCTCACATATGATGTTCA
Source organism: Elephas maximus indicus (assembly GCF_024166365.1). Classification (NCBI taxonomy): domain Eukaryota; kingdom Metazoa; phylum Chordata; class Mammalia; order Proboscidea; family Elephantidae; genus Elephas; species Elephas maximus. The sequence continues at coordinate 10,966,854 of NC_064841.1, read as the reverse complement.
GCTCCGTGGGCCCAAATGCAATTCCTGAACATAAGCCATGTCAGCACTAAGTGCTTAATACAGGCTCATGTATTGGTTCTTTTTAACTGGACTATTAAGTCCATTAACATTTAATGAAAACAATTTTAACTTTACCCACAAAAACACTCACAATGCCTTTCCATCAACTCCCTAAAGGCAAAACAACATAAATTCTAAAGAAAAATAACTATGAAGCTTCACTCAGTGAAAATTACTTCTATGGGACAGGTTAAGTATGGAATTCCTGTCTACCTGCAGTTTGCCTTTGATTTTTACTACAAAGATAAACCCAAACTGGCAATTACCCTCTGTGACCCCTACCAAATAATCTCAGCCTGAAAACACTGGTGTTTTTCTCACTACAATGTAATGTACATGGAATTAACTAGCATGATTTCACAAAGAGTCTTAGTAATCCATTCCAGTATTCTGCTGTGCAACACTGTCTTTTAAAATATTATAATTCTTTTCCATCTACAGCAGTCTCAAAGTAAAATTATATTCACGTTGGCTTGAGTGAGTAAGATCTGGAAACCAAAGTTCTTTTACATAATTCCAACTGTCACATTGGCCCCCTTACCCATTGCTGTCAAGGCAATTCCAACTCATAGTGACCCTACAGGACAGAGCAGAACTGCCCCACAGGGTTTCCAAGGAGCAGCTGCTGGATTTGAACTGCCAACCTTTTGGTTAGCAATCAAGCTCTTAACCACTGTACCACCAGGGCTCCCACACTGGCCTGGAGAGATATGTTGTGAAACACAAATTAAATTGTTCGTTCAGTAGTGCTTTATTCTGTTGTCTACAAAATATGCATAAACTAGCTTAAGCTTGCGTTTGCTCTGAACCTTTTTAAAAGTATATATATTCCCAAGGCCTATTTTGAAACTGCCAGAATAGAGAGGAGAAGTGAAATTAACCCCCTTATTAAGTTTTTAAGGAGCCTGGTAGCACAGTGGTTAAGCACTCAGCTGCCAACCGAAAGGTCAGCAGTTCCAACCCACCAGCCACTCTGCTGGAGAAAGATACGGCAGCCTGCTTTCGTAAAGACTCACTGCCTTGGCAACCCGTGGGGCAGTTCTACTCTGTCCTATAGAGTCACTGTGAGTCAGAATCTACTCAACAATAACAGGTTTGGCTTTTTTTTTAATTAAGTTTTTTTAAAAAAAAAACCAACATATTCCTGTTTGTGCTTCTGAACGTGATGCCGCTAAATGGACAATTCCATTGATTTAACAATTCTATATCCAAACCTCTCAAATCTAATGCCTTTGAAAACAGTCTCCAGTAAAAGGAGGAAAAAAAAAAAGCAGCAGCAGCAGCTACAATCATTCATGACATATAATCCTTACAGTCATGTTTTTGGCAAACTTATTTAATAATCTAACGATCAAAAAAAAGTCATATTTTTTTAAACACCTGTCTTGAAAAACCTCACATGGCAGCTTTCGGGACGTGAATACCTGTGAGAAACCCGAACATCTAAAGGAGTTAGCGGGACTGATGTAGTTAAGGCACTGAACATTTGACATGGCAGTTGTAGAAGCTGTAAATGTACCCCAGTAGGAAGTAGCTTTCCATAGACTTCAAAGCAAAAGGCAGTTAATTATCTAGCTTTCAGGAGCAGTGCGGACTTACGTGACAGCTGCAAGACGGGGACACATGGGTATCTCAACAACTGAACATCAGCCTTCAGATTGTGTCATTGTTCAGCTTGGATCTCACTGGAAAGAAATGCTTAAGGTCTCAGCTTGGTTCAATTCAAATTAGTCTAAGAGTTCTCCCAGATGGTTTCCCGGCACAAGCTTATTTTTCACCCCAGAGCCTGCGCTTCGCCATCACCTCCAGGGGCAGTCGACATGCTGTTTGCATATGCTCAAGCTCCATTCTGAATGCCATGTGTGGGATGTACCCATGTGAGCGCTCCCCTCCCCGGCACGATTGTGAATTCAATCTGGAGGTCTTGTAACTTCGGTGAGAAAAGAAATGTTTCTTCTTTAGGAGCGTTTCTAATCAGTCTTTTTCCTTCTCTTTTTCCCTCTCTGTCTCATTTTTTTTTTTTTAACTGACAGCAAAGATTGACTGTTTCTGCCTGGTGCCTAACAGGTGGGATGTCTTAGGTTGTTCTCCATGGCTGACCAAATAACAGTGGGTCCCACAAGTACTTGACTTGCATGATTCCAGGCAGGGCCTGGCTTGCCCATACCTTCCCAGAGCATTAGCTTCTATCTATAACCTCATCAGGCTCCAGGCTAGCCAAGGAAAATCCCCAGAGAAATCAGGTTTGTTCCTGGCTTCCCCTGACAACAGCTCCCACTCGGGGGTTGTGGTCACACTTTGCAGCCTCCGGCACCATTTTTAGATCCAGCACTTGACCTTCTTGAACAGCAGAGGGTTGTCAAGAAGCACAAGGGGTGTGCCCTCAAGGAAAGAACACAGAAAAAGTATAGATTCCTTTGATTGGACCTGCTGGAGATAGGAAATAATGGCATTTGAAGAGGAAAATGAAAAAATTTGGGAGAGTATAACTGTTCAGAGAGCTAATAAGGAAAGTGTTGAGAGAAGGCAAACTTCAAAAAATAAAATAAAATTGAAGGACCAAACTGTTTGATATGACCTAAGCTAACTTTTAACCCTTTTAGAAATGGTTTGCCTTTAAGTGCTGTAAATTAGCAGGGTCTTGCTCTTAAAATAAAAAGGTAACAAAATAACACTTAAACAAAAATCCCCAGCAATTGCTGACTTGTTCTTGCTTTGTGTTTCCGGCCACGCACTCCAATCGGCCACATACTGTCTTTCGACATGTCCAGAGTCCCCAGTGAGGCCTTGCTGATTTCAAGCAGTTGGTAACTACGTGCGACATATGCAGAACCATCTTTTCCGGAAGCTTCAAAAATCCAGGACTCTTCTCGTCTCTCCACCTCCAGGAAACAAATTATGCAAAATGTTCTCAAGCTGCCTGTAAGACGTGTCATGTGAGTGACTTGACAAAAATATCATACAAATGTATTAATTATCTTTAAATATGTTTCTTTGTGGTTTTCAGTTCATCTTGCATTAAGTGCTGAGCAGAAACTGACTCTGTTTCTTGCAGCCAAATTGCACAAGAAGCATAAATCTTTAACGTTCTTGGTTTTCGGTACTGACTTTGCTTTCTTCCATAAGGATTTGAATACCTCTGAAAAGCATGCTGGATAAATTCCCAAAATGCCAGGCTGCTGGCCAAACTACTCCAAGGTGATAGGCCACAGCGGCTTCCTTCTTCCCGGGGAAAGAGTGCAAAAGTACAGATCATGGGATGCTCAGCCAATGTGTGATTACAGAATGTTCAAGCTCTGTCTTCTAAGGAGATGCTAAGTAATAAAAAAAAAAAAACAGGCTGCTTTATATGCAGGGAAACCCTGGTGGTATACTGGTTAAGTGCTACAGCTGCTAACCAAAGGGTCGGCAGTTTGAATCCACCAGGCACTCCTTAGAAACTCTATGGGGCAGTTCTGCTCTGTCCTATAGGGTCGCTGTGAGTCGGAATCAACTCGATGGCCATCGGTTTGGTTTTGATTATGTGGAGAGTTTACGTAGTTAACCAGCCCTGGGTTTTCAGGTATCAGTAAGACAATGTTCAATTAATGAATCATAAAAGGTGATAATGGAAATGTACTTTAACAAACAGATGGTCCAGTGATCTGATCCAGGAATACCTCCCATAATGCCCCTACCAAGTGATCATGTTTGAGCAAAAAGAATTTACCCTATGTTAAAATAGTCTACACACACACACATACACGGCAGTAATTCTTATCAGACAGACAAAAGAATAATCTCATCGTATGTAAAGAGCTACTACACCTCACTAAGAAAATACGAATACTCCAATAGAAAAATGGGCAAAGGATACGGAAAGAAAAAGAAATAAAAATGTTTCTTAAAAATAAAAGATAGAAGATATACGTAATGAACATTACTCATAGTAACAGAAATACAAATTAAGTACGCTGAGCTCACTTTTCAAGTATTTCATGTATTTCTGATATAAGTATAAATTGGTATAACCCCTATAGAAGGTAATTTAGCAATCAAAGTAACGGATGAATAATACACCTTTACCCACCACTTTAACTTATAGGAATTTGCACACATGCAAAATATCTACGTAAATGGTTATCCACTACAGCATTCTTTGTGCTAACAAAAGATGTAGAGATACAATAAAAGTCCCAGACAGAGCTGGAGAAGAACGTAGAACAAAATTCAAACTCACAAAAAAAGACGAAGCTTGCTGGTCTGACAGAGACTAGAGAAGCCCTAAGAGTATGGCCCCTGGACACCCTTTTAACTCAGTACTGAAGTCACTCCTAAGATTCACCCTTCAGCCAAAGATTAGACAGGCCCATAAAACAAACAATAATACACATAGCTCAACCATATATGACAGACTAAATGGGCACACCAGCCCAGGGGCAAGGACGAGAATGCAGGAGGGGACAGGAGCCGGACAAATGGAAATGAGAAAAGGGGTCGAAAAGGGGCTAATGGTGACATGTCGCGGGGTTGGCAACCAATGTCACAAAACAATATGTGTATCGTTTAATGAGAAACTAATTTGCTCTGTAAACCTTCACCTATAGTGCAATAAAAAAAAAAAAAAGACACGGAAATAACCTAAAAATCCATCAATCGTGATCGAGTTAAAGAAACTATTAGTATATCCATGCAATAAGGAGCCCTGGAGGCACAGTATTAAGCGCTTGGCTGCTAGCCGAAAGGTTAGTGGTTCGAACCCACCCAGAGGCTCCATGGGAGAAAGATGTAGCAGTCTGCTCCCATAAAAATTAAAAAATCCACACTCACTAATGCTGAGTTTATTCCAACTCATAGAGAGCCTACAGGACAAAGCAGAACTGCCCCATAGAGTTTTCAAAACTAAAATCTTTATGGGAGCAGACTGCCACATCTTTCTCCAGAGCTACTGGGGGGTTCAAACTGCCCACTTTTCAGTTAGCAGTAGAGCGCTTAACCAGTGCACCACCAGGGCTCCTTGGAAACCCTTAGGGCACTTCTACTCTATCCTATGGGGTCACTATGAGTTGAAACTGACTCAATAACACGGGGTTGTTGGGTTACTATCCATGCAATGTAAAAATCCATGCAATGAAGTACTATGCAGGTATAAATAATCATAGCAGGACAGCGCTTAGGGTCCATGATAACAGGTTCTCCAAGCTATATTGTTAAGGAAAAAATCAAGGCACCACATACCAAGATGTATAGGATGTTTGCATCTGTATAAGAAAATGGAGGAAAGGATTACATATATGTTCATTTTTCTTATATATGCATGAAATGATTAACCATGGAGTAGGGAAGACAATGGTTGTAAGACAGGCAACAAAGGCCCTGAGATTGGAGGGTGCCTGTTTGAGAAACAACGAGGAGACTGGTGTGGTTAGAGAAGCAAGTAAAAGAGAAATTAATACTATCAGAGAGGTAACAAGGGGTTGAGTGTAGAGCCTAGAGACTTATTAAGAAAGGGAACAGAGGAGCCCTCAAATCTGCAAACAAAGTAACAAGAAATGGACCAGAGCACAGAAACTAAGCCATTCCCCAGAACAATGGGGCAGGGTATCTAAAGTCTGCAAACTTCTTTAAAGTTGCCTTTCAGAAGCAGCTGGACAAAACCAGGCCCCGGGACAGGCACAGAACATCCACCTGTGACTGCTGTGTGACCTTTCACCAGGGGCAGCGAGGGGCTACAGCCCCAGCTGGGGAATCAAACTGGAGAGCTAGAGGCTATGCAGGCTCAATACCCCATAATGTCCTGCTAGGAATCCGAGAGGCCTCCAGGACAGGAGACATCTTGGAAAGCTGCTGCACAAGCACCTTAGTTAACATATCCCCGCCTGTGTCTATGAATAAACATGAATCTTTACCTGCCCAAGAACTTTTAAAAACTCAGGCCTGTCTTTTGTCCTGTGAGACGGGGTTACGTGTTGCTCTAGGCCCTCCTCGTCTCTGCTTGCAAGCCTCTTCAATAAAGCTTTGCTCGTGGAAAACTCTACATGTCTTACCTGCTCATTCTTGACCAGTGAGAGGCAAGAACCTTATTCTGGTAACAGCTGGAGGAAGACTTCTTCACCATAAACCAAGAAAAAAAACCAAACTTGTTGCCATCAAGTCAATTCCGACTCATAGAGACCCTATTTTCACCACAGACCTTCTTATAATTATTTTTCAACCATGTAAAAATATTCAAAAATTAAAAAGTAAAAAACAAAACAAAAACATGTTCTATCCTTTTCTTACACTCAAAAAGCCCATTTAAATATTAAAATACGATCCCAAATAGTTATTCATTCCTTTCATATTTTTAACAATCACACAATAATTTTATTTCTTCAAATCCTGAAAGTTGGGGCCCAATTTGCAATCTTCTTGAAACCAATAAAGGTATATAGAAAATCTTGTAAAATTTCCAAAAAGATAAATTCCAAAAGGATGTGGATTCCTATATTAGCCTCTGCCTCCCCCCCCCCCCACCCATTTAAAACCACCTTAAATGTTAGCCATCAGTCTTGACTATTTACCTGCCATTTAAGGCCTTAGCTGTCAAGCCTTCAATCCAGAAGATTCTGTGCTTTCTGTGCCATGGGTGTGTCTGAATCAGCCAGCATCCACCCACCCAGCTGTCCTGACCAGCTGAGCGTATTCCTCAGGATTACAACTGCTAGCTGTAGGGCCTCTAACCGTTTGAGGCATTTTTCTTCTGACCTCAAAAAGCAGCCGAACACCTTTCTAGACTAAAGCTATCCTTCAGGAACTGATTTGTCCAGGAGGTCTGTGGGACAAATTGCCAGAAATAGTATCTTTGATAACAACTATGCTTTCTTGCATCCCTGGGATGTTTAGACCTCCTCCTAAACTTCCCAAACAGTGGCCTCACACTTCCTGGATGAATTCCACTCTAGCTTAACTAGAGTTATAAAACAAGTACCACTTCAGGACAGGTGGCTAGAGAACTACTAGCCTCCAGAAAGGACTGCCCTCGGCTGACACCAGCAGACCTCGCCAAGGAGCTCACATGCTGATTTTTTGATAGGCTCAACGAGGTTAGATACTATCACTCCTCCCAAGCTTCAGCCAAGCCAGAAGCTAGGTGTCTCCTAATGGTCAACTGTGGTGAGCTGTTTGGCCACAGCATGCTATGTGGTAATAGAATGGTATAGTATTAAACTCTGGCGATGGCTCTCAGCTCTGTAGCATTCCAGGAAAAGCCTGAGCTCCAAGAGGGGTTTTCCAGACGCAAATCAGCAAAGAAAAATCTTCCGCTCGAGATCAGTCCGTGCTGCACGGCATGGTTCTATACACAAGCCCTTCCACTATTGACTGCACATCTGTTCCCAGGGCACCAACAGCAACTGATTGCAATTCCTACGTACTTCCTGACGAAGATTAACATGGTGAAAACATCAGTAAAATTTTTAAGCCATTTAAATCCAAAGCAAAAGTTATCTCAATCATCTAACAAAACAAAACCAGAAATATTTTGGTAACCAAACATTTATCTTGTCATCACAAAAAAATTTCAGAAATAAAGAATTTGAAAGCTCATCAGAACCAAAAGTGAAAGCAACCAGAAGCATGTATTTAAAAACTCATGCAATGGGACATCCCAGTTAATAGGCCTAATAACATGTTTAGTGCTTCTATTCTATCTCCTAGTTTGCTTTACCTGGGGTCTTAAAAGCTTGCAAGTGGCCATCCAAGGCACAACAACTGGTCTCTATTCACCTGGAACAACAGAGAAAGAAGGAGAGTCAGGAACCGGAGAAGGGGATGGAAGGTGTGGCTAATTGCCTCCATAAACAACTGCCTCTTTAGTCATGAGAACAGAGAAGTAGATGGTGCCCAGCAACCATTACGAATATTTTGATCAAAGATTCTATATAAGAATCCTGATCAAATGGGGGAAAATGCAGAACAGAATTTCAAATTCTGATGGACTCCAGTCTTCCTGAAGCCATGAAGGTTGGATGAACCCCTGAAACGATTGCACTGAGATAATCTTTAAACCTAAAACAAAAAATATCCCCTGCTGTCTTCTTAAAACCAAACAACAGTTTAGCTTAATTGGTAAAAAATGCCTACCTTGAGCATTATGCTCTTTTAAAGAACTATCTACGTGGGATCAAATCGATAACACCAACTCAAAAGATTAGACAGGCACCTTGGGGGCAGTGAATTTATGTTAGTGAAGGAAGAACAACTCAGACAAGGAGGGTGAGAATGGTTGCACAACTCAAAGAACGTCATTAGTATCACTAAATGGTACCTGTAGAAATTGTTGGATTGGTGTATATTCTCAACAACAAAATAAATAAAATTAAAAAAAAAAACACGTAATACAAAGCAGAATGAGGACATATTTTATAGCTCAAGGATCATACTGAGCTGTATGAAATAATTAAAAATCACTTGTTCTCACCTTTTCAAAAAGGCTTAAAATACATATTTGGGAGAAAAAAAAAACTATCCCTAAAAAAATCTTAAATATACAGACTGATTGGAATGGTAAATGTTCACTTGAAGCTTAATAAAAATTAATTAAAAAAAAAATCTTAAATACCAGAACAGAGTAAATTTCTGCCCCTACACAAACACCTCTTGCATTCATGAATGACGCTGACAGCACCAGGCATTCGTGGTTCTAAGAATTATGTTACTATAATTGCCCTAGTCTCAAAATACTGATGCCTCAATGAATGCAGCCTCTGAAAACATGCTCCTTTATTAAGAAGTTTGTTTTCAAAAACCTTCAGTCATCTTTTCAAGCGAAACTATACGTATTCATGTATGACAAAAATACCTCCGGACACAAAGTCTATTTACAGTCTCACAAAAGGTATATTCACACATTGAAAGTAAACAGTTTCTTAACCTCTCAATTTCATCATCTTTGTTTATAAAATAGACCTAATGACATCTCTGGCACAGGGCTGTTGGAAAGATTAAATGAGATCATACACAGTATGTAATACCTATTCCTTACTGTGCCTGATTCGTTCTCAAAATAAGTGTCTTTCCTTCAACCAGACTTATTTCTTTTCTAATTATGGGTGAAATATTTTGTCCTCTAAAAGGAATTTCGAACAGATGGAGATACTTCAGGAGTTTAGGACATTCCAAGACATCATGAAGCCCTTATTCAGATGACTCTCCTCTCTAAGCCAGTATCTAAGTGGTAGGATCTATTCTAGGGGCTACTTGGGAGTTGCTGGGAGTGAAGCAACATATGTCCTTTGTCATCAGCTTTTTCAGGACCTCGAAGACTTCTTTGTTCTTCGTCCCTCCAACCCACACTCCTCTGCCTGCCCATGGGCTGGAAGCCTCTCTCAGGCTTCCTATAACATTCATCCGTCTTCTGCTCCCACTTCTTTTTCTCTTCCCAGGAATCCTTCAAAAACCTAATGCTCCATTCACTCCTCCATTTTCTTTACATCAAAATGAAAGGCAGATAGTGGGGACTTACTGATATACTGACTGCTTACCTTGGCAATGAATATCTATCTATAAGGTCCTAAATTCAGTGGAATGTTCTGCATTCTACTCAAATTTCACTGAGACAGCACTGATTAATCAATAAGAAGACCCAGACACACCACTCTCTAGTTAAGTGATCCTAACTTCTACAAGTCTGAGTTACATCATCAGAAATATAGGGGCAATCACTTTGCGTGAACTCAAGAAGGTCATTTTCACCTGGATTGGGAAAAAAAAAACTAAAAATTTCTTTTTCTTTCCAAGTCTTGTGTTTAATAGACACTGCTCAACCTAACCTTCACTTTGTGGGCTGAGGGCTGGGGTTGGACTCAAAGACATGCTGAGCTTGAGGGACAGGGTACAGCTCAGGGGTGTGAAGAGAGGTTCAGGGTTATGTGAGGGTGCCTGTTACAGCCTTTCGATTTTTTTTTAAGCTGAAAGATAAATGGTTTGTTTTAAAACAGAATAAAAGTGTTGCTAGAGTCAAAATGTTGTGGTTGGCTGCCTTCAAGTCGGTCCCTGCACACTGGAACAACACACCAAGCATTCTACCACTGAACTACCACTGCCCCCAGACTCAAAAGAGCCTTGTGAAAACATCATGCATCCAACTAGATTCCCAGATAAGTTGTTTTGGTTATCAAATGAGACAATCCACAGGAAAGTACTTTGTATTTTATAGATCATGACCTAGAGGTACGGTGACAATGTTGTCTCCGTCCATGTTTTCAGCTCTTTAGGCTATACTCTTCCAGTTGATACGATCACTAAGACTCTGGATTATAATGGACCTTCAGGCCATCTCTCCTAATCCTTCGCCAATGAGGCCCTAAGAGCACATGTGTACGAGTAGAAGCAGATAGCATGTTAAAGGAAAGTAAGTAATTCTCCAGTTACACACATAGGGAGTTATCTCCCCATCCTCTCAGTATACTATCAACAGATACCATGGCATCTTAGGCCAAAATCAATTTTGTATAAAGACAATAATCTCAATTCTTGATGATCCTATCCAAATTTGGAAATTAGCTTAGAAAACTGACGGACATTCTTACAAAGTTAAATACACTGTACCATGCAGCTGTAATCCCTCTCCTTGTACTCAGATGTTCATGGCAGCTTTATCCATAAAACCCAAAAGCAGAAAACACAAACATCCATTTGCTGGTAAATGAATTGTGGTATATGCATGCAAAAGAATTCAACTCAGCAATAAAATGGAACAAACCACTGAAATGCTCAACAACGTGAATAAATCTCAAAAGCATTAAGCTAAGAAAAGGAAGTCAGACACACAAGATTACATACTGTATGACTGCATTTCTATGAAGTTCCAGAAAAGGCAAATCTATAGGGATAGAAAGCGGAGTCGTTCTTGCCAAGGGCCAGGGTCGGGAGTGGGACTGACCACAAAGATGCAAAAGGGAACTCTTTGGGATGATTTCGGTGATGGTTATAGGACCATAAATATTGTGGTCAAGTGTATGACCTGGGGATGCAGGTCACCTGATTCAAATTCCAGCTCTACGTAGCTGTATGATGGTGGGCAAGCTCTGTGCCTCACCTTTTCAGTGGGGTTTAGAGACTACCTACCTCACAGTATTGTTGGGAAGGTTAAAGGAGTTAAGCATTGGCTATTACTAAACGATTATGTCAAAATAAAACTGTGAAAACTGTTTTGTGAGGGATCAGAACATTGCTGCTAATGTATGAAGCTCTCAGAGAATCATATTTTAGTCAAGTGCATAAATTCAGAGTTTCTGGCATATGTGCAAATTAGCTGCCATACCTATAGGGTTTATATAGCTAACAGACCTTATTTGGGTTTTGTGTGTTTTAAAAGGAAACATACTACAAAACATTGTTGACAGAAGTTAAAGAAGATCAAAATAAATGAAAAGACATCTCATGTTCATGGGTTAGATTTAATACTAAGATGTCAATATTACCCAAATTTATCTACAGATTCAGCTTAATCCCTATCAAAATCCCAGCTAGCTTTATTGTAGAAATTGACAAGTTGATCCTAAAATTCATGTAGAAATGCAAAGGACCCAGAACAGCCAAAATGATATTAAAAAGAAATAAGATCATAATCAGAAGACTTGCCAATTTCAAAACTTACTAGAAAGCTGCAGAAATCAAGACCATGTGGAACTGGTATTAAAAACCCAAAACCAAACCCAGTGCCGCGTCAATTCCGACTCATACAGAGCCCATAGGACAGAGTAGAACTGCCCCATAGAGTTTCCAAGGAGCGCCTGGTGGATCTGAACTGCCGAACCTTTGGTTCGCAGCCATATCGCTTAACCACTATGCCACCAGGGAACAGGTATTAGGAAAGACATATAGATCATAGTGAAGTACAGGTCTACTCTGTACACTTGGGGTTACCATGAGTCACAACTGACTCACGAGTCGAAATCAACTAACAATGACGACAACAGAATTGAATCGAGACGTAAACCTTCATACTTATGGTCAATAGATTTTCGACAAAAGTCCCAAAACAATTCAGTGGGGGAAAGAATAGCCTTTTCAACAAACGGTGCTATGACAACTCAATATCCACATGCAAAAGAAGGAAGCCAGACCCCTACATTACACTGTACATAAAAATTAACTCAGAATGGATCATAGACCTAAATATAAGAGCTAAAAGTATAAACTCTTAGAAGGAAACATAGGAGTAAATCTTCATGGCCTTGAAGTTAGGCAAGGCTTTCGTGGATATGATGCCAAAAGCACCTGCAGCAAAAGAAAAAAATAGATAAATTGGACTATGTCGAACCTTAAAACTTTTGTGTTACAAACAATATCAAGGGAGTGAAAAGTCAACCCACACGATGGTAGAAAGTATTTCCAAAGCATATAACTGATAAGGGACTTGTATCCAGAATACATAAAGAACTCTTACAAGTCAACAGATAAAATGAGAAATAACCCAATTAAAAAATGGGAAAGGGATTTGGATAGACATTTCTGTAAATATATAATATATATATATATACACACAAATGACTAATAAATATACAAAAAGATGCTCAACATAGTCATTAGACAGATAGATGCCCTCAAGTCAATTCCGACTCACGGAGACATTACGTACAACAGAACGAAACGTTGCCCAGTCCCGCGTCATCCTCACGATGTTCAAGTCCACTGTTGGAACTAGGGTGCCCACCTGTCTCCCCAAGGTTCTCCCTCACCCTTCCTGGCCCTCTATTTCACCAAACACGATGTCCTTCTCCAGCAAATGGTCCTTCCCGATGCGTTCAAAACAAACAAGTCAGACAACGTTGTCATTCGTGAACTCTTCACTGGCTCATTTTCCACAGTACATCACCAGGTCTTTCTTTCTAGTCTGTCTGTCAGTCTGGAAGCTCTGCTGAAACCTGTCCACCATGGGTGATCCGCTGGTATTTGAAATACCAGCGGCATAGCCTCCTCAACACTCACGGCACCACAGTACAACAAACTGACAGGTGGGTGGTGACATTAGTTATTAGCAAAATACAATTCAAAACCACTATGAAACACCACTTCAAACTCATGAGGATAGCTATAATAAAGACAGACAATAACAAGTGTTGGCTAGGAAGTGAAGAAATTGGAATCCTTGTACATTGCTGATGGGAATTGAAAATGGGGCAATCACTTTCGAAAGCAGTCTTGCAGTTCCTGAAAATGTTAAACATAGAGTTATCACATGACCAAGCAAATCTTCTCCAGGTATATATCTAAGAGAATGGAAAACATATGTCCACAGAAAAACCTGTACAAAAATGCTCAAAGCAGCAGTAATCATAATAGCCAAAAAGTGGCAACTACCCAAACGGCAGAAACCCTGGTGGTATAGTGGTTAAGTGCTACGACTGCCAACCAAAAGTCAGCAGTTCGGATCCACCAGGCACTCCTTGGAAACACTACAGGGCAGCTCTACTCTGCCCTTTATAAGGTCACTTTGAGTCGGAATTGACTCAACGGCAACAGGTTTGGTTTTTTGGTTTGGTTACCCAAGTGGCCGTCGATGTGTTTATCTATAATACATGGATAAACAAAATGTGGTATATTCATGTAAAACAAACAAAAAAAAAAAACCACTGCTGTCGAGTCAATTCTGACTCATAGCGGCCCGACAGGACAGAATAGAACTGCCCCACAGGGTTTCCAAGGAGGGCCTGGTAGATCTGAACTGCCGACCTTTTGGTTAGCAGCCATAGCACTTAACCATGACACCACCAGGGTTTCTAATAGCCATATAATAAAATATTATTCAGCAACAAAAAGCAATGAGATACTGATTGGTACCACATGGTAGAACCTTGAAAACATTATGCTAAGTTAAAGACACCAGTCACAAAAGACTAACACAGGCAAACCTATATCGTCAGATCTATAGAAACAGAAAGTAAGATATTAGTCACCTAAGGCTGAGGGGAGGAGAGAAAGAATGAAGTGACTGCTGAGAGGTATGGGTTTCTTTTGGGGCGATGAAAATGTTCTACACTTAGGCCGTGGTGATAGCTGAACAGCTCTGTGACCATATTTAAAAAAAAAAATAACAACACTGAATTGTATACATTAAATGGGAGAATTCTACGGTATGTGAATTGCATCTCAGTAAAGTTTCTTCAAAAAAAAAAAAAAGATAATGTAAGACACCAGGCCATTGTAACTTGTAGAATTTGGGACTCCAGCCTCCAAGTAAAAAAAAAAAAAAAAAAAGAATGGGCTAATTCGGGCTTCCAGAGATGATATTTTTTGAAACTAACCTTCCAATTACAATTGAACAGAGCTGTCATCACTGGCAAGAATTCTAGGTACAGATTTTCTTTCATCAAGAAAGGGCAAAATTTTAAGCAGTTAATTAACTTGTTAGTACCTGTGCCTGGCCAGTTGTGGTTAACCTACTTCATGGACTGCTCATGGGAACGGTCTGAGTCTCGGGCCAGCAGGTTGCCCTCTGCTCTGGAATCCATTTCCAGGTCAGTGGCCCTCATCATCAATTAGTATGTGTGCTCAAAGGAATGCAAACTGATTTTAGCATTATCTTAAACAAAACATAATTAGGAAGGTAAGTATCCTGCCAAAAAATTACATAATGCATTCCAAAGCAACTAAAAAGGAATTTTGGACCATCCACACTGCGTATGCTGCTCGTTTAGCCTAAGTTTAAATGGCTAATAGTTATGCAGTCTTATACAGAGTAAACCTTTTTTCCTTTTAACCTAAATCTTCCTTACGGGATTAAGATATTCAGCTACTTCAAATTTCAGGGGAAAGAACGAACAAGCTGAAGTCTCAAATACTTGCCTCCCGATTAAATGTCGGTCTACCATATCCAAAGTGTTCTAACAGAATGTTCCAGCATGTTGCTATTCAAGGTAGGTCCACAGACCAGCAGTCTCAGCAGCACCCAAAAGACCCACCCCAAACTACTGAGGCAGAATGTGCATTTCAGCAAGATTTCCCGTGCAATTCACATACATTCAAGTTTGAGAAGCCCGGCTCCCACACACAACTGAAGCTCCATACAGAGCGGTGGAGGAACACTGGGCAGTCAGTCACTATTAGGAATCTGGATTAAAACGACACGCAAGAGTGGACTGTAGCAACCTCAAAATGTTGTATTTGATTCAAGGTGGTAAAAGTTGTAAGCTTTCAGTTTTTGTAAATACATGAAACACAAAAAAAGAAGGCTGTGGTGACCCTTTTATTTAAGCACTCTGGGAAGTACAGCAGAGAGGAGCATGTCCCTAAGACAAGGCCTCTGATGGTTTCAGCTGTCCCCAGCTCTTCCTCTTGGCTTTGTCCTTCCAGCCCCAACACCACATCCCTGGGGCAGCCCAGCCTAGACACTTAGGCTTCCAGCAGCAGAAAGGTTCCTGGGTGAAAGATGGAAAATCTGACTCTTCATACCCATCAGTATGGAAAGAGGCAACTCAGAACTGAAAGCACCTCCCCCTGCTCACCTCCTCCTGCACTTCAAACCCACTGCCATTGAGTCGACTCCGACTCATAGCGACCCTATAGGACAGAGTAAAAAAACTGCCCCATAGGGTTCCCAGGGAGCACCTGGTAGATTCGAACTGACCTTTTGGTTAGCAGCTGTAGGTCTTAACCACTGTGCCACCAGGGTTTCCCTCCTGCCATTAGGAACAAACAAAATACTACAGAGTTTCTGCTTCTTATAGAGCTCCAATTCTTCCAAGCCTATAGGGTTTGAGTAAGTGGAAACCCATTCATTAACCCTTGACCCTAATATATCTGCTTTCTGTAAAGGAAGTTTATGGTGCCAAGTAACCAGGGAGGTCCTCCATGTTAGTCAGTGGTCTCCATACCATGGAAGGGAGGGGGGGTCTTATGAGAGGCTTCTATTTAAAATGCCAGTTCTCTAGTTCTGATTCAGTAGGTCTGGGCTCAGGCCCAGAAATCTGCATTTTAACAAGTTCCCCCAAGCGATTCTGATATAGGAGGAAACACCTGAAGAAACAGTAAAATAACTGGCTTGAGGAGAATGGTATCTTCAAAAATAAATCACTTACGCTTAAATATCTTCTTCCCTTTTTGAAAGTGATGTCAACTTCCTGATTAGCTTCCAACTATCTTTGTAGTATTCATTCAACACACACACACACACACACACACAGAAATCGAACCTTTTGTTGAGTTGATTGTAACTCATAGGGCCCTGCAGAACAGAGCAGAACTGCCCCATAGGGTTTCCAAGGCCGTAATCTTTATGGCAGTCCCTAGGAGAGACTGGTGGGTTGGTGGGTTCCAACCACTGACCTTTCAGTTAGCAGCTGAGCACTTAACCACTGTACCACCAGGACTCCTTATTCAGCATTTACTGAGCAACTATTCTTCGCCGGGAGTCCCTGGTAGTGCAAATGGTCCTTGGCTGTTGACTGAAAGGCTGGAAGTTTGAGTATACCCAGAGGTGCCTCAGAAGAAAAGCCTGGGCATCTACTTCTAAAAATTCAGCCACTAAAAACCCCACAGAGCACAGTTCGGCTCTGACACACGCGAGGCCATCCTAAGTTGGAACCAACCTCATGGCAAGAGGTTTATTGTTTGCAGAGACCTGTACTACCTGTTGCTTTCCTGCTGTGTGCAGGCTGGGTGGAAGGAATGGGGAGCGGTGAGGTGTGCGCTCACATTAGACAGCTATTTCTCAACATCTTAGAAAGATTGACCTGTTTGAGATCTGGGAGACAGACTACCCTGAACAATTACATTGCCTAACCATCCAAACCACACCCATTGCCCTCAAGTCAATTTGGACTCATAGTGGCCTCACAGGACAACGGAGAACTGCCCCATAGAGTTTCCAAGGCTGTAATCTTTAAGGAAACAGACTCCCACATGTTGCCTAACCACAGTTACCATAATTTACCAACCTTTTTTGCACAGCTATGGTCAGAGCCGTGGTGGCAGCAGTGGTTAAGAGCTCAGCTGTTAACCAAAAGGTGGGCAGTTGGAGTCCACCAGCCGCTCCTTGGAAACCCTATGGGGCAATTCTGCTCTGTCCTACAGGGTCGCTATGAGTCGGAATCCACTTGCCTGCGACGGGTTCGGTATGCTCCAGAGATGTCATGGCACTGTAGGCCAGAGTGTTTGTTGGGTGGCCAAACTGCCAGGGACCAAATTCTACCTTCTCCACTTACATTACGTGGCCACCAGCAAGTAATTTAACGTCTGTGCACCTCAGTTTCCTCATCTGTAAAATGAAACACTACCTCATTGAGTTGGTGTGAGGCGTAAATGAAGCACTGAATTACCTAATTGATGCAGATGACTCCAAGAATATAAATAATACTGACAAATTCGTTCTATTTTTAGGTCAAGGCCGTAATGCCATTGTGACCACACGAAACAGTCTTTCCACAGACCGATGTGGAATTGTGGGTGAGAAAAGTGGAATTAAACTGCCATGTTGCATTAATTCTATCAGCTCAGACTCTTTCGTTTCATAATCATAACTAAAGTACCCTGTTTTTTAAGAGCCCCTACCTTTGACTTGTTTGGGAGTTAGTCTTGCTGATGCCACACTGCCCCCAAGCCCCTCTCCAGCTCCCGGCTGGAAGGGAAGGTGCTTTGGCGAGGCGCGCGCGGTCTGGGGCAGGTGTCCTCGTCCTGACCCGGGGCGAAAGCCACCCAGGAGGTGCAGACCCCGCCGGGGACGCCGGGGAGGAGGAGGCTGAGGGGAACCAGGCGACAGCCCCCCGTCCGGCGACGCAGCGGGGAGGATGCCGGCGGCCGCAGGAGCGTGCTTGGCCACGTGACGGCCGCTATAAGAGCGCCCCGGGCCGACGCTCCGCTCCCGCCGCGCCTCCTCGCTGGCCGCCCTGCCTCCCTCCGGGTGCCGGCTGCTCCGAGTCGCACACCTGCGGCTGCCCGGCAGCGACATGACAGGTACGCCCCGCCGCCCCCGCAGCCCCGGAGCCCCGGAACCCCGCCGCCCGGGAGCCCCGGCCCGGAGAGGGCGCCGCGGAGTTGCAGGCTGGCCGCCCCGAGCGCGCTGCTTCCTGCGTCAGCGGCTCCCGGCGCCCCCGGCCCGAGCCCGGCGCGCAGGAACCGGGGCAGCGCGGCGGCGCCCGGCCCTCGGCGCAGCCCGGCCCGCGGCGCAGCCCGCTTCGCTTCCGTCTCCGCGCCCTTCCTCCTGCTGCGGCCGGGAAGGGCGGGCCGCGGCCGGCGGCGCCGGGGCGGGAGCGGCTCCCGGGGACGCTGGTCGGGGTCCCCGGGCGCGAGGGGCCGGGGGTCCGCGCCGCCGCCCGCAGGCAGGAACCCCGGGAAGGGCGGCCGCAAGGGCGGGGCGCCGGCGGCCCGGCCCGGCTGCTCGGCGGCCCGCCCCGGCCCTGGCCGCAGCGCCGCGCCTATTTTTAGGCCTTTGGGGCCGGGTTGCGGAAAGCCGGGAGCCGGCGAGCGTCCCCGGGGAGCGGGCCCCAGCCCCACTTGTCGCGAGGTGCCCGGGCCGCAGGGCGAGTCAGCCCCGAGGACGGGGAGGCTCCGAGGTAACCTGCCCTTCCCGTCGCGGGGTTCCTGCAGCAATTCAGCAGCCGCAAAAACTGCAGGTGTCCCCAGAGTGCCGCGTCTCCAGGAAGCTTGAACTTCTACCCAGCTGTCATGGGCCTTTCCTGTTCGTTTGTAGTGTTTTCTAGCCTTAATCTGTTCCTGAGCGTTATTGAGCATTTGTCCTGTCTCCTAATTCATCTCAGAGAGGGACAGAAAGTCAATATCCGGCTTCTCTTCTGGAAATAGTTGAGTCCTACCTTGTTAAACTTCGTGATTCTCTGTGATTCGAACCACTCTTGAGTTAAAACCTCATTCACTAGGCTTCAGGTTATGAAGTATCCTTGGGGCCAACTTTGCAGTGTTACTATTTTACGACTGGTTGTAGCAAGTGCAGGCAGATGGGTATGTCAGGTGACAGGTGTCACTGGCCTGAGTTCTCCTAGAAAGGCTCTGGGAAGCCAGTAAATAGCCCAGCAGGAGCAAGGAATGCTAGTCTTTCTACAACTTAGTGGTGGGCCTACCCTGAGAGAAAGGCCAACATTATGTGTGAAGAGGCCTCTGAGATCAGAGGCTGGAGGATACCAGTCCATTCCACAAACCACAGCTTCTTCTCACTTCCCTCCACGAAATTTCCAGTGCCTCTTTCCTCTAGGTTGGAAAATGGCAAAGGGAGAACGAAGAAACCCAAGACAGAAAGAGAGTGACTTCATGACACAATGTCCCAACTCCCTGGTTGGGCAACACTGCCCCCAGTGACACCTGCCAGAGCTGGTCGTACGTGTCCTGCACTTTTGGATGCTCACCAATTTGCTGCCGTCAAGATCCCCTCAGGCACAGGGCATGCCCCAGAATCGTCCCAGGGAAAAATCTGAAAGTCTGGGCTGGTGGTCTCGGGAGGGCGGGGCCTATTCAGTAGGAAGAATAATCCATGTCCCTGCCTTCTGTTCCGGCAGCTAAGTGATTACTGAGATTGAGTTTTGGTGTGTGAGTGTTGGGGAGAGGAGTCCAGGGGGGAAGATGGGGGTGGGAGTACTGCTTGGTTCTCCAGGGAACAGAAGTCAGGTTTGTTAGAGCTTGTAAGGTGGTCCCTAAATGCATTTAATAGCAGTTGATCACTATTTAGAAGCATCAAAGAGGAAAGATTTCTCTGAGAAGATGATATTTGAGCAGAGACTGAAGGTGGCCCTTGAGGGGTGGTGGGGCTAGGGCAGGTAGAGCTTCTGCTCCAGGTTGAGGAAACAGTGAGTATAAAACCAGAAGGTTGCCGGAGATGTAAGCACCAGAATGAAGAATAAGGCTTCTGCTGTCAGACTGTCTCAGTTCAGGTCCACAGCTGAATTTGCGCCTGGATGAAGATACTGTCTGCAGCACCATGTAGGAGAAACAGAAAATGCACTTCATCTCTTCATTCCAAAGAAAAAAAAAAAAACCCAAACCCGTTGCTGTTGATTCTGACTCATAGTGACCCTATAGGACAAAGTAGAACTGCCCCGTAAGGTTTCCAAGGAGTGGCTGGTGGATTCGAACTGCCGACCTTTTGGTTAGCACCTGTCCTCTTAACCACTGCGCCACCCTTTAATTGCCCAAGGGTCACTGTCTAGGTGTTAAGCTACTATTTAGTCTGAGACTTTAGCATATCCAGTCTCTAAACTGGATTTAATTTGTATAGTTCAGTCAGCCTCTTGGAGGTTGCCACAGACATTCCTGCTACAGAATGAGCCATTTCTATCTTGAACCACTCTGGAAGTGGGTACTTGAGCTTTTCCCCCCAAAGGGACTGCTACTTTATTAATAGAACAAGTTTATCTCAGTAGAACTGATGTTGATGAGTTTGCTTTTTAAAAAAGGAGCTCTGCTGGCGTAATGATTAAGTGCTTGGCTGGTAACTGAAAGGTTGGTGGTTTGAACCCACCCAGCAGCTCCACAGGAGAAAGACCTGGCAATCTGCTTCTGTAAAGATGACAGCCCAGAAAACCCTAGGAGGCAGTTTCACTCTGTCACATGGGGATCCTGTGAGTCAAAATGAACTTGACAGTGCCGAACAACACCTTTTTGGAAGTGGTTCTGGATTGATTTTTCTAGGTGGTACCAGTTGCCATCGAGCAGATCTCAACTCATGGTGACCCATGTGTGTCAGAGTAGAACTGTGCTCCATAGGGTTTTCAATGGCTGATTTTTTTTGAAGTAGATTGCCAGGTCTTTCTTCCAAGGCACCTGTGGCTGGACTCAATCCTCCAACCTCTTGGTTAGAAGCCAAGCACATTAACTGTTTATACTACCCAAGGACGCCTTCCCAGGTGGTAAGGTATTGTAATGAGTGTGGTTTGTTCTTTGTATTAAGATCAGGCCTTTGTGACGCTGACCACAAACGATGCCTACGCCAAAGGAGCCCTAGTCCTGGGCTCGTCTCTGAAACAGCACAGGACCACCAGGAGGCTGGCCGTGCTCATCACTCCACAGGTCTCGGACTCCATGAGGTGAGGCCCTCACTGCCTGTCCATTTGCAGGTCCTTGACTTCCCCAGCTTCTGTTTCCGGCATCTGCCTGCATCGAGGCCATGTGCATTTCAGGGGTTGAGCACCAAGTGGAGAGAGATGAGAATTGCTCAGGGAAGGATTCGCAGGTCTGATACCTCCTGGCTTTTGGGAAGACAGTCTACCCAGGGTGTGTAGCTCCCTTCTGGGCGGTAATGATCTGGCCCACCCTCTTGCTGATTGCAGCTAGGAGTGGAAGACTCTCCCTAAGCAAGTCCTCTCTGGGCGATCGGAGTGAGTATTTCAGTCCAGGTGTTCCCGGGTTCCCAGCTTTGTGTAGTCACATTTGTCATCCTCAAGCCCAGAATGCAGCAGTGCCAACTTTGTTTCCTCTTTCCAACCAGGGAAAACCCTTCAGGTGACTTTAAAAGAGAGGTAGCAGTGTATTTAACTGCCAGATGACATCTGCACCTAATGGTTTTTAGAGCTTAATTTAGGATACAATAGACTGGAATCCAGTGGTTGTACTAGGCGGTCTCCCCCACTCCAACCAAGGGCACGAGTTACTTCTCCATGGGGTTAGCTCACTTTGATTTGTTGGAATTAAATGTTGAAGGTCTTGAATGCACTGGTTCTTAAAAATATCTAGGCACACTAGCAACTCTGTATTGTGTTTATTTTTGCGTTCTCCTAGCCTTCTTGGAAGTAGAAAACACCCTTCTTGTGAAATTTTTCAAAAAATGTAAGCACGTGCCAAGGGCCCCTTAAAAGAGGCACGATATTAAAACCTGCATACAGCTCTTATATTGACAGCCTTGTTCCTCAAGGGTAATTTAGGAAGATGCCTAAAAGTTTGCCTCCTAATATGTCCCTCCTAATTTGTAGTCTATTGGTGAGGATGTGTGTAAGCAGCCAGACATAGTCTTTGATTTTCCACCCTGATTTACTGGCTAAATGGTGCTGCTGGCCATTGTCAAAAAGATCAAGTACGTGTACTGTGTGAACTAGAAAGGACATATTTCTGTACAGCTTTGGAGATACACAAGACTACCTTTGTTCTACGTGTCTGATACTGCTTTAAACTTTCCATGATGACCTGTCTAGCAATTTTTTTTTCTCATGTCAAGTTCAGTGTCTTACCTAAGCCCACCCATCTCAAGAGCTTTCCAAAAATAAAGCTCATAGTTAATTTAGGGCGTGGAGAAGTGTTGTACCTCACAGACCAAAACGAGTCTCTCTCGTTATACCTGAACAGAGTGCTAACTGCACAATAAATCCTGATTATATAGGATTTAAGAAAATGGCAACTGAATAACCGAGCCCTGTAACTTCTTTGGGGACTGACCATTTTAGGCATTTTTTTCTGTCAGCAGCTTTAGCAAAAGAGATTAGGTAATAGGCTTTATTGTAGATGTTATATGCGCGTACATCAGTCAGCATCATTTGTAAAAATATGCAACGCTCAGCAACAATTAATTCAAATAAAGTAACATTTGTAATACACAGGCTGTTGCCAAGATGTATTGCTAAGATGTATTATTGTTTTTGCAAGCTATTTTCACACTCTGCCTGGTGTTCAGTGGCACACTAGAAAATAGAAAACTTCTACAACAGTGTTTTAAGACAAGAGCTTCACCCTCACCATGTCAGTTTTCATTACTTGAGTGAAATAAACTGTATATGCACATAAATACAGTATTTCCTGGAATTAATTCGGAAAAGTATACTCTGCCAACGTTAACTTGTTCTAGTGATGACTAGACGGACAGGGTTTGGAGACAGCCATCTTAACGTTAGATCGGTCACTTGTTCTGAAAAGATGCTAAGCGCTGCTGTCTGGATTTTATTTTGACAGAAAAGTGTTAGAGACAGTCTTTGATGAGGTCATCCCGGTAGACGTCCTGGACAGTGGCGATTCTGCTCACCTAACCTTGATAAAGAGGCCCGAGCTGGGTGTCACGTTAACGAAACTACACTGCTGGTCGCTGACACAGTATTCAAAATGTGTGTTCATGGACGCAGATACTCTGGTGAGTGTGGCTTTGCGGGCCAAGAAGACGTATATAGCAACAGAGACCTGTTAGGCATTCAAGATATGGCTGGGAACACTTGACAGGACAGTTCAGATAAAACCACTGTTGTAAAAAGAGTCAGGTGACAGAGGAGACCAGACCCAGGAGGCCTTACAGCTGTCATCTGGATGGTTAAGACCAACAAATGAATCCTCTGTGTTGGGTCACTTAGGAAGACTTAAGGAAGTGATGTCCTAACAGAACATTTCTCTAACACCTTTCCCCCTTTGAATCAGGTCCTAGCAAACATCGATGACCTTTTTGAGCGAGAAGAATTTTCAGCAGCGCCAGACCCAGGGTGGCCTGACTGCTTCAATTCCGGCGTCTTCGTTTATCAGCCCTCAGTCGAGACGTACAATCAGCTGTTACAGTTTGCTTCCGAGAAAGGTAGTTTTGATGGTATGTATCTGTTAACTTCATCTCTGATAAGCTGTTGGTAACTTCTAGGGGCTGTTCTTCTAAGGGACATAATTGCTATGGTGCTTCGTGCCCAGGAAACAGCACTATCATGAGAGGTAGCAAACATTTTTAAATTGTGCTCTTTTTTGGAAATAGTGTTAGCATTTGTGTGCACACGTGCGTATTTTTTCTATCGATGCTTACATTCACCTAAACTAGGATAGGCAGTTTTGCAGGCTTGCCTTTAAAGGTGGCCTTCCTTGTCTCTCATTTAGAGTATGACAATTGTTCAAGAATTCAAAAGACTGTTAGACTAATCAAAAACATAGCCACTGTTTTTAGACCTGAGTACACTTAAGCACAAGAGTGTTGCCCAGCCATTGCTACCAGGAGGACCAAGCTCCAGAGCTGTAATTATGTTGGAGTTCGCTCCATAGACACCAAAAGATGCCATTGTCTCCCTGGAAACTTGAAGATAAATCTGATCATTTGGCTCTTGTCCCCTCAGGCAGGGCCGAAAAGAGAGTAGAAAGTTTATGTGAATAATCTTTGTCTTCGGCCTCATATTCTCTAAAGCCGCCGCTCATGAGGTAGAGTGGCACCTGCAAGGTGGAGGGTGTAAAATCAACAAAGTTTGCATCCGTTTTCCAGAATGCATGTGTATCTGTAGCTGTGTGTACGTATAGAAAGCTTCTGACTCTGTGATTTAGGACCTCACAGCCTTTGGAGAATTTTGATCAAATGAATTAGTAGGTATGCGTCCATACTGAAACAATACATAATATGTCAATTTTATAACAGCAACAAAAAAGATAATTTTTTTTTTTTTAATTGAACTTTAGATGAAGGTTTACGGAACAAACTAGTTTCTCATCAAACACTTAGTACACACATTGTTCTATGATATTGGTTAACAACCCCACGACATGTCAACACTCTCCCTTCTCAACCCTGGGTTCCCTATTACCAGCTTTCCTGTTCCCTCCTACCTTCCAGTCCCTGCCCCAGAGCTGGTGTGCCCCTTTAGTAAAAAAGATAATTAATATGCAAAAATAGTTCATTTTTTAGTTGGTGGCTTTTTTGGACAAAGAAGAGTCCCACTGTGCACAAGAAGAAGACATAGACTGTGAATCCCTCCCCCTCTGCCCGCAGTGACTCTGCGTTAGATCTTGACGTCTTGACAGCAGCCCAGGCAGGGACCAGACACCTGAGCTCTGTAGCAGATACCCAGCACCAGGGGCTGTTTTCCCCCGCTCCATGTCCAACATCAAATCTGGGACTTGCAGTGGATAGGTCTTTTGGAATTCGCAGACACAACCTCCCTCAGTTGATGTAAGGCTTAGCCCCGAGCACGGGTCTGGGGATTCATTCCCATTGACTGGCTATACAGTTAAAAATGAAAATCTCAAACTCTTTAAATTAAAAAATGAAATATATAAGTTTGTTAGATTGTTGAAGTTAAAAGGTTTGGGAGTTAAAAAAAATGTTTAATTATACATAAAACTGAGATTGTGTTTCTGTTCATAGAAATTTAATTCCGTTCAGTTATTTGAGGATTTGGGATTTACACCTATTTAAAATATCATTGAGAAGGATAAGGAAGTTTAAAGTATCAACCGGGTTTCACCGTTTGGCTAGATTATACTCTGCCGGTAGTTTTCAGCTACTTGGACATTTTGCTGGTGGCACAGTGGTTAAGCGCTCTGCTGCTAACTCAAGGGTCTGCAGTTCGAACCCACCACTTGCTTCAGAGAAAGATGTCTTGGCAGCCTGCTTCCATAAAGAGTACAGCTTTGGAAACCCTCTGCGGCAGTTGTGCTCTGTCCTGTAGGGTGGCTGTGTGTCAGAATCGACCCCACGGCCACAAGTTTTTAGAGACATTTTTGGTTGTCACAGTGGAGGTGGGTGCTGCTGGCATCTAGTGGGCACTAGGAATGTTAACCAGGGATGCTGTTGAACATCCTGCAATGCACAGGGTAGCCTCTACAACACGTAATTACCTGGCCCAAATGCCCATAGTGCCACGGCTGAGGACCCCTGCTCTGTGCCAGGGCATCACAGCTCTGAAACAGTGAGCAGTAATTTCTGAGCCCTCATGAATGGCAGTATCTGACAAGAAGTGCAATCTTGTTTTAAGGAACCCTTAAGTAAGAAAAATAATCACATCCTGCTGCTCACCGTGGTCAGGGCCAACTGTACCGTCTTGGCTTTACTAACTTAGGATTTTAGCTCCTACTCTTTTCCTTTCCTAGAAGGAAGGAAAGCTGCTGTAAGTATTCGAGCTCAAAATAGGTATTCCTTATTCCTTCTGCTATGCTGAAACAGTTACCTTTGCGTAAGAGGAAGGAGAGCATTTTTAGCAGAAGTCCACAGTTCACCGTAATTTAGCCTTCCTGTCAGACTGTGGATTTCTTCACTTCATTTCATTGAAGGAAGTCAACGTAATCCTGCCAGAAACTCGGTTTAACTATGCCTAGCGTCAGTAGAAAATCAAATTCTAAAGTGGACCTGTGGCCTCCCAGCTGCCTGAAATCCACTTGATTTTAATCATAGAAAGGGAATCCAATTTCTAACCAAGTGTTAGATGTTGTTAAAAGGTAAAGAGTCACATGCCATGGAAAATTTTGCAGGTTACATTTTTAGAGTATGAAGCTCAGTAACTGATAGTAACCAACCTAGATTGTCTGCCTTGTTCTAGAATACTGCAGGAGTTGTCAACTTGTGAAGAAGCCTGGATGTAGTTGTGAGAAGTGCTCAACTAGAAAGCAATTTTTGCTTTTTCAGCCAGAATCTGAAAGCAAGGAGATTCTCCCCATGCTGGCTAGCAGCACATTTCAGCATCCTGCAACAGGGCTTCCAGGCTCTGGCCCTCCTGTAAGGTATTCCTTCTGCTGGCTAATTGGTGGCCAGAGGCAGAATTTTCTAATTGTTAGCTGCCATGGAGTCACCCCAACTCTTGGTGACTGCATGCCCAAGGAAACAAAACATTGCCCGGTCTAGCACTCACCCTTCTCCATGATCGGTTGTGAATCAGACTGTTGTGATCCATAGGGTTTTCAAATAGAAGTGCTTAATTGAAGGAGTTAAAAATTTAAGTACGTACGTGAGAATTTACAGTTACTTCTCAATATATTGTATAAATTTAAAAGAAAGAACACACTACCAAAAAACCAAACCAAAATCCACTGCGGTCGAGTCGATTCTGACTCATAGCGACCCTATAGGACAGAGTAGAACTGCCCCAGAACTGCCTGGTGGATTTGAACTGCTGACCTCTTAGTTAGCAGCCGTAGCACTTAACCACTATGCCACCAGGGTTTCCAAAGAACACACTGGCAGCTCTTAAATGAAAGGTCGGTTCCACCTGAAGTGTGTGTTGGTAAGTTTTACTCAGCAAAGAAAGCTTACTCCATACCTTAGGGACCCTACTCCTTCCTGGAGGAGTTTATTCACCTTGAATCCATACCTGTGTGATACACAGATTTATTGGACTTACAAAGAATTTTAATAAAAGATTCATTAAAATTATAAAAATCTGTATTAAGTGAAATTTAATAAAATTAGAAAAGGTGCTACATCCTTTTCTGATGGCAATAAGCTTGCTTTGCCCTGAGTTTTCAGTATGGTGCCTGATTTGTTTAGGTGTCATACCATAGACGTTGGGGTGTTTCCTTTGACTGTCACATTTACTGATATCCGTGGGTACCCCTGCTTTCCTGAGCAGAGGCTTAAGTCGCAGCATTTTTAGAGCAGTGGTTCCGGAAGACCGGCATGGAGATGACTGTGTCTCCGTCTGAATGTCTTGTAAGTCCTGCTTAATCTCTCACATACATCGAGAGACACGGCTGGGACCTGGTGTCCACTGACAAGCCACACAGGCCGCTGATGGCTGAGCGGTTATCGCAGCTGCGTTTGGAAGTCTTGTAGCTCGAAAGAATGCAGCTGTCGTGCTTCTCATCGCCAGCCCTCTCTCTAATCACTCTCGAGCCTCTGACCAAGAGAATAAGCCTAATATGGCAGCAGGGCTAGGCACCTTGACTTCTCTTTTCTTCCCAAGTACCTAGAGTATTAGATTTCAGGCTTGTAACTGTATACCTAAGTCATGGCTGACACCTAATTTCCCTTAATGAACAGTCTACGTTCCAGTAATTCTCTTGCTTATATTTTCAAACTCTTGGTACTTACTTCACCACTGAAGTTACAAGTTTCCTGAAAGTTGAACAATAGGGGTTGTGAAACAGATACCGCTAGCATTTTATGGAACCTGACAGGATTAAAGGCTAACCTCAAGACTCGTCAGCAGTGAGAAGAGGAGAGGGGGGTCACAGTGTTGTAGGTACTAAGCAGCCATTTTCTGTCTCTTCCATGCACTCGTGTGAAATGAAGCTGGTGAACTTGACTTTTAATTTGAAGAAATCACCCTGAATGCCTGTTGAGGTTTTTCTGTTTCTTTTTTTTGTTTTTCCTTTTCCATTGGGACTCCAGAGTATCCTAAATTAAGAGTACTTGTACAGTTATGAGTTGGAACTGACTCGATGGCACTGGGTTTGGTTTTTTCGTTTTTGAAAATTGCTATCTATTAAGTTTCATCCGTATGTGTTAGTACTTCTTTCAAAATCCAAATCAAAAAGGAATTTGTATCTTCCAATTTGAGTGTGTGTGTGTGAATGTTACGATTCCTTTAGTTACTATAACCGGAATACCCTAAGCCTTTATTGGAATTTTGACCTATAGTTGAATTTTCAGAAAGAAAAAAAGAGGAAGGAATTAATTGGTGGCAGAATTTTTGGTATGGCTTTATTTTAAGCAGAATCCAGGATCTGCTGTGGGGTCATTATACCTGCTGCACTCCATATTCTAAGTGGTCACTGAGACCCTTAAACTCCCAAATCTTTTTTCTCTGCTTGGGAATGCATAGTGACGCACTTCATGTTTTAAAATGATTTTTTTAATTTTATTTTATTGTGCTTCAGGTGAAAGTTTCAGCACAAATTAGCTTCTCATTCAAAAATGTATACACAGTGGTGACGTTGGTTGGTTGCAGTCCCCGCAGTGTATCGGCAGTCTCTTAAATGATTTTTAACAGAAAAGATTTGGTGCTAAATCCTGTTGAAGGGTAAAATTGACCAGTGCCACCTTCCCTAATCTTGTAGTTAGGCTTCTTTCTGCTGGACTTGCCCAAAAGAGGAATGAAGGAAGGAGATATTTCAAGATAGGACCTGTCTTTTCCAAACCAAATGGGCTCAGATGCTCAGGCATGCCTCGCTTGGTTCCCTGGCTTGATAGCTTCTACCGTGGCTTTATCTTCCCATGGTAGGCTTTCCCCACCGGTCTGAGCCCGAGGCTGGCTGTTGCCCTTTGAGTATTTTATCACTTGCTTTGAAAACGACACTGTTTTCTTGCATTTATGTCATTTTATTGATAAATTAAGTAATAAGTCTGTTACATAAGCAAAGATGAGAAGAAAAGCCGTCTCATGTAATGCCAAAAGAATTGAGCACACAGAAGTATTTTCCTAAAGAGTTACTCTTCTAAAGCTATTTTTACTTTTGTACCCATGAGTATTTTTTTTTTAACTTAGCCATCTGTTTGTAGCCTTGTAACCAGCAGAGACCAGGAACTCCGTGAGAAATAGAGGGAGGGAGGAACTCCCATGTTACATGTGTGTAGGCTCTTAATGCTGGTCATTCTAGTTATTGTTCACTTAGTTCTCAACAGTTCTGTGAGATAGGCCTTCAGTTATTCATTCTCTCACTCATTAACGCATTCATCTAACAAGTGCGTATTGAGGGGCTGCTATGCGCCATAGACAGTGCTGGGGACCCACTGTCCTTAGGAGTCAGCACTGGAGCCTGCGCAGTATCCAGATCCGGGTCTGAATGGGAGTCTTCTCAGCTCTGTGGCTATGGTGTATGTGTGTGTATGTGTGTGTGTACATGTGTGTGTGTGTGTATGCCTGTGTGTGTATATCTGTGCATGTCTGTGCCTTGTGTGTGTGTCTGTGTGTGTGCGTGCTTGTGTGTGTGGTTCATTCCTCCTGTCTTAGTCTAAGACTAAGCTGCCATAACAAAGTATCACAAACTGGGCAGCTTAAAACAACAGAACTGTATTCTCTCACAGTCCTGGAGGATAGACTCTGAATTCTGGGTATAGGGCCATGCTCTCTCCAAACACCCTTCTGTTTCTCATCCAGCTTCTTTTGTAGGCCCAGGCATTTCTTGGCTTGGGGCTGCAGCACTCCAGTCTCTGCCTCGTCTTCACATGGCCGTCTTCTCTCTGCATCTCTCTCTGCCTCTTCGTTTACAAGGACACCAGTCAGATTAGATTAGGGTCAACCGTACTCCAGTATGACGTCGTGCTTAACTAATTACATCTGCGAAATCTCTATTTCCAAATAAGGCCACCTTCACAGGTACCAGGGGTGTTAGGACTTGAATGTTATCTTCTTAAAAAAAAAAAAAATTTTTTTTTTTTTGAGGGGGGACACAAATTAATCCATAGCACCCTCCATTATCCCACACCGCAACGTTCCTATGAATGTATCCTGAGAAGGATAGAGGTTGAAGGGAAAACCCCTATTACTATTTTCTTATTACAGATTTAAAAAAAAAAAAAAAAACACTGCCATCAAGTCAGTTCCAGCATGCGGTGACCCTGTAGTACAGAGATGAACTTCCCCATAGGGTTTCCAAGAAGCAGCTGATAGATTTGAACTGCTGGCCTTTTGGTTAGCAGCTGAGCTCTTAACAATTGTGCCACCAGATTAGTTTCTTAAACTTCATTCCTTCCTGAGTAGAGAGAGCAGCCAGTAAGCTTTAGGGATAGAGAAAGGGGAGCTCAAGTCTTCTGCCTCCACAGCTCCACTGGCCTTCCTCTCTGTGCACAAAAACCTAGAAATAATGTTGTCTTTATAAATCTGCAGCACAGTTGATAGCCTTGCATTGTTTTATGGGCTCTGGAAATATTCTCTGAAGCTTACTCTCACCCGCATTTCTATACCAGAAAACCAAACCCGTTGAGCTTGAGTCTATTCAAATTCATAGCGACCCTATAGGACAGAGTAGAACTGCCCTATAGGGTTTCCAAGGAGTGGCAGGTGGATTCCAACTGCTGACGTTTTGGTTAGCAGCCGAACTCTTAACTACTGTGCCACCAGGGCTCCACATTTCTGTAGTAGGTCTGTTAATTCAGTATTTCAAAAACTATTTTAGCCCTACCTTTATAAAGCCTATATTCTGTATAACCCTATAGGCATTGCACAATTTAATTATGTAATTATTCTGACAAACTCAGGGTGCTAAGAAATTCTGGACCAGAATGACTTGCCCTAGAGTGAGAAAGTGAAGTTTAAATGAAGAATAAGTGTTCCCTTGAATATATATAGTGATTTAATTAAGAACTTGGTTATTAAGAATCTCTTTTTAAAAATAAAGTTGGAAAGCAAAAGCTATAACATGAAATGGTAGTGAGACAAGAGTGTGGCCCCTGGACACTCTCTCAGCTCAGTAATGAGGTCACTCCTGAGTCTCACCCTTCAGCCAAAGATTGGACAGGTCCATAAACCAAAACAAGACTAAAGGGGCACACCAGCCCAGGGGCAAGGACGAGAAGGCAGGAGGGGACAGGAAAGCTGGTAACGTGGAACCCAAGGTCGAGAAGGGGAGATTGTTGACATGTCATAGGGTTGGCAACCAGTGTCACAAAACAATATGTGTATTGTTTAATGAGAAACTAGTTTGTTCTGTACACCTTCATCTAAAGTACAATTTAAAAAAAAAAAAGGTAGTAAGGCAGTTGTTCTTGACTGGCACAGATTGAGTCTACTGAGATTCAGTGATGCTGGGCCCTGAGCTACAAAAGCCTCAGTTTCCATGAGCTGGGTCATTCATAATCTGTGATTTAGTGATCCTTGCATGCTCGCTGTAGGCAGGAGTGATGACATCTGCCAGGTATATCAGAGGAAGTCACTTCTAAGGAGTGAGTTGTGTTCATTTCAGCACTTGTCTATATCTCTATTATAGTATTAATCCTATCTGGCTTTGATTATTTGCTTAATATTTGCCTCTCTGCCCCCTTGTTGGATTGAGAACTGGAACCTGTCTTACCTCGTGTCTCTCATGCCTGATACCTTATTTATACAACTTTAGACATTTTCTATGGAAATGACATTTTTGACAGTTGCATTCTCTGACATAATAAAATTAAAAAGGAGTCATTCTCCAAAAGATTCTAGACCAGTGTGTCTCAAATTTTAATGTGCAGACATCACCTGCATATTAAAATCTGGACTCTGACCTGGTAGGTCCCAGGTGGGACTCAGCACTTTGCATTTCTGTCAAGCTCCCAGGTGATGCCCATGCTGGAGGAATCTGGACCACGCTTGGAGTAGTGAGGGTCTAGGGGGGAACATTCCTGAGGCCAAGATAGTGGGATTCAAGTTTAAACCAAAATTGACCCACCTGCCCCAAGACCCACAGTAGGTAAGCCAGCTTCCAATAAACTATGAAAGTGAACACAATCTACAAAAACACTGGACAAATACACAAACTAAGAGACCCCACTCAGACGACTCCATTTCTGTTTTAATAGAGCTAATTCTAATAAATGCTGTAGTATGTCCATAGTTGTTAGCTGCTTCCTAACCCTGCTTAAAATGCCTGCAGGATACCCAGTGGCCATAAGGCTATTATTAGCGTTTGGGCAGCTTGGTGGAAGGATGAGACACAATCAGATACTTGCTTTTGTTTGCAAAGCAGGTGCCATGTGCCTCATGTTCCACTTCCTTTCCCTGTCTCTGGCACCTGTGTTCTACTTCCTTTCTCTCTCTCTCTCTCTTTCTCACCTGTGTTCCACTTCCTTTCTCTCTCTCTCACCTGTGTTCCACTTCCTTTCTCTCTCTCACTTATGTTCCGCTTCCTTACTTTCTCTTACCTGTGTTCCACTTTCTTTCTCTCTTTCTCTCCCCTGTGTTCCACGTTCTTTCTCTCTTTCTCTCTCTCGCCTATACCACCACACCCTGGCCAGCTGGATCACAACTGAGGGCGATGTCTGTCTGCTAATCATGTTTGTCAGTTCTGACGTGATGGAGATTAAAAGTGCCTTATCCTGTCTGCACAAGTAAAGCCGCCTGTGGAAGTCTGACTAGAATGTTCTGGACATAAGTCCTGGGAATCCAGCAGTCTTCATGGCACTCCTGTAGGCTTTGTAGCTCAGACGTGCTTAGATTTGCAAGTGGTTAAAGCACTCAGTTGCTAACCAGAAGGTCAGTGGTTCGAATCCATCAGCTGCCTGCGAAAGAAAGATGTGCCAGTCAGTTCCCGTAAAGACTAGAGTCGTGGAAACCCCCTGGGACAATTCTGCTCTGTCCTATAGGGTCACTATGAGTCGGAATCAACTCGATGCCAAAGGGTTTGATTTTTTTTGAAAGAGAGGTTATTGATACACCACTCATAAATTTTTCTGACAAAGTTAAAACATTTGCCTGACCTTGAAATATTGAGCTGGGCAGTAGGAAAAAGATGGTTAAGATCTCTGGAATACTGAATTAACAAATGATTTGAAAAGCCACAGACTTCTGGATGGTATTTAATTCTATTTTTAATCTGCGGTTTTTACCTAAAAGGAGCCCTAGTGGTGCAGTGGTTAAAGCACTTGGGTGCTAACCGAAAGGTCGGCCGTCGAACCCACCAGCCACTCCGCGGAAGAAAGATGTGGCAGTCGGCTTCCATAAAGGTTACAGCCTAGGAAACCCTGTGGGGCAGTTCTGTTCTGTCCTATAGGGTTGATATGAGTCAGAATTGACTCGATGGCAGTGGGTTTAGTGGGTTTTGGGTTGTCTAAAAGGTGACCCTCTGTAGTGACACAATACAATCAGTGGCCCTTGTAGTTTTATGATCTCAGCTGCATCCTCTGGAGGTGAGGAGGGTCTTGTTGAGTGTTAAAGATTTGCCGGTTTAATGGGCACCATGGAATCAACAAGTCTACTTTGCTGCCTTTTCTCTCCCCTGTCTTGTTTCCTGTTGCTCCAGTGCTTCTCAGCCTTCCCATGGCACACAGATGATGCACTGATAGCGTTGTAGGGTAACTGAGGGCAAACGGAAGCGGCCTGCGGTGGCCAGAGGCAGCCAGCCAGGGACTCTGAGTGATCAAGATCTCTGACTCCTGTTTTCCAGACTCATGCTGGTTGGATTGAGAAGTTCTGCTTTACAACTACTATTCTGAACTTCACGGAATTATATTTCTTCACTGCATTACATGTAGCCAGTAGTCATTGTATAATGGAATCGCTTAGTTAATTTTTATTAAAAAAAGGTCTGATAATGTGGCATAAAAAAACTAGTAGAAAAAAATAGTGTTATGCTCAATTTTACAAAGTTCAGAAACAAGCAAAACTACGTATGTTGTCTGGGATACAGACATATGTGGTAAAATAAATCAAGCAAGACAAAGACAAACAAAATTCATGATTAGTAGTTAAGGTAGCCGGGAGAGGGCCAAGCAGGGAGATCAGACTGCAGAGCCAACACAGAGAACTTCAACAGTGTTAGTAAAGTTCAGGTTCTTAAATTGGATATGGGGTGGATAGAGTTTTACATTAATATTCTTTATGTCGGTCACATGTTTTTGATAGTATCCTATTTCATAGTAAGAACAGATGAATATGTAAAGCTACAATCACAGTATACGTGGCTGTTTATCTTTTTTTTTTTTTTGCACAGTGGACTGATTGTATAGCCGTTAATTTTAATGGTTGAATAATATTGCAGTGGGCAGTTGGTATCACAGCGCTCTAACCATTCCTCCATGGATGGGCATGTAAGTTCTGCTGTTGCAGAACATCTTCCAGGTTCTTGTATTCATCCTACAAATAATTTGTGTGAAAGGCACCCCTATATGCTAGAAACACGGTGGTAAGCAAAAAGAGTCATACCCGTGCCCTTATGGAATTTAGCATCTAGTGACCAATAGTTTCTAGTTGTATTTTGTATTTTTACCATATTGATTCTCAGACATTTTATTCATTTTAACTTTTTATTTTGAGAGAATTGTAGCTTCACATGCAGTTGTAAGAAATAACAGAGAGAGATTCCATACAACCTTTGCCCAGTGTCCCCCAGTGGTAACAGCTTGCATAACTATAATGCATATCACAACCGGGAAGTTCACATTGATCTAACCCAAGCCCGTTGCCGTCGAGTCAATTCCAACTCATAGCAATGCTATTGGACAGAGTAGAGCTGCCCCATAGGGTTTCCAAGGAGAAGCTGGTGGATTCAAACTGCCAACCTTTTGGTTAGCGGCCGTAGCTCACCATAGCTCTTAACCACTGTGCCACCAGAGCTCCTTGATCTAACCCATCAACCTTATTTAGATTTCACTTATATGCTGTCATTTATCTTGCATGTCTTTGTGTATTTCTATGCAGTTTTATCCCACGTGTAGATTGGTATGTCCACCACCATAGTCAAGACATAATAGTAGTTCTTTCAGGGCTTTGAACCAGTTTGTTGCAGTTTGAACCCCTGATGAGAATTTACATTTCCACCCCAGATATACTGAATCAGAATCTATATTTTAACAAGATCCTCAGGTGATTCTTATGTATAATAAATTTTGAGAGCCACCGCTCTACTAGCAGTTCTCAGAATTGGTCCCTAACCAGCAGTATTAGCATCTCCTTAGAGAAGCAAATTCTCAGCAGGAGTTTGAACTGAATGAACCGGTTCAACCCTGGTCCTTTACAAAGATCCCTCATGTTACCCTTTTATAGTCTTCCCTCTCCCCTTCCATATCCCCTGGCAACAATGAATCTGTTCTCCATCTCTATGGTTTTGTCATTTGAAGAAATGTTAATACACTTTCTCTTGTTGACTGTCTTGTTATATGACATTTCACGTTTACGACGATAGTAAAAAAATCTACTAGACGACTATTTTGTGCATCAGTGATGTACGTCTGGCAGTAATGAACAGAAACAAACACCAAGGTGCAAGGCAAGAATAATGCTGACTGTGATAGTTGAGGTTATTGTCAACTTGGTTGGGCCATGATTCTCAGTGGTTTGGCAGTTACGTAGTGATGTAATTTGGCAGTTATATAATGATGTAACTTGACAGTTATGTAATGATGTAGTCATCTTCCATTTTCACATGAAACCAATTTTGCCTAATGACCTGGACTTTGGAGCCTAACCACATGGGTCAATGAGGAGAGGGTGTATAAATGGAATCATGCAGTATGTAACCTGGTGGGATTGGCATTTTTCACTCAGCATAATTCCCTTGACATCAGTCCAAACTGTGTGTATCAATACTTCATTCCTTTTTATTGCGGAGTACTATTCCTTTTATGGATACATGTTCATTCACTCACTGAAGGACATTTGGGATGTTTCTGGTTTTGGACTATTACGAATAAAACCTCTGTGAACATTTGCTCAGCCTTTATTTTGATTATTACATGTAAAAGCAAATTAATAAGACTTCAGGCCTCTGTACCTCAGCCACCTTTGTTCCAGTGTGTGTGTCCACATTTGGGATATCTTTGCTTATAGAACCCGAAATAAGCCTCTGATGAACAGCATGCTGTTTTCCCTTTAATATTTTGTGTATCAGCATACATTAATTTTTCTATATGGTTAAAATCTTTTGTTCTCATTATCTGTTTGTCTATGTAAGAGTGAAGCTTGCCATCCTTATTATCTGTTTGGAACTTAATGAGGGTAAATCCTTGGTTTTTGCTTAGACGTTTATCCCTGAAGGATGGGGACCTGTCAGAGCCTCCGTATACAGAGAGGTTGTTCAGTGGTTGATGGGAAGAATGGGATAGGGATGGCATAGAGGGTGGGTGAGGTATATTTGGGCTTTGAATCTAAAGCCCTGATCTTACTGCTTAACTCAGAATATTAAATCTCCCAGATTTTTAACATTCTGCAAAGCCAAGAAAACCTGAAGAGTAAGAGTAATTGTACCCGCTGTAGCTTTAGGAAAGAAACTGGGGCTCAGAGCAAAGCAGACCAAGGAGGGAAGTGACTGTAGGGTATGCGAGCCTCACTTAGGAAAAGTAGGACCTCCCTACCTGCCATCCCCCATACATACCTCTCTGTGCGTGCGCACACACACATACACGTCCCGCGGTACTGTTCTGCACAGGAGACTGGTTCTAAGCATGTTTTCCAAAATCTCACGAGTCTGAAACAGAAAGTACGTGAACTCCATAGAGGAATATGTCTTAAGATGGCTGAGGAACCTGTTCGGTTACTTGGGTGTTTATGACACTTAACTCTTTAGATTTTTATCGCTTTTATTTCTTTGGAATGAATTGCCATGGTCCTCACCATCCGAAGAAGACGTGAAGTCCAGGGAACCCCAAGGGCTGAGCAAGCATGTGTGCAGTGTGGTTGGGGTCTGACCTCGGCCGCGGTGATGATGGACCTGCCCTGCCCAGAGGCTTGGTCTGTGGTAGGACTGTGGACTGCAGGACCATGTGGCCTTCTGGGCCCTCTGTTGGTGGCTAATAGTCAGGGCCCTCAGAAAACAGTTCCGTTATCCCTGTTTGCTCTCTTTCGTGTTTTACATTTTGTGCCCCATTGGCCTTAAGATACAGTCTAATATCTTTAACATGGCCTCGGAGGCCCTGCGTGGTCTAGCCCCTACCTGCCTCTCTGCTGCATCCCCCACTCTGCAGTGGCCTTACGCAGGCTGCCTTCCTGGTCTTTCCGTAGTCTCACGTTCCTGCCTATCTTTGGCACCTACCGTTTTGCTCTCAGCCTGGAACGCCAGCTACCCTCCCTCTCTCTACCTGCATTCATAGAGTCCCTCAGATCTTGGTTTAAAGACCACTTCCTTGTGGGAGCCTTTCCTGACCCATGAGCTGAGGTCTCGAGCTCCTTTAACTGTGCTCACAGATCCCTGGACCTCCTTCACTGCCCTTAGCGCTGTTTGTGATGATTCACACTCAGTGCCGTTTTGCTGGTATCACCATCCCGCCCGGGCCCTCGTGAAAACGATACCATCTCTCTTATTCATCAGTGACTCTTCCGGCATCTGGTACGGTGCCTGGCATAGTAATAGGCGCTCAATAAATATTTGTTTCATTAGTGAATAAAATCAGGGAAACGGTTACTCCTAAAACATTCTTAGCAGGTTTCACATGAGATTTATTATTTTTTAAAATGGAATTTGTACCTAATTTTTAAAAGTTTAGTCGTATGTGCCTGTAAAATTACTGAACTGTCCTAGAGGTCTGTTAACTGTAATTCTTTTTTTTCCTCTCTCTCTTTCAGGTGGGGACCAGGGTTTACTGAACACGTTTTTTAGCAACTGGGCCACAACAGATATCAGAAAGCACCTGCCGTTTATTTATAATCTCAGCAGCATTTCTATATACTCCTACCTCCCAGCATTCAAAGAGTAAGTGCACCTGCCTTGACTGTGGTTGGGGATGGTGAGGGCGGGGGAGGAGTATCGGATGTGTCGAGTGTCTTTCATTGCCAGCTGAGGAACATGGCAAGTTGGGCACAGGCTCTCTCTTTAGGAAGAAACATCGCTGTGATGGGGAGAGGCCTTGATGTTACTGTCTTGTGCTTGGAGTAACCCGGAGGACATTTATCA
Organism: Elephas maximus indicus; assembly: GCF_024166365.1. NCBI lineage: Eukaryota > Metazoa > Chordata > Mammalia > Proboscidea > Elephantidae > Elephas > Elephas maximus. Next base: position 10,928,721 of record NC_064841.1, on the reverse strand, counting down.
GCCTTCTGGTGCAAGGGGAACCCTGGCTGTATGGTAGTTAAGCGTTCAGCTGCTAACCAAAAGGTCAACAGCGCGAATCCACCAGCTGCTTCTTGGAAATCCTATGGGACAGTCCTGTTCTGTCCTATAGGGTTGCTATGAGGTGGAATTGACTCAGTGGCAACAGGTACAGGACAAGGTTCCCACCAATTTAAGATACCCTCTTGCAAATCATAAGTCGTAGTCAAGAACGCAGATTGTAGGGTCCAACCAACTAGGACACAAACACAGCTACTTCTTCCTAATGGCTGCGTTGCCACCGGTAAGACCACAACACGCTGAACTTCAGTTTCTTCACCTAGAAAACGAGGGTGTTAACAGCTTCCTCCATAGTGCTGTGGAGATCAGGCAAGATCCTGTCAGCAGTGTGGTGGGTGGTTAGGATTGGGGCCCTGGAGCTGGTCTCATCGGTTCAAATCCTGAGGTGGTCGCTTACTGAAGAGGTGACCATGAGCGAGTCTGTGAGCTTCTCTCTGCCTCAGTGTCCTTATGCGGTTGTTGTGAGGATGAAAGAGGCAATCAGGTAAAGTGGTTAGAAGAGGGCCTGGCCTTAGCACTCAGATGTTAGGTTATTAATCTTTTACATTTTTGAGAGGTAGTATAGTATTAAGTTAGAGAGTCAGCAAAAAAGAGGAAGACCCTCAGTGAGATGGATGACACAGTGACTACAACAATGAGCTCAAGCATAACGACGATTGTGAGGGTGGTGCAGGACCAGACAGTGTTCCGTTCTATTGTGTATAGGGTTGCTATAAGTCAGAGCCAATGCCGGGCACCTAACAATAACAAAGTATTAAGAGTAGGCTGTGAAGCCAAAAGGCTGGGAGCACATCCTCAGGTGCCGTTCACCTGCTACGTGACTTAGGCTCTGTGCCTCAGTTTCCCTGTATATAACATGAGGAAGGAAATGGTACTTAGAGCTTGTTATACGGATGAAGTGAATTAATACACATGGCATGCCTAACAGGGTAGTGCTCACTGGGCGTTTGTTTTTGCTGTTGGCATTACACGCTTGTTCCAGTGCAGCAACGGACCCAGCCTTGTTGCAGTGTTTGTCCCGTCCCTAGGGCCGGGACCCTGTGCTTCTGACTCATTTATGTTGAACTGAGAAGATGATTCAGGTTTCTGGAACGGTAGCCTAGCTGTCAGGTTGATCCTGAGACACAGCCGTGAGCAGCGAAGCTCTCCATGGAGTTGCCCTTGGCTGTCCCAGCTGCAGTTCCGCCTAGGCATTGCTGAGTGATCAGAAAACAAAGGGCCTTTCATTCCTCCCATTTCATTATCCAAAGTCCTGTCCATGACTCCTGTACCTCAGTAATGAGCACGCCCAGCTTTTTGTGGCAGAAATGTTTCTTTCTCTGTCCCTTTCTGGGCAGACTCTGTCAACATTCTCTAGATAAGGATCATAAACATCTGTGTTCTTTCCTCTCTAACTGACCAACATATTAGAGCAAATTAATGTTTTCTCTTGACTGACCAACATATCAGAGCAAATTCTCAAACTTACCAACTGTGGTCCAAGGAGAGCAAACATAACAAGGTTTACTATCAAGGGTTGGAGTAAGGGAAGCTTATAGTCACTGCTCAGTCTGTGGCCTTGTAAAGTTCAACCTTGCTGGGAAATGTGGACCTGCTTTGTTTTAACCCTTACTGCTCATAGCTAACTCTGCTGGTTTGAAGAGTGTACCTGCAAACCACAGCAGCTTACCCCTAGAACTGAATTGGTCTGTCATAGGGGAGTCACTGCTGAGTTGATTCCAACTCATAGCAACCCGATAGGACAGAGTAGAACTGCCCTGTAGGGTTTCCAAGGAGTGGCTAGTAGATTCAAACTGCCAAACTTTTGGTTAGCAACCGAGCTCTTACCCACTTCACCACTAGGGCTCCAGTTGCATAATACTGTACCTTTAAATGACTAAATTCAGCTTAGTGAACAAAAAGATGAGAGAGGAATGGAAAAATAATTTTTAATAGTGTGAGCAGTGCCACCCGCCATTCCACTCAATACTGTACAGTGAGCCTGTGTCCTGTGGCGAGTGTGCTGGGGCTGTGTCCTGGGGTGAGCGTGCTGGGGCTGTGTCCTGGGGAGAGTGTGCTAGGGAGATGTGAATCTGACAGCCCTCCAGCTGACCTCAGTTCCTGAACAGAGTGAACCTGGTATTTAAAGATTCCTGCTTTTTGTACAGTGTGGCTCACAGCGCCTGGCAACTATTTCACCTGTAAGTCAGTTCGACTCTGATTTTCTCCTTACTTGCTGTCTTAGTTAGCCAGAAATACTACAAGCAGATGGCTTTAACAAACAAGTTTATTCTCTTAAGTCTAGGAGGCTAGAAGTCTGAGTTCCGGGCGCCCGCTCCAGGGGAAAGCTTTCTCTGTCTGCTGGTTCTGGGGGAAGGTCCTTGTCATCAGTTTTCCCCTGTTCTAGGAGTTTCTCAGCAGAGTCTAAAGGATGCACTCTACTCCCGGCACTTGTTTCTTCGTGATAATGAGGTCCCTATCTCTCTGCTTACTTCTCTCTCTTTTTTTATCTCTTGTAAGATAAAAGGTGATGCAGGCCACGCCCCAGGGAAACTCCCCTACATCTGGTTAGGGCTGTGACCTGAGTTAGGGTGCAATATCTCACCCTAATTCTCTTTAACATAACCTAATCTTGCCTTGGAAACCCTGGTGGCGTAGTGGTTAAGTGCTACAGCTGCTAACCAAAGGGTCAGCAGTTCGAATCCGCCAGGCGCTCCTTGGAAACCCTATGGGACAGTTCTACTCTGTCCTATAGGGTTGCTGTGAGTCGGAATCGACTCGATGGCAATGGCCGGCTTTTAATCTTGCCTCATTAACCACAGGCAGAAATGAGGATTTACAACACATAGGAAAATTACATCAGATCACAAAATGGAAGATATTATGGACTGAATTGTGTCCCCCCAAAATATATGTATCAATTTGGCTGGGCCATGATTCCCAGTATTGTGTGGTTGTCTACCATTTTGTCATCTGGTGTAATTTTCCTGTGTGCTGTAAATCCATTCTCTATGATGTTAACGAGATGGGATTAGTGGCAGTTGTGTTAATGAGGCAGGCCTCAATCTACAAAACTAGATTGTGTTTTAAGTCAGTCCCTTTTGAGATATAAAAGAGAAGCAAGCAGAGGGACATGGGGACCTCATACCACTAAGAAACAAGAGAATATCTCGTCCTTGGGACCTGAGGTCCCTGCACTGAGAAGCTCCTTGACTGGGGAAGATTGATGACGAGGACCTTCCTCCAAAGCCAACAGAGAGAGAAAGCCTTCCCTAGGAGCTGATGCCCTGAATTCGAACTTCTAGCCTCCTAGACTGTGAGAAAATGAATTTCTCTTTGTTAAAACCATCCACTTGTGGTATTTCTGTTAGAACAGCACCAGGTAGCAAAGGTAGAGGACAGCCACACAATACTAGAATCCTGGGCTGGCCAAGTTGACATACATTTTGGAGGGACACAATTCAATCCATAACACCTGCCAACAGTCAGTACCAGCTCCTGAGTAAAAGGGGCTCCTCTGTACCTTTCAGGGAAATCGCTTTTTGCACAGACAATGCTTGCCTTGATTTTAATGCAGACAAGTAAGAAGCAGATAGAGCAGAGTTGTTGTTGTCGTTTTGTTTTAATGAAATTAGACTTACTCGCTGGAACTTTGTTTCTATATCCTCCAAATGAATTTCTCAGAAAAACAGTATGAGATCTAAGTTACTAAAACGGTTAGGATGGTTTCTTCTTCCTAGCTTCAGGAGTGCATGCTGATTTTGGCAGTCTCCTTGGTTCATGGCTATAACCGTAGAGTATATGACACACTGAGGAAGTCAGGAGCAGCTCCAGCTGTTAGCGAGATGTCATCTGACCTGTGGGCCCGGAGGAGTTAACGCTGTGTGCAGCCCGCCCCTGCAGGTGTCAGCTCTACATTCTACGATAACATTGCTCAGAGCCATGCCTTGTCTCGGCCCATTGCTTGCCAGTTAGGAATGCTGACACCAGATCAGAGAATTCCTTTTGCCTTCTCTCTGCCAGAAAATGATTTTGTTTTTCTTGAAGAGCTCCAGCTCCAGAGACACTTTCTCTTAACATTTTGGATTTGGGGGAGGGCCGAAATGGCAGGTAGTTAACATTTCATTCTTGCCTTCTGTTGATGGAAAATTGTGGTCCCAACCTTTGAATCTGAAGTAGCCTCTCAAGAACATTTGAGCCACCATGGCTACCCCTCAAGGAGTCCTGTGGAAGACCACCTGTGGGGTCTCGGCATGAGTTGGAAGCCCCGCTGTTGGGTTCAGAATGCCGTTGGTGTCTCTAGGGCCAAGTGGCTCTGTGGTGTGCTGGCAGGTGAAGTGGGAGACCGTAGAGCAGGTTTTTTTTTTTTTTTTTTTTTTGGCTTGTGTTTGTTTTGTTTTATTATAATGATATACACACAACAAAACATACAGCATTTCATCAATTTCTACACGTCCAATTCATTGACATTGATTGTATTTTTCAAGCTATGCGACATTCTCGCTCTCTTTTTCCAAATTATTTCACCACACTCTGTGCGAAAACCTCCTCACTCCCCCTTCCTCCTGCCCTGGTAACCAGTTTTGGTTTCTGTATATTTCCTTATTTTCATATAAGTAATAGCATATAGTATTCGTTGAGTCGTTTGTAGAGCAACTTGGGTTTCATGGAAGAAGGAATAAAGAATTTTTCTCACAAACTGCAGGAAAGTGTGTACCAAGAGGTCACTGAGGCAGTATTTAGATGTGCATACCCTAGAATAGTATGTTGTTGTTGTTCGGTGCCCTTGAGTCGATTCTGACTCATAGCGACCCTATAGGTCAGAGCAGAACTGCCGCATAGGGTTTCCAAGGAGTGGCTGGTGGATTTGAACTGCTGACCTTTTTGGTTAGCAACCAGGCTCTTAACCACTGCACCATCAAGGCTCCTAGAATCATATAGCCTTGAATATTTTTAAATAACACTGTGGACCTTGCTATTATTTGAAGTTCCACTAAAAAATAGCCTCATGTGAATCAAACTTAATATGCATTTGAGTTATGACATAGCATATCTAAAGCCTTTCTCTACATATTGTTTGGATAGAACAAACCATAAAGGAGACACACTTAATAGTTTTACCACTTTGAATGAATACTCAAACATAAAAAAAAAACCAAACCAAACCCACTGCCGTCGAGTCGATTCCGACTCATAGCGACCCTATAGGACAGAGTAGAACTGCCCCATAGAGTTTCCAAGGAGCGACTGGTGGATTTGAACTGCCAGCCTCTTGGCTAGCAGCCGTAGAACTTAACCACTACGCCACCAGGGTTTCCTACTCAAACATAGCTTCTGAAAAAATTAGTATTTTCTGTAGTAGAAGATCCTCTTTAATGCATCATAATTTAGAACTAAAATACTTGTAATTTTTAAGTAATTTGTAGTGTATATATTGGGAAATAAGTTCATAAATGAAATAACATTTCTGGAAGTGCCTAGCTTAATGTTTAGGAAATAGTAGCTTTTAAGGAATATTGGTTTCTTTCACATTGTCTCCGTCTGGAGAGCCTGTTTCATCCAGAGAGCATAGAATTTGGTTTGTACGGAGTGCTGTGTTGTCTCGTCGTCTTTTTTGATTAGAAAAAGTCTTATTAGTCTTTCTAAAGTCATTTAGTTCTCATTTTAGCTTTCTCTATATCCACTGACTAAAAGCTGTGTCATATCATGCTGTATAAAATGCCTAAAACAAAGATAATTTTCTGCTGTGGCTTCAAACTGCCATACAGATTAGCAGGTCAAATTGATTGACTAAAAAAGCCTGGTTTACCAAATCACTTCCAGCTATTTTGTCTTACTCTTTTACTTGAGATTAGATATGACCTGACACCTGGTCTAGTGAGAATTACAAGACTCCTTCCCATTAATTTACTGCATTGAACTTCTCTGAGGACATTCATATCCATTATTTCTTTTACATGAATTTGACTCATTCACTCTGATTTATCAAACCCCTTTAAGATCAACTTTTTCCAGAATGGAAATTGAAGCCTTGCTTAGATCCCCTCTATTCTGTTGTTGTTGTGTTTTTCTGATTTGATGGTCTTTCTTCAGCCCCTGAGACCCCTTGGCTCCAGTCCCCCCGTGACTGTTGCCATTGAAGTCATAAGCTTCCTGTTTTTATTTTTGCCATTCCTACATCTTCACCCAAACCCCTGAGGCTGTTGTAATTTGGGTCACTGTTGGCTTTTGTTTTTTGTTTTTCTTAGCCATTTGTTGGTTTACTCACTTCTTCATTCAAACCTGAAGCATGTACAGTGTGGTGCACGTTCTGCTCTGCTGCGGACCCCGAAGATGAATGAGGTGTGCCCTTGCTCTCAAGGAGCGCATAGTCTAATGAATTTAGCAACTGCTCAGGTGTCCCAAGTGTCCTGTGCAACGCATGATACAGGCTGTCCTGGTTTGGGTATTGAGGAAGACTCAAGCAATGGTTGCACACACACCCTGCCCCTCCTTTCCGGACTCGGTGTGATGCCTCCTGGGCCCCAAGTGCCCATTTCTCAGCATGGCCATCTGGTCATTCTGACCTCCTCGCCAAGTGTGGTATCTCTATCAAATGATCTGTCCGCAGATCTTGCTGCTGCCCCTTCCACTGTCCCTCCCGAGTCCTTATCACCGAGGGAAAAGCTTTCACGCCAGACCCAGCTCAGCCTTCAGAGGCTGCTCTGACAGTAGGCAAGAAGGGCACAGGAGTTAGATCTCATGGGCAGAATCTTCAAGAGATGCCATCTCAATAACAGCGAGCTCAAGGGAGAGAAAGAGCGTGGAGATTGAGTAAAAGACATGTCTTCCTCAGAGGTCTCAAACTGGTGGGCTGCTGACAGTATTTGTCCCATGGATACATTTCCCCTACACACAGTTTTCCTTTAAAAAAAGAAAAAAATCAATTGTCAACATTTAAAATTTAGAGAATATCATCAGAAAAGAAGGGTGAGAATGGTTCCACGACTCAGAGAGTATAATCAGTGTCACTAAATTGTGGATGTAGAAACTGTCAAAGTGGTGTTTGTTTTGCTGTGTATATTGACGACAACAAAATAAACATTTTTTCCTCTAAATTTTGAGAATTTTACATAAAACCTGGATTTCCAACTTCTTTTGAAAAATCAGATGTTCGGTGGGATGTGAGAGAAGGAGGTCAAGGGTGACTGTCTTGTACCTGAGCAACTGGAATGACAGAGTTGGCATTTCCTGAGGCGGAAAAGGCTGTGGGTGAAGCCAGGATTGATGAGAAATGTATTGAACGCATTAAGTTATGGACTTGTTGTTAAATGTGAGATGCATATTAATCACCCTAGTGAAAGTGCGGAATAGGTAAGTAGATACAAGAGTCGGGAGTTCAGGAGAGAAGTCCGAGTGAGATGAACTATGGGAGCCATCAGCATATAAATGGCATTTATACCTACAAGACATGTAACCATGTAACCAAGGGAGAGATTATAGTCAGAAAAGAGTCCTGAAGACTGATCTCCAAGGCAGGAAAGTGAAGAGCAGCAGGGAGAAGAGACTGAGAACAGCAAGCCAAGTGGTAAACCAGGGAAGTGTGGTGTCGTAGAAGCCAAGCAAAGGAAGTGTTTCAAGGAGAAGAGAGTGATCACCTGCATCAGATATTATGATAGGTCATATAAGATGACAACTGAGAATTGGTACTGGATCTAGAATGTGGACGTCACTGGTAACTTTGGCAAGAGCACATCTGGTGTAGAGGGGGGTGGGGGAGAAAGTTGGATTGAAGTGGGTCCAAAAGAATGGAGGGGAATTGAAGACAGTGAATACAGACAGCTCTTCTAAAGCATCATGCTGTATAAAGGAGCAGAGAAATAAGGCGGTGGCTGGATGGGGATGTGGGACCAAGAGAAGGTGGTTGATTTTTTTAAGATGGGAGAAGTTACAACATGTTCGTATACTGATGGGTGAGAGAAAGAGAACTAATGATGCAGAGAAGTGAGGGGAGGCTTGCTAGAGTGGTGTCCTTGGCTAGGTGAAAAGCAGTGGGACCACTAGTACACAAGCGGCCTGAAGAGGTTGGCTTCGGATGAGAGTTCTTTCTTAGTAACAGGAAAGAAGAAAGAATACGTACCTGGCACAGATGCAGGTAGACAGGTGTATTTTTTGGTTGAATGAATGAATGAGCAGCCAACCAGTGGAGACTAAGAATGATGTGCTAACCCCCAAGAAAGTCTCCCTCGTGGCCTGGCATCGTGGGCCTTCCCTGGCCTGCTTTGTGAAGAGGGGCCACCTGGTAGGCACTGTGGTTGACCAGGTCCTAGTCTAGGTACTGGAATCTGGGTTTGAGTATTGACATTATTGGGATGGATATTTAGCTTGAAAGCCAAGAGAAAAATCATATTTGGGGGCAGCTCAGGGTCCACAGTCCCTGGTGACCATTGTTGTTTGCTGCTGGGTGGCAGCTGTCTTCTGGAGATGGGACAGTGCGCATGGTAATGCTCCACAGTCCCTACTTGGCCAGGTCCCCTCCTCTGTACGTTCGGCCTCACCCCTGCAGGCACCTGAGTCTGTGGCCCTCGACTGAGATTGTGAGTGGGTAAGAGAAGAGCTTTTCCGGTGAGAGAGGAGAGGTGGTTCATTGGTTGTGGGGCGGGAGCCACATGTGGCTGCACCAGCACACCAGGGTGAGGCTGAGAAGGTGTGTGAGTGAGTGGCGATGTCACAGAGAACACAAGTCATCCAAGTGGGCAAAGGATGCTCAGCATAGCTGCCACGTTGAGTTAGTTCATTGTCTCCCAGAGAAGGTCACACAAGCAGTGCTGTCTGTCTCTCTTTCTTGGTATCTAATTGAACAGCATGCTTAAAGAGCTTGTTGTGGTTGTTGTTGTTAGGTGCCATCGAGTCAGTTCTGACTCATAGTGATCCGATGTATGACAGAACAAAACACTGCCTGGTCCTCTGCCATCCTCACAATCATTGTTTTGTTTCAACCCATTGTTGCAGCCACTGTGTCAGTACATCTCATCCAGGGTCTTCCTCTTTTTTGCTGACCCTCTACTTTACCAAGGTGATGTCCTTCTCCAGGGACTGGTCCCTCCGGATAACATGTCCAAAGTACAAGAGTCGAAGTCTTACCATCCTCACTTCCAAGGAGCATTCTTGCTGTGCTTCTTCCATGACAGATGTGTTAGTTCTTTTGGCACTCCATGGTATATTCAATATTCTTTGCCAACACCATGATTCATAGGCATCAGTTCTTCTTTGGTCTTCCTTATCCGTTGTTTAGCATTTGCCTGCATATGAGGCAGTTGGAGACACCATGGCTTGGGTCAGGCAAACCTTAGTCCTCAAAGTGACATCTTTGGTTTTCAACGTTTTAAAGACGTCTTTTGTAGCAGATTTGCCCAATGCAATACATCGTTTGATTAAAGAGCTTAGTGAGAGCTAAAATTGCTCCGATGGGCCACTGCAGTGGATTAGTTCCTTTTCCTTTCTAAACAGTTCTGTGGTCTCGCCCACACCTTACTGGCTATGGTTCTCAGTCACTCAACTAGTCTGAAACTTCTATCTGATCTTTTGGTAACAGCAGGTCACAGGGATTATTTTAATGGCTAACATAAGCAGTATTGTTGCTGGCTCTAGTTTAAACTCTATCTTGTGATCTGGATGTCTCGTTTTGAGATTCTATCAAGTTAAAATTAGAACACTTATTTTAAGAGATGTGTGCAAGCTGAGACAAATCCCCATTAGTGGGTCAGAATGAATGGCTGTCAGTCATTTAGAGACAATCGTGATATGTACACGACTTTTTTTTTTTTTTTTTAATTCCTGGCTGGTAATTTGGTGGGTAAATCAAGGTGTGAGTCAGTCATCTTCTGGTTATCCTTAATCTGGGTTGACGCTGGTCAAACTTTATCTTCTGACATCAACATTTCCCCTCCTTATTCATCAGCTAACTATTTGGCTTTTAGTCAAGTGACATCAATTTTGATTGGTAACTGATTGACAAGTTGTTGCCTTTGTTGGAAGAGAGCGAACACTAGAAAAATGTCCCGGGTCATCCTTCTGCAAGGTACACCCCTAAATTTGCATTAAGGCTAAAAAAAGAATTTCTTTTTTTCTCCTTTTACTTAGGATCTTTGCTCTCGTTTAGTTCATTTTGATATGACTGTTTTGGATTTTCACAGATGATTGAAGAATAAATCGATTAAAATGATAGAAAATGATTTTTAGAAGCATCCCTCAGAATATGGTGGCGACATCAGAGTGATTAATCGAAGCTCGTACATAGCTCGATTAATTGAAACTCTAGATACACAAAGTGGCCTAGTGTTTGAAACCTTTGCTCACCTTTCTCGCATTCAATGTGCCTCCTTGTGAAAGCGGCCCTTCAGACTCCTTTACTGTGTAAATAAGTGCTGTTTTTACAGTCAGTGCACAGTTACATAGTTAAGGGGACTCCCAAACCTTTATATAAGGTGGCTGGTGTTGGGCCCACACAATACCCTTTACATCAGGCACTGATAACAGGCCAGGTGCCATCTTAGATGATTTCCAGGAACATACTTGGGATGACTGCTTTATGCAAAGCTGCCATCTGTCTTCACTCTGCCCTACCTCCTATCTGAGCCCCATTTTCCCACTTAGCAGCTGCTCACCCCCCACTTCTCATCTCCCCTGAAGCTCAAGTAGCCCTGTCTTTGCTTAAACCCTTCCTTCCACATTCAGTGACACACCTAGGCCTGATGTTCTCATAACTAGGCCTTGCTCTGAAACTTGTCTTCTTACCACCCCTGTCCCTGTCATTTCCGTAGATAAGTGTGTGGCAGTGGGATTAAAGTAATCTCAGTACCTACAGCGCCTAAAAAGAGTACCTGTTCCTTGCCATCCAGAAATAGGGCTGACCGTCGCCTGAACTCTGTTTCTGCCACCCATGACGTCGGAAGCTTCCACGTGATTTTTGTCTGCTCCAGCATCCGTCTTCCCTCCTCTCTCTCACTTCTTTCTGCCTTCACACTCCTGAATCCTCAGGAATGGTTTCTGGTCTGCCCCTCAGTACCTGGCCACACATTGCTCTCCCTGGCCACCCCCACCAGTTTTCAAGAAACCTGCTCACTCATGGTTTCTGTGTTGTTCCTAAAGGTTTGGGTAGCTGTTGGGAGGTTACACCACACCCCTGCTCACCTCTTGTCTCTTCACACCCTCCCCACTTCTTCCTAGCTCCTAAGGAGTTCAGAGGCAGAGAGGGCAGTTTAAGATCTCAGATTCTACTTAAAATGAGCTTATCAAGAAATTCCTTAGAACTAAGACTGCCCTATCTATGAAAGGACTATCTAGTGGATACAGTTTTTCACCTTGTTACGGTGGAATAGGTAAATAAGGTCATTTTGAGGAAGGAGGATCCTTCTGCTGGCCCACGGAGGGTAAGCACTGATTTAGCATTGAAAAGATACTCAGAGATCATGGGTGCATGAAGGTGGAGCCCAAGGCCTGAGCCACAGCGAAATGCAGGGTGTGGAACTGTCGCTCAGTGGTGTTCCTACTGACATAAAGGGGAAGGCCATGGACCACATGGGGAGGTATCTCACCACGATGAAGCCAGTCTCCAGGGAAGTTGCCCACACCCCTGAGCCAGTTGTGGACAGGACCTGACCCACCTTGGGGAACAGACAGGCAGATGCTGAGGGGCACACTCCTGCCTGCAGCTGAACATTGAGCAGTCTCACTGTCGGATACATGTGCCGTCACCGTGGCATTCCCTGGTGATTGGACCATTGTGCCCTCTCTCTGCCGGGAGCTCTGAAGCCCAGTTCACGGAGTCAGATGCTGCAGAGCAGCTGGGAGGACCTTAGACACTGTGTCCCCTTGTGGGTCACCTGCTAACCAAAAGTAACACCAACCATTTCCTCTCATTCTCCCACTTGTTTCTCCTAAAATTCATGGAAACGAGAACATCCTTCTGAGAACATCCTGTCTTCAGATGGTTTGTGCTAGGTTGCTTGGTTTGTCACTTTCTTTCCTACTGGTTGCTTTCTATTGCTCTGTCCTTGACTATACTTGGGCTGTTTCCAAGGCTTATTAGGCACCCCTTTTCCAACTGTCACTCCCGTTGACTGTCTATAGGCCAGGAGTTAATTCATGGATTAACAGATGTCACTCTCAGATGCTGCCCTTATAATTCTGTGAATGCTCTACGGTAACAGCCTAGCTGTGGTTGAGATCCTGCGCTCTGGAGCCAGCCTGCCTGGGTGGAATCCCAGCCTTGTCAAACTCACCAGTCGACAAGTTATTTAACTTCTTCATTCCTGGGATTTCTCAGGTGGTTGTTTTGGAGATTAACTGAGGAAATGCATGCAAATGCTAACCAGTGCCTGGCACATTGTAAGTACTCAATAGATGTTAACTATTATTATTAGTGCTCAGTCAATTGTGAGCTGTCAAGAGAGCAGCTTAGAAAGGAATAATGTTCAAGCTATATTCATGTTTTAATTAGTATTGCTAACTGCCATGTTACGACTGCCTGACATTTATATAAAAAAAAAAAAAAACCATTGTCATCGAGTTGATTCCAACTCATAGTGACCCTACAGGACAGGGTAGAACTGCCTCATAGGGTTTCCAAGGAGCAGCCAGTGGATTCGAACTGTCTCCCTTTTGGTTAGCAGCCGAGCTCTTAACCACTGTGCCACCAGGGCTCTGACAGTTATGTTAGGTCTAGGCAAATCGTGCGCTGACGCTCAGTGGTCAGATAACACAAGAGGAGCAAATAAGTGCCACTTTGGGCAGGAAAGCTGAATCGTGGTGGTGACTGCCTGAGAAAGCAAAGGCATACTGGTGCTTCCGCACGTGCTCTGTTGTAGCTTTAGACTTAAGGGTTTGTAGTGCTAGATGAGGCAGTGCACGTCTCCCTCCACGCCACGCACACACGCACACGCGTGCTTTTTGCACGTACGTCAGATCTGGCGAGAACATTTGTTGAAGGTGGTCGTCTTAATGGCCTGCTGGGTCTGCTCCCTGCAGGAAACCTCCCCTGAAAACCACTACCTGCGGTAACTGTTTTTGAATTCGCACAGTCCTAACGTCCACACTTCCCTGTAGCCCTTTGAATTCGCACAGTCCTAATGTCTGCACTGCCCTGTAGCCCTGCCGTGTCTCTCTGTGCTGCGGTGATGGAGATGAGCCATCTCCTCGTTGGGATGGAAGTCTCCCGGAGCCGCAGTCCGGTACTTCCATCACATTTCCTTTCACACTGGGCACTGCCCCATGCTCAGAATAGTTGCTTACAGGATTTCACGGCTGGGAAGTGAGAGCTCCGCCTGTGCACAAATGTATGATTTCTACCCTTTTAAGGGTAAGGTTGCATGTGTGTGAAATACACTATATGAAGAGTAAGCTAGGGATATCAGGTATCCCCCTCATTTGCAGAAGAAACACACTGTGGAATAGTCAGTCACCCTCAAGAAGAACTTTACAGGCAGGCTGTATTTCCCTGGCAGCATGGTAGGATGGTAAGAGCTTAGGTTTTATTAGAGAGAGGCAAAAACCAAGCCAAACCTGTTGCCATCAACTCATAGTGACCCCACAGGACCAGGTAGAACTGTCCCATAGGGTTTCCAAGGCTGTAGTCTTGACAGAAGCAGACTGCCACATCTTTCATCCATGGAGCAGCTGGCGGGCTTGAACTGCTGCCCTTTCGGTAGGCAGCCGAGCACTTAACCACCGCACCACCAGGGCTCCTTTAGAGAGAGGCAAACCTGTGCAAATGCCACCTCTGCCACGGAGTAGCTGTGTGGCCTTAGGCAGCTCAGTTAGCACCTCTCAGGAGCCTTAATTAACACATTAACTCTACCTCACAGGACTGTCCTTACACTCAATCCTGGCCTTAAAGAATGTAGACCTCAAATCCAGTAAACTCCTGGGTGATAATAGCTATTTCATAGGTCCCTAGTCTTTTTTTTTTTTTTTAAACAAACTTTAAAACCCATTGCCATCAAGTCAACTCTGACTCATAGTGACCCTATAGGGCACAGCCAGAACTGCCCCATAGGGTTTCCAAGGCTGTAATCTTTACTGAAACAAACTGCCACGTCTTTCTCCTGCAGAGCAGCTGGTGGTTTTGAACCACTGACCTTTCAGTTAGCAGCTGAACAGTGAACCACTGCGCCACCTCTTAACAAACTTTAGGAGATAGGAAAAGTAACAGAGAGTTTGCATTACTTTCATCTACAGATCATACTTTAATTGCCTGTATGATAACCAGTTACCTTTGATTCTAGCTCATGACGACCCTAGGTAAGAGCAGAAGTGTGCTTTGTAGGATTTTTAATGGCTGGTTTTTCAGAAGTAGGACCATCAAGCGTTTCTTCTGATGTGCCTCTGGGTGGACTCAAACCTCCAACTCTTTGGTTCGCAGCCGAGCACGTTAACTATTTGCACCACCCAAGCCCACTGAAATACAGCCCTTGGCCTAGCACCTGCAGATCTCTCCTGTTTACCTTTTCCTACCCAGAGCTCACTCTTTGGCTGTAACTGGAAGACACGTGGTCTAGCACACACGTGCTCGCCCGCTGCTTGCCCTCCCACCCAGAATCCCCTGTATTCCTATCACCAAATACCCAGCCCTATCTCCTTTTCAAGCTTACATCACACCCTGCTAGCGCCACGTCTCCTGCCCCACTGCACCCCACTGCGCCCACTGTAGTGACCTCTGCCTCTGAATTCCTGAAGCATGCTCACTGTTCTTCAGTCTCCCTTGGCACCTGTTGTTTTCACTCTTATTGTCACTCGTTTGTACGTGCATAGAGATCTTCCCAGCCAGGGCAGGACCACCCTGTTTTAAAGGATATTATTGTGAAATAGTGTATATACAAAAAATTTATGAAAAAATATATAGTTTTTTAAAAAAATAGTCACCACCCAAGTTAGAAAAGAACACAACCAGTACTTACAGCCATTTTTGCCCCTTCCCAATTACAATGTTCCCTCTCCCCCAGAGGTAACCCATGTCATAAAATTGATACTGATTACAGTTTTCTGTTCTTTAACCAGTACATTTTTTTTTTTTTGCCTATTTTTGATATTTACATAATAATACACGTAATAGTATGAAGTACAACCAGAATGCTCCTTGGAAGCAAGGATGATGAGACTACATCTCACAGACTTTGGACATGTTATCAGTCCCTGGAGAAGAACATCATGCTTGGTAAAGTAGAGGGTCAGTGAAAAAGAGGAAGACCCTCAACGAGATGGATTGACATAGTGGCTACAACGATGGGCTCAAGCATTACAACGATTGTGAGGGTGGCACAAGACTAGGCAGTGTTGCGTTCTGTTGTACATAGGGTCGCTGTGAGTTGGAACTGACTCACTCAACGGCACCTAACAACAACAGTAATATGTATATATTTTCATTCTACTTGTTCCTTTTTTCAACATATGAATGTTTTGAAAATTCATCCACGTGGCTGCATGACGCATGTAGCTCTAATTCATTCATTTTCACTGCTATGTTGCAGTCCCTGCCATGGTATGGTGAGAACACACCAGAAGTTGTCCGTTAAAGAAAACAGAATGGGGAAATAACTATAAAGCCTCAGTGGCATTCAACAATAAGTGTGTATTTCTTGGCTTGTATGTCGGAGGGTCTGCTGGGATAGCGCTGATAATCCCAGCTGAGCTTGGAGCCAAGTCATGGGTTTAGTCCACATCTGTGCCACGTGTCTCAGTCTTCTGGAACCCAGGCTACCTAGGACACGTTCTTCTGCTAGCAGAAGTTGCAGCTGCCCAGAGGTGAACAAATACAATCAATGCCTCTTTCCACTTATCACTTCTGTTCACGTTCCATTGGCTAACACGAGTCATATGACCATGCCCAGCATCAGGGAGGCAGGGACGTACGTATACTCTCCCTGTGAGGTTGGAAGAAGGAGTGGACACTTGCTGAACAATAATCTAACACGGATATTGGGTTGTTTCCAGTTAACGACTCAAACAGTACTGCTGCTAAGAACGTTGGATTATGGTTTCTTTAGAGTAGATGCCTTGACATTGAGCTGCTGGATACGGCACCAACATTTTCTTCTTCTTTTTTAATTGTGTCTTAAGTTTACAATTTAAGTTAGTTTCTCATACAAAGACTTATACACACATTGTTATATGACCGTAGTTGCTCTCCGTATAATGGGACAGCACACTCCTCCTTTCTACCTCAGATCTCCTATGTTCACTCAGCCATCTCCTATCCCTTTTTGCCTTCGCATCTCACCTCCTCCGAACAGGAGCTGCCCATTTAGTCTCATGTATCTGCTTCAGCTAAGAAGCACTGTCTTCGTGCGTATCATTTTATGTCTTATAGTCCAGTGTAATCTTTGTCTGAAGAGTTGGTTTCAGGAATGGTTTCAATTCTGGGCTAACAGGAGTCCGGGGGCCATGTCTTCCAGGGTCCCTCCAGTCTTAGACTATTAAGTCTGGTCTTTTTAGTAGAATTTGATTTCTGTACCCCACTTTTCTCCCGTTCATCAGGGACTCTGTTCTGTTCTGTCAGGATGGTCATTGGTGGTAGCCAGGCACCATCTAGTTCTTCTGGTCTCAGGCTGATGGAGTCTGTAGTTTATGTGGCCGTTTCTGTCTCTTGGCCTAATATTTTCCTTGCGTCTTTGATGTTCATTCTCCTTTGCTTCAGGCTGGTTGAGACCAATTGATGTATCTTAGATGGCTGTTTGCTAGCTTTTAAGACCCCAGTCGCCACTCACCAAAATGGAATGTAGAACATTTTCAATAAACTTTGTTATGACAGTTGACCTAGATGTCCCCTGAAACCATGGTCCCCAGGCCCTCACCCCTGCTACTCTGTCCCTCAAAGTGTTTGGTTGTATTCAGGAAACTTCTTAGCTTTTCATTTAGTCCATTTGTGCTGACTTCCCCTGTATTGTGTATTGTCCTTCCCTTCACCTAATTACCTATTTTAGTGAGTGACTACCCCTCTCCCTCCCTCCCCACCCACATAACCATCAAAGACTGTTTTCTTTTGTGTTTAAACCTTGAGTTCTTATAATAGTGGTCTCATACAATATTTGTCCTTTTTCACTCAGCATAATGCCTTCCAGATTCATCCATGTTATGAGATGTTTCACAGATTGATCATGGTTCTTTATGGTTGTGTAGTATTCCATTCCGTGAATATACATACCAGTTTACCCATTTGCCCATTGATGCGCACCTAGGTTGTGCGTATATCTATTTGCGTGATGGTTCTTACTTCTCTAGGATATATTCAAAGGAGTGGGATTGGTGAATCATCTGGTTCTTCTATTTCTAGCTTTTTAAGGAAGCGCCGGATCAATTTCCAAAGTGGTTGTACCATCTTACATTCCCACCAGCAGTGTGAAAGTGTTCCAGTCTCTGCACAACCTCTCCAACATTTATTATTTTGTGTTTTTTGGATTAACGCCAGCCTTGTCGGGGTGAGATGGTATCTCATTGTAGTTTTGATTTGCATTTCTCTAATGGCTAATCATAGTGAGCATTTCCTCATGTATCAAACGCCAGCATTTTCACCTTTACTAGATGATATCAAATGGTTTTCCAAGTGGTTGTGCTTTTCCTGTCAGCAGGGGATCGGCGTTTTGTTTGTTGCACTGAACCCCACTACGTTTTTAATTACCTAGTGTCTTAGTCATCTAGCACTGCCATAACAGAAATACCACAAGTGGATGGCTTTAACAAAGAAATTTATTTTCTCACAGTCTAGTAGGTTACAAGTCCAAATTCAGGGTGTCGGAATACTGGGAATCATGGCCTAACCAAATTGATACACACATTTTTGGGGGGACATAATTCAATCCATGACACCTAGTATATTTAACACTGCGTTGTACTCAAATATTGCCATCATCCGACAGTTAGAAGGGTGTCTGTCTCACAGTTTCTCAGTGAGGCCAGCTTCTTTTCTAACCACTACGGCGGATGGAAGGTGCATGAATAAGGCGACCCAGCAAAGTGCTCCTTGTCTCTTTGATGGTGCTCAGCGTTCACTGACCAGCCTGTGTTCCCTCGGCAGGTTCGGTGCAAATGCCAAAGTTGTTCATTTCCTGGGACAAATCAAACCGTGGAATTATACTTACGATCCCAAAACAAAAAGTGTGAAAAGTGATGTCCATGACCCTACCACGATGCATCCAGAGTTTCTCAACGTCTGGTGGGACATCTTCACCACCAGCATTTTACCTCTGCTTCAACAAAGTGGCCTTGTCAAAGACACCGTCTCCTACCTGAATGTGGTAGGTTCTGTTTTTATCTTCCAAATCATTTTATGCTATGTTTTTTAATTTTATTTTTGTAATCTGAGGTATCAGTAGAGATGGGGAATGTTTAGTGGTATTTTAAACAAAGAGATAAGTTGTTTTGTGGAAGGAAAAACAGTGGCCAGCTTAGAAAGGAGAAATACTATCAGCAAAAGCTGGAGTAGGTTTTCATTGGCTCCGAAAATATAAGGACAGTTTGGGGAGTTTTTTTAAATATACATACATATCTTATAACTGTAAAAGTCTTAGCCTGTTGCCTATGAAAAGATTGAGATTATTCCTGAAGTAGTAGTCTGTAAAAATTAAGGATGCCCCAGTGCATGTTTTAGAAAAGGCAAACATTTAAATATCCCTGTTTTATATTTGCCATCTGCTTAGAAGAAAGAGTTTGCAGTAAAAGTCACAATAACATGAACATAAAACAAATACTTTTGTACGATTATTTTGCTTTCCTATGTTTATACTCCTATGGTTATTACAGGGTCCTGGAAAACGAGTCTCTTTGTCAGGGGGAAATGTTGGCATTTACAATAACAACCTGCTTTAGCATCTTTTCTGACTAAAGGTCCTCTTTTGAAGTTTTCTTAACTTTGGAAGAATTGGAAGAATATGAGGAATTAAACAGTTACATTACATATAAAGATATAAAGAATAGAAATGAGTGAAATGTAGCCTGAACGATCAGTTAATTATCTGCCTATAATTATAAAAGACTGTAAGGTTTAAGAGCACCTTCGCTTTTCTGTGGTATAAATTTTAGCCCCTTGTTAGCATTTGTACCCAGTGCTTTATAGGGTTGTGAAAGAATACTTATACAGCACTTGGAACAGTGCTTGGCACATAAGTAAAAAAACAAACCAAACTCATTGCCATGGAGTCGATTCTGACTCATAGAGACCCTACAGGACAGAGTAAAACTGGCTTATGGGATTTCCAGGGCTGTAATTTTTATGGAAGGAGCCCCGGTGGTACAGTGCTTAAGCACTCCTCTGTTAAACAAAAATCGGTGGTTTGAACCCACCAGCCACAGTATGGGAGAAAGATGTTGGCAGGCTGCTCCTGTAAAGATACACCCTTGGAAACCCCACGGGCAATTCTACTCTGACCTGTTGGGTCACTATGAATTGCAATCAACTTGATGACAACGGGTTTGGGTTTTTTTTTGGGAATCTTTATGGAAGCAGCCAAATTAACCAAGGCTTAAAAAACTTAACAAAAATTCCCTTAGTTTTGTCACAGTCTAGTCAGGTCTGAGACTGTTACCCTTATGAAAAATGTGAGATGAACCTTGCTTAATGTATTTCTCTATAGCCCAGAATTAAATATAGCACTTTCGGGAGTGGCATGGAGATGTCACACTTTAGAAGCTGGATTTTCTTCAGGTAGATCCAGCATACTTGGCGTGACCTCTCAGGCTCCTCTCCTAGGAAAGGGCCCCCTGCCTGCCCCCAGATTGTGAGCGGAGGGCTCTGGAAGAGGCTTCTTGCACCATTTCTGCTGCACCTGGAAGGCAAAGGCAGGGCTCATCCAGTGGAAGGACTTCTTACATGGCCTTAGCTATGATACAATCCCACAGAACCTGCCCAAATATCTTGGAATTCCAGTATTTTTAAATACATACATATACACCTATACTTATATATAGCAGCAAAAACAAGTGATCAGAAACTTTTTTTTCTGAGGTGACCCATTTTCTCTAGTAAAAGCAATGCCTATGTATACTCTTGCCTTCCTCTTTCTCTAAGATTTCCAGTACCTTCTCACCGCAGAGCTTTTTGAAGGATAGCACTGGTATTCTTTTATGGTACATTTGAAGTTACTGCTAACCATCATAATGAGAATCAAATTTAATGTAGGCTAGGTTTGTTCTGTTTCCTGCATGTTTACCCTGTTCCTTCTGCAATCCAAGGACTGAGAAATATGAACCAAGGAAAGGTGAAGATGGGAATTGAAACAGTTGGTCAAAACTAACCAGATTAAATTAACAGAAGCTACAAGGAATAGATGCTACTCGGTAATCCAAATGAAAGCTTGACCAGGCAGATGAGTTTGGTACATAGTCTGAAACCATTTAGCTTTCATGCTTATCATGTGACAACTCGTGTATGTGGTGTGGCTCGCTGGTTAGGTTCTTTCTGAAGCTTAGCCCCAGAGGTATCATTTTGTTTAAGTTCTCAACCTTTCTGAGCCCACACAGATCGAGAATATATCCTGAGACTTGTGTTTCCTTCTGCATCCATCTTACCCTTTCTAATGAACTGTTTGCAGCTTTCAAACTTGGTCTATACACTGGCTTTCTCTTGTGGCTTCTGTAGAAAGGTATGCAGAACTTAAACATTAACCCTGCTTACTTTGTTTTCCCAATGTTTTCACTGAGTCAAGAAGTCTTCATTTCGTTAGGAAAAAAAATCATATGACCCTTGTATTTTTGTGTCTTCTGTTTGTTCGTTTCGTGTCATGCTTTTCGGTTTTTGCCACTTTGCATGATAATCCGTCCTGGCTTTTCTCATCACCTTCAATTTATCGCATTCTTTAAACCAGTCTGATTTCCAGCTCTCAAGGACTGTTCTGCTTATGCTCTCCTTCTAGGAAGAGGTCTCAGGAGACATAGCACATCTGTCCCTTGAGGAGACCCCAGCTCCGGCACAGCCTTTTGTATCCTCAGAAGAACGGAAGGAGCGGTGGGAACAGGGCCAGGCTGATTACATGGGAGCAGATTCCTTTGACAACATTCAGAAGAGACTTGACGCTTACCTCCAGTAGAAACACTGCGTCTTCCTGTGAACACAGCAGCTTCCCAGGGCTTGTGTCTGATACTTAGTTTAGTATCTGGAACCCGGGCTGAGGAAGGTCTGTTACAGTCCCTAGAGGCTTTCACTAAAACTCCATCAGATGAGGGGGTTTTGCAGGACAGCGGGTGAGAACTGGGCAGAAGTTGGGAAGTAGCCGTTCTATTATCTGGACAGTGTTCTGCTTTTTAAACCTAAACGTACGCAGTTACCGTTGCAGAAGTTCTCAGTGCCGATGCCAATATTCCTGGTGACGGAAACTCAACGTTAAGCTATTAGGGCGGCCATATCAATCCTAAAATGTGCAGAGCCCTTCAGAACAGGGACATAGCATCTATCCCTTGCTTGCTCCTTGTAGCCTTCACTAGACCTGCATTTTAGAATTGCCTGGGGGCTGCCAGCGGTTGTAATTCTGCTTTCGGGTGAAGGCAGCCTGTAATAACACTGCCGAGTGATTCATAAACATAGCAGCAGATGGAGTTAACCCATTTTATCGCCTCGTCTTAGTGTATGAAGACGTTCACCAGCTTTGTGTGTACAGCAAGCAGCATGCTAAGATGCTTCTGTTCGGTCTGCATTACACCAGTGTTCTCTGAACGGTTACTGCGGTGGAACCCTACGTGAAAAATAAAGACTTAGCGCCATATCTCGGTTGTCTAATTGAGAAAGCCCCCCCACCCCTGGAAGAAAACGTAATTAGGGAATTTTTCACAACTTGTGAATTTTGTCATGGTTTTCAAATTCAGCGTAAGGCTTAACCCTGGGGTATACTTTAGAAATATCTATCAAAAAAAAAAAAAAACCCCACTGCCGTCGAGTCAATACTCATAGCGACCCTGTTGGACAGAGCAGAATGAACTGTCCTATAGGGTTTCCAAGGGGAGGCTGGCAGGTTCAAATGGCTGAGCTTTTAACTACTGTGCCACCAGGGCTCCAACAAATACCTAGGAGAGATTTAAATCTAGCATTCTGCAGTCATGGTGACAGATCTGATAGACAGAGCAATGTGAGATCAAATCTATCCAGTCTGTCACTTTTTGTTGTATTTCCATGTTAAGTGGGTTATTCAGATATTTATACTGTTGGACCCTTCAAATTATCGTAGGCTCATTGTTAATCTCTGAATATACTCAATAGTCTTTCAGGGCTGCTGCAATCAGTATTGGATCCACTGCCTTCTAATGTTTTTTATCGATGACTTAAAATGGCAGAATGGAAGTGTAAAGCATATTTATTAAATTGCCAGATGATTCTAGGTTGTAGGGGCTGGCCAACTAGGAAGGGGTAGGATCTAGAATTACCTTTTAAAACTAAAGTGAATAAATAAAAAACTAGTGAGTAATCAGAAACAAATCATTCCACTGAAGAAACCAGGAGTATGGACCATATAGGTATGTATACAAACACCAATAGGAAACTTCAGCGGTTTAATTGGGCAGAAGCCCCGATGGCTTTTATGACCTAGCCTTGGAGGCCACACTCCATTTCTACAGTAACACCCTATGGGTTACATGGCTCAGCCCATGTGGGTATGAATGAATGCACACGGGACATGCATGCCTAGAGTGAGAACCATTGGGGCCACTGTGGAGCGTGGCTACCCCAAGACCTCAAAATGAACGTTTAGCTAAAATTGTAAAATACCAAATGGTGATTTCTGAAGATGAAATAAACCAGTTATTTGGACTGACAGAGAATGAGTTGCTCTAATCTTCAAGTCCATGAAGCATTTAGCAAACAAGCATTTATTAAGTGCCTCCATGTGTCAGGTGCTATAATACAAAGACTTCAAAATACTCCCAGTCTTCAAGGATATCTGCAGTAGGTGGTTATGAGCTAAACTCTGCCAGCGTGAGTCCAGTGCACAGGAAAATCTAAACAAATTTCATCACGGTGTAATCTGTAAATCATACAAACAAGTCTTTGACTCAGGACAGCTATCTGTATAATTTCAAAGTTCATTCTAGCCCTGTTACCTTCGCAACCCCGGTGGTCATAAAGCTGCCTGTCTGGTTTCAAGGAAATATGCCATGAGTCAGGATCAACTCAGTGGCAGCTGGTTTTATTCCAGAAATAACATCTACCAAAACATTTGGTCATCTTCGTTTCACATCACATACAATTTGAGTTGACATACATTTAAGGTAGACAACACTCACATTCAAGTTCTTACTGAAGACTATCACGTGCACGACACGTATTAGGAATACATGACTGTACAAAAGGCTTATGTTCTAGTAGGAGACACACCAAGAACAAAGTACACTGACGACATTGTCAGGGATGGTCCGATCATATAGTGGATGCCCTTTAAGCCAGAAAGAGAGGCCCTGAGATGGAGCCAGCTAGGGGACAGCGGAAGGGAGAGTATTCCCAGCAGAGGGATCTGTGAGAGCAGAGGCCCTGCAGCAGGCAGGAGCCTGGTAGATGTAAACGAGTCCAAGACACAAGTCGGAGCTGTTTCACAGGCCAAGCCATAAACTTTGGGTTTTATTCTAAATTCCGTAGCAATCCATTGAAGAGTTTTATGAATCTAATTTATATATTTTTTATTAATGAGCAATTATAAACATACCCAAAAGCAAGCTGAATAGTATAAAGAACTGTTTCAAGTTATTTCTCATCTATACCCTCACCTGCCAGAGTATTTTGAAGCAATTTCATCTATATTTCTATATATTCATCTTTAAAATTCCAAACGTCCTTTATTACCTTCCCCCCCCCACCCCCCGTTTGTTTGAATCAGAATCCAGGTAAGGTGCACACAGTGCAATTGGTTGATGTATCTATGACATACTCTGGTTTTCTTCTCCTACCCCTTTTGTTGTTGCAGTTTATTTACTGGAAAAAACCAGGTCATTTCTGCTGCAGAAACTCCCACATGTTCCCCGGTCTTCTATATTTGCTGTAAACTGATCGAGAGGACTTCATCAGATTAACGTTTGATTTTTTGGCAACTTTATAGGCACACTGAGTACTTCAAAGTGTCTGGTTATTATGCATTGTCACTGATGATTATTGCCTAGCTACGTTATTTTATTAAGAGTTGCAAAAGGGTGATAGCTCTCAGTAGGTGAAATATTTTTATATACTCCCATTCATGAATAATCCGTTTATCCTGAGACTCAGTTCCTGTAGGAGGCAAGATGAGCAAATGCTTGGTTCTTTCACTAGTATACAAAACAAGGACTTGGTTTCCTAACATCCAAAGGTAACCAGGAGGGTCTGGAGGAGGGGGTTTAGTATCATCATGAATCAATGGATTTTAAGTTTCAATCCACTGAAGTTATCCTTAAAGGTGATCTAATTGTCCTAACTTGGTGATTTACATTTTAAGAACAATGCTTTTGGCGCTCTGTGGAAAATCGTCTGGATGAGGGTTAAGAGTAGACGGGAAGGCCAGTTTAGCTTCCTGCAGCGGTCCGGGAAAGAGACAAGGGTAGCCCAACGAAGTCTCCCACATGGCTGCTCCTGAAAACACCCATGACTTGTTAAAAACAGTTTCTTAGGCCTCATTCACAGACACTCTGATCCAGCAGGTCTAGGTTGGAACCATAGTTACCTCCACTCCAACTCTCAAGCACTCCAGATGACTCTGACCCAATGATACCTGAGAACCACTTGATACATTATTTACACTAAATACAACAGGGGTCAGGTGATTTTTAACAGAAGGTACATGAAGAGGTGAGGCAGTTGTTATTGCATGGTAGGGGACTCAACTTCTAATTAGATTCTCCAAAAATAGCTCCTTGAGTGATGTAGGAAACATTAAGTAACATTTACAAATATAAAAATCATCGTAAGTTGTTAACTGCCCTGGAGTCAGCCGATGTATGGCAGCCCCATCCACAATAAACCGCTGCCCGGTCCGACACCAACCCCATGATTGGTTGGAGACTGGACCATGGTGATCCACAGGGTTTTTTTACTGGCTAATTTTTGAAAGTAGGTCCCAGGCCTTCCTACTCCATCTTAGCCAGGAAGCTCCCACTGAAACCTGTATAGCAATATAGCAACAAAAAAGCCTCCACTGACGGATGGTAGCTGTACCGAGGTGCACTGGCCAGACTCCTGCATGGATGGCGAAAAATCTACCAGAGAACCACCAAAAGCGTATAGTGTTTACCCTTTTAATGTCACGGAGATTTATTATTTAGCCAAGGAAGACTTAACCTGGTTTCTCAAATAAAATAGTGAGAGTGTGAAATATATGCTATGGATTGACCCAAAAATATGTGTTGGAAATCCTCCTGTACCTGTAGTTATAATCCCATTTGAGAAAAGGGTTTTGTTATGTTAATGAGGCAGTATTAGTATAGGGTGTGTTTTCAGTCATGTCTCTTTTGAGATATAAAGAGAAGATTAGGCACAGACGGGGGGAGACAAGATGCCGTGCCACACATCTCCAAGGAACCAAGAACAGAAGCTAAAAAGAGAAGAACTTCCCCCAGAGCCAACAGAGAGAGAAAGCCTCTTATAGACCGGAACCCTGAGTTTGAACTTAGTAGCCTCCTGCACTGGGAGAAAATAAACTGATGTTTGTTAAAGCCACTCACTTGTGGTACTTCTGTTATAGCAGCACCAGATGACTAAGACACCACGGTCTGCTTTTTACTGTGCTTATAATTCCAAGTACAAAAATGTTCTAGAATCTATTTTTATATTTAGATAACTTATTTGGTAACTTATTTCTGAGTTTCAAAATGCTGAAGTTCAGTATCCTTTAAAGAACAATGTGGAATAAAGCAAAAAGAAGGACTTGGTGTTAGGTATTTATGTCTCAATTCTTTAGCAATTCTATGATGAACAAGCAGTATCCCCATTTTGCAGATAAAGAAATCAGAAGATAGAAGGGTATCCTTGCAAAAGGTCTCATTAAAGAAACCTGTGGTCAAACGGTCAATGGTTAGGGGGAAAAAGCAGAGATCAGAGAAACCTGGGTATCGCCAGAAATACAAATGCCAGCAACCTAGGGAGTAACACATTCAATAACGAAAAAGCTTTCATTTTGTTTACTATGAAGATAAGCCTTGAAATAGGGCTTATGAAATACCTTTTGCAAAGGCCTTCCCAAATAGGTTGTCTGAAATTGTAACATAAAAAATAAAGGGGTAAGAAAGTCCAAGGATATTTAGTTATGAATTTTGGGATGCACAAGCTTCAACTTTATAGTGAATAGACTTTTTTACAACCCTACATAGAATATCCTGTCTTCACAGTTGTTTTCTGGGCCCCAAAGAGATAAAATTCTATGACTATGCTGTGATGCTGTGTCGTCCTCAGGGGCCCTGGGTTGCGCAGGACTCTACCTGCACCGAGCAGCTCAACACTTGGGATCTACTCAATGTATATACACTTTTAATTTTTTGAGGTTCCTCTCTTGATGCCAAGCCTACCAGCTACCAGTTCTCCTACTGGAAGTATGTTTGCCTAGAACAGGAAGAGTAAGAGTTAAATGTTCAAGGATAGGGCCTCTTCTACTGTATTATCAACTTACTGAAGACTATTATTTTGCTGGTCAGAAGTCTTTTGCTTCTGGGTCCCTCATTGAGGTGAACAAAAACCTAGTCTTCAGATAAATACCACTGCTTTATTGCTGTGGTTATGCAATATATGCAATCCAAATAAATGTATTTTGAAACTCTGCCTCTGCATCAGAAGAGATTACAAGATTGAAAGCATTTTTTTAAATAACTGAGAAATGATGTAAAAGTACCAAGTTTGGCAGAGGGAGTCACACATTGTTCTGTCCGTTCATTTTTCTGTTTACTTTTGTTCCCTATTTTTTATACAATAGGATAAGAAATACAGCTGAGTGAAAAAGCTTACAAAATTTCTTAGTAAAGATTAACTTTGGAAGTGCTGGTGACGTAGTGGTTAAGAGCTATGGCTGCTAACCAAAAGGTCAGCAGTTCGAATCCACCAGACGCTCCTTGGAAACCCTATGGGGCAGTTCTGCTCTGCCCTTTAGGGTCACTATGAGTCAGAATCGACTCAATGGCAACAGGTTTTTTTTTTTAAATTAATTAGCCTTACGAATCAGAAAGTGACAAGTTTGCCATAGCAAATAACATATAATGTGCATAAAGGTGTCAAGTTATGAGGCTAGTAAGTCACTGCACTAGGCTAACAGTTTTCTTTTCCTTCCTTGATTTTCCAAGGATACACCTTAATAAAGGTGAAGTATTTAATTTTCCATTCAAAGGCACACAATTATACTGCAGAATATTTTCTAGGGAGCCTAAAGTACGAAGGGATAGATGTGTAAATATGCAATAACTCAAATTACAAGAACATACTTTTGTAGAGGTGCTCCATACGTTTACTTTATGTCTTATGACCAATGGTGGGTATAATATAGCTTTCGGCTGAGACAAACGTAACCACACAAAGGTCAGACCCATGCCTCTGGGGATTAGCTCCACACTTTATCAAGGCCTCAATGTTTACGTCTCCTTACTTACAGCTAGAACTGCAAAAAGTGTACTAAATCTCCTTCACAAGACCATTTTCTCATGAAATATTTACTTTCTCTTTAGCAACGTACTGATACCAGTGCAAAAATTTTTAAAAACCTACAATGTGTTCTTAAGGAATAACCTCTCCTCCCTCTCAACAAAAAGTATAAATTAAGGTTTCAGGAAGCCATATCCGAGTTAACTGACTTTATTTTTAATAAATGGGCATGCTGAAAAGACTTTCAACAATGAAAACTTTACTAAAACGTTAAGTCCCTGCCTTGGTAAACACAGATTTAACACTATGTCTTTTTTTGACAACTTGTACTATCACTTCTCATCACATTAAATACTCTTGAAATAAGTCAACTGGGTTTCAAATATGCAAGGTAACTCCCTAGAATTTTTGTTTCATCACTAATCTAAGAAATCATTTTGACATTTGCCATCCTTCTAATTGATGTCCCAAAGTAGTCCAGTTGTCTTAAAGTTTTGGATACTTAGTTCACGTTAGTGGAAGTGACCTGTACAACTTCCATTTACATGAAATTATATTATTAAAATTACATTCCCTTTTCACACAGAAGTCAATTTTCATATTTAGAAGCAGAAATGAGTAAAAATCTATCAGAAAAAAAAGTGTTGAGCAGGAGCTGGAAAAGAGATAAGGAATCGCTCATTTTAACTAGTAAAAGATCTGATTGGAAACTATAAATCATCCTTTTGAAAGCAGTAAATTATTAGTAACTTAGCTGTCAAAAAAGCTTTCACCCAAATATGCACTGTCTTTCTCCATTTTTAGCTTTAAGGATTCATATAAGACTCCCGTCCTTTATTATCATGAGGCAGCAGTATGAACAGATGAACCTGGGAGAAAACGCCACGTCTGCTGACAACCGAACACTCCCCTCAAGGGTGGGCACGGCTGCAGGGCAGCAACTCAATCATTATTCACAGCTCTCGGTATTATTGGCTCTTTTTATTCAGGGGAAAAAAAAAAAACGTTGCCATGAGTCAGTTCTGACTGAAGTACCACACAAATGAGGTATCAAACAGCAGAATGTAGAGCTTGTAAGGAGGTAATACTGCAAACATACCTACATACTTAATGATGAATTCGGCGGAGAAAGCTGTTATTCTCTCCTGTATTATACCATTTGTAGATATTTTAAAGTTAACGTAGCTAAAAACTTAAAGGATAAACATTTGAGTTCTTGTTAATGAGACAGAATTTGCCCACGTGTTTTTAATGTCTGTCATCCAAAATCTAATAAATAAAACTCTGGCAAGTACGGTAAATAAAATGAGGAACAAAACATACACTAATGTCCTTGACATCCCCCAAGAGAAAACATACACCTGAGGATAATTTCATTGGTACTCACTGGTAATAAACTGCTTAGGAGTATTTTCTTGGTTGACTATTTCCCATCCAAGAGCTGTAATTAGAAATCTACAATGATCCCGAGTGTCACCTGTTAATACCACTATATGTAGAAATCATCAGAACTCCTTTATTGCAGATGAGGAAATAAAAACCTGAGCCAAGATTTTTGAAGATCAAGGCATTTAAAATAAACTTTAAAAATTTATATACTCTAATTTCTGACCAAGAAATCCAGTCGCAGTTAAATTGAGCAAAACGAAAAAAGGTGGTGGGATTACGAGTAAATTATTCAGTTAATCACAGTACTTTTTTCAGTAATTATGCAAAATAGACATCTTCACAGAAGTATATTTAATGAAAGATTAATTTTTTAAAAGATGAAGTAGTCATTAAAATTATGGAACCAAATAAAAATTTCTGAAGTCTTTATTGATTTTAAACTTAAAATCCAGTTTGAACCACAAAATTCAGTTTGAACCACAAGCGTGAATACAGTATTTTCAATATATTTCTGAAACTATTATTCTACTCAGTCATGAAACAGAATTAACAGCATAGCATAATGTGAAGTTTTCATTCCAGTAGTTTACATGTTTTCTTAGAATTAAAAAACAAAAAAACAAACAAACAAAAAAAAACCCACCATTTAACAGAAGTATACAAAAACAGAAAGGCATTTTTTAAATGACTTGCTGAACTTATCGTTACAAATGTATTTAAAAGTATAACTCTGCAAATGTTTGGGTAAAGAAGTCTTTACCTTTATAGTAAGTTTTTGAGGCTTTGCCTTTTTAAGCAAACAGTAGATTGTATTGTTTTATGTTAAAAACTCTTTTTATACTTAATCCCACTGGATTATTGATATATAGAAAATTCCCATTTCCATGTTGTGTGAGATCCCAATCAACCTGATTTCCTTCTGTCATGCAGATTGGGACCCATATGCACTATGTAAGGTAACTAGGCCCAAAAGGTAAGGCATTCCCCTACTGCTCCTAATGCAAGTGGACCAACCCCAAGTTATCATTCCACTCTTATAACTGCAGAGAGATGTATTGGTCCTTTTTCATCAACACCCCCTTACGATGCTGCCAATGTTCCCTTGGAACAAGAGACAGGGAACAGAGAGGAGAGGACTTAGCTGGTGACGGGCCTGACATACCTTCAGTGTGTCCCACACAGCACAACACTGCCTCCAACCCCCTCTAATTCCAGTAACGTCCCTTCTAACAGTGTAAGTAAAATCTAAAGTGTTCTTAAGTCTGTATCATCGAGCACAAAGCTTCTCTTGTTACAGAAAGTAATCTTTCTTTGGATTAAAAAAAAAAAAAAAGTTTCCCTTAAGGAAACACCACCAGTGACTACCTAACCTGATCCCTAAATTTATCATCTTAATTGTTTGAAATGTGACTCAAAGAGTCATGTGGAATTGTGTGGTATCTATCGTTAATTTGCATATTAACAAAAAGTAAGTAAAAGATGACTAATTCTATAGGTAGATGTAAGAATGAATCACTAAATTCCAAAACCAAATTCTCATTCTAAACACACATGAAGAAATTTTCACATTCAGGATTAAGATGCCTTTAAGGGCTGAAATGACCTTGCAGTATTCCAGCCCAACTTCCATCCAGATATCATACTGTCCACATACAGCAGTCTTCTGAGTTATAAAAGTTTATAAAGGTATTTCCCCAAAAACCTATATAAATAAAAATTATCTATTTATAGAAATATCTATTTAGCAAGGCATAATTTAAATATTCAAATGAAACTGGGTAGAACTGGTTTTCTCCCACATCCACAGACTGTATTTACACCTTAAACATCAAGTTACATTTAAACAGTGACTATAGTACCTCCTGACTAACATGGAGAAATAGCACTATTAGCAGCCTCTAATTTTTCCATGGACATAAAATTACAAGCAACTTGCTAACCTGGACTTTGGTCTCTTATATAAGGTTTGGTTCTGGAATGCAAATATGGTTTCCGAAAACCCAATAAAGTCAATCTCTTGTAAAGTCAATGTATATATTAATCATTGACAAGGACTGGGAGTCCACTGCATCACAAACGGGAGGCTCTGGTGAGTAACCACGCATGTCCAACATAGAAAATAACTCTTTACTCGGTCAAAAGTATAAAAGATTTGACCTCATTTGAAATATGAAAAAGCTGAGTACCTGGGAGATATATGAAAATACTCAGCATAGGTATTATGAAAAATTGAATAACAAAGTAACAGTTTTTTCTCAAAAAATTATTTTAGGCCACAGTATAGAACAGAACTTATTGCTATTTGGAATATCATTAAAAATAGAATCATGTATAGAAGAGATTATGTGTCAAGAATACCTCTTCCCTAATATAAAATATGCCCCTTTCAGAAGACATACTCTCTAGGCCTCATTTCTAAAACTCTGCATTTTTCTCATTTCCAAAACCTCTGTATGTATATCCAAGCTGACTTTACTAAAACTTCCCAAATTATAAATCGATTAAAGTTTTGATTTCATTGATTTTAGCCTGCTTCACTTCATTAGCATTTGGCTTTTTAGCTCCAAAAGCTCCAGCTGCAAGTTCTCTCTTCGTGTTTTGTATTTTCAGCATATTTTCTTCAACAGAGTCCTTTACAATGAACTTTAAAAAGAAAAAAAAAAGGAGGGGGGGGGGAGTTAAATTGGTTAAATACTTTAGGTCACTATTTAAAATCTTCGATGGAAAAAAAAAGCACTACTAAGAAAATGACATGAACTATTACTGAGAGGCATGAGGATAAATATGCTAACTAAAAAAAATGAAAGAAAAAGAAACTGGATGGGAACATTGGTCTACGATAAAGAAATTTGTTTTCGTACAAATATTACAGAGTTTTTAAGAATGTGTAATAACAACCTATTGGAAAACTGGTTTAGCACCCCTTTTTGTCATTATAATGAAAATACACAAATTAACTATATCTGAGCATTGCTTTCCCTTATCACTCCACATGATTTTTCTATATAAAGAATATGGCCTTAGGGCCAAAGGTACATCTCATAACTCCATCACCAGAAAAGAACAGCACAAAAAAAGAAAACTATTTGGGTAACTATAAGCTACAAAGATAAATGCAAAACTGTAACTAAAATTATTAGTAAAATGATTTTAGTACTACGTTTTTTAAAAAAATAATTTTTCCAGGAATGCAACGATGAGTCATTATCCAGTATAATTCATAACATAAACAAATTACAGAGGAAAAAAACACATGATCACCTCAATAAACGCTTAAATATCTGATAAAATTCAACATTTATTCCTGATTTTAAAAAACCTTCATAAAAACCCTCATTAAGCCAGGAACAAAAAAAATGTCCTCAACGTTATTAAGGGTATATACCAGGTACCTAAGAAAAACACGCTCCATGTTAAACAATAAAAATATTCTCAATAAAAATAAGAACAAGTCAACAATTACTATCACTACTACTATTCAACACTGTACAGAGATCCTAGTTACTGCGGTAATTAAAGAAAGACAAGCTGTGTTATAAAACTTTACTAATATACAGAAAAGATATATAACAGAGAGAGACTGGTGATGCTCCTGGATAGGACGCTCCTTATTTATAAAGAAGGCAGTTCTCAAATAAGTCATAATTCAATACGATTATAAGTTCCAAACAAGATTTTCAGTAAAGTTCAATGTAAGAGTAAATACTAGGAATAACTGATAGAATTTTCAAAAGGAAGGGTAATCAGAACACTTTTGCCTACCAGGTATCAAAACACACTTGATAAAAGTATAGCAATTATAAGAATATTGTCCTAGAAACAGGAAGAGATCAATGGAACAGAACAGAGTCCACAAAGAGGCCTCTGTAAAACAATGTGAAAACGCATGAATTAGTTCATGATAAAGTGGCATTTCCAGTCAGGAAAAAAGGACAGACTTTTCAAAAAACAGTGATGGAACCAATGGCCCCTCAATTGACAAAAGAATAAAGGCAGACGTACACCCACATATCACTAACCATCAACAAAACACAAAATAAAATTTTCAAAAGAATCAGAAGTATAGGAGAACAGTTTTACAAATGTTGAGAAAACCTTCTTGTCCTTCAAAGACCTTAAAATCCAGAAGCTAAATGAGAAAAGTTGGTATTTTCTATATCGCTTAAAATTTTTAAACTTTTCATGACAAAAAGCAGATAAACAAAGTTCAAAAATAAGCAAGAGATCATTTCAATTTGCAAAACAAGGGATTCAAGTCAGAATGTATAAAAAGGTTCCTTTATATTATAAACTATATTCTACTCTAACCATAGTTTATACTGTAGCTATGAAAACAGGGTAAAACGTAAGCGTAAATTTGCATCATTCTCATATACCATTAAGCCTGTTTTGAAAGCAACTGGGCAGTCATCTAATAAAAATTATAAATCCAGAAGTCTAGTTTTCTTAATCTAGGTAGTTGTATATGCACAACGTACGTATGATAAATCCTATTAGGGCACTATTTGTATTAGCAAAAAATTGGACTGGTTAAATAAATTATGATGTACCCGTATTATGAAACGTACCATGCAGATGTTAAAAAGAATGCATTTGACCTAAATGTACAAATATTGAAAAGTCTCCAGCACGTACTGTTAAGAAACAAAAACGTTCTGCAGAATAATCAAGTATGATCCATTTATCTTAAAAAAAAATTTTCTTGAGACGTATATATAAATGGAAGAAGTATGTAAATTTTCAGTACGGGACCCTGAAGTACATATATTAAACTACTAATGGTGGTTTCCTCATATTTTGCTCCGTGTAATTCTATTTTAATCTTTTATAATAATATATTCAAACATTATTTGTGTAAGTACAAAGAAAAGAGGAAAAAAACAACATTTCAACCTAATCTTACAAGCGATGGTTTAAGAACTCACTTTTGTGATGATAACTTCTTGCTTCTGGCCAAGTCGGTGGCACCTGTCAAAGCACTGGTCTTCGGCAGCGGGATTCCAGGCCTGAGAAGAAGAGGAGTCCTTTATTCCTGCCCCGTCTGGGAGAGCTGCCAAGTCCTTTCATTGCACTGTCCAACCTTTTCCTGACTGAGATACTGACATTACGACCCACTGGAAAAAAAAAACACTGCCTTTCCCGCTGCCATCACTGCCACAACAGGCAGGTCCTCTCATGGCTGTCACTGCACTCCATTGTTTCCAGTATGCAGTCAAGGGCCTCGCACACACACACACACATAGGAAGCACCCAACATAAATATTTGCTATTAATCATTTCTTCCTGCTTTGTGGTTTTTATGTTTTCATTTTAAAGCGATTCGCATCTGCTTAACAGAAAAAAAAAGTTTACACATCCTCTTAGATGACTTGATTTACATCAGAAAAAAAGACTCAATTCCTTGGCCCATTTATAAAAAGTTCTCTCTGCTTTGGTTGGTCTTTGGTTCTTTTTTCTTTCACTCTCCTCCACTCATGAAATAAAATTATAAAACAAGGTTTCAGGAATAACAAAAGTCCTAAAAATTATTTTAAGACTTTTTTGATACAATTTTCTATACCTGCATTGGAAATTAGTTTGACTGCAAAACTGAGCTAAAAAAGTAACATTAGCAAAGTAAACTTTTTTATCATGAGAATGTCTTGAGTTGAAAAACAAACAAGAGGTAGAAATAACCAAAAAGACAGAGAGTTCTTCAATCTAGAAAGAGAGTTAAGTAGTTCTAATAATAGAATTGTCTGGATGTTGTTGCTGTGTGCCAGCAAGCTGAGCTGATCCCAACTTACAGCGACCACAGGACAGAGCAGAACTGCTTCACAGGGTTTCCTAGGCTGTCGTCTTCGTGGAAGCAGACCTTCAGGCCCTTTCTCCCTCAGAGTGGCTGGGGCTTCAAACAGCTGACCTTTCGCTTTGCCACTGTGCCAACAGGGCTCCTAGTATCTGGACAGGATCATTACTTTTCCCCTCCTCAATAGGTTAAAAGAAGAACAAAATCATAGCTGTATATGTAACTGACGTATTTATAGTATGATTTATAATTAGGCTAACTTTTTGTTCTTTAATTCTCTTGAAATCTATGGAAAGGGAAAGTTTTGCCATTAAGAACATACTTAGCTTATAACTTTCCCAAACTGTCAGGTTTAATATTTTATATTTCACAATTGGATATGTTTTAAACCGCTGTACCAAGAGCCCAGGTAAAATGTTCTTTTTGGTTGCCTGTATTTCGTTTAGGAACATGATAATGAGTTGGGTATACAAAAGCTCACAATGGAATATCAAAACGTCACGCTAACCCTCATGCAGCGCTCCATATGAAAAGGAAAAAGATTTTCATGTGCAAAAAAAAAACCCAATTTTTTATTGACTTGTACTAATTTCTGGAACCTGGCTTTCGTTTTGTTACACAGAACATTGGAAAGCTTGAAAACCTCAGTGAAAAACAATCAGGTTACTACAAAACTGCCAAAACATTCTAAAAACTTTTTAATTGTTCAAGAGTTTACTCTCTAATCAACTTTATAATACTAATTAAATTACACTATTTTGATATTAAGCAGCCTCTTCCTTATCAGGTCCTAAGACGGTAAAAAGCAGAAAATAATTTGGGAATCTGTTCCAAAAATCAACTTCCAGGATATCGTGGGGTTAGTTAACATGTAACTTAATCTGCAGTTACAATGGATTTTTTAATATAACAGCCAGAAAATACTAAAATCCTAACAAAGATTTAAAACTTCACCCAAGTTACTAAGGCAAGAAAATACAATAGACCACTGCCATCCACGACATCAATCGGAAACTCATTAATGCCTGAATATGGCTCTAGTCATAAACTTCCCAGGAAAGGTTATTCCCAGATGAGAAAACAAAGCTTTGGTAACATTTACACGCATCAACTAGGTAGCCTCACCTGAATAGCTCAAATCTGAATCTCAGAGCTCTACATGTTATGAATATTCTGAGTTTCAGGCAACATGCTTTAACACTACAAATTTTAAATCTGTGAAGCACCAAAATAGTATGCCCAAATAGTACCCAGCGCAAATTAAAAACTAAATTAGTACCGGGTGCCTCCAGCATAAACGTTTCCTAAGTACAATCAGAACAAGGCACTCCTATGGGGATACTCTGGGTCACA
Source organism: Elephas maximus indicus (assembly GCF_024166365.1). Classification (NCBI taxonomy): domain Eukaryota; kingdom Metazoa; phylum Chordata; class Mammalia; order Proboscidea; family Elephantidae; genus Elephas; species Elephas maximus. The sequence continues at coordinate 10,892,593 of NC_064841.1, read as the reverse complement.
CAGCTGGGGGAGTGAAAGTCAGATTGAATTTTAGCTCCCATTCTTACCCTGTGTTTGTACCGCACAACAAGTGGTGACACTGTATTAGGTACTAGAATTTAACCAGAACATTCCATAGTGGTATTTCTAAAATTGTGATCCTGGACCGCCTGCACCTCAATCACCTATATTAAATGTTCAAAATGCAGTTTCCTGGGTCTCATCAAGAACTAAATCTTTTAGACAACGATGCTGGTGAGGAGTGAACTTCGTGGCTCAAGTACACAAATGAGACTATGGGGGTGACTCCTGCCTGGTGGCGAGATGAGAAGGCAGAGGGGGACAGGAGCTGGCTGAATGGACACGGGGAATACAGGGTGGAGAGGAGGAATGTGCTGTCCCATTAGGAGAAGAGCAGCCAGGAGTACACAGCAAGGTCTGTGTAACGTTTTGCATGAGAGACTGACTTGATTTGTAAACTTTCACCTAAAGCACAATAAATAAATTAAAAAAAAAAAACAATCTTTGAGGGCAGAGTTCAAAAATAGAATTTTAACACAATTCTTATGCACATTAAAACTTCAGACCGCTAACACCATGAAGATAGATCACTATTTTGTCCTTCTCATTTACAGCCAGATTCCAGGTGCCTGACACAAAGCAGGATCTCATTTGTTGGCTGAATGAACCACTTTCCTAATTCATTAGTTAATAGACACTTATATACAGAACGGAAACCCTGGTGGCATAGCGAGCGGTTAGGTGCTACAGCTGCTAACCAAGAAGTTGGCAGTTTGAATCCGCCAGGCACTCCTTGGAAACTCCATGGGGCAGTTCTACTCTGTCCTACAGGGTCGCTATGAGTTGGACTCGACTCGACGGCAGTGGTTTGGTTTTTTGGGTTTTATATACAGAATAGTACATAAACTAGTTAAATTAATAGATACTCTACGTATAGAAGTAGAATAGCATATAAACTAGTTAAATTAATAGATACTTATTCTATATACAGAAGAGAAGTAGAATAGCATATAAACTAGTTAAATTAATAGGCGTTTATTCCATACACAGAAGAGAAGTACCATAGCATATAAACAGTTAACAACATGGACTCTGATCCTGGTTTAGTGTGTTACTAGCGCTGTGATGCTGGGTAAGTTATTTAACTTCTCTGTGCTTCAGTTTCCTCATATGTAAAATAGTGATGATAATAATAATAATAAACTAACGTGAGAATTTCAGTTGGCATATGTAAAGCACTTAAGGGAAAGCCCCCAATACACATTTACTAATTTATTCTTATGAACTTCTAGTTTGCCTAATAAGAATTTCTGTAATGACAACTATGAGCGTTTTTATCAAATAGTGAGTTGTTTTTTTTTTTTTTAAGGAAGTAGAGACAGTTAATATCCTTCGCTCTCCACTGCTAACTGAAAGGTCATTGGAGGTCTGAGTCCACCTAGAGGCACCTTGGAAAAAAAGTCTAGGGATCTAGTTCCCCCAAACTGGCATCTGAATACCCTCTGGAATACGGTTCTACTCTGATACATGGGGTTGCAGTGAGTCACGGTCAACTCATCAGCAAATGGTAGTAATAACACGGCTAAAAGCCCACAAAACTACTTACCGGATCCATTAAAAACACTCGAGAAGCTGCAGAAAGATTCAAACCAACTCCACCTGCTTTTAAAGACAGAAGCATGATAGTTGGAGATCCTGCTTCAGTATTTTGAAAACACTGAATTGATTCAACTCTTTTCTTTTGGGCCATAGAACCATCCAGACGAGTAAATACGAATCCAGAGGCTCTATTTGGAGGAAAGAGAGACAAGTTGCACTTACTACACTATAATAAATATTAATTAATTACAAATGTCTTCATTTAATTTTTTCACTCATTTAACAAATGTTTACCAAGCACCTACTAGTATGCCAGAAAATTCAGAACTTAATCTTTAAAATCCAGAAAATACCCTTTATTGTGATTTTGAATGTTATTTTAGACATATGAAATAAACAAAAGCTAGTAAAACATTAAATAATTCCATTTCTGTTCAAAATCAAAACACTTAGATAAAATTCTTCCACTCAAAATGAGAAACACTTTTGAACTTACTTAAGTGGTGTTTCTATTAAAGAGAGGAACGTTGTAAATTGAGAAACAACTAAACTTTTTATGTTGGGATTCTTCGTTCTTAAGTCAATCAATGCATGCATTAAAGCATTAATCTGAAAAAAAATTAAAGAACCCATTATTCCATTTTGAAGTGGCAAAATACATTCAAGTTTGTATCTGTTCGTTTATTATAAAGAGAAAGGTCCCGACAAATTTCCCTAAAATAAAACCTTGAAAGACTGCTAATTAAAGCTGCAAGGATACTATAATAATCTGAACTCTTTCTCTCTCCTCTCAAATTCACTGCCAGAAATAAACAAAAAGCTAGTACCTACCAATATACCGTAACAATCAAACAACAGAATTAAAATAAAAAACAGTATTTTTACACAAGGTGTGCATTTCCTTATATAAACCCCAAGTAATCAAATATGTGCACATATGTATCTTACCTTTGAACTGGACATCCATTCTGTACTAGTCATCTTCTCAGTGTTGGATACTAATTCTTCTGGAGGACATTCTAATAAATTGTTTCCATCTATATTATTTCTGCATAAAGGGCATTTAGCATTAGGCTGTATAAGAAAAAACAAAGTATGTGTGATATTTATCACAGAACGGCAATGTAACTTTGTCTAAATATTTTTTAGAAATATGGTAAATTTTATATCCCTAATAGCTAGCATTTTATTAAACCTTTATTACACTAATACATTTGAGATAAATCTGTGTATGTTGAAAATCACGATGTGCCATCTAATGTACTAGGTGGGACTGTTAAGAAGTGTGCTGTCCTGATGGGCAGCGAGAGCTTGAAACCGTGAAGATACCATTTGCAGGCAAGTTAAAAAAAAACAAAAAAAAAACCCATGAGTAACAGTTTCTTGAACCTCACCACAACACATCGCACTACTTAAAACTATTCTTTCTTTCTTAATGTCTTATATAGCCAGTCAAGATGTGTTAAATTCTATTGGGTTCACTCAGTGTAACATCTATTATATCCATGTCTCCCAAAACCTAAGAAAATTGTATCTGAGGTGTACGTTTTGCTGTGTATTTTCACCAAAAAATATCTTAAATAACTAGATACCAAATACCATTGTAACACGGATTCTGAAACTAAAACTATGTCAGAAGTCAAAACACAGTGGGGTTACTTTAGGGAAGAAAGGAGAGGGTCAATGATTAGGACAAAAGAAGACCTGTGTAGCAGGTACATGGAGGTGTTTATCTCATGATGATTCACCGAGGTATACAATGAGTTGTGCAGTTTTTTTTTTCCAATATGTACGTTACATGTCAATTAACCCTTTGGTTGCCAATGGGGCATTCAGCCCCCACCTGTGTCTTACGCCTCGGGGGTTTCTTGGAAGGCTGTTTTCCCGCTTACAGTGCATATGCTGCTGCAAGGCCAGGACCTGTACAGTTTCCAATGGAAAAAATGGGCAAATGCCGCACATCACTGTTCTTACGGGATGCTGCATGAGGTGTGTACGTCTGAATTTTTGAAAACCTTCCATGGGACACGTATGTCCTGTGGACTTTGTGAATTGAGTGTGTGGGACACATATGTCCCTATCGACTCTAAGGGCAGGATTTGTGGGGTAAGGTTAGAAAAAAATCCGTATTACCTACCCAAACTTCAGGCAAGCTCAATGATGCAGCATGCATTCCACTAATGAAAAAACATTGTATCAACAAAAAATTCAAAGCAGGGAATAACTGGGTTACCAAAGCGTTTTAAAAAGGTTTTTAAAAAATCCTATGCTAGCTAAAGGGCTGCTTAAAAAATTAATCTATCTCACAAAAATTCTACCAGATGCAAAAGCCTAGACCGATACTACCCAAAACAACAGCCAACAGAAACATGCAGCCATTATGCCTGAAATGGGACTGGACCAAATTGAGATGTACTGCAAGTTTATAATACGCACCAGATTTTGAAGATTAAAAAAAAAAAAAAGCATAAAGTACTGCAACAGCGTTTATACTGATTACATGTTAAACGGTAATATATATACACATTGGATTAAGTAAAATGTATTATTAAAATTAATTTCACCTGTTTCTTTTCACTTTCTTTTAAATATGGCTGCTAAAAAACCAAAACCTGTTGCTGTTGAGTCAATTCTGACTAATAGTGACCTTACAGAACAGAGGAGAACTGCCCCACAGGGTTTCCAAGGAGCGCCTGACGCATTCGAACCGCTGACCTTTTGGTTGGCAGCTGTAGCTCGTTACCATCACACCACCAGGGTTTCCAAATATGGCTGCTAGAAAATTTAAAATTACCTTGCATCTCGTACTATGGATCTATTTATTAGACAGCAATGATCTAAATTCTTAGTGGAACCAGTATATGGACTATAAAAGGGTATTTCCAAGAAATAATGTCTTTCAAAAAAAAAAAAAGTCTCTATACGTTAAAATGAGGGCTTATTAAAGAAATATACCACCTAGGAGAACACTGGAATAATAAATTATAAAAAGTGCAAAGTCCAAGTGTAGAACTCCTTAGTCTCCTAAGTTTTCGTTACATTCAGATAAGTTCACCACTACATCAACCACAGTCTATAATGAACGAAAAACCAACCTGCTCATTCTGAATGACTTGGCAAATACAAGGTTTACAAAACACATGTGCACAATGTGTTATCACAGGAGCTGCTAAAGAATCCAAGCAAATTGCACATTCTTCATCTGATCCTGAACTCAGAACTAACTTCATCTTCCTTATTAATTTCTTTCGAAGTTCTTCAGGTGTGTCATCTCCTAGAGAGACAAAGACTGAAAAATTAACTTCAGAGCAAGATTTTTAATATGACAAGTTCCTCTACCTCATACAGTGAAAAGCTTTGCTTGCCAGAGTAGTCTTTAGTCTTTCTCTATCATAAGCAAAAGGCATAGTTTAAATCTGAAATTTTAGGAAAAATTAAGAAGCAAAATTAGTAGGCAACCCACATAATACACCGCAAACAGAAGCATGGTTATATCACGACCTGCACTAGCGCAGAATAAAAGGTAGATCCAATCTGAGTCTTTTGTCCAAGAGTATCTCTCGCTGGAAATCCTAGAAAGGCCGCATCATAATTCCAATTCACTGGTAAGAGAATCAGTGAAGTTCCCGAGTATATTTCCAGCTAAGTCCTATACTAAGAATTATGTTCACTGCACTAAAAAAGCGAACCTCAACACTAGGCCGCATTAAAAATTTCTCGTTCTAATTTAAATGTTTCTAACAAATATAATACACCATCTCCTTACTTATTGACTGTCTTGTTGTCCAACATTTCACATTTATGACAACAGTATAAAATCTACTATTCAACTATTTTGCTCATTAAGGACGTAGTGGGGCAGTAACAAACACCGAGGTTCAAGGTGAGAGTAACACTCGCTTTGCTGCTTAAGGTTATGTGTCAACTTGGCTCGGCCATGATTTGCAGTGGTTTGGTAGTTATGTAATGATATAATTTGACAGTTACATATGATTCAACTTAGCGGTTGTGTGATCCTCCGTTTTTGTGATCTGATGTGGTCATCCTCCATTTTCACATGACAATTTCACACGACGATCTGGTCTTTGGAACCTAACTATGTCAATAAACAATGAGAGGGTATAGTATAAACCAGTCACATTTAGTTACCTGTGGGGCCACTGGAAGAAGCTGCACTTGTAAGTAGGTGAGTATGACAACAGATCTGCCGTAATCTAAGCAAAAGACCCAAGACGTCTGCATAGTGTGCCAGGACAGTTCCTTCATTAAAATACCTAGAGGTAAAATGCCAAATATTATAAAAATTTCTAAACAGTAACGATTATTTCCTATTCTAAAACAATGATGTAATAATGGTATTGTCCTCCTCTTCTCTGAAAAAATCAATCCAAAATAAGAATGGAAAACAGAAAAGCAAACTCTAACAATAACCGTAAGATATTTATAATAATAAAGCAAAATAGATGAGGGATGGCTACCAATTGCAGTAAAAGCTGGATAGAAAGATGCAGGAAGAAAAATAAAGACTCTATCAGACAAACAAAAATTGAGGGACTCTGTCACCACTAGATCTGCCTCACAAGAAATGTTAAAAGAAGTTCTTCAGAGACAAGAAAAATATATATGTCAGAAACTCAGATCTACATAAAGAAGGCCAAAGTATTCAAGAAGGAATAAATGAAGTTAAACTGAAGTCTTGTGTTTCTTATTCTTAACTGATGAGATATTTAAAATAATAATAGCAACAATATACTGGATGATTATAACTTATGGCTAAGTGAAATGTATGACATCAATGTTATGGGATGAAGAATGAACTGGGAATACGCTGTTATAAGGTACCTATACTACTCATGAAGCAATACAGTATTATTTGAAAGTGGACTGAAATTAATTATAAATGTATATGGCAAACTTTAGGGCAGCTACTAAAAAATTTTTAAAAGAGATATAATTGATATGCTGAAGGGAGAGAAAATGGAATCATACAAAATGCTTAATTAAAAGCAGAGAAGAAAAAAAAATTAAAAGACAAAAAAGGAACCAAGAACAAGGGCAACGGTAACAAATACCCAGCTTTTTGAAAGTTCACTTCACACCACCTTGCTCTTACAAAAGACCTACATTAGCAACCGTCTCCGCTAACAGAAAGAAACCCGAAGAGGATTTTCACTTTTACAAAAAAGGCGAAAAGCAGAAATAGTGTTCAGCACTTGTTTTGCAGTGAGCCATTACACAGGCAGCGCTCACCCCAAGCAGAGAGAGTGGTGTCGCCACACCCCTTCCCCAGGAACTACACTCAGCATCTGAGCACCAAGCACCACAGCTTTGAACTGTGTGAACATCTGTGCTTTATCTCAATGTATTTTGTGCATCTGTTAGCAAGGTGCGTCCTAAGGTATCAGAAAAGCCTAAGGGAGCTTGTTATTTGGTATGACTTAGTAGGTTATTTTTTGGGTCTGGGAACACTCAAAAATTTTCCCATGTAAATTAATGGTAATTGCTTCTTCACTTTATGCCAATTTCGATTTACGAAAGGTTTCACAAGAATCCTCTACTTTCAGATAACAAGAGAAACCTGTATTGTTGTTGGCAGCCATCAAGTCGATTTTCGACTCATAGCAACCCTGCATGACAGAGTAGAACTGCCTCATAGGGTTGGTTCCACAGTGGTTAAATGCTCATTACTAAAAGAACGGGCAGCCATTTGAACCCACCAGCCAATCTGTGGGAAAAAGATGTGACAGTCTGTTTCTGTGAAGATTACAGCCTTAGAAATCCTATGAGGCAGTTCTGCTCTGTCATACTGGGTTGCTATGAATCAAAACTGACTTGATGGCAACAGGTTTAATCTTTACAGGAGCAAAATCGCCAAGTTTTTCTCCCATGGAGCTCTTGGGTGGGTTCAAACCACCAATCTTTGAGTTAGCGGTCAAATGTTTAACCATTGTGCCACCAGGGCTCCTTAGTTACAAATATGGTGGCTATGGTAGCTATTAACTCAACTATAGGAATAAAAAAAAAGGAATAATCACTTTAAATGTGAATAGTCTAAATATACCAATTAAAGACACTGATGTCCTCCCTAAATACTCTGTCAAAACAGCTTCTACATTCCCTATAATCTTTCTCTGCTTTCTTTCCCATTACCTTTTTTTTATTATGTGCCCACCCCCCTTACAATATAAACTCATTGAGGGCAGTCTTGTCTGTTTTATTCTGCTTTAACTCAATGTGCCTGGCACATAGCACCGTTAATAAAGTTTGGTGAATGAATGAATGTGGAGGAAATTTCAAACATTAATTGCAAGATTCTGAACTCTGAAATCTCCTGCTTAGAACCATCTTTCCCAATCTCCTCCATTCATACCAAATCTGCTTAGCACCTCACTGAAGCTCTTATGTTTTGAAGATACCCCTACTTTCTCAGGCCCGTCCTTTACTGAGGAGCCCTCGTGGCACAGTGGCTAAGAGCTTGGCTGCTGACCAAAAAATCAGCAGTTTGAATCCTCCAGCTGCTCCTTGGAAACCCTATGGGGCAGTTCTACTCTGTGCTATAGGGTAGCTATGAGTCAGAACTGACTCAACAGCCAATTTTTTGGGGGGGGGGGTGGGGTGGGGGGTGGTCCTTTACTTGCCTCCTATTCATTCCAGTCCCTTTGGTCATTCACATTGACCATGCTCTTGCTGGGTCTATTGAATTCCTCACCTTCTACCAATCCCCAATCCTTTCTAATCGACTTCATCAGCCCCTATTCTCAGATCTTGGCATGCTGTTAGAAAGTCATATGGTTAACTTTTTACAAAGGTTATCTAATTCTATATTAAACATCTCTGCCACTCTGAAAACCTTAGCTTTTCATGATAGCTTCAAATCCAACCTACCTTCCTCAAACCCCCAGCGCCTTATTCTGTAGACACCCTTGCCTCCTATTTCACTGATGGTGTTCTTCGTATTTCCCCCCACACCAGACATCACTGTCCCCCACCAAGCTCCTTTATTCTTTTGCATCTGTAGTCCCTTCCACATCCTCTTCCTCTAAAGGCAATTACTCAAATGAAACTATTAAAAACCAGATTCAGTAACCAAGTACTCACCCCACTCACCTCACCTTCCTCTTCCTTTTACAGCCAAACTTCGTGAAAAAATCATCTACTCCTACAGCTTCAACTTTTTTGCCATCTACTTACTCCTATAATTTGGCTTATCTGAACCTCATCATTCCACTGAAACGGAGTTTACACCAGGACTTCTGGGTCGCCAAATTAAACAGCCCTTCCTACATCTCTGCACTGTATGACACTGCTTATTAGTCCCCCTTTCTTAATGTGCTGTCTTTCTTGGGACGCTCTAACAGTTTCCTGTACTTTCTTCACACCTGTACCTTTAATAGAACCTCTACTGTCTTCACACCTGTACCTTTAATAGAACCTCATGCACTGGCTTCTCTTTAGCTCCCCATTTCCTAAATGTGGACATTGCCTACAGTTTGGTCCTTAACAGGTTTATTCTCTCTCTGTCTCTCGCTCGCTGTTACTTTTCCTCAGTATTTAGATCTACTTTCACGACTTCAATTATCACCACTATAGGAAGAACTCTTATTCGACATGTATCAAGCTGCAGACTTTCTCTCCAACTCTAGTCCTAAATTTCTGTCTGTCAGCACAAGGTCAACTTGACCTAAAACAAATGTTCACCTGCTGCCACCTGAACTCACTTTCATTCTCCCATATACTCCAATCCTGAGACCTCGGTCCATACTTTTATTCCTTTCATTCAATTGTCACATTGAGTAGACAATTTCCTCTTTTGTATCCTGCTGCAAAAACACTGGTATAGGATTTTCGTACCTACTCAACTGACATCGCTGTCAGTTTTGTTTTTCTAAAATTCAACATAGATGAAAACATTCCGTGGCTCAAAATCCTTCAAAACTCTTAAATAAGAAAAAAATTCCTGGCCCCTCACATTTGGTTAAAATCTACCTTTCTATACTCTTATCTCCCACTCTTCACATACCTACTCTGCAGCCACACTGGTCCATTCTCTTCTCCAAACTTGACCCACGCTTTGTGAACTCTCCTCATAAGTCAGAAAATCTAGATTCCAGTCCCAATTCTGCCATGTGTTTCCTAATTTAAAAAACGAAGATAAACAATGCCATTCTATCTCAACAGACAACTGAGGCTGAGATGAAATCACGTGGATACTCTGCCAACTATAAAGCACTACTCTAGTGTAATATTTGTTTTTATTATCATTATGCCATTCTCCCTTCTTGAAATGCTACAAGCAAATCCACACCCATCATAATCTACCAAAATCTTACTCTTCAAGACCTAGTATGAGCCACTTCTTCCATTAAGCTTTCCATTTTCTTTTAGAGACAATTTCATTTTCTTTTGACCATCTAAACCTCTGTGTTTGTATCTCTCCTACAGTATTTGCCACATTCTGCTTTGTCCCAATTATGTATTTTAATTCTAGCATATCGTGATTTAAGGGCGTGATCTTGCCCCATAATGTATGTTTGCTCAATTTTATCCAATTATCTTGAAATAACTGTGCAATAATCAAAATTCAGTACCACAGTGACCCCTCCCTACTAACTGGTATGACTTATAAGTCCCTACGCATCTTTCAAAGTAGACCAGAAACCGATGTTAGCGGTACTAATTCAAGGCAGTCATTTCACAAACTGTGGAACTAAAGAAAGCAAGCAGAGTCAGGAGCAGAAGCAAGCACTGTCTTCTATCAATTCAGAACTTATCGTTTTATGTAAACTTTTCATTTTTTACTAATTTTAAAGAATTACTTACCTGATAAATCGTATTATTTCATTCACTTCAACTATTAAGTTGTCAAAAAAAGTTTAAATCACAGAAACCAATTATCTCAAGTACACTTCAGACTCTACTGCTAGCATGTCTAAAAAATGCTATTCAGTTAAATCGGAGACAAACAGGAAGCATACGTACATCTCTCTCTAACGTTACACTGTCTGTCCTTACCTCCCAATTGTAGCTCTGCCTTCATTTTTCACAGACTGATACATCTTCCTCTCCTCATCGGAAAGCGTAATGTGCTGAATAAATACTTTACGTTCTGGTAACTCCAAAACAGGTTTCCCTTTAATTTTGCTTGTCTTTGTTCTTCTAAGTGTAATATTCCTAATTAGGGACTGTAAACGCCTAGTCAAAATAAAACAATTATAACACTTTTTATTTCTATATAAGTTGATCTAAAGAGAACAAAAAAGAATATTTTTGTTACTGTTTCATACCGTTAGTAAAGATTACTTAAAATCCTTTATTTGGGTTTTCATCCAGCCTGATAATTGGAGATATAGTCTATAATAGAAAATTATCAAAAAAATGCACTGAATCTACCCTCAACTCAGTACTTCTCACACTTTTATCTTAAATCTGTTTTTATTGTTCTTAAGCTCTTCTCCCCATTTTCGTTCTAACCTTTAATCTTTTTACTTCTCAATTCTGTTGTTAACTATGTCACTTAACATTCAAATTCTTATTAAGCACATGACACTGAACTTACTGTAATTTCAAGAACACAGACACAAATATGAGTAAGACCCTATCTTTAAGCAGTTTATTGAAAATATGAAAATCAAGATATAGAAATAAGTAGTTTTTATAAAGTTATGAGTGCTAAAAGAATAAAAATGTGATACAGGAATTCAAAAGAGGGAGAAATGCCTTCCAGGTTCTACAACCTCTATTCTCTCCCATCAGAAAAAGAGGCGGCATTTTTTTCTTAAAGAAAAGGTTTTTCCTAACACTGAAGTATACATACAATTTCTTAACTGAGAGTTTAAACAGCTGGTAGTGAGAAATTAAGCAGACAGTACTGCTGAAGCCTCCGCCAAAACCTCCCCCCAACACCACTGCTGCCCGCCAAGCCACGGCTTCTGATGGCGGTTTGTCCTGACCGTACTGCGGCCCTAACCACAGTTTGAATTTGGTGCCAGAATCCTGCACGTGCACAAACCAGGACTTTGGCGCATGCGCAGGACCTGAAGAGCTGTGTCCTCAATCTGTCCTTGGACCTGAACATGACCGACGTGATTCAACATCTGGACCTCCAAATGTGGACATGGGAGGGCTACGGGCGGAGAGTTCAGGGCACTAAACCCAAGCCCCAGATGCCACTGGAAATAAAAAGCTCCCCAACCCCCTCAGACAGGAAGCACATGGTCTTTCGGGTGCTAAACCCCACGCTGCTCCTTGTTTGCACAAGCAATAAATATCCACTTTCTGTTTCCCTTGCAACTGGTGGTATGATGTCCATCTTATTTCAATCGGCTAATAGGACAGGACAAGAACCCCTGTCCAGTTACACTGCCAAATAGGATAGTGGCTTTTGAACCTTTTTACTCCATCCGGCAGACGTACAAACACACACACACAAGTATAACAAAAACATTTCACAAAATATTCTTACTATGCGTGATATACCCTAATTTTAAAAAACCTTTTCAAATTCATTTTCTTTGTCAATTCTGGCTGTGGCCGTTACAATAATGTGACAACCCCCTAATGGATTCAAGACCTGCAGTTTGAAAACCACTGCTATGGGGGCGGGGGGCAGGCGTGAACCACATTAGCTTAGTACCTTACAAAATGGCTATCATCAAGTTGAGTTTTAATTTATGTTCTCAACTTTTATCTGTCATCACTAGAAACCATATAAAACTGACTCTCTTACAAACTGGTTGTTGAAGTCACAATATATCACATCAGTCACCGCCATATAAAGCCATATAAGTCATGAAAATTCAGTGCCTATTAGCTCCTCAGAGTATAAGTTTTTTTTTTTCTATCACTGCTGAATCTATTAATACTGGTTTGAGGAATAATAGCCATATACATAAAACATAAAGCTCTATCTTTCCTTTTAGTTTGGCTAATATCGGGGTAAGAGAAAGTTTATATTTCAGTCATAGATAGAAATCTTTGTCTCCCCAAACAAGAATCAATAGGTTATCAGAGTCAAAGGCACTGAGCTGCAGACATATTCTAGAATCAAAAGCCAACACTGGAGTTAAAGCAGTCATGAAAGCGGCGATCAGTTCAAGCTGCTGACAATTATCTGTAGCTACACTCCAGCAGCTGCCATGAAATGACTTACCTAAGTCCTCCTTCATCGCCCATTGTAACAGGACGCTGTATTGTTCTGTGCCACCATTCTCTATCAAGAAATGGTTTAAGTTTTAGAAAGGAAAGAAGAGACCACAAGTCCTTTAAGGAATTCTGGATTGGAGTACCTAAAAATAAGAGGCAATTGTTATAACTCTATAACCAGAGTATCTAATTAGAATATCCATCTAACCCAGTCAGAGACAATACCAGCTGAAAACTGGCACCGTGTTAAAGGCATGGCACGTGATTAGCAAGCTGTTTGACTATAATCTCTTGCTAAACATATACACAACCTCAAAATACAGGTGTGCTCTAACTTTCAGATCTCATTTGACAATACTAACAAAGAAAAGACCGACAGACTTGAATTCCTATTTTTACCCTCTAAATTCAACCTCTCCTTATCAAGTCCATTTGCTAATTTGGTTTTTAAATCAGCAGCATTAGCAAGAAGGCAAAAACAAGTTTGAGTTTATATTCTCTTCCCAAACCTTCTAGTAATAGCGTCATGAGTAGAAAACAGGCTTCAAGACGGGTAGCAGGCAAATCAAAGCTCTAATTAGGGAATTAAGAGTGTCGACCGAATCTCCAAGGTTCAAGAATAATTCTCTTGTTATATAAATTAGCTATAATTCAAATGTTGCTATAACAAGGGCAATTATGAAGAGTGAAAACGTTTTATTACACTATTTCCAAGATTAATTTTGGCACAAACATTATATTCACTTGAAGCTTACAAAATTATCTAACTTACTTAATACATTTTGGAGAATTAACATAAAAAAAATTAATGCTATGATCACCTGTTAATACCCATCTTCTTTCTGCTTCTAAATCCAGTACAGCTTTTGTCTGTTGGGCATTTGGATTTCGTATGGCATGTCCTTCATCCAGAATCACTCTGAGCCATCGTATGCTGTGTAATGGACTATCCCCTTTAGTCTGCAACAAATGTTTCAATGTGAACTCATTAAAACACAGCGAACAGTACTTAACTTACTTGGCTAAATAACAGTTATTACACTCTAATATCAACGAACACTTTGATAGCACTTTCCATATGCTAGGCATATATATATATACGTATATAATACATATGCGTGTGTATAAATTAAATCACTGAATGATCACAACAAATTTACAAAGACTGTACTGCTACTATCCCTACTTTAAAGATGAGGAAATTTGGGCTACTTAACGCACCACGGTGTTAAAGTCGCTCAAAATACCACAGCTAGGAAGTGGCAGAGCTAACATTCAAATTTACGCAGTCTAGCTCTCTGCTGAACTGCCTCAGATTAACACATAATGATGATATAAAAATTGTCAGTTATAAGAATTATTTTAATATAATAACATCACTTTCTTTTATATAAAAGGTAATGTCCTTACCAGAAGGCTGAAATTTTGGCAATAAGGTTATGTTGAAAAAAATTTTAACTGAAATTGCAGATGAATAAGAATTAGACTCCTAAAAGAACCAGCTGCTAACCAAAGGGTCAGCAGTTCAAATCTGCCAGGCGCTCCTTGAAAACTATGGAGCAGTTCTACTCTGTCCTATAGGGTTGCTACAAGTCAGAATCGACTCGACGGCACTGGGTTTGGTTTTGTTTTGGTTTATAATGAGAATTTAAAATTAACTTAAAATGTTCTAAAATATTTTTAAATATCTAAAGTACAATTATTTTTGTAAAATGTTAAATATTTCCTATTTTCTCTACATTCCTAAGTATTTAAAAAGAGGAAAAAAGACACGAACTCTGAATTTCAGAACTTTAGATCTGTAGCATACTTTTAAAATCGACCTTTGAAAACTCCTGAGCACAAGCATACTTACCCCATAGTCATGAGTTAAAATATTGTATGTGGTCAAAACAATATCCTGTTTTGAAAGCAAAATGGGGTCTCTAATACGATCAGGACCATAATAAACATAGAAATTCAAGTGCACCTCTGATTTTATATGTTGTCCAAATTGGTCCTAAAAAAAAAAAAAAAAAAAATTTTTTTTTTTTTTAATAATAAGATTTGTGTCAGACTTAATATGTGCTATAAAACGTAAGAGGAGACCTGGTGGTACAATGGTTAGTTGTCTGGCTTGTAACTGAAAGGTCAACAGTTCAAGCCCGCCAGCTGATCTGTGGGAGAAAAGACCTAGTAGTGATCTGCTCCTGTAAAGATTACAACCTAGGAAACTCTATGGGGCAGCTCTACTCTGTCTTTTAGGGTTCCTATGAGTCAAAAGCACATAAGAAGTGTCTTGATAGTACTGTCACAAATCAAAGTAGTAAAACTGCATAAGATCAAGTTTCTTGCAATCTAAACTAATATAACAATAATGATGGTGATGATAACAACTTTAATTATCACATGCCAGGAAAACTGACATACACACAATAACACATTAAATAAGTTTTACCCAGCCCTACCAATGAGCCCAGCCACTTTACTACTTGGAGGATGAAACAACCAAGCTTCTTAAGAACAGTAATTACGTTCAAAAACTTTTAACATTTTAATAATTAACAGCACCAGTATTTTCAAGGATGCGGGCAGATTCAAGCACACTTGCCACTCTCTCATTCATTTATTCTGAGATGACGGTTTGCCAGTTATCAAGCACAAGAATGGTGGAGCTAAAAAGAAAATATGACTTGGAACCTGCCCTCCTTGAGGACCAGATCAGTTTTTAAAGTTTGTTTTTACCATTAACACAACAGAAAAAAACAACAGATCAGAGAGATTTTGTGCAGAAAGAAAAATGATTACATTGGAGAGAGATGATACCAAAGACAAACAGCTGAAAAATTATTAGGTGAGACATGAAGCCCTATGCCATAATGGGAGAAGTAGCTACAATGGAAAAGACAGGTGTGAAAGAAAGGTACTAAGGAGGAGGGACGGATGGGACTTGGAGACTAATTAAATATGGGATATGAAGAATATGGAGAAGGCAAAAGAAGCCTCTGATATTTCAAATGATACACTGTTGTTAGGTGTCGCTGAGTCAGTTCCGACTCGTAGCGACCCTACATACAACAGAATGAGACACTGCCCAGTCCTGCACCATCCTCACAATTGTTGCTACCTTGAGCCCATTGTTGTAGCCACTGTGTCAAGCCATCTCTTAAAAGGTCTTCCTCTTTTTCACTGACCGTCTACTTTACCAAGCTTCATGTCCTCCTCCAGGGGTTGATCCCTCCTGATAACATGTCCAAAGTATGTGAGACGAAGTCTCGCCACCCTTGCTTCTAAGGAGCATTCTGGTTGTACTTTGTTCATTCTTCTGGCAGTCCATGGTATATTCAATATTCTTCGCCAACACCATAATTCAAAGGCACCAATTCTTCAGTCTTACTTATTCACTGTCCAGCTTTCACATGCATATGAGGCAACTGAAAACAACATGGCTTGGGTCAGGCACACCTTGGTCCTTAAAGTGACATCTTCGTTTTATAACACTTTAAACAGGTCTTTTGCAGATTTTCCCAATGCAATGCGTCTTTTGATTTCTTGACTGCAGTTTCCATGGGTATTGATTGTGGATCCAAGTAAAATGAAATCCTTGACAATTTCAATCTTTTCTCCGTTTATCATGATGTTGCTTATTGGTCCAATTGTGATGATTTCTGTTTTCTCTATGTTGAGGTATAATCCACACTGAAGGCTGTGGTCTTTGATCTTCATCAGTGCTTCTTCAAGTCTTCTTCACTTCCAGCAAGCAAGGTTGTGTCATGTGAATATCACAACAGGTCAATGAGTCTTCTTCCAATCTTGATACCTCATTTTTCTTCATATAGTCCAGCTTCTTGGATTATTTGCTCAGCATACATATTGAAAAAATATCTGTTGAAGGGTTAGACTTGGAATAGAAAAAAAAATTAACTTCTTGAGAAAGAACTATAGTTACTGAGTTTCTATTAACTCTGCTGGGATATATGTATCTCAACTAAAAATAAAATACCATCTATTTTATCAATATACATGTATGTGTGTGTGTGTGTTATGTGTGTAAATGAAATAGGTGTACTGTGTTTTCCACTAAGAGGATAAATAACTGGCCTAAAAATCCAGAACTAGTATGTGGTAGAAGTGGGTTTGGTACCAAGGATCTTAACTACCCTAACTGGATTCTTTTCATTATTTAAAAACAAAGAAGGGAAGATAAAGTCATTTCGGCCTGCCCTTTGGGATGCTAGGTCATTTACTTCGGGGCTAGGAAAAGAGCAGCTTGATGACAGACTGAAATTCCAACTTTCGACCAAGAAGCCCACAAGCCCAAACATCCCTCATTCTCCTAAAATCATGGTTTTTGCATGACCCCAGTATTAACATTTTGTCGATTTTCTTTCTGAAGCCTACTACACCAAAACTTTTGTTTCCCAACTATAAAATTATAGTGAAATACTGATTACCCCTTTTTAAAAAACATCTATCGTTTCTACGTCCATTAATACCTCTAAAGCTTACTCTAAAACTGCCATTCAAGTACCCACACGGTGTGTGACGGACCCCACACAAAAACAAAGACATGATTTGCCTGGGATGCAAGAAAAAAGGGGAGAAACAACTAAAAATCATTCTGATCTTAGATGGAAAAATGACACACTAATCAGGAGGACTCTAAAAAGCTTTGGGGTACTTTCTTTTCAAAATTAAGAAAGCAAGACCTTATAATAAGAGAAAGTATGTAAAAATGGAAAGACCAGAGTATGTTTCATAACAAAACCATGGCAGAGACTGAATTATTAGGTGAAGGAAAAAATAACAGATAAAAAAAGCAAAGGTGGGAAAAGATATACTCCAATACAAAAAAAAAAAAAAAAAAACAACCCAGTGCTATTGAGTCGACAATACACAGGCTAAAGTATTGGTCTTGCAAAGAGTGGGACCTCTTTCTCCTATGAGACAAGAAGGGGTAAGGCCAGGAGAGGTGCAGGTAAGCTTGCAGGTGGCAAGAATCAAACTTCACATCCAGGCATCTTTATGTTCATACTGTCTCCAACAGTCATTATTTCATTACAACATGCACCTTGAAGATCAAACTGGGAAGGAAAAAAAACCAAGCTGCTCCTTAAACATAACACAAAAAGAGGTTCCGATCCACCATAATGTTAAAAAAAATCTGGGGGGGAAAAAAAAGACAAAATTTTCTGATGGATAGTCTTAAAAGTGCAAGCTCTGTGCTCAGAATGCTGGAGAGTTATGTGAGCTCCATCATTTACTAAGTGGATGGCCTTAAGTAAGTTACGTAACTTCCATGTTTCAGTTTGGTCACCTGGACAATGAGAATAGCAGTTATGAGGATTAAATGAGAAAATCTATGAAAAGAGCTCAAGCAAATAAAAGAGTTCACTAAATGTTACATATTATTATAAAAAGGTTATTGTTAATAGAGTTCTTAGAAAATGGCATCTAACAAGTCAGTTTATACATATGGTGAAGTCTTACACACCTTTCCCACTATGGGGGACAGAAATGACAGAGCCAGACACAGAAAACAAATCTTACAATATCAATCAATAATGCTTTTTTACTTTCTCTACTATAAATTTCCAAAGAAAAATGACCTCAATTCACCTAGTAATTATTTACATTTAGATATATTTCTATGAGTGAATCTTTAACAGGATACTTTCTATTGTATTAAACGTAAATTACATCACATTTTTAAAGGGCTTTAAAAGACTTACAATCCAGTTGCTTAACACAGAAAGTGGACAGATGATCAGTGTTGTTCTTGGTTTCTCTCCAAGATCAGTTTTCTTTGACTCCTCCGCTGTAGACACTCCTGAAAGAACCAATTGTTAACACCGCCTTTAGGTTTTGTTTTTCTCTGCACAACCCAGTGCCGTTGAGTCATACACAGAGGGGGTCAGTAAGGAGATGTTACTAATGCACCTCTATGAAATGAGAAATTAGGAAGAATAAAAATTAAGTGGATGGACTTCTGTTTCCAGCCATTATAGAGTAATAGGCACTGGATTTACTGTGCCACTTTGAACAACTAAAAATCCAGATACTGATTATTTATGGTGGTAGGTAGAAGGCTGTGACTGGGAGGAAGCAAAAGGAGGAACTGTGTAGTGTCTGGCAAGGTTCTATCTCCTGATAACGAAGATTAAAGTGAGTATTTGTTTTAAGTAGTTTTCTGAATTGTGTAGCTGGCTTCTAGGATGGACTCTAAAGATCCCCACTTCGTGGTATCCACAACCTTGTATGCTCCCCTTCCACACCCTACCAACATTGGTCTGGGTAACCAGTAGGATATTGTCAAACAGTAGTATGTCATTTGTGAGATTAAGTTATAAAAGACTGCAGCTTCCATCTTGGACTCTCACTTGCTCTGGGGGAAGCCAACTGCCCTGTTGTGAGGACCTCAGGCAGCCTATGGAAAGGCGCATACGGTGAGGATCGCAGACTCTGGCCAACTTAGAATTAAATCCTCCCCAAGTGACTTCAGGTGACTGCGGCCCTGACTAATGACTGCAACTTCATGGGACACTACCAGCCTGCCATAACCATTCAGCTAAGCATCCCCCATCCCACAACAAACGTGTGAGATAATAAATGTCCAGTTTCAAAATGCTGAGTTTTAGAGTTATCTGGTACAAAGCAACAGGTAACTAATACATTTACAACAAACAATTCAGAAACAAATTCTGTAGCTGGTATATCCCTGGCCCAGTGGAATACCTTCCCCAGGAAATCCAATTAAAATGCAGCTTTAGGCTTTTAAAAAAAATTCTGTTCTCACATTAATTTCTCAAATAAAATTGAAGATAACCAAAGGTAAAACTGACCCTTAGTTATATACAAAATTAAAGATTTCATGAAATATTTAAAGTTGATATAAGAATAAAATCACTTCAGCCTAAAATACTAATAATTTCCGTGTCTGAGGAGGCTCAAAAGGTGTTAAGAGACTCGCCGAGTCTCATCAAAAGATTAATGAATATTTTGCTCTCTCTTGAAAAAATAGGTGAGATTAATAAACTATTAAGCAAGTTACAAGATCCTTGTAGACCTTTCTCCAAAAGATAAATTATCACTAAACAAATTGGAATATGTAATGGTTGCAAAATTTTTGTAAGAAATCTCCCCAAAGGAGTCAGTTCCTTGCTACTCTAATATTGCTATTAAAGTATATCTTATCTCAACGAAATAACTGAACTGTCGCTGGATGTTACTATTAGGCATCATTTCAGACCAAGGTGAGTCAACTAACGTCAGAACACCTTTCTGCTTGGAAATAGTTGCTTACTGAGAATGACAGAACTCGATTCTGGGTTCTATGCAAACCCTTCTGTGTCCACTCCCTTCTGAAAATGGTCCAGATCTGCTGATACCAGCGGGGAGAAGGGGGTGGAAGTGGGCAGTAATAGAAATCTCCAGGGCAGAGGACCAAAACCAATGCGCATAACATTTAAATGCTGTGTAGCATCATCTTAAAAGACAATTACGATTACAACAGAAATCTCTGACGGGTGTCCAGAAATTTTAGTCCAATTATTTATTTTAAAAGAATTACAAATAAGGGCAAGCCCAGTCATGCAGGTTTCCCCCTAATTTTAACAGAGATCAACTGCTAAACTATTACTAATACCATGTTCTACTCAAAAGTCTCTCTAAAAAATACTAAAAACTAAAATACAATACTTACCATTCTTGACATGTGCTTAACTGATTAACTCTCATTGCAATTTTTAGTGCACACCTCAACAATTTATTCATTCAATAATTCAATTTAGTAAGCTAGCAGTGTAACAAAAATTACAGCAGGGGCTGGGGATACTTTTGTGAATAAAACAAGAGTCCTTACATTTATGGACCTTACGTTCTAATGGAGAAGGCAGGGTACAGCTTAATCTGAAGTTAGGCATCTATCACAATGTCAGGCAGGGTAAGTACTAGGAAGAAATAACCAATCATGACATCAGTGTACAAACTGTGGGGTGCGTGTAAAGACAGGGTTGCTCGGAGGTCTCTCTGAGGAAGGACAACTGATCAGAAACCTAAGTGAAGTGAGAGAACAAGCCAAGCAAATAACCAGAAGCTACTTGGACACAGCAGTCCTCCAACAAATATTTGCTACAAGTTTGAAAATTCTTATTTTCAGTTTTCATCACCTAATCATAAATGGTTTCTTTCTAGAGATCTTCACCCAGCAGTACCTACCAGTTTGTTAAAATACAGTGGCATCCGCATTTCTGACAAAATGTTAACTGTTGCTTAATAGGGAGGCTAATTTCAGCAACTGTTGCTGCCAGTTGCCACAGAGACATATATTAATAGATAATCAGTATCATACACTGGGACACTATGTTGCTGCTATTTTCTCTCAGTCTAATAGCTCACTTAATCAGGAGACAGCTCATTTCCTCAGATTTAGCTACACCACAACACATGGCCACACATACAACTGCAGCAGATAGCAGTGTAAGACCCTTCAAGGTCCATAAATTGAGGTTTCTGTTCCTGAACAGTGAATCTAACTAAATTAACTAGTAGCTTAAGTTCAGAGTTCTTTTACATTCATTTTGGTTGGGTTAGAGTTTACATAAAACAAAAAACATTTCTTTTTAATTTGTAATATTTCAAACAAAAAAAATGGAGATCAAT
The DNA here is from genome assembly GCF_024166365.1 of Elephas maximus indicus. Taxonomy (NCBI): domain Eukaryota; kingdom Metazoa; phylum Chordata; class Mammalia; order Proboscidea; family Elephantidae; genus Elephas; species Elephas maximus. Next base: position 10,871,212 of record NC_064841.1, on the reverse strand, counting down.
ATCCACATACTGTCACTACCTGTGTAAAGTAAATCTTAAAAATCCCCTATATTTGGACTTGTAAGTCAATTGCAAAATAATTCTATTATGAAAACATTCTGCATCCCACTTTGAAATGTGGCGTCTGGGGTCTTAAATGCTAACAAGCGGCCATCTAAGATGCATCAATTGGTCTCAACCCACCTGGATCAAAGGAGAATGAAGAACACCAAGGTCACACGATAACTATGAGCTCAAGAGACAGAAAGGGCCACATGAACCAGAGACCTACATTAGCCTGAGACCAGAAGAACTAGTTGGTGCCCGGCCACAACCAATGACTGCCCTGACAGGGAACACAACAGAGAACCCCTGAGGGAGCAGGAGATCAGTGGGATGCAGACCCCAAATTCTCATAAAAAGACCAGACTTAATGGTCTGACTGAGATTAGAGGAATCCCGGCGGTCATGGTCCCCAAACCATCTGTTAGCCCAGGACAGGAACCATTCCTGAAGACAACTCATCAGACATGGAAGGGGCAGGACAATGGGTAGGAGAGAGATGCTGATGAAGAGTGAGCTAATTATATCAGGTGGACACTTGAGACTGTGTTGGCATCTCCTTTCTGGAGGGGAAATAGGAGGGTGGAAAGGGTTAGAAACTGGCAAAATTGTCATGAAGGAGAGACTGGAAGGGCTGACTCATTAGGGGGAGAATAAGTGGGAGTATGGAGTAGGGTGTATATAAGCTTATATGTGACAGACTGACTTGATTTGTAAACCTTCACTTAAAGCTCACTAAAAATTATTAAAAAAAAAAAAATTCCCTATATTTTCCTCGGATTTCTTTTTTAAAGAAAGAGAACATTTTAGCTACAGTTAAAAAACCAAAAATCCCTTTTGCATACTTCCCTGATCAAAATACCCTCCCCTTCCCCAGATAAAAATCACCAAATTGAAGACATGTATCCCTCTACAGGAGCCCTGCCGGCAACGTGGTTAAGAGCTCAGGCTGCTAACCAAAAGGTCAGCAGTTTGAATCCACCAGTCGTTCCTTGGAAACCCTATGGGGCAGTTCTACTCTGTCCTACAGGGTCATTATGAGTTGGAAACAACTCTATTGCAATGGATTTGGTTTTATTGAATGATTAATGAGTCTTTTCCTTATGTTTACTGGTCATTTGGGTTTTCTTTCCATGAACCACACATTTATATCCTTTATTCCTCTCCTGGGTTGCGTTTTCTAATTGATTTGTAGGAGGTTCTTTACATATTCTAGATACTAATCCTTTGTCAGTTATATTTATCGAAAATATCTTCTTCAACTTTGTCACTTTTCACTTCGTTTATGATGCCCTTTAATGCATGAAAATTTAAAATGTAGAATTTAATCCATCTTTTCCTCATGACTTTTTTTAATAAACTATTTTTGTTGTTATTAATATAGACAGCAGAACATAAATCAACAATTTCTGCATGTACAATTCAGTGACAATGATTACAATTTTCAAGTTGTGCAACCATTCTCGCCCTCCCTTCCGAGTTGTTCCTCCCCCATTAACATAAACTCACTGCCCCCTAAGTTTCCTGTTTAATCTTTCGAGTGGCTGTTGTCAGTTTGAACCCATGTAGATAGATCTTAAAAGACCACAATACTTCAGACATTCTTTACTAGTTAAGCTAAACTATTGTTTGGTTTTAGGGAGCCTCTGAGGATATTTTTGGTTTAAGTTTTAAGGACTATGTCAGGGCAGTAGTTTCAGGGGTTCACCCAGACTCCGTTACTCCAGAAAGTCTAAGTTCCACGAGAATTTAAATTCTGTTCTGCATCCCCCCCACCCCCCTTCTGATTAGAATTCTTCTATAGAATCTTTGATCAAAACATTTAGTAACAGTAGCTGGGCACCATCCAGTTCTGATCTCACGGCAAAGGAGGCAGTTTTTCATGGAAGCAATCAGCCACACGTTCCACCTCCCCATCCTAATCCTGACTCTCCTTCTTCCCTCATGACTTTTTATATCCTATTTAAAAAATCACTATCTACCACAAGGGCAAACAGGACTCTGACTTTTGTCTCTACTCAGTGGTTTTCATTTCTAATCTGGTTCTCTTTCCACAGATAATGTTTGTTTTTAACAGAGCTATGACCTTTTAAATTTTCTCTCTTGAATCACTGCTGTGTGTCTGTAAGACAAAGAGGTTTCCATGTATGAACTTAATACTATCGCAACTGAAAGTTCCACATTGCTTAAAACTTCCAAAATTAGGGTCAAAGGTAACCTATCAGAAATGCCTAGATCTTCAATTCCCAAATTATCTCTGATTGTTACACTGAAAAAGTTGGCTGTTAGTCATCATTCTGTTAGCTCAAGTATCACTTTCTTAAACAGCCCCCTCTTCAGTCTTTCATTATTCGCTTTTATTTTCTTCACAGCACTTACCATTATTTGAAAGTATGTGTTTAGTTGTTTATTGTATGTTTCCCCCACCATTAGACTATAAGCTCCATCAAACTAAGAACTTTGCTGTGTCCTCAGCATGAAAAAGAGAGGAAACCGAAGTGGAAAGATATAACAACTTGTTCCAGATCTCCTCAACCTCTTTTACAACCTCTTTCTGTTGTAAACATTCAGACTCTTAATGTTGTATTCTTATGAATCCCACGTCCAAAATTATAAAAGATGGCTAACATTCTTAAATGAAAGCAAATTCTAATCATATCCAGAATTAAATATCTTTACTATAAATTAATCCAAATTAGATTAAGCTTTAAAACAGCCATAAATTGCTTTCTTTACTAGAAGAAATCTCTTCACTACTAAGAGAACTAAGAACCCCTTTAAAAAAGAGTAATTTTGCTTACTTAAAACAAAAAGAATAGGAAAAGGCACCAGGAGGAAAACAGAAAAATCTGTAGCTTTGTTTTTTAATGATGTCATAGGTAAACAGTAATCACTAAAGGATGGGGAGTGTGCCCTCTTCTTGGAATGTGGTTTTGTAACTTTTATATAATGTGAATTTTTTTTAATTAAAAAACAGAAAAAACAAACAAAAGCTAGAAAATCAGCAGACTTACTGACCCTTTTTCAACATTTTCTTTTTTGTTGTAGGGGTAGATGATGTAAGTGCACATGCAAACTCTGAATCCTCTTTAATCTTGGAAGAGCCTGCTGAAGAAAACCCGCAGGATTATTAAGATATGAAACAAAATTCCCTCCCATGCTCAGGTACACACACTTTCTTAGGGGATAGAATACCACTTCACATTCTCTATGTTAAGAGCTCATATATTAAATAAAAATAAAATTTAGGACTAGCAGAGTTGCCACTTCTGACACTAACCATTTATCTCCAGTTCAGAGAAGTGACGTATCTGATCCATGAAAGACTGTTATCTTCTCTTTGAGAAAGAGAAGTGAAGAAGAACTTTTGTTACTACTACTAGGTACCACAGAGTTGATTCAGACTCACAGGGACCCAATGAGACAGAGCAGAACCGCCTCACAGGTTTCCTAGGCTGTGATCTTTACCAAAACAGGTCGACAGAAGTTTTCTCCTATAGAGCCACTGGGTGGGTTTGAACTGTCAACTTTAAGTTAACAGCCAAGCAATTAATCATTGCACCACCTAGGCTCCTTAAAGTAAGAGCAGCCATATGCAAAATGATCCTGCTCCCAGGAAGAATTTTTTCAAGAAACGATTTTTGACTTCTGACAATGAGGATGCCTAAAGTCAGTGAACAGTTATTTTCCAAATTCAATACAATCTCTCGACTAATTAGGAATATGTAAGGAAACATGATGTTAATTTGAGAAAAGTAAATCGTGTTTTAAAAATACAGGAACAAGATAAAGATATTCACTGATTACTTTACATCTACATGATAGTGTGAATTAACAGTCATAGTACTACCAAGAGGGCAAGCACAAACAAATAAGGTTTTAGTAAAGTCATTTTATTAGTAGAATATTATTTATTTCACTTGAAGGTAGTTTAAATATTATCCGTTAGATTTTAATTGAAGCCATTCACTCAGTTTGCCTCATTCATTTGATTCATGTAACACCTTGAAGAGTTCAAATGTAAAAATCAGCCAAGTTCAAGATCCATTACTAAAGAATTCGAAACTAAAAAGATACAGATCGGTGGAGTTTTACTTTAGTGGTCTCTAACTGTAGATTACAGGTATTGAGAAAATGTATAAACATACCCTTTTCCCTGCTTTTAGTCTCTGACTTTGCATTTTTCAGTTTGCCTAAAACCAAAACCAAAATAAACATGAGTCATACTAGGAGATCAGAATATAGGACACATCAAATCAAATCCCATTTCTTATTACCTTTTGTTTTCTGTGGTAATTCACTTATTTCGAATTCCTCTGAATCACTGCTTTCCATATACTTGTCAACGGTTTTTCTTCTAAAATTAAGTATACACAAAAAAATTTTTTACCAACCCACAACAAAATGGAATATAAAAACGTTAAGTTTAACAAATATAATACAAATGCTTTTGTCTTGCCCCTGATTATTTTTTGAAAATATTTTCAAAGGAAACTTCTTGACAAAGCAAAGTCAAATATGCTAAAAAGCAATCTGCTTTCCTAAATAGATGCATTGACTACCCAAACTACAGTACCACTATTACTGAAAATAAATTGGAAGAATTCAACCATTCTAAAAATGTAATTATTTTAATACTGACTTCAATATTTGGTAATTGAAATATTTATATAAGACTAGAACAACAACAACAAAAAAACCCCAAGGCTCGTAGCAAAAAGAACACTTCCAGTATAATGAAATAAGTAGCCGAAAGGTACAACCATAATTCTTTCACAATGGAAACTTTTGTGTACAAACATATAGCACAGTGGGCCACAGACTTCAAAGTCAAGACTACCTAGAATCAAATCCACATTCTGCCACTTGTTCACTATGGCACTTCAGGTATGCCTCAGTTTCCTCATTTGGAAAATGGGAATAAAAATAAAATATACTTCACAGGACAAAATGTGTTAACATATGTTAGAGTTTGCACAGTAGACACGTATATATTAGTACACTACGTGTGTTGCTATTTCACCTTCTCCATACCCTCATTATTTCCACGTCCTTTAATTTGGTCTGGTCTACCAAATAATGCTGTTATTCAGGTTTATGGTCAATTCAGAGTCGTGAGATCTAGTTCTGTGCTTAGTTTCAGTGGGTATTAATGACAAAACAATGAACAAAGCTGCAGTTTAAAGATCTCTGTTGGTGGAATAGCTAACACAGGCATAGATGTGAGGTCATCCCTGCAGATACTGATTGTGGACAATGCAACAAAAGCCTAGTATTTCAATCTACTTCAGAGAGTAAATGAAGCCTATAAAGTTAACACAGGCCCATTTCAAAGTGAGAACAAAATGGCATTCTTTTTTCTATTTAAATTCTCCTTTTAGTCTGTTAATATAATACTCTCCATAAATAACTTCCAGGAGCTCTGGTGACGCAGTGGTTAAGTGGATGGCTGCTAACCGAAAGGTCAGCAGTTCTAATCCCCAGCTGCCCCATGGGAGAAAGATGTGACAGTCTGCTTCCGTAAAGATTTACAGCCTTGGAAACCATACGGGGCAGTTCTACTTTATGCTATAGGGTCACTATGAGTTGGAATCAACTCGATGGCAACAGGTTTGGTTTTTTGGTATAAATAACTTTATCATGTCTTATTTCCACTAGAGGTGAAATGAAAAAGAACTGAGATGTGCAAAGAATGTCTTTACCAAGCCATCCATTAACCATTCTTCCGTTTTCATCCCCTCAAATACATACAGAAAATTTTTCTAGGTACCAAGAAATAAAATTAAAAAAAAAAAAACCAACCAAGAGCTAGATTTCTTCATGGGTGAAAGAAATAGAAAGGGGTAGAAAGATGAGCAGTTATCAAAAATTAGCAATCCATATCGTTTATAAATCAATATTACTTTTCTTCAACAGTGAGATAAGAATGCCCTACCTAAGTCACAGATGATTTGGGCAGTTTTAAGTTTGAAAAAAAAAAAAGTATTTGAAAGAACGCTATAACAGATATAATGGTCATTTCTCTCTCCTACAAATACAAAAAACTGAGTTTAAATAAATATATTAATAAAAAAATTACATATAATCAAATCATAATACAGTTTACCTTTTGGGGCGGGAGCTAGAAAATTCTGACATGGGGTATTTATTCTTTTCCTTGATATCTGAAATACTGGATTCTTTGCTACATCTAGATCCTTCTATTTCAAAGAAAAAGACAAATATCATACAGAATATTAATAAATTATCTTAACTAACAGTACTTCTCTTAATAACTTGGTTTTCTACTTCAGTAGTTCTTCAACTTTCCTAAGACTTCATTCCTTTCAAGTTCCCTGTTTTCTCAGTTAATCAGCCACCCACTCTGTTTCCTAATCTAGTATTTTCTCACTAGAAAGCTCTTCAATCTCTTGTGACCTAGTCTGTCCCGTGCAGTCAATTCCCACACTGGCTGAATTTCCTGCAGTACCAAGACTGCTGACAGCTGCTGAAAAAAATAACAGAACCACAAATCAGTGGTATTATAAATTCACATTTTCAAATCTCAGCTGTGGCCTTGTGTCATTCAGCAACTCTTACCTATCATTGTTCAGTCTCCCTCCCCACTCGCCAGAATGATCCTTTGCCTGGATTCCAACTCTCACTCCCAGCACACACCTTAGTTCACGTTACAAAGAAAATCAAATGCCACCTTCCATAGACTTCCAATTTCCCTGTCTTTATCTCCTCATTTATCTGTAACCTTCTTCAACCGTACTTCCTTTCCTTCTGAAGCAGGGAAGATGTCCCCTTCCAATTCATCTAACTATTGTCTTCATCACATTTCCTCCCACATGCCCACCAATCATCCTCTCCACTGTACCCTCATCTCTTCCTAGCCACGGACGTCCTTCTTACAACCAAAAAACTAAATGAATAACTAAAACACAAACACCCTCAACTCAACCTCCGTTTCCAACTACTATCCTACATCTCCTTGCCCAAACTGAGCACAACAATAGCACACAGGTGTGCTTTCAATTCTTCACCTACTATTCTTAAAACCTTTTCCAGCTTGCTCTGTTCTAATCAATTTTCAAAAAGTAATTTTGAGAAGATCATATAACTGCTAAATAGAAATCTGATTCCATTTCTCTTCTGACTTCAGAATTTGGCTGTAACCTATCTTTATATCTTTATCTAGTAACGGATAAAGGGATCCCTGCACATTATATTACAAACACCATAACCTACTCTAAAATCCCAAAATAAAACGTGCTATATTTCTTTACTGCCTTCTCATGGGATTTTTTTTTCTCAACCAAAATTGCTTTCCCACAGCTCTCTGACTGGAGCTCTACCACCCAACGCAAACATCATACCTCCTCGATGTAACTTTTCATCACAGTCCTTGTGAGATTCTTTAGAAAGATACCCTAAATTTCTCTAGTACAAAACCATCAGAGCAAAAAAATCTAAATCAGATATTGAGTCATGTTCAAAATTAAAGTTTACCTTTGATTAGTCCATCTGCTTTTTCACTGGTATTTCCTTCAAGTTTCACAGATTCACTGTTAACATTACATTCCTGGAGAAACAGACATAATTCTTACATGGTACTGCTGTCAGTTTTATATAAATTTAAAAATTCAACCCACTTTATATTCGTTGAGCCAATTTCAACTCATGGCAACGTGACGTGTTTCAGAATAGAACTGTGCTCCTCGGGGCTGTCAATGCCTGTGATCTTTCCGCAGCAGTTCCAGGGGTGTTTTCCCAGGCATTTCTGGGCAGATTCACATTGTTAACCTTTCAGTTACCGGCCCAGGGCTTAACAATTTGTGCCACCCAGGGTAGAGGCTCCTACATGATAAAGACTATGTAAACTGCTACTCCATTCTGGAGCAATGGGAAGGATGAATTAAGTGAAGGGGGAAAAACTTATAAAGAACGGGACTCGTGGGATAGGGAACTGAATCTGACATAACTGAGTTAACTCCCAGTGAAAGTGGAAAGAAGGAAATGCCACTAAGTGCAGAAATTAATGAAACAGAATCTCAGTACATTGTGGCAGGCAACTGATGCGCACCCTCTCTGAAAACCAAAAAATGTGAAGTTATTAAAAAGTCCAAAAGAGGTATTTTGCATACATATTTTTGGTTATTTCCTACTTTAAGCTCTTTGGATTTTAAGGAAGAACGATGGATAAGTGTTCCTTCCTAGTAACATTTATCTTTCTCATTATATTTAATTTACATGAATTTAAAACAAATTAATTTTATTGTGTGTGTATATATATATATACACATATATATATATACACACGAGTATAAAAAACTTATGTATATAAGTATACATAAGTTACATACAAAGAAAAGTCACCCACACTCCCATCACTAGGTGTGGTGGTTAAGATTGTGTGTCAGCTTGGCTGGGCCATGATGCTCAGTGTTTTGGCAGTCACTTAATGTTGTGATCACTTCCCTGTTGAGATTTGATATGTGACCGCCCCCATGATGGGATGAAGGATCAGTTCAAATGAGCTTCCTTGGGTGTGTGGCCTGCATCAAATGTAAGCGGACATTCTGGTCAGGCTCAGGGGCTTCTGGCTCGCGCTGGATCCTGCAGCTGGCTCCCGTTTGTCTGACCTCCAGTTCTTGGGACTTGAGCTAGCAGCTTTCCTACAGCCTTGCCTGCTTATCTTGGGATTTATCCATCTTCACAGTCCATGAGCAAGAGCCCTGCTCTCCGACCTGTTGGATCTTGGGTTCACCAGCCCCTGCAGCTACATCAATCAGGAGAAGCCTCTATCCTGACTCAAGGACTTGGGACCTTCCAGCCTCTACAACTGCGTGAGCCATTTCCTTGATATAAATCTCTCTATATATTTATATTTATAAGCTTTACTGGTTTTACCTCTCTGGAGCCAGACTAACACACCTGGAGAAAATTATTAACATTTTCGTACATACAGTGTGTAAGTAATCTTACTTAGACACACATAAACATACATAGGAAATTCTCATTATTTGCGGTAGTTACGTTCTATAAAGTCAGCACGAACACTGAATTAACAAATAACTGAACTACTGCTCCCTGGAGGAATACAGGGCCAGGTTCCTGCAAGCTTCTGATAACAATATTTTCATCAACTGATAAATACATAACATTTTTTTTGTTTCTGAGTAAACACACCTTATTTAATATATATTGTTGATTGATAAACACTGAACGCATAGGCAGCAGTACTATAACTCATGCCTCGACAAAACTTATCTAACACACATTTTCTCCACACGGCACATCACAGCTGTCTTGTACTTAGGAATACGATACAGCGCTACATTTGGGAGCCCATTTTAAATGTGAAACCAACAAAAATGCAAAAAAATGTGGCACTAAATATATCGTTTACAGTATGAGAGCTGACAACAACGCAACTGGAAATTACTTGCAGCTCTGTGCATATTCGCAAATGACTGCAAAAGTGTCAAGAGTATTGATTCTGGGGTTACAAATAAATTGTAGCAAGTAGACTAATTCACAAATATGGAATTCATGAATAATAAAGAACAACTCTATTTACAAAATGATTTATACCTGGGTTTTTTTTTTTTTTTAATTAAAAAACATCAAAATGAGTATTCTTCGAAAGTAGAATTTTTGTGGTTTCCTGATATTAAGTTTCATGGCTATATCATAATTTAACTGATGTCCTAGTGAGAGAGATTTCAAATTTTCTGCCTTTCAAATAATGCTGGTAAGAGTAAAAAAACAAAAAACTTGTACATATATTTTGGGGGAAAAAAGAATTTCTGATCACTTCTTTAGATAGTTTCCTAGAAATAGCATTACTGTGTTAAGATTATAAATACATTTAAGTCTCTTAGCACACATCATCAAGCTGCCCTCTAGCAGGTGCTACCAGCTTTCACTCTCACCAGCAACCTGTAAGAGAGGCCATTCACCACATCTCTGCAAACAGTCGATATTGTCAATATTTTTGGCCAGTATTTTTTAATGGCAAAATTACAAGGTTGCCCAGCATATAAGAAGCTTCAAAAGAAATGCACTTACTAATACCTTACCTTCTTCAGTTGATTCTTTTTAATTCTTTCAACAGGAAGGGGTGTGCCATCATGGAAATTGGTAAGAATTACAGCAATGGCTGTAAGAGTTTTTCCCTTTAAAATGTTTTAAAAAGATGGTCAGATTCTAAAACCTAGTTGACCAGAAAACATTCCAAAAGCAATTTAAAAATAATCTAGTATCATTCAAGACTACAGGCTATAGTGATCGTTATATAAAGTAACACACATATTAATAAAAAATGAGCACTACATTGACTGAGTTAGGAAATGTTTTCCCCACTGCACTACTGGGAATTATTAAATGACTTATATATAAAATACCATGAACACCTCTGAGAAATGTCACTATATTAAAATATTGCTGTTCTAAGATTCATTTAACACTCTGAACTATTCATTTTATCATGAAATTACTAGCTTACCACGAAGTTCAGAGCTAATTTAGGATTAGTTAACTGCAACATACATATAAGATGATCATTTTATTACATCTGATTTAAATACCAAACCTAAAGGCCTAACTTATCTGTAAAGCATAAAGACGACAATGTTTCTTACGCATTTAAGTGGAAACAAGTAATTATGCAATATTTTCTGTAGAAAATTTATTGTTAGCAATACAGAAATAAGAATCTAGCAATTTTCAAGTAGCATAAAGCAGCAGTTCTCAAAGTGTGGTCCATGGGCTTCTGGGGGCCCCCAGACGCCTTTCAGGGTTATGTGAGGTCAAAAGTATTTTCTTAATACTAAAAAAAAAAAAAAAAAAAAAATGCCATTGAGTCTAATCTGACTCATAGTGACCCCACAGGACAGGGCAGAACTGCCCCACAGGGTTTCTAAGGCTGTAATCTTTAAGGAAACAGACTGCCACATCTATATCTCACAGTGGCTGGTGGGTTGAAACTGCCAACCTTTTAGTTAGCAGCCGAGCACTTAACCACTGCACCACCAGGGCTCCTCTTCATACTACTACTAAGACCTTACTTGTTTTGACATCTACACTAATGCTATACAAATCAATAGTAGATAAAACTGCTGCTGCCTTAGCAGTTCTGATACACAGCAGTTGGCACTGAACTACTGTCATCAGGTTCTTAACTGCTATAAACTCAAAGGAGATTTAAAAAAAAGACAAAGCCTGTTTCACTTAAGAATGACCTTGATGTAGTACATATTAATTTTATTAAATATCAACCCTTAAGTACTTGTCTTTTTAATATTCTCTATAACAAAATGGGAAGTACACATAAAATACTTTTGTTGCATATGAGGGTTGTCTGGAGAAAAATCACCTGCGAGACTGAGTTGCAAGCTCACGAGCCACTTTTTCCATGCAACACCTTTATCTTACTTTAAAAAATGTCTAGCAGCTGTGGTTATTCATGATTGAGTATGAAGCACACATTTTACTGGCAATGAGCAAAACCAGACTGTCACCTTCAAGGGAAATAACTGACATTATTTGTAGCCAATGACTTGAGCTTTCAAGAGACAATGAAAATGTTGGAAAACTTATACACGACAGTATGATGCAGCAGCTTCCTAAAATGGAAATGCTTTTCTAGAATTTAAGATCAAAGGTGATACTAATGCATGTTAATTTTTGCATCAACATGTGGCAGATCTGCGTAACTCAGTGAACCAAGAGTTTCCAAACAAGCTACATCTGATGCCACAAAATCAGGCATGGGTAAATAATCATTCCAACTGCAAGATACACCAATGAGTTTTAATGGAACAGAGTACACTATGGAAAGTCCTATATGGCCACTCTCCTCACTAAAATAGCTTTTGTTCTGGAAAATACATTTTCATTTAAAAATATATTATTCATGTTAACAAGTAATGGATTTATTACTGTTATTTTGAAGTTAATTTTTTTTCTTTCCCAATACAATAATTATCGATGCAGCCCACAAAAACAAAAGCTCTTTGGGGTCTTTCATAAATTTTAAGAGTGCACACAGGTCTGAGGCTGAAAAATATAAAACCTGCTGATATAAGGAATCACGCCCGCTTCTGAAACCACTGCCACTGAGTTGATTCTGACTCATAGAGACCTGATAGGACAGAGTAGAACTGCCCTCATAGGGTTTCCAAGGAGTGGTTAGTGGATTCGACATGCCAAACTTTTGGTTTGCAGCCGAGCACTTAACTACTCTGCCACCAGGAATCATAAATACATATATTTAACACTCCACATATAACAATATTTGTTAGAGAATACAAGCACAATTTCACCAAAGATGATCTTTTTTAAAGAAAACTCATGAAAGACAGGTCTCCCTGAATATGAAAGAGCAAAGAAAATTGAGGAAGACATGTTTACAGCTACCTAATTATTTTAACTGTACCATAACCAAATCTCAAAACACACACACACACACACACACATAGTCCAGCAATGTTTTAAGTGAAAACCATAGGGAAAAGTGCATTCTACAATGAAAGTAATATCTAGCCCCAAACAGAAAAAAAATTTTTTTATTTACCAAACCCATATCATCAGCCAAAATTCCTCCGTGGACATCTTCTGGTCGGTCCTTCTCAGCAAAATTTGTTATGGTATTATAGTACAAATCACTTCGCTGTTCCCAGAAGGGTGGAAGATCTTCACTATTTTCCCGTGAAACCATCCAAGCCAGGGCTTGCTTTTGATGTGGAAGTAATGGTGTTTCAATAGCCTACAAATAATAGAAATATCATAAATAGAAATATCCTAAGTCCTTTCTCTTTCCACATGCAGAACCTGAAAAAAAAAGTTGATCTTATAATAGAAAATGTATAGAGTAACAGCATATTTTAAAATTTCAAAAAGAAATAGTGCCTGATACCTCAGCTGGTTCCATTTCATGAGTTTTATCATCTTCTTTCAAATCTTCAAACAATTTGTCAAATTCTGTCTTAAGCTGCAATAAACAAGAACAAACCAATTAAAGTAATAATTACACTTATTTCAGGGATTTTAAATCATGCAACTAAAAGAGTCAGACAGCAAAAATAAACTTTTCTTTGGGACACATATTGTTCATTAAAGATACAATCAATAGGTGTTTCAAGTGTTAAGAGGTAACTGCATTACAGTCAAAAGAATACAAATAGTGTTAAGTTCTGGGTTTCTGTAACAGCTCTGTAACATGTCAACCTGTATCTAAATTTGCGTAAGACATTTAACTTTCATGGCCTTGTATCTTGAAATGGAAATGGATGAATTAAATTTAAATTGTGCCTAAGGTTCCTTCTGCCGTTGAAATTCTGTGATTCCTTTTTTTTTTTAATTGTACTTTAGATGGAGGTTTACAGAACAAACTAAACCAAAACCAAACTCATTGAGTTGGTTCTGATTCATATTGACCCTAAAGGACAAAGCAGAATTGCCCCATAGGGTTTCCAAGGTGCACCTAGTGGATCTGAACTGCAGACCTTTTGGTTAGCAGCCGTAGCTCTTAACCACTGCACCACCAGAGTTTCTCCTTAAACAGGTAGTGCACATATTGTTTTACAACATCAGTTACCAACCCCACAACATGTCAACACTCTCCCTTCTCGACCTTGGGTTCCCTATTACCATCTTTCCTGTCCCTTCTTCCCTTCTAGCTCTTGCCCCTGGGCTGCAGTGCCCTTTAGTCTCATTTTGTTTTATGGGCCTGTCTAATCTTTGGCTGAAGGGTGAACCTCAGGAGTGACTTAACTGCTGAGCTAAAAGGGTGTCCGGAGGCCATACTCACGGGGTTTCTCCAGTCTGTCAGGCCAGTAAGTTGGGTCTTTTTATACGAGTTAAAATTTTGTTCTACATTTTTCTCCAGCTCTGTCCGGGACCCTCTATTGTGATCCCTGTCAGAGCAGTTCTGTGATTCTATTAGTGGTATTCAAACCATTTGGTTTATGCTACCAGGTGCAACTGAATCTTTTTCAGTAAATGACATTCCATTTGTTACTACTGCAACAGAAACTTACTATGTGGTATAAGGTATTAGGATGATTTCAGTGCTACACTAATTTCTTTATTTAACTTGACTGAGTTCAATTTCATGGCAACAAGTATGTGTTATACTTTTATAAATTAGGACTTAAACATACAGCAGCAGTCTAGAAGAAATCAAGCCAGGTCTAAAAAATTAGAAGTAACTTGAGGCTTACCCACCACACACAGACTCAAGCCCTTTTAACAATGACTAAGAAAAATAACAGGAAGTTTCAAGAATTACTTTTTAAAAAAATTAATACTATAAAAAATTTCATTTTTACATTGTAAAAATTTCAAAAAATAGAAAAACATCCCACATATAGTCATGTGTCTTTATGTATGTATAAATACGTGTGTACGGAATATATTTCCTTATCACCTCCTTCTTTTTACATAAACGTTTACAAATATGTATGTACCCTATTCTACAATTATAACTTAACAACATGTACGAAGATCGTTAATATTTGCATATACATATTTGCCTTTTCCTTTTTAACACCTCGACCCTCAACATTTTCAATTCAAATTTGGATTACAAAATAAAAGAGAAGCACACCTGTTCAGTCGTCATCTGCACTGCAGCGTGAACTGGCATACTGTAGCTTGGTCCCGCTCTTCCAGAGCCCCAACCACTTTCCACACTGAATCCTAAAGCTGTTAGTTTACAAAACGAAAACAAAATCACGAAATAGGCATTTTTTGCATTAAGTAGTTTTCAAACTTACATAATAAACTATATTAAAAATTCCCTTAATAGGTCTTTTAAAAAAAAAAAAAAAGCTAAATCCTAAACCATTAAAAAAAAGTATTAAAATAATTCCATGTTATTTGAGCAAACTCTTGCCAAACAATCCTTTTCTTCTTGTCTATAATTTATCAGTAAGAATGCTGAAAATTCAGGATTTAGAGATGTTACCACCAAAAGAAACAGAGTAAAGGGTATATAGGACACCTTCCAGCAAATGTTTTTGTTTGTTTTTGCAACTCCCTGTGAACCTTTAATTATTTGAAAATAAAGAGTTAAAACAATAAATCTGGAATTTCCTTAAAGAGATGCCTAAAAAAAAGTTGTAACTTGGAACCTTTACCCCAAATTAGTTTGGCCAACCAAACTCAAAGTATTACTTAAGAGAATAAACGTTTTACAATCAAAATAATAGTCAACAAAACCCTAAACTTACTTTTTGGTGGAGGAATCAGTTTAAATCCATGTTTCTTCAGCTGATCTAAAACTGCTTTTCTATTTTCTTCTTTTCCCCAAAAAGCCATATGGAGAGGCATGGTAAAAGCATTGTTTGCACCAAAAGGAACTACCCTATTGTATTTTGGGGAGAAAAAAGTGTGAAATTAGAAGTGTGAATTTTTTTTTTACCATTGAGAATCTGTTAAATATTCTAAGTGTACCATTCAAATGCTGCATGCGAATAAAATAAAAAGGAACTAGGTTGGACAGACCAGAAAAAGAGGAAAAGGACAGGGAATAGAATCAACAACAACCAGAAAATAGTAGATTTTAAGAACAGACTGCCAGAAGAAACTGAGAAAGTAGGATAAAGCAATTTTAAAATACAAGCATAGCCTGTGACAAAGATTATAAGATAGGTAAAACAGTATAAGAGGATAACAGCTTTGGTTAATAGGGCCACCAAAGACAGCAAACCAGTTGTGCTGGGAGAATGGGAAATGCTTCATAACAACTATTTCTGATGCACAATTCATTAAAAGTTTATTCTCAATACCTTAAAAACTTGAATTTAAAAAGGAGAAAACAAGTAAAGGAAGACACAGCTAAGCAGTTTACCATCCAAACTCACCTTTTCATATCCTAAATATTCCAAATATTTGAAGAGATCAGAAACATAAATGCCTTGAAAAAAAAAAAAGATAACTAAAGAGGCTCAGAGTTTAAAAAAAAAGAAGTGGTGAAACTAGAAAGTTTATGTGCGCCCCATCCCAACAAACAGCTGCTACTCAGCTCCAGTCAACTGATGCCACGTGGGAATGAGGGTCTACCATTGCCAGATATCCCATTTGTCAAGAGAAAATCTCTGTAAATACATTTTACGTTTAGAAAGAAAAGCTAATACATATAAAATGAGAAACACCCTGATATTTGAATGCTAAAATGAATGAAAAAAGTTTTAACACTGTGCCAGCTGAAACTTGGCTACATCTGATGACAGGCTGCCAGTTTATAACCCCTGATTTAAACACTTCCAGACTCCCAAGCCTATGTAACCAAAGATTTTGAGAGACGTATGGATTTCCTAATATTTGAACCAAAGTCTATATTTCTCCAGTAGGAAAGTGAGAGGATACCTGTTTCATAGCTGGAGTAGTGGAGACTTAAGAGAGGATGAAAACACTTACTAAATACATACTAAAGGTGCAGTAATAAAAGTTCTTAGGTGATGTAGGTTGCACAACATGATGAACGTAACTGATGTCACTGAATGGTACGTGTAAAAAATGTCAAAATGGCAAATGATCTGTTACACACCTCCTCACTTATCGACTACCTTGTTATCCAACATTCACATTTATGACATTAGTAGAAAAAGCTACTATCCAACTATGTTGCACATTAACAACATAAGCCTGGTAGTAACGAATGCCAAGGTGTGAGGCAAGAGCAATGCTGGCTTTGATGGTTAAGGTTTTGTGTTAACTTGGCTGGGCCATGATTTCCAGTGGTTTGGCAGTTATGTAATGATGCAGCTTGGCAGTTATGCAATGATGTAGTCCTCCTCCGTTTTGTCAGCTGATTTGGTCATCCTCCACTTTCACGTAACACTGATTTTGCTTAACAACCTGGTCTTTGGAATCTAACCATGTCGATAAACAAGGAGAGGGTTTTTATAGATTTATCACAATTTTTAAAAATGTTTTTAGAGTACCTACACAGGCGCTAGCAAGGAGCCTTAACAAGTTCAGAGTTAACTACCAATCCCCAATTATTAAAACTAAACTCTCAAAGTACATTACCCTTCAACTTGAGCCAACTTGTTGTCCATGATATAGGCCAAAGCAGCTGCAAGATCTTTCTTAACATGGCCAACCTGATTTCCATTCACGTTGTTTACTTTAATCGCATTCTTATCATAGGGGTTATTAGGCTCTCGTTGTAAAGCAACCATTTCATTATTATTAACCTAACAAAAATAATGAGCAGAAGTTAACACTTTACTTCATCATATTTTATCTATTTTTTAATGCTTACTGATAAACATCATATAAGAAAAGCATTTTTCTTGAAAGCAAACCATAGAAAAATTAAAGAATATATTTTATAGTAATTCTTTTTATAGTGCTTTTCTAATTTACATTCATTGGGAAGTTAAGAAATTCCTGATATCTAAAAGCTCACAGATTTACACTATCTAAAATTTCTAATATCACAACTTCTGAAAAACAGCAAACCTTTACTGAGTGCCTACTATATGCTAAACATTATTCTACGTACATTAAATGGATTGACCTGTTAAATCCTCACAGACTTGTAGGGCAGTTACTATCATTATCCCCATCTTACAGATGAAGAAATTAAAGCATAGAAAAGTTAAGTAACTTGTTCATGGTCATAAAGTTATGAGCAGAGCTGAGATCTGAACCCAGGCAGCCTGGTTCCTCAGCCTCAGTTTTCCAAAATCTAAAAGTGAAAAATAAAGGTGTTAATTATAAGGCAGACAAGAACTGGAATAAGAAAAATATATCCTGCCTTCAATTAATGCCATTCTCTGATTTCACGTGACTGAAAGTTGCCCAAGAGTGTTATCATTGAAGATGGCAAAGTAAGGACCTCCAAGAACTTTCTCTTCCATAAAAGCAACTCTGGAAACTAGCAAAAGGCTTATGACAACCTGAATAGCATTAGTTCAAGAAAAATAACTGAGTTATCAGTGCCATAGTCCCATCCCCTGCTCTCCAACTACACGGTAGCCTTTAAGAATAAAAGCCTACTGGCATTCCTGACGTAGCCTGACAGGGACTAGAGGAAGCAGAATGGATAAAGTTCTTTCAATGTCTCACTCTCAGGCACTGAGTTTCCATTAATGGTGACAGAGTAATTTGGAAAAAGACAGGGGTAAATGGTCACACAATATCATGAATATGATCAATGTATTGAATTATACACGTTAAAAGTGTTGAATTGGCAAATGTGTCTTATACACTTTCTGCAACGAAAAAGAAAGTCTCATTCCCAAAGAATTATCATTATTTGACCAGTCTGGTGGTTCCCTAGAAGACCCACTTGCAAAGCTGTTTGTATTTGACCTAACAGAAAGAGATAATCACAATAGTAGGATAATATGACCTCATTTTTATTAATATACAATATGATTGCAATTTACATGCACACAGAGAAAATTGTGGAAGAAACATCAATGTGAATAAGGTATGGTTCTGAATGGTAGGTGTTAGGGTGATTTAATTCTTTTTTTCTTTTAGCCATTTTTTAAAATAATGAACATGTATTACATATAAAATAAATAATACACCTTTGTAAAAATAAAGAAATTAAATGCTAATGACTTTTCATCAGCATTACATATAAAATAAACAACACACCTTTTTTAAAAAATGAAGAAATTAAATGCTGATGACTTTTAATCGGCCTACCACATTTTTATTAGATTACCAATGTCATAAAGATTGTTCTGATATCAAATAGTGATTGTGCTCAGAGTAATAACACAGCAGAAAACCATAACCTAATATTTTACCATTGTTTAAAGTAATTTAGAAAACAACATAAGTTAAAAAAAAATAGAACAAATCAGAAATAGAAAAGCATAGAAATTACATGGTTAGGCAAGAGATGGATATAAAATAAGAACCAATAGAATTCAGGAAATAATTAGAAAAAAGAAAAACCATTTCTGGATTGAAGACAAAAGCAGAAATAACACAAGAGTGACCAGAACTTGTGAAAAACATGGCAAGGGAAATAAATGACGAAAATTAGGAAAGCAATAAAAAGGATTTCAAAGGAAATAATAGACATGGGCTGAGAAAGTCTAACATACAGAGAGATTAGTGAAGAAAAACTAAAGCTATGAAACAAAACAAACATTTAAAGCTACAGAAAATTTTCTGAAATAAAAGGAAATTTGAACTTACAGAAGAGTCAATACTAAGTAAGACATACCATAACAAAACAATTGGACTTTCAAGATAAGGAAAAACATTCTTTGGTCATCCAGGCAAAAAAATTCCAATACACTTATATGGGAGATAAAACCCTACTGGCATCAAGATTCTCACCAGTAATATTTTATGCAACGTTAAGGTAACATAGGAAGAAAACATGGGCCAAGGATTACATATTCAGCAAAACTGCCCTTCAAGTATAAACTCCTCAACTATGAACACGTAAAAACTGAGGAAACATTGTTCCTTTCCATAGAATTTCCTAGTAAATATCTTTCAGACAACTACAGAATGACTTGAAAAAAACTTTCAATATAAAAAAAAAATTGGGAAAACAGAAGCATAGACAAATCCAGAACATAAAATTTCTACGCAAGGAAATCTCCTGCAGAACATGATTCAGACAACCAAAAAACGATCTGAGAAGCTTCAACCTAAGAAAAACATGGGGCAGTGGAAGAAGCAACAAATCTAGAACATTCTACAGAATAACACAGCTGGTTTCTACAATAAGTCAATGACATGAAAAAAAACGGCAGGAGGGTTACGAGGTATAATAACCAAAGGTAATGTATGAACCTTCTTTTGATGCTGATTTGAAAAAACCAACTATAAAAAGACAAGAAAATCTGATTATGAATTACTTCTTACATGTAAGAAGAAATTATTAACTTTCACTATACAAATGACACAAAAATGTAGTTTTAAAAAGATACACACTGAATTATACAGGTGTAAAATGTTGATATGTTTGGGATTTCCTTTAAAGTACAAAAGAACAAAGAAAAGGAAAAAGGGATACACGAAGCAGATATGGAAAGATCTTGTGAACAGTTGAATATAGATCATGGTTATACAGGAGTTTATAGTCTACTTTTATGTATGTTTTAAATTTTTCATAATAAACAAAATTACGTAACACAGAGGCATACTAGACCACCATAACAA
Organism: Elephas maximus indicus; assembly: GCF_024166365.1. Taxonomy (NCBI): domain Eukaryota; kingdom Metazoa; phylum Chordata; class Mammalia; order Proboscidea; family Elephantidae; genus Elephas; species Elephas maximus. The sequence continues at coordinate 10,851,031 of NC_064841.1, read as the reverse complement.
ATTACCGACCAGAGAAAGTTACATTCTCTTTCGGACACACACGCGCGCTCGCGCGCGCAACACAGACAAAATGCAGAGGATAGAGAGCTACAAAAAGACAGGCACAAAAGAAAAGAAAAAATGGGAGACAGGGACAGTCTTCACTACAGGAAAAGAAAAAAGACAAAAAGCTCTTAACAATAGACAATTCGCTTACACAGCAGGAGCTGATCTTCCAAAATTAAAATGCAGAAATGCACTAAGGGCCAGAAGAGGAGAAGGCAATGGACTGGGAAGTCATTCCCAAATACACCATTTAGTAATCCGTGTGTTTTGGGCAAAATGTTTAGCCCCTTTCTGAGCTTCAGTTCCTTCATTATAAAAAGGGGATACAGATGTCCCATCTGCCTCAGAGTTATTGCTGGGATCAAATGAAACAGTGCAGGCAAAGTGCTTTGTATACTGTAAGCATAAGAGAATATTAAGTCAAAGTAGTTCAGTTATCTATTATCTCTTGCCTGGATATATTCAATTACTTAGAGTAAAAATAAATATTAACTGCACATATCCCCTTTTAGATTCTCTTATTTTCTAGGTTAACACCATAAATATGTCACAATTTAACTTAATATCTACTTTATACTCACTACTCCTGTATAATAGCGTAGTCCAACAACATGACCTCTCAAAGTTCCAAATAAAACAGAATCTAGCTCTTCATCACTAGTTAGGAAGTCGTCTGGAGGGATAATATCTTGGAATTCAAAACGGGGAAAGAAAGTAGGGTATGAAAGGCGTGAAAAATTTCCATGGACTCCATACTGGACAGTCTGCAAGTACTTCCAAACAGGATCTCTATTTAAAAAAAAAAAAAAAAGTCGTCACCGAAAAACACTACAATATTTAACCAGGTATTTCTCAAAGACCATACCAGTTATCTATAGGCCAGTTTTCTCACACTTTACTCACACAGCAAACGAAATCAAATGTGTGAACCATTGAATATACACTAAGAGTTACCCTGGTTAAAACAGAGATTGGGGCAGGAGAGGTTTCCAGGAACCTTACCTGTTGAACATAACCTCCTCCACACCCAAGGTATTCAGAATGGGAAAAAAAAAAAACACTAACCCCATTGCCGTCCAGTTGACTTCGACCCTAAAGGACAGAGTAGAATTGCCTCATAGGGTTTCCAAGGAGCGCCTGGTGGATTCGAACTGATGACCTTTTGGTTAGCAGCTGTAGCTCTTAAGCATTATGCCACCAGAGTTCAGTGTTCACAAATTTCTTGATTAGCCTAAGGATAACCAATCTATATGAGATGGTATATGTGTGATGTCTGTAACTACACTTATAGGCCAATATTTCAATGTGGATTGAGCTAGAAGAGACTTGCCAAAACGGCTCAGCAATTTCTATATTTACAGATAATCCAGCCCATCCCTGGATTATTACAGTAGACACGGATAGCTTATGCAGCATTCACTGCTTTCGTTTCCTCCGCAAAGAATCCTTATCTCACTCAGGTAGTCAAACCCTGCCATCACGGGGAGCTGACCTCAAGCCCCGCCCTCTCCCCGCTGGTTCCAGGACCACCCCAGGCCCCTCGTGGATAAAATGATGCAGAATTGGCATGAAGAGCGATTCAGACAATGAAAGTGAGGGCGAGTGTGGTGGGCGGGGGGCCTTCAGGAAGTTTCCCCTCTCCTAAAACCCTGCTGGTGTAGTGGTTTAAGTGCTACGGCTGCTAACCGAAGGGTCCACAGTTCGGATCCGCCAGGCGCTCCTTGGAAACTCTATGGGGCAATTCTACTCTGTCCTGTAGGGTCGCTGTGAGTCGGAATCGACTCGACGGCACTGGGTTTTCGGGCAGTCGCTCCTTTCCCTGCGTTTGCCTCGCACATCACGCAGACCTCTCTGGCTCCCCTGGAAGCCTGTGTCTGCACGTCTGTGCACGCTCATAAACCGATCAAAGCCCCTCGGGGGCAAGGACTCTGCCACTCGGCCCTCCATCCCGAGCACAACGCCAGCGCACAGTGGCTCCCTAGGGGACGGCTAGGGGAATAAAGCACGGCCGGAATCCTGGCTACGGAGCCCCAGGCCCCCACAGCCCGTGACAGAGACCTCCCAAGGCCCTGGCCTAAGACTCGCCTGGGGGGCCACCCATCTGCAGCCTTTATTTCTTCCGCGGCCCCAGGAGCGACGGGCACCACAAATACGAGCGGCGCAAACAGCAGAGGAAGCGCGGCAGGGGCGCGGGGAAGGTCAGGTTCATCTGGGGACGCCGCCGCTCGGTTAACCCCAGCGCCCCACCCCTCCGGCCGCTGTACCTCCTGAACATCCAGGACATGGCGCTGCGCGGGGCGGCGAGGGGAGCTCCTGAGCGCCCCCGGAACGTTCTCCAGTCGCCTGGGGACGCCTCCTTCCAGGCCCCGCGGCCGGGAAGCCGGAGACAGGTTCCAAGCGCCCGAGGAAGAGCGCCCCACTAGACGATAAAACGCCGCGAATCCAGTCAGGCGTCGACGCTGTCCCTGCTACCAACAATCCGAGAGACCGGCGACCCTGTGTGACTGGCGCTGAGCGCGTCCAATCGCGAAGAAGAGCCTACGGAGACAAGCCAATCAGAACACGGAGGGGAAGGCGACTCCGCCCCGCGCTCCGATGTACCGAAGGTGGGGGCCCGGGCTGCAGGGGTGGGACCATCCGGGTCCTTCCCCGCCCCCAATGCGGGCGGGCGGGAAAGCCACGCGGTCCCCGGGGCCCGATTGCGGTGCCCGTGATACTAGGTTTTCTGTTTGATTTTCTGCGTCAAACGCAGGGCAGTGTCTCTTCATTCCTCTTTCCCCCCCAGCCTTAAGCCTCAGCCTCATTCTTCAGTCCCTCCCTGATCCTGCCTCCAATATTCTCCTCCTCTGATGGGACATGGAATAGGGTCTCCCATTGAATAAGTTGGAATCCACCAGCCGCTTCCCGGAAACCCTACGGGGCAGTTCTTTGTCCTTAGGATCGCTAAGAGTCGGAATCGACTCGATGGCAATGGGTTTGGTTTTTGGTTTTATGAGTTGGACGGTTTTCAGAAAATCTTAATTGGAACTTAGAGTTATAGAGCACCTCTCCCACTTTGGTTGTGTTTGTTGTTGTTTTTAATTAAATTTATCATTTCTTAATGCAGGAAAGCACAGCACTGTTATTTTTAGTTGCTGTCTGATCGTTCTGATTCAGGCAACCTTATGTATAATAGAAGGAAACAGGTCCTGCTCCAACCTCACAATCCTTGGAGAATTTGAACGCATTGTTGCAACCAGCATGTCAATCCATTTCACCAGGGGTGGATTACCTAGTAAACAAAGTAAGTGCGGACTTCCTTGTGCTTACTAATCTCTAGTGAACAATTTAACACGGATTTCACCATGCCACATCAAAGTGAAACCCGTGTGAAACTGCACTACGTATTAGTAAGTAGGTAGAAGTAAACCTGTGCTTACCCTGCTTACTGTCAGGGGTTGTAAATTTGAAAAGAGGCTTTGATTCTGTAGGGAGGTGCTGTGGGGCTGGGAGGGAGACAGATGCCAGCCATACCTGGAAGCAAAATTTTTGATGTGGTGAAAAAATGTGGAATTGTTCACTACAGATGATCTGGTAAGCAAGGTAAGGACTGTGTTTACCTTGCATATTGCATAATCCACCCATGCATCTCACGCAGGGTTTCTCTGGCTCCTGATGACTCTTTACCAAACATGGTGTCTTTTTCTAGTGATTGGTCTTTCCTGATGACATGTCCAAAGTAAGCAAGATGGAGTCTCGCCATCCTAACTTCTAAGCAGCACCTGGCTATACTTCCTCCAAGGCTGAATTGTTCGTTCTTCTGGGAGTCCAGGTATTTTAAATATTCTTCGCCAACACCGCAATTCAAATGTGCCAATTCTCCTCTGATCTTCCTTTTTAATTGTCCAGCTTTTGCATGCATATGAGGCTGTTGAAAAGACCACGGCTTCACTGCTTGGGTCAGCTGCATCTTAATCATCAAAGTAATATCTTTATGATACTTTAAAGAAGTCTTTTGCAGCAGAATTGTCCAGTGCAGTGTGTCTTTTGATTTCTTGACTGCTGTTTCTGTGGGCATTGATAACTCAAAAGCCATTGCTGGAAATGGTTGGGTCAAAGTTTTCCCTGAGGCACGTGTAGCTGCCCCAGGGAAGGAGCTTGTTTTCCTCCACGAACTGTTAGGGGCAGTCCAAGACACTCCATGGCCAGATTGCAGGAGTCTGAGGGGAACTCAGCCTTTGGTAGGTGGGCCAGTGAGGCGGCTGTAGCCCAGGGCATGCAGGACGGGTACCAGCCGGCTCTGCGGCCTTGGGAGCCAAAGAGAGGCTGCTACCAATTAGAGAGGCCTTTTTGGTTCAGCTGCACCAGAATTGGATGAAGCTGGTAATGGCTCTGAGCCACACCTACTTGCACATTGCAGTTGTCAGATTGTCAGAAAACAATTGCTGGGATCAAAGAGCAAATGTATTTGTAAATGTGATAAATATTGACAATTGCCCTTCAAAGAATGCTCCGTTTTACAGTCCCATTAAGAGAGTAAGAGAGGCAGTCAGTAAAGCAGTTTTTCTAGAGACATTTGTTCATTTTCCTAAATAAACTATACCCATTGCATTATCAACCCGTAGGACAGAGTAGGACTGCCCATTGAGGTTTCCAAGGCTGTAAATCTTTACGGAAGCAGACTGTCACATCTTTCTTCCTCGCAGCAGCTGGTGGATTTGAACCACAAACTTTTTGGGTAGCGGCTGAGTGCTTAACCACTTTGCCACCAGGGCTCCTAAATAAACTATGATGATCCGTAAACTTGAGCCAGAGTCCCTGAGTGGTGCAAACTGTTAACCATGCTAGGCTGTTAACCAAAAGGTTGGAATTCAAGCCCATCCCCAGGCACCTAGAAAGTCCCAGCAATCAACTTCTGAAAAATCAGGTGTTGAAAACTTTATGGAGCACTGTTCTATTCTGACACACGTGGGCTGTCATGAGTCGCAATCAGCTAGAGGGCAGCTGGTAAACATGAGCCAGCAGTGCAGTGAGAGATAGGTTTTGCAGCAATTTATTGATTTATCTCACCAAACAGAAGGCAGACGATGAGGAAGACGAAGATAGTAGCATTTCAAGTATCTTAGTTATTTTCCTTTCTTCTTGAAGTATTAAGTGGCAAGTGGAATGCAGTTCCATTTTTGGTGCGCCAAATTCTGCATAAATTCTTTGAAAATATGCCAGAAAATGCTCAGATCGATAATGTTTTGCCTGTAAAATAATGAATCCATGCTCATTAGACAGAAAGATAAAATTATGTGAGAATATAGGCGATCCTAGCTCTTTCTAGACCTAAGATCTATGAATAATGACACCCCCATGGCTGAAGATTGCCTCTCGAATGAAGTAAAAATTTTGCTGTTTAAGGTCAACATTTTTCTCGCTATTGTTACTATCTTACATCTCAGATCCACCAGTTCAGGTTGGACACAGTTTTTTACTTCATGATTGTTACTGGGTGGAAACCCCAGGTTCTTAACTCGGCGTGACTCGTATTGGCCAATAAACGAGAGATGGAGGTGGGAGAATAAGAAAGTCACCTGTATTTCCTTGTACAAGGAAAATGGAGTCAGTTGGAGCTAATGCTGCCGACCTGCTCCCCAAAGGCAGGCAGGCAGGTTACTTTTTAAAGGGGTTTGCAAGTAGGGAGTTCCTACAACTTACATCAGCAACATTCCTGATGGTATGATTCAGGTGCAATTGGTTTTACATAGAATCTCCAAGGAAAAGCAGCACTCAGATGCAAAGCTGAGTGGGGGAGCTCAGCAAAGGAAACAATTTTGCAATACAACACTGTAGGGGAGGAAGAACATAGCACTGTGGGGGTTCTGTCTCATTATTCTTTGTCCTTTCTTTTTTAAAAAAAAAAATGAGGTTAAGTGCAGTTTGTACTAGTTGGATTGAAATGTTACAACAGTTACAAATTCGAAAATATCACACTAGATGTTTTCTGGAAAATGAACTAAACATTTGTAACTGAAAAGAAACAAAACTGTAGTAGGGTGGCTTGTGTGGTTGTGAGGAGGAGAGTGGCATAAAAAGAGGGTGATGGGGAAGGTATAGGCCAGATTACATAGGAATTCATGGTCTAGAGCAAAGATGTATTCTATTTTAAATGCCATGGCAAACCATTTAATATTTGAAGCGGGAGAATGACAAGCTGATTTAGTCTTTTAAAAAAATCACGCTGGCGGTTCTGGGGTTAATGAATTACAGGAAACAAGAACAGAAGCAAAGGGACCCTCAGTTGATAATTAGAAACCATTGTATTCAGGTAAGAGATGATAATGGCTTTAATTATTGTTCCCCCCCCCAAAAAAAATATGTGTTGGAATCCTAACACCTGTACATATAGAGGAGCCCTAGTTGCACAGTGGTTAAGAGCTAGGCTGCTAACCAAAAGGTTGGCAGTTCGAATCCACCACCTGCTCCTTGGAAGCCCTATGGGGCAGTTCTCTGTCCTATAGTGTCGCACTGAGTCAAAATTGACTCAGTGGAAACAGATTTGGTTTTGGCTACTGGTCGTCCAAATTAATTATATCAGTCTAATGCCATCAGCATGAAATCAAAGAATGGCATGTGTGGCTATTTAAGATCTGTTCCTTCCCTCTTATTCCAGCCTCATATCTTTTGTCACTTCCCGCCCCACACTGCCTATAATGTCCTTTACTGACTTCTCTAAAAAATACAGGTACTTTTATACAGTGAAACCTGTGAGAGCCAGAATGCAACAGGACTGCCTTGTTTTTCTGGGTCTTGTGAGTTTTCTACCTTTGACAGGATGTAGTGTTAATAACACTTTGCTATCGCTCGTTTTAGTGGAAAATGTTTGAGTTTTCCTTCTCTGACAGGTTTCTGCCTTACATAGGCTCCAGCTTTCACAAGTGTAACTGTATATAACCATAAGGCCATTACCCTACCCAATATAATTAATAATAAATCAATCCTTGATGCATTCTAATAACTAGTTCATTATCAAATTTTCACAATTGTCTCAAAAAATGTCCTTTTACAGTTGGTTTACAAAATGGAATTTTGAAGCCTTTGGTAAAAAAAAAAAGAAAAAAAAAAAACTTAGGCAAAGACTCTGGAGTTCTAAAAGTCTGGCTTCCATACAAAAAATTCCCAAGTTTACATCATAATAGATTCCAGGAAAATGAATGATAATATAAGAGCTTGTTTGTTTGTTTCTTTCACTCAAAAGGGGAGAAAGTTCAACAGAGCCAGAGAATTTTCAGGATCAGGAATGAAAGCTTGGAGGGTCTTAGGGAAAGAATCAGGAATGCTATCACTTTGGGCCAAGCTCCACAAAGGCAGGAAAGTTTCCAGAGACCCCATAAGCAAAGGAAGCTGTAGCTCATTTCCCTACAGTAGCTTCAGTATTCTGCATATCTGCACAGCCTCAGAGACCAGAAACATGCCAGAGGAATAAAGAAATGAAGGTGAGGGAGAAGGTTTTGTGAAAGGGCCTGAGGACAGCCTTCCAGAATCCTGTGAGACTCCCTAGTGAGTCAGTGAAGGTAGGAGGCCCTTACCAGATCATGGTTCTAGCAACCAGAAGCAGGGGCCTGATGTCCAAAGATGAAGCAGGATAAATTATATCAGCAGTGGCTGCCTGCAGAAATGAATGGAATCCAAATATAATCCTCCTGGAAGATAAGGGAGTCTCTGATTGGTATAAAAGGTTAATGCACTTGGCTGTTAACCAAAAATTAAAGGCTTGAGTCTTGGAAGAAAGGCCTGGTGATCTTTTGTTGAAAAATCAGCCATTGAAAACCCTACAGAACACAGTTCTACTCCAACACACGTAGGTGGGATCCCCATGAGTTAGAGTTGACTCAATGGCAGCTGAGTTTTTTGGGGGGAGGGTGAGAGGAAGGGGACAGAATTTGAAACCTGAAATTGAAAGAACTTAAATCTTAAAATGAATGAATTGCCTATTTTTGTTTTGTGTTTTGAAGTTGATTCCAACTCATAGAACCCTATAGGACAGAGTAGAACTGCCCCATAGGGTTTCCTAGGCTGTAGTCTTTATAGGAGCAGATTGCCAGGTCTTTTCTCTGGAGGAGCAGCGGGAAGGTTCAGACCACAGACCTTTTGGGTTAGCTGCCAAACATTTAACCGTTGTACCACCAGGGCTCCTTACTGAACTACCTGGAAGTCACTAAGTTAATTTTTTTTTTTTTTAGGCAAACCGGAGGCCTAAAACAAATTAAGTTCAATAAACAAAAATAAAGTTTTATCTTGGCAAACAGAGTTAGTGATAGGTGTTCATATATGCTGTGCAGACATATACACACATATCTCGGTGAATTGACACCTAGATATAGCAGATACCTCTAGCTGTTTGAATTAGGGGAATTTTCATTTTCTTCTTGGTCCTTATATGCATGGAAAATGTTCTTTATATTAAACATGTATTGCTTTTTTGCTATAACAAAAAATGTAAAATATTTAGAGTAAGGAAGTTATGAACCAATTTTTAACTTTTATTAACAAATTTTAGACACAGAAAGTTGCAAAAATAGTACAGAGTTCCCTCATATCCTTACCTCATTTACTTTAACACCCTGCATAGCTATAGTGCAGTTATCAAAGCCAGGAAATTAACATTGGTGCAATACTATTTCTGAGCCTTCTTTTTAAGTAACCAAAGAGAATAAGGCAGAGGAAATGATAGAAAATTTTTTGTGTGTGTGAGTCAGTTATTTACAATTGAATTTTCTCACATTTATTCCGGGTAGAATCCTAGGTGAAACCACAGTTGACTGGGCAGAGGAAATAACGTAAAATTAATGCCAAGTAAAATTTTTCTTAATTAGATATGTATGTCATAGACTATACCTGCCTGATTATATAAAAGGACGAGATTTCGTTTTCTCTCTGCAGTCTCTTTTGCAGATTGCCTATTTTGTGTTTCACTGTCTGGTTTAAAGTTTATTCAAAAAAAATTCTTCTTAATTACATAAAATAACAAATGCCAAATGCCTGCCCTGAAGTAAGCACTCAGTAAACGCTCTTGTTATCATGACTATTATTGTTATAGAGTTATTGTCTAATGAGTCCTCCGTCATTTGACAAGGAATACGGTTGATTTAGGTAGACTTCCTGGTACAGATGGTTAGGATTGTTCCTAAATACCAGAATAACGCTGTTGCCAGAAGCCAGTTCATTTCCCAGGTGCATGTCCTTGAAACAGCCCGAATTGTTTCCAGAACAAAGAGACACTCAGACCCCAACTCCCACGCTGAAGAATCTATGGTGTTCCAGATGACACAGCCCTTTCTCAAGAGATAATTGTTTCCTCCTCCTTTAGGCCTTGGTTCCCTACATGCTCTTACCAGGCCCCCGCCGAGTGTTGCTGAGGCATCAGGCCAGCCTCAGATATGCCCCCTCCTTTGCTTCCTGCCCAAGGCCTTTTTCTCAGCTTCAGGGCAACACGCATGCGCCAGTCTGGGCTGTAGAATGATTTAAGGGTGACTCAGAATTGACTCCACAGCAGTGGGTTTTGTTTTTTTGGTCAGCTCAGATGCTAATCAAAATTTCCGCAGTTTGAATCCTTGGAAACTCTATAGAGCAGTTCTCCTCCATCCCATAGGGTTGCTATGAGTTGGAATCGACTTGAAGTCAATGGATTTTATCATGGACATAGCCAATGTTATTTTTTTATTTTAACGAAGACTGCAAGGATTGCTGAGCACTTTTCTGTCTCCTGTGTAGCTAGGAAGTTAAAAGACCAAAACATCAACTCTAGATGCACTTTTTGTATAATCAAAAACTCTATAGTGGGAAACTATATTGTACTAATAAATCATTGTTGTTCATCATCACAATTCATCAAACTATTGCCCCTGTTGCTTCCTACAAACCATATCTGCTTGAAAAATTTTTATTAGTCACTCCCTACATGAAACACCCTTATACTGGACATTGGAAATACAGAGGCGGCAATCTAGCTTATATGTGTAGCTTACTGTACCGCCTGTGCCTGTGTCAGGCTGGTTCAGTTCCCATCTGCTTTTCACAGGAAAATAAATTTGCTTGCCTATTATTACCAGGTGGAAACCCCAGGTTTTTGGTTGGCATGACTCGTATTGGCCAATAAACAGACTGAGATGGGAGAACAGGAAAGGCACCTTTATTTCGTTGTACAAGGAAATGGAGTCAGCCGGAGTTGTTGCTGCTGAAACTGGACAAATGCCCAGTGTGCAAGAAGCCAAACTCTCAGACACTGGCTTTGAGAGGAAGAGTTTTTTTTGAAGGCTGGCATAGCAAGCCGGAACTCAGAGATATCAACCTCATATTGACTTCCTCAATTTGAGGAAACTTTCACATTTTATAATTATACATATTCATATAGAGGTGGAGGAAGGCTGCGGGCTGGATCAGGAAGTTTTAACTATTCACAGTTTCTGCTGATTATTCATTGCGAGGCAGGGCTACGACTCCGCACGAAGTGGCCGACAGGCTCTGTTTTTGAAATGGGCTGGGCTACTGCAGATGCCCTACGTCGGTGATGTTGATTCCTTGACATGAACCTTTTCTTTCCTTAACATGAGTTCTCTTGTGTTATTGAGCGTGGTGGCAGTCTGGGGTCGTCAGTTGGTCATCTTTGTCTGTTCTGCACATGTCTGAACACTCTGAGCTGGTTAGACTGGACCCGACGGAGCTCTCCAGAGGGTCTGCAAAACAACTTAGGGGAAGTGAGTGACACGGTGGGGAGGTGACTGGGAGTGGCCTGATAACTGGTGGAGTACTAACTGTCTTCAGCGTCTGGGTCCCCTAACACTGCCAAGACTGCTCTTCAAGGGCGGGCAGGCAAGTTACTTTTAAAGGGGTTTACAAGAAGGGAGTTCATACAAGTTACGTCAGCAACATTTGTAATCATATTATGCAGGTGCAATGGGGTTTACGTATAACCTCCAAGCAAAAACCTGTTAAAAACCTCCAAGCAAAAAAAAAAAAAAAATTATTGTTATTTTTTTTTTAGGGGCGGCCCGCAGGGGTGGGAGGCTGTTCAGTGCCCTGGGGCCGTGACAAGCAGCTCAGCACGGAGCCGGTGCACAGCGGGACTCCCGAGGACCCTCATTTCCGAGCCCACCAGGCTAGAGGCGGCCATGTGGTCTGTCAGCGGCATGCTCCATGCGGTCTCTGGAGAAAAGGCTGAAAGACAGTGAAGAGAGAGGGGTGAATGAAGAGGATGCTGTACTACAGCTGCCCTGCATCTGAGCAAGACCCCTGGGCTCCGCTCTCACCACATCCTCCCCATAGAGCCACCCGCTGAGGAGCATGGCAGGTGGGCGGGGTCCAGGAGGGCTGCAGTGACCCTCGGGAGGGCCATTCTGGGGAGAACCCCACACAGGCACCCGCTCTCAGAAGCACAGAGGAGCCCCAGGCAGGCCTAGAGCAAAAAAAAAAAAAAAAAGCAGGATTCAAATGCAAAGCTGGGGCGGAAGAGGGGGAGCCCAGCAAAGGAGCCGATATTCCAATACAACACTGTAGGGGAGGAAGCCAGGTAAAGAATACAGCACTGTGGGGTCTCTGTCTCACTATTCTTGCTGAGTCATTGCAGGAAACTTCAGAAGAATAAATGCTCTGGGGATATAACAGCCTTTGGAAACCCTGGTGGCTGGTGGTGTAGTAGTTAAGTGCTACGGCTGCAAACCAAGAGGTCGGCAGTTTGAATCTGCCAGGTACTCCTTGGAAACCCTAAGGGGCAGTTCTACTCTGCCCTATAGGGTCGCTATGAGTCAGAAGCAACTCGATGGCAGTGGGTTTGGGTTTTTGGGGCTTGGAGACTTAGCTGTACAGGTAGTCCCTGACTTATGACGTATTCAGGTTATGACAAACTGAACTTACCGCCATCGATTTTTTTGTAGGCTTTATCGTTTTTTTTTTTTGTTAGTAATATGATGTTACTACGTATTACTAATACGTACTACATACAGTGTTGCAGCGTGTAATTTGCGGATGATCACTCAAAGATGTTCACTTGCAGATGCTCAATGTTATGATTTATAAAGATACTGATGATAAAAGACAGTAAAAATGAAAACAAAAAATAATTAAGGTATTTGACTTACGTCATGACAGAGTCATCAGAAGGGAACTTGTCATAAGTTGGGGACTACCTGTTTGGGGAAACTTTGCTGAGAGTTCCTTCTCCCCCATTGGCCAATGCAGTCTCTCTCTGTCCTTCCCCAGTGCCCCTGACACTTGTGAGGAAACAGCCTGAATCCCCAGGAGGTCTCAGGGAAATTATCCCAGTAGCCCTCCTCCAGCTGTGGAAACCCCTTAGGGACCTATGATCTCATACAATCTCCAGGGAAATGTATGAACCAAGACCATCCCTGTATCACCCTCTCCTCCATGCAAAGACTCTGAGATTTGCCCTGCTACAAGCCCTCTATAGTTACCCCATACCTGGGAGCCAGTCCAGATGGAGCTGTGTTACGGAAGATTTAGGGCTTGTTCTGAAATGGAGCCCTCTCTTCTCTGCTCAATTTGGGGTCTCTTCCATACCCCTCTCCACTTTTGAATGGAATGAAACCATTAGCACAGCTGTGTGAATTAATTCCTTCCTGGAGGTACTTCCAAGGAGCCCTGGTGCCACAGTGGTTAAAGCATTTGGCTGCTAACTGAAAGGTTGGCGGTTAGAACCCACCAGCTGTTCTGCAAAGAAAGATGTGGCAGCCTGCTTCTATAAAGATCTGTAGCTGGAAACCCTATGGAGGCAGTTCTACTCTGTCCTATAGGGTCACTATAAGTCCGAATCGACTCGATGGCAGTGGGTTTTTTTAGTTTCGGAGGTATTCCCCAACACAGGGAGAGGAGATAGCCTAGTTTTCACTTATTTCTCCCTGTGGGCAAAATCAGTTTCCTTCTGTCTTCCTCCTGCCAAGGACAGGTGCTGCTGGCCCAGTGGAGCCTCTCCTTAGCCTGGCCAGCAAGAATCTGCTTCACGGGGAAGGCCTTCACCTACCCTGGCTCATCCTGGCCTTGGCTGTGTCCTTATCCTGACTCTGGGAGTGTTCCAGAAAGAAATGGCTTTTTGGTTTCTCTACCACTTCCCTGTCTGCTCCCAACAACACAAGTCTGTATGCTCATAGTTCCAAGGTATGAAGGAGGCTGTGGGTAGTTAATTTCCCCAAGTAATCTCCTTCTGTTTAAATCATCCCCAGGTTATCAACCCTGACTCCCACTTCTGTATCTGCATTTCCAAAGCCTGGAAGGTGTGTTTACTTCAACACTTCTTTCTATGTCTCTTTGTCATGCTAGGCTCCTCTCTTCTAAGGGCTGATGTCTATCTCCCCAACGCCACCATCTGTGGACAGACATACTAGAATTCCTCGTTAGAACCTAAAAGTCGTGCTCAGAGTTCCACACCCTAAGCAGTCATCTTTTGGAATGTAAACCAAAAGAGATTAAGTGGCTTTCTCAAGAGCATATGGTGAAGAAGAGCAGACCCTGGGGTGTGTCAGGGAAGGATGAGAAGCTTAGATGGCAGGGACCTAGTCTCATTCTATGTGCCCTTCTCAGTCTAACACATGTGCATGTGTTTGTGTGAATGTTTATGTGTACCGGTTTATAAATGCATTGCATATTACAGTCGTCCCTCAGTGTCCATGGGGGATTGGTTCCAGGACCCCTGTGGATGCCAAAATCCAAGGATGCTGAAGTCCCTTGTATAAAATGGAGTAGTATTTGCATATAACCTATGCATATCCTCCTGTATACTTTAAATCATCTCTAGATTATTTATAATGCCTATATAATTTTTTTTTATATAATGTAAAAAGTTATTATACTGTATTGTTTAGGGAAAAATTACAAGAAAAAGAAGCCTGTGCCTCCTGCCCCAAATATTTTCAATTCTCACTTGGTTGAATCTGTGGAGGCAAAACCTACGGATATGGAGGGCTGACTGCATGTGAGCCCACAGAAACCACCAAGAATCTCCTTCAGTTTATTTTTAGTATGAGGTGGTTTATAAAGACATCATCATGTAACAATGTTTGGGTACATGTGTGTGAATTTCCCTATCTCAGTGAATGGCACCACCGTTCTCTAGCGTGGCCCAAAGTAAGAGATCATCTTCTACCCAGTCAATCACCATAATTTTTCTAGACTAGCTCCTAAATATATCCCATTCCATAACATCTCTTCTCCATCTCCACTGCTCCTACTCTAGCCCAGACCACTATCATTTCTTGCCAGGACTTCCTAAGATAATCCTTCCCCCATCCTCATCTGTCTCCCCTTCAAATGACATATAGTTCTATCGGCTAACTCCAGTCTGGTCCCCGAGTCTACCACGGATTGTGGCTCAGACCATGCCCCTTGCCCTGCTTTCCCTTGTTGGTCCCTCAGGTTCCGGCTCAAATCTCGGTCTATCTGGGAAATCTTTCCCACCAATATACTTTCACCCACAACAGCAGTTATAACACATGTGCTGCTCTCTCAGCTTTACTTGTCAGTCCTTTCCAGATTGTGAAGTCTGGAGGAAATAATTCCCCTCCCATAGTGTGGTCAGAACGAGCCTCGACTAAAAAGGCAAATGGAGAAGAAAAGCCCCAGCAGCGCGCCCCCAGGTTGCACCAGCCCAAGTCTAAGGGGTCCGCCCCACGTTCCTACTTCGCGGGAGATTAAGCAAGAGCCCCAGAGCGTGGCGCAGCCATGGAGCTGGGCATGCGCTTGCGGAGCCCGAAAACTACTATTCCCAGAATCCTCGGGAAACGCGCCCTCCTCACTCAGAACTACGTTTCCCAGAAAGCTCTGCGACGCTTCTCTGTGTGGTTGGGAGCTTTCTGCCAAGAGAATGCTGAGAGTAAAATTAATTCGTATCTTTTCCTCTGCGGGAACCGAGGTAATCTAGGCTTCCCGGGGATGGCGTCTGCGAAGGCGAAGGCTCGCATAGCCTTGTTACAGTTTGTCATCACAGGGTGTCAAGTTCCAAGAAATGAAGACTGTGGAGAGAATGGAAGAGGCGGGGATCTCCATAGCAGCTGCCCAACTCCCACTTGCCAGGCAGAGGCCGGTGGCTTGAAGATCAGTGGGTCCCCAGGCCTTTACCTACTCAGGCTGGTGGGGCAGGGTCCTTGGTCTTCAGGGGTCCCAGTACTCGGGGACAGGTGCGTTGCGAGGGTAATCAGCGCACAGGGGCACTCTCTACATTGCACCCCCTCCCAATTAGAGCGCCCAGGGGCAATCTCAATTGCGCCACCCCTCCCCCAAATTTCAAGGTGAATAGACGTTGATAGCAGGGACAAAAGAAGAATCCGAGTGGCCTGCAGTGCGCCTGCGGGACTTTCCAGCCACCACGCTTCCTGGGCTGCATGGGCAGGCTGACCGGAGGGCTCCAGGGGTGCCCTGGCCACGGCCACAGTGATGATCACAGTCACGGCAACAGTGCCAGCGGCCCCCTCCGGGCTGGTGAATCACCCGGAGAGTCCGGACAGCAGAGAGCAGCTCCAAAAAATGGATGAAGCGGGCATGGGCTTTCTAGAACAGCTCAAGTCTGGCGTAGTTTGGTTTTGGACTTATCTCTGGACCCTGTGGTGTCATCCCCCCAACAGTGTTACCTGGTGCAGTCTGCACCCCTCGCCTGGTCTGATGCCCCCGTGGACTTAGGCCCCTAGTCAGGTGCCGTCCTCTGTCCTCCCCCCCTCCCATCCCCGACTCTGCCCTGGGGCCACACGTGGGATCCCCCAGACATTTAGTGGGCCATGGCGGGGTGGGGGGCGCTGCTCTCTCTGCTTCAATCTCCAGGGAGGATGGCAATCCGGGACCCTAGCCCTCCCTTCTCCCCTGCTTCAGACCCTCAGTCTTCAGATTCCATTCCACTTCTTCAACTCTTCCAATCTAGGTACAGGGGCCCAGCCTCCACCCTTAATCCTAAATCTTCTGCCTCTGCCTTCAACTCTGACAGCTTAGCTTCCTTCCGACCCTTCATTCCATATTTTTCCTTTGGACCCGAGTATCATCCGCTGTTACGTCATACCGACAATATCACTCATCCAGTGCCCCTATAGGTTTGCTATGAGTCAGAATTGACTCGACGGCAATGGGTTTCAGTGCCCCTATAGTGCTGGGGCTACAGGTCAGCTAGGAGCTTTCAGAAGTCTACCTTGAGGGGACAGTTCTGTCCTTGAACCTCACTTGCCCTACTGGATATGAAGCCCCTTGGATTTAGGGAGGGGGGAGTGTATCAGGATGGATAATCTGGACAATAACCTTCATTGGGCCTCATTCTCCTTATTTGTAAAATGAGGACAGTTATCCTTAACCAGGAGCCCTGGTGGCACAGAGGTTAAGAGTTCAGCTGCTAACCAAAAGGTCGCCAGCTCAAATCCACCAATCACTCCTTGGAAACCCTAGGGGGCAATGCTACTCTGTTATGTAGGGTCGCTACAGCAACGGGTTTGGTTTGGTTGGTATCCTTAATCAGAAAAATGGACCTATATCTTTTGTCCCAGTCCCTTAGACTTCCATAGCCAACAGTGAAATCTTTGCTTTCTACTCCACAGGGAAAGGGAAGACAAGGCTCTACAGGTGTAGAGGAGGAGACTCATCACTCCTCTCCAGGTACTTCTGGCTCAGGTCAGTTATGTGGCTGTGTTTGGCAGTTGCAGGAATCGGGGTCATGTTTGGAGCTAGAGAAGGAACCCGGAAGCTATTGATGAACACTGGTGGTGCTTATGCTGGGAAGGTGTGAAGATAAGGCCACTTTGGGGAGGATGCCTTTGAAAGGAAGGTGAAGTAGGTAGACCAGTTGGGCACCAGTTCCACGGCCATCAATGATTCTTAGGTGACCTTGCTCAGCATACTACTCTAGGCCTCAGGTTCCCCTTCTGGATAAAAGGTGTTTGTGGGGGAGAGGCGCAGGGGGGAATGGTCATTGACACGTTCCTGCACCAAGAAAATATTGTTATTGTAGGTTCTCATCACACCACCAGAGGGCACCATTGACTAACAGTATTCAGCCTGAAGCAATTTATTCAGTTTAGAATTTGGACAGGACAACACTGTTATTTTTATAGATACATATGTATTACTTAGAAAAATGAAACAATGCCCCAGATAAGCACTTTGATTTATTTATCACCCTAAGAACAGAGGGAAAAAGGAGTCCATTAAGCCAGTGGTTCCCAAACTTTGCTGCACTTTGGAATCTTTAAAAAATACTGATGCATGGCTCCCATCTCCAGGCATTCTAATTCCGCTGGCAATGGAGTGCGACGCGGGCATCAGTATTTCTAAAAGTTACCCAGTGGTTCTAATATGCAGCAAAGTTTGGGAACCACAGCCTTAAGCCCTCCTCTCAGTTCTGAGAGAGGACTGCAGACCTAAACTTTACATAGGATGACATCATAGAGAAAAGCAGGAATCCTCTGGGAAGCATCTAGAAAAAGGTGCTTGGATGCAACTCCAATGAGGGTAGAAGGTAACTGCTCCTCTGTGCTATTGAGTATTCACAGGTGCAAGGGTCTCACTGGAATAAGTTGGCAATCAAACTGAGAGATGATAGTAATAGCTTTCCTCATTGACCTTTTATAATGTGCAGACATGTCTTAACCTCATGTTTTATTTCATCTTTGTAGCAACAAGCTAGGACCATTATTATTACACTTTTACACATGAGGAAACGGAGACACACAATGGTTAAGTCTGTTGCCCAGGATCACACAACACAGCTAGTGAATTGCACATGGCTCACATCCTTTATTTTTTTTTCACATCCAGGCAGTCTGTCTCCAGAGGCCAAACTCTTAATCATTCTGTGATTTTACCTCCTAATATACAAACAGTGAAATGTCCCCTTTACCGTCCCATCTCTTGATCACATCCATTGACACTACTCTTTCACTCTCTCCTCTCTGAAGCCTACATTTCTACCCATTGTTTGTTTTTAAGGTACTCTAGTTTCTAGCACCATATTGCATGGCATGTTGTAGGGAGGTGAAGCAGTATAATAACATTTATTTTCTCACTATGTGACAAGCATTCATTAAAAACTTTATACCTATTATTTTATATGAGCCTCACAGTAACAGTACTGCAGAGGAAGGAATCGTCTTGGTGAGGTAAAGTAACTTGCTCTTTGCCTTGACTTTGCTCAGAGCTGTGAAATGACAGATTCTGGGGTTGAGTTAGTTATAAACAATTTTAACAAAGCTTTTATTTGGGAGTAAATGCTGTGGCAAAGAAGGCTGGCTTTCAAAAGGAAATACTTAGGCCTTTAATTTGGGAAAGATAGCAGATTCCTTTTACAATAGGCTTTGAGGAACTTAGTTGGAAAAAAAAGAATAGGTTCTAGAAAATTGTCATTTAAGCAAAGCCAGGTCCTTTTGAAGGGTCCGTTGCCATCGAGTTGATTCTGCCTCATAATGACTCTATAGGACAGAACAGAACTGCCCCATAGGGTTTCCAAGACTGTAATCTTTTATTTATTTATTCATTTATTTATTGTGCTTTAAGTGAAAGTTTGCAAACCAAGTCAGTCTCTCATACAAAAAGTTATATACACCTTGTTAGGTATTCCTAGTTGCTCTCCCCTTAATGAGACAGCACATTCATCCTCACCATCCTGTATTCCCGTGTCCATACAACCAATTCCTATCCCCTCTGCTTTCTCATCTCTCCTCTAGACAGGAGTTGCCCAGTCTCATGTGTCTCTTTAAACCAAGAAGCTCACTCCTCACCAGTATCATTATCTTATAGCCCAGTCCAATCCCTGTCTGGAGAGTTGGCTATGGGAATGGTTCCAATCTTGGGCTAACACAGGGTACGGGGACCATGACCTCCAGGGTCCCTCTAGTCTCATTTTTTTTTTTTTTTTAAGCCTGGTCTTTTTACAAGAGTTTGAAATCTGCATCCCACTGTTCTCCTGCTCCATCAGGGATTCTCTGTTGTGTTCCCTGTCAGGGTAGTGATCGGTAGTAGCCGGGCACCATCTAGTTCTTCCAGTCTCAGGCTGATGGAGTCTCTGATTTATGTGGCCTTTTCTGTCCCTTGGGCTCATCTTTACCATATGTCTTTGGTGTTCTTCATTCTCCTTTGCTCCAGGTGGGTTGAAACCAATTGGTTCATCTTAGATGGCACTGGCTAGTGTTCAAGACCCCAGACACCTCTCACCAAAGTGGGATGCAGAATGTTTTCTTAATACATTTTTGTTATGCCCATTGACCTAGATGTGCCCTGAAACCATGGTCTCCAAACCCCAGCCCCTGCTACTGTGGCCTTCAAAGCATTTGGTTGTATTCAGGAAACTTCTTTGCTTTTGGCTTAGTTCAGTTATGCTGATCTTTTCTGTATTGTGTGTTGCAAGACTATAATCTTTATGGAAGCAGACTGCAACATCTTTCTTCTGTAGAGTGGCTGATGGGTTTCAACTGCCCACGTTTTGGTTAGCAGCCTTTTGTGGTTAAGCCCAGTGCCTTTTCTTTTGTTTGTAACAGGTACAAGGGTTCTTGGATTTACTGTGATGAAGTCTCAAAGAGAATGTGGATTTGAGAAATGCCGCTTAAGTAAGGTTTATAGGTGGAAGTACCTAGGGCTGGTCTAAACTGACTATGGTCGATTCTGGTCAACAGAGCATTTCTATCTTTTTTACTGCCCCATGCCCCGTGCCATCGAGTAGATTCCGACTGGAAGACATAGAATAATACTTGTGAAACATCATTAAGATACTACCTCTTAGTTCAAGTACATACTTGGGACTAAATGGGCAGCTCCTGTCCAGAGGTGAGATGAGAAGGCAGAAAGAGACAGGAGCCAGCTGAATGGACATGGGAAATCCGGGGTGGAAAGGAGGAGCGTGCTGTCACATTATAGGGAGAGCAACTAGGGTCATATAACAATGTGTGTATAAATTTTTCTGTGAGAAGCTAACTTGAGCTGTTAACTTTCACTTAAACCACAATAAAAAAATTAATATAGCTAGTTCATAGTAAATTTTGTTAGCTTAGAGCTAGCAGAAAATAATGTTATTTATGAAATAGATATGAGTCAGAACTGATGGCGATGGGTTTTGGGTTTTTTTTTTTTTTTTTGGTTTTATAGTAAGCATAGTTAATTTATATATGTGTGCCTATGTGAGAAAAGAAAAAAATAATATATGCTTAGAATATTCGAACTTGGGAGCTTTGACTAATTAGGTAACAGCTTTCATACAATTTCAGCAATAACTTATTAGCCTAGTAGAGGATGCTACCAGCTCTTTCAAGGTGAGTCGTCCTATGTAAGGAAGGCACCACTCCTGAATAAGGCAGAAACCAAGTGGACTTGGTATAACCCTGTCTGGAGGACACCAGAAATGTAAATTGCCCCTTCGAGAAAAGGAGGCATTTGTTCTTTCAGCTCTGCTTTATTGGATCAAAAGGTAGGTATGGAAATGCTTGAGTGTGTGTGTGTGAGTCATTGTGGACAGGAGGAAATTTACGTTCACAAAGGAAAATGGGGAACTATATAGTCTGGGGTCTACTCTAAGAATTTTGGAAGAATCTGTAACCTTTGGCGTTTATTCATATTTATTGTTTACTGTTACTGCCTGTTTGGGTTTTGTTTGTTTTTTCCCTCCTAACAGTCATTAGAGAGTCCTGGTAGTACAGTGGTTAAAGCATTTGGCTGCTAACTGAAAGGTAGGCGGTTGGAACTCACCAGCTGTTCCACGGGAGAAAGATATGGCAGTCTGCTTCTGTAAAGATTTACAGCCTTGGAAACCCTATGGGGCAGTTCTACTCTGAAGGTTGGTTTTAGGAGCAGTCTTGTAGGGGAAGGAATCATAGGTGGTGACGGGAGCTGCTGAAGGGAAGAAAAGAACAGCATTGGTCTGGCTGGGCTTCAGAGGCTCTGGGGTGGAGAAACAGAAAGGCCCACCTGGGGTGGCCTCTTGTGGCTGTGGATGGCACTGGTAGAACAGGGCTAGAGGGGCAACTTTGGTGGCAACTTGGGCATAAGGTGGCGTTGCTACTTGATGTTCTAAACTAAGTATCATTCACTTTTTCTTTAAAGGACAAATTCTAGACACCAATATGTATTTATACTTTCGGTTGGTGCAGAAGTCCACAAGGCCTACTTCAGCAGGATTTGTTACTACAAATTTCTAGAATGGCATGCCCACCCTGAAGTTTGCCTTCTTGAGTTTTTCTCTGTAATGGGTTAAAGTATCAGCAAGAAATACTGAGCTGGGATGTATTGTTCGTTTAGACGAGCATTTCCTGGGTGGAGATTCTCAAAGCTCCTCTGGACATTTATGTTTTTAAAACATAAATAATATGTTTTTGTTTATATATTTTTTAATTAATGGATATTTATTGAAATAAAATGTCCCATTAAAGCAGAGCAATTTGAAAGACTGAGAGTTTTTTTCAGTGAGAAGTTGAGAGCTGGAGAAGGTCAGATAAGCCTTTGCTAAGATTATCCAAGTCCTCATTGCATGCACAACCCTGTGGTCTTTGGGCATGGAAACGTTACCAGATAAAGGAGGAAATGCACGGAAGACAAAGATAGAGACATCTCTCTGCTATGCCAGAGAATTCAAAGATTGTATATTATTTGGGAGGGGCTCAAGAGTGGAAACAATGCAGAGAGGCAGTGCCCTAGAACCCTCCTGAACTCTGGCTTCATTGTCTGTTCCCAGCCTTGTCAGACTCACCAGTCAATGCTGCAGATGCTGCAGCCACCTCCGAACTTGCCTGCGGACTGAAGACCAGAAATCCAACCTCGATGCCCTCTCCCAGTCTTTCAGCAGAGGGAGGATCACTCATAGAACATTCTTGGATTGATTGTTGAACCAGTGGCATGATGCCATTTTGAGAGCCGTCAAACAGACCCAACCACTAAAAATAAATTTGCTTAAGTCGGAGATTATGATCTTTATGTTCACTTTATGTCCAAATGCCATCCTCTGAATACCTTTGCTTTGGCACATACTGGGGGTGAACTGCCAGACCATCAGTGGAAGTGAGGGGTGCCTAGCAAAGCCCTAGCAGTAGTCCAGGATTTCCACAGCTGGAACCCACCTGTGCTTGAGGCCTCTCAAATTCCTGTAATAACAAGGACCTATTAAAATAATAGGCCTCCTACAGTCTCAATTGTGATTACTGCTCTTGCTTTCAGCAAACTCCTAAAGAGCAAAGGTGAGTCCACATTGAGGGGAAGGAGTAGGTCAACCACTTTCCCTCAGCAGCGTAAGCCCAAACTACAGAGATCCTCCAGGGCCGAAGAAGAGCTGTAGGTATTCAACCTTCCCACCATGTGCTCACCTACCCTCGCAGTGGAGAAACTAAATTAGTACAGCAGCCTAATTATAGTATTGGATCCTTGGTGTATATAGATGTAAAAAAAAAAGAAACCCACTGCCATCAAGTTGATTCCAAGTCATTGCGACCCCATAGGGTTCCCAAGGCTGTAAATCTCTGTGGAAGCAGACTGCTACATCTTTCTCCCACAGGGTGACTGGTAGTTTCCAGCACGGACCTTTTGGTTAGTAGTCAATCTCTTTAACCACTGTGCCACCAGGGCTCCTTGTATATAGTTGTAGGAAGTAGGAAGTACAGCTCACAAACTAAGAGTTACAAGAAATGTACCTCTTTATTTTTCTATAATTGAACATAATCTTCACTTCCAGCTTCCATTCTCTGGTGGACACAACTAAATCTCAGTCAGTTCAGAGCCTTCCCCATAACTCCATGTCTGTGTTCTGTGGGTGTGGTGGGGGCTTATACACAACCCAGGCTCTTGGAGGGAAGTGGGGGAGATCCAGGCTGGCATCTGCTGAGATGTTTGTATTCCCCGTTGGTTTTCTGCAGATCACTGCTTCACCCGACTGGTTGTAACTGTAAGGCCTTTCCAGCGCTCTTGCCCTCTTGATTTCTTTCCCCTCCAGTCTAGGGCTATGGGAAACCAAAGGGGCTGTGTATGGCCCCTAGCACCTCCAAACTATTTGTGGGTGCGTGGAGCTCCTAATCCCGACCGCATCCTGGGATACACAGGGAGGCCATAAGGCCACTCAGGCCCTGTTGCCTATACTCCCCACAGCACCAGTTCCACTCTCTGGCTCCTGCACGGCCCTAGGGCCTTTCGGATCTCTGCAGAGCAACTATTGTTTTATTGCTTTTGGTCCCTTGCTCTTGATTCTTTAAGTCTAACTGGGATTTCTGTCATTTCTCCTTCCTTTGGGCCATGTCTTGCGTGGTGGTGGGGTGTCCTGGATTTGAGCAGAGCTCGGGCCCCTTCTCAGGATCACAAACCTGCCTTTGACTCCTTTGCTTCCCTTGGGCTCTCCTTCTCTCACCTCATTTTAACACGCTGTCTCCTCATTGGTTTAGAAGTCGACTGGCCCTGACGGATCTCACTGTTTTCCAGATCTTTCTGTCCTATGAATCCATATAAGCTTTCAAAACGTAAAAGCCAAGATTTAGATTCTCTGGCTCTGCTTGCATCATCTTTTCCCAGAGGGGAGTGAGTATATACTTTCCTGGCTGCTGCTGAGGGTCATGGGTCACGTGGGTCACAGAAAAATGGCAGAAATAACGGCTAATGTAAAAGCATGAGAGAGTGTGTGGGCTTCCTGCCCTATGCCCAGCACTGTGCTGAACACATCAAATGCCTTATCTCATTTAATCCTCCCAGCAGCCCCTTAAGGCAGATAGAAATGAGGAAACCGAGGCTCTAAGAGACTAAATAACTCTAGGACTACCCACTGCACCCACAGCCGTTGAGTCGAGTCCAACTCCTAGCGACCCTATCCAGCGGGGTCCAAACTCACTAATTCAGCGAATACTTATTGAGCACCTTCCACGTGTCAGGTGACATTCCAGGTACCACGGTAGAGGTGTGAAGAGAGAAAGTCCATACTCTTAAATTGCTTCTTTTCTAGTGGAAGACAAAAAAAAAAAAAAGCAAATAAATAGAAAATACGATATATAAGATGCCAGGTAATGATAAGGTAGAATGAGGAGAGAATACCAGGAGCCTGGGGTGGAGAGTAGTTACATAGGATGTTAGGAAAACGACATTAGAGAGGGCCGAAAAAGAAACAAGACAGTAAGTCATAGGATGATCTGGGAACAAGTTCTAGGCAGAGAGAACTAACCAACCGTTGCCATCGAGTTGATTCCAACTCAAAGTGACCATATTGGACAGAGTAGAACTACCCCATAGGGTTTCCAAGGAGTAGCTGGTGGATTTGAACTGCCAACCTTTTGGTTAGCAGCCGTAGCTTTTACCTAGTGCACCACTAGGGCTCCTAAGGTCCTAAGGAGGGTGTACTAATTTCTTAGGGCTGCTGTAACAAAGGACCACAAACTGGGTGGATTAAAACAACAAAAATGTATCATCTCACAGTTCTGGAGAGTAGAAGCCTGAAATCAAGGTGTAGGCAGGGCTGTGCTCCCTTTGAAGCCTCTAGAGGAGGAAGTCTTCCTTGCCTCTTTTAGCTTCTGGTGGTCCCAGATATTTCTTGGCTTGTAGCACCACATCTCCAACTTCCCCTCTGTCTTCACATGGCCATCTTCCCTCTCTGTCTGTCTGTCTTCCGTTTTCTCTCTCGTAAGGACACTAGACACAAAGAGCTTAGGGCCCATCCAACTCTGCTGTTACCTCATCTGAACTAATTACGACTGTGATAACCCTGTTTCCAAATAAGGTAATAGGGTTTGAGGGGGTTGGGACATCAACATAGCTTTTGATGGGGGGGAACACAGTGCAACCCATATCAAAAGGAATGAGCAGCAGATGTTTGGGAACAAGGAAGAGGGCTTCTGTGTCTGGGGTGGAAGGAAAAAGAGTGGTAGACACTGAGGTTGCAGAGGGACACACAGGCCAGATAATGTAGGACCTTGCAGGCCAACCTAAGTTTTGGTTTTAAATATCCTGGGAAGGAGTGGAATGTTTTCAATAGGAAAGTGACACACCGACTTTATTACTATAGCTTTATAGTAGGTTTTCAAATCAGATAGCATTAGTCCTCCAAGTTTGTTCTTCTATTTTCAATGTTGTCTGTCTCTTCTTTGAATTTCCATATAAATTTTAGAATCATCTTGCCCATTCATACAAAAGAGCCTGTGATTTTGATTGAGACTGCATTGAATCTATACAGTTTGAGCAGTTCATTCTACCCATGAACTTGGAATGTCTCCACCTACTTGAGTCTTCTTTAATTTCCCTAAGCAATGTTTTATACTTTCAGTGTACAGGGCTTGCACATCTTTTATCAGATTCCTCTGTAAATATTTCATATGTTCTGTTTTTTAAATGTTATTTTTATTGTATTTAGGTTTACAGAACAAACTAGCTTCTCATTAAACAGTACACATATTGTTTTATGACATTGGTTGACAACCCCATGACAGGTCATCGCTCTCCCTTCACCTTGGGTTCCCCATTACCAGCTTTCCTGTCCCCTCCTGTCATCTAGTCCTTGCCCCTGGGCTGGTGTGCCCCTTTAGTCTTGTTTTGTTTTATGGGCCTGTCTAATCTTTGGATGAAGGGTGAGCCACAGGAGTGACTTCATTACTGAGCTAAAAGGGTATTCAGGGGCCATACTTTCAGGGTTTCTCCAGTCTCTGTGAGGCCAGTAAGTGTGGTCTTTTTTGTGAGTTAGAATTTTGTTCTACACTTTTCTCCAGTTCTGTCTGGGACCCTCTACTGTGATCCCTGTCAGAGCAGTCACTGGTGGTACCCGGGCACCATCTAGTTGTACTGGCAGACTCAGTCTGGTGGAGGCCATGGTAGTTGGGGTCCATGAGTCCTTTGGTAAATGTTATTTTTAAATTCCAGTTTTTGCTTGTTACCATGATATACATACCACCTGCTGTTGATTCTGACTTATGACAACCCCATGTGTCAGACTAGAATTGTGCTCCACAGGGTTTTCAGTGGCTGATTTTTGGACACATCATCAGGAAAAACCAATCGTGGGAAAAGAACATCATGTTTAGCAAAGTAGAGGGTCAGTGAAACGGAGGGAAACCCTCAGTGAGGAGGACTGACATAACGGCTGCAACAATGCTCTCAAACGTAGCAGTGACCGTGAGGATGGTGCAGGACCTCCGAGGCTTCCTTTCCTTAGACTACGTGAGATCACCACTAGCTGGAGTCCACGCAACAGCAACTAACAACTGAGGCAAAACTCTGGAATATTCTACCCAATGCCCCAAGAATAATGAGGTTTTCCAGGCTGGCTGGTGGGAACAGTCGTCATTCCAGGCGCTGAGTGAACACGAGTTTCTGTTACCTCTAATCTTTTTCCGTGGTTCTTTCCCCAGCTTCAGGTAATTTCCTCAAATACTGCATGTGTTGATTAGCACCCTACTGAATACTGAGAGGGACTCTGCAGACTCCTCGATATCTCAGTGTACAGCTCTCAGCTCTTTGGTACTCTGTCCTCCAAAATTCTAGCTCCCTGGGTCTCCCTGGACTTTCAGCTCTGTCTCAACTCCACGGGAACCCCTCTTAAGGCAGTGAACTGGGGCAATCTCAGCTCTCATCTCATCAGCTTCCCAGCTCTCAGGGACACTCTTCCGTTGTTTGATGACCGGTGTCTTGCAAACCATTGTTTCATCTATTATGTCTGATATTTTCGTTGTTTCAAGTAGGAAATTAAATCTGTTCCATGTTACAACATCTCGTCTGAAAGCTGAAGCAGCCGTGCACCAGCTCACGGTCATTTCTCTTTTATTTTTTGTAATAATCACAAAGTTAAAAAAAAAATCTTTCCAATACTGGACAGAGAACTTTTTTTTTTTTTTTAACCGTTTGAGAATAAGATTCGGACGGTTAGGACGTAGGACGTCCCGCGTCCACCAGTCGCTGAGCGCAGAGCCCAGACGCCCCGAGGCACACAGGTCGGAGAAGCAGGAGGCAGGGTCCCGCGGGGCGCGTGCGCGTGGGGGGCGGGTGCGTGGGCGGGGCGCGGGCGGGGCGCGGGCGGGGCCAGGAGGAGAGGCCACGCCCCCCCGCCTTCGCACGGCCTCTTTAAAAAGCGGAGCCGCAGGCGGGCCTGGCCCCGGTGCTCACGTGACTTGGCGCCGCGGGCTCGCTCGCTCGCGGAAGTGGTGCTGCCTCTGCGGCCGGCGCGGGGTCTGCGGGCGCCCGGCGGGCGTGGGGAGGCAGGAGCGGGCGCCGGGATGGTGCACCTGTACAACCTGCACCCGTTCGGGTCGCAGCAGGTGGTGCCCTGCAAGCACGAGCCCGAGCAGTTCTGCGGCGGGGGGCGCGACGCGCTGTTCGTGGCGGCGGGCTGCAAGGTGGAGGCGTTCGCCGTGTCGGGCCAGGAGCTGTGCCAGCCGAGGTGCGCCTTCTCCACGCTGGGCCGGGTGCTGCGCTTGGCCTACAGCGAGGCAGGTGAGTGGCAGCAGCGCCGCCTTGAGGCCTCCTTCTAGCGGTCTGGGCGGCAGCTCGGGGCGGGGAAGGGACTTTATGCTTCCCGGGACCTGCCCGATGGCCACGCCCGGGCTGGCCGCCGATTCCTCTGATGCGGTGAGCTGTGCAGTTGTCCAGGTAACCACAGGTGTGAGCCTGCTGCTCCGGCCGCTGACCGCTCGCGGATAGGGGGAGGGACAGGCAGGGGGAGGGACAGGCAGGGGGAGTCGCTTGCCTTGGGCGCAAGTTCAAGAGGGCGGCAGCTGCGACGCGGAATGCTATCCGAGGCGCCACAAACATGAAAGGCGCCTGACAGGCAGCCGGCCGCAGCGGGGGAAGGCGTGTGGAAGTGATCTCTGCTGCTGCGGGCCGCTGTCAACGTCTGTTCATCTTCCAATCGTGTGTGTAGGGGAGGTAATTTAGAGATTGCCCTTGGGGCTCGCCTTCGCTCTCCCTTCTCAGGGTTTCTTTGCCTGTGGGTAGTGGTGATCCTGGGCCCCTAGGATTGCCACTGCCTGGGGGTCTTTAAGAAAATGCGAACAGTGTCAGTTGTTTATTGGGCCCAGCATTGGGGTGAGTCTAGTGTTGAGTGTTGAGCCAAGATTGAGATCTACCCACTGACCTGCAGCCGCAGCGGCTGCAGGAAGTCACGAGTAACATGGTAACATGGTTAGTGAAGCCTTGAAGAACAAAGCTGGCTGCCTTTAGAGACGTTCAGGAGTCACGTGGGATGGCATTAGCGTGGGCCCTGTAGTTCCAGGGTGACTTTAAGTCTGGCTTAGTCTTCGACCCCTAGCCACTTCTGTTTATCCACGCATGACTGAACGTAAGTAGGGCTGACTCTGGGCTATGAGAAGTCCAGGTAACTTGTCTTTCACTTCTCAACTTTCCCCCTTTGGTCTCCTCCTCCCACTCACAGTAACTGGGACGTGGGAGTTGCAATTCTTAGCACCCAGTGTCTTTGTCCTCTGTGGCAATCTCCCTGTCAAAACCAGAAGGAATCTTATGTCAACCGTTTATATTTATTGTAAATGCTTGCTGGTCTCTTACTCAAGCGGAAAATATTTTCAGTTCTTTAAGTCTCTAATAAGCAAGATATTTTTCTCTTTTTATAAAATTTCGGGATATGTACTCACTCAAGGTTCTCCGGAGAAATAGAACCAATAGGATACACTCATACTCACAGATGCTTTTGTGTCTATATCTCCGTATCTACCACCTGTCTGTCAGTTTGTGGTACTATGGTGGCTTCCATGTTGCTGTGATGCTGGAAGCTAGGCCACCAGTATTTCTTTTTTCTTTTTAGCAGATGCTTTTATATTCTGTATTCTTCATATATCACTTCTTATTTTCTTGAAAACAAACAAAATACAGATCCTTTAAAAAGTAACAAAACTTAACTTCATTTGTGGAAGATTTTAAAATAGTTTTGAAAATGTCAGAATTGACCGTCATTCCCAAAATGCATTTGTCTTCTCTGTGCTCACTTGCCAGATGTGTATATAGGAACTGGGTACAGTAACAGCAGCATTTCAGTTCCAGTTCAGTGGGAAAGGGCTGGTTTACTTAATGGTGTTAAGGTAATAGGTTCTATTTTTGAAGAACTAAAATTAGATCCCTAACTTTTCTGCCTCCTCCCATTCTAAAATCTAATTCAACCTCGCCCCCGCCCCCAATAAAATAGAATATGTAGGAGAATATTTTTGTCAATTGGAGGACATGGGAGACCATTTAAGCAAGACAGGAAACTTGGAAGCCAAGATATGTACCAAACTACATAAAAATTGTATGGTAAGAGATGCCATAAGTAAACCCAAACAATAGACTGTGGAAAACTATTTCTATACATAACCAACAAAGGGTTAAACCCATTGCTGTTGAGTCAATTCCAACTCATAGAGCCTCTATAGGACAGTAGAACTGCCCCATAGGGTTTCCAAGGAGCAGCTGGTGGATTCGAACTGGCTAGTGGATTCCAACTGCCAACTTTTGGTTGACAGCTGAGCTCTTAACCACTGTGCTACCAGCGCTCCAACAAAGGGTTAGTGTATCTTTTCTACAGAGAGCTATTCATGGATAAGAAATACAAATTGAACAATCTAGTAGAAAACGGACAAGTTGTAGAAGCAAAGCTACATGCCGACAATCATAGAAAAACATGGTCAGCTGTGTAAATAGGCTGGGCAGTATAAATGATTACATCGTTTTGAAAGTCTCGTTTTTCTCCACTGCACAGAATCAGTGCAGGTGAGAATGTGGGAAAACAGGTATGTTCACATCATGAATTTCTAATTTTTTTTTTTAATTAGGACGGCAATTTTGCAGTCTTTCTTAAAATTTCAGAGATGCCAGCCCTTTGACCCAGCATTCCCATTTTGGGGAATCTATTTTCTTTTTTTTTTATGCCTTTGAAAGAGCCCTTCCAGTAAATAAGTATGTAGGTACAGGCGTGTTCATTACAACATTAAATATAGTGGGAAAACACTGGAAATAACCTGAATGTACGTCAGTGGGAAACCCTGGTGGCGTAGTGGTTAAGTGCTACGGCTGCTAACCAAAGGGTTGGCAGTTTGAATCTGCCAGGCACTCCTTGGAAACTCTATGGGGCAGTTCTGCTCTGTCCTGTAGTGTCTCTATGAGTCAGAATCAACTCGATGGCACTGGGTTTGGCTTTTTTTGGTACGTCAGTGGGGGAACCGTTGAACAGATTATGGTACATGTATATGTAGGAAACCCTATGGGGCAGTTCTGCTCTGTCCAATAGGGTCTCTATGAGTCGGAGTTGACTCCGCAGTGGGTTTGGGGTTTTTTTTTTGGTTGTAGATATTGAAAAGCTGTTAGATCCCTGTGTATTAATGTGAATGGAAAGATTTATTGTTAATACTTTAAAAGTAGCGAATATATTTAGTGTGATTCCATTGTAGCAAACAAGCAGAAAAGGCAAACAAAACACCCCTTTACATCTGTGTTTCTATGTGTGTCGAGATGCGCACAAGGGCAGTACCAGGCATGTGTGGTCACGTGGATTCCCCAGGGGTGGGACTGCAGGGGAGTGGGGAAGATCACTGTTCTTTAGGCATCTCTTTTTTTTTTTTTTTTATCACTTTGACCTCTCCCGGCAAATAAGTGTAGTCTAATTCAGTCAACAGTTAAGGAGAAATCAACTTGCATCGCAGTGTTCTGTGATATGTACAGCTTTGTTCGATTTCGTAGAGTTGACAGAGGTTGTGACTTTTGTGGAAAGGAAAGAGGTTGAAGCGTAGGTTCTGCTGACTCCAAGTTCCTTAATTTATACCTGATTATAGGAAGTCACAGAGCCCTGGGGGCGCAGTGGTTAGTAAGAGCATGGCTGCTAACCAAAAAAAGTTTGGCAATTCGAATCCACCAGCCACTCCTAGGAAATCCTGTGGGGCAGTTCTGTGCTGTCCTGTAGGGTCGTTATGAGTCGGACTTGGTTCGAGGGCAACGGGTTTGGTTTTCTGGTATTTAAAGGAGCCCTGGTGGCACAGTGGTTAAAGCACTCGGTTGGTAACCAAATGGTTGGTGGTTCAAACCCACCGGCCGCTCCGTGAGAAAAAGACGTGGCAGTCTGCTTCCATAAAGATGACAGCCTAGGAAACCCTATGGGGCAGTTCTACCTTGTCCTATAGAGTCGCTAGGAGTCGGAATCAACTTGACAGCAGGTTTATAGTCATACTAATGCTACTGAGGAGTCCATGGGGTAGTGTGAACAGTTAACATTACCTGCTGCTAACCAGAAGGTTGGAGGTTTGAGTCTCTGCAGAGGTGCCTTGAAAGGAAGGCCTGATGACCTATTTCTGAGAAATCAGCCACTGAAAGCCAATAGGGGCACAGCTCTACTCTGACATACATGGAGTCCCTGTCAGTGAATTGATTTTTTTTAGTACTACTGAACTCATTGTGTCAGAGAGCTTTGCTGGAGTTACAGATTGAGAACTACGGAAAATGCAGAGAGCTAATCTAAAGAATAAAATGTAAAATTTCTGTATAGGCTACTAATTCATTAATGCGTTATTTTGAGACACTAAAATTGGGGTATATTGTATTTTAGAGCCTAAAACCCTAACGTCAGTTAAAAAATACTAACACCTCAGATCCCGTTTCTTCAAGTTTTGCTCTAGTCCACCTTTAATTCGACCATTCATGGCTAGGGTTCATTAATAGTTCCTTTTCATGGTAGCAAGGCAGTGGTTCTGTTTCAACTTAGAAATGCTTACAGCAGTCTTACCTTCTTTGCAGGAGACTATTTGGTGGCAATTGAAGAGAAAAACAAAGCCACGTTTCTTCGTGCTTACGTGAACTGGAGAAGCAAAAGGACTGAAAGCTCTCGTGTGTGTATCCGAATGATTGGGCATAATGTGGAGACTCCCTTCAGGGAAACCTTCAGAGACCAGATGTCCATTGTCGAAATACCCCTTTCTGAAGCCCCCTTTTGCATTTCCTGTTGCCCGGTGAAAGGAGACCTTCTTGTTGGCTGCACAAATAAGCTAATCTTATTTAGTTTGACGTATCAGATCATTGACGAGGAGTTCTCAATATTGGACTTTGAACGTTCATTAATTATACACACAGATAATATCACTCCAGTAGAAATTTCTTTTTGCGCTGGATATGTCGCTGCTATGTCAGATTTAGAAGTCTTAATCCTAAAACTGGAGTCAGAACCTAAAAAGGGAGCGAGTGTGAACCACCGTCCACAAAAGACCAACAGTCCAATGAAACAGGCAGAAGAAGGTAAATGATGAATTTAACTTGCTTGTTTACACGTAGAGAAAACCTTCACCTCCAACAATCTTCGAAGGGCTCTCTCTGAATGCATGGTGCCAAGCCACATTATAGATTTACTGATGCCTGTAACGCAGGATATGGGTTTGTTGACTGGCTGCACAGATCTTATTCTGTAGCATGTAAACGTGTCTCTACATGTACTTGTCGATTAACCCCACTGCTGAGCCTCATTTTCCTCATCTGTAAAATGGAGATGATAGTGCCTGACCTAGTTGTGAGGGATCAGTGAGTATTAAGATTTTTCAAAGCTGTGATGCCTTGTAAATGTAGGAGATATGTGTATAAGTAAATAAGATGTCTATAAATCTGTTCATGGAGCCCTGGTGGTGCAGTAGCTAAAGCGATCGACTGCTACTAGAAGGGTCAGTGGTTCAAAACTACCAGTGGCTCCACAGGAGTAAGCTGTGGCAGTCTGCTTCTGTAGAGGTTTACAGCCTCAGAAACCCTATGGGGTCGCTATGAGTCCGAATTGACTCGATGGCAGTGGGTTATATGTCTAACTGGTGGAGGACCTGTGACTTCTAATTTTCATTCAATCAGGTAGTAGTACTTGAAGTTGTTAAACTTAAATTTTATTTTTTAAGGCATCAGTAATGAAACTTTCCAGCTTGAGGCAGATGGTTTTGTTGTGTGCCCAAACCCCATGGAACTTCTTGGCGAGAAAAGCAAACAGTCTGGAGTGTCTGTTACATTGGAGTCAACAGGATTAGCTGATGAAAAAATAAAATATTTCCACGTTCAGCACCTGCTCTACAGGTATCTGAAAGCTTTTTATTCACCAGTATTTAATAAATATTTACCTTCTTAAAGTACATGGAAATAGCTCTCCCCGTACCCGTCTTTTTACCTCACAGGCGCTTTACTTCTGATATTTCGTCTTATGTGTTGCCTGATGACGTCAAGTTGCATTCACTTCAGCTGCTACCCATTTACCAAACAGGTAAGTATGACGAGGCTTCGGTGCAGCCAGGCGAAGAGGCTCTGGGCTGAGAGTGGAGACTAGTGTGAGCGGTGGGTTTGGTTCTTCCACTGAGCCTCGCTGTGGCTTCGGCCAAGTTCCTCAGCAAATGCCTGAGCACTAACTAGAAAGGGAAGTGGTGTCTACAAGGAGGAGCCATGGAAGAGGGTGTACGACAGGCAAAGCCCGTTTCCCTTTGGAAAGGGTCATTAGGCTCAAAAAGGGAGATCAGAGCTTTGTAGGCGCTGTGGTTTATCTCAGTTCCAGCTGGGTGTTGTGCACAGCTTCGTGTGACGGTCTTGTGAGCACGGTGGAAAAATGTGGACTGGATGAAAATTTATGTAAAGCGGTGGTGCTCAACCCTGCCACACATTGGGCTTAGCCAGATGCTTTTAAAAATACCAGTGCTCTGGTTTTGCATGCTGGAGATTCCGACTTAACTGGTCGGTTATGGGGCCTGGGCTTCAGTATTTTTTCAAAGCCGGTCTTTGGCCTAATGGGCAGCCAGAATTCAAAGTCACCCATGGGCTTCGAGCCCTTTCCTGCTTAACCCCTTTAGAGGTTGCCTAGAGAAAAATATAAATCTCAGTCTGATTAAATGTGTTTGTAACCATTTATTTTTTTCTTGGTATGCATTCAGTACCTACGATTTTGAGTACTGTGCTGAATACTGGGGAGCTGTTAAATGAGCGAAAGTAGGCAACGTTCCTGCACTCCTGGAGCTTGTTGTCTAGGCGGGAAGGAAGCCTTTAATCGGATAACAATACAAAAGAGAATGCAGTTATGTACACAGGCGCGCGCAGACACACACATGAGTGTTGAAAGATACTGCTCTGAGAGCCCTTAACCAAAAGCCCCTGTTTTCATCTTGGAGTCAGAGCGAGGTTCTTGAGGAAGCAGGTCTGAATCAGGGCTGACCTGGGGCTGGGAGCTGGTACAGGGAGATGAAGGGAGCCTTCCAGACACAGGAAGCACCATAGGCTCTGCGGCGGAGGGAGAACGTTCTGTTTGAGGAACTGAGAGAAGCAAGACTGCGGAGAGTGCCGCAAGTGCACAAGGCAAGAGACAAAGCTGAGGACCTTACAGGGCCCACAGGCACGTTAGAGCCATGTAGCTCTTCAGGTGAGGAGCCGTGGGAGGCCAGTATGGGGTTTTGAGATGTGTGTGTGTGTGTGTTGGGAGAAGGTGGGTGGTGACATGATTTTTTCTGTGTCTGTATTGGAGG
Source organism: Elephas maximus indicus (assembly GCF_024166365.1). Lineage (NCBI taxonomy): Eukaryota > Metazoa > Chordata > Mammalia > Proboscidea > Elephantidae > Elephas > Elephas maximus. The sequence goes on along the minus strand of NC_064841.1, from coordinate 10,816,610 downwards.
AAGGACGTAGTGCTATTGTGTTTGTGTGTGTTTGGGGAAAGGAACAGACACGAGCTTGTGTGTATGTTGGGGTTTGGCGATTGAGAGGGCCATGACATGGCCCAGTTCGCTTTTAGAAAAAGATCGCTTTAGTTGCCGTGCAAAGAAGGTATCCGGAGTGAATAGAGAGGACGTTAGGAGGTGATTCTGGTAGTCCAGCAAGAAATGATAGTAGCTGGAAGGGGTAATTATTATACAAGATTGTGGAATCAGGATCCGAAAAGATGGAGTCAACCTATAATAACGGGCCAAGACTCAGGGTTAAATGTAATGGAGGTAGTTGTCAAGCCAGTGAATGTTCTTCTTTCTGATTCTATCTGAAAGTCTCGCCTTGATGCTGGTTAGTCTGTAACACCTCTGTTTTTGGGTAACACCTGTTTAACAGTTACAATACTTCCCTTTTTTGGTTGGAGAGTAGGCTGCAGATTTAGAGTGTTGGCTGGTATCATGAATTTAATTGTGTTACCCAAAACATGCATCAACTTGGTTAGGCAACAATTTCCCAGTAATGTGTGGTTGTCCTTCATTTTGTGATTGATGTAATTTTCCTATGTGTTGTAAATCCTAATCTCTGCCTGTGGTTAATGAGGCAAGATTAGGTTATGTTAAAGAGGATTAGGGTGGGATGTAACATCCTTACTCAGGTTACCTCACATCCCTGATCCAATATAAAAGGAGTTTCCCTGGAGTGTGGCCTGTATCACCTTTTATCTTATGGGAGATAAAATAGAGAAGCAAGCAGAAAGACAGGGGAACCACAGAGCACCAAGAAAGAAGCACTGGGAGCATAGTGCATCCTTTGGACCCGGGGTCCCTGTGCAGAGAAGCTCCTAGTCCAGGGGAAGGTTGATGAGAAGGACCTTCTCCCAAGCTGACAGAGAGAGAGCCTTTCCCTGGAGCTGATGCCCTGAATTTGGACTTGTAGCCTACTAGACTGTGAGAAAATAAATTTCTCTTTGTTAAAGCCGTCCACATGTGGTATTTTTGTTATAGCAGCAGTAGATGACCAAGACAACTGGCAACATACTCCATTAAAACATACACAATTCTTTACTTTTTTGTTGGACTTATTTGTATGTTTCTTTTCTTTAATAGCAAGTGCCTGGTTTTCCATCCATGATAGGGACACAAATGAAAGTATTTAAATTAAAAATGTTGATTTAAGGAAAAAATTGAGCAATTAACAATAAAGATAGTACACACATATTGAAAAAAATTATGAAGGTGTCTGGAAGTGGTTACAGTTTGAGAAACCTTTACTGTGATAGAAGGTCAGTGAGACACAATTAACAGTGAGTCCTGTTGAAAAAACTCAGGCACTTAAGCTGCGGGACAACTCAGTGGAAGTTGTTGCCAAGAAAGCTATTTGGTTTCAGACTCCATGAGTGATAGCATAATACTCTAATAAAAGTGGGTGAGCTCCCTCCAGTTTGGTGCTGGTCAGTTCTGGTTGTCACGATATTGGGATCTTTGTAGATTTGGGAGCCCTGGTGGTACAGTAGTTAAGAGCTCAGCTGCTAACCAGAAGGTTGGCAGTTCGAATCCACCAGTCGTTCTTTGGAAACCCTGTGGCGCAGTTCTACTCTGTCCTATAGGTCCCTATGCGTCGGAATCGGCTCCATGGCAATGGGTTTTGATTTTTTGGTTTTGTAGATTTGAGAATGTCCACAGAGAGGGTGTGCAGAATGATGGGAAGACACAACCTATGCTACTGGAGGAACAGCTACGGGCTGTTGCAGCTCAGCCTGGACAAATCAGAGGTCCGACAGGTGGGAGAGGAATTGGGCTTGTTGTCTGTATCTGGAAGGCAGCCCCAAGACCAGAGGTAGAGCCTTACCAGGAAGCAGATTCTAGTTCAGCATGAAGGAGAATTTTCTGGCAGTTGTCTGGGAGGTTGAAAAGGCTTATAAAGAGAGTTTCCTGTAATGAAAGAGTTGGGGAAGTAGCCAAATGAGTTCTTTCTCAAGGAGAGTATAGAACTCAGATTTTCACTGACAGTTACCATCAGTAGAGAAGGAAATAAGGTGTGGTCTTTAGAAATTGTAATAGCTCCTAACCCTGCTTCTGTCTAGGGGGGACCAACTTGTTGCAAATGGCACTGTGTGCTCTGAGAGTAGAAAGCTCTCTAAGGATAGGGTACCCCCTCAGGGAGGGCTGCCCACTGGGGAGCTGCCCTCACTGAGGAACCTATGTCCCCACAGAGGAAGCGGTGGCATCTCCCAGGAGAGGTCAGTGCCAGGATGAGAAACATCTGCTTCTGCCATTGCTCCCTATAATTCATTCTCTTCTCAGCAGTCAGCATTCCTTGGTGCTTAAAACCCTCCATTGGCTTTCCAAAGCACTTGGGATAAAATCCCAAATCTTTCCCATGGCCTGCATGACCCTAGCCATTTTCCATCCATAGTGGCATCTCTCTGTTCTCCAGATATGCCAAGTATACTCTTGTCTAACCAAGAAAATAAACCATTGCCACTGAGTTGATTCTAACTCATAGCAACCCCATAGGACACAGTAGAACTGCCCCCAAAGGGTTTTGAGACTGTAAATCTTTTCAGAAGCAGGCCAGGCTGCCACATCTTTCTCCCGTGGAGTGGCTGGTGGGTTTGCCACTCTTGTGCTTAGTGCACATTTTCTTTAGATCATGCTCAGCTGGCATCTTCCAGTCATTCAGCTCACAGCTCAGACGTAACCTCACCACAGAGGACTTTCCTGACCTCTCCGTTTAAAATGCCCCCTTCCGCACACTCTCGGAGTTTGTTTATTTGTGTGTTCTCTACCAACCCCTGTCACTAGAATGAATATTCTGTGAAAGCAGTTACCTTGTTTTGTGTGCTGATGTAACCCCAGAGCCTGGAACGGTGGCACTGCAGGTATTTGAATATTTACTGAATAGACAAATGAGTGGATGGGTAGTGTTTTTTTTTTTGTTTGTTTTTTTGAGCTGGGCCCTATTGGGTTAGAAGTTTCAGAAGGTGGAGATTTTGATATTACTGAGAGGAACCCACATGTGTGATGAGGCGTAAATCGCTGTGTGCATTTGGAGATGAGTGAGATTTCTATTTGGCTAAAGCACAGGTGTGTGTAGGAGAGAAGAGGGAGGGAAAAATGTACGTGTTTCTTCTGGCCAGTTGTGAAGACTGAAGAATTGGACTTCTTCCATTGTCAGTGGATGTCCTTGAAGGGTGTCAATCAGAGGCATACTGTTTTGTAAACTTCAATTACAGAAAATGTCGAACACATATAAATGTGGAGAAAATTGTGTAGTGAACCCCATGTATCTGTCTCGTAGCTTCAACAGTGTTGTGTCATGACTCCTTCACCGCCTGCCAGATTTTTTCTGTGCAAATCCCAGAGTTTATATCATTTTGTCCATAAATACTTCAGCCTGTGTTTCTAAGAAAAGCCGTTGCCGTCGAGTTGATTCTGACTCATAGCAACCGTATAGTTCAGAGTAGAGCCGACCCATAGGATTTCCAAGGCCGTGAATCTTTACAGCAGCGGGCTGCCACATCTTTCTCCTGTGGAATGGCTCGTGGGTTGGAATCACCAACCCTGCAGTTAGCAGCTGAGCACTTTAACCACTGTGCCACCAGGATTCCTTCATGTGTCTCAAAAAAGAGAATTTTCATATTTAAACAAACCTAAAATACCATTAAGAGCTACAAAGTGGGGACATCCTAATGATATCATTCCCTCTTCATTAATTACTGGCTTTCTTCCATAAAGAGCAACCACCCCTTAGCAACTGTTTGTTTACCCACTCAGATAGTTTACACAGCAAAGGAGATGGTGATTGCTTTCCATTTATTCACTGGTTTTCAAAGTTTTTATTTCCGTCATTTTTGAATGCAGGTTCTCTTCCTTCGAATGGAAAAAACTCATCTCAGGGAAAGGAGTTGCTGAGTCTCTTTTGTTTTTTCTCGTTACCTCACGCGGGCTATCTCTACATGGTTGTCAAATCTGTTGAATTAATGTCCATCTACCAATATCCCGAGAAGTCTCAGCAGGCCGTTCTCACGCCGCAGTTCCTGCACGTCATCACAAGGTACTGTTACCGCTCCACTGCCGCCTCCTTTCGACTCCCTTATTTTTCTGGAAGTTCTTCAAGTGCTGCCCAAGTCTTCAAGGGAGAATCGTGTGACCCAGCAGGTGGCGCTGTAAATTAATGATTTACGTCTGTCTGTCCATGTCTGTGTTTTCATTGCCCACACCTGCTTTTCAAGGTTTTTGTTTTATTTTCTGAGATTGCATGGTGATCTCTGTAAGGAAGTATGAGGGGAGATTTTCACAGGGAATTCTAATGGAAAGTCAGTGGGACCAGTCAGGGCATCTAATGAGATTTCCTTTAGGTTTCCTAATTTTTTTCCTCACTGCTGTCATATTCCTTCAGTGTGAATCATGAATCTGGGAAGGGGCCAGATAAACCAAAAAACCAAACCCATTGCCGTGGAGTCTATTCCGACTCATAGTGACCCTGTAGGACAGAGTAGAAGTGCCTCCTAGGGTTTCCAAGGAGCACCTGGTGGATTTGAACTGCCAACCTTTTGGTTAGCAGCTGTAGCTCTTACCCACTAGACCAGCAGGGTTTCCAGGAGCCGGATAGACATCCGATGACTCCTTGTGATTTGTAGATATGGGGAAACGGCCACAGAAAGGTTGGGATTGGTCACAGGTGAGTGTCTGATTCCTGGCTGATGTCTGATGGCTCCTGACGGTAACCCTCTACGCAGGCATGTAAACTGGGTTCCTGAGCAGGGGTTTGATTTCATTGTCTTCCGTGCCAGCAACACATAATGTTTTAGTTCTGTTTCTTGTTTTTTGAGCTTAGGTGATGCTCAAGGCACTGTGTTGGGTCCTCTGGCCATGTAACCGTGAATAAGATAACGCTACCTGCTTTCAGAAGCAACAGTGTAAGAGAGGGCCAGAGATGCATTCAAAGGGTACGAACACTGGGAGGTGTCTGAAAAACGTCCTCATGGATCATGAAGGTGATGCAGGCGCTGAGAGGAGAGAACGAGCTTATGGCTGAGTCCCCTGGGCAGGTTGCAGGCTGTGTTTGAAGGGAGGCCTGAAAGCCGGTTAGAATTTTGACAGATGAAGATTGCAAGAGAAGGGCCTTATAAGTGCAGGGACGACTGTAAACAAAAGCTGTAATCCAGTCTTGCTGGAGCGTCTAATGATTCATTGCATAGGATAGTGATTTTTTTTTCCCAACTCTGATCGTATCAGAATCTCCAGCAGGTGCTGGCGTATATTTCAAACTACACACAACAGACCTGGAGATTCTAACACCCAGTCCTAGTGCGGGTGCTCCCTCCCTCCCTATCTCTGGCATAAAGAGAGACTCTATGGGTGGGAGTTGATTGCTTAAGTGAACCTTGTGGAGACAACTGACCTTCCCAGTTTTCACAGTGTTGTGAAGTGGTGTTCTTTCAATGTTAAGAAGCTGAGGAGGAGAGAAGTGGTGGTAATAATGCTTGTAAGGTAGCTTGGGCTTTGAAAATTAAACTACGGATTTGTTTTCTGTGTGTGGTTATGTATATACTTAATGTGTGTGTGTGTGTATGTATATATATAAAATAGAATCTTTGGCATTTTAGCCATTTTTATGTGTACAATTCAGTGACATTAGTTACATTCATTGCGTTGTGCAGCCACCATAGTAACCTGAGGAAATTTTGAAGGTTTTGAACGAAGAGAGTGATATGATCAGCGCTCTACTCTAAGAAGGTTAATGGTGGTGGCCATTATGGAGGATGGATTGCATAAGGAGAGATGAGTAAGCTATTGGAGTGGATCAGGTAGGAAATAACAAGGAGAGAGGGAAGGGTGGTTGGGAGAACCTTTAGTGGGAGAGTTGGAAGACAGCATCCTAATGAGATAACAATTGGAATGGCCGTCTAAAACCCCACCGTAGTTTTGGGCCTGCTTTTTTGAAAGAATGTAGGTTGGTTTAGCGTGGGATGAAGTTTGGCTTAGACGTTTGAGTTCGAGGTTAATAGTCAAGAGGAAATGTGCAGTAGCGTTTGCATATATATAACTGAAGATTAAGGAAGAGAGGAAAGCTTGAGTTTTTTGTATTTTTTGTTTGTTTAACCATTGAAAAACCGATTAAGTAGTGAGTGTTCCCAAAGAGTGTTAGACAGAGAATAGTAGTTAAACTCTGGTGCAGGTTCTATGAAGGGAGTGAGGAGGAAGAGAAGCATCTTCCAGACAGCAAGAGAACCTGGGTTACTATACAGCATCTCAGAAACCAGAGAAAAAGAAAGGGACAAAAAGGAAGGAATAAAAATTCTAATTTCTGTTCCCACAGTGGGGCCCTGGTGGCACAGTGGTTAAGAGCTCAGTCTGCGCTAACCAAAAGGTTGGCAGTTGGAATCCATCAGCCGCTCCCTGGAAACCCGATGGGGCAGTTCTGCACTGTTCTATAGGATTGCTTGAGTTGGAATTGACTTGATGGCAACAGGTTTGGTTTGGTTTTTGGTTTGGTCCCCAAAATCTCCGCCACCCATAATCCCACACTCCAGAGTCAATCAATTCAGCAGACTGGTGCATATTTATGAAACTTAAAAATAATACATACACTGCTATGATTTATTTTCTCGACAGAAGCAAGTCATACCATGTCCACTGTTTAGCAACTTGCTGTTTCACATAGCAGCGTATCTTGGCCATCTTTCTAGGAGAGGACGTACCAGTTTACTTTGTTCTTACACCGCTGCTTAGTATCCCGCTAGCCAGCAGGTGGATCAGTGAAGGTGGAGGTCAGTCAGTGAACCTTTTTTTTTTTTATTTCTAGAACCTAAAGGTCATCTTTTTTGGTCCTAGCTGCTCTGCTGTTATTGTGGTCCTATTGCAGGTGCTTTTTTGGCTCCCCACTTTCTGAAAGTTTCTTCCATGCAGTTCACTTCTTTGTAAGTGGTGGTGGTCTATTGTCATGACCCGCCATGGCGCTGTTGACCTGGGAAGACCTGCCCATTGTGGGCTTGCCAGCTATTGGCCTCCACTTTGCTCAGTGCTTCTCTCCTCTTCTTTAGTAACAACCTGCAGTGTTTCACCGTGCGGTGCAGTGCAGCGGCAGCTCGGGAGGAAGACCCGTACATGGACACCACCCTGAAGGTTAGGACCACATCATGGCACCAGGGAAACCTTAAGGTCAAAGTGGAACACGTGAATGCTTGCAGATTTGCTTTCTGGCTTAAGCTTGTGGATTACTAAATATCTTCACTTTGTCTTGTTTATTGCATTTAGAACTTAGGGATATAAAAATTAAGCGTTTTGTGATACATGGTTTAGGTGGCAGTTTTTAAGGTTGTTTTGAAAACATCACTCAGACTTGGTTCAGTGCATAGTTGTATTTTTTTTTCCCCCAAGTATTCACTTGACTGATTGATTGATTTTTAAATTTTATTTTTGGTGAAAATATACACAACAGAGCCTGCTGCCGTAGTAATCAGTGATATGGGTTACCTTCTTCAGATGTGTCAACATCCTCTTTTTTCTGTTCTAGTTGTTTCACTTCCATTTACTTAATCTCCCTACCCACCCAAGCTTCTCATTTATGTTGTAAAATAGTCTTGACCCTTTGGTCTTTAGATTCCGCCCCCCCCCTGCCCCCACCCAAAGAAACACAATAATCCAGGGTGATAATCTTTACTCTTTGGGCAAAACTGTTACTTAGTTTAAAGATGAGTTCCGGGGTGGTACATAATTTTTGAAGTTTGATAAAGAGTACATATAGTGTAACTGAAGAGAAAGCAGCTCACAACTGTAGCCTCTTTGTTATGGATTGAATTGTGTCTTCCAGAAATATGTGTTATAAATCCTAACCCCTATACCTGTGGTGGGGCCCTGGTGGCGCAGTGGTTAAGAGCTCAGCTGCTAACCCAAAGGTTGGCAGTTCAAATCCACCAGCTGCTCCTTGGAAACCCTACAGGGCAGTTCTAGTCTGCCCTATATTATAGGGTTGCTATGTGTTTGAATCAACTGGATGGCAAAGGGTTTTTTAATACTTGTCATTATAACCCCATTTGGGAATGGGTTTTCTTTGTTATGTAAAATGAGGCAGTATTAGCATAGGGTGTTTTTTAAGTCAATCTCTCTTGAGATATAAAGGAGATTTTGTCACAGGGCAGGGCTTCCCAGCTCCAGACTAAGCCCTGCTTAGGTTCTTACCTTCTTCTGACCAAGAATGACCAGGAGAGGCTCAGAGGTTCCACACAAACAAAAGTTTATTAGGAAAAGGCTCTCGAGGGAGAGATGGAGAGGGGTTTTCACCTACGCTAACAACCTCCAGTCTCTCCCTGAACAAAGGATTTCTTAGGGCTTATAAAAAGACATTATCTTTATTCAGTAGATGGGTGGAGATTTTCAGGAGAAAGGGAGGGAGTATAAAGATCAAATGCACATGCAGTTGGAATTTGAGATGGATTTCCTCAGAGAGGTTGCTGGAACTAAGATGGAGTCTGTCACAAAGGCTGCTGGGATGTCAAACAGGACATGTCCTGGGGTGTTGCACATGAGTGATATCTCTGCATCCTGGTTCGAGTCCCAGCAAGGGATCTTTGTTCATGATTATCTCATGTGGAAGGTCATTCATAGGTTACCTTGATTTTTACTGTGCATGCTCTGCACCTGGTGGGGGACTTGAAAAACAACTCAGGAGGGTTGTCAGTAATTCATAGCTGTCAAGCATGTAAAGCATGTAGGGATAGGAAATATGCCCACTTATCTTGTCTGAGCACCTAGTTTGTCAGTCACAAGTAGTCCTCGAGTGCCAGCAGAGAAAGTTATATGGTGGTCTGCACTTAGGGTTAGATTCCAAGAACCCTGAGTCAGAGGTTATTTAATTATAGCCAGCCTGATCTCTCGCCTGTTTCAATTTTGCAAGCGAGCAAGTTAAGGTGGGGGAAGGTAGATGCCATGTCATATGAAGATTAGCAAAGGGCCAAGGAGAAGAAGCTGAAAAGAGGCAAGGGCCTTCCCCCAGAGCTGAGAGACAGAGAAAGCCTTCCCTTAGAGCTGATGCCCTGAATTCAGACGTCTAGCCTCTGAAACCATGAGAAAATAAATTTCTGTTGGTTAAAGCCACGTATTTGTGGTGCTTCTGTTATAGCACACTAGATAATTAAGACAATGTCATTGTTAGGTGCCGTCGAGTCAGTTCCGACTCATAGCGAACCTATCTATGCACAACAGAACGAAACACTGCCCGGTACTGAGCCATCCTTACAGTCGTTGTTATGCTTGAGCTCATTGTTGCAGCCACTGTGTCAGTCCACCTCGTTGAGGGTCTTCCTCTTTTCCGCCAACCCTGTACTTTGCCAGGCATGATGTCCTTCTCCAGGGACTGATTCTTCCTGGTATGTCCAAAGTATGTAAGACGCAGTCTTGCCATCCTTGCCTCTAAGGAGCATTCTGGCTGTACTTCTTCTAAGACAGATTTGTTCGTTCTTTTGGCAGTCCATGGTATATTCAATATTCTTCGCCAGTACCACAATTCAAAGGGGTAAATTCTTCTTCGGTCTTCGTTAGCCATTGTCCAGCTTTCACATACATATGATGCAGTTGAAAATACCATGGCTTGGGTCAGGCGCACCTTAGTCTTCAAGGTGACATCTTTGCTCTTCAACACTTTAAAGAAGTCCTTTGCAGCAGATTTGCCCAATGGAGTGGGTCTTTCGATTTCTTGACTGCTGCTTCCATGGTTGTTGATTGTGGATCCAAGTAAAACAAAATCTTCGACAACTTCAATCTTTTCTCCGTTTTTCATGATGTTGCTCATTGGTCCAATTCTGAGGACTTTTGTTTTCTTCATGTTGAGGTGCAATCCATACTGAAGGCTGTGTAAGTGCTTCAACTCCTCTTCACTTTCAGAAAGCAAGGTTGTGTCATCTGCATAACACAGGTTGTTAATGAGTCTTCCTCCAATCCTGATGCCCCATTCTTCTTCATATAGTCCAGCTTCTCGTATTACCTGCTCCGCATACAGATTAAATAGGTATGGTGAAAGGATACAACCCTGATGCACACCTTTCCTGACTTTAAACCAATCAGTATCCCCTTGTTCTGTCCAAACAACTGCCTCTTGACCTATGTAAGGGTTCCTCATGGGCACAATTAAGGTTTCTGGAATTCCCATTCTTCTCAGTGTTATCCATAATTTGTTATGATCCACACAGTTGAATGCCTTTGCACAGTCAATAAAACACAGGTAAACATCCTTCTGGTATTCTCTGCTTTCAGCCAGGATCCATCTGACATAAGCAATGATATCCCTGGTTCCATGTCCTCTTCTGAAACTGGCCTGAATTTCTGGCAGTTTCCTCTCGGTATACTGCTACAGTGGTTTTTGAATGATCTTCAGCAAAATTTTGCTTGCGTGTGATATTAATGATATTGTTCTATAATTTCCATGTTCGGTTGGATCACCTTTCTTTGGAATAGGCATAAATATGGATCTTTTCCAGTCAGTTGGCCAGAAAGCTGCCTTCCATATTTCTTGGCATAGACGAGTGAGCACCTCCAGCACTGCATCTGTTTGTTGAAACATCTCAGTTGATATTCCATCAATTCCTGGAGCCTTGCTTTTTGCCAATGCCTTCAGAGCAGCTTGGACTTCTTACTTCAGTACCATCAGTTCTTGCCACCTCTTGAAATGGTTGAACATCGACTAATTCTTTTTGGCATAATGACTCTGCGTATTCCTTCCATCTTCTTTTGATGCTTCCTGCTTCATTTAATATTTTCCCCATAGAATCCTTCACCATTGCAACTCGAGGCTTGAATTTTTTCTTCAGTTCTTTCAGTTTGAGAAACACTGAGTGTGTTCTTCCCTTTTGGTTTTCCATCTCCAGCTCTTTGCACATGTCATTATAATACTTTACTTTGTCTTCTCGAGAGGCCCTTTGAAATCTTCTGTTCAGTTCTTTTACTTCATCAATTCTTCCTTTTGCTTTAGCTGCTCGATGTTCTAGAGCAAGTTTCAGAGTCTCCTCTGACATCCATCTTGGTCTTTTCTTTCTTTCTGGTCTTTTCAGTGACCTCTTGCTTTCTTCATGTATGATGTCCTTGATGTCATTCCACAACTCGTGTGGTCTTCAGTCACTAATGTTCAGTGCGTCAAATCTATGCTTCAGATGGTCTCTAAATTCAGGTGGGATGTACTCAGGGTCATATTTTGGCTCTCGTGGACTTGCTCTGATTTTCTTCAGTTTCAGCTTGAACTTGCATATGAGCAATTGATGGTCTGTTCTGTAGTCAGCCCCTGGCCTTATTCTGACCGATGATATTGAGCTTTTCCATCATCTCTTTCCACAGATGTAGTCAGTTTGATTTTTGTGTGCTCCATCTGGCGAGGTCAATGTGTATAGTCGCCGTTTACGTTGGTGAAAGAAGGTATTTGCAATGAAGAAGTCGTTGGTCTTGCAAAATTCTATCATTTGACCTCCAGCATTGTTTCTATCACCAAGGCCATATTTTCCAACCACCGATCCTTCTTCATTTCCAACTTTCGCATTCCAATCGCCAGTAATTATCAATAGAGAGAATATCAGGATTTTTTTTTTTTTACAGAAATACAAATAGCCATTGTATAGCGCTATTAATGGAACAGTAGAGAAATCAATATATTCAAGAGCACAAAACTGAATAAAGTGCATTAAAATGATGTATTTCTACTTTTATAGATAACGCGTATAATTCTTCTGTCAGTTTACAAGCCTTCCACACCCTTCGGTATTTGCGTAATCTTAACCTAAGGGCTAATGGATATGCCAGGTCATTCACCACATTTTTAGTAAGAAGTAAAGAAAATTTTTTTCTTTTTTTAATTTGCTTAGTTTCTGAAAAGCTGTCAAGCACAGAATAAACATAACCCACTGACTGGTGAAATACTGTTTTCTGACCTTGAATTTCTCTTCTCAGAAATATACTGATCATTTGCATAACGTTCATTTGATGCTCTCTTACTTCTGAAGTGTAAGCTGTTTGATATGTTTGTTACGAAGGTATCTGTTGCAGGAAACCCCAAAATTATGATGGCTTGTATTTCAGAAGTTGGTTTATGTCTGCCTAGAGCCCAGAATGCCTTTTCTGAGAAAAATGCTTGTTGAGTAATGATCATTAAATTAATAAGCCAGCCCCCGTGTAGTTCTTCGCGTGTCCAAGGCACTCTGCCACAATTTCAGTGGCCTGAATTGGTGATACGTGATAGCATTGTCTGGAAAGCATGGTCCAAGTTCTCAGTAACTCTTTTTCCATGGCTCCCCTGTGGTTGACAGTCGCTGACCAGGTTTAATGCCTACCGTTAGCCTCTTAGGACACTCGAATCACAGCTTTCTCACGTTTTTCTGTGTTGGAGACAAACACATAACCTTTCCAAGAGATTTATCTTATTCCTCTAGTAAAAATGGAAAGCTGACAGATAACAACCTCTTACTATTTTGTCTCTCCTGCCCCCCACATTTTGCCTCGTTTATTTTTTTAAACTTAGAAAAACAAATTTGCGTAGGTGGTGATGGCGGAATTTAGGATGCGTAGTAGCCTGAAGTGGGATCAATTCTTACTTGAAGATAAATCATAATTTGGGGTCTTCTTAAAGTCTATAAAGTCAGGAGGAAGAAATGAGAGAGAGGAAGGGAGAGAAGAGGAGAGGTGGGCGGCTGGCGGGGGACTGCTGCCCTGAGGCCAGGCCCCTGGAGGTGGGGGAGGGGACAGTAAGGATCCCTCTCATGGCCCCCCTTCCTGTGACTCCACCAGTTCTGAAATTCTAGATGCCACCTAGTCGGGTAGCCTGCCCTCTGCCTCGGGCTTTGGGAGCTGTGGTGTTGAAAATGCTTTCACAGCCTCACAGGATCTGGTCCAAAGGGCATGTGGTCTTTGTCTCCCTTTACTCTGAGATTCTGGGTCCTCTGCATCTTAACAATTCTTAGGAATGAAAAAGTAGGTGGGCTTATTCCTACATCCACTTTGTACAAAGGGCGATGAAGATGGCCTCCGAGTAAGAACAGTGTCGATGGAGGGAGGAGATGGCAGGTGCCTGGCAATGCCGCTTTGTGAGCTCACAGAAGGAGCGCTTTGATTATCTTTCTGACACATTTTACTTGAATTAATGGTCCCTTAGAGGGAGAGGCCGTCTCTCACTCAGGGAAGTGACGACAACATTATACAACTGCCAAAATCATGGTCCAACCAAGTTGACACACAACCTTAACCATCACAGTTGGTGACATAGGTTTAAATATCTGCCTAACTCTGATAAAATATAGGAATTTGGATTTTTGGCGGGGGGGACAGAAGAAAAGAAATGTTATCAAACAGACTGATATTTGGCGATTAAATTTCATGTGCATGTGTATCTTGGTGAACTTTGTGATTTTTCTTTACTAGGCCTGCCCACCTGTCAGCATGGATGTCTGTGCTCTGAGAATACAGCTTTTCATAGGCTTGAAAGCCATCTGTCACTTCAAAAACCACATCATACTTTTGAGCAAAGCAGACCCTCAGGCCATCCCAGAAAGAAGAGAGTCACCGAAGAGGCTTCTGTAAGCATCTCCTCACCCCCAAACACTCCTGTCAAAGTTTCTGGAATGAATCGCTACTGGTATTTTGTGTGTGCATCTTTTTTAAATCAATACCTTGAATGAACAGACCCTTTTCCATGGCAATCTTTTTCCAGAGAAAGACAAAGGAGATTTTAAATTCCATTTAAGGCCTCTGTAATATCCTTCATAATTGACCTTGGAACTTTTAGGAGAAAATGATTTGTAAAATAGTTTCAGTAAAAATCAGTATTTTAGTGAAAACTTAAAGGACATGCTTTTCTGTATAATAAATGAGAACAACCTCTAACGCTATCCAAACTACAAAGTTGTATACTATTTTTCTTTGACCTTTCAATGGTCCCATTTTTATCTAAAGATTATTTTTTTGGTGTTTCAGAAGAAACTGACAGTGCATTTCTTACCTTAAGGCTCATTCATGATCTCTAGACATGTACTGGTCCACCTTTAAATAAAATTTCATTTTGGTATGTTAATCTCTGGTGAACTCTTGGGTTTTCTGCCTTTAGATTGCTTAGAATAATAGAATGCTTAATTCCAGACTAGTTAGGCTTCTCTGGAGCCCTGGTGGTGCAGTGGTGAAAACTCAGCTGCTAATCAAAAGACCAGCAGGTTGAGTCCACTAGCCGCTCCTTGGAAACCCTATGGGGCAGTTCTTTGTCCTATAGGGTCACTGTGAGTCGGAATCGACTCAACAGCAGTGGGTTTGGGTTTTTTTGGTATGCTTCTGTTTAACATTTTCTACATGGTGAACTTAGTGGTAGGGAGTGCAGTCTGCTTTAAACATTTCTCTAAGGAAAACATAATCAAGAAAAATCTGGGTTGAGAGAAGAATATAACGTATTTAAATTCAGACGTAGGTTTTGGCTTTTGTTTGTGCGTTGTGCTTTGTTCCACCAACAGAGACAATCAGAGATTGACTTGGTAACTGATCAGAGTGGTCTGAGACCGACTGATCCTGTTAGCTTTCTGATGAGAGGAAAAATAATATGCCATCTTAGACATTTGATATTTTAAAAGTACGGAACTTTTTAGTTGATTTAAAAAAATTCTAATTAATTTGAGAATTCGTTAGGTCAAGATCTTAATTTTAAAAAGAATCTATGCTAAAGAAAATATATCACATAGTGAAAGCAAGAAAAAAGCTAGTACTTTAAGCAGATTTAAAGTTACGTACGTCTTACACGTTTTCCTAGCAGCATTTTGCATGTCTCTATTGGAGTTTGTTTTAGCTGGGGCTCCGGGACTCTGACAGCCAAATCTTTTCCTTTTGACAGGTCCTGTCTGTTCTTTGGAAACCCTGGTGGCGTAGTGGTTAAGAGCTACGGCTGCTAACCAAAAGGTCGGCAGTTCGAATCCACCAGGTGCTCCTTGGAAACCCCATGGGGCAGTTCTACTCTGTTCTATAGGGTCACTCTGAGTCGGAATCTCCTCTGTTCTACAGGGTCACTATGAATCGGAATGGACTCAACAGCAACGGGTTTGGGTTTTTTGGTCTGTTCTTTGGGCTTATTGTAGAATGAATTGGAAGTGATTGGTTTATGGATACATGAGCGCTATAGAGTATTAAATGCTCTAGGCCTATGGAGGATTTCAAACTAATGTTTTTATAAAAATATCCTCTATAGTTAATCTCTGAAGGAAAGATTAAATGTAAATCCCTAATTATTGCAAGGTATCCAATAAAAAAAAATAAATTCTTTTTTTAATCCAATATTTGCCATTTATTAAGCTGGCATTTATTAAGAATATGCCTTATCATAAAAATTGTCCCTTGTTTTATGTTTAGTTCTAGGAAAGACACCAGTGTTAAGCACAGAACACCTCCTGTGGCTGAGGCTGGGTGGAATTTATATATTGTGAATACGACACCACCAATGCAACTCTACAAAGAAATGGTACTCCTTTCAAACTTCTAATTCTTTGTTTTCATTCTAAATTTTATTAACTGGGTTGTTGTTGAGAATATACACAGCAAAATATACACAAATTCAACAGTTTCTACATGTACCAGTTAGTGACATTGATAACATTCTTCGAGTTGTGCATCCATTGTCACCCTCTTTTTCTGAGTTGTTCCTCCCCCGTTAACATACTCACTGCCCCATAAGGTTCCTATTTTTCGAGTTGTTGTTGTCAGTTTGATTCTATATAGATAGTTCTTAAAAGAGCATGATGCTCAAGGCAGACCTTTTTTCTTTTTTACTAGTTAAGCTAAATTATTATTTGCTTTTAAGATGATTTCAGGGGAATATTTTTGGTTTAAGGTTTAAAGATTTATCTCAGGGCAATAGTTTCAGGGGTTCATCCAACCTCATGGCTCCAGGAAGTCTAGACTCTATGAGAATTTGAAACTCTATTCTGTATTTTTCCACTTTTGATCAGGACTATTCTATGGAATCTTTGATCAGAAATGTTCAATAATGGTAGCTGGGCACCATCCGGTTCTTCTGGTCTTGTGGCAAAGGAGGCAATTGTTCATGCAGGTGATTAGCCACACATTCCACGTTGTTGTTAGGTGCTATCAAGTTGGTTCTGACTCATAGTGACCCTTTGTACAAGAGAACAAAACCCTACTTGGTCCTGCGCCATCCTCACAGTCCTTGTTATACTTGAGCCCATTCTTGCAGCCACTGTGTCACTCCATCTCATTCAGGGGTTTCCTCTTTTTCACTCACCCTCTACTTTACCAAGCATGATGTCCTTTTTCAGTCTCATGATGTCATTCTCTAGGGGCTGATCCTTCCTGATAACATGTCCAAAGTATGTGAGACGAAGTCTTGCCATCCTTGCTTCTAAGGAGCATTCTGGCTGTACTTCTTCCAGGGTAGATTTGTTCATTCTTTTGGCAGTCCGTGGTATATTCAGTATTCTTCACCAACACTGTAATTCAAAGGGGTCAATTCTTTGGTCTTCCTTTTTCATTGTCCAGCTTTCACATGCATATGAGGCAATTGAAAACACCATGGTTTAAGTCAGGTGCACCTTAGTCTTCAAGGTGACATCTTTTCTTTTTAACATTTTAAGAGAGGTCTTTTGCAGCAGATTTGCCCAATGCAGTATGTCTTTTGATTTCTTGACTGCTGTTTCCATGGATGTTGATTGTGGATCCAAGTAAAATGCAGTTCTTGACAACTTCAGTCTTTTCTCCATTTATCATGATGTTGCTTACTGGTCCAGTTGTGAGGATTTTTGTTTTTTTCATATTGAGTTGTACTCCATACTGAAGACTATCTTCTTTGATCTTCACCAGTAAGTGCTTCAAGTCCTTTTCACTTTCAGCAGGCAAGGTCATCTGCATAACGCAGGTTGTTAATGAGTCTTTCTCCAGTCCTGATGCCAGGTTTTTCTTCATGTAGTCCAGCTTCTCAGATTATTTGCTCAGCATACAGATTATGCTCCTCCCATACCTGATTCTCCTTCTTCCTCTGTTGCTCCAGGTGAATAGAAACCAATTATTGGGCCTTGGATGGCTGGTTGTAAGCTTTTCAGACCCCAGGCACTGTGCAACAAACTAGGAGGTAGAGCAGAAACACTAAACATGTTATTAGGCCAGTTAACTGGGATGCCCCATGAAACCATGACCCTAAACCTCCAAACCAAGAGACCAAATCCTGTGAGCTTCCCGATGGTACATATGCAGCCTTTTTTTTTTTTTTTTGCTATTGGAAATATATCTATCACACAACTTCTTGCCAATTCAGCTTTTTACAGGTGTACAACTTATTGACAGAAATTACAATAATCCACTGTGAAACCCTACGCTTAATCAATGTGGTATTTCCATCACCATTAACCCCTCTTTTCCCCTTTTCTCCTGCCCCAGGTAACCACTAGTAAACTTTGTTCTCTAATACATTTGCCTTTTCTTGTTTTTTTTAAATAAACATGAAAGGAGATCTGTAGTTCTCCTTTAATAATTGGCTTATTTCGTTCAGCATAATGTCTTCAAGCTCCATCCATACCATAGCATTTATTAAGACATCATTTGTCCTACTGGCTAAGTAGCATTCCATTGTATGTATGTGCCACATTTTGTTTATCCATTCATTTGTTAATGGGCATTTAGGTTGTTTCCACCTTTTGGCTATTATAAATAGTGCTGCAATGAGCATTGGTGTACAAGTCTCTGAGTCTGTGCTTTCATGTCTTTTGGGTATATACCTACGAATGGAATTGCTGGGTCATATGGTAGTTCTATTTTTAGTTTTTTTTAAGGAACTGCCGTACTGTTTTCCACCACAGCTGTACCATTTTACATTCCCACCAGCAGTAGATAAGTGTTCCATTTTCCCTACATCGTCATCAACGTTTGTTATTTTCTTTTTTTTAAATCTTAGCCATCCCACTGGGAGTGAAATGGCCTCTCACTGTGGTTTTGATTTACATCTCTCTGATGGCTAATGGGAAACCCTGGTGGCACAGTGGTTAAGAGCTATGGCTGCTAACCAAAAGGTCAGCAGTTCAAATCCACCAGGCACTCCTTAGAAATCCTATGGGGCAGTTCTACTCTGTCCTGTAGGGTCGCTATGAGTCGAAATTGACTTGACAGCAGTAGGTTTTTGGATTTGGAAGGGCTAATGACACTGAGTACCTTTTCATGTGTTGTTGGCCATTTGAATGTCTTTTTGGTGAAATGTCTGTTTGAGTCCTTTGCCCATTTTATGATTGGGTTATTTGTCTTTTTGTTAAGTTGTTGAAGTTTTATGTATGTTTTGGTTATTAGATTCTTGTCAGATACATGATTAGCGAAGATGCTGTCTGAGTCGGTAGCTCATCTTTTCAGTTTTTTGGTAAAGTCTTTGGATGAATAAAGATTTTTAAGTTTTATGATATCCCATTTATTTTGTCTTTTGCTGTTTGTGCTTTTGTTATTATATAATCCATTGTTGAAAGCTGGGCCTCTGACAGTCTTGCCCCTGCTTGTTCTTATTAAGAATTTTATGGTTTTAGTTTGCACAATTAGGTTCTTAATCCATTTTGAACTTGTTTTGGTGTATGGTGTGAGGCATAGTTCCTGTTTCATTTTTCTGCATGTGGAAATCCAATTTGCCCAGCACATTTATTGATGAGATTCTTCTTTCCCCATTGAATGGACTTAGCACCCTTGTCAAAAATCAGTTGACCATAGAAATGTGGGTTTCTTTCTGGACTTTCAGTTCTGTTCCATTGATCTGTGTGTCTTTTGTTATATCAGTACCAGGCTGTTTTGATTATTGTAGCTGTGTAGTATGTTATAAAGTCGGGAATTGTGAGTCTTCCTACTTTGTTCTTCTCTTTCAACATTGTTTTAGCTATCT
Source organism: Elephas maximus indicus (assembly GCF_024166365.1). Classification (NCBI taxonomy): domain Eukaryota; kingdom Metazoa; phylum Chordata; class Mammalia; order Proboscidea; family Elephantidae; genus Elephas; species Elephas maximus. Next base: position 10,797,709 of record NC_064841.1, on the reverse strand, counting down.
GGGGCCTCTAGCCCTTTGATACATAATTTGAGGATTGGTTTTTTTGTTTCTGTAAAGAAGGGTGTTAGAATTTTCATCGGGATTGCATTGAATGTATAGATTGCTTTGGATAGTATTGACATCTTAACAATATTAAGTCTTCCAATCCATGAACATGGAATATCTTTCCATTTATTTATGTCTTCTTTAATCTCTTTCAGCAGTGTTTTATAGTTTTCATTGTATAAGTCCCTTTGTGTCCCTGGTTAGATTTATTCCTAGGTATTTTATTTTCTTAGATGCTGTTGTACATGGAATTGTTTCCCTAATTTCCCTTTCAGATTTCTCATTACTGGTATATAGAAAGCCAGTTGATTTTTGTTTGTAGACCTTATACCCTGCAACTTTGCTAAATTCCTCTTGAGTTCTAGAAGTTTTCTTGTGGACTCTGGGATTTTCTACGTATAAGATCATGTCACCCACGAATAAGGATAATTTTATTTCTTTTGCAATCTGGTTGCCTTTTCTCTTCTTTTTTTATTGGCTAGGACTTCTGATAACAATATTGAATAGCAGTGGTGAGAGTAGGCCCCTTTGTCTTGTTCCCGATTTCAAAGGGAAGGCTCTCAGTCTGTCTATATTAAGTATAATGTTAGCTGTTGGCTATTCATATATACCCTGAATCATATTGAAGAATTTCCTTTCAATTCCAATGTTCTTTAGGGTTTTCACCAAGAAAGGGTATTGGATTTTATAAAATGCTTTTTCTGTGTCCTTACAGATGATCATGTGGTTTTTTTCCTTTTTTCTGTTGATGTGGTATATTACATTGGTTGATTTTCTAATGTTGAACCATCCCTGCGTTCCTGGAATAAATCCACTTGGTCCTGGTATGTGACTCTTCTAATATGCTGTTGGATTCTGTTTGCTAGTATTTTTGTATGTGTGCATGAGATGTTTGTTTGTTTTGTTTTTTTTAATTGTGCTTTAGGTGAAAGCTTTCAGAGCAAATTAGTTTTACATTCAACAATTCATACACAAGTTGTTTTGTGACATTGGTTGCAGTCCCTGCGATGTGTCAACGCTTTCCCCTCCTATACCCCGAGCTCACTGTTTCTATCCATTCATTTTTCCTGTCCCTTCTGCCTTCTCATCTTTGCTTTTGGGAAGGTGCTGCCCGTTTGGTCTCATATACATGATTACGCTAAGAAGCATGTTCCTCACATGTGTTGTTGTTTGTTTTATAGACCTGTCTCATTTTTGGTGGAAGGGTAAACTTTGGGAGTGGCTTCAGTTCTCAGTTAAAAGGGTGTCTGGGGACCATAGTCTCGGGGGTTCCTCCAGTCTCTGTCAGACAAGTAAGTCTGGTCTTTTTTTGTATATGTGTGAATTTGAATTTTGTTCTGCATTTTTCTTCTGCTTTTTCCGGGACCTTCTATAGTGATCCCTTCAGAGTGGCCAGTGATAGTAGCCAGGCACCATCTAGTTGTTCTCAGTGTTCTCCAGTATTCTGTTGAGGACTTTTGCATCTGTATTCATAAGAAATACTGGCCTGTAGTTTTCTTTCCTTGTGGTGTCTTTGTCTGGTTTGGGTATCAGAGTTATGTTTGCCTCACTGTAAAAATGGCATGGGGGTGTGGTGTCTGACCTCCTCTATCTTCACAAGGGGGTAGGAGAGTCAAGATCAACAGCCAAAGGCTGATTCCTGTGAGGTAGAGGTCAAACATGCCTCCTCTCTCCACCATCTTTAACTCTGACACCAACTGTCCCTCCTACAGCACTCTCTACTTCTTTGCTAGGTAATTCATTGCAATGGCCACACAGAACTCACAGACAATACTCATGATTATGGGGTTTATTAGGGAGGTAACAGGTTACAGTTCAGGTTCAGGAATGTTCAGGGTACAGTTCTTCCATCTTCCCAGCTGTGTGCACAGGCACTGCCCCCTGACCCTCAGTGTATGCCCTGCTCGGGCAAGTGTTACAGAGTTCTTTTTAGCTCTGCCAGTGAGCACCCAGAGGTACTCCACCCTGCCAGCAAACCACCTGCCCAAAGGCACTCAGCTTTCTCGCTCTTTGGGCCAGGAAGCCTACAGGCTGTCTCCTGCCGTCTCCTGTTGTTGTTTCTGTGCCACTGCTTTTCTCTTTCTGTCTCCTGGTCCCAGGAGCCTCTCAGCGCAGGGATCCATGGACCAAAGGTTGCGTTCTCTGCTTCTAGCTGTTCTTCCTTGGTGGTGGTGGTGTCCTCTCTTTCCTGTCTCTGGGATGGCTCATTTCAAGCCCAGCGAGATGGCAAAATTGATTCATCCCCTTGGTGGGCCACGATTACCTTATTTGCACGGCCCTGCCCAATCACTGGGAAACCCTGGTGGTGTAGCAGTTAAGTGCTACAGCTGGTAACCAAAGGGTCAGCAGTTCAAATCCGCCAGGCACTCGTTGGAAACTCTATGGGGGCAGTTCTGCTCTGTCCTATAGGGTCGCTGAGTCGGAATCGATTCAACAGCACTGGGTTTGGTTTGTTTTTGGCCCAATCACTTGGGTGGGAGTTACTAGACCATGGTGAGAAAAGCCACACAAAAGCGATCCATTGCACCGCAGCTTCATAGAATGAATTAGGTAATTTTCCTTCCTTCCCTGTCTTTTGGAAGAGTTTAGACAGTATTGGTGTCAATTCTTTTCTAAATGTTTGGTAGAATTCTCCAATGAAGCCTTCTGGTCCAGGGCTTTTTTGTTGTTGTTTTGGGGAGGTTTTTGATCACTGAGTCGATCTCTTCAGCTATTATGGGTCTGTTGAGACTTTCTATTTCCCCTTGAGTCAGTTTGGTTAGGTTGTGTGCTTCTAAGAACTTGCCCATTTCATTTAGGTTATCCAGTTTGTTGCCATACAGTTGTTCATAATATTCTGTCATAATTCTCTTTATGTCTGTTGGGTCAGTTGTAATGTCCCTTCTTTTATTTTTTATTTTGGTTATTTGTATGCTTTCTTTTCTTTATCAGTGTAGCTAAAGGTTTGTCAATTTTATCGATCTTTTCAAAAAACCAACTTTTGGTTTTATTGATTCTGTTTTCCTGTTTTCAGTATTATTTGTTTCTGCTCTGACAGTTGCTTTCTCCTTTCTTCTGGTGGGTTTAGGCTTAGTTTGCTCTTCTCTCTCTAGTTCCTGTAGTTGTCAAGTTAGGCTGTTGATTTGAGATCTTTTTTTATGTAGGAATTTATTGATATAAGTTTACTTCTTAGTACTGCCTTCACTGCATCCGGTAACTCTTAGTATGTTGTGCTTTTATTTTTATTTGACTCTCAGAAATTTGTGATTTCTCTCTTGATTTCTTTTCCTTGACGCATTGGTAGTTTAACAGTGTGTTGTTTAATTTCCATATGTTTGTGTATTTTCTAGGTTTTTTTTTTTTTCCTGTTAATTGATTTCTAGATCTAATCCTTTGTGGTCAGAGAAAATAATTAGTATGATTTCAGTCTTTTTAAATTTATTAAGACTTACTTTGTAACCTAAAATGTGGTCTGTCCTGGAGAATGATTGATGCGCACTAGAGTAGATGGTATATGGTGCTGTTTTGGGGTGGAGTGTTGTGTATATATCCCTGGCTAAGTCTAGTTTGTTTATAGTGTCATTCCGGTCCTCTGTTCCCTTGTTGATCTTCTTTCCAGATGCTCTGTCCAGTATTGAAGTCTCCAACTATTGTCGTACTATCTGTTTCTCCCTTCAGTTCTATCAGTGTTCACTTTATCTATTTAGATATGCGGATGTTGGGTGCATACATATTTATGATTGTTAAATCTTCTTGATTAATTGACCCTTTTATCACTATATAATGTCCATCTTTATATTTTCTGACAGATTTTGTCTTAAAGTCTACTTTTTCTGATATTAATATTGCCATCCCAGCTCTATTTTGGTTATTATTTGCATAGAATTTTTTTTCATCCTTTCACTCTCAGTCCATTTGTGTCTTTGTGTTTAGGGTGTGTCTCTTGTCAACATCATATAATTGGATCATGTTTTTCATCCATTCTTCCACTCTCCGCCTTTTGACTGGAACGTTCAGTCCACTTGGATTCATCGTAATTACTGAGAACGAGGGACTTCTGCCATTTTGTTGTTTTTCGTGTCTTAAGCCTTCTTTGTCTTTGCCCTTTACTACTGCTTACTCTTGTGTTTTGTTGGTTCATTGTAGTGAGCCTTTTTGGTTCCCTTCTCTGCCTTTTGTGTGTGTGTTTTTATATATTTTCTTAGTGGTTCCCATGAATATTACGTTTAACAGCTTGTGTTTATGACATTTTAGGGTAAGTTGGTACCACCTTAACCTCAGTAACATACAAGAAGTTCTCTATATCTTTCCTTCTCCCCTTTTGTTGTCGTTATCACTAATTATGTCTTTGTATTTCATGTGCCCTGTAATATAATTTTATCTTTGCCTTTTATATGTTTGTTATTGAAAACGTGAAGGACAAAACCTTTAAAATTATCAAGCGTAAATACTTTATTACTAAACCTTGTATTCTTCCATGCATTTCCCTTTATTAGGGATTTCAAACTTCAAATTCTTATTTGCAGAAATGTCAAGGGAAATTGATAAACAGATCAATTTCTAATTATCACACATTCAGAATGCGACAGCTAACCAGCTTCTGGGCTCTGTCTGAAAGTGGGGTGTGTGTCTTTCTCCACCTTCTCATTTTCACAGCTCCTGATGTTGGAGGAGCCAGTAGAAATTCCTTTCACTAAAATAAGACTCCCTTATTCATACCCACCCACCTAAAAGGACTGATTGGCCAATCTAAATATAAATAGCCTTTGACCTTTACTTTTAACCCTAGCAAAGAGAATCATGAAATGGGGCCAAAGGAAATCATAGATCATCTGTCCATGTCTCACTTTCCTTTCTCTGAGGTGTTAGCACATGTCTCAGGGCTCGGCAGCAACAGCAGTGTTATTCTGTGGGTGGAGGCCCAGGGTGGGCACTCTTATTCCTTTCCTAAAAGCGACAACTGCCTACTCGTCCTGTGTCAGACTTACAGAAAAGTTGCAAGAATATGAATGGTACAAAGAACATCTGTGTATTCCCCACACAGATTCGCCTGTATTAAAATTTTACCCCATTTGCTGTGTCCTTTTTCACTCTTGCGGTCACCTCACGCCCTGTTTACACACACATACCCCTTTTTTAGGATCCCTTGGAAGGCAAATTGCATACATCATGGCCTTTTACCCCTAAAAAAAAGTGTATAACCATGGTACAGTCATAAACTTCAGTAAGTTTAAAGTTGACACAATGCTTTATCTGATCTAGGGCTCCTAACCCGGTTTTGTTAGTCAACCAGATCATGTCCTGATAGCACTTTTTCCCCCTCCAATTCAGGATCTAGTCCAGGATTTGGTAGTGTTTTTAATTGGCTCTTCTCTTTAGCCTCTTTGAATATGGAGCATTTCCACAGCCTTTCTTTGTCTTTCATGACATGGACATTTTGGAAAAGATAGTTTTTGCTATTCCTTCTCCTCCTTTTTTTTTTTTCCTTTGAGACCGTTCCTCATTTTTTTTTTTTTTTAATTTTTATTAAGCTTCAAGTGAACATTTACCATTCCAATCAGTCTGTCACATGTAGGTTTACATACATCTTACTCCCTTCTCCCACTTGCTCTCCCCCTATTGAGTCAGCCCTTACAGTCTCTCGTTTCGTGCCAATTTTGCCATCTTCCCTCTCTCTCTATCTTCCCATCCCCTCTCCAGTCAAGAGTTGCCTATACACTCTCCCCTGTCCACCTGATTTAATTAGCTCACTCTTCATCAGCATCTCTCTCCCCCGCACTGACCAGTCCTTTTCATGCCTGATGATTTGTCTTCGGGGATGGTTCCTGTCCTGTGCCATCAGAAGTTCTGGGGAGCATTGTCTCTGGGGTTCCTCTAGTCGCAATCATACCATTAGGTGTGGTCTTTTAGTGAGAATTTGGGGCCTGTATCCCATTGGTCTCCTGCTCCCTCAGGAGTTGTCTGTTGTGCTCCCTGACAGGACAGACATCGATTGTGGCCGGGCACCAACTAGTTCTTCTGGTCTCAGGATAATGTAGGTCTCTGGTTCATGTGGCCCTTTCTGTCTCTTGGGTTCTTAGTTGTCGTGTGACCTTGGTGTTCTTCCTTTGCCTTTGCTCCAGGTGGGTTGAGACCAATTAATGTATTTTAGATGGCCGCTTGTTGGCATTTAGGACCCCAGGCGCCACAATTCAAAGTGGGATGCAGAGTGTTTTCATAATAGAATTGTTTTGCCCATTGACTTAGAAGTCCCCTCAAACCAAGTTCCCCAGACCCCAGCCCCTGCTTCGCTGACCTTTGAAGCTTTCATTTTGTCCCGGAAACCTCTTTACTTTTAATCCAGTCCAATTAGGCTGACCTTCCTTGTTTTGAGTGTTGTCTTTCCCTTCACCCAAAGCAGTTCTTATCTACAGATTGATCAATAAAAAGCCCTCTCCCTCCCCCCCTCCCTCCCCTCTTTGTAACCACATAAGTATGTGTTCTTCTCCGTTTTTTCTATTTCTCAAGATCTTATAATAGTGGTCTTATACAATATTTGTCCTTTTGCAACTGACTCATTTCGCTCAGCATAATGCCTTCCAGATTCCTCCATGTTATGAAATGTTTCAGAGATTCGTCACTGTTCTTTATCGATGCGTAGTATTCCATTGTGTGAATATACCACAATTTATTTACCCATTCGTCCGTTGATGGACATCTTGGTTGCTTCCAGCTTTTTGCTATTGTAAACAGAGCTGCAATAAACATGGGTGTGCATATATCTGTTTGTGTGAAGGCTCTTGTGTCTTTAGGGTATATTCCGAGGAGTGGGATTTCTGGGTTGTATGGTAGTTCTATTTCTAACTGTTTAAGATAACGCCAGATGGATTTCCAAAGTGGTTGTACCATTTTACAATCCCACCAGCAGTGTATGAGAGTTCCAATCTCTCCGCAGCCTCTCCAACATTTATTATTTTGTGTTTTTTGAATTAATGCCAGTCTAGTTGGTGTGAGATGGAATCTCATCGTAGTTTTAATTTGCATTTCTCTAATGGCTAATGATCGGGAGCATTTTCTCATGTATCTGTTGGCTGCCTGAATATCTTCCTTAGTGAAATGTGTGTTCATATCCTTTGCCCACTTCTTGATTGGGTTGTTTGTCTTTTTGTGGTTGAGTTTTGACAGAATCATGTAGATTTTAGAGATCAGGCGCTGGTCTGAGATGTCATAGCTGAATATTCTTTCCCAGTCTGTAGGTGGTCTTTTTACTCTTTTGGTGAAGTCTTTAGATGAGCATAGGTGTTTGATTTTTAGGAGCTCCCAGTTATCTGGTTTCTCTTCATCATTTTTGGTAATGTTTTGTATTCTGTTTATGCCCTGTATTAGGGCTCCTAGGGTAGATCCTATTTTTTCTTCCATGATTTTATCGTTTTAGTCTTTATGTTTAGGTCTTTGATCCACTTGGAGTTAGTTTTTGTGCATGGTGTGAGGTATGGGTCCTGTTTCATTCTTTTGCAAATGGATATCCAGGTATGCCAGCACCATTTGTTAAAAAGACTATTATTTCCCCAATGACTGACACTGGTCCTTTGTCAAATATCAGCTGCTCATACGTGGATGGATTTATATCTGGATTCTCAATTCTGTTCCATTGGTCTATGTGCCTGTTGTTGTACCAGTACCAGGCTGTTTTGACTACTGTAGCTATATAATAGGTTCTGAAATCAGGTAGGGTGAGGCCTCCCACTTTCTTCTTCTTTTTCAGTAATGTTTTGCTTATCCGGGGGTTCTTTCCTTTCCATATGAAATTAGTGATTTGTTTCTCTATCCCCTTAAAGTATGACATTGGTATTTGGATTGGAAGTGAGTTATATGTATAAATGGCTTTTGGTAGAATAGACATTTTTACTATGTTAAGTCTTCCTATCCATGAGCAGGGTATGTTTTTCCACTTAAGTATGTCCTTTTGAATTTCTTGTAGCAGAGTTTTATAGTTTTCTTTGTATAGGTCTTTTACATACTTGGTAAGATTTATTCCTAAGTATTTTATCTTCTTGGGGGCTACTGTGAATGGTATTGATTTGGTTATTTCCTCTTCGGTGTTCTTTTTGTTGATGCAGAGGAATCCAAGTGATTTTTGTATGTTTATTTTATATCCTGAGACTCTTCCAAACTCTTCTATTAGTTTCAGTAGTTTTCTGGAGGATTCCTTAGGGTTTTCCATGTATACGATCATGTCATCTGCAAATAGTGATAGCTTTACTTCCTCCTTACCAATCTGGATACCCTTTATTTCTTTGTCTAGCCTAATTGCCCTGGCTAGGACTTCAAGTACGATGTTGAATAAGAGCGGTGATAAAGGGCATCCTTGTCTGGTTCCCGTTCTCAAGGGAAATGCTTTCAGGTTCTCTCCATTTAGAGTGATATTGGCCGTTGGCTTTGCATATATGCCCTTTATTATGTTGAGGAATTTTCCTTCAATTCCTATTTTGGTTAGAGTTTTTATCATAAATGGGTGTTGAACTTTGTCAAATGCCTTTTCTGCATCTATTGATAAGATCATGTGGTTTTTATCTTTTGTTTTATTTATGTGATGGATTACATTAATGGTTTTTCTGATATTAAACCAGCCTTGCATACCTGGTATAAATCCCACTTGATCATGGTGACTTATTTTTTTGATGTGTTGTTGGATTCTATTGGCTAGAATTTTGTTGAGGATTTTTGCATCTATGTTCATGAGGGATATAGGTCTAAAATTTTCTTTTTTTGTAATGTCTTTACCTGGTTTTGGTGTTAGGGAGATGGTAGCTTCATAGAATGAGTTGGGTAGTATTCCGTCTTTTTCTATACTTTGAAATACCTTCAATAGTAATGGTGTTAAGTCGTCTCTGAAGGTTTGGTAGAACTCTGCAGTGAAGCCATCTGGGCCAGGACTTTTTTTTGTTGGAAGTTTTTTGATTACCGTTTCAATCTCTTTTTTTGTTATGGGTCTATTTAGTTGTTCTACTTCTGAATGTGTTAGTTTAGGTAGGTAGTATTGTTCCAAGAATTTATCCATTTCTTCTAGGTTTTCAAATTTGTTAGAGTATAATTTTATGTAGTAATCTGATATGATTCTTTTGATTTCATTTGGTTCTGTTGTGATGTGGTCATTCTCGTTTCTTATTCGGGTTATTTGTTTCCTTTCCTGTTTTTCTTTAGTCAGTCTAGCCAGTGGTTTATCAATTTTGTTAATTTTTTCAAAGAACCAGCTTTTGGCTTTGTTAATTCTTTCAATTGTTTTTCTGTTCTCTAATTCATTTAGTTCAGCTCTAATTTTTATTATTTGTTTTCTTCTGGTGGCTGATGGGTTCTTTTGTTGCTCACTTTCTATTTGTTCAAGTTTTCGGGACAGTTCTCTGATTTGGCTCTTTCTTCTTTTTGTATGTGTGCATTTATCGATATAAATTGGCCTCTGAGCACTGCTTTTGCTGTGTCCCAGAGGTTTTGATAGGAAGTATTTTCATTCTCATTGCTTTCTAAGAATTTCCTTATTCCCTCCTTGATGTCTTCTATAACCCAGTCTTTTTTCAGGAGGGTATTGTTCATTTTCCAAGTATTTGATTTCTTTTCCCTAGTTTTTCTGTTATTGATTTCTAGCTTCATTGCCTTGTGGTCTGAGAAGATGCTTTGTAATATTTCGATGTTTTGGATTCTGGAAAGATTTGTTTTATGACCTAATATGTGGTCTATTTTAGAGAATGTTCCATGTGCACTAGAAAAAAAAGTATATTTTGCAGCAGTTGGGTGGAGAGTTCTGTATAAGTCAATGAGGTCAAGTTGGTTGATTGTTGTAAGTAGGTCTTCCGTGTCTCTATTGAGCTTCTTACTGGATGTCCTGTCCTTCTCCGAAAGTGGTGTGTTGAAGTCTCCTACTATATATGTGGAGGTGTCTATCTCACTTTTCAATTCTGTTAAAATTTGATTTATGTATCTTGCAGCCCTGTCATTAGGTGCGTAAATATTTAATATGGTTATGTCTTCCTGATCAATTGTCCCTTTTATCATTATATAGTGTCCTTCTTTATCCTTTGTGGCGGATTTAAGTCTAAAGTCTATTTTGTCAGAAATTAATATTGCTACTCCTCTTCTTTTTTGCTTATTGTTTGCTTGATATATTTTTTTCCATCCTTTGAGTTTTAGTTTGTTTGTGTCTCTAAGTCTAAGGTGTGTCTCTTGTAGGCAGCATATAGATGGATCGTGTTTTTTTATCCAGTCTGTGACTCTCTGTCTCTTTATTGGTGCATTTAGTCCATTTACATTCAGCGTAATTATAGATAAATAAGTTTTTAGTGCTGTCATTTTGATGCCTTTTCATGTGTGTTGTTGGCCATTTCATTTTTCCACATGCTTTTTTGTGCTGAGACGTTTTTCTTAGTAGCTTGTGAGATCCTCATTTTCATAATGTTTAACTTTGTGTTTATTGAGTCATTACGTTTTTCTTGAGTTATGGAATTGATATTCCTTTTTGTGGTTACCTTTTTATTTACCCCTATTTTTCTAAGTAAAAACCTAACTTGTATCCTTCTATATCGCCTTGTATCACTCTCCATCTGGCAGTTCAATGCCTCCTATATTTAGTCCCTCTTTTTGATTATTGTGATCGTTTCTCTATTGATTTCCATGATTTCCTGTTGTGTGTATTATTTTGTTTATTTATTTATTTTTTAGAATTAGTCTTAATTTGTTTGTTTTTGTGCTTTCCCTATTTGAGTTGCGTTGATATCAGGACATTCTGTTTTGTGACCTTGTATTGTGCTGGTACCTGATATTATTGGTCATCCGGCCAAACAATCTCCTTTAGCATTTCTTGCAGTCTTGGTTTAGTTTTTGCAAATTCTCTAAACTTGTGTTTATCTGTAAATATCTTAATTTCTCCTTCATATTTCAGAGAGAGTTTTGCTGGATATATGATCCTTGGTTGGCAGTTTTTCTCTTTCAGTGCTCTGTATACGTCATCCCGTTCCCTTCTTGCCTGCATGGTTTCTGCTGAGTAGTCTGAACTTATTGATTCTCCCTTGAAGGAAACCTTTCTTTTCTCCCTGGCTGCTTTTAAAATTTTCTGTTTGTCTTTGGTTTTGGCAAGTTTGATGATAATATGTCTTGGTGTTTTTCTTTTTGGATCAGTCTTAAATGGGGTTCGATGAGCATCTTGGATAGATATCCTTTTGTCTTTATGATGTCAGGGAAGTTTTGTGTCAGGATTTCTTCAACTATTTTCTCTGTGTTTTCTGTCCCCCCTCCCTGTTCTGGGACTCCAATCACTCGCAAGTTATCCTTCTTGATAGAATCCCACATGATTCTTAGGGTTTCTTCATTTTTTTAAATTCTTTTATCTGATTTTTTTTCAGCTATGTTGGTGTTGTTTCCCTGGTCCTCCAGAAGTCCCAGTCTACATTCTAATTGCTCGAGTCTGCTCCTCTGACTTTCTATTGCGTTGTCAAATTCTGTAATTTTATTGTTAATCTTTTGGATTTCTACATGCTGTCTCTCTGTGGATTCTTGCAACTTGTTAATTTTTCCACTATGTTCTTGAATAATCTTTCTGAGTTCTTCAACAGTTTTATCAGTGTGTTCCTTGGCTTTTTCTGCATTTATCCTAATTTCATTTATGATATCTTTAAGCATTCTGTAAATTAGTTTTTTATATTCTGATAATTCCAGGATTGTATCTTCATTTGGGAAAGATTTTGATTCTTTTGTTTGGGGGGTTGGAGAAGCTGTCATGGTCTGTTTCTTTATGTGGTTTGGTATGGACTGCTGTCTCTGAGCCATCACTGGGAAACTAGATTTTCCAAGTAGTCGGCTGGTACGCTGGCTCCTGGTTCTGAAAACGGTCGCTGTCTGCCCGTATTTGTTCGTTTTCCGTCTCTAAGTCTGTGCTTGTCGTTCAGAGTTCGTAGATTGTTATGTATGTGATCGATTTCCTTGTTTTTCCAAGTCTTTGTTGCAAGAGGGATCCACGGTAGCGTCCACCTAGTCCACCATCTTGGCCCCGCCCCCTCGCATGTCCCCGTTCCTCATTTTGAGTTTGTCTGATGTTTTTTCGTGATTAGATTCAGGCTCTGCATCCTCTCCTAGAATGCACAGGTGATCCTGCGTCCCTTTCAGGGTATCACTTCTGGAGGCCTGTGATATCGCTGTGCCCCTCCTTGGTGATATAACTTGGATCATCTCATCAAGGTGTCGCCTGATTTGTCCTTGGCATTTTAATGCTCATAGTTATATTGGTTCTGCCCTGTCTTTTTAACCTTGTTTAATTGAAAGTCTTTGATTTCATCTAGGTGACTACTGCAGTCTGAATATATTGATTGACTCAGATTGGCTAGTGGTAAATTTTCTGAACCCAATGTGAATTACGGAAACAGGTGTAGTTAAACCTAACCTCACCAGTTGGAACTAAGATAAGGGAGGGGATACTAAGTCTGAATTTGAGAAATATTTGAATTGTGGAACTTTTTTTTTTAAAGATTAACTATTTCAAGTGTGTTCTTTAGCATTATTAAATTATGATCAGTTATCGCCACGTTAATAGTATTGCAGTATTGGTGGAAACCCTAGTGGTGTAATGGTTAAGCACTTGGCTGCTAACCAAAAGTTTGGCAGTTCGAATCCACCAGCAGCTCCTTGGAAACCCTATGGGGCAGTTCTACTCTGTCCTTAGAGTTGCTATAAGTCAAAATTGACTTGATGGCAACGGGCTTGGTTTTTTTTTTTTTTCCTTTGAGAATTATTCAGACTTTCTCTACTGATTAGCACTGTTTAACAAGGTAATATTCAAGATCATGTAGTATCAAACTTGCTCATAGATTGTGGCAGAAAAATACTTCAGCTAGACCCTATCACAGTGATAAATAACCACTTTTTATTTTTAGGATTTAATATGTCCAAATATTAACTTTACTAAAAAAATATATAAATACTACTATGAATTGGGAAACCTGTAGGAGTCTTTTTTCAGCCACATTCACTCTTTGTCCTTCTTGTTTTAGGTAGATTATAGTAATACCTACAAGACTGCGACAACCCAGAGCTGCATCCACCTTCTCAGCGAGGCTCATCTGTTAGTGAGAGCTGCCCTGATGGATGCTCACCAGCTGGAGCCTGGAGAGAAGACAGAGCTTTTAGAGGCATTTAAGGAAAGCTGTGGGCACCTTGGAGACTGTTACAGCAGGTTGGTGAAGCCCAGAGCTCAAGAGGGGTGTACTTGTTTACTTACTTATTTGCTTTTCCATCTCTGGTAGCATCTTAGTCATTGAGTGCTGCTGTAACGGAAGTACCACAGGTGGATGGCTTTAATAAAGAGCAATTTATTCTTTCACAATCTAGGAAGCTAGAAGTCTGAATTCAGGGTGCCACTTCCAGGGGGAGGCTTTCTCTGTTGGCTCTGGAGCAAGGTCCTTGTCATCAATCTTCCCCAGCTGGGGAGCTTCTTAGGTTGAACTTCTTAGTGGAGGGACCCCGGGTCCAAAGGATGCTCTCTGCTGCCAGCACTGCCCTCTTGGTGGTATGAGGTCCCCCAGTCTCTGTGCTTACTTCCCTCTTTTATATCTCAAAAAAGATTGGTTTAAGGCAAAACCTAATCTTGTAGATTGAGTCCTGCCTGATTAACATAACGGCTGCTAATCCCACCTCATTAACATCATAGAGGTAGTCTTTACAAACCAAAGGAAGAAAAAAAAAAAAAAACACTGCCATTGAGCTAATTCTGACTCATAGCAACCTAGGAGAATCCCATCAGATGACAAAATGGTGGACAATCACACAATCAGTACCCGGAATCATGGACTAACCAAGTTGACACACATTTCGCGGGGGACACAATTCAATCCATGACAGGTAGTTACCTGTTAAATGGGGAATGCATGAGGGGAGGTGGTCTATTTATTCATTTATTCAAGGAGTCACAATCTAATAATTGAGCAGTAAGTCTCAAATTCATGAGTTTCCTACCACTACTGAATTTAGGAATTCGTAATTTCTTTTCAGGCCTTGAGGAGCACGTGACTAGTTAAAAATCCCAAGGACAAACACATTGCTAGTTTATTGTCTTTTAGCTTAAAGGAGAGGTACCCGTTGGATAGTCTGTGATTTTAATCTTAGCAGTCGGTGTTTTTAGGACGCCAGAAAGGGACACTAGGATGCATAGCCATTTTTATTCGTGAGAATGATGTTTAAGAAATCTTCTCATGTAAGGTTGTTTTAACGGTTGACTTGATTCATGTTAATGACTATAAAGTAATAAAACTGACCTGTATACATAGACATTATTTTAGAAACACATCATGAATACTAAAATTCACTTCATGAATTGTTGTTTTTCTATATTAGGAGCAGGCAAAAAGAAACTGCATGAGTTAGAATGACTTTGTAGAATAAAACTTAGGCGTTTGTTCCGACTACTCATGGCAGTAGAAAAGTATTTTTGTAATTTATGTCCTCTTTTTTTTTAGAGAGTATGAGGAAACCGTAGTGGCATACTGGTTAAGTGCTACAGTTTCTAACCAAGAGGTCGGCAGTTCAAATCCGCCAGGTGCTCCTTGGAAACTCTATAGTGCAGTTCTACTCTGTCTTATAGGGTCGCTATGAGTCGGAATCAACTCGACGGCAGTGGGTTTGGTGTTTGGTTTGGCTTAGAGAGTATGATACATTGTGTTTTTGAATGTGTTAGTTATCCAGGCTTACAGATGACAAGGTAAAGATCTTTTTATTTGCTTTCCGTTAGGCTTGACACCCAGCATTCCCACCTGGCCTTGCCGTACTATAAGATGTCTGGCCTGTCTATGGCTGAAGTTTTGGCCCGAGTGGATTGGACAGCAGAGGATGGATCGCAGAGATATGCGAGGGGATTAATCTTTTATATTAACCATTCACTTCATGAAAACCTGGAGGAAGAATTAAGTGAAGTGAATATAGTTTTCTGTTCAGTAATATCTAGCATATATAACTTTTTCATTTATGTCATACTACTTAAAGGCAAATTCCAAATATTTTTCCTCTTCAGTAATACGTTTCGGTAATGGTTTTCTTTTTCTAAGAAAGTAACTAATGTCCCCTTTTCTTCACTTATAATGATAGAGTGATAGCTTTGGAAGAAACATAGAGATCACCTTCTCACCTTTTTTCCTTATACGACAGGGATATGTGATCTATTGTAGTTGAGTGACCTGCCCAGTGTGATGGTAGCCTGTCCTCAGAACAGTGACAGAGCATGGGCCTGCCTTCTTCTCATCTAGGCCCCTCCCACAACCCTAGAGGCTCCATTCTCCAAGCCTTGTATCTATGGTTCACTTATGAAGCCCTGACCCAGTGACCTTGGACATTATTAAGGCTTATTTTTAGCCCCGCGAGTATTTATAAAAATAGTTGAATGCAAATATGCCAAGTTGGAAATTGTGATACCAGATGTTTTAAGGTTTGGAGAGAAATGAAATTTTCTCATATAAATGCTTTCGTTGGGTGTGTTTTATACTAAGTTGTGATTTTATATAATGGACTTTTAAGCATAACTTAAGCGTTTATTTTCTTTTTCTGAACTCCAGTTAAAACTAGAAATGCTGGCCACAACTTGGTACACATTTTCACTGTTTTTTTCTTTATC
This sequence comes from Elephas maximus indicus, assembly GCF_024166365.1. Lineage (NCBI taxonomy): Eukaryota > Metazoa > Chordata > Mammalia > Proboscidea > Elephantidae > Elephas > Elephas maximus. The sequence continues at coordinate 10,782,063 of NC_064841.1, read as the reverse complement.
GTAACTCAGCAAAGCGATCACATTAGGCCATCTCAGGTGTCACCATCACGCTGTCTTTTTTAATCAAAATGTAATACTATAGTTTTATCTTCATTGGGATATTTATATCATAATGATCCTATAGGACAGTAAAGAACTGCCCCGTAGGATTTCCAAGGAGTGGCCGGTGGATTCAAATTGTTATCCTTTTTGGTTAGCAGCTAAGCTTTTAACCACTGCACCACCAGGGCCCCATTTTTATCTTAGCTTCATATTTTTTTTGTTGATTTTGTTGCTTTCTGTTAGCTGACTGATCATTTATTTCTTGTTCATTCTCACCAAAGGAATTAGCAGCAAAAGTGGTTCAGATGTTCCACGTGGCTGAGCCGAAACAACTGCCCCACATTCTCTGTAGTTCTTCTATGAAGAATATTAACCCTTTAACCGCCATGAGCTATCTGAGGAAGCTGGATACTTCTGGGTTTTCCTCAATATTATTGACTTTGGCCAAAGCAGCAATGGCTCTGAAGATAGGAGATCTTGAGATGCACAGAAATGAAATGAAAAGCCATTCAGAGGTATGGGGGTCCCTGCCTGGCCATCACACCAGACTCGATAAAATAGGACCCACCAGTCCTGAGGTGTTTTGCTTTCTTCTTAGCTCAGTTTTTTCAGTTGTAAGGAAAATAAACTTAGGATTAGGAGGGAAGTGACCCAAAATGGAGGTGTTTAGGATTTGAGATCTGGCAAATGAAAAAAGAAATAAAACTGATAAATGGTACCAATGGGTATCCAAAGACCTTTCAACCTAGAGGGTCAGGTGTGTTCAGAGCACCGTGCTTGGTGCTGAAGAATGTACAGGCTCTGCCCCTCGCCTATATTTAGACCTTACATGAGGTTTACGGAGTATGCAACTGAAACGGAGCAGAGTGATGTCTATATAAGTACAGCAAGTGGGACGTTGACTGTGAGCCATGGGAGTGTGGTAGTTGTAGAGATAACTTTCACTTGTGAAAATCACAAAAGACCTACAGAGGATTGGGCATTTGAATGGCGTCTCGCAGGAAAGGTGCCTTTGTCCTGAACAGAGGCTGTTTGGGGACGTGAGCCAAAGATGTTAATCATTTGGGGGAAGGAAGTAAGTATAACATGGAGCACTGATCAGGTACCAGGCCTGTTCTAAGCCCCACGAATACGTTAGTTAATTCTTACAACAGTCCTGTATGGTGGTGCTATTACTGTATCTGTTACACAAATGGGGAAACTGAGACACAGAGAGGTTAAATAGCTCGTCCAGGGCTAAACAGCTGGTGAGTCCTAGAGCCAGGATTTGAACCAGGCAGTCTGGCTCGCCTGTTGATTTTGTTGCCTGACTTTGGTGAGAAGCCCACAATGTGGCCTTAGATTCTAAGACAACAAACCAGGCAGTCTGGCTCGCCTGTTGATTTTGTTGCCTGACTTTGGTGAGAAGCCCACAATGTGGCCTTAGATTCTAAGACAACATTAGAAGTATGTTATTACTATACAGATGATGGGTTTTTTATGAGAGCAAGTTGATGTCAAGGCCTTCTCTACTTTAAAGAGTAGAATTCTTAAAAAATGAATTTTCCTTCCATACTTTTGGAAAAAAAGTTTTTATTATATATTTTTTAAATCAAGTAGACCTAAACATAAAGCCATCTTCTAAATTAGGACACCTTGCTGCTTAAAAATGTAAATATTAATAAGTTCTGTAAGTCAGCTCAACAATAATATCCTTAGAGAGTAATAACTAGCCTTTGTAGTAAAATAAAAATTGAGATAAGAGTAAATTATTAATAGCTTGACCATGAATTGTGACTCCCCTAGTGTGTATTTCCAAGATAAACAACCTGAATGTGATGTACGTTTTATTCCCAAATTTCTTTTTGTCTGAAGATGAAGTTGATATGTGGCTTCATCCTGGAACCTCGGCTTCTGATTCAGCAGCAGAAGGGACAGATTTTTCCAACCGAGCTTGCAGTTCACTTGAAGGAGACCCAGCCCGGATTGCTCGTGTCTTCAGTCCTGGGCTTACAGAAGAACAACAAAATTGGAATTGAAGAAGCAGATTCCTTCTTTAAGGTTTGTCTCTATGAAAACGTAATTTCTCTGGATGGCTTGGTGAAATCAGGGAGGGAGGAGAGAATCAGTAAGAGAAGTGAGTTTTTCGTTTGCGTGTGTTTGTTGAAAAAACAGACTTACACATAATCAGTTTATAAAAGTACAGATCCAAAGAATGTATCTGAGGAAATTGCATTAATACAACCTGCGATTTATTTCCGGCTAAAATGTCGAAATCTGCTTTTTCTGTGGCACTAATGCTAATGATAAATTATTAAATGCGTGACGCACAAGTTGCTGTGATATCCAGCTGTAACTTGGTCAATGCGATGTTTATCTGGGGACATCACGGTTTGTCTCACTGTTTGCCAAGGCACTTTGTGGCAAGGATGAAGATACGATTCCTCAGCTCCTGGTAGACTTTTGGGAAGCTCAGCTTGTCGCGTGTGTCCCAGATGTGGTACTTCAGGAACTGTTTTTCAAGCTGACATCACACTACATCTGGAGGTTGTCTAAGAGGCAGCCTCCTGACTCCACACCACTGCGAACATCAGAGGATCTGGTAAGATAACGGAATAATACATTAAACTGCTACGTTATGCTCAATGATGCACTTTCCTATTTTTAATGGCTTAGAATCAAACCTCGTTTATATTACCAGATATTTATGCAGGAGCTAAAAATACCCTTAAAGCTTGTCTGGGACTGAAGTTGCCCACATTTTAAATAATTATATTTTCTAAAGATGCCCCCAACAGCTCCCGTATTGCTTACTTGGAGTAGTACCTCAGTAGCCAAAGCATGTGGGAAGGGGCTTTCCCAGAAACGTCACCATGTCTGTGTGCTTTCAGTAGAACAAGAGAAAAGGGACATCTGCAGACTTCCATGATGGGAGAGGAACTGCAGAAGGCTCCTGGGAGGAGACTTCCTTACTGGGCCGCTATTTCCTATGGGCTGCGTGTGCAAGAGCTGTTTTGTAGCACTCGGGGCAGCCGTAACACCTCCTCTCTACCTTCCTCGCCCCTTCCTCTCTTCCAGCCCCTTTACTGCTTCTGAATGTCATGGGTAATATAAGCTAACTAGGAAGGTCACCAACTTCTTAAATAAGGGGGCTGTATGGAGCCCTGGTGGTGTAGTGGTTAAGAGCTATGGCTGCTAACCAAAAGGTTGGCAGTTTGAATCCACCAAGCACTCCTTGGAAACCCTGTGGGAGAGTTCTACTCTGTCCTCTAGGGTCGCTATGCGTTGGAATTGACTCAATGACAATGGGTTTGTTGTTTTGTTTGTGTGGGAACTTAAGTCTTGAAAACTTAGGGAAGATATTTTGCTTCCCAAGGAAAGTAGTAAAAATAAATATTATTTCCAGTATTACTGTTAACTCTTTTTTAGTACAATTATCTTGAAAGCAATGTTGTTCTTTTGCTAGAAAGGGGACTACTTTCTAAAAGACTTCCACTCCCAGGGAAAGTGAATACCTAATTCTGTAACACAGCAGAGGATTAATGATGGCTTGCATTTTGTGAAATAGATTAAGAAAGTTTTTTTTTTTAATTCTGTTTCTGATAAATGTCTTTTGCATCTTAGATAAACACCTGCGGTCATTATGGCTTAATCTATCCATGGGTTAACGTCTTAATATCATACGATTCCTCAGCTGATAAAAATTATACAGAAGACCTTTCAAAATTACAGGTAATAAAAATGCCACTTTTCTTTATGAATATACACACTACAATATAGTGTAGGATTTAAATATGGTAAGACTTTGGGCATCCTGTTGAGTGATAGCGTCTAATTTTGGGGGCAGAATCCATAGTTAGACATACTCAAGAGCTGTGGAAGGAATTCTTGCCTCTGTCTACCCTGGGAGGCTGGATTCATTTCAGGTGGGTGGGTGAGCTTCATTCACCAAGTCACATGACTTTCTTGCCCCATTTTGAGGATGGCCTTGAAAACCACTGGTAAAGTGAAAGTGCAACAAATACTTAGTGGTGTTTTTATTGATCTAATTCATTTTTTTAGAAAGGATTTTTGAAAAGTAATAAGCATGACAATAAAATAGAGAGTATCCTGCAAGAATTCTGACCGTGACAGTGTTTTGACTGGAAATGAGAGATAAAGTTCACATTTGACTTGGTGGATCACGCTGGCCTAGATGTGCAAGCAGTTTTGTTTCATGTAGGAATAAATATTTCATGTAGATTGGTGGCCCACATCTATATTAGAGCCCTAAGGGAGGAACCGGGCCTCAGGCCTAGATCTGCCTGCCTGTAACTCCTGCCCTTGACCACACAGTGGTGGCCTCTTCACTGATTATTCACTCAGAGCAGGTAAAGCACGCGCACTCTACAGAGAGTAACTAAGGAAGCCCCCCACTGCTAACTCCAAAATCTGACACATCCCCTTCCCAGAGCACCCTAACCAAACCAAACCCACTCCCATCGAGTTGATTCTGACTCCAAGGAGCAGCTGGTAGATTCGAACTGCCATCCTTTTGGTTAGCAGCTGACCTCTTAACCACTGTACCACCAGACCTCCTCCATGAAGATGACAGCCTTGGAAATCCTATGGGGCAGTTCTACTCTGTCCTTTAGGGTCGCTGTGAGTCGGAATCGACTCAACGGCAGTGGGTTTGGGTTGTTTTTTTTGGTAATGTTATTCTTAACATTTCTTGACAATATGGACAAAGCTAAGTAAAATTTCACAGATCCAATGCATTTTGTACCAAGTTTTGACTGATTTCCTTTTAACTACGATTTGGGTTATCCCTGCCTTGTTCCTTTCTTTTTCTGCCTATCGTTCCGTTTAATCAGAAGTTGAATACAGAAATAACCTGTGTTTTCTCTCACCTTGGGAGATCCCGTGCGTGAGAGATTGCCACCTTGTTTCCTCTTTGCTGTTTTATAGTCAGGAAATTATCCACGTGAAGGTGATTACTAAACACACAGAAAGGAAAGGGACCAACCTTAGTTTCCTAGCCACTGCTTGGTAGACACCTGAAAGAAGAGTGTCAGGCTGACTGTAAACGGGTAGTTCACGTTCCATATCCTCCTCTGCGTCTGAGAAGATGCTGTAGCAAAAAGGATGCAGAGAGAAGAAAATCAGGACACGCCCATCTCACCTTTTTCCAGGAGAAAGGGAAAGGGGAGATTATTTTGCTGGTAGAATCAGAAGGTGTATTTATACTTTAAATGTCGAAAAGTAAGATGGTGGTAGAATTCTGATTACAGAAGTAATACCTGCTCCGTGTCATTGAACTTGTGGCAAATGACGTGAACATAAATGATGAGGTTCTAAACAATGGCTTTAGTTTTTTTAAATGTTAAACTTTTTTTTTCCTGGTTATGTATGTGCTGTTCATTATAGAAAATACAGTGTTAAGGACAAAACAAAAAGTGTGCTTTGCCTTCCTTCTAGAGAGCTAATCTCTGTTGTGATTTTTGATGCTCTAAAAATGATATTTCTATACATGCATGGACCTGTGCGTGTTTTACAAAACGTGATGATGCCCTGGATATAATTTTGGATGACATTTTTTATGCTCGTATCATCATGAGCATTTTCTCATTAAATAGCCATTGAAAGCATAATTTTAATGATTATATAATATTCCATCATACAAATGTGCTGTAATTTATTTATCCCTCCCCATCAAAAGGTCAGCAGTTTGAATCCACCAGCAGCTCCTTGGAAACCCTATGGGGCAGTTCTACCACGTCCTATAAGCTTGCTATGAGTCAGTATCGACTCGATGGCAACGGGTTTGATTTGGGTTTTTTTTTTTTTTTTTTTTGTATATTGAACATTTAGATTATTTCTAATTTACCAGCATTACAAATACTATTGTGGAGAACATTATTGGACAAAAATCACTGACCGTATAATTGATTGTTCTCTTAATGTAGAGTCCTAAAACAATCACATTAGTTTTAATTTACGGTCCATCCAAAACAAATAAAACGATGTGTTTAAAAAATAGTTGCTTTCTCTTAAATAGATCTTTCTTTGTTCTTTAAACTAGATGTGGTATGACGACTGTCTAATACTTTTCTCCACTTAGATGTATTAAATAAGAACCATACATACGTGCTATAAAATTGCATTTTTTTTTTTTTTACTTCTTTGGATGAGTGAGGTTTAATCTTTTTGTAAAAATTATATCCTGTCTGTTGTGTTTTAGATTTTTGGGTGCCTCATTCCATAACATTTCACCTTTCTGTTCATAGTCTCTTATATGTGGCCCTTCATTTGACATAGCTTCCGTTATTCCGTTCCTGGAGCTGCTCTCTGAAGACACTGTTGCAGGCCTCAGTGTCCATGTTCTGTGTCGTACACGCTTGAAAGAGTATGAACAGTGCATAGACACACTGTTAGAGCGATGCCCAGAGGCCGTCATTCCATATGCCAATCATGAACTGAAAGAAGAGAACCGGGTATGCTTTTCGGACTACATTTTTAGACATGAGCAGTGAAATCAGATTTGGAAATCCCATTGCCTTACCTGCAGAATGGGAAAAAATTGGCCCAACCTCACAGGATTATGTGGGTCAAATCAGTATATATGTTTAATGTATGTTATGCTGATGATGGAGTCCCTGGATGGTGCAAACAGTTAAGCACTCAATGACTAGCCGAAGGGTTGGCAGTTCAATCCACCCAGAGTTGCCTTGGCTAACAGGCCTGGCAGCCTGCTTCTGAAAAGTCACAGCCTTGAAAACTCTGTGAGGAGTTCTACCCTGCACACATGGGGTTGCTCTCAGTCAGAATCATCTCAACAACAACTAACGACAACCATGCTAACCAAAAGGTTGTTGGTTCGAATCCAGCCGGATGAAAGGCCTGGCGAATTACTTCCGAAAGATCACAGCCACTGAAAGCCCTGTGGAGTGCAGTTCTACTCTGAAACAATGGGGTTGACACGAGTTGGAATCAACTCTGTGGCAACTGGTTTAGTTTATGGCAATGGTATGTCATCTTCATTAAAATCTCTTGTTGATGAAGTAGGTTGTTACTAGAAGATGTGGGAAACTACGAATGATGGAAAAACTTCCCGTTTTATGTCTTTTAGTTAAGAAATTAGAAGACTTTTAGACTTCGATACCTTATTTTTCTTTCTTCTTGTCACCTAAGAGATGATAACAGGACATGTCTATGTTTCTTCTTAAAAATAGCCCTGTGCATATGTGTAATATGCGTAGTATTGGCTTGGCAAGGTACGAATCTGACTTCTGTGTTACGTAACCGTCCAAGTAGAAGACTCACTGCTGATACAGCCTCTGTTATAACAACGCTTGGTGCCTTTAAACGAAGTGAGATGTTTTTGTCTGGTGATTTGCTGTATAGTCTCCTTATTCTCATTGGAAATCTGGGTTTTTGTTTTATGAGTATTTATTTTTATCCAACTCAGATTTACTCATTTTTTTATAAGATAGACTCTGTGGTGGAAAAAACTGCTGCCTGAACTTTGTCAGAGAACAAAATGTGGTGGAGAGAAATATCAGCTCTACTTGTCATCATTAAAAGGTAAAATGATCTTTTTCCCCCTGGACTGTAAATTTTAAAGTCTCAAGTTTAGTTTCCATAATCTGCCAAAGCTTTGCTTTCTCTAGTGTTTTCCTGTGCTTCTGAGCTGCGGTGAAGATGGCCTGGGCAGAGTCATCTGGAGAACTTAAGTCTCCTCCTCCCCGTCATCACATTTAGTATCCACTTGCAGCGGTTAAGAGCTCGGCTGCTAACCAAAAGGTTGGCAGTTCAAATCCACCAGCTGCTCCTTGGAAACCCTACGGGGCAGTTCTACTCTGTCCTATAGGCTCGTTATGAGTTGGAACAGACTCGATGGCAACGGGTTTGTTTTTTTTATTTCTTGTAATCTCTTCTAATCATAGGGCTGGGTAACTCTTTTAAATTAATCTTTTAAAATATCTAGTAAGTTACCACAGACATGGAAACTCACAACTTTAATATTTTAAAACTTTGAGTAGCCATTAAGGCAATTAAATTTTTTATCAGTGATCTGGATGCTTAATTTACTTTATGTAGGAAATTTATTATTATTAATCACAATTATAAACCTGTTGAGGAATTACAAAATTCTTAAGGTTTTAAAAGTTGAGTGTCTCTATGTAGTATTTTACAGTATAGTTATTTGAATTTTTATAATTTTTAGTCATTTCTAAATTCCAGTATATTTTTTAAATCAGTTTTTATACTGTTGTGTGTTAATATCAGTAATTAATCAGCAGCCCAGTGATTAAGAGCACGTACTGATTGAAGTGTGCTTGAAAGATTAGAAACTGACAGAGTTGGAATTCCATTTTTCCCTGAAGGAATTGGTGTGTAAAGTGTTAGGCAGAGCCAGCGGCCGTTGGAGGTGGCTTTCCCAAGGATTCTCACTTAATGACAGCTCTGTGTTTGTGACTGGGAGGACAAGTAGGTAATTTTACGCTAGCCCTTCGTCCTACCCGTCTTTCTGAGGGTTTCTGGTTTTCAGAAGATGGACAGTGACTGAGGTTTGACACCTTGACCCAGTTGCATCAGATTTATCATGTAATGTTGAAATGGTTGTTTGTGTTGGGGAATCGTGTTCTAGTGCAGGCGTCCCAGATCTTCTCATCCCAGGAACGTCGTCATCTTAGCCCAAAGCCCCTTCCTCAGCCTTTTATGATCCACATACACACACTCTCTCATGCTTACCCATAATCACTTCTCTAAAAGTTCCAATTTTCTGTCTCAGAGTATGTTTGTGTGTGCATGTATGTGTGTGCGGGGCTGAGGGACTGAGTGCCGTGTGTGATGTCCCTTTCTTAGCCTGGCATATCTTGAGAGCTGGTATAGTGTTCTGTTCACTCCTTTGCTGTGTCCTCCCCAGCAGCATGCCACTTCCTCGAGAGCCGTCTGTAACTATTGATTTGGAGGGGAGACGCCTGAACTTCAGGTCCCCCCTTTTTTTTTAATTGTTGTAAAATCTTAGGTAACCCCACATCTAACAGTTCAGCATTTTTTCTGTAGACAGTTTAGTGAGCTCAGTTACATCATTCGTGTTGTGTAGCCAGCACCTGTGTCTTTGGCCAAATTTCCCATCCCCATAAACAGAAACTCATTGCATCCTAAACAGTAATCTCCCCCACCCCTGGTAACCGCTATTAAACTCCGAGCTCTGTATATTTATCCAGGTCTAATTGCAAGGGAGATCTTTCTGTGGGCAGCTCTAGTGTACCGAGGAGAGCGTAGGATTGGAATATAGAGAATTGGAATGGAGGTCCAGGTTTGCCACTTGCGGAGTGAACTACAGCAAGCTGATTTTTAATACCCTGGGACTAATGAGAAGTAAAGTATTAGGCGACATTACAAGAGGGCAAGGTTGGAGATGGAGGTCAGGGGCTTAACATGCTTAGGAGCTCCGATTTCTTATCTCTGCAATACAGCGCTTCTTTGCCTTGTCACTGTCAGTATTTTGGACTGGATAATTCTTTGTTGTGGGGTGTAGGGTGTTCTGTGCATTATAGAATGTTCCACAGCATCCCTGGCCTCTACCTACTAGATGCCAGTAGCATTGTCCAAGTCGTTACAACCAAAAATGTATCAAAATAACAGCCAAATGTCCCCTGGGGGGCTAAATCACCCTGGGTGAGAACTGTCGCTCTAATGCATGAGACATTGAAACTGGGGTTTGTGGTTAGCTTGTTTTAAAGACATATTTGTTACTGTTTTTTTATAATAATGAACTATGCTCATTGTTAAAAAAATTCTAGCACTGTAGTACATTATAAAAATAAGTTTAAAAATCACTTAAAATCCCAGCAGCTAAAAATAACTACTTTCAGCATTTGACAAATATTTTTGTGGACGCACTGGAGGATTTTAAGTACGATCAGATTTAATTTAGATGGCTCATTCCTGTGTGACTAGGAGGTTTGGGTGGCTGGTGAGTGCAGTGGAGCAAACTTATAACCTTTCCATAAGCTGCAGTTTTCTCAACTGTAAATCAGGCATAATAACCACTCGTCACTATACAGCATCTTTGGGGCTTAAATAAATTAAAAAACCTCAAGGGATTCTAGAAGGAATTAAATGAGAAGAGAGATATGAAAGTACTATATCAACTTTCACAGTGCTCTGATGATTGAAGATACCCTGTTCTTGAAGTTAAAACATTTTGTTACCCGTATTAGCTCCTCATGGGTTGGGAGAAGAGGAGAATTGGGTAAACCATTGCCATTGAGTTGATTTCCACTCATAGCGACCCCATAGGAGAGAGTAGAACTGCCTCATAGGGTTCCCAAGGAGCGGATGGTGGATTTGAACTGCTAACATTTTGATTAGCAGCCGAGCTGTTAACTGCTGCACCACCAGGGCTCCTGTTTTTTACATCAGGGTACTAACTGGGTTCCACATTTAGGCTAAGCAAACTGGTTTGACAGGGAAGCATCAATAATTCGTGTTTTTGACATGGGTTTTGCAAACTAGTTAGTGGTGGCTGTTTATTAAGGCCTTATTATATGTCAGATGAAGCCCTAGTGGTACAGTGGTTGAGAGCTACGTCTGGTAACCAAAAGGTTGGCAGTTTGAATCTACCAGCCGCTCCCTGGAAACCCTATGGGACAGTTCTACTCTGTCACTATGGGTGGGAATCAACTTGATGGCAATGGGTTTGTTTTTCTTTTTTATATGTCAGATATGCGTCATTGTATTTTAATTTAATTATCGCAATTACTGAAAGCTAGTTGATGGTACCACTGCTTTATAGATGAGGAAACTAGAAGGTTAAATAATTGACTTGCTTATAGTCACCTAGCTAATAGGTGTAGTCGTCTAGATTCCTGCCCAAATTTGTCTGATTCCAGAGCTTGAGATCTTTTCTGTATTCAACAGCAGCTCAGTTTATTAACTTTTGTAGCAAGAAGGGCAGGTTTGCTTCTTTATGCAAAGGATAATACACGTTGCTAAATATTGAACAGGTGATTTCTGGATAAAGGCACACACACCTGAGCAGGGAATTTTGTCTTTCAGTCACCCTGCATGTAGAGTGAGTGATGAGCATGCAGAGAACACGGGCATGGCACTAAAACGTGGAGGAAGTTCTAAGACTGGATCTTTATTGGGAATAGTGTTCTAAAGTGTGGCATTTTCCCTAGAGAATACTGAAAAAGTTCATTAGAGCACATTATTTTGCGGTTTGGAAAAAGATGAATGGTCAGGAAGGCAGATTGGTGCTTGATGAAAACATGAAAGCCTTTATGATAATATTATCAATCTCAGATAGAATGGAAAGGAACTGACTTCAGAAAATGTCGTCCAACAGTGTTATCCAACAGTTAATAGTACTTCTTATTCTAGCAAACAGTATTTATGAATTAGCTGTGGTATAGCCCAAATGCTAGAACAGGGTATTCGTTACGGCGATGGAAAATTTGGCAACATATACTGGTGAGGGTTGCACAGCACGATTAATGTAAGTAGTGTCATTAAATTGTACACGCCTAAAACGTTGAATTGGCAAATGTGTTATATATGTTTTTACAACAATTAAAAGATAACCCAAGTGATTCTGCTTTTCTTTAAAGGATAATAAAATTCTGTTGAAAAAATAACGTAGTCATTGAGCGGTGAAATAGCAAATCCAGAGGGCATGAGGCTAATCTAAACTTCAAAGGTTTCTAGAAAGGATTAAATAAGAGGTTGTTGAAACCATAAAATAGTCTATGGATTTAAGATACCGTTTTTTTTTTTTTTTCTCTCTCTCTCTTCATAATAATAAGTTTGTTACCTGAACTAGCTTCTCTTTGGCTGAATGATGAGAGGAGAATTGGGTAAAGACAGACTTTAGTACTAACTCAAATATTCTTTCCTGCAAACAGAAACATTGTCTGTTGTGGCTGTGGAACTAGAGCTGAGGGATTTCTTGAACGTCCTCCCAGAAGACGGCACTGCAGCTTTTTTTTTGCCATACCTTCTCTACTGCTGTCGAAAGAAGTCATTGACTTGAAGGAAGCATTTATTGTTTGATAAATGCCACAGTGGTGTATAAGACTGAATTTTAAACTATTGAGCTCCAGGTAAAAATACAAGTAAAAGATTTGCATACTGAATGTATATTATATATATAGTAAGTGCGTTCAGGCTGCTTACCTTACCACGTAGTGGTACTATTAATTTCTCATCTGTAACCTGGATCTTTTTAATTACCCAGAATGTAGAAAAACTTCAAGACATAATTCCTCTAACAAGCCATAGTTTTTTAAAGGAGGAGACTGATTTTTATTCCAAGGGGCGACATCAGCTCACTGTCATTGAAGACATGACAATCTTTTTGATGCCAGGAACACTTGAAATATTTTCCAAGTACGCTTGAAAGAAGGTCACTCCCAGCGGTCCAGAATTTTATGTTTTTGATGTTTCCAGATTTCTCTATTGGGTAACTCCCCCTTCCCTTTTTTTTTTTTTTTTTAATTCTCTTTAAGAAAGATGTTAAAGGATTTCAAACATTATTTTCTTGTTACTTTCAAAACTCATAATGTGTCTCTCTCTGAATCAAATGAAGCAGGAGTTTAGAAGAGTTGGAACTAACTTCGTTCTTGTCTGGCTATTAACATGATTTATGGAATGCATGTTTTCAGCCAAAGCCTTTTTCTGTTTTTTGTTGATGCCTACCCTTGCCCTACTTCTCTCTAGAGTGTATGGGAAAATAAAGAAATACATTATTGTATTCCCAACTGTGTCTTCTTTTCTTAACCTCTTGTTAAAGAATACTGAGTTCAAGTTCAGCTCATTCGTGGTGACCTTTGCTCTGTTTAAGGCTGGGCGGAAATCCTCAGTCCAGCCTATGCCACACCGGTATATTGAAGCTTTTCTCCTGATAGTAGCATTAATGTTTACTGGATTTACCCTATAAAATTGTTTCTCACCTCTGCCTTTCAGAGTTTCGGGCAACGTTCTTTTGACCATCTCTTCAAGGGATTACAAAACGCGGATTGGCATCTTTTTATTTATTTATTTAAATTTCCTTCTTCTACACCCTGTGTCCCCATGTCCCCCAGCAATTTATTAGGAATGATGATGATGTCAGCAGCATTTTGGAGGGATTGATGGGAAGGCAGTGTTTGGAAATATTTCAGTGAACTTTAGTAGAGGGCAACCCAGGAGAACATCTGGTTGGTACTGATTTTTTTTTTTTTTTTTTAATGAATGCGCCTTGCAAAGCCTTCGTAATGGTGATGTGATTGGCCAACTTGAATCATTTTTATTACTTTTTTAGGGTCTAGTGTCAGTCTCCTGTCTCCGCCTGTAACAAAGTAATAGAGTTTCTCCCACAAATGCATAAAGGTGTATGTTTTCAGTTTCTCTCTTTTTTTTTTTATGCTCCTAAACCATTCCAAAGTAAATGTTCCATTCAGCACTTTTATTTACATTGTTTTGAACCATGGTTTTTTTTCTTTTGTTTTCACTTATCACCAATTTATTTCTTTCAGTCAGACTTGGTCTGTATGGGGAAAAAAAAAATTTAAGACCTTTGTTAAAAATAGTATATGTTGTATTAGTTTAAAAATTTAGTACATGATGCTTTATATGTATTCTAATTTTTTAAAATGTTTGTTTAGTCTCTCGTAATTCACTTATGTCTCTGCACTTTTTTTCATGTTGAAAACGTCTCTCTCGTTCCAGTAGTACTTTATTTAGGGAAAAATCCCTTCTCCATACAACACTTATTAATTATAAAGGGAAAGAAATAGTACCTTCACAGCTGGCAGACACCACCTTACCCAAATGCTCAGAGTAGTGAGATGGACCAACATCTCACGCTTCCTGACATGAAGCACTGAGAAGAACACACCTTTCCTTCTCTGTGCCCTCCCTGTATTCTTGGAAAACTTCAACGTTACAAGAGACAAAGAATGAAGAACTGTTCCAGATTACGGGAGACTAAAAAGACACGCCAGCTTAACCCAGTATGTGATCCAGGGTTTTCTTTCTTTGTGAAGAATATGGTTAAGATAATGGACAAAATGTGAAAAAGATGTTTAGTAGCGAATCATTGTCAATGTCTTCTTGATTTTGATAACTGTGTTACGGTTATCTGCAAGAACCATCATTGTTTTTTAGGAAATACAGGTGTGTGCATGTGGAGCAAACCAAACTTGTTGCCATTGAGTCAGTTCTGACTTAGAAGGACCCTTTAGGAGAGAGTAGCACTGCCCTATAGGCTTCCCCAGGAGCGACTGGTGGATTCGAACTGCCGACCTTTTGGTTAGCCGCCAGACTCTTAACCACTGTGCCACCAGGGCTCTTACATGTGGAGAGAGAAGCAAACATGGCAGAATGTTAGCATTTGGAGAATCTGGGTGAAGGGTGTATGAGAATTCTTTCTACTGCTCTTGGACCTTTTCTATTGAAATTATGTCCAAAAAAAGTTTTAGAAATTCCTTCTCATTGAATTACTGTGTAGTTAGTTGTCAAGCAGAGGGTTGGATTTGGGTACTTAGCTAGGAATATAGAATATGCAGTCCCTGCCTATAAGGAACGTAGCACCAAAAGCAAGCTTTTCTCTTACGAATTGCATCTGAAAGCTTGTCTGACTTCTACGTGGCCATAGGGTATTGGTTTAGGGGCAGAACTGAAACTCATAGTAATGCCGCCATTTTTAAAAAGCGCCTTTTACATTTGTCACATTGTTGTTTGCTTTGCAGTCGATACCCACTCACGGTGACCCCATGCGTGCAGAGTCGAACTGCTCCATAGGGTTTTCAAGGATGTGACCTTTCAGAAGCAGATGGCCAGGCCCGTCTTCCAAGGTGGCTCCAGGTGGGTCTGAACCACCAAGCGTTCAGCTAGTAGTCGAGTGCTTAGCCATCTGCACCACTCAAGGGTCCCTACGTTTGCCGTAATAGGTCACCTGAGGTCTTTATTGTGATACTTTATCCTGGTAGGGGCAATGGAATGTTCCATTGAGTATGACAGGATACCCATCATTCTTTTCTAAGTTTTATTTTTCTTTGTGGAAGAAATTGTTTGTCTCCTGGCTCCTATATTGAAAGATTCCATTATAACCCCACGTGCTCTCTTCTTGGTCATGGTAGGCAGAATTTTTCTAAGACTCAGACTTAATGTAGACTTGCCCAAAACTTTTTCAGACTTTTATATAAAGATAATTTAGACTGATCCATGTGGTTGCCCGTTTTTCTGAGTACAGTTCACACAGTTCATTCCTGCTTCTTTCAGTCCTACGTAACACCTTTTCTTTTTGTAAATTTCTCTTCCAACTTTTTTTTCCAGTCTGAGCATTTCCCTTGCGTTCGCTTTTTGTTCTGCAGTTTTCCCTACAGCTGAGATAACCTCCCCTTTCTTAGCCAAGCAGCCATCTCCTTCTCCTTTCAGTCTTGTTATACAGGGAGGAGCCTTTTCAGGGTCTGTGTGTGTAATATTCGCCTTTAGGGGTCATCCTGTGCTGTTCAGACACCTGGACACAGGAATCCCGAATGCCTCAGTCTTCCCTCACCGTTGGTTGTTTTACTCATTGGGACCATCCTTTCCTGTGGTTTACATGCATGCTAATGGGAGTCCCTGGGTGGTGCAAACAGTTAATGTTTTCAGCTGCTAACTGAAATGTTGGAGGTTTCAGTCCGTGCAGAGGTGCCTTGGAAGAAAGGCCTGGCAGCCTACTTCTGAAAAATCAGCCACTAAAAACCCTATGGGGCACAGTTCTACTCTGACACATATGGGGTCACCATGACTTGGCGTTGAAAGCAACTAGTTTTGAATGTTCTTTAAAGACTTTAACTTTTTTTTTTTTTTCTTCGTTTGACTGTCTTCTTCACCTTGTCCCATGGCTACTGGTATTCAACCCACTGGTTTACTTGCCTGTTCAAGCCTTTGGTATTCTGGAGCTGTCAGTACCGTACTTGGTAATATAGACAGTTTTAATGGAAGTAGCTTTTCATGTTATAACGGTGTTTGTGTAAGACCCAGGAGTAGAAATTAAAACTTTTCATTTGCTCTAGGGGTTAATCTTTTAATGATTTTTTTTTTTTAAATCTTAAAGGATATTTACCTTATATTTTCTTTCCTTTATGTGTTCCTTTTAATCTCTATTTTGAGGAGGAAGCATAGGGACTTTTTTTGTTGTAGATAATTTCCCCCTGTTGGGTTTGCTATTGCCAGTTCCAACAATTCCTAACTCAGAAGACCCAGGAGAGACCCAGAGCCTGCAACTACAAAGTAGTTGATACAAAACATCTCATTGGTGTTTATCCATGAACGGGCTGCTAATATTCCTGCGTTTGTACATGGGTTGGGGCGGGGAGCAAGTTGTTACTGCAGTTGGGGTGCAGGGAATTTAGATTTTTTTCCACTCCACAAATCTTTCTCAAGCATTAATATTTATCTGCCCTCCTTTTTAGTAAGAACAGAAAGACACTGTTCTGCCTAATTTAATTCTTGCAGTTACATTGATTATTTAGAGTTGCTTGGGGACCTCTTTTGTGTACCTGGTAATACCTAGAAAAAAGTGAGCGTTTGAAGAAAGAACGTAAATTCAAAATGTGTCTTGTAAGTCATGGCTTCTTGATAAGAAACTAACATGGCACCTTCCGTACATCAGCTTCAGGTATAAATGTACAGCATCAAATTGGTATCAGTGTGTCTAAGCTTAGAAGCTATTGGTGCTGTTACCAGGATAGGCTGTCAGGAGAGAGTATCTCACGCCATTCAGTAATATAAAAATACCTGTTTGGAGGTAGGGAAGAAGGAAATCAGGGCAATGAATTCACAGATGCTTCGTACTGGAGGAACTATGCAGGGAAGCAGTACATCCTAACTGTGGTCATGACACGTGCCTTCTGGAAGCACTAATTGGATATTCACCTTCATTTGGTAGAACGGTGTAAGTGGTTTCCATTCCGGCGTGAATGTGATCAGTCACGTGGCAGTGGAGTAACCAGATTCCGGGTGTTCTTGGAAACATTTTTAGGGTTTGGTATGTCCCAGGGAAAATGTCAAAGACATCAGAACTATACATGCCCCTGTTCTTAATTAGAAAAATGACAAACGTTTTATTTCTTTATTATACGAGACAGTTCCCTGAAATAACCTTTTATCGGTCAGTTGAGGGGTGTTTGAAAATGAATAAACCCATAAAAAAATGAAATCTCTGCACATTTGGATCCTGTATTCCCACTAAGCCTTTGACACTGGCCATGAAGTGGGTGTGAGGGACAGAAGATATCATGAGAGTGAATTCATCCAGCAGAACCTCTGACATCTTGACTCTGACGTGCCTTTCTCAGAACACCTGAGCTACACAAGGGAACTGTAGCTGTGGCCCCATGTCAGCCCTAACCTCACTTTTGCCAGAATCTATCCTAAAAATGTTTCTCTGTGAGACATTAGAGCAAGGAGGGTAATGAAGGGAGCAGAAAGGGAGGCTGATGGAGAAGGCAAAATCCAAGGGCAGTTGAGGAATAGTCTTGACTAGAGACAGTAGTTGGGGTATCTCTCTAGGGATAGAACTGAAAAGCCCATTAAAAATATAATACATCTATGTAAAATGAAATAGAGACAACAAAATGGACTTTTCTGCAGTGTGCTTTTCTGTAGCTTCTGAATTTCCTGCTCTAACTGAAAGGTAAAAATAAAGCATTTCCAAAAGGGGCTGTTGGCTCCTGCTGAAATCAGCACTAATACTTGAGATCTACGGACCAGTGAGTTGTTTAACAACAAACTGGAGATCTTGCTCTCAGGCTACTTAAGATGCAGGATTTAGAACAGGCGAGGCAAGAGTTGGAATAAAGTGTTCTCTCTCCTCTGCTCCACTATTAAGTGGGTAGTCCTTACCCTCTCTGCTAGCAATTCCATTCAGATGCCTTAGGAATATCTGAACAGAGCTGCATGAAAGTCCAGTAAAAACTGCACATTCAAGGATGACCCTGAGGTGTCGCAAGGGCTGGTAGTGCCAACTGACGTGGCCGCATACTCTTTAAAAATAGTTTAGTTGTCTCTTGAAACGTCCAACTTTTCATAAGTCTCTAGAAAATACCTTCTTTCTTTGTATGCAGACATTTTCAGATAGAGCAAGGGTAATTGCCGAGGATAGCTCTTACCTTGTATTGGAAGCTGTGGCCGTGGAAATGCACACTATGCAAGTCTACTTCATTGCCCATTCCCATCAGATACCAGTTGACTTCATCTCCCACGTGCATTGTGAGACCTTGCAGGTTCCCAAATATTCTTCCATTGATTGCTGGGGAAAGCACATGATTTTTATTTTACCTTTCAGGATATTTTAAACCAATAGCTACTTCACAGAAAATAGAATTATTAGGTTAATGTATAGGATCTTTTTGAGGTAATAGGACTTATTTCGCTACAAAGGGGGAAGAGGATACCTTAAGGTCAACAAAGTCATACAACGCTTTTCTAGCCAGTTAGCTCCAAAAGCCCTAATGCTAATTGTGGATTTATTTAAAAGGGAATGAGATCTTGGAATTGGGGGAGAGGAATTAGTCAATGATTGGGAACACAGTTTCTTTTTTCTTGGAAGAGAACGCCACCCCTCAGACAAAATGAGGCAGGGGAGGTCTGTTGTAAGAGGAAACATATTTAGTCTTAAAGTAATTTTATTTGAAAGAAGAAAAGGATTAAGAAACAAAAAGGTTTTGGAATGATATTTCATACCGTGCATTTTATTGCTTTCTATAAATTCCTCATTGTCTTTGTTTACTTTCTCAGGGTGATCAGAGTATGTTTTGATATTGTCATCTAAATACCAAGATTCATTCTCATCAAAAACTAGAAACAGCAGGGAAAATTCCGGTATCTTTATGGGATTATGTACTTTTAAGTAATGCTTCCGGCAGACAATCAGTGGGCCGATTAATCCACTATAGAGGTCCTGAAAACAAGTAAAAACGTTAGTCATCCTTGTGAGGTAGGTCAGGATTTCAGACGTCTGGGACCTGATCACCATGACCTCAGGAATCTCGAAGGGATGGAGTTAAGTAGTAGATTTTGCCCAATATGGTGCTGCCAATACAGTAAAATTTCTCTTGAAATAGTTGTAACAATGGTGAGTAGTAAGTATGCTGTGTGGGGCATACTGACGTAACAGATGTATGGAGCCTTCAAAAATTGACTCAGCTACAGAGCAGCATTTGAACCCCAAATGAACAGTGTGGGTCTAATTATCCAACAAGCTCATGAATGCCCCTATGAGCCAAGCATTTTGCCATTCACTAAGAATCCAGAGATGAATAAACAGTGCTCCTACCCTCCAGGAATTCAGTCTAGTAGAGAAAATAGAGAAATAGAAGTGAACCACTTGTCAGCTCCAATGGAAGTACATAGAGTGCTAGCAAGCACATAGGAGAAAGACTGTTGAGTCTGCAAGCAGTTTGGTTTGTCTGGTCATCAGTAGTGGCAGATAAAGTCTTGATGGGCCCTTGGGCTATATTAAGGAATTTTAGACTCTCAGGAGCAATAGGTAGCCATTGAAAAATTGGACAAGGAATGACAGCGTATTTGCATTTTAGACCAATCATTCTGGTGGTGGAGTGAAGGAAGGCTTGGAGGGAGAAGAGCCTGGAAACTGGGAGGCCATTGCAGTAGTTGAGGCAAATTAGAAGGACCTGAACTATGGGGAGGGAAAGAAGGAAGGGATTGAGCTATACGCAGGTAGGTGAATTGCCTGAATGAGCCAGAGGGAAGAAGTAGCTCCTTTACATCAGGATTCTGGCTTGAATGAATGGGTAGATGTGGTGTCTGTGTTGCTAGAGTTACTGAGTTTCCAGTGCCCATGGGACATGCTGGTGGAGATGTCCAGTAGGCAGGTGGATCTGCAGGTCTAGAACTCAGGAGAGAGATTTGGACTGTGAATTTAATTCTTCAAAGCAATCTCGGTACATCTTCTGATTTGTGGTGGTTGTTGAGTGCTTTACTGGCTTTGAGATATTTCACCAAATAACAGCTTTGTTTGTGCTGTGATTGACTGCTGAACTCAGCATTTTTATTATCATGTAATAGAGCTTGGAATCTATGTACTTCAGTTCTTTGAATTTAACGTATTTTCATATCAAAAGGGGACTAAAATATTCTATTGACTAGCATTTAGTTTCTGTAAGTGTTACCTGTTATCAGCAGTCATAGGATAGTTAGTTATAACTGGAAAAAATGAAACCAAGGTGGATTGCAGAGCAGCTAGCTTTCTTGGGATTTTAACACAGGAAAACTCTAACCCTATCTTTCTTCAGCTGTATGTCTATTTTGGGAATTGACAAAACACAAATGATTTAAAGTTTACCTTAACTTGATCCACAGTTGAATAGTAAGCCCATGGAATACAGGCTGTATCCTCTTGTCCAGCTCCAGACCTTTCTGGAATTTCCCATACATAAGTCCGAGTTTCACCTAAATTAATTGTATCTGGTTATACTAAATCAAAACCAACCCCATCACCATCGAGTCGATTCTGACTCATGGTGACTCTACAGGACAGAGTACGACTGCCCCATGAGGTCTTCAAGGCTGTAATCTCTACAGAAGCAAACTGTCACTTCTTTCTCCCGTGGAGTGGCTGGTGAGTTTGAACCACTGACTTTTCAGTTAGCAGCTGAGCACTTAACCACTGTGCCACCAGGGTTTCTTGTATCTGGTTATATTTGGTATATACTTGATATGTGTACTGAGCCTTGATAACCAGTGACATAGGAACTGGAAAATGTCAGGGTAATTTGTTTTAAAAAATAGCGATGCTCAAGATTGTTTCCAGAGATTCAGTCATTTGCTTGTTTTTTCCTTTTTTTTTTTAATGCAGTGAAAATAAATGCAACAAATATCCACCAATATAACAACTTACACATTTACAATTCAATGACGTTGACTAAATTTTTCATGTTGTCCCACCATTATCTCTATTCTTTTCCAAAACAAGGAATTCAGCTTTAAGACAAACGGTGAGACATACTTTTATGTCTTCTTTGTCAATTATGAATTAACTAACTGTGCTACACAGGCCGTATCACAAAGCCGGGAGGTGGCAACTCCGATATTGCAACAGATCTTTTATTAGCTTGAAGTATATTTCCCTAATACTTTTTTTCTTTTCAAATGCCAAGTGATTTCCCCCCAGCGACCCATACCCTCCACTAATCTCTGTGTCTGTGTATCTGGACTATCCTATGCAGTTTCCTCGGTCTTACCTGCCTTTTTTCCATCTTTCCTGTCATCCTCAGCGATTTCATGATCCCTGCCAAGGACCCATTAGACCTCGTTATCTCATTGGTCATTGATGGTTAGAATTACCTCCTTTCTACTCTGCTTCCCTCTGTCACAACTCTGACGTATAAGACATGACCACATCCTGGACCTTGACATGGACAGGGACAGTGTCATTTTGAAGATGGCCAGTTTTTCCACCTTCTTACCTTGCCAAGGCCCTTACCTTCTTCCTGTGTGCTCTGGGGTCTTCTCCAGCCTCATCTCTCTTTCCATTCACTTCAGGGCTTCTGTACAACGGCTAATGAGACTTTGGCTTTCGGCCATGCCCTCTCACCAGTCCTGATCCCACTCCCTGGCCACCCTACTCATGTAGAGCTCACTGTTACAAATTCATGCCGGCAGACTTTCAACCATCCCTTGCCAGAGTCTGACCAAACTTTACTGGGGAATCAAGCAAGACTTGAAGGATGGTCTCACCGTGGTTGTGGTAGACTTTGTCATTTTTCCTCAAGTCCTCAATCTGACCCATCTCTATGTCCTCATCTTTCTCTAAGCAGAAAATTTTGGTGAGACTATCAAGTGCAGATTCATCACCCAAACTTATTACTGCCTTTCCACTTATACTCTTAGTCATCATTCCTGTAAGCTTCAAAATAACATTTCCTTCTCCTCTCCACTTCCCATCTCAACCTGATTTGCCACCATTGATTGAGACCTCAGACCTTGGAGTCATCCTCGACTCCTCCAACACTCTTTAACCCCAATTGTTCAGCAGGTCCTTTAGCACCACTTTTAAAATAGAACCAGAATTTGATAACTTCTTACCACTTCAGCTGCTTCCAACCTGGCCCAAGTCTCAATAAATTTTTTCCCAGATTATTGTGATAGTCACCTTATTTGTCTACTCCCTACTGTGGCATATCCATATTAGCAGCCAGGGTGAGCCCAAAAAAACCCATTGTGTCGATTCTGACTCATAGTGACCCTACAGGACAGAGTAGAATTGCCCCATAGGGTTTCCAAGAAGCGGCTGGTGGATTCAAACTACCAGCCTTTTGGTTAGCAGCCAAGCTCTTAACCGCTGCACCACCAGGGCTTGTCAGCCAGAACAGTCCTTCAAAAATGTTCATCAGATCACTACTTTCCAGCTCAAAATCTACACATAGGTTTTTAAAATAAAGTCTAGTATCCTAACCATGGCTCTTGAGGTCCTACTCCTGCTGCTTCCTGTCCTCCTTCAGATCTCAGCTGCTAACATCCTGTCCCTTGTTGACTCCGCCCTAGCTTTGAGCCTCCTTGGCAGGCCTCAGACACAACAGTCACACTTCCATCTCTGGGCCTAGAATGTTCTTCCCCCACAACTACCTTTTTCATAGCATTTTTTTACCTTGACATTTTACTTGACATTATGTATTTATTTATTGTTTATCTTCCACACAAGAAAGTGAGAGCCTTCATGGAAGGGTTTTTTTTTTTTTTTTAATTTTTTTCTGTTCTCCTAAATTGACTGGTGCAACTCTATAGAGCAATTTATTTTTTCTCACTTGATATAATTGGTAATTTCTAAGTTACCATGGAGAAGTGGTTCTTCCCTAGAAGCCAACTATACAACTAATAGTTGTGCAGTTGTATAGTTTAGTCTGTGTTAAAGAAACATTTTTTGAGCTCTTAGTACATACCAAATACTGGACTGGATACTGGGGATTTAAAATTCAAAATGGCAGCCTCTAGCCTTTAGCATCTTTGGGAGACAGACATGGACACATTCAGCCACAATGCAGTGTGGTAAATGCAAAGGGTGTTCTAGCTGAGGGTTGAAAGGGCATCTCCCTGCTGACTCATCCTTGAGTATTTGTAGATGTCTACCACCTTCAGACTTTGCCTTTACAGCTCTACTGTAAATTTTGTGGTCATGCATGGCATGGATTGAATTGTGTCCCCCCAAAATGGGTGTCAACTTGGCTAGGCCATGATTTCCAGTGTTATGTGATTGTCCACCATTTTATCATCTGATGTGATTTTCGTATGTGTTGTAAACCCTATCTCTATGATGTTAATGAGACAGGATTAGAGGCAGTTATGTTAATGAGGAAGTTGTCCTTCGGACCTGGGGTCCCTGCTCTGAGAAGCTCCTAGACCAGAGGAACATTGGTAACAGGGACGTTCCCCCAGAGCCAGCACAGACAGAAAGCTTTCCCATGAAGCTGGCATCCTGAACTTGGATTTCTAGCCTCCTAAACTGTGAGAGAATAAATTGCTCTTTGTTAAAACCGCCCACTTGAGATATTTTTGTTATAGCAGCACTAGATGACTAAGACAGTGCATGTGTATGTGTGTATACATACACATAGACACACCTCCATTAATCTCATCTTGACAACCACCTCCCTCTTCACTTCCTTAAGACAAACTCATCTGGAAAGAATATCTCTGTGGTAACAGTCACATATGGGAAGGCTGTAAAGTCCATTAAAATGCACGTTTCCCCGCCAGCCCTGCCATGAGTACCTGGTAACGTTGGAGTTACTGTGGAACTGCTTGTCTTCACCCCATGGGCATGTATTGAGTATGGCCTCATGGCCATATTCCTGAAGATAATATTTACTCTGTCCCTTACATCTGCATGAAGTTGTGGACCTGACAGGAGTGAAAAGGAAGAGTAGCTTTATCTACATGTGAGATTGAAAGTCCTAACTCAGTAATGAAAGCATAAATCTGGTAACTTTCTCAGCATGAAGGCTGACGTCTGGGGTCCTTTCACTGCTGCTTCATGCTCTAGTTAATTTTGGATTTTTATCTGATCCCTGAGGATTTGGAATGCAAATGCTAGAAATGGCTGCCTCTAAAGATGGATGCCATGGGTGTATCTCTTATCGAGTTCTAGCGAAGCTTTTGGTCTGGAAGCCCCCTTCAGGTCAAGGTCTAGTCATGGTGAGTCTGCTGTGGTCCTACCCTGGCCAGCAGTCATTTTGCAGCACTTGTTCTCATTTCTGAGAACACTGGGTTTCCATGGCTTCCTAGGGTGAATTTAGGACACTACCATATTTGAAAGCATGGGCTACTCCCATTTCTACCCTCCAGCCAATCTCAGCTTGTCTCCTACCTGGTAGTGATCCCGAAACAATGCCATTCCCCCTTGGGTCCAGGAATCCAGGATAACCAAGCCCCACAGGGTGGGAGTGTGAGAGAGTAGAAACGGGGGGGTTGAGGTGGTTGGGTGATTTTCTTTGCAGTTGATGATTTTCAAGAAAATTCCCAAAGTCAGTGTTTGTTGAATATTTTTGACATGCTCTGTTAAAATGATTCCTGAAAAATCTAAGACAGTGTTTCCCTGCCCTGTGCACACTAACACATTTTTTTCCTTTCCATATATCTTACATGTCTGTTTCTTCTTGTAATTAATCCTATATACATTTTAACTTAAAAAGTAAATAAATAGCTATGATCTTTTAGCTTTTTTGGGCAGGAAAGAATTTGGTTAAAATTTCATTAGAAAGTAATTTCTAGGAATTTCACTGAAAATATAGGCATCAATTTGATAAAGACCAAAAATATATAATTTCATCAGTATGTGGGATGTTTCTGACTGAAATGAGTAATACTTATTATGCCGTGTTCCTTAGTAAATATACACTTCTCATCTTATATACTTTTTATTGAATAGCTGTGCTATATGGACTGAGAAAATCCTATAGACATAGATGGTCACTGCCTGTAGCACCACTTCACTGTTAACATACCTAGAATTCCCAGATGTTCTTCGTCTGCCGTTCTCTCCACTGGAGTGCTGAACGTGCTGTCAGTGTATTGCCGGTACACAACTTTCTTGTACTTTGAGCCTATGAAGAAATCTCCCTTATCTAAAAATACATTTGAAGCACTTAAAAAAAAAAAAATTAGATAACGTTAGTACCTGTCTGAATGAGAGTGAAAGTTTGAGGCTTTAAAGTTGGAACAAAAGTATAGCTTTTAGTGAAGCAACTATAGTAGTTTTTAATCATCCCTCTCCCATCCCAGCAAGAAAGAATAAAAGTATAAAAATAGGTGTGGTGGAAAGGGCACTATCTAACCCGTAGTGGAGCCATCCGAGTCTTAGCCCTGAATCTGCCACTTGCTGGACGTCCAGCAAGTCCTAGGAAGTGTTTTTTTGACTTTGTAGTTGCTGTGTAACGCAACTATTTGTTGTTCTAAACTTTAGCCTACACCTTCCATCTCTGAAAAGGAAACCTACGATTACAGCAGAATGAATTGGAAATCCGAGCCTGGAGAATTACTTTTGCTCTTGTAAATGGTGCAGCTCTTTTTCCCAATCTCTGTGTGGGGAATAATCCCATTCCACCTCCACTGCTGCGATGTAGTAGGTCCTCTCTCCCAGGTAGTAGGTTGAATCAGTGAACACCTGGTTGCATTTGCTCACAGTATATTTTTGCTTCATGCCTCCTGTGTAGTGATCAGTTGTGAGGCACTCAACATCAAAAGTCCCTGGAGTGGCAAATAAGAAAGCATGTCACTGCTTTGCTTAGTGCCCTCTATGGCTCCCCACCTTACTCAGAATGAACTCCAGAGACCTTATCCTGGGCTCCGTTAGATCATCTGGCTTCTCATACTTCGGATCTACCACTCTCCACACTCACTGTTGCTCCAGCTGTGTAAGCGTCTGCTGCTCCTAGCACAGGCCAAGCATCTGCCTGCCTCAGGGTCTTTGCACTTGCTGTTTTCTCTGCCTGGAACACTTCTCCCTGAAATATCCATGTGGCTCACACCCTCACTTCATTCAGTCTCTCCATTGTCACCTCCTCAAAGAATCTTGACTCTTTACAGCCACTTGTATTAATTTACTTATTATCATTATTTTCATCTCCCTGCTTTAGAATTTCAATTCCATGAGGCAGACACTATCTCCTTTGTTCATGGTTACGTTTATCTTTGTTGAATGAATGAAAATGGGACACTGGACCCATCTTAAGTTTTAGTGGTACATAATGAACCAAATAAAGCCAGAAGCAAGTTAGCATATTTTCATATGCTGATTAAAACTCGTTTTTGTTTTACTCATTTAGAGCCAGGCCTGTGGTGTCTCTGAAATTGCATGGCAATAGTTCTAGCCCAGGATACCCCATTGCATGGCTATAGTTCTAGTCCAGGATATCCCACTGCATGGCTATAGTTCTAGCCCAGGATATCCCACTGCATGGCTATAGTTCTAGTCCAGGATATCCCACTGCATGGCTATAGTTCTAGTCCAGGATACCCCATTGCATGGCTATAGTTCTAGTCCAGGATATCCCACTGCATGGCTATAGTTCTAGTCCAGGATATCCCATTGCATGGCTATAGTTCTAGTCCAGGATATCGCACTGCATGGCTATAGTTCTAGTCCAGGATATCCCACTGCATGGCTATAGTTCTAGTCCAGGATATCCCACTGCATGGCTATAGTTCTAGTCCAGGATATCCCACTGCATGGCTATAGTTCTAGTCCAGGATATCCCACTGCATGGCTATAGTTCTAGTCCAGGATATCCCACTGCATGGCTATAGTTCTAGTCCAGGATATCCCACTGCATGGCTATAGTTCTAGTCCAGGATATCCCATTGCATGGCTATAGTTCTAGTCCAGGATATCCCATTGCATGGCTATAGTTCTAGTCTAGGATATCCCACTGCATGGCTATAGTTCTAGCCCAGGATATCCCACTGCATGGCTATAGTTCTAGTCCAGGATATCCCACTGCATGGCTATAGTTCTGGTCCAGGATATCCCACTGCATGGCTATAGTTCTAGCCCAGGATATCCCGTTGCATGGCTATAGTTCTAGCCCAGGATATCCCGTTGCATGGCTATAGTTCTAGCCCAGGATATCCTGTTGCATGGCTATAGTTCTAGTCCAGGATATCCCACTGCATGGCTATAGTTCTAGTCCAGGATATCCCACTGCATGGCTATAGTTCTAGTCCAGGATACCCCATTGCATGGCTATAGTTCTAGTCCAGGATATCCCACTGCATGGCTATAGTTCTAGTCCAGGATATCCCATTGCATGGCTATAGTTCTAGTCCAGGATATCGCACTGCATGGCTATAGTTCTAGTCCAGGATATCCCACTGCATGGCTATAGTTCTAGTCCAGGATATCCCACTGCATGGCTATAGTTCTAGTCCAGGATATCCCACTGCATGGCTATAGTTCTAGTCCAGGATATCCCACTGCATGGCTATAGTTCTAGTCCAGGATATCCCACTGCATGGCTATAGTTCTAGTCCAGGATATCCCACTGCATGGCTATAGTTCTAGTCCAGGATATCCCATTGCATGGCTATAGTTCTAGTCCAGGATATCCCATTGCATGGCTATAGTTCTAGTCTAGGATATCCCACTGCATGGCTATAGTTCTAGCCCAGGATATCCCACTGCATGGCTATAGTTCTAGTCCAGGATATCCCACTGCATGGCTATAGTTCTGGTCCAGGATATCCCACTGCATGGCTATAGTTCTAGCCCAGGATATCCCACTGCATGGCTATAGTTCTAGCCCAGGATATCCCACTGCATGGCTATAGTTCTAGCCCAGGATATCCTGTTGCATGGCTATAGTTCTAGCCCAGGATATCCTGTTGCATGGCTATAGTTCTAGTCCAGGATATCCTGTTGCATGGCTATAGTTCTAGTCCAGGATATCCCACTGCATGGCTATAGTTCTGGTCCAGGATATCCCATTGCATGGCTATCGTTCTAGTCCAGGATATCCTGTTGCATGGCTATAGTTCTGGTCCAGGATATCCCATTGCATGGCTATAGTTCTAGCCCAGGATATCCTGTTGCATGGCTATAGTTCTGGTCCAGGATATCCCATTGCATGGCTATAGTTCTAGCCCAGGATATCCTGTTGCATGGCTATAGTTCTAGTCCAGGATATCCCACTGCATGGCTATCGTTCTAGTCCAGGATATCCCACTGCATGGCTATAGTTCTAGCCCAGGATATCCTGTTGCATGGCTATAGTTCTAGTCCAGGATATCCCACTGCATGGCTATAGTTCTAGTCTAGGATATCCTGTTGCATGGCTATAGTTCTGGTCCAGGATATCCCATTGCATGGCTATAGTTCTGGTCCAGGATATCCCATTGCATGGCTATAGTTCTAGTCTAGGATATCCTGTTGCATGGCTATAGTTCTGGTCCAGGATATCCCATTGCATGGCTATAGTTCTAGTCTAGGATATCCTGTTGCATGGCTATAGTTCTGGTCCAGGATATCCCATTGCATGGCTATAGTTCTAGTCTAGGATATCCTGTTGCATGGCTATAGTTCTGGTCCAGGATATCCCATTGCATGGCTATAGTTCTAGTCTAGGATATCCTGTTGCATGGCTATAGTTCTGGTCCAGGATATCCCATTGCATGGCTATAGTTCTAGTCTAGGATATCCTGTTGCATGGCTATAGTTCTAGTCTAGGATATCCTGTTGCATGGCTATAGTTCTAGTCCAGGATATCCCATTGCATGGCTATCGTTCTAGTCTAGGATATCCTGTTGCATGGCTATAGTTCTGTTCCAGGATATCCCATTGCATGGCTATAGTTCTAGTCTAGGATATCCTGTTGCATGACTATAGTTCTAGTCCAGGATATCCCATTGCATGGCTATAGTTCTGGTCCAGGATACCCCATTGCATGGCTATCGTTCTAGATACCCCATCGCATGCCTATAGTTCTAGCCTAGGATATCCCATCGCATGGCTATAGTTCTAGTATAGAATATTCCATTGCAAACAAGTCAACAGTGAGATCAGTTAGTGTCTACACTACATCTAGGCTGCAGAGAAATGATGGAAAGTTTAGATGCAGAGCCTTTATGGGAGTCATTCCCTTTCTAGCCTGATTTGCCAGCTATCTTTCAACAAACCATAATATAAAAAGGGATCACAATGAGAATTCTACTATGAGGAAATGGAGGAAACCACAGCCCACTCCTTTCTTGGGTTCCCCCACCCAACAAACAGGAAGTGGACATATCAGGTATGTATTTCAGTGGGCAACTGGCCCAAACTTGCTCTTCCAAGGGAGGGAAATGCACTTGGGAGCCTTAGAGAAGGGGTGGGCTTATCATTCAACATGTTCTGCCACAGAATTTTTAACCAAAACCACACAAACCCATCCAATAGAGACTTGGCTTTAAGGAAATGCACCTGCAGTGTCGGGGTCCATCAAGAGTGTGAGAGTTGTTTGGGGGAAGAGGTTTGCTGTGTCCCTCCTTTCTTCTTTTGACAGATACGTGTTTCCTGAAAAGTATATCCCATGTATGTCGGCCTCATTGCCAGCACTGAATAAGTACCACACAACTGAATCTCCTTTGCACATGTTGAGACCAGGCTGATTCCCATACATGAATCCATTAATGGCTGTAAAATTGGGAAAATAACATTTCGAACATAGTTTATTTTATATTTATGTGACAACCTCCCAGACTTCCCAGGGCCAACTTTGTGTTTTAATGACAGAAGACGCATTTGGGCCTGCTCCCCTTTATGTTTTCAGGGTGTTTGCAGCTCCTTGCTCTACCCAGCAGTTCCAGAGCAGCCCTGGTTGAAAGGAGCAGAGCTGAATGCCTGGTTCTTGAATGTGATGGTTATGGTTGTGTGTCAACTTGGCTGGGCCACGATTCTCAGTGGTTTGGCAGTTATGACGTAGTTTGGCTGTTATGTAATGATGTAATCAACTCCATGATAAGATCTGCTATGAGCAGCCAATCAGTTGAAAGGGGAGTTTCCTTTGGGCTGTGGTCTGCCTCCAGTATATAAATGGATGTTCCAGCAAGGCTCTCACTCTGGATCCTGCATCCAGCTTGTCATCATCTGACCTCCAGTTCTTGGGACTTTAGCTAGCAGTTTACCTGACGATCTTGGAATTCATCAGCCTCCACAGCCTGTGAGCCAGAGGCCTGCTCTCTGACCTGCTGATCTTAGGTTTGTTAGTCCCTGCAGCTATGTGAGTCAGGAGAAGCCTCCAGCCTGATGCCTGACCCATGGACTTGGGACTTGCCAGGCTCTACACCCATGTGAGCCATTTCCTTGAGATAAATCTCTCTCTATATATATACACTTCAGTGGTTTCGCTTCTCTAGAGAACTCAGCCTAAGACATTGAAGCTCTGCACCAGTGTCCCTAGCACCCTGGAGATCTCACTAAGTTCTTCTTAGCTAGCTACTTCTCAGTTCGTCCAGTGGGCATATCGGTGAGCACCCAAATCTATGAATAATAACAGCTTTTCCTGGGTACCGTAGACTGAGAATGTGTTTGTTGTTCTCTGGTTGTGCACAACAGGGAAGAGTATATTCAGGAAATTTTACTGCTTTTTCCAATAGATAATATTCTTGACACCTCCAAATGCAAAAATGCAGAGTCAAACTAAATATTTCAAAGATTGTGGGTAGTATAATTAGTACCTGTCCAGCTAAAAAGAAAACCAACGGTGGTTTGTAACACAACTTTACATTTTCTTCTTCTGTAAGCTACAGTGATTTTCACAATTTGTCTATAAGTCATGTGGGCCTTTTGAACAATTAACTCACTGCCTCTAAATGCTGACTATGTTTTAGAATTACCCTGGGAGCTAAAAAATAGACCTGATGCTGGTCATCCATTAAATAAAAATCTCTGGGTGGTCCTGGCATTGGTATTTTTTATCTCCCAGGTCATTCTAATATGCAGTCAAGGATGAGACTCATTGAAGTTTATTGATGGCAGAGGCCTTACCTTTAGACATATTGAATAATAAAATCAGCCCATCATTTTTTGAGCCAGAGATGAGAAAAACATTGAATGCAGCAGTTCTCAAAGCTGAGTATACATCAGAATCACCTGGGTTTATTAAACATAGATTGCTGGGGCCTACCACCAAGGTTTCTGATTCAGTAGGCTGGAGTGGGAATTTGCTTTCCTAATAAGCCTTTAGGTGATGCTAATAGTGCTGGTCCAGGGACCACACTTTGAGGACCACTTATGTAATTAATATATTTTGTATAGTTAAGTTATTCCCAATTAAGTGAAATAATGAGTAATAGACCAACACACTAAATAACCAATGATATTATCCTCAGTCAAAACCAAAAACCAAACCCACTGCAGTTGAGTTGATTCTGACTCATAGTGACCCTATAGGACAGAGTAGATAGAACTGCTCCATAGGGTTTCCAAGGAGTGGCTGGTAGATTCGAACTGTCAACCTTTTGGTTAGCAGCCAAGCTCTTAACCACTGCACCATCAGGGCTCATTATCCTCAGAGCACTTTTGTATTTAATCCTTTATTAAAAATCAAGGAACAAAGCTCTTCATGGAGCGTTTAGGTTTAATAAGGGCATTACATATGCAGTACGGAAAGAATGTGATAGATTGGTGGATGGTTTAGTACTCACAATGCATCTTATTAGATTCTTGAAAGTCTGCGTCTTCCTTATCCACCTGATCAGGGGCTGTTGTAAACATTCTAATATTATCATCCAGGAGTAAACTCTCATTCTCATCAAACACTGTGGGAAACAAATAGAACTCCTTGTCTACATCTTTCTACAAATCAAAACAAGAACAATGGGGTGAGAATAAGTAAGGCAGAAAGACTTCCACATACACAATACTATTTGTACAAGAGCACACTAAAGGAAAGACAAGAATAGAAGTTCCAGCTCCTCTTTTCAAACTTAGGTTCATGAAATACTCCGTTTGACCCCTGGAGTTTTCGTTAGTATATGTGCAATGGATTTTTGATTCAACGTGATAATTTGAGCCTCTACATCTAAACGTTCTGACTCTTCTCTCCTTAACTGCCTACTCTCATGGTCCATACCAGTTAAAATGACCACCAAAAAAAAACCCAAAAAGCATAATGGGGGATTGGGAGACACGTGTCTGTGTTGGAAATCAGGGAAGGTGCCATCCACATTCATGAAAACTTCTGTAAGGCTGAGCAGGTGGAAGCAGATTGAGGGAGAAATCATCTAAGTGGAGAAATAACCTTCCAAGTGAGTCGGAACAGGGATTCACACCATCTCCATCCATCCGGACAAATATGCTCACTACCCCCATTCCACACCCACTGCTCTAGTTAAAAAAAAAAAAAAGAGGAAGCAGAAGTGCTATCTGGTTTATGAAATGATTCAGTAGTTTGGAAGATCAGTCTGAGGAATAAAAGCAAATGAGGTCCTGAGAACAAGTCTCTCCTTCAAAGCAAAGAAAAATTTACAAGTATTTTATGTTCTCAATGGGGTTCAAGATATTACTGCTTGTCTTTTTCCTGTGATCATTCTTTAAGATGAAAAGATTTTAAAAACCCAACTCTTGAGAGACCCGAAGGTTAGATCCTGTAGAAAACCAAATCAATGAATTGGAAGGTGAGCTTAAGAAAACAATGCGAAGTCAATCACAAAAGGACAAATACTGTATGAGACCACTATCATAAAAACTCATGAAAAGGATACACACAGAAAGAAACAATCTTTGATGGTTACTAGGGAGGGTGGGGGTGGGTAGGGAAAAAACACTAAATAGACACTACATAAGTGATAACTTTGGTGAAGGGTAGGAGAGGGCTCGGTGCTGGGGAAGCCAGCACAACTTGACCAAGACAGGGTCATGGAGGCTTCATGGACGCATCCAAGCTCCCTGAGGGAGGGAATAGCTGGGCTGAGAGCTGGGGACCATGGTCTTGGGGGACATCTAGTTTAATTGGCATAACATACTTTATAAAGAAACTGTTCTACATCCTACTTTGGTGAGTAGCATCTGGGGTCTTAAAAAGTGAAGAGCGGCCATCTAAGATACTCCACTGGTCCTACCCCATCTGGAGCAAGGGAGAATGAAGAAAACCAAAGACACGGGGAAGATTAGTCCAAAGGACTAATGGACCGCAACTACCACAGCCTCTACCAGATGGAGTCCAGCACAGCTGGATGGTGTCTGACTATCACCACTGACTGCTCTAACAGGGATCACAGTGGAGTGTCCTGGACAGAGCTAGGAAAAAATGTAGAACAAAATTCTAACTCACACACACACACACACACACGCAAAAAAACCAGACTTACTGGTCTGACACAGACTGGAGAAACCTCAGGAGTATGGCCCCCAGACACCTTTTAATGTGGTACTGAAGTTACTCCTGAGGTTCACCCTTCAGCCAAAGATTAGACAGGCCCATAAAACAAAACAAGAGTAACTGGGCACACCAACCCAGAGGCAAGGATGAGAAGTCAGGAAGGGACAGGAAAACTGGTAATGGGGAACCCAAGGTCGAGAAAGGGACAGTATTGACATGTCATGGGGTTGGCAACCAATGTCACAAAACAATATGTGTATCATTTCTTTAATGAGGAACAAATTTGCTCTGTAAACCTTCAGCACAATACAAAAAAAAAAAAGCCCCAAGCGGCGGTGATAGGAAAAGAAAACTCCTGTCAATCAGAGGAAAAGATTAAAGATGAAAAGTATCCATATAGTAGTAATTGAAGAAAGAGAAAAATTGTGAAAGGGGTGATACAATCATAAGAAATAAATGTTTTCCATCATAAAGGAGAAAGACTAGAATATTCAGATTCCAAATGTTTCCTGAAAATAAGGCAAAAGTAGTGATAGAAAACTGTACCTAAACAAGCCCTGGTAGAATTTTTAACTTCAAAAATAGAAAAAAAAATTTCTACAATAACCCATTTTTTAAATGTTAAGATGAAATTAAAAAATCAGATGGACAAGACTTTTCTTGTACAATAAGTGTCAGAGGAAAATGGCATATCGACTACATTTTGAGGGGAAAAGATTATGATACAAAAAAATCCATACTAGGCAAGAAACCACAAAGATATTTTCAGATGCGTAAGATTCCAACAGGGGACTGCTATTATCACCTACATTCTGATCTACAGGGAAGATGTCAGTAAAAAAGTTTATAGGATATTTTCAGATTGCAAAGCTACAAATCTAAAAATCACTAACAAAAGGACAAGAGAGTTTAAAATACTGTATTTGATCCAAATAATTCTTAGGTCAAAGAGGAAATAAAACTGAATTACTGCCTATCTAATAATATCCATGAGAACACATAAGTAAAAATGTCTGGAATATAAGCATATAAACTTGAAGCCTAGTGTGCTCTATTTTAAGCAAGACTGAAAAAAAAATAAATATCTAGAAATTTTAGAAAATAAAATTAAGAAAGAGGAAAGGGATTAATAAAGACAAAGGCAAAATTTAATAAATTAAAACACAACATTGCCAAATCTAAAGATGGCAGGTCTAATAAAAAGAGAGAACCAAAATATACCATATTAGAAATGATAAAGGACTATAACCACTTACGTGGGGGACAAAAAAAAAAAAAGGACCTTTATGTACAATAAATATTTGATGAAAATTGGCTCAGAAAGAGGTACCTGAGCTGATCAATATCCCTGGGTGAAATAAAAATGTTGATAAAAAAGAAACGCATAAACAACAAAAAAATAACTACTTCTTTAAAAAAAAAAAAATCACAAAGCCAAAGTAATTTTACAGGCAAGTTCTTTAAAATCTCTAAGGAGCAGATGGTTCTTATCTGTTTAAACTTTCCACAGTATTAAAAACATGGAAATCTTGCCAGTTTATTTAATGAAGATAGCATAATTATGATATTAAAACCTTTCTGAAAAAGCAAAAAATTAATTAATCTTTTTTTATAAGCTTAGGTGAAAAATTCTAAATAGAAAACTATCAGATGAAACTAAAAAATATGTTAAAGAAAAAGCACTGTGCTCAAGCAGTGTTTTTCCCCAGAGGAGTAAGGATGGTTCAACATTAGGAAATCCTTAACGTAAGTTGGTCATATTTATAAGCCAAAGGAGAAAAAAATATATAATCATCTTAAGGAATCCTGAAAAGAAATTTTATAAAATTTGACATTCTTGTGCTTGCTGTTCCCTTTATTCTTCTTTCCTCAGATCTTTGCCTCCTGAAACTTAGGACTTGGTTCAAATATTACTTCTACTTTCTCTAAACTAGATTTCTGTTCACTCTCACATTTCCCTATTTTTTATTTCCTTTGAAGCACTTGTCACTTTCTGAAGTTATCTAATCTACATTTATTTTTAACACACCCCCCACCCCCACCCCCACCCCCACACCCACACACCCACACACCCACACCCCCACCCCCCACACACACGTACAGCCTATGCTGGAGCAGGAACCCCACCTGTCTTATTTACCACTGAATTCTCTTCCTAGCTCGGCATATTTATTGAGCTGCTTGAGTGATTAATTTTTAAATACTAAAACATTCTCAGTAAACTAGGAAGAGAATAAAGAATATCAACTAATAGCCGACATCATATTTAGTGGTAAAATAATAAAGACATTCTCATTAAGATCAGACACAAAACAAGACAACTAGCTATTACCACTCTTGCTTAACATTCTCCGTATTCTGCCCAATTCCGTGAGACAAGAAAATAGCACAAAGCTGAAATGCTGGCAAGGAGATGACAATTAGCATTATTTGTGGGTAATACAGAACCTACATGAACCAGTTGGAAACGATTTGAATTAAAAAATAACGTGTAAGATTCGTGTTACAAAATAAATATTAAGCAATTAAAAACCTGTTTATATAATAAAAGAAAATATCATATGCATAATATTAAAAAAAACTCAACAAAAGGAATAAATACAAAAGAGACATATGCAGAACTTTTATGAAAAAAACTATAAAAATTTATTGAATAATAAATGAGATGACTTGAATTAAAGGGTTCTTTTTTTTTTCTTTTTTAGTATAAAGCTAAATATAGTTAAATGATCGATTCTCCCCAACTAAAATTATCCATTTAATGGTAGTCCAGTCAAAATACCCATGGTAATTTTTTAATTTTGATAGAACTACTTGAAAGTTGATCTGGAAGAATACATATTTGAGGGTAGCTAAAAATAAAAGGGAAACCCTGGTGGAGTAGTGGTTAAGTGCTATGGCTGCTAACCAAAAGGTCAGCAGTTCAAATCCACCAGGCGCTCCTTGGAAACTCTATGGGGCAGTTCTACTCTGTCCTATAGGGTCGCTACAGGGTTGCTATGAGTCGGAATAGACTCAACGGCAGTGGGTGAGTAAAAATAAAAGTGAAAAATAATGAGGTAATAGGTGAAAATGTCCTATCATATGTTAAAAACATATGATAAAAGTATAATAATAAAAACAGCATGGTACTGGTACAGACAATCATATGGTAAGCTAGAAAGCCTAGAAAAATGATCCAAATACATAGGTATAAGATTTGGAACATGATAAAGATGACAATTCAAACCAGCAAGTAAAGAATAAAAAAAAAAAAAACCCAGTGCCGTCGAGTCGATTCCGACTCATAGCGACCCTAAGTAAAGAATACATTAGTCAACACATAACGTTCAGATAATCTGCTAGTTGTTTAGGGGAAAAAAACAAACAGACAAAACCACAAAAACATAGAGCTCTTATTCTCACCAAATTCAAAATTAGTTCCAGATAATACTTTTAAGGTAGTGATGAAAATGTAGATTATTATTTTATGTACTGTTTGGACAGATGAGAACTTTCTAGATGTGGTACAAAAGGAAAAAAAAATGAAGAGATTGATAATTTGGCTTAAAATATTACAGTTTACCTAGGGTTTTAAACTATATTCACTTCATTTTTGTCTCTTTTGGCAAGAAAAAAACCTAATCATCAAGTTAGGTAAGCAGAGAAGATATTGTCTTTATTTACTGATGATTCAGGTGAGCATGAGAAATATTAAATACTCAGAAGCCGCCACCCCTGGTCTGTCAGTTTGTCCTACTGCAGTGGCTTGCATGTTGATGTGATGCTGGAAGCTATGAATGTAAAAGCAGGACGATAAGTAAGAAAGACTGAAGAACTGATGCCTTTGAATTACAGTGTTGGCAAAGAATATTGAATATACCATGGACTGCCAGAAGAATGAACAAATCCGTCTTGGAAGAAGTACAGCCAGAACGCTCTTAGATGCGAGGGTGACGAGACTTCATCTCGCTTACTTTGGACGTGTTGTCAGGAGGGACATATTACTTCTGGAGAAGGACATCGTACTTGGTAAAGTAGGGGTCAGTGAAAAAGAGGAAGACCCTCAACAAGATAGATTGACACGGTGGCTGCAACAATGGGCTCAAGCGTAACAATTGTGAGGATGGCGCAGAACCGGGCAGTGTTTTGTTTCGTTGTGCATGGTGTTGTTTTGAGTCAGAACCGACTCGATGGCACCTAGCAACAATCTGTAGTGATGTGACTAGTAAGTGAAAGATGAACCTCTCAGTGCCTCCTGTTAAACACAAGACTTGAACAAATAGAAAGACATGTGTCCTTGGAGAGCATAACCCACTGCCATTGAGTTGATTCTGACTCATAGTGACCCTATAGGACAGAGGAGAACTGCTCCATGGGGTTTCCATGGAGGATTTGAACTGATGACATTTTGGTTAGCAACCGTAGCTTTTAACCACTATGCCACCAGGGTTTCTGAATAGCATAAGGCAATCTCATTACAATGTCCAGCCTGACTTAGTTATTTTCTATTCGTAAGACCGTCCCAATAAAAACATCATCAGACTTTTTTTCTGGAGCCAGCCATATTTTTAGAAGGTTTATTAGGAAGAATAAGCAAGTAAAAATAGCCGTTTAAACCATGAAAAAGAAGGGTAATGAGGTAAGACTAACCTATTTAAAAGGTTATATATTAAAGTAATATGGAATTGGTGCACGAATAGGCAGAGACGAATGGAGCAGAATAGAAAATTCAGACATAGGCTCAGTTGCCCATGAAAATTTTAGTTTATGATAAAGGCAACATTTCAATCAATGGAGAAAAGTTCGATTTTTAAAATAAATGGTGTTGAAATAACTGGATAGTCATACAGAAAAAAGATGACTTTGATCAATTCTTCAACTGTAGGCCTGGATAAACTCTAAATAGAACACAGATTTAAATGTAAAAAATGAAATCATACTGGGTGAATTCTTTTATAACCTAGGAGTTGGGAAAACTTCCTTATGATGACACAAAATACATAATCAGTAAGGAAAGAGGTGTTAAGAATAAATATTTTGCATGGCCAATGACAACATCTATAAGCAAAAGTATAAACACAATGACAAACTAGGAAAAATATTTGCAACTAATATCTCAGACAAAGGCTTTCTTTCTCTAATATGTAAAGAACATCTAAGTCAGCGAAGAAAAATAGTTATAGAAAAATAGGTTAGAGATATGAACCAAACCAAAATCAAACCCACTGCCATCAAGCTGATCCTGACTCATAACAACCTCATAGGGTTTCCAAGGCTGTAAATCTCTACGGAAGCAGACTACCACATATTTCTCCCGCAGAGCCACGGGTGGTTTTGAACCACTGGCGTTTCGGTTAGCAGTCTAGCACTTTAACTACTGCGCCATCAGGGCTCCATCCAGAGATATGAGCAGTTCGATTAAAGTAAATGAAAATGGCTCTTAAGCATCTAAAAAGATGCTCGACCTCCCTAATAAAGGAAACACAAATTAAAATGACAGAGATACCATTTATTGCCTATCAGAGTGGGGAAAACCCCCAAGTTTAGCAACATGCCTTGCAGGTAGGCTGTGGAGAAACAGTTACTCCCACCTCACGGGAATAACACATGGCACCACTCCTAAGGAAGGGAATATGGCATTATCAAGCAAAACTGTACATGCATTTCCCCTTTGACCCGGAAATACCACTTCCTCCTGGCAGAAAATACAACAAAGACATATAAACAAGGCTATCGACTGTAGCTCCATTTGCAAAAGTAAAGACTGGAAACTGTTCAAATACATGTCAAATAGGGCGGTGCAAACAGTTAATGTGCTCAGCTGCAAACCAAAAGGCTGGAGGTTCGTGTCCCACCAGAAGTGCCTCGCGATCTACTTCCAAAACGATCAGTCATTGAAAACTCTATGGAGCCTACTTCTGCTCTGATACACAGAGGGTCGCTACGAGTCAGAAACAACTTGACGGCAACTGGTTTTTATACACACACGTATCCTTATCAATAAGGATATGGAGAATGAATTGAAATATAACAAATATGTTTAAGTCCATGAGTTCTCTAAAAAGAAAAGAAATTAATGAGCACCTCTGAAGTATGCTATAGGAGAACTATTAACTTAAGAGCTTGTAAATAAAAGGAAAGACTCAAGTATTTATCATTCCCCCCTATATGTGAGGTTACCCTACCTCAGGGTAACCAAACAATTGAGTAAGGGAAGTTTGTGTTTATTGAAGCATGCCAGCTAATAAACAAGGAAGGAATGATGGGATTAGAATATTACCATTTTAGAAGCCCTAATTAGTTTATGATTATGCCAGAGAAAAGATTGAAGTTGTCAAGGATTTCATTTTACTTGGATCTACGATCAATGCCCATGGAAGCAGCAGTCAAGAAATCCAATGATGCATTGCATTGGGCAAATCTGCTGCAAAAGTTCTTTTTAGAGAGTTAAAAAGCAAAGATGCCACCTTGAAGACTAAGGTGTGCATGACCCAAGCCATGGTGTTTTCAATCACCTCATATGTTTGTGAAAGCTGGACAATGAACAAGGGAAGACCGAAAAAGAATTGACACCTTTGAATTATAGTGTTGGTGAAGAAAATTGAATATATACAATGGACTGCCAAAAGAATGAACAAATCTGTCTTGGAAGAAATATAGCCAGAATGCTTTTTAGAAGCAAGGATGTCAGGACTATGTCTCACATACTTTGGACATGTTATCAGGAGGGATCAGATCCTGCAGAAGGACATTATGCTTGATAAAGTTGAGGGTCAGTGAAAAAAAGGAAGATCCTCAACAAGATGGATTGACACAGTAGCTGCAACAATGGGCTCAAGCATAATAGCGATTGTGAGGATGGCACAGGACTGGGTAATGTTTCATTCTGTTGTACCTAGGGTCGCTATGAGTAAGAACCGACTGGACAGCACCCAAAAACAACAACAATTAGTTTATGAACCTAGGAAATGATCATCAGTGGCTGGTAATATCCCTAATCGAGAGACAGTTATACGCTATGTGCTCCCTGACAGAAGTACTCAGTATCACGTATAAAGTAGTCTTGCAAAAAGAAAAAAAACTAATCTGAATCTTATGAAATCTCTAGATCTAGCCATTGATTTATAGAAAACAGAAGGGAGAGAGGGAGCCGTGTTAAATGATCGCATCACTAAAATCCAGACACAGGAAACTTCTATAGGGCAGACAAATGATTCTTCAATAGAAAAATGGCAAAAAATAAAAAAAATCTTAAGAAACATATTAATGAAGTGTGATGTGTGGAATTATTTGGGTACTGATTCAAACAACAGACTTAAAACAATTATAAACCATTTGGGGAAATGTGAACAATGATTGGATATTTGGTGATATTAAAAAAAAAATTAAGGAATGTTTATTATTATAATAATGATTATTATTTTTAGGTGTGATAATTTTGTGGATTTTTAAAAAAGAATTCCTTACCTTTTAAAGATACTAAAATACTTATTTTAGAGATAAAAAAATGATGAGGTTAGGTATTTCTATTTTTAGATCAAAGGGTCATTTTCTCATTTCTAAATAAATATTTTAAGCAATATTTTCCTCAGTGAATGTTAATGAAATTGAAATTGTTATCATTACCAGCTGATTTGTATATGTATGTTGAAGTCTATTGTATCATAAAAAAAAACCCTTGTATTCCATGGAAAAATTTTTTTTCCAACCCATCTCAAAACAATCATATTAGCCAGGGAGTCTACACAATACCGATCTAATAAGCCTGAAAATTTTTTATAATTAATGTTCTTAGGTATACTATCCTCACTGGCTCAAAACCCAGCATTTTCCTTATGAAGATGGTTATTCAAAGAGATTGGCAAATCGTTTTGATTTTTTTCTGGATTGAACTTACCTGTCTCCCATTTGCATGTAAACTTCCTTGCTTACATATTTTCATGGGCCCGATAAGCCCAGTGAATATATCTTTGGTGGGATCCACAGCCGAATAATACATCTTACATAGACAGACGGGGTCATCATAGGTGGGTCCTACTTCTGCAGGGACAGTCCACTCATAGGTGAATGTTGCATCAGGTGCCACATGGGAGGCAGGAGGAGGAGGCACACCTGTGAGAAAAGTCACATGAAAGAGATTTAATGTGTTTTCTAATCTGGTCATTTGAGCTGCAAAGTAGGCTGGGCTTGGCCTAGTCTAACAACTCACTTCTGATCTCCTTGTTATGAATTAGGATGGAATCCTCCTTGTGCTCATGTGACTGGCCACAAATGAGGTGACTACCTCCAGGAAAATGCAACCAACCAACCCAGCGCCATCGAATCGATTCCTACTCATAGCGACCCTATAGGACAGAGTAGAACTGCCCCAAAGAGTTTCAAAGGAGTACCTGGTGGATTTGAACTACCAACCTTTTGGTTAGCAGTTGCAGCTCTTAACTGCTACACCACCAGGGTTTCCTCCAGGAAGTCTCCTCTAAACCCCTGCCTGTGGTTGGTGCCCCTCTTTGTGTTCCCACGTGCCTGAGAAGGCCACAAGCAATTTCATGTTATACTGTGTGCATTTCTCCTCCAATGCAACCTACCCTTCTCGAAGGCAGGCATTGTCTCTGTATTTTCAGCAGCTAGAACAATGCCTAGCTATAGGGGGTAATCGATACATTTTTATTAAGCAAAACTAAACTGAAAACAATTTCAGAACTAAAAGGAACCTTGTGGATGATCCGGTTCCATCTCCCAATTTTACACTTGAAGAAACTAAGGCCAGACAGACTGAATAAACTGCCCAAGGTCACAGGTTATTGGAATCTTGGTCTTCATTGTCCAATCGTGATACATAAAAATACCCAAATACATTCGTGATGGAATATTTTGCATCATTAAAATTATATTAATAAAACACTTACAATGCTAAGAGAACAAAATCTGGGTACAAAAGTATAATGAACAAAGTTATAATGATACATATATTTATATAGTATGATCTCAACCCAATTAAAATATGTATTATATATGCACAGAGGAAAGAGCAAAGGCGATTTATAAAAATAGAATAGTGGTTGACTGTTGAACTATGGATAAATAAATATTATTGTTTATACCTTCCTATGTTTTTAAAATATTCTTTAAAAATGAGCATTTAATCCTTTTATAATTACAAAACTATTTTTTTAATTAATAATTACTCAAATAACCATTAAAAACCCATTGCCATCGAGGTGATTCCGACTCATAGTGACCCTATAGGACAGAGTAGAACTGCCCCATGGGGTTTCCCAGGAGCAGCTGGTTGATTCAAACTGCTGACCTTTTGATTAGCAGCCTGAGCTTGTAACCACTGCACTACCAGGGCTCCAAATCACCCAAATAGTACTCAGGAAATGAATAATCAATACAATTCAAATATGTTATCAGCATCTCCAACAATCGTTCAATCAGTCAGGACAAAATTCCATAAACCAATTGGAAATGAAGGGAGAAGGGGTTTATTTACTTCCTGGCACAATGCCAGAGGGTGGTATCTGCGCTGTTACCCCACAAATTCCTCCTTTCAGTTTTTACTGGACAGTTTATTGGGGTGACCAGCACCATCGGTTATTAAACATTATTGATTGATTGCAGAGCGCTGTACTCACTTCCTTTTGGGGGGTTCCGTGCAGCATAGTAGGTGCCCTCATTGTTCTTATCGACTCTCACCCCAATTGGCTCGATGCTGAGGGGATATGCTCCTTTGTTACGGAAGGTAACTCTGATGATGTCTTCCACCTCTGCCCAAATGACAGGACCTGTGGACAAAGAGAGAAATGTTATCCTCACTTGGCATATAACATGCAGAATATATAAGACAATAATTTTCTTTGGCCTTGGCCTCTGGCAAGATCCCTGGGGAACAATATGCCTATTTGTGGCAAATGGAAAGTTCAGGTTTTTAAAAGTCCATTATTAAATTGGCATGGAGAGGGTGGAAGGAGGTGGGAAAGGCTCTCTGATCCAACTTCAGGTTAACGAAATTTATTACAATTTTTGTCCGAGTCAGTCCAGAAGCTTTGTTGTTGTTATTAGGTGCAGTTGAGATGATTTTTGACTTATAGTGACCCCATGTGACAGAGTAGAGCTGCTTCATAGGGTTTTCTAGGCTGCAAGCTTTAGAGAAGGAGACTGCCAAGGCTTTCTCCCTTGGAGAGGCTAGGTAGGTTCGAACCACCAACCTTTCAGTTACCAGCCTAGAGCTTAACCATTGCACCCCTCGGGGCTCCTTATACATCTACAAAAAACTGTTCAGGGTGTATTTTCTTCACTGGAGTCTTCTGTTGATTTTTGTTGTCATTGTTGTTAGTTGCTGTTGAGTCAATTCTGACTCACGGTGACCCCATTTGTGTGCTATTTGTCCCAAGAGTCAAGGGGGGATGCTATACACCTTGACCACCCAAAGCGGGTAAGTTAAATTGTCTTGGATGTAAAGGATAATACTGTTTTGGATTTTCCATCACCAAAATTAATATTATTACTAAATGCAGAATAAAAACACAGATATATAATACATAAATATGTATTATATGAAATGACATTTATTGAGAGCCTTCTATGTGCTCTTCTGGATATGTATGACTCATTTAATCTTTTTTTTTAAATAATATTTTATTGTGTTTTCAGTGAAGGTTTACACAGCATGCTACAATTTCTACACAAGTTATTCAGTGACATGGGTTACATTCTTCACCATTTGTGAACATTCTCATTATTTCCGTTCAGGCTGTTCTGTTTCATTTAATCTTTGTAACAACTTTATGAGGTAGGGACTATCACTGCTCCCATTTTACAGAAGGGAACAGGCATAGAAAGTTGAGTAACTTTCAAAGGTCACACAGCCAATAGGTGAAGAGTGAGGATAGTCGGAATCCGGTCACCGTTAGCTTACCCACAGTGCTGTGCTGCCCATAGCCTGGTGGAAAATGCCTCCGGGCGGTGCCTGAGAGCAGCCTGCAGAGGTCTCTGGGGCAAGCTAGCCCGTCTCACCCTCACAGTAGCCTGGATTTGATTTCTGAGAGAAGGCACCCTCAGCTGAGAGCAGAGGTTAACAACTGTTGGGAGGATGGTCTGCCTCTATGATTCCCATCCAGCCTGCCTAAGCTGAGCCTTCAGCTCAGAATATTCTTTGATAAAGAGGCTCTCTGTCTTTCCCAGTCCCTAATTCTAGTCAGAGAAGCCTTCCTTCCTGTTCTGAGCTCACAGTAACTTTCTCTGTCCTCATGCATGGCCACCATATGGCCCCTGGCCAACCCCACCATCTCCATGACTACAGTAACATCAAAGAATGTGCCCCGTGGGGAACTGACCCCTTGGGTTTTTTTTTTTTTTTTTCAATCATTAATCAGAAATTGCAGGCTTACAAAGTTAATCTCGTATCTAAGGGGGAAGGAATGTTC
Source organism: Elephas maximus indicus (assembly GCF_024166365.1). Classification (NCBI taxonomy): domain Eukaryota; kingdom Metazoa; phylum Chordata; class Mammalia; order Proboscidea; family Elephantidae; genus Elephas; species Elephas maximus. The sequence goes on along the minus strand of NC_064841.1, from coordinate 10,737,302 downwards.
TTTCTGGTTATGCTGATTTGCACATAAACAAGAGATACCCCCCATAACAGGGTGGCCAGGCCAGGTGTGCCTGAAAAAAGACCCCCTTCCTCTTACCCCTTTTTGCCTTTCCCATGCAATCTGGCATGTATATCCCTCTGGTTTATACTATAAAACCCCCAGGCTGGAGTTCTCCTTTGTTCCCTCACCCGTGCTGTTGAGGGGTATGTGTGGAGGTGGCTAAATATTTCACCCTTGGGCAGGAGCCTTTTGAGGAAATCTAGTTCCTGATAAACACTACTCGGTTCATCGTCACTCTGATTAATATGTGAGTAAGAAAGGCCTGTGACCACGTCAGTGAGCAGTGCGATTATTTGTTCTAATCCAAAGAGCCATACACCATCTGTTTTACTTGGAATATCACAACAACTTAGTTACCTACTTAAACCAAGTCACGTAAGCACACAAGTCCCCTTACCTCTTCAAAGGGGAAAAAAATAATCATTTGAAGACAGCCTGGCTTTTAATGATGAGGATTTACCATCGATAACTTACATTTTGAAAAGTCACTAATTGCTGCATTTTATTGATGATGGAGCCCGTCATATCCTTAGTTTATAAGTAGAAATCAGGCTGCAGGTCCTGAAGTTTCTATTCTTTCTGAGGTTGGCGTAATCCAGGGGAAGAGCACACCAGCCATACGTATTCTGTGCAGACTCACCCAGTATGCCAAGATGTTCCTCTTCGGGGCCTCTCTCCTTTCGGGTTGCAAAGGAGGCATCTGTGTACTCACGATAAACCAGCTTTTTATAAGAGCCTCCAATTCTTGTAGCACCTTGTTCAAAAAACACCTGTGACTCACTGCCAAAAGGAAAAGGGTTTAATGCTGGAGTTGAAGTAGAACAGAAAGCAGGTATTCACGTGGGGTACTAATTGAAGAGAAAAAAATATCTAGCTAGCCTTAGAGATGACTACTATCCAAGATTTACAGTCATCCATAACAGATATGCAAACAAAAGGAGACAGTACTAGGCCACCTTATAGAAGGAGGATCAGTGAAGGCGTGAAGAATCATGGAATACAGGTTTCACTTTTTCAAGTGAAGTGAAAAAACCTCAAGGGAGCCCATGTCAACACCTGATAGTTGATAAATTATTTTATAATAGAATCTTTTTCCCAAATTGTGAAATGTTTAAATAACATAAAAAAAAAAAAATGTCACCGATGAGTCAACGCTGACCAGCCTACTCTGCCTTATGGCGACCCCACGTGTGTCAGAGTAGAACTGTGTTCCACAGGTTTTCAATGGCTCCTTTTTCGGAAGTAGATTGTCCGTGCTTTCTTTCGAGGGGCCTCCGGGCGAACTCAAACCCCCAAACTTTTTTTTTGTTAGGAGCCGAGTGTGTTAACTGTTTGTACCACTCAGGGACAAAATAACAGGAACCCTGGTGGCACAGTGGTTAAGAGCTCATCTGCTAACCAAAAGGTCAGCAGTTTGAAGCCACCAGCCGCTCCTCGGAAGCCCTATGGGGCAGTTCTGCTCTGTCCTATAGGGTGGCCATGAGTTGGAATCATGCGACAGCAATGAGTGTGGGTTTTTTGGCGCTGTTTATTGAGTATTAGTACATGTCCGGTGCTCAGGGGCTTTCATTCATTTACTATTTGAAACTCACACAACAGGGCAACAAAGATGGTATTATCCTCCCTGCTTTACAAATGAAGACATTAAACCCCAGAAGATATTGTGACCTGCACAAAGCCACCTGCTCATCATTTCCTTTATTTGACAAGGGTCTTGAGCACCTGTTCTCTGCCAGGAACTCTGCTATGTGCTGATGAGATTACCATAGCAAGCTGGACCCGTCTCTGTTCGTGCAGAGCTTGCAGCTACCAGAGAAGACAGGCTACGCACCAATCAGTGGTTCACGTACAAGAATGTATTCTCGTGCATGCTGATGAACGTGTAATAAGCACAGGTGTCAGGGAGCATTTTCCTGGGGTTGGGGGAAGCGGTGGGGAGAGGCTGCAAAGGCTTCCCTGAGAAAGTAGTTTTTTAAAAAAACTAAAGGAGCAGCCTTTAGGTAGCTTAGCATGTATAAAGAACGCACAGCTACCACACATCTGGCAGTGGAGGCTAGCCTTTTGCTATGATGCTGAATAGATCTCAGCAGAGCTTCCAGACTAAGATGAACTAGAAAGAAAGTAGCCTGGTGATCTACTTCAGAACATCAGCCAGTGAAAATCCTATGGGTCACAATATTCCAATTCGAAACTGATCACGGGGATGGCACAGGACCAGGCAGCATTTTGTTCCATTGTGCATGGGTTGGCCATGAACCAGGGGTCTACTCGACAGCAGCTAACAACAACAGCAAAAGAGCAGCAGAGTTAACATGATGCAGTGTGTGTGTGTGTGTGTGTGTGTGTGTGTGTTTGTGTGTGGACGGAGAGGGGAGAATGGGTGCATGTGGAAAGGCTCAGAGGAGACAGGGAGCTTGGCATGTTTTAGAAAATATGGCAGGAGGATACCATGCTGGGCAGGCGAGCTGAGGGTGAGACTTGGAGAGATGGGAGAATGGGCAACAGGATCTAGTTAAGGACTCAGTACTCTATTCCAGAGCAATGGGAAGCCTCTGAAAAGTTTCAGCATTCGGGATTTGTGTTTTAGGAGGATCCCTCTGTCTGCTGCATGGAGAATGGGTTAGAAAATGCAAGACTGTGGTAGGGAGACCAGTCAGGGGCTACTGTTATCATCTCAGTGAGAGGGGTTGATGGCTTTAGAGATATTTGGGATATGAGGAGGCAGGACTGATGTGAAGAGGAAGGAGTGGTGACAGAGAGAAAGGGTTAAGGATGATGCTCAGATTTTGGGTTGGACACTTGGATGGATGGATGGCCATACCATTCATCGAAAGAAGAAACTCAGATTTGCAGGGGAGAGGATGGGTTCAGGGTTGGATATTTTGTGTTGGAAGGGCCTCATCCAAGTGGGAATGTCCACCAAGCAGTTTGAAATCCAAATATGCAATTTATGAGAGACTTCCAGGCTGGTGACACAGATTTGGGGGTGAAATCTCTGCTCAGGCATCATGGATTCAGAGGGAGCCAGGCCTAGCTATTGATCTGCCGTGTGACCTTGGGTAAATTATTTAACTTCTCTGAGGAAGGGATTATTCAGATGAATGGCAAACAAGGCTTCTCTGGGGAGGTGACATTTGAGCAGAGACTTGGATCGGGGATGGTCATGATGTGATTGACATTTTTGAAAGGTTACCTTGACTGCTTTGTAGAGAATGGGTTGTAGGAAAGGAAGACTGAGGCAGGAGGAATGAATGGGAGGCTATGGAAGTCATCCAGACATGGTAACAAGAGCTTGGTCTAGGAGGGCAGGGGGGTGAGAAGTGGTGAGATTCCGGGTATATTTCAAGGTAGAACTTTCTGATCAGCATAGATTCAAATGGGGAGGGTATTCCAGGCAGAGGGAAAAAGAGGAGCAATTGCCTGAAAACAAGGATAGCACGGAGCACATCTGGAATGGGAGCTATTTCCAAAAGCGAAGATGAAGTTTCTGTAAAATTATATTATAAGATCATGAAAGTCACACTACTACTACACATCTTCTCCCTGTTTCAAAATGATAAGTTTTCAGAAAAGGAAAGCAAACAAATTGATCTCTTCAATCGTGTTCAGTAATAGGACTTTGTTGAATATTTGATAACCTTTAAACCCATCTTTTATCAAGAACTCAAAATTCATAGTTCTCAAACTGGGAGTCTTATACCAAATGCCTTAATAATTACTTAACGGTATAATGACTTAATATCAGATACCAATTAGAATTTTAATTCCTGAATCAGTTTTTGATCGTTATTTGGGGAGGGAGGGTGCGTATTTTTTGTAATAACAGCCATTTTCCCTGGAAGCCATTACCTTCCAGGTGCCGTTAAGTTTTCTTGGGTGAAGTTGTCTATCCCAGAGGGTGCATAGTTCCAGATGATTTCCTCAGCGGCAATGTAGTAGTGTCTGACATTCTTCCAAGGCATATCATCCTTAGATGAAGCTTTCTTGCAGTCCTCCACCTGGAAAAAGGCCTGTAAGCCAGCTGGAAATGAAAGAGAAGGGGGTAGCGGTTAAAGAAGCCAAACGTCTCTTTCTCCTTTTGCCTTGTAAACACTGTTGTTGAAATGACAGAGGGAATCGAAACTATAAATTATAAACTAGGGTTGTTGTTGTCAGTGGCCGTGGAGTCAATTCTGACTTGTGGTGACCCCGTGTATGCAAAGTAGAGCTGTGCTCCATAGGGTTTTCAAGGCTGTGACCTTTCGGAAGTAGATCTCCAGGCCTGTCTTCTGATGTGCCTCTGGGTGTGTGTGAACTACCAGTCTTTCTTTATTTTTTTTTTCATTGTGCTTTAGATGAAGGTTTATAGAACAAACTAGCTTCTCATTAAACAATTAGTATACATATTGTTTTGCTACATTGGTTACGAACCCCATGGCATGTCAACAATCTCCCCTTCTTGACCTTAGATTCCCTATTACCAGCTTTCCCGCCCCCTCCTGCCTTCTTGTCCTTGCCCCTGGGCTGGCATGTCCCTTTAGTTGTTTTTTTTTTTATGGGGCTGTCTAATCTTTGGCTGAAGGGTGAACCTCAGGAGTGACTACATTACTGAGCTGAAAGGGTATCTGGGGACCATGTTTTCAAGGTTTCTCCAGCCTCTGTCAGACCAGTAAATCTGGTGTTTTTTTGTGAATTAGAATTTTGTTCTATATTTTTCTCCAGCTCTGTCCAGGACCCTCTATTGTGATCCCTCTCAGAGCAGTTGGTGGTGGTAGCTGGGCACCATCTGGTTGTGTCGAGCCATCAGTCTTTTGGCTAGTAGCTGAGCGTTTAAAAGTTTGCACCACCCAGAAACTCAATAGCTGTAAATAAGTTACTGACAGAACATTCAAGTAGAGTTGGCATAGAGATGTTTTTAAGCATTGGTGTTTTCAAAATATGGTGCCAGCATCTGTTGGGTTTCCCTTGGGAGTGCTTTTAATGAGAGAAAAAAGACAAGTTTACAGATAAACAAAGCAAAGGGACTTTGACGTTTTTAGCGGGTAGGGGGGAGTGGAGAAGGAAGGATAGAAAAGCCTGTACTGTCGTTGTTCTCTCACACAAAACAGCTTTACACCTGTTGCATGAGGCCTTCTTGGCCTAGGTCATATTTGATAGTTGAGATTATGTGTGAAGGCCAAAGAAACATACCCATGCTCTACAAAGACCTAGATTAAACCTAATTTCTGCAGGAGAACAATATTCCAAAGTAGTATTTTTCAAGAACTACCAAACCAAACCCGTTGCTCTTGAGTGGATTCCAACTCATAGCAACCCTATAGGACAGAGTAGAACTGCTAGAAGAGGGATTTATTAAGCTAAATAAAGGAATGAAAAACCAAAAACCAAACCCGTGACTGTTGAGTCGATTCTGTAGATGGCCTCAAATAAAGAACAAACATGGTTATACTTGATAGAATCAGTTTAAAAAATAGGCTTCTTTTCTACTTAATACACACATCTTCTGGTTTTTACAATATTGTGGTATTTTGCGAAGTTGAGAAACTATATACAGTAGTATACTTTCAGGGCTGATTGTTCTTTTCCAGAAATTAGTGTATTTTCACATTTCACAAATATTTCCATCTTTCAGTCTTTTCATTTACGTTATGACACATACCATAAGAATAAAACTAACAAAGCAGTTCAAGTTCAGATTATTCCAAAAATATTTTTATCTTTTAGATTCTGATTCCCGTGAATATGTGACTCAGACATGTCTCTTTTTCCAACTGACAGCGAATGTCAGATAAAGATGCCTTACCTTTGAGATGGTTTAGATTCTGACAGCTAAGCATCCATTCTCCTGGGTTCTGGGCCACCATAAATGCATCAACAAGGGTAGCAGGAAACAGATTGATTGTATCAATTCGGTAGTTCTTGCTAGTCAACACTTGTCCATGAAAGAAAGCAGCGTGCACATCAACTTCATTACCCATGCCAAAAAGATACCATTTCACTCTGTCCTCTGCACACATGGTGAGTCCCGGGAGACTTCCAAAAGTGTATCCATTCACAGCTGCGAGTCAAGAACAGTGGGTCTGTGACTAATAGCTTTTGGTGCCTAGGATAATGACAGTAACTTCTAAAGCCACAGAATCAATTTGGAATGGAAAATACCTGGCACGCATGCTGCTATTTCTCCCTCCATATCCAAAACCAAAAACCAAACCCATTGCCGTCCAGTCAATTCCAACTCATAGCAACCCCATAGGGTTTCCAAGGCTGTAAATCTCGATGGGAGCAAACTGCCACATCTTTCTCCCTTGGAGCACTGCTGGTTTTGAACCGCCTTTCACTTAGCAGCCAACTGCTTTAACTACTGTACCACCAGGGCTCCTTTGACCCGTATCAGGCATTGATAATCACCACACTGTTTCCTGTTGAACCTGAATTCAGTCTCAGCTTTCTTGTCAGTCTTGTCAGCAAGAATCAGATGAACACAATCCTGGAGATGAAACCTATCTGCACTTTTTGTTAGAAGTTACACACATTGGTGCCTTAGTGGTACAGTGGTTAAGAGCTTGGCTGCTAACCAAAAGGTTGGCAGTTTAAATCCACCAGCCACCCCTTGGAAACCCTATGGAGCAGTTCTACTTTGTCCTATAGTATAGGGTTACTATGAATAGGACTCGACTTGACGGCAATGGGTTTGGGTTTTTGTTTTGTTTTGTTTTAAGACAGTGAAGAAGGCATTTCTAGTAGAAATAGAGTAAGCTAAGCTATAAAGAAGAATGATGTAGGGTAGGAGGGATGGTAAAAGATAATATAGTGTTTAAAAGGAATACCTTTCAGAACTAGTAGTTTGAACTATTTTCTTAAATATAGTTAGATGCTTTATAATATAGCATTATTTTACTAATTTTAGTCTGGCTCCAATAATTTTTAGAATGAGGTTAATGATAAATAAATACATAAGCATAAACCGACATACCTATTAAACCGTCACTGATAATGTTGTTTTATCCTTATCAGCTTGGGAACAAGTTTTATCCTTACCAGTTTGAGAATAAGTGGCTTTACCAGGCTTAGAGTTTTGATTTGACACTCTTAGCTGAATATCAAGTTGCACACCCGATACGCTTCGATATCAGAGCCACAGGCCAGAAACACACTATCATCCATGTGAGGGAGAAGCTCAGCAGAGTTATTGGATCAAGAAAAAAAGCAAAATTAACATGTGTTCTGTAATCTTACAATACATTCTGTTACTCTCCTGGAAGTCTTCATTGTCCTTGTCAACTTTCTGTGGTTCAGAGCAGTATGTTTCAATGTTTTCGTCTAGGTACCAGCTGAAATTTTCATCCGCCACAGAAAACATCACCGCAAATTCTTGGTCAATGTGTTTTTGTTTTTCTTTATCCAGAGAACCTGAATTGAAAATTACTATTTTAGTAGAACTTACTTTTTAATGTTACTTTTGGTGTATGTTTTCAAGCGAATGACATTTTTTTTTATTTTAATATTTGTTTTCCTAATAACCTACAAATCTTAACCAGTTACCCCTATTACACAGACATGGAAATGCTTAGAGAATCTTATGGTCAGTACTCCAGGCTTGGGGGTTGCTCATATATCTGGATGTCCCCACTGGTCACATAGCCTTTATAAGCTTTTTAGCACCAGGGAAGATTGGAATTCAGAGTTGTGCATACAACTTCTGGCCCATATAACCACAAACTAAGACAATAAGTCTTTGCAGGTGACCAATTATTGTTCAGGGGTAGTGGTGGATCAGTGGTAGAATTTTTGCCTTCCATGTGTGAGACCTGAGTTCAATTCCCACCCAGTGCATCATATGTGCAGCCACCATCTATCTGTCAGTGGAAGCTTGTGAGTTAATATGATGCTAAACAGGTTTCAGTGGAGCTTCCAGGCTAAGACCAACTAGAAAGAAAAGCCTGGGGACTAGGAGGAAAGGCCAGGCAAAGTACTTCCAAAAATTAGCCAATGAAAACCCTGTGAATCCCAATGGTCCAATCATGGTGATGGCACAGGACCGAGCAACATTTTGCTCCATCGTGCACGGGGTCACCATGAGTCAGGGGCTGACTCAGCAGCAGCTGACAACAACAGCAACAGCGAATTAGTATTCAAGTAAGAATTAGGTTGTAATTTCTTGAGCTGTATTGTTTTTTTCATGATGATAGAAATAAATAGTGTGATAGACTTACCAGTACAATACAGATAACTATAGATCCTTTGCCATGGAATGCCACTAAAGGAACCACACTTGGTAAAGTCATACATCTCTTCAAAAACCACTGTTGGAAGTTAGCAAACCTATCCCCATACACCTTTTTTTCCCGCCAATTTTATTAATGTTGCTGTTGTTGTTGAGAATATACACAACAAAACATACATCAGTTCGACAGTTTCTACGCACACCGTTTAGTGCCATTGATTACATTCTTCGAGTTGTGCAACCAGTCTCACCCTCCTTTTCTGAGTTGTTCCTCCCCCCATTAAAATAAATTCACTGTCCCCTAAGGTTCCTGTCTAATCTTTCAAGTTGCTGTTGTCACTTTGACCCCATATAGATAGTTCTTAAAAGAGTATAATGCTCAAGGCAGACATTTTTTACTAGTTAATCTAAACTATTGTTTGGTTTTAAGACTTCTGGGGATATTTTGGTTTAAGGTTTAATGATTATCTCAGGGCAATAGTTTCAGGGGTTCATTCAACCTTCATGGCTCCAAGAAATATGGAGTCCACGAGAATTTGAAATTCTGTTCTGCATTTTCCCCATTTCGATCAGGATTCTTCTACAGAATCTTTGATCAAAATGTTCAGTGATGGTAGCCAGGCACCATCCAGTTCTTCTGGTCTCATGGCAAAGGAGGTAGTTGTTCATGGAGGCAATTAACCACACATTCTGTATTCTCCTCCTATTCCTGACACTCCTTCTTCCTCTGTAGTTCCAGGTAAATAGAGACCAATTACTGTGCCTTGGACGTCTGCTTGCAAGTTTTTAAGATCCCAGACACTATGCAATGAATGAGGAGTTAAAACAGAAACACTAAGCATGTTACTAGGTCAATTAACTAAGATGTCCCATGAAACCATGACCTTAAGCCTCAAACCATGACACCAAATCCTATGAGGTTTCTGATTGTACATAAGCAGCCTCTGTAGCTACTCTTTATTTTTTTGTCATTGTTGTAAATATATCTACCACACTACTTTTGCCAATTCAATTTTTTACAGATGTACAGCTTATTGACAGCAATTACAATAATTGGCTTGCAGCCCCACCCTTAATCAATGTGACATTTCCATCACCATTAACCCCCCATCTGTCCTTCCCTTCCACCCCAGTGACCACTAATAAACTTTGTTCTCTGTACATCTGCCTTTTCTTGTCTTTTCATATAAGCAAGGTCATGCAATATTTGTTCTCTTTGATTGACTAATTTCACCCAGCACGATGTCTTCCAGCTCCATCCCTATTGTAACATGTATCCTGGTATTTCTTTCAGCTTGGTTCGCTAGTGGTTTTCCCATATAAATGCTTGCTCCATTTATCCCTTCTCCTTGCTCTGCCTTGCTCTTCCTTTCCTTTTTTTCTGTTCTCTCCACCTCTTTACCTTATGTACTCAATCTCAGCACAGAAAACTTGACATATTTAAAACAAATTCTACTGCCCTTGTCTTACTTGTGGTCATACATGGTGAACAATAACGAGAAATGTACCTTTTTTACAGAGTATTAAAGGTCCGATGAGCCCTGAGGCGATATCTCGAGGAGCATCAATGTGGGAATGATAAATCCTGGTCACACAGTTGTTGTCCGCCTCACCAGGACTTTGTTCTTCTCCGGCATGCAATATGTATGTGTACTGTTCACCTGGATGTACTTTGTCATCTGCTTTTTGAAGACCGGTGGTGTTGTCAGGGTAAATGGCCCCTGGGAAGCAACAGGACACAGAGTTATGAAGTGAACGCAGTTGAACTTAAATGAGGGAATAGATGGTCCGTTACTTCATTCAGCAAACATTTATTAAACATCTAGTATGTGACTGCGTAAGAAAGCAGCGGCATCCTATTTGGACTCAGTGGAATGAGACGCTAATGACTAGCAAGCCTGGAAGCGTCACAGAAAATTTTGGTGTTATTTTGTATACTTGATGGAGTCATCAGGGAGCGTTAATAGATATGTCGGGAGCATGGTGACTTTTGATTCACAATTTAAAGAACCACTTTTGTCCTGGGGTCATGGTATGAAAGTAGAGCAAAATAGCCACCCTTTCCTATAATTCGAAACTTCTTGTATAAGGTATTGGCTCATAAAGTAACCATGCAACTTTTCTATGTTTCACTTTAAACTTTGGAAATTTCTAAACGTATGTAAAAGTAGAGAGAGAATATGACGACCTCTGTGTCCCCATCACCCAGCTTCAACGGTTATTAACTGGAGGCCACTCTTGTTTCATCTCTGCCCCCGCCCACTCTCCTCCTCATCACCATCAGATTATTCTAAAGCAAACCCCAGACATCATAGCATTTCCTTCATAAATACATGAGTCTGCATCTCTAAAAGATAAGAACTCTTTTTGGACATTGGCACAATCTCTCTGAAGAAAAATCTGGCAATTTCTATCAGAATTACAGCTACGCACATCTGCTGACACTGCAGTTTTGAATAAATCCTAGAGGTGTCTTCACACATGACCACAAAGTGGGTGGTTATGGGTATTCATTGCAGAATTGTCTGCGATTAGCAAAAGACTCCCAAAACCAAACTCATTGCCGTCTAGTCTATTCCAACTCATAGTAACTCTATGGGACAGAGCAGAAGTGCTCCATAGAGTTTCCAAGGAGTGCCTGATGGATTTGAACTGCTGACCTTTTGGTTAGCAGCTGTAGCACTTAACCAGTAAGCCATCAAGGTTTCCAGCAAAAGACCAGAAACAACAAAAGTACCCTTCATTAATTAAATAAAGCATCTCCATCCACCCAATGGAATACTGTGCAACCATGAAAAACAGTGCAACAGCACAAAGGTGACCTCTGAGCTACAGGGTTAATAAGGAATCAGGTGCAGAACAAGGTCTGTACCATGTGCTACCATTTGTTTAAGAATAAAGAAACGTTTTTACTGGAAAAAAAAAAGAGCTCTTTTTTCTTTTGACATAACCACAGTACCATTATTATACCTAAAAAATTAAAAATAATTCACTAATATACCATGAAATTCTAAAAAAAAAATCATGTGGCAGTCAGCCACTTATGCTATGAATGTAATCGCTTGGCTCAGAAAAAAAAATAAGAATAGATATGGTCAAACCATTCACTTTGAAAACAAAGACTAGTAATTAATCAAATATAATTTTATATTACTTTCCAGGCTTGTTCCTTATAATTTCAATGAACTGTCACATGACCTCAGCATTTTCGCCTATGATAATAACTGACATTTATCAAGCTCTTACTTTGTGGTAACACTGTCTCTATTTTACAGATAAGGAAACTGAGGCACAGAGAATCTAAATCAATTGCTCAAGGTCGCTCAGCCGGTAAAGGCAAGGTTGGGACTTGAATGTTGGTCTATGAATTTCAAAGCCCTTACTTTTAACCACAACAACGCCTCTTTACATCATTCTCATCAAATACTAACAATGAAACCATATTTTCTTCATGCACCATCTTGAAGGCTTCTGAGTCCCACATGCAAATGGCCCTTTTGGTTAATCGTGTCTCAGGCATGACCCTAGGATCATTCAGCCTTATCCACCGTTGAATTAAAGTATAAGATTGACGGCAACAGGTTTGTTTTTTTTTCCAAAGTTAAGACGGGAGGTGACAAGGGCCACTGAATGTTCACATGTAGAGGCTTCTTCCTGAGTCCTTTTTTCTCTCTCCTCTGGGCCTTAGTACATAGTCTCCGATAAGTTAATAACAACTGAATAGTAAAAGGAATTTTCAGCTGGGACAGGGGCTGGACTTACCCTCATGTTCCTTATAGTAAGTTATTCCATGTGGATGAAAGGTGTAGGGCCTGGAGGCAAGGTTTTTTAAATGTACAAAAACTTTATCTCCAATCTCAGCTTTGATAACAGGGCCTAAAAATCCCAGCCAGGGTGGTTTTTCTATACTCGTCACAAAGGTTCCATCTGTGAACTGCAGATAAAGGGCCTTCTTGTATACTCTTCCAATTCTATCCGGGCCATTTTGAAGATAGATATTGGCCTGTTCTCTGCAAAGGAAAGGAAGACGACTGTATCAGAAGCCATCATTCCTCGGGATAACATTTTAATTAAAGAGAAATTAATGACTTCATCACATTAAATGTTTGTCTGTTGTATAGATGCCTCCAGAAATGAAGTGGAGAGCTGCCAGTTAGTTTTGTTATTTTAATTAGGTGAGGTGCCTCACATCTGTAGATGGCCAAGAAGCAGAAGCATCTGTGAAGAGGCCATAAACACAAGGTGCCTTTTTACCAGAGTATTTTCTCCAAGATTTTCATATAAAACACAAAGGTATCATGGAATACAATATAAAATTAGAGTAAAATTTTAAAATAAAACAACTAAGACATAAGACATTTTCTACTTATGTTGTACCTCTTTCAGCTATTGAAACAATTTGAGTTGATCAGCAATCAATAGGGAATTTGAGACTTCAAAGTGTGTGTGTATACATCCCCCCCCCACCAAATAAAGTAAAATTAATGAAACTAAATTAACTCTGCCATTTTTATTTCTCTTAGCAGCACTGAATCAAGGCTGGAATTTATACACGCACTGTGTGTGGCTTTAAAAATTGCCTGTGATTTTAAATTGCCCCTGTTTTTTTTTTCAAGCCCTCACTACCACAAATCCTTGAGCATTGAATGTTTATATTCTGGTTAGTGGCTGAGGCATAGTCGTTTAAAACTTTGCTAAAAATGTCAGTAAACGGTAGCCAAGAAAAGAAAGGAAGTTGAGTTGGGTATTCAAACTTTTGAAATGATTCATATATGATTATTTTTAACCAGAAACTCTGGACAGACAGCTCAGTGAGGTTCATTTGTGGCCTATGCCACCCATCTACTTGGGAGGACTCATTACCTGGGCTTTGACAAACTCCCGCACGACCATGGTCTCTTCAACTTGGATAAAACTGGTCACACTCAGACTGACCTTTGATTGTGTGTGTCTCCTGCTTTTATCTCAATGATCTTTTTGATGCCTTGCCATTTTCTGCTCATTCCCTGTGGAGCCAGATATCCTGATTGAAAAATAACCTGTGTCTTACTTCCTCAGTTCATCCCCCAAGAATGAAATATATTTTCCCTTCCTCCCTTCAAGACAAGAGCAGCACTTCTTGTGGAGATCTCAGCTTTAATTGTTGCAGAGTTTGAAGGTCTAGATTTTCCAAGACTAAAGGAGTGTACCAGCCCTGGGGAAGGGACTGGAAGGCAGGGGGGAACAGGAAATTTGGTAATAGGGAACCCAGGGTTGAGGATGGAGACTGTTGACATGCTGTGGGGTTGTCAGCCAATGCCATAGAACAGTGTGTGTACTAACTGTTTAACGAGAAACTAGTTTGTTCCATAAATCTTCATCTAAAGTACTGGAAGTAAGTTAAAAAAAATAAAGATCTAGATTTTCCAAAGTCTAGGACTCTAGGCTAGTGGTTCTTAAGTTTTAACGTGAATCTACTGAAGACCTTGGTAAAATGCAAATTCCCAGGCCCCACCCCCACAGATTCTGATTCTGTGGGTTTGGGGTGGGGCTCTGGCATCTGCATTTATTAATATGCTAGTGTGTTCTGATGGAGGTAGTCTGCTCTGGGCTCGTGAGAGACCTGAGTTGAGGAGGGTCCCAGGTTGAAGAGAAAGAGAGCTGGTGAACCCCAGAGGCAGTGGGGTTCTGTGAGACCAAAGAGTGCCAGCCTTTTTCCAGGCCACCCGCTAGTAGTAGACAGACTTCTGCCAGCATTGGCTGCATAGGGCCATTAGATTAAACCTGAGTACTGGGAGCATGGCTCCTTGGCAGTGGTCCTAGTACTGAGCTTGGGCAGAGGGAATGGGTGCCAGAAATAGCAGAGCCACCATCCTCTGGATTGACCAGGGGCTTCAACAATGAACATCCTCGTAGTTGCTGCCATACACCGAAGACCAGAAGCTTGTATATGCCCCTGGGTTTCCCAAGGAGGCAGAATTGTTCACTGAAAAATGACTGAGAAGGGAATTTCCACCAATCCTGGTGGAAAGAGGCCAAGGCACAAGAAAACTGTAACTTTTTTGTACCCAGTGTGGGATGTCAAATCCATGTTCTGCTTTCATTTGTCCTATTTGTTTTCACCTTCTGATTGTTTGTTGCAGTTTCACACTTGGTTAAAGCAAAACAAAAAATTCAGGAAGTTTCAGAGTGCTTCAAGGGCATTGGAAAGAGTGGGAAAATAGCAGGACGTGGGGGTGGGCTCTGCACCTCCAAACCCAGCAGCATTTGTGTGGGCAGGAAGTTTTGATAAATATATTTTTTAACGACAGCAAAATGTGAAAGAAGATAGATTCATCTGGTCCAGACTGCTGAGAGGTCAGTAAGAATCCAAATTTCCGTAAGGCACATAACTGCAGCTGAAAAGCCTACAATGCAAAGACGTGTTTCCTTCCTGGCCCATCTGGTAAAACCTGGGCCAACCGTCCTCATGGGGCCCATCTAAGCCCCAGGGTAAATTTTCTTCTCTACTTTTTTTTTTACCGAGACAGACTTGAGTTGCCGGGAGACAGATCAGATAACATTTAAATTCCAGTCTGGGCTCTACCTTGCCCTGCTCAGACACGTTTTACATAACCCCAAGTTTTAAAGATAGACCTCAAATACATAAAGTGTCTATACATTCTGAATGCGATTCTATAGCACTTAGGAATGTACTACGTCCCATTTCAGTAAACTGCAGAGGGCTTTATCAAAATGCTTCCATTGCACTGAAATTCTCAGAGAAATATTGCCTAAGCTTTGGGAGTCTTTTTTTTTTTTTTCTACACAGAGATTTGTGCGTGTGTGAAAGCTCCTTTTAAGATAATTGATTGGAAGCTATAATATATTCAGGGTTTTATAACATTTGGAATTCCTTTTAAATATAATTTGCACCTGGCTTTTCAACCTTACCTTCTATTGTGAAATGAAATTAAGCCTTAACCAAATTGGGAAATATTTCAGATCTTGTGTTACTTTGGGGGAGGTCTATTTGTTTTTGTTCTGTCTCCAAAGGAACATCAAAGGGTCATTAGGGGATGTCTGTGTAATTTCAAGGGCACAGCTTGGGGACAAAGGGTCAGTTACTGGAAGCTCGCGGGAGGTTTGCCAGCCCTATATTCAGTCGAGTCTATCCTAGTTGCTGTTTCAACAAGGAAAATAATTCATATTTAATTGTAGTTCTTCCTGTTTATACTTGGAATATGTGCCTCTCATTAAAATAGATATGTCCCCTCCCAGTAACCGCAACCCTCTCTCTGCCTCCCTCCCATTTGAAAATAAGTTAACTCTTACAATTTCTGGAAAACTCAGACCCAGAAGTGAGTTTTTATGATAGAGGAATTAAAAAAAAAATTACATTGCCTTAGTAAGATCGTAATAATGCTACTTCCTCTCACGTATTCACTGGTGGTCTTGATTTATGTTTAGACATCGTTACAAAAATTGGGGTGTTAGAAATGAAAGGTGTCTGCACTCTCGGCTGCAATAATTGAGTCTAGTGTTACTAGTTTTCTATTGCTTATAAGAGATTATCACGATTTAGCAGTTTATCCCACAGTTCTACAGATCTCAACTCTATAGGCGTGGCTGCATTCTCCGCCCAGGGTATCACAAGGCTGAAATCAAGGCTTTGGTTGAACTGAGTACTTCTGCTTCGAATCTTTCTGACTTCCCCTTTTACCACTGGAGAGCTCTCTGCTTTTAAAGGGGCTCCTTTTTTGTGGTTACATGGGAGCCCTGGTGGCGCAGTGGTGAAGTGATACAGCTACTAACCAAAAGGTTGGCAGGTCAAATCCACAAGCTGCTCCTTGGAAACCCTATGAGGCAGTTCTAGTCTGTCTTCTAGGGTCGCAATGGGTTGGAATCGACTCAACAGCAATGGGTTTGGTTTGGATTTGATTACTTTAGACCACCTGGATAATCTCCCTAGCCTAAAGTCAACTGTGCCACTGAATATGACATAATCACGGGACTGATGTCTCAGCATATTCACAAATTCTGGGGATTAGAGTGGAACCAGGGGTGAATTACCCAATAAGCAAGGGAAGCGTGGGCTTACTTGGGCCTAATGGCAATGTTTTGTTCAGTTTTACATAGGGTCGCTATGAGTTGGAACCAACTCAATGGCACCTAACAACAACAATTTACTAACCTGTAGTGAACAGTTTCACACATTTTTCACCTGTTCAGTACAGATCAGTACATTTTAGGCTGGCTATTTTAAGGAATTCTGCCTACCACACACAGGAATCACAAGGCATTTATCTAATGTTGACTGGTGCAAAGACTCCATGTAGGTGTATGTAGTACAACTTCAGTGAGTCCTAACTAGCCTTCCTTCACTATCATGGCCTAAATGCAGTACCTAAGTGCAACCTTCCTTTGGGTCTGGCCTCAGGGGAAATGGAAATTACCGTAATAAATTGTAGACCCGGACAAGTGTGAAATATGTTACAGTCACTTAATCAGCTCCTTCTTACAGGCTGTTCTGTGTTCTAATTATTTCACCACACTAGCTACGGGGCAGTTCTACTCTGTCGAAATAGACTCTATGACACCCAACAAAAACAAAGCTGTTACTATTTGTTGTTTGCAATCTTGGAGAATGAGTCATTTAAGAATTTTCCAGTCCATTTGTAGCTAATAATTTTACTTCTTTAAGAATGGTTAAATTTTTTTGAAACAATTTTTAAAAGGGTAAAATGAACGCTTTCAGAGCAAGTTTTTTCCCAGACAGTTTGTTTTAAAATGCTTTAAAAATGTTTTATTTGTTTCCTTGTTTTATTAAACAGGGGATACTGGGAATTTTTAACTTTTTTTTTTTTCTGAGAATAATAGTGAAAATGCATATTTCTTGAATGCTTATTGCATCCTGATCACTTGAGACAATAATTATAACACTTATGATTATCTCGTGATTGGAATGTTCTTTTTTTTCTTGTTGTCTAATTCTTTGGTCAGAGTTTGACCTGTTGCTTCATATTGGTCGTCAATATCCTTCTAACAGCATCTTCACTGTGCCATTTCTGATTTCTTTTTCAAACCTGGAGAACTAGGAAGCAAAGTTTGTAAGAACTATCTGT
This sequence comes from Elephas maximus indicus, assembly GCF_024166365.1. NCBI lineage: Eukaryota > Metazoa > Chordata > Mammalia > Proboscidea > Elephantidae > Elephas > Elephas maximus. Next base: position 10,719,956 of record NC_064841.1, on the reverse strand, counting down.
TGGGTAAGGGTCCCCAAGCCTGAGTAAGGGCCCGTGAGGTTCAGTGCAAAAGGCTGCTCTTAGGCTTTAGAGACATTTTTTCTTCCTTTTTTTCCAGCTTCAGAAGAGCCCTGGTGGTGTAGTGGCTAAGTGATATGGTTGCTAACCAAAGGGTCAGTAGTTCAAATCTACCAGGTACTCCTTGGAATTTCTATGGGGCAGTTCTACTCTGTCCTGTAGGGTCACAATGAGTTGGACTCAACAGCAATTATTATTATTATTATTTTTTGTCCAGCTTCAGAGGTGTTTCCTAGAGGTCACCAGAAAATTTATTGCTACTATATAGCCAGTTAATCCTATAAATATTTCATTAATGCCTACTATGGAACTGGCATGCAGTATTGTGTCTAGTAATTTTTAATTACCTAAATGGCTTTTATTCTTACTTCAATATAAATAATTTAGGAGCAGAAGCTGTATTTTATAGAATCTTTATTTATTGGTTTGTTGAAGTGACAGTCAGATAAGGCATTGAGCCAACTAAATGGCAGTACTGAGTATAAGGAAATTCCTTCCCAGCTCACCCTGTTAGAAGAAAATATTATTGGCACTCATATGGAGAGGTATCTCTATTTTCCTACCCTCCCCCAAGTCCAAGCTTTTCCTCTTGAGATACCTCCCAATATTTTCAGTTTCGCTAGCTGTACGTGAGGCTGTCTAACTCAGCGGCTGACCTTTCTTATCTCATTCTGCCTCCTGATTTATCTTACAACATGAATCTGCCTACATGAGGAGCAAGGGAAGGTTTTATGATGCAGCCTGTAATTCCTTCTAGCTTTTATTCACTCATTTTCGTTTATTCACAAATATTCCTTTAGTACCTACTCTGTTCTAGGCACTAACGACCAAGCAGTGGAAGTGAGAGACGGAGCTCCTGTGATTTCAGTACATATTTTTCCTCTTCATTGTCTCAAACCTTCAAGGTCAACATGCAGCTGAAACCCGATTGTCTACCTAACATCCATCTTGGGCTCTCCTGGCACTTTGGTCCTCAGCCTGTTTGTCTTCACTCCTTTTTAGCCGTCACACCATAAGGAGTGTCAATCGTGTCCCACGCATCACGCTTCGGTGACTGGGTTAGACATGCTGGGAATCTGGGACAAACAGGAAACTTTTTACCTAGCCTCATCTGCCCAAAAAGTTTAGCATAGTAGTGGCAAAAATTGCTGAAGCTCTACTCAGTATTCACTATACAGATGTGAACCCCACAGGCCGACCGAACAGTCCTATCTGAATTCGCGTGAATCCCACAACGACTGGCTATTGAAGCAGCAGGAAGTGACTAGGTTAGTGACAGAAAGAGAGCTGAACTTGGTAACTCAGTGATGCCCCACTTTTTCTTCTAAGTATCCCTAGCAGCAACAGAGTAAAGTTGATGCTGTTTGTTTAACCTACCTAGCATAGAGAGACCACTGGAGTATTTAAAAACAAAGGAAGTTTTACATGTCCCTTCTCCACCAAAAAAAAAAAATTTTCTTGGTAAACTCCTTTGCTCCTCCATTCTCCAACTTCTAGAATTAGAGGCTTCTTTACTGAAGCATGCCTGGGGCAAGCACATAGTTGATGCTCAGTCAAGCTGATTTAATTTTTGATCATGAACAATGGCAGAGGCTTGGTGGGTAGGGGCGTGGAGCACGACAGCCTACTTTTTAAATGTGTCTGACTTTTTCCTAGGAAATAAAGGCAACATATCATATACCAAAAAACCAAACCAAACCCATTGCCGTCAAGTCGATTCTGACTCATAGCGACCCTATAGGATAGAGTAGAACTGCCCCATAGAGTTTCCAAGGAGCACCTGGCAGATTTGAACTGCCAACCCTTTGGTTAGCAGCCGTAGCACTTAACCACTGTGCCACTAGGGTTTCCAAATGTATCATATACATTGTATATAATCAGGAAAAATGCTGAACCCATCCCAAAATAATACTTCTGGTGAAGTTGTGAAAATGTCATACACCTAAGAAGTGAGTAATATTTCAAAGCCAGGTTTAAAAAAAAAAAAAAAAAAAAACCTGCAAGATGTACTAGTTTTATTTATAACAATCTTTAGGTCAGAAACTTCCCTTACTGTAAATTACTAAATTAATAACTTAACAGTTTGAGATTGTTATCAGCTATATATTTGTTTTATTGTATGAAAAATTGCAAGCATATATAAAAGACAAGAGAATAGTATATGCTCATCACCAGATGCAACAGTTGCGAAACTTGACACATTTGCTTAGCTGTATCCTAAAGGTACCATCTTAGCAGCTGATGGTCGTTGGACTCACATAGGCTTTATCATCACTAAAATACATTTTTGTTTTGTTTTGCTTTTAATGTACTGAATATTGGCTTTGAATGCTTATTTCTGTTTGGTGGTAAATGTTTCATTAACATAATTAAAAGCGCTGACCTCAATATTATTACAGATAAACTTCCATTACAAAAAAACTTCAAGCGGAACTATATTCTTGTTTTTTCTGCAACTGAATTACAGAAGCATTTAAGTCACAGAGAGTATTTCTGGCCATCAGGATAGACAGCTAGCTTTTTCGAGCATATATGTACTCTATGCCAAGCACTGGATTAAAAGCTTTATAAGCACCCAATCTTCCAAAAACCCTTTGAAGTAAACGTCTTACCCCCATTTTACAGACTAGGACTCTGAGGCCGAGAGAGATTAACTTGATTAGTTGTCCAGTCACTCAACAAGCATTAGGCAGAATCATATTTGTTAAATTTGTATTTAATTTCTGTGAATAATATTTTGAAGGATTAAAAAGTATTTTACGTTTACCACTAACAACTAGTTGTTATGGATTGAATTGCATCCCCCCCAATATGTGTGTCAACTTGGCTAGGCCGTGATTCCCAGTATTGCGTGGTTGTCCACCATTTTGTCATCGGGTATGATTATCCTATGTGTTGTAAATCCTAACCTCTGTGATGTTAATGAGGCAGAATTAGAGGCAGTTATGTTAATGAGACAGAACTCACTCTACGGGATTAGGCTATATCTTGAGTCAATCTCTTGTGAGATATAAAAGAGAGAAGCAAGCAGAGAAGAGAGGAACCTCACGCCACCAAAAAAGAAGAGTCAGGAGAAGAGTGCATCCTTTGGACCCAAAGTCCTTGCACTGAGAAACTCCTAGACCCAAGGTGAGGTTGATGACAAGGACCTTCCCCAGGAGCAGACAGAGAGAGAGAGCCTTCCTCTGGAGCTGGCGCCCTGAATTTGGACTTTTAGCCTCCCAGACTGTGAAAGAATGAGAGAATAAATTTTTCTTTGTTAAAGCCACCTCTTGTGGTATTTCTGTTATAGCAGCACTAGATAACTAAGATAGGAGTATAGCACAACATTTTAAATAGTCATTGTTTAAATTAGTGAACTTTTGCATAAATAGGGAAATAGACTGAACCCTGATAGAAAAGGCAATGACAACCAGAAGAGGTTTGAAGAAGCCAACACATTTCCCTAGATGAAGGGAAAGGATGAGGGAAGCCTCTCAAATGAAAAATATCTAGGGATTTACAGGAGATTGATCAAAATACCTTACATTTCAAAAGCACATTTTGTATTTTCTGTATATAACAAATCAAAGAAATATTTAATCTTACTCTATTTCTTAAACTGAAGACTTACACATATGAGCCATAAACAATAAAAATTGTGACTTACGTGTCAGCCGAAATAAGTTTCTTTTCTCCATTGTCAGGGGCGTAGTTCCAAGTTGTTTCAACAATTCCAATGTAATAATGCTTATCTTTTGCCCAGGCTGAGGTGCTGTATAAGAGCAGAAAAATACCAAGCAACAAAATCTTCATTCTTTTTCTCAGTCTTGGAACCTTAAAAGCAGTGAAGTGAAACCAGAAGCAGGCAATTTTATAAACAAGGTTTTCTCCATTTATTTGCCTGCCTGACACAGTTTAACGTTACACAAGAGTAAGCTGTTTTGTTAAAGCAAATAACATTTTCCAATTCAGTTCAGTTCTCGTAAACCCCGGACAAAATAGTGACCTGCTGCCAGCCTTCTCAGGTTACAAGTAAGAAGCTAACGGTTATTGTTGGAGGCACTAAACTGTGCATAACTCTGTTTCTTCTACTCAGCGTGTAAATTCCAGAAAGGCAGAAGCCATGTCTAAAAGCTTTCTTTGTTCCTCCAACAATATGTCACAGCACGGAGCCCTGCATACACCAAACGTGCAATAAAGCCAGATAAAGATTATACAAAACAAACCAAAACATGCAACTCTTTACTACTTCTAAAAGCCTAACACAAACTTATCTGAGATTTGCAAACTTGTTATTTAGCATGCCAGATTTAAGAAATCAAAAATAAAGACTTCGTTTTGAATGCTTTAGCTATTCTGTGAGCCTCGAGCATGACTACGTACAAACCTTGCCAGATTCTTCGGTATGGCTACATGCACATAATAGCAGAGCATAACCAAGTTTTGATAATTCCATTTTTTTAAATTAATTTCTTTATCGTGATAAAATATATATAACAAAACATTTGCCAATTCAACTTTTCCACTTACAATTCAGTGACATTGATTATATTCATTATGTTGTACAACCCTCACCTTTTCCAAATTATTCCACCGCCATTAACAGAAACTCCCTGCCCCCAGGCGATGGTTTCCCCTTTCCTTTTCCCTTCTAGTCATGGCAGCCACTAGTCAGCTCTGGTTTCTCTATATTTGTCTGTTTCGTGTAAGTGAGATGGTTCGTCCTTTTGTGACTGACTTATTTCACACAGTATAATGTTTTCAAGTTTCATCCACGCTGTCACCTGTATCAGGAATTTGTTTCTCTTTATGGCTGAATAATATTCCACTTATGGACATACCACATTTTGTTTACCCTTTCATCTGTTGATGGGCGTTTGGGTTGTTTCCATCTTTTGGCTATTGTGACTAACATTGGTGTACAAGTTTCTGTTTTTGTTCCTGCTTTTAATTCTTTTGAGTATATACTAAGTGTCTTAGGCTAGGTTCTCTAGAAAAGCAAAATCAGTAGAGCATGTGTGTGCATATAGACACACACGCACACACATATACACACACACAGTGCTCTCTCTCTCTCACTATATATATATATATATATATATATATATATATATATATATATATATATATATATATATATCAAGGAAATGGCTCACAAGGTTGTAGAGCCTGAAAAGTCCTAAGTCTGTGGGTCAGGCTGGAGGCTTCACCTGACTCATGTAGCTGCTGAGGCTGACAAATTCCAAGGCTGCCATGTAAGCTGCTAGTTCAAGTCCCAAGAACTGGAGGTCAGATGAAGAGAAGGCATCTGCAGGATCCAGAGCAAGCAAAAGCCCACGAGCTTTGCCAGAAACTCCAGCTATGTTGGATGCAAGGAAGCTCCTTTTCCACCAATTGGCTGCTCATAACAGATTTCATCATGGAGATGATTACATTATAGCAGAGCTCATTACGGAGGTGATTACATCATTACAGAGCTGCCAAACTGCATCATAACTGCCAAACCACTGAGAATCATGGCCCAGCCAATTTGAACCACAACCTTAACCATCATAATCCACCCCTTGTCAAGTTGGCACTTGCACACATCTACCTAAACCATACACAATCTCTAAATGAAGACAATCATAAAGTCATACTTATGCCTAACATGATACAACTAACAAGCATACAACTGAAAACACACTAGCCCTGTTTACATCTTGTATTTTGTAAGTGAAGAAAACAAAAATATTTGACGCATACATACAAGGAAGAAATAAAACAATTACAGTCCTCATTTCTACAACTGGTCACATGGTTGTAACCAATATTTAGAACTACCTTCTTCCACCACCCATTCTGTATTCCCTTTACCTTCAGCAAGCACCTCAGCTGGTTACAGTTCTTTGCCTGATGGAGTGACCCAAACCTTCATTTCCGAAGGGTCTGGACCATTATTAGTCATGTCAGAATTGGGTTGTTGTAATTTTCCATTGACTTTAATCACAGGCCATGGTAGTACTAAGAGACAGCCTAAGGAATCTCCTGTATTACGGACATACTCTTCTTTACCTCCATTATGTAATACCAATCTGATTTCCTCTTGGTAATCAGGATCAATCACACAAACCAATACAGTAATTCCCTTCTTTCCCTGTTAATCCACAGGCATGAGCAGCCCAAAGTGGCTGGTGACATTCTTAACTTCCAGTTCAATGGAATTGGTGTTGTTTCTCCCGGTGGAAACATTCCTCCCTTTGGAACTAAGACCTCTAGACTCACAGAGCAGAGGGTTGCGGGACAGGAAGCAAAAAGTTTATGAGTGGGTCACTAGGGGTAAGAGTGAGTGGTGCCGCTCCCATTTCCACCCCTTGATTCCTGGACCCATGAAGCCTGGCTATGGGAGAAAGCACCATATATTGGACACCGGTTTAGAGCATATATAGCCTCCCGGAGAATATTGTCTCAGCGCTGCAAGGTATTGCTGATGCCATAATTGTGTTTTTAGAAGGCCATTTCATCATTCTATCAAGTCAGCTGCTTCAGGGTGATGGGGAACGTGGTAAGACCAGTGAATTCCACGAGAATGGGCCCACTGCCGCACTTCATTTACTGTGAAGTGAGTCCCTTGATCCGAGGCAATACTGTGTGGGATACCTTGATGGTGGATAAGGCATTCTGTAAATCCATGGATGGTAGTTTTGGCAGAAGCATTGGGTGCAGGGAAAGCAAATCAGTATCCAGAGTAAGTGTCTGTTCCTGTGAGAACAAAATGCTGCCCTTTCCATGATGGCAGTAGTCCAATGTAATCAACCTGTCACCAGGTTGCTGGTTGATCACCTCGAGGGATGGTACCATATCGAGGACTCAGTGTTGGTCTCTGCAGCTGGCAGATTGGGCACTCAGCAGTGGCTGAAGCCAAATTGGCCTTGGTGAGCGGAAGTCCATGTTGCTGAGCCCATGCATAACCTCCATCCCTGCCACCATGGAAACTGTGTTCATGAGACCACTGGGCAATGATGGGAGTGGCTGAGGAAAAAGGATGACTGATTTCCATGGAACACATATCCTATCCACTTGATTGTTAAAATCATCCTCTGCTGAGGTATCTTTGGTGAGCATTCACATGAGACAGAAATATCTTCATTTCTTTGGTCCATTCAGAGAGGTCTACCTACATACCTCTTCCCATTACCTCCTCATCACCAATTTTCCAATTATGTTCTTTCCAAGTCCCTGACCATGCAGCCAAACCATTGGCCGCAGCCCATGAATCTGTACACAGTCCAGCTATGTTGGATACAAGGAAGCTCCTTTTCCACCCATTGGCTGCTCATAACAGCCATTTCTCTGGCCATTTCTCCTGCCAAGCAAAGTGAACAACCAGGTGCACTAAGCGAAGTTCTGCTCCTTGGGAGGATTTCCCTTCACCACTGTTCTTCAGGGAGATCCCAGAAAGGTGTTGTACTGCTGCTGCTGTTCACTTTCTAGTGGTGCCTGCATATCAAGCAGAACCATCTATAAACCAGGCACAAGCTTTCTCTTCCTAAGTCAACTGATTATAAGGAACTCACCATGTGGCCATAGGTGCAGACTGGGAGAGTAGAGATAATGTAACAGGAGTGGAGACCATGGGCATTTGGGCCACTTCCTCATGTAACTTACTTGTGCCTTCAGACTATTCTTGGGCTCATTCTCATATATACCACTTCCATTTAGTGATGGAATGCTGCTGTGCACGTCCAACTTCATGACGCTCTATGTCAGACAACACTCAGTTCATGATGGGCCGCTTAGGCCACATCATTATTTGGTGGCCCATGATTAAGTGTTTGGTGTCTACTAAGGCCCAGTAACAAGCCAAAATCTGGTTCTCAAAAGGAGAGTAGTTATCTGCACAGGATAGCAGCACTTTGTTCCAAAATCCTAAGGGTTTGGGCTGTGATTCATCAATAGGGGCCTACCAAAGACTCCAAATAGCATCTCTATATGCCACTGCCACTTCAAACACCATTGGATCAGCTGGATCATGTGGCCCAAGTGGCAGAGTGGTTTGCACAGCAGCCTGAACCTGTTGCAGGGCTTTTTCTTAGTCTGGGCTCCACTCAAAAGTAGCAGCTTTTTGAGTCACTTGATAAATAGGCTGGAGCAGCACACCCAAATGAGTAATATGTTGTCTCCAAAATCCAAATAGGCTCACCAGGTATTGTGCCTCCTTTTTAGTTGTGGAGGGGCCAGATACAATAACTTCTCTTTTACTTTAGAAGTTTCACTGAGGTAGAAGGCACCTGAATTTTTTGTGGGATTAATTTCCCACCCTCTAGCACACAAATGTTTTACCAATAAGTCCAGAGTCATTGACACTTCTTCTTTACTAGGTCCAGTCAGTATAATGTCATTAATATAATGGACCAGTCTTGTGGAAGGGAAAGGTGATCAAGGTCTCTGTGGACTAAATTATGACATAGGGCTGAAGAGTTGATATACAGCTGAGGTAGAACAGTAAAGCCACTTCTGGTGGTTCTTTGAAGCAAGTGTGGAGAAAAAGGCATTAGCCAGATCAATAGCTGCATACCAGGTACCAGGAGATGCATTAATTTTTTCAAGTAATGAAATCACATCTGGAACAGCAGATGCAATTGGAGTCTACACCTGGTTAAATTTTTGATAATCTACAGTTGTTCTTCAAGATCCATCTGTTTTTTGCACAGGCCAAATAGGCGCGTAGTATGGGGATGTGGTGAGAATCACCACCCCTGCATCCTTCAAGTCTCTAATGGTGGCAGTAACTTGTGCAATCCCTCCAGGAATGCAGTACTGCTTTTGGTTTACTACTTACCTAGGTAGGGGAAGTTCTAATGGCTTCCACTTAGCTTTTCCTACCTTAAGAGCCCTTACTCCACTTGTCAGGCATCCATTGTGGGGGGGAGGGGGTTCTGCCAGCTGCTGAGTATGTCTATTCCAATTATGCATTCTGGAACTTGGGAAATCACTACATGATGGGTTTGGGGACCCACTGGATCTACCATGAGCTGGACCTGAGCTGAGACTCCATTAATAACCTGACCTCCATATGCCCGTACTCTGACTGGTGGGCCACAGTGACATTTAAGTCTCCTGGAATTAGTGTGGATAATTAGCCAGTATCCAGTAATCCCTGAACAGTCTGATTATTTCCTTTTCCCCACTGAGCAGGTGCTCTCGTAAAAGGTAGATCTCTTTGGGGACGGCTGGGAGAAAGGCTAACAGTACACATTTTGGGCAATGTAGTGGGTCCTTCCTCAAGGGGACCCGGCCTCCCCTTCATTCAGGGGACTGTAAGTCTATAAACTGGCTCAGGTCTGGGATTTGATGGAGGGGCCATGACTCTCTGTTCTGGTGGTTTGAGCTAGACTGCCATTCACACTACCTAGAATTCTTCTTATTATACAGATCAAGTAAATATTTAGTAGATTTCTAATCTATTTCATAACTAGGACAGCATGACTAAGTAGCCAATGCCATAAGTCCACATGAGTCAGAATATTCTGATGACTGCTTTGACTTCATTGTCCATTACAGTAACCGTGCCCACCTTGTCTTTGTTGATTAAGTGCTGCCTCTTGTCCTCTACCACCACAGGGTTCAAACAACCACATAGTAGTTAGGTGTCCTAATTCAGTTAGGGCTGTTCCCAAATCTGACTTACATGAAATAGCAATCACAGCAGTCTTCAAGGATGCTGGGATTCCCCTTACAAATTTGTTCCTCAGAGTTGTGGTAGAAGGCATGTCCTCTGGGTACTCCATGTGTGAGTCTGTGGGTCTAACCTGATAAATCCACTCTAACATGCCAGTTTTGATTCCTTCTTCTACAGTATACCAAGGCAGGCCTGGCAGCACTTCAGCCTGATTTAGTGTGGGGCACAACATAATCCATGCTTCAGAGAAACAACCAAATAAACTATCAGATCCTTTCCTAACCTCTGGAGTTGAAACATTGAATGAAGGATCTGGGCTTAGTGGGCCTACATCGGTGAACTCAGACTGATTTAATTTAATGTTCCTTGCACGCGATATTATCTCACACCCTTAATAGACATTCTCACACATATTCCCTAGGTTTCTGTTTGTGCATATTAGAAAACTCAAGCAGTTCCTTTGCAGTGTAGAGTACCTCCTTCTGGGTCATACTTTGAACTACACATTTGGGTACTTTCTGGGACTTAAGTCTAGTTATAGGTCCAGAAGCAAAAATAGGTGGTGAGAATGTGTTCTGAGAACATTCAGCAATGTCTTGTAAGGCATCTGCTTCAGGTTATGCTCCAGGCAATGACCCAGACACCTTCCCAGGGGATGACTCATACAAAGGTTCTTCAGACACAGCTGGGCTAATCTCATCAGACAGGAGTGAGGGGGTTAATATTTTTACTGGAGAGGGTGGCTTAGCAGACAAAGATGGAATAGTCTCTTCAAAATGAACTTAGAAGGCTGGTTCTGTTGGCAGGAATGATTCTACAGAATTTAGGGGCTCATCATCCCCAGATTCCTGATTATGTGCCCATATGTCCCCATTCCAAGTTTCGGGGTCCCATTTCTTCCCAATCAATGTCCTAACTTTAACTTCAGATGCCATTCGAAGTTTGGAATTAAACTAGCATTTTAACTCAGCCACTCTTACAATAAGACTCTAGGTTTAGTTTTCGGCGATATCAGCTCTGTTACTACAAGAAATAAGGCTTTCTTTCACTGCACAGGTGGAAACTCTGAGGTCGTTTATGTGGCACTTGAGCTGTGACTCTGAAGCCATAAGTTAGTCTCTTTCTTTCACCACTTTGTCTAGCAGAAAGTAGGACAAACCAACCAGCTTCCTTTTACTTCTCATTCTGACGAAATTTTAGAAAGTTACCAAACATGCGATCACCCAGAGCCTCTCCTCTCACCAATCTATTGGTGGTGATATTTTGGATATTTCTATTGCCACTTCATGCCATGGATTAGCAGCGCCCCCTTAACTACTGAAAGCAGAGTCATCAACAATTTTAAGACTAAGCAGATTTGAGAACCAATTTAGAAACACATTCTTATAGCTTTGTTTCTCTAGAACCACTCTTAGCATCAAATGTCTTAGGTGGGTTTTCTAGATAAGGAAAACCAGTGAAGCATGTTTATTAATGTAGGCTTACTAAGCACAGATCCTTCATTCAGTGTTTCAACTCCAGAGGTTAGGAAACTAATAGTTTACTAGTTGGCTTGCTGAAGCATGGATTATGCTGTGCCCCACACTAAATCAACCTGTACATACATATGAGAGAGAGAGAGGCTTCTATCAAGGAAATGACTTATGCAGTTGGTGTGTGCTGGAAAATCCCAAGTCCGTGGATCAGACTGGAGGCTTCTCCTGACTCACGTAGCTGCAGAGGCTGACAAACCCAAGATTGGCATGTAAGCTGGCAGGCCGCTGGCTCACAGGCTGTGGAGGCTGATGAATTCCAAGACTGGCAGGTAAACTGCTAGCTCAAGTCCCAAGAACTGGAGGTCAGGTGAACAGGAGCCAGTTGCAGGATCCAGAGCGAGCAAAAGCCCATGAACTTTGCCAGAAAGTCCACATTTATTGGATGCAGGCCACACACCTAAGGAAATTCCCTTTCAACTGACTGGCTGCTCATAATATATCACATCATTGAGGCAATTATACTATAGCAGACCTCATTATAGAGGAGACTACATCATTACATAGCTGCCAAACTACGTTATAACTGCCAAACCAATGAGAATCACGGCCCAGCCAAGTTGACACAAAACCTTAATCGTGACACCTTGAATTGGGATATTTGGGTTATATGGTAGTTCTACATTTAACTTTTTGAGGAACAGCCAAACTGTTTTCTACAGTGGCTTGTACCATTTTTCATTCCCACCAGCAGTGGATGAAGGTTCCAATTTCTCTAGATAATTCCATTTTAATTATTAAAGATAACAGCCATAATAAACCTTTCTTCAAAGGCAAAGGTTAGACTTAGCAAACAGACAGTGTCCTCGTTTAGTAACCTGGGATGTCTCTCTTGGATGTGGATATGAATTTCAGAGTGGAAGACTTCTTTTTATTAAATTCCCATCTTTAGATATCTAATATTTGTCTAAAAGTATAAAATAGTTTTTTTTTTTTAGCTGAAGAAAATCCCGATGGTAACAGTGTACATTTTTTGCTAACATAATCTTTTTTTCCTAAAATACCTCAAAGCGTTATGTAACTATTTGCCAAAGTCTGTTTGCTGAAATAGATGATTACAGGAGAAAGTTCTGTGATGTTTGAACAATTGATTCATTTAACAAATGTTATCGAGTGAGTCTTCTGTGTGCCAGACACTGTTCTAGGCATGGTGGTTCAGCAGTGAATAAAACAGACACGAATTCCTACCCTCATGGAACTTACATTCTACTTGAGAGAGAGAGAGATAATACACAAATGAGAAGTGAAATACACGATATTAACAGTAAATGCTATGGCCAAAGAGAATAATGAGCGCTGGGAAATCCAAATGGATGAAGGTCAGAATCTGACACCAGCACATGACCTAGGGCAAGATACTTGACATCTGAGACTCGATTTCCTCATGTGCAAAATCTCAGGCTCAGAGGCTTGTATCAAAATTAATTGAAATGACTCATGTTACATAGTGGAGGCGGGCCTCCCACCAGCTGACAGTAACCTTGACTAAATGTTTTGATACAGAAAACCAAGCACCCAGAACATCTTGAGGCCTCTTTCAAGATATGCCTTGGGCAACTATGTCCTTCACGCCCACTGAGAGGGGGCTAAAACTTTTCCCAGGCTCCACTGGCCAAGCCCTGTGTCTTATAAAATGATGCTCTTATAAAATACCGGTGCCCAGAGGGGCTTCTTTTTCCCAATGGCTCACACTCATTGCAAAAACCAAACCTGTTGCCATCAAATCGATTCCAACTCATGGCAACCCCACAGGAAGAAGTAGAACTGCCCCACAGTGTTTCCAAGGAGCAGCTGGTGGATTTGACCTGCTGACCTTTTGATTAGCAGCCAAGCTTTTAACCACTGTGCCACCAGAGCTCCAATGGTTCACACAGATGGGGCACATTCTAACAGTTCATTCTCCCACAGAGGGTGTTTTTTTCCTCATTGGCACAAAGCCACTCTATGAACCAGCAGCTGCCATTTCCTTCTCATTCTCTACTCAGTGCTCAAACTAAATACCACTGGGATGGAAGGATGGTGAGCAGAGCACAGCAACCATCCCTGAGGCCAATTCTTCCAGCAAATTCTACCAAAACACTCTTCAGACGGTTACTGGGGGCTCCACAATGTGCATGTGCAGTACCTTTATACCGGTGGTGAAATGAAATAGTTTAACATTACCACCCCTGACCAGGACCAGCGGCCATTTTATGGTATAAGGCAGGAAGGGTCATGAGGAGTCCGCATTCCTGTCCTGTTTGTGACGTTACTCTTCCCATCAGAAGGCATGTAGTTGCTGTGTGGCAGGAAGCAGGGAGGATGCCCCAAGCCTCAGGATTGTTGAAATAACAGGGAGAGGCCACTGGGGCTAATAAGCAGCCAGTCATTTGCAGTCAGTAAAGGCTGCAAACCTCCTGACAGGATTGCAGAGTTGGTACTTACGGTGAATAATACTGTAATTGAGAATTTTCTGAAATTGAGACATGCACCCCAACAACATAGATAGGGACAAGATCAGAAGAGCAGAGAAGGGGGTCAGGTGGGGGCATGGGGGTTACTGGGTGGGGAGGAAGGGCACCAGAAGAGGCTCAATAACTTAGAGCATTGCAAGAAAGAGAAAAGAAGAACCTGAACTGGACCAAACAGTCTATCTTCTTAGCTATGCCTGTCAAAGCTTTTTACCTCAGGACCCCAAAGTATGCCTTTGAGGTTTGTTATAATAACTGTTTAGTAACCTGGGTAGAGTGACATATCACACGTTTTAATTATTTTACATGAGTTCTTGTTGTCTTAAAGATGTCTGGGCTGGGTGACTCTTGCCTGTAGTCTGAGGCTGAGAATAGTTAAAATCAAGGAAGCAGCCTTCTTTAGAGAATATAGCTTTAGCTCGTTTCTGTCTGACAGGATACAATCTCTCCTTACTCCGCTATTCCTCTGTCTATCCTCTAGTTTCTTCTTTGTTGAGCCGTGAGAACCGGCTCTTATAAACTGTGCCCCATGACAACAGAATTGTAAAGAAGCAAACCACCGAGGGGTGCTCCTCAATTTGTGACAGCCAGGGACTCTGAGTGTAACATAATTGGTCATTCTGCCTGTGACCAGTCAGACCAGCAGGCTCCTTTCTTTGTCACAGGAAATTGTGCAACTCTGGAATTTTACGGGTGAGCAGAGTCACGTACAGAGCTTTGATAATGAGTATCCTGACTTGTCCTGGCATGGCGTGAGCATTGCTGACCCGTTCTCTCTCCTATTGATCAGTTCAGGACTACTAGGGAATCATGGCTTAGATTGGTCTTTGCTTCCTCCACCCCCTTCCGGCTGCCCATTTGTGGGTCACAGCCCAGCTCGTCAACTCCTGGCATGTAAAGGGGTCACAGCAGGGGAAGAGAGAAAGCCCAGACTCTAATCTAGTTCCTTCATTCTCGTTCTCTCATTATCTTGAATGATGCGGAAATCAAAGCATGTAATTTATTAACAAGGAAAGAGAACCACAATACTCAAACTACTTCTACAGTAGATTAGAGACTAACTTAGTCACTAGGCTTGATCACACAGAACTTCAATAAATGAATTTCTTGAGATGTTTTCCTTCATTAACATCCCTAAACCCATTCCTTCTTGTTTCTATCCCGGGCTGGGTTCAGTATCTCTCCACCAAACCAGAAACAACCAATTCCATTGCTGTCGAGTTGATTCTGACTCATAGCATACCTATAGAACAGAGTAGAACTGCCCCATAGGGTTTCCAAGGAGTGGCTGGTGGATTTGAACTGCCAACCTTTTGATTAGCAGCTGAATTTGGAACCACTGTGCCACCAGGGCTCCATTTCTCCACCACGTAGAGTAATACCCTATGCATATCTCTGACACCACGCTTAACAATTCATATTAGAATTATTTTTTACGTGACTATCTCCTCAACTACACTGGGTCTCTCGAAGTCAGTGCCTATGCCTTGTTTTGTACAAATTCCAAGCACTTAGCATAATGTCTGACACATAGCTTAATGAGTATTAAATGAATAATTGCTAACTATTTTATAACAACTCGATGGCACCTAATAACCACAACCACAAACATAACAGTTGCTAACATGTATTAGATGATTACTATGCTCCAGGTACAGTGCTGAGGGCTTTATCAATTTTATTTCATTTAACCCTCAAACAACTTATTAAGTGATAGTGTTAGTTTTCTGTTACTGCAGTTAACTAATCACCCCAATCTTTGGGCTTAAAACAACACATATTTATTATCTTATAGTTCTGTATGCCATAAATCTGATGCGCATCTCACTGGGTTAAAATCCAAGTGTCTGTGGGGCCGCAATCCCTTCTGGAGGCTCTAGGGAGAATCCATTTTCTTGCCTGGTCCAGCTCTTAGAGGCTGAACACATTCTTGGGTTCTGGGCCCCCTTCTGTCTTCAAACCCAGCAATAGCAAGTGGAGTCTTTCTCACATCACATCACACTGACTTTGTCTTCTATCTCCCTCTTCCACTTCTGAGGACCTTAAGGAGCCCTGGTGGCATAGTTGTTTAAAAGTGCTTGGCTGCAGCTGAAAGATTGGTGGTTCGAGCCCATCAGCCACTCTGCTTGAGAAAGATGTGGCAGTCTTCTTCTGTAAAGATCACAGATTTGGAAACTCCGTGGGGCAGTTCTACTCTGTCCTACAGGGTCATTGTGAGTCCAAAGATACTCTGTGATAATGGGGTATTAGCTGAATGGAGTTTTTCTGCTTTGGTAGCTTTGGCAGCTTTAACTCCACTCTCCAGATTCATATCAGGGAGATATTTATGCTGTAGAAAAGAAAGTTTCAAAAAATAACTCGATACAATAGCATGCAGTTCTAAGTTAGACTATTAAATTACAATGATTACACATTTAAGGAGTAAGTAGAAAGTCTATGTAAGCATAAAAAAAAAAAAAAAGCATAAAGAACATCCTTAAAATGACTACCATTGCTTTTGTCACAAAAAGTTTACTTATTAAGTTGGGAGCAACTTAATTGCATCACTTTGGACATGTGAATAGATGACCTATAGACCCAAGCCAAACCATGTTATGTTATTTGAAATCCAGAATCAAGTTTCCCAAAGAAGCAATGTTATAAATGAAGGATTTATTCCTTGGAGAGCACAATTAATGATTGAAGTAATAATTATAATAATTGCATTAGTAACAAGAGTATTGGTATTAATAAGATATTGTATGAGTAAGAATGTTATTGGCATTAAGAGGTTATTGTAGGTAAAAATTATATTTTGGGAGAATAAGCTTTCATTTTTGTGAGAAATATTAGTCCTTATATTCAAAAAAGGAGCCTTTATGGTGCAGTGGTTAAGCACTTAGCTGCTGTGATGGTTAAGGTTGTGTGACAATTTGGCTGGGCCATGATTCTCAGTAGTTTGGTAGTTATCATGTGGTTTGGCAGCTATATAATGATGTAATCACTTCCACAATGAGATCTGATATAAATAATCATCTCCATGACGAACTGTTATGAGCCCCCCAATCAATTGAAAGAGTGTTTCCTTGGGGGTGTGGCCTGCATTTAATATAGGTGGGCTTTCTGGCAAAGCTTGCTGGCTTTTGCTTGCTCTGGATCCTGCAGATGCCTTCTCTTCATCTGACTTCTGGTTCTTGGGACTTGAGCTAGCAGCTGACCTGCTGATCTTGGGTTTTGCCAGTCCTTGCTGCTACATGAGTCAGGAGAAACCTCCAGCCTGACCCACGGACTTGGGACTTCCCAGCCTCTGTAGCTGCGTGAGCCTTTTCCTTGATATAAATCACTATGTATATTTATATGCTTCACTGGTTTTGCTCCTCTAGAGAACCCAGCCTAAGACAGCTGCTTACCAAAAGGCCCGTGGTTTGAATGTATCAGCTGCTCTGTGGGAGAAAGATGTGGCAGTCTCCTTCCGTAAAGATTTACAGCCTTGAAAGCCCTATGAGGCAGTTCTACTCTGTCCTATAGGGTTGCTATGAGTCGGAAGCCACTGACTGCAATGGGTTTTCGGTTTTGGATATTCAGAAAGAATTCTAAGGAACTGCCTACACTGACCCTCCTTTCTGGTTCCTCAGTTCTCTGTTCCTCCAGTTCTACAAGGAACCCCACAGAGAAAATATCCACATTACTTGATAGCTGCACAGAATATTTTAAAATAGTGTATGATATATATTTTCAACAGCTTTCTTGATTTTAAAAGTAATTTAAACTTCACAGAAACCTTGAAAGAAACAAAAGTATAAGAAAATAAAACTCACTCAGAATTTCACTGCCTAGAGAGAGCCAATTGAATACAACTTCTGTTTTATATCACGTATCTTTACATTATAAATAAAATTATATATAAAATAATACTTCAGTTATTATCTTGTAACCTGCTTTTTTATTAGTTAATAAACATTTGTTATAAGTATTGACCACTACCATTTCGAAGACATGATTTTTAAAATAGGATAACACTTAAGATTATAAATGTAGCAAAATTTACAGTAGATCATTTAGCTTGTTTTCGGTTTTCCAGTAGCACAAAATAATGTTGCGATGAATCTTGTTTTTGCATTGTTGAAATTTTCTGAGATTGCTGGGTAGAATTAATGAGTCAAAATATTAGGGTCACTATTTAGGTTCCTTCATGAGCTGTGGGATCAGCTGATACTTCCACCAAAGTGCATGCAATGTACCTGGTCACCAAAACACTTCTCGATACTTAAAAAAAAAAAAAAAAAACAGGAAATCTTTGCCAAATTGATAGCTTCCTCACCACGAAAGATACTTTAATGTTTAAATGTAATTTTTAAGTGATTTGATTATTAGAGAGGTTGGATATTTTTAGGTTCAATAACCATTTGTATTAATTTATGAATTTTCTGTTCAAATAATTTATGTGTATATTAATGTGAATCTGGAAATTACATTTAACTCTAGAGTATGTTTTATCAGATCAGGAACAGTTACCTAAGTTATATCAAGAAAATAAAACCACAGTGTCTTGGTCATCTCAAGACAGTAATCTTTGAATGAATGAGTGGTATGTCACATCATATAAATGTTCAATGGACCGGATGTTGTTAGGTATTGTCGAGGCAGTTCTAACTTATAGTGACTTTATGTATAACAGAATGAAACACTGCCTGATCCTGTGCCATCCGCACAGTAGTTGTCATGTTTGAGCCCATTGTTGCAGTCACTGTGTCAGTCCATCTCATTGATGGTCTTCCTCTTTTTTGCTGACCTACTTTACCAAGCATGATGCCCTTCTCCAGGCACTGGTCCCTCCTGATAACATGTCCAAAGTACACGAGTCAGGGTATCGCCATCCTTGCTTCCAAGGAGCATTCTCGCTGTACTTCTTCTAAGACAGATTTGTTCATTCCTCTAGCAGTCCGTGGTGTATTCAGTATTCTTTGCCAACACCATAATTCAAAGACATCAATTCTTCTTTGGTCTTCCCTATTCGTTGTCCAGCTTTTGCATGCATGCGAGGAAATTGAAAATATTACAGCTTGGGTCAGGTGCACCTTTGTCCTCAAAGTGACATCTTTGCTTTTCCATACTTTAAAGAGTGCAAGAGGTCTTTTACAGCAGATTGCCTAGTGCAATACCTCATTTGGTTTCTTGACTACTGCTTCCATGGGCATTGATTGTAGATTAAAGTAAAATGAAATCCTTGACAATTTCAATCTTTTCTCCATTTATCATGATGTTGCTTGTTGGTCCAGTTGTGAGGATTTTTTTTTTTTTTTCATGTTGAGGGGTGATTCATACTGAAGGCTGTGGTTCTTTGATCTTCTTCAGTAAGTCCTCTTCACTTTCAGCAAGCAAGGTTGTGTCATCTGCGTAATACAGGTTGTGAATGAGTCTTCCTCCAGCTCTGATGCAGAGCTCTTCTTAATATAGCCCACATTCTCAGATGATATGCTCAGCATGCAGACTGAATAAGCATGGTGAAAGGATACAACACTCACACACACCTTTCCTAACTTTAAATCATGCAGTATCCCCTTGTTCTGTATAATCAACAGCCTCTTGGTCTATCTGACCAGATACTCTTATATAAACACTGTATTTATTACAATATGACTTCTGCTAATTAATTCAGCTAATAGCTCTTACCTTCTCTTTTGACTACAGTGTAAGTGCTCTCCATTCCACCTTCAATGTGCTCCGCAACGTGACAATGAAATAACCAGATTCCAATGTCTCTTGGAAACATTTTTACAGTTCGATAGGTCCCAGGAGGGAGATCATAAACATCAGAGTGATACACTCCCGAATCCTCAACAAGGAGATGAAACAGCATTAATGGCTTATAAAAGGTGCCAGTCATTTATACATCTTCTCATTTGCTGTAACTCTCAAATTCTAGTCATCCCTAACTCTAGCTTCTGCTCATCTCCCTCGCCTCTCACCTCCTGTGGTTGGTGTCTTCTCATCTCTCTGTGCAGTTCCAAAAATGGAACACACCTCACTTCCTTTTATTCCTCTAAGCAACCACAAAAGCAAGGTCAGTGTGGGTCATAGACTAGTAGTGAAATTTGGGGGGTAGAGAGCTTTTGTTGGCAATACTACACATAAAACCACTTACCACCTGACATTAGATGACCCTGCCTTTAGTTAAAGGAGCCCTGGTGGCACAGTGGGTAAATCGTTTGACTGGTAATAGAAAGTTTGGCGGTTCAAAACCACCAGGGGCTGCATGGGAGAAAGATGTGGCAGCCTGCTTCTGTAAAGATTTACAGACTTGGAAACCCTATGTGGTCTCTACGAGTTAGAATTGACTGGATGACAGTGGGTTTGGGTTTGGGTTGGATCTTTAGTTAGGAGTTTTGAGTGGTGTAAGCCTTAGAAGAAAGGCCTGATGGTCTACCTTCAAAATATCAGCCATTGAAAATCATATGGAGCACAGTTCTACTCTGACACACATGGGGTCACCATAAGTCGGAATGACTCCATGGCAGCTGCTGGTAGTAGTGGTCCTTAATTATCTCTCCACTGCGCCAATCACTGAGAACCTCTGGCTCTTCTGCTTTCACCCTCCCCTCAAGACCTGTTTCTCCCCATTCTCCCTCTTGGGTACTCTCCTGACATTTCTCTCCTCAAATTATTACAGGCCCCTTCTTGAGCAGTTCATCTCCCTCTTATTCTCCTCCTAATCCATCCAAGCCAGGCTCTGGGGCTTTGTACTTCAGAAATATGGGGAGATGTAGATGTAAACATAGAAGGGTCATGATTGTTGGAGCTGGGTGATGGGTAATGGGGATCGATTATGTTATTCTGTTTTCTTCATTATATAAACTTTTCCATAATAAAACAGCTCTTTTAGCAACAACAACAAAAAAAAGAGTTCAAGAGGAACAGATATGTTCATTAAAGAGTGGGAAGGGAACCAACACACCAATAAGGCTTTGTACAATCCAAGTCATGCGTACTCATTTAATTAATTTCTATGGTAGGCCTTTGAGTATGAGAGAAGTAGTGAACATGATACATCTAGAATTCAGGGAAGTTTTATACGAAATTTTTAACAATGCAGAAGAGATGGACTATTCTAATGACAGGTGGTTGGACTAAATATTTGAAGTGTCAAAGACAACATGATTGGCCCTACATCCTACATTAATATTTAGATAAGTGAATAGGATGAGGAAATAAAGAAAATTCTCTTTAAATAAATAAATTATACTAACTTGGAGACTTCAAGGGAAATGTAAAATTTAAAATACTTGTAATAAATTAGAGAAAGGACCAGTCAAAAAAGTGGTCAGTAAGAAAACAATTGTAAGGAGGTAGGGCCCTTCAGGAGCCCTGGTGGCACAGCATTTAAGCACTCAGCCGCTAACAAATGGTCAATGGTTTGGACCTACTAGCCCCTCTACGGGAGAAAAAAGTGGCAGTCTGCTTCCGTAAAGATTACAGCCTTGGAAGCCCTATGGGGCAGTTCTACTCTGTCCTATTGCATTGCCATGAGTCAGAATCGACTTGGTGGCAATGGATTCGGTTTTGGTTTCATTTAGGACTGGTGGGGTGAAAGGAAGCAATTCAGACAGAAAAGAAAAAGAAAGTGACTAAGAATGCAAAAGATAGAAAACCAAAACCCAAACCTGTTGTCGTTGAGTCAATTCCAACTCATAGTGACCCTACAGAGCAGAGTAGAACTGCCCCATAGAGTTTCCGAGGAGCGCCTGGTGAATTCAAACTGCCGACCTTTTGGTTAGCAGCTGTAGCTCTTAAACACTATGCCACCAGGATTTCCAAAATATAAAAGGATGGCAATAATAATAAGAAAGTGACCATAAAACCATTTGACACCGAGTCCTCAATTTTTATTTCACAATAAATCTCAAAGGAATGATGAATTAGAAAGAAACCATTTTGCAACCCCATCGTGAAAATTGATTCTGGCAAGTATCATCAATGGATGTTTTTAAAAAACTATTAGGTGGAAAACTCTAGGAGAACAAAATATGTTTAAACAAAAATCATTTCACAGATTACTTACTCATTACAAGAGCAAGAAGCTACTTTTAAAATGAAGAGAAAGGGCACGCATCATCTTAGCCAAGTTATGGAACTTAGGCTCACCAATATTAGGATCTACTGGCATCATGGACCTCTTGAGGTGAGGCGTGCAAAGTATACAACATCATCTACACAGTGTTCTTGCTAAACATGTTTGGCGTGGATCCAACTATGAGGGGACAATCATACCAATGCAGAGTACTGGGCATTCTCCAAGACAACTGGTATGGACTCTTCAAAAATGAAATGTCACAAAAGACCAAGAAATAAAAAAAAAAAAGCACAGAGGAACTCTTTTGATTTTAGGAAAGATATGACAACAACAACCAAATGCAAAGTAAGAACCTTGATTAGACCCTGGGTTTAAAAAAAAAAAAAAAAAGTCATAAAGAGAATTTTTGGGGCAATTGGAGATATTTGAATGGACTGTATGTTAGATTATGTTATTGAATGAATGTTAATTTTGGGAATGTGATAATGTTATTTTGCTCTGGGCAGATATTGTCCTTATTCTTAGCGTACACATACTTATTATCTAGGGGTGAAGAGTCATATGTTTGCAATTTACTTTCAATTGGTTCAGAAAAAATATTTCAGAGAGAAAAAAATGTGACAAAGTATATATGGGTGTTTAGGACAGGGTTTGAAAATTTTTTTAAAAAGTTGGGAAAAGGTGAATCGAAAGAGAATTATAGAAGTTTTATTTACATATTGGGTAGCATCCGAGTAGCATGAGAAATGCATTTCATTCATTCACAAACATTTGTCCAACATCTAAGGGATATAAAGAGCTGAATGGATAATTACACATCTGACGTAGATTGCATGTATTGAGTCTAAGTTTGGACTGGGTCGCTTCCTTTCCAGTCAGGCTAGCTGGGCACTCTACCCCAATAACTGGTTTACAGGGCTCCACAGTAATTAAAGGAAGTAGCTGAGTTTCTTACCGTGTATTGGAAACTATGGCCATGGAAGTGAACTGTGTACAGGTCAAATACACCTCCTATGCCAATCAGATACCAATTCACTTCGTCCCCAACGTGCACCGTCAGACCTTGGTTGTTTGCAAACATTCTTCCATTAATTGCTGTGAGGAACATAGTCTACAATGTTTAACAAGGATTTGAAATCATGTGGAGTTTTTTTCCCAAATAGTTTATAGAAATGTCATGAATGTTTTTAGAGGCAGTAAGGATTTCAAAGCGAGCCTGAGGAACTGACAAAACCAACCAAGATACCCATTCATAGCTCTGCCTAATTGTAGAGGATTTTTCTTGCTCAAGAAAATGAGGCTCTGATTTTGCTCTCGCATAATCTGTACAACCAGAAGTGCAATCAGAATGCTGCTTAGAAGCAAGGACGGCGAGACTGCGTCTTACATACTTTGGACGTGTTGTCTGGAAGGATCAGTCCCTGGAGAAGGACATCATGCTTGGCAGAGCACAGGGTCAGTGGAAAAGAGGAAGACCCTCAACGAGGTGGATTGACACAGTGGCTGCAACAATGAACTCAAGCATAACAAGGATTGTAAGGACGGCGCAGGGCCGGGCAGTGTTTCGTTCTGTTGTGCATAGGGTCACTATGAGTCAGAACCGACTCGACGGCACCTAACAACAACAACAACAATCTGGTTGGACTTGAATATATCACAACTCCCAAACATAACCAAACCAAACTTGTTGCCGTCCAGTCGATTCTGACTCATAGTGACCCTATAGGACAGAGTAGAACTGCCCCGTAGGGTTTCCCAGGAGCAGCTAGTGGATTCAAACTGCTGACTTTTTGGTTAGCAGCCAAACTCTTAACCGCTACTCCACCAGGGTTTCTAAGGGTTCTTAAATTAGTAGTGAGAATACTGGAATTTTAAATATGCCCATATATTTAAAGTATATCTAAAATTATTACCAGAGACTTAGAATATTAGGAGTGTGTGTTACCATTTAACTTCATGATCTGTCATTTGTTTGACTGGAAGGGTCATTTATCCCTTTTAAAACCTGTGGGACTTACGGTATCCCACCTACTTTTTATGCCTCTGGAGTTCTTTGGAAAGGAGGTATCCCAATTTTAACTCATTTAATCTCAAGGTGGAAGCCTTTTAAAATGCATGAAACTCAAAACCCTAAGTCGGAGCTTCATTTTTGTGTAGATTGAGCATTGTTTTAGATGACGCCTCCTGCATGCATGAATTTTCTAAACTTTTGACAAGTTTGTCTTTATTTCTGTGAGATAAACCTCCTCACTATGTTTCCCAGTAACTATGTTCTGGTGAAAAATATGTTTATCATGAGAATAAGCTATTGCCAGTCTTCACTCAGTCATAGTGACCATTTTCTCCTTGATGTCCTTCATTGTTTCCAAGTGTTAATGGCTCCCTGCTTTTCTAGTTTCTGAACCATAAATAATGCCTTTGAAATAAGAAATAATGCTTTGTAGTGGTATTTTCCAAGAGACTGGAAGATTTTTACCCTGCATTCAACCTTGGGGCCCAATCACTGCTTCCACATGTAGCGGAGGTGGAATGTACCACTGTGAGAGCTCTGCAGTGCCCCAGGGCAGTTGTTTCTGCTTCTTAGCTGTTAGTACTGCTTTTGTTATAATGAAGAATGTATAGTAGTGGTAATTTTCCTGAGATTCAAATTCCTTCAGTTTTATTTGTGTGGCCTGTAAGCACTGCTTTTGCAGTAGCGAAGAAGGCATTATAGTGGTAATTTTCCTGAGATAAAAAATCCCTTGGCTTTATTTATTTGGGCTCTAAGTACCGCTTTCACAGTAAGGAAGAATACATTGTACCATGTCTTGAAACTCAGTAAAAACTCCAAATTGGTTCTTTAATCAGCATGCCTTCATTAGTATTAACAAAAAATTCAAAGGAGAAAATAACTGGGTCTTGAAAGGGTTCCCTGAGTTCCAGGCCTCTTGTTTCTCCTCTAATCCCCCCCCCCAACGGTAATAGAAAGAAAATATCGAAATTAAAATTATGTATATATATTCTCCATTTTACTTTTCCATTTTGTGTGGATCTTTTAAAATGCATAATACAGTGGTACAAGTATGTAATTTATTACTATCTATGCAGGTGTGGGAAACCGTGCTGGCGGTAGTGGTTAAAAGGTTGGCAGTTTGAACTCACCAGGCACTCCTTGGAAATCCTGTGGGGTAGTTCTACTCTGTCCTTTAGGTTTCCTATGAGTTGAAAACTAATTGATGGTAAACGAGTTTGGTTTTTGTTTTCATGGAGGTACAGGAGCCCTGGTGGTGCAGTGGTAAAAAGCTCCACCGCTAACCAAAAGGTCAGCAGTTGAAATCCAACAGCTGCTCCTTGGAAACTCTAGGGAGCTCTTCTACTCTGTCCTATAGGGTCATTATGAGTCAGAATGGACTCCATGGCAACAGGTTTGGTTTTGGGTTTTATGGGGGTGTGGGCTCTAAACTTTCTGCTGATGGAGAGGTGTAATAGAAAAAGCTAGGAGGCACTTCCCTAGGCCAGTGCTTTCAAACTTTAATGTGCCTATACGTGGCCTGAGGATCTTGTTAAAATGCAGATCTGATTTAGTAGGTCTGTGGAGCCTGAGATTCTGCATTTCTAAGAAGTTCCCAAGTAATGCTGACACTGCTGGTCTACGGACCACACACTGAGTATCAAATGCCTAGATGACTGCCACTGTTGTTCCTAAAATACACGTCTGTTACTGTCATTCCTTAGGTCAGTGCCCCTGTAGTCTCTGGCCAGTGGTTCTTAACCCGGGGTTACTCTGTTCCCAGAAGACATATGGCAATGCCTGGAAACATGTTTGGTTGTCACAACTTGCTGGGGATGCTACTGGCACCTAGTGGCTAGAGGCCAGGGATGCTGCTAGACATCCTACAATGTACAACACAGTCCTCTACAACAAAGTTATCCCAAAAGTCAATAGCGCCAAGGCTGAAAATCTCTGGTTTAGAAGAAGTCTAAATTCTTAGCAGAGTGTTTGAGGTCTTCTACCATTCTGTTGGCCCTTTCTTTCCAGGTGCTGTGTGACTTAGCTCATATTCTTCTATTTTCCTGGAATGCCATTCCCCTCCTTTTCTATTGGACAGATTCAGCTAAACATCTCCTCCCCTTCATGAAGGCTTTCTTGACCTTCCACATTAGAATTTAAAACCCAACACTGTGATTAAATTCTTTGGCTGAAAATAAGCAAACAAAAAAAACAAAAGAAGAATACTATTTTCTGACGTGTGAAAGTTACATGAAACACAAGTTTCAGTGTCCATAAACGAAGTGTTATTGGCTCACAGCCACTCTCATTTGCTCATATATTGTCTATGGCTGCTTTTGGGCTTTTGTTGCAGAGTATGGCCTATGACAGAGACCATATGGCCTGCAAGCCTAAATTTTTTACTATCTTGCTCCTTACAGAAAACATTTATAGTCCCCTGGTCTAGGTGATCAATACCACAGCTCTATATGATTGTTTTCTACAAACTATGATGAGCTTGACAAATGTGAACCTTTGTCAGTTCCGTTGGTGTGGAACATCCTGAGTGGGCTGTAGCTGGCGAGTCAGTGAACATTACCGTGCATAAGGTTGCTTAGTACAAAATCACTGTCTTCCCTGTCAATGCTGCTTGGGTCAGAAGAATAGCTGTTGATATTCTCTTCAAAGTACCAGGATTCGTTCTCATTAAAAATCATGAAGAGGAGAACACGGTGAACTATGCTGGGTTTGGCGTTTTTGTGACATATGATGAAAGGGCCTACCAGTCCGCTGTGAAGATCCTGAAGAGGCAAAACAAGATAATGATTAACTGTGCTCACAATTAAAAACTTCCCCCAGACAGTAAAAGGGGTGTAATCAAGTTTGAGTTTTAGCGAGGCCTGGTCTGAGTTTTTAATGATTGGGATTCTAAGGCTGAGGGAAGTGACAAAACGATTGCCATGTTAACCTCTGATTTAAAGAAAAGTTGTGTTCTCTCTCATTACAGCTGATGTCTAAAGAGAACAACAAACTTTTGAAAGGGGTTTTGGACACATTTTTCAGTGGATTTAGCTGTATTTTTTATACAATTTAAATTAGGAGACCAAACTTTGATTTTAATTAGAATTCCTGGCATTGGAGTCAGCTGGCAGAGAATTGTAAAGGACTCAGGCCCTTTCTCCATTATGCTTCTGCCTCTACAGTAGCTTTCAGTCAGGAGTCTTGCTTTGTTTACAGTCATTTTGTTTTTGAGAACTCTGTTTGATTCTTGTTCCAGGCAGAGTGTGGGCCAAGATAAGTAAATTCAAAAAGGGAACTGTTTTTTTTTGTTGCTGTTGTTGGAATGCAAATAAACTTGGACTTCAGAGTTGAGAGTTTCTAA
This sequence comes from Elephas maximus indicus, assembly GCF_024166365.1. Classification (NCBI taxonomy): domain Eukaryota; kingdom Metazoa; phylum Chordata; class Mammalia; order Proboscidea; family Elephantidae; genus Elephas; species Elephas maximus. Next base: position 10,692,873 of record NC_064841.1, on the reverse strand, counting down.
AATATATATAATATGTGTATATTTATTTCTCATTCATCATAGAATTTTTAAACTCCAGACTCTGTTTTTTGAAACCCAGATCTTATTCAATGGAACAAAGACTGGGAGATTATTATATAATCAGATATATTTTCCAACTCTCAGTGACATGGTCGAAAATGCCAGAAATCTGAATAATCATAATATAATTATTTTGCTCTCGAAAACCACAACTCGTGTAGGATTACAAGCTGAGCAGTATTTAGGTTACTTGATAGAACACTTACATAGCACTAAGATTTTTTTTTTAAACAAAGATAAACCCCTTCTTCTTTACATTATTATTTCTAAGAGGAAATGAGATGAAAACGAATTTGATTTGAAGTTTACCTTAACAATGTCCACCGTTGAATAATAAAACCAAGGTATGCACTCAAAATCCTTTGAGGTAGGACCAGTTCTTTCAGGGATCTGCCAAGTACATGTTTGAATTTCTCCTAAAAAAGCAAATGCAGTATATTTAAATAGGGTTTTTAAAAATAAGACTTCTTTATGGAGAACCAGATAATGAGCAAACACTAAGGCTATAAAAATAATAGCATAATCCTAGCTTTCACTTCTGGCTTCACGGCTCATAACTTTGTGGTCTCAGTCAATGTACTTACATTTTCTGAGCCTCAGTTTTTTCATGCACATAAAATGGGGATTTAGGGATTAGGTGAGACAGTGCGTCTGAAACTCTTGGTCTTGCATTGCCTGGGCCACAATGAGGTCAATGTCACTATCAGTGTTGGCTATTATGTTCCCCAGGTTACTGGACCGAAACCTTATAACAAGTCTGCCATTGAAAAACGTCAATCATTTAATAGCTAACTTATTCATTCAACAACTATTTATTGTAGTGAAAGTAACTCGAGCTTTGACGAGTGGCAGACTTGTTTTGAATTTCAGCTGTCTTTTCCAGGTTGTGGTTCAGACGTGCCTTTTCCCCCAATAGCTGTTTGTACTTAGCCCCATTGAACCCGAACCTCTTAATCCTGGAGGAGAGTTCTTTTGTTTATTCCCCCTCCTATATAACCCTACATAAAGCCCTGGTGGCACAGTGGTTATGCCTTTGGCTGCTAACCAAAAGGTCAGCAGTTCGAATCCACCAGCCTCTGCTTGGAAACTACGGTGCAGTTGTACTCTGTCCTATAGGGTCGCTATGAGTCAGAATTGACTCCATGGCAACTAGTTTGGTTTTTGGTTATATAACCCTACACCTTCCACTTAAGAGTTTTAAGAAGTTTAAGTTAATTTTTTCTAAGCACTTATGTCATTGTCTTCTTCCTCCAATAACCAGCCCCATCTCTGGGCTCCGTCTTCCAAATCTCTACCAATCTACTTAGCACTAACTGTCCACTTCCAGCACATCACACAGTGCCTGGCACACAGTGGGTACTCAGAAGTGTTTGTGCAATGCATGTAATATGCCCTTTCCCAGCGAATCAGTATGGGGTGCTGACTTGCAAACTCCCTTGATGGAAGCTGCATGTTGGAGCCACCACAGGACTGTCTGTTTTTTAAAAACAAAAGGGAATATCTCACTCACCATCAAAGTTTATCTTCAATCCTTCCGCCCCAGAAATCTTCCCATTCCAAATTTGGTTCTTTCCTTGATATTCTTAATTCCCAGAATTACTTGTTTTGGTGGGTGCTGTCCCTTTCAGATCCCCTTTCAAGAATGAAGAACTTATTGCTCTGCCAGGTGTCAGCCTCCTTCACAGACTGCCTTGGCTGAAGAGAGCCACCTTGCCCAAGCCCACACGCACTGACTGAAGCGGGGCTATGGGGACCCTGCTCTCTTATCCCAGTTCAGGACAGATGAGAGCCACCTTATCTTCAGAACTTCTTGTAGGGTTGGCTGAGACTTCTATTGAGGCTACATCTCTGCTTGACTTTTCTCCCTGCCCAACCCTCCTTCTTTCTCTTTCTTTCCATAGTTATTGATCCCAAGAGCACTACCACGTAAACCTTGTGCACTTGAATCTTTATTTCAGAGTCTGCTAGCTGGACATTTTTATTAAAAGGTATTAATTTTCTTCTGAGCTGACTGTGTTGAATGGCAAGCAGTAGAGCAATGATACCAAAGAAGTGCTGATATGTGAGGTTTATCACTTCTTAGAGGTTCAACTCTCTCCACTCCTCTCCCTCACACACTGCATCTTGTACTCAACTCCTACCTTACCACCTGACTTGGAAAGATGAAAGTAGCACAGGAGTACCTGGCAGGTGGACATGCCCGGAAGTGGGAGGAAGGTGACCTTAGAAGAGGATTTATATATACTGGAGAGGTGGGCCCTGAAGACCAAATGCTCAGTTCACAGTTTTAGCCATGGCGCCCCATCCTAGAGGCAAACTCAACTTGCAAAAGGAACTTCCCTTCCAAACTCTTTCTTCAGGCCCATTTTACTAGTCCACTGTCATCCGAAACTGTCCCCGTGTTTAAGAAAGAACATTTGCACCATAGTCCTGCACAGAAGTTTTAGGGCTTTTATTTTCCCAAAGCAATTACCTGGTTGGGTTGGAACAGCAGTAGAATTGTCCGTTTTCACCCCATGAGCATGAATAGAGTACGGTCTTGAGGCTTTATTTTTAAATACAACTTGAAGTATATGACCAGGGTTGAGAAATATTGCTGGACCTAGGGACCGTAAAAAGGAAAATGTGCAGATAATTGTGTGTGTGTTTTTTAAATTACAAGGAAAGTCATCTGTCGCCTCAAATGTTTATACAATGACTTATCCTTTTACTTAACATGCACCAAATGAAACATAAACACATTTAACAAGTGGATCATTGTTGATCTATGAAACTTGTTTTTTCCTGGAAAATTTTAAATCATCTCGATTTTTAAAAAGTTCCCTCTCTAGAAAGTTTGCTTTGATGGGCATCTGTTAATGTCCAAGAGAACACAGTCCTGCAGGTTTAGAATGGAACCACCTATTTTCCTTCTTTACCAGCCTCGTCTTTTAAGCAATTTATTCCTTGCCCCAAGAGCTTCCCATCTGAAAAGCAGATTGAATTTGAGGCTCTAACAAATCCGAAACAGAGATGGTTTTGAGATGAATGAAACAGTAAAAACTCTCCTCAAATTGTTACCATAATGGCTGAAAGCAGAGCCCTGAAGATGCCTGGTCAACGCAAGATGCTGGTTAAAGATGGGGGCCCCTTTTCCTGTCCTGGCAATTCTGCCAGCCCAAACACTAGGTGTGTTTTTCCTTTTCCACAAAGTGCTTTCTTTTTTGCATAAATTGTAATAGAATCTAGAGGGTCATATTGTGTTACTTGTGTTGGTACATTCAGCCAGAATCCCAGAGAAAACAAACATCTTGCTTTTACTAAAGATAGTAGCTCACCCAAAAGCAATGGGAACTGGATAAGCCAGGCTTCCATCCAGGGATAACAAAAGGACAAACTCAGACGGGGGAATGAAGAACCAAGAAGAGCAAATCTTCATTCTCGTCAGTACCTCGGTCCATCTGCTGAGGGTCTTAGGCCAGGAAATGGCCTCTGAAATACACACAGATAGCAGGGCTCACACAGGATTTGGGCATATGGAAATGTCATGTGACTTCTGGAAATGTCATATGTGGGTGCCTGAAGGTGACTCATAGATTTCCTAGTTGATGAGTCAAGGATGGTAGAAAGGGTTATGATCTTCTTCACTCTTGGACAGAGATGAGGGAAAACACACTTAAACAAAGAAGTCCCTCTCCCCACTAGAGTAGCATTCCCTGGGCTTTGTTTTCATTTCACAGAAATTATTCCTAAATGCTATTTCTAAAGTCTCTTCCAGACATAGAGTTCCTTGAAGTTTAGAAGCAAGAAGCCAGGCAATCTGAAACTGACCATATTACTTTTCTGTGATCTCACTCTTTTCCATGAAGCAACGTTTACATCATTTTTCTTTTCTCAGTAAAAATGCCTATCAGCAAACAAATTAGAATTGCACGTACTCTCCACTGTCAAGGTGGAGACTGAAAATATTTTCAATATGTGCAGCAATCCCTAGTGACTGAGGACAGAAGAAAAACCCTAACCCAGTCTTAAAGCCCAGCCAATGCAAGTACCCAATTCAATACCAAGTATATCCAGATATTTTTCATTTTCACTTCTTTTTGTTTGATATACTGACAGTATACAACTTTCTTGTATCTGGACCCAAGAAACATTCCAGTTCTATCAATATATATGTCTGTTTGACTTTAAGGAAATGAAAACAAAACAAAAACACAAAGTTAGTTAATTTAACCATGAAAATTGACAACATACTCACATGGAAGAAATTCATATTGAAATGATATAACTTCTTATACCTAAAGACTGTTTTATCTTGGAAAATAATCCTTTCTTTTAAATAAATATATTAATTCTGGTAAGATTGTTGGATATTTCACTCTGTATTCTAAAACGTGTCTTCAAGATGAAATTTTAATTTTTATAAATAAATAAATAGGAAGAAAAAACAGAGAAAGAAGTCAAATTTTATAAGAAGAGAAAAATCAGTGTCTTCAAAATGAAGATAAAGGAAAAACCTGACTGATTCTAAGTGTTAAATGTAGCTGAAGTTATCTTTACTATTTCTCAAAATGGTGGGATTGGATAGTCACACATATACAGGAAGTCAGGGTGTAAGAAGTGGAAAGAGGCAGGAACAAAAGAATCCCAAAAGAAGGAAGTTACGTAGACATTTTAAAAGTTTGAAGTCATTTATAATGTATCGCATACACAAAAAATTTGAAGTTATTTATGAATGAATGTATCCTAAACATGCACACACACACACACACACACCCCTATCACCACATGCACACCACACACACGCACACACCAATCACACAAGTTTTGAAGTCATTTATAATTGAATGTATCATAAACACACACCACCACCTACCACCACACCCAACACACACATACACATAAAAAATACACATATACAAATACACATACACATACACGCCATTAAAAAAAAAAAAGGGCGGAGAACTGCAGACGAATACTTCACAATCAGAGACTGGAGTTATCACCGTACTTCTTTCCTTGTAAGTAGTGCAGCTGTCTCTCCCACTTCCTGCTAGGAGAATAATCCCATGTGATTTCCACAGCTGCGATGTCGATGGTTTTCACCTCCTGGTAGCGTGTTTGATCTGGGTTTGGCTTCAGACACTGCCTCACTTGGTATTTGTGTTTCATGCCTCCTTAATAATGCTCTGCTGTCAAACAAACCACAGTGAAATTTCCTAGGGATGAATAAGAAAAAATGCTGAAAGCTTTGCGTTCAGATTTCTTTCATCTATGAAGCCATCCATGAAATATAGACCCCAAAGAGAAATATACGCAAGATCATTCATTCCTTCTTTCATCAATTCAACAAATATTTACTGGGCATCTTCTATGTGTCAGACATATTTTTAGGTACTTGGGAAATATCAGTGAATAAAATAGTCAAAAATCCTTGTCCTCAGAGTTTATATTGTGGGGTGGTATGGAGACATACCACAGATATATTGGGTAACTTTTATAGTGTGTTGGAAGGTGATAAGTGCAATGGATAAAAGGAAAAAGTAGAACAGTATAAATAAGATCAAGAATTCTGGGTGTGGCAAAAAAAAAAAAGACCAGACTGCAGAAACCCCGAGAGTATGGCCCACAGAAACCCTTTTAGCTCAGTAATGCAGTCACTCCTGAGGTTTGTCCTTCAGCCAAAGATTAGACAGGCCCATAAAACAAAACAAGACTAAATGGGCACACCAGCCCAGGGGCAAGGACGAGATGGCAGGAGGGGACAGGAAAATTGGGAATGGGGAACCCGAGGTCAAAAAGGAAAGGTGTTGACATGTCGTGGGGTTGGCAACTGATGTCACAAAATAATAAGTGTACTAATTATTTAATGAGAAGCTAGTTTGCTCTGTTAAAAAAAAAAAAAAGAATTCTGGGTGTGGAAGGTTTAAGGGAGCAGTGAGCAATATTTCATAGAGTGATCAGGGTGGGCCTTGTTGGGAGGGTGACGTTTGGGCAAAAACTCCAGAGAGGCGACTAGTGGCTACCTGGGGGAAGAGCAAACAGGTGGAACAATGCTGGGTGAAGGACAGGTGGAAGAAAGCTGAGAGCTGCTTGGTGGAACATCCACAAGGCTGTGTGTCTGCAGTGGAATGAGCAAGGGCAAGAGCACTAGGAAACAAGAGCAGTGGGGAATGAGGGACAGCCCATGAGGGGCCTTGGGGGCCAATGTGAGGCAGGGCTTCAAACTGGTTCATTCCGGCTCCAACCCCAGCTGAGAATTTGCATTTCCACCCCAGATATACTGAATCAGAATCTACATTTTAACAAGAACCGCGGGTGATTCTTATGTATAATAAATTTTGAGAACCACTGCTCTACTAGTGGTTCTCAGAATTGATCCCTAAGCAGCAGCTTTAGCATCACCTGGGAACTTGTTAGAAATGCAAATTCTCAGCAGGGGTTCAAATTTCCACTTTGTAAAGACTGTAGCTTTTCCTATATGAAAAGGAGAGTGGGATTTTGAGTAGATGAGTGACATAAGGACAGTCTGGCAATTGTGCTGAAGATAGACCAGAAAGGTCAAAGGTGAAGCAAGGTTCAAGGGTGAACCTGACACTGTAGTTGTTAGCTGCAGGAGAGTCAGCTCTGACTCACCGCATCCCTGTGCATAGTGGGATTGGACCATTGTGATCCTTAGGGTTTCCATTGCGTGATTTCTTGGAAGTAGTTGCCAAGACTTTCTTCCTAGTCCATTTCAGTCTGGCAGCCCCATTGAAACCTGTTCAGCATCATAGCAACATGCTAGCCTCCACTGACAGACGGTGGTAGCTGTGTTTGAGGTGCATTGGCTGGAATCGAACAACATCGTTAACATCACACGCAAGTAAAATTTTGCTGAAGCTCATTAAAAAGTGGTTGCAGCAGTACATCGACAGGAAACCGCCAGAAATTCAAGCCAGATTCAGAAGAGGATGTGGAACATGGGATATCATTGCTGATGGCAGATGCATCTTGGCTGAAAGCAGAGAAGACCAGAGAGATGTTTACCTGTGTTGCATTGACTATGCAAAGGCATTTGACAGTGTGGATCACAACAAGTTATGGATAACATTGCAAAAATAGGAATTACAGAACATTTAATTGTGTTCACGAGGAACCTGTACATAGAACAAGAGGCAGTCGTTGAAACATATGGCATAAAATCAAGACTGGTATGCGTTGTTTGCATCCTTTCACCACGTTTATCCAAACTGTATGCTGAGAAGCTGGACTATATGAAGAAGAATGGGCCATCAGGATTGGAGGAAGACTCATTAACAGCCTTCGATATGCAGATGACACAACCTTGCTTGCTGAAAGTGAAGAGGACTTGAAACACTTACTGATAAAGATCCAAGAATACAGCCATCAGTATGGATTACGTCTCAACATAAAGAAAACAAAATTCCTCACAACTGGACCAATAAGCAACATCATGACAAATGGATAAAAGATTGAAGTTGTCAAGAATTTCATTTTACTTGGATCCACAATCTACATCCATGGAAGCAGCAGTCAAGAAGTCAAATGGCACATTGCACTGGGCAAATCTGCTGCAAAAGATCTCTTTAAACTATTAAAATGCAAGGATGTCACTTCAAGGATTAACGTGCACCTGACTCAAGACTTGGTATTTTCAAACAAACGAACAAAGGGTAAGAATGTAGAACATAATAGAGTGAAAACAAGGCAAAATGCTTCAAAACGTTTTCAGCGCTTTTGAGGAGCGTGGATTGAGTTAGAGCCTGGAAGCCAGGAAGAGAGAACCGGGAGAGGCTGAGGGGATTACTTGTAGAGGAAAATGATATACTACGAATGAAACAGAGTTATAATCCTAGAAACTAAATAAAACAGGGTGCAGGGAGATTTTCAAGCATTGTTTGAATCAGTTCAGTTTTCTTTCCTGTACGAAGAGAATACTGAATGTATGTCAAGACCACGCTTCTGGATGATTTGGACGTGTTTCAGGCTGAAAGAGAAGTTCCACCACTTACCTGTGGAATCAGGTGTCATAGACAGTGTCTGGGACATCTTCTATGTGTCAGGGGAAACACCGTCACTGTGTCCATCCTTGATCCTAAAGAAGTGAAGGTGTTTCCTGAAAAGTATATCCCATGTAAATCTGACTCTGATCCAACACTAAGAATGTGCCATGAAATGTTATCTCCCACGCACATATCCAGTCCAAGCAGGTTTCCATACATATATCCATTTACGGCTGCAAGACATTTGGACCGGAGAAAGAGTATTTAATTTACTGGTGCTTGATATCTTTTGAAACCTAACAAAACGCTAATCATGAAACGGTTCATTCATGTAGGAATCTGACTGCAAATATTTACAATTTTCCTTTTTTTTATTGCTATTTAGCCATTCCATTGAAAGGCTGCAATGACATTAAAGAATTAGAGAATGTCAGAGTAGGCGGTACTTTTACTAGATCAAATAATTCAATCCCTTCTGTTTAGAGTTGAGGAAACCAAGGGCAGAGAGGCAGTTACATGTCGTACATAATTGTGTCCCCCCCAAAATGTGTGTCAACTTGGCTGGGCCACGATTCCTGGTATTACCTGGTTGTCCACCATTTTGTGATCTGATGTGCTTATCCTAAGTGCTGAAATCCACCTCTATGATGTTAATGAGGCAGAATTAGAGGCAATTATGTTAATGAGGCAGGACCCAATCTACAGGATTAAGTTGTATTTTGAGTTAATCTCTTTTTAGACATAAAAGAGAGAATCCAGCAGAGAGGAGAAGGACCTCATGCCATCAAGAAAGAAGTGCTGGGAGTGGAGTGTGTCCTTTGGACCCAGGGATCCTAAACTAAGAAGCACCTAGACCAGGGGAAGGTTGATGACAAGGACCTTCCTCCAGAACCGGCATAGAGAGAAAGCCTTGCCCTGGAGCTGGTGCTCTGGATTCGGACTTCTCGCCTCCCGGAGTGTGAGAGAATAAATCTCTCTTTGTTAAAGCCATCCACTTGTGGTATTTCTGTTATAGCAGCACTAGATAAGTATGACACATGCCCAGTGTCATTCAGCTGATGAATGGAACTGTTGAGATCAGAATCCAAGTCTCCAGATTGTAGACCAACAGTTTTATCACTACCATGTATAGTCTTCCAAAACCAACCAACCAACCAAGCAAGCAACCATCTCAACAAACATCCCACCACATCCACCCCATTATATGTGGCAATAGAGAAATATGCTATATCTGTCTCACATATAGCAATAGCCAATACCAAGAAGGTAGGGGTAAATATTTAGTAAAATGAATGCAAAATAATTACTAGTAGACAATATTTTGTTGGAAAAAATATACTTGAAATGTGAAATGTGTTAGTAAGTTGTTGCGGGAACAAATAAATCTCTCTTAAACAATCTGCAATTCTTTAAAGCAGAATGAAATTAAGTAACTACTTAATTCATGTATTTTATAAGTTAAAATTCCCTTACAATACATCTTGTTAGAGTCTTGGAAGTCTGGATCCTCTTTACCCACATTTTCAGGCTCTGTGGTAAATGTTATGATATTTTCATCCAAGAAATAACTTTTATTTTCAGCAAATGTTGTGGCCAGCAGGTAAAACTCTTTGTCTACTTTCTTCTGTGGAAGAGAGTTTAAAAAAATAGACACACAGCATGGATGGTCCACACTCAAAATCTGGTTAACTGGTTCATCTGCACCCAGGATTTTCCACACAAGGGCGTTTGTATACTCATGGACTATCTGATCAGGTAAACTTCTGATTTGTGGACATTTACATAATGGCGCAAATCCAAGTGAATGGATTTATTACAGAGCTAAGGAACTGGGAAAAATCTATGGCTTTTTTTTTTTTTTTAAATATAAAACTCTTACTCTAAAATATTTACATCTAAATTCCATAAAGCTAAATGATATCATCACAGATGTTTATAGTGGCTTTTTATATCTAAGGAATGCTCTGTGGGAAGTAAGTTAAATAAGGTGTTTTTAATTCCAGAAAGTTTTTGCAAAGAAATGAAATATATATACATATATATACTTTCAGATAGACTGTAAAAGTTATATATACCGTAGGAATTGAGACTATTTTAGTTGACTTTTATTATATAAATAAATGTAAATATATATTCACAGTTTTGAATAAAATATGCATTCAATTATGCATATATTTGTATTTGAAGATTTATAAGGCTTTATTACACATGAATTTTTTTATATAAATGTAAAAAAGTACTTAGATATTAGTTTACCTGTGAGTGAGAGAGAAGAACAACTCATTCATCAAGCATTTTTGAGCACTTACTATTTGCTAGGGTTGTGGTTGTTACAAAAATTAACAAAACCTTGTATGTACTCTCAAGGCACGGTCTAGCAGGAGAGAGAGATCAGTAAAAATAATTACATGGAAAAGTGCTTTAATAGACCCAGGTACAAGGGACTACGGTAACCTGCAAGAGGGTCAACTAATTAGGGACAATTTCCAAAGGAAGGGACTCTCAGGCTGAGTCTTAAAAATGTCTCCTCCTTTTGGCAGAGAAACCAGTGGAAAGGGGCCATTCCAAATGCAGAGACCCACCCACTGCCGTCAAGTCGATTCTGACTCATAGTGATCCCACAAGGTTTCCAAGGCTGTAAATCTCTACAGAAGCAGATTACCACATCTTTCTCCCACAGAGCCACTGGTGGATTCGAACCACTGACCTTTTGGTTAGCAGTTGATTGCTTTAACCTTTGTACCACCAGAGCTCCTTAAAGAGGTGTGAAATCAAAGGCATGTGAAACAGGCTTCCCCACTCAGGCCTGACAAGCTAATTCCGCAGTATGGCCAGAGTGAAGGTACAGGGGGTTGGGGGACACCAGTCAGGAGGGGTCGGCAGGGTCAAATGTGTTGGCTTCTAAGTCAACAAACTGTGCTGGCTTCTTGTCGTGGTGATTTTTAGTCTGGGGAGTGCTATAATCGGATTTTAAGAAGGGATGTGGAGAAGTAACATGGGAGTGGGAATGACAGGAAGTTAAAGGAGTTCAGGAAAAGATGATGGTGCATAAAATAAGGCAGTGGTATCAAAGACTTGGAAACCCTGGTGGCGTAGTGGTTAAGTGTTCCGGCTACTAACCAAAAGGTCAGCAGTTTGAATCCATGTGGTGCTCCATGAAACTCTACGGGGCAGTTCTACTCTGTCCTACGGGGTCACTGTGAGTTGGAATCAACTCGATGGCAACAGGTTTTTTTTGTTTTTATTGAAGACTTGATTACATGTTAGAGGTGAGAAAGAAGGAGCTGTGGATGGAAGTCCTAGGTATGGCGATGCCACTCACTAAGAAACAGAGGGAAAGAGGCTGACCTGGGGCAGAGGGATGATTAGTTAAAGAGGTGACTTATGGTTAAAATAACCAAAAAGTCAAACCAGATGCCACTGAGTTCATTCTGACTTATGGTGACCCCATAGGGTTTTCAAGGCTGTGACCTTTTGGGGTGCCAGCACTTCATTCTGAGGTGCCTCTGAGTAGGTTAATAGTTAAGTGCTTATTTAACCAGGGACTCCATGGTTAAAAAAGCCAAGTAGAATTTGAGGTGTCCTTGGGACCTGCCAGGACGGGTGTTCATCAGGCAGAGGGAGAGACAGATTTGGAGTTCAGAATTGGGAGACATTAGCAGACAGAAGAAGCTGAACCTCTGAGTCCCCAGACCTGGCACATTGCCATTTTTGTGTAGTCCCGTCTCAGGTAATCCTTCACCAAGGCATACCTGGACATAGACCCCATGACCCACCTGTTTGCCATCCTCTCCAAGACTTCCACTTCTGCACACGAGAAGAAGTCCTATAAGGCCACTGTTGGTGTCTTTTTCCTCATCTACTGAGGAGTAGTAGAGCCAAGTCAAGAAGTCGGGATCAGTGGAGGTGGGACCCACATCTGTGGGAACTTCCCATGTGTAGACAAATGTTGTGCCTGGATTTACGTGTGAGGAATGTGCAGGGACACCTAGGGAAAAATATACATTTAACAAAGAGAACCTAGCACCGTAAGAACCCTAGGCTAGACTACTGTGAGGTCTCTGTGAGCAAGGACTGGGTCTTTCTCCCCTTGGAGCACCTTGGGGAAGCCCTCTGGGGCAGTTCTACTCTGTCTAGGGTCTGTAGAGTCGGAATCGACTCAACCACACACAAAAACAACATAGCTTAACTGGGCCCTCCCTGAGCTCTACTTACTTTCTCCAGGTGTTTTGTAGAATGAGCCCTCATTGCTCTTGCTATAATGCAGCCCATGAGGCTGAATGAATGCTGAGCAGCAGGGAAGCATTGTTATGGAAAGTGACCTTGATGGTCTGTCCCACTTCTGCCTTAATGACAGGGCCTGGAAACCGAAAGAGTTAATAATTGTCCTTGGTTTTTATAAACTGTAATTGTCAGGTTGGGTTATTTGAGCAGTCTCTGAAAAGGTGAGGTCAAGTGTACCCAGAGACACTTCAGAACAGGTAGCCTGGTGATCTGCTTGCATTGACAACCCCATGGAGCACAGTTCTACTATGACACACATTGGTGTGCCATGAGTGAGAATTGACTGGCTGGTTACTTGAGCAAGGCTCTAATGGGAATAAATTAAAGTGATGATGTCATAAGTCAGAAATGTGTTCAACCAGCCCAGGGGCAAGGACTAGAAGGCAGGAGGGGACAAGAAAGCTAGTGATAGGGAACCCAAGTTTGAGAAGGGAGAGTGTTGACATGTTGTGGGGTTGTTAACCAATGTTGTAAAACAATATGTGTACTGTTTAATGAGATGCTAGTTTGTTCTGTAAACCTTCATATAACGTACAATAAAAAAGAATGTGTCCAACTGCAAGACATCTAGATGACTCAGAATCTTGGAAAGTCACTTTGGACCACATAAGTATATTTATCTCACTGAATTCATAGGGACAAAAGAGTGTAGTTAAAATTATTCGATGAATCAGAATGTTTTGTTTTCATGAGGTTATAAGATTACGACTAAAATCTCTAAAACTGTGAGGTGGTGAATTCTGTTTCGATTCCATAGAATATGTATAGATGGCGTTTATAGCCTCGCAAGCTGTGAATAGAATTTTACCAAGGATTCCAAGATACTCTTCTCTTGCCTTCTGTTTTTCGAAGGAAGCATCTGTGTATTCACGGTAAACTAGTTTTTTGTAAGTTCCTCCAATTCTGGTAGCACCTTTTTCAAAGTATAGCTTGGATTCACTGTGCAGAGAAAGCAGGTACACAAAAAATTTTATATTTACAGTGATGATGTGGAAAGAAAGCAAGGGTCTACACACATCTGATTTAAAATGCTTACAATTGTTTCTGATTATAAAAGCAATGGATGTTCACTGCATAAAATTTGGAAAATAAGGAAAAATGAAATAACCCCCCCAAAAATGTCCATAATCCCCCCATCAGTATACAGCCATTGTCATCGTTTTCCATGGCTATCCTTTCAGCCTTTTGTCTAGACAATGAATATCTATGTCTGTCCAACTAATAGCTTATCTACACATTTTCTTTTGGAATAAAAATTAAGAAGGCGTGTCTGATTTTTTTTCAGGAAGGTAGCAAACACTGCTTTTAAAACAACAATGTGAAAAGATGTTATGACATTAAGATGACAGCATTTTTAATTGCTCAGTCTATCATAATAAAAAAATATATGGAGCCCTCTGAGAAAAGATGTCTTGTGGTGAAGTGCTAACTTGCTGTGCTAAGATATCATGGAATTCCCTAGTCAGGAGAATCAAGCAAGCTGATAAAATCCACTAATTTATAGTCATTTCCAACAATATAAAATAAGAATAGAACCTAATCCTGATTCTAATTTTTGTTCTAAATCAGTTATCCTCCTCACAATTAATACAAAATTTCCATTATACAGATTGAATATCTTACCATGAGCTCAAAATGTAAGAAGATACAATAGTTACTTGGCATACTATTCTTGGCTTTCCCGAATTGTACGTGAATGAATTAGAGAAAAATAAATTCAATAGCATGGAAAACATTATTTTTTGGCGGTTTTAGATTAGAGCTTGACCTTTTCTGACATATAACTTTCATTCAATAGAGCAGAAAGCTTAAAACTCATAATCTTTGAGATGGTAAAATGTATATCCATCAGCTGAGCTACCAGAGATTCAAGGCCAGCATGCAGTTTTTTTGGCCGCATTTAAATGCTGATACCATTGTAACACATTTTAGTTTTTGGTTGTTAAAGTTGTTACTACATTCTTAGGTGTCATTCAGTAAATCATATTTATATAATATGATTTAATGCTGTTGCAGAAAATTTTAATTATGCCTTCAGATGTTAACAAGAGTGTGTAAATCATACATGAAGAATGTTTTAATACCTTCATAAAATTGCCCTTGGTAATTTCCTACTATATTGTTAAATGTCCCATAAGTATAAAATAAACCCATTTTCAAATTTAGTGCTAGGAAAAAGATAAGCAGATCAACTCAAAGGCAACTGGTTTGGTTTTTTTGGTTTATGTTTTCATTTGCTTTGGCTGCCAAGGAATTTAAAGAACTGTGTAGCAACAAGCCTCAGCCTAGATAATCTGATACCATTGTTTTCCTACCCTTACCCACTGCCCTCAAGGTGATTCTAACTCATAGTGACCCTATAGGACAGAGTAGAACTGCCTCAGAAGGTGTCTGAGGCTGTAAATCTTTACAGAAGCAGAATGCCACATATTTCTCCTGCAGAGCTGCTGGTGAGTTTGAACTGGTGACCTTTCTGTTAGCAGCCAGCGCTTAACCCCTGTGTTTCAGGGCTTCTTTCCTACCCTTAGTTTATCATTATTCCTTTGCTCTTATCTTAGAAGTCTTGTTTCATCAGTACGTTTTTATTATACCAAAACAAAACCCCTTGCCATCGAGCTGATTTCGACTCACAGCGACCCTATAGGACAGAGTAGAACTGCCTCATAGAGCTTCCAAGGAGCACCTGATGGATTCGAACTGCCGACCTTCGGTTAGCAGCCGTAGTAGCATTTAACCACTACACCACCAGGGTTTCCAAGATGAATATTAAAGGGACATATATCACTAGAAAACAGTAGCCTGCATTAGACCAACTTCTAGAGGATACCTGTCTACAGAGAAGAATTTGAGAGCCTATTGGCCAAAAACATCTTCCCTTGTGGGTATGACATTTCCTCCAAAAGTCACCGAGTTAGTTGGTGTTTCAGATTAACTTTTTGGCAGGCAGGAAACAAATTAAGCCAGGTTTGTTTCCATGAAGGCATCGGTCTTGTATTTTGATTTCAGAAATATGACCACTATTGTTTTTTTGTTTTGTTTTGTTTAGATTATAAATTGGTATAGAGTTTTCAGAGCGCAATTTGTCAGCATTTGTTAAAATTAAAAACCCTTTAATTGTACCATTTTACTTCATGGTTAGTTACTCATGAGAAAGATTTACACATATAACAAAAAATATTTCTATATGAAAATGCATAGTAAAAGGTTTGCAAGTACACACACCAAATTAATTATAGCGGTTACTCTCTGAAGAGAGAACTGGGATGGGGTGGGGTGGGACCGGACCAGTGGTTTGTTCTTAAACCGTCTCTCCAAAAATAAACAAAGGAACAAAAAAATCTGATTTATAGCATTTGCCAATTTTTGTGATGTGAATAATCCCAGTGAGGCCAACTTGAAGCGATCAACAGTTTAACACATGGTTCATTCAACAGTCATCTGTCTTGAGCACATGGGCTGACTCTAGTTTACCACACTGGACTTGCACTTTTTCTTTCCTCTTCTGTCTTCCCTCCGTCCCTCCCTCCCTCCTTTCTTTCTTCCCTTCTTCCTTCTTTTGCTCCTTCCTTCCTTTCCTCCCTCCTTCCTTTGTTCCTTCCCTCCCTCTCTCCTTCCTTCCTTCCCAGCAAAGGTCTATTCATGTAGACTGGAAGTAAAATTTTAAAACACCAAAGATGGAAGAAGGACACAGGAAGAGAAGAAATATGGGAGAAAGCTGTGATCAATTAGCCTAGAAGCCTTCTCAATTGTGTCTAGGGCTGACCCTATTCTTTCTGCAGAGTTGAGGTCCGAGGACCTGGCTTGAGGACATCATTTGTGACAGAGGTTAAGTAGGAAAAATGGGGCCGAGTGTACATTTTATTCCTTTCTAAGCTATAATCTTTTTATCATTAATTTCAGTCCTTGAATTACAATAGCAATTGCATGGTCCTCCCTCTCCCCAGCCTGGCAGGGGCATCATGAAAACCAAAACTGTTGCCATCGAGTGTCATAGCGACCCTATAGGAGAGGGTAGAACTGCCCTACAGGATTTCCAAGGCTGGAGTCTTTACGGAAGCAGACTGCCACATCTTTCTCCTGCGGAGCAGCTGGTGGGTTTGAACCATAGGCATTTCGGTGAGCAGCTGAGCGCTTAACCACTGTGACACCAGGGCTCTTTATGGCAGGGGTGTAGCACGTAATAAATCCTGATAAATACTTGTTTAGTTGTTTGACTGAGTAACTGAAGCATGGTGCTAAGGCAAGTATGGGAATTAGAAAAAAGAAAGGTATTGATTAGAAAAACTAAACTCCTTTTTTTTTTTCTTTCTAAGAAATAGTGGAAGTCTCCAGTCCTAATAGCAATTATGTTTTCTGACTGAGAAATAAAGCAAAAGCATTTACATGATCATATCTAGAGTTCGGTCATAGTTAGGGACAGAAAAGATCAGTAATTGCATAACTGATCATCACATTAAATGGAGAGCATGATTGAAGAGGCAAACAAACTCAAATAAGCGGACTTTCTGAGGACTGGATTAGAAGGTCCCTGGGTGGCATAACAATTTGTGTTTAACTACTAACCTAAAGGTTGGTGGTTTGAACCCACCTAGTGGCACCATGGAGGAAAGGCCTGGAGACCTGCTTCCGTAAAAGATTACAGCCAAGAAAACCCTATGGAGCAGTTCTACTCTGCAACACATGGGGTCACCTTGAGTCAGAATAGATTTACAATATTTTTTTTGTTTGTTTGTTTGGATTGGAATTAGTTGGTCCTGTGTAATTCCTAACTATGCTTCTTATAAGGGTTTGGGCAAATGTGGTAACCTCTTGAAACTTGTTTTCTCAGTTTTAAAAAATGAATAATACTTGCTCTGCCTTGCGTTCAGGGTTTGTGTGGGGCTCATAGACTAGTGAGTGTAAAAGCGTTTTGTAAAAACAAAATAAAAAACCCTGTAAACCTGAAACAGGTTATTATCATAGAGTGAAGATGTCAGAGCCCTGAGTTCTGGTCCTGTCTTTGTCGTATTTTCCAAAAGGCAGTCCCTGGATATCAGCTTCTTCATCTGCAAAATGAGGCATTTGGAGTGGGCTATAAACTTGGAAGTTCTCCGAGCCTACATTGTGCAGAAGTCATAAGTTCGTACCATGTATCTGACAGCCCAGCATCTACTCCCCAGGGCCCTTGGCCACCATGAAGGCATCTTCCATCGAGGCAGGGAAGACAGTGATGGTGTCCTTTCTGTGATTCCTAGAGGTCAGAGTTTGCCCATGGAGATAGATTGGGTGTGTGTCAGACACACCACCCATACCAAAAAAAATACCACTTGACTCTGTCTTCTGCACACATGGTGAGATTGGGCAGCTTTCCATACATGTATCCATTTATTGCTGACAGCAAATACACATTAACCTATGAAGCATGGAAATCAGCACCACTCAGTAGACTTCCTATGCATTTATCAATTATATAAACCTTGCGGTGTCAACATTCTTCTCATATGTAATCCACGACAATATTTTATTTCTGTTTCACTAAAAAGAAGGCCATAAACACTGTGTAAGATTAAAAGTGATAGGATCACAAAGGTTTGGAGTCAAAGAAGGAGGAAAGTGAGTAGAAAGGTAGGAAGCAGAGAAAGGGGAAAAGAATAGAGAAGGAAACTAAGTTCAAGAAAGAAGAGCGTGGGAATAAAAGTGACTCAGATTCTGACAGCAAATTTTCTGAAAAATTACGTTGGATAGAAATACCTTTTCCTGAAGTATCTGGTTAGGTCTATATTCTTACATAGCATTTTATTATCGTAAAATCACATCTTTCCTGTGTTTTCAACATCTAATTTTTAATCGATATCAGACTTCAGGAAACAAACTTATGTATATAGCTTTACTTGCTATGAAACTTTGGAAACCAGCAGAATTTACTAGATACCTTGCATATCAACCAGCATACCATAAGTATAACACTGAGAAATATAAACTCACCTAAACAAGCTGAGGTGGCGTAGTGGTTAAGTGCTACAGCTGCTAACCAAAAGGTGGCAGTTCAAATCCACCAGGTGCTCCTTGGAAACTCTATGGGGCAGTTCTACTCTGTCCCATAGGGTTGACTATGAGTCAGAATCGACTCGATGGCAGTGGGTATAAACAAGCTTGAACAAAGGAAATCACCAAAGAGAACTACAGAAAATAGAATTATAGGATATTGTGAAGGACAAATTTCTTCTTAATCTTACCGGGCATTTTATTGCTCTCCTCAAAGCCAGGATTGCTACTGTTAACTTTGCCAGGCTTGGTATATGTATTAATATTGTCATCAATATACCAGCTATGATTTTCATCAACTGTAGAAAACATCAGGACAAAAGACTTGTCGATATTTTTTTCAATGTCTCCATTCAGTGTCCCTGAAAATAAAAAAAAATACATTTCTTATTTTTCATATAGATAATAAACAATGCTGGTGTTAAAAATACAACTATTTTTTATTTGGAAAATGATCTACAAGGTTTGCTAATTGTTAGGACATATGGAAAAGGAAAATGTTTGAAGTGTGGGAGTACCAAAAAAAACCCACCATATTTATATATATATATATACATATAAAAAATATATATATACAGCCAAAATTAAAGAATCCATACTCATCTTTACTTCAAATCAATAACTTCCTAAAATGACCACATCTGATAGCCATTATCATATGAAATTTTTCTGTCTCAACCTTGTACTTCCTCAAAGCACAACCGTAGTTTATATCAATTAATCTATTTATTTATGCATGCATTCGACAAATATCTGTTGAGCACTTGTAATGTGCCAGGTAATATGGCGAGTGCTAGGTTCATAAAAGTGAACAAGACAGATTTCCACCCTTGAGGGGCTCATAATCTAGGGTGGAAGCCATCAAGAAATAAATAATACAATTTGTATGTAACATTCTGCAGGAGGGAAGAACAACGTGATCGGGAGCTATCTGACCAAATCTTGGGCGAGGAAAGGTTCCCTGAAGGCTGTGACTCCTAAGCTGGTATCTAAAGGATGAGTAGGAGTTTGCCGTAAAGTAGATTCCAGGCAGAAATTAAGAGAAAGGGAGTTTGGACTTTATCCCAAGAGTAATCAGCAGCCATTGGAGGAGTGTAAGCAAAGGAGTGACAGGATCAGCTTGACCTTTCAGAATCGTCCCCCTGACAGCCAGGTGGACATGAATTGAAAGGGATAGCACTACAGGCTAGTGGAGCATGTAAGATGCTGTCGTAGGCATCTAGGCAAAGGATGGCAGTGGCCTGAACTAGGTTAGAGTCAGTGGAGTAGGAGAGAAGTGAGCAGACCTAGCAATGTGTCGGAGGTAGAACTGGCAGAACTAGCTTGGTAGGGGATAAGGGGGTAGGGGAGGGCGGGATCAAGAATGACACCCAGGTTTCTGTCTCTAGCAACTGGATGGAGGATGATTGGGCCATTCCCTAAGTTAGGAAACATAGGAGGAAGAGTGAAATTGGGGGGAGGAAGGACTGGGGTTTTGAAATATGGTGAGGATTAGGTACAAATGGACATCCGAGGGGAGAGGCCAAGCTGCCAGGATTGATGATTAGCAGAAGGATTTGGACCAAAGTTATAGATTTGAGGCTCATTAACATACACATGGAAATAAATGACCCCAAATGCATAAGATCACTGGTGAACTCAGGCTGAACAAAAGAGAACTTCTAGGACAGTGGAACAAATAAGCAACATTGTGATAAATGGAGAAAAGATTGAAGTTGTCAAGGATTTTATATTACTTGGATACGCAATCAAAATACATGGAAGCAGCAGTCAAGAAATCAAAAGACACATTGCAATGAGCAAATCTGCTGCAAAAGACCTCTTTAAAGTGTTGAAAAGCAAAGATGTCACCTTGAAGACTAAGGTGTGCCTGACCCAAGCCATGGTGTTTTCAATTGCTTCATATGCATGTGAAAACTGGACGTTGAATAAGGAAGACCCAAGAATTGATGCCTTTGAATTGTAGTGTTGGCAAAGAATGTTGAATACACCATGGACTGCCAAAAGAATGAACAAATCTGTCTTGGAAGAAGTACAACCAGAATGCCCCGTAGAAGCAAGGATGGTGAGATTATGTCTCACATACTTTGGACATGTCATCAGGAGGGACCAGTCCCTGGAGAAGGACATCCTGCTTAGTAAAGTAGAGAGTCAGCAAAAAAGAGGAAGACCCTCCATGAGACGGATTGACACAGTGGCTGCAACAATGGACTTAAGCTTAACAACAACTATGAGGATGGCACCGGACTGGGCAGTGTTTCGTTCTGTTGTACATGGCATTGCTATGAGTCGGAGTTGGCTCGACAGCACCTAACAAAAACAACAAGCCCCAAATATTTGATATCAGTCCTTGTCAGAATTGCATCTGAAGCTATAGGGCACAAGTGAGAATAATTTTTAATGAAGAGGTGTTGGTGACAGTTCACACCAGTGCCTTTGAAAATGCAAAGCATTAGGTTTGTTAATTCCAGTTGTGTAAAAAGAAAAGAAATACTCATACAGGTTACATAAAATTTAAATTAAATAGCTACTAGTTCTGTGTCTTGTCATCATCCAGTTGAGTTCCTTGTAAGTTTGAGAAGGGCAAAGACCCCTTCTTCAAAAATTGTTTTAAAAACTCGTCACCCAAGGAATGCCTAATCTGCCACTTTGAGACTACATGTGCTTGTTATAGGAAACTACAGTTGTTAAAATATTAATTGTAGAGAGCTGTTTGTTCACTGACAGCTGTAAACTTTGATCATCATAGGAAGCTAAATTTGCTCACCTATGTCATAATTAATCAAGTGCTATAACCTCACTGATCTTGCTATAGTAAACCTAATCAGAATATAAAAACTGTATATTCCTTTGCAAGTTAGTAAAACCACCTCCTTCTAATAATTATTTTCCAATGAAGTAAACTGGTGATTGTAACTTGAAGCATCAAAGTAAAATCTTTCACTTCCAAAGACAGACGCAAAGGAACATAACGCTCAAGGAATGGTCAGAGGGCTTCTCATCTTCCTATTTCCTCTCACCCTGCTGATTCCCTGGGTGGTACGAATGGTTAATGGGTTCAACTGTAACTCCAAGTTTGGAGATCTGAGTTCGCCCAGATGCACCTTGGAAGAAAAATCAGTCACTGAAAACCTTATGGAGCACAGTTCTATTCTGATACACGTGGGGTCGCCTTGAGTTGGAATCAACTCAACGGCAACTGGTTTTCTGCTGATCTCAACACTTCTCTGAGGAGAGGAGGGAGAAAGGTGGCAGAAATTCCTGTGTGAAAGTGGATAAAGTGAAGCGTACTGGGTTTGACTACCATCTAGTGACCAACCTGGATTACTGTACTGGACTGGAGCTGAGGGGTTGAACTCAAGGTCTCCATCTAGTGCTCAGAGTCCAAGAGGGTAGCTTTACATTCTTAACTGGAAAATCAAGGTCGAGGCAAGATAATGGAGCAAAATTCCACTAGAGGAGCGACGGAGAGCCCACGTACTCAGGTTGACTCTCTTGCTATAACTTGAGATTTTAAAAATGCGTTACCTCTTTTACAAGTTAGAATTGGTCCAACAAGTCCTGCAGCCACATCTTTCACAGTGTCTAGATGGGAGTGGTAAATCCTTGTCACGCAGTTACTGTCATTGGGGCCAGGTCCCTGACTTTCTTCTACATACCACGGGTAACTATACTCTTCCCCCGGCTTCATGTGGTCGTCTTCCTTTTGCAGGCCCGTGGTATTATCAGGATAGAGAGCACCTAGAACACAAACTCCCCACTGTGGTCACAGTAACCATCGGATGCCACTACTAGTTCGAATGAATTCATGCTTTTTGCATTGAGCCATGATTGTGTGTTAATTTGTACTTTTGGAAAAAAGTATGCACTTCTCCCCTCCCTTCCCCTCCTCTTCTCCCCCGTTTCACCTCCCTGGATCCCCCTTAGTTGGCTTCCCCCCGGAATGCCCAGCTTGGCCACAGTTTCTAGACCAAACTGGAAGGAGGTAAGCGGTATCACCTCTCAACTCACGCCACCTTTAGAGATTCATGCAACAAGTATTTATTGTGTACCTACTGTGTGCCTAGATCTAGGGTAGAGACAGGACCTCCGGACTCCTGAGTTGTCCTCCGTATTTTCTATTGCCAGTCAGACTCAGGACCCAGGGTATAAAGAGGCATCTGTGTTACCCCCAAGTAGCCCACGGAAGTCCTAAGGTGGCTCTCTGCATTGCTTACATTTCCTGAGCTAGAACTTTGGTTCTGAACTGGGGGCTTTGCTTTCCTGTCTTTCTTCTTCTCCCATCCCTTGAGACGGGGTCCTCCTAACCATGGATGATGTCCCTTTATTTAATAAAGACTTTGAAGCATGGCCAACCTCAATTCTTTGTCCATCTTTTGAGACCCTCCAACACTAAGTTGGACACAAAGAAATTTGCTGATCTGTGACTAGCTTTCTCCCTGCTCAACTGTCCATTTGGAGCTGAGTCTGGAGCTGGTGCAGTTTCTTCTGTCTCATTCCAGAGGATTAATCCAGGGTAAGCGTCTAACTTCTCTGTTTCCCCAGGCACTGTCTTGCTGCCCTGAGGGATCTGAGTCCAAGATTTGAGTGTCGATAAGAAAATTCTTGTTGACATTTATCCCATCATATGTCTATAATATATGACCTTTTCAAGAGATGGTTATTGCAAGATATTACACGTAACATGGCAAGGTAGTTATGAAGGATGACTGGAGTGACATAAACTATTTCTATTGGCCTATTTTTCCATAGATCCAAAGCAAAGTCTGTTGGAAGAACATCCATCCCATAGGTGGTACTCTTATCAAGTCAAGCGGAAGTTCTAATTTTCTGAAGATTTATGCCAGATTTTTATAATAAGTGTATTTCAAACACTAGAAGAAAAAAATTCTCTGTTTTCTACCTACAGTCAAGCCAAAGCTCTCTTTTCCTAGCTTTCTTTGTTGTTTTCTGTTGGCTTTTGTCTTCCCTTATCTGAAATAAATAGGCACATATAAGTGAAGATATGTAGAAGCGAAGATACTGCCTGGAATGTACTGAGTTCTCTCGAAGCTGATGTTTTCAAAGAACCTGATCCTTATCTAGCAGATAGAGATGGGTAGGGGGCAGACAGTGTTTCTGTCAACCCAACATTTAGCTCCTGAGTGTCTTCTTTAAAAAGAAGGGAGGGAAGACTGTGTTTTCTCCCTCGGGAATTGCATGAGGGTGTTCACTCATTCAAGATGAGAAGTTGAAAAAGGGTTGTCTTGGTGATGACCATTAAAGAGTCCAAAGCAAGAGTCTGCCTCTATGCTGAACTACTTGTATTTCATAATGGCGACCATTTCATGGTTATCTTGTTTTTCCTTAGGACTTGTGCTCATGTTCGCCATCAGCAAAAGCTCAAGGCGGGAAGGAAATGGGGTCCAGCTTACCTTCATTTGCTTTAGTATAGGTGAGTCCATGAGTATGCCAAGTATAGGGTCTTGATGCAAAATTTTTTACATATATATGCACCAAGTCTCCAGTCTCTGCCTTCATTATTGGACCTAAAAATCCCAACCAGGATGGCTTTTCAATCATGGTTTGAAATGTCTCATCAGTATATTGAAAATATAAAGCCTTTTTATAAACAGACCCTATGCTATCTGGACCTCTTTGTAGATACAGTTGGGATTGAAAATCTCTGTAAAAACAAAAAAGAGAAACTTAACAAATTTTGACCGGAAAGAAGAAGATCAAACAATGGTTAGACCAACTAAAACTAAAAGCAAGAAGAAACTTATAGCCTAATTTGGATAGACAAAACCCAGACACGGAAAATATGAAGGGAGAGGGAAAAAAAGCGTTATAGGTGAGGAGAACCTATATAGCTATCTGATAAAGAGATCAAATACAAATGCAGCAAGTAATATACTCAGCATTTTGGCTTAAAAGACATGCCACATTCTTGTATTGAGCCTGGTATATGTTTCTAACCCCCCTTTAAAGTTACTTTGGCTCCCAAGCATTAGATCAATTCCTATGATTTTGGATTGTTTATACTTTGAAATGAATTTGTAGATTTGCTGTTAGAATTGGGGACATTTTGGCTAACAACCGTGATAAATCAGAATCCCACTGGTAACTTTTAGGTTCCCCTTCTCAATTATCTGAAGAAAAAAATGAAGAAGACAGCTGCAATTTTACAACCTCTAATATTTAATCTACGGGGTCGCTAGGAGTCAAAATTGACTCCACGGTAGTGGGTTCCACGTACACCCCAGGAGCTCTGGTGACACAATGGTTAAGAGCTTGGTGGGAACTGAAGGGTCTTGGCTGGTAACTGAAAGGTCAGCCGTTCGAACCCACCAGCAGCTCTGTGTGAGAAAAGACGTGTTGATCTTCTCCTGTAAAGATTTCAGCCTAAGAAACCCTATGGGGCAGTTACACTCTGTCATACAGGCTCATCATGAGTTGGAATCAACTCAGTGGCACACAACAACAACCGTACACCCACATCGGAAGGAAAAGCATTGGTTTACACCTTGAATGGCACACAATGCAACATTATAGATGAACCCTGGGAGAATGTGTCATGAGAACAAAAAATAGTGATAATCCAGGGAGGAACAAACTCTTATTTATATAAATATAGTCCTTATACTAAACAAACAAACAAAGTGGCCCTAACAACAAAAGTGTCCTTAGATCAATTGTGGGAAATCCTTTCCCAGCATTTTATCAACAAGTAATAATTAACAACTTCAGCCACTGATAGTAACTTTTTTAATGCAAAAGTATTGCTTACTGATCTTCTGAAAAATATTTTCCATTGAGCACATTTCTACCAGTAGGAGCGTAGTTCCAAGCAGTTTCTCTAATGCCTATCTTGTAGTATCTATCTTTCGCCCGACCTAGAGAACTAATAAAAATCAGAAAGAAGGCCAGCTGGAAAAGGGCCTTCATTTTCAAATCGTAAATCCAAAGAAGCTAACTGAGTAGGGCTTACATTCTTTTTATAATTAGGGCTTTCTTCCTTTATTTGTGTCTATTTACATAAAGATCAGGGTTACGTGAGAGCTCATTAACATATACGACATTTCCATTCCAAATGCGTTTAGTTTTCATCTGCCAGGACAGGTGAAATGTTGCACAACTCACAGGGGATACTGGATATTGGCCCAGTGTATACTACCAGTTCAGTGTTTGGTTGGCTTACTGGATAGATGGGTTACCTAGCTCATCCATCATTTCCTGATGACCATTTTCTACCCCTGATAAAGTCTCTGGACGGCACAAATGGTTAAGTGCCCAACTACTAGCCAAAACGTTGGCAGATCAAACCCACCCAGAGGCACTCGGAAGACAAGCCTGGAGATCTGCTTCTGAAAGGCCACAGCCTTGAAAATGCATGGAGCAGTTCTACTCTGCACACTGATGGGGTCTCCGTGAGTCAGAATTGGCTCCACAGCAACCAACACTTTCTATCCACACGTTATAGGAATAGTCCACTGACAGTCTCCAGCCTCGGTTTTTTCACTTTTCCAGGTCATTCTACATACCATTCCCGGATTAATCTTTTTTTAAGTATTACTTTTGTTATGCTGTTCCCTAGTTGGTAATTTAAATTCTTTGCCATTTAAGATGTTCTTTAAATTCTTCTCAAATTCCTTGCCATATGACTATCCATAATCTAGCCTCTACCTGGTATTCCAGGCTTGTCTCCATAGTACACTTACAGGATCTCTTCCCTTCGGAAAGGTGTCTTATTAAGGAAACGGTGTGAGTAGGGGAGAACGCACCGAAGTCAGATAGTTCTGAGTTTGAGTCTTGACTTGTCACTTAACAGCTGAGTGACCAGGGTCTAATCGTGGAACTCAATTTCTTCGTTTAGAAACGGTAACAGCATTACTTACCCACTTAGGAAGTTGTGCAAATGAATGAGGCCGCGCACGCTGTGGAGGAGCTGGGGGACACAGTCAGCACTTGACAAGTGTGTTTTTGTCTCCTTTTCCCCCATCGTGATAGCTTTCTAGATGCATCTGACCTCACTCTCCAGCCTGACAGGCTCTCCCTTCTTCCCCTCCTTTCCTTGGCTTATCCAAATTTTCTCCCACTCCTCAAGCCTCAAATGGAGTTCACCTCCTCAGTGAAGCCTTCCGAACCACCTTAGCCTAACAAACGTCTTCTTCCTAAAGTCACCAGCTGGAGCCCTGGTGGCACAGTGGTTAAGAGCTCAGCTGCTAACCAGAAGGTCTGCAGTTGAAATCCACCAGTTGCTCCTTGGAAACCCTATGGGGCAGTTCTACTCTGTCCTACAGGTTCACTATGAGGTGCCATGAATCAACTCAATAACAACAGGTGTTTGGTATCACGATCTAGGGGAGTAACGGTGGTTCAGTGGTAGAATGATTGCCTTTCATGCTGGAGACATAGGTTCACTTCCGGGCCTCAATACACCCCATATGTAGCCACCATCCATCTGTCAGTGGAGGACTGCGTGTTGCTATGATGCTGAAGAGGCGTCAGCAGAACTTCCAGACTAAGACAGACCAGGAAGAAAGGACTGTCGATTTACTTTTGAAAATCAACCAGTGAAAACCCCAACGGCAGCATCTGCAACTGACCGTGGAGATGGTGCAGGGCTGGGCAGCGTTTCATTCCGTTACGCATAGGGCCTCCAGGAGTCAGGGTCTGACTCCATGGCAGCTAACAACATCATGGCCTAGCAATTAATCACACACTGCTTTGTATTGTTGCTTAAATTTGCACGTGATGTTTTCTCTGCTCCACTAGATTGTAACTCCTAGAGAACAGAGGCCACTTTTTGTCCTAAAGTTTAATGGTTACTCTTTTTTAAAACAAATAAATAGAGTGCCTTGCCCAAGGTTACAATATGTGAGGAAAGGAACTGGAATCTTTATTTCTTCTTGAACTGCCCTGTGTATTATCATATATTAGGATATCTATTAGTATTATAGGTCCCTAGGTGGCAAAAACACTGTTCATTCAACTGCTAGCCTCAAGGTTGGCAGTTCAAACCCACCCAGTGCTATTGTGGAAGAAAAGTCCTGGTGATCTGCTTCCATTAAGATTATGGCCAAGAGAAACCCTGAGAGTATGCCCCCAGACACCCTTTCAGCTCAATAATGAGCTCACTCCTGAGGTTCACCCTTCAGCCAAAGATTGAATAGGCCAGTGGACCAAAACAAGACTAAAGGGACATACCAGCCCTGGGGCAGGGACTAGAAGGCAGGAGGAAACAGGAAAGCTGGTAATAGGGAACCCAAGGTGGAGAAGGGCGAGGGTTGACATGTCGTGGGATTGTTAACCAATGTCATAGAACCATGCGTGTACTAACTGTTTGATGAGAAGCTAGTTTGTTCTGTAAACCTTCATCTAAAGTATGATAAAAAAAAAAAATACACCTAGACAATAATAATTTAAAAAAATAAACAAATAAAATTTAGGGCCAGATTAAAAAAAAAAAAAAAGATTAAGGCCAAGAAAACCTTATAGAGCAGTTCTACTCTATAACACATGGGTCACCATGACTCAGAATCAACTCGACGGCAACTAACAACAACAACATTACTATTAGGTGTTAGTATCTAGAAGTCTACTTCTTTCAATTTAATTCCAGCCTAATTTTTCCTATTATGAATTTACCACGGTGTACTTTTTAGGACACCAAATAAAGGCATGTCATTTTTGTCATCTAGTGCTGCTGCTATAACAGAAATACCACAAGTGGATGGCTTTGGCAAACATTAGTTTATTCTCTCACAGACTAGGAGGCTCGAAGTCCAAATTCAGGGTGCCAGATGCAGGGGAAGGATTTCTGTCTGTTGGCTCTGGAGGAAGGTCCTTGTCATCAATCTTCCCCTGGACAAGGAGCTCCTCAGTGCAGAGACTCTAGGTCCAAAAGACAGGCTGTTCTCCTGGCTCTTGTTTCTTGGTGGTATGAGGACCCCATGTCTCTCTGCTAACTTCTCTCTTTTATATGTCAAAAAAGATAGACTTAAAACACAGTCTCATCTTGTAGATTAAGTCCTGCCTTATTATCATAGCTGCTGCTAATCTCACCTCATTAACATCATAGAGGCAGGGTTTACAACGCATAGGAAAATCACATCAGATGACAAAATGGTGGACAATCACACAATACTGGAAATCATGGACCAGCCAAGTTAACACACATTTTGAGGGGACACAATTCAACCTATAACATACATCTTTCCTATGAGTACGTATAGATATTTAAACACACTTAGGAAAATGCCTGGAAGGGTACCTACCAAACTAAAAATAGCTCTAAGAAGGAAAGAACATTATTATATTTTTAAATTTAAAAAAATTACAAAGAAAATACATTTATATATTAAATCAAAATCAAGAAAATGCATTAAAAATAATGATGCAATAATTCTTCCTCCTGGAGCCCTGTTGGTGAAGTGGTTAAGAGCTCAACTAATAACCAAAAGGGCAGTAGTTTGAATTCACTAGCTGCTCTTGGAAACCCTATGGGGCAGTTCTACTCTGTCCTATAGGGTCTCTATGAGCAGGGTTTGGTTTTTGGTTTCAAGCAACAGTTGCTAAAGTTTACAAAGGTCAGAAATGCCAGGCTGTCAAAACTTCAGGCTAGTCACATGTGAATCCTTCGGTGCGTTTCAAGAGGAATTTGGGTAAACATTCCACTACTTGGGCGGATTTTAATGTCACCAGCAGATGTTGGATGGAATTCAGAAAAGCTAGGCCTGGAGGGAAACACCCACAGGAGAACTAACAGGAAAAGGGAGAGATTCACAGCCTGTGCTCTTTGGGAAACGGTTGAAAGGGCTCAGAAGAAGACGAGATCAGACATGATGAGTCACACAGGGAGGGATTAGAGACGGCTTCTCTGGTCTCAAGGAGAAGAAACAATTGGGTTGGAAGCTGCCTTAGTTTCTTAGTGCTGCTGTAACAAAAATACCACAAGTGGGTGGCTTTAACAAACAGAAATTTATTTTCTCACAGGTTAGGAGGATAGAAGTCCAAATTCTGGGCACCAGTTCTAGGGGAAGACTCTCTCTCTGTAGGCTCAAGGGGAAGATCTATGTCTCCTTCAGCTTCTGGTCCTTGATTCTTCATTTGGCGATCTTCATGTGGCATCTATCTGCTGAATTTGTCCTTGCTTTTGCTGCTTCTTATATGTCTCAATAATTATTGGCTTGAAACACACCTTACACTGATATGATCTCATTAATATAACAAAGAAAACCCTATTCCCCAAGTGGGATTACGTTCACAGATACGTTGTTGTTGGATGCCGTCTCTTATCAACGCTTGTACAACATAACAAAACACTGCCCATTCCTGCACCATCCTCACAATCGTTGTTATTTTTTGAGCCCATCGTTGCAGCCACAGTGTCAGTCCATCTCATTGAGGGTCTCCCTCTTTTTCAATGACCAAGCTTGATGTCCTCCTTTGATCCCTTCTGATAACATGTCCAAAATACGTGAGACGGAGTCTTGCCCTCCTCACTTCCAAGGAGAACTCTGACTATACTTCCTCCAAGACAGATTTGTTTGTTCTTCTGGTAGTCCATGGTATATTCAATATTCTTTGCCAACACCATAATTCAAAGGCATCAATTCTTTGGTCTTCCTTATTCACTGTCCAGCCTTCACATACAAATTAGGTGATTGAAAATATCATGGCTTGGGTCAGGGGTGCCTTAGTCCTCAAAGTGACATCTTTGCTTTTTAACACTTTAGAGAGGTCCTTTGCAGTAGAATTGCCCAGTGCATTATGTCATTTGACTTCCTGACTGCTCCTTCCATGAGCATTGATTGTGGATCTAAGTAAAATGAAATCCTTGATAACTTCAATCTTTCGTTCCTTTATCATGATGTTGCTTATTGTTCCAGTTGTAAGGGTTTTTTTGTTTGTTTGTTTTTTTATGTTGCGGTACAATCTACACTGAAGGCTGTAGTCTTTGATCTTCATCAGGAAGTGCTTCAAGTCCTCTTCAGTTTCAGCAAGCAAGGTTGTGTCATCTGCATATCACAGGCTATTAATGCGTTTTCCTCCAATCTTGATGCCCCTTCTTCATATAGTCCAGCTTTTTGGATTATTTGCTCAGCATACAGATTAAGTAAGTATGGTGAAAGGGTACAACCCCAACACACACTTTTCATGACTTTAAGCCATGCAGTATCCCCTTGTTCTGTCTGAACGACTGCCCCTGGTCTATATACAGATTCCTCATGAGCACAATTAAGTATTCTGAAATTTTCATTCTTCGCAATGTTATCCATAATTTGCTTTGATCCACACAGTCTAATGCCTTTGCATAGTTAATAAAACACAGGTAAACATCTTTCTGGTATGCTCTGCTTTCAGCTGAGATCCATCTGATGCCAGCAATGATATCCCTCGTTCCACGTCCACTTCTGAATCTGGCTTGAATTTCTGGCAGTTCTCTGTTGATGTACTGCTGCTACTGTTTTTGAATGATCTTCAGCAAAATTTTACTTTTGTGTGATATTAATGATATTGTTTGATAATTTCCTCAATCTGTTGGATCACATTTCTTTGGAATGGACACAAATATGGATCTCTTCCAGTCAGTTGGCCAGGTAGCTGTCTTCCAAATTTCTCGGTATAGATGAGTGAGTGCTTCCAGCATTGCATTCGTTTTCTGAAACATCTCAGTTGGTATTCCGTCAATTCCTGGAGCCTCGTTTTTTGCCTGGACTTTTTTCTTCAATACCATCGGTTCTTGACCATATGCTACCTCCTGAAATGTTTGAAAGTCATCGAATTCTTTTTGGTACAGTGCCTGTGTACCGTCTTCTTTTGATGCTTCTTGCATCGTTCAGTATTTTGCCCACAGAATCCTTCGATATTGCAATTTGAGACTTGAATTTTTTCTTCAGTTCTTTCAGCTTGAGAAATGCAGAGCATGTTCTTTACCTTTGATTTTCTACCTCCAGGTCTTTGCACGTTTCATTATAAAACTTTACTCTCTCTTCGTGAGCTGCCTTTTGAAATTTTCTGTTCAGCTTTTTTACTTCATCATTTCTTCTGTTTTAGCTACTCAAGAGCAAGTTTCAGAGTCTCTTCTGACATCCCTTTTGGTCTTTTCTTTCTTTCTTTCCTGTCTTTTTAATGACACTTTTGCTTTCTTCATGTATGATGGTCTTAATGTTCCACAACTCATCTGGCTTTCAGTCATTAGTTTTCAATGCATCAAATTTTTTCTTGAAATGGTCATTAAATTCAGGTGGAATATACTCAAGGTGGTATTTTCATTCTTGTTGATTTCTCCAGCTTCAACTTGAACTTGTACATGAGCAATTGATGGTCTGTTCTGCAGCTGGGCCCTGGCTTGGTTCCAACTGATGATATTGAGTTTCTTCATTGTCTATTTCTACAAATGTAGTCGATTTAATTCCTGTGTATTCCATCAGGTGAGGTCCACATGTATAGTCGCCATTTATGTTGTTGAAAAAAGATATTTGCAATGAAGAAGTCATTGGTCTTGCAAAATTCTATCATGCAATCTCCACTTTTGTTTCTTTCACTAAGGCTGTATTTTCCAACTTCTGATCCTTCTACTTTCTTTCCAGCTTTCACATTCTAATTGCCAGTAGTTACCAGTGCATCTTGTTTGCATATTTGATCAATTTCAAACCACAAAAGTTGGTAAAAATCTTCAATTTCCTCATCTTTGGTACTAGTAGTTGGTGTGTAAATTTGAATAATAGCCATATTAACTGGACTTGTAGGCGTATGGATATTATTCTATTATTGACAGCATTGTACTTCAGGACAGTTCATGAAATGTTCTTTTTGGCAATGAATATGACACCATTTCTCTTTGTTATTCTCGGCATAGTAGGCCCTATGATTATCTGATTCAAAATGGACAATACCAGTCCATTTCAGCTCACTAATGCCTAAGATATTGATCTTTATTTGGTCCATTTCATTTTTGATGACTTCCAGTTTTTCTAGATTCATACTTCATACATTCTGTGCTCTGATTATTAATGACTATTTATAGCTGTTTCTTCTCATTTTGAGTCATGCCACATCATCAAATGAAGGTCCAAAATCTTTACTCCATCCAGGTCATTAAGGTCGACTCTACTTTGAGGAGGCAGCTCTTGCCCAGTTGTATTTTGAGTGCCTTCCAACCTGAGGGGCTCATCCTCTGGCACTATAACAGACAATGTTCCGCTGCTATTCATAAGGCTTTCACTGGCCAATTTTTTCAGAAGCCTATCATCAGCTCCTTCTTCCTAGTCTGTCTTATTCTGGAAGCTCTTCTGAAACCCGTCCACCATGAGTGACCCTGCTGGTATTTGAAGTACCAATGGCATAGCTTCCAGCATCACAGCAACCTGCAAGCCACTACAGTACGACAAACAGACACGTGAGGTTCACAGGTATAGGCGCTAGAATTTACAGCAATATTTTGAGAACACAATTCAATTCATAACAGAAGAGTTAGACTTAGCTCTGCATATGGAAGAGCATTACAAGCTTCTCTGTCACAATGGCCTGGAAGGTGCTGTAGGAAAGACAGTGAAGGAACTCTTGAAATGGATTTTCAAATCTCTCTTCAACTTGAAATTCTCTAACTTCCTTCTTTATTCTCACAGGAACATTAATTTTCCTTCGGACTGTGCATAATAGAGGACTCATTCAGCTGGCATTTTTTTCCTCAGTAGGTACCTCAACAAGTGCAAAAAGGAAGCCTGGTGTTCTCAAATCAAACAGATCTACCTCCGTTACAGATCTACCTCTACCACTACTGTCTGCGTGATTTGGGACAAGTTGTATAGTCATCTGAACCCTAACCTTCTTGTCTATAACGTGAGATTAATAATAATTAACATTCAGGACTTCGTAAGAACCTAATTCCAAGCTTGACACAGAGTAGGTGTTAAGAGAAAGTTAGCACCTTCCCCCAGAAGACAAAAATGGTGTTGGTAGGTAGTCGTTGTTGTTGTTTTCCCTCTCAGCAGATGACTAGGAAAACAGGTCATTATTGTTGTTATTATTTGTTTTTTGGCAAGCACTTTTTTTTAGGTCAGGTTATATTTTATACCTTGTCAAGATGAAATATTTTTTGCAGCCCTCTCCTTGCCTTCCAGCATAGCCTTCAATAGACGAGCCTTTTGCTACAGCAATATTTGGAGTTAGACACTATCATTTGACTATTTTCTTGGATGGTAGCCCAAGAACATAAGGTGATTTACTTAGCTTTGTTGAATTTGGCTTAAACGTGTAAGCCCAAACACCCTGAATTTGGCTTAAATGTATGAGCCCAAAATTGGGGTTCCTTCCTTTTTTTTTTTTTTTGTTGTTGTTCCAGAACTTATAAAAAGTATAAGGAAAAATAGAGCATGTAAATATGTGTGTAAGACCCTACTGATAACAGCACCTCATGTTTGTAAAAACTTTACAGTGCACAAAATACTTTATAACACAAAAATATTACCCCACGCAATCCTCACAACACTCCTCCCTACCACTCCATATCCCTGTTTTATAGATGAGGCATCTAAAGCTTAGAAGTTCAAGTTAACTTGCTGTAGGATGCATACTTACCAAATTATATTGCTGGGGGTCCGACATAAATCACTGGATTCCAAGTCAAATGCTCCATATACTCTCTTGTCAATCACCTTCAATAGTTCAAGTGTGTATACTTGTATATTATCAACAAATATTAAGTTTTGCTCAAAATTTATGTCTCTAATTGCATTGCCCAGTGAGGC
Source organism: Elephas maximus indicus (assembly GCF_024166365.1). Classification (NCBI taxonomy): domain Eukaryota; kingdom Metazoa; phylum Chordata; class Mammalia; order Proboscidea; family Elephantidae; genus Elephas; species Elephas maximus. The sequence goes on along the minus strand of NC_064841.1, from coordinate 10,658,780 downwards.
AGACCAATGAGATATAAATTCTGTGGAAGAAAATGAGTAGCTTAAAGACGATGGGGAAGATGTTGACAATTTTTACATTCACTTCTAGTCTTTGTGTTACTTCTGCTAAAATCCACAATAACGAAGAAATTTACATCTCCAGCCTGGATCTCTTTGCCTAACTTCAGACTCAAGTATATACGATGGTCATGTCCACTTAGTTGTTTAATACAGAAGTCCTCAAATGTGTATATGCAGATGAATCATCTGGGGATCTTTTAAAATGCAGGTTCTGATTCAATATGTCTGGGGTGGGTCTTCAAATTCTGCATTAGAAGTTGTTGCTCTCATCCTCACAATAAGAAAAATGGGGCAAAATGAAAATTGATGGCTCGCCTTGGAATCATCAGAGAACGGACTTTGGGGGCAAATCTGGAGAGATGGGAATCTCAAGAGTCACAGCTGAGACCTGCTTACAGTGAGCAGAAGCCCCTGGAACCGTAAATTGGTGAGAATTCTTTTCCTTTATTGTACTTTAGATGAAGGTATACAGAACAAACTAGTTTCTCATTAAACAGTACACGTAATGTTTTATGATATCGGTTGCCAACACCACAACATGTCAACACTCTCCCTTCTTGACCTTGGGTTCCCTATTACCAGATTTCCTGTCTCCTCCTGCCTTCTAGTTCTTGCTTCTGGGCTGGTGTGCCCCTTTAGTCTTGCTTTGTTTTATGGACCTGTCTAAATTTTGGCTGAAGGGTGAACCTCTGGAGTGATTTCATTATGGAGCTGAAAGGGTGTCCAGGGGCCATACTCTCAGGGCTCTCCAGTCTCTGTCAGGACAGAAGGTGAAAATTCTTAAATGGTAATTTTGACAATTTGCTGGAGGCTGAGTGCAGACTAGTGTGAATGTGAAAAACTTCTGGGGGGCTACAATTTGGGAGCTCACACTTTGGAGGTTTTTATCTACAGAAACCCCACCAGATTTTTACAATGAAGATCAGAAAAACATTCCATCATGGCTCTAATGGGGTAAGGGAAGAGTAAACTTTGTGAAATAGGCCCAGAGCCTTTTTTGTAACAAAAGCCTACTTCTCAGGGGGTAGCCCCTGGATGGTGCAAACAGTTAAAGCGCCACTAGGCTGCTAACCAAAAAGATGGAGGTTCAAGTCTACCCCAATGCATCTTGAAAGAAAGACCTGGTGATGTACTTAAAAAAAAAAAAAAAAATCATCGATTGAAAACTCTAGGGGGCAGAGTTCTACCCTGACCCACACAGGGTCACCATGAATTGATCTGAGGGAAATGTGGTTAGTTGGTTTACTTTCCAGGGAGGAAGACTTTATCAGAGCCTTGTCCCAGAGTCACGGAGGAAGGGTATTTCTCTCATCCAGTCCACTCTAGCCCCCCTATGTCACCTATGTGCGGGGAGGGAGAGCTATAAAAGAAAAAAACACTTATGAAGGTCAAGAGCCAGAGACACAAACCAGCTGAAAGACTGAGATTTAATTGGAAGATTATGGCATGCTCGCCCTTCCCCATAATTTACCATCACACCAATAGGGCTTCAGCATAATAACAGTGGATTACAGCTGAAAGAGCCACAAGACACAGACTTGCTCTCAGGAGGAGTACTTAGGGAAGCTGAAAGTCAAGAGGGGAAATGAAAACAAAGACTCCAAAGGAATTAGAAGCCATTGGTACCTATAGTAACAGCAAATGTTAAACAAAATATCAATAAACTTCATCACTATAAATCCATATACCAAATCCATCTGTAAACAAAAAATTATAAGGCAAGCCAAAAGGCAAGAAAAAAAAAACAACCAACCAACCAAAAAAAAAAAACTGCCTGAAGAGACAAAGCAAGTACCATAACCATGAACCATGTTCTGATATGACACAGATATTGGAATTATCAGACAGCAAATTTAAAATAACTGTGACTAACATGTTAAGGGCTATAATGAAAAATGAGACAGCATGTAAGAATAAATGAACAATGTAAGCAGAAAGATGGAAATTCTAAAAAAGAATCAAAAAGAAATGCTAGAAACAAAAACACCATAACAGGAATGAACTATGCAGCAGAAATGGGCTCATCAGTCTACCTGACATAGCCAAGGAAAGGATTAATGAGCTTGAACATATGCCAGTAGAGACTTCCAAACCAAAATGCAAAAAGAAAGAAAGAATAAATAAATAAAGGTACAGAACATTCAAGAACTCTGGGACAATTCCAAAAAATGTACATACATGTAACTGGAACACCAGAAAGAGAAAAAAGAGAATGGAGCAAGAGAAATATTTCAAGTAAAAATTGGGAAGAACTTACAGGGTTGCTATGACTAGTGACAGACACCAAACTCTAGATCCAGGAAGCTCAGAGAACACCAAGCAAAATAAAAATAAATAAAAATAAATAAATTTTTTTTTTAAATAAATACCAAAAAAAAAAAAAAAAGCCTACACCTATGCACATTATATTCAAACTGTAGAACATTAAAGACAAACATAAAATCTTGAAAGAAGCCAGAGGTAGAGGTGGATGGGGTGGAAAGCAGATTGCTAGGCCTGTCTTCTAAGGTGCCTTTGGGTAGATTTGAACCACTGACATTTCAGATCCTTAAAAATAATCTGGCATAACAATTTGTAATAAAGAGGAAAATCCCTGAGGTACAGAAAAAATAATCTGCTTTCCCAAAACAGCTCACTGGTTAGCAACATGGGAAATTTTATTAAGAACATAGGCAATGAATCCAGAATGCCTGGGTGTTCAAATTCTACCCTAGGCTTCTTTCAAGATTTTCAAGAAACATTCTGAAGGGTTGTGACTGTGACACATTGTAACTGTTTTTTTAAGAAATACACCAGAATGTGTATACCCAAAGGAATGCAGATGTTTGCAGTCATCTCCCTGGGAAGTTATACAGATGTTTTAGTGATGGGGCCATGGTTCCTGTCCTTTGGCCTCCTCCTCTGGAATTGCCATAAAATTCTGTGGCAATAAATCTTTTTACTGTTCTTGGGGGTGGCAAATACTTATCTACTGAAGATTTCATTGATTTTAGAAATGAAATATGTAAACATGCTGGGTGATATACTTGAAGTAACAGACAGAACTGAACTCTGTGTTCTTGTCTGGCCCTATTTTACTTACGGCTGTACCATCACTTCCTGACCCTCTTCACGCACTTTATTGCCCTATCTTAGATTTCTCATGACATCCTTAGCTCTTGACACAAGGCTAGGCCCATGGAAACCCTCAAGAAGTATTTGCTGAATGTCAAGTACAAGAATCAGGCACAACTCCTTTATGACTGCTATCCGTACACACAGTGAAGTAGAAATGGATCACATTTGAAGAACAAAGAAGATGAAGGAAAAAAAAAAAAAAAAACACCAATTTTCCAATAGAGCTTTCTTTGTTGTTGTTGTTGTTAGGTGCTGTCGAGTTGGTTCTGACTCATAGCAACCTGATGTACAATGGAACAAAACACTGCCTGATCCTGTGCCATCCTCACAATCGTTGTTATGCTGGAGCTCATTGTTGCAACCACTGTGTCAATCTCTCTCATTGAGGGTCTTCCTCTTTTTCAGTGCCCCTCTACTTTACCAAGTATGATATCCTTCTCCAGGGTCTGGTCCCTCCTGATAACATGTTTAAAGTGTGTGAGACGTAGTCTCACCATCCTTGCCTCTAAGGAGCATCCTGGCTGTACTTCTTCCAAGACAGATTTGTTCGTTCTTCTGGCAGTCCCTATATATTCGGTAGTCTTTGCTAACACCATAATTCAAAGGTGTCAGTTCTTTGGTCTTCCTTATTCATTGCCCAGCTTTCACGTGCATATGAAGCAATTGAAAACACCCTGGCTTGGGCCAGGCGCAACCTAGTCCTTATTATTCTTTGTTAGACTTGCCATTTGGTTTCTTCTCAGTATCTCTGGCTGGCTGAGATCTCTAAGCTGTGCCAGGCTGCCCCAGTCCCTCTCCCACAAGAATCCTGATCCACCTTTAACAACAGGAGTGGGGACTGTGCCTAGTTTTGATCAATTTGGCCGTTTAAACTTGTTCTGTTTACTTTGAAGAACTTTGACTTAGAACTTCACTCTTTGCTTAACCGGGACACTATAGGAAACGGGATAGGCAGGGCTAAACTGCACTTCATTGTCATGCCCCTCTCCCCCCGCCAAAAAGAAAGTTTTCTCATCTACAGTTGTATCCTATTTGCATCTGGAAACAGGAGATAGGAGTATATTATGAGGCTCTGCAAGATGAAGTCAGAGCCACTGGTTCCTGGTTCCGTCATGTTACTCTCTGCTGTCTTAGTCTGAAACCATCAGCCAAGAAGGCAAAATAGTGAAGCGAAGTGACATATGATTGTGACTGGAATAAAAAAAAAATCTATTGTCATTGTGTCCATTTGGACTCATAGTGACCCTACAGGACCGAGTAGAACTGTTCCATAGGGTTTCCATGGAGCACCTGGTGGGTTCCAACTCGAACCTTTTGATTAGCAGCCTGAGCTCTTAACCACTGTGCCACCAGGGCTCTGTGACTGGAATATAGCTACTTAAAAGTGGATACATTTGAAACTGGAAACAAAAGCAAAATATTTGTTTGGGACTTTATCATGAGAAATGACACCAATTCAGAAAATAAGCTTATTTTATCTTATATTAGGTCAAGCCTTATGCTCTTGATCTATATCAAGAACATAACATATCATTTTTACATGGTTTAGCCTAAAAATATTAGGCTAAATTTTCATTAGGCCTGCAAGTGTGCACTGAATCTTAGAATGAACCAAGAATAAATTGTTTTTAGATTTGAATGTTATAATTTTTGTTGAAAAAGCTTTAACAGAGCACAGTATAAAATCCTTCATTTCACTTTGTTGCCCATTACCTTCAAAAAACAGGATCATTTGGCCTAAGTATTAGAGGACATTCTAATTGTCCCAAGAGCCTCTCTTTGTCTGTGATGTTCAAAGTATTTTTGGAGGCATATAATCTGTCTTGTTCTTTTTGATTTTCTTTTCCTCAAATGCTTACTGGTCAACCTCGGCCAGATCCTTATTTGTCAAAACTTGGCGTGTGATTTGAGTAGTTCCTCATCATTTTTTTTTTTAATAATTTTTATTGTGCTTTAAGTGAAAGTTTACAAATCAAGTCAGTCTCTCACACAAAAACCCATATACACCTTGCTAAAAAAAAAACCAAAAAAAACACCTTGCTACACACTCCCAATTACTCTCCCCCTAATGAGACTTTTTTTTAATGAGACAGCCCAGTCTCTGCCTCCACTCTCTCTTTTCGTGTACATTTTGCCAGCTTCTAACCCCCTCCACCCTCTCATCTCCCCTCCAGGCAGGAGATGCCAACATAGTCTCAAGTGTCCACCTGACCCAAGAAGCTCACTCCTCACCAGCATCCCTCTCCAACCCATTGTCCAGTCCAGTCCATGTCCGAAGAGTTGGCTTCAGGAATGGTTTCTGTCCTGGGCCAACAGAAGGCCTGGGGGCCATGGCCACTGGGGTTCTTCCAGTCTCAGTCAGACCATTAAGTCTGGTCTTATGAGAATTTGGGGTCTGCACCCCACTGCTCTCCTGCTCGCTCAGGGGTTCTCTGTTGTGTTCCCTGTCAGGGCAGTCAAAGGTTGTAGCCGGGCACCATCTAGTTCTTCTGGTCTCAGGATGATGTAGTCACTGGTTCATGTGGCCCTTTCTGTCTCTTGGGCTCGTAATCACCTTGTGTCCTTGGTGTTGTTCATTCTCCTTTGCTCCAGGTGGGTTGAGACCAATTGATGCATCTTAGATGGCTTCTTGCTAGCGTTTAAGACGCCAGATGCCAATCTTCAAAGTGGGATGCAGAATGTTTTGTTAATAGATTTTATTATGCCAATTGACTTAGATGTCCCCTGAAACCATGGTCCACAGACCCCTGCCCCTGCTACGCTGGCCTTTGAAACATTCAGTTTATTCAGGAAAATTCTTTGCTTTTGGTTTAGTCCAACTGTGCTGACCTCCCCTATATTGTGTGCTGTCTTTCCCTTCACCTCAAGTAGTTCTTATCTACTATCTAATTAGTGAATACCCCTCTCCCACCCTCTCCCGCCCCTCGTAACCACAAAAGAATGTTATCTTCTCAGTTTAAACTATTTCCCAAGTTCTTATAATAGTGGTTTTATACAATACTTGTCCTTTTGCAAATGACTAATCTCACTCAGCATAATGCCTTCCAGGTTCCTCCGTGTTATGAAATGTTTCACAGATTCCCCACTGTTCTTTATTGATGCGTAGTATTCCATTGTGTGGATATACCATAATTTATTTATCCATTCATCTGTTGATGGGCACCTTGGTTCCGTCCATGTTTTTGCTATTGTAAACAGTGCTGCAATAAACATGGGTGTGCATATATCTGTTCGTGTAAAGGCTCTTATTTCTCTAGGATATATTTCAAGAAGTGGGATTGCTGGATCGTATGGTAGTTCTATTTCTGACTTTTTAAGGAAGCGCCAAATCGATTTCCAAAGTGGTTGTACCATTTGACATTCCCACCAGCAGTGCAGAAGTGTTCCAATCTCTCCACAGCCTCTCCAACATTTATTATTTTGTGTTTTTTAGATTAATGCCAGTCATGTTGGAGTGAGATGAAATCTCATTGTAGTTTTGATCTGCATTTCTCTAATGGCTAATGATCGTGAACATTTCCTCATATATCTGTTAGCTACCTGAATGTCTTCTTTAGTGAAGTGTCTATTCATATCTTTTGCCCACTTTTTAATTGGGTTATTTGTCTTTTTGCAGTATGATGTAGATTTTAGAGATCAGGCGCTGATCAGAAATGTCATAGCTAAAAACTTTTTCCCAGTCTGTAGGTGGTCTTTTTACTCTTTTGGTGAAGTCTTTGGATGAGCATAGGTGTTTGATTTTTAGGAGCTCCCAGTTACCTAGTTTTTCTTCTACATTCTTTATAGTGTTTTGTATACTGTTTATGCCACGTATTAGGGCTCCTAGCATTGTCTCTTATTTTTCCTTCCACGATCTTTATCATTTTAGATTTTATATTTAGGTCTTTGATCCATTTTGAGTTCGTTTTTGTGCATGGAGTGAAGTATGGGTCTTGTTTAATTTTTTGCAGATGGATATCCAGTTATGCCAGCACCATTTGTTAAAAAAACTGTCTTTTCCCCATTTAACTGTTTTGGGGCCTTTGTCAAATATCAACTGCTCATATGTGGATGGATTTGTGTCTGGATTCTCAATTCTGTTCCACTGGTCCATGTATCAGTTGTTGTACCAGTACCAGGCTGTTTTGACTACTGTGGTGGTATAACAGGTTCTAAAATCAGGTAAAGTAAGGCCTCCCACTTTATTCTTCTTTTTCAGTAATGCCTTATTTATCCGGGGCCTCTTTCCCTTCCATATGAAATTGGTGATTTGTTTCTCCATCTCATTAAAGAATGTCCTTGGGATTTGGATCGGAATTGCATTAAATGTATAGATCGCTTTTGGTAGAACAGACATTTTTATAATGTTAAGTCTTCCTATCCACAAGTGAAGTATGTTCTGTCACTTATGTAAGTCTCTTTTGGTTTCTTGCAGAAGTGTACTGTAGTTTTCTTTGTATAAGTCTTTTACATCTCTGGTAAGATTTATTCCTAAGTATTTTATCTTCTTAGGGGGCTATTGTAAATGGCATTGATTTGGTGATTTCCTCTTCGATGTTCTTTTTGTCGGTGTAGAGGAATCCAAGTGATTTTTGTATGTTTATCTTGTATGCTGATACTCTGCCGAACTCTTCTACTAGTTTCAGTAGTTTTCTGGAGGATTCCTAAGGGTTTTCTGTGTATAAGATCATGTCATCTGCAAATAGAGATACTTTTACTTCTTCCTTGTCAATCTGGATGCCCTTTATTCTTTATCTAGACTGACTGCTCTGGCTAGGACTTCCAGCACAATGTTGAATAAGACTGGTGATAAAGGGCATCCTTGTCTCGTTCCTGATCTCAATGGGAATGTTTTCAGGCTTTCTCTATTTAGGGTGATGTTGGCTGTTGGCTTTGTATAAATGCCCTTTATTATCTTGAGAAATTTTCCTTCTATTCCTATTTTGCTGAGAGTTTTTTTATCATGAATGAGTGTTGAACTTTGTCAAATGCCTTTTCTGTATCAATTGATAAAATCATGTGATTCTTGTCTTTTGTTTTATTTATGTGGTGGATTACATTGTTTTTCTAATGTTGAACCATCCCTGCATACCTGGTATGAATTCCACTTGGTCATGGTGAATTATTTTTTTGATGTGTTGTTGAATTCTATTGGCTAGAATTTTGTTGAGGATTTTTGCATCTACATTCATGAGGGATATATGTCTATAACTTTGTTTTCTTGTGGTGTCTTTACCTGGTTTTGGTATCAGGGATATGGTGGCTTCATAGAATGAGTTTGGTGGTATTCCGTCTTTTTCTATGCTCTGAAATACCTTTAGTAGTAGTGGTGTTAACTCTTCTCTGAAAGTTTGGTAGAACTCTGCAGTGAAGCCGTCCAGACCAGGGCTTTTTTTTGGTTGGGAGTTTTTTGATTACCTTTTCAATCTCTTCTTTAGTTATGGGTCTATTTAGTTGTTCTTTGTTGGGACCTCTGTTTGTGTTAGTTTAGGTAGGTAGTGTGTTTCTAGGAATTCATCCATTTCTTCTAGGTTTTCAAATTTGTTTGAGTATAATTTTTCATAGTAATCTGATATGATTCTTTTTATTTCAGTTGGGTCTGTTGTACTATCGCCCATTTTATTTCTTATTCGGGTTATTTGCTTCCTCTCCTGTTTTTCTTTTGTCAGTTTGTCCAGTGGTTTATCAATTTTGTTGATTTTTTTAAAAAAACAGCTTTTGGTCTTGTTAATTCTTTCAATTGTTTTTCTGTTTTCTATTTCATTTAGTTCAGCTCTAATTTTTATTATTTGTTTTCTTCTGGTGCCTGTGGGTTTCTTTTGTTGCTCTCTTTCTGTTTGTTCAAGTTGTAGGGATAACTCTTTGATTTTGGCCCCTTCTTCTTTTTGGATGTGTGCATTTATTGATATAAATTGACTTCTGAGCACCACTTTTGCTGTGTCCCAAAGGTCCTGATAGGAAGTGTTTTCATTCTCATTGGATTCTATGAATTTCTTTATTCCATCCTTAATGTCTTCTATAATCCAGTATTTTTTGAGCAGCATATCGTTCAGTTCCCAGGTGTTTGATATCTTTTCCCTGCTTTTCCTGTTATTGATTTCTACTTTTATGGCCTTATGGTCAGAGAAGATACTTTGTAATATTTCAGTGTTTTGGATTCTGCTAAGGCTTGCTTTATGACCTATGTGGTCTATTCTAGAGAATGTTCCATGTGCACTAGAAAAGAAAGTACAGTTGGTTGCCATTCGGTGGAGTGTTCTGTATATGTCTACGAGGTCATATTGGTTGATTGTGGCATTTAGATCTTCCGTGTCTTTATTGAGCTTCTTTCTGGATGTCCTGTCCTTCACCAAAAGTGGTGTGTTGAAACCCCCTACTGTTATTGTGGAGCTGTCTATCTCACTTTTCAATGCTGACAGAGTTGATTTTATGTATCTTGCAGCCCTGTCATTGGGTGCATAAATATTTAATATGGTTATATCTTCTTGGTGTTGTACCTTTAATCATTATGTAGTGTCCTTCCTTATGCTTTCTGATGGATTTAACTTTAAAGTCTATTTTGTCAGAAATTAATATTGCCACTCTGCTCTTTTTTAATTGTTGTTTGCTTGATATATTTTTTTCCATCCTTTGAGTTTTAGTTTGTTTGTGTCTCTAAGGTGTGTCTCTTGTAGGCAGCATACAGATGGATCTTGTTTTTTAATCCATTCTGCCACTCTGTCTCTTTATTGGTACATTTAGTCCATTTACATTCAGGATAATTATGGATAGGTATGAATTTAGTGCTATCATTTTGATGTCTTTTTTTGTATGTTGACAGTTTCTTTTTCCCACTTGATTTTATGTGCTGAGTAGATTTTCTTTATATATTGTCCTTCCCTCGTATTTGTTGCTGTTGATTTTGTTTCTGCTGAGTCTGTATTTTTCCCTTGTATTTTATTTTGGTGAGTAGGGTAGTTTGTCTCCTTTGTGGTTACCTTATTATTTACCCCTGTTTTTCTAAATTTAAAACTAACTTTTATTTCTTTGTGTCGCTGTATGTTCCTCTCCATATGGAAGGTGTATGATTACATTTTTTAGTCCCTCTTTATTATTTTAATGTTGTCTTCTTTTATATAATAACATTGCCGTTACCTGTGTTGGGCTTTTTTTTTTTTTTAATCTTGCTTTTTTTTTGGATTTCCCTGTCTGGGTTGACTTCTGGTTGCTCTGCCCAGTGTTCTAGTCTTGGGTCAATACCTGATATTATTGATTTTCTAACCAAAGAACTCCCTTTAGTATTTCTTGTAGTTTTGGTTTGGTTTTTACAAATTCCCTCAACTTGTGTTTATCTGGAAATGAGCGGGCTGTGTGCCTCCTGCTTCTCCCTGAGGAAACTGCGACGGAATGCTAGGACCAGCCCGCTGCTGCCACCGCTCCGGGAATGGAGCCGGAGGGCTCCCTGCGATTCAGGTCCGGTAACTCCTCTCTGCTTCTGAACGGCCTCTTCCTCCCCCTGCCCCTCAGTTCCCTGTCTAAGCTTGCCTTTGATGCTCAGGGCTCCCAGCTTGTCACAAATATACTCCTTTCGCTTGTTTTTTCAGGTCTTTGTTGTAAAGAGGGCTCGACAGAAGCGTCTGTCTATTCCACCATCTTGGCTCCGCCTCCTCATCATTTTTAATGACTTTAATATCTTCCATTATTTGCATTTAATTGGCACTCCATTTGCAGCATGAGACTAACAAATACATTGATAAAATGGGTAAACCAAACAAAGCCAAACCCACTGCTGTTGAGTCGATTCCAACTCATAGCAACTCTATAGGACAGAGTAGAACTGCTCCATAGGGCTTCCAAGGCTGTAAATCTTTATGGAAGCAGACTGCCACATCTTTCTCCCAGAGTGGCTCATGGATTCGAACAGCGGACCTTTTGGTAAGCAGCTGAGAGTTTCACCATTGCGCCACCAGGGCTCCTGATAAAATGGGTAGGGAAAGATATCTGTGTTACATGGGAAGAAATGTTTGAATGGGGATTAGCATCATAGGTGGTCACAACGAACAACACTGAGCCCTTGTGTGTTTTCTGTATTTACTATATAGTAAAAATGGTGGAAGACAATACTGATACAAATACAAAAGCTAGAGAAAGTAGAAAACAATTTCATAAAATATGTAATAATGTCTCTAGAAATGTAGAACTGACTGTTCAAGACTCAGGGATGTAAGAAGATGGCACATTGGCAGCAGGGATCTTGGCGATGACTGTCCTTGGCATAGTCATGTCTTAAGTCACACTGCTCCAATGGGCTGGTTGTCCTACATCTGGTATGCAGGCAGCCTGGGACATCCATTCCCTTTTTGGGGATTCCTCTCTTCTCTATCCTGTGTTCTATCTCCTGTTCCCTGTATCTCATTTCTTCCTCTTCGTGAAGGAACAAAATTTCTCTCATTGGTGGAATATATTCTTTGGTATCTTCTTGGGAGCCAGGTCTTTTAGAACTTGCTCATCAGAAAATATCATGCATGATGGAAATAATTTCCTTCAGAATTTTAAAGGCACTGTTGGGTTTTTTGTCCAGTTTAGCTATTCTGAGTCTGAAGTCAATGTGATACCTGATCTTTATATATATCTGAAAACTTGTAAAATATTCTCTTTAAACTTAGAGTTTTAAAATTTCACTTGGTAAATCATTTCTATCTGGACTCTCACTCCCTTCAGCTTCATGAACTTTTCTGGAATTACAATAGTTTCTGCACTCCTTTTCTGTATTCTCTCTAGAAAGTCCTGTTAATTGGTGCTGCACTTCTTAGACTGACAGTCTCTCTAATTTTAACTGTGTGCTCCTTTTTTTCCTGTCTCAGTATTTTTATTCTAGTCTCTGGGTAACTTCATCTTCTAATCTTTTATTGAGTTTTTAGTTTATGTGCCGAGGTGTCTTTCTACTGGTGGGCATCTTCCTTCATCCCTACCCTTCTATATGTCTGTGGCATTTCCAGGTCTCAGGCATTCATCTCAGATCTGCTCCAATTGTACCCATGTTCTGCTTTAGGTCACCCTATTTTAAGTGTTTACATGTACTAAGTCACTTAATCTTTACAATAACCCTATCATTAGTCCTATTTTACAAATTCAGGAACTGAGGCACAGAGAGATGAAGTAAACTTGACCAATATCACACAGCTAATAAGACAGATCCCAGATTTGGGCCCAAGTGATCTGACTTCAGATCTGACTTCAGACTACTATGCTATATGCCATTTATAAGTCAAACTCCATGTGCCAAGCACTGTTTTCTGAGTTCTCTCTCTCTAAAACATCTCAATAAGACTATATATAAATTAGTGCATATATATGTATACATATATATAATCGATGGCACTAGTTTTTTTTTTTTTTATATATATATATGTGTATATATATATATATATATACCCCCTCTCCTCATTTATAGACAGGTAATTTCCAAAGACCAGGTTGTTATGTGAAATCGATGTTATGCAAAAATGGAGGATGACTACAATAGATCACAAAATGGAGGATGACTACATCATTACAGAACTGACAAATTATTTATATCATTACGTAACTGACAAACCACTGAGACTCATGACCCAGCCAAGCTGACACATAACCTTAACCATCACAGCCAGCATTACTCTTGCCTCACATCTCAGCATTTATTACTGCCATATGTACATCATTAATAAGCAAAATAGTTGGATAGTAGTTTTTTTTTTTTTTAACTACTGTCATAAATGGGAAATGTTGACTAAAGAGATAACTGATAAGTGATAAAGAAGCATACATATATATACCACTGGAAACCCTGGTGGGGCAGTGGTTAACGACTACTGCTGCTAACCAAGAGGTTGGCAGTTTGAATCCACCAGGCACTCCTTGGAAATCCTATGGGACAGTTCCTACTGTGTCTGATACAGTTGCTATGAGTCGGAATCAACTCTACAGCAATGGGTTTTATGGGTGTTTGATATATGCCACCAGGGTTTCCATATATATATATATACACAAAGACTCATTTAATCCTCATAACAACCCTAGATCAAGCAAACAAACAAAAAGAAAGATATTGAAATCTGAACAACACATTAATAACTTGACAAAATGGAAACATATAGAATCCTACACCTAAATATTTGGAAAAAAGTCTTTTTAAACACACAAAAAATTTTACCAAAATTAGCCATAAAACAAGTCTTGACAGCTTTCAAAGACTAACAATCATACAGACCACATTTTATGACCACAATTAATTAAACTAGAAATCAGTTACTGAAACAACAGCGGGAAAAAAAAAAAAAAAGCTCATATGTTTGGGAATTTAGAAACACATTAAAATATTCGTGGACCAAAAATAAATCATAAAGAAAACTAAAAAATACTTATAACTGAACAATAAGGAAAATACAAGGTTTCAAGACTTGTGATATGCAGCCAAAGAAATACTGAAAGAAAAATGCATAGTCTTAAATGCTTATCTTAAGAAAAGAAGAAATGTTGGAAATTAATTACCTAGCCATTTAATTTAAGAAGTTAGGTAAAGAAACAGTGAAATAGAAGCAAGGAAATTAGCAGTAAAATAACAAAGATAAAGGCAGAAAAGCATAAAATAGAAATCATTCTCTGAGAATTAGAAAGTGGCCCTCAACAAGATGGATTGACACAGTGGTTGCAACAGTGGGCTCAAACATAGCAATGACTGTGAGGATGGCGCAGGACCTGGCAGTGTTCCCTTCTGTTGTGCATAGGGTTGCTATGAGTTGGAACTGACTCGATGACATCTAACAACGAACAACAAAAAGGTAACATATCTCTATGTACCTCTGTCATGGATTAAATTATGTCCCCCCAAAAATGTGTGTATCAACTTGGTTAGGCCATGATTCCCAGTATTCTGTGGTTGTCCTCTATTTTGTGACTGTAATTTTATATTAAAAGGATTAGGGTGGGATTGTAACACCATCCTTACCCAGGTCACATCCCTGATCCAATGTAAAGGGAGTTTCCTTGGGGTGTGGCCTGCACCACTTTTTATCTCGCAAGAGATAAAAGGGAAGGGAAGCAAGCAGAGAGTTGGGTACCTCATACCACCAAGAAAGCAGCACCAGGAGCAGAGCGCATCCTTTGGACACGGAGTCCCTGTGCCTGAGAAGTTCCTTGACCAGGGGAAGATTGAGGACAAGGACCTTCTTCCAGAGCTGACAAAGAGAGAAAGCCTTCCCCTGGAACAGACGCCCTGAATTTGGACTTGTAACCTACTAGACTGTGAGAAAATAAATTTCCCTTTGTTAAAGCCATCCACTTGTGGTATTTCTGTTACGGCAGCACTAGATGACTAAGACAACCCCTATGTCTAGTTCTTTCCTAGTTTAAGCTCCTTAAGTGAATTTTTACAGGAAACATTGGAGATACTTGCTTCCCTGATGACATTCATTTATTTCTAATTATTAAAGTAAGACATTTTCAAAGGAAAAACTGACAATGTCAAATAACGTAAAGAAAAAAATATAACCTTAATCCCCTCGTTTTTATCGCCATTGTTGTGAGTGGCCTTCCAGTGACCTCTGACTCATGATGACCTTATGCAGAACTGAGCAAAATGTTGTCCAGTCCTGTGCCATCTTTACGATTGTTGGTGTGTTCGAGTCCGTTGTTGTGGCTAATGTGTCAATCCATCTCATTAGGTGACGATTGTTAACTATTTCCATTTCGTATTTTTCTAGGCTTCTTCTTCTATGTATCTGAAGGTTTGTATATAGATATACAGTTACTCACAAAATAAACTCAAACTGCACTCATAAAAAATGGAATTTTTGGTGGCTGTATTAGGTCACGGGAGTAGCTTTCAGTCAGCTGCCAACCTACGAGTTGGCGGTTCAAACCCACCCAGCAGCACCATGGAAGAATAGTTCTGCTTCTATAAAGATTGTTGTTGTTGTTAGTTGCCATCGAGTCAATTCTGACTCATGGAAAACCCATGTGTGCAGAACAGAACTGCTCCATACGGTTTTCAAGGCTGTGACCTTTCGGAAGCAGATCAACAGGCCTGTCTTCCGAGGCACCTCTGGGTGGGTTCAAACCACCAACCTTATAGCTAAATAGTCAAGTGCTTAATTATTTGCACCACCCAAGGCCCTTAATAAAGATTAGCCATGAAAACCCTATGGAGCAGCTCTACTCTCTAACACGAGGTCGCGTGAGTCAAAAGCAACTCAGAGCAAGGAGTTTGGGCTTGTGTGTGTGTGTATGTTAGTTTTTAATTTGACTGACAGAAATATCACACCGCATTTGACTGTTGCCCTGTTGTTAGACAATATTTCCAATTCTGTGGTAGAGTCATTAAGATGACATTTATTCATGGTCCCTTCAGTGATGTTACCATATTGAATCTAAACAAGGTTTAGACAGTCTCAATGTATCGGACAACTCGTGGGGTTGGCCTGCCACAAGTCTGTTTGCAAGAGGAGCCTGTGGGGAGAACTAAGGAAAGAGGGTGCTGGATATGTCAAGCTTATGGGCTTGATACAGTGAGGAATGTTTGAGTTGTCAGAGGTGAGGAAATCAGTTGCCGTACAGTAGATTCTGACTCATGTCAGCCTCATGTGAGCAGAGGAAAACTCTTCCACAGGGGTTTCAAGGCTGTGAACTTCTGGAAACAGATTGACAGGCCTTTCTTATGTGGCTTCTCTGGATGATTTCAAAATGCTAACTTGTCGGTTAGTATACCCATTGCCATCGAGTTGATTTTGACTCAGAGCAGCCCCACAGGGCAGAGTAGAATTGCCCCATAGGGTTTCCAAGGAGCTGTTGGTGGATTCAAACTGCCAGCCTTTGGGTTAGCAGCCGAGCTCTTAACCATTCTGCTATCAGGTCTCCTGTTGGTTAGTACCTGAGTATTTAATGCTTTGCACCACCCAGGGACTCCTAGAGGGGAGGAGACACTTTGAATACAACACAGTGTTAGTAGCTTCGGTTTATATGCTCGTCAGGTCCTACAGAACTCGTGTTTAAGTTGGAAAGTGGAATGATTGTGAGTAGGAGTTTGAAAAGGAAATCAAACCCAGCTCTATAAAACTTGGTGTCCGGGCACCTCTGCCTTGGGATCACTCTAACACTCATCTAGAAAGGGGAGATGGTGGTTGGGTTATTTTGGCCGCAATGCGCAGAGCTTCACTGATTGAGTAGTGAGGTTTACTGAAGTGATGCACACGGTCATAAAGAGACGATTCGGGAATCTAAGAACAGAAACCCTAGGCAGCCTAGCACTGCTCCCTATGGACAAAGACAGCATTAGGGACCTCAGGGGTAGGAGTTCGTGTGTCTTCCTTTCAAATCACCACCATTATTAACATGAATCAGCTACTCTCATGTGGTGGTTTCCTTTCTGGGTCCTTTAACTTCCTGCCAGCCATGCTCAGGTTGCTTCCTTCTTTGCTTCCTAGTTGAAATTTCCCATTGAGAAGAACCACTGGTTTTGTTTGGACATTGTTTTACACTGGGCCAAGTCAGAACCATTAGCATGAAAATAGACTGCCCTTGGCTTGAATGCCCCTATGAATTCAACCAGCCAGATCCAGGGCATGGGGTTATAGGGTACCTGGCTCACTTTCAAGACGCTCCCTTCAACAAAGGCTCTGGACAGGCCAACTTCCCTTGAAGGAAGCTGTAGGCACAGCAGGTACCCAGGAGAGAAGCATGCCCCCCACTCTCCACCAGATTTCTGCCTGTCTTTGGCACAGAGCAGGTGTTGGCAGTGCGTTGTCAGTGTCCATGGTAGAAAGCAATGGGAAGGGGTGGAGGTGTTTAGACCTAGTGGACCAGTAACGGAGACAGGTGCTCAGCAGAGCAATCATAGCGAGCAGAGGATTTGGCATGAATACTCAGTATTGAGTGCCTACTGTGCCCACTGTGCATGATAGGATGGATGATAGGAAAAGCCTAAGTCATAGATCTTGTCCTCAGGGTGGTCGTGGAATGTGAAGCTATAAGTTTTTAAAATTACACACACACACACACACGTATATACCCGTGGCTGTCAAGTTGATTCCGACTCATAGCAACCCTATAGGTCAGAGTACAACTGCCCCATAGGGTTTCCAAGGATACAAAGTGCTGACCTGGTTCGCAGCTGAGCTCTTAACCACTGTACCACCAGGGGTCCATACACACACACACACACACACACACACACACACACGGGTCTCTGGTTAGTGTAAAAGGCTTGTACTCAACTACTAACTGAAAGGTTGGTGGTCCAAATCCAACCAGCAGTACTGCCGAGGAAAGACTTGGCAATCTAGTTTCTAAGAGCACAGCCATTGAAAACCCTGTATAGTGCAGTTCTACTCTGAAATACATGGGGTCGCCACGAGTTGGACTTGGTGGCAATGGATTTTGTTTGTTTGTTGACAAACACACATATAGTGGTCATCCCCCATAACACAGGTATGGGGAACTAACTGGTCAATGGTCACTTTCTCTAGCCTCTTGAGCATGTCCCTGGCTATGCATTTATTTTAAGTCTACCTTTTCTAATCCCATGTTCACTACCAGGAGAGAGAAAGTGAGGCCAAGAGCTTAATCAGATTATATATATTTATATAAAACTTTCTTGGCCCATCTATATCAAAGTTATTTGAAGGGGCATTTCGTATTTACAGATACTCAAGGGGGGTGTGTGTGGAAAAAGCAGGTGCCATTTAAGGTTAGAAAAGTGGCAATGATTTTTTAATAGTAAAAGTGTGAGTTTTTTAAAATTTTAATAGTAATACATACTCAGTAATGAAAACTTAGAAAATACAGAAAAGTAGAAAGGCCAACCATGGTTGACATTTTGGTGTATTACCCTCTAGATTTTTTTATCCTAAATTTTGTTTGTTTTAGATAGTTATGTTTATAAACCAAAAAAAAAAAAAAACCAAACCCAGTGCTGTCGAGTTGATTCCGACTCATAGCGACCCCACAGGACAGAGTAGAACTGCCCCACAGAGTTTCCAAGGAGCGCCTGGCGGATTCGAACTGCCGGCCCTTTTGGTTAGCAGCTGTAGTACTTAACCGCTACTCCACCAGAGTTTCCACTTATGTTTATAATATATAAATAACCTTATAACCTGTTTTTTCACCTGGCATTATTCATAATTTTCATAACCATCATTTGCCAGGACTGTATAATATTTCAACCAATGTACCACTCTTTACTTAATCACACCTTTAAAGTAAGACTTTCTGGCTATTTCTAGCATTCTGGAATTTATTAAACAGTGTGCAATATATGTATTTGCATGAAGTCTTATCCTATATTCGTATTTATTTCCATGGGAGAGAGTCTTGGAAATAGATTCGTTTGATCTAATGGCATAAATACTTCTGAAGATCCTGGTAACATATTGCTTGACATTCTTGTCCTTATTCAAATGACTCCAGGCTATAGGAAAAGGAAAAACAAAGTGAGTCAAGCTGTAAATTTGGCTTAATTAATGATTCATAACCCAGGGAGAGAATTAAACATATAGTTCACATTTAAAACATGATAGAATAGAAAATATCTATTTGAAACTACTAGGAAAGATATTATACATTCAAAAACCCAAACAAAATGGTGTTAAACAAGACACGCATGATCTTGTTCATGATTTATCTGTACTCTGAACTTTCTGAATAGGTTTAGCAGTTTCAACTGAAACTAAACTAACGTTAGTATTTTAGCAGATTCGGTAGCAGAAGTTGCAGTAGGATAAAGTAAAGACGTAGTTCCATTCTTCCTCAAAATCGCTCGCTAGTGCATTCGGTAGGAAGAAGAATCATTACTGGAACGTAGCAGCACTCAAAACAGGAACTGTTTCAATGGGATAAGAATCCAAGCCTTTGATCCTGGTCATGAGATTTAATCATCTTATAAGCAGGGCGATAAAAAAAAAAAAGAAACCCAAACTTGTTGCCGTTGAGTGAACTCCGACTCATAGTGACCCTACAGGACAGAGAACTGCCCCACAGGGTTTCCAAGAAGTGACTGGTGGATTCAAACTGCTGACCTTTTGGTTAGCAGCAGAGCTCTTAACCGTTTTACCACCAGGGCTCCATAAACAGGGCAGTTCTCAAGAAATGGTAAGGCTTCTTTGTAATTTGGGTTGTTTCTATACAGAACAGTGAAATGTTGCTTATTGGAAACACTTGTGCTGTTTCACAACACAAGACAGAGCATAGAGTTTACAAAGATTTAGTTGACTCAGTTCATAAGGCAAGTCAACAGACACATTGGAATGTTAGAAAAAAACCCCAAAAACTGAGATGTTAGAGCTTGAGTAAAGACAAGGGCAGTAGGAATGAAAGCAAGTGATGGATCCTAGAGATTTTTAAAGAAAGCACTCAAAGGTTCATTGAATCCTGGGAAGTGAGGGTAAAAGGAAGGAGATGCAGGTGCCAGTGAGGGTCTGTTACCTGGATGATGACTGAGTAGGTTACACACAGCATCTTGGACAGCTGAATGACTACTCTGATGAGGCAGACAATCACTTGAAGTCCACTGAGGGTTATGAGAATGGAAAATAGAATGAGGTTCCACTCCACTACATGTGCAGGTTCCAGGCACTGAATCCACGTGCTGGAATCTGTAAGGAAACTGTCAGAGAGGAGGAGATGGTAAATAAGAGCCATGGGCATTCTATGCACGTGGTCCAAGGAAGATGGCTATGAGTATCTTTACATGTTCATGAGATTAATATATATGATTGAAATATATCAAACAAAGAAACCTGAGATGCAGATCCCAAATCCTCATAAAAAGACCAGACTTAATGGTCTGACTGAGACTAGAGGAATCCCGGCGGTCATGGTCGCCAAACCTTCTGTTGGCCCAGGACAGGAACCATTCCCAAAGACAACTCATCAGACATGGAAGGGACTGGACAATGGGTAGGAGAGAGATGATGATGAAGAGTGAGCTACTTGTATCAGGTGGACACTTGAGACTGTTTTGGCTTCTCCTGTCTGGAGGGGAGATAGGTGGGTAGAGAGGGTTAGAAACTGGCAAAATTGTCATGAAAGGAGAGACTGGAAGGGCTGACTCATTAGGGGGAAAGTAAGTGGGAGTAAGGAGTAAGGTGTATATAAGCTTATATGTGACAGACTGACTTGATCTGTAAAAGTTCACTTAAAGCTCAATAAAAATTATTATATATAAAAAAAAAAGACAAAGAAACCAAACCCATTGCCGTTGAGTTCGTTCTGACTCATAGCAACCCTATAGGATAGAGTAGAGATGCCCCCTAAAGTTTCCAAGGAGTAGCTGGTGGATTCGAACTACCGACCTTTCGGTTAGCAGCCGAACACTTAACCACTGTGCCACCAGGGCTCCATCATAATATTAAATATGAATGAATATATTTTAATAATCATTCAGATACATATATTGAATTTGTTGTATGCATAGCACTGAGCAGGCACTCGACTTATTATAAACATGGCACCTGCCCTAGAAACAATTCCAATTTGATAAGGAACTGAGACTTACATCGAAGATTTAAACAACAATGTAAGCCCAGCACATGTCAAGACCAAGAGAGATAAAGACAGCCCCTTCTCTGGGAGAGCTCTGGTGGGGCAGTGGTTAAGAGCTCAGGCTGCTAACCAAAATGTCGGCAGTTGGAATCCACCAACCCCTCCTTGGAAACCCTACAGGGCAGCTGTACTCTGTCCTATAGGGTCACTATGAGTCAGAATCAGCTGGATGGCACACAACATGCAACATTCTCTAGGCGGTCAGAAGTTGGCGTGGGCTGTCAGGGATGGGTTTGAGCGTGTGCTGGATGTGCAGCGAAATAACAAAGAGAAATCCTACTCAAGATTCCTAGATTCTGTCCCAAATCCCTTTAGAACAGTGGTTTTCAAACTTGGACATGCATCAGCATTACCCAGAAGGCTTATTAAAACACACATTGCTGCCCCCCCCCCCACCCCGAGTTTCTGATTCCAGAAGCCTGGCTGAGGCTCAAGAGTCCACCTCTCTACTAAATTCCCAAGTGATGCCGATGTTGCGGACTTGGGGCCCACATTTTGAGAACCTCTGCTTTAGAACATTGCCATTGTGTAGCTGTTGTTGTTG
Organism: Elephas maximus indicus; assembly: GCF_024166365.1. Classification (NCBI taxonomy): domain Eukaryota; kingdom Metazoa; phylum Chordata; class Mammalia; order Proboscidea; family Elephantidae; genus Elephas; species Elephas maximus. The sequence goes on along the minus strand of NC_064841.1, from coordinate 10,637,524 downwards.
TTAGGTGCCATCCAGTCGGTTCCAACTCATAGCGACCCTGTGCACAACAGAACGAAACACTGCCTGGTCTTGCGCCATCCTTACAATCGTTGCTATGCTTGAGCTCGTTCTTGCAGCCACTGTATCAATCCACCTCGTTGAGGGCCTTCCTCTTTTCCCTAGCTGTTAGAGTTAGATAACGAGGCGGGAACCAAGCTGATCAAAAGGGTTTGATCGGTGTACCTCGGAACAGGATTATGAGGGGTGGGGAGCCAGAATGAAGCCACTCCCAGGATGGTCTTTAAGCCATGCTGAATCGACGTGACTGGCTTTTGCTCACTTCCAGGTCTGCAGCCGCCGATAGCATGTTTCCTAAGAGTGAGGCTAAATGAGGATAGAAAAGTGGTCTCCTCAAATCCCCCAAACAAAAGCAGCAAAACCTATTTACAGGGCAGAGTTGTATCTAAATACCTGGAGTCAATAGCCAGATGGTTTTTATTCAGACCTGAGCACTGCCTAGATATCCTAGAGTGGGGAGGGGTGAATTCTGCATTTTCATGACATAACCATCACCACGATCTTTTTTCTCTTTCTCATTTTCCTTCTCCCTCTTCCATTTCTCTCCTACTCCCTACTTTGAGCTCTATTTTTCCTCCTTTTTAAATTTCCTTTTATTTATTATGCTCCAAAGGAGCCCTGGTGGCACAACGATTAAGTGCTTGGCTGCTAACTGAAAGACTGGTGGTTCAAACCCACCAGCAGCTCCATGGGAGAAAAGACCTGGCATCTGCTCCAGTAAAGATTTCAGCCTAGGGAACCCCGTGGGGCCATTCTACTCTGCCTTATCGGGTGGCATTGAGTTGGAATCAACTTGATGGCGCACAACAACAACAAAGACATATGCTCCAGGGCACTCAGAGGCACTCTGAGAATTTCTTAACATGACTAGTGGCCCTTACACTGAATATGGAGTCAGAACTTCTGGATCTGCGTGATCTTGGGCAAGGGACTTTACCTCTCTGGCCTCAAGAGTCTTACCTGGACAATGGGGATTAGAACACCTAACCCCAGAATTATTGCAAATATTTGGTGAGAGGTATGTAAAAATGCTTTGGAACCCGGAAAGCAGAATATGGATGTGGTTTTCTGTTACAATTTCCCTAGACCTATCTCATGCCCCTAACTCTATTCCAGCCTCCAGGGAAGCTTGTCCCCAGTCCTCTCCTCTAGACAGTTTCCAGTATATGCTCTGCACAGATCCACAGATAGTCCAAGACTTTAAATCAAGACACAATGCAAGGTTTCTATTTGTTTCCCAGACTACGGTACTATTTACTCTTGTAAACAACAGAGAGTCCTAAGTGCACTAGCGAGGCCTGGTAGGGATCGGAAAGCTGGCCCTGACTCCCACTCCCTCATTCACTGCATCTCTGTCTCCATCTGCTTCCTCATTAGACTGTGTCCTCTGAGAGTACTGATCATGTTTTAATCATCTCTGAATGGTCACATCTAAGACCTAAGGCAGTGTCTGGTGTATTCTAAAGATCAACAAATGTTTGTTCAACGAACAACTGAATCGGGATCCATGTCAGTCACCCGCCAACCACCTAGCAGATCGCCACGTGGTATAAAGGCATGTGCAGAGCAATGAGGTTATAATAAAATCTGGCAAGTTCTGAGAGTTTTTTTTTACTCTCATTTGGTATTAATTCCATTTAATTCCCAACTCTGCGAGATGGAAATGATTATTATCCCCAATTTATAGACCCTCAGAGATTTCAGAGATATTCAGATACTTGTCTAAGATCACAAGCTTATAAGTAGGAGAGGGGGACTTGAACTCAGATCCATAAGCATCTAAGACCTGTGCTCCAAGACAATGGTCACCCTAAGGCTTCCATCTCAGCAGCATGTTTTACCAGGTCTATGTGAGTTCCTAGGGGGCAGGAACCTGCATAACTTCTCTTTGGTTCTCTAACCTAATCCAAGGCCTGGAGATGATAAGTGCCCCATAAATATATGTAGAAGAAATGAACAAATGAATGTCCAATATGTACAACATCAACCTTAACAACAATTCCACCCTGAGTTTGCCAAGCCTCAGAAACTTCTCTAGGAGACCAAAGGTTAAGTTTCCCTGCACCCATGACCTCCAAACAATGTTTCACCTGGAAACAGGTGGAAACATATATCAAGGGCAGTTTTAAAGGAGTAATGTAGAAGCATGTGGGCAGCCTGTGATTCATGGATTGAAAGGGGAGGCTTCTTTGGTTTTGGGGTGGGAAAAAGTTAAGGGGTTGATGATACAAAAGCTTCACATCTTTTGCATCTAGTGAAGATTCCTGGGTGGTCCAAAAGGTCTGTGTATCTGAAAGGTTGGTATTTCGAAGCTGCCCAGTGGCACTGTGAAAGAAAGACCTGATGATCTGCTCTGTAAGATTATAGCCATTGAAAACTGTAAGGAGAAGGTCTACTCTGAAACGCGTGGAGTTGTCATGAGTTGGAACTGACTCGACGGCAACAGGCTCGCTCGTTTTCCAGTGGGATTTTCCACAGCAGAGTTCTCTTTCTTGAAGCCCTGCCAATTCTACAGGAGTGTGGCACCTTCTCCAATGCTCAGGAGGGCCTGAGGTTACTGTTGAGGTTATCCTGACTTGAGGAGAGCTCTGCTCTCTGATAGAGGTCACACCACATGGCGTCTTGTGGAACCTTCAGAAGGAAGATGGCATGTGCAAGAAGCAGTTGTGCTGTGCAGGCCTAGGTGGTATGTTAAGACCCTAAGTCAACTTGTTTCTTGATCGAGAGAGCCAATTCTGGGGATTTGAGAAGAAAGTGTAACATCCCCAGTGGATGGAACAAACACTCCCTCATTTTATTCCATTCCAATTCTGATCACAGGATAAAGCAAGGAGAGAGTCAATGGGCCTCTTCTGAGTCTCTCAGAGCTCCGCTCCCCACTGAGCTGCTTCTGCAGGGCTGGTGGCCCAAGAAACCAGCACAAGGCCAGTGTGAGGCATTCTGTGATCCAGGACGGGGTCTCTCCCTCAACATCTGACTCAACTTCCAGCCTTCTGAGCAAGGCTACCTCCTCAGACAATCCTTGGGTATATGCTAGAAAAGCTTTTGGCTCCTTACACAAAATCCTGCATCTAGTCTTGTCTCTGCTCTTGTTTCCTGGTTTTATCCCCGTCGAGCCTTGCTAGTGCAGCCCCCCGTGCCACCAATCAAGGGCACCGTGATTCTCTCCCAGCCAAGCCCTTTCGCAACTGTAACAAACCACATACCCAACCTGGCCACAAAACTAGACTGAGTTGCTGGAACCACTCAGACCCCAGGCTCAGCCATTGTCAGAACACAGTAATCACTGAGCACTAGACTGAAGTGTGGGAGAAATACCTTGTTCACTTAAATAATTTCCATGACAGCCTCAAAATGTTGAGTGGATGTGACATCAAAAGGCTGGAGAGAAAACATCTAAACAAAGATCTGTGTGGGAAAAAAACCAGTCTGGATATTAGTAAACCAACAGGAAAATTCTGCCTGAAGTAGCCACATTGAACCCCAAAGCGATTGTGGGAAATGGAATCTGTGAAAGCCAGTGTCTGACTTTCTGACCTCCTTGATTTGAGAAATTTTTCCTTACCGTCCTGCGGTGCCTTCAAAGGCGTACTCCCAGCCGTTGAGGGTGCGACAGTATGGGCCCTGGACAAGGCCCAAGGCAGATATGACCAGGCAGTATCCAGAGAAAGCAAGTCCAAGGGCAGAAAAGATAATCGACAGCAATGTCTAAATTAAACATGGAAGAAGGTTAATGTCATACAGTGGGAGATTGTGGATAAATGATCAAATAGGTACATTTTTCTACTCACCCAAGACTGCTGCAGGCTACATAATACCAAATTCCAGATGAAATTGGGAAAATTTAATCTAAACCCATCTGATCTTAAAAATAATTTCTTCAATGATTTTTTTTGTTTGGCATCATGGAGAAGAAACCAGGCCAAAAAACAAACAAAAAAAACCCAGTGCCGTCGAGTCGATTCCAACTCATAGCGACCCTATAGGACAGAGTGGAATAGCCCTATAGAGTTTCCAAGGAGTGCCTGGTGGATTCAAACTGCTGACCTCTTGGTTAGCAGCTGTAGCACTTAACCACTACTCCACCAGGGTTTCCGAAACTGGGCTATTTACTAAATTTCTTCCCTTTTTCTGGAATTTTTGTATTATCAAAATACAGTCAGCCAATAATGGCCACCTCTTATATAAGCACAGTGAAGAGATGTGATCAATCAATCTACAACTCTTTCTTGAAGACTTGTCTTTTTCTAGGGAGAGCGGATTCTCTATGTATTATAACCTTTGACCCCTGCTTTCTCTTGGGAAGACAAATTTGATATGCCTTAACATGCTACAATATAAGAGGAGATGTGAGGTGTTAGCCTAGGTATTCACACTCATGTTCATGTTCACATTCAAGTGAGGATGGGATTGATGGCGAGGTGTTTTCGTTTGAGTAAAGAGGCTGCGTTCAGAGGCAGAAGGGTGCAGAGCTGTGAGACAGTAAGATGGATCTCATCTAATAAGGACGTCTGTACATGAGTAGAGGAAAGAAGCTTATGAAAACAGAGATGATAAGATACAACCCGGCCCTTCAGGAGCTTACAAGGGGAGTGCTGTTTAGAAGGGGCGTTCAGATCCTGGCAGAAAATGGCCCTGAATGGCAGGTCCAGCAGACTGACCTTCATCCTTCAAGGCAAGGGACTTTTCTCCAATCTTGTATTATAAAAATTTGCAAATTTATTGAAGACTTAAAAGTACAGTGCAATGGATCCCAATATACCCTTTACCTAGACTCACCCATTGTTAATATTTTGAAACATTTGCTCTGTCTCTTTAAAAAAAAAAAATACATATTTATTTATTTATACAGTTTCATTTCTGAACCATTTGAAAGTAAATTGCATGCAGACATCAAGAAATCTGTCCCTGAAAGTAGGAGGGAGCAGGAAAACTGGTAACAGAGAACCTAGGGTTTAGAAGGGAGAGTGTTGACATGTTGTGGGGTTGTTAACCAGTGTCATGCAACAATGTGTGTACCGTTTGATGAGAAACTGGTTTGTTCTATAAACCTTCGTCTAAAGTTCAATGAAAAAAAAGAAATCTTATCCCTGAACACATCAGCACTCATCTTCTAAGAATAAAGACATTCTTCTACATAACCACAATACCATTGTCATATGAAAGGAATTTAACAATAATTTAATTATGTTATCTGACATCTAACATGTAATCTGGAGTTCCTGGGTCATGCAAGCAGTTAACATGTGCTTGGCTGCTAACTAAAAGTTGGAAGGTTCAGGTCCACCCAGAGGCACCTCAGGAAGCCCTGGTGATCTACTTCCGAAAAATCAGCCGTTGAAAACCCTGTGGAGCACAGTCCTATCCTGACACACATGGAGTTGCCATGAGTTGAAGTTTACGCAATGGCAACTGGTTGGTTTAATATGTAATCTATGTATGTTTCCCCAATTATCCCCTAAATGTATTTTATAGCTGTTTTTTACTTTTTGATACAGAACCCGATGAATGTTTATACACAAGTTTATATCTCTGCACCCATTGCCGTGGAGTCGATTCTGACTCATAGAGGCCCTGTAGGACAGAGTAGAACTGCCCCATAGAGTTTCCAAGGAGCGCCTGGTGGATTCGAACTCCCGACCTTTTGGTTAGCAGCCGTAGCACTTAACCACTACGCCACCAGGGTTTCCTACATCTCTGTAGTCTCTTTTAATCTAGAATAGTCTGCCTGCCCTTTGTTTTTTCATTATATTGATTTTTTTTTCTTTTAAGAATCTTGGGCAGTTGTCTTGTAGAATGTCCTGCATTCTGGTTTTTCTGATTGTGTCTGCATGATTGGATTCCGGTTAAACATTTTGGAGAGAATACCACATTGGTGAGGAAGTCCATCATGTCAGCTTGTCCAGGTATTAGTGGTGCTAAGATTAAGGTGGTGTCCTTCATATCTCTCCACTGTAAAAGCCCACTTTCCATTTTGTAACTCGTAAATAGTCTGCGAGGTGATACTTTGAACCTGTGTCATATCCTGCCCCCTAACAACATTTCAACTGATGGACTTAGCATACATTGATGATCCTCAAGTCCACTGATCATCAGTTACTACACTGGGGCTGCAACGTGCTGTTTTTTTAAGTCTATCATTCTTTCTGAATTTATAAATTATTGTTTTCTGCACAGAAGATTTTCCATTTCACTTCTTTCTCTCCCCTCCCCCCCCCACCTGTCTTTGCATCATGTGGGCTTATGGATTTTTCTAATTCAGTGTGTTATAATCCGTAACTGTTATTGTCCTTTTAGATACCCAGATAGCCCCACATTTCGCCAGTGGGAACAGCCCATCAATTCAGCTCCTGTGCAATGTGGCATGTCCCTCTTGTTCCGTGAGCACTTCCTTGCTGTCTGTCTGTCACAAGATATCCCAGGCTCCCTTTGAACTTACCTTGCTGAGACCTAAATTAAGCTTTTTTTTCACTTAGAAACCATGTAATTGGTTTTTGAACAAGGAAGTGACATGAACGATGTGTGTTTTTTTGAAGATTGCTCTAGCAGTGGTGTGCCTACGAACCGGAAGTGAGAGAACCCAAAGGTCAGGATTCCATGTGGAGACAACCTCAAGCTGAGGTGGTAAATACACGTGCTGGAGTGAAAGAAGTGGTGAAAGAAAAGAAGGAATGGCAGAAAGAGCCATTAAGGGGGAAATGCACAGCTGGAGATGGGCTTAAAAAAAAAAAAAAACAGAATTTGGGGCCTTGGTAAAAAGGAGATAGAAATAGGGAAGACAGGAGGGAGTAGTTTGGTTTTGGAGAAAGATACATTTAGTGTTAGAAATGTTGATGCTAAGGTGAGAGTAGGCCAACTAAACAGAAATGTACAATAGTCAGCTGATGATAAATTCAAGGGCCAAGGTTGGAAAAGAGACAACAAAAAATATGTGATTACAGGATTAAAGATTAATTAAAATTAGATTTCTTTTTAAAAAACCCATTTCCTGATTACAAAAGTCATACATGGACATTATGGAAAACTGGAGAACATGTTTTAAAAAACACAACGAAGAAAGAACAGTTCTGCTCCCCTCCCACTTGATATCAATTATTTCATTGACGTTTTTACCTATCATGAAAAGCTCTCTGAAATTATATTTCTCAGGTTGATTTCAACAGAATTTTGCCTCTTCGTGGGATGAGATAAGCAGGGCTACATTATTATTATTACAGTAGATCACTGTTCAAAAAAAATAAAAATGAAAAACAAACCAGTTGCTGTCAAATGGATTCTGACTCATGGTGACCCCATGTGCTAGTTACATTTTAAAAAGAAAATTTGCCTATTCACCAGTGCCAACTTCCCAAAAGGAAGGAGGATGTTTTGAAAAAGACTACACACCTTGTTTACCAAATGTATCCTGAAGCAATTCGCTAGGAAGAGCAGTGAAGAATTTCTTCACTTGAGGAAATTGACGGAAAACCACAGTATAGTACATAAGTTTGTGTACACACACACACACATTACAATCCAATGAGTGAATACCACTGCGCAATAGAGGCAGCTTCAAGAAAAAGTTGGAAGAAGAACCTCTCTCAGTAAAAGTTTCATTTTTTTGTAAAGACATAGATTGAGAATGGAGCCTACTCAATAGGGCCGTTTCAAAAAGCAAAGGAGACAATGGATGTCAAATTTATTTGGAAAGTGTAAAGTATAGTCAAAATATCAGCTATCATTTTAAGTGTTCTTCTTTGGCCAATATTTGTTTTTCAAGGTTAACAACCCACAAAGTGTTGGGAGAAGACCAGCCCCCAAGGAGGAATAAACAGCAATGAAGAAGTGAATTTTAGGTGGCCTCAACTTCAGTTCTGGAGCTTCAGAATTTGCAAACTGGGACAGAAGCAAATGTAGCCTGCAAGATGTGTGGTATTTGGCACACACAACTTTTAAAATTGGAATTAATTGCCAACATTTTACAACAGAGAGGTTCCAAATAAAAATTTACATTTCTACTTTCTCATGAAAATTAAGCATCATTGCTGAATTTTATCATGGTAACAATTGGGAACATTTCAAGATCTATTCTGAAGTCCAACACTGTCAGTGATAGGATAATATCCATACACCTACAAGGAAGACCAGTTAATACGACTATTATTCAAATTTATGCACCAATCACTAGGGCCAAAGATGAAGAAATAGAAGATCTTTATCAGCTGCTGCAGTCTGAAATTGATCGAACATGCAATCAAGATGCATTGATAATTACGGGTGATTTTAATGCAAAAGTTGGAAACAAAGAAGAAGGATCAGTAGTTGGAAGATATGGCCTTGGTGATAGAAACAATGCTGGAGATAGAATGATAGAATTTTGCAAGACCAATGACTTCTTCATTGCAAATACCTTCTTTCACCAACATAAACGGTGACTGTACACATGGACCTCACCAAATGGAACACACAGAAATCAGATTGACTACATCTGTGGAAAGAGACGATGGAAATGCTCAATATCATCAGTCAGAGCAAGGCCAGGGGCCAAATGTGGAACAGACCATCAATTGCACATATGCAAGTTCAAGCTGAAACTGAAGAAAATCAGAGCAAGTCCACGAGAGCCAAAATATGACCCTGAGTATATCCCACCTGAATTTAGAGACCATCTGAAGAATAGATTTGACACATTGAACACTAGTGACTGAAGACCAGACGAGTTGTGGAAGGACATCATACATGAAGAAAGCAAGAGGTCATTGAAAAGACAAGAAAGAAAAAAAAGACCAAGATGGATGTCAGAGGAGACTCTGAAATTTGCTCTTGAAAGTCGAGCAGCTAAAGCAAAAGGAAGAATTGATGAAGTAAAAGAACTGAAGATTTCAAAGGGCCTCTCGAGAAGACAAAGTAAAGTATTACAATAACATGTGCAAAGAGCTGGAGATGGAAAACCAAAAGGGAAGTACACGCTCAGTGTTTCTCAAGCTGAAAGAACTGAAGAAAAAATTCAGCCTCGAGTTGCAATAGTGAAGGATTCTATGGGGAAAGTATTAAATGACTCAGGAAGCATCAAAAGAAGATGGAAGGAGTACACGGAGTCATTATACCAAAAAGAATTAGTTGACGTTCAACCATTTCAAGAGGTGGCATATGATCAGGATCTGATGATACTGAAGGAATAAGTCCAAGCTGCTCTGAAGGCATTGGCAAAAAACAAGGGTCCAGGAACTGATGGAATATCAATTGAGATGTTTCAACAAACAGATGTGGCACTGGAGGTGCTCACTCGTCTATGCCAAGAAATATGGAAGACAGCTTCCTGGCCAACTCACTGGAAGAGATCCATATTTATGCCTATTCCCAAGAAAGGTGATCCAACTGACTGTGAAAATTATAGAACGATATCATTAATATCACGCGCAAGCAAAATTTTCCTGAAGATCATTCAAAAACGGCTGCAGCAGTATACCAACAGGGAACTGCCAGAAATTCAGGCCGGTTTCAGAAGAGGGCGTGGAACCGGGGATATCATTGCTGATGTCAGATGGATCCTGGCTGAAAGCAGGGAATACCTGAAGGATGTTTACCTGTGTTTTATTGACTATGCAAAGGCATTCGACTGTGGATCATAACAAATTATGGATAACACTGCGAAGAACGGGAATTCCAGAACACTTAATTGTGTCCATGAGGAACCTTTACCTAGATCAAGAGGCAGTTGTTCGGATAGAACAAGGGGATACTGATTGGTTTAAAGTCAGGAAAGGTGTGCATCAGAGTTGTATTCTTTCACCATACCTATTCAATCTGTATGCTGAGCAAATAATCTGAGAAGCTGGACTATATGAAGAAGAACGGGGCATCAGGATTGGAGGAAGACTCATTAACAACCTGCGTTATGCAGATGACACAACCTTGCTTGGTGAAAGTGAAGAGGACTTGAAGCATTTACTAATGAAGATCAAAGACCACAGCCTTCAGTATGGACTGCACCTCAACATAAAGAAAACAAAAACCCTAACAACTGGACCAATGAGCAACATCATGATAAATAGTGGAAAGATTGAAATTGTCAAGGATTTCATTTTACTTGGAACTACAATCAACAACCATGGAAGCAGTAGTCAGGAAATCAAAAGACGCATTGCATTGGGCAAATCTGTTGCAAAGGACCTCTTTATAGTGTTGAAAAGCAAAGATGTCACCTTCAAGACTAAGGTGTGCCTGACCCAAGCCATGGTATTTTCAATCTCATCACATGCATGTGAAAGCTGAACAACGAATAAGGAAGACCGAAGAAGAATTGACACATTTGACTTGTGGTGTTGGCGAAGAATATTGAATATACCATTGACTGCCAAAAGAACGAACAAATCTGTCTTAGAAGAAGTACAACCAGAATGCTCCTTAGAGGAAAGGATGGCAAGACTGTGTCGTACATACTTTGGACATGTTGTCAGGAGGGATCAGTCCCTGGAGAAGGACATCATGCTTGGCAGAGTACAGGGTCAGCAGAAAAGAGGAAGACCTTCAATGAGATGGATTGACAAGGTGGCTGCAACAATGAGCTCATGCATAACAACTATTGTAAGGGTGGCTCAGGACCGGGCAGTGTTTCCTTCTGTTGTGCATAGGGTCGCTAAGAGTAGGAACCAACTCGACTGCACCTAACAACAACAACAACAACAACAATTGGCTGGGCCTCAGGACTAACTTCCTTCCCTCCTTAAAAGGAAAATTTGCTCTAATATCTAACAGGGTCAGTTTCATTTGAATGTATTTGGCTCCTGGGGCATCTGTGCTGGGTTCCCTATTCTAGAGCCTACCTTGGAAAAGCCAAGCAAGGAATCCAGCTCATCTCTTTCCCTTCCTCCTGCTCCTCTCATTCAGATGTCAGTCTCGGTCAATGCTGATTATAAATAAGACCCAGTTCAGGCTCTAGACTTTTTCTAGCATACATCTGAGCTGAAGATGCTAATAGTGAGTTAAAGCAAGTTGAACACATTTATTTTTATTTTACACTTGTAATGGCACACACATTTGTTTTCCAGGAATTCCCCCAAGTATCATAGCTTGTCTGTGTACCTGGATCCTTTGCTTCACCTAGGCAATTTTGAAAGCTTTTCCATAACTATAAGATCAGCAGCTATAGAAGGATGTGTGAGTTAGTAGGTTAAGAAAACACACACACACACACACACACACAGTGTATAGTTTAATTCTTCTGCACCAGGGTTGCTGTGCTAAGTTAAGCAACTGATTTAATTTTCCAAAGGCAACTATCAAAGAAAGCTGGCCATATCATCTTGGCTAAACGTTAAAACCATCTGGGGAGGTTTAAAACATATCTATACCTAGGTTACTCATAGTGACCCTATAGGACAGAGTACAACTCCCCCCACAGAGTTTCCAAGGAGCGCCTGGTGGATTCCAAGGAGCGCCTGGTGGATTCCAACTGCTGACCTTTTGATTAGCAGCCGTAGCTCTTAACCACTACGTCACCAGGGACAGCAGTGGGTTTGTTTTTTTTTTTTTGGTTGCACCTCAGACCAATCAAATCAGGGACTCTGGAGATGGGACCTAGTCATCACTGGTTTTTCAAGCTTCCCGGGAGATTGCAGTGTGCAGCCAAGGTTTGGACCCACTGCTGTAAAGAACACCTGCCAGGCCTCCCAGGAAAGCTCCTCTTAGTTAGTCACATGTCTTCTCTGAGCCACAGGTGCCTCATCTGTATATAGGAGTCACAATGACCTAATTCACTCAGTAAATGTGAAAGAGCTCTAAAAAAAGTACTATGCAAACGTCAGAAACTATGACAGTGAGGAGGAGGAGAAGGAGAAGGAAGATGGCAGAAACGTAGGGACCCCCTGGTTGCCTGTTGAGCACAGGCTGAGGAGGATTGGCTGTGTTATTCTCCCTTGATTCTATTTTAACTTTGTAAAATTTCAATTTAAAAAATGCACACTCTTTACACACAAAAACATGGCTAAATCTAAAAATCATTATGCTGAAAGATGTTGCATAAGAAAGGCAAATACTGTGGGATTCCATTTATATAAAATGCTAACTAATTTGTGATGACAAAAAAAAAATCGATCAAAGGTTTATCTTTGGGGGCGATGGAAATGTTCTGTATCTTGATTGCGACGGTCATTTCATGGGTGAATTCAACTGTCAAAACTCATGGAATCGTACACTTTCCATGTTTGTCATTTATTGTGGGTGAATTGCTACTCAATGACACTGATGAGGTAAAAAATATTTTCCACAGCAACCCAGCTAGGAAAAACCAAACTCACTGCCATCGAGCCTGTTGGGTTTCCAAGGCTGTAATCTTTATAGGAGCAGACTGCCACATCTTTCTCCTGCAGAACGGCTGGTGGATTTGAACTGAGACCTTTCGATTAGCAGCAGAGTACAGCACCACCAGGTAGGAAAAGGTAGTATTATTTCCTAATTCTATGTGTCTTTAAGTCCTGAATTTCTGAAAAAACATCAGCAGAGCAAAGGTGGAGGAAAGGCTGTAAGCAAAATGGAAGACGATCTTTGGAGTCAATTCTTGGGCTCTGCACTGATAGGTCACTGAGAGAATATGATGTTGTCAATATTTTAGTGTTTCTGAGTGAGAGGAAAGAAAGTTGAAGCCCACTCTTCCATGCTCAAAAAAGTGCTGCTCTTACCATGTACTTTTTGCTGCAGTTTTCACTCTGGCAACATTTAGGGTTGTTTTCATTCTCCAGTACAAGAAGGACTGCTGCTACTATAAGCATCTACAGGGAGAAGCGATAAAACGTCAGAAAAAGAATGCTAGTTTACATTCACGTTCATAGTGAGACAGCGATTCCAAAAATCGACTCTGGGGTCATGTAGACCTCAGTTCGAATCCCAGATCTCCCACTTTCTAGTTATGTGAGCTTGAGAATCCTTCCCTTTCAAATAACTTTGAGTATTCCCTCATTAGGTTGTTACAAAGTAATACATGTAAAATTTTGAGCACAGCACTCAGGTGATAGTAAGTGATGGATAAATGTTAGCTATTATTGTCATACGTTTACCAATTGGAGCCCTGGTGGTGCAATGGTTAAGAGCTCGACTGCTAACCCAAAGTTCAGCAGTTCAATTCCACCAGCTATCGGGCGGTTCTACTCTGTCTTACGGGTTTGCTATGATTTGGAATCGACTCAATTGCAATAGATTTTTGGTTTACCAATTACCAAAAGCTAAGGATTAAAAAAGGAGGAGTAAATGGTATGAGGAAACCCTGGTGGCGTAGTGATTAAGAGCTACGGCTGCTAACCAAAAGGTCGGCAGTTCAAATCCACCAGGCGCTCCTTGTCAACTCTATGGGGCAGTTCTACTCTGTTCTATACTGTTGCTATAAGTAGGAATCAACTGGATGGCAATGGGGTAAATGGTATGAACATGGAAAAATCATCCTAGATAGCAAAATCGCATTTCTCCCTAGCTCCATTCTGGAAGACCTGGTTAATATGAAAGTCACCCCCAGTAACTAGGTTCCGTTGAGTTGATTCCGACTCATGGCAGCCCCACGAGCGTCAGAGAAGAACTGTACTCCATAGGGTTTTTAGTGGCTGATTTTTGGAAAGTAGAATGCCAGGCCTTTCTTCTGAGCAGCTCTGGGTAGACTCGAACCTCCAACTTTTCAGTTAGCAGCTGAGTGCCTTAGCCATTTGCAACACCAAGGGAGTCCAAATCTGAAACTACATCTCTTAATTCAACGTAAAGCAAATTCAATTTCCCTACATGCTGAAATCACCTGAGGTCCAAATTTTCCATTGTGTTTTATCTGTAAGCCAGCAGATTGGAAGAAGTCAATGCTTTCTACTTACCTTTCTTGGTAATTTAGGCAAAGGGGTCAAGTTCTGGAAAGAACATAGATATCTTTACTATTGTAATTCCCAATTTGAGCCAATATGGAGTTGCTTTTAGCATATTCTCCGTCTATTTTTTTTTTTACCCTTTACTCTCTCTTTTCAGTACTGAATTCCTAAGCTGAGTTCACTGTTATTTTAATGTTCGTAACCAACCTTTCCAGTTTCCACATTCCTTCAGACTTCGTTTATTTATCTACCCATTTAATTATTTATTTTCCTCTACTTTCTCCTAAAAGGGTTTGAAGCAGTTACAACAATATTTTTTCCAAGAACTGGATAATAAAAAACAGAGAATAGTTTCTTTTTCCAGTGTTAAATTTTTTCGTGGAATTTAAGCTATTCCCACTGCTGTCGAGTCGATTCTGACTCATAGCGACCCTATAGGACAGAGTAGAACTGCCCGATAGAGTTTCCAAGGAGCACCTGGCAGATTCGAACTGCCGACCTCTGGGTTAACAGCCGTAGCACTTAACCACTATGCCACCAGGGTTTCCAATTTAAGCTGAAGGGTCCCATATTCCTTTCAACGCCATTAATTATCACAAGTTTTAATAAATTCTGGTTTAACCTTACTTAGGACTTGCAAGTCTTCCATTTATTACAATTACATATTGAGGGAAATGATGAAGAGATATGGCTGAAGTACAATAAAAAACTTCATTGCAGTGTTGGTAGAAATCGAGATTTACAGTCTTGGAAACCCTCTGTGTTCACTCTGAGTGTGAATCAACTCAAGGGCAGTGGGTCTGGTTTTTTTGAGGGGAGAATTAGGCCTATACCCTGGAGTCCTGCTGTTGGAGCATCACCTGTGTTGTAGGAGAAACGACCTTTTGTTTTGTTGTATTTTAAAACATAATTGTAATAAAAGAACTCAAGACGGGTGGAGGAAAATGACCCGTCATTCCACCACCCTGACACATTTTTACATATTTACTTTCAGAGTTTTCCCACAGAAGTATGTTTTTACAATATTGCGATCATAATTTACCCACCGTTTTGTTGTAGCTTTTTTTTTTTCACTTAACAGGAAATAATATACATTTTCCACGTTATTACAGTTTCGTGATTACAATTTTCATCACGGCATGAAGTGAATGTGCCACACTGATTGGGCCATTTCTCTGCTAGACCGCTTCTTCTAGTTATTTACTATTATAAACAACTGCTGTGACAAATATCTGTGTATACAGCTTTTGCTTTGTTTTGGATCTATTTCCTTAGAATGAAGTGTGATATTTAGGATTACCAAGTCAAAGCACATAAGAGTCTTCATGGATCTCTACAGAGCACACGAAGCTTTTCTCCAATAAATAAATATTTATTTATAGTGTTGCCAACATGAGTTACTACCTATGACATAGCAACTTCAATAACGTGGGGTAGCAACATTTTAAAGTTTACTAATTTAACAGGCAAAAAACAGTCAGTAAAAGAAAACTGCTCTACAACATAAAAAAAACACTCAAATATTCCACCCATAGAGATGTAGCGGTAGATTATAAAGAATTTTCTTCTACATTGTCGGTGCGATTGTAAGCTTCCAGTGTACGACGTATTGTTTTTAGGAATGATATGATCAGGATAAGTGTCTTTTCCTGAGTTGCCAATGTGATTTACTATCAGTTTATTTTTAAAGAGCACAAATTCATCCCAAAGCATCTGTAGCTTCTTACTTACGGATAATTTGATTTAGTTTTCAAAACCCCCCTTGTTATGTAGGACCATTTACTGAAGATGCCGTTCATCTTTCAAAGCGTATTTACTTTCACAACAGTTACTGGCCCTGCCCTAAGCAGTTCACATATGATTTTATTTCATTCCCACAATCACCCTGCAAGGGAAATATCACTATCTACATTTTTCAAATGAGGAAACCCGAGGCTCAGAGATAATGAGCCACTGGCTAAAGTTCTCAGAGCATAAAGGACCAAGGTTAGACTTAAATGCAGGTTTGTCTGAAGGTTCCAGTCTGTGTTTTTTCCACACCACCCTGGCCAGCCCCCAAGCTAGAAAAATGATGAGTACAGGCAGAAAGTCTGTTCTGGAAAAAAGCAGTGCCACTGGAGATCAAAAAAAAAAATTCACAATCAAAATTAATAAAAAAAAGGAGATATACCATTTCTACACTCCACTGTCCAAGAAGTTTTCATCAGGACTCATTTCCTGCACGGCTTAACTGAAAACAAAGCTACTCCTCAAGTTCTAATGAACTCTCGTCCCACCCACCCTCCCTCCAAATCCCGAACCCAGGATTAGTAGAATGACTTTTTCATTATAGATCATTTTTACCAGGAACAAGGCAATTCCTAGTAAAAGCCCCCATATACGATCCCAAATCTCCCAAGTCACACTCACCATGACACCTGAGAAACAGATTCCTTCAAAGAACCACACGTAGTTGGTGAGTTTATGGCTGGATGCATAGGAAGCTTGCCCATTTGGGAAATACAATAATATATTAACAATTATGCTCCAAAGTGCAAGCAGGATCAGCAGACCACTTAAGTAGCCTCCACACTTCCGAGACCCCATTTTGCCCTGCTGAGAACCTGTAGGAATGTTCAAGAGTGTAGAATTACATAGAGCCTCTTTTTCTTTTTTTTTTTCTTTTCCTTTCCTACCTGTCTTTTTTTCCTTAAGATTATCTGCCACTTTCTGGGTCACAGCCCTTCACTTCATATTCATGAGGAGCTTGAGAGCTCACTATAAGCGCAGCTGGACAATCTCGGTCTGAAATAGTGGTTTACTGTTTGGAGAACAATAGACAACGATCAACGGCTGAAGAGCTGAGCTGGTATGCATCCTGTGCCAAAGGAATGCAGTGTTTTTCACTGCTTTTTAAAATAAGTCATTTTCCTCTGGATTAGAGCACTAAAGACTCAACCCTGAGCGTGTTTTAAGAAGGAAGTTGCAACAGGAAGGGATAGAATTGAGTTCGGCACATTTTATCCAACAACAGCGGACGGAACTCTTGAAAGCTATCACGGTTGAGGGGGGAGGGAGGTGGTTGTAGTAGAGCATGGTATGTTTATGAAAAGATCCTGACTTTACACCACTTTACAGAGCTACCTCTAAGCATTTATTGAAGCTGCAGGGACCCAAAAAGGACAAAGACAGAGACAGGTGAGTGAGGAAAACAAGACTTCACAGCTGGTGGGTTTATTGTTACAAGATCCGCCTGTAAGTGCTTTCCTTCCAAGAGTTTGCATTTGCCATCTCTTTCAAGGATCCCTGGTGATGAAGTCGTTAAGAGCTCAGGCTGCTAACCAAAAGATCGGCAGTTCAAATTCACCAGGTGCTCCTTGGAACCCCTCTGGGGCATCTCCACTGTGTCGTGTAGGGTCACTAGGAGCCAGAAATGACTCGATGGCACACAACAACATCTCTTTAAGACTCACTACCTCCCTGAAAAATAATAACAGGGGTGAATTCCTATCTATCTCGCTGTTACGGAAAAGGAAGTAAGTGAAGTTGAGTAATTTGATTAAGACTTTCTGAGTCATGAGTTTGCAACAGGGATTTAAGAATTCTCCTTTCCAAATTATAGCTCTAAATTTAAGGAGTCACAGATTCCCTCTAATTATGACGACATGACATAAGGCGAGGGCGACAGGAAGGAGTCTTGGGACTAACATGTGAAAGATGAAATAGAAAGCAGAAGTTAAGGGGAGCTCAAGGTTTTAAACCCCAGCCCCACCCCTTTCCGCTGTTACCCCCTTGACCCTGATGGACTCTTGACCAATTACTTAACTTTCTGAAGCCTCAACCTCCTCAGCTATGAAATGGAGATATAAATAGTTCCCGCCCCAGAATGACAATGTAAGGATAAAACAAGATTATGTGCGCAAAGTGTGCCAGAGGCATACAGAGAGGCAGCGATATATGAGACACCATTAATAATAAAAAGCGCAGTTACAAAAACAAAATAGAACAGACAGCAGAAGTAGCCAAGTCTGCTTCTTTACTCCTGTCTGTACCCCAAACCCAACCCTGTATCATGAACTCTTAAACTGATCCCAGAAGTATTTACATGTGGAAGTGTTAATATGATATAACATATATATTTTTATTTTAGGAGAATACAAATTTATTTTTCTATAAATACTTTTAAATTATGTTACAAAAATACTCTTTAAAAAAAAATAAAATAGTTGGAACCACTTTTGGATGAAAACAAGACAAACCTAGAAACTAGCAGTCTTATTACTTAAAAAACAAAAAAACCCTAATGGGATTCAAAGAGGTTTCGTGGCACCCCCTGGTGGATGTGGTTGTTTTTTTTTATTTTTCTGTAGTGTTTTTGATCAAAGTGCATCAACAAAACCTGGGCATTAGATATTTTTCCCAGTGACACAGAAACAGCCTAAAATCGTACCTACTAGAGCCCATGGAATGATTGGGGAGAGCAATACCATTTTTAGTCAAATATTCGTTGAACATCTCCTGTGTGCCAGGTACTGTCCTAAGAGTGGGGAGAGATCAGTGAACAAGACTGTTCAAAACCCCTGCCTTCATGGAGCTCGCATTCTACTATAGGGGAGAAAAATAACAAATAAATATCTAAGTAAAACAGCATATCAGGTGGTGATAAAAAAAAAATTTGTGGCTAAAACACCACAGGATGGGCGTAGGGATGTGATTTCAAACAAGGTGGTCAGGGAAGACCTTACTGAGAGGCAACATTGGAGCGAAGATCTGAAGGAGGTGGAGGGTGTGAGCCACACAAAGAACTTGGGGACAAGTGTTCCAGGTAGAGAGAACGGTAGATGTGCCAAAGTGACCCACAGCAATGAGGCCATTGTGGCTGGAGCCAAGGAAGAAGGTGAAGAGTAGTAATGTTCAAGATGAGTTTTGAGCAGAAAAATGACTTGATATTTTAAGTCTGCTTGTGTTATGAAATGGTTGTAAGGGGTAAAAAAAAAAAAAAAAAAGGAGATAAATTCTGAAGCTATTTCAATAATTCAAGTAAAAGGTCATTATGAGTTCTGATGAGTTCTGGAGCCATTTCAGTAATCCAGCTAAGAGATGATGGTGGCTCAGACAATAATAGCAGCAGCAGAGATGATGAGAAGAGGCTGGATTCTGGAGGTATTTTGAAGGTAGGATTTGGTGACTGATGGTGGTGGAGATGTTAAAGAAGAGGCAAGGATGACTACATGGGTTGGGGCCTAAACAACTGGAAGGATGGAGCTGTCATTACCTGAAATGGGCAAGACAGCAGGATGAGCAGATTTGGGAAGGGGAAGATTGGGTGGTCAGTTTGGGACATGCGAAGTGCTTAAGAGCTCAGCTGCTAACCAAAAGGCAGGCAGTTCGGATCCACCAGTCGCTCCTATAGAGTCGCTGTGAGTTGGAATTGACTCAACAGCAACGGGTTTTGTTTTGTTTTTGGGTATTAGAAATCTGAGTGGAGATGCCAGTAAGGTAGTTGGGTATACAAATTTGAAGTTCATGGAAGAGGTCTGGGATGGAGTATAAATATGAGAGCTATCAGTGAAAACTGATGAAGATCAAAGAGTCAGTATGGATTACACCTCAACATAAAGAAAACAAAAATCCTCACAACTGGACCAATAAACCACATCATGATAAATGGAGAAAAGATGGGAGCTGTCAAGGATTTCATTTTACTTGGATCCACAATCAACACCCATGGAAGCAGCAGTCGAGAAATCAAAAGATGCATTGTATTGGGCAAAGCTGTTGCAAAGCACCTCTTTAAAGTGTTGAAAAACAAAGATGTCACCTTCAAGACTAAGGTGTGCCTGACCCAAGCCATGGTATTTTCAATCACATCATATGCATGTGAAAGCTGGACAGTGAATACGGAAGACCAAAGAAGAATTGACACCTTTGAATTGTGGTGTTGGCGAAGAACATTGGATATACCATGGACTGCCAAAAGAACAAACAAATCTGCCTTGGAAGAAATACAACCAGAATGCTCCTTAGAAGCAAGAATAGAGAGACTGCGTCTTACATACTTTGGAGATGTTGCCTGGAGGAATCAGTCCCTGGAGAAGGACATCATGGTTGGTAAAGTACAGGGTCAGCGGAAAAGAAGAAGACCCTCAACGAGATGGATTGACACAGTGGCTGCAACAATGGGCTCAAGCATAACAACAATTGTAAGGATGGTGCAGGACCTGGAGGTGGTTATCAGGAACTTCTGATTGCTTCTTTTTTTCCCAGTGAAACAGGAAGCAAGGTTACCAGCTGAAAATGAGAATAGGGAAAGGATATTGGGGGTTTAGAGACAGGAGAAGATATGAAACAACTGCCTAGGAAAGTAATGGAACTTACATTACCAAGGGAAATGTGGCGGAAGCGCTTGTGGTTCAGTAGTAGAATCTCGGCTTCCATAAGGGAGATCCAAGTTTGATTCCCAGCAAATTTACTTTGTACGCAACCACCAAACGTCTATCGGTAGATCTTGCTCTGATGCTGAACAGGCTTCAGCAGAGCTTCCAGACTAAGACAGACTAGGAAGAAAGGTCTGGCAATCTACTTTTCAGCCAATGAAAACCCTATGGATCACAAAGGTCCAACTTGCAACTAATCATGGGAATGGCACAGACTAGAGGAGAGTTTTGTTCTGTTGTGCATGGGGTTGCCAAGAGTCAGGGGCTGACTCAATAGTAGTTAACAACAACAGGAAGATGTGGCAGAATGGCTTGCAGACAGTAGGCCAGTTTGATTCTCTGATCTTGAATTTATAGTGAGACTAGACAGCATGATGGGTGATCTTCCTTAGTGAAGCTCAGCTGCCTAGGTGTGGGCACAGAGTAGTAAGAAAACTGGAGTGAACCAGGACTGAGACTTTGCCAGGCAAGCACCATCAGGATAGAGATGGACAAAGGAATCAAGAGTATGTGCAAGAAAGTGGTTATAATGATGGACTGTGGAATTGAAGCTGAGTAAGAGGGAAGGGTGCCCTGATGGTACAGTGGTTAAAAGCTACAGCGAGCTACGGCTGCCAAACAAAAGGTCGGCCGTTTGAATCCAGCAGCCCCTCCTTGGAAGCTCTATGGGACAGTTCTACTCCATCCCACAGAGTCACTATGAGTCAGAATCTACTCGATAGCAACGGGGTTTTTTCATTTGTTTGTTTTTGTTTAAGTGGGAAGTGGCACAGTGGCTAAGAGCTACGGCTGCTAACCAAAAAGTCAGCAGGTTGAATCCACCAGCTGCTCCTTGGAAACCCTAAGGGGCAGTTCTCCTCTGTCTTATAGGGTTGCTTTGAGTCAGAATTAACTTCACGGCAAAGGGTTTGGTTTTTTTTGGGAAGAGGGAATTGAGGGCATGAGGGAGTGCAAAGAACAGTAAAAAGGGGTCCCAGTGTGGCTGCAGAATTATTGGTTTTGGGTAGCAAAAGGCAGAAGCTGGAAAAATAGGAAGTAGTGATTCAGTGACTGAGGGAGATGCTAGAATTTGAGATTATGGAGATGTTTCAGGAACTGGCCAACACAAGATGTAGGGGTTATGAGTGGCCATGTGAGGTAGATAGACGTCTGGAGAAAGGAACTGAGAGGAAAGGGCATTGTAATGATCATTTCCAATGATATTAAGACCAACAGCAATTATGACAATGATAGTTTTCCAGAGAATGACAGTGAGCGGGAATGAGAGGAGGTGACCCTGAGGGAAGGAGACCTAGTGGTGCAATAGTTAAGCACTTGGGTGCTAACTGAAAGGTCTACCCAATGACGTCATGGAAGAAAATAAAGATTACAGTCTAGGAAACCCTATGGGGCAGTCCTACAGGGCCCCTATGAGTCAGAATCAACTCAAGGACACTCAACAGCAACCCTGAGGGAGAGTGACATGAGGGTGGGAGATGACTGCCATAGCCCCAATGCTAGAAGAGTTAAGCTGCTAACCAAAAGTTTGGCAGTTCAAATCAACCAACCACTCCTTGGAAACCCTATGAGGCAGTTCTATTCTGTCCTATAAGGTTGTTATGAGTAGGAATCGACTAGAAAGCAGTGCACTTGGTTTTTGGTTTTGGGTTACCTGTTAGTCAACCGCTCCCTCCTATCAACTGACATTTTAGCAGAGCAGTTTAAATAAATGAAAATGTTTGATTTGGCTTTCAGTTTACCTCACCTTGAAACCTCCTCTCATGGAAGTTCTAACAGGCACTGAAATGAGGAGTGAGAGTGGAGAAAGGAGGGAGAAAAAGGTAATCGCTGAAGAGGATAATTGGCCACCAAGAAACCCAGAAGCTGTTGCATTTTATCATACATATTTGTAGGGTATTTAAAAGGCTTTAACTTAGTTGAGGAGCCCTGGTGGCATAGTGGTTAAGAGCTTGGCTGCTAGCCAAAAGGCTGGCGGTTCAAACTTACCAGCTGTTCTTTGGAAACCCTATGGGGCAGTTCTACTCTGTCCTATAGGGTTGCTATGAGTCAGAATCGACTCAATGCCACCTAACAACAACAGCAACTTAGATGAGCTTCCAGAAAAGTTTTTATTGCCAATATTTTGATTTGTGAGCGGAGTGACTAAGAATATGTTTTGTTAAAATATAGGGAGAGTGGAATCATTGACTGCTTGTAAAGATGCTGTGACTCAAAGTCAGTGAGGTGAGCTGTCACTCCCAGTTAGGACCTGCTGCTCCCTCTGAATAATCTTGATCAGCGGGCATCTACTAAGTGTCTTCTACGTGCCAGGCACTGTGCTAGCAGCTCTCACATACATTAAACTCCCCCAAAACAAAAAAACGAATTCTCATAACAACCCTAAGGTGAAGGAATTATTAATCTCATTTTGCATGTGAAAAAGAAATCAATCTAAGAAAAAATTTAAAAACTTTTCCAGGAACTAAGCCTTAAACTCAAATCTTTTCCACTCCAAATATATATAGAAATACCAAAAATAAAAACCAAACCCATCGCTGTCAAGTTGATTCTGACTCATAGCGACCCTCTAGGACAGAGTAGAACTGCTCCATAAGGTTTCCAAGGAGTGGCTGGGGGGTTTGAACTGCTGACCTTTTGGTTAGCAGCCGTAGCTCTTAACCACTACGCCATCAGGGTTTCCATATATGTATTTATATTTAATGTTCCACCTGTAGGGTTTACCCTTGCCCAGTAAATTTCTATGCATTAGTTCCTTCTTATTCATTGCAAATAGGTTTCAAATTTAGAGATTCTGATTCCTTGATAGTGGCTGCCTGCACAGTGGCTATTTGGAAGCCATATTGGTTTCAGTGGGAAATACAGGGTAGGTAGATCGGTGATGCCTGCCATGGGGATGGGCTCAAGGAAGGGCAACACACATGGTATTCCCAATCTTGGTGAATCACAAAGAGGTGTCTCTACCAATGGCTCCGTGTCACAGATAGTTATGGAGACTCAGGGTTGGGGGTGCAGAAACAATTGTCACTTGACAGGCTGGTCAGTACGAGTAACATAAGCAAATACAGATGATATGACTGGCTAGAACACTTGATAAAATTGTGAAAAGAGGAGCTAAGCAATGTCTTAGGTGTTTGGTTCTTCCATCAGTAGAAACATCTAATGAAGTCTAATTAAGTTACGAAGAAGTGTTTCCTAATTCCATTCCTAAGAAAATTCTTTTTTAACCTGTCTGGGGAGGGGGTGGGTGTGGTATACTCATAAATAACATTCTTGAAGCCATTTGCCTGCAGAAACTCCCAAGTCTCTTGCCAAGGAATTCTTACTGTATCAGGGTTTTCTTGCCGGTCCTCCCTTCCCCGGGAAGAGTCACTGGGCTCCTGTGCTTATTGGCTGTTTAATGGCCTTGGCTTCCTGTTCTCCAGAGCAGAGCTGAGGAAATCCGCAGGATGCCTGCTACCAGGGAACGTAGTGACTCAAGAGGAAACACTCCACCTAAAATAGTGCTGGCATGCAGTCTCTGAGTCAGTTTGGAATCAGGGTTATTGTATGACCCTGGACTTAACCCCGCAGGTGATGGGAAGTAGAGAAGAAGGAAGTATCTGAAAGAACTTTATCAAAATGAACAGTTTGCAAGGAAGACAAAAGTGAACAGCAGAAAAAGCTAGTGTGCAGAGAGAAATTTCACCCTGGAGATCAAAGTAGAGGAATTCTGAATTCCTTCGTTGACCGTAGGCATAAAGTTTTGGCCTTGGCCCAATTTAGGGACCCGCTGAGAGTGAATATTTTCTTAAAAACGTACTAGGAAAGCAACAGAACAGCTGTGTAAATAGAACTGGACTGTTTGCATGTGGTATCCTTGATTTTTGTGTTTATAACTCTTTCTCTAGAATAATCTAGCCCACAATGTTAGTGGCATGCTGAGGTTTAGAAACTCTGCTAGCCTCTGGGTTTATCCCCAACTAGGGTAAACATCTCCTGGCATTTTGCCCATTGAGGGCGAAGAAGGAGTGTATAATTCCTCTTCAAATTTCCCTGAGCAACGTTCTGCATTTGGAATGTCCTCTCAGATCCTTGTCTTGCCTGCCCTTTATCCCCGTCCACCTGGCTCCTGGCCCTCCAGAGCCCATTTATTTATTCACTCTCTTCACAGTGAGAGAGCCTGAGGCACTGTGTTCAGTAATTTACTCTATAGGCATGTATTAAGCATCTAACACTTAACAGGGAGACTACTGAAGTGCGGAAGACTCATTCCCTGCTCTCAAGATGTTCAGAGTTTACTTGGGGACCTGTTGTTGTTGGTAGGTGCCATCCAGTTGATTCCAACTCACAATGACCCCTTGTGACAGAATAGAACTGCAACATAGGGTTCTCTAGACTATAATTTTTAGGGGCTGTGGAAAAGGTAAATAAAAAGTTTTGTAATACAAACCGTCCAATTTCAAATGGGTTTAAGCACAGGCTTCTTGAAAGCACAGAAGAGCAGCAACCTTAAATGGAGTGGGGATTTAAGGGTGATGTCTTGGAAGAGTGCGGGACAGAGTCTTCAAGGTCAAGAAGGTACCTGGGCAAACTGAGATTCAATCAGAGTTAAGCATTCATTAATAGATAAATGCCATGTGTGAAGCTTGATTGGATCCTTGGTTTGAAATAAAACACTGTGAAATATATTGGGAAGAATTAGGAAAATAGGAATATAGACCGAGTATTAGATGACATTCAGGGTTTGTTGTTAATTTATTTTCGGTGTAATAGTGATGTACCTATGAAGGAGGTTGTTCTAATTTTTAGAATACGCAGATACCTTACTTTGAAATGGTTTAGAAAAAAAAAAGAGAAAAAGGAGAAGAAGAATGGATGTACGGCAGATAGATAAATGAAGCAACTGTGATAAAATATTGAATTTGAATCTGGATGTTCATTCTACTTATTTTTCAATTTTCCTGAAGTTTTGAAAGTTTTCACAAAAAATAGTTGGAAAAAAAAAAAAGTACCCTGCTAGACACTCAATTGTAGAAATGGCAATACCACCCTAAATTCAGAGGATGCTCTCATCTTGAGAATTCAGGGTCGGAGCCCAAACATTAGCATTAGCCTGAACGGAGGCACTGAGTCAGGAAAGAGTGTGGCTCATTCTGCAACTTGGAGCTGGTGGGGCTTGGCTCTGCGTTGAACTATGTGGGCGGGAAGCAAGGGATACGGCTGGGAGGGTGGGTGAGATCAGAGCTCAGAGATGGAAGGGCCTTATAGATGTCAAGCTGAGGAGCTTGGACTTAGTCCTGAGGGAGGCAGAGCCACTAAAGAGTAGAGAGTACTTAAAGACCCATTCGGGCTACAGTTTGAAGAATGGATTAAGCTTTTGGAGGGTCAGTAATTCCATCAAAAATTGTTAGCTGCCATGGAGTCGGTCCACAACTCATGGTGATCCCATGCACAACAGAACCAAACACTGCCCAGTCCTGCGCCATCCTCGTGATGGGTTGTAGATGGGACAATGTTCCAAAACAAAGAGAGCCAGATGCTGGCAAGGATGAAGGGCAATGGGGATTCTCATTTGTTCCTGGTAGGAATGCAGAAGGGTATACTACGGAAGGTAGTTTGGGAGTCTCTTACGAAGTTAAACACATACCATATAACTCAGCAATTCCACTCTAAGGCATGTATTTAAGAAAAATGAAATCATGTCCACACAAAGACATGCACGAGAATGTCTAGAACAGCTTTATTCATAACCACTAAAAACGAGAAACAATCCAAATGTCTGTCAACTAGTGAATGGATAAATACATCGTGCATTCATAAATGGAGTATTAATCAACAACAAATAAGAACGATCTACTCATACGCATGCGAAAGCTGGGCAATGAATAAGAAAGACCGAAGAAGAATTGATGCCTTTGGATTATGGTGTTGGCAAAGAATATTGAATATACCATGGACTGCCAGAAGAACAAACAAATCTGTCTTGGAAGAGTACAGCTAGAATGCTCCTTAAAAGCAAGGATGGTGAGACTTTGTCTCACATACTCTGGGTGTGTTATCACGAGGGACCAGTCCCAGGAGAAGGACATCATGCTTGGCAGAGTACAGGGTCAGCGGAAAAGAGGAAGACCCTCAATGAGGTAGGTTGACACAGTGGCTGCAACAATGAGCTTGAGCATAACAACGGATTGTGAGGATGGCTCAGGACCGGGCAGTGTTTCGTTCTGTTGTACACACAGGGTCACTATGAGTTGGAACTGACTCGATGGCACCTAACAACAACAACAGTAACTGATAGGTACATAAAACAGCACGGATGAATCTCACAAACCTTAAGTGAAAGAAGCCAGACTACGTACAGTATGACTCCACTTAGTTGACATTTGGAAAAAGGCAAAGCTATTGGGACACATGCCAGAGCAGTGGTTACCAGGGGCTGAGATGAGGGAGGGGAAGTTGACTACAAAGGGGTACAGAAAACTTTTTGGGGTAATGGAAATTCTTTGTACAATATTTTCAGTGTGGTAGTTATTACACAACTATATAGGTTTATCAAAATTGTATACCTGAAAAGAAAATTTTACTAATAGAAATTGTCTCAATATACCCGAGTTTAAAAACAGGGGAAAAAAATAATAAGACTTGAGGGCTGATTGGATAGAGAATAGGAAAAGGAAAAGGGACAGATTTTTCGATGATCAAGCGAACGGACATACTAATAAATTAAGTGAAGGTATCAGAGGAATGTACCGATACAAATAGCAAAGTGTTGCAAGAACGAAATGCTAAATCAAGTTACTTCTTGGAGTAATTCAGAATTACTAAACTATTTTCATCTCTTCTTATGCTACTGCTTTAGAAGCTGATTTGGCACAAGAAAATGTGATTAACTTTAAGAAGTATATGACAGATTCTCAAGGAGAAATTACATTTTGAGAACACGGAGAAGGTTTCTGTGTATGTAAGTATGCCTGATAATTTTCCTTAGGGTATATTTTTCATTGATTTTATATGTTCTTTAAATAATTAAAATGTATGCAAATGCTTTCTTATTCTAATTAATGAAAAATATTAAATATTCATTAAAAAATAAAGAATGTGTATACTACGGTGGGCAGGAGCCCTGGTGGGGTAGTGGTTAAGCACTTGGGTGCTAACCAAAAGGTCAGCGGTTCAAACCTACCAGCCCGTTCCGTGGGAGAAAGACGTGGCAGCCTGCTTCCGTAAAGATTGAGAGCTTTGGAAACCCTGTGGGGGTAGTTCTCTGTCCTATAGGGTTGCTGGGAGTTGGAATCGACTTGACGGCAGTGAGTTTGGTTTTGGGGTTTTTATACCGTGGTGGTGGCAGTGGGCATGGAGATGGCCTGGGAGAATTTAAGAAGGCAGACTCTTTCCAGATCTGCTTGCACAAGGACCTACCAGGTAAGGAGTCTAGTATTTGTGAAGAAGAAAGACTATAAATAATCTAAAAAAAAACAAACCAAACCTGCCGCCATTGAGTTGATTCTGATTCATGGAAATCCCACAAGTTATAGAATAGAACTGCTCCATAGAGTTGGTTTTTTTTTTTTACTGTGATCTTTATGGAAGCAGATGGCCAGGCCTTTCTTCCATGGTTCCTCTGAGTGTGTTCAAACCACTGACCTTTAGGGCAGCAGTGGAGCTCAAACCACTTGTACCACCTAGCGACCACTCAGGAATAATCTACCTCCCAATTAACAGAGAGCTGGTTGAAATGATTAAGGCAAATCTACATAACGGAATACTAGGCAACTACACCTACTCCTCACTTATCAACTATTTTGTTTTCTGACATATTTTGCATTTAGGACAAAAGTAAAAAATCTACTGTTCGGCTGTCTTGCACATTAATAACGTACGTCTGGTAGTAACGAGGTGAAGGAGTAACACTGGCTGTGATGATTAAAGTTATGTGTCACCTTGGCTGGGCCATGATTCTCAGTGATTTGGCACTTACGTAATGATGTAATTTGGCAGTTATTTAATGATGTAATCTGGCAGTTACGTAATGATGTAGCTCTGCTCAATTTTGTGATCTGTTGTGGTCATCTTCCATTTTTGCATAACACTGATTTTTGCCTAACAACCTGGTCTTTGGAACCTAACCATGTCAATAAATGAGGAGGGGATATATTGAAAATGAGATAAATATATATGTACTGATATAGAATGATAGCCTAGTTAATAAACACCATGTAGAGTGTAACAAAAGAGGTCTTACACACGTGCGCGTGCACACACACACAGGTTTGCATAGGCATAGAGCACCTCTGAGAAACTATAACAAGAAGATGTTGTATCATGTGGGATCCATTCAGGAGACAGAAACCACACAGCGATTTGAACAAGGAGGATTTAATATAAAGAATGATCAATCACAGGGAATTAATTGTTAAGAGGGAATAAGGTAACTCTAAAGAATAACCTAGTGCTGAGAAGGCTATCCAAGGAAGGAATGAACTGGGAAGGGGAAGCTCTTCAAATCTGGATTCAGACCTTCTTGGAGAGGATGCAGCCCCCAGGATGGTGGAGAATTTTGTTTTTTTATTTTTTATCCTGGGAGCCTTGGTGACACAGTGGTTAAAGAACTTGGCTGCTAACCCAAAGGTCAGTGGTTCGATGTCACCAGGCACTCTGTGGGAAAAAGATGTGTCAGTTTGCTTCTATAAAGATTTACAGCCTTGGAAACCCTACAGGGTCACTCAGCGGCAACAGGTTTGGATTTGGTTTTGTCCATGGTCAGAGTCGGCCCAATTCAACAGTTTGAGAGTCATGGGCCAGGGCTGGCAAGCTGGAAATCCCCCCACTGCGGTACCGGTAGGCTGAGGTTGGCCAGAAGAAACCAGCTGTTGTGGGTGCTGATGACAGTCATCAGCAAGCTGCCTGTGAGGGTGCTATTGATGAGAAGCTGGGTGGACGACTGTCTGTACTCACTGAGAAGCTGCCAGGAAGCTGCCCTCAGGAGTGTCGCTGAACTGGCCACAGGGAAGCCAACTGGGGCTCCTGCAGAGCTCACTCCATCATTGGGTCTTCCAGCACCACACAAGCAAGAACGAAAGCCCACCAGAGCCAGGAAAGAGTTCCCTTTTCTCTTCAGAGTCCCTCTGATGCCCTCTACTGACCAAGTTCTGCATCGTGCCAGCTGGCAAGGGAGAGATGTTTTAGTATCACACGCAAGAAAATGAAGGGTGAATTCGGGGCTGAAAGGCAGTAAGTGCCTAAATGCCAAGCTGATAACAGTTGTAGCTGAGGAGAAAAACTGGTTAGTGAGGCTCAGATGTGAGACAGAAACTTACTTTTCACTGTAAATCTTTTTACTGTTTGAGACAGGGAAGGAGTATTGGGAAATTTCTTTAAGGCATTACATTGAGTTTCATACTGTAAAATAAAAATGATTTTAAAATCGTTTCTAAACAATGACAGTATTGTGCCTGCCATTGTTCTAAATGTTAAATATATTGACTCATTTAATCTTTCCCAAAACAGCTACTATTATTAGACCCATTTTTCTACACAGGAAGAAACTGAGACACAAAGAGGTGAAACTTAGTTTAGATTAGGTAGTAAGTGGCTCAGCTATGACCCTTATAATTTGGGTCCAAAATCTGTGCTCTTAACCATGGCCCCATATGAATTTATGGCGTGTCTAAATGGTTACTATGACATAAAACATAATGAACAATGTGATAGAAATGAATACTGTTCACCAGATATTTCCAGATCTCTGTCTCCGTTTGGGAGTGAGTTGGGTCATGTGACGAATGAGTTGTGTGTGTCATTTCCAGTCAAGCATTTAATTGTTTGTGAGGGACGCTCCATAGCTCTTTCCTCTCTGGCACCAAGGATAGTAATAAAATTGCAGTATAATGAAGAGACTGCATACGCCAACTATAACAGAGCTATAGCATGAGCTATAGCTATAAAAAAATACCAAGAAATAAACCTTTGTTTCTGTAAGCCCTTGATATTTTGATGTTACTTCTTACTGAAGCATCACCTAGTTATCACAATTTATGTTGTAAATTATGTGTTTCTGATTGGAGTAAGTAGCAAAAGACGTGTTTTGAAAAATGCTGAACAAAATATGTTACTCAATCTAGAATGTTTTATCTTGAAAACTTTTGAACTTCAGCAAAATTGAAAGGATAACTGCAACTATCACTGTTTGGCCTTCAGCTGGATTCCTTGGTTGTTCATTTGTCCTTTTTCCTTTATCTTTTATACATACTTTTTTGTGTGTGCATGCTGAACCACTTGGAAGGAAGTTGGAGAAAAACTCAGTAGACATCTTCTAAGAGCAAGGACATTCCCCTACATGACTGTATTACTGTTACTGCAATAATAATAATAATAACAATAGTTTCATGACATTGTAAAAAATACAGCCCACCTTCAAATTTCCCCAATTGTTTCAAAAGGAAACTTTATACTTTTTCTTTCACTGTTAAATAAAGTGTAAGATTTTTTTTTTTTTTTTAATTTGGGATCCAATCAAGAGTCACACATTGCATTTGGTGGCTGTATTTCTTTGGTCTCTCTTGGTATATGTCTGTCCTTTCACTTCTTTATTTTTTTATAAAATCGATTCATTTTGAAAAGTTCTAGTTGTCTTTTAGAATTCTGTATTTGTCTGATTGCTTCGTACTGCTGTCATTTAACTTGTTCTGATAGTTCCTGTATTTCTGATAAACTGGGAGTTAGGTCTAGACACTTGAATAGATTCTGTTACAATATTTTTGGCAAGAACTCATCATAGGTAATGCGTAATTTATTTTGTATCTCCTCAAAAGACACATGATGTCAGGTTGTCTAGCCGCTGATAATGCTAAGTTTGATCACTTGGCTAAGGCAGTGCCTTCCAGATTTCTCAATTGTAAAGATCTTTTTTTCTGTTTGTGTTTTCTTCCTCTTTGAACTAATAAGTAATCTGTGGGTTCCTGTGGTGGCCCAACAGTTTGAGTTCGACTGCTAACCTAAAGGTGCGTGGTTCAATCCCACTTAGCTTTACCATGGAAAAAAGTCCTGACAATCTGCTTCTGTTAAGATTACAGCCATATATATGTACTTTTTTTCTTATTTCTTCTTATATTTTATACAAAGGTAGTATACTAGATGGAGTTCTTTTTATTTTTTTTTTCCCCTCCACTTAACAATAAACCAAAAAAGCCAAACCCAGTGCCATCGAGTCGATTCTGACTCATAGCGACCCTATAGGACAGAGTAGAACTGCCCCATAGAGTTTCCAACAAGCGCCTGGCGGACTCTAACTGCTGACCTTTTGGTTCACAGCCGTAGCACTTAACCACTAGGCCACCAGGGTTTCCATCCTGGAAATCACTTCCTATCAGTTTATAGCAATCTTTCATAGTACTTCATCATGTGGGCATACCGCAGCTTGATTTATTATAGTGGCTTTTGGGTTATTTTTGATAATTGTCTATTACAAATAATATTCTGTTGAAAAACAATGTACACGAGCTGTTTAATATTTGTAGAGATTTTCGTTCAAGTGGTTTCCTTCCTAGAAATAGTTTTCTTGGATCCAAATGGAAACACATAAACAATTTTATTAGACATTGCCAAACTCCTTTCGTCAGGGACCTTTGGCATTTTGCATTCCCACCAGTACTGTGTGACACTGCTTGTTTCTCCACAGGCTTGCCAGCAGAGTGTGTTGTTCAGCTTTTGAATTTTTGCCCATACGAATACATGAGAAGTGGTAACTCTGTGTGGTTTGGATCTGCACTTAGCGCATTATGGGTAAAGTTGAACATCTTTTTACATATTTAAGGGTCATTTGTATATCTCTTTCTATGAACCATCTGTTCATGATTTTTGTCCATTTTTCCTATCAGGTTTTTAGATATTCTTCTTCTTCTTTTTTTTTTTTTTTTTTAGGCACTCTTTAAAAATTAAAGAGATTAGTCCTTTGTCTGCAATTTAAGTTGCAAATATTTTCCACTAGTTTGTCTTCTGACATTGCTTATGATGTTTTATACTGTCATAAAAACCTGTATTTTTATGTGGTGAAATTCATCAGAATTTTTCTATTATTGCTTTAGGGGCTTGAATGATAGCGTTGAAAGATTCTTTCCAAGCTCAGTTATATAGAATTCACCCATGTTTTCTTCTAGTACTTGTATGCCTTTTTATGTTTAGATTGCTGATTCATTCAGAATTTATTCTGTTTTTTTTTTTTTATGGTATGAGGTAGGGATCTATTTTGATCTTTTTGGAGATAGTTATCAGGTTGTCCCTACACCATCTTTAAAAACTTAATATTTTCCCTCATGACCATCTTTATCATTTACTAAGCATCCACATATACTTGAGTCTGTTTTAGAATGCCTAGTTTGTCTACTCATATTCTTAATCATGTGTATTACTTTTCCCTCCCTTTCAAAAAATAATTAAAAAAAAAAAAAGAATGCAGTGTCCATGAGACATGGTGACTAATTGAATGTAGAGGCTGGAATAGAGAAAGCTATCTACGTTGAGTCCCAGACTTCTTTCCTGGATGCCTTTGGTGGGTAGTAAGGCTGTTTGCAAGGAACCCAGATGGTGCAGTGATTAAGCACTGGGCTGCTAATCAAAAGGATGGCTGTTAGAACCTACAAGCTGCTCCACCTTCCATAAAGATTACACGTTGCCACCCAGTCTATTCCGACTCATAGTGACCCCTGTAGGCCAGAGTAGAACTTCCCCATAGCGTTTCTAAGGCTGTAATCTTTTCTTTACAGAGGCAGATGGCCACACCTTTCTCCAGCAGACTGCCACATTTTTCTCCCGTAGAATGGCTGGTGGGTTCCAACTGCTGACCTTTTGGTTAGCAGCTGAGCTCTTAACCACTGCACCACCTGGGTTCACCCATAAAGATTACAAAATTGGAAACCATACGAGGCAGTTCTACTCTGTCCTATAGGGTCGCTATGAGTTGGGATTGACTTAAAGGCAACAGGTTTGGTTTTTGGTTTACAGCTGTTCGCCAGTAAACCAAAAACCAAACCTGTTGCCTCCAAGTTGATTCCAACTCATAGCGACCCTATAGGACAGAGTAGAACTGCCCCATAGGGTTTCCAAGGAGCAGCTGGTGGATTTGAACTTCTG
Source organism: Elephas maximus indicus (assembly GCF_024166365.1). NCBI lineage: Eukaryota > Metazoa > Chordata > Mammalia > Proboscidea > Elephantidae > Elephas > Elephas maximus. Next base: position 10,604,124 of record NC_064841.1, on the reverse strand, counting down.
ACCTTTTTTGGTCAATAACCAAACTGTTAACCACTGTGCCTCCAGGGCTCCGTTTACCAGTAGGTGAAGAGAGATAAGGGGGAGAAGTAAATCTATGGAAAGTTAGTAACTTGGATTTGGACATGTTGACTCTGAGATCTCTGTAGGTCACTAAGTTGTCTACTACCAAGAAGCACTTGAAAATGAGCTTGGAGACTGTAGAAATGATTGTTTCAGAGCCCTTAGCAAATAGACAGCAGTTGAATCAACGGGTGTGGGTGAGTCTGACCAGGGGAGGACAGAAGAAGAATGTTATAATGTGGGATGGAAACCCTGGGTAACACCAAGGGGTATGCAGAGGAGGAGGGAACTGGGAAAAGGACTGAGAACAAATGGTTAAAGAGATGGGGGAGAACCAAAAGGTAGAAAAAGCGTGGAAATCAAGTGGACAAAATTCGAAGTTTCAGCAGAGTCCAGGACCTTGGGCAGGGCAGGTGAACCAGGGAATCATGTCCTGTTGGCAGCAGCTTGGAGGCTACTACGAACTTTCGCCAGAGAAGTGGTTTCACTTGAAAAGTGAAGGCAGGAGCCAGAGAGAATGTCATCCAAATGCCCCACACCCCAGGGATGGGGACAGGGATGGATTACCCAATAAGCAAAGTACACCCGGGCTTACACAATTTCACCTGTTTTCCACCACATCTTAGAAACCCATGTGAAATTGTGCACTACAGATTAGTTAGTAATTAAGCCCATGTGTACCTTGGTTACTGTAAGTCTGTGTATCTTGTTTACTGGTTAATTCACCCTTGAATGGGGAAACTCATCCATGAATCCATTTCTTGGAGAATTTAGCTTATAGTGAAGTCAAATCTTACTTAGGGGATTCCTGAAAAACAGGGTGAGGGGTACGGGCGTAGGCGTGCCAAAGGGGTGGGTGGAAGCAGGCAAAGGGTGGGGAGAGCTGGTGCCTCAGAGTTAAGCCTTACACACCATGACGTTCTTGCCCCTGTTCAGGTCTTGCCCCCTAGGCAACCACATGGACAAAAACCCATTGCCGTCGAGTCAATTCTGGCAGAGTAGAACTGCCCCATAGGGTTTCCAAGGAGCAGTGGGTGGATTCGAACTGCCGACCCTTTGGTTAGCAGCCTGAGCTCTTAACCACTGTACCACCAGGGCTCCATGAATGTGGACAAAGGCCATGTAAAAAAAAAAGGCAGACACGTCAGAGGAGATGCAAGAGGAGCTGGTGTGAGCTACTCAGGTGTTGGAGAAAGAACATAGACCAGGACATTGCAGCTCGTATCAAGGAGTTTTGACAAGAAGCACAACTGCACCTGGCACTGCATCCTGGGGAAATACTTCGGTAGTTACGTGACACGTGAAACCAAGCACAATTTCTGTCCAAATCTGGTTAAAGTATGGACTGTGTCACACACTCAGGGAACCCTCTAAAAACAAGGGCTGCAGCCTAAATTCCAAATCCAGAGACTGAAATCTTCAGCCTTGCTGAGGGAACACCTCGATCTTTCAATCTGCGTTGTATTGTTTTGTACAGGACATTCCCTGTGCTAGCTTGCGGTGTATAAAACAATCAGCGAAAGAGCTTACATTTGTGTTCATTTTCTATTCCATATTTTTCCCCTGGCTCATGCTTTCCTTCCTTTCCTCAAAACCACTTCCTTTCCAAAAAATAAATCTGTTGGAGATGGGAGAAAAAAAAAATCTTATTTAGGGACTAGGCTTTGAAGTCGAGGTATAAAGAGAGATTTGTGAATAGTCAGGGTCACTCTTGAATGTCTCACATAGCTCACCCATGAAGAACTGTTGGCAGATGGATCTTCCGACAGCAAGTCCAATGTGATAGGACTCTAGAGAGATCCATGTATTTTTGTCTCTGGAATCTTAGGAGGCAAGACACTAACGCCAGGAGGAGCCTGTGATGGTTGAGGTGACCAAGGAAGTGGTGGACTCACATCTATCTCATACTAAGGACACAGTAGAATGGCATTTAAGCTTGTATTGCTCCTCTCCCTCTGCCGGATGCATGGAGTAGGGCTGTGTTAAGTTAAATGCTCGGAGAACGTATTCCATTACGCTCTCAAATATTCCATTTCTGCAACTCTCGGAACATAAAATAGACCGGGACCTGAGAATTTCTTTCACATGTGTGTTTGGAATCTTATTCTCTGCTCCTGGGCATATTGACTGAAAACAGTAGCCAAGTTCATAAAACAATAGCATCCAGGACTATAAATAGCTTAAGGATTTTTTTAACACACAAAGGCAGCACGTGAGCTTTAGAAGATTTACACAATGCTGACGTTGATAATGTGGAAAAGAACAGGGGTCCCTGCAGCCCTCCCTAACGCTGCTCTGCACCTCCTGACACCTTCTCCCATGCCCCGCCTCCTACTCCATTCTCTTGCCCACCACTGTCAGCCACCCATGCTGCCTCTCAGTTACCCAAACCTGCCGAGAGTTTCCTGCAGTCACGACCTGGGCACCTCAGGGGGCTGGGCTCAGGGTGTCCCATGGCCCCTTCATGCAATCTTTCTCTTGTTAGTTGCCATTGAGTCAATTCCCACTCACGACGATTGCAGGGAGCAGAGTGGAACTGCTCTATAGGGCATTCAAGGCTGTGACTTTTCAGAAGCAGATCGCCAGGCTTGTCTTCTGAGGGGTTTCTGGGTGGGTTCAACCACCAACTTTGAGGCTAATAGTTGAGCGCTTAACTATTTGTGCCACCAGGGACTCCAAGGCAATCTTCCTAACCAGCCAAAGAGCAAATCATTGCTATTAAATATTATGTCTAACATCTAAATATTATTTCTAATTTAGCCATATTGAGGCTCTGCTCTAACCACTCTTGGAGTGTAGACTTTCGAAGTGGGTATTTCAGTGTTAAATTAGCACCACTGAGATGTAGGTTGGAGCCCTGATGGCACAGTGGTTAAGAGCTCAGCCGCTAACCAAAAGGGTGGTGGTTCAAATCTAATAGCCACTCCTTGGAAACCCTATGGGTCAGTTCTACTCTGTCCTATAGGGTCACTCTAACTCGGAACTGACTCAGCGGCACCTAACAACAAGATGTAGATCAAGTTCATTACACCCCAAGGTCTGTCAATAGCGATGCATCTTTAAGTAGATTGCGGATGACATACCCTTGGTTAAAAAGTGTATTTTATTTATTTATTTTTATTGTACTCTAGATGAAGTTTTACAGAGCAAACTAGTTTCTCATTAAACAACTAATACACCTATTGTTTTGTGACATTGGTTGCTAACCGTGCAATGTGTCAACACTCTCCCCCTCCCAACCTTGGGTTCCCCATTTTCATTCGTCCAGCTTTCCCATCCCCTCCTGCTGTCTTGTCCTTGCCCCTGGGCTGCTGTGCCCATTTAGTCTCGTATACATGGTTGAGCTACATGTATTACTGTTTGCTTTATGGGCCTTTCTAATCTTTGGCTGAAGGGTGAACCTCGGGAGTGACCTCAGTACTGAGTTAAAAGGGTGTCTGGGTGCCATACTCTTGGAGTTCCTCTAGTGTCTGTCAGACCGGTAAGTCTGGTCTTTTGTTGTGAGTTTGAATTTTGTTCTACATTTTTCTCCAGCTCCGTCTGGGATCCTCTATTATGATCCCCGTCAGAGTAGTCAGTGGTGGTAGCCGGGCACCATCTAACTGTGCCGGACCCAGTCTGGTGGAGGTTGTGGTAGTTGTGGTCTATTAGTCCTTTGGACTAATCTTTCCCTTGTGTCTTTGGTTTTCTTCATTCTCCCTTGCTAAAAGTATATTTTATTTAACACTTACATGGTGTTCCCTATATGTTATATGTTCCAGATACTGTTTTAAGCATTTTACAAATATTAACTCATTTAATCTTTATAACAACCAGTGAAGTAGGCACTATCATTACCTCAATTTGATGAAAACTGAAGCACAGAGGGGTTAAATTACTTGTTCAGCATTACTCATCTTGTAAAAGTTAGGAGCCAGGATTCACACTGGGTGAGGTGGCTCTAGATGGAATCTATGTTCCAGGTAGGGTTTCAAACCAGGCTGACTGAGTTCAAACCCCTGCTGAGAATTTGCCTTTCTCACAAGTTCTTCGCTGAGAATTTGCATTTCCATCCCAGATATACAGAATCAGAATCTACATTTTAACAAGATCCCAAGGTGATTCTTATGTATAACTTCCTGGGAACTTGTTAGAAATGCAAATTATCAACAGAGGTTTGAGCCAGACCAAGCTGGTTCAAGGCCTTAATTTGATTCCATTCATAGAGTATTTTACAGCTTACAAAATGCTTTACTGACATTCTCAACTCCACAAACACACAAGTAACAAAACCAAAACCAGAGAAGCAAAGGGACTTGCCCGTGGTCTCTTGGCCAGGCTATGGCAGAGCTGTTATTGGAGTCTACATTTCTAACTCCAGCTCAAGTTGCCAGCTGAGGGACACACTCTGGGACTGTAAGGAGTCACACAAATGCCTCACAGGGTTAGAATTATAGCAGCCTCTGTCAATTTTTAGCACTAGTTGGTGGAAGTGATTCCCTTTTTCACTGGCTGTTTCCAAGACAACTTGTAGCTCGAATACTGGTGTGGAAGGAGGGCTGTCCTCATCAGTAACTGCCCTGGTTGTGACTTAAGGGCAGATCAGCTTACGTTCTTATTCAGTTAGACCAGTGGGTTTTGACACTCGATGCACACCCAATTCACAACTAAAAATCCTGAAGTTCCGGCAGTACTTTGCACCAATTGCACCAAACTTTTGGGGGGTTGTGTCTGGGCATCTGTTTGTTAAAACTCCTTGGGTAATTCTAGTGTGCAACTGAAGTTGAAAACCAGAGCTTTAGAGAAATAGGGTAAATCTCATCTGATCTAAACCTGCAACTTGTGTTGTATGGATCAGCTCTTATTTGAGCATGGAGCCCAAATAACATAGCTGCTACATGGTGGAACTGGGACTCAAGCTCAGTAGTCCTGACTCTGAAGTCCCTGGGTGGCACCAGTGGTTAGGCACTCGGCAACTAACTGAAAGGGTGGTGGTTTGAATCCACCAGGAAGTACGTTGGAAGAAAGGCCTGGAGATCTGTTTCCAAAAGGTCACAGTTCCGAAAACTCTATGGAGCAGTTCTACTCTGCATACATGGGGTCACCAAGAGCCAGAGATGACATGACAGCAACTACTAAAACTAGTCTTAACTCCAAAAACAAACTTAACTTCGGAGTAGCCTTGCCTCCCATGTGAATTACTGATTCCACAGGCTTGTTCTTTGCTTGGTCATTGACATTTATCTGCTTTATGCCTCTCAAAATCTGTGATGGCACCTGAGACTTTCCTCCTTTCTGAGGAACATCTGCCTTTGAGTTGGTTCCGACTCAAAGTGACCCTATAGGACACAGTAGAACTGCCCCATAGGGTTTCCAAGGCTGTAATTCTTTACTGAAGCAGACTGCCACATCTTTCTTCTGTGGAGTGGCTGGTGGGTTCTAACAGCTGACTTTTCGGTTAGCAACCGAGTGCTTTATCTGATCTTTTAGCATCCTGTAATTCTTTTCTGGCAAACAGACTTCTTACTGCAGGTGTTCTGTTTATTGCTATGTCTTCAATGCCCAGAACTCTGCCTCATACATAATAGGGCTCACACACAACTTATTGTTTGAATGAATGACATACTAATCCATGTGGACTATAGCCATTTGACTAACTTACAAAATGGTCATTTTTTTTTTGTATATGAATAAATGCTTTGAGAAATCAAAAGTGTGGTGCTCAGCTAGAAGTAAAACAAAACATTTAATCAACTAGAAATCCACAGTGAGTGGTAGCGTTAATAACTTTCCTAGATTTTTGAAAAATCAGTTACGAATTTTCTACTTAAGCTGTAGACAGTTGAGCTGAAAAAATGCCAGTTAGCTCCATTTGCAATTCAAAAACTGGACCTTCCCACTCTTCCCTCTTTTTCCTTTTCATAAAACCAAATTAGCATCCCTTGCAACCAAGGAGGAAGCAAATCTTGTGTTCAGTGGCCTGGAGCAGGCAAAGTGCTCAGAGGCTTCAGCGACCTGCAAGAGTTAGCTGTGTGGTCCCCTCATTTAACTGTCTGCCAAAATTATGTAGATATAAATTTTTGGAAATGTAAGTAAAATCTATAACATTTATTTTGGAATGTATCTAACCAGATGAACCATTCCAACAACTCAAGGTACTAATACTGCCCAAAATCTCTTTAGCCCCACTTGCCCTCACCAGGTCAGTGTCTCTTTCTTGAGGCCAAAACACCAAATTGAACCCACTGCCGTGGAGTCGATTCAACTCATAGTGACCCTATAGGATAGAGTAGAACTGCACCATACCCCATATGGTTTCCAAGGCTGTGAAACTTTATGGAAGTGACTGCCATATCTCTCTCCCGCAGTGCGGCTGATGGCTTTGAACTGCCGACCTTTTGGTTAGCAGCCGAGCACTTTAATAACTGCACCACCAGAGCTTATACACACACATACACATATATGTATACATATGTGTATATATGTATGGGCAGATTACCCAATAAGCAGGGTATGCATGGGCTTACTTGTTTTTATTTACTAATCTATAGCGAACAATTTCACATTTTTTCACCACATCAGAGATTCTGCTTCTCGGTATGACTGGCACCTGTCTCTCTCTCAACCCACAGTGCCTTCCTACAGAATCAAAGCCTCTTTTCACATTTACAATCCCTGTTGGGGCAGATGACTCAGTAAGCAAGGTAAGCACAGGCTTACTTTCACTTAATTTACTAATCCGTAATTGAACAATTTCACATGAGTTTCACTTTGATGTGGTATGGTGAAACAACCCATGTGAAACAGGATTTGGTTTTTTAGGTTTACATTTATATATAAAACCCGTTGCCTTCGAGTCGATTCAACCATATAGGACAGAGTAGAACTGCCCATAGAGTTTCCAAGGAGCAGTTGGTGGATTTGAATTGTCCACCTTTTGACCAGCAGCCAATCTCTTAACTACTGAGACTCCATATATATATATATATACATATATATGTAAAAATGTAAATGCCACAATAGTTAAGCACTCAGCTGCTAACTGAAAGGTTGGTAGACCAAATCCACCCAGCATCTCTGTGGAAGAAAGACCTGGCAATCTGCTTCTGTAAAGATTACTGCCAGGAAAACCCTATAGAACAGCTCCACTCTGTCACATGCGGTCACTATGAGTCAAAATGACTCAACCACACCTAACAACAACAGCTACGATGCCATGTTTGTTGAGAATGGAGTGAGCCTGACCAAGTCAGGGGGAAAGAGGGACTGAGGGCCCTGGCTCTGAGCCCAGTGTTCTTCCTGCAAGGCAATGCTGCTGCGTCCCCATCTCTGGAGACAGCACCACGCTGGGAAGGCCAAGGAGTTACCTGGAGGCTGGGTGGGATCTGGGAACGAGTCACGGTGAGGAGTCAAAGCAAGCCCCTGGGCATCTGCTCTGGTTTTCTTCATTCACCACGGAATGCCAATGCCTTCGATCAGGGGAGGCTGAGTTCAGCTCCGTCCTTTCCACATTACTCTCCATCCCAGGAACAAAGTACTCTCGTGTGGGGTTCCCACAAAGTCTGCATACGGCAAACAAGTATTATCGTTTTGGCCACCTGGACTCCCTTTTTTCTTTCCTTTGGGGAACTGCCGTCTAACGTTCCATGTGATCCTGGGGTAGACACATAGCCCATGTCTACGCAGTCAAAATATCCCAAGTCTAGGCCCAGCAGGGAAATTAGGGTCCTTTCATGGAGTTTTATTTTGGACACTGGGAGAGACAAGCCCTCTTTCCTATGGCTTCACTAAGCTGAAATGACAAGTGACTTATGCCAGGAATTGCTTGAGGCTATGTATCCTCTCCATATCCTGCCACAAAGAGGAAGCTCTTCTGCGATAAGAGGAGACTGACAGTCCAGGAAATGAAGAGGCAGGAGATGAGAGAAAGAAAGAAAACAAAAGTGAGTAGACAGCTTTGCTGGAGGCCTGGAGAAGTCCCTTGAACTTCTTAGTGGTGCTGGAGTTGAGATTCTGTCCTATTTAATTGAAAAAGTTCTTTCCGATGTAGCTTTCACTCTATCAAAACATATCTATGCTGGGCTGTGTTTGTTAAAGGCTGCATTCATGAGACAGCTGCACAGCTACCCTGTGCTGGGGGCAGGTGTGAGCGTGTCAAGCCCCCAGCTATCATATTGGCATCATCTGCCTCTCTGGAGACCATGCTAGGTACATAGTAGGTGCTCCCACATGCTTTAAAGTGGGTAACACCCCATCCCAGAAGCCCTCCAACTGCTCTTTTCTATACAACCCACACCTCCTTCCTTCTTCCCTAAGAGTAACCACCATCCTGACATTTATAGTAATAGTAATCATTTCCTTACTTTTCTTTATAGTTCTTGTCTTGGGCTGGGTTCTCTAGAGAGGCAAAACCAGTGAAGTGTGGATATATACACATATATATCGAGAAAGGGAGAAAGAGAGAGGGAGAGATTTACATGAAGGAAATGGCTCATGCAGTTGTAGAGGTTGGAAAGTCCCATGTCTGTGTGTCAGACTGGAGGCTTCTCCTGACCCATGTAGCTTCAGGGGCTGGCAAATCCAAGATAACAGGCCTCTGGCTCACAGACTCTGGAGGGTGATGAATCCCAAGATCAGTAGGTAAGCTGCTAGCTCAAGTCCCAAGAACCAGAGGTCAGATGAACAGGAGCCAGTGGCAGGATCCAGAGTCTTGCCAGAATGCCCACCTATATTGGATGCAGGCCATACTCCCAAGGAAACTCCCTTTCAACTGATTTGCTGCTCACAGCAGATCCCATCATGGAGGTGATCACATTGTATCAGATGTCATCATGAAAGTGATCACATCATTATATGACTGTCAAACTACTTCATAACTGCCAAACCACTGAGAATCATGGCCCAGCCAAGGTGGCACACAGTCTTAATGATCACAGTTGTATTACCCAAGAGCATCTTCAAACACTATTATTTAGTGTTTTTTTTTTTTTTTTTTTTTTGCATATGTCTTACTCTAAATGAGTGAGTTTTACAGTGGACCGTGGTTCTCAAACTTGAGTATGCATCAAAATCACCTGGAGAGTTTACTGAAACACACTTTGCTGATTCCACTTCTATGAAATATCTAAAAGGGGTAACTACATAGAATCCAATGTAGGTGAGTGGTTACCAGGGCCTGGGAAGAGGAGAGAATGAGGAGTTATTGCTGAATGGATACCAGTTTTTGTTAGGGGTGATGAAAAATTTTAGAAACAGTGGTGATGGCTGTACAGCATTGTGAATGCAATTAATGTCAGTGAATCATACACTTAGAAATGGTGAAAATGGTAAATTTTATACATATTTTACCACAATTAAAAAAGTAAACAAACAAACAAACTGCAAATTAAGCTACTATTTCCCTCCCCTTCTTCCTTCCTGGGCTGCCTCACATCAGATCCAGGAGAAGTGAGATGCAGTCTGCACTCAAAAGCATCCAAATGAAAACATAAGTTCTTTTCTTTGGTGGTGATGTATTAAAACAAGATCATAAATACAAAAACAAACAAACAACAACAACATCCCTGAAAAACCCAGGAATGGCTCCCACCCTGAGTTTCTCATTCAGTAGATCTGAAGTAAGGACTGAAAATTTGCATTTCTAAGAAATCCTCCAGTGACGCTGATGCTGTTGGGCCAGGAAGTGGCTTTGAGGACCGCTGATTTAGTGTAGGTGGAATTATCTCAAGGGCTGCCCTAAATTCGCCTTCAGAATAACTAGGTTCCTTATGCCAAATAATACTTTGGCAACCAGGGTTAGACGGTTCCAGAGTTTCACAACACATGTGTTTATTCTTTCTAGTACCCTGGCAGATGATGGTTTGCTCAGCCCTCAGTCCCCTTGTAACCAACCGTAAAGCACCTAGGACTGAGATCCTCTGAGCTCTTGGAGATTTAAAGCTCCCAGTTTGTGCTAAACCACTGCTCTACGAAGTTTGGAAGCAGTGAGGTGGTTGCGTTCTCCTGGGTGGCAGTTTGGATGTATTCCTTTCAAAAGCGAGATAGGTAAAAATCCAAAGATCCTTCATCTTGTAGACAAGCCAGATGGATGCTCTCCATCCAGGGCCAGCCATAACAAACAGTCAAACATAAAATATTCTCCTCAACATCCTCCCACCGTCATTCCAGCTGCCCGGCAGCTATACTGCTGTGCAGACTGAAACCGATGAGTTTGATGGTGACACAAACCCAAATGTAGACTCAGTCTAGTCCAATCACTTTCACAAGAGGTAAAAAGGAAAGTGCTAATAAGGTAGTACAGGGGAAAGGAACTAATGTTTCTTACCTTCTTTACATCACTCAACGTCTTGGGTGCTGTGGTAGCCAGAGTCCAAGATGACCTCCAATAATCCCCATCTTCTGTGTAGTCCTCTCTCATTTTGTATCTTGTACCACAGTTGATCTGTGTGACCAATTGAGTACAGCAGAAATGATGGCGTGCCACTTCTGAGATTTGGTCAGATTGGGTCTTCTGTCCTGGTGTCTCCTTGTCTCTTTCTCTCTCTGCTTCTCCCTCTTCTTCTCTCTCTCTCTCATCACTTGCTCCGGGGGAAGCCAGTGGCCATGTTGTGAGCAAACCTATGGAGAGGCCCACACTGCAAAGAACTGAAGCCTCGTGCCAATAGCCATGAACGATCTTGGATGTGGGTCCTCAGAACCTGTGAGAAAATAAATGTGTGCTAGTTTAAGCTGCTACATTTGGGGATAATTTGTTAGGTTTCTGTAAATAAAAAATACAGATGTTTTTCCATTGTCAACCCATTTAAGTCTCAAATGACACTGAGGGGTCATTATTGCCATATTTCACTAAATATAAGATACCATCAACTTGAAAATACCACATTTATTCTAAGAATCATTTTTTTTAAAATGCTGCTAATTAAGCTATGACATGTCTTCAGTTGTAAGATGCACTCCAATTTCAGAGATGTGACTGTAAAAACTGTGCATCACTTTATAGCAGGGATTTCTTCTCATGCACGAGGGAAATGAAAGCTTTCTTCTTCAGCCCTGTTATTCAGCGTACTATGGAGCCCAAAAACCCAAACCCACTGCTGTTCAGTAGATTCCTTTTCCATAGGGTTTCTGATTCCAACTGCCCATAGTGTTCCCAAGGCTGTAAAAGTTTACAGAAGCAGACTGCTACAACTTTCTCCCACATGGCATGGAGTAGCCACTCTACATCTGCCTATTGAGAGGTTTTGTTTGGAATGTTGTTTTTGTTGGGTGCTGTCAAATTGATTCCAACTCATAGTGACCCTATATAATGGACTAGAACTGCCCCTTAGGGTTTCCCAGATTGTAATCTTTACGGAAGCAGATCAGTAGATCTTTTCTCCAGTAGAGAAAAGGGGGTTTGAACCGCCAACCTTTCGGTTAGCAGCCAAGCTCTTAACCATTGTGTTAAGGTGGGCTCCTTAGAGAAGTTTAATGTCCAGATTGACATAACATGACTTCAAGGGCAAACCTGCACTCAGCATAAATCTTGTTCTTAAGTATAAATTGATATGAGAAATTGTTTAAAGGTGTACCCCATAACCCTATTGCCATTGAGTCAATTCTGCCTCATAGCAGCCCTATAGGACAGAGTAGAAGTGCCCTATAGTGTTTCCAAGGTGCACCTGGTGGATTCAAACTGCTGACGTTTTGGTTAGCAGCCATAGCACTTAACCACTGCACCACCAGGGTTTCTGTTCAAAGGTGTAAGTTGTCCTAATTCTCACATTGGCCAAAGGAAGGACCCTTCGTGGATTCTAAATCACCACTAGCCTCTACATCTCCTCTGTCCTAAGTGCAAATGTAATACATACGTGGTCCTATGAAAATCAGCCCTAGGCGGCACCCAGCTCCTACAAAGAGCTGATGTTGAGTGCTCTGTGCCAGCATCCTCTCACGCTTTATCTCAGCCAGGCATTATCATTCCCACTGGGCAAACAGGAGCTGAAAGACATTAAGAAACTTGCTTAAAATAACGAAACTAGAAAGCGACAAAGGCTGGAGATCCGCCGGTCTGTTCTTACTGCCACCTTTCCCACGTTACCGCATCTTCACTAAAAGACGGTGGTGTGGCCTGTCTCCTGAACCTAAACAATAGTCATAGTAAACAGGCAAAATCCTGTGAGAGTTTTTGTGCCTCTGAATAGGCCATTTACATGAATAACATCCAGCCTTTCATGTTGGGAATGCAGAGGGTTTCATAAACATTATCTCATTGGTCCTCTTAGCACCAGACATTCTCAAACAAATGAGTTAATGTTTGCAGAAAGTCCTTGAGATCTGAAGATTGTAGGCATGGTGAACATGCAGTGTTGTCCTTACGCTGCACAGCTGTCACAGAGTCACAGCCTCAGAGAGCCTTGCTCCTGGGAAAATATTGGATCTTCCGAGTCATGGAGGTGGAAGCAGGGGTGGGAAGTGGAGGGCCCAACAAAGCAGTCTCTGGCTTTGAGATGGAGTAAGTCTGTAAAGCAAAGGTGGCAAATTGAATTCCACTGGCAACTCAGATCAGTTATTGGTACTTGCCTGGAAGGTTCAGTGAGAAGGATTCTGAGGCCATGTCTGGGCTCATTGGGAAAGAGTTCTGGGAGTAATTAGTGACGTCTGCCATGGGTGCAAGAGTATTGGGTTTGAAACATATATTCCAGGAATTTACCCTTCTTAGTTTGGGAGCAATGAACCTCAACCCTGGCTGCCTATCAGAATCATCAAGAGTCTTTAAAATGTACTAGCATCCAGGTCACACCCTAGAGCAACTGAATCAGGATTTCAGGGGGTGGGACCGGGCCATCTGTAAATTTTTTTAAGTATCCCAGGTGATTCTAGTTGGCACTGAGGTCTAAAATCCACTGCTAGAAAGGGATCACCTTCTAGGGTCGTAGTTATCAGCCTTGGCTCCATATTGGGATTGCATGGGAGTATTTCAAAGACTTCCTGATGTCTGGGACTGATTTAGTTGACATGGGGTGTGGCCTGAGCATTGGGAAATTTGAAAGCTACCAGATGATTTTAACCTAAAGCCAGAGTTGTGATCCTCTTGTTCTAAGAGATGAAAGGAAGAAGAAAGTATATGAGAAGTTCTTCACATGGTTGAGTGGGTGGCTATTTAATCCAAAAGTTCATGACTTGGGTGATGAAAGGAAAGATCAGGCAACAGCTAAAAAAGGAGTATGAAAATATAATACTGTTCTAATCTTTTCCTTCATGGCCAAAATAATAATATCTGATGCAAAACTTTACAGTTTATAGGATCTAATTTAACTTAACCATCATGACAGTGGAATAATAATATCTGATGCAAAACTTTACAGTTTACAGGATCTAATTTAACTTAAGCATCATGACAGTGGTTAAAAAACAAAACAAAACACTTGCTATCAAGTCAATTCTGACTCATGGTGACCCCATGTGTGTCAGAGAAGAACTGTGCTTCATAGCGTTTTCAATAGTTGATTTTTTGGAAATTGATCATCAGGCCTTACCTCCGAGGAGCCTCTAGGTGAACTTGAATCATATCATAAATCTTTTGGTCAGTACCCAAGCATGTTAACTGTTTGCCAACCATGTACCAAAAACAAACATGTTGCCGTCAACTCTGACTCCTAGCAACCCTATAGGACAGAGTAGAACGGCCCCACACAGTTTCCAAGGCTGTAATCTTCATGGAAGCAGACCGCCACGTCTTTCTCCCACGGAGCTGCTGATCGGTGTAATGGATGACCATTGAGCTATCGGCCAGACACTTCAACCACTGTGCAACCAGGGCTCCCCAATAAACAGGGTACCAAAACCCAAACCTGTTCTGTCAAGTCATTTCTGACTCCTAATGACCCTATATGAGCAGAGTTGAGTAGAACTGTCCCATAGGGTTTCCAAGGATGACCTGCCGACCTTTTGGTTAGCAGCCTGTGCTTTTAACCACTGCACCACTAGGGCTCCCTGATATTATCATCTCTACTTTACAAGGTTGGAAACTGAGGCTCTGAGAAAAAAGTCACCAGTCTAAGATCAACAGCTGTTATGGATTGAATTGTGTCCCCGCAAAATGTGTGTCAGCTTGGCTAGGCCATGATTCCCAGGATTGTGTGAATGTCCACCATTTTGTCATCTGATGTGATTTTCCTATGTGTTGAAAATCCTACCTCTCTGATGTTAATGAGGCAGGATGAGAGGTAGTTATGTTAATGAGGCCAGACTCACTCTACACTCTTAGGTATTGTCTTAAATCAATCTCTTTTTAGATATAAAAGAGGGAAGTGAGGGAGATACAGGGGGACCTCATTACTACCAACAAGAAGAGCTAGGAACACAGGGTCCCTGCAATGAGAAGCTCCAAGACCAGGGAAAGATTGATGACAGGGCCGTTCCTCCAGGGCTGACAGAGAAAGCCTTCCCTTGGAGCTGGCCCCCTGAATTCAGACTTCTAGCCTCCTAGACTGTGAAAGAATAAATTTATCTTTGTTAAAGCCATCCACTTGTGCTATTTCTGTTATAGCAGCACTAGATAACTGAGACAACATCCATGACCCAAACCCAGGGCTTCTGAGAGAAGCCAAGCACTCTTTCTATGGTTCTCAGATACTCAAATGTGCTTACCAAATAAGAGTACAGTTGTCACTTAATTCTCTTTGGCATTAAAGGGAGAATGATTCCCAAAGAAAAAAGAAAACTTCAAAAAGGCAAATGAGAGTACCACCTAATTGTGGTCTTTGGGGACTGTTTAGTCAAGGGAGCTTCTGCAGCCCCCCTCATTCTTACTTTTTGTACCTAAGTGCCATCCTCCCTTTTGGCGTGTCTCCACAAACCAGTGAATCTTGATGTCCTCACGTACACAGGGTGCCCTGACAGCATGGACATGGATACTTCTCCCATTACCCAAGATGAGATGCACCAGCACCTCCGCTGTGAAGCTTCCCTGGGCCAAAGAAATGCCCAAGTGCTCACAGGTTATCTGACTCACAGAAGACTCTGGGTTTCTGGTCAGGGACACTGATGACTGAATCACGTTCCAGAAACTGGTGATTTACTAGTATGTCATTTCATTTCTGTCTCTTTCCAAATCACTGACCCTGTATCTAAAGGCTCAAGCTTTGCCCACCCTAACTCCATAGCAAGTCCTTGCCTCCAACACCTCTATGCCCACAAATGGGAGAAGAAAGTGGATGCACGGGCAAATGCATATGGAAGTGGCCTTCAATTTTTATAGGGGTTTGCAGGTTACATATACTCTTGCCTACACTCATGTTCAAATACGTCCCTGACAAACACATTGGAACTCAGAAACGAAGTCGGTTGTTGTTGTTCGGTGCTGTTGAGTTGGTTCCAACTCATAGCTACCCCATGTTCAACAGAAGGAAACACTGCCTGGTCCTGTTGCATTCTCAGAATCCTTGTTATGCTTGACCCCTTTTTACAGTGACTGTGTCAATCCATCTCATTGAGGGATTTTTCTCTGACCTTCTATTTTACCAAGCATGATGTCCTTCTCCAGGAACTAATCTCTCCTAATCCCTGATAACCTGCTAACATGCCCAAAGTATGTGAGACAAAGTCTCACCATCTTTGCCTCTAAGGAGTCCTTAGTAAAACTGTAGGTCTCCTATGACAGATTTTTTCATTCTTATGGCAGCCTGTGGTATATTCAATATTCTTCACCAACGCTATAATTCAAAGGCATCAATAGCAGCAGAATTCGGGTAGGAGAGCTAAATTACAGGCATTTTTAGTTACCACAGTGACTGGTGCTTACAATTGATATAGTTGATGAAGGCCATTTCCCTGGACCCGTCCTACCCCTACCCTTGCCCTCATCCCTAGCATAAATGAAAAATTCTAGCCATCATACCATTCTCCACTAAGAATTGGGAAAATCCCATTGTTACTTGATTGTGGTAGTGGAACATGTATGGCTGACCTTTGGAGCCCTAGTGTTTGAGGTACGCCCAGGGCCAAAAAGGAGGTGAGGGAAGAGGTAATAGATAACTTCAATTCACCATGAAAATAAAATTTCCATTTAGTTGGCTTTTCTGAGGTCAAGAGAAGCAGCATGGCGGTGATCTGGAGCTTCCTCGTCTCCCCAGTGTCTATGTGTTCTGATTGTGTACAGATCAGATGACTATGCCACTTCCCTAATGGCATCTCCCTGGGAATATATCCTCACACTGGCCGACAAGGACCTAAGTGATCTGGCTCCTGTCTGCCTCTCTGAGCACAGCTCTTACAGCTCTCCCCAGCCCTCACCTTCTCTGCACTCCATTCACAAGGAGATGCTGTTCTGATTGTCCAGCACACCCAGCCCTTCTCTGACTTTGAGCTTTTGCTCTTGCTATTTCCTCTGCCTGGAATGCTTCTACCCCTAGATCTTTACATGACTGGCTCTTTCTCCTGCTCTCTTGAACATTTCTTCGACGAAGAGAAGTTCAATAAATTGTCATTGAGCACCTATTATGTGCCAGGCATTGTGCTAGGAGCTGGGAATACAACTGTGAGCAAACAGTCCAGGTTTTTGCTCTCATGGAATTTAGAAAATTTTGTTTAGCACCTTGGGCAGGGCGTGGTACACAATGAAAAAAAAAAAATGAGCAATTGATAAATACTGAATCAAGGAGTGATTGACAGTCCCTTCGGTGGGAAGAGATGAGCCAAGCCTTAGGGGTGCTGGACCGGGTAGAAGCTCTGAGATGCCTGGGGTGCTAGCTAAAATGCACTAAAGAAGTTCCATTGGCAATTTCATTTCTTAACAAGGCAAAAACAAATACCAGTGAGTTCTGATATGCACCAAAACACATTTACAGAAATTATCATAGCAATCTTTTTCCTTAAACTGGAAACAACCAAAATACTCATCATTGGAATAATGGATAAATAAACTAGTATATTTAAACAGCGGAATATCATACAGCAATGAAAAAGAACCAACTACTGCTACGTGAGGCAACATGGGTGAATCTCATAACTACTGAGAACCAAAACCATCTCTCCCTTGCCCCTCACAGCTTGGGCACTGAGGAACAAAACCAAAAACCCCCATACAGCTTACTGCCCACATTAACATGACTTTCACTGAGGATGAAGGAAATCCTCCATGAGATGGGCTAACACAGTGGCTGCAACAAAGGGCTCGAACATAAACAATTTCAAGGATGGTGCAGGACTGGGAACGTTAAGTACTGTTATACATAAGGTCACCATGAGTTGGAGCCAACTCAGTGGCAACTGACAATTAACAACAATGTGACTCTATAGCCTTTGTCAGCACAACTTTGCTATTCTAGGAGACTCTTGCCCAGACAAATAACTTTTATTATAGGAACTTCCTTAAAGATCTATAATCTTTTCAATAGAAAACATCAACAGTTTATACCACAAATCTTTGAATCCCTCAGCTCAAGAGCCTCACCTTGCTGTTCCACCAGCCCTAAACTCTGGTATGGTAATCCTTACCAATCCTAACCAAGCCCACACATTAAAAGGATACCTTAAACCAGAATTGAAATCTCAAATCCAACTTTTTCCTTCACCCTCCAAGACACTAGCAAAGCTCCTTCCAGGTGGTGTTCATCTTTACTGTGGTAAGCTGTATGCTCAGCTTTGTCTTATCAACTGATGGCTTTGGTGATATTTGGGGAGCCAGCTCTCAACAACTTAATGTTCAGTAAGAAAAACCAGACACGAAAGGGAACATACTTTATCAATCAATTTATATACAGCTCAAGAGCAGAGGCAAAGCTAATCTATGGTGCTGGAAATGGAGACTGTGCTTACTTCGGGTGTGGAGGGGGACAGGGTGTCGCCTGGGAACAAATATGGGACAGGACATGAGCCTGACTTCCGGGTGCTGAAAATGCCCTGTATCTTGATCTGGATGGCGGTCACATAGGTGTAAACCTATGTAAAAAAAAAAAAAAAAAACCTATGTAAAAGCTGTGTATTTTTGTGTGCATTTTACTGCATGCAGAAAGTAACTAAAAAAAAAAAAGTCAGCAATTATCGAAGGGCTGGCTGTAGTTTTAGAATCACTGCATTAGTTAAAGGATCTCCTTCAACAGTATAGAGTTTGGTGTTATGAGAGATCCCAAGCTAGCTACTACCTGGGGGGTTTTACTTTCCAACTCTTCAGGCACTGTTCACCACCTGTGACATGAATAGCCCTGAGCCCTTCCCCATGAATCAGTGATTTTTGTAACACATAAAATAGAGAGGGTGTGGTGAGAATTAGTAACAAGTGGGATCCTTTACACAGAGTCTTCTACTTGCAGGATGCAGCTCCATCTGGAAACCATCCCTCTTGGGGAGTTACAGTGTTGCTCCTATAAAAATCTGGTGTGTGAAACATTGCAAACGGGGACGCTCTACTGATCCTTCTGTTTTAAGGATTTAGCGACATTACTTGAGGCCACATCAATCATGCATATTAGGATAATGTGTGTGCACGCGCGCGCGTGCTTGTGTGCATGCACGAGGAAGAGAGAGAGAGAAAGAGAGGGGGAGAGAGACATAGAGAGAGAAATTCAACTGATGGCAGAAAGTGACATGAAATCTAGCTCCAGAAAGACTTAGGAGTTCTCTTCAACTGCAGTAACTAAAAAACATAAGTAAATTTAAAAAGCCTTGCACATACAAAATATTTAATATTCAAAGGAGGAGCAATTTGTACCAGCCTAGGGCGGATGATTCAATTTCTCTATTTGTTAAGACATGTTGGATCACTTCCAAAGACAAGGCTGGGCCAAGCCCCTACACCTGTGCCATTGTAAATCCCCCTCTGACCTTGGGAAAGTAAATAAGGAAAACTCAGGCTGTGCCGCAAAGCGCTGGGCTGCAAAAAGCTGTGATAAAAGGTCAGTGCTCAAAGTAAAGATGTGTCATTCCTTTTGCTTCTAAAATGGAAACGCTGATGCAAAGCTGATATTCGTAAAAATCTTACTTAGTAGCTCGGCCAAGTGGATATCCTGTACTTAGGATTCCTAAACACGGAGAGGGAATTATGGCACCTCTGTAATATTTTTAGCCTGGGGTTGCTGCCTGCCACACCTGGCCCCAGCCCCCACCTCATGCAGGCACAATTATTCTCCGGCGATTAGGTATGACGGCTCCTCTGACACACGGAAGAACAGCGGTTTCCCCATACACTTGGGGAGTTTGCTTCAGGGTCTGTGGGCCACTGAACCTTCCTTTGCTCATTTTTGTTTTCTTTCCAAAAGCAATACGTGTTTGTTGTAGAAACTTCAGAAGGTATAGATATGCAGAATGAATCAGGACAAAATTACCTAGACTATCATCAAAATTACGTGTTAGTATATATATTATTAAAAATCAGCTGCTGAAAACTCTATGGAGCACAGTTCTAATTTGACACGTATGAGGCCACCATGAGTTGGAGTAGACTGGATGACAAATGGTTTAAAAAAAAATATGTATATATACATATATATATATCTTTTTTCTACTTCAAAAACTTTCTTTTTCCAGGCTTAATGGTTGGACTGAGACTGGAGGGACCCTGGAGGTCATGGTCCCCGGACCCTTTGTTAGCCCAAGACTGGAACCATTCCCGAAACCAACTCTCCAGACAGGGATTGGACTACAGTATAAAATAAATGATGATACTGGTGAGGAGTGAGCTTCCTGGCTCAAGCAGACACATGAGACTATGTGGGCAACTCCTATCTGGAGGGGAGATGAGAGGCAGAGGGGGACAGGAGCTGGTTGAATGGACATGGAAATAAAGGGGGGAGAGAAGGAGTGCGCTGTCTCATTAGGAGGAGAGCAGTTAGGAGTACACAGCAAGGTGTGTAAAAGTTTTTGTATGAGAGACTGACTTGATTTGTAAACTTTTACTTAAAGCACGATAAATAAATTAACAAAAAAAACTATTTTTCGTGTAATGTGTGGTGAACATAATTTGCATTGATTTAATAGCTTTTTATGATTTTATTGTACTGGTTGCATTTTATTAAACCAGTTCCTTACTGTTGGACATATTTAGACTCTTGTCCTTTTCCTGGTGTTATAAGTAATACTCCCATAATTACCCCTCCAAACCCGGTGAGTAGCTGAATTATGGTGTATATTCTTGCTGAGTCTCTTAAAACATGTTTCTAGGAGTAAAACCAATGGGATAAAAAAGATGTGCAGGCTTCCAGGTTGTTGATAGACATGGCCAAATTGCTTTGCTGAAAAGTTGCATCAAATCCCATCCCTGCCCCACTGTGGATTAGGGTCAGGGAAAACTTTATCAAAGCAATCTCACACATGTAGAAGAAACTCTAATTGTAGTGAAGGCAGCATTCTATCAATTTCCTTAGATTTCAATTCAAGAGATTTCTTTTATGCAGGCGGTTTTTTGTAAAGTTGGTAACTATGGCAAATTCATATCCAGAGGAAAATACCTAACCTTGAGTCTATGTGTGCCATTCAAGTGATTCAGACTCCAACGTAATTTTTATTGTTTTTATGTTGCCGGCTAATAATGAGCTGTTTTGGTCATAATCCCAGAGGAAGTTTCTAGAGAAATTGAGAAGTTTCTAGAATATTATAGACCCAGTGTGTCAACGATAAGCCAGTTAACAAGGATGGAAGGTATTGTTTCCCGTGGGCAATAGTAATGTTTACTATTTGGGAATTTACAAACTAAGGGAAATTTTGAGTCACTCAGATTTGGACTCTGGAATGGGGATAACCAAGGGTCACAGGGGCTGACCAAAGCTCCCCTGAGGTGGGCGGGGTGGCTGAGTTTCAGTGTTGGTCAGTGAGAAGACCCCAGTGCCCCTGCAGGGGCCACAAAGGAGACAAAGAGGGAGGGAGAGGGGCAAAAAAAACCATGGGTCATCCTGTTAGTCTGGCTTGTATTCAAATCTTTGTCTTTTCATTTGGTAAAGATGTGGCCTTGGGCGGATTATTAACCTCTCTGAGCTTTGATTCTATAAAATGGACACAAGTGCCACTTCCTAGTATCACTAAGAGAGTTCAGTGACATAATGTGTAAAAACTAATTACAGTAGCTGGCACATGGTAAGAATTCAATTAAAAAAAACAAAAACCATTGCCGTCAAGTTGATTCCGACTCATAGTGACCCTATAGGACAGAGTAGAACTGCCCCATAGAGTGTCCAAGGGGCTGTGGGTGGATTAGAACTGCCGACCTTTTGGTTAGCAGCTGACCTCTTAACCATTGCGCCACCAGGGCTCCAAGATGGATGGTTGCTATTATTACAACCCACCACCCATCAGTCAGTTTGTCATACTGTGGTGGCTTGTGTGTTGCTATGAGGCTGGAATATTTACCACTGGTATTTCAAATACCATCATGGGCACGCATGATGGACAGTTTTCTGCAAAACTTCCAGACTAAGACAGACTAGGAAGGAAGGCCTGGTGATCTGCTTCTGAAAATTAATAAAAACTTTATGGATCACAACAAAACATTGTCCAAGTTGATAGCTGTCTTAGTTATCTAGTGCTACTATAACAGAAATACTACAATGGATGGCTTTAACAAAGAAAAATTTACTCTCTCACAGTCTAGGAGGCTAGAAGTCCAAATCCAGGGTGCCAACTCTAGAGGAAGGCTTTCTCTTTCTGTCAGTTCTAAGGGAAAGTCCTCATCATCAATCTTCCCAGGTTGAGCAGCTTCTCAGCTTAGGGAACCCGGGACCAAAGGATGTACTATTCTCCTGACTCTTGTTTCATGGTGGTATGAGGTCCTCCTGTTTCTCTGCTCACTTCTCTCTTTTATGTCTCAAAAGAGATTGCCTTAAAACACAATCTAATCTTGTAGATTGAGTCCTGCCTCATTAACATAACTGCCACTAATCCCATCTCATCAACATCATAGAGACAGGATTTATAACACACAGGAAAAATCGCATCGGATGGCAATATGGTGAACAATCACACAATACCGGAAATCATGGCCTAGCCAAATTGATACACATATTTTGGGGAACACTGTTCAATCCATGACACTAGCTTTGAACACGTCATCAGGAGGGATCAATTGCTGGAGGAGGCCATCATGTTTGGTAAAGTAGAGGCCAGTAAAGGCAAGAGAGACCCTCAGAGAGATGGATTGACAATGGCCTCAGTGATGGGAGTTGTGTAAATATGAAGGACTGGGCAATATTTCATTCTGTTGTACATAAGGTCTCTACCAGTCTGAGTTCACTTGATGGCAGCTAACAACAACATTATTTCTGTAATGGTTAATAATTATTATTGCTATTTCCTTCAAGGACAGATTTAGGAAAAAAGGGTTTTTTTTTTTTTTTTAAGACTAACCTTCCGTTACATCTTTTTTTTTTTTTTTTGAACTCTCTGTTGTAGGGGTTCTTAACCTGGGGCCGAAGAACTCCCAAGAGGCCCATGGATAGATTTCTGGGAGGAGAAAGGATTTTGATGGGAAAAAATTGGTCATTATTTTTACTAACCCCTACGGAATCAACTCGACGACAACGGGTTTGGTTTCTTGTTTATTTTTAACCAAAGCATAATATTTCCTTTAAATACAATTATATACAACAAACCATGGTGGTATCAACAATACCTATGACCTTGATCAATAATAAAAAAATAGCATAGATTTTTTTTTAATTTAATTTAATTTTTGGTGAAAATATACACAGGAAAACCTGCTCCCATTCCACAGTTTCTAGACATAATGGTCAGTGACATTGGTTACATTCTTCCCTACATTGTGTTAAAATTCTTATTTCTTTTTTTTTTAATTGTACATTAGATGAAGGTTTACAGAGCAAACTAGTTTCTCATTAAACAATTAATACACATATTGTTTTGTGACATTGGTTGCCAACCCCACGACACGTCAACATTCTTCCCCTCTCAGATTTTGGTCCCCTGTTACCAGTTTTCCTGTCCCCTCCTGCCTTCTCGTCCCTGTCTCTGAGCCGGTATGCCCATTTAGTCTTGTTTTATTTTATGGGCCTGTCTAATCTCTGGCTGAAGGATGAACCTCAGGAGTGATTTCAGTACCGAGTTAAAAGGGTGCCCGGGGCCATCCTATTGCAGTTTCGCCAGTCTTTGTCAGACAAGTTAGCCTGGTCTTTTTTTGTGAGTTAGAATTTTGTTCTACATTTTTCTTCAGCTCTGTATGAGACCCTCTATTGTGATCCCTATCAGAGCAGTTGGCTGTGGTAGCCAGGCACCATCTAGTCATGCTGGATTCAGTCTGGTAGAGGCTGTGGTAGTTGTGGTCTGTTAATCCTCTGGACTAATCTTTCCCTCATGTCTTTGGTTTTCCTCATTCTCCATTGCTTCAGATGAGGTGGGACCAGTGGAGTATCTTAGATGGCCACTCACAGGCTTTTAAGACCCCAGACGCTACTCACCAAAGTAGGATATAGAACATTTTCTTTATAAACTGTGTCAGGCCAGTTGAGCTGGATGTCCCCCCGAGACCATGGTCCCCAGGCCTCAGCCCAGTAATTTGGTCCCTCAGAGAGTTAGAATGTGTCTATGGAGCTTCCATGATGTTACTTTGGTCAAGTTGTGCTGACTTCCCCAGAACTGTGTATTGTCTTACCCTTCACCAAATTACCACTTATAAAAACAGCATATATTTTCACGTCACATTCAAGTTGTTGCACATATCTGAAAATACCTCAACTGAAACAGTATTTCAAAAGCACAGTAGTTCTTAGGTCCACTGCTAGATCTCACATGATTGACGTCTTCCTCTCTACACATGTTGGTGTGCTGGGGCTGACAAGACAACTATGGTATAATTTAAAAATACATTTTGACAAAATATTTTCATATGTTAGTTAAGACTGTAATCCTATGCACTTTATTTTATGCATTTGTAAACATTATTCTGAGAAGGTATCCATCATAGGCATCAGATCTGCCAATGGAACCACTGAACAAAGAAGTTTAGAACTCTTTAGTCAGAAAACCACACTAAAGCACCTTGCACAGGGTAGCAGCCCCTGCGTCTAACTGCCAGTTGGTCTCTTTGGAATTGACTCCAACTCATGGCGACCCCATGAGTATCAGAGCAGAACTGTGCTCCACAGGGTTTTCAATGGCTGATTTTTTGGAAATAGATCGCCAGGCTTTTCCTCTGAGGTGCCTCTTGGTAGACCGGAATTGCCTTTCAGTTAGCAGTTGAGCATGTTAATCGTTTGTACCGGCCTCTTTATTACCTTGCTTGTCTCTTGCCTGGGCCAATGAACACCAAAAGCAGACAATTTTTGTAGATAATTCCCAACAGGACAGGGGATCCAGTCGCTTGAAAGAGCCTAATTGTACAATAGATGTAACTATCTAGAGAGAAAGTGTGTTACCTTCTCCAGAAGCCTGATGTCTGGAGCGCTTGGCAGTAAGGAAAGATACCCTACAGAGTGACGAACCCAGGGCCTGGGGCCACAGTGACAATTCATGGGTAGCAAAGGAAAGGAGAAGACGGGGGAGAGGATGAGGGAGGGAAAGTTACGGAATAAAAAAGCCAGAAGGCAGGGATGAAATCTTAATCTTAATTCTAGCAATAGAGGCAGGACAAGCTGAAGGATTAAAAAAAAAAAAAGAAGAAAAGAAAAAGGAGGTACTGCAAAGACGATGAAAAGTAAACAAAAAACTAGAGAGAATGCTTTATTTTATTTTGTATTTAAACAAGCAAGATGTTCGGGAGGTTTCTTTCATGATTGGTCCCCTCCCTCCTGTGGCTGCCCCTTCCCCGCCCATATTTCCCAGGATGCTGATCAACTGCTTTACTCCATTTCCCATCTTCCTGTGCAATTACCCAGGCCTTTCTCTTTTTAAATAAGTATGTGGTCCTCAGAACTTGTCTTTAAAGAACAGAAAGTTTTCCACGTGTTAGGAAAACATGCAGGACCTGGTGGTACCTACAACCCCCAGCAGCTCTGAATGTTTTGACTCGTTCGTTTGGCTTGGAGCTTTTTCAACGACCAGGTCTCCCACTCTGTGCAAGAATCTGGCTCTCACAAGTACATGCCGTATTTCAAAGGCATCTTCATTAAAGATTTGCAGACATACAAATGGGATATACCACATAAACAGTGAAAAAACATCTTTTCCAAAAAAAAAAAATTCTTGGTCTTAAAAAAAAGCAACTAGAAAGCTATAACTTAAAAAAACACATGAACAAATATATACATGGGTAATCGGAATGTGAGTTTTATCCCTGTAGTTTTTCTCCAAAATATGACTTCAGGCCAGAGCTTATTTCAGATTTGCAGAGAACCGTCGCTCAGCCTGGTGTTGACGACCTCCAGGGTATGGTTAATTTTTTCCCACTCCTTGAAAAAATAAACGTTCGTTTGCTAAGTTCAAATGCTGACATAATGTGAAGACGCCAGACTTCACACACATTTCTACGAGTATGCAGGGTATGATACACTAATACAAAGTTTTACAAATCAATACAAGAAAGATATATAAATTACAATGAAATGAAGGTTGTGGCTCTGTCTTGAGGTGGTTCTTTTAGCAGTCATATTGCTGTTAAAAAAAAAAAGGAAATAAATACTCATTAAATTACCATCAGGATAAACAAACAAAGATGACATTTCAGTCCTTTAAATTCCTGTTTTAAGCAAACATAGAGTAGAACGATCTCAGCTCCAGCAGAGTTTTGGTCAACAAAACGTGGGGCTTAGGCTAGGCTTACAGAATGTTTTTTAAACAAACCAGACCTGCTGTCCTGCGGAAGGAAAAGCTGCAGAAAAGGGCCACTACTCATGCTGGGCTGGCTTTGAAGTGTGTTTTTGTGGTGGGTTTGTGATCCCAGGCATTTAAAAGATGATGCCAAGGGAGGTTTGCAAGAGTGCGTTCAGGGGGATAACCTTTCAAATTAAATGTTACCAAGCTATGGACTCAACTCCTTCTACCCTAAAATCTCTGCCCTTTGAAGGCACCTTTTGTCTTATAATAAACAAAGGTAACAGGCAGTGTCAGGAAGACGCCAACCCTGCAGTGACTCCGATGGAAAACCTGCAGGGGTCATTTGCTCCCCACTCAGAGGCGAGTGTCACTAACTGCCAAATCACTTCAGCAATTTTGGTCATTGACATTTTATGCCTGTCCCCAAAATGCACCAGTGCTGAAGTCCAGTGTGTCTTCACCTGGCTAAAATGCTGCTTTGTATGAAATTCAAAGCTAGATATACAGGTTAAAAAAGTAATTCTGAGAGGATGCTTCTCTGATCCTCCCCAAAACAAAACAAACAAACAAAAAAAACCAGATGCGGTGGACTCAGTTCTGACCATGTGTTTCAGAGTAGAGCTGTGCTCCACTGGGCTTTCAACAGGTGATTTTTTTAGAAATAGATCACCAGGTTTTTCTTCCCACACACCTGTGGGGGGACTCCAATCTCTAATCTTTTGGTTAGCAGCTGAGTGAGTTAACCATTTGGACCATACAGGGACCCGCTTCTCACCTAGTCCCTGGAAAAACTTCATATTGAAGTTTTCTCATTGTGTGGTTTTCTTGGAAATTTGGCAGGGTTCCAAAGAAATGATTAATCCTACTGTACTTGCCTGACAAGGAAAACTAGATTTTTCTCTTCCCTTCCCCTCAGAAATTATAGAAAGCTGTCATTTATTTACAGTAAAAATTTTCATGGTAGCAAAGTCTTTTAGTTTTCATTCGGTTTGTCTTATTTTAGAAGAAAATTAAGAGATGAGACCTTGAGCCAAGGGAATAAAGTCAGAAAAATGTAAATTAAAGAAATTTCTGTTTACCTAATCTTGTTTCACAGAATCAGACAGAGAACAGCAAAAAATTTAGACCAAAGCTGGACTTCCATCAATTCAATAATATCTGTTTTCTCAGGAGAATATAGAAACAAGAACTTTCCCTGCTATTAAATGCATACTTCTCTCCTCAATCATATCCCCAGGAAACAAGTGCTTCCTGGTTTTCTTTCACAGTGAAAGGCTTTTTTATGAGCTGTTATTCAAAGACTACCAGTCATTCTCCCTGATTAGCTGTTGAGGCATTTCTGTGGCACCTTATTAGGAAGGAATTGTAGAAAGTCCAACGAAACCAAGAGTCACATGCAGTTTAACAGCAGGGTAGGCATGTAATGGCCCAGGAGTTGAAGCCTTCCCAGCTAGTGAGTTTAGACATATTGCTTAATCTCTCTAAGCCACAATCTCATCTGGAAAATGGGCTCAGTGGGAATAATATTTGCTTTTTAGAGTTGTGGTGAAGCTTAAAGGAGCTAACTCACCAAACAGTTTTAGAGCACGGCCGGGTGCAATAAATATTGGCTGTTATTTGAATATACTACAGGTATGTGCCGCATAATTTCCATTCAGGCAACATCTGACCACATATACATCCGTGGTCCCATAAGGTTATAATAAACCAAACCAAACCAAACTCGTTGCCATTGAGTTGATTTCTACTCATAGAGACCCTACAGGGTTTCCGAGGAGCACCTGGTGGATTTGAACTGTGGACCTTTTGGTTAGTGGCCGAACGCAACCACTATGCTACCAGGATTTCCAAGGTTATAAGAGAGTTCAGAAATTCCAACCAGAGAATGGGATGCAGCGGAGGTACTTTGCTAAGTACTGTAACCGAAAGGTCGGCAATTCGAATCTACCAGATGCTCCTTGGAAACCCTATAGAGCAGTTCTACTTTGTCTTACAGGGTCGCTAAGGGTCAGAATAAACTGGACAGCAACAGGTTTTTTTATGGGTAGATCCTATCTGTCTCTCACTAGCTCTGTGGTCCCACGTCAGCCTGGCCCTTGGGCGGCAAGGGGTGGGGGAACTCGTGCCCATCCAGGGCTGCCTGCAGGGGCTGTGCAGATGCCACTGGAGCTGCTAAGGGAAATGCTCCTTGAGAGCATGTGACCGCCAAGGGGTCTGGGCTGTGGAGGCGGTGGTGGGAGGAGGAACAGGAAAGGCAGCCAGGGGATGAAGCACAGGCAGAGAAGGAGGTGGAGGAGAGGCAGGTGGGACTGAAAGAGTTTAATGCCTATTGGGGGTTCTGGGAAGGCAGGCAGGGAGGAAGGAAGGGAAGGGAGCCAATGGTGTGCCTGGAGGCAGGTGGCTGGATGGTAAGGGCACTGGATGGTGGGGGCTGGACATGGCTCTCAGAGACTGATGGCAGTGGAGCCAAAGTTTTTTGCAGTCCCTTGGCACAGCAGTGGCAGTGTGGGTTCCAGGCCAGGTCAGTGACCATCTTACATGCCTCTCTCCTGTATATAATATGATGTTCACTCAACGTCCTATTTCACAGAATGTATCATGGACTTTAAGAGACACATACCTGTAATAAGAAGCATAAGAACACGTGAAGAAAGGACATCTTTGTGTCTCCACAGCCAGAGCAGGGGTAATGAAATGGTAATGGATTAGATCCTAAAGAAGGCACTGTGTCTACAGGTGATGTGATTCTGTGACACAGAGCCAACTAGGAAGAACCAAGATAACTCAGTGCCTGTGAGACTCAACAAAACTTATTGCTGAGAGTAAAATGGAACGTTATAGATGCCTTTCCAAGACTATGTAGCAATAAATGCCAGTCGGCTGACTAGTGTTACGGATTGAATTGTGTCCCCCCAAAATTAGTGTTGTAAATCCTAAACTCTATGCCCAAGGAGGATGGGTTTTCTTTGTTATGTTAATGAGGCAGGATTAGTGTAGGGTATACCTTGAATCAATCTCTTTTGAGATATAAAAGAGATTAAATAAGCAAGCAAAGCAGAGATGGGGGAAGATAGATGCCACACCACATGAAGATTGCCCAGAAGCAGAATCTCAAAAAGACAAGGACCTTCCTCCAGAGCCAACAGAGAGACAAAACCTCCCCCTAGGGCCAGAACCCTCATTTGGACTTCTAGCCTCCTAAACTGTGAGGAAATAAATTTTTCCTTGTTAAAGCCATCTACTTGTGGTATTTCTGTTAAAGCAGCACTAGATAACTAAGACAGAATTTAGTACTGGGAGTGTGGTTGCTGCTCTAGTGTGGAAGTGGTTTTGGAATTGGGTAAGGGGTAGAGGCTGGAAGAGTTTTAAGGTGGCTAGATTGCCTCGAAGAGATCATTGGTAGAAGTACAGACATCAAAGGCAACTCTGGGGAGGGCTCAGAAGGAAGTGAGGAGAGCCATACAGAAAGTCCCTATTGTCTTAGAGAATACATTTGGTGCAAGCAACAGAATGTTGATAGGAATGTGAATGCTCAATGTTCTGGTGAGGCTTTAAAAGACAATGACGAACATGTGCTTGGCAATGGAAGAAGGGTGATGCATTTCACGCAGTGGCAAATAATTTGTCTGAATTATGTTCATATGTGTGGTGGAAGGCAGAGCTTGTAAGTGATGAACTTGGATATTTAGCTGAGATTTCTAAGCAAGATATTAAGGAGGCTACATGGTTTCTCCTTGCCACTTATTGTAAAATGTGAGAGGAAAGAGATGGAATTATAAATGAACTGTTCAAAATGAAAACAAAACTTACAAATTTGGAAAATTCTGTTGTATAAACTAAGAACGTGTGTCCTAGAATGTTCACCAAGCCTGTGACTACACGATCTTTTGTTAAAGAGATTAAGCCTGTGACTAATGGATCTAACCAACTACCATAGAGGAAACCCATCAGCTTAGATGAAGGGAACAGAGAAAGAACAGAAGGAGAGATCTCTGTGTGCCTCTTGGAATTCTATAGGCAGGAAAACAGGCTAAAGGAGCTACATCTGTTGCCCTCCAAGAAAAGAAAAAGACGTGGAGCAGCTCAGAGGTCAGCAGAACTGTGGGAAGGAGCATGGAAAACAGAGCTGCCTCAAAGGGTGGGGCCATGGCCTCCTAGTTTTCAAAGAATCAGATCTTCACTAACTCGTTTCTGGACTGTGGGGCTGTCATTCAGTTCGGCCAAGAGGATGAGAATGCTGCCCAAAGCTGAAAGAGTGGAGCTGTCATGCCCAAGTGACAGAAAAAAAAGGGGCCTGCTGGGGCAAAGGGGGTGGAATCGTCACTCAGACGGGCTAGGAGAACGGGACTACCCAAAGCCGAGGGAGCAGAGTTTCCATCCCAGTGGGCCTGGAAGGTGGAGCTGAAGCCCAGGGCTGAAGGGCCTCCACCTAGAATTCAGAGATGGCGACCAACACCCAGAGTCTGGAGGGCAGTGCCATTGCCTAGATGGTGTCGGAGAACAGAGGATTATTTTCAATCCTTGAGAGCTAATGTAAATTTTTCTGCTGGGTTTTGGACTTGCTTAGTGCCTGTTATCCCTTCTTTACCTCCAATTTCTTCCATTTGTAATGGACATGTCTACCTTGTGCCTTTTCCATCATCTTACTTTGGAAACAGATAACTTGCAGCCTAGATCTCACAGGTTCACAGATGAAGAGAAATTTTGTCCCAGGATGGAATATGCCTTAAACCATTGCCCCATTGTTGTTAAGTCCACTGCGACTCATAGCGACCCTACAGGACAGAGTAGAACTGCCCCATAAGGTTTCCAAGTAGTGGCTGGTGGATTCAAACTGCTGACCTTTTGGTTAGAAGCCAAGTTCTTAACCACTGGGCCCAAAAGTCTCACCCATATTTCACTTAGACAATTCAGAAGATGAGATTTTAGACTTGGGATGATGTGATGGGGTTAATGTGTTTTCCACGTGGCAAAGACGTCAATTTTGGGGGGCCAAAGAGTAGAATGTTATGTGTTGAATTATGTCCATCAAAAAATTTGTGTTATAAATCTTAATCTTTACACCTGTGGTTATAATCCTATTTGGGAATGGGTTGTCGTTGTTACGTTAATGAGGCAGGATTAGTGTAAGGTGTATCTTGAGTCAATCTCTTTTGCGATATAAAAGAGGTTAAACAAGGATGCAAAGCAGAGATGGGGGAAGACAGAGGCCACTTTACATGAAGATCCCACAGGAGCAGAAGCTCAAAGAGACAAGGACCTTCCTTCAGAGCCAATAGAGGGATAAAACTTTCCCCTAGAGCTGGCACTCTGAGTTCTGAATTTTAGCCTCTTAAACCCTGAGAAAATAAATTTGTTTGTTAAAACCATCCATTTTCAGTATTTCTATTATGGCAGCACTAGATAACTAAGATAAGCAGTGTTTGGTTCTGCCTTTTTTTCTCTCATGAAAGCAGTGGTACATTATGGTAACTGGATATACCAGGGTTCTTACCTGCTGGTGAGAGCAGTGATAGCCACATATGCCTCCAAGCACTCCATTTATTACTTGAATGAGACACAAGATGAATTCAATACCACCAAGAGCCAGGAGGATAGAAAACAGAGTTACGTTCCATTTCACAATGTGCTTGGGCTCAACGCACTGGGACCATGTGGAGCTATCCAGAAGGTACCTGTGGATAAAAGAAGAACTTCTGACACGTGACCATAGCCAGCGGCATGTCACATAAGCTACTTTTTGTATGATATTTATTTGTACAGGAAAACAGAAAGGAATTATTTCAGCAGCCTGTATCAGATTTTTCCAATCTGAGTCATTCTACAAAATGGGAAATTTAGCTCAGATCTTGTCACAAAGATAAAGATAAAATTAAAACCTAACTTTTGACTCTTAGTCAAGGCTTCTGTGGTTAGAAATCCTCTCCTTGTAATGGCATTCATATTCCCTAAGAGATACGTATGAGTTACTGTTAAACAAAAAATGCAAAATTGTATTCACGCTATGCAAAAAAAAAAAAAAAAATTTTTTTTTTCTGGCTAAGTAAAATTCATGTATGTATGTAGATGTGAACTAACAGCAGATTTGGAAAAATGAAAATAATCCGTGTGTTCAGGTAGTGGAGCTATAGGTGATATTTTTTTTTTTACCCCTCTCCAACCAAAAGGTCGGCAGTTTGAATCCACCAGCTGCTCCTTGGAAACTCTATGGGGCAATTCTACTCCGTGCTATACGGTCGCTATGAGTCGGAATCGACTCAACAGCAACGGGTTTGGTTTTGGCCGCAAGTTTATTGTTGCTTAAATGTTTATCTTTGTGACAGACAGAACTTTGTAACCAAAGTTCCATGAATATTTATTTGGAAAATACAACCGCTTCGTATTAGTTTTTGTCAACTTGAAAAGACAAATTCGGATCATTCTATTAAAACTCATTAATTCCACCTGAAAATTATCCAAATTCTGGCATGCTTGGAGGTTTAATATGCAAGAGCTTTTCATTGAGACTTTTTTTTTTTTTGGTTTTAAGGAATGAATTAATTTGCAGAATGAAGCACAGAGATGAAATCAAACTGTCTAATCTGATACCTCTTCTTTACTTTCGTAACGCTATGCCCATGTGTCTACAGTAGCATGTTGCATGTTGCATTCATGCGTTCAGTAAAGGTTACTAAGTACTCAGTGTGACACAGACACTGAACTAGGGCTGGGGATAGAATGGTGAATGGTGCACAAGTTCAGTTCTGGAAGAGCTTAGCATATAAAGTAATAGACTATCTCAATGCTACAGGTACTCTGGTAGCAAAAATAGTGTGAAACGGGCCGACAGAGGAAGGGTACCTCACCTAAAAACCTAGTCCTTGGAAAATACCTCCTTATGTAGCCTGGGATTGGATATACCCATGAAGCAAAGCGAGACTGGGAAGGAGGGGCACACCAGCCCAGCGGCAAGGACTGGAGGACTGGTAATGGGGAACCCAGGGCCGAGAAGAGAGAATGCTGACATATCGTGGGGTTGTTGGCCAAAGTCATAAAACAATATGTGTACTTACTGTTTAATGAGAAGCTGGTTTGTTCTGTAAACCTTCATCTAAAGTACAATTAAAAAAAAAAATCTGCTTATATGTCTCTTGATTCCATAATCTGAACTCTGTGAATGTAGGAACCAGGCCTATTCGTCATTGTATATCCAGCCCCTAGAAAGTATCTGAGTATCTGGCACATAGGAGGTACTCAAAAGTGATTAAATGATAAGTAACAATTTGAAATGACTTTGCTAAATCTTAGAGAAATCTTATATATATTTTCTGGATACCCAGATACTCTTCTAAAAAGTCTGAGAAGTTCTCTCCCTGATGACCCGCCTAGAATTGCAGCCTTTGCTACATCATAGGCTATTTGGATTCTCAACAAAATCATGTGGGAAAATCAAGGATTGACGTAATTCCACAGAGTACTGATAGACTTCTCTCCTTATCACTTCTTCCAACTGCAGCAGAACAAAGGGGTTTGGAATTTCAGACTTCACTTTGGAATGGCTCATTGAACCAACCAGAAATTCAATTTGTTGATTTTAAAAAAAAAAAAAAAGCAAAAAAAACCTGTCTTTTTGGCTCTGTCTTTCTGCATGTCGGAGGAACAAAAATCTGTATTTTCGGGTTACAATGTCAAAAAAAGTCTCTGGTGGCATTTGGCTATTGAGTAACTCATCAGCAGCTTCTGACTGTTTCGTCATTCATCATGATGAAATCCCTGGTCAGGATAAAAAGAGGGATGACAGAGAAGCAGTTTTCTTACAGAAGCTGGAATGGCTCATGGGAGGGGTCTATGATCAAACAATGCTAAAACAAAAACTTCTCCCTGGGTTCCAGATGCATCAATCAGACCTCTTTTTAGAAGTGGGTTTGCATGGGGATTTTGTATGCTTGTGCACGCATGAGTAACGGTTTTCTACTAGTATGTTTGGTATGTTCTAAACAAGGATGGATGAATCAAGATGGATAACAATTTTGAACATCAAAATTTCAAACTCCTATAAGTATCTGTTTTTCCTTCAGAGACTCCTGTTTGGCTTGTGTTTGTCATAAGTTAGTAGATAATATTAACAGCTTGATCCACAGCGGTGCTTATGTGCCAGCCTTTGTAGTGAGCATCTTGCATAATTTTCTCATTAATCCTCCTGGCACCTGGCATTCATCTTATTTGACAAATGAAATAACTGAGATGCAGAGAGATCAGTTCATTCTTCCCTGGTTACCCAGAGACTAAGTGCAGAGCTGGGACTTAAACCCAGGTCTCTCTGCTTCCAAAGTTCATGATCTTAAGGTCCCACTCTCTGCTCTACAGTTCATGAGTGACCGAAACTCTTGATAACATAAGGGTGATTTACGTTCATATGATCTTTACTCATGAATCCCAAAACTAAAACTTTTGAAATTTGATTTTAAAAAGCTGAATAAGGAAAGGTAAACCCCAAATCAACTCCAGTCCAATGAAGGATGCTATTCATGTATCACCGTGTACACCAGTTTCTATCAGCCTAACTATTTCTGTTCTTTTCTCAGTAACTGATAAGAAATAAGTATTAGCAAAAAACAGTGGAATCTTTTCAAAATTACCCTGGTTTTAGAGTTATGAATAAATAACTTGTCTCTGATATAGCCCAATCATTTCAAATCAGGGGTGCGTTGTACATAGTTTGTGTTTTGAATGTGAGCGTGTATGTAGGAGCCTGATTTTCCCTGGAGGTTTAGTTAATTTCATACAGTCGCCATCCATATTATGTCAGCCTTCCATAGTATTTTCTTATGAAATAGTAAAATATATTAGTTTTAATTAGCCAAATGTTCTGGCAGAGTGTAGTGGTTATGAGCTCACACTCAACAGCCAGACTGCCTGCGTTCAAATCCTGACCGCTACTTCCTAGCAAAGAGACCTTGGATAAGTTACTTCCTTGATCCCTCTGTGCCTCCGTTTCCTCATCTGTAAGATAGGAGTCACAGTGGAAGTGATCTGTTAGGTTATTACTTGAACTGGCTCAGTGAACCCATTAAATTACTTAGAGTGGTGCTTGGCCCGAGCTGCTCCAGGTGGCAGTTTGGACATCCATCTATGGGCACCCATTGCCTACACCGGGCCTGGCAAGAGTCAGTCCTAGTAAACACTGGTTGAGTGAGTGGATGAATGGACTGTTGGATGCCTTTTTTGGTCTGATGGGTTGCCACTATAGGCATGTAGTGGATAAGAACTGTGGCCTGGCTTCATAGGGAATAATTACGTACCCTCCCTCAGTGCCGGCAAAGGTGTAGTTCCACTGGTTGGAGGAATCGAGACACAGTGGTCCCTCTGCTAAGCCCAGGGCTGCCACGATGATGCAGTAGCCAGATCCTGCAATTCCAACGATGGCGGCCAGTACAGAGGAAAGCATCTGGGGAAGGCAGAAACACAGCAATGACCCACAGAGTGTCAGGCTGCGTCAGAGGACCCATGTCCTCCATCAGGGCAGAAGACCTACCGCACATCTCTTGCCGCAGTTGTGGTAGCCACAGCACCCACAGCAGTCTTCCTCCTCCAGGCTGATGAAGACAGATGCTGGCAGCAACATCTGGTCAGGAAACGAGCAAATTAAAGTCACTTTCCTTCCCCAAATCCATATGGGTCAGGCTAAGCATCTTGTGCTAAATATATTTCTTTCTACAGTGTTGACTAGCATTGGGTTAGATTAACCAAGTCTCTCAAGGATATAAAACTCTGATGAGAGAAAACAAAACAAAACAAAAACTCTCAAGGCAATATCCACTTGTTTTCCAAGCATTCTTTAGGGTGAGGGTGGAGAATAAGAGGGGTAAAATAATGAACTAAATTGGTTTATTCTGGAAAAGCCCATAACATATTCCCAGATGCAAACTCTGTTATGGAAATATTAAATCCTGTCTCTTCAAACCTGATTTTGTTTCTTGTGAAACATAGAAGAGACCAACAAATCCCTATTACAGTAACTGAGACTTTTTTTTTTTTTGTAAATGGGAGAGCGATGAAGGCTCCACATGATAAACGCGAACGGCTTCTTTTAAGATAGAGTTGCCTGGTTTTAGCTTCACAACATAGCTCTTTAAAGTAACATAGGTATGAAAATACTTTGAAATCAAAAGACGCTTAGACAAGGGCGATGTTATTTCAGGACAGATGATTATAGTAACGTGATGGTAATGTTGAAATTTGAGGCAGGTTTGCCCCGTCATAATTTGGGCATTGGGCGTGGATGTTTTAATATTCTTTACTAGACTAAGAAAAAAAATCTTGCCTGGCATTGGCCATTCCATAAAAATTCCTTTTAAAATTTCTCAATCCAGGCATTTTAAACTAGCAAACTCAAGTCCACCCACATTCTTTCCAGGCTGTGGTTGGAGCTAATACTTTCAGCTCACTGGTTGGCAGGCAAACTCCTCTCAGTTCAATTAAAAACAAACCTTGGAAAACAACACATTCCACCATTAGTTGCAGACACGGGTCTGCTACTAACTGTAGGGTTTTTCCTAGACACCACCCCCGAGGGTTACATAAAGGAAAAAACGGACGGTTGGGTCTAAAGAGCAGTGCGCTCACAGTTTGTTTTTTCTATCACAGATGCCTGAGAATAAACAGTAGAGAATTGGGATTGAAAATTCTGTGGATCTAGACAGAGAACCAGTCCATCTCTCCCTGCTCCCCAGAGCAAAAAACGAAACAAAACAGAAAACAAAAACCAAAAAAAAAAAAAAAAACCATACCCAGTCCAGTACTAGAAAGTCTATAATCTCTCAAATCTGATTTAAAAGCGAATGTCTGTTTCCTAGCTGTAAAGTAAGTGTAGCAAAAACGCAGTTCCCTTTTAGTTGAAAGATTTTGTAAAACAACATCCAAACCATGAATACAATATACCTGTCCCAACTTTTGTATAATCTGCTTGCAAAAGGACAGAGCCCAAATCACTGGATTTGGGACTCTGACTCACAGAAGACTGGCCATGAAAACACCTAGTTAACAGGAGAGAACTTTTTACGGTTGTAGGAATTCTTAGTGACTCACCAGGATTCCCCCTCCGACAATCCCAGAGAAGAACCACACGAAGCGGCTGAGGTGGTTTTCAGAAGCGTACTTTGATTCCCCATTGGGAAAGTAAAGCAAAATATTAGCTGCGATGCAGAGGAGAGAGGGCCCCACCAGAAACTGTCCGACGCAGCGCGCGCATCTGCCGTAGCACATGGTGATCGCAAGGAGAGGACGGGGTTTTTCCCCTGCTTTCAGTCTTCAGCTCAGCAATGTCCCAAATCAGATGACAGTGCACCCGTCCGAGGAGAAAGGAAAAGCAGTTCTCAGCCTATTCCTGCAACTTCTTAAATACTCAGTTCTTAGTCACTGAGTGGATGAGGTACTTCGCTTTCATTGGTTCCAATTGCAGGCTCCGGTTAGGAAGGGGGGCAGGCAGTGAGGGAAACGTCCCGCCCTTCACATGAAATCCTTGCGACAAGCGAAACCAGAGGCAGGACGTGAGAAACAGCCTCAGTCACAGGCAACAGAGAAAATGACTAATCCTAACAAGGAATTCTCTGTGTAGCTTCTTCAAGGATAGAGCAGCATCAGGAAAATCTCATACAACTTTCCAGTAGCTGCCAAGGGTACACTGTGTAGCCTCTCTGGTTGGGGCTGCCGTTCAGTGGTCCTGCTCCACGTCTGGACAACTTCCAATCTGAGGGCTCTATGTTCATTTCCACCTCTGCGCTGACTTAATTCACAGCCTGGGGCAAGTCTCCTAGGCTTTCTGTGCTTGTTTGCTTGTCTGTTAAAAAGGCAAGGTGTCGGGGCTGTCATCCACGGATTTGAGAGGGTGTTAGGAAAATTATAGAGCCGACTTCTTTCCTCTGCCTTCAGCAAGTTCTTCGGGACAGATCCTATTGTCCAGCCTCTCTGGGATGAGGCAGATGTCACACCTGCCTCCAAAACCTGGATCCAAAACAAAGATGCCATTAGTCAACGCAAAAGGCTCAGGAGCTTTTTAATTCCTGAGTACTGCTGTCAGGCAAATCAATGCCAGAAAGGGCCATGAAAAGCCTAAACCTAGGGGGAGGATTAAAAAAGAGACAGAGAGAGAAGAGAAAGGGACTTGGAAAGCAGAGCAGGAAACAAGGATGAGAGAACCAGTAATGATTGGGAGAGTCATGATCCATTGAGAAAGATAACCGAAATCTGTTTATTCTGTAAGAGTGCACAAGGGGTGAACAGCTGGTCTAACCAACCAGATTTGAAGAAGAGCTGTCACAGGGTCGCTAAGTAAAGGCAAGGAGGGGTAGGTGTTAGACAAGCTTTCACATGTGGATACCTTGCAGAAGGAGGGCTTGGACACAGATGAAGATAAGCCCTCAAATAGGTTGTACCAGTAGGACAGGGTGGCCAGGTAGGCCCAGGACTCAAGAGTCCATGTCACCAGGACAGGATAGAAAGTACAGAAGGGAGGCAAAAGGCCAAGATGGAGGATTTGTTAGTTCAGAAGAGGGAGATGAGCAAGGCTGATGAAGTTAAAGGCTGAGACCACCGTTTGTTGGAATTGGGCCAAAACTAGATGACCCCAAGGCTTCTCCCCATGTGGCTCCTCTTGGCCAGGAGTGGACACTTGGAAATCCTCAGAGCCACCAATGATATGCAATGGAAGTCACACCATCAACCACGACACTCCACCAAGGCAGGTAAAAACACACAGATCCTCCTCTCCAGGATGCACGAAGGCCAAGACACATACCAAATTGGAGCAGGTCAGCCAGGGTTAGTGACTGGCATCTGGCCTGGGCGGAAGGGCCTCAGAGGAAATGTGCCCCAAGCATA
Source organism: Elephas maximus indicus (assembly GCF_024166365.1). Taxonomy (NCBI): domain Eukaryota; kingdom Metazoa; phylum Chordata; class Mammalia; order Proboscidea; family Elephantidae; genus Elephas; species Elephas maximus. Next base: position 10,565,553 of record NC_064841.1, on the reverse strand, counting down.
TTGGTGGGGTGAGAGCCATGATCCAGACTGGCCTGAGGAAACAGGTGGAAAACAAGAATGCAGGCAGGGGAGCCTGGAACAGCCCCACAGCTCAGCGGAGTCCTCACAAGAATCCAACAGGACACACGCCCCCTGCCTTGGATTTAAGTGTTCTTTGAAGACAGGATTCCACAGGTGATAGGACCTGGGTTGGTAATGCCGGTAGATAACTGGGTCCTTTCGGGAAGCATCTTAATTCTAACCCCACTCTACTGACCTACACCACCTGGGGTCCAAAATATGGGAGAGTGCTCCTTTGATGACTTTGCCCTCCCCAAGTGCTTAAATTCCTTTTCTTCTTCTCTCCTCCAGCCCCTACAGCCCACAGGCCTGGGGAAGAGAGTGAGGGGTTTGGAAAGAGGAAGCCTGGAGTGGAATCTCAACTCTGCTGACTTCCAGCTTTGTGGACTTAGGCAAGTCACTCACATTCCTGGGAATGCTTCCTCCTCTATCAGACAAAGGGCAGAACAGGATCAGTGGTTCTTAACCAGTTTTTGAGAGTCTTGTGATAATATGGATTCACTCCCTAGGAAGCAAGCATACATATTTTTGTTTCTATTTCTGGGGTTTCAGGGACTCCCTGACCATGATGATTAATGAATCCTCTTCCATATTTCTCAAGGTGTGGCTGTCTGGGGACCATGTGCATTAGAAATGCAGATTTCTAGTCCCACCCTAGACATAATGAACAGGAATTTCTGGGGGCAAGGCCTAGCAATCTACATTTTTACACATACTCTCGATGATTCTGTGTTCCCTCATGTTTGGGGATCACTGGCCCAGCCCACAGCCCCAGGTAAGTACTAGGTACTCTTCAAGGCCACTGTCATCACCAGTGGCTCCTCAGCACTAGCCGGACACACAGTAGGTGCACAAGTTTTTGTGGAGGAACAAGTTGCAATCTTAAGGTTCAGCGTAAGGCACCTTCAGATCTTATCTGACAAAATTCCCTTGTAGTATGGAGTTCCCTTCCCCTGCCCTCTTCCTGCCGTTCTCTATAGCACCCTCTGCTTCTATCCCTCAACAAGTCACCTAAACCCCTGGAGAAGTAGAATCTTTTCCTCTCTGGGCTCCTGGCTTTAGACCTAAATATGATTTTCTGGGCAACTTCTTTAACCACCAGGCGATGGTCTTAGCCAGAAGGTCCTTTGCCCAACAGCTGAGCCTGGGCTTTCTCCTGGCTGTGAACCCAAATGCCTATAGAGAGGGGCCCTCCACAGACACTTTCTGGGTTTCACTCCACTCCACGTGTACCCCTGACTCTGCCTCCAGGTCTTTATTCCTCGTTTTGAACATTATATTCTCCCAGAGCTCCATGCTGCAGGATTCTGTTCACACACGACCGTCTCAAAGAGGCACGCTGAAGGTCCCTATGTAACGATGCTATGTCCCTGCCCCCTGTTACTCTCCATTACATAAAAACCCATTGCTGTTGAGTCAATTCTGACTCATGTGACCCTATGTAGAGCTGCTCCATAGGATTTTCTTTGCTGTGGCGCAGGACCAGGCAGTGTTTCTTTCTGGTGTATATAGGATCATTATGAGTTGGAACCAACTCAATGGCACCTAGCAGCAACAACAAGAATAATTTTGGGGGAAGCAGATTACCAGACCTTTCTCGGTGGCCCTGTTGGGTGGGTTCCAACCATCAACCTTGAGGTTAGTAGTAGAATGCACACTGTTTGTGCCATGTTGGAACCTTCCTTCATCATATAGTCCTGTTCTAGTATCATCACAGAATTTGTCATTCCCTGAAACTATTCTGGGTATCCACTTGTTTCCTGTCTTATTGTCTGTCTCCCCTACTCTGCCCACCGGGTGCCGAAACCTTTCTGTCTTGTCCACTGTTGTTTTCCCAGAGCTCAGAACAATGCCATAGTAGGTGTTCAGGCAATATTTGTTGACTAGTTGAATGAATAAATGGATGAATCAATGTGTTTTGAAGCCTCTTCTAGCCAGGCTGATGGTCCAGTCCCTCCAACTCAATTTTATTATGCCTTTCGGTGAACCCACAATCTCACAAAAAGCCCCCTTAGCTATTCATACCATCACTCCTGGGCTCTGCTGCTACCTGGCTGTTTGATTTGGGGAAAGTTATTGACCATTCAGTCCCTCCATTTCTGTCATTCATTCTTTCAATTACCATTTATGGAGCTTCCACTGTGTTTTCTAAGAGGAGCTTCCAGGCTAAGATGGACTAGAAAAAAAGGCCTGGCAAACTACTTCTGAAATCAACCAATGAAAACCTATGGATCACAATGGTCTGATCTATAACCTATCACAGGGGTGGCTCAGGACCAGGCAGCATTTTCTTCCATTGTGCGTGGGGTCGCCATGAGTGGGCGGGGGGGGCAACTCAACAGCAGCAGCAACAACACCTTGTTGCTGGGGATACAGCAGTAAACAAACAAAAATCCCTGCCCTTAAGAAGCTTCCCTTCTATTGGAAGGAGAGAGACGGATTTTAAAAAATCATAAATAAGTAAAATATATAGCGAATTAGATGATACCAAGTATAGGAGAGGGAATAGGAGGGAACAGGAGGCCTCTCTGAGGCAAGATAATAATGGAAGTCATCTCACAGAGCTGTGATGAGAAGTGAGTGAACCTGTGTCAAGCATGAAGCACCTGGCATTTAGCAATGGCTCAATAAATGTTACTTACTATTACTTGCTATTCTCATCACCCAGTCTCTCAGGCACCGTGTTTCCACCATGTTTATGATTCACTATATTTACGTCTCTAGGATTCCATCACTGCCACGAACATTGGACTCTTTGTTGCCTTTCCTGACACATGTTATAATACTGGCGTTCCCACAGTTATATTAAAAGCTCATTTCTATCTCCTACTTCTCCGGAATCACCCGCAAACTGTGAATGACTTAGGAGCAGTGGTTTAGACTGCATTGCAGGAAATTGAGTACTGTCCCCCTGTCAGGAAGGACCTGCTATCCCAGCCTTGCTCCCCTGGGTGAACTCATCACTTCTTGCATGACACCTGCCACGATACCCCTGCCTGACAAATCCTCTCCCCCAGCCTATTTGTCACTCTCTCCCTTGTCTTAAACACACCCCCATCGTGGCACCAATGGGTGCTCTAATGTGTGTCTGCATCACCCTCCTCAGCGCCCTCAGGTCCCAGACAGTAAGTCCTTATCTTTTCTTCTTCAAAGGTGACAACCAGCATAGCACCAGGCATTTAGTTAGCTCTCAGTAAATATTTACTAGATTTTGTTCAACTAAATAGAGAAGTTGACTCTGCTCATGTCTAAAGTCATTTGCTTTTAAGCAAAGCCATAATTGTCTTAGGAAAAGACAGGCATAATTGACATCCATTGCATTTTATTTTGAAAACTTTTAGTTTTACCCATTATTCACGTAAGCAGCTGGCTATGTGCAGAATGTCACATCAAGAGTAATTCCAGGGTAATTCCAGGGGAGACTCCTTTTGATAATCTCAGGTGTCATATAAGGGGCCCTGGTAGCGCAGTGGTTAAGAGTTATGGCTGCTAACTAAAAGGCTGGCAGTTTGAATCCACCAGCTTCTCCTTGGAAACTCTATGGGGCAGTTCTACTCTGTCCTATACGGTTGTTATGAGTCAGAATTGACTCATGGCAATGGGTTTTACTTATTTATTTATTCTTTTGAGTGTTGGAAGAAACCTCAGTAGACCAAACAGTTCACCTCCCACCTCCTCAAGAAATCATCATGGCCATTTCATTGTCAAGGCCCACAGGGGTTAAAAACTTTTTCCAGATCATCTAGTGAATTGGTGGTAGAACTGGTGACCTCTAAGGACTAATGCCACCAGTCTATGATTTTAAGTGGTGGTGGGATTCGAAGAGGGAGATTTGAACTTAGATCTCTTGTCTCGTAGTTGCTTTCTTCCACATATATTTTTCCTTCCTTATTGGGAAGGCACTAGTTTTTTACTCATGGGGATAATTTGAACATGACAAATGTAATGATTTGTACTTAGTAACATTTGCTTATTAGGGCTTTTCTGAGTTTAAGTAACAGATGACATTTCCAGAGATCTTAAACCAATGGACATGAATTATGAAGTCCAGAGGTGGGACATGGACGCGAGGAACCAGACTCTGCAGAAAATTCAGCACCTCCTTCTGTCTCTCTGTCTGGAATCTCTGATTCTCTCTATTCATATACTTCGCTCTTCTTTCTTAATGCAGGCTTGTTTTCTCTGCTTCTTAGTCCACATGAAAGAACACGGCTACTGACAATTTCAGGTTACATTTTTCTCTGTTCAAGAGTCTCAGTCCCAGGTACTAGGGGAAGGGAATTGCATTGGACGAGATTGGGGCAGGTATGGGACCTGCATACACATTGCTGCCGGGATCCCTCTGTGCACCCATGTAGATGGAGGGAGAGCGATACTCAGGAAAAGGTAAGCTTGGGACCAGGCAAAGCAGCCAGTGTTGTTGTTGGGTGCAGTTCAGTCAGTTTTCATCTTATAGGGATACCACGTGACAGAGTAGAACTTCCCCATAGGGTTTTCTAGGCTGAAATCTTTATGGGAGCAGATCCGCAGGTCTTTCTCCAGCAGCCCTGCTGGGTGGGTTCGAACTGCCAACATTTTGGTTAACAGCCAAGTGTTTAACTGTAGGGACAGCAGGGAGAGAACCCAGTAGCTGCCTTTTATTTGGAGCTATAACTGAGGTGTATGAACACACAGTAACAGTGAGGCAGAGGGAGGGAGCGCTGTTAAGTCATTTTACTCACAGCCTCCCGGCCTCCTCTCATCTAAGGATGTAGCTCAGTTTACTCTTGGCTCGAAAATATGCTTCTTTATTGTGTTTCTGTTTATGGTGATGGAAAATGTCTCAATGATTATACTTGATGGTCGTACAATCTGATTCATGTAATTGGTGTCATTGAATTGTACATGTTAAAAATGTTGACCTGGCACCTGTTGTGTTAGATACAGCACATTTTTGCAATAGTTAAAAAAAAAAAAAAAAAAAAAGCTTCTTGGCTCAAGATTAAACAAGAGTTTTTTTACTCTTTACCCTTATCCCCTTACTCCTCACTTCCCCCACTCCCATCTGGTGGTTTTAGTTCAACATCTCACAGCAATTCCACCCCCTCCAACCCCACCTGCCATCAAGTCAGGGGATCCTCCGGACCTCAGTTGCCATTGTCAGAGAAAGCTCCTCTTGGTATGCCTGGCCACTGGCCTGAAGCTCAAGACGTGGGTCTGGATCTTCCCTCCCACAGGCTGGCTGCTCAGGAGGGCTGCCCTGACCCCCTGCTGGGCAAGGGAGCTGAGGGCATCCAGGGTGTGTCTGTGACAACCAGCACACAAATACTTTAGGGAGAAGGACTCTTGTTTTTGGATTTGTGTCTCATTTCCTTGGCTTTTTGTAATAGTTAGAGCCTGGCATGTGAGAGGTGGAAGGCTTCAGGTCATCCAAGTCTCAGCTGGGAATGACCTGTGATTTCTAAAACTGCACGCACTGACTCAGCTCACCTGAAACAGAATCTCTGAGGGTGAGGTCAGGAATCAGCATTTTGAGAATGCTGGCCAGGTGATTCTGACACACAGTGTTGAACTCCACTGATCTGTCCTCTTCAACTTTCTGGTTTCATAAATGACGCTACCGAAGTGCAGAGAGGTTAATTTCAATGCAGAAGAAAACTCAAAGATTAAAATAAAACAAAAGACAAACCGTAAAAGATTAAAACAGAAGAATTGATCTATTGGTGCATTTTGAACATGGTCAGCCAGGTGGCGCTCAGTGAGGTGAGAAGATGGAGCAGGTGTCTTCCTTCTTCTTCCTCCCTCTTGTGAGAAACCAGGTTCTAGCTGAGGAAAGGGGGCAGTTCTACTCTGTCACACAGTGTTACTATGAGTCAGAATCAACTCGAAGGCACCTAAAAACAACAAGGTTATGGCCAATGTTCAATTAGATTGGCTTTACTGAGGCAAGATAGAGCCATCGACAGTTAAGATATGTGCACAATCAGAAGAAAAAAAAAAGAAATTTATATCTTCCTAGATTTAGCATAGGAAAGAAATAAGAAAGCCTATTTATGTTTGCTTTTTTTTTTGCCCTAGTCTAATTTATTTTTTTAATTGTGATGAGCATATAAAACATATATATATATAAATTTTGCCATTGCAACATTTTTTTTTTTTTACATATACAATTCAGTGACATTAATTACCTTCAAACTAGGGTCTGATTTTTAAAAGGATTTCCCCACATGCCCTTTTGATCATATACAAAAACATGCTTGCCATTTTCCAGAAGGGGTGGAGGCAGAACCGTTTCCCACCTCCAGGGGAAACTCAGTTAAAACTCAGCCCTGTGCAGCTTCTATCATTTGGGAGTTAAGTTTTCACAGCGACCAGACATAGAGGGCGTTTAGCTCAGAGCTGATTCTTAGACACCACTTTCCAGAGATCCCTGGTGACAGAGCTTTGTTTTCCTGGTTGCATTCTGAATAAAAAAAGCTCGCTGCTGTACGTCTGTTTAGTTGTTTCTACGATGTCAGTGTTCTCAGAGACCTAGGTCGAAGAATCAGTAAGAGAGAACGTGAACATTTCCCAACTAATTGTTCCAAGTCAGTGAGTTAACACTCCGCCTAGACCTCCAGGCCTTGCCACTTTCAGTCAAACTGGTTTTTGTGGTTGTCAGTCAAACTCCAGCATGACAAATTCCCCACTGATAATGAATGAGCTGAAAACTGGGGTCGCTGTTGATTTTGCCCTAAGGAATTTTACTAAGAACAGGTCCTTACAGCAGTGGAGGAATTGGGACCTCTGTGTGTGTGTGTGTGTGTGTGTGTGTGTGTGTGTGTGCTAGAGAGAGACACTAAGGAAACCCGAAAGGTTTGGCTTGGCTGCTGGCCGAAATAAATGGTTGGCATTACTTCCTGCCTTTCCTTGCGTAGTCTCTGGTTGGCATTGATGTCAGGGCCCTGGACTCAATGGTAATAAGCATTACCCTAGAATCTAATATAAACACGTTTCCTCAGATTTCCTCTCCAGAAAGGGAGTTGGGATTCTAACTAGCTGAATCATCTATCGACAACTCCCTTCATTGTGTTAGGTTGTAAAAACAGTTGCTTGCTATGGGAGCCCTGCTGGGAAATCCATTCCATTTTCAAGTTAAACCGTTAGCCATGCCTGTTTCAAATGACTAAACAATTCTACAGAGTTGTGGTTTTTCAGAAAACAACGCCTTCACTGTGATTTGGAAATGACTTTGGCAGATGCAGAAGGTGAGAAAAACTTGAGTGAAAATAGCAAAGCGGCTGAAATACCAATTTGCTAAATAAAAATTGCCTCAAATATTTCTAATGCATTTGTTCCTTGCCCAATAGGAGCCAAATAAGCTTCTCTGGATAGCTGATCTTAAGAGTAATTAAGTCAGGAATTTGAGCTAGAGATACCAGTTGGCAAGAAGATATTATTAAAAGCAAGCTTAGGGTGTGGAATCCCTATTATGCCTTGGATCTTCTTTTTTTAAAATTGTGGTAGATATATATGTAAGGAGCCTGGTGGAGCAAGCAATTTATGATTGGCTGCTAGCCTAAAGGTTGGCAGTTCAAACTCACCCAGTGGGTCCAGGAAGAAAGGCCTGGTGAATTGCTTCCATAAGCATTCCAGCCAAGAAAACCCTATGGAGCAGTTCTATTCTGTCATACACGGAGTCAGAGCCTGACTCTGCAGCTAACAACCCCGGCAACCACCACCACCGATATATCCGTAACAACACATTCGCCTTTCCAGCATCCTTCCCACGTATGACTCAGTGACATTGTGTTCCTCACGCTGTGCCTGGATTGTCTTTTGCAGATGCTGATTTCAGCTGTTCGCACTCCCCCTCGTGAGAGCACCAGGGGAGAAGAGAGATTGCAGCGCCTTCTCCATCTCCTCCTCCTCCAATTTCCTGTCTCCTCAACGGTCCGGTGTCTTCTGTCATGACCTGATGTGTTTAGGAATGAGATGTCCCGGCACAGTCCTACTGAGGTTTGGTACCAGGCCTGGGAGTATGAGTTCCTTCCTTTCTGACTTTTTTTTAATGATGAAGGGAGAACATGAACATAAACACAGGGAAAACTTTTTTTTTTCTAGAAACCAATATGCGCCATTTCAGAGGAATGTCTGTAGCTTCTCTGAGTATATTAAAGACAGTTAAGAAAAAAGTTCTTGTAGACCATTCTCAGAGAAAAATATTCCCACAAGAAGATGAAAATCTCCGACATATTCACTTTTTATGTATTTTTTTTAAGGACATGGAGTGGTTTATCCCTCTTGTTTTCATTTTTTGGTCAGAGCTTCCCATCAACATGAGAATCATTCACTTAACAAATATTTACGGAGCAATTACTGTGTGCCAGGCATGGGTCTGAGAACCTAATCTGTATATCTCACTGAATTCTCACAACAACTGTGTGACGTGGGCACTGTTATTACCACCATCATACAGCTGAGAAAATGAAAAGAACTTAAATGACCTTCCTACGATCTCACAACTTGTCCATGGTGACCAGGATTTGAATTCAGGCCATTAGATCCACAGCCTACCATCTTAACCACGATACTGTATTTCCTCTGACCTAAGGGGCAATGTAAGAACCCTGGTGGCACAGTGGTTAAGAGCTCGGCTGGTAACCAAGAGGTCAGCAGTTCAAATACTCAGGAGAAAAGACCTGGTGATCTGCTCCTATAAAGATTACAGCCTAGGAAACCCCACGGGGCAGTTCTACTCTGTCCCGTGGGGTCGCTGTCTTAGTTACCTAGTGCTGCTGTAACAGAAATACCACAAATGGATGGCTTTAACAAACAAAAGTTTATTCTCTCACAGTCTAGGAATCTAGAAGTCCAAATTTAGGGCCCAAGCTACAGGGGAAGTCTTTCTCTCTCTGTTGGCTCTGGGGGAAGGTCCTTGTCATCAATCTTCCCCTGGTCTAGGAGCTTCTCAGCACTGGGACTCCATTCCTGGTGCTTCTGTCTTGGTAGTATGCAGTCCCCCTCCTCTCTACTCACTTCTCTTTTTTATATCTCAAAAGAGATTGACTCAAGACACAACCTAAACTAGTCCTGCCTCATTAACATAAAAAAGGCAACCCATTCCCAAATGGAATTATAACCACAGGCATAGAGGTTAGGATTTACAACACATATTTTTTGGGAACATAATTCAACCTATAACAAGGAGTAAGTTGCGCCTGACCCAAGCCATGGTGTTTTCAATCACCTCATATGCATGGGAAAGCAGGACAATGAATAAGGAAGACTGAAGAAGAATTGATGCCTTTGAAGTATGGTGTTGGCAAAGATTATTGAATATACCGTGGACTGCCAGAAGAACGAACAAATCTGTCTTAGAGGAAGTACAGCCAGAGTGCTCCTTAGAAGCAAGTATGGCGAGACTTTGTCTCTCTTACTTTGGACGTGTTATCCAGAGGGACCAGTTTCTGGAGAAGGACATTATGCCTGGTAACGTAGAGGGTCAGTGAAAAGAGGGAGACCCTCGATGAGATAGATTGACACAGTGGCTGCAACAATGGGCTCAGACATAGCAATGATGGAGAGGATGGCCCAGGATCAGGGAGTGTTTCGTTCCATTGTATATAGGGTTGCTATGAGTTGGAACCAACTCAACAGCACCTATCAACAATAACAACCAGCATAGGTTTCTGTCTGTACAGAAGCAGCTCGGAAGAAAGGCCTGATGATTTACTTTTAAAAAATCAGCTATTGAAAGCCAAGGGAGCACAGTTCTACTCTGACACACGTGCTGTCGCCACGAGTCAGAATTGACTGGACGGCCACTGCAACCGGAACTTGTACCATATAGGTATATAGAGAGTGTGAATGCTACGTAATCCCTTAACACTTTCCATGGGCTTGGTGTGTTGTCAGGGATTTAACCTAAATACTTGGCCTTTGTGGCTAATTCTTATATATTGGTCACCTAAGAGGAATAATCTTTGAGTTGGTGTGCAGTAAAGTGTGGTGACATGCTGTAGTGGACGCCGTGGGCCATGGCCCAGATAAGGCCTGAGGTTCCCTCCCCCATCTGCTGGGAGTGTGCTGAGAATGTTAGCCTCATTCTCCACAGCTGAATCTCTCTGGAGTTGCCCTCAGCTTGAGGAAGCTGCCCCACCCAAAATTATGCCTTTCCCTGAGGCCAACCTACTTCAAGTAACAGATAAAGAGGAATATATTTAGCCAGTTGCCTCATTTAGGAGCCCCTGGGTGATGCAAAGGGTTAACATGCTCTGTTGCTCACTGAAAGGTTGGAAGTTCCAGTCCATCCAGAGGCATCTTGGAAGAAAGGTGTGGTGTTCTAATTCCAAAAAATCAGAAACTGAACACCCTATGGCGCATAGTTTTACTCTGACGCACAGGGGGTCATCATGAGTCAGAATCGACCCATTGCCGACTGGTGGTACTGGTTGCCTCAAGCGGGACAACTCCAGAGGGCAGCCTAGCTCCAGAGGCCCTGTGGGATCAGTTAAGGCCTCTGTGGGAACTGCATCACAGTTCACCCTCTTCTGTCCACTTCTGCTTGTCTTGCCCCCTCACACCACAGGCGGTGATCTGAGAGCACTCCCTAAGAACCCTCGAGCAAACTCGTCTCCCCACCCAGAGTCGTTTCCCAGGGAAGCCGCTCTTCAGCTCATGTTTTCTCCAAACCCATCAATTTACCACCTGAGAGCTAGGCCGTCCGACTACATAGCTGTTCACGCCTATGGAATGCAGTCAGGACGCGAACGTTAAAATCCTGACTTTTTAAAAAAGAGTTTGTCAATAGACCTAACAGAAACACGGTATTTCTAAGCCTCTTTCATGCCATAATGTCCACATTCGGGACAAATTATTCTTTGGTGATTTCTGTTCTATTTTTACTTACAAAAAATTGTGTAAAATATACAAAATTAGACAATGGTATAATGAGCCTCTATGGATCCCCTCACCCAGCTCCAGCAGTTGTCAGTTTATGGCCAATCTTGCTACATCATTACTCCAACTACTCCCCTCTCTCCCATATTATTTGAAGCGTATTCTAGCCATGATCTTATTTCATCTGTAAGTTTTTCAGTGTACATCTTTAAAAGAGAGTGACTTAAAAAAAAAAAAAATAACCACCATTAAAAAAAAAGTTTCTGCTGAGTCAACATGTGTGTCAGGATGGAGCTTTGCTCCACAGGGCTTTCAGTGGCTGGTTTTTGGGAAGCAGAGCACCAAGCCTTTCTTCCAAAGTGCTTCTGAGTGGACTGGAACCTCCAACCTTTCGGTGAGCAGCCAAACACATTAACAGTTTGAACCACCCGGGGACTTCCGTAACCATCACAGAATTATGCAAAATATTATAAGTTAGTAATATTAATTAGTAACAATAATTCCTTAACATCAACAACCATCCTTTTAGTGTTCAAATTTCCATTTGTCTTGTAAATTTTACAGAAGTTGTTTTGCTTTGTTCGAACAGTCCGTTTGCTTGAGTCAAGATCCAAATAAGGTCTGCATTTATTATGATTGGTTGATACGTCCGTTAAGGTCCTCCTTCCAACCTCTCTTTAATCCCCTTTCGATTTCTTTGTGTGGAGCTTCCCTTAGTTTGGAAACCTGTGGTATTGTTTAACATGCTCGTCTGCATTTCCTGTAAATTGGTTGTTGGACGTGGAGGCTTCATCTGATACAGTTTCAATTTTTTTTTTTTTTCAAGACAACTTCTTACACAGAACTTTGTTTTTTCATTAGGAAGCACCCAAGGTGTGTTTGGAGCCCTGGTGGTGCAGTCGTTAAGCATTTGGCTGCTAACCAAACGGTCTGCAGTTCGAATCCACCGGCCGCTCCTTGGAAACGCTGTGGGGCAGTTCTACCCCGTCTTATAGGGTGGCCAGGAGCTGGGATAGACTCGACGGCAATGAGTTTTTTGAAAAGGTCTGGTTGTTCCCTTTTTGGTGGTGCTAACAACTGTTGATGATCAATGCCTAGATAGGATAATTCATGAATTGTTACAAAATGGTGCAGTCTATCGCTCCATCTTCATTTAGTAGCTGGATTACTTTTTAAAAAGAGAACATACTCCTTATCTATTACTTGGTGCCCCAGAGGCATAGCTTGTACGACAGTTAGGATTGATGCTAGATTCCATCCCTTGATTTACCAGTTTTCAAGATAATGAGTTTGTTCCCATGCTCCTCTCAGTGCGACCCATTCTATTTTGTACTCTTTTTCGTAATATATTTCAGGCCATTGGAGTTATTGTCTTTACTGCTGCTCAAGTTGCTCTGTCTTTGGCCAGCGCAAGTCTCTTCAGGTTGACCCCTTGGGTTTTTTGCCATGACCCTAGCAGTCACTGGTAACTTCCTTCTGTCTGGTGTAACAAGATGTTCCAGGCTTATCTTGAACTTTTTTCTGCCCCAGCCCTGAAGTCAGTATTTCTCCAAGGAGGCTTGATTTGATTTAGTGGGAAGAGTATTAAAAAACCACAATATGGTCCCAGTAAAAATTCTTCTGTTGGAAAAAAGGCGAAAGAGATTCTTTCACTTTCTTTTTACGCCCCTCTGTATTATTTGAAATTTTATTGTGTGTATTTGTTTTTTAATTTACTTATTACATAAAGTAATATACAAATACATGGGTAAAAAAAGTCAAAGTAAAAATTCTTTTCACACCCTTCCCATGCCACTTCTGCTGCCTGAGGTAACAATAGTTAACGATTTGTTGTGAATTCCTCCCAAACTTTTCTCAGACAATAGTGTTACTTAAACATAACCAGTGCCCTAAGGATACCAAATTCTATTCCAAGGATTCAAGCAAACAGTCGTCTGACAGAAAAATATAAACCCACTGCCGTCGAGTCGATTCCGACTCATAGCGACCCTATAGGACAGAGTAGAACTGCCCCATAGAGTTTCCAAGGAGCACCTGGCGGATTTAAACTGCAACCTCTTGGTTAGTAGCCGTAGCACTTATCCACTACGCCACCAGGGTTTCCCTAGAGAAAAATACAAAGGATGGGAATTTAAATCTTTACTGGGACCAACAACCGGGGCCTCCATGTTGCCAACTCCAGGGGGCGCTGTTCACTTTGCAGTCTCCGTGATTGATGACTCCTGGCGTTTGTAGCACTCAATGACCCTGTCAATAAACGGATAAGACAATGGATAAAGAACATGAGCACATAAAAAAGAAAATGGCTCCTTACTGCATGAAAAGATGTTCACATTTGTTTGTAATAAGATAAATGCAAAATAAAACTACACCAAGTTACTATTTTTTACCTCTCAGACTGGCGAAGATTAAAATGCTTGCTAACACACTCTTGTTCAGTGCTGTGGAATGACTATGTCTGTGTGTCAGGTTGGCAGTAGGTATCCAGTTACCAACGTATTAACCAAAAAACCAAATTTGTGGCTGCTGAGTGGATTCCGACTCACAGTGACCCTACAGGACAAAGTAGGACTGCCCCATAGGGTTTCCAAGGAGCAGCTGGTGGATTCCAACTGCCAACCTTTTGGTTAGCAGCTGAGCTCTTAACCACTACACCACCAGGGCTCCGCAAATGTATTGGCAGTTGCTAATTCAAAGCACTTCTGGGCATTTACCCTACAAAGAGAACTGCGTACTTGGGAAATGACAGCAGTATAAGGCAGGGATCCTTAATGTAGGGTACACAGAAGAATTTAAGGAGATCACTTGAATGGGAAAAAATTATGTTTTATTTTTCACTAAACTCTAATTGAAAGTTATAATTTCCTTTAATTATAAAATTAGGCAGAAAACCACAATAGTATCAGCCAATGCCTTTGGCACATCACATTGGAGTTACTGCAGCTATTTTGAAATATGCTCATCAGTACTTCGAAATGATAGAATTTAGTAGATCCACTGCTAGATATTGCTATTACATTCATTAATAGATAAGCACATGTATTTCTAAATAAAAAATAATATTTTGATAACCGTTTTCCAATATGGTTGGTTTCTTTTGAATCCTAGGGATTCTATTTTATACTCTCGAAAACACAGTGAGAAGTTCATGGACTTCACCAGATTGCCAAAGGAGTTCATGACACAAAGTAGGTTTTATTGTCATTGTTAAGTGCCACCGAGTCAGTTCCGACTCAGAGCGACCCTATGTAATACAGAATGAAACACTGCCCGGTCCTGCACCATCACAATAGTTATGCTTGAGCCCATTGTTGCAGCCACTGTGTTAGTCCATCTCGTTGAAAGTCTTCCTCTTTTTTGCTTATCCTCTACTTTACCAAGTATGATGTCCTCCTCCAGGGACTGATGCCTCCTGATAACATGTCCAAAGTATGTGAGCCATAGTCTCTCCATCTTTGCTTCCAATGAGCATTCTGGCCATACTTTTAAATAAGTTTAAAATAGGGCAATTCATAGCATTGTGTATATACTACCAAATTATTGGAAACAATCTAAAGAGGGGACTGGCTAAAAATTATTTGCTACATTGATACCATGCAATATTCTGCCACTAGGGGGGAAAAAAATGAGGAATATCTTTAATAAAAGTGGCATAATATCCCAGATATTGTAAAAGTAAAACAAGGTGCAGAAGCATTTGTGTAGTGTGCTACTATTTGCAGAAAAAGGAGAATATATACAAAATTCTATTTGCTTGTATGCACATAAAATACACCAATAATATTGAACCCCCCAATAAAAACTTTCTCACTTTGAGACTTCCTTGACCCTTGCCTTTCCTTTTACCTCTAGTATTTTCTCTTGCAGAAGTAAATTTTAGTCTATCCCAATGCAAAGAAAACTCACTCCATCCCTGTCTCTGCTCTTGTTGCATCCGTTGCGAATGCTCGCACCCCAGCTTGGCAGCGGTGAAATTAGTCTCCATGGCCTGCAGAGGGGGAAGCAAGGCTCCCAACATTCTCAAGTTAAGCTTTTTTGTTTTCTTCTTTTGTCTCCAATATGACTTACTAGTGTCTTTATATTTATTTTAAAATCAAGCCCTACTCATAGAATGGGGGCAGAATTTTAGTTTTGTTAGTTCTGAGTGGGGCGTAGTTCCTACAGTTTGTAAGACAACACAAATATTATTAGATTAGATCACAAAAATTCCCCTTGTGGATTTCCTACTGTTTCCAGAGTGAAGCCAAGTTTTAGCACAGTGTGTTGATGACTGCCCTTGTCCAATACGCCTTTAGCAACATCATACACATTTATACTACCAAAGTAAAATATTTTGAAGAAAACATGCATGCTGCATCTTAAGCAATGAGACCAGCGTCAGTAACGATCGCTAGAATTATACAAGTTAAAAAAAAAAAAAAAAGTAAGCAGAGTCTGTAAATATTTGTTTGGAGTGTTATGATGACAAATGCTGACTCTTCCTGAAAGTTGGGTAGGCAGAGGGACCCAAATATGTTTCAGAAAATATTTCTGCTTAGAAGCCTACTTGAGATCCTTTCTACGATAAACAAAACTCAAACAGGGTCTTAGCACAAGTACTTGCATGAACAATCGTTTAAAATTAAAATGTAACCTTCTTATTTTTATGGTGGACTCTGGGAAAATATTTGAGGTCTCAACAGAAACCTCCAGCTTATTTTTGAGTCAGAAATGTGTTTTCTTTGGAATCAGGAACAGGATGAAGAAAACTGGGGTGACTGCCAAGACTGGGCTTTGAGCGTCTCCACGCCGCAGAGAACAGTGGCTGGAACTGAGGGAGATTCCAGGCCACCAGTGGGTGGGTGGAGAATTTGGGGAGGGGGCTAAAACTTCCTGTTACTTCTAAAGACCCGTGTAACCAGGTGAGTTATCAAGAAAGAAAGAAGTCATATCTGTAACTCCTTTTCCCACGCACAACACGCAATACCAAAGTTTTCCTGGATTATGCTTCCATAGGAGATGGACATGGAGATTAAGACTTTAGACCTGAAGCCACAGAAGGTGCCTAACTGAGAAACAGTTTGGTTTTCCTCTGGCTGGAGGTGGGGATATGCAGAGAAAACAGTTAGGCTTCTGGAAAGGCCTGGGACTTGAGCTTCCTCACACGTAAGTAAGGAATTATTTCAGGATGGCCATTAGAGGCTCAATACTTACCTCCAAGCTCATAGGAGACTCTGGGGTCCTAAGTGTGGTCAGAGGAATAAACCACCAAGAGAGTCGTCTCTTGTCTGGCTAGAACACACAGCCTGACCAGTGCCGTGGAAAACTGGTAAGCCATAGCAGAAGTTGACAAGGACCTTGCAGGCTTCTAGAACCCTGTGTATCTGGAGATACTTGAATAAGCTCATGCAGGGTAACAGCCAGCCCGCCAAACATGAATGAGATTCAATTTCCTGCCAGCCATATGGGTGAAAGTACAGAACCAATTTTTCTGATGTAGAGAAATTAACATTTTTGCACCAGAAAGAAACAGAATGATATTTATACTTACTATACTTTTTAGCTGGTATACTGAAAGTGTTCATATACAGTCAGATATACAGCTACCCTCCCTTGTACTGCCATTACTCCCATGCAAACACACACACACACACACAAACTTATGAACATGTTGGAAGTGAGACTGGCTGAGGCCAACTGGTCTCCCCGCCCCCTTCCTTCCCTATCCCTCAGTTTTCATGTTGCTTATCTCATTTGTCCCTTTTTATTTGTTGACTTAATTTACTTATTCATTCATTTAATTCTACAGAAAGTCTTAAGGACCTCATATTTGTGTGTAAATCAAAGGCGTAATTCCAGTCTCAAGATGTTCAGTCTACAGCGTGGTGTTGAGTACGGGGTAGGAGGGCGTGAGTGGGGGCAGACAAGAGCAGAGGAGACGGTGAACAGTCCACTACCTTATGGTCTACTACCATACCTCGTGACCCTGGAAGGAGGGCAGAGGACTTGAGTACTAGCCCTCCTGGGAAGGACCAGCTCTGGAATGAGAGCAGAGTGCTGGCAAAGCTTCTGCAAGAAACTGATGACTTGGTTGACCCTGAGGTTTCCAAGAGGAGATGGGGACAGGAAGAGCATTCCAGGGAGATGGATCAGCAAGGGCAAATGCTTAGGAATATGAAAACCATGGTCTGGCCCATGAACTACAAAGAGTTAGGGATGGTAGTAATACATGCTTTACGAGGTGCAGCCACACAATCTTTCTACCTATTGCTGTTTTTAAACATTAAGCTCCGCATACTGCCCTTGACAGTCACCTAAAGCCAATTTCTTGAAGATTCTGCCCAGTTTGGATGTATGGAAGAAGCAATATCAAGCCAAGCAAAATGATTTGTTGTACCAAAGTGAAAGACTAGACTACTGAGAGTTGTATGAGACAAGTCATGTGGAAATCCTGAACCCCTCCTGATGTCGTTTATAGGAATAATTGATAGGTATTCGTCAAATGCTTAGACAGTTTCGTTTAACTTCCTGCACCTCAATTAAGAAGTGTTCTATAATCGTGAAGAACTATATTATAATTTTTTTTGAGAATAAGTACACATTAGCAGATGGTACTGCCACAAATTGCTTCCTTTATGTGAACAAATTTAATGTATAATTTAGTGCTTGTCAGCTGCAAATACAATTATGAAATTATTTCGTGCATAATTTGGTTATCTGTGGCTGAGAAGATTCAGAAAGGTTCATTCAGGGCACTTTTTTTTTTTTCTTCACATCAAGACAAATGTTGTTTTGAGCCTTAGCATGGAATATCTTCTTCAAGGGAAGAGCTTGTCCTTGGCTAATTCATCAATGCAGATGTTATTTCTTTCCTCTGTACTTATCTTAAATTTTCTCTCCTTTCAGAAAATGCCCCATAAACTAAACTTAGTGGATTTTCAGTAGTCTGCTCATGTTTCCAAGAAGGAAAAAAAAAAAGAGAGAGACATCATTTTCTATGAATGTTTATGGTGCATGTGCTGTTGGTCAGGAGGTCCGTGGACCTAGGAGAGAGGTGGAAGAGATGATGAGATTGAGGAATTGTTCTCTCACTTCCCCTTCCTTTTTTTCTTTTTTCTTTTAGGTGTCTTAAAATTTTTGTTCCCTGGGAATAATTTAAGATGTTCAGTGAGCATCCTCTTAGAGCAGGTTTTAAAAACTTTTTCACGCTCTGAACCACTGTGGCTGCCTGGTGATGCCTATACTCCTTCTTAGAGTAATTTTTCAAATGTGTAAAATGAAATACACAGACTTACAAATGAAAATACAAAAGTAATTATTCGGAAATACAGTTATCAAAATGCTTTTTGAAAATGTGTGATAAATACGTGTCTTTATTAACACATTGAGTAGTAAGATCCAGCTGTGAGGCTAGTAGTTGCCACATTTTTAAGTAATAGTGAGCATAAAGGATATTTTCAAGGTAGGTACAATGATTGTAATGTGATAGGAAATGTCTTTACTTCTGTTGGTGACAAACTCACAGGAACAGCTAATAATTGCTATGGTTTGGAGTCTAAATGCGGAATTGAGGGAAATTATGAATTTTTTTCCCCCATCCATGCCAATGAATTGCCTAAATTCTATTCCTGAACCCAGATTAAGAACTCTTGTTAGCAGGGGCCTGGTATCAACACATTCACTCCATTTCTACTGTTTACATGGTGATCACCCTAATCAGACCCTCCCCTCCACTAGAAGGCAAAGGGAGCCTACATCCCCAATTAGGAGAGACGAGAAGGAAGTGGAGGTCTACCATCGCGTTATTCCTCTGAGATGCTGCCCTGCAAACTGACCCCACACTCCTTCCTTAGTTCTTTATGTCTTCAGAATTTAAAGAGAAGGCTTTGGCCCAGAAGCAACCCAGAAAAAAAAAATGAAACAAGCATCAGCTTTAGACTCAAAGGACCTACCCATGGGCCCCAGCTTCATCTTTTCCATGACCTTGGTGAGTCTCTTAAGCTTGAGCCTCAGATCACTTACCGTAAAAGAGGCACAATAATACCCACCTAGTAGTGTTTGGTTTAAATATGACAGCTTTTATGAAAATGCTTTGTAAATTATGAAGAGCTATGCAAACACTCTAACATCAGGGAGAAATTTAATGCAGGGCCAGGCTGGGCCTTCTTTATTTCTTTTTCTCACCATTGTCCAAGGCCGTGGAGCCAGAGCAAGGAAAATCATTACTAGCACATTAAGGAAGAAGTGTCCCAGGCTAGAGGATGAGCAAAGTAGAGAATATCCCCTGCACACTGGAGAGTCTCAGAGCTTCCTTCCCTCCTACTTTATGGCTGTATAAAACCACCCTGCCTCACTAGTCCCCCACATGCAGAACATGAAAAGTTTAATCGCCAAAGTATCCATTCATCCATCCTTCCATCCATCCACCCTTCCCTCCCTCCCCGCTCCATCCATCAATCCATCCATCCATTGATCCATCCATCCTTCCCTCCCCCCTCCATGCATCCATCCATTCATCCCTCCCTCCCTCTCTCCTTCCCTCCCTCCCTCCTTCCATCCATTCATCTATCCATCCACAAATAGTAATAAAAAGACATTAGAGATAGCTTTGCATGTGCAAACAAATTGGAATTGTAGAGCCATCTGAGGAAACAATGCCTTTCTGTTTTGAAATAAATATTTAAACTTGCAAATATTTGTGGGCAAATATTTGTGTAAGTCCCAGTGCACATTTCTTACTCTTCTGCCTATATCCTGCCAAACTCTTCTAACACTAAAATCGTAGCTCGTTTTGTGTGACTGGTTATTATTTTGAAACTTATATATATTTGTAGGTACAAGTGAGATGAGGTCTAAATGAAAGGAGGTTGGCTGTGTGTTAATATTTGTTGAAGCTGTATGATGGGAGTGTGGGGCTTCACAATACTATTCATTCTACTTTTGTATATGCTTGAACTTTGCCATTATAAAAATATTTAAAGCCTTACACACTTTATAAAAGGAAAAACAAAGATAAGAGCATTCATGTTAAATAAGTGAAAACAAACAAAAGCAAATCAGTATATTAGAAAATTTAAATTCTAACAGGTTTGTCTGGAGAGAGGGACACTACAGGTACTAAGTTTGTCCTAAAATCTTTTTTTTTTTTTACCGATACCACCACCATTATGAAACAACTGGTAACAGCCAACATGACTTCAGGCAAAAAACTCATAAAACATGGTTTTTTGCTCCATTTTCACCTTTTTTTAGTTAGCTAGATGCAGCTACCAAAGAAGATATCCCAGCTATATCTGTTCAGATATTGTTGGTCTTTTATAAGAAAAGACTAGAATGACTGTGTTTATTTTGAAAAGGTGCATAGGTGATCAACAAAGTGATCAATATAAGGGCTTTTTGTCAGTAATATCCAGTATATATGTTTAAAGTAGAGCTGAAATTCGTAATTCCAATCCACTGGCTGCTCCTTGGAAACCTATGGGGCAGTTCTACTCTGTCCTATAGGGTTGCTGTGAGTTGCAATGGACTCTGTGGCAATGGAGGGAGTCAGATCTTCAATAAGTAAAACACATGTGTCAGCCTTAGGACCATAAAGATATCTATAATCAGCAAGTTACAAACAAATCACAATTACAGGCAATATATCTTTATGTTAGTAATTCACCATTTTATCTTATAGCTAAACCACAAATCCATTTACGAAAAGGATTATCTCATAAGATTATGAACCTGGGGATTACAATTTATTAAGGAAATGGTGTAGAATGGCATTGACCACCAAAGACAATCCTAAAGAAAAAACGTGAAGCAGTTTAAACATGTCCTTGGAAGGATATTCCCTTTTGACTTTCCTCAGTATCATTAAAATGTCATGTTTGAAAACACACATCACATTTAGAAGGGATTGGCAAAGTCGAAAGAAAACAGGTAAATTCCTCCATGTTATTGAAGTTCAAAAGGGAATATTGATTCCTTCTGTCACTTTTTACATCTCTAAACCTAACCGACTGCCGTCGAGTCAATTCCGACTCATAGCGACCCTATAGGACAGAGTAGAACTGCCCCATAGAGTTTCCAAGGAGCGCCTGCCTGGTGGATTCGAACTGCTGACCTTTTTATAGCAGCCATAGCACTTAACCACTACGCCACCAAGGTTATATCTCTATTAATATTTTATTCAAGGTCTCTATGAAAGCTGATCTTGATATACTTTTATGAGTACAATAAAAACTAAAAGATAAATATTGTGTTAACTCTTCTTCTTCTGTTGTGTGTCAAAACATACAATATTTGATTATTCCGATAGAGACTTTTAACCACAAAGACCATCTCTCTGTGTAACCAATCTCTTTTCCCTGAGAATTGGGGAAAACCTTCTCTAACACAGGGGGAGCTGATTTGTGATGGAAATGAACAAGTTGTTACATAGATAGCAATTCTTTATGCTGCTTAGGATCTCACTGGGGCAAATTGGGTCAAGTTTAGTTCCCCAAATTTTAACTCCTTTAAAAAAATCTAGTAGGTCAGAAAGAAGTAACTTCTATATATTTATCAAATGGGAACAGTTGTGGTCCAGTAATAGAATTCTCACCTTCCATGTGGGAGACCTGGGTTCAGTTTCAGACCAACGCATCTCAGGCACAGCCATCACCCTTCTGGCAGTGGAGATTAACTTCACAGCAGCATATCTTTGTCAAATACTGATTTGATTCTGTCTGTGTTGGTTTTGATGGCTTTGATCCAGCTTCTCAAATAAAATGTGAAAAAACGTGTCAGTTTTGCCATGATCTAAGTATTTTGGCCGTGTCTGCGCGACATTCAGGGCTGCCTAGGCTTGATTCCTGAGAATTCTTTGTTCTGTCTGCTCATTTCAAGAACGTGAAGCAACAACTCATAATGCAATATGGTGGGTATATTCCTTACTAATAATACTTCTCTCTATAGACCTTTGTGGTCTTCAAAACCCTTCAAAGTTCATAATCAAAACATCGAGAAAGGTTTTGCTTCGTTTACACTTACTTTTTACCAAATGCATTTTACAAAAATGTAAAGTGAAGTCAGAATAAAGGAAGCTAAATCATCTTGATGAGAGGTGTTATCACAAAGAACCAACTGAAGTTGAAATTATTTGTATAAAATGTCAACGTCCTTTTCAGAGGCTCAGACTGTGCACTCTCAATGGAGTTGCAAAACATTTACTGACCACAATTGAGTTATCCTGTTTGATGCTCAAAACAATACAGGCAGACCAAACCAAAACCAAACCCATTGCCGCTGAGTTTATTCCTACTCCTAGCGACCCTACAGGACAGAATAGAACTGCCCCATAGGGTTTCCAAGGAGCAGCTGGTGGATTTGAACTGGTGACCTTTTGGTTAGCAGCTGAGCTCTTAACCACTGAGCCAGGGAAGGTATTATTACCACCATTTTACAACTGGGAAAAAGACTCAGAGATGTAAAACGACTTGCCCAGCATCACAGAAAAAGTGTCCAGGTCAGAGCCAAATCTAAGTCTCCTAGTTTCCAGCAGTTGCCCCTCCTGATAGGCCATGTACTTTCTAAGATAGGAAACCCTGGTGGCGCAGCGGTTAAGAGGTATGGCTGCTAACCAAAAGGTCACAGTTCGAATCCACCAGGCGCTCCTTGGAAACTCTATGGGGCAGTTCTACTCATCCTACAGGGTTGCTATGAGTCGGAATTGACTCGACTGCAATGGGTTTTGTTTTTTTTTCTAAGATAAGTAGGAGCAGTGGCTGCCCTTAAATGAATTGCTGACTTTGGAAAGCATTTTCTCCCCAGATCCCAAGCTGCCTGGTACTAGCCCTCTGCCCAGGCTCTTGGAATCATGACTAACAGGAGCGGGGGCAGGTGGCAGCTTGGCCATCTTCCATGCAGACAGACTATGTCACTTCCTTTTGGTAAAGGGCTCCCAGGCTCTGGTTTGTCAGGAATTCTAAAACAGAGAGTAAAACAAACCCATCTCTGAAGCAAATGGAAAAAGTATTTTGTGTTCCAAATGACATCTTTCCAAATATGAGTAGTTATTATTTTTAGAAAGAGAGAATTAACTTTTAGCTAAAGCTAGCCTCCTTCGTTAGGGACACTGAAGCAGAAGCAAGTAGAAACTATCCAAAGTCTGTAGTTCCTATATGACTACGTAGGTAACACTTAAGCAAACAATTGGTTCCTATCATACAACTCAATGTTTAGCCAAGTCCAAGCATACTGCTGCCAACAGTTTTAAGTCAACACTGATATCTAAAATAAACAGAGGCTGACTGACACACACTGGTACTTTAATGAAAATATATTGTGAAATTGTTCCATGCCAATAGAAGCCGTTGGCCTCTTTCTCTGGGTTGTTGTTGTTGTTGTTGTTAGGTGCCATTGAGTCAGGTCCAAGTCACAGTGGCTCCATGTACAACAGAACAGAACACTGCCCGGTCCAGTGCCCATTCTCACAATCATTGCTGTGTTTGAAACCATTGTTGCAGCCACTGTGTCAATCCATCTTTTTGAAGGTCTTCCTCTTTTTCACTCGCCTTCTACTTTACCAAACATGATGTCCGTTTATAGGGACTGGCCCCTCCTGATGACATGTACAAAGTACGTGAGATGGAGTCCCACTATTCTTGCTTGTGAGAAGCATTCTGGCTGTACTTCTTCCAAGAAAGATTTGTTCATTCTTCTGGCAGTCCCTGGTATATTCAATATTCTCTGCCCACATTATAACTCAAAGGCATCACTTCTTCATTCTTCCTTATTCATTGTCCAGCTTTTGCATGCATATGAGTAGATTGAAAATCCTGTGGCTCGGGTCCAGTGCACCTTTGTCCTCAAAGTGACATCTTTGCTTTTTTAACACTTTAGAGAGGCCTTTTACAGGAGATTTGCCCAATGTAATACATCGTTTGACTTCTTGACTGCCACTTCTGTGGATGTAGATTGTGGGTCCAAGGAAAATGAAATCCTTGACAACTTCAATATTTTCTCCATTTATCGTGATATTGTTATTGGTCCCGTTGTGAGGATTTTTGTTTTCTTTATGTTGAGGTGTATCGTACTGAAGGCTGTAGTCTTTGATTTTCATCAGTAAGTGCTTCAAGTCCTGTTCACTTTCAGCAAGCAAGGTTGTATCATCTGTATAACACACGTTGTTAATGCTTCTCCCTCCAATCCTGATGTGGTGTTCTTCTTCCTCTAGTCTGGCTTCTTGGATTATTTGCTCAACACACAGATTGAGTACAGGTAGCTTTCTCTGGGTAACTGTTGATTATTCAGAAGAATGCTAATTCCCTGAAACATTTTTCAAAAATCCTTTCATTCAGTATATTTTTTTAATTTTTTTGAGCACTTACTGTCAAGTACCAGGAAGGGTCTGAGATTTTCTCTACTTGCAGACCAACAAGTTAGCCTGCCATAGTTTCGTAGATGCTAGCCAAAGTCATGGGACTTTTGGATCAGAGACAGAGGACTTTATTACTTACAGCAATAGCAGTAGCCAGAGTGTCAGTGTTTGAGAGGAACTCTGAGCTTAGGGAACCCAACTATTTTATACTGAAAGGTAAGCACGCCTCCCCTTTGCTCTGAAAGGAGACAGTTTCTCAGTCTGCCAAGGCTGTTTGCTACACAAACATCCTTGGAAATACAGTCCAGAACAAAGTCAGCCAATGCCTCTACTCACAAAATAGTAGAGACTTGAGAGATCCATGGAGAATTATCTCCTGGTGCTTACTCTCTACAAGACACTATGCTTGATGCTAAAGAAATACAGGTTTTTAAAAGAGCATGCTACCTTGTTCCTCATAAATCTATTATTGCTAGTAAATCCAACCATGGCGTTCAACTCTCAACTTCTGTTCAAGGAAAATGTGAGGCATTTGATTTATACAGGATCCTTCCCTAAATTGATTCTTACAATCAGGAAAATTGGTGGAGGGTCTACAAAGTAGAAATCTTGTCTTTCAGGTGCCCACTTGTTTGCTAGTGAAGTGTTAAAGTGAAAAGGGACAGCAATATGGAGCTAGTACATTGCAATGGCTGTAGAGTGTGATATTTCAGCATTTCCAAGGCGTCCAGTCTGTGACATAGTAATCCATTATGAACCCTGCGCCAATGACATAATAGATAACAGTGTTTAAAGAAAGAAGTGAAAGCTGATAGAAAAATATTATGAAGGAAACCTCTCTTAATTGCCCAGGTAGGGCTTTGCTATAAAAGTAATTAGAATCTAGCCACGCCAAAATTTAGTCCAAAACAGCTGGCTCTAGCAAATGAATCAGTTACAAATGCCCTTTAGAATAGAGGTGACTTCTTCGATGGAAACTTGAACAGTGTCGCTAGACTGCATTAAAAAGATGTTTTGAAATTCCACTGAGAATAGTGTGCTCCTCTGAAAAGTACACAGTTTATCCAGATAATTTCAACTTCCGTTGATTCTTCATGATGACACTTATCACTAAGATGATAAGCTCCCTTGATTCTGACTTCCTTGATTCTGACTTTCTTTTTTACCAAGCAGCTTTGCAATAGTAATTTGACTTCCCAAGTAAACTTTCCCACAAGCAAGAGAACACACTGACCTGAGAACATGAATATTCCAAGCCATTTAATAACTCTATTTTTTTTTTTCCTCAAATGAGTTAATTGGCAATCTGGTTTATCAGGCTCATGTGAATTTAGCTACTACAAGCCAGTTTCATCAGAGTATGATTTCCCCTGGGTAACATAAAAATAACTAAGGACGTTTCTGAAAACACACATACACAGGCAAGAAATGCTTGTGTTCATCAGCAGGCTCATCCTTGGGCCCCACTGATGAATATAAGTGTTGCAGAAGACTACATGATTAACCAGTTGGCTGTTCTTCCCTTGACATCTTTTCAATGTAATAATGATTCTGTCTACCCTTTTCCTTTGAATTTTCCATGAAAGTTAAAGAATCTACTGAATATCTATGTCTTTTGTATAAAACACCATTTTCTATAGTTGAGTATTACCTACCAGCTATGTTAGTTTCTTGGGCTACCTATGGACTGACAACTTCTAAATCTTTGTGTAGTCAGGTTTGTAATTCTTTGATCTATAACAGGTATTTCCCCTAAGCCTGTATTTGTATTTAATGCTTGTAAACACATTTACCTAGGATGGTTCAGTTATCCCTAAATTAGTCTATAATTCCAAAATATTGGAATCGCTTGGCACTTAGGACATTGTTCAGTTCTCCAGGATCTTGGACGCTTTTCCGATAATTATTACTTCCAGTGTGCTTAGATTGTGGATAAAGGGCTGAGGAGGGAGTCTTAATACCTCTACGTTTAGATGTGTCCAGAGTTTGACAGTTCTTAGAAAGAGCATATTATGAAAGTCATAAAATCTAGCCACTGTAAAAAGAAGTAATAAAATATGGTTTATGCTATCTATCGCCTGTGTCTGAAGGAGTAACTCAGCTAAAGGTAATCCTGGGGTGAGATGGGGTTCAGTGGGGAAGATGTGGGAGCCCCTAGTGAGATATCTCCATGAGAACCTACCCAACAAACTAATACACTCACCCACAGCAAGGGATTTCCAGGGCACAAGTGTCTTAGATGTATAAGAAGGAAGACAAGAAAAATCTACTGAAGCCAGATGTGCTTCTCTGTGCTTTGTTCTCCAATCCCTATCAGCCAGCAGGTGTGTACATTTTCCCAGTTGTCAATACCCTGAGAAACGAGAGAAGGTAGAAGGCAGAGCACCCAGAGGGGCTGGAAAGCCATGAGCCCATCAGGTTAAGCAGGGAGAGTTGTGGGTATTTTATTTGGAGAGGGGTTAGATGTGAGCATGGAGGGAAGGGGTCCAATATCTCTCCCTAAATGGAGCTTCCAAAGTCACATGTTTTAACAACAGATTTTTAAAAGCAAAAGTCACACGTTTTAAAGCAAAAGGTTTCATGTCTTGAATGAATTACTTTGACATCACAGTTGCCCAGGTCATGATGAGAAGAGGAAACAGGAAGCAGAGTGAAAGCAGGAGCAGCCTGAAACACAGGAACAAAGTTAACAGCTTTATATGTTTGCTCCCCAGCAACCAACATCAGGCCTTGCCCCCAGGTTTGAACCCTCTCAAGCTGCTGTCCAGTCAGCTTTGAGCCATGGGACCTTGACATAACAGAAGGAAATGTTGCCTGGTCCTG
The DNA here is from genome assembly GCF_024166365.1 of Elephas maximus indicus. NCBI lineage: Eukaryota > Metazoa > Chordata > Mammalia > Proboscidea > Elephantidae > Elephas > Elephas maximus. The sequence continues at coordinate 10,538,483 of NC_064841.1, read as the reverse complement.
TGTCATCTTCATGATCGTTGGTATGTTTGAGCCCACTCTTGCGGCTGTTGTGTCAATCTATCTCACTGAGGGTTCCCTCTCAAATTAGATTCTGGTTATTCCCCTGAGCAAGAACTATAGCCAAAAAACCCCAAACCTGTTGCCATCGAGTCTATTCCGAGAGAATAGAACTGTTCCATAGGGTCTCCGTCGTGAGGAGGGGGTCGCAACGACTACTTCAAACGATCTGTGTCTTTCTACAATGTCTTTATTAGTTATTAGGCACACAGGTTCTTGGCTACCCCAAACGCCAGAGATCTCAATTCACCAGAGGAAAGGAGATTGAAAGCAAGCAAGCTCACAGCAAATGAGGAAGGTGTTTGGGCATTGTTGTATCCTGGTCCAGGCCAACTCTTGACCATGCCATCATCAATGGCTCAGATGTCAAATCAGCCTTGTTCCTGGAGAATCTCTCCTGGATCTCTGTCACATCTCTTGAGCACAAGGGCTTATTATCCCTTAGCTCTCAATGTATAATCAAAGCAACGCGTGTTAGGTCAGGAGGGAACTAAGAGTAAGCCTAGGCGAGCAGCTGCAGCCCACTGCCTCCTAGCTCACTGAGTCTCGACCCTTGACGTATAACTGAGTTAGCAATGCCTCTAGGGCCTGGGAGTTAGCCCGGACAAGCTGCCATAGCCCACTGCTTCTCAGTCCGCAACCTATGAACGAGTTGGCTCTGGTTATGACTCCGAGCAAACCTGAGTCTTAGTGTCCCTTCTTTTATACACGTTGGAGCTCTTTGAGCCCATTTGGTTGGCGTTGATAAGTCCTTGTTTGTAACTTAGTTTGTCCCGGTGTCTTCTGTTGATAAAGTTGTTTTTCTCCTCTTGGTTGCATCATCTTCTTTAATCTCTTTTCTTCACATGTTGTTTGCTTCTGCATTTTCTTTCAGCTAGTCTGCTCTCCGCAGTTGCCAAGGAGTGGCTGGTGAATTTGAACTGCCAACCTTTTGGTTAGCAGCCTGATCTCTTAACCACTGTGCCACAGGGCTCTGCTACAAACTGTAGCAAGAGTTCTAAAAAGGACACGTGTACACCTGAATAAGAATCTTAGCTGCCATGCTCTGCTTTGACTCAGTTATTAACTGAGTTTCCTCACCTGTAAAATGGAGTTCTTAACAACTACCTCACAGACCTTTCTGAAAATGAAATACAGTAAGGTTTGTGTCTTACCTTGGGTTCCCAGAGGAGACTTAAAAAAAAGACTTGCGTGCAAGCAGTTTATTTGAAAGGGGAAGGGGATACTGAAAGAGGAATAGGGAGCTAATGCAGAGAAAAAAGCAGGCCATAAAAGGTGCTTTTTCAAGCCAATGACCATAGTTCCCATAAAGATTACAGCCTAGAAAACCCTGTGGGAGCTCTACTTTGTCACATGGGGTCTGCGAAAAAAGAAATAAAAAATCATCCAAGCTGGCTAAGTGACAGAGGTGAATTCTACAGAGTCATGGCAGAAGAATTTCATCTTTTAAATTGGTTGCCGTATGGGATGCCGTAGTTCAGGTTTTGTCCCTTCATTTAGTTATAAGCCACTGAGAACAAGTATGACAAATAGTATAGTTTCACGTGTCAGTTCTGACTGAATGATAGTAACACCCTGGAGCTGTGTTGAGAGGGATTCTGAGGGTTCATCTATGTTTAGAAACAAAACAAAGCATAATGGATTATTGATGCTTGCCCTGGCTAGGGGAGCCCTGGTAGCACAGTGATTAAGATCTCGGCTGCTAACCAAAATGTCAGTAGTTCAAATTCACCAGTCACTCTTTGGAAACCCTGTGAGGCAGTTCTACTCTGCCCTATAGAGTTGCTATAGGGTCACCGGCTAGACCTGAAGGGGGAGGAGCAGTACTCATGGTTTGTACCAGCCAGCCCTAGCCTTGCTGTCATCTACACCCTTGGACACTCATTTAACTAGACCTGACTTCCCCTAGGAAACACTGGTGACCCAGTGGTTATAAAGCTACAGCTGCTAACCAAAACGTCAGCAGTTCAAATCCAGCGGGTGCTCCTTGGAAACCCTATGGGGCCGTTCCTCTCTGCCCTATAGGGTCGCTATAGGTTCATCAGCTAGACCTGAAGGGGGAGGAGCAGTACTCATGGTTTGTGCCCGCCATCCCTAGCCTTGCTGTCATCTACACTCTTGGACACTCATTTCATTAGACATGACTTTCCTGAGGAAACCCTGGTGGAACAGTTGTTATAGAGCTACAGCTGCTAACCAAAAGGTCAGCAGTTCAAATCCAGCAGGCACTCCCTGGAAACCCTATGGGGCAGTTCTACTCTGCCCTATAGGGTCACCGGCTAGACCAGAAGGAGGGGAGCAGTACTCATGGTTTGTGCCTGCCATCCCTAACCTTGCCGTCATCTACACCCTTGGACACTCATTTAACCAGGCCTGACTTCCCCTAGGAAACCCTGGTGGCACAGTTGTTACAGAGCTACAGCTGCTAACCAAAAGGTTGGCAGTTCAAATTCACCGGGCACTCCTTGGAAACTCTATGGGACAGTTCTACCCTGTCCTGAAGGGTCACTATGAGTTGGAATCCACTGGAAGGCAACAGATTTTGGAGGTTTGGACTTCCCTTAATGTGAGGACTTGAAAGCAATAATCAAGGTTTCTTTGAAAATATCACAGCTAGAATATCATGGCTAGTTCACTGTTAGAGAAACACAATTAAAATCACAGGACCACTTTTTTTACCTACAATTTGGCAAATATTAAAAAATGAGGGTGAGCATGTGGGGAAAGAGGCCTTCATGTATTTTGATGGGTGTATAAATTGATACAATCCCTTAAGACAGAAATATCAAAATGTAAGTGCCCATGCTCTTTGGCTTTGCCATTTTACTTTAGGAATTTAACCTGCAAGCATGTTCACCCATGGAGGTGGAGGAACACTCACTGAAGGAATGTTAGCAATAGCAAAGGTTGGCAGGGACCTTAATACCCATGACTAGGGGAGGAAGTTGGAAGCCCTGGTGGTGTAGTGGTTAAGAGCTACGGCTGCTAACCAAAAGGTCAGCAGTTCGAATACACCAAGCACTCCTTGGAAATTCTATGGAGCAATTCTACTCTGTCCTATAGGGTCACTATAAGTTGGAATCAACTAAAAGGCAACGGGTTTAGGGGAGAAGTTATAGAAATTCGAGTACTTTCAGACAGTGGGTTACTAAACAACTGTAAAGGGTAATGAAGAAACTATATAGACCACACAGTGATAAACAAAGAAAACATCGCCACCAAAAAAAAAAAAAAAAAAAAGAATATGCAGTGATATATATGGGAGAATCTTCAGGATGCATTATTTATGAAGGTGCAAAGTGCTTAGTTCATTATGCTAAGATTTGTGCAAAAAAAGGGGGCAAAAATGCACACACACAAATACACATGCATAATTCTTGATGCAAAGAATATATTTAAATACAAAAAGCTGTTAACAGAGGTTGTCTCTGGGGAAGGAAATGGAGGGCAAAGGGGATGTGGGTAGAGGGATTTTTTATCTTCCTGCTCATATTCCCTCTTGTAATTTTTAAATATTTTTACTATGTTTATGAATATTTTAAAGTGAAGAAAATTAACTAAGTTTACTAATTCTACGTATTTTCTCTCCTATTCCTTATCCTTCATTAATCTTCTTGTTATTAGGTGTACCATGGAGCCGGCTCCGACTCATAACGACCCTGTTGTACAGAAACACTCTATGGTCCTGTGCCATCCTCACAATAGTTGCCTTAGCCAAAATCATAGATGGAGCCTTTTATTTATAAAGATGCCTTTTGTTACCACTTGGTAATTGAAAAGAAAATAATTCAGTGCATTAAAAAATATTTCACAAATTATTTTGCAACCCACAAATTTGCTCATGAGAATGATATTAGTTGGGACAGAGATGTGGCATACTTTAAAATCAACTTGAAGAGATTATCTTTTTTAATGTCTAGGTATGAGGGAATGCTTACTTTATTTTACAGAAGGTATCGCAAGGTTTGAATAACCTTGTCTGTTAACTGGAGCCTTTGCAGAGCAGAAGAGGGAGAAAAGGGAGCACGTTTATCAAATAATGCAAATAACATTATCGACGGTTTGATAGCGTAGGAAAACAACACACTCTTGCATTTAGCAAAGCCATTTTGACCATCCATTCAAAAGCCACAATTCCGTACAAAGCCAGGTTCATAAAGGCACAAGCTAAAAGGAAGTTTACAGGTTGAATTTTCCAGTTTCCGAAGTGGCTGACTTTGGGGCTTGAAGGGCCTGTTTTCTGTGGTGCGCACCTCATCCCCAACCACCATCTCAGGAAGGTGGGGCTTGCGCTGCTCAGACCCTGCCCTTTTATTTGCAGACCTGGCTGGTCTGGGAAGTGTTTCTGTACTTGGCAGAAGGGTGCCCTTTGGCTTAATTTCTAAATATACAATAGAAGTCACTAAGAAAATAAGGCTTATTTTTAGAAAATTTATTACCATCGATATTTTCACATATATTAAATTAGACCCAACTGTTTACAAATCTTTTGCAACATACCTAGTATCTTAAACAAAATATTAATGTATACGATTCATTCAGTCAACAAATATTTATTCAGTGCTTGGTGCAAGACACCCTTCTCAGCTCTTGGGACATGAGGGTGACAAGGGTAGGTAAGGCTTCCCTCTTGGGTCTTACATTCTCATAGTAAAACAAATAAACAAACAAACAAAAAACATTGCTTTCTTGTCGATTTTGACTTGTGGTGACCCCATGTGTTACAGAGTAGAACAACTCTGTAGGGTTTTCTTGGCTATAGTCTTAAATGAAGCAGCTTGCCAGGCCTTTCTTTCTCAGCACTGTGGGGTGGGTTTGAACCACCAACCTCTAGGTTAGTAGTCAATGGCAAACTGTTTTTGCCACCCAGAGGCCTCACTCTCATAGTAGGCACTGTCAATAAAATAAATAAGCCATGGATAAATTTAAAAAAAATTTTTTTTTAATTTTAATTATTTGCAAGTAAGAAACTGTTTGCAAATAGCAATAAGTGCTTTGAAATAAACAAATGTGGGCTGAGATTGAGAAACACCTGCTCTAGGTAGCAAGCCCGGAAGGAACTTTTTGGGAGGGTAAAGCTTAAGCTGAGATCCTGGGGAAGAGACGGTGCCAAGCTTGGGAGTGTGGGAGGAAGAGCTTTCCAGGCAGAGGGAGCAGCTTCCAATGGCCCTGAGAAGGAGAAGGTTTGACACATCTGAAGAATGGAAAGAAAACAAGCTCAGCAGAGTGCGGTGACCCAGGAGGAGCAGACAAGTGAGGCTGAAGAAATGGACGGGGCCCTCTTGTGCAAGGCCTTGTGGGCCGAGTAGGAGCCAAAAGGCTGGGCTTTATTCTGAGTGCAATGCCAAGCATAACATTTGCGATCATAATTTACTGTTAGTTTTAGAAGTGGAGTAAACTCAATAGCCAGTTAACTGCTCTTTTACATGATAAAATAAGGGTCATTAAATTAAAAGTCAGGAAACTAGCAGCGTCATGTAGCTAATTCAAACCTGGAAAACTGGGTTGGGGCTAGGATGACTGTATATCCCAGTTTGCTCAGAAGGGTCCCAGTTTACACCTATTTTCCCGGCATCTCTGTGGTGCAGCATTTATCCTAGATAATTTTTTTCAATCAAGTATTTTCATTAGTAGTTACATTAAAATGGGATCCCTGGTGGTGCAGTGGTTAAGAGCTCAGGCTGCTAACCAAAAGGTTAGCAGTTGGAATCCACCATGGATTTAGCCGACAGCCTTTTTTACTTCCAGCCTCTGCCGTGGTCTCATCAATAACATGTGAGATGCACGTGCAGTGTTGAGCTTTCCCTTCAACACGGGGTTAAATCTGAAGGAAAGTAAGCAACAGCTCATCTCTCTTTGCCTAACTCTTTCCAGAAGCAGTGTAGCTAACATTTTCCTTTCAAGGGCACCAAGCTGAATTCTCACTGATAAAATGAAGTGTTCTCAGTCATGAGCTGCTTATAAAAAAAAAAGAGTAGAACTGTGCTCTATACGGTTACCAGAAACTGGGTTTTTGGATGTAGATCTCCAGGTCTTTCTTCCAAGGTGCCTGTGGGTGGACTGTGTTGCCACGGAGTTGATTCCAACTCCTAGTGACCCTATAGGGTTGTTGCATCTGAATTGCATGAGTTAGGGGCTCACTTGATGGCAGCCCACAACAATGACAAAATATTCTTTTTCAGCAAACAAAAACCCATTGCTATTGGGTTCATTCCAACTCATAGCAACCCTCTAGGACAGAGGAGAACTACCTCACAGGGTTCCCAAGGGGTGGCTGGAAGATTTGAACTGCTGACCTTTGAGTTAGCAGCCAAATGCTTAACCACTGCACCACCAGGGCTCCTTCTTTGCAATAGGCCCTTTTATTTATTTATTTTTCATAAAATTTCCTGCAATTGCCTTTAATGTTGCTTTTTACAGTCAATTACTTTGAAATGAACATCTTGAATTCCTTTATTCTGTAGAATATTATTGTTTAAATTGAGAAATTAAGATTTTTATGGTTTATATAACACCTGGCACAGTGGTTAAGAACTCTGCTGATAACCAAAAGGTTGGCAGTTTGAATCTACCAGCTGCTCTTTGGAAATCCTCTAGGCGAGTTCTACTCTGTCCTATAGGGTCGCTATGAGTTGGAATCAACTCAACCACAATGGGTTGAATGGAACATCACTGACCACTTGAAAAAAAGAAGACACAAATCTCCTGAAAAACCATCAGTATCCATTTCAGAAGTTAATAGTTGTCTTAAGAAGTCTGGAACTGAATATAATAGTTAAACATACATAGCTTCGGAAGGTGCGTTACACAACCCTCTTTGAAGCATGACTTTTCATTTAGATCAAATGACTCCTACTTTTAATGGCATAAATTTGTATTCTGGAACAAAAATCGAATGAAATTGAAAAGGCTTACATTTTCGCAGCGTCTACATTTGGTGAAACACTCAAAAAAATCACACTGAGACAGTTTTTCGATGAGCTTCGCCTTTTACATTTTTGTCATAAAAGGACACATTAGAAAGAGGCAAAAAGGCAGCAAAATGTTTGGTCTTAAATATTTACAATTTTCAATACAAAAAAGTGAAATTAGAATTAAAACTGCCACTTAGCAGCATTTTCCCTGAGCTGACGAAACCAAAACAGAACAACAACTAAAAACCAAATCCATTGCTTGGCGTCATTCTGACCCATAAAGACCCCACAGGACAGAGTAAAACTGACCCAGAGGGTTTCCAACGAGCAGCTGGTGGATTTGAACTGCTGACCTTTTGGTTAGCAGCTGAGTTCTTAACCACTGTGCCAGGTGTTATATAGCCCATAAAAGTTTTAATTTTTCAATTTAAAAAATATATTCTACAGAATAAGGGAATTCAAGGTGTTCATTTCAAGGTAATTAAAAGTAAAATGCAACATTAAAGACAACTTCAGTAAATTTTATGAAAAATAAATAAAAGGGCCTATTAAAAAGAAAGATCCCTGGTGGTGCAGTGGTTAAGTGTTTGGCTGCTAACCAAAAGGTCAGTAGTTTGAATCCACCAGCCACTCCTTAGAAACCCCATGAGGCAGTTCTACTGTGAGTGCAAATTGGCTTGACAGCAACAGGTTTTTGGTTTTTGAAAAAGAATATATTGTCGTTGTTGAAGTGGGCTGCCAACAAGTGAGCCCCTAACTCATGCAATACCATACACAGCAGTGATATGACAGAAGAGACAAATTATATCTAAGAAACTTACTAGAGTATGTAACTATGTACCAAGAATAATTAGTCTGCGTATGCTTTTTAATATTGAAACAATCACTATAAAGAAATTTTAATCAATATTTGTTTTAAATATAAGCCTACGCTATTTTTACTTTCAGAAACAATTTTCTTTTTGAAAACAGTTTTTGAATAGAATTACTTTCTAAGTTCTATGATATAATAAGATTTATTGATTATTTTTAGCAATGTCGCTATGAATCGGAATCAACTCAATGGCAATGGGTTTGGTTTTATTTATTTTTTGGTTTCTCTTGAAAGGATTCTGGCCTGTATGATAAACCATATAGTTACCCTAATAAGGACAGTGTCTCCGTGGGGGAATAAGTCTAAGGCACAGGGACTGAAACTTCTGGGTGCCCAAGCCAGCTGGGAGCCTCTCCGTAGAAGTTAGGCCTCAGAAGCACAAACATTCAGTCATATTCACCCTGAAGTCTTCTGCTGCCTTTAAAACATCTGACTAAGCTTCCCTTGATACACACGTAACCATGAGAGAAACTTGGGAAATACTGTGATTGATTTTGTCTCTCCAAGGTTTGATTCTCAATCTACAGTTAAGTGCAGATCACACAACTATGAGCCCCTCATCAGCTAAAGAGCAGGTGGTAGACAGGGCTGCCCTTCCAGTATTCATTTTCCCATGGAAAGTAAGGAGAATGGGAGACAGCATGCCAGTGAAAACAGACAAGAAGAATCTCTGGCAAACCCTACTTTGAAAACTTTGGTTAAAAACTAACAAAAAAAAAGTGTTTTTAAGGAAAAATTTGAGGGGCAAACCCGTGGGAGCTTGTTGCTGATGTTTGCAGGCAGTTTCTAAGCTGAGATTGAAAGATATTAATGAGAATAAAGGATACTCAGAATTATGAGGGAAATTCAGAATTTCCCTTATAAGCCGATTGATTCACTCAAAAGTCTTGCTCCACAAATCACGTATGACTTTAATGTTTTCTCGACTATGAAGAGTCAGAAAGTCTTGTTCCCCAGAGAGGGACGGGTTGCCTGCTTCACCCTGGAAGAGCAGAGTTCAAGCATTCTTAGCCTTTTTCCTTTTTCGTGGCTTCTCTCTCTCAGGAGTGGAAACTCTGGGGTAGATGTGTTATGACTCCTGTCAAGGAAAAAATAACATTTTACCTAAAAGGAATTATCCAAGAAGGTTAGATAAATAACCTATAATTCTTACAATTCAAAAGGAAAAAAAAAAAAAAAAAAGACAAATACGCCTTTCACCATGTCACTTCTATAAAATTATTCCAATTTCCTTTAGGATACAACTTCTAGATACTGTCTTTCCAGGATCTCCATAATATGGCCCCACTGACCTCTCCGTCTTTATGTTCTTAAATAGGAACTTTCACTGTTGTCATCCAGCCTTCTTACTGTTCCTCAAACACTCCTGCCCTATCTCCTTCTTTGCCCAACTGGCTCACTTCCTGGCTTCTCCTCTCTCTATCTCTTTCTAATTTCAGCTTTAAAATGTAAACACTTACTGATTAAAAACAAACAAAAATAGTAAATTTATTTAAGAAGAAAAATAAAGGAGTTTGGGATTCAAGGGAAGAAAGGACATAGAGCCATGGCTAAAGGGGCTTGTAGGAGAGTTTGTCAAGTTAGGGGCTCCTTCTGGTGACTTACGAGCCGAATGAAAAAAGCCAAGAGGAGAAGGGTTGGTTGCACCAGGATGTGTCAGTACAAGACATAAATAGAGCTAAGAAAATGGGGGTCTGGGAGCAAGAGGAAACCAGAGCCTAGGAAGAAACACCATCTCATTGTTATCCCATCACCCGTGGATAATCCCACTAACATTCTGAGTTCCTATTTCTAGACTATTTTCTATATTGATGTAAAGTGTTTTCTTACAAAACTGAGATCATCATTTTGTAATGTGATTTTTTTTTTTTTCACTTAATTTAGTACCTAACAGTCCTTTATGTAGATGTAACATTTTTAAGGCCAGGAAGACATATTATCAGATTAACTTTCTAGAAAGATTCTATCAATTTCTTTTCTGGCAGAAATAGATTAGCCCCACTTCCACACGCTCTCTCAAGCTGTGGGTGTTATCAATTTTCCTATCGTTGCCAATTTGACAGGAGAAGAAGGGCATAGAGTGGTTGGTTTTAATTTGCATATCTTTGATTATTTTTAAGGTCAGCCATTTTTGTGGGCTTACTAGTCATACTTATTTCTGCTTTGCAGTGTTTATGCTCTTTGCCCTTTTGTACCTTAAGTTAATCATACTTTTGTTAATTTGAAGGAATTAAAAAAATATATCAAAGTCATTAATACTTACCTGCCATCTCAATCACATTTTTAATAAATTCTTTTCTCAGTATATGCAAACTCTATCGTGTTATCATTTGCAGATAAAAATGGCAATATTTGCAAACATTTGTATACATTCTTCTTTGATAACTATGTATTCTAAATGCCAGCAGGCATTGTTATTATTGTTGCTGTTATTATTATTTCATGCTTCAACACTTACCACAGATATTCTTTTCTTTATTTTTTACCTGAGCCAAAGATTTCCAATTATTGTTTGCCATTTCATTAATGCTGAATAAATGGGTTTCTTCATGGAAGGTGCAGAGGTGAGGAGGTGGGCAGTCCATGAGCTCTGTTGCTTTTCTGTGGAACATCTATTTCTTTCAGTGAATTTAAATGAGAGGGAAAATCACATTACGCAGAGCTTGGGAGTGGTTACAGCTTATGAAGGAGTCCTGGTAGTGCAATGGTTAAGCAAAAGGTTGGAGGCTGGAACCCGCCAGCTACTCGGCTAGAGAAAGATGGGGCAGTCTGCTTCTATAAAGATTACAGCCTTGAAAACTTTACAGCAGCGGTTCTACTCTGTCCTATAGGGTCGCTATGAGTAGGAATTGACAATTGGCAATGAGTTTGGGTTTTTTATTGTCCGTGTGTGGGGTGTGTGTGTGTATGTGTGTTTTGGTTTACAGGCTATGGAGTAAGAAAGCCCTTGCTTCTCACTTACTGGCAGTGTATCCTTGAGCCATGCTTTCTACCTGAGTTTCAGCTTCTTTCTCTGTAAAACAAGACTATTCACTCTTGCAGGGTTTTGTGAGAGTTACATGAACGGATGCCTGTAAAGCGTTTGGATCCAAGCATGACACATGGCAAGTGTCCACCGATGGCTCTATGCTTGGGCTCATGGGATCCAGTGCCATTGCAGAACCTGTCTCCTCGTGCTATGGCATGCTGTTTTAATGTGGTTCTGCTCTTCAAGCATCTTTTTAAAAATCCTTGCAACCACAAACTTTCTTAACTTTCCTGTGTAAACTTAGCTTCGATCTCTTTATGGAACTGTGATAAAATATTACAAGAAGAACCAGAAAGTAATTGTTACTTTCTGGTCGTCACCCCAGTGATAGTTTTCCTGATAAGGGACTTGGATAGATTGTTGTTGTTAGCTGCCACTGAGCCAGCTCTGACTCATGGCGACACTGTGTACAGCTGAATGAAGCGTTGCCTGGTCCTGCGTCATCTTCACGATTGATGGGATGCTCAAGTCCATTGTTGCTGCCACTGTGTATTTTGGTCACCTTCCAACCAAGGGGTGTCGGCTTCCAACACGACATTGGACGCTATTCTGTTTTGGTCCATAAGCTTTTCATCGAACAATTTTTGGGAGTAGATTGCCAGGCCTTTTTCCCTAGTCTGTCTTCATGTAGAAGCTCTGCTGAAACCTGTCCACCTTGGGTGACCCTGCTGGTATTTGAAATACTGGTGGCAAACTTCCAACATCATATGAACACGCAAGCCACCACCGCGTGACAAACTGGTGTGAATAAAGCAATCAGCTGCCCATTTAACAACACCAAAAAAGGTACTGTATTCCTGTGATCAAATAAGCCAGAGCTGGCATGGTGGACTTGCAGATATTCAAAGATGCCAAGGGAATCCCACAAAGATGCCAAGGTGTGGGATAGGTATGGGAAGTAAACAAAACAGAGCAGTGGCTTTCACCTGCCCACAAGAAGGAAAATAAATTCTGGGATCCCATTTTTTTCATAGCAGTTGTTAATGGAGGGAGAAGCATTTATTCTATGTGAGAACCCACCCAACTTTACACATTTCACTGGGCACTGGTGGTTGCTTAAAATACAGAAAACAGTGACTAGATTCTCATTAGTGGTTTCATTTGAATTCTTTCAATGAATTAACATGACGCTAATCAGAGTTTAAACAATAGTCATTCTCCCCTTCTCAACTTTTTAAATTTCCAGAGCAAAAGGGTCTACTTCCTGGCTAGCTGGCTTTCATGATCTAGAGAATGGAGATAGGAGGCACTATCTGGATATTCCTGAAGAGAAAAGTCATCTCTAAACCGTACCTGGAGTACATTGCTGTTTTTGGTGGCTCACATACAAGGGCTGGTTCATTTTCATCCTTTGATTTAAATGTCATCTCAACTTAATGGTCACGTCTCAGAGGCCTTCCCCATCTGTTCCAAATGCGTCCTTGCCCACCATTTTCTGACAAAATGTGTTGCTTGGTACTGGTATTTAACACGTTCTTAATTGTCTATTTGTACTATATCTATCCACTGTCTTCTCTCCTGGAATAGAAGCTCCATAAGGGCAGGGCCTGTACCTTGGCCCCATCCACCACCCCAGCACTTAGCACAGGCTTGGGCACAGTGCAGGCACTCCATGCATGTTCTGGTCTGAACTCTGCCTAAACGAGCCAGCAAGTTTATGTGCAACACAGGGAACCGCAGGAGAGTTTAGAGGTGACTTCCTTTCTGTTGCCTCCTAGTTCTCGCATCTAGATTCTAAAAGTGAGCTAGTCAGGAAGTGGACTCTTCATTCTGGAAGTTAAACTAATTTAAGATGGAGCACAGCAAAGTTCCATTCATTATCTAATTAACGGGAGCCTCTCTCCTTGATTCAAGTTTGTCGAGCTCATTACCTTAGACCAGAAGCCAAGGGAATGCAGCTGTCCATAGAACGTGTATGTATTCCCGAGCCAACGAAATAAAAACCAGATTCTCACTCTACAACTTGGAGTTCTCTTCCTTCTTTTTATTCCTAATTGCCCCATCTCTCTCAGGCACTTATCGCCTGGCAAGATCACGGCATCTCAGAGTTTGTCGCTTTGTCAGCACCACTGTGCAAAGTGGTTCTAGCCATAGAACAAAGGTGATTTCCATTTGAAGGAGGTTTTAGATGTGGCTTTTTTCATAAGGAGATGGGAGAGCCCTCAGATTAAGCTAAGGAGGCACCCACTAGTTTCAAGTATATATTTGCCATTGAAAGTCCAAGGCACTTTCCATTTAAGCCTCCATCCTGCCATTACCTTTGGAAGGGTAATAATAAGGCTAATAATAGAACTCTCCATTTTAACAATGAGAAATGTGAGCAAGGGAGAGTGTTAAGTTAGACATGATTTGGGTGGAATTGGATTTAGATTAACTTCTATTAGTTAATTAATTTAGCCTATATCTATTGGATTCCTGCTGTGTACAGGAATTCTGGAAGACACAGCCCTTAGTAAGAGGGTGAGATCACTGATGGGAGGGCAGTCATTAAGCAGCTAATTATTCGTAATTGAGGAAAAGATTACAAAAGCGTATGTGGCATTTTGGGAGCATATGACAGGGCCTATGCAGAGGCATTCAACTGTGTGGATCCTAACAAATTACGCATAACATTTCGAACAATGGAAATTCCAGAACACCTAATTGTGCTCATAAGGAAGCTGTACATAGATCGAGAGGCAGCCATTCCAACAGAACAATGGGATACTGCGTGGTTTAAAATCAGGAAAGACGTGCGTCAAGGTTCTGTTCTTTCACCATACTTATTCAATCTGTATGCTGAGCAAATAATCTGAAAAGCTCGACTACATGAAGAAGAATGTGGTATCAATATTGGAGGAAGACTCTTTAACAGCCTGTGATACGCAGATGACACAACCTTGCTTGCTGAAATTGAACAGGACTTGAAGCACTTACTGATGAAGATCAAAGACTACAGCCTTCAGTATGGATTGCATCTCAACATAAAGAAAACAAAAATCCTTGAAACTAGATCAATAAGCAACATCATGATAAATGGAGAAAAGATTAAAGTTGTCAAGGATTTCATTCTACTTGGATCCACAATCGATATCCATGGAAGCAGCAGTCAAGAAATCAAAAGATGGTGCTCACCTCAGCAGCACATACACTAAAATTGGAACAATACAGAGAAGATTAGCATGGCTCCTGTGCAAGGATGACATGCAAATTTGTGAAGTGTTCTATATTTTTAAACTCATAAGGTTTACACAAAAAAACAAACAATCTTTGATGGTTACGAGGTAGGGGAGAGGTGGGGAGGGAAAAACACTAAACAGACAATAGATAAGTGGTAACTTTGGTGAAGGGTAAGACAGTACACAACACTCGGGAAACCAACACAGCTTGACCAAGGCAAGGCCATGGAAGCTCCATAGAGACAACCAAACTTCCTAAGGGACCAAATCACTGGGCTGAGGGCTGGGGACCATGGACTCGGGCAACATCCAGCTTAATTGGCATAACATTGCTTATAAAGAAAATGTTCTACATCCTACTTTTGTGAGTAGCATCTGGGTCTTAAAAGCTTGTGACTGGCTGTCTAAGCTATTCCACTGGTCTCACCCCATCTGGAGCAAGGGAGAATGAAGAAAACTAAAGATACAAGGGAAAGATTAGTCCAAAGGACTAATGGACCACAACTACCACAGCCTCCACCAGACTGAGTCTAGCACAACTAGATGGTGTCTGGTTTACCACCACCGACTATTCTGACAAGGATCACAATAGAGGGCCCCGGACAGAAATGGAGAAAAATATCGAACAAAATTCTAACTCATCAAAAAAAGAAAGACCAGACTTACTGGTCTCACAGAGACTGGAGAAACCTTGAGAGCATGGCCCTCTAACCTGTTGCTAGAGAGTCAACTCCAACTCATAGCGACCCTATAGGACAGAGTAGAACTGCCTCATAGGGTTTCCAAGAAGCACCTGGTGGATTTGAACTGCTGACCTTTTGGTTAGCAGCTGTAGCTCTTAACTACCATGCCACCAGGGTTTCAGTGGCCCCTGGAGACCCTTTATCTCAATACTGAAGTCACTCCTGAGGTTCGCCCTTCACCCAAAGCTTAGACAGGCCCATAAAACAAAACAAGACTAAATGGGCATACCAGATCAGGGATAGGGCCTAGATGGCAGGACAGGACAGGACAGCTGGTAACAGGGAACCAAAGTGCAAGAGGGAGAAATGGTTGACATGTCATGGGGTTACCAACCAATATCACAGAACAATATGTATAATAATTGTTTAATGGAAAACTAAAAGTACAATTAAAAAAAAAGAAATCAAATGACATATTACAATGGGCAAATCTGCTGCAAAAGACCTCAGGAAAGTGTTAAAAAACAAAGATGTCACTTTGAGGACTAATGTGTGCCTGACTGAAGCCATGGTATTTTCAATTGCTTCCTATGCAAGTGAAAACTGGACAGTGAATAAGGAAGACCGAAAAAGAACCGATGCCTTTGAATTATGGTGTTGGCAAAGAATACATACCATGGACTGCCAGAAGAGGAAACAAACCTGTCTTGGAAGAAGTATAACCAGAATGTTCCTTAGAAGCTCCTTCGTCTCATATACTTTGGATGTGTTATCAGGAGGGACCAGTCTCTGAAGAAGGACATCATGCTTGGTAAAGTAGAGGGTTGGCAAAAAAGAGGAAGACCCTCAATGTGATGGACTGACACAGTGGCTGCAACAATGTGCTCAAGCATAACAACGATTGTGAGGATTTCGCAGGTCTGGGCAGTGTTTTGTTCTGTGGTACATAGGGTTGCTGTGAGTTGGAACCGACTCAACAATACCTAACAACAAAGACAACAGCATGACTGATTCTGGGCCCATCTGGTGGATGCAGAAATACCTTCCTGAAGAAGCAACATTGGCCTGGGGTCTGAAGCAGGAATAGGAATTGACCAGAAGGATGGTCATGGGCACAGAGTGCATTCTCTGAGAGAAGGCCAAGGTGGTGGATCAGAGTGCTTTGGGACACTTGACAAGTTGCGGTGAGCAGGGATCAGATGGTGCCAGGCTTTGCAGATGGATTCAAGCTTTTGACTTTAATCCTGACAACAATGAGATGCCTCTGAAGGGTTTACGAAGGTGAGTGGTGCTGCAGGGTCATGAGCCTGGGGACATTCAGAAATTATCTTTGTGTGTGACGCTTTGTATGCATTCAAATTATTTCCTCAGGATATATTCCTAAAAGTAGAATTATTTAGGTCAGAGGACATGAAATGCTTTTTGTTGTTTTTATTCTTATTATGGAAATTTTTACACACATTAAAAAATGAAGAGGATAATAGAATTAATAACTAGGTATCTATGTCTCAGCTTCAGCAATGATCAGTGTATAAGCAATCACTTTCATTCACACCCCAGGCAGGCCCACAACGTTCCCCCAAGGATGAAGAAATTTTGAGCAAATTTTAAATATCTTTGTTTGTCTGTAAATACTTCAATATGTATTTCTAAAATATAAAAACACTTTTTGCTTTTTTACCTTAACTACAATACCATGATTATATCTAATGATAATAATTTTTAATATGGCCAAATGTCCACATAGTGTGGTTTAAGCAGTTTTTAAAGCTCTGGATATACATTATTTTTATGCAAATAATGCATGTCGTCTATGTTTGTTTGCCAACTGTGCCTCTCCCCTCCACCTCCCAGGTAAGCACCACTATGATGCCAATTTTTTTTTCAGCATGTTGCTATAAAAAAAAAATAGCATAGCACACTTACAAAAACACCTGGTGAGGGGGGAAACTGGTTAGCAAACAAATGTAGAAGGTGGGCGCTATTTTCGTGAAATACGGTTAAAAAAAAAAAAGCGCTATTTTCGTGAAATATGGTACATTGTTAAATTGCTTTTTGGAACATTTGAACAAATTTACATTCGCATCAATTATGTTTGAGACTGATTGCTTACCACACCTTCATCAAAACTGAGTATTATTTTTATCTTCACAATTCGTTGTTGATAAGTACTTTTTTTTTTTTTTTTAAGTACTGTAGAATTGATTTTCGACTCCTATTGACCCCATATAGCAGAGTAGACCTGTCCATAGGGTTTCCTAGGCTGTCAACTTTACACCCGGTGTTTCTCCTGCAAAGCCACTGATGGGTTTAAACTGTCAACCTTTTGGTTACCAGCTGAGCTTTTAATCATTGCGCTACCAGGGCTACTTTCTACCAATTTAAAAGTAAAAAATACTACCTTATTGAGGTTTGAAGTTGCATGCATTTTATTATTAGCAAGGTTGACATTTTTTCATATGCTTATGAATTATTTACATTTCCCCTTTTGTGTACTGGCTGTTCCTGCCCTTTCAACATTCACCAATCAGAATCTTGGTGTTTTTCTGGGAGGTTTCCTTGAATCTTTGCCAGAGATATGGCACGTATTTTTCCAGTCTGTTGGTTGGTAGAATTGAATCTTAGCACCACAAGGGACCTTAGAATGGCATTAAAAATAATAATAATAAATAAAATCTGACGTTAAAAACTCTCCCAGAGTCATTCAGTCCTATGTCCACCCAGTACCCTGCAGGGATTGCCCCTGCTCCTTATCTGCCAAAGGGCCGCCTGCCTTCTGTTTAACAGAAACTTCGCTATTTCAGGATAGTAGCCCTGAATGTGGACTGTAATTTTTAGAAAATATCTTACATTCAGCTAAAGCCTCTGTATCGAATTTAGTTAATTTTTGTTTCTCTCAGGCGGAGCTACACAAAATGTCTTCTTTTTCAGCAGATGGTAACTATTTAAATGTTTGGGATATCCTGACATTAAAAAACATTAATAAATGACAGTTATTATCATCCCACTGAAACCTGTCCAGCATCATAGCAACATTCATGTCCCCACTGACAGATAGGTGGTGGCTGCTAGGAGGTGCGTTGGCCAGTAATTGGAATCGGGTCTCCGATATGGAAGACAAGAATTCTACCACTGAACCGTCAACGCCTCTAATTACAGAGACAGCATTCAGCGAGTATGGAGATCAATTGATAAAATGATTAGGTGTGATTTACTTTTGACGGACAGAGTACAGTGAAAATGGGACTTCCAAGCCTAGGACTTAAGAGGACTAACAGTTTCTACTTCTGTCTCTGAGGGAGCCCTCTTGGAATTCTTGAGACTGCCATGCTATCAGGAAGCCCAAGTTAGCCACATGTTTTTTTTTTGTTGTTGTTCCTCAGGAAGCCCAAGTTAGCCACATGCTATCAGGAAGCCCAAGTTAGCCACATGCTATCAGGAAGCCCAAGTTAGCCACATGCTATCAGGGAAGCTCAAGTTAGCCATGTGGAGGAGCACTGAAGTGCCCTGGCCAACAGCCTCAGCTGAGCCTAGTCCCCTGCCAGCCTGTCAGCTGAATGCAGCCACATGAGTAATTCCAGGCAGCACCAGTAAAACAACTGCCCATCCAACATTCAGAATTACGAGAAATAATAAATTGTTATTTTAAGCCACTGTATTTTGGCTTAATATATATACGTCAGCAATAGACAACTGAAACGTCACATATTAAATGATCAATAAATATAATCTTTTATTATTACTGTTACTAGTATTCAGACTGTACGAAGGGTGATGGAATTTATTTAGACAGAATTGGCAATGGAACCCGTTTGCTGCATGTGAAATGAGAACAAGGATGGATGCTGGAGGCAGTTATTTTCAACCTTTCCTGGACTTCCCTTCTTAAGACATAAAATAAGAACTTCAGTTCATTCCAACCTGGGAAATCCTTAGTGTTATGAGGGGGTCCCTGGGTGGTGCAAATGGTTAAGTGTTCAAATACTAGCCGAAAGGTTGATGGTTAGAACCCACCCAGAGGTGTCTCAGAAGGCAGGCCTCGCGATCTGCTTCCAAAAGGCCACAGCCTTGAGAACCCTACGGAGCAGTCCTACGCAGCACGCTTGGGGCCGCCGTGAGTCAGAATCAACTCAGCACCAACTGACAGCAGCGACGTGTTTGTTGAAATCCCCAACATGAAGTCGGAACCACTGAATCATTTCTTATTCAACCTGGAATCTTGCCTCTATCTAATGATTTCTAAATATAGGTGTTGTCACACCCTTACTTTTCTTCCTGAGTTGCAACTTTGACTAATTACTGTCTAAATAGACATTGCAGCAATTGTTTATCAGATTTACAGGTCCAAACCTCCTTCCTGGGAGCCCTAAGCCTCTTTTGTAAGCAAAAATATGGCCATTCCAGCTCTCTCTCACTTCCTTGCCACCCCTCAAACCTGGAGTTCTAATTTCTTTCATCTAGTTCTCAGTGGAAGAAAGCTGGAAGTGGAGACACTCTTCACTAAAAAATGGTTTGCTTTCTTCCTCCAAGCAGCACTTAGCTTCCTTGTGAGAAAATTTTATTTTGTTTTCTGAATAATGACATCTTGTTTTTCTGAGGAAATTGTCATTAGTTGCCATCAAGTAAGTTCCGACTCATGGCAACCCTATGTGTGCAGAGCAGAACTTCTCCACAGGGTTTTCAAGGCTGTGACTTTTCAGAAGCAGATTGCCAGGCCTGTCTCCCAAGGCATGCTGGGTGGATTCAAACCACCAGCCTTTGGCTAGTAACCCAGTGTTTAACCATTGGTGCCATCCAAAGACTCACGGCTGTAAATAAGAACTTAAAAAATCCAGACTCCCAGGAGAGATGGGAGATTGGACACAAACAGCTAGTCTCACCCTCCTTCCAAACCACCCCTTAAAAACGACAGCAAAGAGATTTTATATTAAAAGGCATAAGCCCACAAGGATGTGGCGAACAGAAGAGAAAGCAACAGCAAAAAAAAAAAGTTTGAGAGCTCCAAAGCGAGGGACAAGTGGCAACTGGGTTAACAGAGAGGCAAAAGCTGAAGCCCGAGCCAGCAGGTTTTCCATGCAGTCTTCTCTGCGTCTTTGCCGTTGCCACACAGGATGAAGACGTCACAGGTTGCTTCATTGCAATACAAAGTACAAAGTACCGTCATGACTGGCAACAGTGAAAACAGTCCAGAGATTTCCCTGCTGTCTCCAGAAGAGTTCGAGGAGGGGCCCTTGTTGACCAGGCTAATCGTTAATGGCAAGAATTAGCTATAAAAATTTCCTTCTAATAGGCTTTTTAAAGGGTGGTACCCTGAGTCATTTGCAAGTTCTCCCGCACGCTTATTTTTAAGTGCGTGTGGATCTGGGTGGCTCTGTGTTCGGTGTTTTGGCACCTAGGTGGTTAACTCTTAGAGGTGGTAGCCTTGGTTTCCACATTAAGAAGTTGAACAATTGCTAATGCAACATTTAAAAAGGTTATTTGGGAGGAAAGATTGTTTCCTGATTTCTTCCCAGGGCAGGATGTGGTTTCTAGAAAATTTGATTTTCTTTAGCTTAAACTTATCTTCTTCTTTTTTCCAACTGAAATTTAGCAGATTGATATGCAGTCCTTTGAAGTAACACAGATCCTGCGTATGTTTTACCCAGCTTGAACATATTTTTTTGAGTGTTTTGTGTTGTTTTTTCAATTAGGTGATGAAATCATTCTCATCTGACTCAGAGTTGTTGATCCTCTGTCTCCGTGAATATGCCCGACAGCTTGGCCAATGACTTAGACTCTCCAGTCTTCACTTTCTTAATATTTAATAGAAAGCAATTATACCGATTCATCTATAAGGCTTCAACCAGCTCTGATAGTCTATTGGAATCTGAGATTAAGATCTCTGGCCAACCCTGGCCATCACTCTTTCTGTACGGCCTTGAAGGTAAAAATGGATTTTGAACATTTAAATAATAGGGAAAAAACATCAAAAGAATAATAACCTTTCATGACATGTGAAAACTGCATGAAATTCAATTTCCAATGTCCATAGTAGCTTTGTGGGAACACAGCCACACCTCACTGATGTCTCATCTATAGATGCTTTCCTGGTGGAACGGTAGAGTGGAAGAGCTGCAACAGAGACTGTATGGCCCATCCTGGCCATTTACAGAAAAAGTTGGCTGACTCCTCCTTTAATCCATTTATGGCCTTTAACCCAGAAATACCACTTCTAGGAACTTGTTCTAAAGAAAAAGCACAAATGTCCAACTAGGGGACTGAGTATATAAAATAGGTTACATCCATCTGATGGAGAAGTAGACAGGCATTAAAGATCATGTTTTATAAGAATATTTAATGATGTGAGAAATGCCCACAATATATTATTAAACTGAAAATATATATTAAAAAATAGCATGCTCATGACACCAATTTTGTGAGGAAAAAACAAAACCTCTGCACATACTTATACACACTGAAAAGGCACCAGGCAATGCTCTCAGTGCTTGTCTTGGGTGGAGGGATTATGGGTGATTTCCATTTTCCTCTTTATTGCAGTCTGAGTTTTCCAAAGTGTCTACAGAGGACATATTTTCCTTTATTCACCTGAATTTTTTTTTTTTTTAAGTTTCATGCTAGATTGTTTACTTGTTACTTCTTGGTGAAGAGTCACAGATATTCTTAGTACAAAATTAATATATTTCTTTGTAGTTTGGCAAAGCTCTCCAGAATGCAAAGCATAAGAAAATCCAAGCAATAGGAAACTGCAACTCTAATTTCTCACCTTACAATGCTTAGTGGTTGTAATAGTGCTAGTTACATAGTGGCTTTGTGTTTATTTTCAAAAACAGGTTCCAAGATACCATTTTACACCTGTAAGATTGGCAAAATATTAAAATTTCGAATATTGGTGGAGAAAAAAATCCTTTCAGACACTTTCGATGGTAGTATAAGTTAGATCAGCCACTTTGGAAAACAACTTGGCAATTTCCAATAAAACTGAAAGTGAACATATCTTATTCCATAACATTTTCACTTCTAGATACATAATATAGGGAGATTTTCTCACTTGTGCATAAGAATAAAACATCAATGCGATACCAACACAAATTAGAAACATTCCATATTTCCATTATTAGGAAAATGCGTTAATAAAATGTTCTTTATCCCCGTGGTAATCCTCTACAACAGGTAAAATCAATGAACTATATCATCATGCTCAGATTTTAAAAAGTAATATAAATGAAAAAATAAGGTACAGAAAGATACATACAATATAATATTTAAGTAAATGTCAGAAATCACGAGTTGTACATACTGCTTTATGATCACATACAAAACCAGAAAAATATATGAAGACACAACCTAAAAGATCAGATGTGTGACCTTATTGACCCTGGAGAGAGAGGGAGGGAATTAGAACTGGGGAAGGGTAAGAAGGGGATTGCAATACAAGTTTAATTTCTTTCACTAAACAAAGAACAAAACAAACAGCTTCAACACACATGACAAAATGTGAACTTTTGTTGTAGTTGGATGTCTGCTTATGTTGTTGTTACGTGCCGCTGGATCAATTCCAACTCATAGCAACCCTATAGGACAGCGTAGAACTGACCCATAGGGTTTCCAAGGAGCGGCTGGTAGATGCAAACTGTTGTCCTTTTGGTTAGCAGCCAAGCTCATAACCACTGTACCACCAGGGCTCCATGTCTGCTTATACAGTCATACTATTTATCTGTAATTGGTATGGCTTGAATTTTCCTTATGCTGCTTTAGTAGTGCGAGGAAGTCCAGATGGTTGGAATTCACAGAGTATGGTAGTAGAAAAAAAGAAAAGACCTCTAAAAGTAGATGATACTGAGTAATTTCACAATTTACTATAATTGCTTTGAATCCTCATCTGTATTGATACTTTTCTGGGACCTTATCTCTGGACCTTTTCATCCCTGAAGTCATTTACCTACTGTGGTTTTATGTCATGGTTAGAACCAGAGCCACTGCCACCAAGCCAGGAACACTTCCAAGTTCACTGACATTTACAGTGATAGCTGTTACCACCCTTTACAGTAGCTAGAGAAGAGGGTGGGATGTTTCATTTTAAGTCAGGAAGATCGTCTCACAAGTAAACCACCAAACCAAACCATTGCCATAGAACTACCCCATAGGGTTTCCAAGGAGCAGTTGGTAGATTTGAACTGCCTACATTTTGGTTAGCAGCTGAGCTCTCAACCACTGCGCCACCAGGGCTCCATAAGTAAAACAAGAACCACAAAATTTCTGGGGAAGGGGTGGAGAGGGATAGTTAGTTTTTGGTTATTAAGGAGATAATTCACTGAATTTTATCCCCATAGCAATTATTGGTTAATATTAGCTTTTGGAATAGTCATCTGTATTAGATTCTGTATGCAAAATTTTAAATGGCTCTACCATCTCTCTCTCTCTCTATCGTCTGTTAAACCCTGGGCTGTTGACTGAAAGGTCAGTGATTTGAACCCATCGGTTCTAAGGGGAAAAAAGGCCTGGTGAGCTGCTCCCATAAAGATTGCAGCCTAGGAAACCCTCTGGGGCAGTTCTACTCTGTCATACTGGCTCACGTTGGTGACTCAACGGCAGATGAAATATTTTGAAAATGATACATACCTGAATGGTTCAGAGCACAAGTTTTAGAGCCTGGATGCCTGTATTTAAATCCAGATTATGCTATTTACTGTTTATGTGACTTTAGCAAAGTTGTTTAGCCTTTTTTTCTAGTAATTTAGTTATTTTAGTGATTTAGCCTTTTCAGTCTCCTCATCTGTAAAGTGGGAAGAGTAGTGCCTACGTCATAGAGCAGTTACATAGATCGAATGAGTTAACGCACATAAAGTATAAAACGTAAGCAATAAATGGCTGTATGTTGCGTATCTTCTCAATTCATTCTTTTAATGAGCGGCTAAATGGCAGTCTGCTAGTCCTCAGACACCACACACTTAATAGGAACCCAACAATTACTAATGATAATGAAGATATCACAACCGAAAGTTAATATAAAGTCCATCAAGTCCCTGTAAAGATCATTGTCCGAGGCAGTAGATCGCTTTATATCTGCCTCTGCATGTTAAGGCCCCCATCATTCTTAGCCCCTGACCTAATGCACCTGCCACAACCTGCCTTCATAATACCACCAGCTAAGATGGTGGTTTCCCTGAACTGTGGCTTTTAGGAGGCACACAGTTCTGCAAAGATAAAGCAACAACAATACGGTAGAGGTTTCATAAACTTGAGGTTCCTATTTAGCCTTCTCATCTCTGAAGCAAACCTTCCCAACTCCTTTGATCTTTTCTTAAATACATTGTCCACTTACTTCATCATTCTTTTTTGTTTTTCCCTATCTCTCACGTGTACTTTAAAATGCAATTAAGCTCCACGGTGGATGGAGGCCCAGCTACTTTCCAGCCTATGAGTCCTGATAATCCCATCAATGCAGACCAAACCATGGTATCCTCCAGAACCAAAATGTTACAGTAGTCACAGTGGTTCAGTCTCCAATGTACTGGATTCTCAACTCTAGAATTTATGGTTTAATATTAGTTTGTACACAGGTCTCTGATTAGCTCACAGTAGCCTTATGCTTCGTGTAGATGAAATTTGCCACGCCCAATAAATTTCTGAAGGTACTGAAAATGTATGGCAATAATTCCATACAGCTGTCTGACAAGTGGAAACGCTGGTGGCGTAGTGGTTCAGAGCTATGGCTGCTAACCAAAGGATCAGCAGTTCGAATCCACCAGGCTCTCCTTGGAAACCGTATGGGGCAGCTCTACTCTGGCCTGTAGGGTCGTTATGAGTCAGAATCGACTCCACGGCAGTGGGTTTGGGTTTTTGTATTTGATGAGTGTAACCATGGTTTCTCTACCTTTTTAACTTCCCATGGGTGTTTTTAAGGAGCCCTGGTAGTGCAGTGGTTAAGCACTTGGCTGCTAGCCAAAAGATCTATGGTTCAAACCCACCAGCTGCTCCTCAGGAGAAAGATGTGGCAGCCTGCTTCCATAAAGATTACAGCCTTGGAACCCCTATGGGGTAGTTCTATTCTGTCCTATAGGGTTCCTAAAGGGTCGCTATGAGTCAGAATCGACTTGGGGATACAGAACAACAATGACACAGAAAAAAAGGAACCAAGAAGATTCCACTACTAAAAAATGGGGGGAAGGATCCTTATACCTTAACATTTTAATACGTCTACTTTGATTTTGTTGGATAGCACATTCAACTTCTTAGCAAGGAATAAGAGGATCAGAAATCATTCAGTTTCATTTTTCCCCTCCAGAAAAAAATACATACAGACTTTAGCTTTTATAACTGTATTCAAGTCACTCAATAACAAGCGATTCTTTGGGGTCTGAAAATTGCCATGTGTGCCTCCCAATGTTTTAGACACATTTTTCTCTCGGGTCTTAATTAGATTCTTCCATTCCAACCTTGCCTTGTCAAGTGCAGTCTACCTACCAAGCCCTATGACATTTTTACATCCAACCTTCAGGGATAAGTGGAGGCTACAAAAATAAATAAGCAATTGAAGAGAAAGAAGTAATTAGCATTCATTAGAAAACATTGAGCTGATTAGACTCAATGATTCCTAGTCATTTTGAGGTGTGGCTTGCTCTACTTATTTTTAGCAGCAATAAAACATATAAGTCTTCCTACATTGCTGCTGCCTGGTACCTGAACTATTTTCCACAGTGGAGGGCTGTACAGAGAAAGAGCAGCAATACAGTCAAAGGTCTCAGGGCAGAGGGGCGAAAATGGGGTTTGCTCGTCTGTTTGTTTTTCCTCCCAAATAGCTATGTGATGAGTATATAACATGCAGACATTGACCAAGTCAGCTTCCCCAGCCGCCTCTCTGGCTCTGGGTCCCAGCTTTACTGTGCAAATTAGCACTGACCAACTGTATGGGGCAGTTCTACTCTGTCCTGTAGGGTCGCTATGAGTAGGAATTGACTCAATGGCACTGGGTTTGGTTTGGCTTTTTGGTTAATGTTCGAAGTCTCTCTTTTTTCAGATGCTGGGTCCTTATAAGATAATCATTCGTGCTCCAAATTCTGTGAAGAAACAATCTAAAACTTTCAGTTAATGTCATTAATCTCTAACTTCGAAATTTAAAGAAAAACAGGTAGAAAACATCCCATTTTAACTTCCCTTTTTGAGTACTAGAAGACTGATTTATTTCATGGCATCAAAACATCTTTCAAAGAAGATTTTGCTTACAGATACATCTGTCATAGGTTCTTATCTGGGTTAAAAGAAAAAAAAAAGAAGAAGAAAGCCTTCATAAATGTCAAGAATAGAACAAAGGTCACAGGAAACACTGTGATATGGAGCCCATAATTACCAGGCCAGTGACAAACAGGTGGCTGTCATGTCCCTCCTCCAGGCACAGTGGATTTCTTATTAATGAGGGGCAGGGCAGGAAGCTCCTGGGCATGACCATCTTCCTGTTTAACCCTGGCGTGGCAGGAGCTACCCTTGTCTGGTCATGAGGTCTTGAGGAGGGACAATGCCCATGGGCTCAAGGAGGTAGGGCTAGATGTTGAGGTGGAAAAGGACTATAGGATGGCCAGTGCTCTATACTGGGAAAATCACTCAATCTCAAAGAGATGTTGTTCAAGCCAGGACTTTAGTTCCAGGAAACTTCAGAAAAGATGGCGTTTCCATAGCAGGTGAGGAAGGTACTTAAGGGAAGAAAGAGAGAGAGAGAAAGCCCTGTCTTAAACATGGGAGAGACAGTAGTAATTCCCCAAGGAGTGGCCAAAGGATTCACCAGAGACCCAGTTGCTGCTGTTAGAACAGTTGGGCCCTTGCTAGATGCTCCTAGAGGCTGGCCCTAGGGTTACCCACTTGGGTCCCAGAGTGTTCCTACAAACTATGTAGGAAAGGTGAGTATGATCCCGACATTGAGAAGCCCCCGTCTTAGTTACCTAGTGCAGCTGCAACACTAATTCCACAAGTGGGGGTTTTAAAGAACAGAAACTTATTTTCTCACAGTTCGGAAGAGTAGAAGTCTCAATCCAAGGCGTGGTTCCAAGGAGAGATTTTTCCTTGTCTATTTCAGCTCCGATTGGCTGCCAGCAATCCTTGTAGATGCATCTACCTCCATGATCTCTCTTCCTCTTCTCCCTGTGTGTGAGTGTCTCTGACTCCTTTCTGCTTGGTTTATAACTCAGAAGTGATTAGATTTAGAACCCACTCTACTCAGGTATGACCTACTTAACACAACAAAGAAAACCCTATTTCCAAATAGGATCATACTTACAGGTATAGGGGCTAGGATGTCAATACATATTTTGAGGAGGACACAATTCAACCGATAACACTCCCTCCACACACACACACACACATAAACCACCATCAAAATCATCTAATTGAAGTTGAAGTATTGGAACTGACATCATCTGGTAAGGGTGGCAAAGAGAGTAACGACTGACTGCTCGTGTGGCTTCTCCTGTGACAGACAGGGCAAGAAAGAACTGCATGTCTCTTAGCCCTTTGGTGAGGAAAGGGGTGCCTATTATTATTCCTAAGAGGAGCCCTGGTGGCACGGCGATTAAAAAGCTTGAATGCTAACGGAAAGATCGATGGTTTGAACCCACCGGCAGCTCTGCAGGAGAAAGATGTGGCAGCCTGCCTCAATAAATACTTATAGCCTTGGAAGCCCAATGGGGCAGTTCTACTCTGTCCTAAAGGGTTGCTATGAGTCAGAATCAACTCAATGGCCACAGGTTTGTTTTTGTTTTTGGTATTGTTCCTAAAAAAAAGGACAGGGTAAATCTGCACTAGTAAGAAACAAACTTCTAGAAACTTTCAATGGTTTGTAGCATGAGATGTGCTTATACTACAGGAGACACAATTCTGCTTGAAGAGGAGTCTGAACTTGAATGAGAGAATTGATACTCATCTTTATTCATGACATGAAGCCATCTCATTTGGAGACAAGCAACAGGATTTCAGGGCAAGGCTGAGGCATTGCTGGGGTGGAGATGAGTAGAGTTTTTTTGAAGGACCTCATTAGAAGGAGAGACTTGAAAGGGAGAAAAGCTGCATGAGGGCATCAGGAGATCTTAGGAGAGAAAAACAGGCCAGGAGAACGGGTAGAGTCCTGGGACACCAACCTTTTAGAGATCTAACCTGGGAGGACTGGTTTTTTATAACGCATGAAAGATCCCAGCCTGTCAGCATTTTAATGTTTATTTCTTCTGCTCTGAAGCACCCTTTGGACATTCTCTTGCCCCTTTACTAGAGAACTTCGACGCAGTGTGGGTGGGTGTTGTGGGTGCTGATACGAGATGGAGAAAGGTAGACTGATTTCTGAAGTTAGCTTGTTAGATGAAAATGGCTTATATTCAGAATTTACCTTGAAAATCACCTAAATCCCTATAACAGAGATTATTTTGTTTCTTACAAATAAAGAAGTTCACTTCTTTGTCCGAGGCCATGTCTCTCCGTGGGTCTTGCGCACATGCATGGACTGTGTCAGGCTTGAGTACCTCCCTTGCCTGATTATTGTCAGTGAGGCAATCAGTAGTTTAAAGGGCCTCTAGTCCACCACATGTAGGAGAATTCTCTTTAGTAAAAGGGACTTATGCTGAGGTTGAGGTTTTGGTGTCTACGTTTTAGCTCACGTGTATGCGTGTGGGCATGTACATGCTCGTGCGCCCTCCTGGAGGCTGACAGGGGGAGTCTGAAATGGTGCTGGTGTGATCCCCACTACTTGCTAGCCTTGATGGAGGGAGGGCCAGTGTATAGTGGCCCCTCTGTGCATTTCTGCAGAATCACATGTGGTTATTGACAAGAGTAAAGATAGAGGCAAGGAAGACCTGGGGATGGCCAGGAAAGAGCCTCAGGTATGAAATGATAAAACTGAAAAACCTAGATGGGCACAGATTTCAATAGGTTAGGGAAGATCACTACATCAGGCTGGAAAAGGGAGGCACCCTGCCACACGGCTGACCTTATGTTTATCTCAAAACAGTTTTTAAGAATCCATTACTATCTGTTTTTCTTTACTGTCTGCGGGACTACATATGCTCTTAACTTTTTCGGGCATATGTTGGTTGCCCATCCTAAATCCTGAATTGATATCTCTATTTCATGATATTCTAACACCCTCCCTCTAAAACTTCACGGTTCCTGAAATGATCATGTTCCTGGTGGAGAAAAGAGACTGAAAAAGAAAACATTCTGTCTGCTGTAGAGAGGATTTCGAGTCTAACAATTCTTTGAATGGAGACAAGATCACTGTTTTAAAGGTATAGTTTTTCTATCTTTGCTTCCTCTGCAAGAGAGAAAACTTTTCTACTTGAGATCCATGGCCAAGGAGAGTGTTTTCAAGGTGATTTGCTTATAGATATTGGGCAAATAGAGAGACTAAGTTGTTTCTACATTAGCATAGTTTTGTTTAAACATGAGCATAACTTTAAAAAAAAGAAAAGAAAAACAACAATAACAACAAAATTGAGTCTAAGAGGTTAGGCAGGAAAACTACCTCCATCTCATTCTTTTCAGTTGACCCTACTGAAATAAAACTGCTGTCAGAATCGGAACTCTGGGTCCAATTGCTAAGCTGGAAATGGTACCAGAGATGTGTTGCGTAAAAGACAAAACCCACTGCAGCCCCACAGAATCACTATTGATGGAACTGAAATGACAATTTCAGCCAAGGAGGACAAGACGTTTCTCTTTTTCCATTCCATTTTTTCCTAGTAAATTAGAAATACATGTATACATCTTATAAAATATAATTACATATCTTATAATTTTATTTCAGACTAAGACAAATATTTATGTATTACTTTATACTTTGTGAAACATGTTTTACATATAATACCTCGTTTAATCTTCACAACAACTTTTTGAAGTAGATATAAATATTAGTCCTTTTTGACAGATGAGAAAAATGAGGCTGCTAGTTCCTTATCCAAAGACTTAACGCTGCTAAGTCTTGTGGGTGGAACTTTCAACCAGGTTTTGAATTCTAAACCCAGAGTTCTTTCCACTACCTTGCCGAGTCTCAGTTTCAGTGATTTTCCTGCATGTCTCATTTGCAGACATTTTCCTGAAATCAGGGCCCAATCACCACAGGATGAAAATATGCAGTGGTTATCAAAGGCCTCCACTGTTTTCTCAAAGTTATTATTTAACTGAATATTTATGAAACTCAGTTATAATAAAACAGGGGTTCGTTTTGTATTGGGGAGGTAGGATATTACAGTAGCTAAAGACTCTGAAATCAGACTGCCTGGTCTTGAATCCCAGCTTATCATCTCCTAAAAGCGTGACCTTGGGTAGGTTTCTGTGCCTAAGGTTTTCCATATGTAAATGGGGAACTTCTACATAGGCTAAGAGGCGATTGTCCAAACAGAACAAGGGGAAACTGTGTGGTTTAAAATCAGGAAAAGTGTGTGTCAGGGTTGTACTCCTTCACCATGCTTATTCAGTCTGTGTGTTGAGCAAATTATCCAAGCTGTACTACATGAAGAAGAATGTGGCATCAGGATTGGAGGGAGGCTCATTAACAACCTTCAATATGCAGATGACACAGCCTTGCTTGCTGAAAGTGAAAAGGACTTAAAGCACTTACTGATAAAGATCAAAGACTACAGCCTTCAGTATGGATTACACTTCAACATAAAGAAAATAAAAATCCTCTCAACTGGACCAATAAGCAACATCATGATAAGCAGAGAAAAGATCGAAGTTGTCAAGGATTTCGTTTTACTCGGATTCACAATCAACACCCACGGCAGCAGCAGTCAAGAAATCAAAAGTCCTGTTGCATTGGGCAAATCTGCTGCAAAAGACCTCTTGAAAGTGTTAAAAAGCAAAGATGCCACTTTGAGGACTAAGACGCTCCAGACCCACGCCGTGGTGTTTTCAATTACCTCCTATGCATGCGGAAGCTGAGCAATGAATAAAGAAGACTGAGGATGAATTGTTGCCTTCGTATTATGGTGCTGGTGAAGAATACCGAATATACCACAGATTGCCAGAAGAACAAAGAAATCTGTCTTGGAAGAAATATAGCCAGAATGCTCCTTAGAAGTGAGGATGGTGAGACTTTGTCTCGCATACTTTGGACTCGTTACCAGGAGGGACCAGTCCCTGGAGAAAGACATCATGCTTGGTAAAGTGGGGGGCTAATGAAAAAAAGGAAGACCCTCTATGAGATGGATTGACACAGTGGCTGCAACAATGGGCTAAAGCACGACAATGGTTGTGAGGATGGCACAGGATCAGGCAGTGTTTTGTTCTGTTGTACATAGGGTCGTTATGGGTCGGAACTGACTCGACAGCACCTGGCGGCAACAACAACAACAAAGCAATGCCATCACTGGTGCCAAGCTTCAGGAGTGCCACACAGGAAATGGAAGGGCTTCCAGATCTCCCTGTCTGTCTCCATCCCAAGGAAGCGCCTGACTTGAACAACTGAATTTCTCAGTTACTGTACCATAATGCTATGGGGCTTCAGGAAGCCAAGTGTAGTATTCCTGCCATAGAGACTAAAACTTCCGGGTTACAGTCTGACCTCCCCTTCTGTTCTGACTTACCCTCTGATCTACCTAACTCACACAGCTCCTTCAGGACCCTTCTCCGATCTCCCTTTCCTCTTTCTCCCTTGCACCACCGTATCGTGCTACCTAATGACGTGCTTATGAAGGATGACTAAGGCATATAAAATCATTTTGTAAAAATACGAAACGCCCTGTGGTTTACTGGTGACTAAGCAAGAAAATAAAAATCAAACAAATGAAGCATAACCATGTTTTAATCTTCATGTGAACCAGCTTGCTCAGTCTCAAAATTAATGATTTCACAGACACCTTAATTTAATCAGGCCTCAGATTACAGCTGTTTCATGGAGGAGTGAACTGTGACACAGGTGAGTCAGCAGCAGAGTTGGCGAAAGGCCTCCGAGTCCTGGCCTTTGGCTGCATTAACAGCCCAAAGGTAAGCCTGCCACTTCAGGATCCCTAGATTCTCAATTTGCTCCCCTTGCTTTAGACTGGGGCCTTCTGCTGCGGCACGCTGTTGGCTCAGGGGATAGCCCGCAGGGCTATAAAGCTAAGCTACAGAAAAAGCCCTGTATCCACATGTGGATAGCCTGGACCAGTCCTTCAGCCTTGTGGATGGTGATCCTGTCCTTTAAAATACTCCAAAGCAAGAAAATACATGTACATCTATCTGTGCATATAATACACATACATGAATGACTTGTACCTTGAATATATAAAGAATTCTTGCAATTTGGCAATAAGAAGCCAATAGAACCTGATAGAAAATGGGCAAAAGATTTGAACAATACATCACCAAAGAAGATATATACAAATGGCCAATCAGGATGTGGAAAGATGCTCGACACCATTAATCATCAAAGAAATGCAAATCTGAACTACAGTGACATACCACTTCACATCCATTAAACCAAAACCTATTGTCACCGAGTCAATTCCGACTCGTAGAGACCCTATAGGACAGAGCAGAGCTGCTCCATAGAGTTTCCAAGGCTTTTATCTTTACAAAAGCAGATCTCCAGGTCTTTTCTCCCAAGGAGGGACTGGTGGGTTTGAACTGCTGATCTTTCGGTTAGCAGCCAAGTGCTTAAACATTGAGCTATCAGGGCTCCTTCACACCCAGTAGAGTTGCTCAAATTTAAAAATAAAAAACAAACAGAAAAAAAAAACCCTGATAATTCCAGGTGTTGCCAAGCTTGTAGAACAACTGAAATTCTAGTACATTGCCAGTGAGTATATACTATAACCATTTCAGAAAACAATCTGACAATTTCTTATAAAGTATTCCTATGGCCTAGCAATTCCATTCCTAGGTCTTTACTCAAGAAGAATGAAAGCTTGTCCACATAAAGACCTGTACAGAAACGTTCACAGCTGTCGTTGCATTCTGTTGTAGGCAGCCTCTAAGATGGATCCCAATAATTCCCACCTCCTGACATTTATGCCTTTGTGTCATATCCCCCGCCAACTATAGGCTGAATGTAGTGACTTATTCTAACAAAAATAATATGGCAAAAGGGATGGGATGTCACTTCTGTGATGAGGTTGCAAAATGACTGTGGTTTTCATACTTGTTCTCTTTTCCTCTCATTTGCCCTCTCTGCCATATGTGAGCTTAACTATGGAAAGGCCTGCGTGACAAGGAACACAGTCAGGGAGGAGCTCAGGTTGTCAGTCTGATTGCTCACTAGGTACTGAATCCTGCCATCGAGTGCATGAATGAGCCAATACCTTGATTACAGTAGGTGAGAGACTTTGAGGCATATGCACCCAGCTAAGCTGCGCCCAAATCCCTGACCCACAGAAACTGCGAGATCACAAGTGTTTGTTGTTTTAAGTCACTAAGTTTTGGGGCAATTTGTTACCCAGCAATAACTAACACATACTCATTATAGCTAAAAAAAAAAAAAAAAAAAAACGAGAAACAAGAGGAAAATGCCAAACATAATGTGGGTTATCCATACAATGAAATGGTTCTCAGCAATAAAAAGAAACAGACTTCCGATACATGCAACAACATGGGTAAATCTAAGACCATTACGCTGATCAGACAAGCTGCAAACAACAGAGAACATAAAGGGTGCTTCCATTTACACGGGATTCTAGAAAAGGCAAAACACATCTAAGGTGACAGGGAACAGATCAGTGGTTGCCCGGGGCCAGGAGGTAGAGGCTGACTACAAAGGAGCAAAAGAAACTTTCTGAGGTGAAGGAAAATTTCTACATCTTGATTGTGTGGATATATACCTATGGGTTATGCCTTTTTCGTAATTCATCGAAGTATGTACTTAAAATAGGCAATTGTATTTAAGTAATACCTCAACAAAATTGATCTACGAAGTTAAAAAATAAATAAATTCCAAAGCAAATATTAGGCATAAGTCTATGGCAGCAAGTTTTTAAAATCTGTAGGAAAGGAACAATTTCCTAGCAAAACATAAATAACCAAAATTGGCCCAAGAAAAAATAGTAAACAAAAAAAAAACATACAATAGATTGAAAAGATGATTAAAGAACTACCAGAAGCTACTTATAACCTATTAACTTCTTGGTCCTCAGTTTTTTAATCTGAAAAATGGAAATAAAGCGATGCCTCACAAGATTTTTGGGAGAGTTAAATAAATACGCTTAGTATAATACTTGGGATGCAGCACCAACCACCCCACCAACCAGTTGCCGTCAAGTCGATTCTGAACTCGAGGTGACTCCGTGTGTGTCAGAGTAGAACTGTGCTCCATAGGGTTTTCAATGGCTGGTTTTTTGGAAGTCGATTGTCAGGCCATTTTTTTGAGGCACCTCTGGGTGGACTCCAACCTCCAATGTTTTGGTTAGCAGCCGAGTGCATTAACTGTTTGCACCCCCCAGGGACACTGTAGATGCTCAATATTATTACCCTAACCTACAGTGGTGTTTTAAGCCTCTTCAATGATAGTTTTACCTCTCCTTCCAGACCAGCAACATAAGGTTACTTAATTCTCTCAACATGCATTCGATTCCTCGTTTTGAGACTCTTCCCAAGGAGATGTCCTCAATGCCACAGGATAAGACAGATAGATACTTTTTATGTTTTTCTTTTCTAAACTTAATTGTGAACAGAGAGGGAAAAAAATGCAACTAAGAGCTGGAAGCGGGAGGCTAAGCCCTCAGTAGGGAAAAAGACCATGAATCTGCCTGGGGAGGAAGGAGGTATCTTAAAATGTCTTAAGAATATTGAACACATATCCCCTCTGCAGGCCCTAAAGAGGAATTACGTACCCATTGTGTATGCTGAGGGTTCAGAAGTCCCAGCCATGGGGTTACAAGGCTGAC
The DNA here is from genome assembly GCF_024166365.1 of Elephas maximus indicus. Taxonomy (NCBI): domain Eukaryota; kingdom Metazoa; phylum Chordata; class Mammalia; order Proboscidea; family Elephantidae; genus Elephas; species Elephas maximus. The sequence continues at coordinate 10,503,937 of NC_064841.1, read as the reverse complement.
CTCTTAACGTCTAAGGCTAAGAAGGCTGATCAGAATCAGGGCTTTTCACTTGCCTCACCTCACAGCCCAGGGGAAGTTTCGGGGCCAAGGGGGAGACTGAGGCCACTATCTGGGAGGTCTGGGAGTGGTGTTCAGGGAATGTGATCTCCTGCCAGTTTGGAGGTCTGAAGGAATGCAGCAGGTCAGTTCACTGCTGGCCTCCTCCCCTCTCCACATCGCTCGACTGTTTCTCTTGGCCTCATCCAAGTTCTGGGAACTGTGGAGGCTTCCAGATAGTTGCTGGAGCCTTGTGCAGCCCTGGGCTGGGTGATACGGAAAACCAGGAGCATTTCTGTGGATAGCAAGCAGGAGCCAGTACCAGGCTGTTATCAGGGCTCAGGAGTGAATTCCAATACAGCCATTCTCTCGTTTCTCCACCCAAAACACTGACAGGAAGAAAAGAAATGATAGGAGAGTCAAGTCAGGCTCTGAGGGACAACGGCTAAGAATCTGCCACTGCATAGGAACTTTTCTGTGAACTCTGTAGGTGGCTTTGGTAGACTTTCCTCTAGATGGGGTACACATTCTAGATAAGGGAACTGGCATTGAAGTCAGACAGATCCATCAACTGGGCTCTACCATTCAGCAACTGTGTTGCCTCAGTTTTCTCACCTTAAAATGGGGATGATTATATCGCCTCCTTCCTATGATTGTTTTGAGGATAAAATGAGAGAGCATATATCAAGTGCATGGTGCTATCCTTGGCTCGAAATAACCCCGCTGCTGTTGAGCTGATTTCGACTTACAATGACCCTATAGGACAAAGTAGAACTGCTTCATAGGATTTCCAAGGAGCAGCTGATGGATTCAAACTGCCGACTTTTTGGTTAACAACCGTAGTTCTTAACCACTACACCACCAGGGCTCTGTGGCTCATAATACAGTCTCAACAAATATTGGTCTTCCATTTCCCATTTTCGTTTCACACGGGTCCAACAGGAAAATGAAGGACATCTCACCCCATCCTGCTAAACTTTCCCTATTGTGCCTTATTAAAACCAAAACCAAACCTGTTGCCATCGAGTCGATTCTGACTTATAGTCTTATTAAAAGCCACAGGGAAATTTGGAGAGACCTGGTGTGTCCTACAAAGGAGGACAACTCAACTCAAATTCACCTTGACAAATATTTGTATAACGCTAGCTCCCCATGGACACTGGGGTTAAAGATGATGTTCTAGGTACCTATTGCCAAAACCACACAAAACACAGTACCTTAAAAATAACAATGTATTTATTGCCTCTCACGGTTATGTGGGTTGACTGGGCTTAGCTAGTTACTTCTCATGTGATTGCAGTCAGTTTTCGGCTGGAGTCATCTGTGTTGGGCTTTCCAGATGGCTTTTTCACCTACTTATCTTGTACCTCAGTGCTCAACCATGTGGCATCTCAGTGCTCAACCACATGGCATCTTTCTCCTCTTGGCTAGACTTCGTACATGGTGGCTTAAGGCTCCAAGAGAAAGGAAGCAGAAAGTGCCAGTTATCTTAAAGTGTGGGTCTGGAATTGGACCAAACTTACTTCTGCCATATTCTGCTGGCCAAGGCAGCTAGTATTATCATCCCCACTCTACAAGGGAGGAAAGTGAAGCATGAGAGGAGCCAGTATTCAAGCACAGGCAGACTGGCTCCAGAGCCCACCCTCCTAATCCCAGGCTAAAGTGTTTTTTATATTGTTCTGTAAGAAATCAAAGGATGCATTGCACTGAGCAAATCTGCTGCAAAAGACCTCTTTAAAGTGTTAAAAAGCAAAGATGTCACTTTAAGGGCTAAGGTGCATCTGACCCAGGCTGTGGTGTTTGCATGTGAAAGCTGGACAATGAGTAAGGAAGACCAAAAAAGAACTGATGCCTTTGAATTGCAGTGTTGGCAAAGAATATTGAATATATCATGGACTGCCAGAAAAATGAACAAATTTCTTTTGGAAGAAGTACAGCCAGAATGCTCCCTAGAAGCAAGGATGGCTAGACTTCATCTCACATACTTCGGACATGTTATCAGGGGGGATCAGTTCTGGAGAAGGACACCATTCTTGGTAAAGTAGAGGATCAACGAAAAAGAGGAAGACCCTCAAAGAGATGGATTGACACAGTGGCTACAACAATGGGCTCAAGCATAGCAACAATTGTAAGGATGGTGCAGGACAGAGCGGTGTTTCATTCTGTTGTACATAGTAGGATTGCTATGAGTTACAACCGACTCGATGGCTCCTAACAACAACGAGGCAGCTACAGGCCAGCCCAGATTCAAGGGGGAGGATCCACGGACTTCAGCTCTTGATAAAACAGATCCCTGGCGGGGCAGTGGTTAAGAGCAGTTCAAATCTGCCAGCCACTCCTTGGAAACCCTATGGGGCAGCTCTACTTTGTCCTATAGGGCTGCTATGAGTTATAAGCAACTCAACGGCAACAGGTTTTTAAAAATTTTTTCTGGATAAATCCAAACCAAAGTCACTGTCATCAAGCCAATTCCAACTCGTAACAACCCTATAGGGCAGAGTGGAACTGCCCCATAGAGTTTCCAAGGTAGTAGTTTTTACCGAAGCAGACTGCCACATCTTTCTCCCCCAGACTGGCTGGCAGGTTTGAACCACTGACCTTCTGGTTAGCAGCCAAGAGCTTTAACCACTGTACCACCAGGGCTTCCCATCTCTTGATAAACAAAATAAACCCAAACCCATTGCTGTCGAGTCGATTCCAAGGTTTCCAAGGAGTAGCCGGTAGGCTCCAACTGCCGGCCTTCTGGTTAGCAGCCAAACTCTTAACCACTGCTCCACCAGTAGTAGATTGAATTGTATTCCCCAGAAAAGAAATGTGGAAGTCTTAACCCCTATAAATACAATCTGTTTGGAAATAGGTGTTTCTTTGTTATGTTAATGAGGCCATACTGGAACAGAGTAGGTCTTAAACTTAATCACTCAGAAGTGACTTATAAAAATAGCGGAATAGACAAATACAGACAAACACAAGAAGAAGACAGACACTACATAGTGATGGAGGCAGATACATCTCCAAACCCAGGAATGCCAAGGATTGTGGAAACCACCAGAAGCTAGGAGTGAAGCCCCCAGAAGGAATTAATATGGCCGAGACCTTGATTTGGACTATTAGCCTCCACAACTGTGAGGAAATAAATTTCTGGTCTTTAGAGCCACCCACTTGTGGTATTTTTTATTTAGACAGCCCTAGGAAAGTATGTGTATACACAAATGGAAGGAAGCAACGGCAAACGTCTTTGGAGACAAGCCACCCTTGATGGATAAGGTATCTAAGTTCCATGTGGATACAAATATGTTTACTTTTATAATTTTTTTTTTTTTTTTTGAGCGGATAGCTCTCATCCAGGTGAGTATAAAGTACCACCCACCACGTGTCTCGGGCTTCTGAGTTTCTACCATTGAAAATGACTTCAGGATGAAGGGTAAATTCAGCGGATGCTTCGTATCATAACTTTTTCCTGTTGGCTAGGATGCTTTTGTCACTTCGGGACTCTTTCTGCTGACTACTTTCATCCTCCATGCTCAGTCAGTTTACAACTCTTGCTTGGTCTCCAGATTAAAAGCCAAGGCTTTTGATCAATCAGACTAAAAGCCTGGTCTTATTCTACCTCCTCATGCTGCCCCGTTTCCTTCTGTTATTGCAGTAGTCAGCCATGTTGATTCTTTCTGTGGGCCTCTCTACTAGTTTCTTTTTGGTCTACTAGTTTCTAGTGGCATCTTGGCGTTCTGGGCTTATAGATGTTGCCCCCATTGTCACATGGCTCCCAGTGAGCTTCACTTTTCTCAGGTAATTCTTCTCAGCTAGAATAAGGCATATGCTTTAGTAACTTTTTCAAAGCACTTACCTTAGTTTGGAAACTCTGGTGACGTAGTGGTAAAGAGCTACAGCTGCTAACCTAAAGGTCAGCAGTTCAAATCCACCATGCACTCCTTGTAAACTCCATGGGGCAGTTCTACTTTGTCCTAGAGGGTTGCTATGAGTGGGAATCAACTTGATGGCAGTGAGTTTTTGGTCCTTAGTTTGTAACTTTACATTTGTGAGTTTGTTGGCTTAACTTCTGTCTTCCTCACTGGACCCTAAGCTCTTTGTGGTCAGGAGCCATTTATCACAGGTCTTTGCCTAGTACGTTCTAGATGCTCAATAATATTCTTTGAATGAATGAATAGCTTCTCCTGTCCAGAATCATTTAATGATAAATGAAGGTCAATCTCAGTAAAATGGGAAGAAATTTTAGAAATTTATCTTCACGACCATGGTGTTTGATGTTAAGTGTCAGGTCTTGAAATCTTAGTATCCATTTTAAGAAAGAGGAAAATCATTTGACTGTGACTCAGAAGTACAAACTTAGTGGTTATCTTTAAAAACCCCCCTCCACGGCAGTAGACATGACCTCAGGCATCCCAGGCTCTACTAAAGGTATATTTCTAAATCATCTGCCATTCCAGAGCTTCTTGCTGGGTTCCCTTATCTCACATTCCCTCCCAATTGTTTCATACCTGGTTTCCACTCCTCTCCCCAAGCCCTTCAGATGAATGTTGCAGTGGGAGTGTTCACTTGGTTTAAAATTGCCTTGACTGCGCTGCCCCTTTGAACAAACCCTGACAGACTTCCTTTGGCTCCAGGCTCTGATGCACAAGTGCCTGTCCTGCTTCATTGCCATACCCACACATAACTCTGGGGTCCTCTACTAAATTCCTGTGCCCTGAGTCTCAGCATGTTCAGGAAGGGAGTTCTGTTACAGTCATCGGTGTTTCCCAAGCTGAAAACATGGGTGAGCCAATTGGTTTCCGGGAATCTTTTTATTTTTACTTTTTATTATGGAAAATTTTAAAGGTAAAGAAAATGCTATAATGAGTCTTGATATATCTATCATTCAGTTTTAGTTATTATCAACTTGTGGCCAGTTTTATTTTATCTACACCCCACCCACTTCCCATCTCCCCTGAATGATTTGAAGCAAGTCCAAGACAGCACATGATTTTTACCCATAAATATTTCAGTATCTCTCTCCAAAGGATAAATACTTCTTTAAAAACCACTCAAATATCATTATCACACCTAAAAATACTCTTAGCACTCTTAATTGTCAATAACTACTAATTTTCAGTCTGAAAAATCTGGCATAATAAGGCTCCATATTGCTAACCCTTCTGTACCACCACCTTCCCATACATATGCCACCAATGACTACACATACACCTTCTAAAGAACAGAAGGATACACATTTTTAATCACATCTTTTATCTCATTGTAGGTGTGGAATTAACAGACAATTGGCCTTACTGTAATCGATGCTTTTCAGGCAAAGACCACCAGCAGCACCTGTAATTGAACAAGCTGGGTTTTTTACTCATTGCAGGAAAGGAAAACACATGTCACTGGAGAACCAGGTGTATCTGCGTAAGAGGGTGTCTTAGGTTGGGTTCTCTAGAGAAGTAAAACCAGCAAAGCATGTAAATATATATGTAGAGAGAGAGAAATTTATGTTAAGGAAATGGCTCACGCAGTTGTAGAGGCTGGAATGTCCCAAGTCTGTGGGTCAGGCAGGAGGCTTCTCCTGATTCACGTAGCTACATGGGCTGGTAAGCCCAAGATTAGTAAGTCAGACAGTGGGGCTCTGGCTCACAGGCTGAGAATTGGCAAATCTCAAGATTGGCAGGCAAGATGGCAGGTAAGCTGATAGCTTAAGTCTCAAGAACTGGAGGTCAGATGAGCAGGAGCCAGCTGCAGGATCCAGGGTGAGCAAAAGCCCATAAGCCTCGTCAAAAAGTCAACCTATATTGGATGCAGGCCACATCCCCAAGAAACTCCCTTTCAACTGATTGACTACTTGCAACAGATCCCATCATGGAGGTGATCACATTATATCAAATCTCATGGAGGTGATCACATCATTATGCAACTGCCAAACTACATCATAACTCCCAAACCACTGAGAATCATGGCCCAGCCAGCTTGACACACAACCTTAACAATCACAGAGGGTGTCAGAAAGAAACAGAATTCAGGATTTAGTTGTGTAATTTTGGGAGAGTCTAAGAGATGTGGTTGTGAATCTTAGAATCTAAGGTACTGGTGGATCTGAATTGGGTGGCTTCAGACCTAGATTAAAAAACTCCATTCTGAATTAAACTAAGATTTTCATTTCTACTCTCCTAAAGAAACCATTCAGCCTTTTGTCAAAGTTTTGTTGCTTGAAAAACGTAAGTCCAGTGCCTGTTAAGAATGTTTACACTGCTGGCCCCAGAGAAGGCACTTTGTTCAACAGGAGAGTAGGAAATAAGACTGATAATGTGAAATTAAGTTAGAACTTATAAATAACTTTATAGCCAAGATAGGTATATATCAAGCCTTAGTTACATAAGGCTCCCAAATTCATTTTCATTCATTGGGATTTTTCCACTGTATTTCTGCTAGTTCTTTGTAAATTGGTAACTAGGTAGGGACTAATTTTGTTAAAAATAAAAAAGCAGATAGCAGCTGTAAAAGTCTTGACTGTCTGTAACACAAAGAGTACAGAGATTCAAGCTTTAACATATGTAAATAAACTTAACTATCCTAACTGCTTTCAGGGAATTCACTGTGAATACCCGGGCCCTAACTCACTCCCTTTTAGCCAGATAAATGATGTTCACATTTCAGAAGGTTTTAGATTTAGAGCTGATTTAATCTTCATTTTTTCCTAACTAATGGTCGATTTTATATTTCAAGGACTCCAGTTAAGCTGACTCAGCCTGCAACGTATCACTCAACCTCCACAACAAGAATGTTTATGCATTTCATTTTAGAAAAATTGCCTTAGTCAAATTGTTTCAGGGACAAGAGATTTGTGGTAAGCTAGAAATTGATATTAAGAAAGTTTGTAGTTTAACCGCCAGTTGTAAATTTCCCTTCCTTCCCCTGCATTTGATTTTATGTAAAACTATTTGCCTGTATTTATTCTGCATGTTAAATACCCCACTGATCTGCTTACAAAGAAGAACATGAGCTGTATCCTGTTTGAATACCTTGTGTTTCTATTCTGCAGAATAGAATTATTCCTTTGATAAAATTTTTGATGCAATTTCTATAGAAGTGTAGGTTCAGTGCTTCCACTAAGATAGGAAGGAAAGGGCTTACTTTAGATTGGGTGTTTCAGAAAGTTGGGGGGGGGTGCAATTCTATGACTGGGCATCTCACTAAGTCTTATCTATAGGGAAGACAGACTATAGTGAGGCTAAAACTATATTTAAAAATTAAGTCATAATCACTCATTTAGTGAGACGGGAGACGTTGGTATTTTGTGTTCTATAGTGGCCTTGTTTTTGTCTTAGAATTACCTTGTTTGACAGGGATGCTCTGTGACATATAGTATACATCCAACAGGAGAAATCAATGACTGGCTTTGAGCAGCAGGCCAGCTTATAATAATATTGAGGTTATCTATGAATGTCAAATCAGTGCCAGACATCAAGGCCTCCGTTTTTTCTTTCTCACTGTCCTACCACTTTCTGGGATATATGAATTCAATGACTACTGCCTTCAGTCCTAGCTCTTCTTGACTTTCTTAACCTACTTTTTCCTTTGTATAATTTTTATCACTTTATTTGTGTGTATGTTATATGCAGATTTTGTAAGCTCCCTTAAATTTTTTCAGGAAAAAAATGTAAACAAATGAGTGAATGAATGAATGTTAGAAAATGTAAAATTAACCCTGCTATCTGTATTGTCAACCACTCCAAAATCAACCCTTTTGGGTGAATATCCACCAATGTTTTACTTGTATAGGGTAGTTACCAAGCCTATATTGCAAGTGATTTCATTCAGTAACGTAGAGCAGTTATCGCAAACTTTTTTTTTTGGACTGGAACCTTCAGTAAAAAGAACACCACACACCTTATCAAACTCAAAATTCCACTAAATAATACTTACCATTGCTTTTTGTGATTAACTAGAGTTAGTCAACCTGTGAAGTTAAGAGCACAGTCCTCCAGACTGCTAAGTCTGCCCAACACTTTTGACATCAACTGAAAGTTTGACAGTTTTCCAAAACCACACTCAGTTCCAATAATTCCCTAGAAAAGTTCACTGAAAACTGTTATACTCACAGTCATAGTTTGTTAACGGTAACAAATACAAGTTAGAGCCAGCCAAAGGAAGAGACACATAGAGCAGAGTTTGGAAGAGTTCCAAAAGCAAAGGTTCCATTGTCCTCAGGAATTCAACGTCCTCCTGGCATCCGTGTATGGCAATACACATAGAGTATTGCCAAACTGGGAAGCTTACCCAAGTTTACTCATTCAGAGTGTTTAATGAGGCTTCAACATATAGACGTGATTGATTAATTGTCCAAGTGGTTGAATTCAACCTCCAGCCACACTCCTCCCTAGGCTGATAGCACATTACCCAAAGCCCCCAACCCTCTAACCACATGATTGGTCTTTCTGGTGCAGCCAGCCCCCACCCTAAGATTATCGGGCACGGCCAGCTCCACCCTGAGTCATGTTCTAAGTATAAACTATAGGTGTGGTCAGAGAAAAAAAAAAAAGAAAGAAAGAAACCATTGATGTCAAGTTGATTCTGACTCATAGCGACACTACAGGACAAAGTAGAACCGTCCCATAGGGTTTGCAAGGCTGTAAATCTTTACAGGAGCAGACTGAGTGCTCTATCTTTCTCTCATGGAGTATCTAGTGGGTTCAAACTGCCAATCTTTCAGTTAGCAGCCAAGTGCTTCACCAGTGTACCACCATGGCCCCTCGAGGTCAGAGGGGCCCACCATCAATACAAAAAACATTCCTATCACTTGGGAAATCCTAAGTGCTTAGAGGATACCTCCCCGGAGCCAAAGACAAAGTCCAGGCATCTCTTTAAGGTGAGGACAAATTCCTTACTACATGGAAATATGTCCCAATTATTTTCTTTTTATTCTATTTGTGAGCTAATGAATGACCTTACAGAATGCAGCTTGGCCTTCTTCCTTGGTTCCTGAGGGATAATCTTTGGAATTTCCTGAGTAGCTGAGGTGCCTTTTGTTATCTGGAGCCCCGTGGCTGGCCTAGTAGTTAAGAACCGGGCTGCTAAGCAAAAGGTCGACAGTTTGAGTGCACCAGTGGCTCCTTGGAAACCCCATGGGGCAGTTCTACTCTGTCCTATAGGTCGCTGTGAGTTGGAATCGACTCAATGGCAACAGGTTTAAAATAAGCAGCGTTTATCATAATGAATTACTTTACCATTTTTATTCTTGCAGTGGTAAATACATACCTTTACATCTGATTCTTTGGATCAGGAATTCAGTCAGAGAGCAGTTGATGCTGGCTGTGAGCTGTGCACCTAGCTGGGTTGCTTGATCAGAATGCTCACACGTGGGCTTCCTTCCAACAGTGCTGGCTTCCAAAAGCAAAAGACCCGAGAAGTAGAGAGAGCTGAGCAGAAATGCCATTGTCTTTTACGACTTAGCCTCGTTGTCACTTCTACCCAGTTTCAAAGGGAGGGAACATAGACCAGACTTGACTTTGAAGGAGTGGCAACATTGCATTGTAAAAAAAACGGCATGTGCGGGGGGATATACATTGGTGCGTATATACATCTTTGGAAAATACAGCTCACCGCAGTATATCGTTTAGATTTAACCTTATCTGAATACTCACTTTCAAATATAGGTAAGTGTTCCTGGTGTAATTTGGAGTGGAGAACTTTCTTATGTGCTGTTTTGCGAACATTGTATTTAAAAAAAAACCGGTTGCCGCCAAGTCGATTCACAGAGTAGAACTGCCCCATAGAGTTCCCAAGGAGCACCTGGCGGATTTGAACTTTCAACCCTTTGGTTAGCAGCCGTAGCACTTAGCCACTACCCATGAGGGTTTCCAACATTCTACTGGCCAGCTAAAATGTGAATGTATACATTTACTACTATAAGAATAAAATATTAAAATAATTCATTATGATTATAAAATCTGCTTATTTTATATACAAAAAAAATTATTAAGAACCTGGTGGCACAGTGGTTAAGAGCTCAGCTGCTAACCAAAAGGTCAGCAGTGCGAATCCACCAGCCTCTCCTTGGAAATACTACGGGACAGATCTACTCTGTCCTGTAGAATCACTATGAGTCGAAATTGACTTGATGGCAATAGGTTTGATTTGGGGTTTTTTTTTGGCCAAATAGATGGATAGGGAAATCAACTGACAATTTATGTCATAATTCCAACCTTTGTAGAAAGGATTGATATATTAACTTCTATACTATTAAATAAAGTAACCTTTCAGAACTGTATTTAATTTCATTTAAGCCATGAATCTTTCCAAGAAAAGTTCTATTTTGAAATCTCTCACATATTGGAAAAATTAATTAGAAGCATAAAGATAACTTTAACACTTCAAAGTGTGCCATGACTTCCGTGATAGATCGTCTTTGGTCCAAACAGGATAAAGAAATGCTATGAAGAAAAAAAAAAGAAAGCATTAGCTAATAGTGAGTTATCCCCAAATATCTCACTTCTCCACCAGCTTCAGTTAAAATGAGCATCTATTTATGACACTAAACTGCTGCAGCAGCAATCCAGAAACAAACGGTGCCAAGGAACTATATGCCTGACACCAGCCAGGCTTTTGATGTTTGCCTACTAAAAGTTCAAATAATTAAATTGCAATGATAATTCAGTTTGTTGGTAAAACTTCAGATTCCTTCTTGTATCCCTGATGTTTTTTCTATGAAGCTAGTATTAGGTTTTGGCCTCAGCTTTGGTTGAATGTTGATTTTAACATTTGGTTGCTCAGCATTTGATCAAAATGAGTATACCACCCGCTGTTATCAGTGGCCGTGTACCATGTGTGGCCAATACAGCTTCAAGTTCTAAATCAAAGTCTGTACACAGGCAATGTTGGCCTACACAGTGTTTCTGAAATTTTTTATTGGGTTTCCAGTCACTCTCAAATTGGACTATTTTGTATGATTTCCAAGTTCCCTAAAAAATCAGGAAAAGAAACAACCTTGGGCCCACAATTTCAGCACTGTAGCCATAGGTTGGAACTCTGTTGCATGCAGAAAACCAGTCAAAAGACATAACTGAGGGTGTGGCAGATTGATTGAAGTGATGACCCCAACTATTGGCCTTTTTTTTTTTTTTTTTTTGCAGCTCCTTTCATCGAGAGCACTCTATGTTCCCAATCCTTGAACGTGGGCTGGCCTTGTAAATTGCTTTGATCAATAAAATGAAGCAAGAAGAGGCCTTGCGCATGCTTATTCTCTCTCTTAAAACCTTGCCTCTGTCACGTGACAAGCCCAAGCAACTTGTAGGGGGACAAGAGACCATCTGGAGGAGGGTCCATTTGTCCTGCCTAGTCATTCCAGACCAGCCCGCTCCTAGCCACCTTGCCTGCTGGCCTCAGACACATGAATAAGCTCAGCCAAGAGCAGAAGAACTGTCTATCTTACGTGTAGATTTATGAACGATTAAAAATAATTATGTGTTTTTCGCCATTGAGTTTTGAGGTGGTTTGTTACACAGCAAGTGGTACAGAACACAATTGGTAGTTTCTCATCCTGCGATAATATTCTCCCAAGAAAACCAGATTTAATACATATAAGTCCTTTGAGTCTCTTATATACATTCTCCGGTTTCCTTTCACCTGAGATGGTGAGTGGTAGTAAAGGAGAAGGGGGGTGAGTGAGCAGGAAGCTTGGCCATATTTGTTTAGAGTGGGTAACCCAAAACTAAACCCATTGCTGTCAAGTCGATTCCGACTCATAGCGACCCTATAGGACAGAGAAGAAATGCCCCATAGGGTTTCCAAGGAGCAGCTGGTGGATTTGAGCTACTGACCTTTTGGTTAGCAGCGAAGCTTTTAACCACTGGGCCACCAAGGCTCCCTTAGAGCAGGTAGTTGGCAATATTTGCCGGTAGACTTTTTGCCATGGAAATTCTGTTTTTCTCTGCATGGCAACAGCTAAATCTCTAGCCTAGGAGTCAGAGAACGTTCACACTAATTCTGATTCTGCTGCTTGCTGGCTGTGTAAACTTTGGCAACTCTTGTGACCGCTCTGGCCTCAGCTTCCTCATCCATAAAAAGGTGGGTGTAATAATACCTGGCAGGTCTACCTCACTGGCAGGATCAGGTGAGATGATGATATGAATATACACTGAAGACTGAGAGGTTGCACTGCGTACACATGCAGGAGACGATGCAAGGATACAGTCTGGGGCCTCAGCTGAGCACACTGTTCAAAATGTCTGCTAAAACTTAAGAAATTCAGTAGAATAAATGGATGGATGGATAGATAGACATACGAATAAATAAATAAAAATCAATGTTTGGTCTGTATGATGTCAAATACTTGGATTTTATTTTTATGATATAAATAAACAAAAGTTTTGTTCTGAATTAAAAAAAAACAAACACGTTGCCATAGAGTCAATTTCAACTCATAACAACTCTATAGGACAGAGTAGAACTGCTCCATAGGATTTCTAAGGCTGTAATCTTTACAGAAGCAGACTGTTACATCTTTCTCCCGTGAAGGCAATGCATACTTTACTTCCTGCTCTCCTTTCCCTGCCAATTAAAGAGCAGTCTGTAGACACAGCCATAGTCTTCTTAGCTGGCCATGTACCTCTACCCCATCACTTCTATTGCCTCCTGACCTTGGACCTACCTTCTGATGGACTCTGAAGACCTGATACGTAACTCAGGGAGAGAACTCAAGGCTTGAAAGTGGGGCACAAGTAATATGATACCCTCTGACATGAGTTTTCTATTCTCCTCTTTCTGCAAGAGGAATAAGAGAATAAGGACAGTAAGTCAATGAAATGGTATTTTCTACTTCCTTGTAAAATATTGTTACTTACCATGACTCTGTCAAAGAGAGACTGATCAAGCCTTGACTGGAACATCACAGCCATCAGTTTTTCTACAGTACTGTATAGCTGGCAATAATTGTGGATGTTCTCATTGGAACAAGAAAGGGGAAAGGGGAGAAAAAAGGAAAGAGCACTAATATATAATGAACACCAACCAGAATGTAATCTCCTTAAAGACTGGGTCTTTAAGTTGTTTACCATTAAATCTCTAGCACCCAAAATGTTGGATGGATGAATGAATGAGCAGCTACTCTGTGCTAGACCCTTCTCCTCCATCATTTTCTTTAACCTTTGATAGCCAATTATCCCACTTTATACTGTAGATGAAATTCCTGAGGCTCTGAGAGGTTAAGCAATTTCTCAAGGGCCACAGTTATTAAGTGGTAGAACGAGAACTTATCCCCTTGTAGAGGAAGGGCCCTTTCATTGTATCCCATCAAGGTTCTGAAAAGAATTGAATGCAGGCAGGCCTGAAAGTTACCCACACCTTAGTCACTCTGAGAAGATAGCTTCATTTGGGATGATACCCAGGCTTCCTCACAAGAGCAAAGCAGAAAAAATTAGAGGACAGATCCCCTCAGCCAAGGTGCTTTAGGAGATCTTTCATTTTCTTCTGCATTTGCTCCTCAGTTGTGAATGGACCATGAAGCTGTAGGCAGCTCTTGAAGGTACACAGGAGCTGACTCACAGTGAATGAAAATGGAAAAGGTGTCTTGGATCCAGACACAGGAAGGCCCCTGCGGATGGATCACAGAGGCTGTAAGACCATGGCCCCCACTTGGACTCTCAGCCAGTTTATGCACATGGCAGATGGAATGTGGGCCATGCTGTTTCCTGCCCATCTATCACACCTCTGTCTAAAACACAGACATCTAAACTGAATGCACTTAATAAGATGTCCTTTGTCAAGTGTTTTATTTTGGGGGGGAGGTGGGAACAGCGGGAGCAGAGCTTAAACCAAGTATGAAAACTTCTCCTCTTCTTCCCTGCCCTCTCCCAAAACCAACCTCCTACCTCCTAACCCCTTCCTGCCAGGGGCCCGGGGTATCTATCTCCAGTTTCATGTGTATGCTCAGGTAGCCCTCAATTCAATTGTGAGATGTAGTGAGTGGATATTTTTAAGCATTAATTTGAATTTTAAAGTGCATTCAACATTATATGGGAATCACAAATGGAGAGGCATCAGTAGGGTTGGTGTCACCCAGCGCAGTAACTCATGGCGCCACCCTCTTAGCCTGGGGTGGGTAGGGCCAGCTGGTGAACCCCCCCCCACCGGTGAGCAGAGTGGCCTGGCCCTACCTCACCCCATGCAGGGCCCAGTGCCATGCTGTGCAGCCCTCCACCTCCCAGCCCTGCCACTGTAGCTCCCAGCAGCTCCTCCCCTCTCCCATAGGCAAAGGTGGAGACAGGGACAGATTAAACTATAAGCAAGGTAAGCATGTGTTTAGGACATCAACAAAACAGGGGCACCAGTTGTCCAAAGCAAAGACCCATTGATGCCAAGCAGACAGGATACAAGGAAAAGCAAGAACCACAGTAGGAGGAAACTGGCAGGGTACTAAATGAAACTGATACCCGCTCTAGCACATGAGACTATGTGGGCTGGGACAAAGCACACGGGGTCACAAGGGCGCCCATGCCCAAGGTTGTTTAAGCTATGAGGTCCTTCCCACTTCAACACTTTTGTTGACACCTTACGACCATCTCAAGTGTAATTAAAACTCCTTATCTTGGCAGGTCTTTTGGGAGTGTATTACTTCTTTCTAATAAACAAGAGATGGAGGTGGGCTGTAGAGCCTAACTCTTGCTACATTCACCCAGTGTGCAGCTGGATCCAACACAAGTGGTTACTGGGCAAGGATGGATTATATTAATAGATAACAGGTCTCTGATCTATTTTGAGAGAACCATCTTCACATCTGCTGGTCCAGCAACTCCAACCCGGAGGGCCAGCAATATTCTTTGCCATGATACAAACTCAAAGGTATGTCCTGGTGAACAACCAATGGGAACTCCAGCCCCAGATTACACGTAACAGTGAGGGAACTTGAATAAGTCAACCATTGCAATAAATTCAATCAATTACTTTTTAACTATACAGCATTTACATACAGAGTTATAGCTTAAGTTTTGTAAACAATGATATTAATAACTTTAACTGTAAAATATGTTTGGCATACATGCAGATGCAATCTAGCATACATTTAATATAATACTAACATGGGTAACAATTTAACATAATACTAACATAGCAAACATACAAAAATACTGGAAATTTAATGTTTTTCTAGCACTAGAAGTTTTCATTTATGTACCAAGTGAGCTTCACGTTTTATTGTCTGTTATGTAGGACACAGTGCATGACATTACTCTATATATGCTAATAAATGAGGTATTAGACACATTAAGAGAATGCAAAATTCAATATTTATTGTGTAAAATATCTTTCTGTTTTTAACAATGAGTGTGTTTCTAAATTTGTCTTCCAAGAAAGGAACAAAGGGCATTTATCAGAACATTACATTTATATTTTATCAGAATATTTGTGTATCTCCATGTAAGAAAATTGAACTATTCCTCAAGGAAATAAATTAAATGAATATTTCAGTAAGAAAAATTACGTAAGTGTATTTATTTTCTATTTCTTTTCAGATTGACTTTAAGAAATTGATTGATGTTTTTATGACTCTCAAAACAAACTTGGTCGTCAAGAATCGATTATGTCCGTACCTCCTTTTATGGGAGTTGAACAATTCCACAAAGAACTAAAATGTACATTTTATAAATTTTGTATACCATAACAATTAGGTTTTCCTTTTAGTTTTGGATCTAACAGGTACAACCTCACATTCGGTTCTCTCTGACAACACAAGAACACACCAGCGGCACTATAATCATGTGACTTGTGACATGTCGGGTCCTGTCCTGTTGAAAGTGAACCAAAATGCATCTTCAGATTGACCATACACTTGTCTTTGTATCATGCTTTTTGTGATTGCTCTCAGCCCATCGAGTATCAGTCATAGTCCAATGAACTGTGAAGACACAGCATCAAAGGGCAGAAAGTGAATGCAAAAGTTTTTAAGTATTATTTCAAGACAAAAAACACTCATGGAGATCCGTGAAGGTCTTGCCAACAAATATCATGTGACAAACAAATGAAATTATTTCCAATTGCTTTGTAAATATTTCATTTGACTATTTCACACCTGAATAACTAAATTATATGTTTCAAATCAATTTTTTTACTTACTAGTTTCCAAATATAAACTTTCATATTAATGTCCAAATTCGAATGTAAATTTTATTTTATAAATTTTACTTGTATTATAAATTTTATTTATTTTCAGTTATTCAAATTTATTTGCTACGGTAGAACCAAATTTAAAAAGTAACATACTTTTACATCCAGGTAAAATGAAATGGCAACAACTAAGTAGAGCACAAAAACGAAAGATAAAAAGAATCACTAAAGACAATTTCAAAATTAACTTCCTTTTTAAAATGTAATGAATCAGAAGAAACTTCTTTCTTTGAATGCTTGAGTTTAATGGGTGCAAATCATTGCACTAGTACTGCTAGTGCTGAAATTATTCATAGGAATATGAATACAACAGAATTTGTTCCAAATTATGGATCCATTCCTTGCTGTAGTAAAAAAATTAATAATGGTGTAGAAAGTGAAACTATTTTAGAATCTGAAATTGTTGCATCTGCAGACCTCATAAATAACAGAAAATAGATCCTACTTTGTGGAATAATTTTCTTCAAATGATGTAAATTATTTGGATCAAAAGAGGGCCAAGTAATTTTCGACATCACAGTGGACCATTTGAAAATTTGTGTCAAAATTTCTGAATGGTAAACAAACAAGGTTCTGTAGTCAGAATATATTTCTAGGGTACAAAGCTAATGCTGAAAATTATAAGAGAGAGAGACTACTGTATTCTCCATCAATCGGGTGTATTTTGTTTTGTTTGCAAACTATTCAGTCCTAAATCATTTAATTCTCGATTCGCTACAAATGGATTTAGTGATTGGAGCAACTCGAATATGATTGATAAATATGAAAACAGTTCAATTCGCATTTAAACTGAAGACATGGCTTGGGCTTAATTCATGAACTGGGAACAGAAATTAATGAAGAATGTCAATATTGGAAAGCCGTTTTGCAGTGTATTGTTACAATGCATTATAACAATTGTTAAACATGGACTATCTTTTCAAGGGAGAAATGAAGCATTTGAGTCCCCCAAAAGCAGAAATTTGGGGGGTTTACTTCAACTTATTGTTCAGTTTGATTCATTTTTAGCAGGTCACATCTCAAAATATGGTAACACAGGAAAGGGCAACCCATCATATATGTCTAAAACAACATATGAGGAATTAATAAACTTAATAAATGATAAAGTTCAATCAACTATTTTCAGTGAAATAAGTATAGCTCAATATTTTAATTTGTCTGTAGATTCTGCTCGTGATCTTTCTCACACAAATCAGCTAAGTAATAAGATATGTATCTCTAACAGGTAGAAAGCCTGTCAAGCGATTTACCACATTTACAAAAAAAGGTCTTAAAAAAAAAAAAAATTATTTTTTTTAAAAAGGTCTTACCAGTGAATAAATTGCAAATCAAGTACTTCACTATGTGGAGTTTGCAGAACTGATTTTTCTAAGTGCAGAGGCCAGTGCTATGACAATGCTGCCAATATGTCAAGACATTATAAAGGCATGTAACAGAAAATTTTAGAACATAATGAATATGCTATTTTCAAACCATGTGCTACATATTCACTTAAACTTGTAGGACAAGCATAGTAGATTGTTGTCCCAAAGCAGTTGATTCTTTTTCTACTGTTCAGTTACGCTACACACTTTTTGCCACATCTACTCATTAATGGGCAGTTCTTAGAACATATTTAGGCAATGATTGAGTATTAAAATGTCTTTCTAATACACGTTGGGAAGCACATGCTGTAGCAATGAGTGCAATGCTGGAATTGTACTCTCAGGTTCTAGAGGTCTTAGAAAATACTGCTGAATACCAGACACAAAGGAGATACCAAAAGAGAAGCTGGAAACTTCACCAACAAAATGCAAATGCTATAGTATGTATTTATGTTGGTTATGTTTTTTTTTAGTGGTTAAGTGCTACGGCTGCTAACCAAAGGGTCGGCAGTTCAAATCCGCCAGGTGCTCCTTGGAAACTCTATGGGGCAGTTCTATTCTGTTCTATAGGGTCGCCGTGAGTCGGAATCGACTCGACGGCACTGGGTTTTTTGGGGTTATGTGGGATAATATATTACAGCATTTTCATTGGAAGAGTCAACTTCTTCAAAATTCAGAAGTAAATTTAAAGACATGCACAGATGTCCACCTGTCATTAACAGGGAATTTACATAATTTAAGAGAAAATTTTGAAAACACAATAAAATGAATACTGCCAAATACTAATTATCAAGCAGTTTACTGTCACAGAAGCATTAGAAAGAAACAAGTAAATGATGAAAGTGCTCCAGAAGTATTGAGTGCCAGAGATTAAGCACACATAACCACATACTACACCATCATTGGCATGCTTGAATCTTGCGTGAAAAGAACAGCCAAAATGAATGAAGTTCTTTGAAATAGATTCACCTTCTTGAACAATGTAGTTATACCTGATGAAGAGTGCATGAAGGCATCCAAGAAATTAGTGCAGGCTTATCTCAGTGACTTAAATACAAACCTTTATGGAGAAGTGCGACAAGTTCATTCTTACACGACAGCTAAGTTTACAGATTCAGGAAAGACGAATTTTACTCATGTAGGCATGCATGATTCCATAATGGAAGATAAAACACTATGCGTATTTTCCAATTTTGAAATTGCTTTATGCATATTCCTAACTTTAATGATCACAAACTGCACTAGAGAATGCTCATTCTCATCCCTAAAGAGACTCAAAAACCCTCAGCATACAGCAGTGAAAGACAAGAAAGACTTGATTCATTATCCTTATCGTGTATGTAAGTAGATATCGTTCAGCAGCTTAATTGTGATGAAATCATTAAAGAACTTGCAAGAGCAAAGAATATAAAAAAAAAATGTTTTTAATTATAACATGTTAGAGATGGAAGAGCTATCTAAACATGAAATGCAAGTAATTTGTTGCAATATTTTTTTCTGATCATTAAATTTTATTTTATGATATCTTTTCATTTGTTCATTCATAATTATAGCATTTATTATGAAACAAGCATCCAAACTGAACTATGAGCTGTTCAGAGCAAAATTGGTGAAAGCCAATTTTTCACTGTGGGAGATCAACAGAATTTTACATTGACTGTTGAAACAACCAAGTTCACTGACTCATTTTCTTTGTTACAGAATATGGGGAATATTCTTTTTGTAGAAAATGTGGTATATAGTAAAAATCTTAGTGCCCCACATCCACTAAAAATTTCATAATTCAGTTCATCTCCTTCTGCTAAAATAGTATATGCCACTAGTATTATAGTTGCATTTAAAAATAAGTTACATCATGGATAGCTAAGACACACACATATACATGTTTATACATATAACTCACATATCCCATTGGAATGCACGAGTAAGCAGAGGAGGTGGTTCCACAGATTATGAGTGTGTAGGGCCCTCACATGCCTTAACCCAACCCTGGGCAGAGATCCTCCTCTCCTCCCAGTGGCAGGCACCATGGCCCAGCCACCTGCACCCTGACTGGTAGGTGATGGGTGGGGTGATGAATTACCACACTGGGTGATAGGTGATACTACCCCTAGTGATGTCACTTCCTTGGTGGCCCCCTCCCCAGCAACACCTGCCTGCTGCTGCCACCTTGGACCCTGTCATTTTGGTGTCACTCCTGCTGACAGTGTCAGGGTGTGCAGTCTGCACCCCCTTCCCATACACACACCCTCCTAGTGACACTATTGTGCTCATTCTTGTGACAAGAGCATGGAAATTCTGGTTTCAGAAATGTAGGTAATTAGCTGTGTAGTTAATCCCAAAGGGGATCAAAAGTATAGGCTCGAGAAGTAGATATGGTCCTCTTGTGCTTTCCACAGGTGTGGTATTTTATAATTGCCTGTGAGTGGCAGTCATTACCAGCATCATTGTCACCACTAACAGTTAATATTTTATTGTGTCTTAATTAACTGAAGGCACTGTGCTAGGTACTGTTAAGGACTTCACCTTCTAAAGGATAAAGTCGCTGTCTTTGAGGAGTGTCCACCTCTAGGACAGAGGTAAGATTAAAGGTTTTGACATGGAGATAAGTTTGGAAAATAGACGTAGGCCGGAAAATCCCAGGAGGAGAGGGGGAGTAAGCTACAGAGTGTTGACTTCCAAAGTCCTTCCACAGATAAACGGTGTGGCTCCAGCTGCTCAGTGGGAAGAGCCTCATAAAGAATAGGCTACTGCAGAGACATCAGAGAAGAATGAGATCTCAGGAATGGTCTCGGGAGTCAATAATGTCAAATGCCACTGATGCTGATGGACTTTCCGTAGAGAGAGAGAGAGACGGGTTACTACATGGCAAGTGGTTAGGAAATCAGTGGGGGCCTGGAAGTGGAGAGAGGGGCTTGGTGACAGAAGGAAAACAAGAAGTGGGACGTTAGCTGAAGGAGGGAGGGGGGCCAAGGCGAGATGTTTTCAAGAAAGTAAGAATTCAAAAATGGCAAACGTTGATAATTACCGAAGTTGGTTGAAGGGTGAAGGAGCTTCATTAAACTATTCTCTTGACTTGGTATGTATTTAAAATTTTTCTTAATAAAAATTTCAGAAAAGAAAGGTGAGAACTGAGCATGTGAGAAGCGGGTGAAGAAATGATTGCTTCTTCTGTTGCTGTTGAGTAGATTCTGACTCAGAGCAACCCTATAGGACAGAGTAGAACTGCCTCATGGGGTTTCTAAGGCTGTAAACCTTTAGAGAAGAAAACATCTTTCTCCTGAGGAGCAGATGGTGGGCTCAAACCACCGACATTTTGGTTAGCAGTTGTGTGCGCTTAACCACTGCTCCACCAGAGCTCCTAGAAGAAATGATTACAGGGAGGACATTAAATCCACGGGGGAGAATAACAATATTGATGGTACACTCCGGGGAGGTACGTAGAGATGGAATAAAGCAGCACAAGTGAGTGGATTGACCTTAGGACAGGGGAAAGAAATAATAAAAAATGGATGAAGACAGGAACAAAATTTGGGTTGAAGAGGAAGAAGTTGATATAAAAATACTTTAAAGCTAAAAGGAAGATGGATAAAGGAATTTGGGCGTCTACTTCTGCAAAGTCGGGGGAGAGATTATAAAGTGCAAAGGAGGGAGAGGGGAGAGAAGGGAGGGAGAGCCTGAAGAATGTGGAAAAGGGTTGGAATAACAGCCTTGGAATGCAGCAGGGAATGAGTAAGAGCAGAAAAACAGAACTGCTGGGTAGCAGGGCCCTTCCTGTGGGAGTCAGCATAAAGTTTTCATACACCCACACTCTGAGAACCACTGCCTTTAGGCATGCAGAGGAACATTGAACCGGAGTCATGAGGGCCCTCTTCCGATCCCAGAGCCTTCTGAAGTCTCCAAGTTGGCAATGACTGACCCAACAACTGGTGAAATTTTCTAGAGCAGCTAGCTGTCTGCAACCCTGCACAAAGAGCCCTGAATAAATATACTAATAAATGCCTATAACCAAGTACGGTCCTAGGACCCGCCACCACCTGCTAGAAGTGGAAAATCCCAGGCCCCCGCCCCCCAAAAAACATTGTCCTCATGTCTATTCTGACTCATAGTGACCCTATAGGACAGAGCAGAACTGCCCCCGAGGGTTTCCAAGCAGTGGCCGGTGGATTTGAACTGCCGACCTTTTGGTTAGCAGCCAAGCTCTTAGCCACTGCACTGCCATGAAGACCACCAAAGACACCCTGGACACAGTCTCTACTCTCTAGGTTCAATAACAATAGTTATTGCTGGGAAAGTTTTCTTTTCTTTTTTTTTTTTTGCAATTGTGGTTCAGTCCCCAAAGCCTATAGAAGGCAAACGCGTTTGTTTGTTTATATTAATTTTATTTATTTATTTTATTGTGCTTTAAGTGAAAGTTTACAAATCAAGTCAGTCTCTCATACAAAAGTTTATATACATCTTGATTGCTCCTAGTTGCTCTCCCCCGAGATGGCACACTCCTTCATTCCACCCAGTATTTCTGTGTCCATTCAGCCAGCTTCTGCCCACAGGTGTCTACTTGAGCCAAGAAGCTCACTCCTCACCAGTATCATTTTCTGTCTTATAGTCCAGTCTTATCCCTGTCTGAACAGTTGGCTTTGGGAATGGTTCGTGTCTTGGGCTAACAGAAGGTCTGGGTACCATGACCTCTGGGGTCCTTCTAGTCTCAACCAGACCATTAAGTCTGGTTTTTTTTTTCAAGAATTTGAGGTCTGCGTCCCACTGTTCTCCTGCTGCATCAGGGATTCTTTGTTGTGTTCCCTGTCGGGGCAGTCATAGGCTGTAGCCAGGCACCACCTAGTTCTTCTGGTCTCAGGCTGATGTAGTCTCTGATTTACGTGGCCCTTTCTGTCTCTTGGGCTCATAATTACCTTGTGTCTTTGGTGTTCTTCATTCTCCTTCGCAAAAGGGTTTATTTTAACTTTGACTTTCTGTGTATTATAGCTGGTCATTCAATTGCAAGAGAGTTATATTGTTCATTGTTCAGCTCAGGCTTCTGGACTGTCCACCACCATCGAGGAAAGTACAGCCGAAATGACTGACAAAATAAGCACGTATCACCCCAGCTACTGACACCAAGTTATTGCAGTAAAACCTGGGAAAACCAGAACGCGTGTAAAGGTGAAACTGTCAGAGAAGGAAAACCCATTTCCCACTAATACAAGTGATAGAAAAGTAGAAAAACTGCAACCTGTCAAAGGTGGAAAATTTGTAAGACCCGGGGAAATGAAGGCAGGCCCATGCTGAGTTTAGACTCTTACAGGTTTCACCGTACCTTTTAAAACTTGGTTTTAATATTGTATCATCTCAGAGTTTGGTCTTACCCACAACTTATGTTCTCTCTGTTCAGACCTTTTCGCCTGGAATCAGTCCTTAAAGTCAATGTAAAGCATCTTTGGGCCATCTCATCTGCCCCCTGGCACCCCTGCCTTGTATTAGAAGTGTGGGCTGGGGTTCGAAGGCCGATGTGAAGCTTTCTAGCTGTGAGGTCTTGGGCAAGCCCCCTTAGCCCTCTGAGCCTCAGCTTTCTCATAGTAAAGCAAAAAAAATACTCATACTAATAAATGTTTACAACTAAGTATGGTCCTAGGACCCACCCCCCACAAAACCACTGCCCTCTTGTCTATTCCGACTCGTTGCAACCCTAAAGGCCAGGGTAGAACTCCCCCATAGAGTTTCCAAGGAGTGCCTGGTGGATTCGAACTGCCGACCTTTTGGTTAGCAGCTGTAGCTCTTAACAACTATGCTACCAGGGTTTCCATAGTAAAGAGAGAAGGTGACAAGTTTTTGGAAATGCTATGGGGCAGTTCTACTCTGTTCTATAGGGTCGCTGTGAGTTGGAATCAACTCAACAGAAACAGGTTTGGTTTTGGGTGGATAGGGATGTTTGAAGAAAGAGTTAATAATGAAAACGCTAAAGTCATACCTGGCACATAACAAGCCTACAGTAAATATGAACCATTATTAGAATTTTATTCTTTGCAATATACAAAGTTTCAATGGGGCATTAGCTCTTTTGGGGAGTCTCCCCTCTCCCCACTCATATCCTCTTGTTACCATATATCTTTTCATGGCTTCCTCTATTCCCCTGCACAGATCACAGTTTGTTATTTTATATATATATATATATAGTAAATTCATTTATTTTGTTGTTACTGTTAAGAATATACCGAGCAAAACATCCACCCATTGAACAGTCCCTACATGTACCAGTTAGTGACATTGATTACATTCTTTGAGTTGTGCAGCCATTCTCACCCTCCTTTTCTGAGTTGTTCGTCCCCCATTAACATAAACTCACTGCCCCTTGAGGTTCCTATCTCATCTTTCAAATCGCTCTTATAAATTTGATCCCATATCAACCAAACCCAAACCCAGTGCCGTCGAGTCGATCACGACTCATAGCGACCCTGCAGGACAGAGTAGAACTGCCCCATAGAGTTTCCAAGGAGCGCCTGGAGGATTCGAACTGCCGACCCTTTGGTTAGCAGCCGTAGCACTTAACCACTACGCCACCAGGATCCCATATAGATAGTTCTTAAAAGAACGTAATGCTCAAGGCAGACATTTTTTGCTAGTTAAACAAAACTATTTTGGGGTTTTTAGAAGACTTCAGGGGATATTTTTTGTTTAAGGTTTAAAGATTATCTCAGGGCAGTAGTTCCAATGGTTCATCCAACCCTCAGGGTGTTATCTATTTTTGAAACAATCTGATTAACCAGAAACAATATAGCATATGGGTTAAGAGTAGATTTGATTTTTTTTTAAGAGCCAGACTTTAAAAAACAAACAAAAACAAACCAGTTGTCAAGTCAGTTCCCACTCATGGCAACTCCACGTGTGTCAGAGTAGAACTGCGCTCCGTAGGGTTTTCAACGGCTGATTTTCCGAACGTAGATCACCAGGCCTTTCTTCCGAGGCATCTCGGGTAGACTCTAACTTTGGTTAGCAGGCGAGTGCTTTAATCATTTGCACCATGGGATCAAATCACAGCTCTTGCTACTAATTGTGAGATTTTGGGCAAGGTACTTAACCTCTCTGTGCCTCAATTTCCTCACCAGAAAAAAAGCAAACTAATAATAGAAGCTACCTCCTACAATTACTATGAGAATGAAATTTGGGATGTTGCTTGGCTTATAATAAGTACTAGGAATGTATGCTAATATTAATACTAATATATTTGTATTACTAAAGTCTATCTTCCTCTTCTCGTAAGCTCTGTCCACTTAACATGACTCTAGTGCCTAGCCCAGTGCCTGGTACATGTGGGCTCAATAAATATGCTTAAAGAATATATGTATGAAAGCTAAAATTGACCTCCACAAAAGTTAATTGACATATTTTAAGCCTTTACTTTTGTTATTATTTTTCCCCAAATTCCTCACTGTTTTTTTGTTTTTCTTCTCTAATATGTTTGCATTTTTTCTTTTTTAAATGAAAATGACTGGTAAAGACCTGTGGGAAGGCAGAAAACGAATCAGACTTGTAGACATAAACGAAGGACAGACACATCCTCTGCTTTTCAAACTCACAACGTGAATGTCTAAACTAGTCTACTTTAGAATCTGTGTGTGCATTTAGCTTTAAAAAGAGATGAGGAGCCTCAGTTAATGATGTTTGACTTCATGGGGAGCAGGTGGGAGGTGAGTTCCTGTCAAAAGTTAACTTTTTACCTATAACCATGGTGATATGAAAGAACGCTGAAACAAATCGATACTTGGACAGGTCACAGGGGCAGAATTGATCAGCTGGGGCTTACACCTCTCTGAGGGGTCATGGTGGTGACCTTTTGTACTGTGTTAGAGAAGGCCACACATGCCTCTTTGTCAGTCATGAAGCAGGGCCACACTTGCACCTGCTCGTTCTCATTTTGAAAAAATTAAAGATGCTGCCTGTGAGGGTGCAGATGGTGCCTGCTAGACCTTCAAGCCCATATTTAACTCAAGCTGTGTCTACCCACACAGACTACCCAGATCATTCAGGCTATGACTGAGAAAGTCCCTTACTGTGAACCGAAATGCATGCTGTCACCCCTCTCTGTGAGATCAAATAGTAGGTGATCAACCGTTTCTGGTTTTTGACGCACTATATTGTGGTGGTTAAAAGGATGGTCCCTGGAGCCAGACTCCCTGGGTTCAAATCTCACCCCTATCACTGTGGTGGACACCAAAACCAAAAACCTGTTGCCATTGAATTGATTCCGACTCATAGCGACCCTATAGGACAGAGTAGAATTGCCCCATAGGGTTTCCAAGGAGCAGCTGGTAGATACAAACTGCTGACTTTTTGGTTAGCAGCCAAGTTCTTACTGTGGTGGATTAATGACTATAAATTCTTTGACATTCCTGTCCTGGAGAGGTGAGGTCTATGTTCCTTCCTTTGAATCTGAGATGACTCTGTGACTCTTTTGACCAGTGCAGATTCTATCACAAGGAAAAGTAACCCCATGCCTGTTTCTGGGCCAGGCCCTAAGAAACTGGAAGCTTCTACTTCTTGTCTCTTGGAGCCTTGATCCACCATGTAACGTCTAGCTACACTGCTAGAGAAACCACTGCTAGAGAGGGAGGCCCAGCTGAAGCCAGTCTTATAGCCCTTTCTTCCAGGAATGTGAGTGACGCCATCTTGGACCCTCTAGACCAGGGCGCCCACTAGCTGAATAAAGACAAATGATCTCACTTGATGCCACAGGGGGCAGTAGGAATCACCTAGTTGGACCCAACGCAAATTCCTGATCCACAAAATCGTCAGGTATAATAAAATGGTTGTCGTTTCCAATTCTGTTTTGAGGTAGTTTGTGATGCATCAGTGGGTGACCAGAAAAACCACTCACTAGTTGTTTTGGTTTCTTCCTCTCTAAAATAGAGGCAACAGTAACTCCTTGCCCTCAAGTTGACTCCCACTCATAGTGACATTATAGAACAGAGTAGCACTACCCCATATGGTTTCCAAGGAGCGGTTGGTAGATTCAAACTGCTGACCTTTTGGTAAGCAGCCGAGCTCTTAACCAGTATGCCACTGTACCTGCCTTATAGGATAACTCTGAGGATTAAGTGAGTTGATAACATAAAGCTCTTGGACCAGTGCCTGGCATCTAGTAAATTTTATATAAATGTTGGTTCTTACTATCCTGGGATGACGACTCTGGTTAGATGAAGAGATAGAAACATTGGGAGTGGGATCTGTGTTCTCTTATTCTGCAGGTCATTTGGTCCTTTTGTAATCTAGTATCTCCCAGGATATTTTCCCTCTTGGAATGCTCATCCAGGCATGGAGGAGCCAGGCTTGGAGCATCAGAGATAATTGTTCCACTTCAGTAATAGCTACTGCCTGCACTCAAGCCAGATACTTCCCATTCTTCGGGTCAATGGAAGCCATACTGGCTTCCAGCACTGCTCCCAGCCCACCCCTGGGTGCATCCAGCTCCTTACATCTCCCCAAGACATGCCTCATCCCATCTTCAACCTTTCCTCTTGTTAACTTCCCCCGTCCGAAATAGCTACTGACCTTCTCCCCACCAACACAGATTCCATCACAAGCTCTTGAGAAATGAGCTAGCTCCACATTTCCTAAAGGGTGAGCTGCAGAATCCTAGTCCTTCGAGATGCAGAAAACAGACGTGTCCTGTGGACACTGAATTTTGGGAAACACTAGACATTATATTCCCCAACCCTCCTTAAATAATTACAAGCAAATGCCAAGTTAAAAGCTCTAAAAAGTTATGCCATTCAGAAGTCTATTTAACTTTGTTTTATCCAGATTTTTCCAAACATATTTTGGCCATGAAACACTTTTTTACTTTTTGGAAAATAGGGCTTCAGGAAGGAAGCAACCACTGAGCTGAGTCCTGGAGGAGTGTAAGAGCAAAGCAAATTGAGGGGGCAGAGGAGAAAGCAGGAAGATGGGAGGCTTGGCCTGGTGAACAGGCAAATCAAAAAGGGCTGAGTTTAAGATCTGAGGGCAAGGGAAGGCCCCAAGCACTTTAAACAGGATCAAGCAAGATTGGCTTTGCATTTGATGAAGATTGCCAACCCTCATCGACTCAAGGGCACTGGGTTGGGTACTGGCCAACCCTCTGAGTAGTGTTATGCTTTAGACATTTATTTTTTGGTTAGGGACGCATAGTAAGCAAAACAGGTTACACTATTACTCAAAGTCTGTATACACAAAAGTTTCTTAAAATAGTTCTTATACTTTTTGCATGCGATGCCCACTGATATTTGCTTTTATTTTTTTTCTTTCATCCTCTTGGGAATCGCTTTTAAGAAATTGTTTCCAATAATTAGGCAAGCAAAGATGGGAACCTGAACTTTGTAACATCCACGTATGAACGGGCGGAGGTCCCCATCTCCTTCCTGATGAACTAGATGCATAAAAAATAATAATAATAATTCACTGTAAGTCTAGCGGAAGAACCTAATCGTACGTCCTCCACCAAGTAGCAGTTAACTCATCTAACCCCTGTGCATGAGTCTCTTTGTCTCTTATTTCAAGTAAGAGGTTCTAATCCCCTTGAGGGCAGAAAGCGAGTCTTAGATGGATTTTGTTGACCAGGACAGCACGTGGCACGGTGTTCGACATATGGTGAGTGCTTCAACTACGCTTACTGATTGCATGGCACTGCACTGGTGACTCGGTGATTCTTCACCCGCTGCAAGGTTTCTAAGCTGGCTGAGAAGCAGTAATAAGCTTTGCGTAAGTAGTCTGTGTGCCCCCAGTTCCACGGAAAACAGTCTCATGAATCAGGTACCTGCATCTCTGGGAGGACCCTCTGAACCTCCTGCTGCTTGATCCCTTGCGGTCAGTGTTTGCGTTCTTTTCCCTTTCTTTCCCCAGGGATCCCTCTTATCTTTCTTGTCCCTTTCAAAGCTGCCATCTGCCCTTGCTTCTGAGGTCTTCTTCCAACAGGGCTGGCTGTAAAGCGTGGCTCAGTCTCCTTAGCCACCTCCTCCATGCAGACTCCGGAAATGAAGGCTTCCGCCATTTTGGTTTAAGGGCTTCACTGCCTAACGCTCACAGGAACTGAGAGCAGGAAACAGACCATCAAGTCTGGGGTGTCACAATTCTGTCTAGTGCCTAGGGCAGTCTGTTGGTGACCACCCTTCTGAGAGTGAATTCTATCTAGCCTGGGGTGGCACAAAGATGATTCCCAGAATCTCACCAAATTCTCGCCAGTGCCTGGGGCAGTCTGTTGGTGAGGGGCCTCCCAGGGTGAATTTCACCAAACCTCCCTTACCCCCAGCATGGCCCTTCTCCAGAATAGGTGCTTCACTTCCTGCTTGAAGATCTGATCAAACAATTAATAAATGAGTTAGTCACCACGCAAGGGTTTGATATCTCAGCTGGTCAGGGCATTCCAGAAGGGTGACTATTTTACAGTGTTTCCCCTTCTCCACACAGGAAATAAATTACCTCAGGCCTCCCCCTTCCAGTACTCAGTAAATGCTTTGAAGAAAAACATAGTACGACCTGCAATATCCTTTACTTCAGTCTATTTGCTCACACAGGATAGCTAGGCAGCTTCAGTTGCTAGCCCAAAACTCTAGGACATCAGATCTGTGTTGACTAGTGTGGATCAAAGGGCCATGACACTAACTTTTACAGACAAAAGGCACAGTCCATGGAGAAAGAAAAAAAACACCCAGGCCCCAAAGGGCAGAAAAGGCTGCCTAGCTCTAAGGTGGCATCCATGTTTGATTAAGCCATCCTTTACATTCCCAGAACCCTTGTCTTCCTTGGTGGTATTATTCCTAAGACTCCCTGTTGAAAGCAGGTAGGAGGCAATCAACAAATACATGAAAAGATGCTTGCAATCAGTAGTCATTAGAGGAATACAAATCAAAACCACCATGAGATACCATCACCCCCACAAGAATGGCATTAATCAAAAATTCAGAAAACAATAAATGCTGCCGAGGTTGTGGGGAGATTGGAACTCTCATACGCTATTGGTGGGAATGTAAGATGGTATAAGCACTATGGAAATGATATGGAACTTCCTTAAAATATCATACAATTCAACAATCCTACTCCTAGGAACATATCCTAGAAAAATAAGAGCTGTCACATGAATGGACTTATGCACACCCACGTTCATTGCAGCGTTATTCACCGTAGCAAAAAGATAGAAACAACCTAAGTGTCCATCAACAGATGAATGGATAAACAAATTATGGTACTTACACACAAAGGAACACTACACAATGGTAAAGAACACTGACGAACCTGCGAAACATCTCACAACATGGATGAACCTGGAGGGCACTATGCTGAGTGAAATAAGTCCGTCACAAAAGGACAAATATTATATGAGACCACTATTCAAAAAACTCAAGAAAAGGTTTACACACAGAAAGAAATAATCTTTGATGGTTACAAAAGGGGGAGAGGTGGGTAGGGGAAATCACTAACTAGATAGCAGACAAATGTTAACTGTGTTGAAGGGAAAGGCAATACACAATATACAGAAAGCCAGCACCACCTGATCAACGCAAAGGAAGACACTGAGAGGAACACCAGAAAAAAAAAAAAAAGGCAACCACAGTAAATAATACAACCTTACAACAACAGTAAAAACAAACAATAATTTACAAGCAGATCCAAGGTAGATATGTATACTGAGTAGGGAAAGAAGGGTGTATAGGAATATACCCACATACACCACATGTTCGTATGTGCAGCATGTCCTACAAGGCGGACACAGTCATAGAAGCTTCCTAGACACAACCAAACACCTAGAGGGACCGAGTTACTGGGACTGAGGGCTGGGGACTATGGTCGCAGGGGACATCTAGGCCAATCGGCATACCATAGTTCATTAAAAAAAAGTGTTCCGCATCCTACTTTGGTGAGTAGCATCTGGGGCCTTAAAAGCTTGTGAGTAGCCATCTAAGATATATCTATTAGTCTCATCCTGTCTGGAGCAAAGGAGAATGAAGAAAACCAAAGACTCAAGGAAGCAATTAGTCCAAAGGACTGATGGACCACATGGATCATGGCCTCCACCAGCCAGATCCCAGAACTAGACGGTGCCTGGCTACCACCACTAACCTCTCTGACAGTAAACACAATAGAGGGTCCCAGACAGAGCAGGAGAAAAGTGTAGAACAAAATTCAAATTCACAAAAATGACCAGGTTTACTGCTCTGGCAGAGACTGGAGGAATCCCCGAGACTACGGCTCCCAGGCCCCCTTCTAACTCAGAACCGAAACCACTGCCTAAGTTCACATTTCAGCCAAATATTAGGCAGGCCTATTAAACAAATGGAAACCCTGGTGGTATAGTGGTTAAGAGCTACGTCTGCTAACCAAAAGTTGGCAGTTCAAATCCACCAGGTGCCCCTTAGAAACCCCATGGGGCAGTTCTACTCTGCTCTATAGGGTCGCTATGAGTCGGAATCGACTTGACAGCAACGGGTTTGAGTTTTTTGTTTTGTTTTGTTTTATAAAACAGACAGTACCCACGAGGAATGTGCTCTTTAGATAATCAAGTATGCAAGACCAAATAGGCAACACCTGCACCAAAGCAAAGACGAAAAGGTAGGCAGGGGCAGGAAAACCAGAGGAATGGAAACGGGGAGCCCAGGGCGGAAAGGGAAAGGGGGAGAATGCTGACATATTGTGGGGATTGC
The DNA here is from genome assembly GCF_024166365.1 of Elephas maximus indicus. Classification (NCBI taxonomy): domain Eukaryota; kingdom Metazoa; phylum Chordata; class Mammalia; order Proboscidea; family Elephantidae; genus Elephas; species Elephas maximus. Next base: position 10,472,727 of record NC_064841.1, on the reverse strand, counting down.
AACCAATGTCACAAAACAATTTGTGTATAAATTTTTGAACAAGAAACTAATTTGCTCTGTAAATTTTCACCTAAAGCACAAAAAAAAAGTTAAAAAAAAAAAAAAGGCCAGTGGATTATAAAGTGCATTTGCATCTGCTAGGGTGTTGGAAAACAACTGCCAGCAAAATGAGAACGGTCCTTATCTGCTGGTGGTGGGAATACCATTGGTTTTCTCTTCTTCCATCTGCTTGTCTGTGTATCCGATTTTTCTACCAGAGAAAAAACCAAGAGAGCAATTATACTATCTTGTAATAAGAAAACAAATCATATTTTTTTGTTATTCAGAAGGATTTTCTACTTCACACATAGACTTTTCCTTTCTAAAAGGAAAGAAATCTATTAAGGAGACCATAACCAAAACCAAAAACCAAAGCTTTGAGCCGATTCCAACTCATAGCGACCCTATAGGACAGGGTAGAGCTGCCCCATAGGGTTTCTAAGAAGTGTCTGGTGGATCCCAACTACCAACCTTTGGGTTAGCAGCCAGTCTTAACCATTACACCACCAAGGTTTCTTAAGGAGGCCATAGGGTGGATAGTTAAGAGCACAGGTTACGTTGACGCAGAGTCTTGATATAAACATCTTACCTCTTTCCCTAATTCTGCTGGAATGCCCTTCCAGAATGTTCTTAACCCTCTGAGCTGGAGTGTTTTCTCTTCCTTACGGAGGGGCGAGGAGCGTTTAAAGTGCTTATTTGTTCGGGCATATTTTTTTTATGTATGTGCTCAATAAAACATCAATGTTTTTCTTCTCACTGCAACCCTGAGATGTCTGAAATTATCTTTAGAAATGCATCCAAGACACGTTTCCTAGAATCTTTAGAAGGAACCTCAGAGTTCATCCAATCTGACTTCTCTGAAATCCTTTCCCCAGCTTCCCTGGCCAAGGATCCCTGAGCCGTGGCAGAATCCAGCCTCCTGGTCCCCTGGGAGCAGGTGCGAGTCCGTAACAGGGCAGGTCTCACCATGATAATGGAGCTACTTGCTTTTGACTCAACTAAAATTGGAGTCCCTATAAAATTCTGCCTATTGGTCTAGATTCTAACCTCTAGAATTAAAATGAACTAGCAGGCTTCCTGTTCCACAGAGTCCTCCAGCCATCATGTAACACCAGCTCCAAGGAGGGCCATTGCCTGACTTAGGCCTGTAGGCATGACAGTGACACTGAAAGCAAACAGTAACTGAATCACGCTCCCTAGCAGTTGGCAAAATGTCCAGTAGAGGTCTGATTTAATGCCTCCCTTGATCTCCAGCTGCTCTTCCAACTTGGTCCTCTCTGCCTCCTGTCTACCCATCAGTACATTTCCTCTCCTTCCTGTCTACCCAGTGCCAATCTTTCTTTGTCGTTACCCTTTGTGAAGGTAGAGCTTTTACTCCTATATGGGTGTCATAGCTGAACCAGTAGATTGGGAAAACGGTGCTAATTCCATCACGTCGTGTAGGAAAGCAGGTGATTAACTTAAAGAACTTGTATTAACGTTGTTGCCGCTAGTTGCTGTAGCGTCGGTGCTGACTTACAGAGACCCCACACACAACAGAAGGAAATGCTGCCTGGTCCTGTGCCAGCCCCGTGATTGGTTGTGGATCAGCCTGTTGTAAATCCATAGGGTTTTCCCTGATTTTTTGGAAGTAGATTGCCAGGCCTTTCTTCCTAGTTAATCTTAGTCTGGAAGCCCTGCTGAAAACTGCTGAGCATGACAACAGCACACAAACCTCCACTGGAAAATGGTTGGTGACCGTGCCTGAGTTGCATTAGTTGGAATTGAACCTGGGTCTCCATCATAAAAGGTGAGAATCCTACTACTGAGCTACCACTGCCCCCATGAAAATAATACAAGGGGGGAAACATAATAATCAGGCAAAAAATTAACAGTTATTCTGATTTTATCCTTAAAAGAATCCCTATAAGCCTGAGCATAGGTCCCTGGGCAGCACACATGGTTTGTGCTAGACCACTAGCGTAAAGGTCAGCAGTTTGAACCCACACAGCAGCACCCCAGAAGAAAGACTGGCAACCCATTTAATCGACTCCATGGCAATGTTTTGTTGTTGTTGTTGTCTTTAGGCCTGAGCATGGCGATACCCAAACAGACCACCAAACTGTTATTTTCATGTTGAGAAAAATAGAAGCTCTTTCAGATGACCTTTGCATGCCAGGCTTCAGTGGGAAAGACAAAGACACACACGAAGATCATTAGGTACTTGGAAGGCATGGTTTCAGCCAGGATGTAACTCAATTACCCGAGTGTTTAATAAAGAGCTTGGGGGAGATATTTCTTCATTTGGGAGGCAGCACTGTCAGAGGAAGAGTGGAGAGGTTCTGAAAGCTGCGTGTTCCAGGCCCGTCTTGATTGCAACAACGTGAGTGTCTTGTCTGTAGCTGGTGGATTATTAACTGAGGTTATTGGTCTCCATGGCAAAACGATTACGCACTCGGAACATAACCTCATTTATGGGGGTGCAAAAAAATAGGACGCCAGGGAAAGGAGAATGTATAAATAAATGCCCAGTGAGGGCCTGAGAGGAGAAGCCACAGCAGCCCCGAGGATACAGCCATAGGCTGAGTTGGTTCTCAGCCTCCGAATAGGAGTTTGCATTGGAGACAATTACCAGGACTCTGAAGGAAAGCTGTGAAGGTTCCGTGAAGGAGGCAGTGAGGGGTCTTTTCCCTGGATTTATATTGTTTGGCCAGCATGTGTACTGGGAGTTGTGCCAAGTGCCTGGGGGGCTCCCTCATTCCCCTGGTCCTGTTTGGCTTCCTGGCGAACATTCTGCTGTTTTTCCCTGGAGGGAAAGTGATAGACAACACCGAAAACCTTTCCCAGGAGGTCTGGTATTTTGGAGGAATACTGGGTAGCGGGGTCTTGGTGAGTAAACCAAAAAAAAAAAAAAACTTTACACTGTCCAGTTGATTCTGTCCCATAGTGACCCCATGTAAGGGAGCCTTAAAATCTCTGATGGAGAATATTCCTCCTCCTCTTTAGAATCAGGTACTTGTGGAAGAACAGGAGGGTGCGTACTTGCTAATCAAAGCCCTAGAGATGCATGATGACAAGTCAATGCCTCAACTTTTACCCCTCTCTGTTCGGGTCTGAGCAGGACTCATCGACCAAACTGACTTAAGAAGGAATCGCCATTCTTGGGCTGTCATTTCTCATGAGTCAGTTACGTCCCATCAACCAAAATGAAGGCCATGTAACGTCTTTATTCTAAAAAGGTAGTGTCAGAAAAAACAAAAAACCCCAAACTACTCTTTCTAGCAAATTGACTGACTTAAAACCCCAAAGAGAAGCAGGTGCCAGTGGAGTTCTCTTCTATTTGTGCGTTAATAATAATGCCTTTACCCCTTGCTTCCAGTAAAGGCTGGGAATGTCCAGTTGAGAGAGAAAGAAAGGCTCATTCTTCAGGACAACTGGGCAATTAAAAACAAATTTCTTATCCTTTCCTAATTCACCATCTAAATGGAAACTCACAGTGTTAGATCCTGAAATTCTGCCTTGTGGAAGCTGGAGTTACTCAGGCCAAATGGAACCTAAGTACTCAATAACACTCTACCCCACCAGCCATTTTCTGCGAGGTCTTGCCCCAAGTCCCCCATCATGGACGTGGCTCCTCACACAGCCAGGCAGGCACAGTGCCCTTCATATCCCAAACCCATTCTGAGATGTTTTCTTGCTGGCAGATGATCTTCCCTGCACTGGTGTTCTTGGGCCTGAAGAACAACGACTGCTGTGGGTGCTGTGGCAATGAGAGCTGCGGGAAACGATTTGCTGTGAGTTACTCTGGGGGACAGCCACCAGAATGATGCTGGGGTGTGCTGTCTCCTTGTGCTTGGCAGCATGGGGCTGGGGATGAGTTGCTAGCTCTAGGCAAGTTGCTAGCTCTAGGAGCAAGTGGTACAGGGATAAAGATGGAATTCATCCTGCTGGGGCAAAGTAACAGTTTTAATTTCAAATACCATAGCCCTCATACTTTAGGGTACGGGTACTGTTCCAAGTTCTACAATAACAGGCAGAGGTGCTACAGCTGGACAACAGGAGTGGTGCCATATAAAGAATGCAGGTTTGGAGGGGAAAAGAAGGGGGATGTAGCTCTCCTTTTGCCACTCAGAGACCGTGAGATCTTGGGCAAGTCATTTGCCTTCTCTGGCCTTGTGTTGCCTCATCTGTAAAGTGAGGGGTTGGGAGAGGATGAAAGAGGGTAACCTCCTGTCTTAGTCATCTAGTACTGCCATAATGGAAACACAAGTGGTGAGTTTAATAGGGAGAAATTTATTTTCTCACAGTCTAGTAAGTTGCAAGTCCAAATTCAGGGCATCTGCTCCAGGGAAAGGCTCGCTGTCTCTGTCAGTTCTGGAGGAAAGTCCTTGTCCTCAATCTTCCCCTGGTCGAGGAGCTTCTCAGGCACAGGGACCCTGTGTCCAGAGGATGCGCTCTGCTCCTGGTGCTGCTTTCTTGGTGGTATGAGATCCCCAACTCTCTGTTTGTTTCTCTTTCCTTTTATCTCTTAAGAGATAAAAGGTGGTGCAGAGCACACCCCAGGGGAGGTGACCTGAGTAATGGTGGTGTTACAATCCCACCCTAATCCTTTTAACATAAAATTACAGTCACAAAATGGATGACAACCACACAATACTGGGAATCGTGGCCTAACCAAGTTGATATACACATTTTGCGAAGGAGACATAATTCAGCCCAGGACACCGCCCTTCCCCTAAACTCCTTATCCGTGCCACAGCCAGCTTCATCGTCTGTGAGGCCCACCCCCCAACTTTTATCCAAATTCTGCCTCAAGACTCCTTTTTTTTTTTAATTAATATTTTATTGTATTTTTGGCGAAGTTTAGGTTCCCATTCAACAATTTCTGCACAAGTTGTTCAATGATATGGGTGACATTCTTCACAATGTGAACATTCTCAGTATTTCCATTCTGGTTATTCCTTTTTTGCTGCAAGACTTCTGATTCTTCCTTGTTTCATGCGGCCATCCATCTTTTAGCAGCTGAGCTAGAGAAACGAGGTATCAACAATCCAGGGTTGTAGTGGACAGAGTGCTGGATTTGAACACAGGAGATGTGAGGTTGGGTCATGTTTCTGCAACTGGGCAAGTTCCTGAACTGCTCTCTGCCCTCCTTTGCATATCTGTAAAATAAGGAAGGTGGACTAGACCGGAATTCTCCAAGTATGAGACAAACTCTGGTAGTACATAGCAGGCAATATCTTTGGTTTATCTTTCAATAGCATAGGAAGTGATTACCTTTTCAAGTCTTCAGTCCTTTTCTATGAAGAAATAAACTTATTTTGCTAAAACAAATTTTATTTTATTAAAAGAAGACTTATTTTAATAATTCTAACCCTTCGTAATCTCCCTTTTTAACAAAAGAACAAGTCTCAGGCTCCAGGAACGCAACCAATGTTATTTAACTAAAATTCAATAACATTGTTTGTGTTGGCCAGTGATTCTAGTTTGTCATTCATAGTAGCAATGTAAACGTATTTTAATAAAATAGAGTTGATTTAAAGGAAAATATTAAGCAACAGCTCAGGTACATTGATGTGGCAAAAATGAAGAAGGCAGAACTGGAATTTCTAAGCTGGCTGATGGGCGAAATGGTGCTTGCTTCAATCTCCTGGGGCTCAGTTGTCCATCTAAGGGACTCATGACCCCCCAGTAATCACCTGCACCTGCTCACCCTAACTTCCTGAAGGGGAAGGTGTCGCTATCCCTTCAAGTCAGAACCATTTCTAGCATTTCTTTTCAATCATTATTTCCTCATTCATTCAATCAAAAAAATACTCCCTGAGCACCTATGAAGGAAGGGCCAAGGCTGGTGCACTGTGCATATAATGTCAGTTTTCTATGAAATCTTCTTAACCCCCTCGTGGGTCCCAAATAAGCATTGATCATTGTTATGATAACATTTAAAATCATCATTTACTAAGAGATGTAAAAATTCAACCATGATATAATTATATATTATACATAATACTCAATATTTTTATATAATCAATTACAAAGGAAAGGATGAAATACGTAACTCGTTTTCCTAGAACTCTAATTCCGTTATTCCTTGCAAACTTTAGGGGGATAAGTTGGAGATGAGAGTTTTTAAAAATCAGCAATTAAGAAAACTGAATGAAAAGAAGGAAGAGTCATAGCTTAGAAATCTAACGTTTCATTCCCTGGTTCTGAATAGAAGGCAGAAGGCTGGCCAGTATAAAACAAGGAGTCTGTTTGTTATTCTTAGGTTGCTAGATAACCACAGTGAAAAGTGAAGTAACATTCAAAGTACTACAAAAGCTTGTCTTTTTTTTTCTTTTAATTAGATCAAAGTGAAACCCAAGAAACCAAACCAAACCCGTTGCCATCGGGTCGATTCCAACTCATAGTGACTCTATAGGACTGAGCAGAGCTGTCCCATAAGATTTCCAAGGAGCAGCTAGCTGAACTTTTGGTTAGCAGACATAGCTCTTAGCCACTGCACCATGTTTCTACAAGCACACTTGAGTCGTTGGACTCTGAAGTATTTGATCTGTCCAATTGACTTACCTACCTGGGTTTTCTCAATCTCTCCCACCCCATGCCCCTACCCCCGTGAGATCTGCCAGTGGCTGACTGTCCAGAAGGGCATCTCCATCAAAGGACCAGCTGGGCAAGACTGTAAACCAAGGCACCCCTGGACCAGGGGCCGTACACTGGATGGGCGGCACAAGGATTTTATTTTTTTAAGTCAGCTGTCGAGTTGTAAAAATTGGGAGATTTCACAAAAAGCATCTAGATATCTTCTTTTTAAAAAAAAATTAAACTGGCACCCCTGGGCCTGCATGTTGGCAACAACGCCTGCCCAGGGCATGGCGGAGGGCCTGGAGCTGCTGCCCCTCTTTATTTAGGACCATGCTTCCTTAATGTCCTAAGGCCGTGGATCACCAAACATTGTTTAAGTAGGGTATTTACAAACATTTTATTAGACAAAAAGATAAAAGCTGTAACCTAATTTGATTGGAACGGAACTGTAATGCCGAACATTTCAATTATTTTTCCAAATCCTCACAGCCTTCCTATGAGGTGTTTAAGAACATTTGGCTTTCTGTGGAGCGTTGTTGAAAAAACTATGTTTGGTAGGAAGGCCTGTGAGGCAGGATTCCATACTTTAACTTCTTCCTTCAAAATAATCTGTTCTTTCTGGTTTAGCACTTGGCAGCTAACCCAAAGGTTGGAGGTGGGAACCCACCAGTCACCCATCAGGAGAAAGATGCGGCAGTCTGCTTCCGTAAAAATTACAGCCTTGGAAACCCTATGGGGCAGTTCTACTCTGTCCGTTAGGTTTGTTATAAGTCAGAATTGACTCAACGGCAAAGGGTTTGGTTTGGGTTTATTCTTTCAAAAGAAATAACTTTCTTAAATCCCCCTCAAACTGGCGGTCATTCAAGGAATGCAGAAGTAGCTGGCCAGGAAGTCAGTGCTTTTAGCCTCGGGGGATTTGTGAGACTGAGTAGCTAGGAATGCTCCCCCAGGAGGCTGCTGAACTAAATCTTGCTGCCATCTGCACAGCCTTGTTCTCTATCGTTTGTGTCATGACCCCTCTCTCTCCTTTCTCCTTTGCAATGTCATTCTGGAATATTCTCCAGAAACCAACTTTACCATTCTCTTCCCTTTCTTTGGGTAGTAAAATCAGGACATATTCCTGATAGTATACTTAATAGAGAAACCTGGTGGCTCAGTGGTTAAGAGCTACAGCTGCTAACCAAAAAGTTAGTAATTGGAATCCACCAGCCATTCCTTGGAAACTCTATGGGGCAGTTCTACTCTGTCCTATAGGGTCATTATGAGTCGGTAATGACTCAGTGGCAATGGGTTTGCTTTCTGTACTTGAAAAGATACATTATATTAGAATAATCGATACTCGAAGCAGGACGTGGGGGCTGTGGAGATAAAACAAGACAAAGAGCTGGAAAAAACCTTGAGCTCACCTAACCCACAGTTGTATGGTAACACTGAGGAAATGGAAGCAGGCTCTCTTCTGAGATAGAGCAAGACCTGAAGCCCAGCCTCATGGGTCCACGCTCTTTGAAATAAATCGTGCTGACTGAGGGCCCGGAGGAGTGAGCCCATGGGCAAGAGCTATGAGAAAAGCGTGACTTTCAAGGTGGGCTTCAAAAACCATGACCCAGGTTACTCTCTCTTCCTCCTATACTGGAAATTCTTGGTGGCCCAATGGGACAACTAATTAATTTTATCAACTCATTCATGCCAAATATGTACTTTAATAAGAGCCTTTGACCTTAACACCGAGGAGTGCCTTTAATAATGGGACTGAAGGTAGGCTGATACAGTAGATATTTGGGTGCAGTCAGGCATTTCAGCATCCTTAAAGCATAGCAGGTAGATAGAGGCCCACCCCACCCAAAGGCAGGCCCAGATGGCTGACAGGCCAGTTTTGAAGGAAGGTCACAGAGTGGCCCGCACTTCTTCTTGTGCCTGGATCACCAGCGCCCCCTAGGGACTCCTCCTGGTGAGCACTTCTGGGTACAGGCTCTCACAGAGGCTCTAAAGGCCAAAAGCACTGACCTTCTGGCCAGCTACCTCAGCATTCCTTTAATGACAGCCAGTTGGAGGGGAATTTAAAAAAGGTGTTTCTTTGGAAAGAATAGCTTGTCTTAAAGGAGGAAATTAATGGAACCCTATTTTTTCACTAAACCTTTTCTGTGCCTCAAAACCCTCTGCTGTAAATAGGTCATGGTAGTTGCTATCTTTCATAAGGACGTTGAAAGGATGAGGGAAGATGCTGCAAGGATTAGCATGCAGGGTAGGAGGGAAAACTGCCAGCAAAGTGCCTGGAGTATTGAGGTGCATAGGTCCTCAATAAGTGCTTATTGGATGAATGAAGTAAATGAACACACAGGAGGGATTTCAGGGGATTTCCATACTTTATCTCAATCTCATAATTACCCTCTGGGTTAGGCCTCAAGACCCTCATTTTATAAATGTGGAAATTAAGGCCCATGCCTGCCATGACCCCCACATCCAAGGCAGAAAATACAGGATTAATGTTTTAAGGGAAAAAGGCTTCAGGAAATCTCCATAAACACTACAAAGGAGGAACTTTTCTGCCCACTAGACCTGTTTCCCCAGTACATTATAGCTGCCCAAGTCCCTAAGTACCACGTCCCCAAACCACCCACTTCTCCTTCCTTCCCAACCCCTAGCGCCTCCTTCATCTGGTTGGACCAACATAAATATATACTGACCAAGGACACACCAGGGCAAGATGGCAGAGCTGGGATCCGATCACACGGTGTCTGATTCCAGAGCCAATGGAGAAAACTAAAACCAAACCAAACCCGCAGGAGTTCCAATCAATTCCGACTCATAGTGACCCTGCAGGACAGAGTAGAACTGCCCCATAGGTTTTCCAAGGAGTGTCTGGTGGATTGGAACTGCTGACCTTTTGGTTAGCAGCCAAGCTCTTAACCACTGCACCACCAGGGTTCCAGAGGTCAAAGCTGATAAATGGTGAATTAGAGAGTTCTGACTATAGGGCATTTTTATCTTCCATATATGTAAGCATATATTTCTTAGAAATGTGAATGGAAGTGGTGTGCTAAGCAAGCAGAGAGTTACTTGTTTACTTTTATTTTTCTCCCCAGAATAATGCTCTCTGTATTTGTGGAAAATAAGAGTACATGATGAAATGATACTAAAAATAATAAAATGTAATAGAATATAATTATAACATTCATCAAGTGCTTGTTATATCGTGAGAAATTATCCAAAACGTGGAAACAGGCCAAAGAGATTACTGGGTTTCCTATCAGTGAAGTACTGGGCATTATCTAGCTGACCACCCACCTGGAGATTATCTGATTTTCTAGAGTGGGTACCTTTATTTACTACTTACTATTAACTAGGTTAGGAAACCCTGGTGGCGTTGTTGTTAAGGGCTACGGGCTGCTAACCACAATGTCAGCTGTTAGAATCCACCAGGCACTTCTTGGAAACCCTGTGGGGCAGTTCTACTCTGTCCTTTAGGGTTGCTATGAGTCAGAATCAACTCAACTGCAATGGGTTTTTGACTAGGTTTTCTTGCATATTTTGATCTCTGTGAGACAGGTACTTTATTATGGAATCTTATTTTACAAAGGAAACCCTGGTGGCGTAGTGGTTAACAGCTCTCTGCTAGCCAAAAGGTTGGCAGTTCAAATCCAGCAGGCACTCCTTGGAAATTCTGTGGGGCTGTTCTACTCTGTCCTATAGGGTTGCAGTGAGTCGGAATAGACTCTACGGCAGTGGGTTTGGTTTGGGGTTTTGGTATTTGACAAAAGAAGAAGTGGAGACTTAGAAAGATTAACCTCTCAAAGTCATAAGGGAGGAGCCAGGACTCAGACCTAGATCTGTCTACCTGTAACTCCTGCCCTTGACTACACAGTGGTGGCCCTTTTACTGTTTATTCAATCAGAGCAGGTAAATCACACGCACTGTACAAAAAGGAAGAAAGGAAGCCTCCCATTCCTGACACGCCCCCTTCCCAGAGCACCCTAACCGAAGGAAACCCACTGCCACTAAGTAGGTTCCGACTCATAGTGACCCTATAGGACAGAGTAGAACTTCCCCATAGGGTTTCCAAGGCTGTAACCTTTGAGGAAGCAGACTGCCACGTATTTCTCAGGTGGAGTGGCTGGTGGGTTTGAACCACCTATCTTCCAGTTAGCATCTGAGCGCTTAACTCTCACGCCACCAGGGCTCCTCCCAGTGCACCACTGTTACCAATTTTTATGTCTCCTTCCAGAGATATTCTAGGCCTTTTGCCTGTTTATATAGCATCAATTTCCCGGTGTCTACTCTATAATGTGGCTCCAGGAATTGATGGAGTATCAAAAGGATGCAGCGCTGGAGGTGCTCACTAGTCTGTGCCAAGAAATATGGAAGACAGCTTCCTGGCCAACTGACTGGAAGAAATACATATTTATGCCTATTCCCAAGAAAGGTGATCCAACCGAATGTGGAAATTATGGAACAATATCATTGATATCACACACAAGCAAAATTTTCCTGAAAATCATTCAAAAATGGCTGCAGCAGCATGTCAACAGGGAACTGCCAGAAATTCAGGCTGGTTTCAGAAGAGGACGTGGAACCAGGGATATCATTGCTGATGTCAGATGGATCCTGGCTGAAAGCAGAGAATACCAGAAGGATGTTTACCTGTGTTTTATTGACTATGCAAAGGCATTTGACTGTGTGGATCACAACAAATTATGGTAACATTGCAAAGAATGGGAATTCCAGAACACTTAATTGTGCTCATGAGGAACCTTTACATAGATCAAGGGGCAGTTGTTCGGACAGAACAAGGGGATACTGATTGTTTTAAAGTCAAGAAAGGTGTGTGTCAAGGTTGTATCCTTTCACCATACCTATTCAATCTGTATGCTGAGCAAATAATCCGAGAAGCTGGACTATATGAAGAAAAATGGGGCATCAGGATTGGAGGAAGACTCATTCACAACCTGTGTTATGCAGATGACACAACCTTGCTTGCTCCAAGTGAAAAGGACTTGAGGCACTTACTAATGAAGATCAAAGACCACAGCCTTCAGTATGGATTGCACCTTAACATAAAGAAAACAAAAATCATCACAACGGGACCGATGAGCAACATCATGATAAACGGAGAAAAGATTGAAGTTGTCAAGGATTTCATTTTACTTGGATTCACAATCAACAGCCATGGAAGCAGCAATCAAGAAATCAAAAGATGCATTGCATTGGGCAAATCTGCTGCAAAGGGCTTGTTTAAATTGTTGAAAAGCAAAGATGTCATCTTGAAGACTAAAGTGTGCCTGACCGAAGCCATGGTATTTTCAACCGCATGATATGCATGTGAAAGCTGGACAACGAATAAGGAAGACTGAAGAAGTATTGACGCCTTTGAATTGTGGTGTTGGTGAAGAATATCGAATATACCGTGGACTGCCAAAAGAACGAACAAATCTGTCTTGGAAGAAGTACAACCAGAATGCTCCTTAAAAGCAAGGATGGTAAAACTGTGTCTTACATACTTTGGACATGTTGTCAGGCGGGATCAGTCCCTGGAGAAGGACATAATGCTTGGCAAAGCAGAGGGTCAGTGGAAAAAAGGAAGACCCTCAACAAGGTGGATTGACACAGTGGCTGCAACAATGGGCTCACACATAGGAATGATTGTGAGGATGGTGCGGGACCAGGCAGTGTTTCGTTCTGTTGTGCATAGGGTTGCTATGAGGGCCTAGGCTTTCTATATGTCAGAGGGGGTTCGCCTGGGAGGGCTGTAGGATCCAGTGCAGTGAATTACTTAATATGGCCCTTCTAGCCATAGTCTTTGTAACTCCCACCTAATAAGTGTGTGGTACTATGCAAATGAGGGGCTTGTGGCTCCCTGAGGAGATCGGATAGCATGCTAATAATGCAATTAAGGTGCGCAGCACTCTTGTATGGGTGGGACCATGCAAATAAGGTGCATCAAATCCTATCAAGGGGAATAGTCAGTTTTGCCATCCTGCTAGGCTTAAAAGGAGCCATCATGAGTCGGGAAGAGAGGATCCCACCACCACCAAGAAAGAAGAGCCAGGAGCGGAGAGCATCTTTTGGACTCAGGATCCCTGTGCTAAGAACTTCCTAGGTCCAGGAGACAGAGGAAGAACTGTAACACCAGAGATGTTGAGAGACAACGAGAATCAGCATCAGAGAAATGGCAGCAGCAGAGGTAGAAGAACCAGGAGAACAGCAGAAGACAGTGTAGTGCGCTTCCCGGTCCATGACGCCAGAAAACTGAGTGCCTTCAGGCAGGATGCTTGTTGGTGGAGTGGAGTGCCTCCGAACACTTGTTGGAGCTAGGCTTGCTGACCCATGGACAGAAAGAGCTGAGTGCCTTCAGGCCAGGGCTTACTGGTGGAGTGGGGTGCCTCCAGGCATTTGCCGGTAGAGCTAAAAGAGCTGGGTAACACTTGCCTGAGCAGGGCAGAGGCCAGGCCAAGGGGCCAAGAGGCTGAGGGGCCGGGGAGAGGTGTACCTGCAGGCATGGCTGAGAAAAGTCTGTCCAGATCAAAAAACTGTATCCTGGCTGTTCCTGAAGCTGAATTGTAACCTGTTACTTCCCTAACAAACCCTATAATTGTGCGTATTGTCTATGAGTTCTGTGTGGCCTTTGCAATGAGTTATTAAACCCAGCAGAGAAGTGGAGAGTGCCATGGGAGGGATAGTTGGTGTCAGAGCTGGTAAAAAGTTGGAGGAAGGAGTCATGCCTGAACTCTGCCTTACAGGAATCAGCCTTGAGCTGTTGATCTTGATTTTCCTGCCCCCTTATGAAGGTAGAAGAGGTCAGATGCCCTCGCCATAACCTTTTTACAGCTGGTGTCAGAAGCAGGATTTGTTGCGATGGCTGAGTCATGGAAGCATGGGACTTTGTAAGAGAAGAATGAAAGGGCATGGGAAGTGAAACTTTTGATTCTTAGATGGTTACTTTGGTTGTTGTTACCTGTAATGGCTGAAAGGCAAGTAAGAGATGTTCTCCTGCAGCTGAGGGGAGAAAAGCCACATCTGGAGTGGCCTGGGGCAAAAGCTAGGTTGATTAAACAAGATGATTGAGAAGGGCCCAGGGTTTATTGGTTCCACCCAGCCAAACGCCCAATGCCATATGCACTTGAATGGGAAGATAGTCAAGGGGTGGAGAAGATAAGATGAAATTGGAATGTTTCAAAAAGGGTTATGTGTTTATTTGAATGTACGCTGGATATTGAATGTTTCTCCTACCTAGTGTGGTAAACAGACCTGAATGTATGATGGAAATGAATACTGGGCATCATAGATTACAGAGAGTGGGTAACTTCACCTTCATCCAATACTTGATTGGATATGCTAAAAGGGGAACTAGGATTTGCCTGAAGAAACACTGACTTTTTGTTTCAAGCTAGTAGCTCTGTGTATAGAGTATTGGGAACTTAGATGGAAAACCCGAACCCCACCCAGGAAATATGCATTTGGAAAGACGTGCAAACCTTCCCAGAACTGATGGGAGATGAGGAAATTTGCATTTGAGGAAAGCACCTGCAGGAAAAAAAAAAATGACTGTTTTGCTTTTTGAATTTTGAGCAAGTGGTTTGCCCTTGGGTGCATCAAAGCAGGAAAAGTCAGTGCCCATCAGAAGAACCCCCTTCCAAGGGCTGGGAGTTAAAAGGAGCCAGCAGGTAGACAGCCTAGTATGCTTGCTTGAGGTAATTACCTGGGGCCACAAGATGAACAGAAGTGGAAGAAGTGCAGAAAAGAAGAGGTGGGCTGAGTTTGGACATGTTCCATTGGCACCCATTGACCTAGCCCATGGGGTCTAGGGATGAGACAGAGAGAGAGAGAGAAGGGGCTGGCTAGTTTGAAGTGCCTCCTTGGAAACTCTGTGGAGCAGTTCTACTCTGTCCTGTTGGGTCACTATGAGTCAGAATTGACTCAACAGCAGTGGGTTTGGCTTTTTTTTTTCCTTCTGTCTTTCATATTCTATAATCCTATTTTATTTTATAATAAAAATAAAAAAAGAAAGATGTTAGTCCAATCTATTGTTCATTGATTAATCTCTGTTATTTAAAAAAAAAAAAAATTCGGAGAACTGAGATTCTGGGGATTGCCTAACCTGAAGAATAGAAAACTTCCAGAATGTAGAAGGGGGTAGAGACATGTCATGGCCCTCTTCAGATATTTTAAAGACTGCTGCCACATGGAAGTTGTTAGGTTCCATCGAGTCGGTTCCGATTCATAGTGACTCTATGTACACGTGGAAGAGAGGTGGACTTAGTCTTTGTGGCTTCAAGGAATGTACTAGGGCCAATGAGGAGAAGTTCTAGTCTTCTACTCTTTCTCGTTAGTATGCTCTACCCACCACATAAGGCCCCTCAATGAGTTAGCCTCAGTGGGATGATAGGACCGGGAAACTCTAAGATAATTGCCACTTCTAAGATTCTTTGTTCTATAATGGGTTGACCTTACATATTATCCCTGTGAAGGAGATTTTATCCTTCACAAGGTCAAAAAACATGGCTCAGATATCAAACCACAGCCACAGAACTTCAGTCACCAACGAGTAGGTGAAAAAGATACAGGGATGGAAGTGAAGAGAGGGGCATGAGACACGAAAATTCATTCTAGGAGACCCCATAGGCCCTGTCTGCTCTGAAGACTGGTTCTATTTCATAGCTTCCCAGTAATCACCATGTTCACTAACAGGGTTGTTAGGTTTGCTAAACATGAGCCCTGAACCATCTTAAGAACCTGGCCCTCTCTCTTGTTCTCTTTCAGATGTTCACCTCCACAATATTTGCTGCAATTGGAGTCTTGGGTGCAGGATACTCATTTGTCATCTCAGCCGTGTCGATTACTAAGGGTCCTAAATGTTTCATGGACAATGGTACCTGGGGCTACCCTTTCCACAACGGGTAAGACTACACTCTACAATGCCCATGTATCACCACAAGGGGGCGCAGGCAGGCAAAAGGCCCTAGAAAACACGTAGTGCACAATGTCATGTCATCTCCATTGTACAAGTCTCAAGCATGTTGCTTCTTTGAGGCAGAGCTGGAGTTGGTGTGGAGTGGAGTTTCACTAGATCTCACTTCTAATTGCTCTTTTGGCAGATGTCACCACTCACATCCCCAGACATTAATTAGTAGCAACACAACCCACTGCAGTTGAGTTGATTCCGGCTCATAGTGATCCTATAGGACAGAGTAGAACTGTCCCATAAGGCTTCCAAGGTGTGGCTGGTGGACTCAAACTGCTGACCTTTTGGTTAGCAGCCAAGCTCTTAACCACTATGCCACCAGGTCTCCAGTAGCAACACAAGGCAACTAACAACATTAGCAAACAGTGGCAACTTCTGTTACAAATCTTGTAATAGAAAACGAGAACAGTTACTCATTAACTGGGCTCCAAGGCTTTCACTAACGCCTCGGACTGCCGATAATTAAACGATCTTTTAAGGTGCAAATTTACAGAAAATGGCATTGAGAGAATTGTGGTTCTTCACGAGAGTTACTGCTAGTAGGACTCATTATAATAGCACTTAATATTTTTATGGTACTTTGTAGTTTATGGAGCCCTGGTGGTGTAGTGGTTAAGAGCTCGGCTGCTAACCAAAATGTCAGCAGTTCGAATCCACCAGTGCTGCTTGGAAACCCTATGGGGCAGTTCTGCTCTGTCCTATACGGTCGCTGTGAGTCGGAATCGACTTGGTGGCAGCAGATTTGGTTTGGTTTTGTAGTTTATAAAAAACTTCTTTTCCTAACAAATTTACAGTTTCATCTCCACAGCAACACCAAGAGGTAGTTACTCTCTGCCAAACCAAAAAACCCAACCTGTCACGCAGCTGGTTGGGGGCAGCGGCAGGCTTCAAACTCATGTCTTCTGACTTTGAGTCTTAGGCCTTTCACGTTATACATTTTTCTGTCCACTAGTCCTGTGATGTCCAATACAGTAGCCAGTAGCTATGTGTAGCTCTTTGAACTTAATTAAAATGAAATAAAACTAAAAATTCAGTTCCTCCATTGCACTGGCAACATTTTGAGTACTCAAACGTCACATGTGAATAGTAGTTACTGTATTGACTAGCACAGATAGAGAACATTTCCATCGTTGCTATTGTGGGAGTCAGCTCTGACTCATGGTGAGCCCGTGTGTGCAGAGTAGAACTGCTTCATAGGGTTTTCAAGGCCGTGACCTTTCAGAAGCAGATCGCCAGGCCTGTCTTCTGAGGCACCTCTGGGTGTGTTCAAACCACCAACCTTTTGGCTAGTAGTCGAGTGCTTAACTGTTTGCAGCATCCAGGTACTCCTCTGTCGTTGCAGACATTTCTCTTGGACAATGCCACACTAGACTCTAACCTCCAGGAGGGCTCAGATCCTTACTTTCTGGTTCTGTGTTGCAGCCCCTCTGCCTAGCATGGTGATTGACACATCCTAGGGAGTCAGGAAACCCTGGTGGTGTAGTGGTTAAGAGTTCAGCTGCTAACCAAAAGGTCGGCAGTTTGAATCCACCAAGCTGCACATTGGAAATCCTATGGGGCAGTTCTACTCTGTCCTATAGGGTCACTATGAGTTGGAACTGACTCGACTGCAGTGGGTTTGGGTTTTTTGCTTGTTTAGGGAGTCCTGAAATATGGTTATTGGTTCCTCCAGGGCATGGAGAGTAGATCCATACCTAAAAAATCTATGGAACACCAATTTATTAACTTTAACCCTGTTTATTAGTTTACAGTGAGAGTCTAAAGAACTTAAGGGCAGACTCAGGCTGAGGAGGCGGAGAGCACCAGTTCTTTTTGTACACAAAGTCTTGGTGTGTTCACAGATATTCCACATAAAAAATCATGCCTACCTATTCCCGTAGTTAAATAGGAGCACACACACAAAAAAAAGAAAGAAAACAACCAAACCCGTTCCTGCTGAGTCAACAAAGTGACCCTCTAGGACAGACTAGAACTGCCCCATAGGGTTTCCAAAGAGCAGCTGGTGAATTCAAACAGCCGACCTTTTGGTTAGCAGCCGAGCTCTTAAGCACTGCACCACCAGGTCTCCTCAGGGTCTCTAGTATCCTTATAATAAATGCAGGGATCTCCAAATGTGCTTATTTAACTGTGGAAAGCCCCCTTATCTTGCAGAGGACCACTGGGGCTACACTGACCCAGGCGTGGCTTGCTTCAGCATAGGGTTCAGATCACAGAAGGCTGAGCTGTCTCTTGAGGTTCTTCCCCTGGTAGCTCACTCTATTCCACCTTGAGACATGTCTATAGAGCTACAGTTTATATCTTCTTTCAAGAAAATTTTCCCTGTTGTTTCCAACAACAGCATCAAAGCAGCATTAAACATTTTTTTCTACTTATTCTTCTTTGTGAGTGATATCACCCTTGAAGAATTTACAATCAATTAGAATAAATCTATGTCCAAAACAAGAGAGGGAGAAAGGAAACACAAGGAACACCAAGTAACACACTCCAAAGCAGTCCTATGGTCTCATGTATTCTGACATTAGAGCCTAACATCCTCCCCTTATACGCTCGCACCCTGCTTGGGATGCACTGGGACAATGCCCAAGGTCGGGAGAGTCCCAGTTGGCCTGTGGGCCATGACAGGAAGTGCCAAACTTGCGAGAAATATAGGAAACCGGTGTTCCAAGAACTCTGTGTTTGTTATTCTGGCAGAGAAAGTTTCCTTTCACATCACAGCCATTTATTGAGCATCGCTCTGGGCTTGATGCACTCACATGTGTTATTTTATTTAATCTTCACAACTAACCCATCTGTCTAGTTATATAAAAAAAAAAAAAAAGTGCTGCTATAATAGAACTACCACAAGTGAATGGCTTTAACAAACACAAATTTATTCTGTCATGGTCTAGGAGGCTAGAAGTCTGAATTAAGGACACCAGCTCCAGGGGAAGGCTTTCTTTCTGTTGGCTGTGGAGGAAGGTCTTTTTCATCAATCTTCCCCTGGTCTAGGAGCTTCTCAGCATAGGGACCACAGGCCAAAGGACACGCTCCGCACCTGACTCTTCTTGGTGGTATGAGGTCCTCATCTCTCTGTTGGTTTCTGTCTCCTTTTATCTCTTGTGAGATAAAAGATGATGTGGGCCACACCCCAGGGAAACTCCCCTTACATCCGATCAGGGCTGTGACCTTAGCAAGGGTGCTGCATCCCACCCTAATCCTCTTTAACATAACCTAATCTTGCCCCATTAACCACGGGCAGAGATTAGGATTTAGAACATGTAGGAAAATTACATCAAATCATAAATGGAGGACAGTCACGCAATACTGGGACTCATGGCCTTGGCAAAGATGACATGTACTTTTGGGGGACACAATTCAGTCTATGACACCATCCATTAACATGGACCAGGTTATGGAGGTTTAATATAAAAACAGAATAGAGTAAACCCTGAAGGCAAGCAGGACCAGTTCAGAATTCTTCTTCCACCCTCCATTCTCTGTAGAGCTTTGATCATTACGTAAAAGGAGGATGGCTGGAATACCTAGACATCTGCACTGTAGCTTCAAACTATAATGGGCTCAGAAACTACTGTGCAGGGCTGTATAAACAAAGCCACATATATGACACTTGCCAGGTTATTTGTAGGATATTCAAGAGTGATTTTGACTATTTACATTGCATTTTCCTCATGTCCTGACTTTAGAAGGGAATCTCACCTAAGATACAAGCCTGCTCTTTGCACAGTGGGAAGCATATCATGGTTGCTGCAGGAAGGGCAATTGGGTGGGTGAATTTGGGTGAGGTATGCCTCCCTGCGTCCTGTGAGCCACCTGGCATACTTTCATCACATTCCATTGTTTCCCAGCATCCTGTTTCCTATCTTCTGAGACAAGAATCCACATTCCATCTTGATCTTATCCCCCACTGCCAGCTCCCACCCTTCCCTCTGACTGCAGAAGCTCATCTTGTGTTTCTTGTAAAAATCATTGAACTTCCTGCTAGTGTGGCTGTTTTCAGTTGACAAGGTGTTTTCATTCACCCACAGTGTTTCATTTGATCTGCGCAAAAAGGTAAGATAGCTGACAGCCAGAAGGGCAAGGGATTTCCACAAAGGATTACAGTTTCTTAATGACTGAGGCACAAATCCAAGTTTTCTGACCCAAATCACAGTGCTTTTTCTAGAAAAAGATATATATTTATTTCATCCTATCCCCCTTTTGCCTAGATTCCCATCTAGCCAAGTTTGTGGGCCTCTGTGGGCCTGTGTCCCCTCCTCTTTTTTCTATAATGTGGACTTTTCTTATCCATCAGACCCCAGAATGTGAGCCTTGCAGCCATTGTTATAGCTGCAAGCCTAGCACACATACATGGTTGCTTATACATGGTTGCTTAGTGAAGAGAGCTAGCCACTTGTATAAGCCCAAACAAGAGGATTCAAGACATCTGTCACACTTCCCTCATCACCTAACGGTGGTGACGGCAGCAGCTGCTGCTGCTTCTTTTCCTCTTCCTCCTCATCTTGCTTTTATACCTTCTCCTTCTCTTCCTCTTTCTTCTTTTTAATGATTAAGTGCTAGGTGCTTTTATACATATTTCCACTTAATCTTCCTAACAAGTCTGAGAAGAATTCTTATCCCTAGAGGAGAAAAATGAAGTTCGAAAGATTAACTTGCACAGGGTCCCACAGTTAGTAATTAGTAACAGAATTTAGAACAAATACTCTCGCTGGACCCTCCTTTGTGCTAGGGCCTGGGCCAGATATGGAGACAAAGAACAGACACGGTTCCCGTTGAATGAGTGCACGGTTCAGGTGACAACGTGGAACAGCTTTTTCAATGCAGAAAGTGATGAAATAGAGAAAGAGGGCAAGGGGGACTTCCCCAAGAAGGTGAGATGGGCTGACTTAGAAGGGTGGACCGAGCTTGCCTTCCGGGGAGGGAGGGGAAGCACATATCAGACAGAGTATATAGAAGGTCCTGATGGAGCCTCAAAAAGGCCCACCATGCCCAGAAAATGTCAGAAGGCTAACACTGTGTGACCTGTGAGGGGGAAGGGAGCAGAAGGGGACACCACACAATGGGGTGAGGCTGAGAGGCAGGCCAGACTATGGGACACGAGGGACAGCAAGGACTTCACTTAGCAGGACATGACATGACATCTGTAGGATGATTATGATGGCAGCAATGTGGAGGGTGGGCAGAAGGGCTCAGACACTGAAGAGAGAGAAAAGCTAGGAGGTTGAAGTAATAATTCATATGAGACAATGAGCAGATTCAAGGCAGTGGAATTGGGGCCAGAAAGGAGACAAATTCAGTGACTGTCTGAGATGGACTCATCAGGATCAGGTGTGAGGACAAATGGAGGAGGTCATCAAAGTGGACTCTGGGATTTCCAGCTTGGGGCAGCAAGCCATAGAACTTAGCTCTGTTTTCCTCAGAAATGTTTGTGGGTGATAATGTTGAAAGAGCAATGACAGTTAATTTTTTTTTTTTTTTTAAATGGCAAGAGCCATGCTAAAGTAGTATCCCTGAAGGAAAAAGTAACCCGCGACATCTCGAGATATGCCCTCCTGGTTTCCTTTGAAGTAGATAGAGGCTCCTTCCCCTTCTAAAGTCTTCCTTTCTGAGACAATCAGCCAGTTCTCTCTTTTGACTTCTACCTTGACCCTGAGCTACTGAGAGGGAAGCAGCTTGCTCAGGCTGTCAGGACAGCTGTAGAGCGGAAAGCTAGAGGACGCGTCAGGGATAAATTCAGCAGGGTGGGAGTGACAGCCAAGCACCACAGGTCAGGCTGCAGCCTTCTCTGTTCCGGGGGCAAGAGTTCAGTGTTGAGAAGAACGTTCTCAGGTCAGTGGTTTGGACATCAAGACACAGAACTGAACGCAAAATGTTCCTCCCAAATTTTCAGTTGAGGAAACCTGCATTTGCATTTCCGAAATGACTTAGAGGCAAATGAGCCCCATGAGCTGCGCTGAACATATTCCCCAGAGCTGGAAGCCGTACCGATAGGGTGAGATTGGATTACGCGGGTGCTCCCAGCTTTCTCAAAGCAGGAAACACCACAAATGTGGGGACCCAGCTTTGTGCTTGGGCCGATATACGGAGGTGTGATATTGGACGATGCATTCCTCCCTCAGGCTCTTCATCTGTGAAATGGAGGTAACAGCACCAAGTACCTCATAAACGCAGGCAAGAGCTAAATAACATGGTATATGTAAAGCACTTAGTGCCATTCCCATCACATACTACTTAAGAAACATTAGCCTTATTAGTCTTTATTATGAATAGAATTCATTACTATGAATGAGAACTTTCTAGAATGTTGTTTTTTGTAATGATTTTGTGCTTTAATTTCAGTCTTTCAACCAGTCACAAGAAAGTTCAAAGAGAATAATGTCTTTATCGTGGTATAGGTATAAAATGATCAACGTACTATTTTACATGTATTGCCAAAATAAAATTTCAGAAACAAATCATATGTCAAAAATACTAAGAGAATATAACTATTCAAATAGAGGCCGTTTGTGTAAAGGTTAAGAGCAATGACTTTGGAGTCAGACAGACCTGAGATCGAATCCAGGCTCTGCCATTTATTAGCCTCTCCCTTTTAATCTGGGGCTCTGGTGGTGCAGCGGTTAAGTGCTTGGCTGCTAACCAAAATGTCAGCAGTTCGAATCCACCAGCCACTCCTTGGAAACCCTAGGGAGCAGGTCTACTCTGTCCTAAAGGGTCACTATGGGTAGGAATCGACTCAACGGCAATGGATTTGGTTTTTAATTTGACTTCTTAATCTGTAAATGTGTTGTTCCATGAATATTTACTGCAGGCTGTCCTACACCAGGCATTGTTCAAGTAAAGTAGCACCTCCTTATAGGATTAGGAAAGATGGTTCTTGTAAAGCACCTAGCCCAGTGCCCAGCACATTCCAGGACCCAGTAAATGATGCTGTTGTTGGTTGGTTGCTGTTACATCAACTCCAACTCATCGTGACCCCACGTGGAGTAGTAGAACTGCCCCATAGGGCTTCTTAGGCTGTAATTTCTATGGAAGCAGATAACTGGGGCTTTCTTCCACAGAGTTGCTGGTGGGTTTGAACTGCTGACCTTTCAGTTAGCAGCTGAACACTTACCCATTGTGCCACCAGGCCTCCTCAGCTGCTGCTATTTGTTGAACACCCCCACGCTGGCACTGAGGCAACAATGGATGGGACATGGTCTCTGCCCTTGTGAGTTCACAGTTCTGAAGACAGTCAGGTGGACAGACGATGACAGCACAGGGTCGTAAGTGCTCTGCACGAGAGGCAAACACATGATGCTGAAGTGGGCAAATCCAGCCTGAGGACAGGAGGAGCATCCAGGAGGTCTTCCCAGAGGAGGCAGCGCCTGAATTACCCAGGCAAAGTGGGTCAGGCAAAGCACTTGGGCTTCCCTTGTGCCTCTCTTCAGCTACCTCTGTGGCTGGTGAGAAGTCGGTCTTGTGAAATCTATGGTTTTCTATTCCAGTGTTGATGTGACAGGGTTGCCGTGAGTCATAACTAACTCTACAGCAACAGTTTTTGTTTTTAGGGTTTTTTTTGGTTGATCTCATTACTGCAGCTCAGGCAGAAATGCCTTTTGCAGTAATTGGAGGCTTTCAAAAGCCAGTTAAATGGGTTTAAACGGCCACAGCTCTCCTTGCCTCAGAAAACGTGGTAATACGATTAGCTAGCAGGTCCGTGAAAACTCAGGGCTCCCTCTCCCCTCAGGATTGGCATGTCCCACACAGCAATTAACTGCATGTACAAGGCAGCCCTCCTCTGCCGGGATCTCTGAGACACTTAGGATTGATGCCTTCCCCTGAGAGTTTCGGGGGAGAGAAGGGCCTGGCAATGGCTCTCTGTGGTGCTTTGCAAGGATGGGGCAGGAACAGGAGTGACCCTGAGAGGCACCTGCGCTCAAGCCTTGCTGAGTTCCCTGTGAGCGTTTCCTCACTCTCACCACCAGGTGGTGGTGTTGTCCACCACTAGGCAAATTCTCCAGACGAGGGAAGGAACTCAGGATTGACAATTACGTCGTCTGAAGACCCTTTCTTTATAAAGTGTGCCTAGAAAATACTGTATCTTTGTAGCCTCTTATAATCACCAAATTTATACATTGTAAAGATCGAAAGGACTCCGTGGAAAAATGCAGAATAGAAAGATGGGGTGCTTAATGTTAAAAAAAAAAAAAAAAAAGCATTGAATAGTTTTATGCAATAATGGAGTCTAGGTGATGCAACAGTTCACATGCTCGACTGTTAACCGAAAAGCTGGAGGTTTCAGGTGCACCCAGAGGCACCTCGGAAGAAAGGCCTGGCTACCTGCTCCTGAAAAATTAGTCCTGGAAAACCCTATGGAACATAGTTCTCTGACGTGCGTGGGGGTCACTAGGCGTCGTGGTCGATTTGGCAGCAACAGGTTTTGTGAAATAAACGTAAGGTGTGTTATCTCGGTGAGTTCTTACAACGTTAGTGAGGTGGTGCTCACTTAGTCCATTTTATAGATGAGGACACTTATATTAAGAAAAGTTCAGTAGTCTGTGCAAAGAACCCACAGCTGGTGAGAGGAGCGCTTGGATTCACCTGAATTAAAAAAAAAACCAGGCTCTTTCCATTAGATCAGGAATGCCGGTGGTGTAATGGTTAAGTGCTACCGCTGCTAACCAAAAGCCCAACAGTTCGAATCCACCGGGCGCTCCTTGAGAATTCTGTGGGGCAGTTCTACCCTGTCCTATAGGGTCACTATGAGTCGGAATTGACTCGATGCAACGGGTTTGTTTTGTTCCATAAGATCACACGGTTCAGGTTAAGTAAAATATAGTCGCCCTCTGTATTTGCCCGTTCTGCAAAACCGAACCCGTTGCCACAGAGTTGATTCCGACTCATAGCGACCCTATAGGACAGAAGAGAACTGCCCCATAGGGTTTCCAAGGAACGACTGGTGGATTTGAACTGCCGACCTTTTGGTTAGCAGATATAGCTCTTAACCACTATGCCACCAGGGTTTCTGAGAATGATAAGGCGAGTGCTAATTCAGTAGCCAGGTGAGTGTTTCCCATTGAGGCCCTGAAAGGGTGGAAGTGTAATGGAAGAGAGAGAGACGAATTTGTAGGCCTAAGAATGTGAGAAGGAATTTTGTTAATCCACAGGATTTCACCCACTTGGCTCTCGTTTTTGTCTCAAAGACAACATAACTCACATTTCTCCTCCAAGGCACAATGCCCTTTATATCACAGTAGACAGATGGTTTGCTTAATACAAAGTTGGTGTAAAATAGGTATGAAGGCAGCAGGTATCTTCCTTTTAAAGAGAATTAATAAAATATGTTTGCAGGTGGAATCCCTACATGTGAACAAAAGTACAGTTGAGTCAAATTCACTCTTTGGCTAACATGAAGTCTTAACTACATGACATGATTGTACTTGACAGACTTCAGGTGGCTGCTAGGCTTGACAAGTAATCTGTCTAGAGTTGAAACGGCCCTTCGTGACAACAGCTAGGATACAGGCAGCGAACATTTGTGGGATTCTGATGCTGGCCACACCATAGGTTGTAAACCTACCCAGCTCTCATTCTGCTCACTAAAATTGTTCCGCCACTTACCAACTGTGTGTCCTGGGGCAAGTCACTTAACCTCTCTGTGCCTCAATTTCCTTCTTTGTGAAATGTAAGAAAAGAGCCATGAGGTTTCCATGAGGAATAAACGAGCTACTGCGTGTCAAGTGTTTAAAACAGGGTCGGACACGTAGAATGTACTAATAAACATGCTAGGTCTTACCTTTTTTTTTTTTTGTCTCATGGGGAGTCCCTGGGTGGCACAAATGGTTAACATGCTCAGCTCCTAACCAAAAGGTTGGAGGTTCGAGTCCACCCAGAGGCCTCAAGAAGAAAGGTCTGGTGATCTATTTCTGAAAAATCACCCATTGAAAAAAGAACCTATGGGGGAGCACGGTTCTGCTCTGATACACACGGCACCTCCAGGAGTCAGGACTGACTCAAGGGCAACTGCTTACTGGTTATTTTCTCGTGGACCTTATGTTTTGGATGGAAAGTATTGCACAAGAAAAATTGTCGTGGTGACTCTTTAGAATATTGCTTATTTTTGACAAATGTCCCCTTTTGCCCCCGTGTCACCGGCAGAGATTACCTCAGTGATGTGTCTTTATGGAGCAAGTGCCTAGAGCCCGTCAGCGTGGTTGCCTGGAATCTGACCCTCTTCTGCATCCTGCTGGTCGTGGGGGGAATCCAGGTGATCCTCTGTGCCATCCAGGTGGTCAACGGCCTCCTGGGGACGCTCTGTGGAGACTGCCAGTGTTGCGGCTGCTGTGGGGTAAGTTGAGATCCTTGTTGTTCCTTCTCAGCATGTAGGCGGCCAGGTCAGGCCGTCAGCACCGAGGGACCTGAGAGTGTGGCTACCTGTAGCCACCAGACACGGGCTGGAAATCCAAACCAGCCCACTCCATCAACACGGAAACAGCAATATTACGTTGCTGAAACCTGCAAATTCTGTTCTTTGTGCCATGTTATCACACCCATGCTGAAGCTGACCAAAATTATCAGCCTCACACCCAGGTGGCTACGGTCCTGGAAAACAAAGGACTCCACAGACGTACATACAGAAGTTTACAATGATGCTTGTGTGAAGGACCGCAGAGGGTGATCACTTGCCATGTGGGCGTATTGTTAGCAATAAAACAGCAAGGTCTGGCCTGAAAGATTCCTAAATCGGTCTAGACAATGGGTTAAAGTTACCAAGTAACATAAGGAACATACTTGAGGATATTTCCTTTTCCCTGGAGAATTTCCTGAAGTGAACAGAACATATCAAGGCAAAACCAACATTTTGATGAAATTTCTGAGATGTAGAAGCGAGAATTGGTTCTCCTGTGAGAAAAAAATAAAAAAGAAATCACTCAGGATGTACTTTCCAAATAAGACTGTAAAATATCAACAACAATATTTAAAAAAATTAAAATAAACCCGTGGGCAATAAGACAGTCTGATTATTTCCACTAATGACCAAATCAGGTCAGGCAATGATTCACGCACACACACCAAGTTCTTAAAACACGCAGATTGATGTATTTAAAAAAACCAAACTTGAGAGCACCCTAACTGAGAAGTTGTGTAAATAGATGTAAATGAAGGTCTACCCACTTAATACATTGTGCCAAAATTTTAAATGATGCAAACCATTTTATTGAAATTTCTAAAAAGCCTTGTGTTTGTATAGTTCAAAGATTAAATGTGTGTATGTGTATAAAAAGAGTTTCTTATTTTTACCTCCTCCACCTTAAAGGGATTTTTTTTTTTTTAAGCCTGTAATAGTATTGAGAAGGCTTATGAGATAGTATTATTTGAAAAGAGTGGGATAAAAAATTGTATACGTGGTATGTTGTGGTGCTGGTTAGTTGCTGTTTAGTCGTTTACAATTACATGAATAAGAAAAAAAAACACACAATAGGAAAAAAAAGATCTAAAGGAAATCAACCCAAAATGTTGAATGGTAGTTATTTCTGGATAAAAAAGGACTTTTATATTTTTTCTTTCTTCTAACCTACATTATTTAAAAATTAATAATCATATATTACTATTAAAATATAAAACATATCAATAAAAAGCCCCAAAAGGATCAACTGTAAAATGCATTTCTCACAAATAAATTTCACTGACTATCGAGTTTTCATTCTATAAGTTTTCAATTTTATATTGCATTGTATTCTTTTTTTTTTTTTTAGTATGTAAACACAATTGGGGGAAAGAAAGCTCATCTACCAAAATTATTTTTACAGTAAACCAAAAACCAAACCCACTGCTGTCGAGTCAATTCCGACTCATAGCAACCCTACAGGACAGAGGAGAACTGCCCCATAGAGTTTCCAAGGAGCCACTGATAGATTCCAACTGCTGACCTTTCGGTTAGCCGCCGAGCTGTTAACCATTGTACTACCAGGGCCCCTGTTTTTATACCAGCAGTTATGAATATTGAGCATTTAAATCTTGTCATTCACTCAAAATGAATTCGTGTTTGCAAAATAAGCTACGTTCTTTCAAACGCTGATATTTCTTTTTTTTGTTTCATAGGAGGGAGAGTTATACCTTTCAGCTAGGTGGTGAATTATGTTGGCAGGGTTGATTGAAAACGTGACTGCTCTTTGAATAGACGACAGTAGTTTCCTGGATCTGAGGATTATCTGTCCAGTTAAAAACATACCTGTGGGGGACAGGACTTTGACTCTTTTCAAAGACTTCCATTTATTTCAACACCACGTTTTCGGGATCTTAGCTACTGAATCACTTGATAGTCAAAAGACAGGAGATGAATTCCGTTGTTGTCAGCGAGGGGCCCTAGAGAATCCCAGAGGGTAAACATATACCTGCAGAATTATCCTTCCTTCCTTCCTTCCTTCCTTCCTTCCTTCCTTCCTTCCTTCCTTCCTTCCTTCCTTCCTTCCTTCCTTCCTTCCTTCCTTCCTTCCTTCCTTCCTTCCTTCCTTCCTTCCTTCCTCCCTCCCTCCCTCCCTCCCTCCCTCCCTCCCTCCCTCCCTCCCTCCCCCCCTCCCTCCCTTCCTGCCTCCCTTCCTGCCTTCCTTCTTTTCTCTCTCTCCTCCTCTCCCCCTCCTGCCACTCTTTTCTTCTTTCCTGGTTTTCTTCCCCAACTTTTTACTTTTTGGAATAACAGTACAATGAACATCTGTAAATTGTAACCTAAATCCACATAATGTTAATATTTTGCTCACCACCCCTCTCTCTGAGCTACTAGAAGGTAGTTTCCAGGCATCATGAAACTTTACTCCTAACTACTTCAGTGCGTGTGGGAGCTGCATTTTAAAAAATCGGTCTGCTGAGGGTTCCTTTCTTGCCTCTCATACAGCTGGCAGGATTCCTTCCCTGGTAGGACGCTGTGGAAAGACTCAGGCTCTCAGCCTAGTTCCACGACGATGTAACCAGCTGAATGACCTGAGCAAGCTGCCTATCTTCTCAGAGTCTCAGTTACCCCAGCTGCCTCTTGCCTCACTCCCTGAGAGTGTGCGAATTGGCATCCATTCGTTCAGGAACCAAGCATTTATTGAGTGCTTTCTTGACCCTGGCATAGTCTTTAAAGGGGGTAATAGATGGGAACGTGCTTTAAAATTCAAGCTATGAGACTCGGTTTGAATGCCAGCTATGCGGTCTTGGGCAAGTCAGTTGCCCTCAGCTATTTCCTTGTCTGTAAAATGGGGTTATGAATACCTGGCTCCTGAAGTTGCTGACTGAGTGCTTAAGACAAAGGGATAAATATGCCTCCGTCTCAACAATCAGAAGGCTCAGTAAATGGTAGTGTGTATTATGTACTGAGAGCACACAGGTCAGCAAGGCGGCAGAGCTTTGAGGAAAGGAGCTCAATCTCTGAGATCAACCTTCCTGAGTTCAAACCTTGGCCCCTCTACGTGCTCGTTATAATTGTAGATGCATCACTTAATATCTTCATGCTTCTTATCAAAATTATTTTTACTAATAAAGAAAATAAAATGAAGTTTCAGCTCCTGTCTTGGTTATCTAATGCCGCTATAACAGAAATATCACAAGTGGATGGCTTTGACAAAGAGAAATGTGTTCTCTCATAGTCTGTGAGGCTAGAAGTCCATATTCAGGGTGCTAGCTCCAGGGGAAGGCTCTCTCGCTCTCCCTGTTGGCTCTGGAGGAAGGTCCTTGTCATCAATCTTCCCCTCGTCTAGGAGATTCTCTGTGCAGGAACCCTGGGTCCAAAGGACACGCTACTCTTCTGGCTCTTGTTTCTTGATGGTATGAGGTCCCCATGTCTCTCTGCTTGCTTCTCTTTTATATCTCAAAAGAGATTGACTTACATTACAACCTAATCTTGTAGACTGAGTCCTGCCTCATTAACATAACTGCCTCTAATCCCACTTCATTAACATCATAGAGATAGGATTTACAACACATGGGAGAATCACATCAGATAACAAAATGGTAGACTATCACACATACTAGGAATCGTGGCCTAGCCAATTTAAAACACATTTTGGGGAGACCCAATTCAATCCATAACAACTCCTTTAATATAAACACAGGGAAGTGACAGATGATTAAACCTCTGAAAAATAAAGTCAGAAGAGCAGAGAAAACATTCAATAAGGGGCAGGGGGAATGAGGAGGAAAACTTGATGACGGGGAGGGGACGAAAGAGGGAAGAAAAAAAAAAAGGAAGGACATGATAACTAATTTTTTTCTTCACCTTCTAGGGAGATGGACCAGTCTAAACCTCTGATGAGCGGCTTTAACTGAACGACACGTGGGAAAACACTGTTCGTAATCTTCTCTTCTGGGGCTACCTTCTTCCCAAAGGACAAAGCTGGGGGAGGGCAGGGTTATTCCTTGTCCTTCTCAACTGGCTTTGCTCACGTTGGAATTTTATATTATTTTCGAATAAAAGATAGCTTGACCGCTTAGATTTATACATCTTTCAAATCAGCTTCTCCTCAGGGCTTAAGAGCAGGTTCAAGTACATTCTTCATAATCTCTCTTTAAAATTGTGAAATGTATGAAGTCACACATATGGCAGTGCTGCTTCTTTGTACATAGAGATGTTTATATCCTTTGGAAGTTTCCCATAATTCAAAGGGGAAAGCACATGAGAAGTGGGAACCTAAGACCGATTTTTCCTTTCAAGATTTTTGGGGAAGAAAGAATTATTTATGTATCATAATTAATTTTTTATTTCATGCCTTCATTGCTAGTTTGTTTGAGTTACTTGCAGCTAGTCTTTTGAGCCTGCCTTCCTCTGCCAGGGTTTCTTTCTTCCTGTATGTTAAATTAAAATCAGAATTCCAAGATCATGTAATAAAGATTGTGTGTGTTCTGTGAGGGAGGGGCAAAATGATGAAATGAATAACACCTTCTTTCCATTTTGTCTACAAATGCTCCCTTTGCTCGAATGAAAAAAAAGAAGGATTTTAAAAAGGTTGATTTGGGCAGTAATTTTGTCACCCTGTCTATTGCCTGGTATTACAATAATACCCAAAAAAACCTCAAAAAAACAAAACCCATTGCCATTGAGTCAATTCCAACTCATAGCTGACCGTATAGGACAGCGTAGAACTGCCCCATAGGGTTTCCAAGGAGTGGTTGGTGGATTCCAACTGCTGACCTTTTAGTTAGCCACCATAGCTCTTAGCCACTTGCCATCAGGACTTCATTATTAATTCTATGTATTATATTAAACATTAACTTTGATTTTATGAGTCACACTAGTGTGGAGTCAAATCCATCTTACGGATTTGGGATCAAATCCCAGCTCTACCACTAAACCAAAGAACAAAAACCCATTGCCATGGGGTCGATTCCTGCTCACAGTGACTCTAGGGCTACAGCTTGGTAATCCTGGAGAAGTTACATTCTAAGTCTGTTTCCTCATCCATAAAAGGACTGTTGAAAGACAATCAATCATCCAAGAAACACTGAAGTCAGTCAAGGTTGAACAAGCAGGCCTGTGGGATTGGCAACATGATGTAGGCGTAAAAAAGAGGATCACAGTACTACAAGTCAGAGTCTTACTTCTCTATCAGTCAGGCTGATAGGTTGCACTTTTAGGCACATTGAAAGCTTGGTTTCTCAGTCATCATTAATAAAGCAATCCCCAAGCACCTAGTGTGTACTGCCTGCAGGGAGGAGGGTACAGTGGGAGCAGGAAGGGGAGGGGCTAGGCTTTGAAGAGGCAAAGAGTTATACGCTATGATTTTGCCCTCACGGCATTATGAACTGTATGAGATCAGAGGTCTCATCTGGCACCTGGAACTTAACAGGCAAAATGGGAAAAGGCAGGCAGATAGGCACTTGCAATCTAGGTGACCAAAAAAACCCCAAACCCATAGCCATCGATTCCATTGTGACCCATAGCAACTGTATAGGACAGAGGAGACCTGCCCCATGGGGTTTCCAAGGATTGGCTGGTGGATGTGAACTGCCAGCCTTTTGGTGAGCAGCCATAGCTCGCTGTAGCTCTTAACCACTGCATCACCAGGGCTCCACAATCTAGGTGTGAGGTGAGGGAGACTATAACTAAACACACACGCACATGCACACACACACACAGAGTTTCAATTCAGTTGAGACCAGTAGTTCCCAAACTTGGCTGATCATCAGAATCACCCAAGAAAACTTTTTGAAGTTTCAAATCCCTGAGTTGCAGCCTGTTGTTAGTCGATGTTGAGCCAATGCCGGCTCACGGCGGCTCCATGCGCGTGCAGAGCAGAACTGCTCCACAGGGTGTTCTAGGCTGTGACCTTTCCGAAGAAGATTGCCAGGTCTGTCTTTGGCGATACCTCTTGGTGAGTTCAAACTGTCAACATTTTGGTTAGTAGTTGAGCGCTTAAGCACTTGCGCCACCCAGGGACTCCGAGCCCCAGTTCAGACCTACTGAATCTGAAAATCTGGGCACAGGTCTTGAAGTCTGTTTTTTTTGTCTGTGACTTTAGTTTTTAAGGCTCAACAGGTAATGCTGAAAGCCAGCTACTTTGAGCTCCATTGACTTAGACCATGGACTGGCAGGCACCAAGGAGGAGGATGAATCAGATCCCACTGTAGCCTGGAATATTAATATTAATACAAGGTAGTTGTCTTAGTCATCTAGTGCTGCTGTAACAGAAATACAAAAGTGGATGGCTTTAACAAAGAGAAGTTCATTCCCTCACAGTCTAGTAGGCTATAAGCCTGAACTCAGGGTGCCAGCTCCAGGCGAAGGCTTTCTCTCTCTGTTGGCTCTGGAGAAAGGTCCTTGTCATCAATCTTCCCCTGGTCTAGGAGCTTCTCAGTGCAGGGACCCAGGTCCAAAAGATGTGCTCTGCTACTGGCACTACTTTCTTGGTGGCACTACTTTCTTGGTGGTACGAGTTCCTTCCATCTCTCTGCTCACTTCTCTGTTTTATATCTCAAAAGAGAATGACTCAAGATAAAAACCAACCCTCTAGATTGAGTCCTGCTTCATTAAGATAATGTCCTCTAACCCTGCCTCTTTAATATCATAGAGGTAGGATTTACAACACATTGGAAAATCACATCAGAGGACAAAATGGTGGACCGCCACACAATACTGGGAATCATGGCTTAATCAAGTTAAAACACATTTTGGGGGACACAATTTAATCCATAACAGTAGTCCATGCTGAGTGCTGATGGGTGACACAGAAGTTCAGAGAGCTCAGGCCTGTTCACCTACTTGAGTTCTTTGATGAGGAAATATAAATATAGGTAAGAAGCCTCAAGTGCTTATTTAGGGGTTTATTTCAATTCAAAATTTTAAAAACTGAAGAAATTGTACTCATTATCAATATGGTCTTATAATTTTACAAATGAAGAACTGAAACAAGTCTTCGACAACTTTTCACACACAAAGGGTCGTTTCTCAAATCCAGCGACCATAAAATTAGTGGGAACAGATTACCATGGATAAGAGTAAAGGTGAATGAGCCCGTCTTTGGGGATATTCTTCCCCCTCCCCAATAAGGTTGGTCTTAACACCATCCAGAAACTTCTCCTAAGGTTGTTGCTAATTTTGTATTGCTTATTGGGTGGCATATTTCCCTACACTGTTGGACTACAACTTCTCTGAAGCAAGGAGAGTGTCTGATCAAGTCTATACCACCAAGGCCTAACATGGGACCTAGCACACAGTAGGCAATTAATAAATGTGTTGTGTCAATGGAGATGCCCAGGGCACCTGCTTTTCTTTCTCCTGTGCTGTCTGACTGAGTGAGGTAGTGTCGCTGGCCCAGAAATAAGCTGTAGGAAGGCTTCGAAAATGAGTAGCCAATAAAGGAAGGAGGTGAGCGTCTGTGTTACCGCGTGGACATGGGGCTGGGGTAGTGTCAGTACACAGCTCTTTGAGTACTGAACTGTGTTTTCTGTAACTGCATTTGGTTTCTGAGTCTGAGTACCACCGCGCCAGGCTTTAACTTGGGGCATTGTTGGGATTTTCCATCCTGCTACAGCATTCCACTGGGCCCATGAGAAAGGACCAAAGGGCTGCTTGAATGGTGGAAGGGAAAAGGGGAAATACTAGGAAGAAAAAATAAAAGCTAAATTATTATCTCAAAATGTTATCTAGCTATATACACATAGTACACTAATGGACCCGAGCTATTAATGACTAAGGAAAAGATCTAGAATGTGTGGGTTTTACCCAAACACGCCATTGCCGTTGAGTGGATTCCGACCCATAGCGACCCTATTGGAGAGTAGAACTGTTCCACTGGGTTTCCGAGGATTGGCTGGTGGATTTGAACTGTCAGCCATTCGGTTAGCAGCCATAGCTCTTAACCACTATGCCGCCAATGCTAATAATGCCTTAAATGCACGAGAAAGCTGGGCAATAAATAAGGAAGACGGAAATAGAATTGATGCCTTTGAATTACGGTGGTGTGAAAGAATACTGAATACACCATGGACTGCCAAAAGAAGGACCAAATCTGTCTTAGAAGAAGTACACCCAGAATGCTCCTGAGAAGCAAGGATGGCATGACTTTGTCTCACATACTTTGGACATGTTATCAGGAAGGACCAGTCCCTGGAGAATGATATCATGCTTGGTAAAGTAGAGGGTCATTGAGAAAGAGGAAGACCCTCAACAAGATGGGTTGACACAGTGGCTGAAACAATGGGCTCAAGCATAACAACAATCACGAGGATGGCGTGGGATCAGGCAGTGTTTTGTTCTGTTGTGCAGAGGGTCACTATGAGTCAGAACCTACTCCACGGCAACACCACTAACCCAAACATACCAGCCAGATGTACTGCAGGCACAGAGACTAACAAGGTGCTGAACAATGTCAAAAGTAAGATATAAATGACACCCAGCTTCTCCTCCCGCAGCCACACCTTGGTGGATGACTCCCCCAGGGCCTGAGGATAGATCTAATAGTTTAAGGAGGAAATCTCCACATGGGGGCGACAAAGCAGAGGGTCAGACAGAATGTCCTAAAACAGACATCACAATCCTTCAGTCTAGAAAGACCCAGGTGGCAGCAGGATATGACCTGCTTGCATTGGCCTCATGAGGAGAACACACGGAGTGCACCTAAAATTAGTCGACAAACCATGGATCAACTGTCTTGGCACACAACCCTTGAAAGCAGGTGAGAAAATTCTAGGATAGACCTTAATCTATGGGTGCTAATCCTTGGAGTACATTCATCCAAAAGATGAAATAGAATAAAAACAAAATAAGAAAGAACGAGAGAGAGAGAGAGAGAAAAGAATATGTCTGGAGTTTAGAACAATTCATGGGAGAGACTGTTTAGATTGTTCCCAAAAACCGTTATCATCGAGTCGATTCTGATTCATAGAGAACCTGTAGGACAGAGTAGAACTGCCGCATAGGGTTTCCAAGGAGTGGCTGGTGGATTTGAACATTCGACCTTTTGGTTAGCAGTCTGAGTCCTTAATCACTGTGCCACCAGGGTCCCAAGATTGGCCCCAGGAAGGAAAAAAAAACAAAAAAACCTTATCTTTCTACAAAGCTATTTTGTCCTGTGTTAGAAACACTACTAAACTAACCTTGATTTTAACCTAACTTATCAGTGTTCAGAGATTGATCATATGTGTGTGTGTGTGTGTGTGTGTTTATTCGCTACAGGGATTGGATCCCAAGCAATTGTGGGAACTAGTTAAGCACTTTCTGTTAAGACTGTTGTCTTCTGTCTGCTGCTGAAGCCTGACTTCCATAGGCAGACAGTCTGGAAGGGAAGAGGGATGTAAAAGTCTGGGAGAGCAAGAAGGAGCTGTAATCCACGCACAGGACCTGGAGCCTGTGAGTACAGACCGAAACCCATGTCGGTTCTTGTTGCCTCTGACTTTGATGGTACAGAGTCCTGACGAGGTCTTCTGTCATGGAGCTAAACATATGTTACCTGGCTCAGGAGTCATAGAAGGTGAAGGAGAATCTAGGCAAATAAGCAGTTACAGACCCAGCTGCTGTGTTACATCAGTGAGGTGTGTCAGCAGATCAGCAACAACACGGTTGAGCTACAAAATGGCTGCTGCTTTCCTACCATTGCAATCGAGTCAATTCTGACTCTTAGCGACCCTAAAGGAGAGTGGAACTGCCCCATAGGGTTTCCAAGGAGCAGCTGGTGGATTCCAATTGCCAACATTTTGGTTAGCAGCCGAGCTCTTAACCACTGCACCACAGGGCTTGACTGCTTTCCTACCACCTTCCAAATCTCTCAATAATCTGTTTTGCGATGCACTCTCACAGGAAACATATAGGGATGGGAATTCTGGGAAACGTAGTTGGCCTAACCAAATTGACCATACAAAGCCACCACACCCGATTTGGAGGATGGAATGTTGTGTGTGTGTGCCGTTTTTTAGTCTAGATCAAGGATTCTCACCCTTAGCACTATAGGTATTTTGGGCCTGATAATTCTTTGTTGTGGGGTGGCGGGGGGCCCTGTCCTGTTCATGGTAGGATGTTTAGCAGCATCTTTGGCTTCTACCCACTAGATGCTGGTAGTAGCCCCTTCTCCCCAATTGTGACAACCAAGTGTCTTCAGACACTGACAAATGTCCCCCGGGGGGCAACTCACCATGGTTGAGAACCACTGACCTGGATCTGGTCTAGATCTTGAGGTAGGAATCACGAGTTTCCCATCCTGAAAACCAACACAGTGTTTTGTACATAGAACCCAAAAACAAAAAATCAAACCCGTTGTCATCGAGTCAATTCTGACTCATAGTGACCCTATAGGACAGAGTAGAACTGCCCTAAGGGTTTCCAAGGAGCAGATGGTGGATTTGAACTCCCAACCTTTTGGTTAGCAGCCAGCCACTACGCCACCAGAGCTCCTGTACATAAAAAGTGCTCAGTACTTATTGGTTAATTGCACACATACGTGCATAAATATTCATTTACCATCAAAAAGACATGCATACATTTAAAAGAAAGTAAATGTGGTGTACCCAACATTGTCGTGCCCTCAGAGCACTGCTTTTCTTGGTCTAAATGCTGTCTTGGATCATCTTGACTCAGGTGGTTTTAATGAATATGCTCATTACTCCTATATCTTTACCTCCTTCCCAGAACTCTAGAGGGCTTGCTGGAACACAGATTGACGGTTCCTACCTCAAAGTTTCTGATTCAGTAGGTTTGGAAGTGGAGAAGTTCCAGTAAGTTCTCAGAGGATCCTGGTGCCGCTGATGCAGAGAACTTCACAAGTTTTCACACCCTCTGAGATGGCCTCTATTGTCAGATAAGTATGACAGCACACGCATTTTTAATTTTTAACCTGGGTAGGGAGTTCATAGATTTCAGTAGCTTCTCCAAAGAATTCATGACACCAGAATGGTTAAAAGCCAGACTAAAGTCTAATTATGCATTTAAAGCTTTTTATAGGCAGGAATTTATGGTAGATGATTTTATAACTGGGTCAGTCTTGGAGTATACCCAGGGCTGTCTGCGTATTCTTATTTACACACCTGGTCTTTGCAGGTCCCTGAAGTCAACATACTTGCCGGTCCACACTATGAGATTTCCTATCCAGAAGTTGTACCCAAGGCATCAGGTTGAGAGATGACCTGTCCCAGCACCAAATGTGAACTTTGTGGGAAGGTAGAGAAAGAGAGAGGGAGAGAAGTATAAAGAATGGAAGAGAGAGAGAGAATGAGAATGTAGCTAATGAAAGAGAAATAAAACCTCCGCAGATAATCATGCTGCCTCTTAATGCCCGTTGACGTTGGGCCATAAACTTGGGAAAAGGAGTGTTGTGCCATCACAGTCACCCTCAGGGTCAGTTAAGTAACTTTAATAGGGCACCAATTATCCTCGTTCCCTCGTCCAAGATGTGGCGTGGGAAGTTCATATATAAACTCTTGTTAGCTGCTGACGAGTTGGCCCTGACTCATAGCAACCCGGCGTACACCGGAACAAAACAATGCCCAGGCTCATACCATCTCCATGACTGGTTGTGGATGGTACAGTGTTCCATTATGATCCACAGGGTTTTCATGGGCCGATTTTCAAAAGCAGATCACCAGGCCTTTCTTCCTAGTCTGTCTTAGTCTGGAAGCCCCACTGAAACCCGTTCAGCAACATTGCCACAAGTAAGCCTCTATTGACAGAAAGGTGATTGGCTGCGCATGAGACACATTGGCTCAGAACTCTAATTCGTATGTTTTTTTTTCTAATCTTTTTTAAAATACCTATTTTTTGTGAATGTTTTATAATGTATGTAATATATTACCCATTGCTGTCAAGTCAATTATGACCCAAGGCGACCCTATAGAACAGAGTACAACCGCCCCATAGGGTTTCCAAGGCTGTGATCTTTACGGAAGCAGACTGCCACGTCTTTCTCCCACAGAGTGGCTGGTGGGTTCAAACCACCAGCCTTTTGGTTAGCAGCTGAGTGCTTAACCACTGCACCATCAAGGCTCCTTTTCATAATACAATAAAACAGTCATGTATGTACATAATTGATAAAATAAAAAAAAAATAAGCAAACATACACTGGGGCTCCATGAACAAAACTTTTGGAAACTACTCATCAGGTGTGGTCCTCAGACATGAGAGTGGGCCTGAAGTTCCTGGAAGCTTGTTAGAGAATTGCAGATTCCCATCCACAGCCCCATTCCGATTCAGGAAGTCTGAGAAATTCACATTTTAAACTAACATCCTAGGATATTCTGAGGCATTACATAATATTACTATGAACTCTGCTCTGAGAATATTTTCCTTTTTCAAAACAATCCAGTTAAAAATAATTTTATTCATCCTCACTCACAAGACATAGATTTCTCCACTGAGGATACATGTTGTTGCAGTTTTTAGGTGCCGTAGAGTTGTTTCCAACTCATAGCAACCCTATGTACAACAGAACAAAACACTGCCTGGTCTTGTGCCATCCTCACAATCGTTGCTATGTTTGAGGCCATTGTTGCAGCCACTGTGTCAATCTATCTCATTGAGGGTCTTCCTCTTTTTCGCTGACCCTCTACTTTACCAAGCATGATGTCCTTCTCTAGGGACTGATCCTTCCCAATAACATGTCCAAAGTAAGTGAGACAAAGTATCGCCATTCTTATTTCTAAGGAACATTCCAGCTGTACTTCTTCCAAGATAGATTTGTTCATTCTTCTAGCAGTCCATGGCATATTCACTATCCTTTGCCAACACCATGATTCAAATGTGTCCTGAGGATATATAGACGAACGCAAAGAAAGAAACAAAAAGATCAGTATTCTACAATGGTTCTGTTTCCCCCTTCCGTGAAGTCCCACACTCCTCCCATCTCAACCTGTAGCTCCCCATAGGGGGGGCCTGGGGACAGGGCTGGTTACAACAAAGCCATCTGCTGCCCTCTAATGGCGACTGGCCTCAGCAGGTCACTCAGTGGCTATTTCTTAGGTGGAAAGCATGGCCATCTTTCTAAAGAATCCAATTTTTCTCTGACATCTTCCCAACAAGGAACATTTTCTAAAAGCCTCATTAATGCAAGACACAAAAGTGTGAGCTAACAAGTCAAACAAAGATGGCGCCGTCCAAAGGAAGGGCTTCAGTGTGGAAGACCATATTCTCACAGATTTGCTCATTCATTTCCCAAAACTTTTTAAAAAATATCTTTGAACAGTGTACTAGGTGTTGTTCAAGGTTCTGGGTACAGAACAAACAAAAAGCCCCGCTCTCAGGGAGCTGATAGGCTAATGAGGATGACCATGGAGAGGTAAATTGCCTCTTGTTGTCAGAGGTTAGTAAGTGCTGGGGAGAAATACGTGACTTGGGAGGAAGAAAGAAATGCTCACAAAAAAGAAGGGAATGAGTATTTATTGACCAGATACTGGATATTTTACCTTAAGTTGCTTCTCTTAATCCATCACCACCGTCTCATTGTATTTGCCCCTCTCGATTTTATTATGCCAGTTTTACATGTTAAAAAACTGAAATTCCAAGACTTTAAGAAACTTGGCCAAGGTTACAGTGTTAATTAATAGCTACATGGCAGTGAACTTCATAACTGGTGGTGGGAGCAAAGCTCAGGGCAACTGTGTAGAGGAGACTGCCCACACTTGCCCTTCCTTACTGCTTACACCCCCACCTTCTACAGGACTCCAAGGGTGCATGGACTGTGCCAGGCCTCCCTTTCTCCATTAATGTTTCATTGTCGTTCTCATTCCCTGAAAACTTTTTTTACCCTATCCAAATCCCATAAATGGATTCTCTCTCTAGGGTGTAAGTTGTTAAAACCCAAACCAACCCGTCATCTAGTCGATTCCAACTCATAGTGACCCAATAGGACAGAAATGAACTGCCCCATAGGGTTTGCAAGGTGTTAGTGACTGTTAATCTCTGCTAATCTTATACATTAATTCCTCCATTTGTAACCCAGTTATGTTTGTGATCAGCTGCTAAGGTAAAGGTTAGCGGTTCGAACCCACCCAACAGCACCACAGAAAAAAAGCCCTGGTGATCTGCTTCCCTAAAGATAGCCAAGAAAACCCATGGAGCAGTTCTCTTTTATAACACCTGGGGTCACCATAAGTCAGAATCAACTTGATGGCAATGGGTTTGTTTTGTTGTTTTGTTTCTTGTAGCTGAATTAATCAGGTCATTTTTACCTAGGTAAGGTATTTGAATGGGATTTTTCTGCAAACAGTTCCCTAATGTTAATGGTGTAGAGCTAGGTAGCCTGCTTGGGTATGATGGACATACCTTGTAATTTGGCTTGCTGAAATCATGTCATTTACAGGGGTTAGAGCTGCTGTTAAAATATCGGCTTGTTATCCTCTAATCTGTTATAGCTATCAGGCTCTCAAAGTCCTGTAAGAAAAAAAAGTATGTACTCTTTGCTGGTTGATTGATATTGTTGACCATGAGGATATCGGGGAATGTCAAAGAAGATCCTAAGGGTTCTTTATTCTTTGCAGGGGGCAGGGGGATAACATGGCAGTAATTCTGAGGCATCCCCAGGAGAAAACAAAGCTGGTTTAGGACTGGGTTCCTCAGATCCACCTAACTCTCTCCAACTACGGGAAACATAGAAGTAGAATCTGCCCCCCAGCTCTCCCTCGGCGCTCAGCCGGCTGCCTGGAAGTTTTGGTGAGAAGCTGTTTGAGGAGAAAAGGTTAATTTCTAGGATTAAATATTATAACTATTCCTTTTTTATGAAGCCCTTTTATGTCATGTTGTTGTTGTTAGGTGCCATCGAGTCAGTTCTGACTCACAGCAACCGTATGTACAACAGAACAAAACACTGTCCGGTCCTGCGCCATCCTCACAATCCTTACTATGTTTGAGTACATTGTTGCAGGCGCTGTGTGAATCCATCTTGTTGGCGGCCCTTCCTTTTTTTTTGCTGACTCTCTACCTTACAAGCATAATGTCCTTCTCCAGGGACTGGTCCCTTCTGAAAACATGTCCAAAGTAAGTGAGATGAAGTCTCTCCATCCTCGCTTCCAAGGAGCACTCTGGCTGTACTTCTTCCAAGACAGACTTGTTCGTTCTTCTGGCAGCCCATTGTATATTCAGTATTCTTCACCAACACCATACATTGTATAAACACCATTAATGGAAACCAATGAGCAGGGCTGGCTTCATGGTCATGTGTCCCACACAGTTGCTCAGGGCCCCACTTACAGGGACCCCACACTTGGTTTAATGCTCTACAGCTACCATCTTGAAATCCTTAATCAATTTTGAGTGAGTGGCCCCACATCCTCATTTTATACTGAGTCCTGCAAATTATGTAGCTGGTCCTGCCAATGAGTATATGATACATGCTTCCCAATTGTCCTCTGTTTGCTGGGACCTTTTTCTCAGTCTCAACACTGAAAGTCTCATGTCTCAGGAAACTCCTCAGTCCCAGGCAAATTGGGACAGTTGGCCACCCTACTTCTGGTCCTCTAACTGCAAACATACGAAGCATGTGTCACTTTGTTCAATGGGATATATGGCCTAATGACTTATAAGCAGAAAAACCCATTTAGAGCATAAAAATGCTATCTGTGACTCCTACACTGTAATAAGTTAAATACAACTTACACATATTTTCTAGCTACAGTTCAAGTCTTTTATCAACTCACACTTTTAAGATACCAGGACCTATTTCAAAGGACAATCTGCAGGAAAGGTTTGCAGAGTCTAAGGTCAACGTAAGGTCAATGTAAGGTCTTCAGTGAGGCTATGAAAAACCCAATTCCGACTCACAGCGACCCTATAGGACAAAGTAGAACTGCCCCACAGGGTTTCCAAGGCTGTAATCTTTATGGAAGTAGGTGGTTGCATCTTTCTCCCATGGAGTGGCTAGTGAGTTCGAACTGCCGACTTTTTGGTTAGCAGCTAAGCGCTTTAACCACTGCACTGCCAGGGCTCCTTGTAAGGCTATGAGTCAATTGGAATTCAATGTAAAATGTCATTAAGTGTGAGCATCTCACTACAAACAGCATCTAAAGCTTTTATCAGCTTCCCAAAGCCTTCAGAGGCCCTGAGAAAGTGAAATGTGTTGGTTAATTGATTTGGCAAATCTTGAAATTTGGGAACAATCCCGAGAAAGTTCTAGGTGTCCTACATTATGGAGTTCAGCCTTGAGGATCTGAATTAGAAGACTTTCTGGGGGCATTCCTAGAATAAACTTGTTCTCTTTTAGGACCAGAATGCATGCACGGATCTCACTCCAGTGACCAGAAACTCAGCCAAAAAACCTTCCAAATATAACAGAAGGTGCCCGATGCTGATTCTGCATTCATTTTAGTATGTTATATATATTTACCCATTCTGGGTAGCAAGGCAGATGTCATAGCATCTCCACGTTTGAACCTAACACCTACAATACTTTCTCTTCCAATAAAAATCAAGTATATTTCCAAGAGCTTCAATGTTCATACAATATAAAATCATAATTTTGAGAAACAATCACCCTAAGGAAAGGCCTAAAAAATAGTGGTTATGATTTTTTAATGAGAAATGTCAATAAATGAATTTTCAATAGATTATCCTTTTTTTTTTTTTTTTAAGTAACCCAGGTATCCCATAAATGTACACATCTTAGCTCTGGACTGGTTTGGCTACAATATTACTCACCCCATTGATGGCTGATGAATTGGCTTCATCAACTAACTTGGCTAGGAAGTTCCTTATCCCCTATTTTGAAGCCCCAGTGTTTTGTGTGTCCCTTCTGAAATTACTTGCTTCCTTTTTTTTTGGAGAATACAGTACACACACACACAAAAAAACTAGTCCTTCAACCAATATTTCCTGGGCATTGCCCCGTAGTTTGAAGACACAGTGGTCAAAAAAACAGACGAAGTGGCTGGTCTCATGGAGATTACAAAATGGCTGTAGCTGTATCAGTTTATGCTGCCACCAGCAAGGCCTAAGTATCCCAGTTTTCCCACATCGTGGCCGACACTTGGTGTTATCAGTCTTTTGAATTTTGCCAGTTTGATAGAAATGAAATGGTATATCATTATTACCTAAATTCCCATTTTCCTGATTAGTAATGAGGTTGACGAATTTATTTACCACATTTTTAATTTATTTATCACCCTTTCCATGAATTTTCTATTTGTAAAAAAAAAAAAAAATTTTTTTTTTTTTTTTTATCCTTGGCCCACATTTCTATTTTTGTTTGTTTGTTTTATTACTGGTTTGTAGGTTACTGTTTATTTTGGATACTAGCTTAGGTCTGGTTCCCAGAAGCAGCCCCTGTGACAAGGACTCCTGTACAAATAGTATATTAAAGGAGGATTATTTAAGAAAAGCTTTATTAAGGAAGGGGATATTTACAAGGGAGGCTGGTAAGAGTGAGAGACGCAGGGGAGTGAAAAAGCAAGGGTGTGCTCTCAGGGAAAATCTCACAGAAGGGGGTCTCTGTCTGAGCCCTCAGGGGCCCTGGAGTGTGAATTACACAGCCACTGGTCACTGGTTAAAGGGCAAGTGGGGAGAATGTAGAGCCCTAAGCATTTCTGGCTCTGTGTGTATTGGCAAAGTGACTCTAGTAGCCTTTTCAAGGAGAGCCACAGTATTAGCTGTTGGAAGCACAAAAATAGTAAAAAGCAACCTAAGGTAAAAAGGAAATTTAAGGAATCGAAGAAAACAGACATTATTCATTATGAAAAGATAATTCAATTTCACTATTAATTCAAGAAATTCAAACCACAACAGTAAGCTTGTCTTCACCTATCATATTTGCAAAGGCTTAAGATTTAGGTAATGCCCAGCTCTTGAGTCCCTGGGTGCTACTAACAGTTCTCACGCTTGCCAGGAAATGAAAGGTCCATCCAGGGACACCTTGGAAGGAAGGTCTGGTGATCTGTTTCTGAACCCTCGGCCACTAAAGATCCTTTGGAATACAGTTCTACTCTGGCACATGTGGGGTTGCCGTAAGTCGGAATCAACTCAATGGCAACTAGTTTTGGGTTTTTTTAATACCCAGCTCAAGGTTGGCAGTGGTGAAATGGGCCTTCGCATACATTGTTGCTGGAAGTATAAATTAGCACGATCCTTTTTGGGAAGAATACTCAGCAGATCTACCAAAATTGAAAGTCACATGCCCTTTTGATACAGTGTTTTCTTTCTTAGGAATTTTCCTGTAACCAGCCTCACACAAGTATAGGTTGTTTGTCGCAGCATTAAGGGCAAAAACTGAAAACAACCAAATGGCTACCAACAAAGGACATCCATATAGAAGAATACTATTCACTGCTACAAATAATGATATATCAACTATAGGGACCGACACAGAGAGACATCCATGAACCCACTGCCGTCGAGTCCATTCCGACTCATAGCCACCCTATAGGACAGAGTAGAACTGCCCCATAGAGTTTCCAAGGAGCACCTGGTGGATTACAGTGGATGTATTTGTTGTTTACTGGGTAACCTCATGCAGGTTACTTAACCTTTCTTCATCCATAAAGTGAGGATAATATTACTGAAATAATAGGGCCCCTGTACATATTAAATTAGGTACCTATCAAGTTTAGTATGGTGTCTGCCAT
The DNA here is from genome assembly GCF_024166365.1 of Elephas maximus indicus. NCBI lineage: Eukaryota > Metazoa > Chordata > Mammalia > Proboscidea > Elephantidae > Elephas > Elephas maximus. The sequence goes on along the minus strand of NC_064841.1, from coordinate 10,428,188 downwards.
ACAGCAAATGCTCAATTACTAACAGTAATATAATTGTGATTGCTAAAAAAAAAAAAAAGATGAAAGGTCCAAACCACGTATAATTTTTTTTTGTTGTTGTTTAAAAAACAAATATCCAACTTATACTATAAAGAAAATAATCTAACTTATATGTATTTCTTAAAAAGTCTGAGATATGGGGGATGGAGAGCTCTCACTTTTTACTTTATGCATATCTGTTGGTATTTTTTTTAACACTGAGCACATATTGCCTTAAAAAGTGATTTAAAAAAGTGTTATAGGTTTAGTTGTGTCCCCCCAAAATGTGTGTCAACTTGCCTAGGCTGTGATTCCCAGTATTGTGTGGTTGTCCACCATTTTGTCATCTGATATGATTTTCCTATGTGTTATAAATTCTACCTCTATGATGTTAATGAGGCAGGCTTAGTGGCAGTTATGTTAATGAGACAGGACTCAATCTAGAAGTTTAGGTTGAATTTTGAGTCAATCTCTTTTGAGATATAAAAGAGAGAAGTGAGTAGAGAGGAGAGGCACCTCATACCCCCAAGCAAGAAGAGCCAAGAGCAGAGCACGTCCTTTGGACCTGGGGTCCCTGCACTGAGAAGCTCTTAGACCAGAGGAAGATTGATGACAAGGGCCTTCCCCCAGAGCCAACAGAGAGAGAAAGACTTTCCCTGGAGCTGGCATCCTGGATTCAGACTTCTAGTCTCTTTGTTAAAGCCATCCACTTGTGGTATTTTTGCTGTAGTAGCTCTAGATAACGAAGGCAGGAAGTACATTTTCTAAATAGATAAATGAAAATTAGACTTTGAAATGTCAGTAAGTTACTTCCACCAGCACTTCTTTCTGTCGCTTATCTGAATGCTTCTGCTAAGAGTGCTCTCATCGAATGTTTTTGTCGAGTGCACAAAGACATCATGACAGTGAGAGCCAAGGAACTCCACGGGCGAGAAAACATACCCTCACAATACCAGAACGAATGGCTAGCTGCTGTTTTGGTTTCAGTTTTGACAACAAAAAAGGCCACACCCTATTGTTAATAACAAAACAGACTGAGAAACCTATAGTTCTGATGTCGCAGTCAATATGAAGGATTTGCTTTAACACAGAGGTGGTCTACAAGGGTGTTAGGACAGCATAATATTTGAAAAATATGTTGTTGTTACATACCATTGAGTTGGCTCCACCTCATAGTGAGCCTGTGTACAGCAGAACAAAACGCCACACGGTCCCTCACAATCGTGGCCATGTTTGAGCCCATTGTTGCAGCCACTGTGTCCATCCATCCCATTGAGGGTCTTCCTCTTTTTCGCTGACCCTCTACTTTACCAAGCATGATGCCCTTCTCCAGGGACTGGTCCCTCCTGATAACATGTCCAAAGTATGTGAGACAAAGTCTCATCACCCTCGCTTCTGCGGTGCATTCTGGCTGTACTTCTTCCAAGACAGGCTTGTTCGTTCTTCTGTCATTCCATGGCATGTTCAACATTCTTCATCAACACTGTAAGTCAAAGGCATCGATTCTTCTTTGGTCTTCTTTATTCATTGTTCAACTTTTGCATTCATAAGAGGCAACTGAGAATACCATGGCTTGGTTCAGATATACCTCAGTCCTCAAGGTGACATCTTTGCTTGTTAACACTTGAAAGAGGTCTTTTGCAGCAGACCTGACCAATGCAAATGGGGTATTTGTTGACTGCTGCTTCCATGGGTATTGATTGTGTATCCAGGTAAAATGAAATCCTTAACACTTTTAATATTGTCTCCATTTATCATGATGTTACTTATTTGCCCAGTTGTGATAATTTTTGTTTTCTTTGTGTTAAAGTGTGATCCATACTGATGGCTACAGTCTTTGATCTTCATCAGTAAGTGCTTCAAGTCCTCTTCACTTTTAAAATACATGTATCTCTAAAAATCTCTCTGGGCTACTTCGAATAAACAAGAAACCAGAATTCTGTGGATATTTACAATGCTGAAGACTAGGCATTTGAGCCAAAAAAATGTTTGCCTACAGAATTTTATTTCCTTCATTGTCTGCCAGGAAGGTTACATAAGCTTCTCTTTAGTGCCACCCAAAACTCTCAACAAAAGGAACACACACAAATAATGGAAAGACAAAGACTCCAAGTGGAAATTCAATTGCATTTATTTTTCTTATACAGAATCAGAAGTAAAAACCAGTACCAAACTCCAGGTGAAATAGTTTGATCTGATTGATTTAGTGGCATACTTTCTGTATGCATAGCATTCTAAATTAAAAATAAACACACATATGTCATATTACAAAATGTAAATTTTTTAAAAAAAGTTAAAGTACTAGCACATAAATGATGTAGTGTATTAGGGAAAAGGTCTCTGTCAATCACCCATTTTCCCAATTAAATTAATCTATGGTTTCCTTTTTTTTTTTTCATAAAAGTTGCACTTTCAGGAGTTACTTTCTAATTACATCATGAACACAAGTTGTAATTAGCAATACTCTTCTCATTCCAGATCACTTTCTTCCACTGAGAACTCTTCCACCAAGATGTGGTCAACAGCACTCCCAGCACACTAAATTTTTTACTGTTTTACATGCTTCCTCTATATGGTATAATCAGTGAAAGAAATGGTATTCTCATCCTAAATACTATGGTGAAACACTGTCTAACAACTCTTTAGATTTAGTAGAGTTACAAATAGGTTTTGACAATGTATTTACTTCAAGACACTATATTTTGTATGGGGGAAAAGAAACCTTCAAAGAAAGGTCTCTGAAATTATTTTTCAATTTCACTTTCTAATACACCTTTTCCATGGCAAAATTATTGGGTGAAGTGGTGAAGTTTGTTGATTCATTTAGGATTAAAAAGACTAGATATCTTGGCAGTTGTTTTATAATAAGAAATGTAGTATAAATAGCACCTTATCATGAATTCCTCAGGGAATTTTACATTTACGTCAATGAAAAATGGCCATTAAAAAGTTGTCCTTGCTTTAGGGTTTCTAGCTTTAGTGTTCTTCTATAACGGCCATATCTTATGGTCTCAAAATGCAAACAAAAAATTACATCTGGCTTTATCTATTAGTAAACATATAGTCAGATTCTATGTTGTTTTTTTTGGAAAAATATTTATGATGTTCATTAATAAATGTTCCAACTAATTTCACTAAAAAAAAAAAACAAAAACTAGTATCTTCTAATGCCACAAGCCTCTTAGAGAATGACTTCTAAAAATCGGTAATGCAAAAACTATCACTGTTTTAATTATTAAAAAAAAAGGGGTATGTGTTTCTTATATTTAATAACCTGAAAATGAGTCTATAAAAATATTTTTTAAAAAATACAGTAACACTGCTCAGTTTTGTTAGGTCCCTTGTTTTTTTTTTTTTTGCTTAGAAAGAATGTACAATTCTCTTTGCAATTATAGCTAACAAACAAGAAAAAGAAATAGCTCTCCCTTCAATTTAGTAGCAACAGAGACATCTGCCCTGTGTCTTAGAGTGCTTAGAGAGAGGGAAAGGAATTAGGGGAACAGAAACCATGGCTCCTTTAGGAAAAAGAAATCACCGGATTGAGCTGGAAGCCACAGCAGGTTTGTGCTCCACCTGCTACATGGTCAGCAATAACGTGGGCAGGGCAACACCTGCCCGGCCTTCCTGCTCCCCATAAAGTGCACCAAAGCCGCCTTTTCTGCTACAACAGTCTTTGGGTATAAAGGTTGTAGTAGGAAATCGTTGCTTTGTTCTTTTTGGGCACCTCTCACCCCTCCTGCTTGTCTTGCATTTGGGGAACTATTACTTATCTAATTCCATTTCACAACTAGCATCCTTTCTACTCTAGTCCTTAACTTCCCTACTTCGTCTCCAACCTTTTCACTTGCCTTCTTCCCAACAAGGTACAATGTATTCTGCATGTCTATATTCTGGCAGAGCCAAAAGGATCCGATTTAAGATCCTCCACAAATAAGCCCCATTGGGAACTGAAAGGTTCCTCCCAGAGACCTGAATTATGAATGTCTTCCCAAAAAACAATGCATTTTTTAAAGAGATTAAATTCATAGATTATAAATAGTGTCAGCTGGAGATATTGAGCAGTTGAGGACTTCATGGCATGGCAGGCAGACTGCAGGCCGGGTGAGCCTGATGCTGTCTCTCAGTCCTTAAAAGCTAATAAAATAATGTTCCTGGTTACATAAGAGGTATTGAGTACATATTGCAGGCCTTCTTATACCAACTGTAGCAAACAAGGTAAGATAATATACTAAGGGTTCCATTAGTGCTGAATTCAGAAACACAGGTCTCCAGCTCACACCCTCAGAGAGCGTTTCTTACACGCCAGTCAGGGATCCGCTTCGTCTTCTAAACAGTTTCAGAGATAAGATCATTTCAAACACCTGAAATCTCAAAAAGCAAAACTGACAAGGCCTCAGAATTTAAGAAGCAACTGCTTATTGTGTGTCCCATCAGGCCCAAAGCTCTGTGGTCCTGATGTTGTCAGGAGAGTTTCAAAAGGCAAAACACAGAGTTGCCCCTGATTTATCTGAAACACTGGGCTGCCTTTTGTCTTCGACTACAAAATTCTAGTGCTTTATAATCTCCACATCCAATTCTAAATTGCAATTTTAAAGAAAAAAAAAATCGAAGTTGCAATTTTAAAAAGTTTTGCTCATTAAATGCTTCAAATTAGTACCAAACCGGTGTCTTTTTACAAGCTTTGCAGTGTGAGAACTGTGACTAACAATGCTGCTATGCCCCCACTGTAAGGACTAGCTGTCTAGATGCTACACAGGACAGACTGCGACAGGGCCGTGTGTGCCTTTGTAGATACAGAGTAATTAAGAGCCATCAGGGGCAGCCTGGGTTCAAAACTACACTGTATTTCCTACAGCAGAATTGTACTATCCATACAATAATTTTTAAAGCTCAAGTTAAGTATTTTTTAAAGCATTTCATACTACTGCCATCTACACAGTTTCTGAAACTGCAAATCGGGTCTAATTTTGTGCACATTTCCTGGACCAAGCCGCCCGTCAGAAGATACTGCCTGTAGTCAGCATTTTATGGTTTCTAATCAATCGATCTATCAATTTCAACTACCACTCATACAGCTTAGTCATGGGGCAGCAGAAAGACAGAGAGAGAAAAAGAGAGAGAAAAAAAGAGGAGATTCAACTCTGCAGAAATAGTTCTGCATAATCCATCCCAGGAATGCAGGCTTGCAGAAAATGAAAACAGAATATTTATTTATGAGTTTAACTTAAGTTACTGTCAATCAAATCCAGGCAATGATTAAACTGGCCGCATGGAAAGGGGAGAGCAAGGGTCATGGAGGCAGAAAGTGGTGCACCTGTAGGTTTGCTCTGACCCATCCCTTTTCCCAAGAGGCCCAAGAAATGTCAGGTCACGGCCGCATCCAAGTTACAATGGAACCGATTACAGCCAGGTTAGAAAGGGCTCGCTTTTGTTCAGAGCAGATTCTACATCATTGAAGAGGGGGATCAGATCTTCAGATTCCAAAGTTCCTAGGTCAACGTTTGTTCCCGGAAGACAGTCAAGAAAATCAGGGAAGCGGGTCGGCTGGGTATTGATGTTCATGGGTGTCTGTCCCGCATTTTCTCCTATAAGAGAAGGAAAGGAAGCAATTTTAATTTTTTTTTTTTTTTTAGCTCTCGAAAAAGAGTTAAAATGTTAATCTCACTCATTTTTATTTCCACTGTGCCTACATTTAAATAGAAGATTACATTTGCCACAGGTCTAAAAAAAAAATTCCCTGGTGGCGTAGTGGTTAACAGCTTCCCTGATAAACAAAAGGTCAGCAGTTCGAATCCACCAGCCGCTCTGTGGAAACCCTGTGGGGCGGTTCTACTCTGTCCTATAGGGTCGCTATGAGTTGGAATCAACTCGACAGCAATGGGTTTGGTTTGGTTTGGTTTGGTGGTGGATTTCAGCTACCACATCACTGAAGCTGAGTTGGTGGCCCACACTCTTAAGTGATACAGGGATGGCGGGTGAACCTTTCGTAAGTGCTTCTCTGTAGACATGGCCCAGAATAGAACTCCAGAGAGATAAGAAAGGAGCATGCTGAAGGCCTGTGGATCTGACCTGGGATTGGAACCTTCCACTGACAGAGGCATGAAGAGCTGTTTCGTGAAAGGAGTAGAGAGGCCTTACCTGTAATAAAGACCTCATTACAGAGTTATACTCTAAAGATTTGACTATAAGCTTATATTCACCCATGTCATCCTTCTTTATGTTCAATGATAATAGCTCAGGAGTTTCTTTTAAGCATGTTATTAAAAACTGTCTTCATTGATGGCTGTAGGCATCATTTTCAAAGTATTTTATAAAGCAGGTTCTGCAGATCTTCCCTGTCCCCTCTGCACACAGCTACACCCAACAACTACCCTTCTCAGAGGGTTGCAAGGCGCATGAGCACACTAAGGTTCTAAGATGTCTTGCAGTAAAGAAATCTGTTTTGTTTTGTTTAAGCCCACATTTGCTAAATCACTATTTAATCACTCAATTCTATTTTGACTACATTTACCAAGATCCTAATGAGGTAGAGTTTTGCAGAACATACTTTAGAAAACGCTGCACTAGAGGAAGGTTTTTTTTTTTTTTTAGAGGAAGGTTAAGTGTATGGGACAGACATGAAACATACATGTTCTTTATATGTAGTAGTGTAGGAGAAAATAAACTAACTTTGGTGCCAGTAGACTGAGCTTTTTATCTGTGTGACCTTAGACACACTTGTTTGACCCTCAGCTTCCTCATCTGTAAAATAGGATATTGGTGTTTCTTCACGAGTTTGAGGAGAGTGCCATATAGTGTCTGACACACACTCACCGCTCTAGGCATCATTCATGCATACAAACATATACATTAAAAATGCAATCAGTGTGTTGATTGAATGTTCTGAGGGAAAAACAAAGCCCAGGAACTCAATCATTGTTAACTACACAATATAGGAACAATAGGTTAATTCAAACAGCCACAAACAATCTTTCCAGAGGGAGAAAATCTATCTCAAAGATTGAGGAGCATGGATAATGAAGGCCAACATCCACCATACCATCATTTTAACAAAACTTGTTAAATTGGCTTTTGCATTTTATAAGCATGGTAGACTTCCTGAAAAGGGTGCACAGAAATTTCAATATTCTGAGAAAAACTCCAAGGAGAAAAAATGTATCTTTCCAAGTGATGAGGGAAGCAATCAAACGTGCCTTTTGGTGATAGCAAAGCTTAATGGCTTTTCTATAAGTCAAATTATTAATGACTCTTGGATAATACATTAAAGGGTTTGCACTGCAAAAGGCAATGCTAAACAGTAACTTGAAAAAATAAGCCAAGTTCAACAATATAACATCAATTTAGTGCTACCAACCTGACCTAAATATAGTGCTACAGATATTGACAAATAATATCAAAATAGAAAAGAAAGGCCAAAATGATTTTTTTCTACTCACTAGAGTATACCAGCTGGACATGAAGCTTTAAAAAATCATCTGTCCTAAAAGATTACCTGATCTAAATGTGCCGAATGCCTTTTTTTCTTCATCTCCACCTCTATTGATTCTCCATTTTAATTTTCCAGTAACTCAATAGCACATCTGTTATCCAAACAACATCTCTTGTTTTAAAGAATTCCTCTTAACCTTTCTCCTCAGACATTGAAAGCATGAAGAGACTGCTTCTTCATTAAGGTTAACAATCTCAATATCTCTCCTCTCTCAACGTCTCTCTTGGGAGCAATTTAGCAATCTCAGTAATCTTTTTGGTCTTTGAAGTTTTATCCACATTCCTTAAAGAGCAGAAGAGACCAAAACCAGGCAACTCTGAAAAGGGTGTGATTGGTGTAGAATATTCCAGAAGAACGGATGGCTTCTCAGCCTTTAGTCATGGTATTCCTTTACTCTCTCCTTGCACCAAGTCCAGCTGTTGTTTCCAGGCATGCTTTGCAAAAGGAGTGCTTGGCTGGCTGTTTCGCATTCCGCGTGTGTTCAGTGTGTGGTCAGCAGGTCTAACAGTTCTTTTCTAGCCACATGTGTCCTGCCCATCCCCCAGCTTTTCCTCGTCTTGTTACTATACAATTATATTCTACCCTTTGAGGGGGTTTATGCCCATTTCCTATAGGGACTTTACAAAGGTGACCCTAAACTCAATGAGCTGACACTCACCCAACCAGGTTAACTTGGAGCCTTCGCATTTATCCGGATTATTCTGTATATTACTTCAGTCTTCTTAGAAGGGGGGGAAGAGAACTCTGTGTAGAACTCTGTGATCTCAAGCTTCCTCATGACTCTATGAAGCAGCATAATACTCCCACTTTACAGGTGAGAAATCCAAGGCTAGGGAGGTTATGTACCCGAAGTCACTGCCAACAAGCGGAGGAGCAAGGCTGCAAGCTCGAGGCTGTCTGCAAATACCATGTTCTTTTCAGAACACCACTTAATTTCACATTATGACTTCAAAACACTTCCTATGTACCCGATTGAGATCATTTGAAAGAGATGTAGAATAGAACCCATCTTTTTTTTCTCCCCGCATAGTGTTTCCATCTCCTGAGCTTTTTCTTTCTTTTCTTTTCCTTCTTACTAGCTTCCCAGTGTTTAAAGGATGAAAGGAAATAAGTGTCAATCATAGGAAGGAGCCACTTTATGATGTTGCTCCCAAAATGCCAAAATAAATCTCCAAAAAAATTCAGAGAGGGAAGAAGAAAAAGGGAAGAAGGCAGGGAGAAAACCAAAGTAATAAACTGAAGAATAGCAAAACAAACATTTCAGCATTCCTGCGTGACCCACTGAAGGGCAGGCTGTGCAATACTCTAAACGCATGGATGACCACCTACAATAAGACCTTGGAGCAGCTGCTCCCCACGTCACCATGCTTACGTGACACCTGGCTCGCCATTTGACTTTCGGTCTCACCAACAATACGGATTCAGAGCAAGAAGAGGAGTCACTCAGGAGTAGAGGGTCACAAAAACACAGGTGGTGTAGACAAGGGCAGCTGTTTATTTCAGTCACAGAAGACGACGGTGGAGGAGAAACTTGCACAAGTAAATCCAAATAATGGATACCTCCAAAAAACCAAACCCGTTGAAGTTGAGTCGATTCCAACTCATAGTGACCCTAAAGGACAGAGCAGAACTGCCCCAGAGGGTTTCCAAGGAGCGGCTGGTAGATCCAAACTGCTGACCTTTTGGTTAGCAGCCATAGCTCTAAACCACTGCGCCACCAGAGCTCCCATGGATACCTTAGCTGCCATTTCTTTTTGACTTTAGAGTATCTTCTGGGAGTTTATGACTTTCATAATGAAGGCCGTTGTTTTTGTTGTTAGCTGCCATCAAGTTGGCTGCCGATTCATGATGACCCCATGCACAACAGAGCAAAACACTCCCGGTCCTGTGACATCTCCATAATTAGTTGTAGATCAGACTGTTGTGATCCATAGGGTTTTCACTGGCTGATTTTCAGAAGTAAATCACCAGCTCTTTTTTCCTAATCTGTCTTAGTCTGGAAGTTCTGCCGAAACCTGTTCAGCATCATACCAACATGCAAGCCTCCACTGACAGAAGGGTGGTGACCGTTCATGAGGTGAACTGGCCAGGAATTAGACCCAGGTCTCCCACCTGGAAGGTGAGAATTCTATCACTGAACCACCACGGCCCCATTAAGTCGAGATCAGGCTAATAATACTAATTCAGTTTTTTCAGTTGGAGGTCTCGCTCCTGGAAAAGTGGGGGACAAGGACAGGTAACCCAAAGAGCCTGCTGGGGGCTAGCTTGAAGGATGTACAGTTTGTGGACTAGGTAAAAGTCACCCTGAATCCCTTCTTTCTGATTGCTGAGAGAGGACATTGTGGCCGTGTTGAACTTGGAGATTCCAATTTAGAATCTTCCAAGTTGCCTAAGTTCCCAAGTGTCCACTGTCGATTTCTTCCTAATTTGCAGTGAATGAAATGGGAAAATTGTATGCTAACAGAACTATAAACCATTAGAGTTCCTCAAGAGACAAAGTGGCCTATACATTACAACTAAAAACCGGAAGAGCACAAATAGCCCACAGTGGAAGGAGGGTGATGCAGACAGTGGTATCTTAATGCAATCGTAACGAGGGGGCTGTAGGAAATAGAAAAAAAAAAATAATAAACCTGTTGCCGTCGAGTCGATTCTGACTCATGACAACCCTATACGACAGAGTAGAACTGCACCATAGAGTTTCCAAGGAGCACCTCGTGGGTTTGAACTGCTGACCTTTTGGTTAGCAGATGTAGCTCTTAACCATTGTACCACCAGGGTTTCCATAGGAAGTAAGGAGGAGCAAAAAAAAGAAAGAAATTTCAAATCCTGTGTCTATATTTGAAATTGTATTTGTATAGACTATGGGGAAGTGGCTAGAGTTTATTAACAGTGCCTGGGGGGTCAGGTGGCTTTTTCGTTGACATTTAGCGGCTGGATCTTAGAATTGAGATGACTGGAGAGATGACTTAACATCACACCCATGCCACAAGCACTTACAGCCTCTGCTCCTACCTGTGTCCATCTCATCTACGTTGCTGAGGAAGTCTTCCGGAGTTGTGGGGACACTGTAGCACCCCAGCCCCAGGCCACTGTCGGTGCTCTGCTCCCTCGAATGATACGGTCCTCTGAAGAGCAAGAGATGGAGCGACTTCATTGTGAGCCCACCAAATGAATTCCAAAATTAAAATACAGTCCAGAAAACCCCAAACTAGTGGGGTCCTTTCTGCCCAACCTTCCAGGTAACGAAGGGAAAGCAGACTCTGTATCTCCTTTCCACTTGGAAACACAGATACCAATGTCAGTAAAAACTGTAGGTTATAAGCAAATAAAACTAGTCACTCACAGTCAACTGATATTGATTTCCTTTTCATCTTAAAATAGCAATTTGAATGCTGTTCTATACACAGAGTATGATGCCATGTATATAAATTTTTTTTAAAATTAGAAAGCTGTATTGAATATTGCTTATGGATACACACACAAGCAGGCTGTAAAAGTATGAAATATGTGTGATGAACACATGGATTTCAGGGTGGTGGCCACCACTGAGGAAGGAAGAAGGGAAAGAAATGGGAACTCAGGGGCGGTAGGGATGGGGTTAAAACACTATTTGTAACACTGTATTGACGTTTTTTAAAAACATTAGATGGAAATAAAACAAATCTGGGTGATGGGTACATGGGTAACTCTTACACTATTCTTTATAATTTTTCATACATTTGAAATACTTTAAAAATCCGTAATTTTAAGAGTCTGCTCTTTTTTTTTTTTGGTTACCGTTTGATTTCACCTCTCTGTTTTACTCATTTCTCTCTATTTTTTTCTGTAATAGATCACATAATTGTATTTGTTTGCTTGCCAGAAGCTTCCACAGGAGTAGCAAAGACATAGGAAATAGGGTTTAAAAAGCTACAATTAAGGTTGACTACTCCTACTGATGAATATATTTCTGGCTAACTTTCTTCTTCCTTCTCTGTTCATACGTTTTCATTTTTAAAAAAATCATCTCTTTTTTAAATTAAATTTTTTATTTTGAAATAATTTGAGACTCACACTGAAGTTGCAAAAAGAGTATAGAGTTCCTGGGTATTCTTCACCCAGCCTCCCCCGATGACAACATCTTACATAAACAGAGTACTATTAGCAAAACCAGGAAATCGACACTGTATAATACTATTAGCTAAATTACAGGCCTTATTCAGATTCTACCCTAAACATTATCTTTTAAAAGTTTTGTTCTGTACTTGCCGTATGACATGCTCCCCGCCCCCCGCTAGCTACAAAAAACCACAAGATTCTTTCAAATAATCACTACACAACGCCATCCTGTTTGAATTATAAGTTCATCTCATCCCCCTATACAAAGTCCCGACTAGATGTTTACTCCCTGTCATATCACCAGGTTTTGAAGTGAGGATTTTAAGAAATGTAGTTGACTTCCTCTACTTTTCTATTTTTTTCTGCCACGTCCCCTCACTTCCTCCCTCTACCCTCATCCCACTCCCCAAGCTCCCCACATTTTCCCAACATACACGAAGACCCATGACACTCTAGACCACATAAAAAAGAAAGCAAAAATAAATGGCCCCCAAACGTTAACTTACCCATTGAGAAAAGGATCTGAGCTGTTATTAGTGATAGATCTCATGTCTGGGGTCATGGCAGGTGGGTTGACAGCAGCCTGAACCGTGGCCAGAGTCTCGGCTTCCATGGGGAGCTGTCTACAGAGGGCAGCTTCCTAGAGAAATATGAGAGTCACAGGCAGAGGGAAGAGTTACTCACCCATTGTCACAGGGATTAGAGCAAAGTATACGTCACAGGGCAACTTTCCACCACACCAATACAAAGCACTTTGTATTTATCCCCAGTAAGTCAAGACCATCAGGAAACACTAGTCCCTTTCTCCTAGGAAAGTCTTACAGATGAAAGTCACTTTCTTGCTTTCACAGAGTTAATGAGAAAAAAAGCTCAGCTAATATTTGACTTCAGGGCACTCATGGACCAATCGTCCACCCCTCAGTTGTTTGAACATCCAATCACACAAAGGCCTCTCAAGACACTTTCTCAGAGACCAGACTCTTTTGACCCCAGGTTCTCAAGCTGAATCTAAATCAATTATGCAATTAGTCAGGTCAGCACAATTGTGGGATGACAGAATTCAGGCTCTACATATTAAATCACATCTGGCAGTTTTACGTCAATAGCCAGGAGAACAAAACAACCAGTTAAAACAGTTGTAGTCAATCAGTTTTTCTATTTGGCTGTTTTTGTTCACGTGACTAAAATGACTGAAGGTTGGAGCACCATGCAGCTACCGTCCAAACACCACAGACGACTACCTGTTTGATAGCACATGGAGTTCATTAGCAAAAAATATAACACTAGCATTACTATTTTTTTTTAAGCTAGCATTACTTTGCTTAGGAGAGTCAATCTGAAAAGTTGCAAATTTATGGACCATAACTACTTTCTCTAGGTATCCAAAAAACCCGCTGCCGTTGAGCCAATTCTGACTCATAGTGACCCTATAGGACAGAGTAGAGCTGCCCTACAGCGTTTCCAAGAGGTGAAGGAGGACTTGAACTGCCGACTTTTTGGTTAGCAGCTGAGCTCTGAACCACTGTGCCACCAGGGCTCCTCTAGGTACAGCCTCTCCCATTTTGGCAAACATGATCAAACACCAAATTCCTTTGAAATTTGCTGCTTCTCCAAAGAAGAATACTTTATATGTTTATACTTGCCTCCAAAACCAAGGTTAGGCCCTTCCTCGTATTTATGCCTATCAGTTTTCCACTTTCCATGCTGAAGTCATTGGTCTCACCATCCCTCAAACCCCAAAACCATGGATACAATGGCAAACAGAACATTTAGGCCATCTAAGTAACAGTATCTTTGTGAAATCTCTTCCAGCCCTAACACGCTATGATTTTAGAGAGTAGCTGCTGTCTAGACAAGTCCTAGTGAAGTCATCGGCTATAAAAACTTTCGGTTACGGGAGTTCATTGTAGCATTACTAGGAGTTACAGCAGCACGAGTCTTAGAGCTGGGAGGCCCGACCGATAAGAAACTTACTCAGAAATAAACACCCTGACTAGAAAGGGCTTCTGGTTCACTTTTGTTCATTCATATGGCAAATAATCAGAATACTTGGCTAATGTAAATTTTATTCATTAATCCATTAAAAACAACAAACGGAAAAAACAAATAACGGAGATTTTAGTCCATAATCCAAATCTAGGAAGTACCTTCTAAATAAATCTAGAAAATCTAAGTATTTCCTAATAATTTTTTAAATAGTCCTTATTTTATTTTGATTGTGCTTTAAGTGAAAGCTCAAGTTAGTTTCTCAGACAAAAATTTATACACACATTGTTATGTGGCCGCAGTTGGTATCCCTGTAATATGTCAGCACACTCTTCCTTTCCACTCCGGATTTCCTGTGTCCATTCAACCAGCTCCTGTCCCTTTCTGCCTCCTCGTCCTGCCTTCGGACAGGAGCTGCCCATTTAGTCTCATGTATCTACTTGAACTAAGAAGCACACTCTTCACAAATATCATTTTATGTCTCTAATAATTGTTTTTACATGATGGGAGAAACCTTATTTTCAAAGGAAAGCTTTCTTGGAAGCTTTATATGGAAATACAATGGAAAGTGTCTGGTTGAAGCTGGCGTGAGGCGATTGGAGCCCACCAGCGCCAATCCCTTGAGCACACTCAGATACCCCAAACCACACAACTTGAAAACATTGCATCTATTATATAATTTCCAGTTCTTTGTAAACTGTAAACTCAAGGAATATGTGGGTGCGAAAAAGAAGAAGATCCCCAACAAGATGGATTCACACAGCGCCTGCAACAATGTGCTCAAACATGGTAAGGATTGTGAGGATGGCGCAGGACCGGGCAGTGTTTCGTTCTGTTGTACGTAGGGTCGCTATGAGTCAGAACTGACTCAACGGCACCTAACAACTTTCATTATTTAAAAAAAAACCACTCTAACGACTTGAAATAAAGGTGGGGATTTTAAACAAACACACTGATGAAATGGCTTTATACCTGATAAAATTTTACCGCCGTATGTCTTAGGAATGAATACTGGATGAATTTACAATTTCCAAGCAATCAGAGTTTAAATATAATAAGAATCATTTCTATAACTTTGTGGGATTAAAAAACATATACGAATAATGTAAATGAATTACAATGAATTCTAAATGAATTATCATCTATAATGATACATAATATGAAAATAAAAATTCTAATTGTAAGAGCAAATACAGAAACTAGATATGAGATATGGAGTTCTAAACGTTCTGTTTCATTTAACTTATTCCTAGCATATTTCAAATAGATATAATATACCAAAAACCAAACCCAGTGCCGTTGATTCCTACTCATAGCGACCCCATAGGACAGAGTAGAACTGCCCCATAGAGTTTCCAAGGAGCGCCTGGAGGATTTGAACTGCCGGCTCTTTGGTTAGCAGCCATAGCACTTAACCACTATGCCACCAGGGCTTCCAGATATAATATAGATTTTTAAAATAATGCTTGTGGATGGCTAAAAATATAAATAAAATTCAAAAGGACTATTTATAATAGCCAAAGCTGAAAGAACTTATATTACATTGGAGAAAATTTTTCTCTGTGTCCCTTCATATTGGTTCCCTCTATTTTAAATTAAAGATAAGCTGAGATGCCGTTCTTCAGCATCAGTGCTGTTTCCCTAACTACTCTGAAGACTTGGCCACCATGTCATCATGACAAGACAATTACAGGAAATGCTACTTTCTGTCTGTAGGGGGCTCACAGTATCACTTTCCACCTTCAAATGCCTAAAGAATAAGAGAGAATATAGAAATGGTGTTGAATGTACCCGAATAACAATCTTGAAATATAAACTAGGCTAGTCTGAGTTAAGAAGCCCTGGTAGCACAACAGTTAAGTGAGGTAATACTTACAAGGTGCTTAGAACTCTGCCTGGCCCAAGACATCATTTAATAAATCTTAGCTAATTTGTTACCATCTCAAGTTCTGTGCTACATTCTCGAAAAACAAAAATAACCAATTTTAAAAACCACACTATGGTGTGGAACTGACCCATGTTAAGTGGCAAGACACTTCCTCCCGGTAAACTGTCACCCTGAAAGAATTAAACCAAGGTGTAAAATTTATCACAGTGCAGTGGAAAGCTAAGAAAATGTTGCTTTCGTTTTTTTTAAAAAAACAAGAAGAGGTTTGTAAGCCACTTTGTAGAACATAAAATTAGTTTTCAATATACATGGAGAAGGGTGAGAAGTTTCATTCCACTTAATTATACCACTTTGAAAATTCTAACCTTTCATCGAATGAAAATATTTTTCTGTTCCTGTTCATGAATTAAGGAGAAAACAAGCAGCACAGAACCCAGGGTTTTAACATAAAGGACAAGCCTCACTCACATGTCTCCATCCAAGGAAGAGAGGGTTTTGTTCCATGCTTTTCTCTTTTTTTTTTTTAAACCAGATTTCAGGATAATATTAAACTTCAGACCTAGTGTGATTTCAACTGCCACAAGATATCTGCTGCCCCTGCACAGGCGGAAATGACAGGCAAACACACCTGACGTTAGTGTGACCTGAAGCAGCAGACAAGACAAATGTAGCTGGAACAGCTGAGGCCAAGACAGAAGATGCACCTGGACCAAGCAAACTTATGTGAAAACACACGGGTTGACAGTTGGCTGAGGTAGAGGGTCAGGCCCCCTGACTCTGAGTTGGCAGCTTGGCAGCCGTTAACCCCAGGCTTGGTCCTCGGCTCTCTCACGTCTCGGCAGGATAACAAATGGTAAACTGAAAGGAACATCCAAACCCCTCGGTTTGTCTCTCATCTCCCAGCTCTGCTCCAGTTAAAGAGGTCTATTCACAGCTGCATTCCCAGGGCCCCCTTCGCCTCCACACACCCCATTCTCCCAAGCAAGTCTTAATTCCCTAGACAACTCAGGACTTTGGGTCCCTATTCATCTCACCATATGTTACCCATCCTTAGGAATTCTGTTAAACCACCTCTTCTAGGGTGCCTTCCCTGGCTACCACTGCCATAGTGTGTCACATACCCTCTCCCTCTCCCAGCCCTGAATGCCTAAAAAAATTTGTCCTGCTGGTTTCTGAAACCCAACATGTCTCACACTGCACTCCCCATCTGTCTCCAAAACAGCTCTTCTTCCTAACTTCAAGCTTTCTTTATTGCTACTACCACTTATCCAAGCTCAAGGTCAACCATGTCTCCATCGGCTCCCACAACAATCTCATTCATTCAAACCTTGTATTGGTTTTAAAAAATACTATTGAGCACTGCCAGGTGCCAAGTACTGTTCTAGAAAGGGAGGCAGACTGTAACAGACAACTGCATCAGGGCCAAGTCTTGTGGTTTCCAACTCCTCAATATCTCTCATGCTCCAAACCTCTTTTCCATCTCAAGTAGCAGGTCATTGCTTCTCTAGACATTCCAAGTGACTTCCTCACCTTCAGTCAACCTTCACATGCAAGGCTGCATCCAGGTCTTTGTTCAACACTTTATTGCAGTCTTTGCAGGGAGACTCCCCAGGAGGAAAATCAAGTTGGAGAAGGGTCAGGGTGCGGTGCCCTCTGAGGAAGCCAGGGACTGTTTACCCAGAAGGGGAGACTTGAGGGGCACACCATGGCTCTCAAACTATTAATGGACTATCACATGGAAGAAGAAAGATCTCTTTTGTCCCAGATATGAGGCAGATAAGATGGAGGACTTTCTAATTAGGAGTCTGTTCAATAATGGAACGGGCTGCTTCTCAATTCTCTGGTCTTTTGGCCACTGGAATTCTTATGTAGTAGCTGAGGATTAAATGACACTAGGCATGTCCATGGCTTAGCACAGAAAAGGAAGCATCGCACAGGGCAAAGGCTGTCTTTGGAATCAGAAAGGTTGGGGTTCAAACTCCAGCTCAGCTACTCCTGAGCTGTGACATCTTGGACTGAATTCTCAACTTTCTTGGTGATATGTTCATCCGAAAAAAAGATGGCTTATAAATATCTTGCAGAGCTGTTATAAAGGTTAGCAGGGATATAAAGAATCTGGCCCATTGAGGCAGCCAATCAAATGAGCTACAGATAGTATTAAATGTTTTGAGAAGCAAAGATAACAGCTAATACTTGCCTGTTGCTTACTATGTGTTAAGCATTGTTCTAAGTACCTCATGCATACCATCTCATTTAATCTATCTCCATTTTGTCGTTGTTCTTGGGTGCCGTCGAGTTGATTTTTGACTCATAGCGACCCCACGTGACAGAGTAGAACTGTCCCACAGGATTTTCTAGGCTGTAGTCTTTATAGAAGCAGATCACCAGGAGCAGCTGGGTGGGTTTGAACTACCAACTTCGGTTAGCAGCGAAGTGTTTAATTGTTGTGCCACCAGGGCTCCTTATCCCCATTTTAGAGATGCAGAAACTGAGGTATAGAGAGGTGAAGCCGCTTGCCCAGGATCCCATGGTTAATAGGTGGTGGAGCCAGGAAGTAAACCCAGAGTCTGTTACCGGAGCCACCACAGAGTGCGGCAGAGAGAGGGAAGCTGAGCTTTGAGGTTGGCAGACATCACGTTTTCAGCCCTTTCACCTACTTGCTGTGGACTCTGGCAAGTTACTTCATTTCTCCAAGTCTATTTTCCCAGCTATGAAATGGGAATACCAACACCTTTACCTCAGACCACTGGGTTTCTGGGTTTACCTCAGACAGTTTAGAGGAGGTACTAATGAAATGGCCTCTTTAACTGTCTGAGACACAGTTTTCCTTCCTGTATTAGGAAAGATATTGAACTAGACACATTCTAGTCTCCTTTTCAACATATACGGGTGGAGTTAGTGTCCTGGGAATCCTCAACACATCAAGCAAAGCTGTAAGTTTATATTTTAAAGGCCAGTTTCAGAAAGATCTGGGACGCTGCTCCTCGTACCCCTGCCCTTACACTCCCCCACCACAACTTTATATTTTTTCTCTACATCCGAGTGGGGGGTGGTGGAGAGACCGTTGTAAAACAAAGGCTTGAAAATTTCTTTGGGAGTTTGTGGTCCATCCCTTTAGGTCTCTGGAAAGGATAATTATTTGTGGGTTCAAAAATACCCCCTCCTAGCAGCTGGGAGAGGGGTGGGGTGTCAACTAGCTGGAGCAGTGAGGGATGTCAAAGACAAATGCTGATTTGTAGGCTGAAGGTGTCCCTGGATGCAAACCTCAAACCTCCTTTCCTTTTCACTCCCCGCTGGCCTGCAGCTTGCTGGTAGAGTGAATCAACAAAGGAGGTGAGAAAGTAAACAGCAGCTGAAAGCATCCTGCAGCCCTGCCTGTCCTTGGCCCAGCCACCACCTCCAGCCAGCCAGCTCCTGCCCTCCCGGGAAAGTACTTCAAAGGGAAGCGAAGGACAATAGCCTCTTCTGAGGGTGCTATGCTTGATTTAAGTGTGTGGTGAAGGAAAGGCTTCTACAAAAAAGGGAGACTGGATTGTTTTCATTATAAAGGGTGGGGTGAGTAGAAACAAATGGAAAAAAGGGGGGGGAGGGGAATATTTTGAAATCCTAGCATTAAAATAGTTACTCTGTTGCAGAAAAGGAGGCTTGGTGGCACAATGGTTAAGCACTCAGCCGCTAACCACAAAGTCAGGGGTTCAAGCCCACCAGCTGCTCCTTGGTAGAAAGATGCAAGCAGCTTGCTTCCATTAAGATTTAAAGCCTTGGAAACCCTTATAGTGCAGTTCTACTCCGTCCTTTAGGGTTGCTATGAGTTGGACTCAACTCCACAGCAATGGGTTTGGTTTTTTCTGACGCAGAGAAGTTGCTCTCACTGCCAAAACCCTGAGGGACTTCTGAAACAGGATGCTGGCTTATTTACCTTCTCCATAGGAAGAAAAAAAAAAAAAAATCCTGATGTAAATCACTTTTTAACTCTGTGCCAAGGGATTCTAGAAATTAATAGTCGCATTTCCTGAAGACTCCCCGTCTGAAATACCTCATCACACATGCTCAGCTGCCAGGCTGTCACTATAAAAGAAGAGTTGAAACTTGGATGATCTGGGGAAGACATTTGTTGAGTCCGTAATTATGATCCATGGTCTGTTTGCTGCTCTTTTAATTCAGGATGTATATAGCAACCATGTGTATTTCCACAATCTGTTTCTGTCGTCCCTTTAGCTCACGTTAAAGAAAACATTATAATTTAGCTATCTTTTCCTTCCTTCTCTTAAAAAAATAAAAAGCTGAATGGATTTTGAAATGCAATATTTCTTCATACCTTGGTGACCTTATTAACAGAAATAAGAGGCTGCTTTCCTTTTGTGCAAACTTGGTAAGCCTCCATTTAAAAAAAAAAATTTCAACATAACATTTTTCAAAGAGGTTCTTTTTTTTAATTCTTATTGTGCTTTAAGTGAAAGATTACAAATCAAGTCAGTCTCTCATACAAAAATTTATATACACCTTGCTATATACTCCTAGGTGCTCTCCCCCTAATGAGACAGCACACTCCTTCTCTGTATCCTCTATTTACATGTCCATTCAGCCAGCTTCTTTTCCCCTCTGCCTTCTCATCTCCCCTCCAGACAGGAGCTGCCCACATTGTCTCATGTGTCTACTTGATCCAAGAAGCTCACTCCTCACCAGTATCATTTTCTGTCCTATAGTCCAGTCTAATCCCTGTCTGAAGAGTTGGCCTTGGCAATGGTTCCTGTCTTGGGCTAACAGAAGGTCTGGGGGCCATGACCTCCAGGGTTCCTCCAGTCTCAGTCAGACCATTAAGTCTGGTCTTTTTATGAGAATTTGAGGTCTGCAGCCCACTGTTCTCCTGCTCCATCAGGGATTCTCCGTTGTGTTCCCTGTCAGGGCAATCAGAGGCTGTAGCTGGGCATCATCTAGTTCTTCTGGTCTCAGGCTGATGTGGTCTCTGGTTTATGTGGCCCTTTCTGTCTCTTGGGCTCATAATTACCTTGTGTCTTTGGTGTTCTTCATTCGCCTTTGCTCTAAGTGGGTTGAGACCAATTGATGGCTGCTTGCTAGCGTTTAAGACCCCAGACATCGCTCTCCAAAGTGGGATGCAGAAAGTTTTCTTAATAGATTTTATTATGCCAACTGACTTAGATGTTCCCTGAAACCATGGTCCCCAAATGCTCAAAGGGGTGCTTTTAATAGGACTTGAGTTGGTATTGTTCCTCAGCAAGAGAAGACCAGAACATTTTAGAAAACTGATTATTTTTAAGACTTGTAGGCAGATAAAACATGAAGAAAGCTGGAACGGAAGCTCTTCGATGGCAGGGACCAGGTCTGTCTGCTCACTGCTGTGTGTTTAGTGCCTTGGGAATTTGTTGAACAAATAAATAAATGGATGAACTTCAACAACCAAGCTACTGTGTTGTTCCTGTTGTTGCCGGCTGCCGTGGAGTCAGTCGACTCATTGTGACCCTGTGTTTTACAGACTAGAACTGCTCCATAGGATTTTCCTGGCTGTAATCTTGACGGAAGCATTATGCCATCCAGGGTCCTCCAAGTTCCTATAGAAAACCAAAGCAAACCAAACCCGTTGCCATCAAGTTGATTCCGACTCATAGCGACCCTACAGGACAGAGTAGAACTGCCCCATAGGGTTTCCAAGGAGCGGCTGCTGACCTCTTGGTTAGCAGCTGAGCTCTTACTCACTGTGCCAGCAGGGATCCCCAAGTTACTCTAGAAGGACCTATATATTGACTAAGTGTTGGAGGAAATGACTTTTGATGTCTCCATCAACTCTGAAACCTGCATAGGGTATTTTTTTCTAAAAGTGAAAATGCAGTGCCATGTTCTGAAAGACTAACTCTTTATAAAATAGCCACCGTTAGCGCTTCATGATCTGCTGTGATGTGACACTTTTTAACCTCTCCAAAGAGCTATTCTTCACATAACAAGAAACAGACCTCATAAGCTTCTCCAGGCCAGCTCTGCTCACAGCCGGGTGTGTCCCTCCATGGAGCCCTTGGTCAGGAATGGTTGTGAGAGGGGCCAGCTGGCCAGTCAGACTCGGCAGTGGCTGTCAAGCTGAACAGAAATCTGTGAGACCTGCCAAAAGAATTCTGCATTCTCCAGCCCAAACTCTCTTGCCTCGTCCCCGTTGCCCAGGCAACCAGAGGCCAGGCTTAGTCAGCATTTTTGTTTGACAAGCTGCATTCTCCAGTCTACCAACCCCCAATTAAGGAAAGGATGGAGGTAAAAACAGTGCTGAATTTGTTTGGGAATAATAACAGTTTCTCAACAATGCCGCCCCTGGAGAAGGAGCAAGGGGGAGCAAAGACTTCGCCACTTACAGTCTTCCAGGCTCTGGGAGCTGACAGGAAGGCCTTGGGTTAAAATGGAGGCAGAAGGCCCCACAGCTTTTTATTTAAATGACTATATGCATGGAAAGAAATACTTCCCTCAGATAAAGCTATGAGTCTGTTTTCCTGTCAAGGAATTGTTCTTTTACATGCGTAAACAGGGACTGAGAAGCCCGTTTCTCAATTCTTAACAGTTACTAAAATTTTCCACTTCATTTGGTAAAATTGCAGTCATGCCCTTTATGAGACTTGAGCAAATGCCGTGTTGAATCTTAAGCTAGAACAGCAAAATATTCTCTAGTCAATGTGGGTATGTGTGGCTCTTATTTTAAACTTTTTGTTCAGTCCTGATATATGGAAGGTTCCAGGCAGCCCCATAGCTTAAGATCTACCATCACGACCAGCTGTTGTTGAGTCAATTCCCACTGAAAGTCACAGTCCAATTTCCATTACTGGTACAGAATAAACAAATGACTTCCCAGTATATTAAGAAAGAAGAGGTTACAAAACAGTATCATAATATACTACCATTTCTGTTTTAAAAAACAAAGTACACATGAAGATAAAGACAAAAAGACTGGGAAAAAACCACCAACATCTTCATGGCAGCTCTAAGTAACAGAAAAAAGAAAGCCAAACCAAATCCCTTGCCTGATGGTACACTATTGAAAGTTAGAAGAGAGTACTAAAATGGTCACACTTATTTTTAATAACTTTCAAAACTTTTAACAGAGGTCCAAAGCTAGGTGAAGAGATTAAAACCAAACCAAACACATTGCCGTCGAGTCGATTCCGACTCAAAGCAACCCTATAGGACAGAGTAGAACCGTTTCAAAGGGTTTCCGAGGAGCGGCTGGTGGGTTTGAACTGCCAACTTTTTGGTTAGCAGCTGAGCTCTTAATCAGTGCGCCACTAGGGCTCCAAGTAAAAGTAGGGGTGATTATTATTTTCTTCTTTGTTTTTTGAGTATTTTACACATTTTCTACAATGAATGTATGTTTTGGGTTTTTGTGTGGTAGCTTTTATTTTATTTTCTATTTACAAACAGTAAAATTCACTGTTTGCAGTACAGCTCTGAGTTTTGACAAATGCAGCTAAACAGGTGGGCCAGACGTCACTTATACTTCCAGTCCACTTCCCTGCCCCTGAAGTGGCCTAAGTACAAACAGCGAGGCAGAAAATCACCAAGATGTTATACATAACACACAATCAGGGATGTTGGCAAACACCCAGAGAACTACCACAGGACACTTCCAACACCATTTATTGTGTGGGCTTAGATAGTATCTTTGACAACAAGGAGTAGGCTGATTCTGGATGGGTGAGAAAAACTTCCACAATTAAAGTGTATTTAGACCTTTTTTCCTGTACTCCGTAATAAAATGGAAGATATCAGAACCATCCATTCTATCTCATCCCCTTAACCTCTCACTCTCTCTCAGAAATTTGGTGAGACTCTCTAGCAGAATCTGGACGCCATTTTCCTGTTGCAGTCCTATACGGTGGACTTGTGCACTGTCGTGCAGCAAAACGCTCTGAGTTCCACAGTCCTTAGGGATCAGCATTTAAGGAACTTGGTTGGTATTTCTGTAATACGAACCATCAGTACTACGATCTGGTTCCAAGGCACCTACAGTCTGAATAAAGGAAATAATTTGGGGCACGTCTCCCCACCCCTTTCCAGAAATGCTTTCTGTGGGAAAGAAGGGGGTGGGACAAGAAAAACACAGAGAAAGGCCGAAGCCGAGAAACAAATCACTCTTTGCAGAACGGTCGCAGCTTTGTGTAAAAAAAAAAAAAAACTAAAAAAAATTAATTAAGGTTCATCGAAATATAAACTAGGACTTTATAAGTGGTACTGTAACACTGTGTAATTTACTCTACATTATAAAAATTATTCCAAATAGAATTATTATCCAAAGACAGAAAACAATAATATAATTATTTCCTGCCAAGAAACATGATACTGTATTTCTAAAAACGGTATAAAGAACTCTTATCCTGAAATAACCATGGAAGTTCAGACACAAATCCTCAGGATACAGTACAACTGTAGTTATACTGTAAACTTGTATCCCTCCAGTTTGGAGGAACATCCAGCCGGACAACAAGCCACAATTTATATTTATTTCCCTCATTTTCAAAGTCCACTTTTAAGAAATCATTTTCATTCATCATGTATTTTAAATAATAGACAGTATAGTATATATGCTCTAAAACTTATTTGATAAGAAAGATATTATTCGTTTATGGAAGTCAATGTGTATTTTTTAAAGCATCAGATGTAACTGAAGAAAAAAAAGTCATGTTTACCCTAACATCCCCTGCCCAGGAATAAAGGTTTCTGGAACAGTTCAAACAGCCTATTTCCTTAAACCACAGAAAGGAAGCTACCCACGTATCCCGCTCCAGATGAGTCATAAAGCAAAGTCTGAAGAATTAGAACAATAAACCGAAGGTTTCCTCCCCAAAATGTAGCCAGCAAAACTTATGAGACCTGCAAACATGAGTTACACTAGTTCTGCAACACAGAAGAAAGCACCACTCTCCCAGAGACTGAGCCACGGAAGTGGGGAGAAAACTGTGGCTTTCTTTAGGGTTCTCTTTCATTCGTTTTTGGACTTGTAGCACTGAGCCTGACCCACAGTAGACATAAGGCAACATTCTGTTGACGGATTAAACACACAAGTGAATGAGTGGAGAATGGGACAAAGACAGCTGATCCACGTCCAGGCAATTTTACAGAGCTCTTTATCAGAGTCCATGATGTAAGCCATTTTCTTCTCTCCTTCTCCCTTCAATTTTCCCAATTCTTTCTCATGTACTGCAGCGGATCAAAGATGGCTGCAGATTCTCTGTTCTTCCTTCCACGGAATCTCCCCTTCACTACCTGCCTTAATCTGGGTGGGCTCTGTGACTGCTTTGACCAAGAGGATATGGCGAAAGTGACTCTGTGATAGTTTCCAGAACCAGACCCTTGGAAATTGGCAGCTTCCAGTTCCTGTCTCTGGGAACACTGTCTCTGGGAGATGTGAACCGCCATGTAATAAATCCCACTACCCTGAGACTGCCATGCTGGAGATGTCACATGTAGATGGCTCCAGGCTAAGCCCATTCTTCCAGCTTTCCTTACCATGGTGCCACACACTTGACTGAAGCCATCTGGGACCCTCCAGACCAGCCCAACCACCACGCTGGCCTCAGTCAATATCACACAGAGCAGAAGAATAGTCCAGCTGAGCCCTGCCCTGATTCCTGACCCACATAATCATGTGACATAATAAAATGGCTATTGTTTTAAGCCACTAGGTTTTGGAAAATTTGTTATGCAGCAATAGGTAATTGAAACATGCCCTTTTCTCTCCAGTTTCTCTTTTCTCTCTTTCCAAAGGCCAGCAGTGGAAG
The DNA here is from genome assembly GCF_024166365.1 of Elephas maximus indicus. NCBI lineage: Eukaryota > Metazoa > Chordata > Mammalia > Proboscidea > Elephantidae > Elephas > Elephas maximus. The sequence goes on along the minus strand of NC_064841.1, from coordinate 10,402,936 downwards.
CCAAGGGCAGCCATACTAATATAACTAGACCTTGCACTCATAAATTTGGCTCTGAAGACAGTGCAGACAGAATGTTGGGAAGAGAAATTGGATTCTAGCCATGAGGTTAGGAGTAGAATTCCAGGCCCTCAGCACTTCCAGAGAAAGGTTTACCCTGATTGCAAACACACACCAGCAGCCTTGGCACCAACAAAGGCCACGGAGGCTCCACCTGGCACTTCAGAAGGCCATACCTGCCTCATGAGCTCCTCCTGGCGCATCCTAATCCTCTCTCTCTCCATCTGGATCCTCTGCAGTCGCAGTTTCTGCTGCTGCTGCTGCTGAGTGGTCAGCGCGTTGGGCATGCTCATGAGCCCTGCCGGTGGGTTCTGAGTAGGGTGATTCTGCTGGTTCAGGCTACTGGGTGCCATTTGCTGCTGGTGTTGGTGATTCATCACTGCAGGAAGGAAAAACATACAGATTAATGACCAGACCTATAACACGTTATCAAAAAGAGACCATCTGAATGCTTTGTGCTCTAGAGTATAGATGCCTGAGATTCTTTCCAAAGTACTTTATTGTTAACCATTACTGTTTCAACAATTATTACCTTAATTCAATTCATGGAGGCTCAGATACTGGCCTCACTCCTGACTCACCTAGTCTCTGTTTTTTTGTTCCGTTTAAACTCTTACTTCACACCTTCCCTATGTCCAGAGCACATTGTAAACCTTACACAGAATCTAATGATCATGAGGAAATCCCACAGAGGCTACCATAACTTATCATTTCACCAGGACATCTGGGTGTGTGTGCACTTTCTGAGACAATCTGTATGTTTATGGCAGAGCTAAGGAGGGTGTGCGTTCCTTGAGACATGGTCAGTACACAATAATATCTGGAATGGATGAATGAATTGATTGACATGTTAAACACAGCACCTAAATCAGAGACCTTCGAGTCTTGATGGAGCAGTAGTTAAGAGCTCGGCTGCTAACCAAAAGGCTGGCAGTTCGAAACCACCAGACACTCCTTGGAAACCCGGTGGGGTGGCTCTACTCTGTCCTATAGGATCATTATGAGTCAGAATTGACTCAATGGCAATGGGTTTGGTTTGGTTTGGTTTGGTAGATCAGAGACCTACACCCAACCGTCACCTTGTTAATGTTTTGTTTAAAAAATGATGCCCCAAAGAATCATGAACTAAGCTCAGGAACAAATGTTTCAATTTTTGCAAAAGTAAGAAATAAGGAGAAAGAAATCATACAAAAATGTTAACCACACTTGTGACTGGATAAAGGCACTGGAAGTTGTTGAAGCTTTTAAAAATTGTCTATCAGAATTTACCAACATTTTTAATATCAGCCTGGAGAACTTCAGTTTAGAAAAGAATTTTTAAATCCTTCACCAAATCATACCTTTGGCATCCCCACACAAAACGAATCTTTAAAAGTGCTAGTTTTTTTTTTTTTTTTTCCAAAACAGTTTACCAGCCAAATTTGCTTAACATCCAAAATAACGGAAAACATGCTTTTCAGTCTATTTGCACATAGGTCAGGCCCCAAAACAATACAGTAAAATTTTACATGCTCACTTCATTTCTGAGAAAAGACCTCAATTTTTGCTATATTGGGTATCATACTTTTAGGTGATAAAATTATTGGCATATTTTACTGAAAATCCAAAAGTTAAATAACTTAGATCTTCGTTATGCTATAAAAAATTAAAACCCGTTGCCACTGAGTCGATTCTGACTCATAGTGACCCTACAGGAAAGAGGACAAATACTGCATAGGGTTTCCAAGGAGCAGCTGGTGGATTCGAACAGCCGAGCTCTTAACCACTACATCACCAGGGCTCCTTATTTTGCTATAGATATGTGAAAATATGTTTTATAACTAGCCCCAATCAACTATGTATATCTCACATTTCAAATGGCACTGAAGTTAGTGCTGTGCTAGCAACACAGACATATCTACCTATCATCACCTTGTGGCCAAGAACCAGGTATTGTGGCTAGGTCACAAAACGGGGCTGTATGAAAACAGAATCACATGGCTAGATTCTGGAATATGTACATATGTATGCATGAATGAACAAGGTATGTGGTCATATAGGTATATGCATATACACACATAAAAATGAATGTACATGTGTGCATACATTTATTCTAAAGACCATACCAACACTGAAGGTTTTCTGCCAAAGAATTGGTTTCCTTGAGGAAGAATTCCGAAGCAGGGACTTCCCCAAGATGGGGGTGGGAATGGGGTAAAAAATTCATTTCTTCATTCATACACTGACTCAAATTTTTATCGTATTCCCGTTTTTCGCCAGGCACTGGGTTTGAAGCTGGATGAACAACTTCTGCCCATAGAGAAACGAACAGGCTGGTGGTAGGGATGTGTGAAAGAATGAGATGGATTTTTTTGCTTGGTTTGTGGAAGGAGCCCTGGTGGTTAAGTGGTTAAGAGCTCAGCTGTTAAGAGCTCAGCTGTTAACCAAAAGGTCAGGAGTTCGAATCTACCAGCCGCTCCTTGGAAACCCTATGGGAAAGTGCTGCTCTGTCGTATAGGGTCACTATGAGTCAGAATTGACTTGACAGATTGTGGAAGGCTAGAATGGTAGGCAGTGTAAGGAACTTTAGAGATGATCTTGTCCGGTCCCTTTATTTTACAGAACTGTCACCCAGAGAGATAAAGAGACGTGCCTTGGATAGCATCAGGCAGAACCAGGACCAAAATTGAGGCCCCTGACACCTCATCCACTTGCTCTTTCAATTGACCTCTGCTGCTCTTCAGACTGAAACGCGGGAACAATTGCTGAAACCAAGAGCAACTCTCTAAATACATCCTGCCTTCAATAGCAAATAGGTAGCACCTGGGCCCAAAGGTTGTTCAGGTAACAAATAGGAAGGGGTCACAGAGGGTTTGGATAAATTGACAACCCTCTGCTCAATAACAAATACCAAGAGGGAAAGTAAGAATATTTAACATACACTGCCTAAACGTTTCAGGTTTTCTTTTCAGAATTAACCCCACTACAAAAGGACTCTCAGCTCCTGGTACCACCCCTGGCACACAGGGGGACCTCAGTAACTGATCTAATGAATGAATGAAACCAGTTGGGCACATCTTTTGCTCTTAGTTTAAAAACTGGAAGAAAAAAAAAGTACAGTCAAATTAATTCGATTGATACCAAATTACCTGAAATGAGTCTTTCATTTCCACAGCTGGTTAGAGCATAATTACCATCCCTATTCGAAGAACTGTGGAGGGCGGTCAGGGGTTACACATTCAAGTAAGATGAAATCCAGATATGCAAAGGGCTTAAATCATAAAACATTTCAGGTCAGAGGAGGGAGGCATAGAGGGAGGCATAATGGGAATATGGTGAGTATTTCAGGGGATAGGCATTTCTGAATCTTCTGAAGAAATATGTGCCCACTTTCTTATATAATCTCCATAGACAAAAAAGATGCCCTGTTGAGCTGTAAGAAAAATGTGTAAACTGAATATTTCTAATATCGGAAATCCCCAGGTTAGAAAAAAATAGGCTTAGAATACACAAATTATTAACTCTATGCTAATTTGTATATTTGTAAAGTTTTGAAAAGCAAAGATGTCACCTTGAAAACTAAGGTGTGCCTGACCCCAAGCCATGGTGTTTTCAATCACATCATATGCATGCAAAAGCTGGTCCATGAATAAGGAAGATTCAAGAAGAATTGACGCCTTTGAATTTTGGTGTTGGCAAAGAATACTAAACATACTATGGGCTGCCAAAAGAACAAACAAATCTGTATTGGAAGAAGTACAACGAAAAGGTTCCTTAGAAGGAAGGATGGCAAGACTGTTTTACATACTTTGGACACGTTATCAGGAGGGATCTGTCCCTGGAGAAGGACATCATGCTTGGTAGAGTACAGAGTCAGCAAAAAAGAGGAAGACCCTCAACGAGATGGATTGACACAGTGGCTGCAGCAATGGGCTTAAACATAACAATGATTGTGAGGATGGCGAAGGACCGGGGCAGTGTTTCATTCTGTAGTACCTGGGGTCGCTATGAGTCGGAACCGAGTCCACAGCACCTAACAACAATTTGTATAGATATGTTGAGAAAAAAAAAAAAAAAAGCCAAGATTCAGGTCAGGTAACCTTACTGACGTGATAAATAGATTGGAGGAGGATCATGATCGTCGACGCAGGTAGGCTGCCCTTGTCAGTGTACAAAATGCCGCATTGGGTTTACTCACAATGTACTCTGCTATTCACCTCCACACACAACTGGATGTTGATTAGCAGATTTTATTAACGTCTGGACTCTTATCTGGGGGGCTTAAGACTTGGAGAAGAGCTCTCCCAAAACGATTTTCACTAGGCTTCAAAATACCAGCCTTTATAGAGATGTTCACAGGGAAGAATGGTGGAGATGCTGTTTTTTGGGGTTTTTTTGCCCCCATGTAGTTGAGATTTGATCATTCAGATGAAAGATCTCTGGTTATTAACTGTAGAGACTGGGAAAGAGTGGAATTCACACAGTGGCTTTGTTTTCAGCGTAAAGCACAAATCAACAGAGAAGTACGTAGGAGGATGTTCACTGCAGTATTCTTTATAACAGCAAAAGACTAGGAAGAATCTTAACGTCTATCTGTGGGTGACCATAGACCATCCATCCAGAGGATTGCTAGGTAGCAGCTACTTACATGGAACAATCTCTAAGAAACATTGTTCAGAGGGGAAAAAAACCCAAGGGCAGAACTGTGTGCATGGGTATGTCACTACCTGTGGTTATGTGTGCGCACCAAATCCCTCTAGAAGGGTACACAAGAAACTGGCAGCAATGGGTGCCTCTGGAGAGGAAATTGGGTGTCTGGGCTGGGAGAGCTTCCTTTTCTTCTGCTGTACTGTTTGAATTTTTCCTAATTGCACTTATTGCTTATGTAAAACATAAATGAAAATATGAAGGTAAAAAACATAAAGCAATAACACGGCAATGTATGCATTAAACTCAACATTTTCTTGGTGGAGTAAAAGGCAGTAACCCCCAAATTATTTAAGAAACAACAAATAAGGCTTGGAGCCCTGGTGGTGCAATGGTTAAAAGCTCGGCTGCTAATCAAAAGGTCGGCAGTTTGAATTCACCAGATGCCCCTTGGAAACCCTATGGGGCAGTTCTACTGTGTCCTATAGGATCGCCATGAGTCAGAATAGACTCAGTGGCAATGGGTTTGGGTTTTTTGGAATAGGCTTAGATATAATCAAGACAGTCAAAGCTAAGAGCCCACCTGTGAAACCCCCTCCTTCATTGTACGGATGAGGAAACCAACACCCAGAGAAAGAGTGAATTTAGTAAAGGTCATAAAACTGGTCAGCGGCCTAGAAACCAGACGTCCTAACTCAGTGCCCACAATTCAGCTTGTGGCTAAACCTCTGCTCCCGGCAGCTCTTTAGTTCAATCATCAGTCAGTTTGCTCTGCGACAGAAGCTCACGAACTTCATTGCTGGTTGCATTCTTCCCAGCTACCATTACCAAACATTTTGATCAAAGATTCCATAGAAGAATCCTGATCAAAAGGGGCAAATGTAGGACAGAATTTCAAATTCTCATGGCCTCAGACTTTCTGGGGCCATGGAGGCTGGATGAATCCCCAAAACTATTGCCCTAAGATAATCTTTAAATCTTAAACCAAAAATATTTCCTGAAGTCTTCTTAAAACCAAACAAGAGTTTAGCGTCACATTAAAGAATGTCTGCCTTGAGCATTATGATCTTTAAGATCTATCTATATGGAATCAAATTGACAACAGCAACTTGAAAGAGTAGACAGGAACCTTAGGGGACGGTAAGTTTATGTTAATAGGGGAGAAAAACTCAGAAAAGTAGGGTGATAATGGTTACAACAACCGAAGAGTGTATTCAACGTTACCAAATTGTACATGCAGAAACTTGAATTGCTGTATGATTTTGCTGTTTATACTTCCAGCAACAACAAAAATAAAATAAATTATAAAAAACAAAACACTGCTTTGGCTAGCTATTCAGAGAGACATCGAGGAACCTGGGGGGCACAGGAGGGACTGAGGCTTAACAAGAGATAAACAGGAATGAATCCTCGGGAAAGCAGGGGAAGGCAACTAAATTTGCAATGAACAAAACACTCTTTGGGATAATATTCCAGCACATTTTAGGGAGAGAACAACAGTTCCGCTTAAGATGAAAAAAAAAAAAAAAAAAAAAAGACGAGTATTCCAAACGCACTATTTGAAGCCAAACCGGATTAAGGGCAGACTGCCACAAACTGCCTTAAAAAGGCGAAAGACCTCGTCAGTTCTAGACCTTTGCCAGTCCCCACAAAAGGGAATAACCCAAACAGAAGATTTCTCCATCGAAACAGGAATGCATCAAAACTAAAACAGGAACATCTATTTTTCTTTCCTTCCAAGACAGTTCAGAATTTAAATCCCTATCATTTATCTTTTTCTTCTCTCTGTTTTTTTTTTTTGGTAATTGGCTTTGTCCTTTGTGTTTGGAAATAGACATATCATGCTCTGTGGATAAGTGACCAGAAACATTTCACTGTTGTTGTGTGCTGTCAAGCCGATTCCAACGAGAGTAAAACTGCCCCATAGAGTTTCCAAGGAGCCGCTGGTGGATTCGAACTGCCACCCATCTGTTTAGCAACTTGAGCTCTTAACCACTTCGCCACCAGGACTCCACATTGCATTGGTGGTATTCGATATAAAATAATACACCAAGAAAAACAAACTCCACAACATCTGAGACGTGAACACCCTTTTAATTCAAGAGCTGCGTCCTTGGCGACTCCTTGGTGAAGCAATCAGCCAGCACGGGAATGGGGAGGGGTGAGGGTTATTCGTGTTGGACCTGACCCTCTGGTAAATGCTGCAGGAACAGTGTACACTGATGCACCTTCCAACCCATCCCAGCAAACGCAGTTGGTCCCTTTTTCTGCAAAGCCCCAGGAGTATGCACAAGGCCAGGGAGGGCCCCACTCAGTGCTTAGGCCTGCACGTCATTTGCTCTATAAGAAGCAAACATGGAAAAGGCAAAGCCTTTGCTCCTTAATTTTTGGCTTTTGCAGCACCAGGAACAGAGAGCAACAGCTCGTAGAGAGAGTGCTTTGGCAGCTTCCACCAGCCAGGAGCTGCAGACGAGGAGGGAGGCCAGTGAATCCGAGGCTGCCCAGCGCGCCTCCTGGAATGTTTGACAAATGTCTTTTTGGCTTTAGAGAGGTTCAGTTGCTTGCTTTTTCTGTGTCCTGGGCTTTCTTCCCTCATTTTAAAAATAGGCTTTGGTTAAACACACACATACAATACCAAGTGAAGAAAACAAAAGTGTAAGGTTAGGCTCAAATATAGAAACCATCACTGGTTGCAGGGGGCTGGCTCTGAGAAGATTATGGAAAAGGACAACCAGTGCTCCAATGGCTCGATGACCCTTAAGCCCTAGAAAGACAGGGAAATTACTTTACCCTCTGTAAATCCTTCTCCCCAGTCCACATGTGAGTCTGAGGAGGGTGAAGAGGAATAGCCGTAGTTGGTCATGCATTTCTCGCCCTGTTCTCAGGCTCCTCTCTCTTTCTGACAACAAACTTCTCAGCTGAGGTGTCTCTATTCTGGGCACTCTGAGCTGAACATCTAACAATATGTGCCTTCGTCAAAATGTCAAAAGGCACAATTCCACTTAAGTTAATGAATAAGGCCTCCCCAAGTGCTCTAAGGCTTTTTCACGTCCAATCGCCTGTTCCCAAACCACACTTCTGCTCCACCAATAATGAAGATAGTTTCACATGGCGTCGACTAGAGTTCATTAGTTTAATAAAAATATAATATCCACGAGTCCATACTCAGGAAAATAAATTGCTGAATACATAAATAAACAAACAGAGAAAAGAGACAAATCTCCCATGGAGAAGAATTTCAACAATTTATGTAGATACACCATCCTCCTTGCATGTGGGCTGTACACGGTGACTTCCTTCCGAAGAGTGCATTATGGAAACCCAAAACCCACTGCCGTTGAGTCGATTTCGACTCATAGCAATCCTATAGGACAGAGTAGAACTGCCCCATAGGGTTTCCAAAGAGCAGCTGGTGGATTCAAACTGCTGACCTTTTGGCTTGCAGCTGAGCTCTTAACCATTGTGCTATCAGGGCTCCACATTATGGAAAGGGATAAATAAAAGTAACTCTACAGCGGAGACACCTGATAAGCACTACCTTAGCCAGGTGATCGAAGTCACTATCAACAGTGAAAAATCACGTTCACAGTATGTATCCTTGATATGATGAGATGAAAATGATACTTCATCTCTGCGGTCTTCCTCTGCAAAATCCATAACCTGTTTACTCATGAGAAAAAGTCAGACAAATTCCAACGGAGGAATGTCCTACAGAATGCCTGACCAGTACTTCTCAAAACTGTCATGATCATCAAAAACAAGGGAGGTCTGAGGAACTGTCACAGCCCAGAGGAGCCTAAGGGGACATGACCACTCAATGTAATGTGGTATCCTGGGTAGGATCCCAGAAGAGAAAAAGACATCAGGTAAAAACGAAGGAAATGTAAATAAAGCATGAATTTTAGTTAATAATAATATATCAATATTGGTTCATTAATCATAACAAATGTACCATACCCAATTAATATAAGATGTTAATAATAGGGGTAACTGGGTAGGGGGTATATGGAAACATGGGAAGTCTTTATTATCTTCTAAATTTTTCTAAAACTGCTCTAAAAATAAAACGTGTTTTTGTGGGTGTATTTACTGTGCACCCAATGTGCCTTTAATACTCACCATGAATTGGTTTATATAGGATAAAAGAAATGATAGAGCATTCAAAAGTAAGTAGAGTCTGTAGTGTGTTCCATCGGAGTAAATAGGTGTTGAGCTAAAAAAAAAAAAAACATTCCCAGAAGTATTCCCTGGGCAAGTAAGACCTGGAAATGTTGGGCCAAACAAAGTGATAAGCATTTATTTCACTGCAGTATATTTCTCAGAGCCTTGAATAAACTAATGGGCATTAAGATTTTCCAAGACAGAGATATAAAGGCAGCATTTCTTAAACTTGCAAGACCAGTGTTCTTCTGAGTAGGAATACTGGCAAATGCTGGTCCACTGCAACTGTGGATGGATACTGATTGAACAGAATTAGCTTTCACTAAGCTCCTATTGTGTGCTCAACTGTTGAAAGGGAAGTAAGCAGCTGCTCAGGACGCAGAGCCAGGAAGTGAAAATGGCACCTAGTGGATGTGGAACAAAGTGGTTTCATGTGCCTGGACTTACCTACTGCTGGTCAAGACACAAAATGACAAAGCACAGCAAAATCCAGGAAAAGCAAGGGTTATAAAAGACTGCCAGAATACCTGCAGAAGTTCTTCACAAGCAAGTTGACTCAATGAGATGGTTTAACTTATTTCAAAGATGGTTTAACTTGTATATCCATTTTCACAGGTGGTGAGCAAAATCTTGCTAAATTTAGTTCCGTACGTTCAAAATTCATAAGGTTTTCACTGGCTAATGCTTTTCAGAAGTAGACTGCCAGGTCCTTCTTCCTAGTCTCTCTTAGTCTGGAAGCTCAGCTGAAACCTGTCCTCCATGGGTGACGCTGCTGGTATCTGAATACCGGTGGCATAGCTTCCAGCATCACAGCAACACACAAGCCCCCACAGTACAACAAACTGACAGACACATGAAGATCAAAGACCACAGCCTTCAGTATGGATTACACCTCAACATAAACAAAACAAAAATCCTCACAACTGGACCAATGAGCAACATCATGATAAATGGAAAAAAGATTGAAGTTGTCAAGGATTTCATTTTACTTGGATCCACAGTCAACAGCCATGGAAGCAGCAGTCAAGAAATCAAAAGATGCATTGCATTGGGCAAATCTGCTGCAAAGGACTTCTTCGAAGTGTTGAAGAGCAAAGATGTCACGCTGAAGACTAAGGTGCGCCTGACCCAAGCCATGGTATTTTCAATCGCATCATATGCATGTGAAAGCTGGACAATGAATAAGGAAGACCGCAGAAGAGTTGACACCTTTGAATCATGGTGTTGGCGAAGAATACTGAATATACCATGGACTGCCAAAAGAATGAACAAATCTGTCTTAGAAGTACAACCAGCATGCTTCTTAGAAGCAAGGATGGCGAGACCGCGTCTTACATACGTTGGACATGTTGTCAGGAGGGATCAGTCCCTGGAGAAGGACATCATGCTTGGCAGAGTACAGGGTCAGCGGAAAAGAGGAAGACCCTCAATGAGGTGGACTGACACAGTGGCTGCAACAATGAGCTCAAGCATAACAACAATTGTAAGGATGGCGCAGGACCGGACAGTGTTTCGTTCTGTTGTGCATAGGGTCGTTATGAGTCGGAACTGACTCGACAGCACCTAACAACAACATTCAAAATAATCCTTTAGGCTTTTTTTTTTTGCTTCTATGATAACATAACATTGTTGTTGTTCAGTAATGTCGATTCTGACTCACAGCAACCCCATGTGACAGAGTAGAACTGCCTCATAGGGTTTCCTAGGCTGTCATCTTTAACAGGAGCAAATGGCCAGGTCTTTTCTCCAGCAAAGCTGTTGGTGGGTTCGAACAGCTGACCTTGGGTTAGCAGTGGAGTGCTTTAAATTCTGTGCCACCAGAGGTCCTTATAGTAACATTAACTGCTCCAAATAACCCTTCCAACATCATCCTGTGGGACTGGGAAGAGGAAAAACTAACATTGTTCTGAAAACCTCAGTGCAATTTCCTTAAAATAGATGGCTGTGCAACATTCAGACACACACGCTGGGCGATACACACCTGATCTGGGACCTGGGAAACTTCCTCCTGGAACAGGTGTGCAATTCATTTTGATGTTTGGACTAATAAATCCATATGAATTGCATCAGAACCACCTTCCAGGAGCCTCAACATACTATGAGAGGAGAACACTGGCCACTGGGGCGAGACTGTTAGGCCTGAAAGCTTTCCTACCACCTCATTCTCCGTACCCGTTCTACAAATGCTGAAACAGATGCTTGTCACAGAGAGTGACCAACCGTCCAGGTTTGCCTGGGAGAGAAGGGTTTCTCAGGATGCAAGATTTGCAGTGCTAAACCAGCAAAGTCCTGAGCAAACAAGGTGGTTGGTCCCCCTTGGCCTGTGGCTGTGACTGCCCACGACCACAAAGCTAATTCATGGCAGTAGAACCCAAGCCTCCCATTTCCATCCTAATGTCTTCCCTTAGAAAGATAACCAGACGTCGACCAAGGTCAGGCTGCCCAGATTAGCTGCCAGTGGATCCTCCCTGGATTACAACCAGAGGGTTGTCCTCCTTTTGTTCCCAAGTTACTTGATAATCAGAGAGGGAATATTACATATCCTCTGACTCAGTAACTTTGTAAAGATATCGTGTACTACTTACGATACATGAAACTCAGGATACCTTTCCTTTGGGTTGAGCCAAACACAGTGAATGGAAGCTTGTACAAGAACTAACTCTCATCTTCCCCAGGGCTGGATTTGTACTCTTCGTAAACAAGTCCTGGGAAAGAGCCATGTCCTTCCTGCCCCTTAGAACCAATCACAGTACTATGGATCTTCCTTATAAAAACAGAACAAAAAATAATTTAAGTGCACTTCAAATCTGACTGACTGATGCACGTAACTAGAATCCGCTGCAATCATGTCGACTGGGACTCATGGCAACCCACATGTGTCAGAGTAGAACTGCCCCGCAGGATTTCCGATGGCTGATTTGTCTGAAGTAGATTGCCAAGGCACCTCTGTGTGGATTCAAACCTCCAACTTTTTCAATTAGCAGTCAAGCACATTAACCGTTGGCACCACACAGGGACTCCAACTAATACACAATAAATTAAAAAAAAAAAAAATCTGTTGCCTTCGAGTTGATTCCGACTTACAGCGACCCTATAGGACATTGTAGGGCTGCTCCCTGAACTAAACTTCAGGCATATGGGACAGAAATTGACAATGAAATATTATCAGTTTCATTTCTAGTAAGATGATCACCATAGACTTTTTTAATTTAAAAAAAAAAAAAAAAAACCCATTGCCATCAAGTCAATTCCGACCCATAGCAACTCTATAGGGCAGAGTAGAACTGCCCCATAGGGTTTCCAAGGATCGGCTGGTGGATTCAAACTGCTGACCTTTTGGTGAGCACCTGAGCTCTTAACCACTGTTCCACCTGGGCTCTGTTTTATAATCAGCGGTTTAAGAAATCCATCACTTTCCCCACTACACTCATTACAGGTGGGGGTCACATATTTACTGTACTTGGTACCATCACCAAAGGCCAGAAGGGGCCTTAGTCCATTTAAACCGCTGGTTTTCAAACTCCTCTTTTTTAAAAAACAAAAACCAAAACGTTGTCATTGAGTCGATTTCAACTCACAGCAACCCTGTAGGATGGAATGGAACTGCCCCCACACGGTTTCCAAGGAGCACCTGGTGGATCTGAACTGCCAGACCTTTTGGTTAGCAGTCATAGCTCTTAACCATTACACCACCAGCATTTCCAAAACTTTGTTGTACATCTAAAGATGATCACAGCCACATCACTCCTAGTGGGACTCAAACTTCCTTAGTAGGGTCTTTCTCCTGAGTCCAATACATGGCTTGAAGCATAGACAACCCTCACTTCAGGGGCTCGTTCAGTAGAAGGTCTGGGGCTTATAGTGGTGCTGGAGTGGGGGGAGTAAGCACTTCAATGGAACTCCCTTTTGCCATTTTCTCTAAATTCTCTTGGTCTTGCTTTCGCCCTGGTTTTGTACTGGCATTTCTCAATTGTTGTGTCAAAATATTAAACACATTTTTAAAGTACGTTGACTAGCCATAGCTTTTGGAGACTGAGCACCAGGAGACCAATCTCCCAGCTTAGCTCTGTTCACATGCCTCCAAGATCCCGGCATGGGACCTCGGGACACAATTTAAAACCAATGATTTATACTAATTCACACATTTTAGAGAGGAAGAAACCTGCAAGGTTAAGCTTCTTGGCACAGATCACACCCACAGACTGTGACAAGCCAAAGAAGCCCAGAGTCTGTGCCAGAATGCCGCGCCTGGCGTCCGCTGCACCCCTCACGGCTCTGTCTGGCCCACCCTCAGTAATCAAAAATTACTTCCAGAGTTAAATTCGATTGTCTCATGAAAAAGTCAAATGCAGACTAATTTACTTAACTTATGCACCACTATAAAATGCTGACATCAATGTGAACCACGTGTTTGATGATACCCTAGTTGTGTGACATGGTTCTACAGAAAATGATACAGGGCTTTGTTCATTAGTCCTTTACACAAAAAAACAATGGACGACACCCAATGAATTTTGAAAAGCTACACTCCATGAAGCAGGAAGGTTGAAATGGGAAGAAGTGCTGCCCTTGGGCTGAACTAGACCTTCTGGCCACCGTGGATTTTGGGGAGTAATGATCAGCAACCGGAAGAAGCCAAAACATACAGGTGTAAATTGTTTCTGACATATATGCACACCCGGCTGCTCCAATCTTTAAAAAATATTTCAGCGTCAAGAACGTCTGAGCGCAGCTGCAGGTCTTTTCCTCCCAGTTGATGGGCCGTACATGGCGTAACTCATGTGAACTGGCCAACGTCAGGTGTCACGCAGCCCTGTCTGATAGGAAACACATGTCTGCAGAGGTAGAGAGAAAACCCAGCCACGGTCCAGCCCTGACTCAGTCACGATACAATGAAGGGAAAAAAAGGGCTGCAGACGTGTCTCTGGCCCTCCTTGTGTCTCTCTCAGCTTCTGCCAACAATGAGCCGCTTGTGTCTCTTATTTCCCAGAAACGGTATTAGCCGTCCAACAAGGTCAGCAAAAAAAAAAGCAGCTTTTCACTTCAGGGTGCATTTGGTTCCAAAAATCTGTAAAGTATTAAACCAAGAAGTTGCACTACCCCAATTTCACACTGAGCCCTTTATTCCAATTCTGGGTGAGAATAACCATAAGGAAATTTCTCAGCCGGCTCAGCTGATAAGGCACAGGGACCTGAGATGTACGCACATTCAGCCACACTCTCCTGCCTTCCCGTTTCAAGCCTTATAACTGCTTCCGGCTGCTCCAAATCTGACGGGTGGGCCTCAGGCTCTCTAGATTCCTCAAGATCTTCCAGTCTGAGACTTGTAACTCAAGCTGCAAGGATTCACAGGAAACCCTAAAGTTTTAACACCAGAAAATGATTTTCCTACCTAACTATCCTATCTGCTTGTCCAAACAGCAATCTAGTCGACAAACCAGTGTGCAATTATCTCAGCAATCCTTAGTTGCTGTTCTGGTTGTAAAGACTGAAATGCCTGTAACACTGATTTTTCTTTTCCTAGTAAATGCATTACCCAAAATGTGGATTTTATTAGCATTTAAAGGATTTAGACAACAGTTCTCATTACTCCTTGTCCAAGCCAAAACCTGCTGCCGTTGAGTCGATTCCCACTCACAATGACCCTATAGGATACAGTAGAACTGCCTACTTGTTTAGCAGTGGAGCTCTTAAAAAATGTGCCACCAGGGCCCCATTCCTTGTCTAGACCAAACCAAAACCAAACAATCGCTGTAGAGTCGATTCCGGCTCATTGGGACCTCCATGTACGTCAGAGTAGAATTGGGTTTGTGATGTCTGTGAGCTTCCAGAGGAAACCCTGGTGGTGTAGTGGTTAAGAGTTTGGCTGCTAACCTAAAAGGCTGGCAGTTTGAATCCACCAGGAGCTCCTTGGAAACCCTGCGGGGCAGTTCTACTCCATCCTACAGGGTCGCTATGAGTCGGAATCGACTCAACAGCAGTGGGTCAGCTTTTGGACACAGGTCATCAGGCCTTTCTTCCAGGGCACCTGTGGGTAGATTCGAACCACGAACCTTTTAGTTAGTAGCCAAGTGCTTAGCCATTTGTGCCAGCTAGGGACACCTTCATTATGCAGAGCAGGTGTGCGCACACACACACACATGCCACACACAAATTAACCATTTTTGCTGTGTTGATTTCTTCTGGATCCTTCTGCTGTAAAAAAAAAAAAAACAAAAAGAGTAAAACTGTTCCATAGGGTTTCCAAGGAGCAGCTGGTGGATTGGAACCGGCCAACCTTTTGGTTAACAGCCAAGCTTTTAACCACGGCTCCACCAGGGCTTCAATCTTCCTTACAGGCATAAAGACATCCTATTTCTTCCACCTAAAGCAGCACCAGAATGTGTCACTCTGATGCCATCTGACATCTGGGGTATCTCAGGATTTATCAAAAGTGGCCTGTAGCATGAATAGGGCTTCAAACCAGTTCATTCCAGTTTGAACCCTTGCTGAGAATTTGCTTTTCCACTCCCCAGATATACGAAATCAGAACCTACGTTTTAACAGGGTCCCCAGGAATGCACCAGTTCAAAGCCCTGGGCAGGAAGCACATCTCTTTGCTTGGTGAGCAAACAATGACCTAACTTTGGGAAAAGTGGAAACTGATACTTGACACTACTGCTTCACAGAGTTATCTTTGTGACTGCATTTAATTGCAGGGCCTGGCAAGAGCGGCAGAACCAAAACTGTTTTATTAACATCTTCAGACAATAGGTATACTTTTATCCCGGCAGGAAATGGAAACTCTGATTCATGCACTTATTTTCATCAGTCCAGGGAGAGTTTATTGAAGCTTTTTATTGGTGAGCTTTCCTTAAAGATTTTAAAACTACACCAGGTGCAAACTGCAGCAAATCAAGCTAAATAACAGAAAATGATTCTACAGCTGCGCTCCACAAGAAGTAGAGAAAAAGGCTGCCACTGTGAACTGCTAGCTTTTATGACACACTTTTTATAACATAACTGGGGAGGAGCCCTGGTGGTGCAGTGGTTAGGAGCTACAGCTGCTAACCAAAAGGTCGGCACTTTGAATCCACCATTCGCTCCTTGGAAACTCTATGGGGCAGTTCTACTCTGTCCTATAGAGTTGCTATGACTTGGAATCCACTCTACGGCAAAGAGGTTTTTAGGGGCGGATCATCCAACAGGCCAGGTAAGCACGTGCTTACCTTGCTTACCAGGTCATCTGTGGTGAACAATTTCACATTTTTTCACACGTCAAAGATTCTGCTTCTAGGTATGGCTGGTATCTGTCTCTCTCTTAACCCCATAGCACCTTCCTACAGAACCAAAGCCTCTTTTCAAATTTATAACCCCTGACAGGGGCAGATGGCCCAGTAAGCAAGGTAAGCACCTGCTTACTTGTGCTTACTTACTAATCTGTAGTAAGCAATTTCCCACCTTTGATGTGGTGAGACCCACGTGAAATTGTTCACTACAAATTGTTCATCAAGCACAGTGCTTACCTTCCCTATGGGATAATCTGACCCTGAACGTGACATTTTAGTAAATATCTTTATTATATAAAGAGCTCATACAACAAAGACACTAAGTCTCCAAGAAATAAATAGTCAAAGGACTTGAATGATTTATGAAAGAGATCATGCAATGAGCAATCAAACACGGAAAAATTTTCAGCTTCACAAGAAGAAATCATAGAAATGCAAATGAAAGGAAGAGCCAGTTTTTAGCGATCAGATTAGCAAAAATAGTACTGTGACGCCGGTCTTCTGAATCAAGACAGGACCACTCAGGAAAAAAACAAACAAACAAGAAATCCGGTAAAATTATATGCCAAAATTTGGGAACTTGTGCATATTGAGGGCTGTGCATCGGCGTTTCATTGGTAGAATGCTAGCCTTCCATGCAGGCGACTTGACTTCCATCTCCGGCCAACGCACCTCACACAGGGCCGCCACCCATGTAAGCTTATGTCTTGCTATGATGCTGAACAGGTTTCAGTGGCACTTCAGGGCTAAGACAGACTAGGATGAAAGGCCTGGTGACCTACTTCCAAAAACCAGCCAACGAAAACCCTGTGGATCACAATGGTGTGATGTGCGATGATCACGGGGATGGTGCAGGAGCAGGCAAGTGGTTCACCCTGTTGTATGTAGGGTCACTCTGAGTCAGGGCCTGACTTCATTGTAGCTAATTACAATACCAAGCCAAAATCCATTGCTGTGGAGTTGATTCGGACTCACATCGACCCTACAGGACAGAGGAGAACTTCCCCGTAGGGTTTCCAAGGAGCACCAGGTAGATTCCAACCACCGACTTTTTGGTTAGCAGCTAAGCTCTTAACCACTGTGCCACCAGGGCTCCAGCTAACCACAGTGATGACCCCGAAAAGGTCACTTTGAAATGAAAAAGTATCAGAATATTGTGGCAGTGTTTGGCTGGCAGGACTAGCGACGATTTTTGTCTTTCCAGTGTCCTACGGTTCATTCACCGAGCATTTGCCGAGCACCAACCAGGTGCTGCCGATATAGTGAGAAACAAGAGAGCAAGGTCCCTCCTCAGGATATCATAGTCTCGTGGGGAGACAGACAACAGCAGTATATGCTATAATTTCAGCCATAAGGGCTTTCAACAAACAAATTTGGAGCTATTTTAGCAAGGGAGGTTAAGGAAGGCTCCTCTGAGGAAGTGCACAAATGAGAACGGGGGACATTCTAGGCTGAGGACAATAAGTGCAAAGGCCCCAGCATGTGAGCATACCTGCCTGTGAGCCTGGAGTACTCACACAAAAATATGGAGGCCAGCGTGGCTGAGGACAACGGGCAGGAGCGTGGAGGAGAGGTGGGCAGGCCAGGCCACGTCGGGCCTGGTGGCTGTGCTGAGCACTGGGGCTGGACTGTGTTCAAGAGTGACAGGACTCTGCTTTCAGCTCACTGCTCGTACTACAAGGGACACTGCCAGATTACTTTATACCCTACAGTAAAATTGTAAAAATGCTGAGAATATCCAGGGCTGGGAAAACTCTGAGGGTACCTTGTGAAGTTAGTTAAATAGAGTGAAGGAGAGAGCCGCACCTCTGAATCCGTGCCTCTCCATTAGTGTCTTTTGGCCCTGTGAGGTGGTTCAGGGGCATTGCTGGGAAGGGAGAAATAAGATTTGGGGACATGGGAGGGAAGACACCAGAGCAGCTCCACTTTTACACACTAACAAAAGGAGATTCTGGTCCAAAACAAAACAAAAGCCTATAGCTCTAAATTTTATCTGCGAGTGTAGGCCAAAAGGGGGTTCTGTTCTTAAAAACAAAAAACTACTGCTGTCGCATTTCGAAATTTTATCCTTGAATCCAACTGGGTATGTGCAATACAGTTGTTTTGGTCTTCTGCATTTACGGGCTGGTGCTCAGATCAGGCCATCACCCATTGTTTCGAGAGGTTATAGAAAACCTCCTTCTGAAACTCCTAGTGTTCACTGTTGGGATCGCAGAGTCTACACCATTTATGGGGAATCACAGCAGACTCCCTTCTCAGGTCTGTCTCTGAATCTGGAAAAACTATGTTTCTCCTCAACACCAGGTAAGTCTTCACGAAAGCTCAGGCTTCTATCACTGAACACAGCACCTTCTTTGAGAGAGCCCCCAGGAATCTCAGAGCCAAATCTGCAGGCACTTCTTGCAACCACACCAGACCTCATGATAGGCATTTTTCTACCCAGCTTTATTTTCTCACACACAGTCTCCTTTTACCCCAAATTAACTATATTTTTCATTTTTATCTTTTTGAATTACGTGCTTTGTAAGAGGCAAAAGTAGGGAATAAATAGTGTTATCAGGAGGGATCAGTCCCTGGAGAGTGACATCATGCTTGGTAAAGTAGAGGGTCAGCAAAAAAAAGAAGACCCTAAACGAGATGGATGGACACGGTAGCTGCCGCAACAATGGGCCCAAGCATAACAATCATTGTGAGGATGGCGCAGGACCGGGCAGTGTTTCGTTCTGTTGTACACAGGGTCACTGTGAGTCGGAACTGACTCGACAGCACTTAACAACAAAGAGATGGAAGTACCACAGCTTTATTTTAAAATTATATATCCATGTATATAGTTACAGGAAACCCTGGTGGCGTAGTGGTTAAGAGCTACGTCTGCTAACCAAAAGGTTGGCAGTTCAAATCCACCAGGCGCTCCTTGGAAACTCTATGGGGCAGTTCTACTCTGTCCTGTAGGGTCGCTATGAGTCAGAATCGACTTGATAGCAACAGGTTTGGTTTTGGTTTGGTATATAGTTAGACAGATACATTATTTGTCAAATAAGTATGTTCTGTCAACTTTAACTGAACTGGTTGGAAATGGTCATTTGCTAGTCATCACAAGGGGTGGGGGTATACGACTTCAGGTCATGTCTTACAGAGACCTGGTGAGCCACAAAGTTTTTCCCGATATCCCATTGTCTTTACTGGACACACTCAGTAGGGCAGCCAGCAGACCCAAGCAAGTGCTGTCCCACTCTTACCCTCCATGGACACGACCTTAACCAAGTAATCGAAGCTAACATCACCAGGACTGGGACAAACTGCCGCCATGTATCTCTTGATACGATGCAAGGGGAAGAACACAACATCACTTCTGTGGCTCTCGCGCCGTGAACATACAACATAAATCTAATCATGAGGAAACACCAGACAAATACAAATTTAAAAACAGCCTACAAAATAACTGGCTTGTACTCTTCAAAATCAACTCGATGGCAATGGGTTTTGACTCTTGAAAAACACCAAGGTCAACAAACACAAGGGCTGGGAAATCATTCTAGATTAAAAGAGATGGAGATATAATAACTAAATGCTATGCATGATCCTAGACTAGATTCTGACCCTGGAAACATAAACAGCCATAAAGGACATTGCTGAAACAACTGAATACATTTCAAATACAGACTGTGGATTCGATCATAGTATTGCGTCAATGTTAAATTGCCTGACTTTGATATCAGTACTGTGCTTATGTAAGACTGTCCTTTAAAAAAATACAGACTGAAATATTTACGGGCAAAGAGATACAATGTCTCCTATTCAGTCCCAAATGATCCAGAAAAAAAAAAAATTATACATACACGCACATTAAGAGAAAGAGAGAAAGCAAACGGGGGCGAGTTATAAACAACTGGCCAAGGCAAATCTGGGCAGAGGGCAAATGGAAGTTCCGTGTATTATGCTTGAAACTCTTCTGTAAGTTTGAGATTAATTCAAAATAAAAAGTTACATATTAAAAACAACAACAACAAAAACTTCCCTGCACACACCCCAAACTCCCTGGAGATTGAGAATTCTCAGTCTGGCAGGGTCCAGAGAAGTTGCATTGTATAAGGGCCATTGTTCAGCAGCGTTATTTATGTTGGCAGAAACCTTATTAAACAACGGCTTTGGTAAGTGACTAGCATTTGGAGGGGAGGGAACTCTAGCTGTGATACAGACTCCACGATTCTGATACGTCATACCCACTGTTCTTCCCAGCCTGCCCACCCCACCTCCACCTCCAACTGTTATTTAAAAGTTATTCTCATTTTCAAAAACTAGAGTCTAATAAGGCGGGACAGAGAGCTGCATTGAGGGACTAGATGGAAAGGTCTTTCAGAAGAAACAGCTCAGAACAGCTGGGCCTGAGGACAAGACACGCGGAATAAGGAATTACAGGTTTTCTTGGGAGGATCCTGGGGCACCAAAGGAGTTGGCAGTAAAGTTGGAGGCCCTTTCGCAAAAGGCCCTCACTTTCCAGGGTCAGAACTGAAGAAACTGCTCCACGTTTCCTTCTTGGTAGGAGGAGAGATGAATAAACTAAGATGAGCAGGATGACACTGATGAAGAAACCAGAAAACATCAACATATGGAAATGAGGAAGGTCTCAAGCCAAAGCCATCCTATTTTAATAAAATTTGGACCTTAAGATTCCCTTGAACTCTAGGGGGAAAAAAATGTACACTTAAAACTGCGTTAGACACAGCAGAGAAGAGCAAGCACAAATAAAGGAGCCATGTTGTGAATCTGAGACGTGAGGTCTCTGGAGGGGTACCCCTGGTTTGCAGGGTCCCAGGCAGTAGCAACTGAAAAACAACAAACTCTGAGGGGAAGGAGTCCGGAAACCTTCCAAATGCCCTGAGCATTCGTCTTGTTAGAATGGGGTGATCCAGTTCTATTTGGGGAGAAACGATAGTCCCATCCTAATGAAGTCGGGCATCACTGCAGTTGATAAGTGTGGAAATAGAAGAATTATTTTCTTGATATTTGAAGTGTGAGCTTCGAAGTAGCCTTATGATTTCTTGTGTGCCAGGACTAAAACGGCCACATTAAAAACTTTTTTTTTTTTTCCAGCTCTGCAAATATTTAATTCTTGGCAAAATTCAGAACTCACAACTCACTCTTCACTGTGTCTGAGAAATATAATACTGGAAAGAAGGATAAAAATTATATGGAATCAAATGCATATAACACGTACTGGGAAACTAACTTCAGATGAGACTCCATTTATGGCTTAGTCAAAAACATATGGATATGCAAGAGCAAGTGGGAAAGCTAGGTGCCTGATTAAAAATAAATACTTTTTTTGTGGCAACCTTAAACCATTTTTTTTTAAAGAGAAAGTAGCACCCCAAACACATTCCCCACACCCCGAACCAATACACACACAGTGAATCTTTAAACAATTACTTATTTTGTTTGATAAAAGCAAAATATATCAAAAGGATATTCTGCAAGAAATTTTTATACTTTACTCACAAATAAACGTTCCAAAGAAACTGGAAAAAATGAGAAAATTAAAGGTAGGCACAACAGGTATGTACTATAATATTTATTGCAGCATTATTGATAGCAATTAAAAAAGAGAGAGAATTAACTTATATGACTCTCAATAGAACTGGTTAAATAAATTATGGTAGAGCCATACAATGGAATGTTATGCAGCCATTAATATGCTGTAATGGTTTATAAGCATATGAAATATATCCAAGTCCACTCATCACTAAATAAACACAAATTTAAACAATGAGAATCTAAGTTCTATGTATCAGAACTGCACACTAAAAAGTTTGATAATAGACATTATTGACCAGGGTAGGGGGAAGGAAGCACTTTGATACACTGTTGGTAGGAGTGGAAATTGGAATAACCCTTTTGGAGGGAAATGGAACAATAATTATTATTGTTAAATGCACATTCTCTTTGACCCAGGAATTCTACCTCTGCAAAATTATCCTGTACATAAGTAACAAATGGCACAAGGATTTATAGACAAGGATACACACTGTGGCATTGTTTATAGTAGTAAACAATCAGAAAAGGATCTAAACATCCACTATAAAGAACTGGTTCAGTAAATTAGGGTACACCTGTACACAGTTGCTGTGAGTCGGAACTGACTCGATGGCAACGGGTTAGGTTTGTTTGTTTTACAGAGTGGAATATTATGCATTGCTGACAAAGAATGAGTTTTTTTGCAAATAGCACGCATACATAAATAATGTGCCCACACATATAATGCACCTAGGGTGCATAGAAAATAATGCACAAGGAAGTTGCGAGGTTGGCAAAAAAAAAAAAAAAAAATGTATAAAATACAGAAAGTACTAATTTAGAAAGCTCTCTAAGAGAATGTTAAGTTTTAAAAAAACAAAGACATATAAGCTTGCACGGGTATTTACAGAATCTAGAGAAGAATACCCAGGAAGCTGAGAGTGGCTTCCTCCAGGGAGGATAGAAAGACGAAGTGTCCTGTTGTGAAGGAGACTTAACTTTTCACAAAAACCCTCTGGAACTGTGTGAGTTTTCTGCCATATGCCTGTATTTTAACAAAACATCTAGTTTTCCAGCAAAAACATCTAATCAAACAATATCACAGAAAAATATTTATTGATATGAAAAGATGCTCATGAGCTATTGATTAAGTAAAAAACACAGGCCACAAAGAAGATGTAAAGGATTTCCCACTTTTTTTGTTTGTACTGAAAAATAAAAAAAAGACTAACAGATGAGAAAACGTTAGCGTGATTCTGAATGGTAAGACTCCAGTGTTGCTCCTGTTTTTTATTTTCTCATTTTTGCTGATCAGTATTTTCAACGATGACATATAATAATTATATAATATGGAAAAAATTAATATTCCAAAAATTGTCTCAAATAGGTTTAGGATCTTATTTTTTCCTGCCTTTTTTTTTTTTAAGTCAAGGAGAGGGGGGTGATTTTCTTCTTCTCAGCACTTATTAATAAAGACTACCAAGGCATTTGTTTTCCTGGCCTCCTTTATGGTATTATTTTGCTGATTTCATCACTGAGAATTATTCAGAGTAGCACCATGGCAGAACAGCTGTCCCTGACCACCAGCAACTGCAAAACACCCAGAGAATAAATTTAGACTTCCATAAAGGAAGGAGGAATCAATCTTCCAGGTGATACCGGGGTGGGGAAGGTGATGATTGCAAGCAGGCGGGGGCAACACCATCAGGGGGCCCAAGAAGAGATCAAAGAGTCAGAACGTCACTCAGCACTTATCAGTCCGGATTAAGTGGCTGGATGACAAACATCCCAGAATCCCTTCACCTTTATAGGGCCTCAAACTGGACAAAATGCCCCCCCACAGCAAGGAAGTCCCTGAAGGCACACTATTGAAAGTTAGAAGAAAGGACTAAATTGGTTATAATTATTTTTAAAAGTTTCAACAGAAGTCCAAAGCTGGGTGAAAAGATTAAAACCAAACCAAACCCGTTGCCATTGAGTGGATTCCGGCTCAAAGCAATAGGACAGAGTAGAACTGCTTCATAGGGTTTCCAAGGAGCAGCTGGTGGATTTGAACTGATGACCTTTTGGTTAGCAATCTGAGCTCTTAACCACTGCACCACCAGGGTTTCAACCCTATATAAAGGGGCTAAAAAAAGTCTGACCTAGCCATTTTACCTGCCTTCCTAAAAGGTTTCACTCTTCTCCAGGGTGGGGACACTCCTCTGGAATTTGTTCAGGAGGTTAGACCTGCAACAGGGATGGAAGACCCAGTAAGCAAGGTAAGCACGGGCTTACTTGTGCTTACTTACTCACCTGCAGTGAACAGTTTCATGTTGTTTCATCATGTGAAACTGTAGTGGTGAAAACCATGTGAAACTGTTCACTACAGATGAGTAAGTAGGCACAAGTAAGCCTATGCTTGCCTTGCTTACTGGGTCATCCGTTCCTGTCAGGGACTATAAATTTGAAAAGAGGCTTTGATTCTGTAGGAAGCTACTGTGGGATTAGGAGAGAGGCAGATGCCAGCCATACCTAGAGGCAGAATCTTTGATGTGTGAAAAAATGTGAAATCGTTAGCTACAGATTAATAAGTAAGCACAAGTAAGCCCATGCTTACCTTGCTTACTGGGTAATCTGCCCCTGGCCTGCAGGGTACTGACTCAGGCCCATTCTAAGGAAGCAACACCAAAAACAGGCTAACGCATTTACCCAGGGAATTCAGACTATACAGTTCAATCATCGGGATCCCAAAATGGTGACTTTTTGCCTACTGTTTGAGGCTTACTTGGTATGTCTCAGGTCAGAACTCTCTGGGAAGTGGCTTTAACGACCAGTTACCCAGTGCTCACGTGTGCACTAACACCAAAAGTGCCAAAATGACAAATGCCAAAGCCACAATGTCTATTTCAGACAAAGAGCCCAGTCAAAAAGGTGGTGAGCCCACCTATCAAGTCAGTGGCTATTTAATGGGTATTTGCCACTTTAATAACAGCATTCCCCAAACACTGTGCTAAAACACACAATTCTATGTGGTTCCCAAACTTACTGATGATCAAAGTCATCCAGGCACTTGAAAACAGCCCACATTTCCAGACCCCAGACTAGCCCTACTGAAACATAATTTCCAGAGGTGGGGCCTATGCAACGTATCTCCTGGCAATAGCTAGACCTCATGATTCTTCCTTTGGGAGCAATCAGACTACTGGATTCTGAAGATGTATGTTTAACAAATGCCTGGGGAGGTCCAGCTGGTGGTGGGCCTGGACCACACATGGAGAAATACTGATTTGAGTGACTGGTCAATAATTTGTTTGCCACAAGCAGCCACAGCCAACTGATTCTCCCTGTAGAAGCTGTAGAAGCTTGAGCATTTGTGGTTATGCCTATAATACTCATGGGGCCTGGAGCCCTCTTTCCAACACCCATCCTTCTCTCCCACCATAAAAAGCTCAAAGCACCAGGCTGTTCCTTTTGTTTTGTTTTTGTGTTTGCCACAATAAAAGTAATATAACGATATTATAGAAAAAAGGAGGAATCGCAAGGCAAAGGCCTTACTGTAGTCACTATGAACACTTAAAAATATATAATTGACTTACTCAATAAATTTATTTTAAAAGTGATGTGCCCATATTGCTTAATGTGCTAGGGGCTCCAAACAAAAGCCAAACCCACTGCCGTCGAGTTGATTCTGACTCATAGCGACCCTATAGGACAGAGTCGACCTGACCCATAGAATTTCCAAGGAGCGCCTGGCGGATTCGAACTGCCGACCCTTTGGTTAGCAGCCGTAGCACTTAACCACTACGCCACCGGTGCAAGGGGCTAGAAATACACAGATAGGGAGCAAGGTCCCTATCCTTGAGAAACTTAGTCTTGTGGAAAAAGAGAATCTCAACGAAGTCTTTTTAGAAAAGCAACATTATCCCAGGGCATAAATGATTTTTCTGCTTTATAAAATTGTAATGATATAATAGAAAGTTTTCCATGTATCTACACAGTATTTATAGCTACTATTTTACTGGTTACAAATATGTAGCTATTTTCTATTGTGACATTAATTTAAACCAGTACTCATTTATTTATCCTGGCATTTCTTTTTTTTTTTTTTTGCTATTATAATAACCCATCTTTGGGTACACAGCTTTTTCGAAGTGTTCATCTAGCATACTAATTATGAATTTTATCTTAGGGAATATTTTTCTTGAGAAAATTGGGGGGTCAAACATTTTTCGTGGCTCTGGGTCCTTCTTAAGGAGATTTTATACCCACATCTCACATAAGAAAATCTACAAATCTTCATCACCAAATCTTAATATACCAAGATAAATAAATGCTGATTTAAGTCAAAAATTCATCTACATTAAGATAAATGGAATATAGCCATGAAAACAAGATTTCATTTTTTTTTATATACCATTATCTTCCGCTTTATCACACAAAAGGATTTGACTCAATGGATAAAATAGTATTTTTTTGACACCATTTCACATATTTTTTAAAAACATTAAAAGAGCTGTAATCGCTCTCATTTTGGAAACCCCAAAAAGAAGATTTTCAATAATGTTGATTAAATAGAGTGAATTTCGACAATAGGTGACTTCCTTCAATCTAAGGAGAAAACAATATTAATTTGCTACAGTGTTTAGAAAGCTCCTCCTTCCTTTTCTAATCAAGGGGGGGGAAATCTTTTTGAACCAGACCTTCCCCCTCTCTTTCTGGGTCCACCACTCTTCCTTTGCTTCCATAAACATATTCTTTCCACCACAGCAATCCTGCCACCGTCCCACCATCCTCCACCTTCCCCCATAAAGTGTGGAGTTTTTCAGCTTGTCTTTGGGCTTGTGTGTGTATGTGTTTGTGTATTTCAGGGTATATTTATGCTACGTAAACCACAACGTCCAAAAAGTAGCGAGAATATCAGAACTGGAAAAACGACAGTAGCCAGGTGTGTCTGCTCAGAACTCCCCATGTAAACTTCATTGGGAGGGGGGGAAACACTGGAGAAAGAAAAAAGCAGATATGCTAAATATAAATCTGACTTTTGGTGAGCTTTCAGGGTACTTTTCTGCATGTCTGAAGCAACACTAGGCTGTGGTATCCCTTAGCTATTTTTTGTGCTTTTGATAAATTTTAGTTTTTAGGTGCTTTTGTACACTTCCCAGAGGAGACGATGAGCCAACGCAGCAAACTAAGCTCAGACGAGATTTTCCATCTTGAAAAACAAGCCCTGAAGAAAAAAAAAAAAAAAAAACCCCACACATGTGTTTATAATTTGAAGTTCAGATCAAGACACAGACCTGGAGGACTTAGGCTCTGGGCTGGTAAACGGCACATCTTCAAAGGGGCAAATGTATGTGTGTGTAATTAAAAAAAAAAAAAATTCCTGCAGCATTGAAAATACACTTTGGCTGCACTTTACCAAAAGCTTCTGAACCGACTAGGACGACAGTCTGGTGAAGTTGTCACACAGTCCATATTTTTCCTGTACTGTCTGGAGAGGATGCTGACACCCCAGGTTGGGGCCGCATTCCAACCAAGAGCTGCGTTAATATGTGACCATAGCCCAGCACGCCATGGTTTACAATGGCTAGGATTATCACCAAAAAGGCCAAATGACATGTCGCTTTCTCTTGGCAAAAACACTTTAAAATATGGGGATACTGTAAATGGTTGGTGACGTTAGGATTTGTGTGGTGAGGCGTGGGAAAACCCCGACACACTCACCACCTGTGCAAAAAAAAAGTTTTTTGCGTGGAACGTGCACTTCACAAACTCCCCCTGCTGGTGATCTCAGGCTGAGGGGGCCGGGTAATGAGCAAGCACTACCTTGTCTTCTCTCAACAGCTGTCTCAGGTTAAAGTTTTTTTTTTTTTTTTGTATGACACCAGTTAGCTGCACAATTTGTAAGCAAAAGTGCCCAAACGATAAAAGTTGCAGTAACCCTATGGTTGGGATTTCCTGAGGGAGGGGCAGGAAGACTTTCTAACACAGCACATTACAGGCACTTCCTCTGAGTACATGGGTGCCAGAAAAATGGGAAAAAGGAGGCCACCAGCTAATAATAACTGTTACAACAATACATTTCTTTGGCGCCTTACCATATTATCAAGTATCAAGCCAGGGACACCTAAATACTCAAAACAACTTTAGGAGGTAGGTAGGTACTACCGTTATCGTTAGGTTCCTAGGTGGCCCAAATGGTTTGTACTCATCTACTAAGAAACCTAAAAAGGAGCTCTAGTGGTGCAGTGGTTAAGCCCTCAGCTGCTAACTGAAAGGTTGGTAGTTCAAACCCACCAGCAGCTACTTGGGAGAAAGATGTGGCAGTCTGCTTCCGTAAAGATGACAGCCTTGGAAACCCTCTGAGGCAGTTCTACTCTGTCCTGTAGGGTTGCTAGACGTCAGAATTGACTCCACGGCAATGAGTTTGGTTTTGGTTTACTAACCTAAAGAAAGGCCTGGAGATCTGCTTGCATAAAGATTACAGCCAAGAAAATCCCATGGAGCAGTTCTACTCTGTAACACATGGGGTCACTATGAGTCGAAACTGACTCAACAGCAACGGGTTTTTGGTTGTTTTTTTTTAACTATCATTATCACTATTTTACAGATAAGAAAAATGAGACTCAGGTTAAATAACTAACCCAGCTAGTAAATGTCTAACTAAGAGAAGCCCAGTTTCGGCTCCAGGTTTTTTTCCCTACTAACCACTATACTAAACGGCTCCCTACCTCCACCCTACTCCCATGTCCACTTCACCACCACCCCCTAACAAATGGCCAATTTCCATTATCAGGCCCTATTTTCCTAAAGCCCACTCTACCACATAATAGGGCCTATGTAGACAGTCTCTCTCTCTCTCTCTCTTTTTTTTCATTATTTCCTCTTTTTAAAAAATTTAGTGAATATTAATAACACCAACAACCTACTTACAAGATAATGAGATCCTATCTGGTTTGTGTTTTGAAAAAAAAATCAACTTTCACATGTATAGCAATTCTCTCCCTTCTCTGAGTTACTTCAGGATTCTAAACAAGTTGTCAGCCTCTAAGTTACAATAGTGATCCGGCTTCCACTAAGTGGTAATCCCTCTACTTTCCTATCTAAAGTCCTTCAAGGTCTCCCTTTCTTCTTCTTCCAGTCACTGGATATCTCTGGGGACTCCGACTTAAAGGTCACCAGCCTGCTCAGGCAAAACGAAAGCAAGAAAACCTTACAGACAACCTGATTTTGCAAATATGAGAACTAAAAATTCAGTTAAAAACTAGACCAAGCTGGAAATGGTTATTTGAATTAAAATGCAATAAAAAAATTTTTTTTTTCCCCTTCCAAACCTATTTCATTTTACTCAGGCATTTGAAAATTCTGTGAGTGCAAATACACAGCAGATCTCCCTATCTTCAGAGAGAAGCCTTTTCCCTGGACTCTAAGGCAGCTGACAGGAGAACCCTCCATTTTACAAAGTCACTCCTTTCAGAATAAGAAGGTATTAGAATGAGAAAGTACTCCTTCCAGGATGTCTTTGAGTGATGGGTCTCTCCTGCAATTAAAATATGGTTTGATTTACAACCCACATTTCAGGAATATATTTATTGAAAAAATTAGATACCTACAGATAACAAGACGAGCCCTGGTGGCGCAACGGCTAAGCACCCAGGCGACAGCTCGAACCAACCCAGCTGCTCCGCTGGAGAGAGACCTGGTGATCTGCTTCCATAAAGATTACAGCCCAGACAACCCTGGGGGGCAGGTCTCCTCTGTCACACGGGGTCGCTAGGAGTCAGAACTGACTCCACAGCGCCCAACAACAACAACATTGATGACAAGGAAGGGGGGGCACTGAAATACTTCCAACAGAGGGCATTACCCTCACTGAAAGTCACTAATACAGCGTTACTCCTTTAAAGCACTTTGCAATCTAACCAGCCCCCAGTTTTTTGGTTTTTTTTTTTTTTCTTTTCTTGAAAGTCTCCACAATGAGCAATGGAACTGGCTTAGGATCTCGCATTCTATAGTTAAATACATAAAATAAAACAAAACTTTTCTATCTACGCAGAAGCTAAAGTCAGTTGCGTCAAGTTGATTCTGACTTATGGTGACCCCACGTGTGTCAAGGTAAAGGTATGCTGCATAGGGCTGTTCAGTGGCTGGTTTTTAGCGGTTGTACGCCAAGCCTTTCTTCTGAGGCAACTCTGGGTAGACTCAAACCTCCAATCTTTGGGTTAGCAGCAGCATATGTTATGTATTTGCACTATCCAGGGACTCCTCTAGCCACAGAGTGATGGTAATAATAAGAACAAACACAGTAAGATCCAACAAACACTCGTATAATTTACCCACACTATTAATAACCCCCATTTTACAAATGAGGAAACCGAGGTACAGAGAAGTTAGTAACTTGACAAGGTCACTGAATCAGGATTCAAACCTCAGCCGACTGGCTCCCAAGTCCATATACCTAACCTACAGAAAAATATAGAACCCCAACAGAATGAGCTTTATTTCTGAAGGCATTCAGCTACGTCATTAACTATATCACACCTTTCGAAATACATAAAATGAGCTTATAAAAATTCTGTCATCCGACAGTACAGTCGTGTGTCACTTAACATCCACGGTACGTTCTGTGAAACAGGAGGTTATGTGATTTGGGTATTGTGGGAACACCATAGTAGATACTTGGCAAAGCTATAAGGGATACCTTTTGTTTGACTTCCAAATCAGCTCTCCTTGGTCTCTTGCCGCTGCTATCACTAGCACTAGTTTTGCTGTGTCTGGGATCCATGGTACATGTCACAGGAATAGTTTTGAAAGAAAATGAGAGACAGATAATGCTACAACACTCAAGAGACAGGCAATACACTAGACTGGATGCTGCTACCTATGAGTCAAAGCACACACTGTTATACGGTAAGCTTTTTATTTGTAAGTAGGGAAAGTTCACATTAAAATAACGACAGAAAGTACAGTACCTATATAAGCCAGTAACATAGGCATTCATTATGACTATCAAGACATTATGTGTTATATGTATACATGTACTGTACCATCACACGCCTGGCAGTGCACTTTGTAAACAGGAGACATGACATACACGGGTTACGTGAGGGAAGCTGCTGCATTTGCTATGTTTGCTATGTCCCATTCTTTTAGAGGGATTTCTGAACTCTATTATAACCTTAAGGGATCATGGGCATATATTTGGTCAGATGTTACCCAAATGGACGTTATGTGGCACATGACTGTAATGTTATTCACTATATTTTTACATAAACACCTCCCATTAAAGGGGACACATTACTTAAGTATCAGCTACATCCCACTGAAAAGCACCAAAATTCTAGATTAAAAAGAAGGATTTGCTCTTTTTAATTTTAAAGATTGATAATAAAGACTATGAACCACAGGCAGAGCTGTACCTTGAAATAAAATGTATTCTGAGCAAATCCTTTATTATTAGGCCCATAACGTGACTCTCTAAATAATTCCCTGTTCTTTGGAGCTTACTTGGCTGTCCCTGGAGCCCTGGTGGCACAGTCGTTAAGAGCTACAGCGTGCCACGGCTGCTAACCAAAAAAGGTCAGCAGTTCGAATCCAGCAGCTGCTCCTTGGAAACCCTATGAAGCAGTTCTACACTGTCCTATAGGGTCGCTGTGAGTCAGAATCAACTCGACGGCAACGGGTTTAGCCCTCCCCGGTATAGTATTATCCTTGGGACACACGTGCATTCCCTATAGGCTAGCAACACAGTTCATCACAGGCAAATACGCAAGTTTTGTCGGTGGGAAAAAAACACAGAAGATGTGTCTTGAGGAATTTATTGCCCTGATTTATTAGAAATCTGCTAAGTAAAGCATTTTATTTAGCCATAGTTAAGCTTGTTTTGGAACTTCAGTACTTAAAGCTTCTTTAGATGTACTTTACTAGTGCAATTGGGCTTTTAGTGTGTGTGTGTGTGTGTGTACATGTCTGTGTGCATGTGTGTGCCTGTGTACACGTGCATGCATGTGTGCGTCTGTGTGTGCACGAAGGTGGCTGCACAAGCAGACTCACATGTGCTTCAATATCAAGTTTCAAGTATTCAAAGTCCTTTTAATTTAGTTAGCCCATTTCCTACATGTTGCATAACTTTAAAAAATTAAAGAGAGTGAACAGAAGAGCATGAACGAGGATATTTACTCCAGTGTTATGTGTACTAGCAACTCACTGGTAACAACCGAAATATCCATCAGATAGGAGCTAGTTAAGTAAATTAGTCATAGGATATCAGTATGTTGGTCTACTGGGCAGTTTTTTTTTTTTTTATTTTATTTAATGAGGCAGTTGTAAATTTTTTTTTTTTTTTTTGTATATGTATGGATACAGAGGCGAAAAAAGCAAGGTGCAGAACAGTGGGTACAGTGTGCTAGCATTTGTGTGAAGAAACACACACACATACACGTGCGCACACACACACACACACACTCACATACATACACACACGAAGCTGGAAACACCAGTTGGCTCTGGAAAGCAAACTGGAGGACTAAGGAAATAAAGACAGGAGAAAGCCTTATTTTTTACACAACACTTTGAAACATCTGAATTTTTTTAAGCAGGCCCATGAAACGATCTTTTCCAATTGCAACTGATTTTAAAGTTAAACTTCATACGTTAATATTTTTACTGGACGTTAAATGGTTTAAAGAAACCTGCACGATAGTCTACCGCCATCTAACTCGGGGCTCCTTTATTTTACTCTGTGCCTTTTTTTTCTACATGAGATCTTTTACATTTGGGATAAAAGACTCAAGGGAAGCGTTGGTTTACCACTACTGGTAAAGGTATTGGTGCCATTTTCTTTGATCTGCCCTTTAGATAAGAAACACAAGAGAGGTTATTCCAAACTATTTGCTTTTTGGATATATTTTACATCTGCAAGCTTTAAAACATTAAGTCCAGACTTCCTGGAAGAACGGACAATCTATTCAGTTGAAGCTGACTTGGGTCTACTTAGTTCATATTCACTTTGGCTAAGCCAGTCTGAGACAAGGGTGTCCAGAAATAACTCTTCCATTTTTATCCTGTTCATTCCTGAAAATCCAACAGGAGATTCTTTTCACTCCCTAAAATTAACTGTTTCATATATAAAGCAGGATCTCAGCATCTGATCTTAAGTGGAAATATTATCTGAAAACAGCACTCTTTAATAAAACTTTAATATTGGCCGCTTTCATTTTTAGGTCTTTTTTTTTAGATCTTAGAGGAGAAAAATAATAATTATATATATATATAAAGGCAATCAGCAGAAAGTATTTTTTTCTGAAATTTAAAATCACATCTAAGAACAGTGGCATCATGAGGGTTGGCGTCACCCAGTGTGGTAATTTATGGTGTCACCCCCATGGACCTCCTCCTGTACCAGACCATACAAAATCCTTAGTAATGTTTCTCCGTATTCATGTTATAGATCATAATTCCAGTCTATCACTCCTCCTTTTCCTTTAATTACTACTTCATCCCAAAAAAGATACAGGTTCACAAATATTAATTACAATATTGTAGCTCAAACACCAGAAAATTTGACAAAATCAGTGTCTACAAAAACACTGGTGGCAACAAAGACGACAGCGTATGCTTGTAGCGTGTGCAGATGAAACCACGTGATTTGAAGTGTCACTGTAATTGGGTAACAATGACAGCTCTGGCCAGAGCGCATTACAAGCTTCAAAAAAGAAATTCACATAGAGTTTTAGCCTTGTAGGTATACTGATACATGGCAGCTGGGCTTACGAAAAACTTTTTTGTTGTTATAACTAACTACAGGAGTGTTTTTATAGACAGTAATTTTGGTGTCGCCCCCTCTGACAGTGTCACCCGATGCAGTCTGCATCCCCCACGTGACACCACTGCCTAAGCATTCTAAACAAAGTGAAAAGTGAGTCATATTATCCTGGAACAGGCATGGGGAGGCCCCACCTGCAGCTGATACAATGGTTAAATGCATTCTAAAGGCAGACCAACCTCGGTTCAAACTCCGGCTCTGCTATACACAAGCTACAGGACTTTGGAAAAGTTTCCTCACCTATAAAATGGGAATTCTCTTACTTACTGTAGGGTCGTTGTGAGAACTTAATGAGATAAGGCACGAGAGCACCTAGCCTGTATCAGCCACATATTAATATTAGTTACCAAAAACAAAAACCAAACCCAGTGCCGTCAAGTTGATAATGTTAATAAATTACGGAAAGACAGGGATTTGAGGCCAGAGTCATACCCTTTGGAAGACTTCAGGAATCAAGGACAGAAAGGGGTCCACACTCTACTTACCTTAGTCTGAAACAGGAGACCTAAGCTATTTTTCACAGAACTTCAATAAAGGCAATTAGAGACGATGCCAGAAATGTACTGTAAACCCAGGTAGTGTATCATGAGCTTCTTGGCAACAGGGCCAAAAAAAGAAGGCAAAGGAGGCAGAAGGATAAGGTAGCCAAGAGGGAGGGAATGAATGCTCTCCAGCTCATGGAGAGGCACTGAGACAACCAGGGCTGCTCCCAGCTCAGGGCTCCTTGGTGGAACGCTTGTCCATACGTTTCCGGGCTTACCAAGATTTGGCTGGGACACGGCCATGGCCCTCTGAGGCACTGGTGTGGATGCGGCGGCAGGGTGGAGGTTCATATGATTCAGAGGCTGATTCATCGTCTTCCTAGGGTCTTGCCATGTGGTGATTTTTTCTATGTGACTAAAAGAAGGAAAACAATGATCTTTTTAATTGTCGGCATCATTATTGTTATCACCATCACCAATAACAGGACAACAGCTAAGTGACGCTGGACGCAGGCTCTTCCCTTAGGATCTGCTTACAAATGGCTGACCAATTGTGTTTGTTTTCATACAAGGACACGTTCGGCCATCTGTCCCTCCATCCAAGTCGGGCACACTGGGGACTTGGAAGGGCATGCTCTGAACTCAAGCCCAGGGCTTAGTTCTCCAGGCTGCCTTTAAGAGTGGTAAGTGGGTTTTCTGCTGGAACTGGGAGAGGCCCCAGCTTACGTACAGCCCCTCAGCCCTTGAGCAGCCCACACCCCCCAGCCTCTCAGGTGCTTCAGAGTTGTCAATCAATGCGATGCCGAGGTGAGAACACCTCTCCTGAAGAAGAACCTTTGCTCTCAGGCCCCGCCGGCCCTCCCACACACTCCTAGCTCGTGTAATTGACATAATGAGGATAACTCCACTGTCCTCAGCCAAGGAAGGGGCCCCTGAAGGCATCCTAGTAAACACTACATTACTGAGCTCTTACTAAGCATAAGGCACTGTGAGGTCCACAAGGATCATATATAAAACCCTCAAGAAGCTAGCTTCTACCAAGCAAGGTCACAAATATGTAGCTGGGGGATAAAGCGCACCTAGAAATATGCGTAGGAAGGTTGGCAAGTGTCAGATCACAGAGGAACTTAGATGTTGAGGCATGTGGTCAGACTTTTGATCGTATTCTATTTCCAACACTTGTTAGTATGCCTTAATCACAGAGAAACCAGAACAGAAGCTTCTGTCCAGACCTTCCAATATGGCCTCACAAAATTTGACTGGGCCTCCAGCTTTCCCTACCACTTCCCAAACCACATCACAAAAAAAGATAAAAAAGGAACTGGTAGGAAGAAAACTGGTAGGAATGCCTTGTACCTTGTAGACCCAATCTAACAACCTCTACTGTGATGACAGTTTACTGTATTTTTCTTTTAAAGATGAGCAGATTCACCTGGTACCATTACTTTTCTTAGGAACGACATCAGAGACCTTCTTATATCCATCAAAGACAACAAACTTAAGCCCCTGGGTGGCACAAATGGTTAAACACTCGACTACTACCCAAAAGGTTGGCTGTTCGAATCCACCCAGAGGCGCCTCTGAGCACAGGCCTATCGATCTGCTTCCAAAAAGTCACAACCTTGAAAACCCTATGGAGAGCCCCACATGGTATCGCCATGGGTCAGAATCAACTCAGTGGCAACTAACAACAATTTCATATCATAAAAGGACAACAAACTTGATAGCAGAAACTGAATGTTATCCCTTTGTTCTGGGCAACTAGGTTTGCCTCTTCCAAACCAAATGGCAATGTCAACCCCACACACTATTGACCCTTCTTTCTTTACACACAGGAAAAGAAGTATGGCTGTTATTTCTGTCAAACACATTTTAATTTCAAATGACAATGACCTCCGTTAATCTTTAATGTAGGAAATTACTCTTCCTATTATTGGATTTAATCCTAGAGGTAGAAACCCCCTCGCAACGGAGTTCTCTTTGTCTTGTTTTCATTTGCTTCGGTTTCCCCACATTTCAATGCCACCACTGCTAAAATTCTCCTTCAGATTTCTTCATCCAACTCGTGAAGTTGCCTCACACTGTTGACCATGGGGAACACATCCATGGCCTTGAGTGAAAACCTGGATGTCTTCCCTAAGAAGGTCTACAGATGAGTGTGATGAAAAAGTTGGCCTTGGTAGCTATAAAGGAGGCAACTAAGTTTAACTCTTGCGTTTCAATACTATATGTGCCATCAGCAATCTTTCTGTCAATGAACAGGAAAAAAAAAGGTCAAAAATGAACTGGAAGGAATAGAAAAGAAAGAACCAAGGCTATCTTGTTAAGAAGAAGTGAAAAATAGATGGGGACAGAACGAACTAAAGATATGAAAGTCATAACAGCATTAAAAAAAAAAGAAACAGTGGTCTTAGTTACACCTTCAGTTTAACAAATTGTAATTCTGTGTAAAGCGGCCATAAAATCCTTTTGTCAACCTCTGGGCATGTGCAAACACACAGCCAGCCTCAGGGGATTTGTCACAGGCTTTCGAAGAGAGGAACCATTTGATGAGGTTGTCAGAGCTAAGTGCATAAGCTCCCTTTATCAAAATTGTTAGTGATAAGAAACCGTTTGACTATTCCTCCAGGACTGTACTATTAAAAAATGTTTTTGAAGGCAGGCATGTCCTACATAAATACTTCCCACTCTGCCGACATGAGGGAAAGAATCTGCCTCTTTCTTAAACCTTTCCTAGATGCTCTGACCCCACAGATTTTGTACTGTGTGGGAGCCAACATCACTGGTGCCCCTAACTCACGGCAACCCCACGCACAACAGAAAGAAACGCTGCCCAGTCCTGCGCCATCCCCATGATAGGTTGTGGATCAGATCTTTGTGATCCAATGATTTTCACTCATTGATTTTCAGAAGTAGATTGCCAGGCCTTTCTTCCTAGGCAGTCATAGTCTAGAAGCTCCACTGAAATCAGTTCAGCATCATAGCAACACACAAACCTCCACTGACAGACAGGGGGTGGCTTCGCGTGAGGTGCATTGGCCAGGGACCAAACCCAGGTATCCCACATGGAAGGCAAGAATTCTACCACTGAACATCACTGAGATGTAAAGAACACTGCCGTAGTCAGAAACTCAGCTACCAGTGGTAGAAATAATACAGGAGCTGGCATGATGCATCCCCAGATCTGGTTTGCCCCTCTGCCCCAGGTTGGAGCTCACGACATCCCTCCCATCCTACCAAATGGGCTGTGACTTCGAATCTAGGTGAGGGCAGGAGCACTCAGCGCAGAAGGCCTGCGACTGAAGTGGGTGGATGAAGCTCTGTCTGCCTAAGGAGTGCCGCCGTTCTTGCTGGCTTCTGTCCCCTGAGACTCAGTGTGGGTTTTCTGGGTGGACGCTTCTGCCCTCCTCCTGGTAAGGCTGACCCTGAAGAAGCACAACTCACCACATGGCTTCACGTTCCAGAACTCCCACGGGGCCCTGGGAGACTCTCCAGCCCACTGTCCAAACTCAACAGCCGACACTTTTCAAGGAGCTTTGTTCCCAGTGGATTTATTAATTAAAAGTGTCAGTCAGCATATTCCCCCAAGACTCAAGTACAACAAGGAGGGAAGGGGGGCTTTCTTAAGTGAGCAGCTCTTGTTGTTCCAGAACAAATCTGAGAAGAAAGGCAGGCAAATTCCCAGCCTCTGCAGACCCCTCGACCTGAAATCAGCTTAGCCCTAAGACTCAGCTTCTAGGATGTCGAGGGTGGCTCCGTCTGAAGGCAAAACACAAGAAAGAGAGTATGGCTCACCAGAGGCACTTGATACATGGCTGGTGGTTTGATTTAAAAATGACTCCTTTTGTTCAAATCATTTAGTGCCTGGGGCTCCCCCCTCTCTCTCCCCCTATTCCCAAACCCAGGATGTGCAGCTCACTCTTTCACTCTGCTGTCTCATCGATGCTCCCTCTCTCAAAGTTCCTGAGTCATTTCCTTTCTCGGATTTCTCAGTGTAACCTTATTGTTTGCCAGGGCCCACAGTTCAGCTAGACTAATCCCCGCTTCCCTTCTACTCCCACCTCCTTCCTGGTTTCACTCCCTTGTAGAGGCTCCTGCCTGCAAGAGACAGTCTCTCTGCAGTTTTAAAAGTGTAATTTCCCTTGGAAAGTTTTATCTGAATGTATGCATACGACAGGAGCCCTGGTGGTGCAAACAGTTAAGCGCTTGGTTGCTAAACCAAAGGCTAGTGGTTCAAACCCGCCCAGTGCCTCTGCAGGAACAAGACCTGGTGATCTGCTTCTATAAAGATTACAGCCAAGACAACCCTATGGGGCAGCTCTACTGTGTCCTATAGGGTCTGCTCTGTGTCGGAATCGACTGGATGGCAACGGGTTTGGATTTTTTTCTTTCGGGGTTACCAAACTATTTACATCTGCAAGAATTGATTTATTTATTTTTTTCTTTCTTATCTAAACTCTTCTGCACTTTCCAGCTTTTTAGCAGGGACTACGCATTGTTTTCCTAAGCAGTGAAAACAAAAATACTCAAGAAGGTACAAAAAGGAAAACTGATGCATGGATATGCAGTTATTAAAGATAAACCACAGCCTTCTCTCTTATCTTTCTGTGCCCAAAGGAAAAAGGAAAATGGAATCAATTACTTGGACCTATGCTGTTTGTAAAGAAAAAGAATACCAGTTCCTCAAGGGAAGGAACCGAACCAAAAAACCAAACCCGCTGCTGAGTCAATTCTGACTCGTAGCGACCCTACAGGACAGAGTAGAACTGCCCCAAAGGGTTTCCAAGGAGCGGCTGGTGGATTCAAACTGCCGACATTTTGATGAGCAGCTGTAGTTCGAGGTAGCTCTTAACCACTGCACCACCAGGCCTCCCAGGGAAAGGAAGGAAAAAATTTTTAAAACCCCCATGGCATTCCCTGTGTGTTTGTGGTGGACAAGGTGCCTGCAACAAATATACTGGGGGGGCCTCTTTGATCACGACTTCCCAGAGAGCCTCCTTCTTTCAGTCTCAACAAGACCAGGCAGACACCAGCCTCCAACCACATCTGAGTCCCTGCCTAGAGACAGAGTTGTCACTAAGGTATGGCAGGTAGGGCTCATGCCCTGGAGACGTGCTAATACGCAGTTTCTATTTGCCATCACAGTTTCCATTGCCAGCTATGAGAGATCATTCAGCAAGCTAAAACTAATTGCCAACCCTGGTGGTGTAGTGGTTAAGTGCTACGGCTGTTAACCAAAGGGTTGGCAGTTCGAATCCGCCAGGTGCTCCTTGGAAACTCTATGGGGCAGTTCTACTCTGTCCCCTTGGGTTGCTATGAGTCTGAATTGACTCGAGGGCACTGGGTTTGGTTTTCGGTTTTTTGCCAAAGGCACTATTTTCTGAAGATAGACCCCGGCTTAGAGGACCGGCCAGATCAGACAAGACCATCAACTCTGGTGCTCTAGAATTTGCCAAGGCGCAAGAAAGTTAAGCGCTTCTCTGAGTGGACATTTGGCTGGTAACGGCAGCTTACGGAAAACTGTGTGGTGTGAAAAATTTTTTCCCTCTTAGGTTGATATTTCCTTCAATAAAGTCACATTTACAAACTCATTTTATTGATTAGGAAAAACTGTGTTTGTGAGTTAAAACGTCATTGAAATTAGCAGCACTATCTGGCCAATGGAGCCCTGGTGGCACAGTGGTTAAGTGTTCGGCTGCTAACCAGAAGGTTGGTAGTTTGAATTCACCAGCCGCGCCTTAGAATCCCTATGGGGCAGCTCTACGGTGTTCTGTAGGGTCGCTATGAGTCAGAATAGACTCGACAGCATGGGTTTTGGTTTTGGATCTGGCCAATGACTCATTACAATTGTCCTGTACTTTTTCTTCTGTTCCTTCATGTGGACAGTAGCAGAACCACCACCCTCCCAGCCACCTTCCCCACTCTGACTGCAACCCTCTCATTAGCCTCCTGGGGATAGTTAACTTTGCTCCTGTCTCCTCCTCTTTAGTTTCTGCTGTTGACACAAGAGTTGAGATCTTGGCTGCTAACCTCAAGGTTGGCGGTTCAAAACCACCCAAGGGCTCTCAAGAGACAGGCCTGGCGATCTGCTTCCATAAAGATTACAGCCAAGAAAACGCTATGAGGCAGTTCTACTCTTAACACATGGGGCTGCTATGCGTTGGAATTGATTTGATGCCACCAAACAACACCACCTTCTTAGGAGTTCCCTGGTAGTACAGACCCAAAGGTTGGAGGTTCAAGCCCACCCAGAGGCTCCTGGAACGAAAAACCTAACAATCAACTTCTAAAAAATCAACCCCTGAAAGCCTTAAGCAGCACAGCTCTACTCTGACACACATGGAGTCACCTTGAGTCTGAGTTGACTCATAGGCAACTGTTGTTTTGTGTTTTTTTTGGGGGGGGTGGTTATTCCTTCTTGACCTTTCACCTTGATGAGTGCAATAGCCTCCAGGCTTCCCATCCTCCAGTCTTTCTTCTTTTTCTTCCTCTCTCCATCCCTTGGGAGCCTTGGTAGTGTAGTGCTTAAGAGTTTGGCTGCCAACCAAAAGGTCAGCAGTTCAAATACACCAGCTGCTCCTTGGAATCCCTATAGGGCAGTTCTACTCTGTCCTATACGGTCACTATAAATCAGAATCAACTCGATGGCAAAGGGTCTGGTTTGGTAGGTTCTCTACCCCTTCCACCATCCTCTCTATATCATAATCCATTCTATATCACATCTCCAGACTCATATCCCCAAAGACATCTGGGATGCGAGTCACCGCTGATCCTTGCTTGGTCCCTGTGCCCATGAAGTAAAAGTACTTCTCACATAGGCATCTCCCAGGCAGACCTGTCTCCTGTGAAACACCGTGGGTCCTAGGGAGACCACAGTCTTGAAACTACACAGACCTGGATTTTAATTTACGCTCTCCTTGTATGGCTTCATTGGACAAGCCATTTAACCCTTTTAAGTCCTAGTGCCTATATCCAGGAGACTGGGGTAAAAAAATGCTAATGAGTGCTCTGGTTCCTTGTTGTGAGGGTAAAACAGGTCTGTTCTGGGAATCTGGTTGTCACTGGGTACTGCCGAGTCAATTTTGACTCAGAGTGACCCCATGTGACAGAGAACTGCCTCATAGGGTTTTCTTGGCTGTAACCTTTAGGGAAGCAGATCGATCATAAGGTCTTTTTCCTGCAGAGCTGCTGGGTGGGTTCGAACTGCCAACCTTTCGGTAATTAACCATCGTGCCACCAGAGCTCCTTCTGGGAATCTTAGGACTGCCAAAGTCACCTACAGATTTCAGACCAGTCCACTGAGCTCCGAAGCTCACGGACGCAGCTGTGAGTGTGTGGAAGGCTGGCAACATTTGGTTCAAGTTCATTCAACAAGCATGGACTGTACACCTACTATGCTCAAGGCTCTGGGTAGGTATAAAAATAAAAAAGCATTTTGCAAATATAAACCCCCATGACTAGCAGCAGAACCATAAAGCCAAGGATTAAATCTTATCTGTAAAAACAGACTTCGTGGGCTTCTTACCGCCCAGGAAAAGGCCTGGAGTTTTTGGATGACTCTACCCTCCAGTCCATGACCTATTACATGAACTTCATGGAAGAAAGCCACACAGCAAAGACTTTCTGAAATAGAGAAGGTCTACGTAATACATTTTGTAATGCTGGAAGCATACAAAAAGATATAAAAATAGGAATGATTACAAAAGTGCTTCATTTTGAAAATGCTAGGTTTCTTAGCAGCATGCTGCTTATTTCTATGGGCAAAGATTTCCTCTTCAAATATAAAAGTTTCTACTTTTTGCTCCTCCTCCTCTTTTCGGCCCCGCTTCTTTAAATATATTAGAGTTTCATATTAACGTCAGACGTGACTCAGGGTTCCCTGCCATAAACAGAGGAACCCCTGGGTACTGCAAATGGTTAACGCTCAGCTGCTAACTGAGAGGTTGGAGGTTCAAGTCCACTGGAAGGCACCTCAGGAGAAAGGCCTGGCGATCTACTTCTAAAAAAGCAGCCACTGAAAACCCTGTGGAGCAGTTCTACTCTGACACACATGGGGGTTGCCACGAGTCGGATTCAACTCCACGGCAACTGGTTACAATCAACAAAGCTGTTAGACAGAATAGAGCTTAGCAGCAGCCTCCAACCTGTTGTCCTTACCCATAACCTAGATAGAGAGTTAAAGAGAACCACACCTCTAAGATGGAAGTTTAAAGGCAGCCTGGGATCATAAAACCAGGGGTGCCGTTTCCAAACCTCAGTTCACACTCAATGCTACATTTACTTCTTCACACCTCTGGTAATGATATTCCTTCTTCAACCTTTCTGGACTCCCTTTGATTTTTTTGTAGGCTCTTCTTTCTTTTCTTCTGGAAACCCTGGTGGCGTAGTGGTTAAGCGCTACAGCTGCTAACCAAAAGGTCAGCAGTTAGAATCTACCAGGCACTCCTTGGAAACTCTATGGGGCAGTTCTACTCTGTCCTCTAGGGTCGCTATGAATCGGAATTGCCTCGATGGCAATAGGTTTGATTTTTTGGGTTTAATTCTCTTCTAATGGGGTGTATGCTGTTCTGAAGGCAGAAAGGACCTGGTGGATATGACAAAGTGCTCTGCACAATAGTAGACATTTAAAAAAATAATAGTCCCACAACCCCATAATCTTTACATGCCCAATTTAAGGTATCAATAAATTGTCTTATTTTTAAAAAGCAAACTTGAAATTAAAAAAAAAATTTATTTACTAAGCCAATTCACCACCTTATTAATGTTACAACAAACATGTGTACACCGAAGACAATTTGCTTGAAAATGGCTACATGAAATTGTTTTGCAACTTGCTTTTTGTGAATCTTTATACCAGTTCAGTGAGACCCACCAGTGTTAAAAAGAATATTTGGAACATATTTGGATGATGTTGATAAATTCCCAGATAGGGCTTGCCAAGGAAATTTGACCCGTTGGCAGTAGACAACAAATGCTATGCCCAATTTTTAATCTTGTACCAGATGGCAAGAAGGCCTGCCCAAGACTTAAAGTTTTTACAGTTCTCTTGTTAGAATGCAAACATGAACAGGCTGGATTACTTTTTTGTTGTATTTAAGGGATAAATGCTGCCTCATTTAAACTAAACATGCTAGCTATATAAACTTCAAGACCTAAGAAATGACACAGCCCTGGTGACAAAGTGGTTAAGAGCTTGGCTGCTAACCAAAAGGTCAGCAGTTCAAATCCACCAGGCACTTCTTGGAAGTAACCCTATGGGGCAGCTCTACTCTGTCCTATAGGGTTGCTATGAGTCAGAATCATCTTGATGGCAACGGGTGTTTTTTTTTTTTTTGATCTTGCTCATATGCTGTACTTCTTTAAGTGGTACGTACTTAGCTCTTGCAACTGGCACCAGAGATGGGTCATAACCACAAAACAAGGACAGCTGGAAAACACACTTAGTAATTCTCCCAGGCCCACATGCATGCTCTTTTTCCAGGTACCGCCTCTTCTGTCCCCTAAAACCAGAAGAGAGTGGGGGCCCCATTGCTGTGGGGGCTGCCATCACCAGGGCTGCACAGCTCATGACCCACATCTAAACTCGTGACCCAGCCAGGTCCTTCTCATAATCTTAAGATGAGCAGTCAGCCTCTAAAATCTCCCCCTCTGCTTAAACCTATCAATCCAGCTGCATAATGGGGAGTCCGTTTTTGAACTTCAATACATTGATAACCAGAATTAAAATCCTGGCTCTTCATGAGGCTGAACAGATACATAGCTTATGTTTTATTTCTAAAGCAATCAACCTCCTTCCCAAGTTACCATTCTTCCTGCTGCTATCCCAATTGATGACTCTTTGTCCCAAAGCAGCAGTCATACACTATAATCAGTTACAGTTCTTCTCCCATAGTGCCCAAATCCTAAATAGCACCACCTCCTCCTAGTCTAATACATTGGAATAAAAGATACAAAGAGGTAAAGTCAGACTGCCAATGTACACGACTGACATATCCATCAGCAAAACATTCGTATCACTTATATCATTCAACCCCAAAGCAATAAAAACAGACTCCTGCGCCACACAAGGAAAGTGACTTCCCGTAACAGAAGTGCGTTGGATGAGAAAGCTTGCCCTTCTTTGAAACCACAAAAGAATTTATAGTTAAAAGTTCTGGTCAGGTTTCACTGAAGACAGCTAGCTCATCAAACATAGCTGCAGTCTATGACACCGGAATAATAACTCATATATAAATAGAGGATTTTTTAGGATCCCCTAATAAAAGATGATACGAGACCAGAAGCGTTATTTTGGTGCACGCTTCCGGTCTCTGCCATTCACTTGCCAATTCAAAAAATTTGAGAGTTCTCTGGAATTCGGAATGAATGGCAGGGATTATATCTTTAACTGTCAGGTTCTAATCCTCGACTTCCACCACTGCCTTGCCAAGGAGCCCTCCACTTGTTTAAATTAGCAGCAGCAGCAGCAGCGTGAAAGGTCCATTAGTACTTCCGGCACGGCCAGCTGTGGTGATACATCCACCTCGAGGCCTCTGCGCTGAGCACCACTGACATCTCTGCAGACTCACTCTGTCTAAACCTATCCAGTCAGGCGAGCTGTGGCTGAGATCAGCAGAGCGCCGTCAGCCCAAGGGAGCAGTGTGATCAGACTTAGGACTGTAACATCCGTAGTTCCTGCAGGGATTTATTTACCAGAGCTCTGACTCTGTCTCTAGGGTGGGAAAGAAGGGGGACCCTATGAACCTGCCACTTCTCAGAGAAAACCACTTTGGGAAGCCAGTGACTCATCAACACAGTCCCACAGGGTGACTCATGGGCCTCACTTCAGAGGGTGAGGAGTCAGACATGGTGTTGCAGAGACTCCGTCATCAGCTCCCAGCACCCCAACGTCACCCAACATTGGCAAACTTGACTTTGCAAACTGAGCC
This sequence comes from Elephas maximus indicus, assembly GCF_024166365.1. Lineage (NCBI taxonomy): Eukaryota > Metazoa > Chordata > Mammalia > Proboscidea > Elephantidae > Elephas > Elephas maximus. The sequence goes on along the minus strand of NC_064841.1, from coordinate 10,358,094 downwards.
AAACTCTTGCTTAACCTCATTTTTCCTACTCCCAGAAAACGCAAGAAGAAAAAGAGGGGGGTTCTTATTTGTTTGCTTGCCCTAGGCCAAGAGCCATACTGAAGAACTCTGGCTGTGTAGCAAACGTTTTTATTATCCACACCTAGCATCTTTTCCCTTCTCTCACATCAGGATCAATAATGCTATTAAAAGATGGAGAAATCACCTTAAGTTTCTTGTGTTGAAAATGAACAAAATTATTAAGAGTTCTTTTCACTATGTGTTATTATTTCCACATATCAAGTACAAGATAAGCACTTGGTAGAGTTTTCATTTCACTTTTCCCCTTTCCCCACAAACAAAAACATGGGACGGGGATGATAAGTGGAGGAAAGATAGGGTCCTTATAAATGGTGAATTCTAGAATTATCCATAGGAAGCAGCATGCCTTCATCCATTTACTCATTCGACAAGCATTTATAGTGGGGCTGCATCTTCCATGGAGATCAGTTCTAAAGTCGGCTTTGGCAAGTGTGGAGTGTGGTGAACACTGCCACTGAAAATCCTTTAAATGGCCCATAATGTACAACATACTAGGTTCCACATATATGATTTTGTCTTTTACAAAGCCCAACAGGGCTAGTTCCTTCCAGGGCTACAGAATGGTGCTGTTTCTTTGGCGCATCTCCAGACGAAGTGATGCTATATCCAAATACACACCTAGGGATTTGCTAGAAGTACAATGCTGAATATGGATTTGTGCTGAGTGCCTGCAGGGTCTTTTGGTCTGGGATGGCCGTAACAGAAGATGTCCTAACCACAGCCTTCAAAGAGGTGACAGTCGACTCTGTGGGGAGGCGATGGCAGTGAAGCAGTGATTGGTGTGGTGGTTAAGAGAACAGACCCTGTAGTTATGGTTATAAATGGTCCAGAGCCTAATAGTCTGTCTCAATAGCTACTTGTTAGATAAGCTCCCCACGTCAGCTTCACTTCACATCTGGGAAGTGGCTTTAATCTCAAAATTAATTTTTAAATGAAGTCAGTTTTGAAGCCACCGAGCTACTCTAAATGCTAAAATACTTTTGAAAGCTGTTTTTCCAGACACTCTGGACCCCGACACATGTTTTTAACATGTTTTTCCAGCTGTTCTTAAATGGGACATTACACACTGATGGCCTACTCCTAAGCCACTCCAAATATAAAATACCTCAAGGCTAAAACTTCTGCTACACGCCTTTCTCTGCTTTCTAATGGGGCCAAATGAATTAAATGTCACTCGCCAAAAAAAAAAAAAAAAAAAAAGAGGGCAAGGTCTCATTAATACCAAGAATTCTTTTGGGTTGGCCTAGTGTTCATTGTCAAAAAGAACATATCAAGATCTATCCTAAAGTAAAACACTGTCAGTGATAGGATAATATCCATATGCCTACAAGGAAGACCAGTTAATACGACTATTATTCAAATTTATGCACCAACCACTAAGGCCAAAGATAAGGAAACTAAAGATTTTTACCGACTTCTGCAGTCTTACACTGATCAAACATGAAATCAAGATGCATTGATAATTACTGGTGATGGAATGCGAAAATTGAAAGAAAAAAAAAAAAAAGAAGGATCAGAAGTTGGAAAGTATGGCCTTGGTGACAGAAACAACACAGGATATCATATACATGACAGAATTTTGTAAGACCAACGACCTATTCATTGGAAACACCTTTCTTGAACAACATAAATGGTGACTATACACATGGACCTCGCCAGATGGAATACACAGGAATCAAATCAATTACATCTGTGGAAAGAGACGATGGAGGAGCTCAATGGCAACAATCAGAGTGAGGCCAGGGGATGACTGCAGAACAGACCATCAACTGCTCATATGCAAGTTCAAGTTGAAGTTGAAGAAAGTTAAAACAATTTCATGAGAGCCAAAGAACAACCTTGAGTATATCCCGCCTGAATTTAGAGTCTGTCTCAAGGATAGATTTGACCCATTGAACACTAATGACCGAAGACCAGACAAGTTGTGGGATGACATCAAGGACATCATACATGAAGAAAGCAAAAAAAGACAGTAAAGAAAGAAAATATTAAAATGGATATCAAAAGAGGCTCTGCAACTTGCTCTTGAACGTAGAGTAGCTAAAGAAAATGCAAGAAATGATGAAGTAAAAGAGCTGAACAGAAGATTTCAAAGGGCAGCTCGAGAAGATAAAGTATTATAATGAAATGTGCAAAGGCCTGGAGTTAGAAAACCAAAAGGGAAGAACATGCTTGGCATTTCTTAAGCTGAAAGAACAGGAGTAAAAATCCAAGCCTGGAGTTGCAATACTGAAGGATTCTATGGGCAAAATATTGAATGATGCAAGAAACATCAAAAGAAGATGGAAGGAATACACAGAGCCACTGGACCAAAAAGTATTGGTTGACGTGCAACCATTTCAGGAAGTACCACATGATCAAGAACTGATGGTACTGAAGGATGAAGTCCAAACTGCACTGAAGGCACTGAAGAAAAAAAGTTTCCAGGAACTGACAGAATACCAACTGAGGTGCTTCAACAAATGGATGCAATGCTGGGAGCACCCACTTATCTATGCCAAGAAATTTGGAAGACAGCTACCTGGCCAACCGACTGGAAGAGATCCATATTTGTGCCCATTCCAAAGAAAGGTGATCCAAAAGAATTCAGAAATTATCAGTCAAACAATATCATTAATATTACACGCAAGTAAAATTTTGCTGAAGATCATTCAAAAATGGTTGCAGGAGTACATCGAAAGGTAACTTCCAGAAATTCAAGCCAGATTCAGAGGAGGACATGGAACGAGGGATATCATCGCTGATGTCAGATGGATCCTGGCTGAAAGCAGAGAATACCAGAAGGATGCTCACCTGTGTTTTATTGACTATGCTAAGGCATTCGGCTGTGTGGCTCAGAGAAAATTATGGATAACATTGTGAAGAATGAGAATTCCAGAACACTTAATTGTGCTCATGCAGAACCTGCACATAGACCAAGAGGCAGTGGGTCAAACAGAACAAGGAGACACTGCATGGTTTAAAGTTGGGAAAGATGTGCACCAGGGTTGTATCCTTTCACCATGCTTATTCAATCTGTATGCTGAGCAAATAATCCAAGAAGCTGGACTGTATAAACAAGAACGTGGCATCAGGATTGGAGAAGACTCATTAACAACCTGCATTATGCGGATGACACAACCTTGCTTGCTGAAAGTGAAGAGGACTTGAGGCACTTACTGATGTAGATCAGAGACCACAGCCTTCAGTGTGGATTACACCTCAACATAAAGAAAATAAAAATCCTCACAACTGGACCGATAAGCAACATCATGATAAGCAGTGAAAATACTGAAGTCAAGAATTTCATTTTACTTGGATCCATAATCAATGCCCATGGAAGCTGCAATCAAGAAATGAAACAAGAAATCAGCACAAGCTTTCACCCTCACATTTAAAATAGAAAGGGGATTTTAGCTTTAAGTAAAAAGCGCAAGATAGAATGCTAGCAAGGAGAGTACCTAACGTGATGAAAAATTTGGTAACGTTTACAGGTGATGGTTGGGCAACACGATTAATGTAATTGAGAGCACTAAATTGAACACTTGAAAGATGGTGAACTGGCAAGTGAATTAGTCGATATATATATATATATATATTTACAACAATAATAACCAAAAAAGAGAGTACCTGATGGCTTGTCATTTTTCCTAAGAGAAATGTTCAAGAAGTTTTAGGCTAATTTAATTTTTCGATCAGTTACAAGGAGGATGCAATATTTCCAAAATGTGGGGGTACAGATCAGGTACAGAAATTCAAGAAGCATCTGTGATTTTAACTAATGGAAAAACAAATTTAGCCTTCTGGGGGAAAAAGTACTGTAGTTTCTAGTTTCACACAAAGTAAGTTTATGTAAACTCCAAATAGATGAGATTTGTTCCCACAGATGGATATTAATTTTAAAAAAGGTACTACTGCTTCAAATTTGCTTTATTTAACAATGCACAAAAAAATCTGTTTTAATTATGACTATTTTCCCATCCACCCCCCACTCCTCACTACCCATTGCCGTTGAGTTGATTTCTATTCATAGCAACCCTGATAGAAATTCTTATATAAAATAAACACCTATTTGTGTGTATGTGTAAAATTTTATATTTTGATACGATTTTAAACTTCTCTAATGTTAGAGAGAACATCTCACATCCCCGTTAATTACAGTCAAACGTAACTCCCAACCAGTGCAACGAGTATGCAAAATGTATGCACAAGGATGTCCATTGCAGTTTAGCTTATATTTTAAATGTGTGATGATGATAGGATGATTAAATAAATGTTGGTACAGCCACACAATGAAACACCGAGCAGACATTACAATAGATATAGATTTGTATTTGTTAAAATGGAAAGATGCCCACATATATTGCTGGTGTAGGGTTGGGGGATGAGGAGGAAGGAGAGAAGGAAAGAGATATGAGGGAGGACTGGGCTTGACTCATGTCTTGAGATTTTTGTGTACTTTTTCCATTTTGTACAGTAAGCATTATTTTTCTAATCAGAAAAAAAGAGAATGAAAAAGCTATCCTCCCCCAAATGAATCCACTCCATGCTTAAAAAAACAATGCTGCATTCCACATTTGAACCCGTAACTGTTCGTTACAGTCTCTGAAAATAATTCCACAGCTAGGGTGTAGGGCTGAAATCTTGTCAGTCCCTTAACTGTGAGCTGGAAAAGGCGCCATGATAATACTCCCGTGATTGCTTAGCCTAAAGGTGCTCTGAGCCAGGAAGGGGCACAGCACGGGGGAGGGGGAGATGGTAGGAGGAAGGGATAAAGAGGATCAAGGGAAATTCTATAATTAAGCAATATTTTATAGAGGCTTCTGGCAGCTGTTTGAGCGAGTGGGAGAATCTAAAAGAGCTGTCAACAGACACCCAAGCAGCCTCGCCCGGGGCAGATCAAGCGGGGCCTGTCATTCTGTCCAACTGTCTACAGTTCACAGGACAATCTGGGCATCTTATATCCAGCACCTGTCAGCTTTGGAGACTCCCAGCTGCGGTACTGTTCCTGCTGTCATCGGCCTAATCCAGAAGGGAGAGGCATTTAGTGCATCTAGAAAGAAGGGCGAGGATGAAAATACCTTTGATTGTTCTTATGAAAGAGAATGCGTGCCTCGTGTAATTGTGTTTGTGTGCTTCCTGTCCACCCTGACGTTTTTCTTTTCTTTTTTTTTCTGATAAAAGGAAGTTTCATGCAGAAACCCACCCTTGCAACTGTATTTTTCATGTTTAACCCCAAGTTAATTATATATTCACGACAAATAATGGTTTAAATTTAGTCTGATGACCACCTGCAAGGCTCCTTTTCATCCCACTGCGAGGCACATCCTGCCTCAGGCCCTTTACGCAATTCCCATTGACTTGGCCAGGAACTCTACAAGGAATGAAACAGGATATAGACCATAATAATCGTCAGAGGAAATGATCTTTTCTTTACAGGATACATTTTAAATTTTTCCTTTCCATGAGACTTTTTTAAAATGGTGTTGAAAGTGAAGGAGACGTGAAATAAGATTTCGACTTCTTGGTAGTTCCAACTATAGACTGAGTGGAGGTGGCCTGGCAAGCAGCATACATTTGAAAACTACTCGTGGAATAAACAACTGAATAAAGGAACGAATGAATGAACATACTTAATGGGTTGCCTTCAGCAAATCATGTTGTTTTCAGTCTCTGTATCTCAAATCAATCTTAGTCACACCTTCTGAATCTTTATATATAAAGACTTATAAAGCTCGTCAAGGAACGTTAGTGCTCTACTTGCCCCAGGAAGGACACGAATGCTAGATAATACTATGACATTCTCTAAAGCAAATTCAAACATATCAGTTCATTCTTGTTCAGTTCAGCAAACAGGGCAGTTGAGCCCCTACCAGGTGCCACACACCATGGGCCCTGAAGGTGTACCATGTTTGGCACGCAGTAGACACTCAATAAATAAACGCGTGCTGAATGAAGGAATGAACTGGTAATAATATTTGTAATAATGACAGTCACGATAATCATGCTTCATATTAGTCACATGTCATAGTATTTGAAATAATAATTATATTATAATAATTATAATAATTGACACACTTATGTAGCACTTTCTTGCTTCAAACACTCTCTTAATTTGATCCTCACATAACAGGTTTATTAATCTTCATTTTTAAGATCCAGAAACCGAGTTGGGAGAAGTTCAGTGACTTGAACAAAGTCCTCAAGTTTCTAAGCGGCAGAGCAAAGAGTCAAATCTTGTTCTTAGGCAAGTCTGGGCTTTTTCCATGACATAATACTGATTGTGAACCGAAACAGACTGAAGGACATAATCTGGGCCACTGGGGAGGAAGGAAAAGTGGGTATGGACAGTCAGTGCTGCTGATAACCTGACGTTTCCTAGAACAGCGTACCCTGCAGCTTGGGCCTTCAGAGAAAGGGCCCCACAAGATAGCTTCCTCCCCCTCCTGCTTCAATAACAAACCACCATCCCTCCTTGTCCCTTCTGAAGCCTGGGAGTCACACAGTGTGTGCGTTTGCCTGCAAAGCTGACCTTTTAACTGCCTGGTTTTAATCAGGCCTGTATTGTCAAGAAAAGAGACTCTCGTGACAGTAAAACAAATCAGCTCCATGTGATCCTGTGGCTGATGTCAGAGAGAAAGAAGAACATACAAATACTACCTTGAACACACAAAACAAATACCAAGCAGAACCCAAACACTCTACTATGATTTCAAAGGAAGAGGTAAAAGGACTCTGAAGATAGATTTGCTGGTGCAAAACCAGCAACCGAATACGCTGGGAGCGTTACCAGAACGATGAGCCAGTGCTGGGGGTGCGATTCATAAACGCCTTCTCTCTTGAAAGCCAAAGCCTGCTTCTTCAGAAACCAGTCTCAGACAGTAACAGCTTCAGCCTGACTTGCTTTTAATTTTTATTAATATTAAATACTGGGAAAAATATTCAAATAAGGTTAGTGCTTTATAAAATAAATGTGTTTGTTCTACAATGTAGTAAAAAAAAAAAAAACAAAGCTGTTGCCATTGAGTAGGTTCCGACTCACAGCAACCCTATAGGATGAAGTAGAACGACCCATAGTGTTTCCAAGGAGTGGCTGGTGGATTCCAACTGCTGACCTTTTGGTTAGCAGCCAGGTTCTTAACCATTGTACCACCAGGGCTCCATATAATCCGTTATAACTATAATTATTTAACAGAAATATGACATACACATAATCCTTTCTACTGAATTTTTTGTTGAGATAAATTCCAATTTTCTTAAGTTACTACCTTTAGCTTTGCATAATATTTTACACCTTTAACATTTTATATGTTTAACATTCACACAAAGGACATTTTTATGCTGTGCTTTAAAAATAATTACACTAAAAAGACATTTCATTTGGGGTTAGGATTTGCAATCACTTTAAATAAGTTTTTGAGAAAAGGTTCATGTGCACACACTTCCATTCATAATAAATATGATTAATACAAAAGTGTAGAAAATATACAAATATTAGCTATTGTATCATGTTTCCCAGTGCGGAAAAAAGTGTTATTGTTGTCAGGCACCATCAAGTCAATTTACACTCACAGCGACCCCATGTGGCAGAGTAACCTCTTATAACACTGTTCAAGAATGTAGCCAATGGCATTGCTCTGTACATGTAAAAATTGTTGAATGAATGTATGCTTTGTTGCGTGTATTTTCACCAAAAATAAAAAAAAAGAAGCCTGTTGTTTATTACATTGAGAAATGATCAAGGAGAAAATGACAAAGACTTGAGTTTATATGACTATCTAAATGAACTGTCTATAGTTTCTCCCCCCTTCCCTCCCAATGGCTGATTTTTTCGAAGTAGATAGCCAGGTCTTTCTTCCTAGGTGCCTCTAGGTGAGCTCAAGCCCTCAGCAGTTAGCTGCTGAGCGCATTCATTGCTTGCACCGCCGAGGAACTCCTATCTAGAGCTCCTTCAACATCACGTTTTTGTCAACATGATCCTACAAAGAAGGCTAAAATAAGCCAAGCAATCAAGCTTTAGTCTATAAAATTCTCATAATACTGACAATTATTTTGAGAAAAAGATGAAAATGAAAGCGTGTGTGAGGTGGGAGTGGTCAACACTAAGTCACCGTCAGGCAATCAGGCGGAAAGCCATTTCTGAGTCTGCCAAGGACATCACCGCGTGGATGGACCACAGCTGGCATTTCAATCTAAAATCTACTTCTCAGGTAGCAAAAGCTTTCAGGCTTACCCACACTGTCTGTGAGGTGATACAGCTATGGGGCACGGTAAACTCAAGTGTGTTCTATAGGATATTAGCCCTAGAAGACACCCCAAAAAAGGTTCTGTTATCATAAGCTTGGGAAACACTGCATGTTACATTTCCTAAAATTTATATTGTATATAGACATATAAAAGGTTCCAGGTTTAAATGAGTTTAGCCTAGCATTTCTTTGATTTATTTTAGGTGTTATCCCCCCCCACACCTTAATTATTAATACCCTGTAGTATACATTGTGAGAAATAAATTACAGAATACAGTCTGTATGGTTTTTATTCCAAGCATGGCTTCAAATTCAACTCAGCAGCATTGTCTGAACACTCAACTACACTTCAGACATTAAAGGAATATTTTCATACCCACAGACCAGAGGAAACTACAGGGAGTTCCTACTGAGTCATCGGGCAAACGTGAGTACGATGGTATGAGCAACGTTTCCAAAGCATCCCACAGTGACAAAGGTTACCCAAAGGAGAGCTAATACAGAGAGAGATAGATGATAGAGAGAGAGAGAGATAGGTTTAAAAAACAAACAAACAAACTGTTGCTGCTGAGTCGATTCCAACTCATGGCGACCCTACAGGACAGAGTAGAACTGCCCCATAGAGTTTCCAAGGAACAGCTGGTGGATTCAAACTGCCGACCTTTTGGTTAGCAGCCCTAGCTCTTAACCACTGGGCCACCAGGGCGTAAAATATGCACACACATTTCCATATACGAAAGCTTGAAATTAAACCTGAGAGTTTTTAAAAAGAGAACTGAGTTGTTTGCACCCAGAAGCTTTTAGCCCCCCGCCACACACACTTTTTAATTGCTTTAAAAAAGAAAAAAATTTTATTCTGGTAATATTCATGACAAAAAATTGCCATTTTAACCATTTTTAAGTGTACAATTCAGCGACATTAGTGACATTCACTGTGTTGTGCGACCACCACTGCTATCTATTTTCAAAACCCTTTCACCACCCCAAACACAAACTCAGTACCCAGTAAGCAATAACTCCCCACGCCCAACTCCCCCCAGCCTCTGGTAACCATTAATAAATTTTAGTCTCTGTGCATTTTGCCTATTCTAGATATTTCATATAAGTGGAGTCACAGAAAATTTGTCCTTTTGTGATTGACTTATTTCACTCATCATGTTTTTAAGGTTCAAACATAACGTAGGATGTAGCCCTGGTGGTACAGTAGTTAAGAGCTCAGCTACTAATCAAAAGGTTGGTGGTTCGAATCCACTAGCCGCTCCTTGGAAGCCCTACGGGGCAGTTCTACTCTGTCTTATTTGGTAGCAATGAGTCGGAATTGACTCCACAGCAACACATTTGGTTTGGTCTAGTTTATCAGAGCTGCACTTTTCTTTGTGACTGAGTAAAACTGTACGTATACGCCACATCGTACTTAGCCTTTCATCTGTCAGTGGACACTTGGGTTGGGTCCACCTTTTGGCTATTGTGAATAGTGCTGCAGTGAAACCTTCCCTTTATTTGAAAACCAGGAGCCTGTACGTGCCTATTCTTAGGATGCTTTCGAAATCCAGCTTCCCTTGGTTCGTGGTCACAGCTGTGGCACAGCACACTGGGTGGCTCCTCTCCATTCCCTTGAAACAACTGGTGGGAACCCAGCACTAGGCTGTCAACCCAGCTGTTCAATCTTGCTTTCTAACTTTAGCAAGTCACTTAGCCACCAATGTCAGCAGGGCATGCCATGTTGAAAACCACACCAGTGGAGGTAGATTCCTATCCCCCTAAAAAACTCCAGGCGCAGAGTCAAGTCATACTCTTGGGCCTACCACAGTATCACCCAGACACAGAAAGCAGGACCTGTGTGACCTGACTTATGTGGGGACACTAGACACTACCAATGAGCAGGTCTCCATCTCTCCCCAGTGATGGCAACGGTGGTTCAGTGGTATAACGTTCGCCTTCCAGGCGGAAGCACTGGGTTGATTCCCGGCCAATTCACCTCAAGCGTAGCCACCACCTGTCTATCAATGAAGGCTTGCCTGTGGCTATGACGCTGAACAGGTTTCAGTGGGACGTCCATACCAAGACTAGGAAGGTATGGCCATCTACTTCCAAAAATCAGCCAGTGAAAACCCTGTGGACCACAGTGGCCTGAGCAGAAACCCAGCACGGGGGTGACGCCGAGGCAGACAGCGTCTAGTTCCACGGCACATGGGGCTGCCAAGAGCCTGGGGCAGACTCAGTGACAGCTGACAACAACATCTTTTCCCAATTCAGTCCATTAGAAAATTTCCTATCAGCAAGGGCAGAGCCAAACAGTTTAAAGTCTAGAAGACCATGAAAACCAACCTTGGGTTCAAGAGACTCGCACAGACACTGAGCTGTCCCTAGGCTTTATTACCAAATATGCAGGATGCACGCTTTCCCACAGTGCTAATGCACCATACAATTTCCATAAAGCCCTCATAGGGTAATTTAAAAAAAACCATTGCAATGAAGTCAATTCCAACTCATAGTGATCTGACAAGACAGAGCAGAACTACCCCACGGTGTTTCCAAGGAGCAGGTGGTAGATTCGAACTGCCCACCTTTTGGTTAGCAGCCAAGCTCTTAACCACTGCGCCACCGGGGCTCCCATAAAGTAATTACTTCTATTTAATTGACTATACAAGCCCCGTCCTGGTTTTCTTTCATTCTTTTTGAACTACATGCTCATTGTAATTACTTGCCCAAAAGCCAGAAGATTCTAGAATTATCTGACTGTTTATTATCCTTTGAAAGTTACTAATTAAAATAATTTCTTTCAGTGAAAAGAGTTGCTCTTTTTTTGTTGTTGTTCCTGAATTCGCTTCAACACTGCTCACCACCAAAGAGAACTCTGAGAATGCGGTGCTAAGCTCCCCTGTAATTCACTGCCTCCATTGTGAACACATGCGTGGCCTTAAAAAACATTAAACGACTTACACAAATGGAACAAAATGCCCTTTGAGTTCTATTGATAACTTAACCTTTAATGTTTTGGATGAAATCCCAAATCTCAGGAAGCAGGGGGAGCCGCTGCATGAAGCCATTATGTACAATATCGTTGTGGGAATAATTTTGTGCAGAAAATATACACCATGTGTCATTTAAATGTCTTTGATTGAAGGTGGGCTTTCATAATTTGTAATTAAAATATACACTACCTTTTATGGCTTCTCTACTTTGCCCTCCCTTTTTTGGGAAAAGGGGGATAATTTTCTGCAGGCAAATAAACCCGTGGCACTAGAGACCAGAAACAGGGTCACACTTGAGGGATAAAGGGGATTGGAAAGGGGCAGAAGGGACACTTCCTGGAGCTGGGAATGTCCTGAGTCTTGGTCTGAGAGCTGGTTACGTGGGTGTGTTCCACTTGGAAAATTCATCAAGCAAGTACACTTACGAATTGAACGCTTTTCTATGTGTACGTTACACTTCATTTACTAAAGTAATTTAAAAAATTAAAAGGAGCCATGATGGAACAATGATTAAGTCCTTGGCTGCTAACCAAAAGGTCGGTGGTTCGAACCCACCTAGCGGCTCTTCGGGAGAAAGACCTGGCGACTGCTTTCATAAAGATTACCCCACCCTACCCACCCCAAATCCCTATGAGGCAGTTCTACTGTGTCACATGGGGTCACTATGAGTCAAAATCAACTCGACGGCACCTACCAACAACAAATTACTCCAATTTTTAAAAGTAATTTCTATAAAAGAAAAAGACACGCAGTTTCTAACTAGCAGAAAACCAAAAAACCCAGTGCCGTCCAGTCGATTCTGACTCACAGCGACCCAAGAGGACAGAGTAGAACTGCCTCATAGAGCTTCCAAGGAGCGCCTGGCAGATTCAAACCGCTGACCCTTTGGTTAGCAGCCGTAGCACTTAACCACTACGCCACCAGGGTTTCCAACTAGCAGAAAATCTAAGAATTAACCTAAGGCATTTACAGGGGACAGAATTTAAACTGTAGTTTATTTTTCTACTTTGTTTTATTAAAAGTGGTACATAACATGTATGCCTGGTTTGAACAAACCAATGTTAAGAAAAACAAAAACACACATTTGGGACAATCGGGGAACTTTGTGTACGTACTGAATACTAGAGGATAATAAGAAATTATCGTTCGTATCCTGATGTGATGCAGTGAAAGTTCATAACATCACTTCTATAGCATTTCTGTCAAATAATTTTAGCCTAATCCAATCATAAAGGAAACCATGCAGGCCACTGGCCTGAAATCTTCAAAAAAAAATTTTTAAGTTAACGTGAAAAACAACCCCCCACCCCCACCCCCCAAAAAAGCAGGGGCATGGCTTTGAATAGAAGAGACTACAGAGACATAACCACTAAATGTAACATGTGGACCTTGATCGGATCCTGATCGGAAAAACACAGAGAGCTAAATGACACGTTTTGGGAACCAAGAGAAAAATTTAAATACAGGCAGCGTATTAAGTTATATGAGAGTTCCTGAGTGGTGCAAACGGTTAACGTGCAGCTGCTAACTGAAAGACTGACGGTTCAAGTCCACCCAGGGGCACCTGGGAAGAGAGACCTGGTGACCTACTTCCAAAAACTCAGCCACTGACAACCCTACGGAGCACAGTTCTACTCTGACACACCGGGGTGGGGGGGTCACCATAAGTTGGAACGGACTCCACAGTAACCGGTTTTTTATTAGGTTTTAGTATTGACTAAAGGTTCATTTTCTTAGATGTGATCACACTTTTTGTTTTTGTATAGAACAATGTCATTATTCGTAGGAGATGAGTGCTGAAATATTTAGGGTGAAATGTCATAATTTGCCTGTCACTTACTTTCAAATGTTTCAGTTAAAAGAGAAAAGAATACACAGACAGGGAAACGTGGCAAAATGGTAACAATTGTGGATTTCCATGAGGAAAGACACACTGGTTTTCATCATTGTCCCAATTTGAAAATTTTCAAAATGAAAAAAAAAAAAAAGTAAATCATTGTTAGTTTTGTTAGGTATGAAAATGATAATTTAGTTATGTAGGAAAAATGTCCTTATATTTTTAAAGATGCATACTTACGTATTTAGGGGTTAAAAAATATATTATCTATTATTTGCTTTCAAATACTTCCATTAAAAAATAGATGAAGCACACAACAGAGAATCCCTGATGGGGCAGGAGAAAGTGGGATGCAGAACTCAAATTCTAGTAAAAAGACCAGATTTAATCGTCTGACTAAGACCAGAGGGACCCCACAGGACATGGCCTCCGGACTCTCTGTTAGCCCAAAACTAAAACCATTCCCGAGGCCAACTCTTCAGACAAAGGTTAGACTGGAGTGTAAGACATAAAATGATACTGGTGAGGGATGTGTTCTTGGCTTAAGTAGACACATGAGACTATGTGGGCAGCTCCTGTCTGGAGGCAAGATGAGAAGGCAGACGGGGACAGGAGCTGGTTGAATGGACATGGGAATACAGGGTGGAGAGGAGGAATGTGCTGTCTCATGAGGGGGAGAGCAACTGGGGACACGTAGCAACGTGTGTATAAGTTTTTGTCTGAGAACTGACTTGAATTGTAAACTTTCACTTAAAGCACAATAAAAAAAAATAATTGAAGCAAATATGCAAATGTTTAAGGGGTATAATTTTATTTTAAGGGGTAAAAAAAAAAATTTTTTTTTTTTTATGGTAGTTACAGTCCCTCTACATGTACATTTGAAAATCTGCAAAATAAAACTTCAAACATAGCAAGTTATTGTGGTATTTCTTCTCTCTTTAACGATAAAATCCTTCCCAGGTCTTTCTGGTCTGAAGTTATTAAAATAAATTTCAATAGAATTCCTCCCAACAACCCCCAAATTGGGTTTCAAAGTTCTCCCTAAATGGGTAGAGCCTGGAGACATAGCATTAGCTCATTGGACTAGAGTTCAGATTCTTCACAAATAAAGTTAAATGGCACACAACCCTCTCTCCCCCCCAGTTATAATAATAATTAGGGAAAAGGATGGTGAATCTCCTTAAGAGAAATACTGAAGTCTGTCCTGGAACCTGAAAGCTGTTGGGAGGTTTTCTGGAGAAGCCATCCTATCCGCCCCTTCCTCCCCACCTTACTCGGACACCGCCATTGGTGACACAACAGCCTTCAGGAATTCATTCTTTTTCCTAATGGACCATTCTCTACTGGGGAATTAGCTCTGGCACTATGTTCTCAGGCCCTTTCTGGGGCCAAGCAAGCCTTGGCACCACAGCTCTTCCAGAGAAATCACTTGTAACCCTGCTGGCAGGTCAGTCTCTGATTAACTTAGAAAAGGGGAGCTCGCTTCTCCTCTGCAGAAACGGTGGGTGTTAGCGGGCCAGCAAAGGGGACCTGCCATTGATACATATTTTCTCTGTTGTTCTGTTATGATAACAGAGGTTCAAAAGCCCCCAGACCAGTAGCCTCAGACTTTGAGGCCATTTGGTCAGTGGAGTCAAAAAGAAGCTGAATTAAATGACGACTCTGCCACATGCTGGCTGTGTGACCTTAGACAAGTTACTCAACCTCTCTCTAGGTCTCATTTTCTTTATCAGTACAATGGAGAAATGATACAGTCCTTAAGGAGACTGGAGTCAGACTGCCTGTGTTCCAATCCCAGCGCCTCCACTTACTAGTTGTGTAAACTTGGGTAAGATCCTTAACCTCTCTGTGCCTCAGTTTCCCATCTGCATCTAAGACATGCAAAGATCTTAAAATGAAGCCTGGCAGATAGAAAGTCGTCAATAAATGTTATCATTACCCATTGCCGCCGACTTGATTCTGACCAAATTCTGGGGGAAATAAATGTTAGCTACCATTATTACCAGAATAAAAGTATCCATGCTGGGAGTCTTTGCATTTTTATATATAACTTTTGAGCTCTTGGAGGAAAAAAAAAAAAAACAAAACATTTAAACAGATGTTTCCATAAGGACTAACAGTTTACTTCTAAGTGCAGACCACAGTATTTTCAACATATTCACAAGAGCCTTACAAAAATGTTCAAAATATAGATCAGCCTGCCCAATTGTCATCAAGGTTTGTGTAATGGGGCAAATATTCTGATAATTAAAATCTCAGGATTCTTTAATGTTCACCCAGAATTCATCCCAGCTATTTCTAGCAATGGTTTAGTCGTTGACCGTAACCCTGTAAATCCTACTGCGTCTACTACCATACATAGAAAACTCTTCTTCAGACACAGCACCTGTGTTTCTAGAGCTGCTTATGTTACTTGACGTCCCCTGGTAGCATACAGACTTACAAATAACTTCAGAGCTGGTTCACCCCACTAAATACCCATTGCTGTCTAGTCAATTTCAACTCCTAGCAACCCTATAGGACACAGTAGAACTGCCACCATAGAGTTGTCACATCTTACTCCCATACAATGGCTGGTGGGTTCAAACCACTGACCTTTCGGTTAGCAGCCGAGCACTGAACCACTGTGCCACCAGGGCTCACCCCCCTAAATAACGGTTTTATTAATTAGCATCCAGCAAGATGTAAACATTCATCACTTATCAGAAGGACTGTGCTTCTGAAAAGCTGTGATCAAATACATCTTTTTTCTTTTATTTGGATTATGATCACAGAGCTTATTTCTAGGAGACAAAAATGTATACATCTTTCTTTGCACACTTAGAATGTTAAGAAATGGAAAACACCTTAAAGACTATCTAACTTCTGGGCTAGTTTGCCTTCTGCTTCACTGTCCCCCATTCCTAAATGGCAGCAAAAAGCACCGGAAACATACACATCTCATGGACCACCTCGACCCACCTGACAAAGGAAACGGAATATGACTTGGACATGAGCATTGCTTTTTCTGGGCACCAGTCTTCCATTATCAGAGGGCCTTGCTCCCCCTTTTGGGGACCGGCACTGTCAACATTTGACCAGAAGCATCAACCAGTTCACTAGCCAGGTTCTGTGCTCAGTGATGGCAGCTGATATTCTCAGGGGATGACTTGTGGCTGGAAGGCTGTCCTAGTCATCTAGTGCTGCTGTAACAGAAATGCCACAAGTGGATGGCTTTAATAAACAGAAGTTTGTTCTCTCACAGTCTAGGAGGCTAGAAGTCCAAAGTCAGGGAGCCGGCTCCCAGGGAAGGCTTTCTCATCAATCCTTTCCTGGTCTAGGAGTTTCTCAGCACAGGGACCCTGGGTCCAAAGGATGCTTTCCCCTCCCAGCACTTCTTTCTTGGTGGTAGTAGGTCCCCCTGTCTCTGTTCCCTACTTTCTCCTTTTATCTCTTGTAAGATAAAAGGTGATGCAGGCTATATCACAGGGAAGCCCCCGTTACATTGGTTCGGGACTGTCACCCACATAAGGTGTCATATCTCACCCTAATCCTCTTTTACATAACCTAACCTTGCCTCATAGACCAAAGGCAGAGATTAGGATTTACAAAACATAGGAGAATTACATCAGATCACAAAATGGAGGGCAACCACACAATACTGGGAATCATGGCCTAGCCAAATTGAGACGTATTTTGGGAGGACACAATTCAAACTATGACAAAGGCCTTGCACTGAAGTCACATTCCCTCCCTCAGCCTTCTTTCATTAGTTCAAGTTCTTGATTCAGTAATTCACCTGCCTAAATAAAATCCCAGGCACCCTTTACCGGAGAAAAAGTAGGATCTTTGTACCAAATCAGTAAACCAGTAAAACTGCCGTCAAGTCAATTCCAACTCATGGTGACCCAGGTGTGTCAGAGTACAACTGTGCTCTATAGGGTTTTCAGTGGCTGATTTCTCAGAAGTAGATCACCAAGCCTTTCTTCCACAGTGCCTCTAGGTGGGATCGAACTGCCAACTTTCCAGTCAGCAGCCAAGAGAGTCAACCATTTGCACCCAGTGACTTCCTTTGGACCAAGGAGCTATGTACCGAGAGGCTTCCCTCTGGTGAGCAATGCCAAGGACCCTACAAGGGAGGGAAGAGACACCTGTGTCACTCTCTGTGGGAGCGTGCAGATCCACCCCAGCCAGGCGTGGAACTGGGGGATGAGGAGCCTACTGTCTCTGCTACCCAAGCAATGAAAGAGACAACTAATTTTTTGAGAAACCTATTTCCTTCCAATACTTTTATCATGTCTCTTGCAATGAAAGAGACAACTAATTTTTTGAGAAACCTATTTCCTTCCAATACTTTTATCATGTCTCTTTTCTAATGCATAGCTGTGATCAGATGGTGTAAAATGTTGTACTCGGCTTTTTTTTTTTCCCCACTTAATGTCACAACAATATTCCCATGGTATTAAAAATTCTTCTTAAACATCGGAATTTAAATCACTAACTCCTGCTGTTGGACATTTACCAAAAAACCGTTGCCGTTGGGTCTGACTCATAGTGACCCTATAGGACAGAGTAGAACCACCCCATAGGGTTTCCAAGGAGCAGCTGGTGGATTCAAACTGTCAACCTTTTTGGGTGGCAGCTGTAGGTCTTAACCACTGCACCACCAGGGCTCCATTGGGCATTTAGACTTTTTTTTTTTTTCTTTTTCATTACAAACAAGGCTTCAACAAGCATACTTGGGCGTTAAGACTTTCTTGATGTTTTAGGTTATTTCTTTAGGCTAGAGTCCCGGAATTGGTACAGAATGGGTCAAAGAGCATGAATGTTTTATCTTCATAGGGTGGAAAATGATAGCCTTATTATTATTAATAATAGTCCATTATACAGAGGCTTTTAAAACTATTATTTATTCCTAAGAGCAATTTTAATAATATTTGTACTATAAAATGATCTTTAATCAACTAACCAGTTTTTAATCATACATTGGTGATGTCCTGTTCCTCACTTGTTTGGATTGTATCAGTCCTCAAGGTAAGGATTCCCAAACTGTAAAGACCATGGTCTAACATAGGAACTTTGCCCAGAAAATTAAGATCATTTTCCATAGCTCTGACTTCTAGATAACTGCTCCATATTGAAGGCAGTTTGATTCATCAAAGTTAATAGGCTGGAGAAACAATAGGTCTAATTGGCAAATGGATTATTTTTGGACCCTTCGCTCATCTCAAAAGGATAAGCTGATTGGTTCCCATGGCAAAAAACGCAGAACAAATAATCAGGTTAATCGCTCAAGTTCAGAAAATTGGCTGGTAACAGGGCTCTGGGGCCAGGAAATCCCGCCAGACAGGCACTGTTTGCAAATGGCTGGGAAATATGGTCCTTTGCCATCAAAAACAGATGAAAAGCAGGATTGGGTTAAAAGAGTTAGTCGTTGCCCAAGCAAAACCTTTCCAAAGTAAAGAAACAGTCCATGCTGGCTGCCAACTGACCTCGACAGAGAAAAGGGGACAGTCCCACACAGATGCTCATTACACCCGATTTCAGTACTCTGTAGACGGGGTTGAGCAGAAATTAGACTTCCCTCAGTGTCTTAGTTACCTAGTGCTGCTGAATCAGAAATGCAAGTGGGTGGCTTTATAGGGTAGAAATTTATTTTCTCACAGTTCAGGAGACCTAGAAGTCTGAATCCAGCATGTGGCTCTAGGAGGAGGTCCTCTCTTTGTCTATTCTAACGTCTAGTAGCCCGCCATCCTTGAAGTTCCTGGGCTCGTAGATTTGTCTGCTTCCACTGTCATCAGGTAGAGTCTGTCTTCCACCATACGTGCCCACTCGTCTCTGGGTCTAAACTACTCTCTCTGTCACTCAGAATGACTAGGTTTAGGACACGTCCTGATATGGCCTCATGAACATACTAAAGACAAATCTATTTCCAAATAGGATTATACCCGTAGGTATCGGGTTTAGGATTCCAACACACATTTTGGGGGGACACGATTCAAACCATAACATTAAGTGAAGACCCAAATACTCAGGTTCTTAGGAAATGAGATTTTTTTTTTTTAACTAGAAAGTAAAATACACCAAGACAATATCCATTTTAGTGTTAAAAACTACAATAATACAAGGAAGGATTCATTTAGGTGTATTTTCAAAAACATCAAAATCCAAGGGTTTCAGAATATCTTTAAATAGCAACAAGGTATATATTATACAGGGTAATAAAAAGGGATTATTAATACCATCTCTTCATTTCAAAAAGTAATATCATTGTGAAGAATCAATAGCAGTAGGTCTAATTAAGAGTCTACTTTTAACTTAGTCTCCTATGGAATATGATTAAGTCAATTAACATATGTAAAGTGCCTGGTGTGCAGCAAGCACTGTGTAAGTATTAGTTATGCTAATAAAATCATAGTGCCAAAAGAGAAGCCTGCCAACTTCTTCACCCCAATCCGAACCCAAGTGTCTCTTCCCACTCCCTCCAAGAAGCTCCAACTATAATCTGGTCCTCTGTTCTCCATACTTTACTCACCTGAAACGGAAAGAGTAAAACAGATCTATAATAATTATTAACTGTACCTAATGGGCTTGACATTGGAGATTCAGTGGTAGAGTTCTCACCTTCCATGCAGGAGACCTGAGTTTGATTCCCACCCAAGCACCTCAAGGATAGATACCACCCATTTGTTAACAGAGGCTTTCGTGTTGCTATGATGTTGAACGTGTTGCTATGATGTTGAACAGGTTTCAACTGAGTTTCCAGACTAAGACAGACTTGGATGAAAGGCCTGGTGATCTACTTTGGAAAATCATCTAACGAAAACCCTATGGACCACAACAGTCCAATCTGCAACCAATCATGGGGATGGCGCACGACTGGGCAGTGTTTCATCCCATTCTGCATGGAGTCACCTGAAACAGGCTGACATGACAGAAGCCAAAAACAACAATAGGTTTGGAACATTCCTTTACACAGTGGTGGGAGTGAGTCTATCTTCCTCAAGGTGGGAGCCATCCTGTGGTGCCTGTTTGATATATTAAATGAGATTCAAATAAAATATTACATAAGTCATGAAGTCGCCTATTTAAAATTCACTTTATCAACTCCCTGACCAATAAAAGAAAAAAAAAGTTGTTTTTTTTTTAGCATATAGTTAAACATGATGTTGTTCCAACTTCTGAACTCAAGTCTTAAGAAATTCACAGCTTCCACTGTCTGTCTCTTAGAATGGTACTTTTAGAACCCAGCAACGACCACCACGTCATAAGGAAGTTCAAGCAGCCTGTGGAGAGGCCCACATGGAAAGAAACTGATGTACCCAGCTGACTGCCACCTTCAACTTGCTAGCCATGTGAGTGAGCCGCCTTGAAAATTAATCCTCCAGCCTCAAGTTAAGCCACCCCGAATGACGCCAAGAGAAGCAGAGGCAAGCTATCCTCACCAAGTTTGTCCACGCTGCAGAACAGTGGGCAAATTAAATGACTGCTGTTTTAAGCCCTCTCCCCACTCCAAAAAAAAAAAAAAAAAACCCACATGAATATCTCAATAAAATACAGAGCTGTTCTCAAATTCTAATTAGTCGACATTTCTGAACTAAAAAAAAATACAAATTTTAAGCCAAACAAACAAAAAACCCTTGCTGTCGAGTCAATTCCAACTCGTGGTGTCCCTATAGCACAGAGTAGAACTGCCCCACAGGGTCTCTGAGGAGCGGCTGGTAGATTCAAACTGCCAACCTTTTGGTTAGCAGCCGAGCTCTTAGCCACCACGCCAGCAGGGCTCCATAAATTTTAAGAGATGGGTGTATCAGAAGACGGGGCAGTTCTACCCTGTCCTATAGGGTCGCTGTGAATCGGAATCGACTCGACAGCAGTGGGTTGGGTATCAAAAGAAGCAACCAGAAAATGGCCAGACATGACCACTTCTCCTTTTCTTCAAACTGTGAGGCCCATCCTCTCTCATGGGAACTTTCACACAGTTAACACCGAATACTCGTCTAGTTAACAACCAGCCTGAATACCCACAAACCAACACAGCTCCTGATTCTCCATCCTATAATGTCTTTATATAAACAAAGCAACGCTGACCTAGGATATATCTCTCTCTATAGATAGAAGATAGATAAACATAGATAAAAATATCTCTCTATAGATAGATAAATATAGATAGCTATACATATATCTAGCTATATGCATAGATATATATTTAGATTTATTTTTGTTAAAGAATAAACTTTCCTATGTACCTTCTAAGGACCCCTAGCTACTTGAGAAATAAGACATGTATATTTACAACACCCAGCAAATGATCCCAAGGCAGGACAGCAAGTAAGCAGCCATGTACTTGTGTGGTGTGGGGTGGTGCCTCAGTACGGAAGGTGCGGTGACATGTACCCACAGAGACTGACACTCGCCGTTGTGCTAGGTTTTATTTCTATCAAATTTTAAACTTGTTTGGAGTCTAGACCACATGTAATCTTCACATTCACCACGAACAACCACCAACTGGGCCCCAGTAGGAAAACTACCAAAATACCTTTTATTGGCACTCAAATAGTGCTGAGAGGAAAATGCCAAGACCATGAAAAGGTTTTCCCGTAGGAGAAAAATATGTTAAGTACGGTTAAGAGGGAATTTTAGGAAAAGCAAGGGTAAAATTCAGTCAGACTTTTCATCCCCAGAGTCTCAGAGTAAAGAATATTTTTAAATCCTTTATATTCTGGAGTGAGCATTAGCATATATTTTTTGCTGAGAAGTATTTTAAAGGGAGCTGAGGATTTGGATTAAGGGATAAGCAAGGCTTTGTGAATAGAGACATCCCTGAGACTTGAGGGCATTTTTGGCTGCAATAAACCTCAGTGGCTCACTTCACTCTGTGCCTTCCTTGAACAACCCTGGAATCCCAGTAGTCACAAGGTCCTAAATACTTGGGGATATCCCAAGTCAGTCCCAAGATCACAAAGCACGAAGTATAAAGCACGAGACCCCAATAAGAACTTAGACTCCAGTGGTTTACCATCACAACTTTTAAATGGTCATTAAGTGTCTTAAGGAGTCCCTGAGTGGTGCAAACGGTTAACACATTTGGCTGCTAACTGAAAGGATGGTGGTTCAAGTCCATGCAGAGGCACTTAGGAAGAGAGTCCTAGTGAACAACTTCTAAGAAAATCAGCCATTGAAAACCCTAGGGAGCACAGCTCTACTGTGCACACCTGAAGCTGCCATGAGTCAGATCTACTCGACAGCTTTTTACTGATGGCGCAGCGGCTAAGTGCTTGGCTGCTAACCTAAAGGTTGGCAGTTTGAACCCACCCACCGCTCAACGGCACGAAGATGTGGCAATCTGCTTCCATAAAGATTACAGCCTTAGAAGCTCTATAGGGCAGTTCTACTCTGTCCTACAGGTTGTTATGAGTCAGAATCAACTCAATGGCAATTGGTTTTTTGGTAAGTACCTTAAATAGCTTGTTTTCATCATTGTTTAAACCCACCATGCTGATGCTCAAATAAACAATTTATCAGAAAAGCCTAATTTTAAAGCAAAAGTACCCAAAAGGAAAGATGAGAAGGCAAGGAGGGAAAGGGAAGCTAGATCGATGGAAAAAGAACAAACAGAATGCTGACAGTTGTAAAAACTTTAATTGACGGCATAGAATCATTTGTATAAAAATTGTTAAAGGGGAACCTTAATGTGCTGGGTAAACTTTCACCTAAAACACAATATTATTTTTTTTTTAAATGGGGGGGAGGTCCTAGCCTAGGCATTACTCTGATTTCCATCTTATGCTTAATAAAGGTGTTTTTCTTAGCAATAATAAGCCTTCCCATAGAAATTGAACACTGGAAAAAAAAAAAAAAAAAAAAGGAGTAAATACCAGGCTTAAACTCTAGACTTCAACTTCAAAAAATACTAAGTTTGCGCAAGAATTTTTTAATGCTGACAAGAAGAGACGCTGAGGTAATATACAGGTCTCGCTCTGTGGAACCAATGTCACAGGTGCCCTTTGTCCCTGCCCGTCCGGGCCTCACAAACTATCCTTATCACTACCACCCTCTGGCTCCCCACCAAGTCCTCAAGAAATGATTTACTAAGTTCAGTCAAGTAACCAGATTCTATGAAATAATACAAGGAAAATGGAGTTCATGACTGAAATCAAGCTGGGCGGAGACATAAAGGGTCTTTTGTTAATAACTGTACAAGGGAATGCAAATGAAGACAGGCTTCACAAGGAATTCTGACATCTTAATGAAGATTTATGAAGGATTTTTGGCAAATTAACCTCAAAGATGAAGGGAAATGGTCACAAAAAAATACTGATTTATGATTTCTTCAGCTTCACAACAATTCAAAAGACTGTACTTGAATAATAATTCTAATAATGGAATTGTGAAGGGTTTTTTTTTTTTTTTTACTCTAATTACACTCCCCTCCCTCCATTACACTCGTCTGCTGCTTCTTTCTTTGGTTAACGCTGAAGCGGGACCACTCATCGGCCTGCCCTAAAGCTGTGAACCATTCCACTGACGAAATCCTGAGGGTGATTAGATTTCTCTACTCCACACAGGAAGTTTTATGTTACACAATTTTCTTTGTTCATGTCTTTAGTAATGCAGAAAATCAACTGACATTCTCTCCTAATAATGATTGGATTATGAGATAATGTCAATGAGAAAAAATGCTGTCACGGTGAAAGGCTTTACTGGTACTGCACAAATGTCATACCAAAAAACAAGCCTGTGAAGCAGCACAGACCTCAGTAAGGAACACATTGCCCACGTCTGAGGTCAGTGGTGGTATTTTGCCACAGCCATGGATTTGATGCGCATTTGCGATCCACCGGGTTAATGAGAAAGACTGTTAGTTCGTGAAACATATTCAGGAAGGGCAGGATTTTTTTTTTAATTCATATGCAATAAGATTACTAGTAGTAATAATACTATAAGCAACAAGGAATGTATGCAAAGCATTTTTGCTTTTGATCTTCCTAAGTTTATTCCACACTCTAACCCTGTGAGGTAAGTATTACCGGCCCTGTTTTATAGGGGCAGACACTGAAGGTTAAAAGTTAAATAATTTGCCCAGAATCATGTTGCTAAACAATGCCTGGGACCCAGTCCTGCAGGGGACCCCACTGGCACAGCTCACAGCGTGCAGGCTCCAGGGCATCCAGACAAGTGGGGTGCCAGAGGACTTTGGAAAGGCATCTGAGTTGGTTTCAATCTCTAGTCATCAACAGCCAGCGGAGCTTCTCGGCTAAAAGAGAAGCCAATCTCAGGCAACCAACGCAAGGAGGCCCTGGTCTACTCCCAGGGTTCTAAGCCTTCACCTTTATAGCTATAATTCAGAAAATGCAGGAAGTGAAGGAAGGAGGTGGAAGGAAGAGCGTCGGGACTTCCTGGAGGGCCAGGTGTTCCCTGTGGCACAGTTGCTGCTGCAAGGGCTGCCTTAATCCCTTGTCCCCTAGCCCAGCCCCATTTCTCCCAGCCTGCATGCTGACAGCTGCTCAGTGCTGCTGGGTAGGGGAGTGTGGGGGCAGACGCCAGGCAAGCCCAAGGCTCCTGGCTCTCCTTCCCGCTGAAGCGGTGCTGATGTACTTGCCTGACACATCCTCCCACCCCCGGCGGCTCCCTAGACGGTACACATTTGTGGGCAAGGCAGGTGCAAGGACAGGTGCCAGGAGAAACCAAGCACAGTGAAAGGCCGGGAGGGCAACCCAGGCCATAGGTTCTGCATTCTCTCTTACCCACTGAGCAAAGGAGGAAAAAAACGTCAACGCAAGGCTTGAGGAGCAGAGGTTTGCAGTCTTTCTGTTCCCTAGATTTTGATGTAGTGAGGTTCAGAGGATGGTTTTCAGGTCTGGGCACTGGAGAAGGGAAGGATCCCTACTTGAGGAAAAAAGAAATCCAGACAGGGGGAATGGTATGAGCAAGGACCCAGAGGCTGGAGAGGGTAGTGTTAAGTAGGAGGAATGGGAAGAAGTTCAATATGACTGGGGCATATGGTCCAGGTCACAAGGGCCTGGTAAGCTGAGCTAAGGCACATGAACTTTATCCTAAAGCCATATGAGGAGCCTGCAAAGCAGACAGCATAACATTAAGAGATCCGTCTCTGTAGACCCAGCATGGCGATGGATGGGAAAGTAAGACTGTCCTCAGGGAAGGAGACCAGTTAGGAAACCATTGCCAGAGCCTAAGAAGGGATGACGGTGACCCAGACGAGGGAATGTAGAGAAGGGAGCAGACTGTCAGGGGAATCCAAGAGATGGGGCCATGAGGGTTGGAAGGACTGAATACAGTGGGTGAAGAAGACGTGATAGTGAGCTTCCAGCACAGGAAACATTTACCGAGTGAGAGAATAACGCAGGAGAAGCAACTTTGGGCGTGAGATAATTCACTCAGACTATGCTGCCTTTGAGGTGCTTGCGGCACGCACAAATGGACATTCTAATGAGAAAATGGATAGAAGGCTCTGGAACTCAAAAGAGAGATTTGAGCTGGAGATTAACTGGAGACTTATATACTTAGTGTTGCTGAAGACTTTGCTCTAGTTACTGAAAGTGGCCAGGCCTTACAGACCCCCATGCTCCCAGCCACTCCATGAAGCTGCTTTCTTCCCATTAGTTAGGTTTTCCCACTCAAAACTCCTTGCCTGCGCCCTATACAATATCATCTAGACTTTGAGGGAAAAGGCCGGACAGATGCACAGAGAGACAGAACCTGGCATTGGCTGCATACTAATTATTTCATGCATACGTTCTGTCCTGTCCCACCCAACTTTAAGCTGTTTAAAAACAAAAAAAGCATCTGGTATATGTCCTGGTGTCATGGATTCAATTGTGTCTCCCCAAAAATATGTATCAACTTGGTTAGGCCATGATTCCCAGTACTGTGTGGTTGTCCTCCATTTTGTGATTGTAGTTTTACGTTAAGATGATTAGGGTGGGATTGTAACACCACCCTTACTCAGGTCACCTCCCTGATCCAGTGCAAATGGAGTTTCCCTGGGGTGTGATAAAAGGAAAGGGAAGCAAGCAGAGAGTTGGGGACTTCATACCACCAAGAAAGCAGCACCAGGTGCAGAGCGTGTCCTTTGGACCCAGAGTCCCTGTGCCTGAGAAGCTCCTTGACCATGGGAAGATTGAGGACAAGGACCTTCTTCCAGAGCCGACAGAGGGAGAAAGACTTCCCTGGGAGCTGACACCTTGAATTTGGACTTTTAGCCTACTTTACTGTGAGGAAATAAATTTCTCTTTGTGAAGGCCATCCACTTGCGGTATTTCTATTATGGCAGCACCTGATGACTAAGACACCTGTTTTTTCCAAGGCAGTCTCTTGGTTCCAAATATTCTAGCCCTGTGCATTCTTATGCCAATGAAATGTCTAAGAAATTTCAAAATTTCCTCAAACAGTAATTGAATAAGTCTAGCCAGTGAAGATCATAATTAAATACATAGGTCATGAAAGATGAAGGCCCCAAGGAGGACATACAGAATCACAAGATGAAGAAACATCACGATTTCTCACTAAGCCACGTGACTAGATGCTTATACTGATAATGCTCTAACTAAAGTGTCCAAGTGAGTGGCAGGGTCTGGGGTACACAACCTGAGTTGGAATCCTAGCTCCTCTACCTCTAGGGAGGTAACCTCGGGCAGGTAACGTAAATTCTCTGTGCCTCTGAAGCCTCCTTTGTGAGGGGAGGGTGGTAAGACATAGCTAATAGTTCATTCATACCAAGTGCGAAGTAAAGACTGACGCGCAACACAGACTCCACCTTCATCCAGTTGACTATGAGATAATGACATAAATACTGAATTACAGTTGCTACAACCAAAAAAAACCAAACCCACTGCCGTTGAGTCAATTACAACTCATAGTGACCCTACAGGACAGGGTAGAACTGCCCCATAGGGTTTCTAAGGAGCAGCTGGTAGGTTCCAGCTGCCAAGCTTTTGGTTGGCAGCCATAGCTCTTAACTACTGCGCCACCAGGGCTCCCAGGAGACTACAGAAGCATATATAAAGGAAACCTTCCGTGCCCTGGAAGGTCAGGGAAGGCTTCCGTCAAGAGGTGACCTTGTTGGGTGAGACTTCCCAGAAATTAACTGGATGGTGGGGTTAGATTGGGGGGATTTCCAAGGAGAGGCAAATGCATATGTGAAAGGTCTAAGGCCAGATTTAGCTTCATTTTATCATATTAGAAAAACTGAAAGAAGGCCATTGTGGCTAGAAGTAGTGCTGAGGGGGGAAAAGTCTGGCAGGGAGTGAAGGGACAGACAGCTTCTGCTGGGTTGGCATATTTATTATTACCATTGTGATAGTACTATTATTATAACAGTGTTGTTTTCTAGTTGTAAAGCCCAAGAACGCCACCCTCCTAAAAATATGGACAAAATTTATTACATTGAGGCATATCCATGAGGCACAGTTTTAACAGGTATTGTTTTTTCAGCTGCTTTTTAGTTATCCCACATTTTTTTAGTGTTCACTGAATAAACACCTGGGAAATCTTTTTACAAGTAGTATGTAACACAAATATAAACCCACTATTATTCCTTGGAGCCCTGGCAGCACAGTGGTTAACAGCTATGGCTGCTAACCAAAAGGCTGGCAGTTTGAATCCACCAGCCGCTCCTTGGAAACCCTATGGGGCAGTTCTACTCTGTTCTATAGGGTCGCTATGAGCTGGGATGGACTCGATGGTAGTGGGTTTAGTATTGTTCCTCAGAAGGCTGAAAGTATAGGTTAACTTAAGCGTCGTTTGAGAACCTGGCATACTAATTTTATAACACCCATATTTGATTGAGTTTCTCTGAAGTTTTAAATTGATTGACATGCCTTCCGAATTGGCTAATATAACTAAAATGAATAAATTCCTTCTCTGATAGTGAGGAACAGTTTTCTTCAATGATTAACACCTTCTGGAGACGAGGAAGGTCAACAAAGATCCTTGTGACTGTAAAATTTCCTGATAATTAAAAAAAAAAAAAAAAAACCTTATCGAGAGATTTGCCCAGGGATAAATGAAACAAAAATATAAAAAATAAATACTGAGCAAGCAGACTTCTTCTGAGAAGTAAAATAAGATCACCCAACCGTCACCTTCAGTAGCAGATTCCCATTGGAATATAAGCTCCATGAGGACAAACAGTTTGGTCCTCAATGCTTAGAACAGTGCCTGGCACACAGTTGGTGATCTGGCAATATTTGCTGCATGAATGACTAAATAAATGAATGAAGAACTAAAGTAATAATGTGACTATTACAAGCTGATATTTTTTGTTGAAATTTGAATTATTCACATTTTATTATTTTTAATAAATAAGTTTTAAGTGTATGTTATTGCTGTGTGACATCAACTCAATTCCAACTCACAGCAACCCTATATGACAGAGTAGCACTGTCCCAGAGGGTCTCCTAAATTGTAATCTTTATGGGAGCAGATTGCCAGGGTTTTTCTCCCACGGAACCACTGGTAGGTTCAAACCACCAAACCATTATTGTATTCTTTTCATAACTTTAAGAAAAAAAAGAAAGGCTACACAAAATAGAAAAAAAAATTGTTTTTCATTTGGAATACTGAAATATACATTTTTGTATTCTGACTATCCCATATTCTATTCCTTCCCCCAGACACGTATACAACCACCACCACCATCAAACCCCATACAGTTAGTACATGTTAAGTTCTCAACAAACATCTAAATAGTTTTTAGGAGGGTAAATTGCAAGAATTATCATTAGAAAAAGAGATGACGCACAAGTGATTAAGGGCCTAAAATGTTAAGATCTACATGAAGCCACAGGAATCATCAAGCCCGATCTCATCATATATTACAAAAAGCAACCAAGGTCCAAAGTGGCCATTCAACTTGGCATTAGTAGGGCAATGACAAGAAGACTAGAGGCAGTTGTCCAAATTCCACCAGGGATTTTCCTCACAAATCTGTGTTAGCTAATCCTAACCAGATTACCTACTAAAGGCACTGAACCTGCAGTGTGTTCACCCCCACACCCCTGCCCAGGAATTTACTGTGCTAATTCAGTAGGATGGGGGTCAGCAAACTATGGCCTCAGCCAAACCCTGTCCACCACCTGTTCTTGCACAACCAGCAAGCGAAGAATGGCTTTTACGTTTTGAAACAGTCAGAAAGAATTAAAAGAAAAATCATATTTCACAACACGTGAAAATTCAAACTTCCATGTCCCTGAAGTTTTATTAGAACACAGCCACACTCACTTGTTTATGTCTTGTTTATGCTGGTTTCATGCTACGACAACAGAGTTGAATAGTTGCCAAAAGACTGCATGGCCTACAAAATCTAAAATATTTACTATCTGGCCCTTCACCGAAAAAGTTTGCCAATCCTTTCATCAGCTGATAGTTAATGAGACTGTGGTAAACTTCACCTTAAAAGAGCCAGCTCTGTCTCCGCTGACCAGCTGTATGTAGTCACTCACATGCTATTTCCTCTTCTTTGACTATTGAAACTCCACAGCAAACTATTGTTTTTACCAGTCACCCAGAAAACAAAGATAAAAGTTTCCACAGAGGAAATAATAGCCTTCCTTTTCCAAGGTCCTCATCTGCCTCACTTCCAGTGAAATTGAAAGGAACGCTTCACAAGGATTTGTCTGTATCATCTTCCCCAAGTGAATTCTGAGCTCTCCAATAGTTCACTTTTACCATGAAGGGCTCAGGCAGAAAAAAAGGTAGGCCTCTTTGGGCTAGCAAAAATGAATTTACCCCCTCCCGCCTGCAAAAAAAGGCTATTCTTTCTCATATCAAAATGTCCAAGCAGCCCTTATATTCTACACATCTTCTAAAAATTGAAAATTAACTCTAATACCCACACTTAAATTTTTTAACTTGCTGGTTTTTACAGTAGAAAATGAAGTTTCAAATTCATACTTGCTCAATGTTGCAAAATGATTAAAGAAATCCAGTGAAATTGTTATTTATGTTGTTTACCCAGTGAAACGATGTTATTTCTTATTCATTTCCTCTACCAGGCTACACAGTACTGCCTTGTAAAGCATAAGCTAGGAAAATCCCATATCCCCCTGCCTTTGGAAATAGTTTTAAGGGCGTCAATGTTCACTTACATCATTAACCCAGATGTTATGCTCCTAAAGGTACAAATAGCCACTCTTCATTTAATAGCACATTTAAAGAAACCTAATGTTAGTTCAACATGGATAAACAGTCTCCGACACAGTATAAATAAAGGATTGTTTGAGCTGTAAATGAGGAGCCCTGGTGACGCAGTGGTTAAGCAATCGGCCTGCTAACTGAAAGGTCGGTAGTAGTTCGAATCCACCAGCCACTCCATGGGAGAAAGACGTGGCAGTCTGATTCCATAAAAAGAGCAGAACTAAATCCACTGCCATTGAGTCGATTCCGACTCACAGCGACCCTATAGGACAGAGTAGAACTGCCCCATAGAGTTTCCAAGGAGCGCCTGGTAGATTTGAACTGCTGAACCTTTGGTTAGCAGCCGTAGCACTTAACCATTACACCACCAGGGTCTCCGATTCCATAAGAATTACTGTAAAAACAAACCCGTTGCCACTGAGTCAATTCCAACTCACAGCAACCCCAGAAGGCAGAGTGGAACTGCCCCACAGGGTTTCCAAGGAGTGGCTGATGGATTCAAACTGCCGATCTTTTGGTTAGCAGCCAAGCTGTCAACCAGTGCGCCACCTGCATTCCTCTGTAGAGATTACAGCCTTGGAAACCCTAAGGGCAGTTCTACCCTGTCCAACAGGTCACTATGAGTCAGAATCAACTAGATGGGAATGGGTTTGGTGTTTTGGGGGTTCAGCTATAAATAGTAGTTGCTCAAAGTGGCCGAAGAGTACCTGAGGAAGACAGAGACTAGAGATATATGCAAAGCTTAGAGGTCTTCTCCTCACCCCTTTCTAGAAGAGCAGCGCAGGGATATGAGGCAGGACTCCAGAAGGCTAGAGTCCTCTCCCATGCAGAAGACACTAAGGTTGCCAACTCCTGAAATCAGCCCCCATTCACTCACTGTTCACTCATTTGCCAGACATCAACTGAACATTCTCCCATGTATACAACATCCAGAAGATTATAAAGAGGAAAAAGTCCTGGACTCTGTCGTTAGGAAGCTTAGAAACATGCAAGTAAGATAAAATGTGCACAGAGCCAAAAAAGATGAATAGTGGAGTGGACAATGGCATGTGCCAGAGGTCAGGTCAGCAAACTACAGCTGTGGACCAAGTCCAGCTAGCAACTGGTTTTTCAATAAAGTTTTATTGGAACAAAGAACACCCATTCATTTATGTATTGCCTACGGATGCCTTCACGCTACAATGGCACAGTTGAGCAGATGGGACAAAGACCGTGTGGCCTACAAAGCTGAAAATGTTTACTATCTGGCCGTTCTCAGAAAAAGTTTGCCAATCCCTGAGTATATCAGGGAGAGGACATCTGGCTGGGGTAATCAGAGAAGACCACATGAAAGGGCTGGTATTTGCTCTGGGCCTTGATGAAGAAGTAGAGTTTCCAAAGGCAGAAATAGAAAAATATTGTGAAGGGGCAGAAAAGACAAGTCTGAGCAAAGAAAGGAACAAGTCTGAATGGGGCACAGGGGAGATATGTCAAGGTGGGTTGATGGCATTCACCTAGACTACACGGCTTAGCAGTTAATGACACAGTTCCATAGGGTTTGCTGACTTATTGGCAATGTTGTTCCCCTTTCCTCTAGCTTCCACAACTTTCATGGCAAACCCCACTGGGCCTTAACAACAACCCAGGTGCATTGTGAGTGCTCAAAAAATGTTTGTTCACTGATTAATTACTAGGATCAATCTTAAATTTGCATATCGCTTTAATTTCAAAAATACTTTTATTTACATTATTGCCTAAGCTTTCCTTCATTTGATCCTCCAACATGGCCAAACCCAAAAACCAACCCACTGCTGTCAAGTCGATTCTGACTCATAGCAACCCTATAAGACAGAGTAGAACTGCCCCGTAGAGTTTCCAAGGAGCTTCTGGCGGATTCGAACTGCCAACCTCTTGGTGAAGACGGTAGCACTTAACCAGTACGCCACCAGGGCAGACATTATTATTTCCATTTGGCAAATGAGGAAACTCAGAGACTTACCTCATCTCCTATGTGGAGTCGGAGACCAAGAGACCAGCCTGGAACCCTGGACTCTCCACTCGCTCCAATAACTTCCTTTAGAAAGACACTTATATTGGAGAGCTTCCCATATGAACTGCATTTAGACTAGAAATCCCCAGCTATCAAGCAACGTGATAATTAAACAGCAAATCATCAAACAGGGATGCTGTTTTGGACTCCTCCCTGACAAACCTAAACTGTGGTCTGATAGCTGCATTAGCTAAAGCCTGGTGCTTGCTACTCAAAATCCAGCTCAAAGACCAAGAATAGGAGGTAAATTCATTCCGTGCTCCAACAAGTTCAGGCCAATACACACCATTTTGTTACAATGGGCACAAGGTATATATTCACACGGATTAACTCAAATCCATTACAAAAGGGAAAAACAAACTCCACCTACAATACATACTTTAGTAAGTGGATCATCTTTATTTTGCACTGGCACATTTGAGATCCTTAAAAGAAATACATTGTTGGTAATTAATTCTCCTGTCCCTCTGTTCTTGCTAGTACACAATAAACGGTGTTTGAATGAAACCCTTAGAAACCTCAGTTGCCTACCAATTGACTAATATCTTCTTTTCAGGGAAGCACCATAAAAGAGATTCTAATACCTTAAGTCTTTCCAGTGCAAGAGGATATGAGGCTATGGCCCTGAATTTCTCCACCAGCAGGATATTCAGTGTGATGAGTAATTCAGAGTGGAAAACACAAGTTACTTCCACCATTTGTCATTCCAGTGGTCAGCGTGCTCACCCTCACGAAGTTTGTATGAACGGTTTCTCTAGCCATGGAAATTCTCTCTCAACTTTTTCCCATGTCTTTGCACTTGTACCCCAGCTTCACTGATGCTTCAACACCTTCCACTGCACAGTTTTTAATGTCTTGTTCCTTTAACTGCTTGGCTTACCTAATCTTGTCTAGCATCCTCTCTAACTAAATTATTTCCATCATAGTTAACTTCAGAACAGACAATGCTTCCAAAGAAGGTTTGAAAATCATTTTGAAACTCTTCTTCCAAAACAGAGGTAGACAGGCTGGCAGGGGAGCACAGAGGCGTTTTTTTTTTTTTTTGCTTTCAGGATCAGGGGAGGACAGCCTAGTTCTGCTCTCCAGGGTTCCCATCCCAGCCACTCTGCTAGCATCATGTCCCCCAGCTTCCACCATCTCCTAGTCTTTCCTGACACCCACCTCTGGAAGCCGCGCAACTTCAGAGGGCAAAACAGGAAATGGAAAGGCAGAGAACAGAACAGAATCATACATGGAAGCGGAACACAGCTTGGAAACTGTCCCCCCAGCTGGTCTAATGAGCTGCCGTGGAGGTAAGCATCACTCCCCATCACCAGTAATGAAAAAGCAGAGGCAAGAGCAGGGGACCAAGTACAGAGTTGAAGATAGACAACAAGACAAAGGATAAAAACTTGGCACTTCCCAAATGAGCCACAGCCTCTTTTAATCTGAGGTCAGAAGAACTAGATGGTACCTGGCTACCACTACCAATCGTTCTGACCAGGGATACAATAGAAGGTCCCAGGTAGGATGGGAGAAAAACACAGAACAAAATTCAAATTCCTCAAAAACACCCAATTTACTGGACCGATAGAGAATAGAAGAACCCTCAAGATTACTGCCCTAGGATAACCTTTGAACCTGGAACTGAAGCTATTTCTCAAGGTCACCTTTCAGCCAAAGGATAGGTTGGCTTATAAAATAAGCAATATCATCCGTGAGTAATGTGCTCCCTTAAACAATATCAACTATACGAGACCAAACGGTCAACATTTACCCAAAAGCCAAGATGAGAAGGCAAGGACGGGAAGGGAAGCTACATCAATGGAAACAGAACAAACAGAATGGAAATAATGAGAATGCTGACACACTGTGAAAACTGTAAATAATGTCATGGAACAATTTGTATAAAAGTTATTAAATGGGAACTTAACTTGCTGTGTAAACTTTCACCTAAAACCCAATAAAATACTATTAAAAAAAACAAAACTTGGCACTTAAGAAAAAGTATCTGCCTTCCCTAACATAATTCACCTCAGTATAACCAATCTCTACCTCCTCCATGCCCTCTTTTATTTTGAGTAACCTACATCCTTTTATTGTTTTTTTTTTTTTTTTTTAGCAGTCAAATAATCCAAGGTAATGGATTTACAAGACCTTGTAAATTTACAAACTACAGAGAAACGAAGTGAAACAGAAAGATATATAGATGGATGGAAACAAGAAAGAGAAGATCCATAATTCCCTGACCCAGAGAACCCATTGCTAACATTTCTGCGTATGTGTGTCACCTTCCAAACCTGGTCTTTCTTACTTATCATTTGATGGATCTTTAAACTGCTTTCAAACAATCAGTTTCACTTCTTTCCCCCATCTGAAAAAAATCAGTTCCCCTGAGAGCTATCACTGACATAATTCTCAAAGACAACAACACTGATGATTAAGGATTCCTTTCCATCTAGTATAAGACAAATGTTTGATTCTATACCGTTTTGCCAAAATTAATAAGGCCATATTGATCTAGGAAGTACTTTACCAAAAAACAACCATGAACATCTTTCAAAAGAAGACATCAAAATGACAGCTTGGATGATGGGTACAAGGGGGTTCATTTATTATTCTTCATACTCCGTGGCTATGTTTGGAATCTTCCATTATAAAAACGCTTTGCATATGCACCTACATACTAATTTATGTGCAGACCAATATGTGAAGTACTCATTAAATAAACAATATTTTGTACTTTCAAATATTTGCAGACATCTTCTGATTTAACGCAAAAAGACCTAAAACCCACCGGTAAAAACTGAGTTCAAAATGCTGGTTTCTATCCTTTCTATAGGGTTTTCTTCTCGGAGCACTGATTTATCAGATGCTTCAAACCTCTATACACAAAACTGTATGCTGTCTGGAATTTGCTTTCAAATAACTTAGCTAGCAGTTAATCATTGCAAATTTTAAAATACTTTTCACAGAGGGAACAGATCAATGAAGAAGAATGGCAGGGTGTCAATAATTGTTGAAGTGGGGTGATGGTAGGTACATGGGATTTTTTAATATTTTTTGCTCTACTTTTATGTGTATTTGAGCCACAATAAAGTTTTTTTCAAAAATTCCTCTGAATATATTGCTCCTATCATATGGCTGCAACAATGGGCTCAAGCAATAACCATTGTGAGGATGGTGCAGGACCGGGCAGTGTTTCGTTCTAGGGTCGCTATGAATCAGAACCGACTCTATGGTACCTAACGACAACAACATCATGTGAATAAATCTTTCATACCCATTGTAAAGATTATTAAGGAACCGTAGTGGTGCAGTGGTGAAAGTGCTTGACTGCTAAAAGGTCAGTGGTTCGAACACACCAGTCGCTCATTAGAAGAAAAGTGTGGCAGTCTGCTTCCGTAAGGATTACAGCCTTGGAAACCCTATACGGCAGTTCTACTCTGTCCTATGGGGTCACTATGAGTTGGAATAAACTGGACGGCAATGGGTTTGTAAAGATTATTAAGCTTCACTGCAGTGGCTACTATGTGGCCAGCACTTTAAACTCATTTATTTCATTAATTATTTCAGGCACTTTAAGCTCATCTATTCCTCACGACATGCCTGCTCAGTAGGTGTAATGGGCCCCCACTGGATATCTGAGGAAACTGAGACCTGAAGAAATCAGCAACTTGGCCAAAGACTCCAGGCAAGTGAGATGGGGGAGGGCGAATGGCCACACCATGGAGGTGTCTGCTGCACATATTGTTTGGTCCCTTGATAAATATTATTGTATGTGAGCATGTCTGTTTCATTGTCACTTGCAGTATTTTAGTGCATCCTGTTTTTCTAGAAAAATGAATCAGCCTCTCTCTGTTTATCCAAGATAACAAAACAAAACAAAAAAATAAGCCCGAGAACAATATTGGTCTGATAGAGGCCATCCTGACTGTAAAAGGAAACATTCCTGAGTCAATATCCTCAGTGAGAGACATCCCTTCAGTAAAACAAACCAGGAATATTCCAGAGGGGTTCAAGTAAGCACAAACATCCACACAGCTCAGTGGATGCTACTCTATACTCACCAACCATCATTTATGCTATCTGTGTAGGCTTTTCTTGTCTCATCTCCTCAGACTCATCTCCACGAGTTCTATTCCTTCAAACATCTCAGGCTTTAAAATTTCCACAAAGGCTTTTACTTCCTCCCTTAACTGAGAATTCCCTAACTCCATCCCTTTTTTCTGCCCATCAAAATTCTATCCCATCCTTAAAAGCCAGCTCAGGAAGCATCCTCCTCTGTGATCCTGTACAAGCTCCTGGCCAGAACTAGGTGCTTCTTCTTCTGCGCTTTCCTAAGAAAACGCCTGTCCTTTCCTTTGATACATTTCCTTCATTCAGCCATGTGCTATGATAAACCGTTGTCTTAGTTCATCTAGTGCTGCTATAACAGAAATACCACAAGTGAATGGCTTTAACAAACAGAAACTTATTCTCTCACAGTATAGGAGGCTAGAAGTCCAGATTCTGAGTGTTAGCTCCCAGGGAAGGCTTTCTCTCTCTGTTGGTTCTGGGGGAAGATCCTTGCCATCAACCTTCCCCTGGTCTAGAAGCTTCAGCACAGGGACCCCGGGTCCAAAGGGTGTGCTCCGCTCCTGGCATTTCTTTCTTAGTGGTCCCCCACCTCTCTGCTTGCTTCTCTTTTATACCCCAAAAGAGATTGACTCAAAATACAATCTAATCCTGTAGATTGATTCCTGCCTCATTAACATAACTGCCTCTAATCTGCCTCATTAACATCATAGAGGTTAGGATTTACAACATATAGGATAAACACATCAGATCACAAAATGGAGGACAACCACAAAATACTGGGAATCATGGCCTAGCCAAGTTGACACACATTTTGGGGGGACACAATTCAATCCATAACAGCCATTTCCAGCTTTTTCCCTAAAACTGAACTAAATTATTTCGGACAAGGGGTCATGTATTCATTCATTATTACATCCTCACAGCCCCGACACACTGCAGAAGCTCAGTGTAGAAGGAAAACAAAGAGGGAGGGAGGGAGGGAAGAAACGCTGCTTTATATGCACAGGACAGACACAAATCTAGTAAGAGAGTTACGTTCTAAAGTCAGCACGTGAAGGCAAAACTGATGTAGGAAGATTGTCGTGAAAATCCCCTCATGCACATTAAGCTTGGTGTGCCATCTTCAGACATTCTATCTCTTAATAAAACCAACATGCCCAGTTCTCTATCCAGCTTTGGAGCAGAGAGCTGAGAAGACAGGCATTTAGGTGTCCCACAGCATCATGATAAGGTAACTACACTGAGTCTCCTGTGACCAAGATGAGCAGAAGGAAAAACAGACTCACATCCCATCTCACATTCAGTCCAGGGCATTCTCTCCTTAAGTGGGAATGGAGCACCCCGCAATCTGTCTGCTCTTTCTCTCTGCCCCTTGCTCTCCCCAAGCTCACATAGTTGCATTTGGGCGGGCCCAGCACACACATGGTGCAGCCTCGACATGCTTCTTCAAGTTCACAACTACCAGGGCCTTATAGCTTTCCACACGCGAGCCACTTTGCATTATTTCTAGCTGGCCTCTTGCTACCACAAAGGATTTAGAGCCCTTTAAAATTCCACAAAGTATACCAATATTATTCATGAATTCTAAAATCCCCTCCCATGGATAAAAATGTAGAGTATTCTACCACTGGATAAAAGAAAATATTATACTCATAGAAAAATCTGGAAGGATATACACTACTCATAGAAAAATCTGGAAGGATATACACTAAGTGGAAAATGGATATTCAGGTGGTGGATTATGGGAGATTTTTCCCCCCTTATATAACAAAGAACTGTGGTTACTTTTCAGAGTCATTTTTACAAGGCTACTATCAAGTTTTTAGGGATGGACTGAAATAAAAGACTCCAAAGGCTAAACCTCTGCCCTCTGCAGGCATGTTCTCTTGAACACTGAAGAACGGTATGAGGGGCTCTTTGAGCCAACAGACTGCCCCAGCTGGCCATAAGCCTGGGGCTCCAATGTCATGCAGCCCACAGATATGTCTGGCCGTGGTGGGGTTGGCAGACACAGAGGCGCTGGTACCAAGCTAGGGGCAGGTGGCCAATATCCCTGAGCATCCATCTATGCTGATCTCAGTGCCAAAGGCCCAACAGGTGTTTATCTGTAATCCTCATGACAACACTCAAGGCAGGCAAGAGACTAGAAAACTTACCCAAGGTCACACAGTCAGTAAAAGGAAGGCCCAGGGTTGGAAGTCAGATTAAGTCAGGCTCTAGAATGTGCTCTAAACCAATGCAATACTTATGAAAAAGATGTGGTCCCTGCACATTGGGGCATATAGGCCAAGGGAGAAGAAAGACAGGAATGTCAGGTGTGAGGAATGTCGGCAAACGGTAAGTACAAGGGCTTTGGGAATGTATACCAGGGAAATTACCTAAAGGACAGAGCTGAGATTTGAGCCCAGTTCTGTCTGGTTCTGAAGTCTTTGTGCTTTGCACTCCATTAGGTGGCCTGTCCAAGCTACAGGTAGAGAAAGCTCCAACTGAGAGGACAGTGGCGTGACAAGTGCAAACCTGTCCCCTCTCCCTCCTTTCCAAGTACCATCTGGGCTCCCAAAAGAAGCAATGCAGCAGCCAACACCGACTCTATCCTCTTGACATCTGTGAGACATCCAGAGACATCCAGGCTGCTGTCCAAACAAGGAAATCCAAGATAAACCTGCTATTCTGTCATGACCTCATCCTGCCGGGAGGCAGACAGAAACAATGGCAACGAGGAACAGTGTTTTCATGGCACCTTCCAGGAAGAGATGAAATTGGCCGTCAGTCACACCTCTCTAAGGGTATACCACGTGGTCGCTGAGGCAGGGAGGAGGCGGTTAAGTAGGGATTCTCCTGAAGATAATCCTATGCCCCACCAAAGCTTCTCAGAAAATGAAAAATAACATTGCTCCTCCTCAAACTCTTCACACTAATTGACAGGAGTTCCTATGAAGCTGGGTTTGTCAGCAGTATTATTAAAAAAGATATTAGGTGCACAGCACTGGTGGATGAGTTCTTCAATTCTACACTCTCTTTATTGAAGAATGACGAATGTACTTTTGTGCAGGCCAATTATTTTAGGCTTGAACTGGCTGCTGAAAGGAGGCCCACAGGTTTACTTTTCCTGTAGGGAGATGTGATGGTGCCCAGCAGTATCATCTGCCCCAGTTGCTGGTTAATCCCCCTGCAGGCTGAACACCGGGATCATATTACACCTGTGGTCTGGTTCTCCCCGAATGTCAGGGAGTTGATTTCTAAATTTTGTTTTCCAAATTAGGGGTCCTTTGAAGTATCTAGAACTCCACCATCGCACACCTCAACCCTCAACAGGACTCTGGTTGGAAGCTTTCTTTAGGCACCTATCTTGGTGATCTAGTGATGCGATAACAGAAATACCACAAGTAGATGGCTTCGACAAACAAGTTTATTCTCTCACAGTCTAGTAGAAGTCCAAATTCAGGGTGTCAGCTCCAGGGGAAGGCCATCTCTCTCTCTATATATATATTAGCTCTGGAGGAAGGCCCTTGTCATCAATCTTCCCGTGGTCCAGGAGCTTCTGAGTGCAGGAACCCCAGGACCAAAGGACACGCTCTTCTCCTGGCACTACTTCCTTGATGGTATGAGGTCCCTATGTTTCTCTGCTCGTTCTTTCTTTTCTATCTCAAAAGAGATTGACTTAAGACACAACCTAGTTTTACAGATTGGGTCTTGCCTCATTAATATAAATGTCACCAATCCCACCTCATTAATATCATAGAGGTAGAATTTACAACACATAGGGAAATCACATCAGATGAAAAAATGGTGGACAATCACACAGTACTGGGAATCACGGACTAGCCAAGTTGACACACATTTTTTGGGGTGGACACAATTCAATCCATAACAGCACCCAGTTAGGGACTTGGTTCCATTTAACAGCTACAACTTTGATTTAATTAAGTAAGTAGTTATTTTGTCCTGGGCTCCATCATATGGCATGCTTGAACACTTACATAATATTTTACATAGTCTGGCTCTCTTAACTCTGGAAACAAGAAGATAGTGGATTTTGCATCATCTCTGTTTGTATCTGAGGAAAGGAAGACAGAGAGAAATTAAATAATGTGTCCAAGGTCACCCAGTTCCTGAGAGGCAGAGCTGAGAATGGAACCCAAGCAGTCTGACTCCAGAACCTGTTTTCTTAACCACTACACCAGACCATCTCCTCTAAAGAGGGTTTAGGGCAACTTGGTTTCTTCATGTTTTTAAGGAAGGTACCACAAATGGAACTGGGCTCATAGGGCATAGACACAGTCCCAAGGTCATGAGGGGGCATCCTAACCCTGAGGTTTAAGACCCGAGTATGAAACTGGATCCTCTTTGAACCTGTTTGGTTAGCCCTTAAATTGACAACAGAATTCACCTTCTTCACCTTCCAAGATGACAGTAAGATGACAGAGCTCGGCTGGTCTGACAAGACTGGATGCAGCAAAGAAATCTGCAGTCAGCTGCCTTCAGATTTAGTCCTGAGTGCCCTGGTGGCGTAGTGGTTAAGTGCTACGGCTGCCAACCAAAGGGTTGGCAGTTTGAATCCGCCAGGGGCTCCTTGGCAACTCTATGGGACAGTTCTACTCTGTCCTATAGGGTCACTATGAGTCGGAATCGACTTGACGACACTGGGCTTGGTTTGGTTTTTTTGGCCTTGTGGAGGATCCCTTGGGGAATCGGATCTCGTGCAATCCTTTATCATGGTATCCTGCGCCCTCCACACACGCACGCACACACACCATACACACGCACACGTACACACCTCTACCTCTGTAAAAGACTTTTTTTAAACAACACAGAATATTCCATCTACTCAACATGACAGAGGATGTTGTGATAGGAGCTGGAGCAAATGTCTAGGTCATTTTATCTAGGTCCTATAAGGTCACTATGAGTCGGAATTGACTTGATGGCAATGGTTTTTCTTTTTTTTTTTTAATCTATCTATACCTTCAAGTCCAGCTCAAATCCCTTCTGTCTTTCCAGTAACGGCATCTCCACCGCAAGAAGTTACAACCGTGTCTGTATCTCCAGGTTGCAGAGCTAGGAGACCACACACATATCATTCATTCCCAAAGAATCTCAAGCTTTCCGCCTGCAGTGCCTTACAGGACTCCATTTGCTCAGTGATACAAACGGAGAGAAGGCAAACAAACTGCCTAAACTCGGGAACATCATAAAAGAATCCGTGTCCTCCTCAGTAGGAACAATTCCGTACTGGGATGGATTTTGCTGAATGGACCACAGATCCCTGAAAATAAATTTGCTGCCATTCTTACTTTATGGTCCTGGAAATGTCACAGAATGACACACTGTTCTACCTTGGCTTTCTCTTCCTTTGAACCGATTTGAGGAGTGCTAAATATGGCAATTTAAAGGATAAAAAACACTAAATCAACAGCTTTTAGGCCTCTCTCATGAAGAAACAGTCCTTGTTTTTAAACTGGTCGAGCTTCTTAAATGTACTTCTTCACTGTCTACTTTTAAAGTTCCAGACAAATTCTAATCACAGAAGTCTTTGTAAAACTGTATTTCTGTGATTTTTTTTTTTTTAACTCAAGTAATGTTATTGGAAGGAAGCAGAAAACCACAGTACCCAAACAGCAGTGACTAATGCTGGTAGCAAGTGCTATAATAAACAAGGCCCCACAGAGCAAGAGACCGCTGCTCTATAGCGGCCTGTTGTATGTTACCATGGCCAGGACTATTTGAGGACCAGCACCCAAGATTTCCAGCTCCCTTGATGTGTTCTTCAAAGTGACCAGGTGCAACCCCTTTTACTGGCAATCTTTTGCAAAGATGAAAGAAAGAAAAAATATAGGAGGAAAATAAACTACGGAGGAAATCCAAATACAACATTCAATTCAGTAGAAAACAGGAGCCATACGACACTTTTCCTAATATAACAAAGAACTATGATTCTATGATTGCTTTTGGAATTATATGGAAGACTTTTTTAAATTGCGGTATGTATATATATAGAAAACCTGGTGGCATAGTGGTTAAGTGCTACGGCTGTTAACCAAAAACCTGGCAATTCGAATCCACCAGGCGCTCCCTGGAAACTCTATGGGGCAGTTCTACTCTGTCCTATAGAGTAGCTATGATTCGGAATCAACTTGACGGCAACGGGTTTTTTGTTTTTTTTTTAACATATATATAAAACCCACTGCCGTCGAGTCGATTCCGATAATGTATATATGTGTGTGTATATACGTGTGTATATATATGCGTGTATATGTATGTGTGTGTGTGTATATATACATGGGTGTGTATATATGTGTGTGTGTGTATATATATATATATATATATGAAGCCCTGGTGACACCGTGGTTAAGAGCTCGTCTGCGAACCAAAAGGTCTGCAGTTCGAATCTACCAGCTGCTCCTTGGAAACTCTAAAGGGCAGTTCTATTCTGTATTACAGGGTCATCACGAGTCAGAATCAACTAGACGGCAACAGGTTTGGTTTATGTATACATAGTTGTTAGATGCCATCAAGTCAGCACCGACTCATAGCGACCTTATGTACAACAGAATGAAACACTGCCCAGTTCTGTGCCATCGTCACAATCTTTGCCATGTTTGAGCCCACTGTTGCAGCCACTATGTCCATCCATCTCACGGAGGGCCTTCCTCTTTTTCACTGACCCTCTACTTTACCAAGCACGATTTCCTTTTCCAGGGACTGGTCCCTCCTGATAACATGTCCGAAGTCCATGAGACAAAGTCTCACCATCCTTGCTTCTGAGCAGCATTCTGGCTCTACTTCTTCCAAGACAGATTTGTTTGTTCTTCTGGGAGTTCATGGTATACTCAGTATTCTTCACCAATACCATGATTCTAAGGCATCAATTCTTCCTTGGTTATATATATATATATATCAAAACACTTGTCATTCTGACATTTTTTATATGTATAACTCAGTGATATTAATTACCTTCACCGTGTCTACTATCAAGTTTTTATGGATGAATTGAACAAGAGATTCGTATGGCCTATGCCCAATTACATGTTACAGATCTATTTTTAAAGAATATGTTCTACTGTCTGATGCTAGGCATTGCAGATGTTCTCAAAAAGTCTTCCATGTAAGATAAACCAGGGAAATAACATTAAACTCTTCAAATTCCTCTACTACCGTTTCAACATGTTGTTGGCACCATCCGAAAACTGGTACACGGTTTCTCTTTGGCACTATAAAGATGTTTGTTCTGGGTTCCACAGAATCATGTCTTCATCAATTATTCAACTTTCCTTATCTTTATTTTTTCACCTCTCACTTACTCACTGTTATCTTGAAAACATTTTGGTAGAAATTATGAATCCATATCCCACACTCCCCCTGCAAAAATAATAACCCTATTTTATACGGCTCACTGACACCTCCCTCCACCCTCAACTTAGGACATGATTGGTAATAACTATTTCTTCATGAATATAACGTCAATGGGCTTGTTTTAGCCCAGTCTTAGGAAATGCTTCCCTGACGACAATGCTTTAGTTACAGCGAGTTGATTAAAGCACATTTGAGGCGTGGTGGTGTTCTGTTGTTTTCCCAGGTGCTAGTATCTTTCTTGAAGCCCTGGAGGCGCAGTGGTGAAGAGCTCGGCTGCTAACCAAAAGATGGGCAGTTCGAATCCACCAGATGCTCTTTGGAAACCCTGTGGGGGCAGTTCTACTCTGTCCTATAGGGTCACTATGAATCAGAACTGACTCAATTGCAATGAGTTAGTATCTTTTCCACCAAAATTATTATTTAAATAACTGGATTATTTTCCAAACACTCTGAAGACATAGATAATAGAGTTATTTAAGAGATGTATCAAGTAATGAATTTATACCTATAATGATAACCATCTTTTGGTACCTACCACCAAAAGATTTTCTATTTTTCTGCATGGAAAAATAAAAGAAGGGCCAAAGCAAAGGAAAATAAAGAATTAATGTACCAAATGAAGTGGTTATGGGCTGTTCATCATGCCT
Source organism: Elephas maximus indicus (assembly GCF_024166365.1). Classification (NCBI taxonomy): domain Eukaryota; kingdom Metazoa; phylum Chordata; class Mammalia; order Proboscidea; family Elephantidae; genus Elephas; species Elephas maximus. Next base: position 10,313,752 of record NC_064841.1, on the reverse strand, counting down.
TCTCCATAAGTCTCCATTAAATGGTGAGGAGCCCTGGTGGCACAGCGGTTAAAGTGCTCGGCTGCTAACCGAAAGGTCAGCAGTTCGAACTCACCAGTTGCTCCAAGAGAGAAAGTTGTGACAGTCTGCTTGCATAAAGATAGGAAGAAGGACCCAGCAGTCTACTTCTGAAAAGCATTAGCCAGTAAAAACCTTATGAATAGAATAGGGTACAGCCACACAGTGGAACACTGAGCAGCCACTAACAGTCATGCTATAGTGCCGTTAGTGGGGACAAGCATCCCAAACCATTTGTAATTTTCTATGAAGTCTTTCTTTTTCCTGAATTAAAGCCTTTGTCCCTAGAATAACATCTCTGTCACAGACTTGCATTCTAACACGCTTACCTGAATAGGAGAGAAATAAACTCTGCACATAAACGTCGGTCCATGTAAGTGTAGAAATTTATAACTGCTTTCAGGACTAATTATCTACTACATGTATACAGAGAACAAGGAGCCCTGGTGGCGCAGTGGTTAAAACCATGGACTCCTAACAGAAAGGCAGGCGGTTCGAAACCACCAGTGGCTCCGAGGGAGAAAGATGTGGCAGTCTGCTTCCGTAGAGATTTACAGCCTTGGAAACCCTATGAGGTCGGTATGGGTGGGAACGGACTCAGCAGCAGTGGGTTTGGTTTGGTCCATAGAGAAAAGAGGCATAATCCTGATGAGCAAACTGGAGGATCACTGCTGACGGCAGACCAGAAGTTGTATATAATGCGAACACCTCACCATCCTCTCTGAATGGCCACAAAGGGAATACCGCATCTCCCTATCACCTCTCAGCTGCGCACCCACCTTTATCTGTATGTGGTTCTGACAACGCCATAATGTCTCTCATGTATGCATGTTACCTCTCCAGGCATGATCACGCAGGGTTACGGTTAGGGTCCTCGTCTCCCACTCGGTTTGTATCACTGTCCATAGTGAAAGTATGTGTTGCTGTCTCTTCCCCTCATCTGGCTACAGAACCCCGACTCTTCCACCACCACCATCACCACAATTGCTCCCAGTTCTTTCTCCATTCCAACTATGGCATTCTTGTGTGGCGTCCCATCTAACAGCCTGCTCCGCTGGGCTCAGAGGAGGGTAAATGAGCAGAGATTGGCATACGCAGAAGCTGAGGGTTGAGAGAAGCCCTCTCATCCCTTTGAGGTTGCTCACCTGGGCTGTGGGAAGCCCAGGTCTGCCTGAGGCCATGCCCCTGCCAAGCAGAGAAGGAATAAAGCCAAGGGACAGAGAGATGCAAAAGAACAGATGGAATGTCCAAATGATACTGATGAGGTCCGTGGATCTGGGATGAGCCTTGGCCTCACCGGATGCTTGTGCCAGCTAATGAGAGCTGCGCATCTGCCACTTTCAGCTGGAACTCTCGCTCACACAAGAGAGAGACAAGACTCCACATTCTGTGTCGCTTTCATTGCCAAAAGGCTCAGTCTGCTCTCCAGGCCTCCAGGTAATCAGGTCATCACCTTGGAGGTGTGGCTCACAGTTGTGGGCGTATAAGATCCAGTTTGTAACATCCTTCTAAAATACCAGAGCTTGTGCTAAGGAGAAGGAACTGGGTTCATTTTGTTTCTTACTAAAATCAGAAAAACAAGTTGTAGTAACTCTGAATCTTCATAATGTTCTCTGGAAAAGCTGATGGTTAGCGCCATAGTCCACTCTGATCTTCCATAACCCACCTTCTGGGACAGGATTATCATGACTCAGTTTTTTGTTTCTGCTTTGTTTTTGGTGTGTGTGTGGGTGGGAGTGCACTTGTTTTTGCTTTTTGTTTATTGTACTTTAGGTGAAAGTTTACAACTGAAGTTAATCTCTCATACAAAATTTTATACACATGTTGTCATTGGACACTAGTTGCAGTCCCAACAATGTGACAGCACATTCCCCTTTCCCACCCCGGGTTTCCCGTGTCCATCTACCAGCTCCTGTCCCTTCCTGCCTTCTCATCTCGCCTCCGGACAGGAGCTGCCCATTTAATCTCGTGTATCTGCTTTGAACTAAGAAGCACACTCTTCACAAGTATTATTTTATGTTTTAGAGTCCAGTCTAATCTTTGTCTGAAGAGTGGTCTTCGGGAATGGTTTTAGTGCCGGGTTAACATAGGGTCCACAGGGCCATGGCTTCAGTGGTTCCTCCAGTCTCAGTTAGACCACTAAGTCTGGTCTTTTTATGTGAGTTTGAGTTGTGTGCACGTTTTAAGGAAGCAGAAAATAGGATCATCTGCAAATGTGTGTTGTCTCATAAGGAAGACACAAGTTGTTCTAAGCACAGCACTAAAAAGCCCTGACTCAAACCAAATGCCACCTCCTTAATCACTAACAGCCTCCTTACAATTTCCCATTTAAGTACCTGCCACGTCCCTCCCTTCCTAGGTGTCTGACACCCAGCTGAGCTCAGGATCATGGTGACATACATAAACCATTACCAGCAATAAGTGCGCTGCAACCCCATGGTAATGACTACAAAGGAAGTATCCCTCATGACACAGGAGTCTCCCTGCAGGGCCCAGGGAAGAGAAACATCACAGAATTGCCACAGTGGTTTTCTGAATCAAACCAAGGTACAAGGGTTAGGTCCTAAACTGGGAAAATCGTGTGTGCAGATATTTCAGTAGGAAACAATAGTAAATAAATGTATGAATCCCATTTGTTAATCTTCTTCAGTCATTATTAAAAACAAAAACAACCAAACTCATTGCCATCCAGTTGATTCTGTCTCATAGCGACCCTACAGGACAGAGTAGAACTGCCCCACAGGGTTTCCAAGGAGCAACTGATGGATTCCAACTGCCAAACTACTGACCTTTTAGTTAGCAGCCAAATGCTTAACCACTGCGTCACCAGGGCTCCATCATTAAAAAAAAAAAAAAAAAAAAAACCATCATTAGAACCTACAAATTAATAACAGGGTCTCCAAAAACAGTGCTGAAAGAAACAGGAGGCACAGTCAGGATCTTTTAGGCCTCATGAACACATTTCTTAAGGTTTTTTTCCTTCCCTAAAATTCATCCAAGGAACCCTGGTGGTGCAGCAGTTAAAGTGCTCAGCTGCAAACCAAGAGTTCGAACCTACCAGCCGCTCCGAGAGAGAACGATGTGGCAGGTAGTCTGCTTCCATAAAGACTTACAGCCTCGGAAACCCAGTGGGGCACTTATACTCTGTCCTTTGGGGTCACTACAAGTTGGAATTGATTGACAGCAATGGGTTTGGTTTGGGGTGGAAAATCCATTCAGCTGGAATCCGTTATGATACAAAATGACTAAAGCAAATAAATTTTGTTTGAGTCAGAATTTAAAGAAGATGTTTGTAGGCAATCATTCACATATTCCGTAGTGTATGAAAAACACTGACCAGAACCAATGTGACGGTCAACTTAAAAATAAAAATAATGTTTACTTTATTCAAATGAACATTAAAAACACAAGTACAGACTCATCATTATTGGCGAGAGGTGAAATTCTACTCCTCTTTTTCCAACTTCAAGGGCGAGGTCCTGGAGGTGTTTGCCCATAGGACTACAAAAGGGCATCAGTTGGAAAACCACCCATATTGAATGTGTGGGCAGACGGGGTGATGAAATACATAGAACACAGGAGTGCATCCAATAATAGTATCAAAAACAAGGTGTTGCCCAACCTTTGCATCTAATGAACAGGTAGCTGAACACCTACTCTGTCCTGAGGTCACCAGGCAGCTGCTTGGCCAATACTTTATTTAAACCCTGCCCTTCCCTCTCTTAGTCTACAACATGTAATATCCTGCCACTATGCCACTCCCCGGCACCTCCTCCAAAGCCAGGAAATCTTAGGCCGGGTATACTACAGACTAACAAAACAAAATGAAATATGGAAGTATCTTAGGGGCTTAGGGTTGACCAGATTTCCCAAATCCAAATGGAGGATAGGATGCCCCATTAAATGTGAATTTCAGATAAACAAGAAATCAGTGTTTTAGTATAAGTATGTCCCATGAGATATTTGGGACATGTTTACACTAAAACATTACTCCTTGTTTACCTAAAATTCAGATGTAACTGGACATGCTGTATTTTATCTGGCAGCCCTACGCCGGGTAGGACATCTGTTGCTGACTACCCATATGGTCTAGCCCCCTCTTTCCTGACCACCACACCAAATTTCCTTTGGGAAATGCCTGCCCCTCCCCCCCCCATTTTCAGCCATATGGGGTATCATCTGAGGTGGTCAACCCCAAATTTACGGTTGAGCAATGAAATGCAATGAGCAGGGCAGCACCAAATTTTGGTGGGAAGAAACCACTGTTTATTTTCCTAGGGTGAAGAAGCTTGTGAGAAAGAAAAGCACACCAGCTACCGTAAACTCAGCACTTTCCGGCATCCCCTTGAAATGCCATAGAACCCAGGGAGAAGGAATGGGTGGTGACAGCTGAAGAGACTGTGTTGTGCCAACAGCCAAAACCAAAAAAACCAAACCTATTGCCATGGAGTCGGTTCCAACTCATAGCGACCCTATAGGGCAGACTAGAACTGTCTCATATGGTTTCTAAGGAGTGGCTGGTGGATTCGAACAGCCGACCTTTTGATTAGCAGCTGAACTCTTAACCACTGTGCCACGAGGGCTCCTGTGTGCCAACATTAAAAAAAAAAAAAAAAAATTTTTTTTTAAATCAAGATAGTCAAAACTTGTGCTAAACCAACTAAAGACACCCGTGCTGTATGGCCCATGAAACCACAGGGTTGTCACCCATTAATAAGATTTACAAAGCTCTCTAGGGTAGACCCCCTACCCCCTAAGATTTACAAAACCCTCCCCCTTTCTTCCTATGGTAGCCTGTGAAAGTCTTTTTTTTATTTTCTTCTTCTTTCTTTTTTTAAGAAAATACTCTTTTAAAAAAAATTCTAAATGCATTAAAAAAAAACTCTCATTATTAAGCCAGTGTGAAGCAAGTCTGGACTCATGTTCTGCAACAGGGAAACCCAAAGAAACAAATACTATTCTAACAAAAACTTCCAGTGAAGTAAGAATTTGAAGCTTGATATTGTCCATTGCTTTGCATGACGGGCTACTTCTTCCCCTGGGACTACCTTTTTCCACACGATGGAGTACGCGTATCCCTGTCAACAGGAAATATAAGGTGGGCTTTTGGAGGTTTGGGAAAACGGTTATTTAGGTCAAATCTAACTATTCCAGACTATAGCACAAGGAAAAATTCTAAACCAATGATACAAGCCTTGCAGATCATTCTTCTACCAGTAATCTCTACTGAATGTTTTAAGGAAAAGGTTAAAAGAATAACATTTTTCCTTTATTGTTCTGCATAGGTTTAAAAGGAAAAAAGTATTCCCCAACTTCTACAGCACTTCCAAGTCTGAACACTGGAAAATCCTTAGGCTCCCTATTTAAATAAAAGCTCCTATTTATAAAAAAATAATTCCACTCCTTTCTCAATAAACTATGTCTTTGATCTTACAGCAGAGTCTTTCAGGCTTACAGAAATATCTATATTTGTACTTCCTGCCTATTTATTTAGGCTATGTATTCCCGTACAAAAGGAGCCCTGGTGGAGCAGTGGTTAAAGCACTCGGCTGCTAACCAAAAGGTCAGTGGTTTGAACCCACCAGCAACTCATCAGGAGAAAGATGTGGCAGTCTGCTTCTGTAAAGATTATAGTCTTGGAAATCCTATAGGGCACTTCTACTCTGTCCTAAAGGATCACTATGAATCAGAATTGACTCAACGGCAGTGGGTTTGGTTGTTTGGTTTTATAACCTTACAAAGGAGTCCCTGGGTGGCACAAATGGCACGTCGGAAGACAGACCTAGTGATTGCTTCCGAAAGGTCACAGACATAAAAACCTATGGACGCAGTTCTACCCTGACACTTGGAGTTGCCATGAGTCAGGATAGAGTCCACGGCATCTGGTACTGGTATACCCTTACCAGGATCATCAAGGACTAGTTCCTTATTCCTAAGGTCGGGGAAGCCGCCACGTCAAGCTAACCCGAGCCAAGACTTGAGTGCGGTCACCAAAGCCTTCTTCCGCTGAACCCCATGGTTCTCTCAACACTACTCCTACGCCGAGTCTTTTCAGAGCCTGAAGGGAATATTTATGTCTTCTGTTTTCCAAACAGCAGTAACTTGTTGTCCAGCATCTTGCTGAGGACTGAAACAAAGCCATGACCATCTCCTCCATCATCCTAATCTTTGATTAAATAGCTTTTGTATCAGACATGTTGTTGTGTGCCGTTGAGTTGATTTCCACACATAGCAACCCCATGTGACTGAGCAGAACTGCCCTATCACAGGGTTTTCATGATTGTAATATCTATGGGAGCAGGTCATCAGGTCTTTTTGCTGCAGAGCCACTGGGTAGGTTCAAGCCACCATTTTCAGTTAGCAGCCAAGTACTTAACTATTGGCCACCAGGGCTCCTTGACTGACACTAAAAAATACATTAAACGCACCTGTGAGTTTTTTTTAATTGGGTGGCAGCACATATTAGAGAAATTTTTTTTTTTAATGCCTTTCAGAAGCAAGCCCAGCCATCCACTCTCTGGACTGTTTAATTATGAAAGTATACAAGCAGTACCGGGTTATGAACATCCATCTCACAGACAACTCGTACTTAAGAACAGACTGCCATAAAGCCTGTTTTATTAAAAATTTGAGTTAAATACCATAGATTATAGTAACAAACGCACGCACTCCTTTGTAACGCCCATGAAAACATTGCGCCATTTGGAGGAGTTTCTTAAGCGTCTTATAAGCCTAGAAAGGTAAAATACCTACTATATACTAAGACAAATATTTGACTAACTGATGTTAAATAAGAACCTTATGTACTTGTTCTGACTTACCTACAAACTCAACTTAAAGACAGATTTAGGAATGGATCTCTTTGGTAACCCGGGGACTGCCTGGATAATAACATGAAAAGTATGTATATATAAACATATCAAAAAAAACTTAATGGATATTGAAGTGATGAGATTTTTAGTGGGTTTTTCTTTCCTTTCAAAAACAATTTTTTCAATTATCATTGTAAGTTAGAATAGAATAAATAATTTGCATATTTTAAGTGAACCAAAATCCTAAGATTGGTGCCCCAAAATTAAGTTGTATGAAATGAAAGTCTTTAATTTTTCTTTTGCCTCTGGCTTTAGCAATGAACAGACAGAGAGAGGGAAAAGGTTTTCTATACAGGACAAATGAAAATCAGTAACTTATCACAGGCCAATAGCCAAAAACAAAGATCTAAAATTTCCAGAGGTCAGTTACTGTCTCCACTCTCCCTTCTGGCCACCTCACAGACAAAACATGCCTCTACTCGGGGAGAGGTGATCAGAATTTCTTCTTGATCCTCCTCCAGGTCTGCTGGGCCTACCTCAGTTCACTATATTTTCTAAGCAGCCTCGAGCCAGAAATACAGGGCTGAGGCTTATCACTTCACTCACGTTCCCAAGCCCATATGCCCTTGTAGGGCTGATAAACAGGACTTTGCATGTAAATCAGGACACCTCAGCCCCAGGACCAACAGGAAACAGAGTCATGATGCCTAAGGTAACGAAAATGGCTGAGAACTCAGATGATGATCAAACAAACCCTCCTTCTTCAAAGTCATGGTCTAGTCCATAGGGTTCTGAAGTTGCCCTATGAATGATGTCCATTCTCACCTCAGCCATTTGCTTTTGGATGCTGCAAACTAATTTCTTCCATTCATTTGTTCCTTGTTTCTGAGCTCTACTTAATTCTGAAAAGGGTCACAATGTAATGATGGAAAGGTCAGACTTAATTGAGAAAAAGGGGTGTCAGTCCCCCTAGAAACAAAAATCCTTTTGTGGAGATCTCCCACACAAAATCTGGTCATCACGTCAGCCTGAAAATGCTGACCTTTTCACAGTTGCTGTGCACAGTTCGGGCTAGTGGGAGGATGCCAGGCGAGACCAGTCCCCACTCACCTGGGGCCAGAGTAGAAGGGGGCGAGGGAAATTCAGAGATGCTCACAATGGATTTTCTCTAACTCCCACCAATATCATAGGGGAAAAGTCCAGTTTGGATGAGAAAAGTGACTTCTCTTCCATCTTCTCAAAAGACCTGCTGTTATAAATATAAGAGTTGTGCATTTATAAAACCTGTTTCCAAACCAAACCCATTGCTGTCGAGTCAATTCTGACTCATGGCAACCCTACAGGACACAGAAAACTGCCTCACAGGGTTTCTAAGGAGTGGCTGGTAGATTCGAACTGCTGGCCTTTTGGTTAGCAGCCAAGCTCTTAACCACTGCACCACCAGGGCTCCAAAACGTGTTTACTTTACACGATAAAAAAATATTTTAATTATCCTGGGTGTGGTGGCAAGCCTCACTTCAACTCTAAAATGTAGGGTTCCTTGGTTCATTAAGAATGACACTAGCCAGATTAGTGACATCTTCACGACCATTACACATCTCCCATTCACCCACTCAGTAAAAAAGGCATTTTTAGTCGTCATGTACAAACCCCAAATATAAGAGCCAATAGGTATTCAGTAACCTTAAACAAGCTCAGGTGACCAGTTCCACCCTGAGACTACCTTCAGATAAAGCCTACAAAGGATGCTGTCTTGCCCATTTCCACAAAGAATGAGAATCACCCCCTTTGTATAATTTCAAAGAGGAACCTCTATGGTCCTTCTTCTCAAATGGCCCAATGGAGTAGTGACCTGAGTGCAAATCCAGACCTAAGAGCAAAAAGGTTATTTCTTACGCAGGTACGGGGAGACATTGGCTTGTCCCAACGAGACCACACAGGTCCTTACTGGGCTCCACACCGGGTAGGGAGGGCCAGGGGGCACTGCATCTTATTAAAAGTGATGTCTTTAGGCACTCATTCTTTTTTATAACTTTTATTCTTTTAATAGCCATAATAGGATCTCCCTGCACTGGTTGAGTTGCCCCAGCCTCCACATCCTTTCTAGCACGGCCCTGACTCTCAGGAAACAGACAAGGTAGTTTCCATTTTACAAACAAGGAAATGGGAGGCTGCTGAAGTTAAGGAAGCTCCTAAGTGGCAGAGCCGTGATTCAAACCACCACTGTCTGATTACAAAGCTCAAGAGTTCTCCCTGAGACCGCTCCCTGCGACCAACGACCCAGTATCCGAACTGTCCGTCTGCACTGCGCAAACACGGCCATCAGGTCCAGCTTCTGACTTGTGAAACAGCAGAGGGACACCGTAGAAATCACTACAGGGAAGGCCATTTTTCCCCGCAAAAAGAAGCAAAATTCCGTTAGCACATTAAAAGGGACCTTGGTTATTATCTCTTTCAAGTTCCTCATCTAAGAATGAGGAAAGCTTGCAAGGAGCCCACTAATGCTGGTTCCTACTGAGTCAGTTCTGAGTTGTACTGTGCTCCATAAAGTTTTCAATAGCTGATTCCTCAGAAGTAGCCTGTGAGTGGATGCAAACTTCCAACCTTTTGGTTAGCAACTGAACGTGTTAACCCTTGCACCACCCAGGGACTCCAAGGAGTCCACTCTAAAACCCAAAAAACCCATTGCTGTTGAAAACCCTACAGGTTGGTAGATTCAAACTGGCAACCTTTTCGTTAGCAGCCTAGCTCTTAACCACTGAGCCACCAGGTCTCCACTATTAGGCTCTAAATCAGTGTCTTTGTGTACTCTGATTACTACTACTACTCAGTATCCCCTGGGTACTCAGCTCAGTGCCAGGCCAGGTATAATGGGAAACCCTCATCCCTACCCTAAAAGAGCTTAAATCTAGCTGGTTTTTTTTCAAGCCTGAAACAACAAAGTTGCATTCAACAGCCTGTGGCATTAAGTTCAGATGAGGTGAAGACCACAAGAGCCACTGAGTAATCAGGCAGGAGGTGAGGCCTGAGAAGGGCCCTCGGGGTGAAATGAACTGGGCACACTGGTGGAGAAGAGAGGTGAGGGAATGCCAGGGATGAGAGAAAAACGCTGTAATGGGGCCATGACAGCATGTAGGTTATCAAGGACAAGGAAGGCAGGGATTAGCGAGGGTCTGGAACCAGGAGAGAACTCAGTCTGACAGGACAGGATGTCAGGGAGGGTTCTAAGCTTGATATGACAGAATGAGAGCTGTCTTTAAGGACGATAGTTTGTTCAGGGGTGGAATTCTCACCTTCCATGCAGCAGATCCAGGTTTGATTCCTAGACAACGCACCCATATACAGTCAACATCTGTCTGTCACTGGAGGCTGCGTGTTGCCATGATGCCCTATGGATCCCAATGGTTCAATCCCCAACCAGTCATGAGGGTGGCGAAGGATGGGGCAGCATTTCATTCTGTTGTCCACGTGGTCGCTGTGAGTCCGGGGCTAGCTCAACAACAACTAACAACAGTGTGCAAGGGACAGAGGTCGAAGGCCAGTGTGTCACAGTCTGTAAGTGAAGTGTCAAGACCCACATAGGAAGAGGAAGGAGAATGAAAGACCAGGTAGGGGGAGAGCCAAAAGAAACAACATGTCAAGATATGGCATACAGGGAATGCCAGGGCACAGACTCTGGGCTCAGACTGCCTGGGTTTAAATCCTACTAGCTTTGCAACTTTGGTCTCTGTGTCTCAGAATAAAACATGGTGTTTATGTCACACAGTCATTTGTAAATTAAATGTGAGCACTGCTTAGAACAGTGCCTGGCACAGAGTGAGTGCTCTGTATGTGTTTGTTAAATAAATACATCTAAATATATATTAAAATCCCTGTGACCTGGTTTCTAAAGACCACAGCAGCAGCAAGAAAAAGTCTCACTATCTCCCATTAAATTTCCTTTTTACTCATTTTTCCCCCATTTATTCATCCCATGGTTCTAGGACTCTAGGGAAAAATAAGATATGCTCCCTGCCCTCAAGGGTAAGCCTTCTCGGAGAAAGAGACCAGAAAACAGGATAATGGCAATTATTTAATGCCTGAGACCTATGCATAAGCAATGCCTGAACAGCATGCTGAGTGAGGAGCCCAAAGAAATGAGTGACAGGCAACAAAGGACTTTATCAACAAAGTGAAGAGACAACCTACAGATGGGGAGAATATACTGGGAACCATATATCTGATAAGGGTTTAATATACAGAATGTATAAAGACCTTCTACAGCTCAACAGCAAATAGACAAACGACTCAGTCAAAAAGTGGGCAAAGGACATGAATAGATATTTCACTAAAGAAGACACACAAGGGGTCAATAAGCACAGGAAAGGATGCTCAACTTTCATCTTTGAATGAATGGCTTTGATTTGCCCTTAAGCAAAAAACAAAAAAAAAAAAAACAACCCATTGCTGTCTAGTTGATTCCAGCTCATAGCAACCCAACAGGACAGAGTAGAACTGCCCCATAGGGTTTCCAAGGAGCAGCCAGTGGATTCGAACTGCCAACCTTTTGATTAACTGTTGTAGCTCTTAACTACTTCACCACCAGGGCTCCAATCTGTCCTTAGGGAAATGGAAATCAAAACCACAATGAGATACCACTTTGCCCCTACTAGGATGGCTATTATCACAAAAATGTAAAGTAAGTGTTGGTGAGGATATGGAAAAATTATAGCCCTCGTCCAGTGCTGATGGGAATGTAAAATGGTGCAGCCACTGTGGAAAACAGCTTGGCGGTCCCTCAAAATGTTAAACAGAATTACCTGATGACTCAGCAATTCTACTCCTAGACATACACCCCAAAAACATTGAAAGCAGGGACTCAGATACTTGTACACCAATGTTCATTGCAGCATTACTCACAATAGCTGAAAGGTGGAAACAACCAAGCAAAATGTGGTAAATACCTACAATGGAGTATTACTCAGCCATAAAGGGAAACAAAGTCCTGATACACGCCACAGCATTATGCTGAGTGACAAGTCCAATACAAAAGGAAATACATTGTATCATCCCAGAGGGAAAGGCAAAGTTCTTGCTTAAAGGGTGCGGAGCTTCTGTTAAGGGTGATGGAAAAATCTGGAAACTGATAGTGGTGATGGTTATATAAGACAGTAAGCGTAATTAATGTTACTGAATTGTACATGGCAAAATGGTTGAAATGGGAAATGTTTTGTTATACACATTTTTACCACAATAATTTTTTTTTTTTTTTTTAAATAGAGAAAAGCAAAAAAAAAAAAAAGAAGTGAGTGAAAGACCCTGGCCAGGGGCCCACGGTGAGGGGTGGGGGGGGGGGTCAGGCAGGCTGGTGTTCTGCAGGTAGCTCCTATTTTAATAGTGACCAGTGAAGAGCCTGAGTGTCACACGTGGTTTGCAACAGGCTGCTAATCCAAAAGTTAACAGTTAGAACCTACCCAGCAGCTCCACGAAGAAAGGCCTAGTAAACTGCTTCCATAAGGATTACAGCTCAGAAAACCCTACGGAGCAGTTCTACTCTGTAACACATGGGGGCGCCATGATCCGGGGCCAACTTGGTAGCAGCAAACCACAACAGAGACTCACAACAGTCAGACGACCAATTACAATGGCAGGATAATAAGCGGCCTGTGCCCTGAGGTAGCACCCGGCTGGCATTTACCCACCACTGTTCAGCCCTTCCTAGGAGCCTGCCAGGCCCTGCCCCAGGCCCAGGAACCTCCAAGCTCTTCCCTACCCTTGCTTCCTGGTGACTCAGCCTGGGGGCCTGGCTGCAGTATCTCCTCACCGCGCCTTGCCCCTCAGGACTTAAATCAAAGATGCTGAGGCCAAACCTCGAGTTGACAATGAGGTTGAAAGCTCTGAGCAGGGCTCTAAGACAAGAGAAGAGACAAGGGATCCTTGCCATACCTGCGTGGCAGGAAGCAAACCATTCTGTGATCTTGACCCAAGAGCCCTGCTGGACAGGAATGAGAAGAACTGGACTCTGCTCCACCCTCACTTCCATGTGGTTGTGAGAATGTCCCCCTGGCTAATTCACCAGAGTGCTGGAGATGTAGCCTGCTGTGTCCCCATATTTAAAAGAGGTTTAAAGGAGCCCTGGTGGTGCTAACCAAAAGGCTGGCAGTTTGAATCCACCAGCCACTCCTTGGAAACCCCATGGGGACTCTGTCCTATAGGGTCTCTATGGTTCAGAATTGACCCAACAGTAATGGGTTTGGTGGTGCACTCAGCTGCTCTGCAGGGGAAAGATGTGGCAGCCTGCTTCTCTAAAGATTACAGCCTTGGAAACCCTATGGGGCAGTTCTACTCTGTCCTATAGGGTAGCTATGAGTTGGAATCGATGAGTCAGAATCAACTTGACGGCAACAGGAAGCCATCACACAAAGGCGATGCATTTTCAGTATTTGGAATTGTTGAAATCTCATGTCTTTGGATAAAAGATAATTACTAAAAATCTCCCTTCGAAATGATGAAAAACTCAAATGATGCAAGAATTCAATTTATACCAGGTCTTTCAGACACGGTTTAAACAACACTGCTGTTGTTGTTAGCGGGGGTCGGCCTGACTCATGACAACCCCACACAGCAGAACAACCCTACCCGGCCCTGTGCAATCTCCATGATTGCTTGTGGATCTGACCACTGTGATCCACAGGCTTTTCGCTGGCTGATTTTTTTTAGTAGATCACCAGGTCTTCCTTGCTACTGCCACTTAGTCTGGAAGCTCCGCTGAAGCCTGTTCAGCATCATAGCAACGCGCAAGCCTCCACTGACTGACGGATGAACTGAGAAAGTGGCTCTTGAACCTCTGGAAGGTAAGCAGGGTTAGGGGAGGAAGTCAAAGGACTGTCGTTTTGTCTGAATTTCTCATAACAAGAATGTATTCACGAAGAATTTGGGTAATTTTTAAAAATTACTAAACAGATAATGTTGCATTTAAATATGTGACCACCGGTGAGTAACCCTGATTTACAATTTCAAACGCTTCCTCCCTCTATTCTGTTCAGAAGATAGCTCACTGTCCACCCTTCTGAGATCTGAAAAGATGATAAGCTTATTAAATCTTGTGTCTGTGTGACCTTAAGAGACGTGTAAAGGATAAAAAAGCCCAAGACAGATTTGAAAATGAAGATCTCAATAATGAGTATATGATTTAGACTGTGACATTTCCAGAAGAATCATTCCCCTGTCTAAATAAATCCGGCTAGATAAACCTGCTAAGCTTCCTTTCAAGTCCGTTTGTGGATGATGGCAACGTCCCTAAGAATGAACTTGGGCTGTGTTTAAATGCTTGCTACTAACTGGCTTCACTGACATCTCCGCACTCACTATCGACACAGTTAATCTGCTTAATTACAGTTTGGTTGATATCTCAGATTCTGCTATTCGTTTCAAATCCTGAACAGTCTTTGAAACCTGAACAGTCCTCTACCTCTCCAGCTCCGCTGGGAGAAGTTATGATCTTTGGCTCATCTGAAAGGCTGAAGGCAGGGGGCCGGGGTTCTGTATTTTCACCATGGAGTGGAATGTGGAAATAATCTGGGAAGAGATGTATACATGGGAAAATTGCCAGCAATTTTTCCTCTTTTGGATCTTCACTAGTCTTCCTTGAGAAGTGACTCCCCAGAATTTACAACGAAATTAATAAATGCAAAGAATATATTCTAAAGTCAAACATGCTTTAATCTCAAAGCGTGCCCCCTATGCTAAGCCCAGTAGCAGTACCCGGCATAACGGTAAGTGCTCAATAAATATCTGTTGGTTTACTCCATAGGAATGAAGCACCAGGTGATCTAAACAAAGAAGAAACAAAAAAGGATTTATATTTCTTTCAGCAAATATGAACATAATCCCTACTGTGCGTGCCATGTATTGAGTCTGGCATCAGAGAAGTACAAGGAAAAGGTCTGGCTCTTGTCCTTAAGGAATGAAAATAAAGAATAAGCACTCTCCTTTAGGGCAAATAATCACGGTTTGGCTCTATTTCTAATCCTCAATTTCAAATCAAACTCATTCTACAATATTACATCTCATTTAAAAGCATTCGTTTCCACCTCTGACCTCCCAGGAGTATCTTGATTATTTCAAGAGCACGCTGGACGTCAGCAGTGATTTCAACAAATACTCCCTAGTAAGTGCGTGCAAG
Source organism: Elephas maximus indicus (assembly GCF_024166365.1). Lineage (NCBI taxonomy): Eukaryota > Metazoa > Chordata > Mammalia > Proboscidea > Elephantidae > Elephas > Elephas maximus. Next base: position 10,298,719 of record NC_064841.1, on the reverse strand, counting down.
GCACCAAGGATAACATTCCTTATGCCATGTTCTAAGCATTGACAAACCAGTTGGGGAAATGAAATAAACCCAATCATTTAACAATACTGTATACAGCATACGAATGAACAATGGAAAAGATAATTGCCAGACTACCCCTACGGATCATAATTACTAAGGAAATCTGGAATAGGAGAAGGTGGACAGTCCAATAAAGTGTTAGAGAGGAGACGGGTTGGCTGAGTCCTAACAGACCAAGAACAGAGATGGAGGTCATTCCAGGTGAGAGAAATGATATACTGCTCTTGATCAGAAGCCCAGAGAGGAGTCGCTGCATATGAAATATGCAAGGGTCAAAAGCATAAAATGTTTAGGCTGGAGAGAGGAACGTCTTGATCATTTATGGAGCTTCCTTCAGGGCTGTTTATTAACATATTCCAAAAAAAATCACTCCACTGTTATATACACATCTGCCTGGAAATGAAGGTGACCAAAAGCAAACGCAGACAAGCTCCAAAGTAGAGGATAACTCCCCGACGTCTGTGTTATTAAAGAGTTCATAGAAAGGCCAGTGACTAGCATAATACTGGCCACAGACTTTGGATTTTTAATGAAATGTTAGAAATTACTCATTTTCTCCTTTTGTCTCTGTGTGCGCGTCCCTCATTCTCTTGGCCTGGTTCTCTTGTTCTTCTATTTTGTTTTTTCTCTCCACCCTTCTCGGCATTAAGTTTAAAAAAAAAAAATCAATGCCACAAGTCTGTACGTTTAAATTCAGCCCACATGACATTTCCTTCTCGTTTAATTGCTTCCATACAATTTATATCCGCTAGTCACGCTAGACCCTGGAGGCCTAAACATGCTCTGTTACAAAGCAGCTCTTGTCCTATAATAACCCTCAGAATCAAAGCGCAGGCATTGTGGGTAAGGCCCAGCCGGCCGGCCTACAGGGCGAAACAAACAGGTTCTTAAATTCACCCAAAGCAGGCTTCGGGGAAGAAAGCAAATCAAAGCCGGCCACTCACTCTACCATCAGGCTGGAGAGCAAAAACGCGGGGGCTCAAGCTAGAGGGGCAGCCCTGGGCTCTCTGCAGGCCCAGCGAGGCTGCAGTCGGCTGTGGTCGTCAGCCCCCATTGCCAGACAGCAGCAAGCAGCCCTCAGCCAACGTTGCCTGGAGACACTTGCTTTCCTTCTCCCTGCTTCCAAGTCAGCCCATTCCGAAACTTTCTCATGGTGGTCTACAAGAGGCAATCTCTAAAATGTCTTCAAAATGAATGAATGGTTTTTCCTTGTTACTCTGAGTAGACTAAAGTGACTTCTATCTTTCTGTAAACAACTGGGGCAACACTTCTGGCTGCGTCCTATAGCAGCGGACATCTATGAACATCTCAAGGTTTTATAAACCTTTATCTTTCTGGATGCCTGTTCACCTTAAACCCATTATCTTCCCCCACTTCTCCCCAGTTCGCCTCCTCAAAGCCCACGTTTGAAATTATAACCACGCAGGGGCACCAACATCTTCGATCTCCCTTATTCACAAGGTCACCGTGCACACAGACGATACCTACCTTTCTTACAAAATCCCTCTAAACACCTTTGGTGGTCCTCCCCACTGTATTCAGATAAACACCTCTCCACCAGGAATTTTTAACAATTTTTTATTAAAATTTTCAATAGATTACCCCTTTGTCTATTAATTTCATAAGCCAGTGACTTCTTCCCCCCACCCCCACCCCCATGAATAAAAGAACTAACAGTTTGGACAAGATAAGGTATTCTAGTCTTAAAAACAGATAAAAAAAAATTTTGCTTATAGCTGATCAGCTACTTTTGACCTATTATAATAAAGAACAATTCTATGCTATCCCTAAAACACACTGTCATTTGAGGTTTATTTATCTTTCACTTGTTATACAGATCTATTATTTGTTGTAGTAACCTAGGTCTAGGAATACTCTGAACCACAATTATTTTATGTATCTAGCCCGCTGGACAAATGAAATAAAAATCATGCTTCTAAAACGTTCATTTAGAAGTTCATATTTACACTCTGGAAAAAGAAACCTTATATTTTAATGGAATTAAATCTTATTTATTATGCAGCGTCCTTTTATCTTGTTCCACAATATAACTTTTTTTGTTTTACTCTTGGCAGGCTTGACTCTCTGTACAAAACGGACATTGTTTTAAAAACCCATTTGTAATAAGTGTCAGTAAATATGATCTTTCGCTTCAGCTGCAGTAACCCCACGGCATTAGTTAACACCTCCATGGTCTCTTGGAAAAGCTTATAATACAGTCTTTTTTCAGCAGCCTTCAAACGCAGACTGCAAATAGATACGTACCAGTCAAGAAGATGTTTACCAGGCCTCAGAAGGGCCTTCCAAGAACTCTTAAAACTTCACTTGTTACTGGCACTTTGCTTTAAGGTGAGTATGGGCAGTGCGCCTTAACAAACCACACCGTGGGCCCTTTCATTCACACACCTGAGCTAACCTGAACATTCCAGCACATATGCAACTGGAAAACTAAGGCCTTAAATGGCTTTTAACCAATTAACCAGGGCTGGCCAATTATTAGGTTAAACACAAAGCACAGTGGCAAAACTTGACTCACTTCACTGTGGCTAATAATTACAAAAGGTTGTGCCAGTCCACCCTGCACTCCACTCACCTGCCAAAGTTGAAGGCAAAAGCTTCAACAATTTGGGAGCTAAACTTCAAAATCGTGTCTTTTATGTTGACACTCCAAATTGTCTTTAAAGGCCCTACACTGTATTTATGCTCCTACTGTTAAGTACAAGTGTTAATAATCACCGACTACTCAATAGTTATTAAAATGTAAGCAACAGATACAAAGAACAACGGCTCCACTGTGTCCCTGTGGGTTACGGCCCTTGCACCTTCCCTGGAGAACTCAGCTTTCCCAAGCCCAAAGCACAGCCCTTGCCATCTTCATGCTCCAAGTGTAGAAATGCAAGATCAATAAACTGAAGGTTAACTTTTCTCAGATAACTCAACTTTTTTAAATGCCTACAAAAAAAAAAAAAGATATTTTAATATACACTTGGTTGCAGCTTAACCTTTAAGTAGCAGATCCTTTCTTCATTCCTGTCTTTCCTTCAAGCTTTTCTACAACATACATTTCTGGTTGGATTTTATGTTAAAATGCACAGATAGCCAAATGTAGATTGGGTGCTGTGGCTCATAATTATATAACACGAATCCAAATTCTCTGAAAAGTTCTATATGCAAAGAGCTTGTATCTCAAACGGCATATAAACAGAGACTCATAAAAGCAGGGACAATTGCACTTGAGAACATGTCTTCAGAAAACATAAGTAATTTTACAACTAGCACTGAAGTTTATTGCATCTTTTACGATTCTCAGCCCGTCTACTAAGTTGACAAATTCACACAAATCCCAAATCTGTAACAAGGCCACCAGATGCTCCCAAATTCGCAAAACGCAGCAGAATGGCCTTTTAACGGCAACACACCCTTTAACTACAAAACGTTTCCAAAACTCAAACCAGTTTGATATAAATCAAATACGTTTTATTTACCTTATACTGTGAAAGGCTAAGCTGGCCTGGGGCATGGATTCCCCTTTTGCCAGGTATAAAAATCAGCTCAGGCAAAGACAGAAACAAAGATGGGAAAGATAAACGTTTATCTGAAACCACAGTTACACAATATTCTGAACCATATATTTTTAAGTGATACTCTCCGAACACAATCTGCTATTTTTATGGCTGTCATTTAGTGGGACGAATCCCAGCACTAACAGTCCTGTGCAGGACAAACCAAACTGTGACACCAGCCTTGCCATAGCTAGGACTGGGACCATAATTGTCCTCTCGGCGTTTGAGTATTCTATCAGAGTAGTATTTTACCCAAGTGGTATAACTTATCTCAATTAGTTATAAGACACTGATTTGAGACCTTGTTTTAATAGGGTGTTAAAATATGCAAGTGTGTAGTCCTTCTATACGGCACAGTGAATGAACGGGCTTCTGGGCAGAAGACCAGAGATTCTGTGCGAATTTGTGGAGTTGTGTTAAAAACCTAGACTGCCTGTCCTGACACATGCTATAAAACGGATGAACTTTGAAAACACATTCTGCCGAGTGAAATACGTCAATCACGAAAGGTCAGTTATTGCATGAGCTCACTTACATGAGATGACAAGATTAGCCAAACGTCTAGAGACCAAAATGTATTAGTGGTTGGGGGGGAGAGGAAAATGGGGAGTCATTGTTTAGGAAGCAGTGAGTTTTGGTTTATGGTAACGGGAAATCTGGCAACAATTACGGGTGTTTGTTGCACAACATGATTAATGGAATTCGTATCATCGAATTTTACACCTGAAAAATGTTAAATAAATAAAAACTAGCCTGTCTGGAGATAGCCGTAAAACCCGTTGCTCTCAAGTCAATTCCGAATCATAGCAACCCTATAGGACAGAAAAATTGCCCCACAGAGTTTCCAAGGCTGAACCTTTACTGAACCAGACTACCACATCTTTCTCCCATGGAACGACTGGTGGGTTTGAACCACCGAATTATCCGTTTGCAGCTGAGTGCTTAACCACTGCGCCACCAGGGCTCCTTTGTCTGAAGATAGCATTACCATGTTTATTAGCACCCCAGGCCCCTGCTTTTGCCCTACCCTGATTAAGAAAGGTCCTTTTGTGGAAAAATTGTTCACAGGGCTTTTTTTGGTTCTCGTCTTCCTTGATCTCTTCCTGAGAAGCAAGCCAGAGTTCACCATTTCTCCTTGAAACACTTTCTTGCCTGGGCTTCCATGTGCCACTTTCTGGTTTTCCTCCTACCTCCTGGCTGCTCCTTCTCCATCTCCTTCAGGATCTATCAAGACCTTTTCTGATCACTCTATCTATAACCTCCCTCTAAAAGATTTCATCCACACCCTGAATTTTAACATTCCCCTGTAAATACATATATGTATATATGGTGAAGTGGTTAAGTGCTATGGCTGCTAACCGAAAGGTCAGCAGTTTGAATCCATCAGCTCCTCCTTGGAAACTCAATGGGGCAGTTCTTCTCTGTCCTATAGAGTCACTATGAGTCGGAATCAACTCAAAGCCAACAGGTTTGGTTTTTTCCGATACGTATGATTTTACTCCTTCCTTTTTCCAGTACCACCAAAGCAGCCTTCCAGTGATCAAATCACTCCTGCAAGCACCTTCATTCCAGAGTGGCAGCATATTCAAGTCACTGCTTGAGAATTCTGAAACTGCAATTAAAATTTCTAGCCTTATTTCTTTCCAGTAGGGCCACGTCATGTGTGATCAGTTTGGGAGCACCAAGGAGGTCAATTTCCTGAAGCCCATGGAATCACAGTCTCTGAACCATGGTTAGCCCAACAAGGCATTTCCCTCTAGATCTCCCCAACATACACAGCATCTAGCTTTTCATCATTTAATCCATAACTATACTCAGTCCTCAGGTTGTGTGAGGGTCAACCAGAAAGAGACCACCTAAACAAACCGTGGCTCCCACAACCCCAAAACAACCAGTTGATACAGTTTTTAAAAATCAATGCATGTCTATGCATAATAAACCTCTGGAAGGATACACAAGCAGTCGATAACAGTGGATACATCTGATGAATAAAACTAGTGGGTTGTGGGAGAGTACTTTTACTGTTCATTGTATACCCTTCAGTTCTGTTTTAATTTTTTATTATAAGATTAGGCATCACTTGTATAGTAAATCCATCTTTTTTTAATAGGCCAACAAATCAAATCAGGTCAATAAAAAGTTATGTCCGTTCATTTTAGTTATATGTATCATTTGCTCATGTTTTCTACTTTTTGATGTGTTATCACAGTTGCTGTTTCAATCATTGAAATGTGTTTCATGGACAAACTGGAAGAAAGACAAATATTCGTTATCTTAATATATTCAGAAAAGCTACCACAAAAGAATATATTTTTTTAAATAAATGCCCCAATATGTATATTTTTCTCCAGTGATCACATTTTGATTCCTGAGTCTGTAGCTGGCAGTGCTTAGAGGTAGATAAGTCACAAAAAAGACCAGAATTCGGTTTTATCTACAATGTTCAGAATCAAGGTGTTCCAAAGCATATTTTTTAAAATAATGAGGTAGTGAAGAGACCACAAAGACAAAGTATATTATGTACTTGAAAATTGATCATATATACCTTTGTGTTGTAGAATTTGTTTTCATATTGAGACTCATTATTCAACCTCTTGGATTGGTGATTCTTGCTAAATTAATGAAAAGTTATGATTAACTGATAGATTAGTTGGTTGATACATAAAAGAGTTATAAGGATAGGCAGATGGATGGAAAAATAAAATGGTAGGTAGGTAGGCAGATAGAAAGATAAGCAGACAGACTTCCGAGAGAGAGACACAGATAGATGAGCACATCTCAGACTATCCGTGGTGAAGGACCAGTGTTTATTTTCAATCTGTCAAGACCAGTGCACGATACTACTGTGGATGGCTTGCCACATGTGACTCACCGTACAAGTCTGACACACCCAACCTACCCTGTTCAACAAGACAATTCCACTGATCATGTGCTCGAGTGTCCCAGCAATGTTATTTTGCTATAAAAGTTTCTAACACTTATTCTCAACTTCTGGGCCAGTTCCATCTGCATGCTGGCATCAGTCCACGCATCACACTTTAAGTGGCACTGAGATAGATGATCAGTCATTTCACACTGGTATGCCATCTATTCCCATTGGTTAGGTGTCCATTCTACTGGTCAGTGCCTTTGAAAGACCATATATCACCTTTGTATAAGAGGGATAAAAAATAAAAAAGTTGCCATTGAGTCAACTCTGACTCATGGCCACCCCATGTGTGTCAGAGTAGAACTGAGCTCCACAGGGTTTTCAATGGCTGGTTTTTTGGAAATAGATCACCACACCTTTCTTCTTAGCACTTCTGGGTGGACTCAACCACCAACCTTTCAGTTATCTGAGTGTGTTAACCACTGGCACCACCCAGGAGCTCCATAAGAATGATATGTAGATTGATTGTAGGACAGTAGATGATAAATAAAGTTTGGTGACAGATAAGCTAGATAGGTAATGTCATGGATTGAACTGTGTCCCCCGAAAATATCTGTCAACTTAGCTGGGTCACGAGTCCCAGTACTGCATGATTGTCCACCATTTTATGTGATTTTCCCATATGCTGTAAATCCTATCACCACGATGCAATAAAATGGATTAGCGGCAATTATATTGATGAGATCTACAAGATTAGATAGTGTCTTAAGCCAATCTCTTTTGAGATATAAAAGAGAGAAGCGAGCAGAGAAACATGGGAACCTCATACTACCAAGAAAGCAGCGTTGGGAGCAGAGCGCGTCATTTGGACCTGAGGTTCCTGTACTGAGATGCTCCCAAACCAAGGGAAGACTGATGACAAGGACCTTCCTTCAGAGCCAACAGAGAGAGAAAACATTACCCTGGAGCTGGCACCCTGAATTTGGACTTCCAGCTACTGGACTGTGGGAGAATAAACTTCTCTTTGTTAAAGCCTTCCACTTGTGGTATTTCTGTTATAGCAGCACTAGATGACCAAGACACGTAATAAACTAGATAGGAGCCAGAGAGCTGCTCTTTGTGCACAGAATGTTTCTGGGTAAAGTGTTAACTGTCTTTCTCTCTAAATAGGGGACCCAGGGAGGATCAGAGGAATTTATTTTCCATTTTCCTTCTTCTGGTAATGTTTGAATATACATTGCTTTTAAAAAAGAAAAAGAGAAAATCAGAAACAATTTATATGCGCATCAATATGGGACCAGTTAAAAAATGTACAGTACAGCCACACAATGGAACACTATGTAGTCCTTAAAGAGATATAAGGCTGTTGTTTACATACAACAGAGGAATGACAGTGAAGAAAACCAAAGACTCAAGGGAGCTATTAGTCCAAAGGACTAACAGATAACATGTGCTACAGCCTACACGACCCCGAGACCAGAAGAACTAAATGGTACCCAGCTACCACCACCAAATGCTCTGACCAGGATCACCATAGAGGGTCCCAGACAATGTGGGAGAAAAATGTGGAACAAAAAAATCAAAGTCATAAAAACAAAAACAGACTTAATGGTCGAACAGGGACTGGAGGAACCTCTGAGACTATGGACTTAAGACACCCCACTGGCTTGGAACTGCAGCCGTTCCTGGAAACTACGTTCCCCCAAGCAATACCCGTTGCCATCAAGTCAATTCCAACTCAATAGCAACCCTGTAGGACAGTGCAGAGCTGCCCTATAGAGCTTCCAAGGAGCACCTGGTAGATTCAAACTGCCAACCTTTTGGTTAACAGCCTTAGCTCTTAACCACTATGACAACCAGCCTTATAAAATAAACAATAACATCCGAAAAGAACATGCTCCATAGAACAATTATAAGAAACCAAAAGAGCAACATTTGCCCAAAAGTAAAGATAAGAAGGCAGGAAGGAGTAGGAAAACCAGATAAAAAGAAACAGGGAACCTGGGGCAGAAATGGGGAGAGTGCTGACACAGGGTGGGGACTGCAATCAATGTCATGGAACACTGTGTACGATTTGTTGAATAGAAAATGAATTTGCTCTGTACACTTTCACCTAAAACATAGTAAAAATGTTATTTAAAAAAAAAAAAGGAAGAATGAACTCCAAACACATTAAGTAAAAAGAAGGTGCAGAAAAGAGGTCTAGGTGGGTATACACACGTAAGTTATGTATATGTGTGCATGCTTGTGCTCACACAGAGTTTCTCTAGAAAGACAAAAGAAAATGTCAACAGTGATGCTCAGAGGAAGCAGACTGCGGGTCTGGGGGAAGGTGAAAGAGAGACTTCTCACAGTATGTGCTTTTGTACTATTTGAATTGTCTTGTCATTTACATGTATTTGTTACCTATCCAAAAACTTCTTTTTTTTTTTAATTAAAGGAAGTCATCTACAAACATTAACTTTTAATTCAGCATCAGAGCTTAGCTTGGAAAAGGGTCTCAGTAGACTTCACTAAGAGTTTTGAAGTATGCCCCTGAAAGGGAGGACACAGGCGTCCTCAGGGGACAGAGCTTAGGAGGGCTTGATGAGATGAGCATAATTCCAGAATCTCAATTTTGTCTATGTCCAGCTGATCAGCTTCGAGGAACTGAGATACCATTCATACCCACATGGGAGTATTCCGGGACCAACCAGAACTGCAAGCTGTTCATTTACAAGCAGAAATAGAAGATTCAGTGGGGGTGGGCGGGAGTCATGGGTAGCCTGGTGAACCACTAACTTGGAAAGCAAAGACCACCTTTCATTTTGGAACTGCACTTGCTAAATCGAATACATGAGGAATAGATGGACAAACGGGTAAGAGTTTTGAACAATTCTACCATTTCCAGACTCTTTCAAGTCAGTATAAAATGTCAGTTAGTTCCCAAAACAAACTAGGACGATCTCAACACAGGAGACATTTGTTTTTTTTGTGTGTTGTTGAGTCAGTTCCAACTCATAGCGACCCTAAGTATAACAGAATGAAACACTGCCCGGTCCTGCGTCATCCTCTAGGAGAAAATGGTGGGGTCTTATGCACATTCAGATAGAGCTAAGATCAGTGTATGTCAAAATTAAGGGGTGAAGAGGTTGACATTTACTAGTGAAGAGTCAGTGTATCATCCTAGCTGAGATTCCAAAGCCTCAATGTAAGACATAGTCATCTACCACTCAACACTTACTTTTTAACCCAAGTCAAGCCAGGATCCTTCTGGCCTCAAAAACATTTTCATCTCTGTGCCTCTCTTCCTATCTCCTCTTTCCTGAAAGGCTTCTCTCCCCACCTACTCACATCCTTCCCATCCTTCAAGCTCCATTAATGTCCAACCACCTTCACAGAGACTTCTCCAAACACCCACTTTCATGCACCTTCCTCTCCAGAGCATTTAGCACCTGGAGCTACAATTCTAAACTGTCAGTGCAAGGGAGAACAAGGCATGATGGGATTACACTTCCAAGCATGGCAGACTCCTCTGAGGAATTCCAGTGTGATGTGCGAGCTGATGCTCCATCCCCGCTCCTCCTTCTCAAGGCAGCATAACAACAACAACAAAAAAAACCAAACCCATTGCCTTCGAGTCAATTCCAACTCATAGTGACCCTATAAGACAGAGTAGGACTGCCCCACAGAGTTTCCAAGGGGCACCTGGCAGATTTGAGCTGCCGAGCTTTAGGTTAGCAGCCATAGCACTTAACCACTATGTCCCCAGGGTTTCCCAAGGCAGCATAATGCAGTGCAAATGGTTAAAAGAAGATATTACAGGATCACTTCCGTCTTTTCTTCAAGAATTGTTTATCAAGTTATCTACTATGCGTCAGGTATGGTGCTCTGGTTACACAGTAACAAGCAAGGCAAACATCATTCTTGCCCTCATGGAGGTTTCGGTGTTGTGAGAAAGAGAAATAATTAAACGGAAATATGGGAGTAACACTAGAGCAATGGAGATACCGGAGCTATGGGCAAACGTCACGGGAGCTTCTAGCCTAGTGTCAGGGCTGCAGGTCAGGGAGATCTCCCTGCAGGAGGTGGCATCTAAGCCCATGCCTGAGGGTAGCGTAGAAGTTAACCAGGCAAACGCAGGGAAAGGATGTTCCAAGTACAGGTAACAGCATGAATGAAAGGGAGTACAGCCGATGGACCACACCAAAGGGCGTTCGGTGCAGCAGCAAGCTTCAGACCTGTGACCGTAACAGCAACGACCAACTGACGACACACCTCACAAGCACTCTCACGCACCATGCATGAGAGCAGCTGCTCCAGGTTCTGGCTTTACAGGTCAGAACGCAGCTGTTTAGTCTGGTTTTGTACCCGTTCCCCTTGCCTCCTCAGCTAGACTGTCAGCTGCTGAGGCTAGGAAACCTACCGCACATTTCCTCCCTCAGAGCACACGGCGTGGCCCAGCACACAGACAGGTACGATGAGTTTCAGTTATGAAGGCTGAAAAGGCTAAGGGTACTAGAGGTAGCATGGATGAAAGGCCCTGGAGATGGCTGCCCCCACCACATCTAAACCACAAATAATAACAGTAATTAACTTTCAGTGGTGCTTACTGCCCTGGACATGGTGCTAAGCAGTTTGTAACACACCCCTTATTTCACCGCATCCGCTAACAGCACCGAAGGAGTCCATGTCGTGTGTCCTTTCGTATTTATCGTTTGTTATGCCTGGTTGTGATCACGATGATGCCGCCAGATCAGGCAACGTTTTGTTTGGCTATACATAAGCTAAGATCAGAGCCGACTCAACGGCAACCAAGAACAGCAGCCAATGCCTGGTTGTATACTGACTAGATGGGACGTTAAATAAAAGCCAGCAGCTCAGGAAAAAGAGGACACAAATGAAGAGTAAGTTGAAAGACATCCATATGACCTAAGATTTGCCACATGCCTACATTTTATTTTGAGGTGGCTTTTATGGAAAACACTTGATTAAGGTTTTAGCAATGACTGTGTCCAGTTCATTTCTAAAGAAAATAACCCCAAGCAAGACAGACACAAGCAGCTCCCAAAGAGCATTTCGTGAGTAACATAAGCTCCAGACTTCAGATACCAAAGGCTAAGAGACTTCCCCACATCCCACCCCACCTACCCAAATCTATCACACACAGACTTGAACTCACCTCTTGGCAACTTTTCTTCCTTTCTTCTTTTATCTCCTTCTCTTTTTCTTTTTTTCTTAATATTTAAATGTACAAAGAAGTATAAAGTATATAACAACAAACATCCACACACCTCCCATCAGCTTAAGAAATAAAACGTTACAATACAGTTGAAGACCCCATAGAGATCAGTCAAACCTGACTGTATCACTTCTCTTCCCACAGTTCAAGGATCAAGCTCCAAATCCCTAGCAAGGCTTCTATGATTTCAATCTTGCCTACTCCTCCACTTCCTCTCCCCTACTTCCTGATGTCCACCCGGTGCCATGGGAGCACTTGGTCTGCCCCTCAGACACCTGAAGGCCCCTCTATCTGGAAGGCCCTAGCTTCTCCCTCCCTGCCCCCACCAACCCCAGTTTGGCCTTGCCGCTGGTATCCCAGAGCCCTGTATACACTCTACCACAACTCCTGACTCCTGGGCTTTTTGTAACTTCATTTCCCCTGCTTTAAAAAGAAATGTATGTTTATTGTAGGACAGTTGGAACCTACAAAGGTAGAAAGTAGACAATAAAAACCATTCATAATCCCAGGGATGACCACTGTAAACATTTTGGCATGAATCCTTCTATCAGATATGCAAACACATACACACAGTTTGTTTTAATAAAATCAGGATTACGATACTATCACACTGTACAGTAAGTGTTGGTTTTCTTATCTATATCCCAGTCATCTGATGTTTACGGCCATTTCTTTATCTCCACATTCTTAGTATTTCACACATGGTAAGCATCGGTAATTGACTGTTAAACGAATCAAGGGATATAAATGAACATGCAATGCATATGCACAAAGCACACCGAAAAGAAAAAACCATAACGTGCTTCAAACTTGCAACTGTCACAGTAAAGGTCACAAAAAGGTTTCCCAAAGTGTGATCTGTAGAACATTCTTGAGTGGATGCTGAAAGATGCTAGTTTTAATAATAAGGGACTTTGGAGTCTTTGATGTGTATTGTGACTCTCCAAGAGAAGGATAAAACGCACAACATATTCCAAACCTGTTGGTTCAGGAAGACTTAATTCACAAATCATCTGAATAGACTAGGGTTCCAGACAATACACTTTGGAAAACACTGCTCTACCAATATTTCAGTGCATTAAAATGTTCACATTGCCCCGCAGACCAGCAGAAAGGCCATCTCCTCAAAAATACATACTTCTACTGCAAGTCTTCCATACCACCCTTTAAAAAAAAATGTCACCTGGATTGACTGATTCCTTTACTTTCTGTCACCTCTCTTGTGGTTAGATATTTAACAGAGGGAAGAGAAGCAAGAGGAGCTGCTATACCAAACCAAAAAAAAAAAAAAAACCCAAGCCCACTGCCGTCAAGTTGATTCCAACTCATAGTTGTCCCTATGGGACAGAGTAGAACTGCCCCATAGGGTTTCCAAGGTGCAGCTGGTGGATTCAAACTGCCGACCTTTTGGTTAACAGCCATAGCTCTTACCCCCTGCACCACCAGGGCCCAATGGCTCTAAGTCCTACAAGTCTTTACTCAATTGGTCAACAAGCCAAGACTCACTGTTCCCTCAAACCTCCATTTCCACAATTTTTTTTTATCAATCTCCGCAATTATAAAGGCAAGGAGAAGAACCTAGCTCTTTCTCCTCTTGAAACACTTTACTACTGTTACTTAATTAACCCTCTCACAAGCCCTCAACAATATACCCAATCCTGACATTAACTGGGTATGTTGGGAGATTCAGTCATCACCCTCCCTGTCCATCATAAAATGATCTGGATTTCTATTTATTAATGGTGGAAATCTTGACAAAAATAAAATAGAAGTGGGCACTGTGGGCATACTATCCATTTCTGCTTGTTCTTTGTTTTGTTTTTCATTATCTCCATCTCTCCAGCAATGGGAGCTTCCAACTGGATCACCAAGACGGAGTTCAGAAGCAAACTCTAACGCTCCATCCATCACTCCCAAGTTATCTGGTCACCAAGGATACCTAATTATAGGGCCTAATTACAGGCACATAAATGGCATGAGGCATCATGGCATAAGGGTTTTGGAATCACACAATTCAAATCCCATCTCTGCCACTCACCTGTTATGTGACCCTGGGCCATTTACTTAACCTCACCGAGCCTGTTTCCTCAACAGTAAAATGGGATAATAATAGGTACCTGTTCATGGAGTCACTGTAAGGGTTAAAAGAATATATGTGAAAACACCTAGGGTTATAAAAAGTTTCCATACATGTGTTCAGAGAACACCCCACAGGTGGTTCTGGGGATGCCTCTCAGCAAACCTTGACCCCACTTTCTGAGTTGTCTGGCATAGTGCAGGCCACTAACAAATGTCCCTACCCATCTCTCTCCACATTCCATCACCCCCATCCCTGTAGCTACAGGCCAGGTCCTGAAAAATAAAAAGTAGGCCCTCCACAGAAGTGGTTAGGTATCCTCCACTCAAGCCTCTGAGGAGAAAGGGTACCCCATGGCAAGCATTCCTATATAGGTTTTCTTAAACAGAAACATTGTCCCTAGGCCCCTATTTTAAATTTTTTAAACTGGCTTTCAATTCCAGATCCAAGTTGTTCTGCACTATGGTGTTGGAATCCCCTTACCCTACTGGCAAGGTTTCTGCATCTGACTTTGGCCAGGTAGACAGCACGTACCTTGGGAGAGAGGGAAGGGGAGGCAAAAACTAACTTGTACTGAAAGTCTACTATGTGCCAGGCATTTTACTTATGTTCTTGTTGTTAGCTGCCGTTGAGTTGGCCTCTGACTCATGGATACCCCAGGCATAATGGGATAAAACCATTTTGATCCACAGGGTTTTAATTGGCTGATTTTAAGAAAGCAAATTATCAGGTCTTTCTTCCTAGTCAGTCTTAGTCCGGAAGCTCAGCTGAAATTTGTTCAGCATCATAGCAATATGTGTGCCTCCACTGACAGATGGGTACTGGCTGCATTTGAGGTGCACTGGCCAGAAATCAAACCTGTATCTCCTGCTTGGAAAGTGAGAATTCTACCACTGAAGTGCCACTACCCCCTTACGTATGTATGTTATCTTGTCTAATCGCTCAACATACTGTAAGATAGGTATTACTATCCTCATTTTGAAGATAAGGAAGCTGAGGCAGCAGGTGGTATTTTGTGAATAACCAAAGACCCTTTATGAAAATAGCTACATTATGTTGGCATCGAAAGGTAAACAGAAAAGCAAGCCAGAGTTCAATTCTTTTTTGAGGATATAAATTTAGAACAGCCTTTAAAATAAATATTTTTCAGATAGAAAAGGATTTGAAAATTTTATCTCCCACAAACCATTTCTTAAGAAGTTACTCAAGGATCCACTCCAGCAAAATGGAGGCATAAACCAAATAAAGGACAACAAGGGAAAAAGAAGTAGTGCTTCGAGCCACAGACAGAAGTGAAGAGCAGTTTTAGGATGATACCCTTGTGTGGGCCTAGAGAGCAACCAATTCAAAATGGCACAGAAAGATGGAGAAATCTGAAAGTGAGGGCTTAGGAAAAGCAGGCTTGAAAGACTAGATGATACTAAAAGCCTGAAAATTTTTTAGGTCACAATAAAGGTAAGTAATGCATAGAGACATACTGACTAGAAATACCAATTAGAAAAAAATGTTTAAGAAAGCCATGGTCCAAATATAAAGAAATTAGATGATATGAATTTAATTTAAACAACTGATGAAGAGTGAGATAAAAAGATTCCATATGACTGAGGGTGGTACTGAAGAGATCTTCCTTTGATTGGCTCAGGAGTCCTGACACTGGACCCACTGTACAAGCCTAAAATACAATCCTGGCACACAAGGCAAAGTATCATATATACTGTTAATAATAATATAAATACTGCCTACACATTTTCAGCTTTAAGAATCATTTATGAACAAAATGGTCTTTTGGGCCAAGCACAGATATAGGTTAAGAGTACAAGGCTTTGGCAATGTTAAGGGTGGCATTGACAAAAAATGAACTGTGGAAATTGTAGCAACCCATGCATCCTTGACTTACAAAATGGGGAATCAAGAAATACTGTCAGAAGTTGACAAAACAAGAAATAACAAAAGTGGTCCAATAAATAAACTAAAAATAATATGAATATCGAACTTGGAAGAGAAAGAAGAAAACTAGTTTAAGGAGCTAGATTCTCACTTCCATATCTGGAATTAAAAGCTGATAAATGAAAAAAAGAATGATTAAAAAAAAAATCTGAGACCCAAAGGTCAACAATTACTCTAAAGCAAAGCTGAGAAGATAAGGGGGCAGGAAAACTAGTACACTGGAAACAGAACAAACAGAACACAATTAAAGAGAATGCTGATACACTGTGAAAAATGTAATTAATGTCACTGAAAAATTTGTATCGAAATTGTCAAATGGGAACCTAATTTACTGCATAAATTTTCACCAAAAACACAGTAAAATATTATTTTTTTTAAAAAAGAGTGGCAAAATCATGTTACTTAAGGTGAAGGAGGTAACAATTTAAGAATTAAATATAGAAACAGTTAACAAATAAATTAAAAGATTCCTTCTGTGAGCCTTGAGGTGGTGAAGGAAACCATTGTTTTTCAACAAAAGTCCTTCTGTACTATTTGACTTGTTACCACATGCACAGATCACTTTCGCAAAAATAATTCTGTACCACACATTTCAGAAAAGGCAAAACACTAAAAATCGGAAGTGACAGCCAAATGTTGTAGTTGGAATTGTAGTTAAGAGTGGAATAGTTTTTTGTTTTTTCTTTATAGAACTATTATTCAAATGAAAGTCTTCTACAGGA
Organism: Elephas maximus indicus; assembly: GCF_024166365.1. Classification (NCBI taxonomy): domain Eukaryota; kingdom Metazoa; phylum Chordata; class Mammalia; order Proboscidea; family Elephantidae; genus Elephas; species Elephas maximus. The sequence continues at coordinate 10,282,260 of NC_064841.1, read as the reverse complement.
ATGTTTGTACGTAAGAGTAAAAATGGAAAAGACCTTCTTTACAACTATATTGAAGCTAACTCATTTTCTTCTTTATAATTCTCTATTTTCCAGTTGATGTACAATCAATGTATATTCCATTTACAATAAGAAATTAAAAAAAAAATTCATGTGATCAATGTTTTAGTGTGTCATGTTGCTAAGCACCCGCCACTTCCGCACCCCAGCCTGATTCATGAGCTTTAGAGGACAGTGGGCATGATGCAGCAGTTTTCACAGGTCACATGTTTTAATGCTGGAACTGCTCTGTGGTTACCTGTTACCATAAAGGAATGCCTGAACAACAAAAAGGTACAAACGCTCAGGAAAAGTGCCCTTTAGGAGATAGAGAAAGTGATTACATCATATACCTAGGAACAATCTTACCTGGGAAAATGACAAAAAGCCTTTTAAAGCTTCTTAGATGTATGAGCTTTGATTCCCATAAAGCTCATTATTGTCTGAGGAGGTAATAAAGGAATGAAGGTGGGGGGTGGTGGAAAACTTCTATATAAGTAGGTAGCAGAAGATCAGAGGTCCAGTGCAGGGCTCACCATTAAATGACCACATGACTTCCCCAAAGTCACATCGTCACCCTTCCCTGGCCTTAGTTTTTTTGGGAAAAAAAAATTGACCTTTGTCAATTCTAAAATCCTTTGATTTCTGATTTTAAAAGCCCTCAACTCCCAACAGAGTCAAGAATAGGTTTCACTGCTAGCCCCATTTCACAGATGATGGAGCAAAGTAAGGGGTAGATTTCATGAAAACTCAGGGTCAGTTGCCATTACTTCCCAAGCTTCTACTTAATCCACCAAACTGCCCTGCCTTTTGAGGCTGTGTAACAAAGTGTGACACAAAACATTTACCTCATCCCAACTTTAAACAAGGCTCTAAAGGAAACTCGGAGAACTCTTGGCAGATTGTTCTTCCCGAAACACAATGGTCACAGTGACTTAATTTCTTAATTCTCTTAGCCACTTGGCCAAAAGTTCGAGGAATAACATCAGTGAGACCAGCCTATTACAGTGGTTTTCAGATGTCATCTTCATTGACTATCCAAACTGAAATGAAGGTACACTCTATTTTCAGGTAGGGGAATGGTTGTGGCTGGGGGATGGGTACAGATGGATTACACCAACTTTCTCTAAACCCAAAACTAACTTCCATCTTTGTCCCATTTTCACAAACATTGCTCTGAGCTACTCCAATCACTCAAAACGCGAGTATAAAAGGAATTTTTTTGTTTCTTTTGCTTTTGTTTGGGTTTTCTTTTTTCCTAGCTTTCTTCTGATACTCAGAAAGCCCAGTTCTTATTTCATATTTCATATATTTTAATAATCAGAGTAACCATGCTGATCATATACTGTGTGGGTGGGTATGTGTGTATTCATAAACAGTTTAAAAATCATTTGGGAACAAAAAAGTCCCCCCCAAATTATTGAAAATCATTGGGTTTTTTTTCCTTCTATTTGTATTGACGATCAAACTCATTTCTGTAAAAGTCACAATAAAATTATTCAAAACTCCATTTACCTAAGTAAACTTAAGACAGCGTGCTTGTTATTTTGGCACTTTATGTACCATAGCAACCAGCATCATGCTGTAGAGCAACAATGTCATCGCATTTAGAAATTTATCATGTTATTACATCACATACTTGACTTCCGCCAGCCATTTAGAAGTCACACAGCGCACGTCCCAACTACTGCTCAATAACAAGCTCTAGAAGACCAGTTGGGGCATAAAATGACCATTAAGTCTGTTTCAGGATAAGTGATTCTCAGGATGGCACCAAACCCAGAAACAAAATAAAGAACTCCTCCTTGCACCAGATGTCAACAGCTTTGGGACAGGGAAGGAACAGGAACTGGTCACCAGTATGAGTCAAAGATTTGGCTATAATAAACCTCATCCTTCACAATGTTTCCCTTGTTAGGGCCATGTCATAGCAATTAAAGTATCAAATGTTAGTGTCAAGGAAAGGTTTGACTATATATTTTTCATAGCAAATAACTTTTGAATCAAGGCAACTCTGTTGAAGAAACATGGGCTTTCCAGGGAGCTCTAAGGCCCAAGTTCTTAGAAGAGAAGTGTCCCTTCTTGGCAGGTGACAGCAGTGTAGGCAATCCCGAACCAAGTGGTCCAGCTGGCACAACTTCCATCTAAGCCTTGGAAAGTCTGACCCCCCATGACCTTGCATTCCAAGTTCCAACTTGGTTTTTCCTCAGAAACGTAATCATCTTAAGGTTCCACACCTGAAATAATCTTCCCTAGTCTTTATGAATCTATTTCCTACACAGTTTAATTCATTACATCGAAAAACTATAGCAATGTGAAGGCAGAAGGGTGACAAAGCAGCCACCCTGAACTGATGGTATTTCAGGCTACCAAGTGCACCATATTAAAACTCCTGACCCAGTTTCCACACAGTTGACTCGTCCAGCCCACAACTACTTAACCTCCAAGTTGCTGATTACTTCACAATGAGTTGTGGTCATGACATCACCTGCTGAGAGCAGTAAGGCCTACAAGGAACTGTTCAATTTTCCAGCTTACTCTTCCCAAGAAACTAGAGACTGCAGGCCATCCACACTGACAAGAGTCTCTCTCCTCCCCAAGTCTCAGGACAATTGGCTCATAAATCTTGGTGCCACATCCTAATGGACCTGGCTCTGGGATATTTGATGTCAGCTAAGAGGGTTAAGGGCCTGTTATGGATTGAATTATGACTCCCAAAATACATGTGGTAAATCCAAGTCTCTATGCCTGTGGTTATAATCCTTTTTAGGAATGGGCTCTTTGTTATGTGAATGAGGCAGGATTAGTGTAGGGTGTATCCTGAGTCAATCTCTTTTGTGATATGAAAGAGATTAAACAAGTGAGCAGAGGAGAGATGGGAGAAGATAGATACCAAGACACATGGAGATCTCCAAGGAACCAGGAAGCAGAAGCTGAAGAGACAAGGACATTCCTCCAGAACCAACAGAGAGAGAAAGTCTTCCCCTAGAGCTGGTGCTCTGAATTCAGACTTTTAGCCTCCTAAACTGTGAGAAAATCAATTTCTGTTTGTTAGAACCATTTACTTGTGGTATTTCTGCTACGGCAGCACTAGATAATTAAGACAGAATTTAGTACCGGAAGAGTGGGGTGCTGCTCTAACAGATACCTAAAATGTGGAAGCAGTTTTCAAATTGGGTAATGGGTGGAGGCTGGAAGAGTTTTAAGGTTCCTAATAGCAAAAGCTTAGATGGTCTTGAAGAGACTATTGGTAGAATTACGGATGTCAAAGGCAATTCTGGTGAGGGTTCAGAAGGAAGTGAGGAGAGCTATAGGCAGAGTGTCTACCATCTTAGAGAATGTATGTGGATGTTAAACGTGCTTCTGATGAGGCTTTAAAAGAAAATGATGGACATGTGATCAGACAATGGAGGAATGGCAATGCTTTTTATGCAGTGGCAGAGAACATGTCTGAATTATGTTGAAATGTTTGGTGGAAAGCAGAACTTGTAAGTGATGAACTTGGAGATCTGGTTGAGGAGATTTCTAAGCAAGAGTTTATAGATGCCATGTGGCTTCTCCTTGCCACTTACAGTAAAATGTGAGAGGAAAGAGAGGGGAAAGAGATGGACTTAAAAATGAATTGTGCAAAATGAAAATAGAAGTTTAAGGTTTGGAAAATTCGGTTGTACAAACTAAGGACATATGGCCTAGAATGCTCGCCAAGGACGTGGCTACACAATCTTTTTTTTTTAGAGATTTAGCCTGTGATTGATGTATCTAACCAAGTACTGAAGCAGAAGCTTCAACTGAAGGGACAGAAAAAGAACTAAAAGGAAAGAACACCGTCTGCCTCTTGGAATTCTGCAGGCAGGAAACAGTCCAAAGGAGCTACATCTGTTGTCCTCCAAGAAAATAAAAGGACCATCCCTGGAGCATCTTGGAGATTAGCAGAACTGTTGGAAGGAGCACAGGAAGCAGGGCCTTCACGGTTTAAAAGGGTGAGGCCACGGCCTCCTAGGTTTCAAACAGTAGGGTGTTCACCAACTTGGTTCCAAAGTGCCGGGTTGCCATTAAGGTGTGCCAGGGGGATGGGGCGACCCCCAAAACTGAGGGGGCCAGGCTGCCAAGCCCAAGGGACAGAAGAATAGGGCCTGCCAGGGCCAAGGGGTTGGGGTCACCAGTCAGATGGACTAGGAGAATGGGGCTGCCCAAAGCCAAGAGAACAGGGATGCCATCCCAAAGGGTCTGGAAGGTGGAGCTGAAGCCCCAAGCTAAGGTGCCTTCACCTGGAATCCAGATGGCAGGGCCACTGCCCAGATGGTCTCAGAGAAGAAAGGATTATTTTCAAGCCTTGACAGCTAATGTGAATTGTTCTGCTGGGTTTTGGACTTGTTGGTGCCTGTTATCCCTTCTTTCCCTCCAATTTCTGCCATTTGTAATGGAAATGTCTACCTTGTACCTGTTCCACCATTGTGCTTTGGAAGTAGATAACTTGTAGTCTAGATTTCACAGGTTCACAGATGAAGAGGAATTTTGTGTGAGGATGGAACACACCTAAAGTCTCACCCATATCTGATTTAGATGATTCAGGAGATGAGATTTCGGACTTGAAGTTGAATCAGGCTTTTGGGATGATGTGATGGGGTAAATGTATTTTGCATGTGGCAAGGACATGAATTTTTGGGGGGGGGCAAAGGACAGAATGTAGGAATTGAATTATGTCCCCCCAAAAAGGTGTGGTAAATCCTATCCTCTGTGCCTATGGTTATAATCCCATTTGGGAATGGATTGTCTTTGTTATGTTAATGAGGCAGGATTAGTGTAGGGTGTATCTTGAGTCAATCTCTTTTGAGATATAAAAAGGTATTAAACACTTAAGCAGAGGAAAGATAGGGTAAGATAGATGCCAAGACACATGGAGATCTCCAAGGAACCAGGAAGCAAAAGCTGAAGAGACAAGGACCTTCCTCCAGAGCCAAGAAAGAAAGCCCTCCCCTAGAGCCAGTGCTCTGAAATTCAGACTTGTAGCCTCCTAAATTGTGAGAAGATAAATTTCTGTTTGTGAAAGCCATGCACTTGTAATATTTCTGTTGTAGCAGCACTAGATAACTACAACAGGGCCTCAGCCCAGGAGTCTGCTTCAGTCCTCCCAATGCAGGAACAGTCACCTGTGAGTATCATGGGAATCCCCCACTTTTCTCCTATCTCTAGGAGTTTCCAAGTCCTGAATCTCTTGAGACTTGCAGGACTCTGGATGAACCTCACCAGAGACTCCCCAGCTTCTGATCCCTTACAATTCCAATACCCAGCCGTTCACTCCTTGCTGCCAGCGTTCACCCAGATCTTTGGGAAAGAACCCTGGAAGGACGTGCACCTTCTCTCTCTCTCTCTCACACACACACACACACAAGCGCGGGCCCCGGGTCATCGTGCCTCTGCTTCCCCTGGCCAGGCTGACTTACTTGAGGAAGTACCTCTGGCCAGTGGCCGTGAAGGTCATCTCCCAGCCTGGGGGCAGCGGCAGCTCATCCGTCACGTCGTAGGACTGCTGGCGAAGGTGCGCGTGCTGCTGCGCGGGGCTGGCCGCCGCGCCCGCACCCGTGCCCAGCTGCAGGGACGCGGGCGACGAGTGCGAGCGGACGTGCTGGGCACCGCTGACCAGTCGGGGGCCGGGGTGGCCGCCCGACGAGTCGGTGCTCGACTGGCGCGAGTGTGAGCCCGAGTCAGGCTCCTTGAAGAACGACTCGGGCAGGATCTTCTTCCGCCACGAGCTGGGCTTGGGGTTCCGGACCGAGTTGAAGAGGGCTTCGAGGTCTGTGTCGAGGTCCTGCGTGACGTGGATCACTTGCTGCCCGGGCGGCGGGAGCGGAGGGGGTCCCGAGACCGGATTCATCTTCTGCAAGCAAGAAGGAAGGTCAGATAAGCCTTTTATTGAAAGCCGGGGAGGGGGAGAAGAATAGAAAAGAAAACGAGGAGACTGATAGATGCCCGCCTCGGGATCGCAGACACGCTGCAGCGAGACCAGGCGGATGGGGGAGGGGTCCCTCCTTGCCTGGAGAATTATGCAACTTTCTTGAAGCCAAGAAGTTCTCGGGAGGAGAAGGAGAAGGAAGGAGGGGGAGGGGAGTGGTGACTGCACGCAGGATGTTGCTGAACCTTCTAGTGGCAAAGGAGAGGTCGCAGCTTTCTAGGACAGACAGACCCCCCTCCCCAAAGAAGTCTAACCCAAGCCAACTCCACGACGTCTCGACTCCGGAAGCCCGAGGAGCCAGGCGCCCTGGAGTGGGGCCGGGCGAGCGGCGCGCTCCAGCCGGCACTACCTGGGCGCGCAGCGAAGCCAAGCCTGGGCGCGCGGCCGCCGCCGGCCAGCCTGAACCCGCCGTCGGGCTGGGTCGCTCGGGTGGGGACCGAGCTCGCGAAGCTGGAGCCGGGGCCCGGCTGGCAAATCCCGACCCACTCAGTGCCTGGGAGCCGAGGGGCTTGGGCTCTTACATCCCCCGAGCCGGCCTCAGGCGCTCGCACTCGGCGAGATGGGCGCAGACGAGAAGCAGACAGCGCGGCCGCCGCGGCTCCCGGACTGTCCCATAAACAAAGTTTGGAGCAAATTCCCACCCCCAGGAAAGAGGCGGGCCCGAAAGTTGAGCTGTTGAATTATGCATGACTCTGAATCCAAAGCGGGCCTGCCCCCGCTCGCCCCTCCCTTTCCTCCTCCTCCTTCTCCTACCCAGCTCCAGAAACCCTGGGCGTGATGGGTACTTTGCAGGGTAAGAGGAGACGGGTGCCCCCCACCCACTCCTCCCGCCGGGCGGACCGTTCCCGCGGAGCCCTGGATCTGCATTCCTTTGAGTTTACCAAGGACTTGGGGCGGGATCAAAGGGAAAGTGGCCCGAGCCTGTTTTATCAAGGGCTTGTGGACCGAAACCAAGGCTGGGGGCGGTGGAGGGCATGCGGGTGAGGGGCCCAGACCAGCGAAGGGCGGGTCCTCGGAGCCGCGCCCTCCCCTCGAGCTGGGTGCCGAGCCCCCGGCACCCCGAGCGCCGCTCGGACTCGCGGCTGTGTCCTAGGGCGAGCTCGGGAGCGCCCCTGCGCGGGGAGCCACCAAGGCTGGCCTTTCCACGGAGCCTGCTTTGCACTTGTGACCATATTTGGTGTGGCGAGGAGGCATCTCGTCGGCTTGGCTTTCAATTGTCTGCTTGAGCGCAGACGGTGCCCAGAAAGCGCCTCTGTCGCTGGAAATGCGGCTTTGCCAGCGGGTGGCCTGTAAACAAACGACCTTCGAACCATTCATCAACCCTTAGTTTCCTCTCCAGGGTGTCTCAGGTCACTAGGGATTGAGAAGAAACCGAGTCAAAGGGTGGGTGCGGAAAGGGGAGAGAGATCGCGCACCACCCCCCTCTTCCGCGCCCTCCGCGCGGGTGGTGGGAGGATTGGAATGTCCCTGACGCCCTCCGGAGAGCCTGGTGCCGGGATGGAACCGGAGCAGGTGGCTGGGAGGGAGAGGGTGCGCCAGTGACCCGGAAAAAGCCACCCACCCCCTACCGACTGGATTTGGCCGAGGGGTGGAGACCCTAAACTAGGGGGAGGAAGTTAAGCCTGGCTAGACAGCTGCGGAGAGTAGGAGGTGACCTTGTCCTCCAGAGCAGCTCACTTCTCTCTCCCTTGTCCCCTCTCCACTGGGGAGAATGGGAAAGTGGCATCGGAGGTGAACTGAGCTCCAGAATCCCTGTACCCCACCCCATTTCATTCAGATAGAACTTTTAAAAATATATAAGGCAATATATGTAAAGCACTACAAACAACACTCGGCCAGGCTCCATAAGTGTTTGTTAAATAAAATAGAATTGTGCAGGTATTGTTCTTACACTGTATTGTAAGGGCAAAATGAAGTCAACATCTGGAGTTGCCCTGAAAAAGTTTAAGGGAAAGAGGAGGCCTCCTCATTGTTTTACCTTGGTGAGGGAGATGTTGCCTTCCAGTCCATTCCAACTCATAGGAACCCTATAGGACAGAGTGAGAACTGCCCCATAGGGTTTCCAAGGAACTGCTGGTGGATTCCAACTGCTGACCTTTTGGTTAGCACCTGAGCCCTTAACCACTGCACGAATTTGGGAGCCACTTGCTAAACGGTTACATCCCTATCACCGCCCAAAATAGAGCAGAGCCCACCAAAGGGAGCCCCCTCTCCCCTTGTCTGTACTAGAAGTGTTGATCTGATTGCAGACCCCTCACAGTTTGGGAAACACCAGGACTGCCTTAGAGAAAGACAGCCACATGGATCACTTTGAAAGGTAAGGAGGCCATGGCTTCTTTGAGGAACCTCCAGAACCCCATGTTTTCCGTACAGTAAGTCCTCTACCCACAGGTGACTGAGGGAAGTGGGAGCTAGCACAGGTTATGCCATGAAGTAGCAGCTTTGCAAACTAGGGTCAGAATCCCCCATAGCTGCCACAGTGGGGAAATAGAGAAGGTGCTGGGATCAAATGGCTCTTGATTCAGAAGCAACACGGCTGACTTGATGATTCAAGGATGGAAACTGAGTCCCGCCTTGCTACAGAAAGGTCCTCACCCCTGAAGGAAGCTCCTGCTTTGCAAAGAAACCTGGCTGCCACAGAGAAGCATGTGCTGAGGAGCCACAAGGCTAATCAGCGGGTGAGAGTTAGGGTTGGGATTGGATGGGCAAGGCTGCAGTCTTCATTCCTTGCCATGCTTCAAGAAATAGACAATGGGGGATGCAGTAGATACCAGAAATTAAAACTGTCCTGATTACAGGATAACTCAAAGGGAAAACTCCGAGTTCCCAAACAGCCTGGGATATGATAGTGGATGATTCGAAAGACCCGTTGTCATCCCAGCCCTTCCAACAACAGCTTCAGATTAAGCTCTACAGTGCCTTGTATGTGTCAGGTACTGTGCATTAGAGGCAGCATGGTGTGGTGGGTAAGTGTAGACCTCTGCGGCAAAATACCTGGGTCACCTCACGCAACATACTCAAGCTCTGTTCCTGGGGTTTTTCTTCTCCTTCCTCTTCCTCCTCCTTTTTTTTTTGTCAATTAGAGACAATAGCAATGCCCACTTCACAGGATTCTAGGTTAAGACAATGTTGGCCCATGATTTAGAGCACAAGCTCCAAAGTACCTAGCTCTACCCTCTACCATGGGCAAGGAACTTAGCCTCCCAAAGTCACAGTTTCTTTATCTGCAAGTTGGAAATAATAATACTGTGTTAATGTGCAACATGGAGCCCTGATGGCACAGTGGTTAAAAGCTATGGCTGCTAACCAGAACGTTGGCAGTTCAAATCCACCAGCTGCTCTTTGGAAACCCTATAGGGCAGTTCTATTCTGTCCTATAAGAGGTTGCTGTGAGCCGGAATCCACTCAACGGCAACAGGTTTGGTTTGGTTTTGGGTTTAATCCATTACATTTCTGGCCTTCAATGAACAACCCTCCTGGTATCCACACCCTTATGTAATCCCTTCCATTAAATCTGGACTAGACCTGTGACTTGCTTTAACCAAGAAAATGTGGCAGTGAAGCTGTACTAGTTCTGCCCATAAGCTCTAAGAAGGTGTGGAAGCTTCCTTTTTTTTGCACTTTTGAGAGAGCTGAGCCGCCTGGTAAGAAATCCAAGTGGGAAAAGCCCTGAGATACTCGGAAACTGGGAGAAACCCAGTTATTGCGGCATCTGAGCTGAACCCAGCCCCCAACCAGCCCACTAGCTGATGGCAAACACATCAGTGACCACCAGGAAGACCAGCAGAAGAACCACAGAGCTGAGCCCAGTCCAGGCTGCAGAACTGTCAGCATATAAACTGGGTATTATTTTAAGCCACTAAGTTTTTGGATAGTTTGTTATGCAAATGTGCATCCTAAAAATTAAATAAGAAAATGCGAATAAAGTTTTTAGTAAAAACCCTATTATATACTAAAAACCAAAAAAAAAAAAAAAGAATCCGTTGCCTTCAAGTAGGTTCTGACTCACGGCCACCCTATAGGACAGAGTAGAACTGCCACACAGGGTTTCGAAGGAGCAGCTGGCTGGTGGATTCAAACTGCTGACCTTTTGGTTAACAGCTGAGCTCTTAACCACGGAGCCACCAGGGCTCCATCATATGCCAAAGCACCCAACAAATAATGGCTGCTACTTAAGTCTCAAGAAGACTAGTAGAATAGATAATATACTATACATCTTTGTTTTACAGATAAGAAAACTGGCCCAATGAAATTAAAACTATCTCATCCAAATACATACAATTAATTTGCAGAAACAAACGAACAAAAAATCCGAGATTCATCCCAGGGTTTGTAACCCCAAAGCAGAGAGCTTTTTTCACTCTCCCATCCTGGGTGTTGACCTGTGTTTTATTGACTATACAAAGGCATTCGACTGTGTGGATCATCACAAATTATGGGTAACATTGCAAAGAATGGGGATTCCAGAACACTTTATTGTGCTCATGAGGAACTTGTACTTAGAGAGGCAGTCGTTTGAACAGAACAAGGGGATACTGTGTGGTTTAAAGTCAAGAAAGGCTTGTGTCAGGGTTGTATCCTTTCACCACACCTATTCAATCTGTATGCTGAGCAAATAATCTGAGAAGGTGGGCCATAAGGAGAAGAACGTGGCATCAGGATTGGAGGAGGACTCATGAACAACCTGCATGATACAGATGACACAACCTTGGTTGCTCAAAGTGTAAAAGACTTGAAGCATTTACTGATGAAGATCAAAGACCAAAGCCTTCAGTATGGATTATGCCTCAACATAAAGAAAACAAAAATCCTTACAACTGGACCAATAAGCAACATCACAAACGGGGAAAAAATTGAAGTTGTCAAGAATTTTATTTTACTTGGGTCACAACCAACACCAACGGAAGCAGCAGTCAAGAAATTGAAAAATGCGTTGCATTAAGCAAATCTGCTGCAAAAAAACCTCTTTAAAGTGTTAAAAAGCAAAGATGTCACTTTAAGGACTAAGGTGTCCCTAATCCAAGCCATGGTGTTTTAAATCACCTCAAAAACACATGTGAAAGCTGGACCATGAATAAGGAAGATCGAAGAAGAATTGAGGCCTTTGAATTACAGTACTGGTGAAGAATATTGAATATACCATGGACTATCAGAAGAACAAACAAATCTGTTTTGGAAGGAGTACAGCCGGAATGCTCATTAGAAGCAAGGATAATGAGACTTCGTCTCACATACTCTGGACATGTTATCAGGAGGGACCAGTCGCTGGAGAAGGACATCATGCTTGGTAAAGTAGAGGGTCAGTGAAAAAGAGGAAGCCCCTCGATGAGATGGATTGACACAGTGGCTTCAACAATGGGCTCAAGCATAACAATGATTGTGAGAATGGTGCAGGACTGGGCAGTGTTTCGTTCTGTTGTATGCAGGGTGGCTATGAGTAGAAACTGACTCGATGACACCTAATGACAACAAAAACATCCTGGATGAGCCAGGAGTTGCTCCCTGGTATTGCAATTTTAAACCATTGTTATATCTACTTCCTGCCTATCTCATAGAGAAATTCCACAGTTTTTATAAGATAATCAATTTTGAGTACACTCCTGCTAATACCTAACTCTTTCCCTCCACTTGTAAAGACTTTCCACCAAACCTTTGTCACCTACTTCCCAAAACTCCCCTGTTCACCCTTCCTTACTGAAAGCTTAATCCTTGAGTCATCCCTCGTTCCTCCCTCTCTCCACATCAAACCCGTGGCAAGTGCTGTTGATTCTTCTGTGTCCCTCAAACCCATTCTTCTTTAGCCCTCTCACAGCAGGACCTTATCTCAAGCCAAAATGCTTGGAATAGCCTCCTAACTGGTTCTTCTACCTCCAGTTCCTCATCTCTGGTCTCCTTTTGTCATGACGCCATTCCCTGGCTCAGAAGCTTTTAACAACTAACTGCACACAAGAATAAAGGTCAAAGCTGTCAACCTAACACCCAATGTCTCCCAACAAACTGCCATCTTTATAGCCTTCTGACTTCGAGTCTTACATTGCCCAACAAAAATGTCTTCTTTATCCACTTCAGGTAGGCCGTATTCTAACCATGCTTGGCCCATTCCTTCACTACACCTTTCTCTTTGTTTGAATCCTGGTCAAAACTACCCTCCAAACTCCACTGTCAAGCCTTCATTAATATCTCCCTGTTTTCCTCTAAATTTAACTTTTTTAACTCCCTTGACATAATCATACAGAGCACTGCCTTATATTGTATTTTAACATTTACCTTACTATCTCTTGCCTCCACAACTGGATAGCAAATCACTGCAAAGCTAGAAGCATCTTACAGTTCTTTATGAAATCGCTCCTGTGAAGGCCATAATTGTTGAGGGCATAATGGCCCTTCCATAAGTTTTCCCATTCCTCTTTCAGCAATTGCTGGTATGCTCTTAACAACTTGTAAGGTGTTCTGCTACCATTCACAACACTCCTACGTATGAACTCAACTCCTTAACGGGATTACAAGCTCATGGAGAAGAGGCTTGAGAGGACTTCGTTTGCTTTTCGTTTTTTCCTGTGCCTAACAAAGTGTCCACATGGGAGTGTTCAGCACTTGTCGTCATTAACCCAGTGGCAGTCGTCCCTGCTGTTTTTGCCTATAGAACTGCTCTTCCCAGCCCTCTCCCCTGGGCTCCTGACTTTGTCTGAGTGACTAAGTCCAGCTCAGGTGAATGGTTAGGAACTTGGCAACTGAGTTGTTAGAGCTACCTTGACCCAGAAGCCCTTGGGGCAGACCGTGCCTGGACTTGCTGAACCAGTATGGAGAAAATTCCCAGGTCACCATTAGCAACTGAAGAGAATAGAGACAAGGACCTTAAATAGATAAGGGTTTGAACAATGAGAAGCCCAGAAAACCATTAATAGGATTCATCTTTATTTAAACATGAGGATAAGACTGAGTAGTTTCCTTGGGTTCCTTGGCAAATCAAAGATATCACTGCATATTCATAATTTACCATATCCCAAGCGAGTATACAAAACTTAAAACCAGTTGGTGCTACTGCCCATTTTTGCATTTATTCTCTCCAGGTACAGGGCTCATTGTCACACTTCACTTTGCTGTTCTTAATAAATGCATCACTGGCAATGATAATAAGGAGCCCGGGCGGCACAGTGGTCAAGTGCTCGGCTGCTAACCAGAAAGTCTTCAGTTCAAACCCACCAGCTGCTCTGCTGGAGAAAGGTGTGGCAGTCTGCTCCTGTAAAGATTTACAACCTTGGAAACCCTATGGGCAGGGGCTTACTACAGAAAATACTGCCTATGGCAATTAGTTTTAAATTGCTGAATAATCTCTCACAGCTGGCGACGTAAACTGCTTATTAGTGCCCCTCCTCAAGCGGCATCAGGGCAAGCGCCTACCTGCCATACCTATGCCTACAGGGCAGCTCTGCTCTGTCCTATAGAGTTGTATAAGTTGGATTCAACTGGATGGCAGTAGGTTTGGCTTGTTTTGGTTTGTTTTGGGCATGACAATGAGAATAATTTTGACGATGATGATGACGGTGATGATGATGATGATAATGATGGGACTGTCTTCCACCTAGGGTTACCTATTGCCTCAGCAATGGACTTGGGCCACAGGAAAAAGGACTTTCTGAGATTTATTCTTCACCTTACTTGGGTACCTTGTGCCAGTTGTTTGTCCTTTAGTATTTTTACTTTTCTTTTTGTTTGTTTTGACTGGGGAAAATATCTTTAAATGGGAAAAATAAATTAATAAATATTTCCCTAAAGAAAAATACGCTTCTGAAAATACTTAACAATATTAAGTATGATTCCAAAGTTAGCTATGAAGCTATACTGTAAAGTTGCCAATTACAGCATAATCTATACAAAAATAGTGAGGGAAAATTAGGAATTTACCAAACGTCTACTAAGAGAAGGGTTAAGTATACTAAATGACGTAATACAGCCAATTAAGCTTTTGGTAGCTATCTGAAACAGTGTTAATGAAGACAATGTAACAACCTGAAAAAAAAGTTTTTAATATTTTTTTAATACAAAATCCAGAAATAAACATGCATGAGCACTATAATTAAATTACAACTTTGTCCAAAAGCATGAGGAAACGAATGAAAAGTAGGATGCTAAAATAATAACAAAAATAAAATACCTACATAAAAATAAATCTATGTCCTCAGATCTGTGTAAATATGTAATGTGATAGAAAACTGAATCATCACTCCCAAAGGCCTCAACTAACTTGGAATCATATTTTTAGAGTCATTTTGGATGTGATGAGAGCACTAATTAGCAGTGGTTTGGGGGAAATTACAAGGTGCTCGGTATATTATTCATTCATTCATTTGTTCAACAAATTTATTGAGTGCCCACTGTGTGCCAGAAGTGGCCTTTCACGCTGAGCTCGGAAGAGTTTGCCACCTAATGGGACATTCATTGGTTGACGATGTCATTCAACTCCTCCCTCTACTTAAATAGGTCCCAGATCTGGTTACACCAGCTGTTCAAGCCACTGCTCTTTCCCTGTCTTATTTGTCATGTTCACAGGGGCCATATACAAGCTCTACTATTATCACCTTGTCTCAGCATTGTCCAGACTCAAGTGGGGCCACTCTTCATGCCGGGTCAAGAAAGGTCTACTTGTGGTTTGGAACCACAGAGAAGAGAAGAGGACCTGCCAACCAGATGGGCTGAAGAGAGGGCCCAAAACTCAAATTCTGCTCCACAAGAGAGCTGACGTGTATGGGCATGAATTGAAACTCACACAATGCTTAAAATCAACAAAAGTTTCTCTCAAAAATACATATATCCTGAAGTTCTGATACATGCTAGAACATGGATGAACCTTGAAAAAACATTACGTTGAGTGCAATTAGTCACAAAAGGACAAACGTGGGGTTGTCATGCGTCAGAATCAGCTCCATGACAACTTTCAAAAAAGAAAGGTTATGATTCCGCATGGAACCCAAGGAAATTCTCTCTCTCCTCTCACTCTCTCTTTCTCTGCATACTTCATTTTTTGTGGACAAACCAGCTTTTTCTGTTATTCAGTTCACATAGCACGTGATCAGCCACACCTCCTACCTTCACATATTATATGTTGTTGTTGTTAGTAGCCATTGAGTTGATTCCGACTCATGGCCAACCCCATGTGTGTAGAGTAGAACTGTTCCATAGGATTTTCAAAACTGTGACCTTTTGGAAGAAGATAGCCAGGTCTGTTTTCCAATGCACCTCTGGGTGGGTTCATACTGCCAACCTTTAGGCTAGTATTCGAGCACTTAATGATTTGTGCCACCCAGGGAGGCCTATATTATATGTAAAAAAAAAAATAAATAAATTTTTTTTTTTTTTTTTTACACGTAAAAGAGAAACTGGCTCTTACCTTGGATCTAAATTCCCGGGGAAAAGTCTGCTCTGATTGGTTTAGCTTCAATCAATTGCTCATCTCTGGACCGGTCACCTTTGTTAGTGGGGGCAAGAAGAACAAGATCAAGAATAAGTACAATGAACTTGACCCCAAAGGGTGGGCAGGAGATTCCTAGAAAAGAGAGCCCAGGTAGACAACCCCAGAATGAAATAGCTGCCTGTGTTCATATGCTTTATACTTCTTAGCATGAACACAAGTCTTTCAGCCATTTACCTTTTCGAAGCGAATCATCAACAAAAGATTTGGAGGTATCACTCGATGTTCTTGACAGCCAAACATTCATGAATACATTGACACTAACCTAGTGGCCACTCGTTGTATTTCTACTGAATCATCTCCCATCCACCTCTTTTTTTTTTTTTTTTTTTTGACAAATATGTTAGTCAAGAGATATTTTATAGTTCATTCTGCATATTTCTTCCCACCTATCCTCATTTTCTTTTTCACAGAAAGGAAAAAAAAAAAAAAGGAGAGATTTGAAAAGAGAATTAAAACACTATTAATTTCCTAGAGCTGCCATAACAAAATATTAAAAACTGGGTAACTTTTAAGAAGAGAAATTTATTGTCTCATCGTTCTGGAGGGCAAGAGTCCAAATCAAAATGTACCCTGAGCCATGCCTCCTCCACAATCTCTAGGGGAAGATCCTTATCTCTCCCAGCATCTGGTAGCTTCAGGCATTCCTTGGCTTGTAGATGCATCTACACGTGGCCATCCTTCCTGCGTCTGTCTCTCTGTATCTCTCCTCCTCTTTTAAGGACACTATTCAGACTGGATTAGGATCCACTCTACTCCAGTATGACCTCATGTTAACTGATAACATCTTTAAGGATCCTTTTCCCAAACAAGGTCACATTCACAGGTACCAGGCATTAGGACTTCAGTGTATCATTTGGGGGGATGTAACTTAGTCCATAACAAATACTTTGCTAAAATGTCAAAAAAAAAAAAAAAAAAACTGAAGAAGAAGCATCTTGGGATTTATTTACCACCTTACTGTGAAATTCTGTAACTACTGTCTATCAGAATGTCAGTCAAGGCTCTTCCCTGGTATAGATTGCACAACAAGGTGCTCAACTTCAGAGCTGGTAATAATTCAGTCTGGTTATTTGGCATTGAATCTATAAAAATAAGACAAATACCTTCTAAGGAAAAAAGTATTAGTTTGTTAGCTGTCCAGTTCCCTCACAGTTCTAAAAGACTTGCTTGTCCAATTAAATATGGTAACTTGTACCTTTCAACTAGAAAGGACAGAGTTCTCTGTCTAATGCTGATTCAAATACATTCTCTGGTACAAAATTTGTCTCTTCAGTGTGCCCTGGGGATAAGTAAAATTAGACCTCCAACAGCTGAAGGTTCATTGCTTCCAATCACAAGCCAAGGTCTTAAGTTAAAAGTGGTAGATCCCATTCCTAGAACAAAATACATAGTTCCCCAAAAGAGAAGGACACATGGATGAATTTTCTGATAACTCTGGGGCAACAGTTATATTGCTTTCTCCACATAAGCTTCCTTAGACACTGCACTCAACAAAATTTTTGTGTTAATATGGGTTCCAAAACTTTTTGTATTAATGTTTGGACTCCCCTCAAGGAGACTGCCAAGCACTCTCATTCTGTTTGGCTGGAAAGGCAAGCATAATCTGGTGATAAGCTTCATCCTCGTTAATGAATACTCCCTTTGAATTTCTAGGCAGCCTGGCCAAATGAGTAACCTTACACTCTCCAAAGCAAACTGCTAGCATAGGAAAGACCTAGCCCATTTTACCCAAAATCATTGAAGAAGGCCTTTGTGATGTGTCCAAGTTTTACCTTTAGTCAGCCTTTTCTATTTACCACCGCTGGGGGGTTTGTTTTTGTGAAACAGGCAATAAGAACCCCACATATAGGTGTTTTCCCACCCTGACTTACTTCCTTGCAACAGTGGCCACAAAATCCCCCAAAAAGAGACTGCAGCTCTGATACATCCAGCCAAGAAGTTCATGCCTGTACCAATCCCACTAACCCATAGCTTGGGGCAGCAGTGCATAGCTGCCCTGGGAACAAGAGCACCCTTTCTTTCTGCTATCACATACCCATCTGAACTTGAAAAAACCTCTCTTAAATCAGGAATTTCCATTCTTCTAGAAATGTCATTTCATCGAACTTCCATTTCTGTGACTGAAAGGAGATAAAAAGGGTCTCCACTACTAGAGTCCAGTGGGAAGGGAAAGAGAGGAACCAATAAAACAACCCATGGAAACTTTGAAGGTGAGCTTGCTCTTCTGAAAACACCTGAAGGTAGAACTTTGCTTCCTTGCTACAAGTTCTAGAAAGATGTAAAACACCCTGTAACTCCTCTGAGAGTTCAATTACAATAAATTGGCCAGCAGAGATATTTGCATTTATAAGGTAGGTTCTGGTTAACCTTCAGTGTTCAAACTATCCATCAAGAAAAAAATGAATAGAAAAGTTGGAGGTGGGGCCAAGATGGTGGAGTATTCAGACGCTTCCAGTAGTCCCTCTTACAACAAAGATCTTAAAAAACAAGTGAATCAATTATATATATGACAAGTTAGGAACCCTGATCATTAAAGGTAAAGTTAAAAAATCAGACTGACTGACAGGGGAGGGAGAGATGGTACAGAAGCAGCAAGGAGTTGCCGAGTCCCCAGCAGCACCTCAGCCCCAATTCCTTGGCACGACTGCAGAGGGGCTGATGGTAGTTTTCAGAGATGTGGCTGCTTCAGCGAAAGAAGGCAAGGGAAGTGGTGCATCCCTGACCCTGTGGCATGTTTGCAGTGGGGTTGGCAGTGGAGTTTAGGACACAGCTCCTCCACCAAAAGAAGGCAAGAGCGGGGACACAGCCCTAACCCCCTGTGGTGATCACGGAAAGGACCCAGGCAGCACACACAATCCACACATGCCTCCGGAATCTGAGCACTCTCGGCACAAGATAAGTGATTTTGTCTAATTTACCAAGAGGATCTAATAGCTCCTTCCTTTAGAGAACTGTCTCCTATCTATCTGATCCCTCCTTCCTCTGCCCCAGCCAGCTTCATTAACGGTTGATTTCCCTGGGCCTGAGATAGGTCCTGCTGTACTCCCTGAGCCATTCTCCTGGCCTGGGAGAAGGAACAAATTAACAAACAGGTGAAAATACTCTACCAACTCCCCTAATCTAGAAACTCAGAACAGAAGTGGCTCCAGTCGAGGCAAAAGCGATCCACAGGCTTTGTCTTTCACCTCTGCATGGATCCAGATGGCTCCACTACACCAGAAGGGATCTGGCTGTTATATTGCAAGGGCAAATCTGTTTGAGGTCTGACTGTAACTGTTTCAGTTGCGTGGTGGAGAGGCAGATTTCCGACGTTTGATACCACTCTGCCTATTAAACAGAGCCCTCACCTACCCACAGCGGAAGCCTGAGGACTAGAGGCTACAACCATGCCACCTAGCCACCCATGACAGGGGTCCAAGGATAAGTGGTGCCTACCAGTCCTTACAGTTAAAAGCTTCGGGTACCTATTATATGGCTGCAGAGCCTACCCACCAGAGCGCTCTAGTGAACAGGGATGTGCCTTCTTCACAGACACTCAGGGGAAGGTTGTCAGCCTTCTGCCTGCCTCAGAGTGTGACCCCCTGCTGCTACCAGAAACCTATGCATACACCATCATCACCGCTCCTTTAAGATCATAGGTGAGAGCCTGCATCACACAGTAGGTGACCAACTATCTGGACACCTGAGCTGAATCTAAAAAAGAATAATGAATGGACTCCTAGGCTCACATACCTGGTGACAGCTCTAGCCATCCGGTAACAGGACATTATTAGTGCTTCAAAGGCTCCAGTAATCAAGTTAGCTTACTCTAGTAGCCTATTTGGGTATATCAAAACAAAACAAAGCAAGAAGCTAAGACACTCTGAGCAAACATAAAATAAATTAATACAATAACTTATAGATGGCTTGGAGACTAAAATCAATATCAAGTCACATAAAGAAGCAGACCATGATCGCTTCAACAAACTACCAAAACAAAGAATCAAGGACTCTCCTGGATGAAGATATATTTCTGGAATTCCAGATGTAGAATACAAAAGATTAATACACAGAACTCTGCAAGACACCAGGAAGGAAAGGAAAAAGCAAAGGAGCACATAGATAATGCAGTCAAGGAAATTAAGATGATTTTTCTAGAACATAATGAAAAATTTAATAGGCTGCAAGAATCCATAAAGAGATAGCAATCAGAAATTCAGAAGATTAAAATGAAATTTCAGAATTAGACAACGCAGAAGAAAGTCAGCAGAGCAGAATCAAGGAAATGGAAGTCAGAATTAGTGAGATTAAAGATAAAACACTTGGCAACAATATATATGAAGAAAAATCAGATAAAAGAATTTTAAAAAATGAAGAAACCCTAAGAATCATGTGGGACTCTATCAAGAGAAATAATCTAAGAGTGATTGGAGTACCAGAACAGAGAGGGATAACAGAAAATACAGAGAGTATCGTTGAAGATTTGTTGGCAGATAACTTCCCTGACATCGTGAAAGATGAAAGGATATCTATCTAAGATGCTCACCATACACCATACAAGGTAGATCCTAAAAGAAAGTCACCAAGATATACTATAATCAAACTTGCCAAAACCAAAGATAAAGACAAAATTTTAGGAGTGGCCAGGGATAAGTGAAAAGTTACCTACAAAGGAGAATCAATAAGAATAAGTTCGGACCACTCGGCAGAAACTGTGCAGGCAAGAAGGCAATGGGATGACATATATAAAGCATTGAAGGAGAAAAATTGCCAGACAAGAATCATGTATCCAGCAACACTGTTTCTCAAAAATGAAAGCAAAATTAGGACATTACCAGATAAACAGAAGCTTAGGGAATTTGCAAAAACCAAACCAAAACTACAATATATACTAAAGGGAATTCTCTAGTTAGAAAATCAATAATATCAGAAATCATCCCAGCACTAGAACAGAGGACAGAGCAACCAGATATCAACCCAGATAAGGAAATCGCAAAAATAAGTCAAGATTAAAAAAACAATCAAAACAGGGAATCAGCGATGTCATTATATAAAAGATGACATTAAATCAATAAAAGGGACTAAATAAAGTAGTCAGATCTTCCATACGGAGAGGAAATCAAGGCGATATAGAGAGATACAAATTAGGTTTAAACTTAGAAAAATAGGGGTAAATGTTAAGGTAACCACAAAGAAGACTAACAATCCTACACATCAAGATAAGAAACAAGAAAAACATAAAGACTTAGCAAAAACTAAATCCACTACAATGAAAAAGAGGAACACACAATTTACAAAGAAAAACTACTCAGCACAAAAAAATAAATGGAAAAATGAAATTGTCAACAACACACAAAAAAAGACATCAAAATGAAAGCACTAAACTCATGCCTATCTATAATCACGCTGAATGTAAATGGACTAAATGCACCAATAAAGAGACAGAGAGTTGCAGAATGGGTAAAAATCATGATCCGCCTATATGTTGCCTACAAGAGACACACCTTAGACTTAAAGACACAAACAAACTAAAGCTCAAAGGATGGAAAAAAATATATTAACCAAAATCAATCAAAAAAGAGCAGGAGTGGCTATACTAATTTCTGACAAAACAGACTTCGAACTTAAATTTACCAGAAAGGACACTATATAATGATTAAAGGGACAATATACCAGGAGGATATTACAATATTAAACATTTATGTGCCCAATGACAGGGCTTCAATGTACATAAAACAAACCCTAGCAGCATTGAAAAGTGAGATATACAGCTCCACAATAACAGTAGGGGACTTCAACACACCACTTTCAGTGAAGGACAGAACATCCAGAAAGAAGCTCAATAAAGACATGGAAGAGTTAAATGCCACAATTAACCAACTTGACCTCATAGACATATACAGAACACTCCACCCACCAGCAGTCAAGTATACTTTCTTTTCCAACACACATGGAACATTCTCTAGAATAGACCACACAATCGGCCATAAAGGAAGCCTTAACACAATCCAAAACATTGAAATATTACAAAGCATCTTCTCTGACCATAAAGCCATAAAACTAGAAGTCAATAACAGAAAAATCAGGGAAAAGAAATCAAACACACGGAAACTGAACAACACTTTGCTCAAAAAGATTGGATTATAGAAGAAATTAAGGACGGAATAAAGAGATTCATAGAATTCGACAAGAATGAAAACACTTCCTATCAGAACTTTTGGGACACAGCAAAAGCAGTGCTCAGAGGTCAATTTATATCAATAAATGCACACATACAGAAAGAAGAAAGGGCCAAAATCAAAGAATTATCCCTACAACTGGAACAAATAGAAAGAGAGCAACAAAAGAAACCTTCAGGCACTAGAAGAAAGGAAATAATAAAAAATTAGAGCAGAACTAAATGAAATGAAATAGAAAACAGAAAAACAGTTGAAAGAGTTAACAAGACCAAAAGCTGCTTGTCTGAAAAAATTAACAAAATTGATAAACCATTGGCCAAACTGACAAAAGAAAAACAGGAGAGGAAGCAAATAACCCAAATAAGAAATGAGACGGGCGATATTACAAAAAAAAAAAATTTTTTTTTTAGACCCAACTGAAATTAAAAGAATCATATCAGATTACTCTGAAAAATTGTACTTTAACACATTTGAAAACCTAGAAGAAATGGATGAATTCCTAGAAACACACTACCTACCTAAACTAACACAAACAGAGGTAGAACAACTAAATAGACCCATGACAAAAGAAGAGATTGAAAAGGTAATCAAAAAACTCCCAACAACAACAAAAAAAAAAGCCCTGGCCCGGATGGCTTCACTGCACAGCTCTACCAAACTTTCACAGAAGAGTTAACACCACTACTACTGAAGGTATTTCAGAGCATAGAAGGGGACAGAATACTCCCAAATTCATTCTATGAAGCCAGCATATCCCTGATACCAAAACCAGATAAAGACACTACAAGAAAAGAAAATTACAGACCTATGTCCCTCATGAACTTAGATGCAAAAATCCTCAGTAAAATTCTAGCCAATAGAATTCAACAACATTTCAAAAAAATAATGCACCATGACTAAGTGGGATTCATACCAGATACGCAGGGATGGTTCAACATTAGACAAACAATCAATGTAATCCATCACATAAATAAAACAAAAGACAAAAACCACGCGATCTTATCAACTGATGCAGAAAAAGGCATTTGACAAAGTCCAACGCCCATTCTGATAAAAACTCTCAGTAAAATAGGAATAGAAGGAAAAGTCCTGAACATAATAAAGGGCATTTATACACAGCCAACAGCCAACATCATCCTAAACAGACAGAGACTGAAAGCATTCCCCTTGAGATCGGGAACCAGACAAGGATGCCCTTATCACGACTTTTATTCAACATCGTGCTGGAGGTCCTAGCCAGAGCAATTACGCTAGATAAAGAAATAAAGGGCATTGAAATTGGCAAAGAAGAAGTAAAAGTATCTCTGTTTGCAGATGACATGATCTTATACACAGAAAAACCTAAAGAATCCTTAAGAAAACTACTGAAACTAATAGAAGAGTTTAGCAGAGTATCAGGCTACAAGATAAACACACATAAATCAGTTGGATTACTCTACACCAACAAAGGGAATGTCAAAGAGGAAATCACCAAATCAATACCATTTATAATAGCCCCTAAGAAGATAAAATATTTTGGAATAAATCTACCCAGAGACTTAAAAGACCTATACAAAGAAAACTATAAGACACTACTGCAAGAAACCAAAAGAGACTTACATAAGTGTAAAAACATACCTTGCTCGTGGATAGGAAGACTCAACATTGTAAAAATGTCTATTCTGCCCAAAGTGACATATAGATACAATGCAATCCAGATCCAAATGCCAGTGACTTTTTTTAATGAGATGGAGAAACAAATCACCAACTTCATATGGAAGGGAAAGAGGCCTCAGATAAGTAAAGCATTACTGAAAAAGAAGAACAAAGTGGGAGGCCTCGCACTACCTGATTTTCGAACCTATTATACCACCACAGTAGTCAAAACAACCTGGTACTGGTACAACAACAGACACATAGACCAATGAAAAAGAACTGAGAATCCAGACATAAATCCATCCACATATGAGCAGTTGGTATTTGACAAAGGCCCAAAGTCTGTTAGATGGGGAAAAGACAGTCTCTTTAACAAACAGTGCTGGCATAACTGGATATCCATCTGCAAAAAAATGAAACAAGATACATACCTCACACCATGCACAAAAAACAACTCAAAATGGATCAAAGACCTAAACATAAAATCTAAAACGATAAAGATCATGGAAGAAAAAATACGGACAACTCTAGGAGCCCTAATACATGGCATAAGGAGTATATAAAACATTACTAAAAATATACAAACACCAGAAGAGAAATTAGATAACTGGGAGCTCCTAAAAGTCGAACACTTAACGCTCGTCCAAAGACTTCACCAAAAGAGTAAAAAGTTTACCTAAAGACTGTGAAAAAGCTTTTAGCTATGACATTTCTGATCAGTGTCTGATTTCTAAGATCTATATGATACTGCAAAAACTCAACAACAAAAAGACAAAGAACCCAATTAAAAGATGGGCAAAGGATATGAACTGGCACTTCACCAAAGAAGACATTCAGGCTGCTAGCAGATACATGAGAAAATGCTCACGATCATTAGCTATTAAAAAAATTAGAGAAATGCAAATCAAAACAATGAGATTCCATCTCACTCCAACAAGGCTGGCATTAATCTGAAAAACACAAAATAATAAATGTTGGAGAGGATGTGGAAAGACTGGAACACTTAGACACTGCTGGTGGGAATGTGAAATGGTACAACCATTTTGGGAATCGATTTGGTGCTTCCTTAAAAAGCTAGAAATAGAACTGCCATATGATCCAGCAATTCTACTCCTTGAAATATACCCTAAAGAAATAAAAGCATTCACACGAACACATATATGCACACCCATGTTCACTGCAGCACTGTTTAAAATAGCAAAAAGGTGGAAGCAACTAAGGTGCCCATCAATGGATGAATGGATAAATAAATTATGGTACATTCACACAATGCAATACTGTGCAAAGATTAAGAACAATGATGAATCTTTGAAACATTTCATAACATGGAGGAATCTGGAAGGCATGCTGAGTGAAATTAGTCAGTTGCAAAAGGACAAATATTATATGAGACCACTATCATAAGAAATCTAGATAAAGTTTAAACACAGAAGAAAATATTTTTTGAATGTTATGAGGGTGGGGAGGGGGGAAGAGGGATATTCACTAACTAAATAGTAGACAAGAATTTTTTTTTTTTTTTTTTAGGTGAAGGGCAACACCTAATACAGGGATAGTCAATACAATTGGACTAAACCAAAAGTAAAGACGTTTCCTGAATACAACCAAAAATTTCGGAGGCCAGAGTAGCAAGGATAGGGGTCTGGGGACCATGGTTTCAGGGGACATCTAGGTCAACTGGCTAACAGAATGTAGTAAAAAAAAGTTCTGCTTTCCACTTTGGTGAGAGGCGTCTGAGGTCCTAAAAGCTAGCAAGCGGCCACCTAAGATGCATAACTAGGGCTCAACACATCTGGAGCAAAGGAGAAGGAAGAACACCAAAGGCACAAGGAAAATATGAGCCCAAGAGACAGAATGGGCCACGTAAACCAGAAACTCCATCAGCCTGAGACCAGAAGAACTAGATAGTGCCCAGCTACCACTGATTACTTCCCTGACAGAGAACACAACATAGAATCCCTGATGGAGCAGGAAAACAGCGGGATGCAGATCTTAAATTCTCATAAAAAAGCCAGGCTTAATGGTCTGACTGAGACCAGAGGGACCTTGACCGTATTGGTCCCCAGACCCTTTGATGGCCCAAGATTGGAACCATTCCCAAAGCCAACTCTACAGACAGGGATTGGCCTGGACTATTTTATAAGATAGACAATGATGCTGGTCAGGAGTGAACTTCGTGGCTCAAGTAGACACATGAGACTATGTGGGCAACTCCTGTCTGGTGGTGAGATGAGAAGGAAGAGGGGGACAGGAACTGGTTGAATGGACACAGGGAACACAGGGCGGAGAGGAGGAATGTGCTGTCTCATTAATGGGAGAGCAGCTGGGAGCACATGGTAGGGTGTGTATGGCTTTTTGTATGACAGACTGACTTGATTTGTAAACTTTCACCTAAAGCACAATAAATAAATTTAAAAAAAATAAAAATAAGGAAAATCAAATGATTACTTGGAAAACAACTAGCAAGCATGGTTTGTGTGTCAGTTCAGATCTACCAGGAAACAGATACCAAGGTGGAATTAGATGAGCAAGAGATTTGTTGGGAGGGTTGCCCATGAAGGGTAAAGGGTAGAAGAGAAGCAGACTAGGAGAGTCTTCAGGCTGCAGTGCAGGCTTGACACCTGTGAAAAGAGAGAGGGAAGGCAAGAGGATTGGGTAGGAAGAGCCTCGGAGTGCAGTGCAGCTTTGAGGAAATTCCAGTTTTGGGGATCTCCAGATAAAAGACTGACCATGAGAGGTGTCCCACAATGAGCAAGAATTGTTTGGCTCTTGCACCCCACTGGGCTTGGTCATTGGTAGACTGAGGAGAACATGGCCTTCAGTGTGAAGACTGCAGTAAATCCTATAGGTGCAGTAGCTGGAGCTGTCAACTCATTGCACTCCTTGCCGCAAAGTGTCTACTGAAGGAGTCCCTGAGTAGTGTACCCACATGGCTACCACCAGCGTACACAGAGACTGCATCACACAGACTAACTTCATCCATTTTGGTGGTAGAGTTCTTCCAAGATTCCTGTGGGTCTCTCTTTCTGAGGGAAAACTTGTAAGAGGGAGGTTAATGGGAAAAACCACAGCCCCTATTGCTGCATTTGGACTTGAGGCCACAACTGGTATTTATCCTCTCCCTCCACCACCACCACCACTACCCAGTCTAAATTCTTCACATCCTGTACTGTTGCCACTGCAGGTCTTAGTGACTTATCTGGTGGTGCAACTCAAACCTTCATTCCTAAGGAATCCAAGCCCTTGGAATCATTGCCTTCTCAGAATGGAGTTGCTGCATATGTCCATCCGCAGTTACAATTGGGAAAGGCAGTCCCAGAGGCATCTAGGTAGGTCACCTTGTTCTACACATATTTCTCTCTGCCCCTATTCTAGTAATTGCAGCCTTAGCTCCTCCTCTTGATGAGGTTCATTTATCTCTGCCAAAATGATGACTCTTCTTCTCCAATTCTGTTCCCCGGACAAAAGAAATATTAACTGTCTCAGTGGTATTTGTAGATTGGAGTTCAATGATATCTTTGCTATGTTTCCTAGCAAGAATGCACTTAGTTTTGGGACCTAGATCTTTAACCCCACAGAGGCCGTAGCTGCAGTGTTGCAAAGATGGAAAGCATGAAGCTCCCCAGGGGGTCATTAGAAGTGATGGTTAGTGGAGCCAGTCTTGCTTCCACCCCTTTGTTCTTGGATCCGAGCATTCCTCCTATTGATGGCACAGCATCGTATAAAGGTCTTTGATTTAGTGCATGTACTGCACCCTGAAGGACAGCACTTCATTCCTGTAGAATATTGCCCCTAAGATGGCACTTCAGCTGTGTCTTCTATAGGCCATTCCAGTACTCCATTGGTTTAGCTGAGTCTAGATTATGCTATATCTAATATAATCAGTGGATTCTGTAGCCTTGAGATCAGTCCTGCCCCTACTTTGTTACAAAGTTGCATCCCAGGTTGGATGCTATATTGTGTGGGACATCGTCTCTGTGGATTAGGCATTCTGTAAGCCCCCAGGTAGTGCTACTGACTGAGGCTCTATGAGCAAGAAAGGTAAACTTATACCTAGAACAGGTATCTATTCTGGTGCAGACAAACTGCTGGCCCTTCCTGGATGGACGCCGTCCACTGTAACCAACTTGCCAAGTGGCTAGTTGAACTCTTCAAGGAATAATGCCATATCAGAGACTCAGAATCTCTGTTGTTGGCACACTGGACATTCGGAGGGAGCAAGAACTAGATCTGCTTTGGGTAAGTGGGAGTCCATGCCAGTGGGTCCATGCATACCCTCTGTCTCTACCACCTTCCATTTGCTTATCCTGCCAGTTCTGGGGTGGTTGGTGGCAAGGCTGGCTAACATCAGCTAGCCAAGTCATTTTGTCCATTTAGTTGTTCAATGTCTCTTCAATGGTGAATACTTTTGGGTGGGCATTAACATGTAGTACAAAAATCTTCATGCTTCATACACATTCTCCCATATATCCATCCACATTCCTTTGCTCCTAAGCTTTTGTCTCTAACTTCTAGTTCTTTCTCTTCCAGGGTTACTGCACAGAAAACTATATATATGCTCACAGCAGGCAGTCACTTCTCCTCCACACAAAGTGCACAACCAGTTGTAAAGCTTGCAGCTCTGCTCCCTGGGAAGTTTCTCTGGCTTTCTGAGCCACAACCCATTTTTGGCTTGCATACACATACTGAGCTACCTGATCCGTAAACCCAGCTTGGGTTTTTCCCTCCTCCTGTAGCTGGTTGGTGGAGCCCTGGTTATAGCTGGTTGGTGGAGCCCTGGTGGCATAGTGGTAAGAGTTTGGCTGTGAACCAAAAGGTTCACCGTTCAAATTCACCAGCCCCTCCTTGGAAACCCTATAGGGCAGTTCTACTCTGTCCTATAGGCTCCCTATCAATTAGAATCGACTTGACAGCAATGCATTTGTTGTCACTGCTGTTGTTTTCTGCTGGTTGGAACTCCAAAGGGAGAGAAGGGAGTAGGGGCTACTGAGGTAGGCGACATGGGGGTCTGGGTACCTGCTCACGCACTTTACTCATGCCTTCTGGTCTTGCTCAGACTCAATCCTGCCTATACCACTTCCATCTTGTGAGAGACTGCTCTTGGGCTTGCCCAACTTTATGACTCGGTGGGTCCAATAGAACTTAGCTCATAACAGGTGATTCTAGGTGCATGTTCATTTAATTCCTCATGGCCAAGTACCCCATCTCTACCAGGTCCCAGTAACTTACCAGGAGCTGTTTCTCAAAAGGTGTATAACTCTCTGCTGCTAACAGCACGGCTTTGCTGTCTAACTCCTAGGGCCTGTGTTGTGATTCTCTACTCGGACTTACTATAAATTCCACGCTACATCTTTTCCCACCTCCAACAGATAATATGGCCAAATAATACGCCTGCTTACTCCCTAACCTGTACTTGCTGTAGAGCCCTTTCTTGCTCAGGGCCTCACTCAAAGCTAGCAGCCTTTCATGTCACCTGGTATTTGGGCTACAATAACATTCCTAGATATGGAATGTGTTGCCTCTAGAATTCAAAGAGGCCCACTAGGCATTGTGCTTCCTTCTTTGTAACAGAGAATACAAGATGCAGCACTTTATTTTTTGCTATGGAGAGGTTGTCCCAGCATAATCTTGACCACTGGAACCTTAAGAACTTTACTAAAGTGTCAGATCCTTGGATCTTCCTAGAGTTTATCTCCCACTGTCTGTCGTGTGTGTGTCCTGCTGAGGCTTCCGGCATGCTAACTATACTTTTGCCCATCTTGCCTGATCAGCACAATGTCACTGATTTATTGAATCAGCGTGATACTCTCTGGGATACCCAGATGGTTCAGATCTATATCTGAAGTATAAATAACAGAGGGTAGGAAAGTTAACATAGCCCTGGGTCAAAGCTATAAATGAATATCGCCCGTTTCACATAAATGCCAACTGTTCCTGATCCTCTTTCCTAATTGAAATGGAAAGGAACTCATTTGCCAAATCAGCAACCTCACACCATGTACTGGTGGCCTTATTAACCTACTCTAGCAAGGATAACATGGTTGACATTGCAGCTGCAATCCTGGCTACTACTTGGTCAAGCTTGCAGTAATCTACAGTCATTTTCTGGGATCTAGAATGGTGATCACTGTGAGTCAGAACTGACGCGATGGCAGTGGGTACATATATGGTATAGGCTGGGGATTTAAATAGAGACATGATAGGACCACTCATTCCCTGCATTTTTTGGATCTTTAATGTTGGCACTAATCTCTACCATCACTTACATCCAGAAGGCAGTATGGTTTTTGATTTACTACCTTGCTGTAGGGCAGGCAGTTTGGCACGTACCATTTCCGAGGCTTATACCTGGCCTTCCCCATTGTGATATCTCTTATCCCACAGGCCAAAGGTCAAATTTGGGAGTTACTCCAACTTCTAAGTGTGTCAATATCAATTATATACTCAGAAACTGGAGAAATGATGGCCAAGTTGTTCTACAGATGCAGTGGCCCTATTGTAAGACAGACTGCAGCCAAGACTCCATTTATTATCTGGCTCCCATTTGCTCCCACTCTAACATTGGGGCCATGATGATGCCTCAGGTCTCCGAATCAATATCAACTTAGAACCTGTACCCAATAATCTTTAAAATGTCTGGGTCTTCTCCTTTCCCGAGTGTACAGTCACCCAAGTAAATAGTCATAGGTTCCTTTAGAAAATCTTTGGGGAATCTTTACAGCATTACTTGCTGTGGTATTACATGATCCCTACTCCTGAGGACATTTCTACCTCTTCAGTCAATGAGCTCCTGAACTGATCATTGGCTCAGGCCCAGGTACTGAGCAAGGGATTGTGACTTCTTATTAGGGCAATGTCACGGATTGATTTGTGTCCCCCAAAAATGTGTGTATCAATTGGGCTGGGCCATGATTCCCAGTATTGTGTGATTTTCCTGTATGTTGTAAATCCTGCCTCTATGATGTTAATGAGGGAGGACTGGTGGCAGATATGTTAGTGAGGCAGGACTCAATCTATAAGGTTGGATTGTGTCTTGAAGCAATCTCTTGAAATACAAAAAAGAGAAGCACAGAGAGACGGGGGACCTTCCTGGTGGAGTGGGGTGCCTCCAGGCACTTATCGGCGTAGCTACAGAGCTTTGGAACATTTGCCCCAGCCGGGCAGATGCGGGCGTGAGGCCCCAGGAGCCAAGAGGCCAAGAGGCCAAGAAACCAGGAAGCAGAAGCTGAAGAGACAAGGAACACAAGAAGCTGAGATGTCTCAGTCTCAAAAGGTATGGCCAGGACCTCTGGGGTTTCAAAGGGTGGAGCCGTGGCCTCTGGTGTTTCTAAGGGTGGAGTCGCCACTCAGATGGACTAGGAGAATGGTACGACTAAAGCAGAGGGAGCAGAGTTGCTGTCCTAGTGGGCCTCGAAGGTGGAGCTGAAGCCCAGGGCCGAGGGGCCTCCACTCAGAATCTGGAGAATGTGGCCAATACTTAGAGTCTGGAGGGCAGGGCCATTGTATAAACTGTCTCAGAGAACAGAGGAGTATTTACAAGCCTTGAGGGCTAATGTAATGTGTTCTGCTGACTTGCTTGGTGCCTGTTATCCTTTCTTTTCCTCCAGTGTCTCCCATTTGTAATGGAAATGTCTAGCCTGTGCCTGTTCTACCATTATACCTTTGGAAACAGATAACTTGTATTCTAGATTTCACAGATGAAGAGGAATTTTTGGATTTTGGATTTGGAGTTAAGACTTTTGCTATGATATGATGTGGTGATTATGTTTCGCATGTTACAAGGATGTGATTTTTTGGGGGCCAAAGGGTGGAAAGTCATGGATTGAATTATGTCCCCCCAAAAACATGTGCATCAGTTTGACTGGGCAATGATTCCCAGTTTTGTGTGATTTTCCTATATGTTGTAAATCCTGCCTCTATGATATTAATGAGGGGGGATGGGCAGCAGTTGTGTTAATGAGGCAGGACTCAATCTACAAGATTGGATTGTGTCTTGAGGCAATCTCTTGAGATATAAAAGAGAGAAGCACAGAGAGACAGGTGGACCGAGAGACAGGGGGACCTCATTCCACCAAGAAAGCAGTGCCAAGAGCAGAGAGCATCCTTCAGACCCAGGGTCCCTGCGTGGAGAAGCTCCTAGTCTGGGGGAAGATGGATGAGAAGGCTGACAGAGAAAGAAAGCCTTCCCCTGGAGCTGATGACCTGAATTTAGACTTTTAGCCTACTTTACTGTGAGGAAATAAACTTCTCTTTGTTAAAGCCATCCACCTGTTGTATTTCTGTTATAGCAGCACTAGATGACAAAGACAGGCAACCAATAAATTCTGACTGTAGATGTTATAGCGGTACCCTTCAGGTTACGGACAACATCTACAATGAGAAGAAGCCTGTGAGATATTTTAAATGTTAACATTAAATGTCAAGGATGGCTAATTTAGAAGGTATCTTACTTTTATTTAGAGCCATGAACTTTCAATTCTAGGTATAAAATTCAAAGAAATGTTTATGTATGTTCACCCAAAGACATGTACTAGAATGTTCATTAGTCATAGGGTAAAAGGTCCAAACTGGGAACATCCAAATACTCATCAAGAGTAGACAGAATACTTTTTAACAAACGGTGCTGGCATAACTGGATATCCATTTGCAAAAAATGAAACAAGACCCATACCTCACAGCATGCACAAAAACCAACTGAAAATGAATCAAAGACCTAAATATAAAATCTAAAACAATAAAGATCATGGAAGAAAAAATGGGGACAATGTTAGGAGCCCTAATACATGGCATAAAGAGCATACAAAACATTACTAACAATGCAGAAGAGAAACTAGATAACTGGGAGCTCCTAAAAATCAAACACCTATGCTCATCCAAAGACTTCACCAAAAGAGTAAAAAGATTACCTACAGACTGGGAAAAAGATTTTAGCTATGACATTTCCGATCAGTGCCTGATCTCTAAAATCTACATGATACTGCAAAAATTCAACTACAAAAAGACAACCCAATTAAAAAATGGGCAAAAGCTATGAACAGGCACTTCAGTAAAGAAGACATTCAGGTAGCTAACAGATACATAAGGAAATGTTCATGATCATTAGCCATTAGAGAAATGCAAATCAAAACTACAATAAGATTCCACCTCACTCCAACAAGGCTGGCATTAATCCAAAAAATACAAAATAATCAATGTTGGAGAGGTTGTGGAGAGGCTGGAACACTTACACACTGCTGGTGGGAATGTAAAATGGTACAACCACCTTGGAAATTTATTGGCGCTTCCTTAAATACCTAGAAATAGAGCTACCACATTATCCAGCAATCCCACTCCTTGGAATATATCTAGAGAAGTAAGAGCCTTTACAGGAACAGATATATGCACACCCATGTTCATTACAGCACTGTTTACAAATAGCAAAAAGATGGAAGCAACCAAGGTGCCCATCACTGGATGAATAGATAAATAAATTATGATATATTCACACAACGGAATACTACGCATTGATAAAGAATAGTGATGAATCTGTGAAACATTTCATAACATGCAGGAATCTAGAAGGCATTATGCTGAGTGAAATTAGTTGCAAAAGGCCAAATATTGTATAAGACCACTATTATAAGAACTCGAGAAATAGTTTAAACAGAGAAGAAAATATTCTTTGACGGTTACAAGAGGGGGGAGGGAGAAAGAGGGATATACACTAAGTAGATAGTAGATAAGAACTATTTTAGGTGAAGGGAAAGACAACACACAATACAGAAGAGGTCAGCACAACTGGACTAAAACAAAAGCAAAGCAGTTTCCTGAATAAACTGAATGCTTTGAAGGCCAGCGTAGCAGAGGTGGGGGTTTGGGGACCATGGTTTCAGGGGATATCTAAGTCAATTGGCATAATAAAATCTATTAAGAAAACACTCTGCATCCCACTTGGAAGAGTGGCGTCTGGGGTCTTAAACGCTAGCAAGCAGCCATCCAAGGTGCATCAGTGGGTCTCAAACCACCTGGAGCAAAGGAGAACGAAGAACACCAAAGACACAAGATAATCATGAGCCCAAGAGACAGAAAGGGCCACATAAGCCAGAGACTACATCAGCCTGAGACCAGAAGAACTAGATGGTGCCCAGCTACAACTGATGACTGCCCTGGCAGGGAACACAACAGAGAACCCCTGAGGGAGTAGGAGAGCAGCGGGATGCAAACCCCAAATTCTCGTAAAAAGACCAGACATAATGGTCTGACTGAGACTAGAAGGACCCCGGTGGTCATGGTCCCCAGACCTTCTGTTAGCCCAAGACAAGAACCACTCCCAAAGCCAACTCTTCAGGCAGGGATTGGACTGGACAATGGGAAAGAAAATGATACTGGTGGAGAATGAGCTTCTTGGATCATGTAGACACATGAGACTATGTCGGCATGTCCTGTCTGGAGGGGAGATGAGAGGGCAGAGGGAGTCAGAAGCTGCCCAAATGGACACGAAAAGAGAGAGTGGAGGGAAGGAGTGTGCTGTCTCATTAGGGGGAGAGCAATTAGGAGTATATAGCAAGCTGTATATAAGTTTTTGTGTGAGAGACTGACTTGATTTGTAAACTTTCACTTAAAGCACAATAAAAATTAAAAAAGAAGAGGAGACTGAATAAATGATGGAACACTATACAGCAATGAGAGTGAACAAACTACTGCTATAAGCGATAATACAGATAAATCTCTCATACATATTGAGCAAAAGAAGGCAAACACCAAAGAGAATATATAAATTACAAAAACAGGATGAACAGCTCTTGCTTTTTGAAGTCAAGACAGTAGTTAGCCTTGGAAGGAGTAGTGACTACAAGGAGGGATGGGAAGGGGTCAGTCAGCGTGCTGGATAGGTTTTGCTTCTTGATCTGGTTACTGGTTCTGTGGATGTTTATTCAGTCTGCGGAAATTCATAGTGATATAGGCTATGCTTCAAAAAAAAGTTCAAAACATATATATTTAAAGCCACTAAATATCAATGAGCCCTTTTGAATACAACATATTGGATTTCTTAATGCAAATCAGTAGTTCCCAAACTTTGAGAAATATCAGAGTCGCCCTTTTTCAAACTACAGAATCTCCTGATGTCAAGGAAGTAAAAAGTCAACCCAGATGATTGTGTGTTAGGGGAATCATTTCAAAGTGCAAAGAATAAGAAGGGCGTTGGGGAAAACAGTTGAAACCCTGGAGTATTTTTGTATGCTAAATGAAGGATGCTTTGTGTATTGTCGATTTATTATTTTTTTTTAATTATCTGCCCTCCAAAACATAAAAGCAAATGACTGGCTCAGTCTTTGCACATCTCAGGGATTAGCCCGCAGCTTCTATGATAACCTAAACTTCATTAACCCCCAAAAAAACCCCAGTGCCGTCACATATATGATAAAATTATCTTTTAGTTTCAGATACAGCCCCAATCAAATTTTTCTTACGGAAATTTGATCCCATTTTAAGTGGATTTACTTCAATAGCCTTTTTTCCCCACTGCTTTTGATAGAAAGCCCATCTTACCAGCTTTCATCCTTCCCTGGGGAGGTAAGCACAACATCAATTAAAATGGCTCCAGTGATAGTATTTTCACAGCTTTCTTAGAAAACCTGCCGTATCAAGTGAAATTAAACCTGAGGTCTTTACAAACTATCACAAAGATGCATGCTGTAATTATCTGCCAGGTACTCATTCATCAAACGTTTATCAAGTACCTGCTTCTTTTAAGGCAATATGCTAAGCACTGTGGGAATCATAAAGACGAACAAACTCTGCGATGAAAATATGAATCTCTGTGTTTTCATTCCAGGTTACTGTGAAGAAGTTTCTGATGGCACAAACAGTTAAGCCCTCAACTACTAGCTGAATAGTTGGTGGTCCAGCCCCCCCACCCCCCACCCAGAGGTGCCTTGGGAGATAGGCCTGAAGATCTGCTTCTGAAAGGTTAGCCTTGAAAACCCTATGGAGCTGTTCCACTCTACACACATGGGGTCACCATGAGTCAGAATCGACTTGACAGTAACTAACTACAACAAACCACTATCACCCCCATCACCATCTCCATCCCCATCATCATCACCAACACCACCTCCACCACCTTTACCACCATCACCACCATCATCGCTTTCACCACCACCTCCAGACACCGCCAATACCACCATCGCCACTTCCAGCACCATCACTATGTTCATCACCATCATCACCACCAACACTACCTTTACCACCATCATCACCATCACCACCTCCACCACCATCGTCACTACCACCGCCATCAACAGCTGCATAGACCTACCAGCATTAAAGCACATTTACTATGAAAAAAACTTGAGTTTAAATAAAGAATTTTACCCTAAATTTATTTCCAAAACAGTATCTCTCACAAATATAATTTCTTTGTATTTCTTTTCACATATGGAGCCCTGGGGGCA
This sequence comes from Elephas maximus indicus, assembly GCF_024166365.1. Classification (NCBI taxonomy): domain Eukaryota; kingdom Metazoa; phylum Chordata; class Mammalia; order Proboscidea; family Elephantidae; genus Elephas; species Elephas maximus. Next base: position 10,246,572 of record NC_064841.1, on the reverse strand, counting down.
CAGTGGTTAAGAGTTGGCTGCCAACCAAAAGGTTGGCAGTTCAAGTCCTCCAGCTGCTCCTTGGAAATCGTATGGGCAGTTCTGCTCTGTCCTATAGAGTTTCAATGAGTTGGAATCAACTCAATGGCAGTGAGTTTGGTTTGATTATATTTTTTTCCCACATATTGCCAAGCCATATACATCAAGGTGCTGAAATTTTCAGAGCAGTTTTACAGCATTTTGACATGCTAAGAGAAACTTTTGTTTGAGGAATGATAGAAATAACTTCCTCCATCTCCCTCATGTTTTGGATGAGAATGAGGCTCACAGAGGTGAAGTGGCTTGTCCAGAGTCCTAGGAGTAGGCAAGGGCAGATCAGAATTAGAACTCAGTCCTCCAGGTTCACTCGCTGCCCAGGGTCTTCTTCCCTCCAGCAGTAGGACGTCTGTTATAGGAGGACCAAGTACAAACTGGCAGTCCAGTCAGAAAAGGAAGTCACCACACGTTGCCAACAGCTACAAACTCTCTGAAGAAAAGGGGAAAGTGCAAATCCTCTCCCAGAAGTCCCTTTTTGGCTCGGTGTGTAGCTGGTTATGTAAATGAGGAGGCCAGGCAAGAGAAGGTCAAGCATTTCCTGGGGCTTAAGCATGATAATGCTACATGTTCTGGGAAGAAAGTGATACTTTGGACTTGTATAATACCTTTTATCCATCCAACAATAATAAATTACACTTTGTACTTTTGGCCAAATACTGCAAAGTACTTAACAAATGTTTAACTCATGAGTCCTCAGAATAACCAAGAAAGGAAACTTTCCAAAGGCAGAAAGAAGGCAGCCCTCATGCTCAGGATTTGATGGGGAATCTAGGGTCCTAAGGAATGGGTCTACACGTAAGTGAACATCACTGCTTGCAGGACTCCTGAAACACAAAGACATTCCTCTATCTGAACACTCTCTAAGTTGACCTGGACACAGGATTTCTGAATGGGCACAGGTAGACCAAAAAAGCCCCTATGCATTCTCCCAGCCCATTGAATCTATGAAGCTTTCAAGAGGTTTGGTTCTGAGTTTTTAAAGGCCCTCTGACGCGTCTTTAAAGATTTTTTGCCGGCGTATTCCCTAAAAGAATTTTTTAAAACCATGTATGCCTTCACAAAATTTTTAGTTTACATTTAAAATATTTCATCATATGTTTCAATAATGGCAAAGGTCGTAATTTCCTGCATTTAGCCTACGGTTATTTTAAAGGAAATAGGTGAATGCTCTCTTAAAAATATCTAATTGAATCTAAAACCCAAGCAATTTGTTAGCCACCATCACCCATTTGAGGAGCCCTGGTGGCACAGTGGTTAAGAGCTCGGCTGCAAACCAAAAGGTTGGCAGTTTTAATCCACCAGCTACTCCTTGAAAACCTTATGGGGCAGTTTTATTCTGTCCTATACGGTTGCTATGAGTTGGAATCGACTCGATGGCAATGGGTTGTTTTTTGCTTTTTTTTTTTTTTTTTGGTTATCATCCATTTAAAGACATATATAAACACCACATACAAAAACAAATTCAAAATGAATTAAGGATCCAAATGTGCAAACAAAACCCACAAAATTCCTGGAAGAACAAGCAGGAATAACCGTGTCAGGCCTAGCTTTCAACAATGGATTATCTGATACAATAACAAAAGCACAAAGAACAAAAGACAAAATAAATGGGACCTCATAAAAATTAAAAACTTCTGTTTATCAAAAAGACTTTACCAAAAAAGTAAAAAAGATAAGCTACCAACTGGGAGAATATCTTGAGAAACCATACATCCAACAAGAATTTAATAATCAAAATAGTTACAAAACTTCAACAACTTAACAACAAAAAGATAAATAACCAATCATAAAATGGCCAAAGGACTTGAGTAGATACTTCACCAAAGAGGACATTCGAATGCCCTCCAAATACAGGAAACGCCGTGCATCACTAGCCATCAGAGAGATGCAAATCAAAACCACAATGAGATACCATTTCACTCCCACTAACAGCTAAGATAAAAAAAAAAAAAGCAGTAACAGAAAATAACAAATGTTGAGGAGGATGTGGGGAAACTGGAGCCCTTATCCACTGCTGGTGGCAATGCAAGATGTACAGCTGTTGTGGAATACAGTGTGGTGCTTCCTCAAAAAACTAAAAAAAGAACTACCATATAACCCAGCAATCCCACTTCTAGGTACATGCCAAAAGACTTGAAAGCAGAGACTCAATGGGCCTGTTTTGTTTTCAATTAGTTCATGTCTCCCAAGTTAGAACATCAATTTTATTCCTTCTTTTCATTTTTATAAATGTTATCATCAAAAAATATTCACATAAACAAGACGATGGGAACAGAAGCTTTTTCAAAAAGAAATCCTAACTGAATTACTTGAATGTGTGCATATTTTGATAACGACTATATAATTTCTCATCAAAAATTTGATTTAATAACCCCCATTATTTATTAGCTAACAACATGAATAGGGACTCCTTCAATTTTATGGAAATGTGTTTATTAGAAACAACCTGGTTTGCAAAATGATTTAGTACCCAGTTAAAAAATGGCACGGTGGGGGTGTCTGACCTCCTGTAACTTCACAAGGGGGAAGGAGAATCAAGATCAACAGCCCAAGGCTGATCCCTATAAGGCAGAGGTCAGACATGCCTCCTCTCTCCAACCTTTTTACCAATTCTGCTGGGTTTGACAATTTGTTGCAATGGCCGCACAGAACTCACAGACCATTCTCACAGTTTCGAGGGTTTATTAGGGAAGTAACACATTACAGTTCAGGATACAGTTTTTTGATCAGGAGAGCCTCTTCTCAGCTGTGCCCATAGACAGGCCTCTCTCTGGCCTTTGGCCTCTCAGCCTGGCCTCTGCCCCGCTCGAGCAAGTGTTACAAAGCTCTTTTTGTTGTTGTTGTTAGGTGTCATCTAGTTAGTTCTGACTCATAGGAACCCTACGTACAACAGAACAAAACACTGCCTGGTCCTGCGCCATCCTCACAGTTATTGTTATGAGCCCATTGTTGCAGCTACTGTGTCACTCCACCTCCTTGAGGGTCTTCCTCTTTTTCACTCACCCTCTACTTTACCAAATATGATGTCCTTCTCCAGGGACTGGAGATGACATGTTCAAAGTATGTGAGCCAAAGTTTCGTCATTCTTGCTTCTCCTAAGGAGCATTCAGGCTGTACTTCTTCCAAGAAATATTTGGCCTTCTGGCAGGTCACAGTATATTCGGTATTCTTTGCCAACACCATAATTCAAAGGCATCAATTCTTCTTCAGTCTTCCTTATCCGTTGTCCAACTTTCACATGCATATGAGGCAATGGAAAATACCATGGTTTGAGTTAGGTGCACCTTAGTCTTCAAGGTGAAATCTTTGCTTAAACACTTTAAAGTGGTCTTTTGCAGCAGATTTGCCCAGTGCAATACATTGTTTGATTTCTTGACTGCTGCTTCCATGGGTGTTGACTGTGGATACAAGAAAAATGAAATCCTTGATAACTTCAATATTTTCTCCATTTATTATGATGTTGCTTACCGGTCCAGTTGTGAGGATTTTTATTTTCTTTGTGTTGAGGTGTAATCCGTACTGAAGGCTGTGGTCTTTGATCTTCATCAGTAAGTGCTTCAAGTCCTCTTTACTTTCAGCAAGCAAGGTTGTGTCATCGCATATCCATATCACAGGTTGTTAACGAGTCTTCCTCCAATCCTGACGCCATGTTCTTCTTCATATAGTCCAGCTTCTCAGAAGATTTTCTCAGAATACAGTAAGTTAAAATGCAATTTGAGGAGTAGTAGGAAACTACTGAGAAGTTATAGGACACATTTTGTAAAAGAGATTACTAAAAGCCATACATTGATATGTACAGCAGATACAATGGATCCATCTAAAAAATATATAAAAGTTTTAAAATGTTATTTCATTACTAAATTTGTAATAATACAATTAAATGTGACTGGAATTTTAAGCTACTTGCAAAGCAAGGGATGCTAGAAGTCCCGGTGGTTGTTAGTTGCCATTAAGTTGATTCCTTTGGAAATGTGCATGTGTATGGATTATGGATTCTGGTATTGAACTTTGGGGGAAAATTAAGGGAACATCACACATAGAAAAGCAGAAAATAATCAGTTACTGTTTTTTATAACTTATATTATTAACTTCTATCTATTTCATGAAAGAGAAAAAGCATGAACTGCTAAAACCTAATTAGTCTGGCAGCTGGCATACAATTTTACTTTGTGTTAGTTAATTGGAATGAAAAAATATCTTTTAAAAGCAAAAATAAGATGAGAATTGACTACTCCTGGAAAATCATTCCCGGACGTAATCTCATGAAAGTGGGCTTTAACTACTTCATTCAGTGATGCTCACATTATGTGGAGAATCCCATGAAATTTTTATCCACAAGTTTTTATTAGGGATAATAGAGAATGCAGTAGTCCCCCAAAACATTGCAGTTAAATCTAAAGGACTTTGCCCATCAGCTCTAAGTGGCACACCTTTCAGCGGTATTCACACTGCACTGTAGTAAAGGTAAACGACCCCCGGAAAGGTGCGTGAGAATCTGACATGTGCTTCACGTAGGTGCGCCACTCAGCCCTCAGTCGGTATCAGTAACCTACATGGCTTCCACCACTCAGAGGTGATTTTTCCCAGCTAATGATACCTCCTAGGGCTGAGTTTTGAGAATAACTGAAATCAAATGACAGACACCATTCTCAGCATTCTTTACTTTGCTGTCCTGAGTCTCTCCCTTAAGAATTATGCTTTCTGTGACAATAATTAGGGGATGTGAGATGCTGAATCACTCTACTTCTCTGTATTTCTGAATCCAGAGCCTCCCAACACAGGCCAAAACATCCCAGCTCTAAAGCCATACCTTAATGGAAAGACCTTGTGATGTTTTTTTGTAGTTATTAAAGGAGACGTTTCCAAAATTAATACTTCATATCACCCTTTGGTTTGCAACACAGCCTCCTAGTCCCACCCAATCCCCTAGAGTTCTCCAAATCCTGGAGGTAATGTTCCAAGGTAAGATCCCAGATGGAGTTCAAGATGGAGTTTTTGGGTGGTCCAACAGTTAATGCACTCAGCCGCTCATCAAAAGACTGGAGATCCCAGTACACCCAGAGAATCGTGGAGAAAAAGCCTGGCAATCTACTTCTGAAAAAAAAACAATCATTGAAAACCCCATGGAGCACAGCTACTCTGACACATAAGGCTCTCATGAGTGAGAGTCACCTCAATGGCAACTGTGGTGTTGAGGAGAAGGTAGGCTATTTTGAAACAGAAGATGAAATTACAGAATTTGTATTAAACTAAAGGCTAGTTTTCAGGGTGAGCAAGCTGATCATCTTGAAACTGATTTTCTTTAAAAAATCTTGCTCATATACCCCCTTGGAACATTGGTTAACTTAGTTTGGAGATTACGCTTTTAGGGAGATTTCTGAAGACTCTGCCTTTGGTTAGGCAAAATAAATATTTAAGATAGACCGCATAATGTATTTTCTAGTCCATCTTCAAGCCAATCTTCTTGGTGCCAGTTTTTGACATTCCAAGCTCCCTTGTCTTCCAACTCTATGGTTTGAAAATTTTATGGTACACTTGAATGTTTTTCTGATGGTCAGGGAGAACCAATTACATTTGTAAACCAAAGGGTTGCTTGGAAAAGCAGTGTTTCTGGAAGATGAATCTGGCAACGTTGTGTAAGGTGGGCCGTGACGGAAAGAATGTTGGGACACCAGTTAGGGAACTATTATATTTGTCCTGAAGGGACGTTACAAGGGCTTGGACTAAGGTGGTAGGAGGGAACCAGAATGACATACGTTCCTTCTTTTCACTTCCTTCTCATTATGGATTGAATTGTATCCCCAAAAATGTGTGTCAGCTTGGCTAGGCCATGATTCCCAGTATTGTGTGATTGTCCACTGTTTTGTGACCTGATGTGATTTTCCTATGAGTTGTAAATCCTACCTCTATGATGTTAATGAGGCAGATTCCCCAAACCCCATTGCCATCGAGTCGATTCTGACTCATAGCAACCCTATAGGACAGAGTAGAACTGTCCCATAGAGCTTCCAAGGAGCGCCTGGTGGGTTCGAACCTTTTGGCTAGCAGCTGTGGCACTTAACCAATACACCACCAGGGTTTCCTGAGGCAAATTGGAGGCAGTTATTTTAATGAAGCAGGACTCAGTCTACAAGGTTAGGTTGTATCTTGAGTCAATTTCATTTGGGATATAATAGAAAGAAGTGAGCGGAGAGACGGGGGACTTCATTACCACCAAGCAAGAGGAGCCAGGAGTGCACACGTCCTTTGGGCCTGGGGTCCCTGTGCTGAGAATCTCCTAGATCAGGGGAAGATTGATGATGAGGACCTTCCCCCAGAGCTGACAGAGAGAGAAAGCCTTGCCGAAGCTGGCAAACTGAATTCGGACTTCCAGTTTCCTAAACTGTGAAAAAAATAAACTTCTGTTTGTTAAAGCCATCCACTTGTGTATTTTTGTTATAGTAGCACTAGATAACTAAGGCAGTTCTTTCTCATTAGTAAGACACCTCAGGAAAAATGACTCTTTCTCTGGCTTAGGGGAAAACCCTGATTAGCCTAAGCCAGTCATAGTAATCATAGTCCCCTTGCCAGTGATTCATTTAAAAATGAGCATGTGACCCAATTTTGGTCAATGAGATGTGAAAAGTCTGCCAAGAGACTTCTGGCATAGATTTTTTTTATTCTTACTAGACATACATGAGGAGATGCCCTCTGCTTCGTCTCCATGTTGGGGTGTCTGGTTGTGATGCTTAGATCTCTGACAGCCATTTTGTAGCCAAGAGAGCAGTTGGCCTGAAGATGGGTAAACATAAAGACAAAAACAACTCCAGTCCTTGAGCCACCAACCTCTCAACTTTTGCGTTGGCATCACCAAAAGAATACAGGTTTCCCCCACTATCCAAAAGTAGACCATTTCTATGAAAGCTTTCAGTAAACCAAAATGGTATAAAGCAAAGAAGCAATTACTATTAACTTATATGGGAAAATTTTTTGAGCATCCCCAAACCCAAAATATAACCTACCAAATCATAGCAAACAATACATAAAACCTAAAATGACACCAACATATAGTAAAAGCAGGAATGCCGAAAGTAGTTCCAGGAAGGTGCTTAACGACGCCATGTTTCGCTGCTGGAAGTGTGTGCTGCCTCTTTAAAGGCTCCGTGCAAAACAAACGCCGAGCGCCATTTCTGCTTCTTCATAAAGGTGAATCTGCAAAGGACAGGGGTGTCAAGCGAGCTTTGGCAAAGCAGGGCATACCTGTTATAGCATTGACAAGAGGAATGAGGAAGGCCAGCGCAGAGGACGGAGGTGTTGGAGGACGGTGAAATGCTTCACTCAGTGTGGTAAACATTGGATGTAAAGGCTGGTAGGGTTTCTAGGTGGAAATGTCCAGCACCTCTTTGGAAGCATGGAAATGGAGCTCAGGGGTGATATCAGGGCCCAGAGTGTCAACGTGGAAGTCATCTGCAGAAACCAGGGTCTGTAATGGGGGGGATTGTAGAGAAACATTGCTCCAGTCCTAATGCCCAAAGCCTAACTCCTCTGAAGGGAATTAACACCAGAGGGAAAAATAATAAATTACCATCTGCTTGAAGAAAAGGAGAGATCCCCTGCAGACTTATTCTTAAGATAAATATCTATTTATATTCCAGAACATGAATCCTGGTGCGCCAAAAAGGAGAAAAGAAAGAAACAAAAATGCTTTAGCAAAATTCCCTTCCTCCGTCGGCAACATTTAATGTTTCCAATTTAAGGATTTTAGCACCTCTGTTTTCAAGGGGGAGCCCTGGTAGCACAGTGATTAAAAGCTTGGCTGCTAAGAAAAATGTTGGCAGTTCAAATCTACTAACTCTCCTTGGAAACCCTATGGGGCAGCTCTACTCTGTCCTGTAGTGTAGCTATGAGCTGAAATTGAGTTAATAGCAATGGGTTTGGTTTTGGGTTTTGGTTTTAAAGGGGAGTTCTAATTATCTCTTATCACCCCAGCAATACAAAGCCCAGTCTCATTCTTACTGAATCAGAGCATAAATTAAACTAACCAGATTCTTTGGAAGTGCTTTTCACGAAAAGAAGAAAGCAAGACACCCACCCACCCATGCACACACCACACACACACACACGAAATCCATTTTGAGTAGATGTCCTGACTGATGATAATGACCATAGTTCTGGTATGTCAGCTTTGGTACAGGGTGTTTTCACATACTGTTTTCTAGTCCTCTTAGCAACGCTGCCAGGGAGGTATTGCGAGTCCAGATTTACAGAGGAGGAAAACACAGGATTAGACAAAGTAACTTGCCCCAGGCCACAGCTGGCTGCATTCTAAGGCAGGTCGGCCTGTCTCTGAAACACTTGCTTTTCTGCCGCACACCACTGACTCTTTAAGGGCCAGAGAATAAAGCAGAGGAAGCAATGGGCTCGGAGTCTACACACTGTGCGATAGTGGAAGTCTGCCAAAGAGCCAGGGAAGCAGCAACCAGAGAGACGGCGTTAGGCCTGACTTTGTTATCTAGTGCTCTGAAAGCGCTCCACGGGAGAAAGGTGTGGTAGTCTGCTTCAGCAGAAATTTACAGTCTTGGAAACCCTACGGGGTTGCTATGAGTCAGAATCAACTTGCGAAAAAGGCAGTGGTTTTTTTTTCTTTTGTACAGTGGTACGGGAGCCCAGATGGTGCAGTAGTTAAGATCTCAAGCTGCTAACCAAAAGGTCATTAGTTCAAATCTACCAGCAGCTCCTTGGAAATCCTATGGGATAGTTCTGCTTTGTTCTATAGGATCTCTAAGAGTCGAAATCCACTAAACGGCAAAGGTTTTTTATTTTTTTTTTTACAGTGGTATGACCTTATAACAGAAGAAAAACACCTATTTCCAAACAAGGTCATATTTACAGGAGCAAAAAACAAAACAAAACAAAAAAAATCAAACCCATTGTCTTCAAGCCAGTTCTGACTCATAGTGATGAGAACTGTCCCATAGGGTTTCCAAGGAGTGACTGTTGGATTCAAACTGCCCACCTTTTGGTTAGCAGACGAGCTCTTAACCACTGGGCCACCAGGGCTCATTTACAGGAACAGGGGTTAGTATTTCAACATGTATTTTGGGGGCACACAGTTCATAACAGGCCCTGAAGTCTATCTGCCATCTAATTCTGGATCATTTTGAGACCAGGCATTCACCTTCCATAATGCTATCTGTAATTACTGTAATCTGTCATATGCATTGTATAACATTGTCTAACTGCGGTATAATATATATATAACCCGACCCATGCTAATAAACATTTTGGTTGTCTTTAGTCTTTTTTAATACAAGCAATACTGCAAAGAACATCCTTGTACCTGCCTATGCCTTCAAAGTCAGAATTAAAATTTTAGGGTCAAAAGGGTATGTACATTTTAAATTTGGGTACATATGAACAAACTGCCCTCCAAAGAGAAGGAACATGTGGTGTATGGGGGACTGTTTCCCCACATTCTCTCCAACCTCCAGTTGTCAATCAAGATCAACTTCCTGATGACCTGCAGCAGGGTCGGGAGGCCAGGAAGCAAGGCTCGTAGATTGGGCCTACCATTTCCCATCCTAACACTTAAGACCCTCCAGGGAGTCAGGTCACTCAATGAGTAGTGGGCTAGCCGAGGCCATTACCAGTTCTCCAGACCCCAATCTGGGCTCCATAGCATTGGCTGCACCATGGGGATGCTAGTTAGTCTTGAGAACAACACCGTGGGGTAGTGAAACCTGCCATCCACAAGGTCAAAGGTATTTTTGGAGGCAGATAATAAAAGCGAGTGAATGTAATTAAATTGATAACAACAGCAAAAAGGGCAAAAAAATGTGTTGAGGCCTTTTGACTATAAGAATTGGCTTGGGACACCAATGACTACAACGGAATTAGATCCGTCCTGGTAAGATTATTTTCCACTGCAGTGAAGTTGGAGTTGGTGGCTTTGAAGGCACCAGACTAGGCTGCCTATCTGGTCTGAGAAGCGTGCCCCTCTACAAAAAGGCCGGTTTGCCCCAACTTTAGCTGCATCATTCAACATGCATGTTGGTTTGTCAACAAGCCTAAATCTCCAAGGCTCCCGCCCTTAACCTCATCACTGTCTGCCTCTCCTCCCTTCGCTACCAAGGTTTCCATAGTGTAATCCACTTTTGTAGTATCGATGTCCTCACTTACCGTTTATTCCTCAACCTATTTTAATAAACCGTATGGGGACAGACCTCTCATCCTCACCCTAGGTGGAGAAAGGGTCATTTAGTATAAAGATGGATTGAAATAGAGGGGTTTATTTGCTTTGCAGATACTACTGGGAGGACTGTAAGAATCCAGCTCATCTCCCTAATTTGGCCTTGGCCCTGACACCCTATGGCTCTGGCAAAATGAAGCATGTACCCTGGAGGAATAAACAAACACCAGAGCAACCCCAAACCAAACCTGTTGCCGTTGAATCAATTCCAACTCATAGCTACCCTACAGGACAGAGGAGAACTGCTCCATAGGGTTTCCAAGGAACAGCTGGTGGATTCGAACTGCCAACCTTTCTGGTTAGCAGCCAGACTGAGGGATGAGCAGCCAGGTTAAATAAAAAAAAGAAAGACACAAGGGAAAGAAGAAATCCCCATGTGCCCATCTGAGGTGTTCTCTATGGGTTGGAACACAAGGAGATATTGCTACAAGATGTTTTTCATCAACTTCTGTGCTCCCATGCTGTGATTGGCAAGTGTTATATCTGAGTGCATCCATACATCATCTCACTTCCTCCTCACAGCCACCCTAGCAGAGGGATGCTATTATTGTCCCGATTTTACAGGTGAGGAAACTAAGACTTAGGTTAACGAGTTTGTCTAACGTCACATGGCTAGTCGATGATCGAGGAGTGATACGAACTCACCCCGTTGGTAAGATTGCTGGTTTCGTAATGGTCTGTACCATTGCCGTCGAGTCAATTCCAACTCATAGTGACCCTATATGAGCTATGAATGGTCTATACAGAGGAGTAACTATGGGATAACTTCCAAAGTTGTCCTGTCCTCCTTAGATGGGTAGACTTGGGCAGGAGGCATGGGTTTGGTGAAGAACAGAGGCAAGAAGAGAACGGGAAGGTGGTGTGATGGAAGCCGAGGGGGAGACTGACAGCCCCAGAGAGAAGTGGAGGTTAATGGTGTCTCCTGTCAGTATGGTTTGAGAGGTGCTGTGGGAGCAGGAGCCATTGATGACCTCCCCAAGCCCTTTTATTAGTCTCTCTTCCTCACACAGTCCTTAAAAAAAAGGTGTTCCAGTTACTCATTGTTGTTTTGTTCGTAATAGCAAAAGCTGGATGCACGCTAAATGTCTATCACGAGGCAGCTGTCTAAATAAGTAAATGGTATGTTACCCTTTGTGTTGTTTTTTTTTTTAAGTGGGGGGAGAAATAATAAAGGTATTTATGAGTATATGGATAGATTATCTTTGGAAGGATATAAGAATGGTGACATTGATTGCCTTCAGGGAAGAGAACCAAGTGGCTGGAGGCAGGCATAGAGGAAAACTCTTCAATGAATACCCTTTCAAAACTCTAAAAATATTCAACTATTTATTACTTATTTTTTTTAAAAAGATAATAAAAGAAAAATCAGTGTTTCTGGCAGTGCAGACCTTCTTCCTTATCTCTCAGTCTACCTGCTTGTCCTGAGAGGCCTATTTTGTCCGCTTCTATTGTTTCTATTCCCACTTGCCTTCTGATGGTGTCACATCTCCAACTCCAGATTAAAATTCTGCACCTCGAACTTAGTATGTTCAAATTTTAATTTATCGCTTGCTCTCATCCCATCTCTCACCCCCAAGCAGCTGCCCTTTTGTAGTCTCTCTCATACTTGAAATGGACTTGATTGTTAAGGTTGTATGTCATCTTGGCTGGACCATGATTCTCAGTGGCAGCTGTATGATGATGTGATCACTTCCATGCTGAGATTTGATATAATGTGATCACCTCCATGATGGGATCTGCTGTGAGTAGCCAGTCATTTGAAAGGGCGTTTCCTTGGGCATGGGGCCTTCATCCAATATACGTAGACTTTCTGGCAAGGCGCTGGGGCTTTTGCTTGCTCTGGATCCTGAAACTGTCTCCTGTTCACCTGACCTTATGCTCTTGGGACTTGAGCTAACAGCTTACCTGATGATCTTGGGATGTGTCAGTCTTCACAGCCTATGAGCCAGAGGCCTGCTGTCTGACCTGCTGATCTTGGGTTCGCCAGCCCCTGCAGCTGTGTGAGCCAGAAGAAGCCTCAAGCCTGACCCATGGACTTGAGACTGGCCAGCCTCTACAACCGTATGAGCCATAGACGCTTCACTGGTTTTGCTTCTGTAGAGAACCCAGCCTAAGACAGCACTCATTTCCTCCCTGTCCCCACAGTCTTGGAGGGCATTGCCATATGTACTACTGATTCAATTGCTCATCCATAGCAGCTGACCCAAGATGGACTAATTAAAGCCTCTCTTCTGAGAATTTGGAACTGGAACATAGAGGACCTGGGCTAGTTTTTGCTGGGCCCTTAAAACAAGAGGTCCATGAAAGCTATGGCTGGGCTAACCATGAGACTGCCACACCCAGCGGGGTCAACCTACCTACCTGGTCAAAGAGAAGAATGAGGCTGATGTACAGAAAGAAGCAGAGATGAGAGGACATGTAGCACCCCCCAGAACATGCAAAGCCCAGTTCTCCAGGGGCTGGATCTGTCCTAGCTGAGGCCCAACTGGGCTTCTTGCTCTTGGGTTCTGAGACATGTCCCTGTAAACTTCCTTAGCTACCTTGCTTGAGTTTCTGGTCATTGTAACCAAAAATTCCTTAGACTCTTCTGGTAAACAGAGCACACGGATATTCAAGCCCAACACCTTGGAATCATTTTCAGCCCCTCGCCTCTACCCACCAACATCACCTACTCCAGATGATGTGGTTTCTTGACTCACCACTTCCTCCCCTTGAGAGTCCAGTGCCACTGCCTTACTTAAGTCCTCGTCACCTCTCACTTGGACCCAGCTGACCACTTCCCTTAACACTTCTTCAAGTACGTTCCCCACATCATTAGCAGAGTAGGCTTTCTTCGTTATTTTAAATTCTGGTTTTCAAATTTATCTCAAACTCAATGGCAAGTGTAATATAATACACAGCATTTTAGGGACAGTAAAGAAAGTGGTGCACACTTAAGTACAAAAATCATAGTAAATTTATCTGGCAGAATGCATACTCCAAAATGTAAAAGGTGTTGATGTCACTTTCCTGCTTAGAGATCTTTTCTGATACCACATTGCTTACAGGATAAAAGCTAAGCTTCTTGGCATGTTTCCTTAATTCCTGTGCTTTCGGCTACACAATTAACCGAAAACCCTGGCTCAAACTGGCTTAAACAATAAGGAACATTTATTATCTCAAGTAGCAAGAAGGCGCCAAGTAGGCATCTCCATGTTTGGTTAATTCAGTGCCCCAACAATGACCTAAACGACCCCAGTTTTTTCTGTCTCTGCTCTACCATCCTCAGAGTATCAGCTTGGTCTTCAGGCTAAATCCATTCATGGTCACAAAACAGTGGTCCCACTTCCAGGCTTCACAGCCCAGACACAGCCATATCTATGGAAGAAAAAAAAAAAAAAGCCCACTGCCATCAAGTCGATTCCGACTCCTAGTGACCCTATAGGACAGAGAACTGCCCCACAGAGTTTCCAAGGAGTGCCTGTAGATTTGAACTGCCAACCTTTTGGTTAGCAGCCATAGCCCTTAACTACTACACCACCAAATGGACTGTCTATTCCTTAGGTCTCTTTTTAAGAGTAAAGGAATCTTTCCCAAAGACCTCCTTTGTGACGTCTAGGTCTCATTTGCCAGAACAGAGTTATTTAACTTCACCTAAACCAGTACTGGCAAAGGACATGGATTATTATGATTGATTTTTACTATTCAGGATTTACTCCTGGGCTAGAAATAGGGTCACATTCCCTAGGGCGGGTGGATGCTTGAATGTAGGCAATAGATAGTCTGCCATGCACAGCATAGAAAACAGCACACTCTGGGCGCTTCTCCTTTTGCCTCTTCTCTCTCTGCTCCTCCTTGCTGAACTGTTGGATGTTCTCAGAACCTCTGTTTCACATCTCTATGCCTTGGCAAATGTTGCCTATAGCTCTAAAATGCCCTTTTCTGCCTTATCAACACAGTCCATTGCCTAGCTACCTTGCCCTAAGAGCAGTTACCGTTAGCCCTCACGGATGTGCAGCAAAGGGTGCAGGGCTGGAGGAACCCAATAAAAGCATTCCTTGCCACTCTAGGCTCCTGGTTTCCTCCTGGCAGCTTCCCTCTCTGTGAGCTCAACTGGCAGTAACCATCTCATCCTTTTTACCTTTTATCCATTTAGACTCCATTATAGGTAATCTGGAGCCCGGTGGCACAGTGGTTAAGAGCTTGGCTGCTAACCAAAAGGCTGGCAGTTTGAATCTACCAGCTGCTTCTTGGAAACCCTATGTGTCAGTTCTACTCTGTCTTGTAGGGTCACTATAAGTTGGAATTGACTTGATGGCAATGGGTTTGTTTTTGTTTTTGTTTTTGTGAGTAATCTAGAGCCCCAGTGGTGCAGTGGTTAAGAGCTCAGTTGCTAATCAAAAGGTCAGCAGTTCAAACCCACCAACTACTCCTTAGAAACCCTACAGGGCAGCTCTACTTTGCTACTTTGTCCTGTAGGGTTGCTATAGGGTCACTATGCATCAGAATCGACTCGACAGCAATAGGTTTTTTTTTTTTTTTTTTGTAGATAATTTTATTGCTTCCTCAGCAACTTGCCCTGGGGTGGCTGCATCATTTCCTTTTAGAACTGACCAGAGATTCCACTTTTCTGAGAAGCCGTCTCAGACTAATCCTCCCCAACTCTGATCACTCCCACACCTTGTAGTCAGAGAAATCCTTTTTCTTAAAAAAATTCTAGTTTCTAATCTGTTTGAAAAGAAATGTCATACTCTTGCCCAACATGTGATATTAAAAAAAAAAAGGTGAGAGAGAAAAAAAATTCTCCCGTTAGGTAATTATCAGGAGGGACATCGTGCTTGGTAAGGTGGAGAGCCAGCAAAAACGAGGAAGACCCTCAATGAGATCGACTGACACAGTGGCTGCAATAATGGGCTCAAGCATGATAACGATTGTGAGGATGGCACAGGCCAGGCAGCGTTTCGTTCTGTTGTATGTACAATTGCTATGAGTCGGAACCAACACGCCAGCACCTAACAACAACAAAAACAACACTTACTTCCCTGCCTTTGACCATGGCTCAGTCCGCCATCACCTCTCCCCCTGTGACAGTTTCTTGACCCACATGGCCCTCTCTAATCCATTCTCCATTCCAAGGCCAGAATGACTGTTCTAATTTGCCTACCTGATCACATCACTGCCCTGCTAAGTCTTAGGGTTTACAATGTCTGGTCTACTCAGGCCTCAATTTACCCCCCCAGATCACAGGTGGAGTAGTGGTTAAGAGCTAAGGCTGCTAACCAAAAAGGTCGGCAGTTCAAATCCACCAGGTACTCCTTGGAAACTCTATGGGGCAGTTCTACTCTGTCCTATAGGGTCGCTATGAGCCGGAATCGACTCGATGGCAACAGATTTTTTGGTTTTAGATGACAAATCTGTCTTGGAAGAAGTACAGCCAGAATGCTTCTTAGAAGCAAGGATGGTCTCACATGCTTTGGACATGTTATCAGAGGGACTAGTCCCTGGAGAAGGACATCATGCTTGGTAAAGTAGAGGGTCAGTGAAAAAGATCCTCAACGACATGGATTGACACAGTGGCTTCAACGATGGGCTCAAGCATAACAACGATTGTGAGGATGGCACAGGACCCGGTGGTATTTCATTCTATTGTACATTGCCTTGCTATGAGGTGGCACCTAACAACAACAACAACAACAACAAGTTACCTTTAGGCACACCCTCACTGCAGTTTTAGTTGTCCTGAAAGTATCAATTGGAGTGGAATTTAAAGCATCTCATTTCCTCAGACTCCAGGCTTTGACCCATGTATTTCCCTCTGCCTGGATTATTCCTCTTTTCTAACCTCCCATGTCTTAGCCCCTTCACCTGGCTAACTCAACTCATTCCTGACATCTCAGCTTGGGGGTCATTTTTTCTAGCAGCCTTCCTCAGCCCTCTAAATTGGGTTAATGATATTCCCATAAGCAACCACAGCACAGGGTACCTCCCCTGGTTACTTTTTTAAACTGCTCTATCAGGCTGAGGGGTAAGGACCCATGTGGCTCACCTTTGCATCCTCCAAACCTAGCATAGTTCCTGGCCCATTATAGCTGCTCTATAAATATTAGGTGAACGAGTGAATCTTGGTTCTATCAGCCTCAATTTTGGAATCTGTAAAATAAGGATAAAAACAGGATCATAAATGCAGTATTCCCTCTCCAGCCCCAAATCCTTATAAAAGATGAAAAAAAGAAGGGAAAAAAAAAATTACATTGAAGTAATGGCCAAGAGACTTAAATGACCTAATATATTTAAAGTTCTCGGCGCCTCTTGAAGTATTACACAAAACTGGTTAACATTGCATTGGCGTCACTGAGGGGGTGGAGAGGGTGCGGACCGCACGCCCTGACACTGTCACAGCGGGTGACATCAAAATGACCCCAGGGGCCACCAAGGCAGTGGCGTCACTAGGGTTGGTGTCACCTGTCACCCAGTGCAGTAACTTGTTACCCCTCCCCCATACCCGCCAGTCAGGGTGCGCTTAGCAGGGCCGCAGCAACCGAGAGGAGGGTCCCTGCCTTGGCCAGTGGGAGCCGCAGAAGGCGGGGCTGTGAGGGGTGGGGCCACGCAGCACGCGCTCAGACCTGCAGGGGACAGGAACAGGGTCAGGCCTCTGGGGGTGGGGGGGAGCGTCCCCGGCTGCCCCACCCACGGGGGGCGGGTGACACACGAGTTACCCCCCTGGGTGACACCAACCCTAGTGACGCCACTTTAACAGCGGATAGCTCTTGGAAGAAGAACTGTGAAACTGGGGACCAGGGATAGAGGGAGACTTCAGAACCCTTCAGAACACATGCCAAAAGAACAAGTAAATTACAAAAGGAAAATGTGGCCTGGCACGTATCAGGCGTTCAGCAAATCTCCCTTCATAGGAGACAAGTCCAAGGTCATACAGCTGGTTAACATCAGTGCCAGAACCAGCAAGGCCTGCAAGTCTTTGCTGTTTCTCTACTGGGCAGGCATAGTTTTAGACCAAATGGCAGTCCCCTTCTGGCTGCCCCCTTCTGTCACCTGTGTTTTGTCACCTGCGTACCTGCGATGGAAGGTGATTTTCTGGGCTGATGAGCTTGGTCACATGATTCTATATAATTGTATTACAGAATGGATGAGTTTGTCTTTGATCTTGTTATATATCAGTGAGAATAAACACTTTTTTTTCTCGGCATATCTTAAATGTGCTGTACATTTAAAAAATGAATACCATGCGCACAACACACAAGTGTTGGAGACATTTCCTGCCTTGGCATGGCAGGCGTGCTTGGTGCAAAGACCCTGGGTTTTGGAGAAAAAGTTCTGAGAATCTTGCTTTTAAATTCCACTTCAATTTTTACTAGCTGCGTGGCCTTAGGGAAGTTACGCAACCTCTCTGAGCCTCAGCTCTTTTCATGTGCAAAAAGGATATAATAATACACTGCAGAATTGTTTGGGAAGATTAAATGAGACCATGTTTGTAAAGCATCTGACAAAGAGTAGGCACTCAGTAATAATTACCGTGATTCTTTGATTCAAAAGCAGCTTTTCTAATCAGACACATTCTGGTTGGCTAAATTCACAGATGGGTTTTGCCATCAATGAAATTACAAGCTGGGTTCTTGGATGACCATGGCATTTCTGAGACTGCAAAGGCTGTCAATGCTGTTTTGCTGGGAGACCAGCCACATGCTCGCACATCCAGGCCTATCTCAGTTACCTAGTGCTGCTATCACAGAAATACCACCAGTGAATGGCATTAGCACACAGAAGTTCACTCTCTCACAGCCTAGGAGGCTAGAAGTCTGAATTCAGGATGTCACCTGCAGTGGAAGTCTTTCTTTCTCTGTTGCTTCTGGGGGAAGATCCTTGTCATCAATCTTCCCCTGCTCTAGGAGCGTCTCAGCACAGGGACCCTGGGTCCAAAGGACCGGCTTCCTTCCTTGTTCTTCATTCTTGGTGGTAGGAGGTCCCTGTCTCGATGCTTGCTTCTCTCTTTTATTTCTCAAAAGAGATTGACTCAAGATACAACCTAATCTTGTAGATTGAGTCCTGCCTCATTAACATAACTGCTTCTAATCCTGCCTCATTAACATCATAGAGGTTAGGATTTCCAACAAAAAGAAAAATCACATCAGATGACAAAATGGTGGACAATCACACGATACTGGGAATCATGGCCTAGCAAGCTTGACACACAATTTGGGGGATACAACTCAATCCATAAGAAGGCCCATTCAAGTTACTGTCTGGGTTGCCCACACTGAAATCATCTCTGCTAGGAAAAGGTCACTTATAGGACCCTGTCTTGGGCACATCGGTCATTTTTAAATTAGGGGTAAAAATGTGAAGGTGTTACCGTTTACTATGAACCTAAATCCCTGCTCATCTTGTCACTCCACAGCAAGAAGGTAGACCATAATGTCTCCTAGTTTAACATCTCCTGCCAAAATTGATATTGGATGTAAATGTGTTCTCATTATAGGAAGTTTAGTCACTCGGAGAGTTCTGTCTTGAGAGTTGCCAGGACGGGAGCTGAAGTAACTACACTTAGGGACTTTATTTGGAAGCCTCGGGTGCTGTGAGGAGGGTCACAAAGTGGCAGCCTGAATTTCAGAGCCCACCTGGGGCACACATGTTGTTTATACCTGTAACCACTGTCTTAGTTATCTAGTGCTGCTGTAAAGGAAAGACCACAAGTGGAAGGTTCTAACAAACGAAAATTTATTCTCTCACAGTCTAGAAGTCCGAATTCAGAGCACTGGCTTTAGGGGAAGGCTTTCTCTGGAGGAAGGTCCTTGTCTCTTCAGCTTCTACTTCCTGGCTCCTTGGATATCTCCATGCATCTTGGCATCTATCTTACCCCATCCCTCTCCCTGCTGGTTTGTTTAATCTCTTTTTGTATCTCAAAAGAGATTGACTCAACATATGCCCTACACTAATATTGCCTCATTAACATAACAAAGACAGCCCATTCCCAAATGGGATTATAACCACAGGCATAGAGGTTAGGATTTACCACACATATTTTGGGGGGACATAATTCAATCCATAACAACCACATAAAAGGTGATGAACAACCCGAGTCTTTTGCCAACAAATACAAGCATTTACCACACAGCAGTTATAATAGCCAAAATATTAAAAGCCAGTGAGAACTTAATGAATGCATTTACAAAATCATTTCAAAACAGATGAGTTGATCTCATCAGAGTTCTTTAATTTGGGGTTCTGGCACAGAAAATCTAATTTTTCATACTAAATTATTATATGAGGAAATTAAAAAAAAAAAAAAAGCTCTTTAAAGATGGTGGATTGAGAAATGCATTTACCACCCAAGTTTTACTGAAACAAAAGTAAACGGTTTAAAAAAAGTCTTAAAGGTATAAACATACAAGGACAAAGAGAGTGTAGGAGAAAATAATGACAGCAGCACAATTTTAGAAGCTGAATAACAGGACAAGTGACACCAGATTTAACAAAGCTGAGAAGGCTAAATCCTAAACCAGCTGAGGGGAAAACAAAGAAGCAACCCAATTTCCAGGGCAGAACACCCTAAAAGTCTCCTCCCCTATTCAGTGCTGTTGTTGGACAGTCACTCCCCAATCCCAGCAGAAAACTTAGAGGTTTTCCTCTTAAGAGGGTATAACAAAGGGTCTCTGAAACAGAACTAGGGGTACTAAGCATAATCAAGGTTGGGAATACTATACTGAAAGCAGAGACTTTTTTTTTTTAAGTTTATATAATGAAGTGTCGTGATCCCCAGTCCACTTCCCCTACTCAACTTCCAGAAAGCTGGCAGCCAGAAACAACCAACCTCTATGGACAGGAGAGTGAGTGGAAGGGTCCTCTCTGGAAAGCTTCACGAGGCCAAGAGAGAAGATCCAAAGACAATGACATTTTCCTCCAAGTAAATGGCCCAGTCAGATCACCCTAAGGTTTAGAGTCAATAAGCTCTATCTGTGGCACAGAGCTTCCCATCAGCTCTAACATAAGATTGAAGGGCAAAGATCATTAGAAACATGAAGAAAGGCCCTACCTGGGAAGACAGAGTGAAAACACAGAAAGAGAGAGAGGCTAGGAGGGGAAGGAGATGATTAGAGAGATAAAAGCTTCAAAAAAAAAAAAAAACCTCCAACTAACATTAATATCGTCTAAGAAGTAAAAAAGATATAATAAAAATCAGTTGCTGTAAAAAAAATCATCGGAGGACAAAACGAAGCTCTTGAGAATTTAAAATATGTTAGCAGAATTAAAAAACTTACCAGAAGGTTTAGATAATCAAGTTGAAAAAGTCTCCCAGTAAATAAAGCCAAAAATACAAAGAAAAGAAAAATAGAAAAGATAAGATAATCAGAGGATCAGACTGAAAGATTCAGTATTCTAATGACAGGTGCCCCAGAAAGAGAGTACAGAAATAACTTTCGGGAGGAATTTATAACAAATAAGTAATCCAAGAAGATTTCCAAGAATCGAAGGAAATGGGCTACCAAAGATCGATAGGGCCCAACAAATACCTAGTACAAGGGAGGAAAACAGACACATACCAAACACATCATTGTGAAATCTCAGAATCCTAGCGATAATAGAAAATCCAACAAATTTTCAGAGGCAAAACGCAGGTGTCATACAAAGGATCAGGAATGAGGATGTTATCTCTCAGTAGGAAATTTCTAAGCTAGAAAAAGATGGAACACATCTTTAAAATACTGAGAGAAAAGAATTTCTAACCCAGAGTTCTATACGCAGTTTATGTATCAAGTATAAGCGTGAACTAAAGGTATTTTCAGACACACAGTGTCTCAAAAATATGCTTCCTTCCACCTTTTTTTCAGGAAGCTACTGGAGTATGTGCACCACCAAAATGAAAGAGTAAACCGAGACAGAGAAAGACCTGAGAGCCAAGATACAGGGCCTCAACTTAAGAGAAGTGAAGGGAATTCTTAGGATAGTGGGGAAGAGAGATCCAAGGATGACGTTGTTCACCAGATACAGAGAGCAAATAGTCTAGATTGGAGCAGGTCAGAAGGGTTCAGCAAAATAAAATTGACAAAACATCTTATATGTTTCAATATACTTAGAAGACATTTAGGCAATTGGCAGAAAGGTTGGAAATGCATTAGAGAAAGGTGTATGAAAAACAAACAAACAGAAAAATAAAATACTTCAGAGAAAACAAAAAGTCATACAAGAAAGGAAAAGTAATCATAGTACACTACATGGCTCAGCCGGGAATAACGACTACATCATGTAAACACTGCATGTGAGAGGAACGGAATGAAGGAGTGTTTAACTCTGTCCTAGCAGAAAACAGATGGTACTCTCAAATCAGGAAATTTTGAGGACAGTTTTACAAAGGTACTGTTTACAAAGGTTTGCAGGGAAACCACAAGCAATAGTATCTCAGGACTTAATCATAATATGGTTCTGTTATGTAACCCAAAACCAAACCTATTGCCATCGAGTCATTTCCAACTTATAGGTGGCCTACAGGACAGAGTAGAACTGCCCCGTAGGGTTTCCAAGGCTGTAACCTTTACAGAAGCATCTTTCTCCTGAGGAGCAGCTGGAGGGTTTGAACCGCTAACCTTTTGGTTAGCAGCCAAGGGCTTAACCACAGCACCACCAGGGCTTCTCTCTGTAGTGTAAGGGAGGTAAATTTTATCAGAAGCCCCAGACAGAAAAGGCTATGCACAGAGGGCCTTCTGACCATCTGACAGGAGCTGAAATTTGTAGTGGAGGGAAGGACACCAAAGGGAATAAAGGAGGCTGTGTGGATAAATGTCCAGCTTCATTGACCTCACTCACCTACCTCCCTCCCTTTGAATTTCTGTCACTGCTTCCCATTGGTCAAACCCAACTGGAAGCCAGAGAGCAATCCATCAAATTAGCTCCAGGAAACAGCACAGAGTGGAGAAGGATAGAGAGCACATCAGAAGTGGCAAAGGAAAGATAACCAGCTCAGCAGGTTGGGGTGCAGGTGGTACACGGGATGATGAAAGTAAGCTAAAATCTCATCTTCCATTATGGGAAATTATATACAATGCCTAACCACCCTCCCTCCAAGTTCCCCTATCCTCTTTACCCTGTTCTACGTTTTCTTTATTTTCCAGAGTGTTTAATACTTTCTAACACACTAAATAATTTACTTTTTAAATTATGTTTATATTTTTGTATATCTTCCCTTTGTGGAATATAAGCTGCATGAGGGCAAAGGTCTTAGTGAGATTTTTTTTACAGCCGTTGCTGTTGAGTCAATTCTGACTCCTAGCTACCCTGTAGGACACAGTAGAACTGCCCCATAAGGTTTACAAGGAGCTGCTGCTAGATGGCGCTGTGCTTAAGCGCTCGGCTGCTAACGGAAAGGTCGAGCAGTTCGAACCCACCAGCCACTCTGTGGAAGAAAGATGGGACAGTCTGCCCCTATAAAGATTTACAGCCTTGAAAACCCTATGGGGCAGCTCTACCCTGTCCTATGGGTTTGCTAGAAGTCGGAATGGACTCATACACACACACACACACACACAAATACATAATCAAACACTTCTACTGCGCTCAACAAATACCTGTTCAAATGATTGAAAAATCAAGAGGTACCATTAGAATACATTACTTAGAGATGTGAAGGTAAATTCCAAAGACGCAGTTAAGAGAGTTGCTTCTGGTGAAGGGTTGGACCTTCCTACTTGGAGAGAATATTCAGATCCTTCCAGAAAAATGGGTACAATTTAGCATCAAGATGTGTTTTGCTAAAAATGTTTTGTTGTTATTAGCTGCCCTCAAGTTGACCCCCGACTCATGGCAAACCCATTGGCTGATTTCTCAAAATAAGTCACCAGGCCTTCTTCCTAGTCTGTCTTAGCCTGGAAGCTCTGCTGAAGCCTGTTAGCATCACAGCAACATGTAAGCTTCCACTGACAGATGAGTGGTGGCCACACTTGAGGTGCATGGGCCGGGAATCAAACCTGGGTCTCCTGCATGCAAGGTCAGAATTCTACTTCTGAACCACCACTGCTCTCTTGCCCATAATAGGATCTGAAAATGCTCAGAGACAATTCATTCAACAGACATTTGCAGAGCACCCCTGGTGGTCAGACACTGTGCCAGGAAGTTGGGTTCCTGGGGGTACCAGAAAGAACGTCTTTCAACGTAGTAGTGATTGATCCCTCATGGTCTCATTACAGTGGGAGGGCGCCCCGGGGATAGTCCTCACGTCCGCCATTGCTCATAGTCTGGGTCTTCAGAGCCTTCCTACACCACTGGCCTTTTGTACTAAGTGTTGTTGCATGTTTCCCTGGTCCCAGATGGTAAGTGTGCCGGGGAATGTGGGAAGACAGTATGGTTTCCACAAATCCATATGAGAAATAGAACGCCACTTTCAGTTTCTATGAAATAAAGTAAAACAGTTGGTAGAACTCTAGGGGAAAACACGAGGGGAAACTCTGATTCCAAAACACATTATCTGTAGACAGAAGACCGCAGGCAAATATTCAGTGTTTTGGAGTTGGATTGAGAAATAGATTATAGCAGGGATTTCTTCTTAATCTTCGGATATCAACAAATGCAATAACAATAATAGCTAAATTGGGTCAGGCCTCTCACTGAGTACTTAGAACACACGTTAGCTCAGTTACTCAGGGGGAAACTGAGGCTCAGTTACTCCTCCTGACAATCTAGATAAGCAGAAATAATTATCACAGTTTTACAGATAACGACACTGGGGTTAGGTTATCCTTGCTGAGTCCTTTACTCGAGGTCCCACATAGGTGGTTAAGAGGAGGAACTAGAATCCAAACCCTAAAACCTGTTCTTTTAACCCTTTTGCCCGGAGTCTGGGAAAATAATGTTTGTATTTAAATACGTCAGTAACAATTTTTGTAAAGCCCAACATTTCTGCCAGTGCTGACTTCTTAGAGATAGCAGAATTAAGTGTCCCAGAACTCTGTTTGACATCTTTATATTTCAAAAGAGAGATAGGAAGGAGGAAAGAAGGAGGTCAGCCTAATATTATTGTAAAATAAAATATTAGGTCATGATTTGGGAGGAAAGTGTGTCTTGGTTACCTGCTGGGGATTCTAGGGAAACTTTTTAGAAAAAGAGAGCTCCAATGATAAAGGCCCCAAGAAAGAGTTGCAATATTTCCATTTTAGAGGTTCACTATGAGTCAGAATCGACTCGACAGCACCGGTTTTTTTTTACCGCTCAATCGCTCATAGGTATTTATGATTTATGCCCAAACTACACTAAGGTTTTGCCTAAGGCTTTTTTTTTTTTTAATAATTTTTATTGTGCTTTAAGTGAAAGTTTACAAATCAAGTCAGCCCCTCACACAAAAACCCATATACACCTTGCTAAAACACACTCCCAATTCAGCCCGCTGTCTCCCTCCACTCTCTCTTTTCGTGTCCATTTTTGCCTAAGGCTTTTATAAGTTGGCCTGGCAGCCACTTTTATTTACACAAGCCCCTCTGTACTGAGTTTTCCATACAACGGGCTTCTATTGTTCTCGGTTGGGCCTGCTGATGTTTTAATCCTCTCCCAGATGTTTCCCAGCATCAGCATCCAAGACTTGCTGGCCAGCTGTCTGTAAAATCGCAGGAGCTCTGTGTTGTGCACATTAGTTATGCAAATAGAAAGTTAGGACTAGAAGGCACTGGAGAGGATTGGACCAGGGCTTTGCTGGCTCATATAGTGTAGGTGGAAAGCCAAGACAGCAAGCTGCCTTTGATCGAAACCGCCAGCAGCCTTCACAGCCACTGTCCAAGCAAGAGGGTCAGTATCTTCGGTTCCCAGGCCAGGTCTGGGCTTCTGGACTCTTCCTCACCCTATTTTAGTGACTTTAATAGAGACAAACTGAGCACCTACACGTCAACTCCCTAACCAATTTCTCCTTTACCTGCATAGAGCGAAGAATGATCCCCATTTAACAAAGGAGGAAACTGAGGCACAGAGAAGTCTAGTAACTTGCCCAAGTTTATATACCTGATAAAGAGCACAGGTAGGATATAAACCCAGGTTCACCGCTGAAGACTGTTCTCTTAACCACTGCGCCAAAGTGCTCTCGCCCCTCGATTCTAGGAAGCTTTCACTGATATATTGATTCAGTTATGGGCAGAGTTTGGGAAGAAGACTGGGGGAGGAGGGAGAGGCACGGAGCCTTACACATATTTAAAAAAAAAAAAAATGACATTCAGCATCTTGATATAACTGAGAAGTATATGACATCAGTAGTAAAATCCTAACAATTCTGCTATTATTGCTAGCATGATTTGTTGGGAATGATATAAACAAGGAGGTTCACCTGTTTGGTTTCGGAGTTGCCAGAGGTCGGCAGCATCTTCTAGAGCATGTGTACATGAGGACAAGTGAAGGCATGAAGGTATATGTGTGTGTGTGCTGCGAAGTCGGGTTGGGAAGTTACTGTGTCCTGACTCCACTTGCCTTATCAGCCATCAAGCCATAACTTCACTATTAAGTTATTTCTCTCTCCCTTCTCTTTTAGGGAGCCCTTGTGGTGCAGTGGTTAAGAGCTTGGCTAATAACCAAAAGGTGGGCAGTTCAAATCCACCAGCTGCTCTTTGGAAACTCAATGGGGCAGTTCTCCTCTGTCCTATGGTATCACTATGAGTCGGAATCAACTCGATGGCAACAGGTTTGGTGTTTTGGTTTTCTCTTTTCGGGGTTTATCTGAAAAATATTTTTATAAGAAATCAAAGCATAAAATGAAGGGAGATGGATGTGTAATGAGAATCAATAATATTTTACTTCTAAATCACAGCTTTAAATCTAGTACTTACGTCTCTTTATGGCAGTACTTCCAAAAGCCATAGAAATAGCTAGCAAGCTTTCCTACAACTCTGCTTATCACATGGAGAAATTACACAAAAAGATTAAGTAAGTGACTTGTCCAGAGAGATTTACTAATACACTCTAGGCTTTCATGAAGATGAGCTCATGGATAAATTTGGTGATGAGGTCATTCAGAATGAAAGTGGTGAGGCTCAGACAGATGTTTTTGAGTGCTCTAGAAGGCTGTGTAGTTACACCCAAGAGAGCTATAAGATGCAGTTGTTTTGTGAAATGGGGGCACTGGAACTTATTTTATTTTATAGAGAAAAATCTACCTCAGCTCCTGGGAATACGCAACCTTACCACTAGTTTTAGTACTTTGCAGACTTCTCTCAACCCTCACCAGCTGGGCTTTCATCCAAATCAACTCACTGCTTCCACCCAGGTCAACAAGGTCAAATCACTTCTGGTTTTCATCACGTGGCCCAGTCTCTCTTTCTTAAAAAATTTTCTTCTCTGGGCTTCTGTGGCACCACATTTTCCTGGATTTCTACCTACCACTCACTCTGGCTGCTGTTTCTCAGTCTTCGTAGATGACTTCCTTTCCACCCATCAGACCTCTTAAAGATGGAAGGCCCATGGGGATTCCATCCAGTACTGGCTCACCACTCTCCAGGCACACTTGGCCTTTCACTGTTCACATGCCAACCATGCTCTTGCCTTAGAGAGTTTGCAGTGGCTCGCCTGAAACTCTCTTCTCCCAGGTATCTACAATGCTAACTTCCTCATCTCTTGGAAATCTTTGCTTAGAGTTCATCTTCTCAATGAGGCCTCCCTGACCTTCCTATTTTAAATCACAATCCAGCCCCACCCCTCACAATTCTAATCTTCCTTTTCCTTCTTTTTTTTTTTTTCAATATAACAATTGTCACCTTCTAAGATACTATACACAATTGACTACTCTACTTCCAATACCTAATACAGTGAAACCCATGAGATCTGGACCTTGATGGGACTGCCTTGTTTTTCCGGGTCTCAAAAGTTTTCTGCTTTTGACAGGATACAGTCTTACCACTTTTCTATTGCTCCCTATTAGTGGAAAATATTTGTGTTTTCCTTCTCTGACAGGTTTCTGCCTTACACAGGTTCTGGCTGTCACATCATGCCAACAACAGTTACATTTCCAACTCCAGTTCTGCTCTCTCTTCTGAGCTTCACATTCATATCCTTAACTGCCTATTTGACTTCTGCATTTGGATGTTTAAAAGAAATCTAAAAGTTAACATGGCCAAGATTGAGTTCTTGGTGGACATCCTCAACCCAAGCCCAGTCTTTATCATCTCAGTAATGGCACCACCTGAGCTCCAACGAGCTCAGGCCAAACCATGGGAGTCATGGTTAATTTCTCCCTTTTCCTCATGTTCTTTATCACATCTATCAGCAAGTCATGCAAATTCTTCTTCTACGATGTATTCCCAGACCATCTACTTCTCTCCATCTCCACCACGACCACTGTGCTCCAACCACTATCCTCTCTTGCCTGGAGTACTGCAATGACCCCTAACTAGTCTCCATGCTTCTAATCGTTATGACCAGCAGTCAGTTCTCCACAGGCCGCCAGAGCGATCCCTTGAAACCTAACCCAGCTCATTCTACTCCCATGCTTAAAATGCACCAATATAAAAGCCAAAACCAAATTAGTGTCTTTCATGAAATGGCCCCTGGCCTGTCACTCTGGCCTTATCTACCATTCTGCCCCTCGCCCCACCCCAATTCTATTCCTTTCAACAGACCAAGTTCATTCCCAAAGCCTGGACATTTACAATCACCAGTGCCTGGGAAACTCTTCTCTCAGATCTTCAAATGGCTCCAACCTCATCGGTTAGGTCACGCTCCAGAGAGAGCTTCTCTGCCCACCCCATCTAAAGAGGCAACCCAATTACTCTCTGTTGTATCAATGTGCTTTATTTTCTTCCTAACATTTAGTACTCTCTGAAATCACCTTACTCATGGATTGTTGGCTGCTTGTTTATTAAATGTCTCTCTTCCTAACCAATGTAAGCTTCGTGAGATCAAAGACTTCATTTTGTTCATCATTTTATTCTCAGTACCTAGTACAGTGTCTGATACACACCAGGTGTTGTTTATACTTCTTGATCCAATAAATGCTGGATGATGTTGAAGTAATGGAAATAAAAAAAGGAAGGGGACAGAAGGAAAGAAAAGGGAAGGCGAGACAATGGGAGGGAGGGAAGGCAGAATTTTATTTCACAGCGCGAGATTTAAAATAACTGGGACATTGGATAGGGAAGAGAAAAGGAAGAGAGGGATGAGACAAAGCAGAGAAAATAACCATTTTCCTAAATCCAATTTTCTCTGTAGCTGTGACTCTCCTTACATTCAGTTCTTGATTTGCCATTTTTTTCAGTATTCTCTTATTCCTGGATTCTCCTTGGTCAATTTCTGTGTTGGGATATGATCTAATTCTGCTTCTTGATTATCCAGGGTGTTTTTAATTGCTGATAAAATCTTGTATTTTGTAATACAAAAGCAAGTGTGGCCTACACAATTAGGATTGTGTACCTCACCTTCCATATTCCTGAATGAAATTTTTTAAAAACTAGAAAATAGTTAGCCCAAGGCCAAAAACAAAAGCTAATTTTTACAGTGTAGCAATCGTCCCAGGTTTCCTGACTATACTCACTACCGTAAACTACAATGAAAATGGCAAAATAATTTACTGATAGATATACTCAGTTTACTACTAAAAATGGTGAAAAGTATTTTGAGAACCAATTAAGCTCTGGGACAAGATAAATGATATCTCATTTAACCCTCAAAATAACCCCAAGAGGTAGGTATTATTATTACAGCATGTGCAGAGGTGGAAGCTGAAGCTTGGTCGAGTTACAACATTTGCTCAAGGCTGGGCTGTAAATAAGCAGTGGAAGATGTCTGGTGCCCAAGGCTACATTTTTCCCTCACCCACACTTCTTCCCAAATAAACATTTAGATTTCACATATTCTGTATATGAGAGAAGGCGCCCTGGTGGTGCAGTGTTTAAGCCCTTGGCTGCTAACCAAAATGCGGTGGTTCGAACCCACCAGGAACTCCATCGGAGAAAGATGTGGCAGTCTACTTTCGTAAAAATTTATAGCCTTGGTATTTGAATTTTGAACCAAGAAGAGTTTAATAGTTATAATCTTCTGACACTGTCATACATATACGTTGGTGTGATTGTAAATTTATTCTTTAGTGATATATTAAGGATTTTACAATTTTATTTTTCTTAGAATGTCTTGGGGACTATTTTTTTTTTATTATTTCCAGTCCTCTCCCACATCCCTCCTCCCCAAACACAGAGTTTTTTGGACAGGCTGTAAGGGTTAGAGAGTTGAAAGAAAGATGGCGGGAGATGGGGAAAAGTTATGGGATAGATCAGAGTTAAGAGTTGAACATGCCTTTCTCTGAGGTAAAAGGACCTCCAGGGCTTCTTTCAGTCAAAACGAAATAAGACCCAGGGGAGCAAAATTTGATGTTTACTATCATGATTGGAGCCCTTATGGTGCAGTGGTTAAGAGCTGGGCTGCTAACCCAAAGGTCTGCAGTTGAAGTCCACCAGTGGCTCCTTGGAAATCCCATGGGGCAGTTCTACTCTGTCCTTACAGGGTCTTTATGTGTCCAAACTGACTCAATGGTACCTAACTATAACAACAACATCATGGCTGGATTTTAGAAATGGCAAATTTGGTTCCATTTAAATTCTTTGCTGTTGTTGTGCAGTCTGTAAAGCAGATGTGTCTTTTTCATGTAAAGGTCTTTTAAAAGTAAATAAAGGAAACACACACTCACAAAAGATTTACAGCCTTGGAAACCCTATGGAGCAGTTCTGCTCTGTCTTAAAGCGTTGCTACAAGTTGGAATCAGGTCGATGGCAACAGATTTGGTGGGGCGGGAGAAGATGTATGAGAGTGACTGCCTTGCACAACGTGAAAGGGCTACATGGGCGGAGAAGAAATGACAAGGGGTCTGACGCTTAAGACTTGAAGACAGAGGTGGAGTGGGAAAGCTGAAATTCAGAATACATTTTCCCATGTACAGACTATTAATATACCCTACCCTTTGCTTTTTTTTTACCCTTTGCCACTGAGTTGATGCCGACTCATAGCGACCCTAAAGAACAGAGTAGAACTGCCCCATAGGGTTTCCAAGGAATGTCTGGTGAATTCGAACTGCCGACCTTTTGGTTAACAGCCTTAGCTCTTAACCACTAGGACCCCAGGGTTTCCTGCATTAATATATTTGACTTAAAAAGAAAACATCACTCAGAAACTATTAGAAAAAAAATTTAGGATTGTCTTGTCAATTCTAAAAAAACAAAAAACAAAAAAGCGAATTCTCTCCTGTGATGACATAGAACTTGAATTTTAAAATCTATCAATTTATTCAACTTTTCTGAGGCAGTTTCCCCTCTCCTAAAATTGAGATGATGGCACCTAACAGGTGTATCCCACAGAGCAGGGGCGTCTCACAGCAGGTAGGAGATAAGTTCACCTTTATAGGTGCACATAAAGCGCTCTACAAATGTTCATTTCTCTTCCTATTGATGATACCGGTCATAAAAACAGCAAAAACAACAATGACAAAGAGTGGCGGGAATCCCAGACAGGACGACAGTACATTGACCTGGATAAGATGCTTCATTTTGTTTTGTTTTGGGGAGGAGTACAGCTGGGGATCATTGCCAACATTTATAATCTTGCCTTCTTGGGAAAATTGACCTCAAAGTTTGTTTACAAAGAAAACGTTGACAGGACCTTGAGCATAAAATTTCTTCATCCATTGAGGACTATTTGTTGAATTCAAAAACGGTTGGTCTGATGCTCTGAGGTCTACCTGACCCCTCCATCTAAATCCAATTGTAGTTGTCAAAGGAACAAAGAGACGGATTAAAAAAAAAAGATTCCAAGAAATTTAAAAACTACTCTAAATATATTGTGATTGAGGGACTGCCAAAAGAAAATAAAAATATTTGGATTTCGTATTAGGAAAAAAGATATTTGTACTTTTACATCCCTTCTTGACTCATTTATTCATTGAATGTTGAGACTTGGTTTCTCATAGTAAACAAACAAAAAAAAATCATTTTATTTCTTAAAATTCAACTTCTAGACTTGTTATTGCCTACAGTACTTTATAAGTGGATGGATGGCTACCTGAATGGCTCTCAACGTGTTGTTTAAGATGAGTCCACAAGGGTTAATCCAGAAAAAAAAACCAGTGCTGTCGAGTCTATTCTGACTCATAGCGACCCTATAGGGCAGAGCAGAACTGCCCATAGAGTTTCCAAGGAGCGCCTGGTGGATTTGACCTGCTTTAGAAAATGACTATTTCCCATAAAAGAACCTCAACAGAGAAACCATACGGAAAAGTAGAAGTATGAGAACTACATTCACAAGGTAAATTGTTATAGATGTGGTAAAGTGGAGGGTCAGCAAGAGTGGAGGGAAACCCTCCAAGAGATAGATTGACACAGTAGCTGCAACCATGGGCTCAAACACATGAACCATTGTAAGGATGGCGCCGGTCCCAGCAAAGTTTCGTTCTGTTGTACATAAGGTCGCCATGAGTCAGAACCCGCTAACAACAATGTTCACAAGGATCAAAAATTAACCTCCCTCTTTTTTAAAAAATGTGTCCCTAGCAATCCCTGTTGACCCTTTATTGATTACTTATTAGGTAAATGGCCTTGTCTTGTTAACATTTCTCCTAGAGGAACTTTGTGATAACGGGACGCTTCCTTCTCCTTTTAAAGCAGTTTCGTTTCTATTATCTCACTTCATAAGCTTTGAAAGCTAAAGCAATGAATAGAATTTTGGACTGGATTTAGCCCCTAAACAATCAAAAGCTAGTAAGAACAACAAC
This sequence comes from Elephas maximus indicus, assembly GCF_024166365.1. Classification (NCBI taxonomy): domain Eukaryota; kingdom Metazoa; phylum Chordata; class Mammalia; order Proboscidea; family Elephantidae; genus Elephas; species Elephas maximus. Next base: position 10,214,566 of record NC_064841.1, on the reverse strand, counting down.
AACAAAAAAGGTTACGAACTAGTTGTTTACCAGGACAGCTCTTTGATTGTACAAATTGATAAAGGCTGCCAGTCTCCTGAGTTATCATTACTTCTGCCTCTGGTAGGTGTGTTGAACTGATGTAGCTCTCAGGAAAGCCGTTAGTTATCAGGAAGACCAGAGCTGAATTGTTTCTCTAAGCTTCTTCAAAGCGCTTGATCAAATCCAGAGGAGGAGAGGACCCTGCAGTGGAGGAAAAAAGGATGTGTGTCCAATAAAGCAAGACATCTTAAGTTGTCTGCCCTCTGGCGTCCAAGAGGTGAAGGACATGGTGATAATTCCAACATAACCGGTGAAGGGCAATGGGTTGAAAGACTTTAAATTCCCTGATTGGGTGTAGGGAGTGGGTGGTGAAGAATATTCTTATTTTGAAGTATAGACATAAAACTTCAAGGATTTGGAAGGTCTTGCTTAAGTGAAGGTTTAGAAACAAGAATGTAGTAAGTATTTAGACATTTTTCCTAAGCATTTATGTTTCTAAGAATTCATATCCTTGTTAGTAAAACATACAGCAGTATTATCCTCATTTTGGAAAGAGTAGAAATTGTCCTATCATCAGGGCTATATTTATACTGAAACGTAAGTGAACAATAGGGGAAGTCATACAAAACCCTAACTCCAAAATGCCTGCTCAGGAAAAAGGGAATTAACAACTGGACCATCGACCCTAATGTATTATAAAATTGCTTACTCTTTTACTTTGATGCACCTCTACTGATACAAGTTACCAGACCCCAAAGATTTGAAAATAAAATTTATGGCTAAAAAATTAAAGGGACTTGCATAGTGACCCATCTTCTCACATCAACCTCACATATCAAGCTTGGAATTATAGGATACAAAGTAGTGGGATTGCTTTCTTAGGGAAGCAGGTCAGAAAAGGGAAGGCGAGGGAAGAACAGGAAGCAGATGGTGGGAAGGGGGAGATCATTACTAAGTCCTCACCCAGCCACATGGGGCCATGGGCACTCACGGCTCTCACCTCAGTGGCTCTCGGGGTGTTTCTCTCAGGGTCTTCTGTATGTATCATGCGGGTGGGGTGGGGGGGGCTTTATTTCTAAGAACCATTGTATTGTGGAAAATTCAAACCTACGCAAAAGTAAAGAGAATGATGTAACCAATCCCCACACACCCATCGCCCAGCTCCCACAGTTACCAACTACCTACCGTCTCTCACACCTTGAATTCCAGCCTGTGGTTTCTTACCCAGTTGTTCCTCGGCTTTCCCTCAGGCTCAGCTTCGAGCAATGCGATTTCCTGCCTTCAGCTTTGGCTCCAAGGTCTGATCGGATCCTGCCAGATATCCCACTAAATCAACAGGCCCTCTCTATCATCTCTCTGACTTGAACAATTTTTATACCTCCACCCTTACCCCCGGGACTCCTTAAAAAAAGGAAAGAAAAAGTATATAGTGGTGTTTGCACGACACGATTGATGTAATCGGTGTCACGGAACTGCATGCATGAAAAACGCTGAACTGGCAAATGTTGTATCTATTTTTTACAACAATAAAAAAAGAAAGAGAAGGAAAATAAGCAACACTAAATCCTTTCCCAGTGGTTTGAGAATCTGAAGAAAGCCACAAACCATAACCCTAGCAGAAAGGTATACGCACAATTTTGCGTGCAGTCTCAGGAGATTCATGGATACCTTGAAGCCCCCCAAAGACCCCAGGTTACGAACCCTAGTTTTAGTCGACTCTACAAGGTAGATGCTGTTCCTAGCCCCTTCCTGGCCCTTGTAGCTGTTGTTCCATTTCACAGACAGACTTGTAAGGCTAGCACAGCATCCAGTTTACCCCTTGGTTTTACCGTTGAGGAAGCCAGGAGTGAAGAGCGAACGTGCCTGCCCAGAACCCCGGAGGGTGACCTACAGCCCTCACCAACACTTTCCACGCTAACCTCATGCCGCCTCGGCTTGAATATTTCATCGCGCGGTGGTTAAGAGCTACGACTGCTAACCAAAAGGTCAGAATTGACTCAACGGCAACGAGTTTTGAAGTGAATTAAAGCCTACTCCAAAATAGCCCCAATACCCACTCTGAAAATACCTGCTCCGGCACACTCCCTTCTCTCTCTATCCCAGCACTGGGTCTTCATGAAATGCAAGGAGGAAAAACACTAACAGACTCCTAAGCCAGAACTGGAAAGTTAATTGAAAACAACCTTTTAAACAAGTATGTTTTAAACTACAAAGGCATTCGTGGTTCTTTGGCAGGGTTCGGTTTATGTTCAGCTCTGCCGTTTGCTCATTCCTGGGGGATCTTTGAGATGAAGGAGTCGTTAATGCCTACTCACCCTGTAGAAGGTTGAGTTGGGTCCTCAGGGGGAGTTCCCTGTGATGGTCTCCCTAGTTCTTCAGCTAATGCCGGCTCCAGGCATACATCAGACTCTCCTGTGGTGGCTTAAGAATTAAGAAAAGAGGTGGGGTCAGATCAGCCACTCTAGGTTTCCAGACCCAGCATCTGGGTGTGGAGCCGGTGACGAGAAGCCCACTCTAAGGCTGTGTGCACGGAATTACCATCATTACTAATGCTGTAAGCCGGGAGGATACTACAGTTGCTTCACAGCTCATAGCTCGATGATAGAGATATAGACTTTTATAATAAAAAAAAAAGGCAGGGAATTTTCAGAAGGAAAATTTAGAAGAAACTTGGCAAATGTAAGCCTCCCTGGGGTAATATTAAAATACACTTTTTTTCTCCACTAGTTCCTATTGTTTCATAAACTTCTTGGCTGAAATACATACACACACATACACATGTGTATACACACGTATCTGTATGTGTCTGTGTGCACGCAATCATACAGGGAGTATGTGTATGTATATATATATATATGCAATCATTTCATGGAAACCCCGGTGGCATAGTGGTTAAGTGCTACGGCTGCTAACCAAAGGGTCGGCAGTTTGAATCTGCCAGGAGCTCCTTGGAAACTCTTATGGGGCAGTTCTACTCTGTCCTATAGGGTCGCTATGAGTCGGAGTCGACTCGACGGCACTAGGTAATCATTTCATAGAAATAAAATCATATAGGGAGTCCCTGGATGGCATAAACCATTAAGCGCCCAACTACTAACTGAAAGGTTCACGGTTTAAACCCACTCAAAGTCACCTTGGAAGAAAGGCCTGGCAATCTACTTCCAAAAGATCACAGCCTTGAGAACCCTACGGAGCACAGATTTACTCTATGACACATACGGTTGCCGTGAGTCAGAATCAACTCGATGGCAACTATTTTTTTGTTGTTATAATCACGTACTTGTATCTTAATTTATATTATAAACTCATGGTGACCTTACATATAACAGAATGAGACGTGCCTGGTCCTATGCCATTAATGTATATAAAAAAGAGTATAAAGTAAAGGGTAAAAACCCCAGCCACCTTCCCTACAACTCCCCAGGGGAAGTGCTGTTCACAGTTTCTTCTGTATCCTTGTTGTTGTTGTCGTTGTTAGGTGCTGTCGAGTCGGCGCCGATTCATGGCGACCCTATGCACAACAGAACGAAACACTGCCCGGTCCTGCGCCGTCCTTACAATCATTTCTGTGCTTGAGCCCATTGTTGCAGCCACTGTGTCAATTCACCTTATTGAGGGTCTTCCTCTTTTCCGCTGACCCTGTACTCTGCCAAGCATGGTTCCCTTTTCCAAAGACTGATCCCTCCTGACCACATGTCCAAAGTATGTAAGAAGCAGTCTAGCCACCCTTGCTTCTAAGGAGCATTCTGGTTGTACTTCTTCCAAGACAGATTTGTTCGTTCTTTTGGCAGTCCATGGTATATTCATTATTCTTCGCCAACACCACAATTCAAAGGCGTCAACTCTTCTTCGGTCTTCCTTATTCATTGTCCAGCTTTCACTTGCATATGATGTGATTGAAAATACCATGGCTTGGGTCAGGGGCACCTTAGTCTTCAAGGTGACATCTTTGCTCCTCAACAGATGCAATCTCCTTTGCAGCAGATTTACCCAATGCAATGCATTTTTTGATTTCTTGGCTGCTGTTTCCATGGCCGTTGATTGTGGATCCAAGTAAAATGAAATCCTTGACAACTTCAATCTTTTCTCCGTTTATCATGATGTTGCTCATTGGTCCAGTTGTGACAATTTTTTGTTTTCTTTATGTTGAGGTGTAATCCATACTGAAGGCTGTGGTCTTTGATCTTCATCAGTAAGTGCTTCAAGTCCTCTTCACTTTCAGCAAGCAAGGTTGTGTCATCTGCATAACGCAGGTTGTTAATGAGTCTTCCTCCAATCCTAATGCCCCGTTCTTCTTCATATAGTCCAGGTTCTTGGATTATTTGTTCAGGATACAGATTGAATAGGTATGGTGAAAGAATACAACCTTGACACACACCTTTCCTGACTTTAAACCAATCAGTATCCCCTTGTTCTATCTGAACAACTGCCTCTTGATCTATGTAAAGGTTCCTCATGAGCACAATTAAGTGTTCTGGAATTCCCATTCTTTGCAGTGTTATCCATAATTTGTTATGATCCACACAGTCGAATGCCTTTGCATAACCAATAAAACACAGGTAAGCATCCTTCTGGTATTCTCTGCTTTCAGCCAGGATCCGTCTGACATCGGCAGTGATATCCCTGGTTCCATGTCCTCTTCTGAAACCAGCCTGAATTTCTGGCAGCTCCCTGTCGATATACCGCTGCAGCTGTTTTTGATCTTCAGCAGAATTTTGCTTGCGTTTGATATTAACGATATTGTTCTATAACTTCCACATTCGGTTGGATCACCTTTCTCGGGAATAGGCCTAAATATGGATCTCTTCCCGTCAGTTGGCCAGGAAGCTGTCTTCCAGATTTCTTGGCATAGACGAGATTGACCTGTATCCTTAATGTGCCCAAATTAAGTACCTACAGTGTACGATGTACCTGAATATTTGTTTCTCTCTGGTAGGCTCAGGAACCACAGGTCTTGGAGATACAGCATGAAGGCATGTTTCTTCTACTTCCATCCTACCTAAGTGACAGCAGGAAGTCCATTCTTCTCCCAGGCTTTCCTTCCAAATAACCCTGAGAACGCCTGGTGACAGTCTCCTGTCCCACAAGATCATCATGGTCATTGCACTGGCTCCAGGGGGTGAACCTCTGATTTCTTTCGGGTGTGTACTCAACTTCTTAATTCCACACCATGGTTGGTGAAGCCAGACTGCAACTTTTAAGGTGATTTTGTTTGACGGTTCAGAGACAACAGAAGGAAAATACAACACCGAAGACTTATAATTCTTACTAGATGTGTTGTTAGGTGCCATGGAGTTGATTCTGACTCATAGTGACCTCATGTGACAGAGTAGAACTTCCCCACAGGGTTTTCTTGGCTATAATCTTTATAGATGGAGACTGTTAGGTCTTTTCCCCCGTGGACCAGTTGGTTGGATTCGAACTGCCAACCTTTCAGTTAGCAGCCAAACGCTTTACCGTTGCGCCTCCAAAACCCTCAGTCCCAGATCCTGGACCCTCTCTGCCTAACTGGCAGCTAGCCATGATAGGGCAGGGGCCAGTTCTTCTCCCTCTTACAGGGAGCCCTTGACCCTGTTCTCCTAACCAGAATTCAGTCTCCCAAACTCCCTCCAGCCATGAGAGAAAGGAACATGTTTTATCTTCAATGGAAGCCCACTGTGGCTGTTCACCTCCAAATGGTAGGTGTGTCTACTCCCTTCAGGGGATGCCTTTACATTTTCACCCAGGTAAGTGTGGTCTTGACCCAAAGATAGCCAGGACTCAAGGCATTTTTCACAGTCTGGGTTCTTCAGTCTCAGAATAAAACTACATGTGGCAGTAAGGGTCACCCATGGCCCAGCCTGGGTTACTCCTAGCAAATCTAGGCCAGTTCCCTAAGGCTTAAGGTGAGGACCTGACTTGTACCCCTTGCCTGGGGTCCTCAGACTCTCTGCTTCTGAGTTCCTGTGAGCAATCCCTTAAATAACAGCACACCTAACACTCTCCCCAGAACAGGCAAAGGTTTACGGGGATAATGCAACCTACGTAATTCCATACTTAGCAAAGGCACCATTTTCATATTACCAGTCAGAATAGGTTCATTCTTCAAGTTACAAATCTTCATCTCAGAAATGATATCTGATACTTGGCTCAAAATTATATGGCAATGGGAGTGGGGGCATCGGAGCCCTGGTGGCCCACTGGTTAAGAGCTCAGGCTGCTAACTAAAAGGTTGGCAGTTCGAATCCACCACCCGCTTCTTGGAAACCCTACAGGGCAGTTCTACTCTGTCCTATACGGTCACCATCAGTCAGAATCAACTCAACAGGAACAGGTTTGGTCTTTTGGGGGTACAAGAGTACGGGCAGAGGAAAATGGGAGCGGGTTTTGAAGCAAAACTGGCTACTGTTATTGAAGTGATGGGTCTATAAGGGTGAGTTATACTATTTTGTCTACTTTTGTAGGTTGGAAATCTTCTGTAGTTCAAACAAAACCAAACAACAACTCCATCCCTGCAGAAGCTTTGCCCGTTTGCATCTCTAGAAGATCCCTCTTGGTCATTTTCCCAGAATAATGGGACATGCAGCCAGGCAGATGAATTTGGTCTCCACTTCTTTTTTTTTTTTCTTACAAATGAGTTTCTTTCCTCTCCCCACAAGATGATTCCAGAGATTTGAGGGCCAGACTTTGGTCAAAGCTCGTGCTGTAGGTACCGAATTCTCCCTCACCCCAAGCACTCTCTCCAGGGAACTTCTCTTCATTGGACCCTGAATGATGACACCTGGTCCCGTTCTCCTTTCTAGGGATGCGTACCATCTAGCTAGGCATATTCACAGAGGATTCAGGGACAGTGTTTATAAATGGTGAAAGAAATTCTACCTGTGCTATTTCACACCTTTTAGGATTGCGCTGGTATGATTTGAATGGAGAGAAGCCTGGTGAGGGTTGCCTGAACAATGACTGGCTGGCCACCAGGATGGATAGGAGCTCTGGTCTGTTTGCCTTGTTCTGAAATGTGGTCTTCAGCTTTGTAAACTCAGAAACTCAAACGTGAACACATGTAGACACAATGGGGGTTCCAGAAGGCTGATAAATGCCAATCAATGAACTTTCAACGGGAAACATAACTACAAGAAGACCCCAAATCCATGCTTGCTGGTTGGCACACTTTCTGTCTGTGGGAAACTTTTTATGCAAAGCCAAATTATAATCAGATTGGCATCTGGGAAGTTTTAGGGGAATTTTTGTGTGTGTGGTTTTTTGTTTTTTTATCATATGTAATTAGAAAAGGCATACTCAATATGACAATTCAACAATATATTTTTTGGCAAAATTTAAACTCTAATGATTTCATAATAAAACTTATGAAAAAGAAAAGCTCAGCAAAACCTTCTTGGCTGCTGACATTCAGCTGGGAGGGTGGGAATCCACGAGTCAGACTCCCTGGAGGGTCTGAGATGTTTTGTTTTTCAAAATGTGGCAAGAAAACTTTGTTCACTGAGGCACTATGTAAAAGTTACACATGAGGCAACCTGCATGTGCAGGGGCCAAATCAAATGATCTGTCCCCAAGCTCTTTCACACAAAACAATTTCGAGATGAACATAAATATATTTAGTTTATTAGTTACCAACTGTGGGAATTGGTATGGAAATTTATGTTACTATAAACTACTATGCATAAAAACTAAAACCAAACCAACTGCCCTCAAGGCAATTCCAACTCACAGCAACCCTACAGAACAGAGTAGAACTGCCCCATAGGGTTTCCAAGGAGTGGCTGGTGGATTTGAACTGCCAGCGTTTTGGTTAGCAGCCAAGCTCTTAACAGTATGGTATATATATTTATAGTATTGTACATAAACTACTATGTATAGTACATATATATATAGTACAGAAACTACTATATATCATATACATGTTTATAGTATAAAACCAAAACCAAGCCCATTGCCGTCGAGTCAATTCTAACTCATAGTGACATTATAGGGCTGAGTAGACCTGCCCCATAGGGTTTCTAAGGAGCAGCTGGTGAATTCTAACTGCCAATCTTTTGGATAGCAGCTGCGCTCTTAACCACTGTGCCACCAGGGTTCCATTTATAGCATAGTGCATAGTATAATACTATAAAGTACTACTATAGTTTGTGACCAAGTTCTGACAGCTAGCTAGTCCAAACTACTCCGTGAATATAGCAGACATTTGATGGTATCAGCATTGATTTTTCTCCCTTCTTCCTTTCCAAAAGACTCCATTTTGATTTGTGGATTGCTGTGGTTCCTGAGAAGACGACTCCACTCCCCTTCTAACACATTCTAACGCCCTCGAACACACTGGTTCGTAACCTGAACCAATCCTATCAGAGTGCATTTGAGCGCTTTTTTCTAACATTGAGACAAAGATGGGCTCACTTGCCTGATACATGTGGATGAGAAAGGCACATAGCTTGAGGTCTCTCTAGCAGTCAACTTTGGCCACAAGGAGGGTTGAAATTAGGAGGAAGCCAACAGCAAGAAAGACGGGGAAGAGAACAGAAATATACAGGATCACTGGTGCCATACTGGGCTGCTGAATAAGCTTGCCCAAAGCCAACACTACCTCTGGACTTGACAAGTTATTTGTACTTTATACTGTTTGAGCCTTTTGTCGTTGTAGTCAAAAGCACAAGTGGGTGGATCAAGGCACTGCTGACTCTCGATTCCTTGTTTTTTTTTGTGCTCCACTAGGCTCAAATATCAGTCACAAGAGAAGAGGAAGCAAGCCACAAAAGATGAGACAGTGGTAACTATCACATTCCTAACTTCTGCTGCACATGAGAACCAAGTGAGAGCTTTTACACACTCGAGGCCAATTAATCCAGAATCTAAAGGTGGGTCTTGGGAGTCAGAGTTCTTTCAAACTCCCCAGGTGATTCCAATGTGCAGTCCATGCTGAGAACCACTGTTCTAAGTAAATATTTGACTTTATCTATTCAATGTAATCTGCAGACTAAATGTCCTCAATTTGTTTTTCTGCTAAAAAAAAAAAAAAGCCTGACAATACACATAATTTGTACTATAAAGCTCCTATAAATCATACTTGTGTTACAGAAGAACAAAATTTGGAACCTCATGTTTTAAACTTTAAAATGTATGTAAATTTTGCATTATACTTTAGTTATATTCCTTTCTCCTCTCTCCTTTTTTCCCTGTCTTCCTTCAACATTTAATAGGAGTTTACCATGTACCAGTCACAGTGACAGACACCAGGGAAACAGATGAAAACAAGAAAGACACAGTTCCTATAGTCCAGGGGAAAAATGGTAATTAATCAAGTAATTACAGCAAAACCTGATGACTCTGGTGATAAGGCAGTACAAGGTACCAGGTAAGCGGAGCCCAAACCAAACCAAGCCCATTGCTGTCGAGTCAATCTCGACCCATAGCAACCTATAGCACAGAGCAGAACTGCCCCATAGGGTTTCCAAAGCTGTAATCTTTACGGAAGCAGACTGCCACATCTTTCTCCCATGGAGCAGCTGGTGGATTCGAACTTCCAACCTTTTGGTTAGCAGCTGAGCACTTAACTACTGTGCCACCAGGGCTCCTTGCACGCAGAGCAGGGGCTCTGAATCTCCTGGAGGAAATAATGTTTAAGTTGAGACCAGGAGAGTGTGTATGAGTTACCTGGGCAGATGATGGGGAGAAAAGGGTCCAGACAATGGAAGCATCAAGTTCAATGAAGAAGCAAGGGAACTGAAAGAACATGAGAACACTGGAGAGAAAAGGCCGAAGATAAAGGCAGGAACTAAATTAGGAAGGGTTTTATAAGCAATGTTAAGAAGTCTGCACTTTATCCCAAAAGCACTGCAAATCTACAGAAGATTTTAAGCACATGAAGGACGCGATTTCTCTTTCTGGAAGATAATTCTGGCTGCTATGTAGGGAATGCATGGCTGCGTGTGTGTCAGGTGGGGCGGCAGGGGGGACAGTAGAGTCCTTAATAAGAGGGAGTCAGGGAGACCAGTGAACTAGATGCAGACACAGTAGACCAGGCAGGGGATAATGGTGAACCAAGTAGCATGGGGGTAATGTGAATGGAGAGAAGTAGACTATTATTATTTTTAATTTTATTGTATCTTAGGTGAAAGCTTACAGTGCAGATTAATTTTTTATTAAAAAATTTATACACAAATTGTTTTCTGACATTGGTTGTAATCCCTGCAATATGTCAACACTCTTCCCCTTTCTCTTTCCACCTTGGGTTGTCCACATCCATTTGTCAGTTATCCTGTCACTTCCTGCCTTCTAGTCTTTGCTTTTGGGCAGGTGTCACCCATTTGGTCTCATATACTTGACTGAACTAAGCACGTTCCTCACGTGTTAGTTTTTTTTTATGTCGTTATTGTTGTCAGGTGCCGTTGAGTAGGTTCCAACTCATAATGACCCTATGTCCAACAGAACAAAACACTGTCCCGTCTGGCGCCATCCTCACAATTGTTGCTATGTTTGAGCCTATTGTTGCAGCCACTGTGTCAATCCATCTCGTTGAGGGTTTTCCTCTTTTTTGCTGAACCTCTATCTTACCAAGCATGACGTCCTTCTCCAGGGACTGGTCCCTTCGCGTAACATGTCCAAAGTATGTGAGACAAAGTCTTGCCATCCTCGCTTCCAAGGAACACTCCACTGTACTTCTTCCAAGATGGATTTGTTCATTCTTCTGGCAGTCCATGGTATATTCAATATTCTTCTCCAACCCATAATTCAAAGGCATCAATTCTTCTTCGGTTTTCCTTATTTAGTGTCCAGCTTTCCCATGCGTATGAGGTGACCCGAAGTATCATGGCTTGGATCAGGTGCACCTTAGTCTTCAAACTGACATCTTTGCTTTTCAACACTTTAAAGAGGTATTTTGCAGCAAATTTGCCCAATCCAAATCTTCCCTAAATCTGACAAATGCCCTCAACTCAGTGGGAAGTTCTCAGGGTTTAAATAAAAAAGCATATAATACTAATCCACTTTTCTTGGGAGCTGGTTTCAGCTATGAGTTCCTTGAACAGCTTATCTGATTGGCTCCCTACCTGGTATAATTTTTGCATAAGGCCAAAAATAAAAACATCTAACCACTGGAGAATAATTCTACTAATTACTGGCTGGGAAGAAATTTCTTTCAGACTTTTCTAACTTGCATCTGGGAAGAAATTCTAAACAACAATCATGTAGAAAACACACTACTAAATCTGCTAGAGGTTCTCCCATAAACATTGTAAAATAAAATGTAACGATTTAATTCCAGGTAAGACCAGGAATAAGACTCCATCAAATACTGTAAAAAGAGAGTATCCATACAGTGGGATATGACTCAGTCATAAAAAAATGAAGGACTGATAGACATGCTACGACATGGACGAACCTGGCAAACATTATGCTGAGTGAAAGAAGCTAGACATGGAAGGCCATACAAGATTCCATTTCTAGGAAATGTCCAGAACAGGCCAATCTACAGACACGGAAAGCAGATTAATGGCTGTCAGGGGCATTGGGGAGGGGGGAATTAGGAACGACTGCTCATGGGTGGGTACAGGGATTCTTTTTGGGGTAATAAAAAGGTTCTGGAATTACACAGTGGTGATGGCTGCACAGCTCTGGGAACCTATTAAAAACCACTGAGTTGTACACTTTGAAAGGGTGATTTTGTTACGTGGATTATATGTCAATTAAAAAAAACAATCTTTTAAAAGGGGGAGAGGAGTCTTGAAGAGAGGTCTGGCATAAAAAGAAATTGTTCCAAGGGCTCATGAAAGGCATGGAGTTTGGTATTTATGTTGGGAAAAAGATAAAGGGTAGAAGAAAAAAGCATAGAAAAGAGTACACAATAATTTTATCCTTGGGGACTTGAACTGAAAACACAAAAAACTTTGAATTATACTTCGTATACTTTAATACAAATCACTTTGGCCTTTTTGAAAAGTATATGGTGACTTGCTCATTTTTTTTTCAGGTACTGAAAAAATACCATCTGTAGTCTTTTTTGGTTTTCTCTTCTCCATTCTATGAATCGTGCAAGAGTCTCAGCTGCAAATGAAGCAATTCCTTATACTGCAGCATTTAAACTTGCTGGACCTTTGTAAGAACTTTGTGTTTATTTGGGATAAAAGCATACAGGTTTCAGGCTATACCAAGAAATCATATCCTAACCATCTACACTTGCCCTGATGAAACTCAAAGACTTCCCTGGATTTTCTTTTCCTCATTCTCTGGATCTCAATCTCTGTGTTTTTAGTCTTTGAGCTAACCGAGAAGCCTTTTCGTTCTGTGAACTAAGCACATTCCTTCAAAACCACAGGCATCCGCTTCTCATTGGGCTTAGGACAATCACAACACTGGAATGCAGGTAAGAGAGACCTCAATTTGCTTTTCCCATCACACCTCCGGTTACCTCAGGGAACCCCACTTCAACGGACAAGGGGTAAGAATAATTTCTGCCATCCTGGCCGTGTCCGAGTATTCTACAGTCCTCTGTAGTGATCTAGCCTTTCCTCTGCACATTTCTACAGTGCCAGCCACTGCATCCTATCGGAGTTTTGCCTTCCAGAAGGTGGAGTTTCAAGGAAAAGTAGTTCCAACATACAATAGAGCAGACAACTCCCCTTCTCAGCACAGTCTCCTCAGCAGATCCCTTTCTGCAGCCTAATGAGCTTATGGGTTAAACTACACCAGGGGACAGAATGGCCTGAGAGCGTTCTGAACTCTGAGAAGATTTGGAATTTATCCTTTGCCTGACATACTACACAGATCACTCGCAGCTCTTAATGAATGCTTAACAAAACTGAGTCTGCACCATGTAAAAAAGAGTTACAAGAGGTTTTAAATTTTGCTTTGTTTTTCCCATTAACAAAATGCAATACCTAAGTGGATGAATTATATAGCTCAGGGTAAAAGAGAAAAAACATTAAGATTAGAAGATTTAAAAGATCTCATATGGTTGGTTAAAAAAAGAAAAAAAAAAACCCATTGCCATCGAGTCAATTCCGACTCATAGTGACCCTATAGGACAGAGTAGAACAGCCCCATAGGGCTTCCAAGGGGTGGCTGGTGGATTCAAACTGCCGACCTTTTGGTTAGCAGCCAAGCTCTTAACCACTGTGCTACCAGGGCTTCAGAGAAAGGGCAAAAATCCTCTCTTCTTTTTTGCTTCTCTTTTTTTAACTGTTTGCTGGCCAGACTGTTCCATGCATAACAAACAGAACATGGCCTGTTACTCTGATGGCTGTATAATTAGTAATATTTCTAATTATAATAAATGCAATTTTTGCTATAATTATAAAAAAATAATTAATCTTATAAAAAGTTGCTTGCGTTTAGGATGGCAAAAACCCTGAGTAAAAGCCAAGTTTCAGGATACATCAATACAGCTACTCGTACTTCCGATATTTCTTTAACTTTGAGCCTATTAAGGAAAAAAAATCACTTTTCCTCTATTTCCCCATACTGGTATGTAGAATCTTATGGACTCATGCCCATAAGCATACTTCAGTCCTTTGGGTTCCTGGGCAGAGAGGAGCTAGAAAAACACAAAAACAGGAAGCCATCAGTACTCACTGATCGAATAATTAAATAGATATTACACTGCCATAAAGTTTATCACTGTTTTTGCAACCCTGAGAGCATACTGTTTTGCAAAGCGAAAAATAACAGGCTTACTCTGCTTTTATAATTAAAATTTTCCAAGCTTGTAAAGCTAACTGAACTAACCACATTAACTGTGGAGTTGAGCTCTTGTTTTTCCACTGTTGAGTCGGAATTGACTCGACAGCACAAAACAATAACATTTAAGTTTGAACACAACGTAGTGGTGGTTTTAAAGGCAAACATATTTAAATTAGAGGCAACAGAGTATGATAAACTTTCCACCCAAACATTTTCCACAGCTTGTGGAATAAAGGAAGACATGAGAGTAACCTAAGATTATGGACATGCTGGAAGAGTAAGTTAAGGAGGGACCTAGTCACATCATCTGTTTTTTAAAATGAGTACAGAGAAGAGTGAATTATAGCAGGACTTTAATACGGAAGCTGACAGAACTTCCTGGCCTGAGGGCTGTGAAAAACTACAAGGTAGTTTTACCTGTTTTCCTTTAGAGATTCAAAAGAGCAGACAATTTTCCACCTAGATGGCAATACTACCCAGAAACAGGGAACTGGCTTAATGCCTTGAGATTTCCATACTCCTTTCACTAGTGGGGAGGTGGGGGGTAAAAAAGAAGAGGGAGTCTAGACCAAGTCTAAGGAGCCCTGGTGGTGCAGTGGTTAAGCACTTGGCTGCTAACTGAAAAGCCAGAGGTTCAAATCTTTTAGCTGCTCCATGGGTACAATTCCATAAAAATTACAGCCTTGGAAACTCTATGGGGCAGCTCTACTCTATCCTATAAGGTCCCTATGAGTCAGAGTTGACTTGATGGCAATGGGTGGCTTGGGCAGACCAAGTCTGTATGTAAAACACTTAGTCTGTCTACCTGACTCCTTTGGGGACCAAATAGTTTTGAAGAGTTTTCTAGACAGCTATATGTTTATCATCCCAAAAATAAAATTTCAGATGAAAATATTGCAAAAAAATGTATTAATATTTGTTGCCCTTTTTTCTCCTTTCAGGCTTCAATTTAAAATTATTAAGTTGCTTTTTTTTTAATATTATGAACGTCATTCAAACTCATTATAGACATCAGGAGAAGAAACGGCCATAATCCTACTACCCAAAAACAACCACCGTTAACATTTCCTCCCAGTTTCTTAGAGCATATTGGGCATAATTCAGTTCAATTCAATAAACAAGAACGTTAGTAACAGTCAGCATTTACTGAGTACTTTCTAAAGCCTTGTCCTAGAATAAACCTTCTATATGTATGGGCTCATTTAGCCCCTACAAGCCAATGAGGTTAAGTGTTATTAATCTGACTTTGGAGATGAGGAAAACAAGGCTCTGAGAGTTTATCAAGGAAACACAAGAAGCCTCAGTTCAAACCCTTTTGTCTGACTCCAAAGACTGGCCTGTTAACCTCCTCACGAGATTATACCCCCTTACCCTAAATGGCCACATATTATGAATCTTAAGGGCTCCCATCCTTTACATACACTTTTAATGATTATGGAGCCCTGGTGGCGCAGTGGTTAAGAGCTCGGCTGCTAACCAAAAGTTCGGCAGTTCAAAGCCACCAGCTGCTCCTTGGAAACCCTATGGGGCTGTTCTACTCTGTCCTGTAGGGTCACTGTGAGTTGGAATTGACTCGACAGCAACAGGCTTAATGGCTTTTTCAAACTTTTCTTATTGTCAGGCTCTTATTTTTCAAAGAAGGCATATTTTCTTCTTGGGACATCCCTACCACCTTTCTAGGTTGCTCTTCCACAATTATCCAAGCTTGGAAATATTAATAACAAAACAAGCTCACTGAAATTTTGTGAAACACCACGGAGACTTCCAATGAGTGAAGTGTACAGACTCTGTAATACATACATTGGTTATTCAAGACTATTTGTCTGCTCATAGTTCTGTTCCAATAAATAAGGTATTACTATTCTGGCCTTAAGACATGAATGACATGACACTTAAGTCTCAACGTGCATCAGCCAAACTTGAAAAATCAGCACACTCATAATCCAAAACGTTTTAATAAAAATTGACGTATAGATGTGAAGGCACGTTCCTGAGCCAGGAAACTTGGGTCATACTGGAGAGGACAACAACTACATCTGCAGATATTATGCTCAGACACAAGCAAAATAAATGTAAAATGTGCCATCAAACAAATGAGGCATGAAGTCCCCAAGGGAGAGGAATGCTTAAGCAAGAAAAGGAAGAGTCTCATAAGATGGCCTGTGCTAAAAGGTGAGCCCCAAGTTCTAAAAAGAAGTTAGCGGGACTGCTCCCAGCTCACCCTGGCCCAGAAGGTGAAGACGGCTGCACATCACAGGAAGAATAGTGGAGTAGAGAGGAGGCCGGGGGAGTTTGATAGAAATAAAAAAGACTAACCCAGCCTTCTTCTTTTGATGGGGTAAGAACAAAGGACCGAGGGGTAGAGGGAAGTTTGCTCCAAGGAAACACAGGCTATTATCTCAGGCTTGGCTGGGGTCAGCCCTGCTTATCTTCCACCCAGTGTGGCCATATAAGAAGCCTCGCGGAGCTACTTTTGTCGTATAAGCTTGGCAGGCATGTTGTTTTTGAACTTGATGACATACGCCACTACTTCCTATCAATATGAAGTTTCTTTTTGTTAGTGAGGCTGAGAAAGCTTCACTTATCAAATTATCACTATAATTAAAAATTATTTCTCATTACACTTTGCTAATATCTGATATCACAGTGTCTTGTAATTGCAGAACACATACCTGCAAGGGACACCATGGGCTGCAACGTCAAGTGTGCTTGTCTCCCACTGGACTCCGTTCCCTGGCAGTCTCTCTCCTCTCTGAGGAGAAGGAAACATGATGTGACTTCGGCCTGAAAATCTCTAATTCTTAGGTGGTGAAGTGTGGATAGAGGTTGGAGTGCAGCTTAGAGTTTGATGGCTCTAGAGGCCTTCTTGGATTGGTCTGTGGGGATAAGGCTCTCTGGATAAGGCCCTGGGTATGTATCCAAGGCTGAACCCCCATTTTCACCCTTCCACATGAATCTTCTTCCTAAGTCTGCCACTATGTCTCTCCTATCAGGCTGGCCTAACACATCACATCTGAGTGTTTCAGGCCAATGCCTTTTGGTTACCACCTAAAAGACAAAATACAAATCAAGTGTGGATATTTACTGTTATATAATAAACATGGCCTCCTTTCCATCCTTTCACAGTTTATTCAAACAAAATTACAAAAAGGGACTGTAATCTGTATCTAGATAATCAAGAATTTACTATTGCTCCTGCGTCCCTTAGTTTAAAAATTAGTTTATCAAGGGGAATAAGGGCATGTTTCTTAGATGCTTTGGGTACTTAGGAAAAAAACTAGTCCTTGATAAAATGCAATATATATTCATACAAGTTTGAATCCTACTCGAGCCAGTGGGGCGGGGGGGACCCACTGCCATGGAGTCGACTCTGACTTAAGCCACACGGTAAGTACTTATTATCTTCACATGCAAAGAAAAATGCATGAGCTGCCTATAACAATATAGCATTTTTAATTAAAAATCATTTTTACTTTCAGCTATGCTGTGGCTATTCACATTGTGGGGAGATTTTAAAAGTCAAAAAAACTGAACTGTCTACAAATATTCTGAATAGCAATAATATTACATTTTGAATTTTTATTTTCAAATTTGGTCGATAAGGAGGAAAAGAATGAAGAAAGTTAAGCAGTGAAAAGAAGTATCAAAAACAGGACAGTCATTCATATACACAGACAATACAAACAGCACGGGCTCATTTCCAGTTGGTTCACTTCTATTTACACGTTTAAAATACAAAACACATCTCAATCTGTCATGAAGCCGACCACATCCGGCACCAGGAAAGGAACTTCAGCTTATGATCATGATCTCAATATCCTGGCAGAGGAAAAGAAATTTCCTCTGATCTAGACGTACTTATCATTATGAATTTAAAAAAATAATATTAATTGAGAAGAGTAACTACTGTGAGATCATCAATTCACCAATGATTCAAGAGGATGAAACCCTTCAAACTGGTCCTATTTGATGTTGCGGACAACTCTCCTGCAGTGGCTTGTCTTCATCTCCTCCAGGGCTTGTTCCAGCTGCCGGACCAAGTGAAGCAGGGTAGCGGGGTCTGTCTGCAGGACCTGCGTGGTGTGATCTCCGTTCTGATTAAGGTGCAGCTTTATTGTCACTGCTGGTTTAATCTGCTGTCTGAGGCTTCTGCTTGCAAGCTTGATTTTAAACGGAACAAGAGCACAATGACGACTTAATAACCATGCTGAATACGTAATGCTTAGAATTACCCCACACCATACCCAAAAATCAAATTTCAGATGAATCATGGACTTCAAACTAAAAAGTAAACCTTAAAACCTTTGGAAGGTAAAGTAATGAGAACATATATGCAACCTTACAGTATGGAAGGATTTCTTAAACACGATATAAAAGGCACAAGCCATCAAGGAAAAAAACTGATAAATTCAACTAGATTAAAATTAATAACTTTTCTTCAAAGGATGCCTAAAGAGGGCGAAAAACCAAACCACCAACTGGGAAAAGATATTCTGCAACGCATACGTAACCAGCAAAAGATTAGTATCCAGTATGTATGAAGAACTCTTGATTTACGAAGAAAAAAAACTCAAACACTCAACAGAAAATGTGCAAAGGACCTAAACAAGCATTTCACAAGACAGCAACACAGATAAACACAGGAAAATTCATCCAATTTTATTAGAAATCAGGAAAACGGTCAATAAAACCACAACGAGATACTATTTTACACACATCCAACTGGCAAAAATTAAAAATCCGTCCATACTGAGCCCTGCAAGTAGCAGTAATGGGACCTCTCGGCTGCTGCTGGTGCGTGCTGGGAGCATACTCAGGAAAACTGTATGCCTTACTTGTAAGGCTGACAACGCACACACCCTACCGCCCAGCAAGTCCACTCCCAGGTATACACCTTACATGCTTACACATACACATTTATTCACAATAGTATTTATTTAAAACAGTCAAAAAAAATTGAAAACATCCCAAATATTCACTAGTGACATAATGAAAAAAATCAAGACTTTTCTTAAAATGAAATTCTTATCCAATGGCAGTGAAAAAAAATAAATGACAACAACATGAACTGTCATAGATGGATGTTCAAGAAAATGCTGTAACCAAAAAGTCAGTCACAGAATTAATACACACAATTCCAGTATTATAAAGGCCAAAAGCAAGTAAATCTAAAAAACATGCTGTGTAGTGGCAAAACACATGTAATAAAACTATAAAGAAGATTAATACAAAATTCAGGACAATGGTTACTTCCAGGGGGCTAGGAGAGGGGAAAATGTGGGGGAGGGGGGCACATAAGTGATTCACAGAAACTGGTTTTGTTCTATTTCTCAAGCTTGGTGGAAGGTACACTGGTACTTGTTTTATTATTATCCTTTAAATGGGTTATCTATAAATACTGGTCTCTATGATATATTCCAAATTTAAAGGACAAGTACCACTGACATATTTTTTAAAAAATATTAGAAACAATGACCAACTCAGGAGCGGTGACATTCCACCCTAGCACCGGAGTGTGTTCTCTACAATCTCCATTAAAAGGAGGCTCCTTGAAGTAATCTCTGCGATTTGTTACTAGCTGACTCAAGGTCCAGGACAGGAAATGTAGAAGATGAACCTGAAACGTCTTGTTTTACAAAAAAGCACAGAAGTTATCCCAAACTACCGAAGTCACATCAAAAGGCCAAGAAGTCAACTTAAGAGGTTTCTAATTTCAGGGTTAATTTAATGCCATAGCATAAAACATCCTGACTAGTAACTTCTTCCTAATATTTCTAGATGATCTGGGCTTCCAAAGGAACCCAAGATACTGGTCCAAGGTTAAAATTTAACATCCCAAAATCATTTGGAAACAACACATCAATCCCTTTGGGTGAGCCAGTGTCCAAACAAAATAGGTACTTTTAGGGTAAAGTATCTCTTTAAAATAATTTCTCTAATACAGAAAATTCCAGGTGTAACAAATATGCAGACTATAAATATCCTATTACTCGTTACCACTGAATTATATGCTGTTTCTATTTGTTTTCCCTCTACATCTGTACTGACAGTCTATCCTCCAATTATCAGGCAACACACTATCTAAATTAATAACCTTTTCAGGTAAGTATCTATACCATTCTTTAGAATTTCTAGAAAAGAGATAATTTAACTGTGGTGCAATGTTTCCTTTATGTGGTCTTTCTGGCCCTGGGTTTACACTTCTCCCAAAATGACTGATTGAGCTAAAATCTGTCAAGTGATTGGTCTGTCTGCTACCTGCCTAAGCAGCTTGCAAGGATTGGTTGCTTTGCTAGGTGGCCTGAAATCTGCCCCAGAGGATTGGTAAGGGATATAAGATAGAAAGAGATATCTGATCTACCTGTAAAGCGACTGAACTAACTCTAAGAGCTCAATGCAATCTTTCACTGAGGTTTTACATTTGCTGCCTAGCAGCTCCAGGTAACCTTTCCCCCAGATTCTACCCTCCCAATCCACTGTAATTAAGGAAATGAGCTTCTTTGTGCTCAGGCTAAAGAATGTGAACACTTCATGGAAACTTCTGATCTCAGTCTCCTCCAGCTTTCTGACATTCTGGGCAAAGTGATGGATCATAGAAACTCTGTTTCTACTCTCTCCCAGAGATCCAACACTCTGAGCAAGGTAACTGTCAACCAACCATTCCTGAAGAGATCCGTCATGATACTGCTTTGTAACCAACACGAACCCTCCTCGATCCCATGTCTTTCAATTATGTCTTTTAGCCAATTGATGCATTCATGTAACCAATAACGTTAAAGACTATGCTTTACTTGTCTCTCCTTTGACGGCCTTAATTACTGTAAATCAATGAGAATGCTGTAATTTTATTTTCATTGATTTACAGTAATGCACCACAATTACCAGAGACTTCCGTTTTTATCCTTGAGATCTGTGAGTTTCAGCCTGAGGTTTTGTGACCTTCCATTGCAAAGCTCTGGCTTCAATAAATCCCTTTTGATTTTACTTCAACAGAGCTGGGGGGTCTTTTCTCTACCACAGGATTGGCTGGTTTACCATCCACTATACCCACTTTTTTTTATACCCACTGCTGTTGAGTCGATTCTGACTCGTTTTAAAAAGCCATTCTTGAATTAACAAGGATTTTTTTTTCCTATACGAGCAGCCAATGCACAGAGGTTTTTGGGGGACCTCCTGATCAACAAAGAAGCCATGGTGGTGCAGTGGTTAAAGCGCTCAGCAGCTAACCAGAAGGCAGGCAGTTCAAGCCCACCAGCCACATCACAGGAGAAAGATGTGGCAATCTGCTTCTATAAAGAGTGACAGCCTTGGAAGCCCCATGGAACAGTTCTACTCTGTCCCATCGGGTGGCTATGAGTCAGAATTGACTCGACGGCAGGGGGTTTGGTTTTGGTTTTGGTTCTCATCAACAAGAACCTGGAGAGGAGTGTGTCCTCTGGATCCAAGGTCTCTGCGCTGAGAGCCTCCTGGACTCAAATAAAGGAGCTGTAATAACACTGAGCTGGTACACTGAAGACTAAGAAATGGCGGCAAGCACAGCAGAGCTGAGTGGCAGAGAAATGGTGGCAGCAGTGCAAGCAGTGGGAACTGTAAGACTGTCAATGGTGGCGATGGGCGAGGTTACCAATGAAGCCGGGCACCTCTAGGCAGGAGGTTGCCAAAAGAGCTGGTCACCTCCAGGCAGGAGGTCACCAGCAGAGCCGGGCACCTCCAGGAAGGAGGTCATCAGTGGAGCTGGGTACCCCATAAAGGGGAGGCAGCCACAGTCCAGGCCTGTGCAGACAGATGCCCAAGCAGGGCAAGCGGCAGTGAGGGGCCGAGCTGGCCTGTCTCTGGCAGTGGCCGACGTCCTAGCTGTGCTGACAGCTGAGAGGGGCTAAGAGACTGAGAGGAGGCCCTCAGAAGTCTGGAAATACGCTGTACAGGGGTTGCCTGTAAAATAGTTTTGCCTTGTCATTAATGCTGCCCTAACCATGGCCCTGGCCTAGGTCGTCCTGAAGCTGCTGGTTAAGAGCTGGACCAGTAAGCACAGGGGGCCAGACCCAGCCCAGCAAAGCCTGAGAGAGAGAAAGAGAGACAGACAGAGTGAACATCCATGCCACACCTGACCTGGGATGACAACACACCTAAGAAAGACAAAGACACACATCTGCTGACACCTGATCTGTGGCATGCCCATCCAGCGACACAAAAATGGACATGGGTAATCTGGGAAGGGTGAATGGGTCCCCTTTTGGACGTAAATGGGATCCTCTCCTACAATGGTAAGTAGGGTACTTGTAGGGGTACAGGGGACAGGTCCAACTCAAATCCGTTCCTGCTGTCTGTGGTTTGCTTTTGATAAGTCATCTGCTCCTGTTGTTAACTGTCTACCTTCTACAAATAATAATAACGACTTCCAGCTGTCAACACTTTGCCAACTGTCCTTGTGTGTGTGACCCAACTGGATCAAACAGGAGAGTCCTCATCCTGGCAGTCTCCTGATTGCTTAGCATCTCTTAGAGGTAAAACCTGTGTGCTTATGCACACAGTCTAATAACACACTTCACACACATCTAATAACACATCATGAGGCCTAAGCTTTTCTCAAAAAGAAGCTGGATGACAGTGCTACAGGATAAAGAACAGGAGGCCGCAAAGCTCTCGACATGGGTTTACTTTCTCGTGGGTGTAAAATTCTGTCCTCAGCCCTATAACCACAGTCAGAACAACAACTTTAAAATAAAATATCACGTGTCACTGCAAATAGGAAGAAAAAAAAAGGGCTATCACTGAAGAGTGCGACCTGGCAGGAAACATCAAAAAGGAAACAAGACACACAAACCATGTTTCACTCAGCTAACTTTCCTAAAAGAATTCAGCCCTATATTCAGCCTCAGAGCAAATAACATGTGGGCCAGATAAGACCAGTATGCTTTGATGCAGTTGTAAATAGGCCAGCCCTAAAAGTGACACGCTCCTGCCCAGTCTCAGATGCTTTCAACTTACTGATGTTATTATATCATCAGCAAGGGCAACAATTGTACAGGCAATTTATGAAGCCTGGGAAACGTTTCCACTAAAAATTAAGCTATGATGATTAATTTGTCTCCCGTAGTAACTGCACAGTAATTAGACGGTAGTTGTCCATTCACTACCGGTCTCCGTAAAGACAAGTCAGTTACTCAAGAATGAAGGCTCTGTATCCTGCTGCTAGTCTCCTAGTCAGCCAGCCCGTCTTGATCTGACATGCCCATCTCCCATAAGCAGAAGAATGTACTCTAGTTAAAATCCCTTTGTAATTGTTTCAGCTAATGAGCTCAGGAACTCGTTTAGTTCTCTGGGTAGTCTTTTCAGTCCTTCAGTGCTTTTCACCAAATAAGAGACCACATTCATTCAGTACACCGTCAGCCTTAAACCGTGTCAGTCCTTACAGCAAGGCAGCAGCTCAGACTAACGACACTGGGTAAACAAGCTCTCAAGTTTAATTTTAGAAAATTCAATTTAAATTGCTAACTTCTAAAAATCTCTTCATCACGGAAAACTCAAAGCAAATTAGTAAAGCTAGGAAAAAAAAAAAAACTGCTAAAGGCTACTGGCCCTCAGAAGTCAAGAGACCATCCCCATACAAGATAATCACTGCTGAACGACACATACATGACCGTCCCCACGTCTCCTGTACTCAGTTATCATGAAACGACCTACAGATAAAGGTCTAAGCAGAGTCATCTCTTCTTCATGAGCCCGTAGGATCTGCTGCTTCTCACGTCCCCAAGAGCAAAACTGTGCCTGATCTTTACTGTATCCACAGCACCTGGCACGACAGGTACAAGAAATATTTCATAAATTGGTTTCAGAAGCCACTTCTCTTAACCCTCTGCTAATTTTTTTATTCAGTACGGAATGCCTACTGAATGCCAGGTACTGTGCTGGGGACACAGTAGCAAATAAGACACACAACCCCTGCCCTCATGAAGCCTACAATCTGGTTTATGCCACACCTTGTGTTCACTCCTACTTAAGAACTCATCACACTGGATTATAATTGCTGCTTTTTTTTTTTTTTTTCCTCCTCCTTCCACGAGACTGTGAGCCTTAAAGGCAAGGACCATGTTTCATTCACTGCCGTGTCCACAAGGCCTGACACACATCAGATGTCCCACAGTTTGATGACTGAATCTATGAAAGCATGAATGGATAAACAGGACACAAGCAACAATCTTTCCTACCGTTATCTGCACATACCAACGAATGCTCAGGAGAATGGAAAACCCTCAAGGCCATCCAGCCTATCCCAGGTATAAAACCTGAAGATGTAGAACGGCAGCTGTGTCCTTCTTCTGACCAAATCCTAAGCCTTCTGGCTTGTCAATACTGACACCCCAGATCTTCACTCCACTGTAAATTTTCCTCTACCTTACTTTTAGTGACATTATCCTGTAATGGTAGCTGTTCTTTCCCGAAACCACCTTTACTTTAATTGCTGACTTTTCTTTCTGTTAACCACGAGTGCTGTAAGCTTCAGTTCATAGGATTCAGTTCAGTTTTCAAAATATCACTCTCCTTCGTGGTTTCAGCTAATTTTACACCCAAGGTCTATGCCCACATCCTCAACTATTACAGCACATGGCAACTTAAGCCATCACCTTAAATGCCCTGAATTCTGAACTGATTAACGGAAACCCTGGGGGCGTAGTGGTTAAGTGCTACAGCTGTTAACCAAAGGGTCGGCAATTCAAATCCACCTGGCACTCCTTGGAAACCCTATGGGGCAGTTCTACCCTGTCCCATGGGGTCGCTATGAGACAGGACTCACTTGATGGCAACGGGTTTGGGTTTTTTTTCAATTGATTAATGTCATGTGAGAGTGTGGATCCAATGGTGCCCGAACTTCTCATTTTTCAAGGGGTGCTGGAAATTAGAATGTTGATGTGAAATTTACCAACTCTTTTTAACCAATGGAAGGGCAGCGGTCATATTGTGGACATGTTCTCAGTGTAGAGGTGGATTTGCTGATGATTGGATGAGGTTTTGATAGAAAGGGAGAACTCAAGAACGACTCAAAGTATTTTTGGCCTGAGAAACCATCTACTGAGATGGGGAAGACCGTGGAAGGAGTAGTTTAGGGAGGGAGGGTGGTCAGAAAAGCGAGATTCAGGTTTGGACATACTGTACTTGAGATGCCGATCAGATACCTATGTGGCGATGCCAAGGAGGCGTCAACCGTAGGACTCCAGAGTTTTGAGAGCAGGTCTAGGCTAAAGATATAAATTTGGGAATCCTGTGTATACACGGAGTGTTTAAAGCCATCAAAATAGATGAGATCAGCTAGGGAATGTAGATGGAAAAAGTATGAAGACCGAAGACTGACCTTTTCAGTGTTTCAAGGTTGATGATAAAATGGAGCCAGAAAGGAGACTGGCAAGGAGGGGCCTGTGAGGTTGGATAAGAACTAAAAGGGAGTGATTTCCCAGAAGGTAGCTGGCAAAGTGTTTTCAAGTAGGAAGGAGTGATCACTTGTGACAAACGCTGCTAATGAGTAGAATGGAATGAAAACTAAGTGATGTCAGTAGAAGACTTACATCAGTACAGTGGCAAGAATAAAAGCCTGATCACAGTGCATTCAAGGGAACAGAAAGAAAGAAAGAGCAGTCAGTGACACAACTTTTTTTAAGGAGTTCTGGGTGTAAATGGAAACAAAAAATGTGGTGGCAGTAGGAGAGATACACGGAGTGGAGGCTGGGTTTTAACCGTGTGCTGGAGGGAATGAGTAAGTGGGGCGAGGGGGAGTGAGATGCAGGAGACAGAGGCAATGATTGCTGGAACTGTGTCCTCACATGGCATAAGGGATGGATTCAAGTGCACAAGGGAATGGGCTGCCCGTAGACAGGAGCACAGGCCCTTCATCAAGAGCAACCAAAGGGAAGGAAGAGCAAGCAGGTACAGACATGGGTGGGTTAGCAGATGTCGTGGTGGGAGCATGTGAGAGGCTTCTTCTAATTGCTTCTCTTTTCATAGTCAAACAGGAAGAAAAGGCAACAGCTAAGATTGTGAACTGTGGAGACATTTAGGCTTTGAAGAAGGATATGCATGGCCTCTGCCATGCCAGAGTTTACAGTCTAATGAGAAAAACAGGTTATGCGTGAGTGAAATGACTGTCAAAAGAGAAACACAACTGCCATGAAAAAAGAAACACAGATGCCACCAGGACTTAACCACGTCCAGAAGATAAGGACTTTCTCACAAAGAGAGGCATTGTTTAAACCAGGAGTCAGCAAACTTTTGCTGTAAGGAGACAGATAATAAATATTGTAGGCTTTGCAGATCATACAGTTTCTATCACTGCTACCCAGCTCTGCTTCTGTACTGCCACAGCAGCCACAGACAATGCACAAACTAATGAGCACGGCTGTGTTCCAATAAAACTTTATTCTTCATACTTCTAATTCCCATTGTCACTCTGGTCTGCCCAAGAATGCTCAGGTTAACTTCTTAAACGATTGTTTTAATGTCACTTTCTTACCCAAGAATCTACAAAGACTTCCTTATTGTCTGCTTTGTGAGGTCTAAATGCCTCTAACTGAATTTCTATAACCTGTTTTGACAACCTTGGAAATCTACTGCTATCAGGTTGATTTCGACTGATAGCGACCGTACAGGACAGAGTAGAACCGCCCCATGGGGTTTTCAAGGCTATAAATCTTTATGGAACAGGGTGCCACATCTTTCTCCCGTGAAGCAGCTGGTGGGTTCAAACCGCCGACCTTCTGGTTAGCAGCCAAGCGCTTTAACCTTACCTCCATTTAAATCAGGAAAAATTCACTGTAATAGTGGTTCACAAACTTTACTGAACATTAGAATTACCTGGGCAAAAAGGGAGCTTTTAAGAATCCTGCTGCCCAGGCTAACCCTCATACCATTAGATCAGAATCTCTTGGGTGGGACACAGGCACTGGAATTTGTTAAAGCTCCCCAGGTTACTCCAATATGCAGGCAGGTTTGAGAGCCAGGGCACTCTACCACATACTCACATGCTCGTCCCTACATCCATGTGGGCCTTCAAAACTTAAACTGTTTCCTCTGTCAAGAATATATACCCTAACCATTTCCAAAGCCAACTCTTCAAATAGGGATTAGACTGGACTATAAGACAGAAAACGATACTGGTGAGGAGTGAGCTTCTTGGCTCAAGTAGATACATGAGACTACGTGGGCAGCTCCTGTCTGGAGGGGAGATGAGAAGGCAGAAGGGGACAGGAGCTGGCTGAATGGACACGGGGAATAAAGGGTGGAGAGGAGTGTGCTGCCTCATTAGGGGGAGAGCAGCTAGGAGTATATAGCAAAGTATGTGTAAGTTTTTATATGAAAGACGGACTTGATTTGTAAACTTCCACTTAAAGCACACACAAAAAATTAAATACATATATATGCATACATATATAAATGCTACGAGTCAGAATTGACTCTACGGCACCGGGTTACCGGGTATAAAGAATATTACCCTATTTTTCTCTATTCATTCATCCTTCCAAAGTTTTCACCCCCTTTTGCTGAAGTTTTCTGGATCATGCTGTACATAGTGAACTCCCTGACTATCAGCTTTTTTGAACCACTCAGCACCTCTATTTAAACAATTATATTCTTTTTTTTTTCTTCTTCCAGAACCTTATGTTACAGCTATCTGTAATCACTAGTTAGTTGGGAACATCTAATATACTTCACCGGGTAACATCTTCTCCAGATGAAAAGGGGTTTTACACTTCCTCTGTGTCTCAAAGCATTTAGCACAGGTCTAATCAGCAAATAGACGAGACTCTACAAACATCTATTAACTCGCCTTTCACTGCTTAATAAAGGGCTACAGGCAATGGTCTGAATAAACGGCTACAGGCAATGGTCTGAATAAAGGGCTAAAGGCAATGGTCTGAAAAAAGGGCTATAGGCAATGTTCTGAAAAAGTCCCTTTTCTTTATGCAGCTTTAAAACTAACCAAAGGGTGAGTCTCATAAAGACCGTGTTACTCACAAGTTAAAAAGCAGGCAAAACTAATCCATACATTAGAAGTCAGGACACTGTAGAACAAAATTCTAACTCCCAAAAAGAGACCAGACTTGCTGGTCTGACAAAGACTAGAGAAGCCCTAGGAGTATGGCCCCCAGACACACTTTTAACGCAGTACTGAAGTCACCCCTGAGGTTCACCCTTCAGACAAAGATTACACAGGTCCACAGAACAAAACAAGATTAAATGGGCACACCAGTCCAGGGGCAAGGACGAGAAGGTAGGAGGGGACAGGAAAGCTGGTAATGGGGAACCCAAGGTCGAGAAGGAGAGAGTGTTGACATGTCATGGGATGACAATCAATGTCACAAAACAAAATGTGTATTAATTGTTTAACGAGAAACTAATTTGCTCTGTAAACCTTCATCTAAAGCACAATAAAAGAAAAAAAAAAAGAAGTCAGGATGCTGGTTACCTCTGGAAAGGTGGGAAGAGAGTAACTGGTAGGAGGCAAGGAAGATGCTTCTGGGATGCTGGTCATGGTTAAGTGTTGGCTTCCTGGGTATCTTCACTGTGTGGTAATTCATTCATTCATTGAGCTATATAATTATGACCTGTGTGCCTTTCTACATGTGTGTTACATTTAAAGAGAAAAGTTTTTAAAGATCAAAGCACCATCTTAAAGAAATCTGCGTAACCATCTTCTTTTCCCAAATAATCAACTTCTTACAGATTTTGCAAATTAAACTGATTTGAATATACTAAAAATGTAGGCAAATGAACACTGGTGAAATAGTCTGAAAATAAATATAAAAAAACCAACGTTTTCAATCAGAGTGTGGTTAAAGTTTGTACAGAATACAATAAGCATGAGAACATAAACTTAAAATAATTCTTATATTCTATGTCAGATTGAAAGAAAAGAAAAAAAAAAGCCACACCTGTACATCTAGCCTCCACTCAAGGCTGTGGTAACTGGGAAGGTCTGGTGCCAATTCACTCAGAATAGTTCTGATCTCCTTTCTGTTGTCCAGATAGAGCTGAAGAAGTAGTCTGTTCAATTCTTCTGAGAATCCCAGAACAAAAACAGAGTCTTGGAAATCCAGTTCAGAAATCTAAAAGTGAATCGAGTTTAGCAGGGTATCAATATTTATCTTTGTCTAGTAAACGCCAAAATAACTGATATAAATAAAATACTATGACAGCCCTTAATTTCATTTCTGTGTAGTAAAAGAGACAGCATCCCTCATAGTTAAAGACAACTCTCGCCCACTATTCTAAAATGTCAGTTACTGATACATAAAAATAGAACACTTTAATGACATATAAAAAGGAAATAACGGAAGTGCCGTTTTCCCTCCTACTCTCCCTAAGCACTACGCAAAGAGAATAAACCATTTCATCAGGACACATACCATAGAAACCCAGTAAAACCCAGTCATACCACAGAAGTGATTTTAATTTACTAACAAAAGGAATTCATACTAGCAGATCATATCATAGTCAAAATGTTCAGGCATATCTTCACAAAATCAGTTACAAACCATTAAGAACACTGACATACACAAGTACCGGCCAGGGTGATGATACAGAGTACCTGGACCTTTTTTAAGCAGCCCCCAGAAGGCCTTACCATGAGCTTGGAGCTCTCAGTGAGGAGGTATGTTAACCCTTCCACACCACGCTGCACGGTGTCACTACTCACACTGAGTTTTCCTGAGAAATGAGAGGCAAAAATTAGCAGATAAATTATTGTGTGATATTTATCCTTTCATTCAAACTCTCATTTTAGGAAAAAATATAATCCATTATCTCGTGTTTTCAAACACTGCAATAAGAAATGAGTTGGTCACGGTGTCTTGTTGAGACACACTCAGTGTTTCCTGAAGGTCTGGGTGGCGCATGTGGTTTGCCCACGGGATGCTAATACCCAAAAGACCGGTGGTTGGAACCCATCCGGTGGCATCGCAAAAGGCCTGCCCATCTGTTTCCATATAGACTGTTGTTGTTTTCGGTGGTGAAGTGGGATCTCAACTCATGGCGACCCCACGTGTTACAGAGTAAAAGTGCTCCATAGGTCTTCTTGGCTATCTAAGCTTTAGGAAGCAGATCGCCAGGCCTCTTCTCCCCAGCTCAGCTGGGAGGGCACTAACTGCCAACCTCTGGTTGGTAACTGAATGCGAACGTGAAGAGTACATGGAGAAAGCCCTCTGGAGCAGTTCCACCCTGTAACGCACGGGATCACGCCCAGTCAGAAACGACTCCACAGCAACACGTTTGTTTTTTGGTTTAACCTTCTTTACAAAATTGCAGACCAATGGAGCCTGGCAGAGGAAGGACTGGACGGGGATTGACTTAGTCCGGGTAACCACCCCTCCTTTAGAGAAACACACACACACACACTTCAACACAAGCAGATGTCTGAACAATGAAGAATAACCAAACACATGCACGACATTTACAGCTGACCCAGCTATTTCAGACTCTGGTGCACAAGCATCACGTCTTGAAAGGCAGGCTGTATGCTCACTTTCACACTGAGGAAAGGGGCTTAACAGACGGTTTAACAATCTCACAGCAACTTGGGGGACCGGCAGGGTTTGCGCCCTGACTGAAACGCCCTGCTGGCTTTCTTCTATCAGCAAGTCTTGGGAACAAGACCCCCGGAGTCCCAGTAGCCCCCATCTCTCCACGGCGACAGAGAACGGTCCACACCCCCCAGCGCAGCCTGCAGAGCCGCGCCCCCTCCCTTCTTACTGGCGGCGCCTTCGTAGATCTTGGGGTTCGCACCCCGCCGCAGAAACTCCACCGCAATCCGCCCAAACTCGGCGACCACTGCAACGGAAGCCAAAGGCCGTGAGCGCGGGCGCTTCTCCCGGCCCCCTCCCCAGCCCCAGAAGCCCGCCCCCTGACCCGCGTTGTCCACTCGCGGCAGGAAGGCCAGGTGCTCCTTATGCTCCTCGGACAGGTCCAGCAGCATCTTCGCGGGGTGCGGATTTCACCCCGCAGCGCCGGCCCCGCCCCTCGCTACTTCCGGATCCGGGTTCAGCGCAAAATGGCTCCGGGCGCGGCCGCGTCGCGAGCTCTGGGTTCCGCCCAGCGGCAGCCCTACGTTCGGGCGCCCTCTGCGGCTCACGCAGGGGCCAGAAGGTTGATCCATTCACAACATCTTAAAAAGATGTAATGCCTAGAGGTTGCACTGTGCTAGGCTCTGTGGGAGATGAAAAGATATTTAAAATCTAACACTCCCCCTTGGTAAATACTCTAAAGAAATAAGAGCCATGACACTAATAGACCTATGCACACCCACGTTCATTGCAGTATTAGTCACAATAGCAAAAAGATGGCAACAGCCGAAGTGGCCATCAACAGATGAAGGGATTAAGAAGCTGTGATACACACACTCAAAGGACTACGACAAAATGATAAAGAATAATGACAGCTCTGAGAAACATCTCACGACCTGAATGAATTTGGAGGACATTGCGCTAATGCAGTATATCGACAGGAACTGCCAGAAATTCAAGCCGGATTCAGAAGAGGACACAGAACCAGGGATATCACTGCTGACGTCAGATGGATTCTGGCTGAAAGCAGAGAATACCAGAAGGCTGTACCTGTGTTTTATTGACTATCCTAAGGCATTTGACTGTGTGAATCATAACAAATTATGGATAACTTTGTGAAGAATGGGAATTCCAGAGCACTTTATTGTGCTCATGAGGAACCTGTGCATAGATCAAGAGACGGTCATTGGAACAGAACAAGGGGATACTGTGTGGTTTAAAGTCAGGAAAGGTGTGCATCAGGGTTGTATCCTTTCACCATACTTATTCAATCTGTATGCTGAGCAAATAATCCAAGAAGCTGGACTACATGAAGAACACAGCATCAGGATTGAAGGACTAATTAATAACCTGCATTATGCAGATGACACAACCTTGCTTGCTGAAAGTGAAGAGAACTATAAACACTGATGAAGATCAGTATGGATTACACCTCAACATAGAGAAAACAAAAATTCTCACGACTGGACCAATAAGTAACATCTTGATAATGGAGAAAAAGATTAAAGTCGTCAAGGATTTCATTTTGCTTGGCTCTACGGTCAACACGTATGGAAACAGCAGTCAAGAAATCAAATGACACGTTGCATTGGGCAAATCTGCTGCAAAAGACCTCTTTAAAGTGTTAAAAAGCAAAGATGGCACCTTGAAGACCAAGATGTGCCCAAGCTAAGCCATGGTGTTTTCAATCGCCTTATATGCATGTGAAAGCTGGGCAGTGAATAAGGAAGACCGAAGAAGAATTGAAGCCTTTGAATATGGTGTTGGTGAAGTTTATTGAATATACCACGGACTGCCAAAAGAATGAACAAATCTGTCTTAGAAGAAGTACAACCAGAATGCTCCTTAGAAGCAAGGATGGCGAGACTACATCTTACATACTTTGGACATGTTGTCAGGAGGGATCAATCCCTGGAGAAGGACATCATGCTTGGTAAGATAGAGAAAAAAAAAAAAAAAAAGAGAGTCAGCGAAAAAGAGGAAGACCCTCAACTAGGTGGATTGACACAGTGGCTGCAACAATGAGCTCAAGCATAACAGTAATTTTGAGGATGGTGCAGGACTAGGCAGTGTTTCATTCCTTTGTATGTAGGGTCTCTATGAGTCAAGTTGATGGCACCTAACAACAACAGTAACAATGCTGAGTGAAATAAGTCAATCACAAAAGGACAGATACTGTGTGAGAACACTATTATAAAAGAACAACAAAAAGTTTACATTCAGAGAGAAAAAATATTCTTTGGTGGTTACCATTAATGGGTGGAGAGAAAGGGAAAATTGCCAGATAGAAGATACATGTTAATATTGGTGAAGGGAAAGGCAATACATAATATGGGAGAAGTCAGCACAATATGACCAAGGCAAGAGAGGACACTGAAAGGAATGCAAGAATAAAGGGCACTACTAGACAATCCTGCAACAATAGTATTAACAAACAATAATTTAGGAACGGATGCATAGGTAGATATGCCAAGAGGTGTGGAAGGGTGTAAGGGAGCACACCCACTGTCAGATACAGGTTTGGTGGTGGGTATTTTTGTATACATGACTGTAGATGTTCCTCATATATTCATATAGACAGTAGAGCACACAAGGGGCACAGTCAGGAAAACCTCGTAGACGTAGCCAAGCACGTGCTGGGATGAAATTTCTAGGGTCAAAAGCAAAGGACCATAGACTTGGGGGACATCTATTTCATAAAGACAATGTTCTGCATCCTACTTTGATGAGTAGCATCTGGGGTCTTAAAAGTTTACGAACAGCCATCTAAGATACAACGATTGGTCTCTTCACATCCAGAGCAAAGGTGAGTGGAGCAACTAGTTCAAAGGACTAATGGAACACATGAACCACAGGCTACACAATCCTGAGGCCAGAAGAACTAGATGGTACCCAGTTACCACTACCAACCATTCTGACTGGGATCACTACAGAGGGTTCCTAACAGAGCAGAAGAAAAATGTAGAACAAAAAATCAAATTCACAAAAAAGACCGGACTTACTGGTCTGACAGAGACTGGAAGAACCCTCATGACTATGACCCTAAGACACCCTTCTGACCTGGAACTGAAGCCATTCCTGGAGACCACCCTCCAGCCAAACAGTAGACAAAGCCAAATTTATTGCCGTTGAGGCTATTCCAACTCATAGCGGCTCTATAGGACAGAGTAGAACTGGCCTATAGGGTTTCTAGGGGGTAGCTGGTGGATTCAAACTGCCAAACTTTTGGTTAGCAGCCGAAGTCTTAACCACTGCTCCACTGGACAAGCCTATAAAATAATTAATAACACCAGAGAGGAACGTGCCCCTTAGAATTATATGAGATCAAGAGGGCAATATTTGACCCAATGCAAAGATGAGAAGGCAGGAAGAGGTAGAAATCAGGAGCAAAGGAAACAGGGAACCCAGAGTGGAAACAGGGAGAGTGCTGACACATTGTGGGGAATGAAACCAAGGCCATGAAACTCTTTGTGTACAAACTATCAAATAAGAATCTAATTTGCTCTGTAAACTTTCAACTAATGCACAAAAAAAAAAAAAAAGTCTAACACGCCTTGTCATGGAACTTACAGGAACAATATCAATAGATAACATTTATTAAGCACTAACGATGTGTCAGGAACTGTTCTTACATTTATTAACTCTAGAAAGAATTCAGAAAAACCCTACGAGGTAGGTACTATTACTATTCCCATTAGCTATAAGGAAACTGAGAGAGACGTCAAGCAACTGCAGCTAATTTTTATAGAGCTATTGGTTTGCACAGAGCTTTTGTATACATTATCGTATTTAATTTTTCTTGATTAATGCCTTCAATAGCTTTGGCCTCATTTTTACAGATGAAGAAGCAAAGTTCCACAGATTACTTAATAAGCCAGTGACAGAGCTGGGAAGAGGGTTGGATCCCTGGCCCACCTGCTCCAAAGCCCATGCTTCTACACACCAGGCTAAAAGCTGAGGGTTTGTGACAAGTTCTGCGAGTGATAGAAATTAGTATAAAGTTGATGAGGAGGAGGATAACGACTTGCAGGGTCGAGAACAATGTCTTTATTTTTTATGTTTTGAGGGTGGTTGTCATGGATTGAATTGTGTCCCCCCAAAATATCTGTCAACTTAGCTGGGCCATGAGTCTCGGTATTGTGTGATTGTCCACCATTTGATGTGATTGTCCACCATTTGATGTGATTTCCTTATATGTTCTGAATCCTACACTATGATGTAATAAGATGGATAAGAGGCAGTTATATTGATCAGGTCTACAAGATTAGGTAGTGTCTCAAGCCAATCTCTTTTGAGATATAAAAGAGAGTAACAAGCAAAGAAATGGGGAACCTCATACTACCAAAAAAGCAGTGCCAAGAGCAGAGTGCGTCCTTTGGACCTGAGGTTCCTGTGCTGAGATGCTCCCACACCGAGGGAAGACTGATGACAAGGACCTTCCCCCAGAGGCGACAGAGAAAGCCTTCCCCTGGCGCCGGCACCCTGAGTTTGGATTTTCTAGCCTGCTAGACTGTGCGAAAATAAATTTCTCTTTGTTAAATCCAGCCACATGTAGTACTTCTGTTATACCAGTATTCAATGACTAAGACTGTGTAAGACTTTGGTTCATTTTCCAACGCTCTCCTCACACAAATATAAGAAACTACAGAATTGCTAATTGATAGGAATATGACTCTCCAAATTTCACCTGTTGGTGGTGGTGACACCCATTGGTGGTGGTAACAGGCGGGGAGAGATCATCATATGTATCTTATCAGGCTCCTAGGTAGATGTGAAAATTGGAAGCGTTACCCAGCTTTACTCTCTGTGTCTGTCTCGTGCCTTTCATCGGACTGAAATTGTTGGTTTCTTCCACTGGGGCACAGAAGAACAGGGCCTTGGACTTGCTAGGAGGGTCTTAAAGCAGCATGTGCAGAGAGAGCACAGTTTTTACCTAGGCTGTGAATTACAGATCACCAAATGGCATCACTTTCTGAAGAGGCTTTTATTTATGCATTATTGAAAAAAATGCCCATATTAAAGAATTTTCAGAAAAGGTAAAAGCATGATTCTTATACAAATATATGATTAACACATCTCCAAGATTCTATTGAACTCATTTATGGAGGGAATCAATAAGATTACAGTAAAAACCAGTTACAGCTGGTTTAAAGGATAGTTCTAAGTACCACACATGGTTGGGGAATAAAGCATGCTGCAATGAATTTACAAAGAGACACAAAACATGTCTATCCACAGGGCAGTAACCAATTGCATTCCATCAGAATCATTTAATTTGGATTTCTATGAACAAGAATAATTTGTATTATTATTGGCTTTCTACAATTCATGGAGTTGTAAACTAGCTCAAACTCAAAGACAATGAAAGATAGAAATAAACCAGAAGAATGAGCTAGACAGGACACTTAGGTGGGAAGCAGAATAATGGCCCTCCAAAGACGTCCACATCCTAATCCCTAAAACCCGTAAATCTGTTATTTTACAAGGCCAAAGGGACTTGGTAGATGTGATTAAGTTAAGGACTTTGAGATGAGGAGATTATTCTGGATTATCCAGATGGGTCCAACATAATCACGTGGGTCCTTATAAGAGAGAGACAAGAGGGTCCACATCAGAGAACAAGACAAAAGCAGAGGCCCAAGTGATGCATCCATGAGCCAAGGAATGCGAGCAGCTTCTAGAAGCTGGAAAAGACGAGGAACGGCTTCTCCCATAGAGCCCCCAGGAGAAATGCAACTGGGTTAACACAGTGATTTTAGTCCCACAAGGCCCATTTTGGACTTCTAACTTCCAGAGCTATAAAATAATGAATATGTGTTGTTTTACTCTACTAAATTTGCGATAATTTGTTACAACATCAATAGGAAACTAATACCTCACTAGTCTTTTTTTTTTGGGGGGTCCATTTCAAAGTATTTGACAATTTTTCCTGACAGGTTGAAAGGCCAATTGATAGAGATGGGGGAACTTAAGCCTCCTCCCCCAAAGTTAGACCTTGGCCCTGCCGCTAACGCAGTAATGCATACTATCTGAGCTACTACTGTATTTGTTCTGAGTGCAGATTTACCACTGAAATTATGAGTTATGGCAATATGAAATAGCCTTTCTTCTGTGAGATCTCAAGGGCAGAAGTGGGAGGAGGGGACATGAAGGTGGGAATTCGGGAGTAACGAAATGGTCTGGCCAAAGAGGATGTCCAAGAAGCCAAGTTACAGCCACAGGAAATCAGCCTGGGAGTTACAGCTCCCCAGGATAATTTACAAAGGGACTTTCTTGTTATCAAAGATCACACAGTTGTTTAGTGGCAATTACCTGAGTGAAAAACCAAACACTCAGATTCCAGACCTGGCTCTTTCACTTACTGCTGGTAGGACCTCTAACAAGGTGTTTTTGTGTGTAATGGGCTTAGCCTCTTTGTTTGTAAAATGGGTGTTAGGATGATGGCCACCCTTCTGTGCCTTGCGGGGCTGTTGTCATGCTCAGATGAACTCATTCACATTAGGAAATGGATAGTGATCATCAAATGAAACAATACATTAGCATTAAGCAATAGAAGGATTTGAAGCTGAAGCATTCATAATTTATAGACGTATAGTACATTGTGCACAAATGGTTGACAATTCAGTGTGTGTGATTATCCTAAAATCCATTCATTTAATTCAACAAACGTTTATTGACCAATTACTTCAAGGCTTACGCACATGCTGCACCCTGGCAATTTGAAAATGAATAAAACAATGCCTTTGGCCTGTAGGAGATCACAGGTAGAGTGAGGGAGACAGGCAACCAAGTAAGGTCAATGCTATGTGGTGAGTGATAATACTTAAGAAATGAACAGAATTACGGGGAGGAACAGAGAAGGTAGCAACGAGCTCTGATCCAATATGATCCAGGCTCAGAATAAATATCCTAAGGCACCCTATGCATGCTAACACTAATGCTTTCCAGTTGTATAACATTTTAAGTACGTAAGTCTTAATGGGACTTCATGCTAGCTTAGTTTTTTGGGTTTTACTATCTGGGTTAAAATGAAGAAAGAATCAATATGCAGAAGAAATAGTGTTTGTTCCAGTTGATTCTGGCAGGGAATGAGGCTTCAAATCAGTCATCACCTCGAACTCTCTCTTCGTCTTTCTATCCCCCCACCTCATCCACCTTCCCTTTTCCTTGTATTTCCCCAGACGTCTTTCTCCTTCTTGGGTTTCCAGTTCCAAAATCTTTGCACAAGGCGTTTCCTTGGCTGTGTTTCAATGATACATAAAATATCAATACCCTCTGCAAAGTGTCACAGTCCAGCACCCTCTCAAGGGGACAATAGCATGGTGATACCCATCACTCCCATGAACCAACCCCTCCTGAAAGAGCCCAAGGCTGGCGCCAGTGCAGGAGTTAGCTCCTGAGCATGTTTTCTTTTCATTCTTTTTGTGTTTTTTGGGGGTTACAAAATGCATACAGAAAAGGGTACAGATAAAAAATACAATCCTTGTTGCATTTTAGCAATTTGTACATAATCCGCCAGCCACTCCTTGGAAATCCAATGGGGCAGTTCTACTCTGTCCTATAGGGTCCCTATGAGTCAGGATTGACTCAATGGCAATGGGTTTGGTTTTGGCTTACGCAGCCAGCACCCAGAGTATGATTCTTAGGTGCCATCAGGTTGCTTCTGACTCATAGCGACCTCATGTACAACAGAATGAGATACTGCCCAGTCCTGAGCCATCCTCACAATCCTTGCTATGCTTGAGCCCATTGTTGCAGCCACTACGTCAATTCATCTCTTTTTCACTGACCCCTCTACCAAGCATGATGTTCTTCTCCAGGGTCTGGTCCCCCTCATTAGGCAGTTTCTGATAATGTTAAATGTGTATTTACTGTATAATCCAGCAAATCTGCTCCTGGGTATTTACACAAAAGAAATGAAAACATGTGTCCATAAAAAGACCCTAACAATAATGTTCATAGTAGCTTTTTCATAATACCCCAAAAACCCAAGTCTCCATGCAGCTGAAATAGGTAAGCAAATTGAAGCGCATCCATACAATGAAATACGACAGAGCAACAAAAACAAAATGAACTAGTGATACAACCAGCAACATGATGGAATCTCAAGACATTAGGTTGAGCAAAAGAGCCCAGAAGCAAAAGTGAACAACTGTAAGATTCTTTGACTTGGAGTTCAAAAACAGGGAACACTTGTCTA
Organism: Elephas maximus indicus; assembly: GCF_024166365.1. Classification (NCBI taxonomy): domain Eukaryota; kingdom Metazoa; phylum Chordata; class Mammalia; order Proboscidea; family Elephantidae; genus Elephas; species Elephas maximus. The sequence goes on along the minus strand of NC_064841.1, from coordinate 10,176,133 downwards.
TGGCGATAGAAATCAGAAGAGCGGTTACCAATGGGGGTTGGGATTGACTGGATGGGAACGAAGGAACTTTTTGGGATAATGGAAGTGCTCTACGTCTTGATTGGTCATACAGATGCATGTATGCGTCAAGCTCATTGCATTTTACACTTAAGGTCAGTATAAATCACTGTATGTAAAATTTACCTCAATTAAAAAAAGTTAATGGAAAGCAATGTTTTAGCAGAAGTTCAAACAGATATCTGACCAGTACTAGACCTGGATGGTATTTATAACTCTCTTAAAGACTTTCCCTACATAGATTTTTTTTTAATTTACTTTTCATTATGTACTACATTCATAAGTTAAAAAATTAAAACAAACTCAGGAAAACAAAAAAAGAGAAACTGAAAATTCTTACTCCCATCCTTGTTCCTCATCTGCTGAGTTCCCCCACCCCACTGGCAACTACTACTCTCAGTTTCTTAGGTATTCTTCCTCAAACTTTTTAAGCAAAAAAAAATTGCCCTAAGTTTTTTACTCAGAGCAATGGAGTCTGAGAAAACACGCATTTAGACACAAAACAACCTGCCGATAGTCACATAGCATTAGAATTGTTAGTATTAGAACTCCCGGTTTGCCGTCATATTTGGCCGAATCTTTGCCCAAAGTCTTTGTTGTAACTTTTCAAAGCAAGTTTTCCAGAGAATTTCCACGTGGTGTCAGACCTTTTTGGGTAGTCAGGTTGGAAATGCTCTTTTTGGCCAGGACTCTTGCTATGCCTAACTGCTGAAGCCAGGGTTTCTCTTTAAAGGCACTGCAAGAAAACAAGACAGAATTAACAAGGAGATCCAGCCAATCTTTTCCCCTTTCATAGCTGAAAAGATGAAAATCTTTTGATTGTGTAACTGTGGCTGGTTTATCTTGTCACATGAGGTAAGATGTAAAATCGGAGGCAGCAGCCTTTCTAAAACTAGTTCCTTGTGAAGTAGTGGGACTGACATCCTCGCAAGGCAATGCTAGTAGTTGAGAGCCCACAACTGGAAACAGAAAACCGTTAATGCCATGTTGATCTCCTGAGGCTGGAACCTTTTCTATCTGTCCTCTGCTGGACATCTGCATAACCACATACTCCCTGACCTCTTCTCCCTTCTACCCCAGCCAACACCACAAACACAATTAGGCTTTTGTCATTGATAAGGCATTGGATATTTCGACAGCCTTTAACCAAAATGTGGAGCCCTGGTGGCACAGAAGAAACCCTGGTGGTGTAGTTGTTAAGTGCTACGGCAAGGGTCGGCAGTTCAAATCCACCAGGTGCTCCTCGGAAACTCTATGGGGCAGTTCTACTCTGTCCCATAGGGTCGCTACGAGTGGGAATTGACTTGACGGCACTGGGTTTAGTTTTTTTTTTTTTTTTGGTTTGGTGGCACAGTGGTTAAGGGCTATAGCTGCTAACCAAAAGGCTGACAGGTCAAATCAACCTGCTGCTCCCTGGAAACCTTATGAAGCAGTTCTACTCTATCCCATAGGGTCACTATGAGTCGGACACAACAGCAATGGGCTTGGTTTGGGTTTTGGTTGGTGGTGCAGTGGTTAAGAACTTGGCTACTGACCAAAAGGTCGGCAGTTTGATCCACCAGCTGCTCCTTTGGAAACCCTATGGGGCAGTTCTACTCTGTCCTATAGGGTCGCTATGAGTCAGAATTGACTTGATGGCAGTGGGTTTGGGTTTTTTTGGTTTCTAACTGCAATGCAATGAAACTTTATGTTTGATAGCTATTCTCTGGCTATATGCTAATAAAGACTTCTAATTTTGAATTCTATGACTAATATATGACAAATTAATTTTCATATATTAAATTAACATCTCTCCACTTTCTTCACCTGGTTCACCCCTAGTTGTCCTTCAGATTTCAGCTCAAAGACTTCCCTAGGGAGGACAAGGTCCATGTTATAGACTTCTATAGAATCAAGTTCCTCTTCTTCACAGCACTTTCCTCAGTTTGCCTGTACAGTCATTTCTGTCACAATCTACTAAGCAGTTTGCTTCTCAAGTGCAGGACTGCATGTCTGCTCCCTCTCCACTACACACAGTGACCAACTGTCCACTAGGCCCCAGGGTGAGGGATTTCCTGGGAAATGCGACTTTTAGTGCTGGGAAAAGTCCTGGACAAACCAAGATGGTTGGTCAGCCTACCACTACATCTTCAGCTTAATGTCTGTTGAATGAATAACCATTAACTGGACCATCAATTCGGCCACCTAACTGAGCTTGAGTGTTCCGTTTCAGCATAGGCATTCCAGCCCAAGCAGAAAAGGACGGTATAAGCACATACAACTTTCCCAGGCTTTTATGCATTCATTCAACAGCTATTTATTGAGCATTTACTGTATGCCCAGCACTATTATATGTGCTGGAGATACAAAAAGTGAACAAAGTTCTTACCCCCATGCAGGAGTCAAGGAATTCAGGATGCAGGTCCAACAACAAGAGGGCAAAGGCTTAGTGACTAGATGTGTATTATCTGACAAGCTAGACTGGGAGGCTGGGCCCGCAGGATTTGGCCAATTCTCTGACCTGTCTTTGGGGATCCACCTGCCCCATTAGACTTCCTCCCTGCTCAAGCTTCTCCTACTCCTAGAATCCCCAACAAATAGGCCACTTGTCCAGAGGCGTTAAGGAGGAGTTACTCCCATATCAAGAGCAGGGCTTAGTGGCCGTGAGCAGGCCAAGCAGATTTCTTCCCTGAATTCATTTTTCCAGCTCACCCCTCCAGTCACTGCTCCAGTGGGTCCTCTATCGCCCAAAGCAGGACTGAGGGGGGCAGGCAATGCAACTAGCCACCCAAACCCAGTGCTTAGGAATGCACAAGAAGAGTAGCCCCGCTCTAGTGTCTGTGCTTTTCTAGGACCCACACGCCTACACGTCTTAGTCATCTAGGTCTGCTATAACAGAAATACCACAAGTGGATGGCTTCAACAAAGAGATGTTTATTCTCTCACAGTCTAGTAAGCTAGAAGTCCAAATTCAGGGCATCAGCTCCAAGGGAAGACTTTCTCGCTCCGACAGCTCTGGAGGAAGGTCTTTGTCATCAATCTTCCACTGGACTAGGAGCTTCTCGGTGCAGGGATCCTGGGTCCAAAGGACATGCTCTTCTCCTGACACTACTTTCTTGGTGGCATGAGGTCCCCATGTCTCTCTGCTCACTTCTCTCTTTTATATCTCAAAAGAGATTGGCTCAAGACACAACCCAACCTTGTAGATCGAGTCCTGCTCATTAACATAACTGTCACTAATCCCATCTCATCAACATGACAGAGACAGGATTTACAATATATGGGAAAATCATAGCAAGTGACAAAATGGTGGGCAATCACACGATACCGGGAATCATGGCCTACCCAAGTTAATACACGTATTTTGGGGGACACGATTCAATCCATGATGCCACCTACACAAAACAGCAAGGCCTGCCAGTCCAGGTTGCTCAGCAGAGCCTCAGCATGTGGTCCTACTGTATCCCAGCACCTAATGAAGGGGGCTGAGCAGGCAGGGAGGGGGCAGGTCATAACCCTGAGTTACCAAAGAGAAGAAATACCTACTCCAAACCCATTACATGGTGTACCCAAGAAGTGTGCATAACAGACCTTGTTCTACAGGCATGTACCGGAATTGTACCTTGTTGAGGGGGTACCACTGAGAACCTCTTCTCAGGGAATGTTGGGTCATAACAGAGCACCACCACAGCTGACCTTGAGAGATTTTGTCAGGGTGCTGGTCCTCTCCTTCACTCCCTCCCTTCTTGTAATTTCCCCTGGGCCTTGGTCCCTCCTACCTGTAGCTTTGTCACTGACTCAAAAATAGCCTCTCATACTCTATCGATAGGTGCTACAGATTGAATTGTTTCCCCCCCGCAAAGGATGTCGAAGTCCTAATCCCTGTATCTGTAAACATGACCCTGTTTGGGGATAGGGGTTTTCTTTTGTTATGTTAAGGAGGTCATATAGAGTAGCGTGGGTCCTGAACCTGATCCCTTCTGAGCTGTATGTTATAAAAAGGAAAACAGAGTGACACACAGACAGGGGCAAGACAGACACCAGGTAAAGATACATCTACAAGCAGTCAAGGAACACCAAGAAATGCCCAGACCTACAGAAGTGGAAAGAGACAGGGATCTTCCCTAGAACCCACAGAGAGAGAGAGTTGGTCCAGCCCTGCCAACAACGATTTAAAAACTATGAGACAATAAGTTCCTGTTCTTTAACGCCACCCCCTTGTGGTATCTGTGTTGTTGTTGTTCTCGTTGTTATGGCAGCACTAGGTAACTGAGACAATGGGAATAATTTGGTACAGCCCTTCAGGAAGGTAACTCAGAAATATCTATTAAAATTTTTAATGTGCATGTCCTTTCAACAAGCAATTTCACTTCAATTGAAATATCCTGTAGAAATATTTCTGTAAATGAATAAGTATTATATATAAAAGGACTTATTGCACCACTGCCTTCATGGTGAAAATCTAGAAACAACTCAAATTAAATCAAGAGGGTGCTGGTTAAACAAGTTATTATGCACAAAAGCAATGGATTATTCGGCAGCCATTTTTTTTTTTTAATGAGGTAGCTCATATTCTACAACGTGGAAAAAATTTAAAGATATATTTGCGATCTATATATTTATGGGAACCCCGGTGGCACAGTGGCTAAGAGCTCAGCTGCTAACCGAAAGGTTGGTGGTTCGAATCCACCAGGTGCTCCTTGGGAACCCTATGGAGCAGCTCTACTCTGTCTTAGAGGGTTGCTATGAGTCAGAATTGACTTGACAGCAATAGGGGTTTTTTTGGTATATATTTATGAATGATAAGCAAAGTAAAAGCCTTTTTATGAAAAAAAAAAAGGAGACACATACACATATCTCACATATGTAAATTGAGTTACATAGAAAGTTCTAGCAATAATGGTGTATTCTGGGGAGGGGAACAGAGTGGGTGAGAAGGAGAGGAGTAGGATTGAAGGACAAGGGGAGGCTTTCATGATTTACTTTATAAATTTCTGTGTTTGTACGTTTTGCAGGGAGCATATGTTACTGTATTTTGTAATTAAAATTCTTTTTTTTTTAAGAGCCAATATTCCATTGTCCAGGTTTCCCCTCTGCACCAACACTGCCTGTTGTCCACACAGACCTCTGCTCCACCTCCCCCATTAGATTTCCTCCTGCTCAAGCTTTCCTCTACTCCTGGAATCCCCACCTACCCAGAGGTGTTCAGGAGTTCTCCCACATGGACAGCGGACTTAGTGGCCATGAGCAGGCCAGGCAGATTTATTCCCTGAATTCACCTTCCAAGCCTGAGGCAAACACCTCCAGCAATCACAGTGGCTTGAACTTAAGGCAAGAATCCCCTGCCCAACCCCTGGTATTTTTTGTAAAGTTAGAAAAATACAGAGCTCTACTTTTATCAAAGCGTGAAGACCCATTAGAATCGCCACCTGGGATTACCATCTATTCCCCATCCTGTCAGGATCAAACCCTCACACTGGAATCTTCACTGCATTGGACTTCCTGGGAATCAGATAATAACTGGTAAGGAAGACAATTTTCTAGTCACACCTTGGAGATCTTTTTAATCTGTAGAAAGCCCACACTATCTTCCAGAGCCTGAGGAGTGAGATGCTGTGTGATCTCTGGCTCTAGTCGTTGTCATCTCCACACCAGCCACATGCACCCACTAACCATGACTCACACTGGCACTTGGTCTGAGCTAACTGCAGCAATACCATCTCTTAATTAACTCTAAAAGATAAATTTTTAGGAATCTAAAGATGGAGTTGCTGAATGAAATGTTGTCCAGCCAGCACCTTCATATGATACAAGATAAATTGTCTGGGGTCCTGGTTTGGGAAACACCCCCTTCCCCATATAATAAGGAACATCCAATGGCTACTTTATCCACCTTATTAATTTTCCTGGGCCACCATCATGAAGGATTGCATTATGGCTCTTCCCTATCTCATGGCTAGGATGCTAGCTTGGTGACGGTAGATATAGACATCAAGATGGCCATGTTCACTCCTTGTGTTTGTATTTTTTTGGCACAAGAGCTGGACTGGCTTTTTAGCGGTGTGTGATCAGGCCATCTTATTGCCTAGGTTGACGGGCTACTTCAGGTAGACATAGGTGCTTTCATGACTTTGGTGAGGGGCATGCACTAGACCAAGAAGATCCGTGGCAGGACATGAGAACTGTAGGCCTTCCCTTCCTTTCCACAGCCCACCAACAAAGGAAGGTGGGAAGGGTCGTGGGAAAGACACAGTGGAAAGGGGTGAAACAGAATGGGGAGAAAGGGGCAGGTGTGAAAATAGAGAGAAGAGAAAAATATTGCAAAGAGAAAAGATAGGGTTGGAAAGAGGATTTTCTGGGAGAATCTCTGCCGGAAGAAGTACAGAGCCGGGTTAACCACTGCTCCCTCCAGGAGTCTACCTCCCACACTGGCCTCTTTCTTTAGCAGATTGGTTTCCCCAACAATTCCCTTCTCTGCCTTGAGTTTGCCTCTCTCTGATAACACCAATCCTTGTGAAACATACCTACAAAAATAGCACACTAGTGCAGCCTCTTTGAAAAACTGTTTGGAAGTATTCACTAAAGCTAAACGTAAACTTAGCCTATGACCCTGCAATTCCATTCCTAGGCAAAGAGTCAAGAAATGACTGCAAATGCACTCCAAATCTCAAGTACAAGAATACTCATAGCAGCTTTATTCAAAATAACTCCAAATCAGACACTACCCAAATGTCCATCAGAACCAAAGGACAGAGTAGAACTGCCCCACAGGATTTCCAAGGCTATGATCTTTATGGGAGCAGACTACCACATCTTCTTCCTGCAGAGCTGCTGGTGGGTTCGAACTGCTGACCTTTCGATTAGCAGCTGAGCTCTTAACCACTGTGCCATCAGGGAGGAGAATGAATAAATATATTGCGATATATTCACGCAATGAAACATCACATAGAAATAAGAACAACTGATACGTAAAACATATTTTGTTCAACATATTGTCTATGAATCTCATAGACAATATGTTGAACAAAAAGGCCAGACATAAAAGGTGCATACCATATGACGCCCTTTATGTGAAGTTCAAGAAGGGGCAAAACTAGTCTACGGTGATTAAAAAAAACCCACTGCCATCGAGTCGATTCCAACTCATAGTTACCCTATAGGACAGAGTAGAACTGCCCTATAGGGTTTCCAAGCAGCGCCTGGTGGATTCACACTGCTGATCTTTTGGTTAGCGGCCATAGCTCTTACCCCCTACACCACCAGGGCTTCCCGTCAATGGTGATAGAGGTCAGAATAGTCGTTGTATGTCTGGAAGGGATTATTGACCGACAAAGGGCACTAGAAAAATTTTCTGGGTGCTGGAAATATTTCATATATGACCTGGGTGGTGGTTGGATGGATGGATGTAAAAATTCACCAAGCCATACATGTGAGATTAGCCCTCTGTATGCATTTTATTCCATGCTTCATAACTATTTCCAAAAAAAAAAGCACTTCAGATAATAGATACTGGCTGTCTTTCTCACCTGAAACCACACACACACACACACACACACGCGCACACACACACCTGCCAACGCAGATAATTTTGCACGTTTACATCCTGCCTAGCACTGCACCTGGGCCGTAATAGGTACTTATTAGATGTTTGAAAAATAAATGCATTTTTAACACACACCTGTTGACAAAACAAATCAGCATTTCCTACCTTGTGTTTACAGCCTGATTTTTAAATCAGCTATATAACTTCTTTCAATTAATCATTTTTATCGTCTTTTTCTAGAGTTTTAGATGATCTCTTTTTTAAATAATTTTTATTGTGGTAAAGTATACATAACATAAAATTTACCGTTTTAACTTCTTATGCATGTGCGATTCCGAGGCGTTAGTAACTTCATAATGTTGTGTAACTATCACTGCTGTATGTTTCCAGATCCTTTTTTTTTAATCATTCCAGACAGAAGATGATCTATTTTTATACTCAGAGATACCTCCCAAATTATAAAGATGGAAGCTGTAAAGCAGTGTCTTTATCTGCTGTCAACTTCTGGGTTGGTTTCTGAGTTTTGCTAGTTTTACAGCCCAAATCACTCTCACCACTAGGTGGCAACAACTAGCCGAATAAACCAAAAAAACCCGTTGCCATCGAGTCCATTCTGTAAAGACCAACACAGAAAGCCAGGAGCTCTGATGGTGCAGCGGTTAAGAGCTCTGCTGCTAACTAAAGGTTTGGTGGTTTGAATCCACCAGCTGGTTCTTGAAAACCCTATGGGGCAGCTCTGCTCTGTCCTTTAGGGTCGTTATTGAATCGACTTGGCGGCAATGATTTGGCTTTTTTTTTTAATAGAAAGGCAACCAAGTGACACAGTTTAGCCTTCTTTCTTCTTTCCTTTTCTTTATGTCAAGTAAGGGGAAAAGAGTTTCATAAATCTGTATTTCTACTGTTCTATCGGCATCCAAAAAATACCTCATAACTAATGGCTGGGATCTGAGATCTAATCAGAGAGTTGTCTTTTCAGTGAAATCTGATGACCAGTATATAAAATTTTACCTTATGAAATAAAAAAAAAGGAGCCTGAAAATCCACTTCTAATACATTTGCCTGGCTATTTCATTGTGATCATGGATTACCTTTTTAACTGACCTATATTTTTTTTTTTTATAAATATTAACATCAATTCCGTCACCGTATACAGTACAGACTTCCCTCCACTTGTGTCCCTTGCCCAGTAAGTCAGCTCAGTCTTTACGATTGTTTGTCATTTAATTTTTCCCTTCTTTTCTCTCGTTTTCATTGCCGTTCAGTTTTCCCTGTGCTTTCGATGTCCCCCTCCTGCATTTTAAGTTTCCCCCTTCTCCCTTTAAATATAATTAACAATTTCTTATTAGCTTAAAGAAAAAAAAAAAAGCAAGAGACCTGGCTAATTGCGACAACTCTTTTCACTGAAAAGGAATCTTGAGGAACAAAGTGCTGCACAGATAGGTTTGGCCAAAAAATTAACTCATTTTGTCCTAGACGCAAAGCTAAGACGAGGTCCTTGAAGCTGGGAATTGATGTATTGGAACAACCTATATGACATGGTAGGACTTCATGGACCGTTCCCTGCCCTGTTGTTGTTTGTTGCTAGCTGCCATCACGTCAGCCCCGAATCATGGTGACCTCATGCACAATGAGGGATCAGGCCATTGTGATCCGTAGGATTTTCATCGGCTGATTTTTGGAAGTTTATCACCAGGCTCTTCCTCATCTACCTTAGTCTGGAAGCTCTGCTGAAACCTGTTCGGCATTACAGCAACATGCAAGCCTCCACTGACAGACAGGTGATGGATGCACTTGACCAGGAATTGAATGTAGACCTCCCACATGGAAGGCAAGAACCCTACCACTGAGCCTACCATTGCCCCCATTCCCCGTGTTCAGACTGTCCTATGAAAGATTCGCCCTGGTATGTTTAAAGGGAAACATTACCTTGCCACAGCTAAGCAGTAGATTGCATTCTCCCTTGGAGTCTTCCCGCTGTGCTCAGAGAAAGACCTGAAGGAGGACCTTAGCAAAAAGACGGCCCCAGGTGTTGCATAGTAATAGGATGGATGTGAATACCCCACTTTTGACACGGGAGGGAGGGGAACTTGAGGGAGATACACATTTCTTATCAACTTTTCTTTGTTTCTCACTGTGTCAGTAGTTTTTTTCTGATTTTTTTCTTGATGTCTTTGTAATTCAGAGAACTTATTTGCATCTACCAGTGGGGGAAACACGGGGGTTTCTTCTCTTCTGCTCTGCTGTAAAGTTGCCAAAGGATTCGCAGCTTTCCTGCTCGCCCTTTGCCCCCCGAGAGGGGGTAACTTGCACAGCCTGTTTTGTGGGTCCTTGTCCCCGCACTTGCGCCAGCTTTGGGAGGTCATTTTTGGTTTGGAGAAACCATCCACCATCACGGTGTCTCCAACTCTTGCCCCGGAGACTCTGGTTCGGTAAAGCTGGCTTTTGTTAAGGCCGTGACCTTGAGCTCTCAGGACCCACTGTTTTATTTTGATATAAATTCTCATGGGGATCGAAACTTTCGGAAAAGAGACTGTGGACCACGTTTTAGTCAGCAAGTATAATACACAGTCCTTATGCTTGTGTTTGAGTGCGATGGTCAGGGGGGTTTGTCCTGCGGCATTTTTGCATTCCAGGCACAGCGCGCAGCAGTTGACAAAGGCCTTCAGAATCAACAGCTGGCCCGATTCTGCAGCTGCATGAACGGGGCATTTCGAGACATCTGCGTGAAGGGCTTCGTGGCACCATGCTCGGTAGGGGTGAACACCGACCGCCTCGTTGGGCCGCACACCCTGCTTCAGGGCCCATTCGGTGAGCTCGGCGTGCCCATAAAAGGCGGCGATGTACAGGGCCACCCTTCTCTGGTACCTGGAAACAAGCAGGAGTGAAATCAGTGGATGAAAGTCGTCATGCGAAATACTCCTGAAACCTTCTAGTTAAGATGTTCATTTCGCCCTAACGTTTACCTAAAATGTCTGCAGAAAAGGCCAACAGTAAGGCGCTGCTTAAACGGCACAGGCTCTGTTTTTCCATAGTATTTTACTGCGCACGCGTAAATACGGTAATTCAGCAGGCTTTCCTTGGCCTGGTTGTCTGTCTTCGGACAATCAAATGCTCAGGGAAAATGTCACGCTTTATATTGCATGGGAAAATGTTGGAAAAATTCAGCACATTTTAGCAGTGTGAAAGTTTTGTAAGTTTGTTTTGTGTTTTCTAACAATCCTTATTTTCTGGCTCTCTACGGCTACCTGATCTAAGCCACCATCATGCCCTTCCCTACCACCACCAGTAGGAACGGTACTAGGGCCTCCTGACCAGCCTCTTGCCGCCTTTCATCCTCCTACGAGCCCCTCCTCACTAAGCACTCAAAAAAAAAAAAAAAAAAAACAGAAAAACAAACTCATTGCCTTCAAGTAAATTCTGACTCACAGGACAAAGTAGAACTGACCCAAAGGGTTTCCAAGGAGCAGCTGGTGGATTTAACTGCCAGCCTTTTAGTTAGCAGCTGTAGCTGTTAACTGCTCTGCCACCAGGGTTCCCCATTACTCAGCACTCCATAAATTGGAGGGTACTTATCCTCTGTTTCAAACCCTCCAGTAGCTTCCCTTTCATTTAAATTCTACCCGCTCACCTTGGCCTATATGGCCTCTCAACATTGGCCTTGCTCCCTTCCCCATCCCACCTCCCATCACTCCTCTCCTCTGTCACTGCACTGGCCCCACCCTGGCCTGCCTGGTGCCCCTCCAACACCCCAATTCATCCCGACCTCAGGGTCTTTGCACTAGCTTTTCCCTCTGCCTGTATGCGCCTCCTCCGATCTCCATATTGGCTGCTGCTTCCAATCAGAGCTCGCTCAGCTTAACCATCACCAACTCCCAGAGGCCTTCCCAACCACTCTAGCTAAGAAGCACACACACTCCCATACAAAGCCAGTCACTAACTATCCCCAAGCGTTTTTCAGAGCGCTTCTCGCTATCTGAAATTATATTATTTGCTTGTCTGCGTGATTCTTATCAGTTCCCCTCACTAGAGTGTAACTCTTTGAAGGCAGGAACGCTGTTTACTGCAGAATCCTTAGTGCTTACACAGCTTTTAGCACACAGAAGACCAAAAACACCAGTTACATTGAATCGATTCTAACTCATGGTGGCCGCACGTGTGTCAGAGTAGAACTATACTGCAGGGGGTTTTTAATGGCTGATTTTTCAGACAGATCTCCAGACCTTCCTTTCTAATCTCCCCTGGGTAGATTCAAACCACCAACCTTTCAGTTAGCAGATGAGAACGTTAACCTTTTGTACAACCCAAGGAATCCTGGCATATAGTAGGTGCTCAACAAATTTTTTTTTGTTGGACTAACAGACTTTTTAAATAAAATGTTGGGATTTCAGAGGCTCTAATTTTCCTGTATGTGGAAGATTCTCTGACCTGAATTATGTGGGTCTCGGGGACCCTCAGAGTCCCCGGGTGGCACAAAGAGCTAAGCACTCAGATACTAACCAAAAGGTTGGCAGTTTGAACACATCCAGGGGCACCTTGGAAGACGGTCCTGTCCATCTGCTTCTGAGAGGTCTAAAAAAAAGTCACAGCCTTGGAAATTCTATGGAGAAGTTCTACTCTGTACACATGGGGTCACCATCAGTTGGGATCAACTCGACGGCACACAGTAGCAATGATTGGGACCCTCTTGGAGTTAGATTATAATTAATTACAGTTATAAATTAATACAGTGGCATTTTGGTTCAGACATCAGTTTCTTTTGAAATTCATTAATGCAAGTTGGCAGCTCTGAATTTGAGTAGTTCTCTTGGTCTGGGGAGAAGAGCTCCCTTCCAGTCACCCCATTATTCAAGTGGGGAGCCAGGACATCATCTTTACCTTCTCCTTCCTCTCCCTGTCTTCTCAGAGCTAATTCGTCACCTAGACTAGTTGATTCTGCCTCCTACAGGCATCTTTTTTACAGTCTGCCCACTTACCCCCTCCACCTCTCCTGGCACAGCCCCAGTTCAGGCTACCAGTACCTCTTGACTCTGCGCCCTGTCTGTCTGCTTGCCTCTCTTCCCTGCACTGCAGCCAGGGCCAATGTTCTAAAATGCACATCGTGTCAAGACCCTTCCTACCTTCAATACCTTTCTGTAACTTGAAATATCAAGTCCAAATTCATTTACCATCCTACAGGGACCTGCATAAGCTGGGCTTTTCTCTTTCCAGCCTCATCACCTACCACTAACTCTCTCTCACTCTATGATCTATACCACGTGAAACTTGAACTTGTTTCAGTTCCTTGAATCCATTCTATTGTCTCCAAGCCTCTCTGATTTCCATCTTTTTTGAAACATCTTTTTTTTCTTTTTCCAACCCTGATGGCACAGTAGTTAAGACCTACGGCTGCTAACCAAAAGGTCGGCAGTTCGAATTCACAGGCGCTCCTTAGAAACTCTGTGGGGAAGTTCTACTCTGTCCTATAGGTCACTATGAGTTGGCCTTGACCCGATGCAACATGTTTGGTTTTGGTTTGTTCCACTACTTGAGTACCAATGCTTCAAGTCTCAACTGAAACTTCTCTTTCTCATGACACTTCATTGGATCCCTTAAGGCCAGTTGGAGCCCTGGTGGCACAAGTGGCTAAGAGTTCAGCTACTAACCAAAAGGTTAGCAGTTCAAATCCACCATCCACTCCTTGGAAACCCTATGGGGAAGTTCTACCCCATGCTGTAGGGTCACTACAAGCCAGAATTGACTCAATGGCAGCAGGTTTTGTTCTAGTTAAGTCCGGTTAGTCATTCTTACTATGCATTCCCATATCACCAGCACCCATGCCACAGCACTTTCCATATTGAATGATAACGGTAACAATACCTAACACTTATACCCTGCTTACTGCATGCCAGGCCCTCTCCAAGCTCGTTATGATTAGTAAGTAATTTAGTCTCTAAAACAGTTTTTTCAGATCAGAAAAAAAAAAAAAAAAACAGTTGCCATCGAGTTGATTCCAACTTACAGTGACCCCCACGTATGTCAGAGTAGAACTGCTCCGTAGGGTTTTCACAGCTGCAGCCTTTCAGAAGCAGATTGCCAGGCCTTTTTCTCGAGGAGCCATTGGGTGGATTCAAACATCCAACCTTTTGGTTAGTAGCTGACCACTTAACTATTTGTGCCACCCAGTGACTCCTCTATGAGATGTTGTTGTTAGGTGCCGTCGAGCCAGTTCTGACTCAGAGCGACCCCATGCTCAACAGAACCAAACACTGCCTGATCCTGCACCAACCTCTAATTGTTATGCTTGAGCCCGTCTGTCTCTATGAGATAAATACTATTATTATTCCCACTTCATAGAAGAGGAAACTGAGGTACGGGGAGGTTATATAACTTGCCAAAGTTTACCCAGCTAAACACTGAGGGAGCTGGGCTTTGAACCTAGGCAGGTGGGCACCCGAGTCTGCTCCCCAACATTCTGCAATTACGTGAGTCCAGAAATTGCCTACTTGTTTGTTTCCCCCACTAGGCTGTAAGCTTGCTGAGGGCAGTATTCCTAGAATCTTGCACAATGCATAGTAAATGGAAGAATAAAAACAGCTTTGCAGTTGCGGGGGGTTGGGGGGAAGCGCTTTGCAGTCCCGTTTACATTATGTGAGCTCCTAGATTTTATTTAAAGATTAAGTTTAGCATAGATGGCTAAGCACATGAGCACTAAAGTTATGTCGTTAGCGTCCAATTCCCAGTTCTGTGCTTGCTAGCTGTGTGATATTGGGCAGGTTTTCTAATCTCAGTTTTCTCATTTGTAATACAAGCTAAAATAGTATCCGCCTCATAAAATGGTTATAAGTATAAAATGGAGCAATAAATATAACACAGAGACACAGAGAAAGCGTTCAATAAATATGCACTACTTTTTTTTACTCAAAGTAACAATGCAGTACAATTCTTTCTTTGGATTCAGCACATGGAGAAAGGAGAGAATTATCACTATCCCCGAATGGAAATTAACTAAAAATACGTGCATGTTTTATAACATTGTAAAACTTGTTTTCCAACCTATCACTTCACAGTGTCCTCGGAGTTCTTGGTGGATGTGTGAGCGTCTGTAAAACATGATTAAAGCACCAGAGGGCGCTGTTCCAAAATACCACTGAATCAAAACCTAAAGGATAATAAAAAACCAAACCTGCTGCCCTTGAGTGGATTTCGACTCATAGCGACCTTATATGACAGAGTAGAACTGCCCCATAGGGTTTCCAAGGAGCGCGTGGTGGATGCGAACTGCCAACCTTTTGGTTAACAGCCATAGCTCTTAACTACTACATCACCAGGGTTTCCTAAAGGATAACGCAGCCTATTTATTTGGGTTGCAGTAACACACTGGAGCCCCGGTGGTGCAGTGGTTAAGAGCTCGAAGGTTGGCAGTTCAAATCCACCAGTCGCTCTTTGGAAACCCCATGGGACAGTTCTACTCCGTCTTACAGGGTCACTATAGTGTTTAACACATTAGATTTCTACCTGCCTCCTTGAGCCCACGGCCTTCCACTGCATCAGCCACACATGCTACATTTTGTGTATGGCAAAAGTATGAATGCAGTTATTAAATGCAGTTTGAAAAATTACATCTGAGCTCAGGAAGAGGCAGCCGCTGTTTCCAGCCAATTAATTAGTTGGTGTTTTGTTTCTGCTTTAGCAAGGCACCTATTCTGACAGTTTTTTAAAGTGCTGTTCAAAGTCCGCCATCCAAGCCAAACTGAAGTCATCCATTTAAATAGTTGGTGTTTCTCAAGGACAGTCTACTTGAATGGCAATCTGTCACCAAAGGCTGTCAGCCCTGGTGGCATCCCTGCTGTCTTTTTGCAGCAAGTATTTCAATACTAATGTCTAGTTGAGACATCCTAAGCAGAACTGTCCGGAAGCAGCACATCATCTGTGCAATCGCTTGCAGGTTCAAAGTCCTATAAATTAAAAATTACTTCAGTGACTTAGCATTTCCTTTATCTCCCATACTTGAGTACTGGTCCTTCTTCTGATAAGTAGTGTTGGACCTTAAGTTTTTGTCCTAGGAGACAACCCATGAGAAATTCCTTCCATCCATCCCAGACGTCCAAGCGAAGCGTCGTGCCTGTGGATCAAGAGAGATTCCAGTCCATCACTGTGGTTTGGCAATCTGTAAAGCTTCTAATGATAGCCTTCCCCAAACAGAGGAGTGAGTTAGATGGAAAACAAACAGTAACCTTGGGGATGCTATTTTTAGCTTAGGCATTTATTGTCTTGAAAAAGCCATTTAGCTTTTGTGCACTTCCATTTTCTCATCTGCACGATAATTGCATGTAATGCTGAAATATTTTTGCAGCTATCTTAAAACAGCCCTGTGGACATTGATTCAGTGCTGATGTATAAATGACTAGGTAAACTGAAGCCGTTATGTTGGAAAAGAAAGCTTAGTGGCAAGATCAGTGGCCTTCTTGGGCCTTTTGGTTACTAGCAGGCTCTGGGTGGAGTTGAATGATGCTCGGTAGCTAGCCTCTCGTTCTATACTTCATGAGATAGCAGGCATTCTGTGTTATAAGCACAAAAGCAATGCAATGATGCTGGAGAATTCATATGCTCCTCAAAATTCTATCCTCTCCCCCGGAAGACATGGCCTCCAGGCTCTCTGTTAACCAAGAACTAAAACCGTTCCAGAAGCCAACTCTTCGGACAAAGATCAGACTGGACTATAAAATATAAAATGATACTCACAAAGAGTGTGCTTCTTAGTTCAAGTAGATATGGGAGATTAAATGGGCAGCTCCTGTCCAAAGGTGGGATGAGAAAGCAGAAAGGGACAGGAGCTGGTTGAATGGACACGAGAAATCCAGGGTGGAAACGAGGACTGTGCTGTCACATTATAGAGGGAGCAACTAGGGTCACATAACAAAGCGTATATAAATTTTTGAATGAGAAACTAACTTGAGCTGTAAACTTTCACTTAAAGCACAATTTTTAAAAAAATCTATCCTCTCTCTCTCTTACTTAAGATTCTGGTGAAGAACCAGATGGCATCAGATGAAAAGCCAGCCCTGTGAGTTCAGAGAGTCTGCCATGGCTGCCATCTTGGGCCCCAAGTACTCCAGACATTGATCATCCATATGTTATCTCCAATCTTGGATCAAAAGGAGAAAGTGATTTAGGAGATAAAATTGGAGCCATTATTCTGTGTCCTTGAGCATAAAGAATGTGACCCGGACTCATGGGGACTCACAAGGACACGTCAACTGGGCCCTGAGGCATAAAGACAATATAGCTAGGACAATCTTGAAAAACATTTTTAGGGAATCTTTCACATAAATAAGCCAAACAGAACACAAAAGACCCACATATTTTCTACTCTTATCTTTTTTATAGGCATTTCGTGAAGAGCCAGATTTGTTGAACCAATGAAGACCTTCCTGACCGTCATACCTATACCAATGATTATTAAGAAAGACAATTCAAGACACTTGAGACTATGTTGGTAACTCCTGCCTGGAGGGGAGAGGAGAGGGTAGAGGGGGTTAGAAGCTGGAGAAATGGGTATGAAAAGAGAGAGTGGAGGGAGGGAGGAGGCTGTATCATTAGGGGGAGGGTAATTAGGAGTGTGTAGCACGGTGTATATATAAGTTTCTGTGTGAGAGACTGACTTGATTTGTAAACTTTCACTTAAAGCACAATAAAATTATTTAAAAAAAAAAAAAAGACAATTCAAAACGTAGAATCACGGTGACTTGGCAGTTTTTAGCCAATCTATAAAAAGATGAAGCTTACAATGATTTTACCCATTTGTAATGTTAATATGTACTGATAATTTGGTAACATCCCTTGGACTCAGGTGATACGGCTCTGGCACCATGCTTGTCCCTTTCCCACTTTTGCTTTACCAAAAAAAAAAAAAAATCTATCCCCTCCTACTTCTGTGACACCACATTCCCTTTGTCCTTCCAGCTGGTGTTTTCCAGGAATCTCCTCAGCCTTCTGCTCTTCTTACTCTACACATTCCCCGGAAAAAAATCCAAACTCTTCCATGTGGTTGCCAAGGCCGTCCTTTCTACCTCACTCACCTCCCTCAACTCACTTTGCTTCAGCCACCCTGACCTTTCACCTGTCCTTCAAACATACTAAGACTATGCCCACCTCAGGATCTAAAGACTTAAAATGTCTTCTTCCTGAAAGGGTCTTCCTCTAGATTGTCACCAGCTGTGTCTTTCTCAAGGGATAGTGGTGGCTCAGTGGTAGAATTCTTCCCTTCCATGCGGGAGACCTGGGTTTGACTCCTGGCCAGTGCACCTCAAGAGCAGACCCCACCCATCTGTGAGTGGAGGCTTACGTGTTGCTATGATGCTGAACAGGTTTCAGCAGAGCTTCCAGACTAAGACATACTAGAAAGCAAGGCCTGGCAATTTACTTGCAAAAATCAGCAAATGATCCCATTTTGCATGGGATCACTATGTGTTGGGGCTGACTTGAAGACAGGTAACAACAACAATAACAACGTGTCCTTCTCACGATTCAGCTTTCAATTTAAATGCCATGTCCTCATGGAGGACCACCCCTTGGCCACTATTGCTGAAGCAATCTGTACCACTACCACCACCCCTCTAGTACCCTTTATCCCAAGACCTCATTTTAACTTCTGTATAGCCCCTACCATCAGTACCAAAAATCAATGGACTTGTTTGGGAATATTTTTTGCATTCCTCCACTAAAAAGCAACCTTCTTTAGGCTTCAGGAGACAGCCTAGCACTCAGTAGTGCTCAATACACACTCGTTATCCCAACCCACCTGGAGCCAAGAAAAATGAAGAACATCAAAGACACAGGAAAATAAGTCCAAGAGGCAAAAGGGACCACTTAAACCAGAGACTCCATCAGCCTGAGACCAGAAGAACTAGATGGTGCCCAGCGTCTGCCAATGACCGCCCTGACAGGGAACACAACAGGAAGTCCCTGGTGGAGCAGGAGAAAACTGGGGTGCAGAACTCAAACTCTAGTAAAAAGACTAGACTTAATGGTCTGACTGAGACTGGAGGAATCCCAGAAGACATGGCCCCCGTACTCTCTCTTAATCCAGAACTAAATCGATTCCTGAAGCCAACTCCTCAGACAAAGATTAGACTGGACTATAAGACAAAGAATGATACTTGTGAAGAGAGTGCTTCTTAGCTCAAGTAGATAAAAAAAAAAATTTTTTTTTTTTAGGTACACGAGACTAAATGGGCAGCTCCTGTCCGGAGGCGAGATGAGAAGGCAGAAAGGGACAGGAGCTGGTTGAATGGAAATCCAGGGTGGAAAGGAGGAGTGTGCTGTCACATTATATGTGTATAAATTTTTGTATGAGAAACTAACGTGAGCTGTAAACTTTCACCTAAAGCACAATTAAAAAAAAAAACACACACACACACACTGGTTGGCTGACTATCTGGCAGCCTCAGTGACACTAATGACTTCATTCACCAGCAATGTGTCATTCACTTCCAAATCTAAATCCCTGGCCCAGTCCTCTGTTCCAACCCAGCTCCCCTTGCTGGGGATATTGACATCTGAGTGATTGTGCTACAACCCCGTCATTCTACAAAACAACTTGTCATCTTTAACCCCCACCTGCTTTTCCTCTTGTATTCTTGCTACCTAAGCTAGAAATGGAAACCCTGGTGGCATAGTGGTTAAGAGCTATGGCCGCTAACCAAAAGGTCAGCAGTTCAAATCCACTAGGCGCTCCTTGGACACACTATGGGGTAGTTGAGTTATGGCTGCTAACCAAAAGCTCAGCAGTTCAAATCCACCAGGTGCTCCTTGGAAACCCTATGCAGTAGTTCTACTCTGTCCTATAGGGTCACTATGAGTCGGAATTGACTCAATAGCAATAGGCTTGCTTTTTTTTTAAAGCTAGAAATGGGGGAGTGGTTCTTCCCCCCTCCTTTTCCCCACGCCCTTCGTCTAAACAATTGCTCAGGCCTGGCAAGCTTAGCCCAGAAACATTTAGGAACTCTGTTTCCTTGCCTCCATCTCAATCAGTACAGCCCTCCTTCAGGCCTAGATTACCTCTCACCTAGATCTTTTACAAGAAGCTTCCAACAGCCACCCCCTCTCTGTATACAGGTGTCTGCTAAAACGTCTTCTCCTTTGCCGACCAACCGCCTAAAGTAGCCTCCTCACCCCGACCACATCGCTTTCTGTTCCAGCCTCCTGCTTTCCTTTTCTTCAAAGTTCTTACTCTGTTTGAAATGACATAGTTTAGATATTTTGTTCTAGATATTTAGAACCTGATGGTGCTTGTATCTCCCACTGAAATGCAAGCTCTGAGAAGGTAGAGACCTTGCCACTCTTACTCATGGCTCTGTTCCTGCTTACCCGAACAAGCCTAGCTCATAGCAAATGTTCAGTAAATTTTTGTTGAATGAAGTTCTGCCTCACTCCCTAAACGCTTTCTGGTCACATACTACCTACCCGATCACTTAGCTGTCTGCTAGCTGACCCGCTCTTCTCTGTGTACACCAGGCTTTTTCTTGCCTGGTGTCCTTTCTGTCTGAAAGCTTCTGACTCCTTTCCCATAGCCTTCTACCAGTCATTTATGATGGAACCCTAGCATCACCTCCTCCAAAAGGTCCTCCTTGACTATATCCCCCTTTCACCCCTCCAAATAGGCTAAGGAACTGCTTCTCTGGGCTCTCATGGTATACACTAACTCTCTTCTTTATTGAACATGCATTACTGCTTTGGAACTGCTTGGTTACAAACACTAACAGTGAACTCTCTGAGCCCAAGAATCATGGTTTATCCATTCTTGTAGGCCCTATTTTAGTTACGCCCTTGGGTTGCAAAGAGGTCCTCAAGAAAACGGGGTTTATTATATAGACAGACGATGATCTGATTTGGTGTGCGTTAGGAACCAAGGCAACTCTCATATGGTCCACTCCCTAGCTCACACATGGGCCCCAGGACCTTTCTCTCACTCCCTCTGCATCTCTTTGTGCATCTTCTCCTCTTTCTACTGACAGGCCACCTCTCCTTATAGTTTCTGTCCCATCACAACTTCGGCATGCTCGCAGCATTGGTTTGTCATGGCCTAAACCTACGCAGTGGTTAAGCATGTGGCTGCTTAACTGCATGGCCGGCAGTTCGAATCCACCAGCTGCTCCTTGGAGACCCTACAGGGGCAATTCTATCCTGTCCTGTACGGTCGCTATGAGTCAGAATCGACTTGACTGTAATGGGTTTGGTTTGGTTTTGGTAACCTTACTTCATGACATCTTTCAATTCCTGCCCCTGCTGCTAACCAACTTCATTGCTCTATATTTTCCAGTTTGAATTCACAGGACCGATAATTCATAATAATAGTAGTTAACATTCTTCAAGTGCTTACTATACGCTCTGCACAATTCTAAGTACTTTACATGAATAAACTGATTTAAAACTCATCACAACTCTGGGTCATGGGTAGTACTATTATTATCCCCACTTGACAGCTGAGGAAACTGAGGCACCAAGAGATTAAGTAACTTGCCCAGGGTTTACATAGCTGGTAAGTAATGGAACGAGGGGTTAGACCTAGGTAATTTGGTTTCTGTTTTTATCCTCTGTGTTATACTGTCTCTCCAAACAAGAATGTGTGATCCTTGACGTCATTGGACAGCCTATGGATTGACTGACTTCGAATCAAAATATGATGGCCTTGGTAGCAGGAGCTGGAGTGTGCGCATGACTTGGCTTATCCATGCCTATCCTCTGGTTCAGACACGGAGTAAGTTCATAATAAATAATTGTTGTGGAAGGGAGAAAGGGAGCGAGAGAAGGGCAAGTAGGAAAGGAAAGGGAAGAAAAGGAGGGAGGGGAAGAGAAAGGACTCAGTAGATCTTGGAGCTATACAAACTTCTAAGCCATGCTCATCTTTGTTAGCTGGGATTTTGCAACACCGGTAGTCTTAGAATCACAGAACGCTGAAGATAAAAAAGATCCTCAAAGACCAGCCCATTCAGCTGCCCTGTTATACAGGAGAGGAAACTGAGGTCCAGAGAGGTGTGTGAATTGCCTGAGGTTACTCAGCAAGCTCGGAGAAGAATTTAGCTTGGAATTCATGACTTCAGGACTCTTTCTAAAGCCTAGAAAATCTCCCCTTTCGGTTTCTTTTCACTTTTCTTTCTGTTCTTTCTCTTCGTGCCTTGTCTCCACAGGCAGACACATGCACATTACACCAATATACGTTCTCCCTGCTGGAATTGGTCCCTTCCTTTCTGAATGTTCTACATTATAACCTGTGAACTTGAAATGGAACTCTTCCCTCACTACTCCTTACTCTAGTTTTGGACTTTTGACCTTGGCCTTGCTCTCCTTTGTGAATTGATTCGTATTTCCCATGCCTGTTTACCCACAAACCCTGAGCTGCATTACTGGCCTCATTCCACTAAGCTGCCTTGATCCTGACCAATCTGGCCTTAGCTGAGAGAGTTCACTCTCCTTGCAGGAGAATTATGGACTTAATCTGTAGAGAACAATTAGCACTTCTGCAGCTATTCTGTAGAAATGCCTTGAAAAACACTTTCCAAATTATGGATCATAGTTGATACAATAGACTTACTTTCTCTAAAGCTTCTTTTTGGACTTGAACTTTCTTATAAAATCTTTAACTCCCACGAGTAGCACTGGAAATAAAAGACTTTAAACACTGCTCCAAGTGCAATGATTTCACCTCCTAGCTTAAATTATTTACTGTGTTTTTAGTTTATTGTGAACATTTCTCACAGACGAGCATGGAAAAGCTACAGTCTGGTGTGGGGCCCCAGCTTCCTTTCTCCTCCAGAGCTGAGGCCACACAGCCTCCGTTGGAAGGATTAGCCTGGCCCCAGGTCCAGGAATCAACCCTAATTCCAGTAGGAGGGGATTTGTTAAGATTGTAGGCCAGTAGCTCAGGGGCTTGGTAGGAAGCTGGCATTCCTGTTCATCCTGCTTAGATGTTGTTCTTGTTCTAGTAACTTATTCCTCCTGACCAAGCCCCCTCCTGATTATATCCCAGAGTCTTGATATCTTACCGTACCTTTTGGGCTTTGGATTGATATCTTATCTCTGTTCTCTGAGTTTCCCTGAAACTGAAGTACCTACTCTGAACTTCATTCTCTTTTCTGTTACATATTTTCAGAGCCTCCGGTGTCAACAACCAGCTTGTCTATTTTCCTACCTCTTGTGTCATCCACCCATCCACCCATCCACCCATCCACCCATCCACCCATCCACCCATCCACCCATCCACCCATCCACCCATCCACCCATCCACCCATCCACCCATCCACCCATCCACCCATCCACCCATCCACCCATCCATCCACCCATCCACCCATCCACCCACCCACACACCCACCCATCCACCCATCCACCCATCCACCCATCCACCCATCCCTCCCTCCCTCCCTCCCTCCATCCCTCCATCCCTTCCTCCCTCATCAGAAGCCTGCTGGATCTGTCTGAAGCTCACCCACTGCCTTATTTGACTTTGCCAATTTCTGGTTGCTAACTGACTGGACTAATCCAGGTCTCCCACCAGCAGGATTTATTTAAAGCTACTCTCAACAACAATGTCCCCCAGGTAATTGTTTATGGATGGGTTCTTCCTGATCCATCTGCCATTACCTAGGTGGGTGGTGCAAGTGGTTTGTACTTCATTGCTAACCTGAAGGTTGGCTGTTGGAATCAACTGAACAGCAATTCGGTTGTTGTTTTTTGAGGTAGTTGCCTAGACTCAGGGCCTCAGCTCTTCCTAGCTCAATCTGTCCATTTCTGACTGAGCCCTGATTCTGAAAGCTAAAAAAAGTCTACCGTTGCTGTTGTTAGCTGCCATCAAGTTGGCCCCCAACTCATGGCAACCCCATATGTTACAGACTAGAACTGCTCCATAGGATTTTCTTGGCTGTAATATTTATGGAAGTAGCTTGCCAAGCCTTTTTTCTGTAGACCACAGGGTGGGTTTGAACTGCCTATTCTTCAGGTTAGTAGTCCATTGCAAACCACTTGCACCCCCCAGGCTCCTTATATAGAAGGCTACAGAAGACTATCTAACTTAAATTCTTTCTTATCAGGAGTGAAGCACCTCCATCAAGCCAGGTGTTTTATTTTGCTTTAATTCCATGTCTGGTAGTAAATGTTACCAGTTCTATAACTACCAATTTCAGTTCCTTACAATGAAGCAGTCCTAATTTCTCAAAAACAAAGGTAGCAATGAACAGTTTTCCTCTTTATGCTCAATTTTTGAAGATCCAGTTAATTTCTAAGAAACTTAATCAGCACCATTTATTGGATAATCCTCCCACCCCTGTTGATTTGTAATGCTTTTTTTTGTTGCACATTAAATTCCTTCAAAAACTTAGAAATTCTACTGGAAAATAGAAATCTACTTGAAAAAACTATGTTGCTCCAGGAAATACAACAGTTATTATTAAGATTAAAGTAAAATGATTGAGACTTAAGCTTCAAGGGGGAACCCTGGTGGCATAGTGGTTAAGAGCTATGGCTGCTAACCAAAAGATCAGCAGTTCAAATCCACCAGGCACTCCTTGGAAACCCCGTTGGGCAGTTCTACTCTGTCCTATAGGGCCGCTATGAGTTGGAATCGACTCGACGGCAATGGGTTTATGGGAAGTTTGAAGGGCTCCTTTCTACATGAGCCCCTTCTAATGCTCTACTCTTAATTTTGGACTCTGTGTTTTTTTTTTTTTAAAGAGGATCACCAAAATTTTGTAAGTTGTACAAAATCTGGGTCTGTTCACTTTTTACTTGCACACCCATCTACCATGGGTCACACACACAACAGCAGGCACAAGCAACAGTGCCTATTCTAGGCAACTATTTCCAACCTTTTGCTACATGTTCACTGTTTTTCAAGGCTCAAGGTTCCTCATCCGTACCCTAGGGTGAATCTCTGCCCATCTGTGTTGGGCTTTCTCTTCCTGAGTGGGGCCACAGTTTCTTTTTTGGGCTTCCCCTGGCAGGGAAAAAAAATAAATAAAATAAAACATTGATCAAAACTTAAAGGGCACCAATTAAAGTAGGCCGCAATAAAAATATACTGGGTAGGCAGTACACACGATTGGAAAGAACGCAATCCTGAGCGTGTAATTACCATTAATTAGAAGGAGGAACTTGATCTGTAGTATATTTAGGAGCCCTGGTGGCTCAGTGGTTAACAGCTTGGCTGCTGACCAAAAGGTTGGCAGTTCATGTCCACCAGGTGCTCCTCGGACACCCCGTGGGGCAGTTCTGCTCTGTCCTGCATGGTCGCTATGAGTGGGAGTTGACTCGATGGCAACGGGTTTGGTTTTGGTGTTTTTTCTTTGAACAAGTCACTCAACTTTCTGAGCCTCAGTTTCCTCATCTATAAAAGGAATCAATATCCCACAGAAGGCTGCCTTGAGCCTAATGGCTGGTAGAGGGACCCTGGAGCCGTTCTGGATTTTAGGACTCGGTTTTTTCTTAATCCCTGTAATCCTTCTGTCTCCATCCACTTCATCAAATCTGTTCTCTCTGAGCTCCTCAGTAACCTTTAAGCCAGATAAAAGCTTTTTCTCACACATCGTCTTTGGCCTTTCACCAGCATCCTGAAAAATATCTCTTCATCATCTATGACAGTAAAGTCCCAGTTCTCCTCTCTCTGACAACTTTCGGCGTCTCCTTTTCTTACTCGTCTTCTGTCTCCTTGCCCTGACCACGGTGTGTCCTGAGCACCGGCCTGTGACCATCTACAGCCCTCTCTACACTAACTCTCTAAGCAACGCACTTCTCACCTGGCTTCACTCCCACTTCTGTGTGCAAGACGCTTACAGAAGAATCTGCTGACCAAGTGTCAGGTTTATGGTGGAGGAGAATTAGAAGGCCTCAGCTGTACTCACAGCTTGGCCACTAACTAGATGAGTAACCTTTGGTGGGGAAAAACTTAGTCTCTGAGTTTCTTCACATCTAAAGCATAGGCCTCAAAGCCCAAGTGCCTTTTCTCAATTTCCCCGTTTTGTTAATGACACCGCTACTATCCTAGGGTCAGAGTTCTGGGGTTTCTGTCTCCTTAAGCGTGATCCAGTATGACATCCTGTCTCTTATTTCTAAGTTTTCACTGTTAGCGACACCGCTTGAATTCAGGCCCTCATTTAATATCCGAATTCTCAAGAGTGCCATTTAGTGAATCACTCTTCCCGCCGTCTCCTCATTCGGCTCCTCTCTCTCATCTATCCTTCATACTGCTCACTCCCAGGTTCATCTTCTGCTATTCTAGAACGTATGTGGTTCCTAGTTGTATACCATACCAAGACTGAGTTCTGTGGCCTCAGCCCCAAGCCTCTCATCAATCTGACCTCAGCTCTGAGTCCCATGGGTCTCAGCGAGCCTCCTCTACTTCACTCAGAGCAGTCTCCTCCAGTCTCTCCCTCCCCTGGTGGCACTCATGTCTATGAATCTGTGGCTTATCCTTTTCTCCTGTACTGGAAGTCTGGAATGTCTGCCCCTCCTCCTCTCAGATGGTCCATATTCCCACAACTTTTTGTGCTCAACCTTACATTCTCCAGAAAGCCTTCCCTTGAGCCCTGCCGCCTACACTGAGCTGGCTTATTAGATTATACCCAATATAGCTGAGTATGTTGCATGCTTCCTTTCTACCACTTCACTGTGAACTCCCAGAGGGCAGAGCAGCTCAGGATAGTTCAGAGTGAGCTAGCGTGCTCAATGACTAACTAACTGAGCTACTTAAATCTTTTAGTCCCAGCCTGAACTTGACCGCTTCTCTAACATCTTCTGATCTTCCACTGCCTTTGGAGAAGGGGTCAGAGTTCAACTCCCAAGAAGGGGGACAGCTAGGGAAAAGAGAGAACCTGGAAGAAAGGCTAGCCACAGATTCTTTTGCCCTCCACTTGAAAACGAAAAGGGTGGACTGGCTACTTAAGGAATGCTACATAAGCTTTAGTCAAAGGCGTGAAGTATGCCAAGGAGCCGTGTCCCTTTGGAGCCCTGGTAGCGCAGTGGTTAAGAGCTGGGCTACAAACCTGGCAATTCGAATCCACTGGCCGCTCGTTGGAAACCCTAGGGGCAGTGCTGCTCTGTCCTACAGGGTTGCTATGAGTTTGAATCGACTCCATGGCAATGGATTTTTCCTGTTACTTTGAGGTCCTTTTTCCTTGCTTTTCCTCTAAGGCCGTGTTTTCATGGTGGCCAAAGCAGTCTACCCTGGTTATGCTCGAGCCCCTAATTTTCCTCTGAAAACCCCGGTTCTATGCCTCAGTCCTTCAAGTTCCCATTCTCAGGGGATTGATGTCTGCGACATACCCCGAGCTAACCATGTAACCATTCGGAACATTTTTGCTTTTTTCAAATCCGTAAAAGCCAGGATTGAGCCAAGCCAGTTCTAAATTCTCTTCCAGCTCTGAAATGCACAGACCAGAAGAACAGCCACTCAGGGTTTTCTTATTTATCCTCTGGGGTTTCATTAAAGAACTAGATTATAAGATGCTGGGGGACACACGGCACTGTAGCCTTTGTGGTGTGGTGTAAGCCACCCCCACATTCCAGGCACAGCTGAGCCCCCAGCAAGCATGCAGAGCAGGCATGTACTTCACAGCCAGGTGCTCTGGAGACAAATCCTAAGAGTCATCCTCGGATCAAAAACAGTGGTGGCATCAAGGTTTGAGAGCCTCCATCTAGATAACATGAGAGGATAATGGTAAACAAATGAAATAGCCAGGCGGAGGAGCAATACATGGAAATTCAGAAGTTATAAAAAACAAAACTATGTAATTCCAGGATACCAACAAAGCCCTGTGTGAGAGGTCAGACTCCACCGCAATGGAAGTGCACACAGTACAACATTACCCCAGGGTGTGCTATTTGCCCTCAAGGACTCATTCACCTCAAGAAAGTCTCTGCAAAGTTCGAACCATTTTCCAGTATGGTTAAAACAAATCCGACAGGCCTCTGAGTTGGTCTGAATACCACCTGGCTACAGCAGACACAACCCGGAAGTCCAGTATTTAAAGAGATGTTGCAATCTGTTCATCAGGGTGGGTGGGTGCTATCCGACTGAGGTAGTTGTTTGGCCTGTATGGTATTGGCCTCAGACTGTTTAAAAGGATTTTATTAAATATAATCAACTTTTTTTTTTTTTAATCAATACTATTTTAAAAAGAGATGGCATCAGGCAAGGTTCAAAACGCTTTGGGTCATACACTACCACTTCTGTTAAAAAGAGAAAAAAAGAAAATATGCATCTGTGTATGCTTAAAATATATCTGGAAAGAGAAAACAAAAAGACTAGTCTGAGTCTTGCTGGGACTTGTGGGATCACCTTGCAGAAAGCAATTTGGACTTCGTTCTCAGTTCTTTCAAGCCAGGTCAACACCTGAGGCTAATGAGTGAGGGCTGACCAGATCAAGGGGACCACCTGGGGGCTCATTGCTGACTAAGTCTCATGAGGCATGATGTAATTATAATGGCCATCTATGGAGGCTGAAGAGTTCCCAGAACCCTAAGGCTCAGATAAGCTTCCTGGTTGGTGACCATGCACAGAAAGAGGGCAGCATGTCCCTCTTTCAGACATGGATGCTCTGGGCTGAGACCACTCTCAGGCCTCACCCTCTGCATCTCTTCATTTGTATCCTTTTTGATTGTAATAAAGCTGTAGCCATAAGTGTGGTGTACTCTCTGTGAATTCTGTGAGTTTTTCCAGCAAATTAATGAGCCCACAGGGGCAGTGAGAGCCAGCAGGGGCTGGTGTCTGCCTATTTGGCAGTCTGAAAGAAGGTGTCCTTCTAACATGTGAACTCTGACCTAGCTCTGGGTGACTACCTACCTACACGTTGCCATCGAATCAATTCCGACTCATAGCAACCCTATAGGACAGAGTAGAACTGCCCCATAGGGTTTCCAAGTAGTGGCTGGTGGTTTTGAACTGCTGACCTTTTGGTTAGCAGCCGTAGCCCTTAACCACTGCATCACCAGGTCTCCTGTTGAACCGTAGTCACCCAGAAAGGTGCCCTGGTGATTTGGTTAAGGGCTACGGCTGCTAACCAAAAGGTTGGCAGTTCAAATCCACCAGCCGCTCCTTGGAAACCCTGTGGGGCAGTTCTGCTCTGTCCCATAGGGTTGCTGTGAGGCAGAATCAACTTGATGGCCAGGGGTTTGGTATTTTGAGGTTTGCTGGGGAGGGGAGTTTGGTGTCTGGAGGCCAGGAGAGGTAAGGAGGCTTACCACTACGCCTCCTTTTGTACTTCTGGTTATTTGAACCATGTAAATGTGTTAACTATTTAAAAATACATAAGTAAATAAAATTAACAGATTGAAAATAAAAATCCAGATTTCTATCTTCTCTTGAAAAATTGGAAAATTCTTTATCAGAGAACCCCAGTGCTGAGTTGCAACTGATACCAAAAGTGCTGGGCAGTACCGATTTCTGTCTGGTAGTCCCTGAGGGTGTTACAGTCGTACATCTCCAGTCCCTGAGGGGTCCGGAGGCAGTAGACACTCACGGGGAAGCCACATCTCAGAGTCAGCAGTGTTCTCAGATCAGACACTTTTTTGCCAAGAAGAGAGATGTTCTCCATTATCGGCATTGTCTCTTGTGTTACAGCATTGAACACATAGAGAGCTGGCTTGTCTTCTTCCTAAGAGGAAAGAAAAGGAGGGAACTCAGGAATGAGCCTGTCGGGAGGTAGGGATGAGTCAGACACATTTTAGAGGGTGGCTTTGAGTGCCTCTAGCTCCCACAACACGGGATGAGGGCCTTTGCTTTCCTGAAAGCTGTCTGACTTGTCTGAGTCTTGCTCTTCCATCCTGAGGCTGTGAAGGAGCCCTCCTGCTTTGAATAGTGTACAAGACTTGGCTTCTTACTTCTCAGTCTACAGACTCAGACATGTCAGAGAAGTATTTCTAATTTATATCCACACCGTGCTTTTTCAGAGGCCTTAGTTTAGAACAATAGCTCCATTTTGCTGTGATTTAATTCAGAAATGCTGTGAAATCTAAACCAGAAGTCAACTTTTAAAAGTCCTTTCTGAGAGGTCATCCTTGGGGAGTAGACCTGAGTCCAGGGTGAGAGAGGTGTTTCGAGTCTCACTTTACACTTTTCATGGTATGTACTGTTTGACTTCTTTTTTTTGTAACTGCGTGTATTTACTTTTGCTATTTAAAATGGGAAGTACTAAATAAGAAAAAAAAAGTTTTCTTTGTTCCTTTTATTTTGCAAGTGGAACCGAGATGTCTGAAGGTAGAATTAAGACAGAAAGTGTGGGGAAAATACTAATCCTCCTGTTAACAACAGTTAAATCAAAGCAAACCAGAACTAAAAAAAAAAAACCAAACCCAACGCACCAGAACTGTGCGCACAGTAAATAGGAAAAACAAGGCAGGAGGGGGAGGAAGGGAGAGGGAAATATTATTACATTTTCACTTTTCTAAAAAAAAAATGGAACTGAGCTTGCTTTCTTTTTAGTGAATTCAGTTTAATAATGTTTTTCTTCAACGCCCAGTTGCTAGTTTGGCAGATGGGAGTGGACCATGCTGCCTGCTAAAGAGTACTCCGGGAACGCAGGACTGAAGAGGGGCCTCCAGCAAAACTGGGAGTCTCCGAGTGATGCCAACGGTCATCACACTCGGGTGCTAACCATAAGGTCAGCAGTTCAATTCCACCTAGAGGCTCCTCGGAAGAAAGGCCTGGCAATCTACTTCTGAAAAATCAGTCATTGAAAACTCTGTGGAGCACAGTTCTACTCTGACACACACGAGGTTGCTATGAGTTGGAATCAACTGGACTGCAACGGGTGGGTTAAGCAAAATTGAGAAGCTGGCAACTGGCCTCTAGATTCCTCGTGGCTGCTCCAGGGGTCATTGCCCTCATCTCCTCCCTCCACCCCATCTGCTCTGCCTTCTTATCTCCCATCAGAATTTGTCTCTGGTTCCTCCCTGCTGCAAGCTTTCTAATAGATTAAATTTATTCCTCTCCTCCAAGATAACACACTGTCGTAATCTAATCAACATGCAGATCTCTGATGAAATTGAAAAGCTGCAAGAGTTTGGTCGAGGTCCCATTTCATTAAAATCAGATCTAATCACATGGAGGAGCTGTGGCCCTCTCCTGCTGAGCAGGAAGCCAGCCCAGCAAACTGAGCTGTTGGTTCTGCGTGCCAAAAGTGCTTAGGCCAATTTTTCTCGATGGCTTTTCATAAACCCACTGGACCAAATTAAGAGGACATGAGATTCACCGTTTCCCTCCCATCATGCTCCTGCTCCATGAGGCAAGTGTCTGCCTAAGCAAATTCAAGCAATACTTCTAGTCAGGCAGAAATTCCTAAGAGAATAGGTAGTAGTGGGCTGTTTGTATAAAAGTACCATTATGAATAGAAGTCAGCATTTTAAGAGATTGCTATTAATGTTGAAAATAGTTAAATCCCACCTAAAAAAAAAAAAAGATTATTTGCTTTATTAAAATAAGTGGTAAAGTGAAAAATTTCTTAAGTCCTATGATATGGGATAAACCAAAACCAAACCTGTTGCTGTCAAGTCGATTCCATCTCGTAGCTACTGTATAGGACAGAGTAGAACTGCCCCACAGAGTTTCCAAGGAGTACCTGGTGGATTTAAAATGCTGACCTTTTGGTTAGCAGCCCTAGCACCTAACCACTATGCCACCAGGGTGTCCATGATATGGGGTAGGATACTAATTTATGTTATTTATAATTAAATGAATAACATGTAAACGAAACAGCAAAAGCCCAAGTCCTCTCAACAGCTAACTTGTTATTATATTATGTTAGAGAAATAAGTTTTAGAAAAAGATCTTAGAATATGAATAAACGTTTCTACATCTATAAAGGAACCCTGGTGGTGCAGTGGTTAAGAGCTGCCGCTGCTAACCGAAAGGTCGGCAGTTGGAACCCACCAACGGCTCCTTGGAAACTCTATGGGGCAGTTCAGAAGTATCCTAACCTAAATATACGTATAACTGACTCTGGAACAAGTAATAGCAAGGAAGAATGACAAATACCTGTCAATCTTTAGGGGAATATCAAAAGTGTAAGGAGGAAAATATTAATTATAAATGAAGCCAGGTTCTTAAATATCAAGAAAATTAATATCTACAGGCTCTGTTTATATTTTTAGCACCCAGAAACTTTGTACCATATAAATAAATAAAGGTGAGTGGCTTCCTGGGCGAACATAAAAACCCCACCAAGTCTGTAATGTATCTCGAACATCGCTCTCAGGGCACTGCTTTCACTCCGCATATGTGCCTTTTTATAAACATTACTGTTGAGGGAGGGAAGACCCATTTTAAGTTCTAATGAGTCACACCATGTGGGGACAGTTCTTCACATTGGTTGTATAGAAAGGGAACAGATAGATGCTGATTAACGGCGACTCATTCACATAAAAGAAGCCATCTATCTATATGATATCCCTCCCCAGATACTTCGAATTGGGGATTGCTGGTCAGTCATAGGGAAGGAATTCAAATGCTATTCATTAAACAACACCATACACAAATCATTGTTGGACATATGTAAAATCAGATGTTTCCTTTTACAAACCAACCATGAGAAACATGGTTGGAGATAATTTAAAAAATTCATTTTCAAGTATAGTGTCTTTCTTTTCAATAAAAACAAACATGGGTATATTTCCTGGAAATAATTCCATTATTGTCTTTAAATAACAAGGGCAAACCCAATGCCATCGAGTAGATTTCGACTCACAGCGACCCTATAGGACAGAGTAGAACTGCCCCATAGCGCTTCCAAGGCTGTTAAACCTTTACAGAAGCAGACTGTCACATCTTTCTCCTGCAGAGCAGCTGGTGGATTTGAACCACCCACCTTTTGATTAGCAGCCAAGCACTTTTATCACTGCGCCGCCAGGGCTCCTAACAAAGGAACTACATAAATACACCACGCACACTAACAATGCAATAGGGAAAGCTAAAGAAAAACAGACTGAAAGGGAACAAGTTGATTTGAGTTTTGAACACTGCTGTACTTTTTCATAAGTTCTGCTTTTTTGTATTTTGCAGATTGGATTTCTAGCACCAAATGAGCAGAAACTTGCCCCAACTATTGCAGAGCAGACAAAAAGGGGAAATGATGTTTGTTTTTGTTGAACTGAGAGAGCTCTGGTAGAGATATCTTCATAAATTCCAACACTCATAGGGTGGTCATTCTGGAGAAAACCCTATGGGCCAGTTCTGCTCTGTCCTATATGTCTTCATAAGCGTCAACATTTGTCGGGTGGTCATTCTGGAGAAAACTCAATGGGGCAGTTCTACTCTGTCCTATAGGGTCGCTATGAGTGGGAAATTGACTCGACGGCGATGGGTTTTGGTTTCATTGTGGAGAAGCTATGTCTGGGGTCTAAAACAGTATGGAAACACCTTTCTTCACCATATTTTTACATACTTTTCTTGACGGCTTATCTTAGAAAAGATTGCCGTTTTTTAGAAACGTGTTTTCATGTATAAGATGTAAATTTTAAAGAAACATATTTTCATACGTTTTTATGTATATTTTCACATATAAAAATATATTGAAAATATAAATTCACGTAGGTGTCTCCTGGATTTGAGTGGTTACACTTAAACAGTGCCCTTTGAAAGCTAAATTATCCATCATTTTGAGTTACCTTTAGACCTACCAATATAGTACAAACCTCTCCAACTTGTCTGATAGACATCCATGCTGTGGTACCCAACTAACACAATCTGTCATCATAAAACACCTCTCATAACATTCTGAGAATGTCAGAGGGATGAACTAGTTTTTACTCCAGCCCTTGGTTGGTGGAAATGTAGTTATAGTAGGAGGCAGAGAAACCAAAGGGGTCTTAGAGAGGCTAAACCCACCTTATACTTTAGAAGTCACAACCTGCAAGCTAGGTAGTTGCTTCTCAGCCCCCTTTGCAGTAGGCACGGATGTATGACCAGGGTGCTGCCAATCAGGCCTACTTTCTACCGCACTTTGAATTCAGGACCAGTAAGGCAGAGGAGTCCCGGAGTGGGGCAAACGGCTGAGCTCTTGACTACTAGCCAAAAGGCTGGTGGTTTGAATCCACCCAGAGAAGTCTCAGAAGACAAGCCTGTTGATCTGCTTCCAAAACGTCATAGCCTTGGAAACCCTATGGAGCAGTTCTACTCCGCACACATGGGGTTGCCATGACTCAGAATCCATTGACAGCAACTAACAACAATAAGGCAAAGAAAGAGGAAGCACAGAAGGTCCTTCCTGGGAGTGGCAGCTCTGAAGCATCACTGGCGTGGCCACAGAGCTGACATCAGGGCCCAGTGCCTGCATGGAGGGTTAAGGGGTGATCTGTCTAGACTAGATCTAGGGCATGATTTAGATGTCATTTCTGGCTGCATAATCTCCAAGCCTGGATCTCCGATCTTCCTGGCAGGAGTGTGATCTATTTGGTGGCCTTTCAGTATGTTTATTTTCTGCTTAAATTTTCAAGGCTTTGTTTCTGCTATTTGCAACTAAGAATTCTGATATTGGATAGGGAAAAGGGCAAGAATTCTGAGGAGCATCTTGTCCTGAAGGTAAAGAAGGAGGAGTAAGGACCCAGGAAGGAGGGAATCTAATTCCTGAAATGTGTCTTGTCTAAGAGTAAGAACGTGTACTCTGTTAAAATAAAAGCAAAGCAATTTATTGAAGACTCAAAACAGTTTGAACCAGGGACACATCTGATCTCACAAAGTGAAACCAAACACTGGTGGAGTCACAAAGGCATATTCATGAGATAAAATCAAGAATCAGGAGGCAGGAAAACACAAAGCATGGTGGGGGTGGCTAGGATGCGGGGGGAGAAGTGCTTAGTAGCTATTGGTTGGAAACACGTATGTGGGCTATTTGGATTGGCGAGTTTCCTAAATTGTAGAAACACGTGACTAAGGGTGATCAAAAGGTAAGCATAAGACATTCTTTCTGAGAACATTCTGTCAAAAATAACTTGTTTTGGGCAAAATTTCCTGAGGGCTGCTGAGGGGATTTCTGATAAGGGTCTTGGATCAAGACCCTCCCTTAGGAACATTCTTTCCATATCTTTAGTTTAACCACAGAGAAAAATTTTTCCTTCGTTACGCCCTTAAGTCTGTCTAAACGTTAATGGTTGCAGGGAAATCAGCGAAAGCTAAGGTGGAGTCGGAGTACAGGCCTAGACCAGTCATTCTGACGCCAGTCAAGTGCTGTAGTTCTGAAGCTCCCACGCAGTTTCAATACCTTTCTATGAAATTTCTGACAACAATTATGTACCGTCTTGCTGATTTTCATATTTTGCTCTTCACGGCCTTTATCTATGCATTCATTCACCACATATTTATAGATAGCCTACTATGTGCCAGGTGCTATCTAGGCACAGGGTGACAACAGTGAACAAGACTCAAAGCACAGTTTCCACAACCACACAGGTTAGAATGAAGGAGGTAAATGCTACAGCACCTCTGCACATCCGCCGGTAACCTAAGGCTTTGCAATGTGCTTCATGCCATGGTTTACGGGAACAAAGGGAACTGAACAGCATCAACGATGGATGGGCAGGGCTGCCTACTGGAGGTACACGCCATAGAAAGTATTTCCTGTGGCTTATACAGTAGTTCTTCTCCAAGAAGGGAAAAGTTAATGCAATGTCCTTTCTCCACTATCCTAAAGTCCCCTCGCAATCACTTTTCCGAATGTGTTTGCATTATCATTAAGGGAGGAAGTGTGATATGCACAGAAACTAGGAAATGTCTTGACTATTAAAGAAACGTATTAAAGGGTAGATCACCTCTTCATCCATCTAATGTCTTCCCCTATTTTTACATGAGCAATACTTGGTAACCCATGCAAATATATAAGCACAATAACAGTATCAAATAGTTTGGATTTATTCATGGTACTTACTTACTGATGGAAACTCTGGTGGCATAGTGGTTACGTGCTATGGCTGCTAACCAAGAGGTTGGCGGTTCGAGCCCGCCAGGTGCTCCTTGGAAACTCTATGGGGAAGTTCTACTCTGTCCTATAGGGTCACTATGAGTCAGAATCAACACGATGGCAGTGGGTTTTTACTTACTGACGCCTTTCTAAAAAGAATAATTACTTTCTTTACCAAGCTTTTAAACTTTGCAAAAGTTTTTGGTTCACATCATGATATTCCTCAATTTTAGCAAAACAAATTTAGAGACTCCAGCTTTCTTGAATTCTCAGAAGACAGAACCAACTTGCATAGAGTAACATTATGACCAGTCCAAAAGGAAACGTACTACTTGTATTTGCATTTATTGAATTAAGCAATGAAACAGTAGCATGACCTAGAAAGCAGCCTGTGTTATTTTGTATGTTTTGTACCTGAAGTAGATCAAACAGCAGAGAACCAGTATGAGTGCATTCTCTGAGGCGTGGGATATTCTCATGACAAGTGTTTTGTCGTTTGGGCTGTTGTTGCACATATACAGTAAATCACGTGGACTTTTGGAATCTGCCTAACTTATCTAATCTAAACAGGAACTAAAGGAGCCCTGATGTCCCAATGGTTAAGCGGTTGGTTGCTAACCAAAAGGTAGGTGGTTTGAACCCACCGTGGGAGAGAAGACCTATAAAGATTACAGCCTAGAAAACTCTATGGAGCAGTTCTACTCTGTCACATGGGGTCACTATAAGTGGAATCTGACTTGACAGCACCTAACAACAACAACAATAATAACTAGGAACTAAGTGAGGATCCCAGGTGGCATAGTGATTAAGTGCTCCGCTGCTAACCAAAAAGGCCAGCAGTTCAAACCAACCAGCCGCTCCTTGGAAACCTATGGGGCAGTTCTACTCTATCCTATAGGGTTGCTAGGAGTTGGAACCTACTCTACAGCACCTAACAACAACATATGGCCAACAGGAGCCCTGGTGGCACAGTGGTTAAGAGCTCAGCTGCTAACCAAAAGGTCAGCAGTTTGAATCCACCAGCCACTCCTTGGAAACCCTGGTGGCGTAGTGTTTAAGAGCTATGGCTGCTAACCAAAAGGTCAGCGGTTAGAATATAGCAGGTGCTCCTTGGAAACTCTATGGGGCAGTTCTACTCTGTCCTATAGGGTCACTATAAGTCAGAGTCGACTCGATGGCAGTGTGTTTTTTTAAGTCAGGATGAAAACCAGGGCTTTGCAGATAACTCTTTCCTTCAGATCCAAGATATTCTTTTCCTTCCCAAAACCAGTGATAAGAAATTCTCTACGTGTCAGTCTACTGAAAAGTGTGGTGGTTAAGATCAGGATGAGTTCCATGAACTTCAGAGTTTTTCATTAAACGCGCTGCATTGCCCAATTCCGTGACTCACATTCTGCCCTCGCTATTAAATAAACCCTTTCACCTCTACGTTCTATTCTTGCCATTTGTTGGTGGTGGTATTACGTGCATGCAGTTGGTACCCACTCATTCTTGCCAGTAGATGTTTAGAGCTTCAGGGAAATGTTAGAGTTAAGTGAAGAGGCAGCTTGCATCACTATGAGAGAGTATCTTTTATCTGCAGAATCTGTGAAATATTTTTGTAAGTAAAACTGTGATTAAAATTTTCCTCTAGGGTCGGAAACGGGGTCAGAGGTAGGAGGGAGATTTTTTCTGTGTATCCATTTGTTCCTTTCGAATTTGAGTACTGTGTGAATGTAGTACTTAGTCTAACTAAAGTTTAAAGTATTTAAATAATAATAATAATAAAACCAGAGTCAGTCCTTAGTTAAATAAAAGCACCCTGTACTCTTCGTACTAGTAACACACTATCTACATCCCTGAATAGCCATGATTTAATCAGATTCCTCCATCCAGCTCAAATGTGGGTAATCAGTTTATACTACTGCCTCCAAGCAAACCCTACGGGGCAGCTCTACTCTGTTCTATAGGGTTGCTGTGAGTCGGAATCTACTCGTCGTCAATGGGTTTAAAGTTCTTTAGGAGTCCCTGGGTGGTGTAAACTGTTAACAAGCCCAGCTGCCTAACCAAAAGGTTGAAAGTTGGAGTTCTGGTATCTCAGAAGAAAGGCTTGGCGATCTACTTCCAAAAAAATCAGCCATGGAATACTCAGTGGAGCACAGTTCTACTCTGACTCACAAGGGGTCACCACGAGTTGGAGTCAAATCTATGGCAACTGGCTTAGCAGTGGGAAAGGTTATCTCCATTGTATGTACAGAGCCCTGGTGGCATAGTGGTAAAGAGCTCGGCTACTAACCAAAAGGTCGGCAGTTTGAATCCACCAGGCACTCTTGGGAAACCCTATGGAGCAGTTCTACTCTGTCCTACGGGGTTGCTATGAGTCAGAACTGACTCCACGGCACCTAACAACAGTGACATTGTGTGTACACGTATTGCATGAGTTGTTACTCTGGCAGGCTTTGGATGCAGAAGCTATCCTTCCATTCACACTGTTCCTGAGAATTCTTCCCCTTCCTCACTCCTCTGGCCCTAGTCATCGTGGGCCCCTGCAAGTGACCAAGTCCTTTTTCCCTCACACCTACACTATAGATCCATCCTCTGACTTTGTCCCAGCGTTGCTTGTGGTAAGCTCTGTGATGACTGGATGAGGCAGGCATCTAGAGGCCAAAGGTCCAGAGGCAGGAGAAAAGGAAAAAGAGGGAAACCCATTATAGTCTCCACCCCTACTTCCCCTTACAGCACAGATCTTGCACAGCACCAGGCATGCAAATAGAAGACAAAAGGGAAGAAGGGAAAACCCCTTTCTAAGTTAGGAAATTACTTTGGTTAAATTATCTGAAACAGTTCAAAATGAGGCAGACAGCTTAGACAAATGCTATTCTGATCACCATACCTTCACAAAGCATTTGAGAGTTGAACAAAAAGATACCCCAACATCAGCAATACTCCAGCTGTCTTTTAGGGCTGCTCCAGCATACATCAACTCCAGATACCGCCTGCCTTGCTTGTCTTCAGAGAGAGGAATGTGGAAATAATCCTTAAAAATCAAAATAGCGTATGATGAAAACACTACATCTCTACATTACTACACTGGAGCCCTGGTGGCACAGTGGTTAAGAGCTTGGCCGATAACCAGAAGGTCGACAGTTTGAATTTACCAGCCACTCCTTGGAAACCCTGAATGGGCAGTTCTACTCTGTCCCATAGGGTCGCTATGAGTTGGAATCGATAGCAATGGGTTTCCAGCATTACTAGACCAATGATATAATCCCTTGTCTTTCACATTTTTTCACTGAGTGTAATTTTTTTGTGACAGAGGGGAAGAAGTATTAGACAAGGGCTCTTCACTTGGAAGTCTAGAGACCTCCCCAAAATCACTTTAGGTGGGGGAAAATTACATTTTTATTTTTTATTAACTCTAAATGAAATGGAGATTTTCCTTCAGTTATGCACACAGGCGACAAATCAAAGTAGCAGTAGTCAGTCATGCCTATGTCTCTGTCACCGATAGAAATCACAGATATTTTCATATCACGTTACAGTTGCTGCTGACATCTCATTAAATACTGTGTATACTGATCATCGCTTTGCAGTAACAGTTATCAGACATTCTGCTAGAATTTGTTAGCTAACGTGTTAACGATGAAGCCCATGTGTTGCTCTATCACACATTTGTTTTTTAGTATTTGCAAATTGTGTTTCAATATAACTGGCTTGCTTTTCATCCTGTGTATTTTATTTTGTGCACTTAAAGACATTCTGAGGAGTCCATAGGCTTCACTGGACTAACAATGATGTCTGTGGCACCTAAAGGTGGAGATGCCCTGGGGTAGGAGGTCTAGATTTCAGCCACCACAGTAACTTACTGAATATCACGTAACTGTGCTTCCATGGGAAACCCTGGTGGTATAGTGGTTAAGAGCTACAGCTGCTAACCAAAAGGTCGCAGTTCGAATCTGCCAGGCGCTCCTTGGAAACCCTGTGGGGCAGTTCTGCTCTGTCCTATAGGGTCACTGTGAGTCAGAATCGACTCAACGGCAGTGAGTTTGGTTTTTGGTTTTTTATGCTTCCATGAATGCTCCTTAGCAAACAGAAATGGCTGTCTCCACATTAAATGCGATTTTGTGGTCAAGACCCAAATATTTGGCTAATTCCCCATGTTAGAGTGAATATTTACAAGACATTTATAAGGAAGATACTGTGCTTAAATTGTTTCTTATTCTGACTCTGTGATCTCGATGCAATGGTCAACCTCTCTGGGCTTCAGCTTCTCCTGAGGCAACAAAGAAGTGGCCCAGAAACTCTCTGAAGTCCTCTGTCACTCTTTATAATTGCTCGCTCACCAAGAAAGGCATAGATCTGAAGACAGACACACTCTACTTGTATAGCCCACAGTTAGTGTCCTATTTTTGTTCTTTGATGAAAAATTGCAGTAATACTGCCTGGCCCGTGCACCACTTACCAGTTCCCCAAAGAGAAGTGAAACTTTTTTTTTATTTTTCCTGAGAATGCACTGGCTTGGTTTGCTTTCCTGTCCAATACCTTCATACTTTCTATTTTCATATCAAGCTATCGTGTAAGCAGATAATTATATTTTCAAAGAGTTTTAGTTCCCTGTTGTTGTTGTTGTTAGGTGCTGTCCAGTCAATTTTCGACTCATAATAATAGATCCGATAGTATCACTACCCCGTGTACATTTTTAACTCTGCTACATAGTTAAAATTAATACACAACTCATTGGTTCAGAGACAAATTTTACGTACCTTTATCATCAGCTTGACAGCCTCCACAGTTTCATCTGGAGAAACATCAAATGGCTCAAAAGATCCCTCAAAGGCTATGAAAATCCTCATTTTGGGATTGCCTTCTCAAAAAATTCTTTTTTCAAAGGTGCTGATGGATAGATGGAAATATTCCAATTCAAGGACGAAAATGACAGCCAGAGACGCTGTCACAGTCACTGCCAAAGGTGAAGTGAAAGCATGTGAGGAGACAAGTCCAGCAGTATCACAGCGTCCAGCAACATGGACAGCAGGAGCTCTGTTGTAGCAAACGTTTCTTTGCATAAGGCAGGAGTCAACCAACAGCCACCTTGTTCCTATATCACGGAAACCAGCAAACTTGATACTGGTTGAGGCAAGTGCAAACAAGGTTCAAACATGTAGCACAAGAATGCCACAGAGAAATTACACTTTTGTGATGTGCCCACCACTGAGTGACTTGAGTCTATTC
This sequence comes from Elephas maximus indicus, assembly GCF_024166365.1. Classification (NCBI taxonomy): domain Eukaryota; kingdom Metazoa; phylum Chordata; class Mammalia; order Proboscidea; family Elephantidae; genus Elephas; species Elephas maximus. The sequence goes on along the minus strand of NC_064841.1, from coordinate 10,135,429 downwards.
AATCAAGTACAGCTAATCGAAGGACTTTTCGAAATAGGTATTTGATCAGATGCAGTGGTACCGGGTGACACAAAACTGAGTTGATTTTATTGAATGTGGTAACCCTGAAAGTTCTCTGTAAATAACTGAGCTGAAGCATTCTGGTTTCCGTAACAACTCTGTATACTGGTTTCCCAGCGGTATTTCTAATCCTGCCACGGGGTACAGAACAATACCCACTTGCACCAAGGAGATGAATGTGTAGGCAAATGACTGTGGCTTTCCCTTCCCATCCCTGCATAATAGAATCTGCTGAATACCAACGTAATACAGCTGGTACTTCTTTTTGGCCCTTGCCTTTATGCTACCTAGAACAATTGACCATTGTTAAGTCCTTCAGCCTCCCTTAGTGTTGGTGGAAAACATTTCAAACCCCACTCAGTAAGTGAGTGAAGATATCAAGCACCATCACTCAAGCCTGCAAAAAAAACATGTTACTGGAACTTAATTCTAAGACCCTGCTCTGAAACCCCTCCATATGATATACCTGGTTTAAGGCTATTATACCCGATCATTGTTTCATATACAAAAATCTTGTTCTTCTTCCTGAAATTCCTACTGACCTGGGGCAGAGTTCTCGTCTTGGCATTTCTTTTTACTCTTAAAAAAAAAAAAATTATTGTGGAGAAAAAATATGCATATGACAAAAATTGCCATTGAACCATTTTTCAGTGTACCATTCTGTGACGTTAATTACTGTCACCGTGTTGTATCACCATCAGCACCATCTGTTTTCAAAGGTTTTTCATTACCCAAACAGAAACTCAGTACTCCTTCAGCAATAACTTTCATTCCTTCCTACAGCCAGTCCCTGGTAACCACTAATACACTTTGGTTTCTATGTTTTTGCCTGTTCTGGATATTTCAGATAAGTGGGATCATAAAATATTTGTCCTTTTGTGTCTGATTTATTTCATTCTGCATAATGTTTTCAGGGTTCATCTGTGTCATTCCATGTATCAGATGTCATTTCTCTTTAAGGCTGAATAATATTCCATTGTATGGATATACCACATTTTATTTAGCCATTCATCTGTTGATGAACACTTTGGTTGTTTCCATCTTTTGGCTATTGTGAATAATCCTGCAAAGAACATTGGTGTACAAGTGTCTTTTTGAGTCCCTGCTTTTAAGCCTTTTGGGTATATACCTAGGAGTGAAATTGCTGGGTCATATAGTTGTTGTTGTTGTTAGGTGCCATTGAATTAGGACTCATAGCGACTCCATGTACAACAGAACAGAAACACTGCCCGGTCCTGCACCATCCTCACAATCGTTGTTATGCTCCAGCCTATTGTTGCAGCCACTGTGTCATCTATCTCATTGAGGGTCTCCCTCTTTTTTGCTGGCCCTCTACTTAACCAAGCATTATTTCCTTCTCCAGAGACTGATCCCTCCTGACAATATGTCAAAAGTATGTGAGACATAGTCTCGCCATCCTTGCTTCTAGGATCATTCTGGTTGTACTTCTTCCAAGACAGGTTTGTTCATTCTTCTGGCAGTCCATGGTATATTCACTATTCTTCACTGGCACCTTTAAGATTAGTGGGATGGCAAAACTGACCAATCCCCTTGTTAAGGCTTCATACATCTTATTTGAATGGTCCAGCCCCCACAAGTGTTCCATGCACCTTTTTTGCATTAGCAGCAAGCTGTCCAGTCCCCTTCGTGGGCTACAAACATCTTATTTGCATAGTCCACCTAATCATTGGTGGGAGTTACAAGACCATGGTGATAAAGGCCATTCAAAAACGATCCATAGCACCACAGATCTACTTAAATAGCTGATCCCTATTCTATGAATAGATAGGATATGATGAAATTGAGGAGCAAAAAACCCTACTACCTGCCTCAGATTACACAGGAGAGTCATCTGACTCCAACCTAGGGCCTTCACTCTCATGTTGTATTGATTCCTCATTGTTTACCATTGTGGTTCAGAGCTCAGGCTCTGATGTCAATGGACTTGCATTCAAATCTCTGTTCCATTTCTCACTAGCTGCATGAGTTCAGATGAATTTTTTCATTTCTTTGAGTCATGGTTTCCTGATGTGTAAAACTGAACGTAATAGTAGGACCTAAGCTTGTCATGAGGAATAATAAAATAATGTACAGAAGTACTTAGTGCAGTGTTACTGCTGCTGCTGCTGTTATTGTAATTTATTTATTTATTATTTATTTTGAAGGGAGCAGTGGAACAATGGAGAGCGTGGGAGTGTTTGGAGGGCACTGTTCTCTTGGGGGATAGAGGGTTAGCATGGGGAAGAACAATGTTAAAAGTAAAGATGGGAAAGGTTTGAGATCAAGCTGTGCCTAACTAAAAATTTTACTTAACACCAAACACAAAGAAATCAATGCATAAAAAGTGAAATCACTATAAAATAGCAGCTGGAGAGGTAAGGCTGAGAAGGAAGACTAGAAATAAAAAGTAGGAAAGGCTACAAATAGCAATCAACCCTAGAAATTTTTGTACAGTGTGTGTCATTTTATATTATTTGGCTATTATTACTATCTAATACACCTAGTGTCTTTATCGGATCATCTGAGCACATGGCAAATATAATTAAGCAATTCCCCTATGTCTTTCTTTTTGGAAATGAACAAATTAGGGAAGATGCATTTCATTAAATTGCCAAGATTGATAAGACTTAACTATAATCAGGACGGAAGCCAGGAAATTTTCCAGGCTATAGAATTCATTATCAAATGCAAAGCCTCCTTGCAATGAAGTGAAATTGTGTAATTGACAGCTGGAATAAACTCACGCTTGATACAGGAAATAATAAGCACAAACAGGAAAGAAATCTACAATTAGGAAAACAAGCAGTATTGAGGAAAATAACAGTTACAATAGAGATAAACACAGTTTATTGTCAATTGAACTAGAACAAATAGTGGGCTAATTGAAGCACTGTGTAAGTGTCTTTGTGTTGGTTGGAATATTTTATATCAATACAGGACTTTTAAATTCTAACTATAACCACTGTCCCATTTAATACAAACACATTGTATTTAGTAATCTGTTCCCTTCTGCACGCACATGTTAGTACACGCACGTGCTGTTGACTTGTCTCCTAATTTGTATCTAAGTTGTAGAGAAATTTCTTAATTTTTCATCAAAGCCCCTCAGGTTAGAACAATGCCGTCTCAGATCTACTGTGTTCTCATCTTTACTGTCAAGTGCCCTATTCTATGGACTTTCCTTCTCTGCATGAAAACTTATTTTGATCTTGCAATCTGCAAGATAGTGGCGGTAGAGGGGAGCTTATCAAAACTGAGGTGTCAATGGTTGCAGTTAAGTTGCCAATATCTGCCTTTCTTTTGAATCCAACAAAAAGACTTAATGTAGGAATTTCAGATACCATCGTAAAGTTTCCATGTGGAAAAATTTGCGGGCAGGAACCAAAGACTCCTCAAAACATACTATGTTTCAATTGCCTCATATGTATGCGAAAGCTGGGCAATGAATAAGGAAGACAAAAGAAGTGTTTCGTTCTGTTCTGCATAGGGTCGCTATGAGTCGCAACCGACTCAACCGCACCTAACAACGACAGTACATAGGTTGCTATCCTTTAGAACTGACTCAATGGTACCTAACAACAATAAAATAATAACAACATATTATTTGGGATTTTTGCATATACATTCAAAGTGAGATTGACCTATAATTTTTCTTACTTGCGCTGTCTTGTCTTGTTTTGATATAAAGGTTATAGTGCCCTTGTAGAATTAGTCAAATAGCTTCCCCCTTTGATTCTATGAAAGTTTATAACAAGTGGATTTTCTATTCCTTGAAGGTTTTATTAACTCACCTCTGAAACCTTCTGGAGTTGATTTTTTAGGGGTGAGGGTTGCGAATTTTTGCGTACAATTTCAATTTCATTAAGCTGCTTAGGCTTCCCACATCTTCTCAGGTCAGTTTGGGCAAGTTAAAAAAATTTTTTTCTAGGAAATTGCCAGTTTGATATTTTCATAATTATTCTTGTTACTCATGGTATTCTCCTCAATATTCAAGTTGTTCACAGTATTCTCTTAAAAATTTTAAAATACCTAAAACTGTCTAAAGTTAAAACCTAATAATATAAATTGACTTCTTCTTTCCTGGTCAGTTTTGCCAGAGATTGGCATGTTTTAGTAATCTTTGATACAAATAAGGTTTTGGCTTTTGTTAGTTTTCTCTATTGCATTTTTGTTTTCTATTTCATGAATCGTTTGCTTTTGTTTTTCTATCTTTTATGTTTTTCTGGCTTACTATGTTGTCTTTTTCCCAACTTCCTCAGTTAACTGCTTATGTCTTTAGGTGTCAATCTTTCTCTTTTTCAGTGAGTTTTGAATTTAACCTTATAGATCTCCCTTTCTATAGTGCTTTAGCTGTGTGCTACAAATCTTGATACGCAGGTTTGTCACTGATAATCAATTTTAAATATTTTCTAACTCCAGTTATGATTTCTCCTTTAATCAACAAATTCTTTGGAGATACAGTTTCAAATTTTCAAATGTATGAAATTTGGGGGCTAATATTTGGCTTTAGTTATTGATTTCCCATTGTGTTGTATTCTGATTACAGAACACGGATTATAGATCACTGCCTCTTAGCTATTTGTTGAGACTTGCATTATGACACAATATGCTGCCATTCTGGGAAAGATTCCATTTGTGCTTGAAAATAACGTGTATAGGATGCTTTGTGTGTTCCGTGTGTTGTTCAAATATTCTATATTTTTAGTATTTTTTTATCTGCTGGATTTATCAGTTATTGAGATTGGTGTATAAAACTCTATTGTGGTCATAAACTTCTCAGCTTTTCCTTATAAGCTTGTCAATTCTTTAAATATTTTGAGGCTATGTTTCTAAATGCATGTTGGTTCAAGAATGTTATAACTTCTTTCAAATTGTTCCTAGTATCATTATTTAATAATTCTATTTATCCTAATAACAGTGGTTCTGACTTTAAGGTCTTTTTTTTTTCTTCTTTCCCCCGATAGTAATAGAACTATACTTGCTTTCTTTCAGTGGTTATTTACCTTGTATATCTTTCCTCTCCTTTTGCTGCCAAACATTTGGTGTCTTTTGAGTTTTAGTATTGCCTTTTTGTAAAAAAGCATGTAGCTAATAATCTATCTTTTAGCTGGCAAGTTTACCCCAGTCACAGTTTTTAGAGATTATTTATGTATTTCTTCCATCTCATTTTGTCTTTGCCATTTACAATTCCTTTTATTTATTAATTTCCTATCCCTTCCTTCTACTTAGTAGACTGTGCTTTCTTTATTCCCTTCTACTGGTTTGAAAATTATACTGAATTTCTCTCTCCATAGTTTCTTGTACTGCTCCCCTTCTTTCTGGGTTCTATTTTCATCTTCCTAAAGATATCCTTTATGTATATATATAGTATCTTACTGAGTTTTTGGTGAAAGTTTACATAGCAAGTCTGGTTTCCATTTGACAAATTCCACACAAATTGTTCAGTTACATTTATTACAGCGTATCAGCATCCTCTTTAATTGTGTTCTGTTTGTTCCCTTTCCAGTGCTCTAGTTTCCCTGCCCCCTTATCTCCTCATCCTTGCTTTCGAGTAATTGTTGACCTGGTCTGGTACTAATGGTTTTTAACTAGGCCACCAATCTTACAGATAATATACTTTATTTTATGCACCATCCTGATATTTTGCTAAAAGGTGATCATAAGGGATAGGCTTGGTTCTAGGTTTAAAAAGCATCTCAGGGTGATAATCTCAGGGAGTCCTCTGTTCTTTACTGATCCAGTTTGTCTTTTTTGTTGTTGTTGTTCCGTTTATTTAATACATATAAGAATTTGAGTTCTGCTCCATTTTTTTCTCCCATTCTATTCAGGACCAACTCTTTTGACCCTGGTTAGAACGGTCGGTGGTGGTAGCCAGGCACCATCTCGTTCTTCTGGTCTCAGGGTAGATGAGATTGTGGCTTGTGTAGACTGGGTTTCTTCTCTGACATTTTGGTTACCTTCTTAATGTTTAGCTCCTGGTGAGTAGAGACCCGTAGTTGTGTCTTAGGTGGCTACTTACAACTTTTAAGACCCAGGTGTTACTCACTTCAGTAGGATGCAGACAATGATTTTTGTAAACTATGTTACATCAGTTGACTGAGTTGTCGCATCAGACTATGGTCCTAAACCTTCAGACTCAGAAAACCAATCTTGGAAAGTCTTTGATTATGTCTGAGGATTATCTGTACTTGTGTCTTCAACGAATATACATGCCTGCACCCGCATATTTGTATTTACACATATCGAGCCCTGGTGGCAAAGTGGTTAAGAGATACAGCTAACCAAAAGGTTAGCAGTTCGAATCTGCCAGCTGTTCCTTGGAAACTCTATGGGGCAGCTCTACTCTGTCCTACAGGGTCACTATGAGTAAGAATCACCAACAAGTTTGGTTTTTTTTTGGTTTATAGTTATTTCTATCTGTTCTCACCTATATGCACACCTGTACCTACTCATATACCAATTTGCCTATATCCATCATATGTGCTCAAACACTCGTTTTTACTTTGGTTGTGCTGTCCTGAATAGATTCTTTAGTTCTCTCAGTAATAGTCTCTTAGTGGTAAATGCTATCTGTTTTTCTCCCTGAAAATGTCTTTATTTTGACCTCACCTTTAAATAATAACTTACCTACACGTATAATTCTATGCTGACAGTTGTAATTTTTAGTATTTGAAGATATTATTTTATTGACTTCTAGTTTCTTTTGTTGTTATTGCAAATTCAGCCGTCGTTCCTTTGTTCATATTTTATCTTTTCTCCTCTTCGGTTGCTTAAGAACTTCTGTTTTTCTGCCATCTTTAAATTTCACTACAATGTGCTTAGTGAAGTTTGAATCTATTTCGTGCTTCTCAAGAGTGTATTTCCTGGAGTGGAATTTCTGTGTCATAGAAGTTTTTCTTTTTCAGTTTTCCTAGATAATTATTTCCCAAAGTGATAGTATCAATTTCACACTCTTGTAAGTTCTTCCATCTTTATATTATTCATACGGATTGTTGTGTGCTTGTTATTTTATATCTTTGTTAGCAAATAGAGGAAGACTGCCTCTTAATGCCACAAATAAGAAAGGAAAAAATTGAAATTGTACATCAATCATCTTGGATATTAGAGAGGGAAGCAAGTCATCTCGAGGGAAAGAAACCATAGCCGGGTCATTTGTTAAGGTATTTAACATTAAACAGACCTCTTTTTTTTTTTTTAAATAATTTTTATTGTGCTTTAAGTGAAAGTTTACAAATCAAGTCAGTCTTTCACCCAAAAACCCATATACACCTTGCTACACCTCCCAGTTACTCTTCCCCTAATGACACAGCCTGCTCTCTCCCTCCACTCTCTCTTTTCGTGTCCTTTTCGTCAGCTTCTAACTCCCTCCACCCTCTCATCTCCCCTCCAGGCAGGAGATGCCAACATAGCCTTAAGTGTCCACCTCATCCAAGAAACTCACTCCTCACCAGTATCCCTCTCCAACCCATTGTCCAGTCCAATCCATGTCTGAAGAGTTTGCTTCAGGAATGGTTCCTGTCCTGGGCCAAAAGAAGGTCTGGGGGCCATGACCACCGGGGTCCCTCCAGTCTCAGTCAGACCATTAAGTCTGGTCTTATGAGAATTTGGGGTCTGCATCCCACTGTTCTCCTGCTCCCTCAAGGGTTCTCTGTTGTGTTCCCTGACAAAGCAGTCATCGGTTGTAGCCGGGCACCATCTAGTTCTTCTGGTCTCAGGATGATGTAGTCGCTGGTTCATGTGGCGCTTTCTGTCTGTTGGGCTTATAATCACCTTGTGTCCTTGGTGTTCTTCATTCACCTTTGATCCAGGTGGGTTGAGACCAATTGATGCATCTTAGATGGCAGCTTGCTAGCATTTAAGACCCCAGATGCCACGCTTCAAAGTGGGATGCAGAATGTTTTGTTAATAGATTTTATTATCCCGATTGACTTAAATGTCCCCTGAAACCATGGAAACAGACCTCTTTTTGTTTAATTCTTCTCAACTCCTCCAAAATGAGTGAGCTTTTTTGAAAAATCCTTCTGAATGATACTTGTCTCTTTGTCTTCTGAACTTTTCACGTACTATCTTACAAAATGAGTCTACTCATTAATTTGAAACTTGGCAAGGAGATGAAAGGCTTTTCTAACCTTTGTCCAAAACTCACCTAAAAAATATTTGGACGATCTATTGATACTTTTTCAAATTTGCCTACAATGAACAGATTATATATATATACATATGTATATATTTCAAATTTGCCCACTATGAACAGGTTTTAGACATATATATATGATGTGTGTGTGTGTGTGTGTGTGTGTGCGTGCAATGGCATGTCAATACCATGGGCCACATTAACCCCTAATGTTCTTGAAAATCATAATTTATGTATCTCTCAACCTTACCGTGTCTAACCCAGTTTTGTTCTTTTTAATTAGTTCATTTTCCAAGCTATTTTCTTCCTGTTTGTGTTCCTTCAATACAGCAGGGAAAATAAATGCTTCTACAGGGTTAATATCATTCGTCTGCCTAAATGCAGTACAAATAGCACACGAATTTGTTGAGAACTGAGAGAACTATATCTACGGTGATCTGAAGAGCATATTGAAGCGGGAATTAAAATATTCTGTATTCACGATGCTTTTATTTAATGAGTAAACAAAGTACTTCTCTTTGCTTTCTTACCTGTAAAATGTATTTTTGTTCTTTACAATGTCATGCAAGAAATCTGACTTCACCTAGAAACCCATTTAAGATAGTTTAATAAAGGAATGCTTAGAGAGATCTTAACTATGTGTTTACTAGTTCTACTAATTACACTAAAAATTATGTTTATATGAATTCATAGTAATATTTCCAGTCCTGGCTTTTATTCTATGATTTCCTTAAAGGTGGGACTATATGTCATTTAAGTTTTGAACGTCTTCACAATCAAGGAAAATTTAAGAGTACATAGAAGAGGAAAGTACCTTTGGGCCTTATTTATTTGTTTTTTTAATTTCTTGTATTTAAATTTTGAGTAGATAAGATTCATATGGTTTGAAATTCAAAAGACACAAAGAACACGCAATAGGGAGTATTCTTCCTACCCTGTCACCTAACCACTCAGTCTCCCTGTTCCCACTTCCACCCCCACCCCTACCCCCTCAAGCAGTCAAGGTTAAAATTTCGACCAATGGTGTTCCAGTGCTGGTCCCCGTCCGTCATAGCACGCCCATCCCCCACCTTTAAAGATGAGGTTGAAAAACCTGAAGTATGTAAAGGCCTCATTACCAATTGCCAATCGAAATCAAGTAGATTTCGACTCATGGTGACCCCCACATATGTCACACTAGAACTGTGCTCCATAGCATTTTCAATGGCTGATTTTTCAAAAGTAGATTGCCACTTATCTGTCTGTTGGTTGTACTATGGTGGCTTGTGTGTTGTTGTGATACCGGAAGCTGTGTCACTGGTATTTCTAATACCAGCAGGGTCACTCATGTTGGACAGGTTTCAGCAGAGCTTCCAGACTAAGACAGATTAGGAAGAAAGACCTAGTGGTGTATGTCTGAAAAATACCAGCCGGTGAAAACTTACTGGACAGCAGAAGAACACTGTCTGATACAGTGTAGAAGTTGAGGCTGTCAGGTTGGAAGGCACTCAAAATACTACTAGGGAAGAGCTAGCTGCCTTCTCAAAGTAGAGTCGTTCCTAATGATGTAGATGGAGTAAAGCTTTTGGGGTCTTCATTTGCTGATGTGGCATGACTCAAAATAAGAAGAAACAGCTGCAAAACATCTATTAATAATTGAAATTTGGAATGTGTGAAGTAGGAATCTAGGAAAACTGGAAGTCGTCAAAAACGAAATGGAACGCATATACTTCGATATTTTAGGCATTAGGGAGCTGAAATGGAGTGGTATTGGCCATTTTGAATTGGACAATCATATGGTCTATTATGCCGGGAATGACAAATTGAAGAGGAAAGGGATCGTATTCATCATCGAAAAGAACATTTCAAGATCTGTCATGAAGTACAATGCTGTCAGTGACAGGAAAATATCCATACGCCTCCAAGGAAGACCGGTTAATATGACTTTTATTCAAGTTTATGCAGCAACCACTGAGGCCAAAGACGAAGAAATTGAAGTTTTTTTTTTACCAACTTCTGCAGTCTGAAATTGATCAAACATACAATCAAGATGCATTGATAATTACTGGTGATTGGAAGCCGAAAGCTGGAAACATAGAAGGATTGGTAGTTAGATATTTTGGCCTTGGTGATAGAAAAGACGCTGGAGATCATATGATAGAATTTTGCAAGACCAATGACTTCTTCATTGCAAATACCTTTTTCACCAACATAAACAGCGACTATACACACGGACCTCACCAGATGGGATACACAGGAATCAAATTGACTACATCTGTGGACAGAGATGATAGAAAAGCTCAATATCATCAGTTAGAACAAGGCCAGGGGCTGACTGTGGAACAGACCATCAGTTGCTCATATGCAAGTTCAAGCTGAAGCTGAAGAAAATCAAAACAAGTCTGCGACCTTGAGTACATTCCACCTGAATTTAGAGATCATCTCAAGAATAGATCTAACTCATTGAACACTAATGACAGAAAACCAGATGAGTTGTTGAACGACATCAAGGACATCCTTCATGAAGAAAGAAAAGGTCATTAAAAAGATAGGAAAGAAAGAAAAGATCAAAATGGATGCCAGACGAGACTCTGAAACTTGCCTTTAAATGCAGAGTAGCTAAAGTAAAAGGAAGAAATAACGAAGTAAAAGAGCTGAACAGAAGATTTCAAAGGGCAGCTCAAGAAGACAAAGTGTTAAAATGACATGCGTAAAGACGTGGTGTTAGAAAACCAAAAGGGAAGAACATGCCCAGCATTTCTCAAGCTAAAAGAACTGAAGAAAAAAATGAAGCTGTGAGTAGCAATTTTGAAGGGTTCTACAGGCAAAATATTGAACAATGGAAGGAAGACACAGAGTCACCGTACCAAAAAGACTTGGTCAAAGTTCAGCCATTTCAGCCTCATAACTGGACCGATAAATAACATCATGATACATGGAGAAAAGATTGAAGTTGTCAAGGATTTCGTTTTACTTGGGTCCATCCATGATTAACACCCATGGAAGCAGCAGTCATGAAATCAGTCAACATATTGCTTTGGGCAAATCTGCTGCAAAAGACCTCTTTAAGGTGTTGAAAAGCAAAAATGTCACTTTGAGGACTAAGCTCTGCTTGACCCAACCCATGGTATTTTCAGCCACTTTATATGCATGGTGTGAAAGCTGGACAATGAATATGGAAGACGGAAGAAATGACACCTTTGAATTGTGACGCTGGCAAAGAATACTGAATATATCACGGACTGCCAGAAGAAGGAAGAACTGTCTTGGAAGTAGTCAGAATGCTCCTTACAGGGGAGAACGGTGAGATTTCCCTTAGGTACTTTGGACATGTTATCAGGAGGGACCAGCCCCTGGAAAAGGACATCATGCTTGGTGAAGTAGAGGTTCAGTAAAAAAGAGGAGGGTCCTTAATGAGATGGATTGATATGGTATAATAATGGGTTCAAAAATAGCATGATTGTGAGGATGGTGTAGGATCTGGCAGTGTTTTGTCCTGCTGTTTTTTTTTTTTCTTTATGACTTAGAACCACCTGGATGGCACCTAACAAGAACACATTGCCAGGCCTTTCTTCAGTGGCACTTCTGGGTGGACTCCAGCCTCCAGTCTTTTTTTTAGCAACTCAGTGGGTTAACTGCACTACCTGGGGACTCCAAAGACCTCGTAGAAAGCATTGCTATCATATTGAAGCAGAACTAGGACCAGAATCTAGGTCTTCTAACATCCTAGTTAACCACTCTTTGCAACTTTGTAGCAAGCCACATTGCATCTTTAAAATAAGAGCTGGCAACTGGGTTAATCAGTGTAAATGTCTAATCCAGGTAATTTAAATTTTAAAGTGGCTTGGTTTAAGGTTGGGGCACCAAGGAGGGGGAAGGCTTATCAGAAGGGCAGTAGTGGAAGATATTTTTTTGGTTCTTCAAAAGAGGCAAGGGTTTTAAAAGGATGACCTAGGGGCTGAATCACTGTTTGGCTTTTGCTGAGTCCTGGGGGTGGCAAGCGCCAGGCCCAGAGTGCTGACGTCAACGCGGCTCCGAGCCAGGCCCGGGGCAGGGGGGTTGGGGGCAGCGGGGGGACGGGACTCGGGTTCAGACCTTGGCCACTGTCACCTCTGACAACGTGACCAGGACTCAAAGGCATTGGACTCGGTCCCAGCCACCCCGATCTCAGCCTGGGCACGGTTCAGAGGCCTCGCCCTCTTCCCTTTAGCGAGTCCGATGAGTGTGGTGCAAGGAGGAGACTCCTCGGCGGCAGAGCCGGGCCCCCGCCAGTCGGATTTCGGGCTACTTCCAACAGTCAGAGTGACAACCTGGCGCTGGCCGTTCGGCCCCGCTGTTCCCGGCCCCACAGCTTCCACCCCTGGGGCCACGGTCGGCCGCAGCGCCCACGGCCCGCCCCATTGGCCGGCCTCCCTCTTCCCCACCAAGTGCGGCTTCTTCAGCACCGATCTAGCACGCTTGAAGCCCGCCCCGCCTGCCCTGCCCTTCCACGGAAGGCAGATCACGAGGCCAAGAGCGCGACTCGGCGACCTGGGCAGTCCTGCCAGCAGGGCTGGAGGGAGCGACGAGACCGGGCGTGAGAACCGGAAGCAGCCTTAACAGGCAGCCCTGCGGCCCAATGGCATCTCTCCGCCTTCGGGCGCGGGCCAATGAGGCGCGTGGGGCGGGACTTCCGTCCGGCAGCGGTGTTGTCGTCCGCGCTCCGACTCCGGGCTGTGGGGTCGGTGCGGGTGTTCAGTCATGAAGTCTCGGTAGTGGCATCTCCCGCTGCGACGCGTCGGTCAGCCTGTTCGTGTCCCGGGTGCCGGGCTCCCAGGTGAGAGCCCCTGTAGGGTCTACGGAGGCCGGGGGTGGTGGGGCGGGTCGTCCCCGCGGGGCCTGGCTCGGAGAACACACCCCCTGGCCGGCCCCCCAGCGCCGGGTCTGCACGCCGCCGACGGCCGTGCCGCTCCCCACCAGGCTTTTTGCAAAAGAGGAGTGAAAAAACAAACAAACAAACAAACAAGCAAACGAAAAAGCCCGGCTCTTGGAGGACCGAGACCTCCCCTTCCCGTGTCCCGTGTGTTTAAAGTTGTTGGTTGTCGGTTTGGCTTTCCGTCCTCTGCTCCGGAGGCGGCAGGAGCTTGGGGCGGTGCCTGGAAGCCTTTTTTTTTTTTTTTTTGGTCTAGCGCTCGCCCCGAAAATCCCCGGCCGGGATTGCTTGACTTTGGTTGCGGGGCTGTTTGTTTGTTTCGGGGAGCGGAGAGGACAGTCACCTCTACTTACTTTCTTTTTGGCCCCTCGAAGCTCCGATTGCACTTTGGGACGTGACCGTGCTAGGGCCAGATACCCCGTCCCTGCCCTATTAAAAGCCAGCCGCTCTGCCAAGACGCTAATTGAGTTGACCCGCATTGATGAAAAGTCCCTGTCCGCCCCAGAGAGGGAGTGGACGGACACCGAAGCCAAGAGAGAGTATCGCGGGGCACAGACACAACTTTGGTGGCAGCCATTGAGTGTTTTCTGCCAGCTTTTGGGAAATCTCTCTATTTTATCTGAATCCAGTTGTAGTAAATTAAAAAAAAAACTATAGTTTCACCCTGAATTTCAGCACCGTGGGCAGCTGCCCAGGTTAAGTGTTGTTACCCCAAACCTGGGCGGCTGTTGGTATTCGTCCGTGGTGCAGCTTGTAAGCAGAAAGGGTAAACACCCATTGCATTCCTTTCAACAATGGTGTGTTGTTCTCCAAAGGGAACATCTGCAGTTTTTGAGACAATACAAGTAAGGCGGGTGTGCCGCCAAAGAATAGAGAAAGATCCATTCGAGATTTGAGAAGGGACTTTTTTTTTTTTTAAATCTTCATTTCAAAGTGACAAAACTGAATCGTGGTAGGAGTGAAAAAGAACTTTTAAACAAGATAAGCGAGCGCAGTGCTGCAGTTTAGGGCCAGTAGGGACTCTGGATTTTGGAATCAATTCAGTGGTTGACATAAGCAAATGAAAGAAAAGGGAGGAAAGCAAACAAGCCAGGTTCAGAGGGCATCCTGTGGAGTAAGACAATATTATTTCGTGAAGCTTTGGTTTCAGTTTTTAAAAAATTACAAAGAAATGTATGTATGAAGGCAACTTAAAGCCTAACTTAAAGCTCTAATTGAAAATAAAAACCAAAAACCAAACCCACTGCCATAGAGTTGATTCCGACTCGTAGCGACCCTATAGGACAGAGTAGAACTGCCCCATAGGGTTTCCAAGGAGCGCCTCGGGGATTAAACTGTCGACCTTTTGGTGAGCAGCCGTAGCTCTTAACCACTACACCACCAGGCTTAATGTAAATGTGTTATGAATTATGGCAAAAATGAATGTTTCAAAATACCGGAGCCCAAATTGGGGAGTTAGCTGGAGTTCAGGATCTCAGCTCTGCTGCTTGGGAATTGTGTGACATCATCTGTAAACAAGGGTAGATTCGAGAGGATTAGATGAACGAGAATATGTCTGTTCCATAGTTAAACCTCATAGTTGTTTTGAAATGCGTGGATAGCAGCTCAGTTATTTCTCTCTGTGTAAGGAATGACAACTGCTTTATTGAAGTATTTTTCACCTCTGCCTTTATTTGAACAGACAGCTTTGTGTCTGTTCTCCTGTTAATGTACCATAAAAAAACAACAAACTAAAAAAACAACCCATTGCCATCGAATTGGCTCGACTCATAGTGACCTCTAGGACAGAGTAGAAAACTGCCCCATAGGGTGTCCAAGGAGTGCCTGGTGGATTCGAACTGCCAACCTTTTGGTTAGCAGCTATAGCACTTAACCACTCTGCCGCCAGGGTTTCCAAATGTACCATATGTAATAGTAAATCGTGTACAAAATCTTGGTTTGAGAGGTTTAATACGAAGAGTTTGGGGTAAATTCTCATCTATCCTCATTTAAAGTTCATTTCTCTCAAGCATTTTGGAGGGGCCTAAATTGTTGCTAGCATTCACTTCTCTCCCTTGGGTATTTCTCGGCCTGCCAGAATAAGGTGGGTTTATCAGAAGTTTTTCAGACACTGTTTTTAGTAAAGCAGGGATAGGACCAGGGTGTGATAGGCTTCCGTCTTTGAATTCAGTTGGGTAAGAAGGCAGTTTATGTTTTATAGTTCTTGCCATAAAGATGTTTCAAATGATATTGCTTAGTCAGATATCGTGGTGTGTTTATTTTGTGTTGAAGTCTAAAAATGGTTGGCTTTTAAAGAAAAAGTATGATTTTGGACATTTTAAAATTTCGTAATTAGTTATGCTTAGTAGAAGGCTAATGTTTTGAACCATGTGACACGTTACTACCATATTGTATTGCATATGATAGTTTCACTTGACATAAAATAGGGAAGAAAGTAAGCTTTGTTAGTCTTCTCAAAAGGGGAAGCAGAATTAATAGAAAAGTGAATTCCTTTTAATAAATCATGATGGTGAATTATCGTTTAAAAATCCATGTATTCAGTAGATATTTATTACACATACATCAAAAATATATTAAACTTTTATATTACACAAAAATTGTTTTGGAAACAGTGAGAACATGATTTGTGTTGTCGAAATTAACATTATAGTATGTAAATAACAACAGCAATAATTGTTTCCTATGAGCCAAATACAGTTCTAATTCTCCCAACAGCCATTGATGTGGTAGATAATACTATTATTCCCTATTAACAGATGAGGCCACTAAGGCACCAAGGCTACATAAGTTGCTGAGGTCACACACAGGTAGGTAGTGAAATAGCTGGGATTTGAACCCAGACATCCTGATTATAAAGCCTGTCCCTCTTGTGTCATGTTTCATAGGAGAATACAGAATGCTATGGGGCTGTTTTGGATTCTCTCCTTGCTGTTTGGGTGACCTTTGGCAAACTCCTTGGACCCTCGGTTTTCTCATCTGTAATTCCTTCCTCAGGGTTTTTGTAGGGGTTAGGGTACTTTGTAAAGCATTAGACAGAGTATGTGTTGGATAAATGATAGGCCGCAGCCTTTTTTCTTTCACTGAGGATATGGCCTTTTGAAAGGTTGTTAGCAGTGTGGGAAGGTGGCGGAAGAGAGGCAGTTCCATTTAGAGGATGCTGCCTGTGCAGAGGTGTAGAGGTAAGAAAGCAGAGAACATTGGCCAAGGTGGTATGTTTAGAGAGCAGCTTGGTTAAAGATAGATGGATACAGATTATGGAGATACTTAAATGCCAGGTTGAGGATTTTGTACATGGTTTTTAGTTTAGAAAAGCCCTTTGTGAATATCAATCTGGAAACAGGGGTCCAATGGAGGAGTGGAAGCTTGGGGGTAGGAGTAGCATGGAGTTTATAATAGTTTAGTCAAGAAGTAATGATGGTAGAATTGTAGTGGAAGGTATAGATTGGAGAAATGTTGAGATTGGCATTGAGAGCTGATACTGACTATGGGCCTAAGATGCTTTTTTGGGAGGATGGTGATGCCGTTAACGGAGGTAAGGATATCGTGATGAAGAACAGCTTTTGGTAGAATGTGGTTTAGAAGGAGAGAGAATGATAGGGAGTTTAGTTTTGGAGCAGAATTGTTCAGACATTTGGAAATATGAAATTGAAACTGGGAAACTTTGTATATTCCATAAAAAGAGAACCAACTAAATGTCCACATTCTGAGGAAATGGCCTATAGCATTCATTCCCCTGTGGGACAGAGTTTCACAGTGGTCGTGTGAATCCTGAAGGTCCTCAGAAATGCACTTTTCTCACTTGATAAAGGTACACCCATTATTTTTCCCTGTTGCGTATTTCGGTGTGTGTTCTGAGAAAAAGGGAGGGAAGGTAGTTGGGAGGGAAACTTTTGGAAACCTAGCAAGGCTTCCTCTTGTTATTTCAGCAAGAGAACCAGTAAATTGGAGACTAAGGATTCACACAGTAAGAACTGCAAGATTTTGTGATTTTTATAAACATTTGTTGAATTGTTTTAGCATCCCAAAATTTTTTTTGTTATTCCTTTTTTGTTACCTGGAATTGATTAATGGGAAAACCTTTAAAATCAGAGAGCCATGGTACTTGTTATGTATGGGGGGCGACTCAGAAGAGGGGAGCTGGAGGGATTATACTCTACTTAACAGCCAAGATTGTGAGAGAAGAGCCCTCAACCATAGAAGGAGGCTTCCTGGTGTGATGGGAGGAATAGGCGTTTTGGGGATGACTCTTGGGCCCTTGACTTCAGTTTTCCCAGCCTGTAAAATGATGATGATGATGATAATGCCAGTTTTGAGAGTTGTTTAAAAATTAAAGTTAAGACATGAAAAGTGCCTGTTACGTGGTAGATAGTAATTAAGGTATTGTTTTTGTTATCATCCTCTTCACAAATGGGTGCAAACACAGAGATCCCAGATCTTATATTGTAAGAAACAAAGTAAAACATGGAGATCCTGTATACTTGAAAAGGGGCTCCTGACTAACCAGTAGAGGAAGTGCCTGTAGGCTTACTTTCTTTGCAGAGTTTCTAGGATTTGTTGCAGTTGGGTAGAGCATGTTACAGCAGTATAGTTAAACTGTTAAACAATATAATTTACCTGTCTCTGAACTATTATCAGTTTCGTGTAATGCAAGACCGAGCAAATATAAAATTTTGTGGTTGAGTATGAGTTCAAGGAAAGGTTCCACCATTTTGGAAACATTGCTTGGAACCTACTGCTTATGTTTAAAAAAATTGTTTTTTATGATGTTCATCCGTTCAACAAATATTTATTAGGTACCTACTATTTCAGGCACTGTTCTAGGCTCTCAAGAGTATACCAGTGGAGCAGCGAGAGAAATATCCTTGCCTTCATGGAGCTTATCTGGGAGAAATAAGGTGCATTTTCATAATGGAAAGGATTTAGATTTTTCTTATGCTGTGTATTTATGAAATCACAACATTTAAACGCAGTAATAAAAGTGTTATGTCAGGTTGTAACTAATTTTGTAGAGCACTTTGAAGCATATGCTTTCTTACTCATGTGTGTCTCCCCCGCCCCATTTCCTGCCACCCAGTGGAATGACTTGGGTGTATGGATGTATTTAATCCTCAGAAAATGTAGGTGTTCATTAGATGTTTATGATGGGAAGAAAGAGCTTGTCTTGAGGCTGGAAAGGTAGGCAGGGACCAGATCTTAAAGATAAAGGAATGAGCTAAATGCTGCAAGTATCAAGGACCCATGTACTCACTAGATTGCTAGTGGGGGAAAAAGAGGATACAAGGCATGGCATTGCCTTGTTTGCCTATGAGGTTGAAATGGAAATCAGGTTATACTGTAGCTGAAAGCATCTACGTTAAGGAAATCTGGGTGTTACCCAACATGCCTACTAATTAGCTAGGTGACTTTGCATAAATACTTGACCTCTCGGTTCATTTCCTCATCTGTAAAATGAGGTAGTTGGAATTTTCCAGTTAAAAATTCTACTTTGAAGACTTCTTATAAAATGCCTATGACAGTAATGCTTGCCAGTATAGATAAAATAAAGCTAATGATTTGCTTCTGTGGAATGAGAATCAGATTAATTGTATACTCCTAGTTAGCCAACTGGACGTTTAAAGAAAGATGTCTGCAAAACAGACATTAGTGCAAATTAATGTTGTCTGATGTTATTTGCTAAGACTGCATTGTAATTTAAAAAAGA
The DNA here is from genome assembly GCF_024166365.1 of Elephas maximus indicus. Classification (NCBI taxonomy): domain Eukaryota; kingdom Metazoa; phylum Chordata; class Mammalia; order Proboscidea; family Elephantidae; genus Elephas; species Elephas maximus. The sequence continues at coordinate 10,116,643 of NC_064841.1, read as the reverse complement.
GCAAAATATAGCCTAATATATAGTTTCCACCCTTTGCTATTGTGTAAAGGAAAAACAAGCCACAATGTTTTAGACCTTAATAAACAGTTTTAATAGTTATTTACTCTTTCTTATCTTTATTTATACAACAGTCACTTACCTTTTATTGTGCTAGATGCTAGGGATTCAGAGTCCGAAAAAGTATAGTCCCTAACTTAAGGCCCTAATTTAAAAGAGCTTAAAGAGAAATGGGAGTGATAAACAATCTTAAATTAGTTTTGTTACGTTGTGGTGGCACGGTGGAGGCACAGTACCTCAAAGAATTTTGGGGGAAGATTTCTAAGATAATGCTGGGCCTGAACTTCAGAACAGTAAGAAGCTGGGAGAAGAGAGAGTTCAGCAGCAGAAGAAAGACTGGGAGAACGGCAGGGGCGAAGCTGGAAATACAGGCAGGAACCGGTTTCTGAAGAACCTCTGTGGCAAGTCACGATTTAGGTTTTTTTTTTATTTAATTTTTTTTTATTGTGGTGGGATATATATGTATATAAAACAAAACATTTGCTATTTCAACCACTTTTACGTGTATCATTGAATTCATTATGTTTACTGCTGTTCAACCATCGCCACTGTTACCAGAATTTTCTTCACCCTAAACTGAATCTCTACCCCTTACTTAAACAGTAACTCCCCACTTACCCTTCCTCCCTGCCCCTGGTAACCACTAATAAACTTTGGTTTCTATGCATTTGCCTATTCCAGATATTTCATATAACTGGGATCATGCAATATTTGTCCTTTCGTGCCTGACTTATTTAACTCAGCATAATGTTTTCAAAAGTTCATTCATGGCGTAGCGTGAACTTCGTTTCTCTGTGACTGAGTGATATTCCATTGTATGTATATACCATTTTGTTTACCCATTGAGTCCCTACTTTCAAGGCTCTGGGGTATATACCTAGGAGTGGACTCACTGGATCGTATGGTAATTCTGTGCTTAACTCTTGGAGGAACCATCGAAATGCTTTCCATAGGGCATAGACATCATTGTACAGTCCCAGGAGCAATGGATTAGGGTTTTAGTTTCTCCACATCCTCGCCAACACTTGCTGTTTTCTGTTTTTCTGATAAAAACATCGTAGTGGGAGTGAAGTGGTATCTTGTGGTTTTGATTTACATTTTCCTAATGACTAAAGAAGTTGAGCATCTTTTCATGCACTTATAGGCCATTCGTATATTTTCTTTGGTGAAATGTCTGTTCAAATCCTTTGCTCAGTTTTTTGATTGGGTGGTTTGTCTTTTTGTCGTTGAGTTAATTTTCTGGATATTAAATACTTACTAGATATATGGTTCCCAAATATTGTCTCTCATTCTGTAGGCTGTCTCTTCACTTTGTTGATAAAGTCCTTTGATGCATAGACGATTTTAATTATGATGAAGTCCTAGTTACCTATTTTTTGTCTTTTGTTACTTTTGTTTTTGGTGTCATATTTAAGAATCTATTGTTGAAAGCTAAGTCCTGAAGCATTACCTCTGTGTTTTGTTCTAATAGTTTCATGGTTTTAGTTTTTACATTTATTTGGGTCATTAATCTATTTGGAGTTCACTTTCATATATGGTATGAGTTATATGGGCCTAACTTCATTATTTTGCATGTGGAGACCCAGTTGTCCCAGCACCATTTATTGAAGACACTATTCTTACTAGTTTTCTTTCTTTTTTTTAATTGTACCTTAAGTGAAAGTTTATAGCTCAAGTTAGTTTCTCATACAAAAATTTATACACACATTTTTATGTGACCCTAGTTGCTATTCCTATAACGTGACAGCACACTCCCCTTTCTACCCCAGGTTTCCCATGTCCATTCAACCAGCCCCTATCTCTTTTTGCCTTCTCATCTCATCTCCGGGCAGAAGCTGCCCGTTTAGTTGAGTGTACCTACTTGAACTAAGAAGCACACTCTCCTTGAGTAGCATTTTATGTCTTATAGTCCAGTCTAATCTTTGTCTGAAGAGTTGGCTTTGGGAGTAGTTCTATTTCTGGGTTAACAGAGAGTCTGGGGGCCAAGTATTCTGGGATTCTTCCAGTCTCAGTCAGACCGTTAAGTCTGGTCATTTTACTAGAATTTGAGTTCTGTACCCCATTTTTCTTCTGCTCCCTCAGGGACTGTCTGTTGTGTTATCTGTCAGGGCGGAAGACCCTATTCTTTCCCCAGTGAATGGACTTCGCGCCCTTGTCGAAAATCAGTTGACCATAGATGGGAGGGTTTATTTCTGGATTCTCAATTTTCTTCCATTCGTCTATATATCTATCCTTTTACCAGTACAAGACTGCTTTGATTACTGTAATTTTATAGTATGGGTTGAAATTGGAAAATGTGAGTCCTCCTACTTCTTCTTTTTCATAATTGCTTTGGCTATTCAGGGGTCCTTGTACCTCCATATAAGTTTCAGGGTTGGCTTTTCCATTTCTGCAGAGAAGGCTGTTGGGATTTTGATAAGAATTGCGGTGAATCTAGAGATTGCTTTGACATGTTATTGACATCTTAACAATATTAAGTCTTCCCATTCATGAACATGAAATTCTTTCTGTTTATTTAGGCCTTTAATATCTTTCAGTAATGTCTTATAGTCTTCAGTGTACAAGTCTTTCACCTCCTTGGTTAAATTTATTTCCAGGTATTTTTTTAGATGTTGCTGTAAATGGAATTGTTTTCTTAATTTTATTTCAGGTTGCTCATTGCAGGTGTATGGAAACTGAACTGATTTTTGTGTGTTGACTCTGTAACCTGAAGCTTTTCTGAATGCATTTATTAGCTCTAGAAGCTTTCTCGTGGATTTTTTTTTTTTTTTGGATTTTCTGTGTATAGGATCATGTTATCTGCGAACAGAGATAGTTTTACTTCTTCCTCCTGATTTGAATGCCTTTTGTTTCTTTTTCTTGCCTAATTGCTGTGGGTAGGACTTCTAGTGCAATACTGAATAGCAGTGGTAAGAGTGGGCATCCTTGTCTTGTTCCTGACCATTCCTGAGGGAAAGCTGTCAGTTTTTTTCCATTGAGTATGATGTTAGCTGTGGGTTTTTCATAAATGCCCTTTATCAGTTTGAGGAATTTGCCTTCTATTCCTGGTTTTTTTTGAGTGTTTTTATTATGAAGGGCTGTTGGATTATCCGATATCTTCTGTACTGATTGAGATGATGGTGTGGTTCTTTTCCTTTGCTTTGTTAATGTGGTGTATTACATTGATTGATTTTCTAATGTTGAATCGTGCTGCGTTCCTGGAATAAATCCCAGTTGGTGATGATGATAATTGTTTTAATACGCTGTTGGATTCGGTTTACTAGTATTTTATTGAGGATTTTTACGTCTATATTTTTAAGGGGTATTGGTCTGTATTTTTCCTTCTTGTAGTGTCTGTCTGGCTTAGGTATCAGAATGATACTAGCCTCATGGAGTGAATTAGGAAGTGTTCCTTCTTCTTCTGTTTTTGGGAAGAGTTTAAAAACGATTGGTGTCGTTTCTTCCCTAAATGTTTGGTAGAATTTCTCAGTGAAGCCATCTGGTCTGGAACTTTTTTGGGGGGTGGAAGTTTTTTAGTGCTGATTCAGTCTTTTTACTTGTGAATTTGTGTTTCTTTGTCAGTCAGTTTAGGTAGTTTATATGTTTCTGTGAATTTGTGCATTTTGTCTTGTAAGAGTACCTGTGTGGGGAAATGATTAAGCACTTGATTACTAACCGAAAAGTTGGTGGTTTGAGCCCAACCAGAGGCACCTCAGAAGAAAAGGCTGGTGATCAGCCTTGAAAAGCAAATTACTGTTTTACTCTGCAAGGTATGTTTGTTGGCATACAGTTCATAATATTCTGTCAGGACCGTTTTTATTTCTGAAGGGTTGGTATTAATGTCCTCACTTTCCGATTTTAATATTTTCATTTCTCTCTTTTTTCTTTTTCGGTCTGGTTGAAAGTTTGTTGATTTTATTGACCTTTTCAAAGAACCAACTTCTGATTTTGTTGATTATCTTTATTGTTTTTGCATTTTCTACTTCATTTATTTCCTCTGATTTTTATTTCTTTCTTTCTGGTAGCTTTGGGTTTAGTTTGCTCTTCTTTTTCTCAGTCCTAAGGTTGTAAAATTAGGTTACTGATATGAGATCTTTGTTGGTTTTTTAAGGTAGGTGTTTGCTGCTAGGGATTTCTCTCTGAGCACTGCCTTCTCTGCATCTCATAAATTTTGGTATCTTGTGCTTTCATTTTCATTCAGCTCTTAAGTATTTTCTGATTTCTCCCTTGACCCATTTGTTGTTTAATAGTGTGTTGTTTAATTTCTACATATTTGTATATTTTCTGGTATCCCGTTATTTCTAGTCTCATTCCATTTTGGTTAAAGACACTTTATATGATTTTAGTCTTTTAGAATTTATTGAGGCTTGTTTTGTGACCTAGAATATGGCCTGTCCTGAAGAGTGATCCATATGCACTGTAGAATTTTGTGTATTGTTCAGTTGTTTGGTGGAGTATTCTGTATATGCCTGTTAAGTCTAGTTGGCTTGTGGTGTTGTTACAGTTCTGTTTTCTTATTGATTTTCTTTCTGTGTGTTCTGTCCATGATTGAAAGGACAGCCTTGAAGCCTCCAGCTGTTATTATAGAAGAACTTTCTGTTGCTCCCTTCATTTCTGTCAGTGCTTGCTTCATATATTTTGGGACTCTGATATTAGGTGCACATGTATTTATAATTGTTATATCTTCTTGATGAATTGACACTTTTATCATTATATAATGTTCTTATAACAGGTTTTCACATAAAGTCTATTTTCTCTTATATTAATAGAGCTACCCAAGCTCTATTTTGGTTAGAGAGCTTAACACATTTTATTTGAAAGTAATTATTAATAAAAGAAGAACTTCTGTTTTGTTATTTTTGTGTGTATGATCTTATACCTTTTGTGTCCTACATTTCCTTTAATACTGCCATCACTGTGTTCAGTTGATTTTTTTGAAGTGATCCATTTCGATTCCCTTCTCTTTTCCCTTTGTGTGTATTTTTTAGATATTTTCTTTGTGGTTTCCATGAGGATTACATTTAACATCTTGAATTTATAAGAACCTATTTTAACCTGTTTAACCTATTTCTTAACAGACTGGGAAGAAAGACCTGGTGATCTGCTTCAGAAAAATCAGCCAGTGAAAACCCTGTGGATCACAGTGGTCAAATCCTGTTGTGCGTGGGCTTGACATCGGTGGGGAGCTGACTTGATGGCAGCTAACAACTACAGCAACATTTTAAGTTGATACCAACTTAACTTCAATAATATATAAAAACTCTATTATACCCCTTCTTTCTGCTCCTTTATGTAGTTGTTGTCATTAATTATGTACTCTGCATAAATTTATAATCTTTTTAAATGTTTGTCTTTTGGAATCATGTGGAACATAACTACTAAAGTTACAAACCAAAAATACCATAAAATGTCCATATATTTACCTATGGTTATTACCTTTATCAGAGATCTTTATTTTCTACATACAACCTCGAGTTATTGCCTACTGTCCTTTCAGGTCTGTTCTACCTGAAGAACTCCCTTCAGCATTTCTTATAAGGCAGATCTAGTTATCGTAAACTCAGTCTGCTTTTGTTCATCTGGGAATGTCTTAATTTTCTCCCCCCCACCACATTCCTGAAAGGCAGCTTTGCCAGATACAGAATTCTTGGCTTCTAGTTTTTTTTCTTTCAGCTTTTTAAATGTCTTTTGGCCTCCAGGGTTTGTGAAGTGAAATCAGAATTTGATCTTACTGAGGATCCCTTGCATGTGACAATTCACTTCTCACTTGCTGCTTTTGGGATTTCTTTTTATCTTTGGTTTTTGAGAGTTTGATTATAAAGTGTCTCAGTGTGGATCTTTTTTTTTATTTAGGGTTTTGTTGAGCTTCTTGAATTTGTACATTTATGTCCTTCATCAAATTTGGAAAGTTTCCTGCTAATATTTCTTCAGATATTCTTTGTCTCCCTTTCTCTGTTTTCCTTCTGGGTTTCCCATAATGCGTATGTTGGTTCACTTGATGGTATTGCATAATCCCGTTAGCTTTTGCTCAGTTTTCTTGATTCTTTTTTCTTTTTGTTCTCAAACTCAATAATTTTAATGGGTTTATCTTCTAGTTCACTGATTCTTTTTTCTGCCAGCTCACATCTGCTATTGAGTCCTTCCATTGAGTTTTTCATTTTATTGTTTTTCAGCTCTAGTAATTCTGTTTGTTTCCTTTGTATAGTGTCTTTCTCCTTGTTGATAGTCAAGTATCATTTTCCTGATTTCCTTTAGTGTTATGCTTGTGTTTTCTTTTAGTTCTTTGAGCATGTTTTATTGTTGTTTTCAAGTCTTCTATTCTGTCCATTATCCAGGCTTCCATAGGGATAATTTCTCTCCTCTTGTCTTAATTAAATGGGCCATAATTTCTAGTTTCTACATATGACTTATAATTTTTAAACCAGGACATTACAGTATTAAAATGTGTTAGTTCTGGGCATGCATGTGGCTTTTTCAATTCCTCTGTATACATAGAGCTTTTACAAGCACTAATTTCTGCAAGAAACTGTCAGGCAGTCATAGCCTTCTGTCTTTGCTCTCTGCTCCTTCCCTTGCCATGTGTGAACTCTGATTCAGGCCAGACTAAGGCCTCAGTCTTTCAGACCGCTCCTGGACAGATCAGAACAGACACACTGAACAGTCTGCCAGCAAAGTCGGCCCCGTTTATTCCGGAGCCAGAGGCTGGCTTCCTCTCTGAGAATGAGAGCCGTGGCCCTGCTCTGTTGCTGCACCAGCAGCTGCAGCCACAGTTGCCACATTGTGGGGAAGGCGGAAGGTGGAGTCGGTAGAAAAAAAATTTTTTCTTTTCATTTAAAAGCCACCCTTTTCTTGTTTCAGCATGCAGTTAGTTGCTGCATTCCTCTGCATACCTTTCATAGTTCCTACAGAGTTGATGTTACAGGTTTGTGGTTGCTTTCATCGGTGCTTCTGGACGAAGGTCAGGGTCTTAGATCTGCTTGTGCTATCGTCTTCCCAGAAAACCCACAGTTTAGTCTTAAATTTTATTCTGAAGGCTTTTGCAATCTGTTAAGGAATTTTATGCAGGGAGTAACATGATCAAGCATTTTTATACCTACCTTTACATTCCTCTTAAAAGAAAGTGATCACAAGGAAGATATTTCTGTTGTTTTCACGGTATGTTACTACTTCAGGAAATCAGTCTTTTGACATCTGAAATAAAGCCTGAGGAACAGCGTTAATTTTGTGGTTTTAGGATATCAGTAATAAGGAACTATTAGGACCTTAAAGCATTTAAATGTTCTTAGCCACATTAATGAAAACTGAAGACAGCTGAAGTTTGAGGGTATTCTGCTCTTTGAGATGAGGAGGATTTTGGTCAGCTACAAGAATTTGATTTCGTTTCATTTCTAAGGCTAGGAATTTGTTGAAGTTTAATTGATTGACTGTGAGTGTAGTTCATGTTCAGTTTCTAATGACTGAGATATCCAGTTAAACTTTATGGAGGTAGTGAATTTCCAGGGGGACAATCCCACAGAGGAACAAGTGATAAGTAAATATCTGGGAATACAGGTCCAGAGAGAGAGAAGAGTAGGAGCGGAACTTCTGCATTACTTAGAGATAGAAAACATGTGTTGATCTTCAATGTTGAAGAGCACTTTATTTGCCTAAAGCGTACTTGTACTTTACACATTTGACCCTTGGAAAAGAAGAACTCTTGCTTGTAATTGGCACGTTTTTCAACATGTATTATAACCGTTAATCGCTTAAAATTTTTTTTATTGACATGAAATTCACATACATAAAATTAACCATTTTGAAGTGACTAGCTCAGTGACGTTTAGTACATTCACAATGTCGTTCAACCACCCCCCAAGGAGACCCCATACGTAGTAAGCAGTTACTCGCCGTTAGCTCCTCCGCTGGGCCCTGGCAATCCCAAGTCTGCTTTCTGTCTCTATGGATTGTCTTTTCTGGATGTTTCGTATAAATGGAATCATAATACGGGACCTTTTGTGTCTGGCCCCTCTCTCAGCATAAATGTTTTTTGAACTTAATCCGTTTATCGGATGTAGCACGTACCAGAACTGTGTTCCTTTTTTATGGCTGCATCGCATTCCTTTGTATTGATACAGCACATTTTGTTTTATCCATTCATTAGTTGATGGACTTTTGGGTTGTTCCCACCTTTTGGCTGTTGGATGTTGGTGGTTCAGTGGTAGAATTCTTGCCTTTCGTTCAGGAGACCCAGGTTTGATTTCCAGCCGATACACCTCATGTGCATCCGCCACCTGCCTGTCAGTGGTGGCGTGCATGTTGCATGATATCGAACAGGTTTCAGTGGCACTTCCAGACTAAGATGGACTCTGGAAAAAAGCCTGGCGATCTACTTCCAAAAATCATCCAGTGAAAACCCTGTGAATCACCGTGCTTCAATCCACAGCTTACCGTGGGGATGACTCAGGACCAGGTGGCATTTTGTTCTGTCGTACTGGGGTCACCATGAGTTGGGCGCTGACTTGATGGAAGCTAACAGCAACAATTCTGCTGTGAACATTCACGTACAAGGTTTTGCTTTGGTTGGTTTTCAGTTCCTTTGTGTATGCACCTAGGAGTGGATTAGCTGGCTTAGACGATGTTTTAGTTTCCTAGTGCTGCCGTAACAGGAGTACCACAGATAGGTGACTTTAAAAAGGAGAAGTTTATTTTCTCGCAGTTCAGGAAGCTAGCAGTTTGAATTCAGGGCATTGACTATAGGGGAAGGCTCTTTCTCTGTTGGCTCAGCGGTAAGATCCTTGTGTCTTTCATCTTCTGTATCCCTGACGCTCCTCAGTTCCTTGACAGTCTTTGTGTAGCATCTGTCTTCACCCTGCATGTGTTTGCCCCTGTGTCTAATCTGTTCTTTTTATAACTCAGAAGTTATTAGGTTTAGGATTCACCTTATACTGACTTGGCCTCATTAACATAACAAAGAGAACCCAACTCCCATATGGGATTACATCCACAGGTATCGGAGTTAGGATTCCAGCACATATTTTGGGGGGACACAATTCAGTCCATAACATATGATAATTATATGTTTAACTTCTTGAGGAACCACCCATTTCTGTTCTCACCAGTGATGGATGAGGATTCCAATGTCTCCACCTCCTTACTAACATTTATTATTTTCTGCCTTTTTTGTTAAAGCCATCTTAGTGGGTGTGAAGCGGTATCTCTTTGTGATTTTGACTAATACTGTTGTGCATCTTTTCTGTGCTTGTTGACCACTTTTATGTCTTCTTTGGGGAAATGTCTGTTTACATCCTTGACCCATTTTTTAATTCGGATCCTTGCCTTTTTGTTGTTCAGTTGTAAGAGTTCAGATATTTTAGATACTAAAACTTTATCACATATATGATTTGCAACGAGTCTTGTTCTCTAGGTTGTGTTTTCATTTTCTTTATAGTGTTCTTTTTTAGTTTTGGTGAAGCCCAATTTATGTATTTTTTCCTTTTCTTGCTTCTGCTTTTGGTGTCATATATAAGAATACATTGTTAAACCTAAGGTCGTAAAGATTTAGCCCTTTTTTTTTCCTTCTAAGAGTCTTATAATTTTAACTGCCACATTTAGGTCATTGCTCCATTTTGAGTTAACATTTTTATATAATGTGAGGTATGGGTTCCATTTCATTCTTCTGCATGTGGACATCCCAGGTGGTGCAGTGTTAAGCACACGGCTGCTAACCAGAAGGTCAGTGTTCAAACCCACCAGCTGCTCCATGGGAGAAAAGACTGGTGATCTGCTCCGTTAAGATTTACAATTTAGGGAACCCTCTGGGGTGGTTATACTCTGCCCTGTAGGGTTGTTATGAGTTGGAATCGACTCAATGGCATGCAATGATAACAACCATCCAGTTGTCCAGCATCATTTGCTGAAGACATTATTATTTCCCCTTTGAATGGTCTTGGCACCGTTGTCAAAAATCAGTTGACCGTAGATGTCTGAGCTTATTTGTGGACTCTCAATTCCAGAGTATTTTGTTGAAGTTTTTTTATGTCTGTATTTATAAGTGATATTGGTCTGTAGTTTTCTTGTGGTGTATTTGTTTGGATATATGTTTATCCTATGTAAGTACCACACTGTTTTGATTACTGTAGCTTTGTACTAAGTTTTGAAATTGGGAAGCTTGAATTCTACTTTGTCATAATTGTTTTGGCTCTTTAGAACCCTTGCGATTCCATATGAATTTGAGGATTATCTTTTCCATTTCTGTAAAAAAGGCTATTGGGATTGCGTTGAATCTATATCACTTTAGGCAGTATTGGTATCTTACAGTATTAAGTCTTCCAATCCATGAACACAGGATGTCTTTCCACTTCCAAAAAAATACCCAAACCTGTTGCCATTGAGTCGATTCTGACTCATAGCAACCCTATAAATCAGAGTAGAACTGCCCCATAGGGCTTCCAAGGAGTGGCTGGTGGATTCAGACTACCAACCTTTTGGTTAGTAGCTGAGCACTTAACCACTGTGCCATCAGGGCTCCTCCACTCACTTAGGTCCACTTTAATTTCTTTCAGCAATGGTTTGTAGTTTTCAATGTACAAGGTTTTCAACTTTTTGGTTGAATTTATTACTAAGTATTTTATTTTTTTGGATGCTATTGTTCATTGCGGGTGTGTAGAAACAGAACTGATGTTCGCGTATAACATAAATTGCTTTGAATAGTCATTTACTTTGTTTTCTCACCTATATGACCTGAATCATATAGAAAAATAAGAAAGTGGAAGGTGGGACACTAAAGAATTTTATCTGAGTATGAATAGGTACGGGGTGTCCTTTTAGCATAGGGTTCAGCGATTATCTGACTTAACTGTACTTGAACTTTTTCATTCCTGATGCCGCGTTACATATACTTGTTCATTATAAAAGAAGATAGAACATTTCATTTTCTTTAAACTTGGAGAAAGGTGCCAATACGTAATCCATTTTAGAAGTTAACTTTTTTGTGTGACTTAATTCTGAAGTTAAGGAGACAGTCTCAAGGATATAACCCATATATCATTGAGTATAGTTCAGAGGTCCATGAATAATAAAGAAGAATGGCATGGAAGCTGATTTGAACATATAAATTATCATTGATATACATTGGTTTGAAGCCCTGGTAGCATAGTGGTTAAGTGCTGCAGCTGCTAACCGAAGGGTCGGCAGTTCGAATCCACCAGGCGCTCCTTGGAAACTCTATGGGGCAGTTCTACTCTGTCCTATAGGGTCGCTATGAGTTGGAATCGACTCGACGGCAGTGCGTTTAGTGGGTTTTATACATTGGTTTATCTTGCCTAATTTTCCCTGGAAGCAGTTTCCAAATACTTAGCCTTAACATTTCATTATGAATAAACATAAAAAATTGCAACGTCATAAGAAAGTAAGTCAAGAAATACAAACTTATACAGTAGAATGGACCAGAAAGAAGGGGCTCTGGTGATACAGACCCATATTTCAATCCGAGCTCCAATGTGTCAGAGGTGTCTGTCCTTGGGCAAGTTAAGAAAAATAAGAGCGAATACTTACGCTTTTTCTATGTTGGGCGCTGCTGCAAACACTTGATCTAAGTCTTAGTTTCCTTATCTTTATGGAAAGATATTGGAACCTATTGTTAGTTGCCGTTGCATCAGTTCCACACCTATGTTAATTTCCTAGGACCTCCGTAATAAACTACCACAAACCAGATGTCTTAAAACAATAGAAATGTATTTTCTCACAGTTCTGGACGGAGCCTGGAAGTCTGAAATCAGGGTGCTGCAGGGCCATGCTCCCTCTTAAGGTCCTAAGGCAGAATCTTTCCTTGCCTCTCCTAGCTTCTGGTAGCTGCCAGAAATTTTTGGCATTCCTGGGCTTGAAGCTGCATCAGTCCAGTCTCTGTCTCATTATCACCTGACCTTCTTCCCTCTGTCGCCTGTGCATCTCCAAATCTCCCTTTCCTTATAAGGATACCAGTCATTAGACCCAGCGTTACCTCATCTTAACTTGGTCACATCTGCAAACTGAAAGGTTGTTGGTTCGAACCCTATCAGTGGCTCTGAGAGAAAAAGACCTGGCAATCTGCTCCCGTGAAGACTGCAGCTTAGGAAACCCTATGGAGCAGTTCCACTCTGTCACATGGGGCCGCTATAAGTTGGAATTGACTAGACCCTAACAACAAAAACAACAATAATATATGAAGATTAGAGGTTAATAAGGATAGCATGAACTTAAGTCAGTAAATGATGGAACCAGGATTGGAACTCTGATCTCAATACTATAGCTCTCCTTCACAGTCTTTGCAATTCAGCTTTAAAAGGTAAAGTCAATATATCAGGTTCTGAGAGAAACCAGAGCAGGTTTTTATCTAGTAAGTTTTCAGTCATCTGCACTAGTGATATTTAGATAAACCCCAAATAACTTATTTTGAACTTGTGGAAGGCATTATATGATTAAAATAAAACAATATATATATTTTTAATTTTGGAATAATTGCAAAGTTACAGAAAAGTTGTAAGAATAGTACAAAGAACTTCTTTTTTTTCCTTTTCCTGAATCATTGGGAGTAAATTGCCAACTTGATGTTCTGTAACTCCTAACACTTTAGTGTAAGGTTCTTATGAATGAAGATATTCTCCTTGGAGAAACGGCTGGTATCATGGCAGGGGCAGGAAAAGTACAAGGTGGGACAGCAAAATCTTGTGCCAGAAAACAGGTGCTCAAGAATGACAGGGACATGTCAAAAACACACAGAAGCTAGCTTGAATGAGTCCCAGATGGCTAGATTAGGAACAACTTGACCATCTAGATGATAATTGCGGTGACATTATAACCTATTGAATAAAGAAGTAATTTCTTCTACTTTTGCCATACTTATATAAATAAATGAATGAATAAATAGACAATTTGATGAGAAATGGGATGACGACTGTGGAAGACAGAAAAATGGCCCCCAAAGATGTCCAGGCCCTAGTCCCTGGAACTGGTGAATATGCTACTTTACGTGGCAAAACGGACTTTACAGATATGATTAAGTGAGGACCTTTTGATGGAGAGATGACCCTGGATTATCCAGGGGCCTAATGTAATCATAAGGGTTCTTAAAAGTGGAAGAGGGAGGCAGAGAAGGAGGTTGGAATGATGTGATATGAGAAGGAAGCAATCTGCCCTTACTGGCTTTGGAGATGGAGGAAGGGAACCGCGAGCCAGGAATGTGGACAGCCTCTGGATGCTGGAAGAGACAAGGACGCCGATTCTCCCTTAGAGCTCCCAGAAAGGAACACAGGCCTACTCACCCCTTGATTTTGACCAGTGAGGAGGTCTGTGCCAGGCTTGAACAACGAGATAATAAATTTGTGTTGCTTTAAGCCACTAAGTTTATGGTTATTTGTTATAGTATAGCAGCAGTAGAAACCAGTTACATAGTTTCAAAGTGCTCTCCCAACAAAATACTATTAATTACAAAGGGGAAATGAGTAACTTTACAGTGGAGAAACCTAGCAGACACCGTCTTAAACAATAAATTGAAATCTTAGCCCACCTGATAGGGTACACGGGAAAAATGCTGTGTCGCTTCTCAGATATTCATGCCAAAGATGTGAAACCTGAATCTTCTCCTGAAGAAATGGAAGGCAAACATACACTGAGGGAGGTTCTACGAAACATCGGGCCTATAATCTTCTAAAGTGTCAAGGTCGTTGGAGAACAAGAAACTGTTCCAGATTAAAGGAGACTGAAAGACGTGACGACTAAAGCGGTAGCGATTCTCAGCGGAATCTTTCTGAAATAAAAGGCTTAAAGAGGTAATTGGCAAAAAACCGAACGCACTTTGAAGGTTAGATGGTGGTTATATATCAATATCAGTTTTATGATTTTGGTGGATGCATTATGATTGTGATTATGTTCATGGATTGGAAGATACAGTATTGTTAAGATGTCAGTTCTTCCCAGTTGTATCTGCAGATTCAGTACAGTCCCAGTCTAAATCCCGGCAGGATTCTCCGTAGATGTAGACAAGTTATGGAAAGGGAAAGGAACTGGAATAGTTGCAATCATTTTGAAAAAGGTGAACGAAGTTGGAGGAATCACACTACCTGACTTTGAGATATACTGTAAAGCTACAAAAATTAAATAGTATGGTTTAGGTGAAAGCGAATAAACCCAAAAAAAACCCACTGCCATTGAGTTGATTCTGACTATAGGACAGAGTAGAACTGCCCCAGACGGTATCCAAGGCTATAAATCTTTACGGAAGTAGGCTGCCGCATCCTTCTCCCATGGAGCAGCTGGTGGGTTCAAACTGCTGACCTTTTGGTTAGCAGCCAAGAGTTTAGCCACTGTGCCACTGGGCTCCTTGGAACAAGATAGGATCCCAAAAAAAGGATGCACATAAATAAAGTCAATTAATTTTTAATAAAGCCTCAGAAAGGGCACTCCGATAGTTGCTGTGACTTACTTGGTAAAATAATAGCTATTTCATTGGGAGGAAGATAAAGCAGTGGTCGTGCTCCAGTTCTCCCTCTGAGTTTGTTATTATATTTCTTGTATTTCTATGAATATGTTATGAATTTAATAATATTTTCATTTTTCCCACAGGTTGATTATTGGAAAAGATGTTAATAAGAGGAGGAATGTTTTGAAAATACTTTTTGTAAATTGCCTGCATATATAAAACTTTTAAGAAACTATTACAGATATTGGATTTTATAATTTTATATTCCTGTGCCTTCTACAAGGAGCTCTGGTGGGGCAGTGGTTAAGTGCTCGGCTGCTAACAGAAAGGCTGGTGGCTGGAAGCCACCAGCCAGTGTGTGGGAGAAGGTTGTGGCAGCCTGCTTCTGCAAAGATTAAAAAAAAAAAAAACAAAACTAGCAAAGACTCCCCAAAATAAATAAATAAATAAATAACCAAACCCATGGCCATCAAGTCAATTCTGACTAATAGCAACCCTATAGGACAGAGTAGAACTGCTCCATTGGGCTTCAAAGGAGCGCCTATATGGATTCAGATGGCCAGCCTTTTGGTTAGCTGCTGAACTCCTAACCGCTCCACCACCAGGTTTCCTCCATGAAGATTACAGCCTCTGAAACCCAGTAGAGCCGTTCTACTCTGTCCTATAGAGAGTCATCATGAGTTAGTTGACTTGACGGCAGTGAGTTTTTTGGGGGTTTTATCTTCTACAAGGGGTTCTGGTGGTGCAGTGGTTAAGTGCTCGACTGCTACCCAAAAGGTCAGAGGTTTGAACCCACCACTCATTCCACGGGAGAAGGATAAAGGAGTCTGCGTCTGTCAAGATTACAGCATTGGAAACCCTATGGAGCAGTTCTCTGTCCCGTAGGGCCGCTGTGAGTTGGAATCCACTCGGCAGCACACAACAACATACCTTCTACGGGTGGAGGGTATTTTATTTCTATGCAACGCAAATTAGTGCACCTGCACTCCTGGCGTATACTGAGTAGTGACATACTTGTGTCAGATTCCTTGCCGTGGGAAGCAGGATGTTAGTAACCCATCCAACATCACAGTTAACCAGGCTGTCACCTGAGGCTGATGGTGGTGAATTGCCAGCTAACAGCTGCGCCAGGATCCCACGTGGCCACTTCATTTGACCTTTATCTCTCTAAGGATGGTAGTGTGGGATGGGATCTTGTGAACACATTCGAGTGCTTGCAGAGAGAAAATGACAAGCGCGCAGTGTTAACAGCTCTGGAAACCTGCCCCTTTTTTGCTCTTTTTTGATGGCACGTTGTACTTCAGAGGAGATAATTGCATCTCCTCTCAATTGTGAATAGACTTATGAATTACAAAATTTCCTTTTGTTTGCCCATTTTTGTTGACTCATTCAGTACCTGTGATCTTAGTTGACTTCTGTTTGCCAGCTTTTCAAAATATTGCTATGTAGTCAGAAAAACAAAATAAAAACCCTGTTTTGAATGCTGGCTGCTTTATTATTATTTTGTCTCTGAAGAAATGGCTCGATATTATACATACAGGGGAGTGCATGAAACATCTGTGTGTGTCTTAAATAATGGTTATAAAGCAGACTGCCATCTCACCACAGCCCAGGCCAAGAAATGGAACGTTGCAAGGGCCCCAGAACGTCCCCACCCTGGTCACGCTCTCCTTTCTTATACAGTGTCCGGATTAGTGTCCGCTGTTTTGACTTTTATGATGATCACTTCCTTGCTTTTCTTTGTGTTTTTACCTCTTAAATGTGAATCCCTGTGTAATTTCATGTCTTTTACCTTTTTTAAAAAACTTCGCATAAAGGGAATCATGGTATTTGTGCTCTTTGTGACTTGCTTCTTTTACTTAGCTTTATTCTTGTGAAATTCACCCATGTTGGTCATATAGCTGCCATTCATTTTCTGTGCTCCTGAGAAATTTATTACATACATATATCATTAGTTATTAATTCCACTTTAGTGAAAAATGCTCATTGCTAAATGCTTTAATATTAAAAAGACAATTCATTGCCCATGTCTGCATAAGGACAAGGCTACCTTTTGGGGAAGAACGGGACATGATTTCTGTCATTTAACTGTAGAAATATCCCTGATTCTATTCTGCTAGATATTTTGAGGGAAAGAGTCAAATAGTTTTTCTTTGGGGGAGGTAAAAAGGCAATTTAAGTGCCCACTAAACACTGCGAACAGTTTGTACGAAGGCCCTGATGTTGGAAAGAGTTTGATGTTTTGGAGAAACCTATTTGCTAACATTTTAAAATTAAGAATTTGTTTGCATCATATCCTGAAAAAATCTTGACTTGGAAAAATAAAATGTTAAAGCAGTTGTTATGGAATCTGAAAAAATGTTCTGGTTAATGGTAATAATTCAGAATCTTAGACGAGTCTTGTTTTTATTTTGGATGGTTTCATGTCAGAGGAATAAGCTGGTGGCCTTTTAGTTCTTGCACACAACTATTAGGCATCTTATTTTTGCTTAAAAAGTTAACAAAAAAATTTTATTTTCCTGATGAGAAACTTTTGTTCATGACAGCTTCTGAATCGTTTTGTTTGAAAGCTTTGAAAAACGGTGTTCCACAGGAATGTATCTATAGTATATGTTAGTAATTCCAGATGTCGGAACTCTTGGAAGTCATGATGCTTTTTCAGAAACGATATGAATTTTTTCGTTAATTCTTCTGTTATATGAGTTGAGGGCAATATTGTGGTGGAAATTTTGTACTACCGTGTATATGTTGTATACCTGTATGACCATGTGCTCGTTTGTCAATAAGAAAAAGAATCTGTTTAATGAAATGTGATTTGCTCTTACAGGCTTACAACTAAAATAGTTAATTATTTATTCACTGATTTTCCTGTTAGTGTTTGCTTCAGTGTTTTTCTTTTGATGCCCCTTGTAGCATAGGCTAAATTTTATGGAGAGAAACAAATTGGAACTACTTATCCATTAAATCTTTTCACAAATTAAGAAAAGATTACAGTTATTTTAGTGGTAAAATGTAATAACTGTAATAAAAGGTTACAGTTATTTAAGTACAAGTGAAGCTCAGGAATGTAGTTGGAGAGCCAGTGGACCTTGAGCTTACTGTGCTTTGTGGAGACAGTGGTTGTTCCATGAGTGCTATTTGCCACTGAGGAAACCCTGGTGGCGTAGTGGTTAAGTGCTACAGCTGCTAACCAAGAGGTTGGCCGTTCGAATCCACCAGGGGCTCCTTGGAAACTCTATCAGGCAGTTCTGCTCTGTCCTGTAGGGTCGCCATGAGTCGGAACCGACTCAACGGCAGTGGGTTTGGGTTTTTGGATTTGCCACTGCAATCATTTCTCTTAATGTAGGGAATCTCATACTGCTCCTCTCTGGCACTTTGTTTTTTTGTTTATTTTATTGAATTTGACAGAAATTGGGGCAGTTCTCTGTGGTGTCTTCTTATTTTTCTATTCCATGTATTTTTGGTAAACTGGAAGTTAGAACAAAAAGGTTTGTTTCGAACTGGGTTAAAACATTTTTGTCAAGAATACATCTTAAGTGATATAGATTGAACAGAAAGTAGAATGAGAATTTGCCATTTGGTAAACCCCTTAGGTGGCGTAGTGGTTAAGAGCTACGGATGTTAATCGAAAGGTCGGCAGTTCGGATCCATCAGGCGCTCCTTGGAAACCCTATGGGGCAGTTCTGTCCTGTAGGGTCGCTATGAGTCAGAATTGACTCTAGGGCAACGAGTTTTTTTTTCTTTTTTTCCCCTGGGTTTTTAGACAGGAAGCTGATTTCAGATAAAACGTCTGTTAGGAATTAGCAGAATTCTTTCAGATAGTAGGGATCTGGCTAGAAATTGTCTATGGTTGTGTCTGCAAGACCACTTCCAGGTTCGATGGTTCGCTAGGAGGACTCACGGGACTCAGCGTATGGTTGTACCCAGTGCTATGATTCATCACGGTGAAAGGATACAAAGAAGTGTCAGCAAAGGAAAAAGGCACTTGGGGTAACTAATGTTCAGAGAAAACCAGGCAGAAGCTCCCAAACGTCCTCTCCCAGTGCAGCCATATAAGATGCATCTAATTCCTCCAGCAACAAGTTGTGACTGGGCACTAGTCATGAGTCGGAATCGACTTGATGGCAGCGGGTTTGGTTTTTGGTTTGGTTAGTTACATAGGAAGGAGCGCTGGTAGTACATTGGTTAAGCACTCAGCTGCTAACCAAAAGGTAGGAGGTTCAAATCCGCCACCCTCTCCAAAGGAGAAAGACATGGCAGTCTGCATCCGTAAAGATTTACAGCCTTGGAAACCCTATGGGGCAATTCTACTCTATCCTGTAGGGTCATTATGAATAGAAATCGACTCAGTGGCAACGGGTTTGGTTTTGGTTTTTGGTCACATGGGCATCCTCTGCCTATCATGTACCCCAAATTCCATACTCCGGGAAGGAAAAGCAGATGTTTAGCATAAATCACATTGTTTGAAAAAACAGTGTAGGCGTAATGAGCCATTCTTATCAGGGAATGATGGGAACCTTCTCGAAATCTAAGTTCCTAGATGCCAGGCAAGGGCCAGCCTGGCAAGCAGGCCTTTCTGAGGATACCAGTCTCATGCCTGCTGTGTTAACTCTCTTCTGCACAGTGGTGGATTATAAAATATACTTTACCTAAGAAGCTAATGTCAGCAAATCTATATTTTATTTTCAAGCTTTATTGAGATGTAATTCACATATGATAAAATTCACCCATTTAAAGCGTATGGTTCAGTGATTTTTAGTATATTCACCGAGTTGTGCAGCCATCACCACAATCTAATTTTAGAACATTTTTATCCACCTGAAAAGCTCCATACCCATTAGCAGTCATTCCACTTTCCTGCCTGTTCCTTCCCCCCATACTCCCAGACCAAGGTAACCACTAATGTGTTTTCTGTTTCTGTGGAACAAATCTATACATTTAATATGTTCTAAATCTTCTACCTTTATTTCTTCTCTGATATTAATGGTTTTCCAAGATAAATATTCACAGGCATTTCTCTTCAAGTGTGTGAGTCAAAGACTCAGAGTTTGAGTCTGTCTGGAATTCTCCAAGTCCAGAGCATTTAATCAATAACAGTCATCATCAGAATTGAGATTATATGAATTGGTGCTAGTTAATGAAATGTTTTATTTAAAGGCTTCTGTCTTTGCAAACTGTGTTCTAACCTGTTTTATAGTATGCAACTGATTGAGGCTTACCAGTGAGAATTTTGATATTTACTTGGTTAACATTTAGTTTTTTCATGGTTTCTCTTTGTTCTAAGATAGGGGCTCGTGTAGAGAAATCGGGTGAGGTTGGGAGAGGTAGCCATACTGTTGCCATTAGGATGTAGAGGGGGAAAAACAGATTATAGGAGGTAAAGGGGGAAAAAACACCGCCTTGTAATAAATGACAGTAATTTTACTTTTAAAATAATCCTCTCGTGGGTACAGCATGGAAGAGTAATAAAAAGTGAGCTTACATGTGAATTTATGTGTAACCAAAGGCTAAGAAGGTGCTTGTGTTTCTTTATCGTGATTTTGATTAGAACCTGGTTTGTCCCAAAATTGGGTTAGTAGACAAGCTGCTGTTAACTGAGGGTTGTGGATGTCTCATCTGCGGTTAAAACAAGGAACTTGGAGTCAGTGTGAGTGATAAAGGAATTGGCTAACCTTAGGTATTTCTTAAACGTCCAAATCTGTGTAAATTCTAATACTTTTGAAGTACAAGCTTTTACTTTAGTGTTAATACATATTTATAATTAGAAGGGACAATTTTGGATGCCAGAATTATTATGTCAAGGGACAAAGCAGCAGCTCTCATGGTCACTCGTGCACTCATCTTGCAGGTGGTTGTCCAAGATGCTGCTCTCTATAGGAATGCTGATGCTGTCGGCCACGCAGGTCTATACCATCCTGACTGTCCAGCTCTTTGCGTTCTTGAATCTGCTGCCCGTTGAAGCGGACATTTTAGCAGTAAGTACAGTAAAATGTATTCATGGCTAAAAACATCCTTTAAAGTAAAGCTTTAAAAAAAGTTCTGAAACGATGGAGATTTGTAAGGTGTTTACGTGCCGACATATCCTGGCACATGCACACAGTTACTTGAAAGAGGAGGGGGATCTTACTTATCTTTTTACTGGTGAATATCTAACAGATCTCATATACAGAAAGTACCTTCTCAGGTACTTCTGTTGCTTTTGAGAGTGTGTGTGCATGTGAGTGTTCATGTACACATATCTATATGCTATGGGTTTAAAAATATTTAAAATGTGCATAGAAAATTCTTATCTAAGATTAGCATCAGTGAGTCGGGGAGAAGCACGGTGGTCCTGTCTTTAGTGGTGGATACAAGAGTTGGCTGGGAGCAAGATTGCTCCTCAAAATCTCCGTTGTCCTCCCCTGGTTACTTACTGTTCTGTACACTGAGAAGTGTGTAGATTTCCTATTTCTCATTTTCATGAAGGTAGAAAAAGAGAAATGAACCCTGTGTGCATTGTGTGTGTGCACACACCTATAGACACTGTGATAAGGATTTCTTGTTTTTACTTTTTGGTTGCAGCTAATTTGCTAGTTGACACTGGGTGAGAAATAGAAGGACTGAGATTTTGAAATTCCCTGATAAGGGAATAAAATTCTCCTTTTCCCTCTTCTCTTTCACTTTTTTCCCACTTTGCCTCTTTTATTCCCTGTATTGTTTCTAACCTGTGTCACTCCTTTGTCTTCCTTCCTTCTTTTGCTCCTGAAGTGGATTGTTACTCTTTCATTCAGCTGTGTGATGAACCTAACGAGTCGTGTGACCTTGATCAATTACTTAGCCTTTGCAGAGTGCCTCGGTTTCCTTATTTGTAAATGGAGATGATAACCCCAGAGCTTTGCAGTGAATATTAAGTAAGATAAACTGCTTAGAACAGTGTCTGACACATAGTAAATGTTTTATCATTATTATCTTCATTATAATTCACTCTCCTCTTCACTTATTCCCTCCAGCAGTGTATGAGACCGCCTGAACTGTGTTTTTTAATGATGAGACAAAACAAAACATTAGCTGTAGAAAACAGTCACTCCTTGCCAGCAGTTTTTCCTGTGCTTCAGGCAAGAAGTATTGATGTCATGCTGTGAAGGAACTGTCCACCTGGTTGCTGCTTAAATCTGGTCTCTACGCTGACAGTGAAGAACAGAGGTTGACATGAATGAAGAGGGAGCTGGAGGGGGTGGGTTGTGAGGAAAAGTAACTGGGTTAAAGGGGAACTAAAAACTGAGACGGAAGAACTGCCTATGCTGACGTAACCCTTCAAAGGAAGCTCCCCCTATCCATTGAGTAAGAGCTTCCCGGAAACCTGAGTTTGTGGTAATACCGACTTGAGTAAGCTGAACATCAGGTTGATTGTAGCTCAGTTTTAGACAGGAGTTAGGTGTTGTTTTTGAAAAGATTAGTCAGTTTTAGGCATGCTGTCTGTATACCAGATGCCTTTTTTTGTTTGTTTGCAGTTGAATTCTCTCACTTGACTGTCAATTCCCCTACAACAGTGTTTGCCCAGCTAGTTGGTGACTTCTGAGAGGCCATGGAGATGCTACTGTAGCATGTCACTGACTAGTCAGTCAGCCCCCTAGATTATGAGTACCTGGAAGGCAGGATTGTGTTTTACTAAACTTTATAATCCTGGTACCTAGTGTCACTTATACAATAAGAATTCAGTACCTGTTTGAACCAATTACTAGCCTTCCCTTGGTGATATAGCTTCTTTTAATAGTGTCTAAATTTTTTTTTTTTATTCCTTGGTATTTAGATAACTGTTATTTCTATCAGCAGTTAATTATTCTGTTTTAATTTCTTATCTCATCATTCCTCTTTTACCCAATGGGAAATATGAGATTGTTAATGACGTAGGTTTATGTCTAGAAATATGGTGATAACCAGATCAATGCTGAGCACTCTGAGACCTGTAGGCCACGAGTGACTAGTCAGCTTTTAGGGGTGCCCACCATCTTGTTGAGAAGAAATATCCATCTTACGTCTTAGTTTCAGAGAGAGTCAAACTCAACCCACCTGTGGTTTACCTCTAATCTGTTTTGTGCTTCTAGTGTCTGGATTTGTCAGAGAGATTTGGTTGCCTGGTGGGTGTTTGCGAGTGGCAGTGGGCTGAGTAGCAGAGAAGTACTGGATGGTTCAGATTATGTAGCGTGGTGGTAAAGAGCCCCAGCAGTGGAGTTATGGTCTGGGTTATATCACCATTCTACCACTCTGTAGTTGCAAAACCATGGGCAAATTACCTAATACTCCGTAAGTCTTGGTTTAATCCTTGCAAAAGTATAAGAGCACATGATAGCTAGTGCTGGACAGTGGGTTAGGAGCCAGGGCTCCAGGGCCGGACCACCTGGATTAGAATCCTGACTCCTCTAATATACTAGAATAAGTTCCTTTAAACATTCTGCGGTCAATCTGTAAAATGAGGGTGGTGAAAATAGTGGTCTGCTTCATAAGGTTGTCGTGAGGCTTAATTAAACGAATACCTATAGTCTGTTCATAATCAGTACTCCGGAACTGATACCTATTTGTTACTTTCTAAATGAAATTAAACCTTAACGGCTGCTACTTAGAAGGAGAGTTGGTCCAGGAAAAGACCCTTTTCGAAAAAAGTAGATTCAAACTGTTAAGTGATCCCAGAGAGGAGCAGCTCTGTTTTCTACTTCAGTTTTTTTTGATAGCGAACACATTTTCATTTCATGAGAAGCATTCCCTACCCACACTGAAAAAATAAAGCAGACTGAGAAACGTTTGTTTTAAAGATGTTTCTGTTTGTCTTGTTCATGATAAGAACATGTTTTTGTTTTAAGCAATGTGATTTTAAGAGATGATGTGAGATAATCCTTATTTTACTGTTAAAGAAAAAATTGTTTCAAAATGGGTCTCAGTAACAAAACTAGTTCCAGGTCCCAGTGTTTCAAGTACTGTAGCCCAAACTAGGTATTTTATTTCTGAAATTTTAGCCTAAAAAGTGAAACTCTGAAGTAATAGAGAATATAAGATTATTTCAGTAAAGTTACGGATTTTCCATTTCCTGATTTTTAAAAGTACATTTTTTTTTAAAGTATTGCCTGCACATACTTGTATTTTTCCTTGGCCTATCTTCATAGACCAATATATTTTGCTGTGGTATCTTTGGCCCGGAGGAGTTAAATGACTTGCTCAAGTTAAATACAAAGCTGATCACATTACATTAAAGCAGTTAAAGAAAGAAGTTTTAATTAAGGGCTTAAATGATAAATTGCAGTAATGGAGTTAAATCACTCTGCCACTCCAAAACTCTTTGTAAACCATAGGACCCAAACCAAACCCATTGCTGTCAAGTCACTTCCGCCTCACGGTGGCCCTACAGGAAGAGTAGAACTGCCCTATATGGTTTCCAAGGAGTGGCTAGTGGATTTGAACTGCCCTCCTTCTGGTTAGCAGCTGAGTTCTTAACCGCTGCGCCACCAGGGCTCTGTAAACCGTGGAGCACTCTGCAGTTATGAATTATTGTTGTGATGAGGGTAATCACACCAAAGCGATGGTAGCTTCTCCTTATACTACCGGGGAGATTACCCCAGAGGTCACAGAATGAGTAGGTTCATCAGCCCAGTTCAGATGCTGAATCACAGCTTGTTCAATCAGTTAGAAGGGTACAGTGAGGAGCAGGGGGAGGATGGGTGTGCTAAGACACTCAGGACAGGAACCACATTCCCCGAATCGTGTGTTCCCTGTGGTTTGAGTGCTCAGCGTCTCCCTATGCTGCATCAGCTCTTCCTGCTGATGGTGTGGCTGGAGCCAACACCGACTTCCAATGTAGGAGAGCATCAGGGGCACTGACACCTGGCCACAGCTGTAGCTTGCTGGTTAACGGTTCAGCTGTTTTGGCCTTTATCTACATGTCTCGGCAGATGACGTGGGACCAGGATGGGTGTCACTAGTGGGTATTTCATTTAGATACAGCACAGCTGTCAATCTGGATGGGTGACCTAATCTGTGCTTTGTGAATATTTAAGGTTTTCTTAATCTTTCTGTTCTTTTCTGTCTGTACTTAACACTCTTGCTCTGTTCCAACCTTTTTTTTTTCTTTTTAAATCTATATTCAAAACAATATGCTCCATTTTTTCTGTTTCGCTTACAGGTTACAAACAACTGTCTTGACTTCAAACACATGAGTTTCACCTGTGTTCAGATGTTACTTGTTTGCTATCTATACTTAGTTTCATCTATCTTGTTTTAAAAAAAAAAAATTTTTTTTTTCTACATAGCAGAGTTGAACATTCTTAATGCAGCGAACTCTCGTTAAAATTATCATTACAGCTGTCTTTTAGAAGCACAGAGAAGCTTTGGTTTGTTTTGTTTTGGTAGGGGTCTGATAAAAATCGTAGCATAGATATCTGTCTGTAAGGAAGGGGGAAGTTGTTAAAGAGTTTGAATACCTTCAGCTCTCTGTATATATTTCATCGTGTTTAGATTTTTCATTGTTCATCCCTGATATAAAGATATTCAGCCTATATTAAAAATGACAATGCCTTAGAAGTATGATTTAATGCTTCTTCTTTACCTGGGAAGAGGCATCTTTCATAGAGTCAGAAATCCTATAAATCTCCTCTAATAAATCAGACCCTTGTAATGTAGAGAAAATAAAATGGAACTCTCTCGCCAGAAAATCGTCTTATTTAAAAAATTCCTTGCTAGCGACTTGCCCAAGGGAAAAACTCAGAAAACAGTAAGTTGTTTAATGTTATAGAATTATTGTTGCTGTTTAATACTAATTATATGAAATAAAATCCAATTTAAGTAGTTGTGTGTGCAGTAAGTATTGTGTGGATTCGTGCTGTTTTAGTGAGTGCACATTTACAGATTTGGTTTGATTGTGATAAGCTTTGATAGTAAATGAGAATTATGAAAGTGCTGATGTAAATAATTTAATATTTTTGTTTTTAACATTATATATGAGTTGGTTTTAACTTGATTGCTTTTAATTTTTATATTTAGTATAATTTTGAAAATGCATCTCAGACATTTGATGACCTTCCAGCAAGATTTGGTTATAGACTTCCAGCTGAAGGTTTAAAGGTGAGAAAATAGCAATATAAGATGAAGACATATGGTATTTAATAAGATGACTTTTACTGCTCTTTGTTTAAAGAATGAAAATATTTCTTACTATTTATTACTATAAAACTCGTGCATACTCATTTACGTAAAGGCCTCAGACTTCAAAAGTTATAAAGAAGAAAGTGAAATTATCTGTGATCACATCGTTCTGAACTAGTCAGTGTCAACATTTTCGTGTATAATATTTCAGACCTATTTTCTAGGATGGAAACCCTGGTGGCATAGTGGTTAAATGCTACGGCTGCTAACCAAAGGGTCAGCAGTTTGAATCCACCAGGCGCTCCTTGGAAACTCTATGCGGGCAGTTCTACTCTGTCCTGTAGGGTCGCTATGAGTCGGAATCGACTCGATGGCACTGGGTTTTGGTTTTGGTATTTTCTAGGATATATACTGAGTGTGTGTATATAGGCATATGTATATTTATGTATAGGTATATTTCTGTAAATGCTTACATATAAATCTTCCTATATATTTAGTACTAATGGAAACATGCTACTTGGTTACCTGCGTTTTTCACTTAATCGTGTATATAAGACATCTTTTCATGCTATTAGATAAGGTATATTATCTATTATTATTTGCAGTAGCTGCATGGCTTTCGATGTCGTGAGATATGATTGAGTTTTGAACACTGGTTTGTTAAATTTTTCACAGTATTTATTTAGGTTGTCCAGTTTTTGCTATTACAAATAATACTACAACGAATATCTTCCTTTTTGTGTATTTTGCCCATTTCCTTAAGATACATTTCCAAATTGCTTTGTTTGTGGAGTGCACGTTTAAAATTGTCTTGTGTATTTCATGTTGTCCTCCAGAAAGTTTGGGGCAATTCGGAATCCCACCAATAGCGTCAAAGACTGTCATTATTCCACACCCTCTTCAACACTGGTCGTCAAATTTTTGCTAACTTGATTAATAAAAACATCTCATGAGGTTGAACATCTAATTTTTTGCCCAGTGATTTTGTGGGTGTTGTGTGAATTGCCTATGAATGTTCTTTGCCGATTCTCAAGTTAAGGCATTCATCTTTTCCGTATTCATCTGTAAGTCTTTTTATGTATTTGAAGTAGCAGCCCCTTGTTTGCCACATAAGCTTCAGACCCTTTTTCCCAGTTTGCCCTTTATCTTTTAACTTTGTTTAAGGCTTCAGAAGCTTTGTTTATATAATTAAAAATTGCAGGTTAGGAAGTCCTTCCCCACCCCAAGATCAATCAAATCAATTTGTTATTAATTCTGTTTCCCTTTGTTCCACTTGTGTTCTGATACCAGCTGCGCATACAGCCCTCCTTCCTCTGACCTTGACCACCTGGATTTAGGTCAGCCCTCACAGGTTAGAGGGAACAGCCCTCTTTCCTCTGACCCTGACCACCTGGAGTTAGGTCAGCCCTCACAGATTAGAGGGAACAGCCCTCCTTCCTCTGACCCTGACCACCTGGAGTTAGGTCAGCCCTCACTGGTTACAGGGAACAGCCCTTCTTCCTCCAACCCTGACCACCTGGAGTTAGGTCATCCCTCACAGGTTAGAGGGAACACTCCTCCTTCCTCTGACCCTGACCACCTGGAGTTAGGTCAGCCCTCACAGGTTAGAGGGAACAGCCCTCCTTCCTCTGACCCTGACCACCTGGAATTAGGTTAGCCCTCACAGGTTAGAGGAAACAGCCCTCCTTCCTCTTCTGACCGTAACCACCTGGAGTTAGGTCAGCCCTCACAGATTAGAGGGAACACTCCTCCTTCCTCTGACCCTGACCACCTGGAGTTAGGTCAACCCTCACAGGTTAGAGGGAACACTCCTCCTTCTTCTGACCCTGACCACCTGGAGTTAGGTCAGCCCTCACAGGTTAGAGGGAACACTCCTCCTTCCTCTGACCCTGACCACCTGGAGTTAGGTCAGCCCTCACAGGTTAGAGGGAACAGCCCTTCTTCCTCCGACCCTGACCACCTGAAGTTAGGTCAGCCCTCACAGGTTAGAGGGAACACTCCTTCCTCTGATCCTGACCACCTGGAGTTAGGTCAGCCCTCACAGGTTAGAGGCAACACTCCTCCTTCCTCTGACCCTAACCACCTGGAGTTAGGTCAGCCCTTAAAGGAAACTGTCCTCTAGACTGCCAAATCTGCCTGTGACCACATCAGAGGCACTTCAATCATTGAGTAAGCCCAGGGTTTTAGAGTATTTCTCTCAGAAATCAAGGACAAAAACCAAATTCTTTGGGTAGAGTTAACCCCACAATACCCTAAGATGTTTTTGTGTTACGTAAATTAGTACGCGTGAGATTGTGGATATTTGTTCTAAATTGTGGATTAGAACCGAAACAGAATGGTTTTAGTTCTGACTTTCTTAAAATTTCTTACTTAAGTACTGTAAACCTATCATTCTCAATTACGGTAGTGGGCATCTCTGGGAGGGGCCTAGCAACTTTTAATGTTTTTAAAGATTTTAAATTATTAAAAAAAAATTCACCAGAAGAACTAGTTGGTGCCCGGCCACAATCGATGACTGCCCTGACAGGGAGCTCAGCAGAGGACCCCTGAGGGAGCAGGAGAGCAGTGGGATGCAGACCCCAAATTCTCATAAAAAGACCAAACTTAATGGTCTGACTGAGACTGGAGGAATCCCGGCAGTCATGCTCTCCAGACCTTCTGTTGACACAGGACAGGAACCATCCCTGAAGACAACTCATCAGACATGAAAGGGACTGGTCAGCGGGTGGGAGAGAGACGCTGATGAAGAGTGAGCTAATTATATCAGGTGTACACTTGAGACTGTGTTGGCAACTCTTGTCTGGAGGGGGTGGGAGGATAGAGAGAGAGGGAAGCCGGCAAAATTGTCAAGAAAGGAGAGACTGAAAGGGCTGACTCAAGACGGGGAGAGTAAGTGGGAGTAGGGAGTGAGATGTATGTAAACTTATATGTGACAGACTGATTGGATTTGTAAACGTTCACTTGAAGCTTAATAAAAATTATTATAAAAAAAAAAAAAAAAGAAAATCACAAAAAAAAAAAAAAAAAAAAATTCCAAGCACTGCATGACTATTTCTCACTGTAAAAATATTTAAATAGAAAAGAAGCATGCAGAGGAAAAAAGAAAAGCCTCCCATTACCTCTTCCTCTTGCATTGGGCACATCTGCTGCAAAAGACCTCTTTTAAAGTATTAAAAAGCAAAGATGTCACTTGAAGGACTAAGGTGCACCTGATCCAAGCCATGGCATTTTCAGTCACGTCATATGCATGCAAAAGCTGAATAATGAATAAGGAAGACCGAGGAAGAATCGATACCTTTGAATTATGATGCTGGAGAAGAATATTGAATATACTGTGGACTGGCAGAAAACAAACAAGTCTGTCTTAGAAGAAGGACAGCCAGAATGCTCATTAGAAGCAAGGGTGGTAAGACTTCTTTGGACATGTTATCAGGAGGAACCAGTCCCTGAAGGAGGACATCATGCTTGGTAAAGTAGAGGGTCAGTGAAAAAGAGGAAGACTGTTAATGAGATGGATTGACACAGTGGCTGCAGCAGTGGGCTCAAGCATAACAGTTGTGGGGATGGTGCAGGACCGCACAGTGTTTCGTTCTCTTGTACAGAGGGTTGCTATGAGTTAGGACCGACTCGACAGCTCCTAATAACAACAACAACACCCCTTCCTCATCAGTACACACCAGTCCCATTTCCCTCTTCAGAATTAAATGTTATCAGGGTGTTATGTGATCTTACAGGCCTTCAGATCCTTTTCTGAATATTTGGTACTTTTTTTTTGTATTAATGGTTACTATTCATGTCTAAGAAGAGTTTTTTTTAGCTCTTATAATGAAATTTACTCTAGCTAGTTCACCCAGAAAGAGATTTATAAAGGAATAAAGATGCTCAGAGTATCACTGGGGAGCCTGGAGAATCAGTCTCCAGACTGTTTGAGGAACAAAACCCAGAACCACATTGCAGAACTGGCCTGACACAGGATTGGTGTGGCCCCTGGCCTCCAAATTACATTTTTTTTTTTTCTGACCAGGAAGCCCCTGTGATCTTACCTCAAAACATTCTGCCTGTATTTGCCACCTGAGATAATCAAAGAGATAGCCTTTATCAGACTGTTCCTTCAGCGGCCCCTTCTAGGTCCAAAACCTAATTGGTTTTTCTGATTGACAGCTCTGGGCCTGGTAGTTACTAGCCACACATGTTGCTGAGGCTGTGAGGCTGACGTGGAGATACAGTATGGGTTTTATGTGGTGGTGTTATTGTTGTTTTAGTTTACTCTGGGAAGGTGGGATTCATAGTGTGAGAAGCTGCCAAAATATGGAGAAAATTTGGAGCACTTCGAATGACAAGATACTCACTATAATATTATTCTGCAGTACCCCCCACCACTACCATTTACTGTTACGTCTTAGAGGTATTTCTATAGATCTAGCATGTTCCTGTTAAGCAGCACATAGTATTTTGTAATGTGAATGAATGTAGTTTATTAACAATTGTCCTAAGAAACCAAACCAAACCCAGTGCCGTCAAGTTGATTCCGACTCGTAGCGACCCTACAGGACAGAGTAGAACTGTCCCATAGAGTTTGCAAGAGGCGCCTGGCGAATGTGAACTGTTGACCCTTTAGTTAGTAGCCATAGCACTTAACCGCTACACCACCAGGGTTTCCCCAATTGTCCTATTAAGGGATATTTTGATTTCTTATCCAGAGTGCATTTACTTCTCTAGACTGGAGGTCTGGAAGCAGAGTTGCTGAGTCAGTGGTTATGGACATCTGAAATTGTCACAGATTCTGTCACATGGACTTCCCAAGAGGTTGTACTAAAGTATTCCAGTCAGCAGTACCCGAGAAGACGTGTTTCTCTAGGCCCTGGCCAACACTGGGCATCATCAGCCTTTGTAACTTTTGCCCATCTGATGGGCAGAAAGTACTGTCTTGTTTTAATTTGCATTTCTCTGATTACCAAAGATTTTGAGCTGGCAGCCTTTTCTTTCATTCTAGCAGAAGGAGTCGGACCGCCTCATTTCACTGATGAGATGCTTAGGAAGGTCGTGTTAAGGAGCTCCGTTAACTCTTGATGACCGTGGTCTTACTGGTGCTCCTCTGGTCCCGTGTTACTGCAAATCTGGTTCACATTTACAAGATACTTCGACAAGTTTTTTTAAGAAAGAGTAGTTCAGTACCTGTGACAATATGGAGCAAACCCAGGAAGTGAAATAAGGTGACAGGGAAGAGAAAATGTTCTAACAAATTGTTGGATCTTTCCGAGTGGTTTGTACATTTGCATGACGGGCTTGGCCATTGCCCAGAATCAGAAGTCACAAATGCCAGCCTACCCATTGTCGTTCACCAGGAGGGCTTGGTGATGTCGAAGTGGCTCGCTGTAGTATAATGCCTCTAAAACCAATTAAATATGTTAAAAATATAGCCAAAATAATCTTAAAATACAATGTGGTATTAGGCGATTTAGCTCAGAGATATTTACTTTTAGACCCTGCCCCGAGAGTTTAGGTGGGATATTTCCTGTAGGTCTTAGATTCTGTATTCTACTGTTATTGTTAGCTGCTGTTGAGCCGCCCTGACTCGTGGTAACCCCTTGCACAACCAGACTGGACCGTGGTGGTCCGTAGGGTTTTCACTGGCTAATTTCCGCAAGTAGATCGCCAGATCTTCTTCCTAGCCTGTCTTAGGCTGGAAGTTCTGCTGAACCTGTTCAGCATCATAGCCACATCCAAGCCTCCACTGACAGATGGGTGGTGGCTGTACCAAGGTGTCCTGGCTGGGAATCAAACTTGGGTCTCCTGCGTGGAAAGTAAGAATTCTACCCCTGAACCACCACTGCCCCCCTCTGTGTTCTGTGAGTTTTGTAGTATCACAGGATTCCACAGAACTGTATATAAGAGATCAGATATTTATAGTAGGACACATATCAATTGGAATTCTACGTTTATATCTCATTTACATATGCTCAGATATTAAGCTAATGGTACTTAGAGGTTTTTTTTTTTTTAAGTTCTCCCCCCTTATTTTAAAAAATATCATGCAGTACAAGAAAATCGGGAAAGCTATAGCCAAAGTTTTAGCTATTTAGCTTTAGTGCAAAAATCTGTATCTTTGTATGGATTAAGACACGTCACTCTGTCCTATAGGGTCGCTATGAGCCGGAATCGACTTGATGGCGCTGGGTTTTGGGTGGGGCAGTTTTGTAGAAGTTTTAGAAGAAAGATTTTACATTTTTCCCTAGGGAAGCTTTGTTTTTATAGTTACATGTTTTAATTGGCTGTTTTGGGAGGTGACTTTCCAGATAAGCTTTTTTTTTAAACATTTTTTTCTTGAGATGGTAACCTTTGTGCATCATTATTAAACTCAGTTTGTTTACAGTTTGTTTGCACAATGTTTTATTTGGAAAAAATTCAGAGCCATGAGATGGTTCTTTTTGGAAGATACAAGTTCTTTGGAAAAGTAATATTTTAAACACGTTAAAACAGTGTAACTTATGATTAAAATGACCAGTATAAGTGTAAATTTTTAATGTTCCCCTAATTAGCCTGCCCTACCACATGTTTGTTGTTAGATGTCTTTGAGTTGATTTTGACTCAGAGTCACCCCATGTGACAGTAGAACTGCCCTATAGGGTTTTTAGGCTGTCATCTTTATGGGAGTGGATTGCCAGGTCTTCTTCCCACAGAGCTGCTGGGTGGGTTTGAACCTCCAACCTTTCAGTTAGCAGCGAAGCGCCTGTTATGCCACCAGGGCTCCTTTTCATGTGTTTAGTAATTATTTTATAGTATAGCATGAGATAGGATTGTATTTTTACTTTTTTTTCAAATAGATAACCAATTATTAGAGCATCATTCTTGAAGGGTCCAAGCTTTCCATGTAGATTTGTAATGCAGGTCTCTTGTCTGGTGCTCTGTCGTTATCAATGTAGTTAGAGTATTGGCTACGCATTGAAGGCCACTCTCTGGAGGATCGGGCTTGTCCAGGTTTCTTGTTTCTATACTTTTAAGAAGTGCCTCGAGAGGTAGAGGAGAGAGTGGTGATCACTAAGAAACCGAAAACAAGATTTACCTCTTACGAGGAAGGCTGGGTCAGTAAGCCCGGCGTCAGGTCTCCCGCGTGCACCTCGAGTGGCAGATCTTGTTTTCAGCAACACGCCTTCTGGGCTGGCTTTGCCGTGATCCTTGTGTGCAGCGTTTTTGTAATCTGAAGGCGAGGCTCCTGCGGCTGAACCGCCACTGCCCCCACTCAGAGGATATGTATTCTTTATGCTGATGAGAAAGAAGACCCGGGGGTGAAGGTTATGGGGTACAGATTTGTCCTTGTCTATGTCATTTTAATATCCAGAACAAAGATACAGATGAAGAGTTTTTCTTACATGATGTATTTATTTTCCCACTCCATTATTCGTTAAATGAGTTCCCTGTGTCATCACTGGTTAATTTTCCACTTACTAGAGCTGTTCTTTGAAAATTAACTTGCTGGCTAGTTTCATGATTCTTATTATAAGAATTGATTTGAATGCAAAGGCTTGAGATTAGAGGAGAGATTTTTTTCCTAGTGAAGTCAGATGCCAGCGTTGCCAGGAAGTGTGGGTATTTGCAGAACCTCCTTCACTTTCTTTGCAGAGCAGATGCTCAATACGAGCTACTGTAACATGCTCTGAGAACATGCTCGAAGTTTCTGTGCTGTGAAGAGGCCTTGGTTAAGCTGACTGCTGAGTTCTTACTCTCAGGGCCTGTTAACTGTCACAGTATCGCCTTCAGTTTGTAGACTAACACAAAGGTCGGCATTCCCTCTTTGAAGGATAAATAAGGACATAAGGCCATCAAAATAAGAGTAAAATCACCTGGCCATACATAAATAGAAATTCCAATATCTAAAGACATTTTCAAACACACAAAGTTAGATGTTATAAAAAGACTCTTGAGCTTAAAATATAAAAAATATAGAAAATATAAAATATATAAAAAGTGAATTTTGAGCTTCTAAAATAATCCTTTTACTGTTAATTTCAAAGGTAATGGTTACTCTTTCATTTATTAAATGAAACAGGGAAGATAGCATTTTATTAGTTACAGAAACTAATGAATTATCGCATCCTGGCACATTATTACTTAGAGAGGAAGGGCGAAGGTAGGGAGCAGGAGTCGGAATTGGGCCCACAGTGATGACAACGACGACGATGACTGGGAGAGAGAAAGGGAAAAGACCTGAGGGCGCTTGGGAAAGTCTACATCTCTCTTACCCATCTTAAGTGGAATTCCCAAAATCCAACCTTAGTTCCTTTTCTTTGTTTCACAGTTTGGGCCCTAGTCTCTTCCACCATCCTTGGACTCACCCACAATGTTCTATGTAGTCTCCTAGCGTCTTGGAAGTCAAAGGAGGCTCAGGTATCTGTTCTCACAAATCAGCACCCCCCCTTCCCCAGTTCATTGCTGAGCATCTTTGTTGTTGAATTAGTAGTTTTCAGTAGATTCTTTTTGCTGGCTTCCTCATTTTGATATGATACAATAGTAATTTTCTATTCTTCTACCATAAAAAAAATTTTTTTCTGATTATAAGAATAACATGTGCTCACCATAAAAGTTATGATGATTTAGACATATATGAAGAAGAATATGAAAACCACACATAATACTACAATCAAGCAAATACAGTGGCAGACGTTTGGGTAAAACTGTGAATTTATATATGTATTTATTCCTTCACCTAAAAAAAAAATTATATGTGCAATTTTGCAACTTTTAAATTTGGCAATATCATGGATATTTTTCCATGCTCAAGGCAGACATACTTTACTAATTAAACCAAATTTGGTTCAGAGCGGACTTCTGGGGAAAGTTTTGGTTTGAGGTTTAAGGTTTCAAGATAATCTCAGAGTAGTAGTTTTGGGTGTTCATCCAGCCTTAGTAGCTCCAGAAGTCTGGATTCCATTGAGAATTTGTCATTTTGTTCTGTTCCTCCCCCTTTTTGATCAGGATTCTTCTATAAAATCTTAGACCAAAACACTCAGTAATGGCTGCTGGGCATCATGTAGCTCTGGTCTCGCGGCACGGAAGGCAGATGTTCATGGCGGCAACATTTCCTTCTGCGATTCCTGACTCTCCTCCTTTCTCTGCTACCCTAGGTGAATGGAGACCTATTGTGATAGCTTGGATAGCTACTTGCAAGCTTTTAAGACCCCAGGCACTGCACAATGAACTAGGAGGTAGAACTGAAGCACTAAAAGCCAGTATTAGTCCAGTTGACTGAGATGTCCCATGAGTTCATGACCCTAAACCTCCAAACCAAGAAAACAAATCCCACGAAGTGTTTGGTTATACACAAGCAACATCAGAAGCAGCTTTTTTTTTTATTTGTAAAAATAATACTACATAAAAAAAAAAAAGTGTTTGTCAACTCAGCACTTTTCAGGTGTGCAGCTTAGAGATAGCAGTGATGATGGGGTGTGATGGTGTGGTGTGTAATGTAGACATTGTCCACCAGAGGGCACAATCATTTTGTTTTCTAAAATGTCCAGCTATCTCACCCATTGAGTGAAGCAGGATCTGTGTGTGCTTGCTGTATGCAAAAGCACATACCAGCTGGCCTTTTCTTCAAGAGCTTGAATATCCTGAAATCAAAATCTTAACAATGTGTTAATTCAAAGAAAAGTCAAGGCTGCATTGAAATCTTTAAAATTTTACCCACTGTGTTGCTATTTTTAAGAATTAACTTTGATAACAGAAAGACACAAGGAGTGTCAACCAGATCTTCAATGATGACTTTTTATTTAGACCTTTGAGTGTCAATTTGAATGAAAAGGAAATCACTGATCTTATTTCTTAGCTTTATCCTGGATGTCATGATTTATTGTCCTGTCCCCCCAGTGGAAAAGTTACTAGCCAACTATTTATGTCTGTGGATTAATTTAAAGTAGTAAAGTAATTTTGAGAGAAAACATTTTCTGATTTGCGTATAAATGTGAAATTCTGTTTGCAGTCAAGTTAGTCTTTTTTTGATTTTGATAACATAAAGGTAGTGTTTAAAGAAATCCATTTAGGTTTAGATGAGACAGTCAGTATTCCAAGACCAAGGAGGGATCAGTTAGGCATTTGCAGTATATTTCCACTCACCCAGTGTTCCTGACGTCAGAGACAAAAATGAAAAAGAAAAACAAAGAAGCATCTCCATAGGATGAAAATGTCTCCTCTGGCTTTATGCGAAGTTAGCCCTTGTTGCTCATGGATTACAATAGGCTGAAGCCTGGGCAAAGGGGTTATCCCTTCAAGGACATTTGTGAAACACTGTGAGTCGAAATCCACTCCACGGCACTGGGTTTGGTTTTTTTTTTGTTTTTGGCCTTTCTAGATGGCCTTGTATGAGGTGAGAGAGAGATGTATATACACACACACACATTACTTTTTCTTCAAGAATTTAACCATCTACATTCATAGTAAAAACAGGAATATTTAAGATACAGCCTGCAGCTATGATCAAAAACTACCTAGTTAATTGACTGGCCTTATTTCCTTGTTTTATTAATAACAGCTCTATTGGGGTATAATTCACATACCATGTAGTTCACACATTTAAAGTCTACAGTCCAGTGGTTTTTAGTGTATTCACAGAGTTTTGTAACCATCACCACAGTCGATTTTAGGACATCTTCATCACCCACCAAAGACACCCCTTACCTGTTAGCAGTCAGTCTCCGTTCCCCACCCCTGCAGCCCCAGCCCCAGGCCACAGCTACTCTGCTTTTAGTGTCTGTAGATCTCGGGTTCAGGACATTTCATAGGAATGAACTCATTCAGTATGTGGCCTTCTGTGTCTGG
The DNA here is from genome assembly GCF_024166365.1 of Elephas maximus indicus. Taxonomy (NCBI): domain Eukaryota; kingdom Metazoa; phylum Chordata; class Mammalia; order Proboscidea; family Elephantidae; genus Elephas; species Elephas maximus. The sequence continues at coordinate 10,080,252 of NC_064841.1, read as the reverse complement.
CTTCTTTCATTTAGCATAGTGTTTGCAAGATTCACCCTGTTGTAGCGTGTATCAGGACTTCTTTCCTTTTGGTGCTGAGTAATATCCGCTGGAAGAGTACACATTTTGTGTGTCTCTCCGTCAGTTGACAGATGCTTAGGTTGTTCCCACTTTTTGGCTGTCATGAATAATGCTGCTACGAACATGTTTTTCTCTAGACATATATTTTCAGTCCTCTTGAGTGTATCCCTAAGAGTGGAATTTCTGGGTCATGTGGTAAACTCAAAGGAGCCCTGGTGGTGCGGTGTTCAAGAGCTGGGCTAATAACGGAGCGGTCGGCTATTTGAACCCACCAGCACCTCTGCGGGAGAAAGATGTGTCAGTCTGCTTCCATAAAGATTTCAGCTTTGGAAAGCCTATGGGGTGGGTAGTTCTACTCTGTCCTGTAGGGTTGCCGTGAGTCGGACTCGACTCGATAGCAATGGGCTTGTTTTTTTCTTTTACCAGTAAACTCTATATTTAACCTTTTAAGAAACTGTCAGGCTATTTTTCCAAAGCAGATGCACCATTTTACGTTCCCACCATCAGTGTAGTGGTTAAGTGCTGGCTGCTAATCAAAAGGTCGGCAGTTTGAATCCACCAGGCGCTCCTTGAAAACCCAATGGGGCAATCCTACTCTGTCCTGTAGGGTCGCCATAAGTCAGAATCGACTCGAGGGCAGTGGGTTTACCATCAGTGTATGAGAGCTTCGTTTTTTTCGTATCCTTAGCAATACTTTTTTCTGTCTCTCTTTTTGATTATAGGTATCATAGTGGGTGTGAAGAGGTAACATTGCGGTTTTGATTTGTATATCCTTGATGGCTAATAGAGTCTCTGGGCGGTGTAAATACACTGGGCTTGTAACTGAAAAGTTGGAGGTTTCAGTCCACTCAGAGGTGCCTTGGAAGAAAGGCCTGCCAACCTATTCCTGAAAAGTGAGTTGTCGAAAACCCTGTGGAGCGCAGTTGTGCTCGGACACATATGGGGCCCCCTGAGTCGGAATTGACTTGCCAGCAACTGGGGAACAAAAAAAAGATGGCTAATAAAGTTGAACATCTTTATGTACTTTTTGGCCATTTGTGTATCTTCTTCGGAAAAATGTCTGCTCAGATTTTTTGCTCATTTTTTAATTTATCTGTCTTTTTATAATTGAGTTGTAAGAACTTGTTATGTATTCTGGATACTAGACCCTTATGAAATATGTAATATGCAAACATTTTCTCCCATTCTGTGGCTTATCTTTTTATTTTTTCATTGATGTCCCTTGAAGCACAAAAGTTTTTAATTTTGATGAAGTCCATTTTATCTATTTTTTTCTTCTGTTGTTTATACGTTAATGTCATCTAAAAAACCATTGCCTAATCAAAGTCATGAAGATATGCCTATGGTTTCTTCTAAGGTTTGTGTGGTTTTGGCTTTTAGATTTATCTCTCTGATCCATTTTGAGCTAATTTTTTTTGTATAGTGTGAGGTGCGAGTCCAGTTTAATTATTTCACATATGGATACCCAGTAGTCCCAGCTCCGTTTGTTGAAAAGACTATTCTCTCCCCCGTTATTTGTTTAGACACCTTATCATTCTTTTCACCTGTAATCCACTGGTGTGGGATTGATGTGATGATAAGATATGAGGCAGGGGAAGTGTTCTCTGATCCTATGATTAGGTCTTTGTCTTTTAGTGAGTTTTTGCCCCTGGGCTGTGGCCTTCACAAGTACTTATCAACTTAAAAAAAAAAAAAATTTCTCCCCATTCCTTCAGTGAAACGGGAAGGCTAGAAGGGGCTGGAGTTGGGTATTTCCCTTCTCCCGTGTTAGGGAAGTGTTCTGTGATCCTATGATTAAGTCTTTGTCTTTTAGTGAGCCTTTGCCCCTGGATTGTGGCCTTCACCAGTAAGTACTTCTCAGCTTAAAAATAATTTTTTTTCCCACATTTCTTAAGTGAAACAGGAAGGCTAGAAGGGGCTGGACTTGGGTGTTTCCCTTCCCCCATGTTGGTTTGCCCTAGAGCATAGGCTATTGCTAAGGAGAACAGAGTACTCTGGGTATATTAAAAAATGATTAGTTTTCCCCTCTCCTTGCCAGAAGCATGAATGGATTTTTCTCTGATCTTCACAGTGAGAACATGGTGGGGCTCCTGGAGCTAAAACTCAGGAAAGCATTGGTGGTCCTGAAGTTTGTTTTTTTTTTAATCTTGCAGGCCTACTCTATACTCAGTCTCTAGCAATAAGTCAGTTACCCTTTAGTTATTCCTACTGGCAGTTTGCGTTCCCGGTAAGCTATGATTCTGTGTGCCTATATCTCCATACGTTTGGTAGTTCGCCGTGTGACCCCAGCTTAGTGATGGGTCTGAACAGAGCAGGTTATTTTCAGGGTTTCCTTGTTGTGAAGACGGGAGTGATGGCTCTCACGCTCTGCGTGTTGGTCTGCAACCAGAAGTCAGTTGTCATTTTGAGGGGGGGAAGTCAGTTGTCATTTTGAGGGGGGGAAGATTCCTTAGGATTTTCCTCTATGTAAGATTATACCATCTGCAAATGGAGATATTTTTACTTCTTTTCTGATTTGGAGTTAACGTTTTTTAGGGCCTTTTATTTGTCTTGCTCCCTCCCTCCTTTCCTTCCTTGTCGAATTGCGCTGGCTGTGACTACCAGGGAAACCTGGTGGCGGAGTGGTTAAGTGCTACGGCTGCTAACCAAGAGGTCAGCAGTTCAAATCTGCCAGGCGCTCCTTGGAAACGCTATGGGGCAGTTCTCCTCTGTCGCTATGAGTGAGAATCGACTCGACAGCAGTGGGTTTTGGGTATGACTGCCAGTACGATGTTGAAGAGAAGTGTTAAAAACAGACGTTCTTGTCTATTTTCTGATCTTAGGGAGAAAGCATCCAGTCTTTGACCCTTAAGTATGGTGTTAGCTTCAGGTTTTTCATAGTTGCCCTTTATCATGCTGAGGAAATTTCCTTCTAGTCCTAGTTTATTGAGCATTTTTTTTTTTAATCATAAATGGTATTGAATTTTGTCAAGTGCATTTTTCTGTGTCTATTGAGGTAATCATGTGTTTTTTGTCTTTTGTTGATGTGGCCTGTTACGTTAATTAATTTTGTGTTGAGCTAACCTTGCCTTCCTGGGATAAATCTCACTTGATTATGGTGTATAATCTTTTAAATATATCGTTGGATTCCATTTGTTAGTATTTTCTTGAGGGTTTTGTGTCCGTATTCATAACAGATATTGATCTGCAGTTTTCTTGTGATGCCTTTGTATTTTTGTATTAGTGTAATTCTGGCCTCATACAATGAGTTGGAAAGGGCTTCCTCCTCTCCTGTTTTTTGTGAGACTTGTGTTAAAAGATTTGTGTTAATTCTTCCTTAAATGTTTGGTATAATATGCCAGTGAAGCCATCTGGGCCTGGGCTTTTCTTCGTGGATAATTTTTTGAATATGAATTCAGCCTCTTGTTATAGGTCTATTTAGATTTTCTATTTCCTCTGGCATCAGTTTTAGTAGTTTCTGTCTTTTTTAAATTTGTCCGTTTCATTCAGGTTATCCAATTTGTTGTCACACAGTTGTTATAGTATTCCCCTGTAGTTCTATTGAGGTATCAGTCTGCATGTGCTGTGCTGTTACTGTCTGCTCCCCTTGTTTAATCCTCAGAAGATTACAACAGTAAAGAAAAGCGGGGGTATACAAGGTCTGAGTTTTGTGGCCATTTTTGATTTTCTTAGGCCTCCTACATTTTAGTGTCTGTATGAAGAAGAACACAGCATCAGGATCGGAGGAAGACTTATTAACAACCTGTGATGCACAGATGACACAGCCTTCCTTGCCAGAAGTGAGGAGAACTTGAAGCACTTACTGTTGAAGATCAAAGACTACAGCCTTCAGTATGGATTACACCTCAACATAAAACAAAAATTCTCACAGCTGGACCAATAAACAACATAATGATAAGGGGAGAAAATACTGAAAATAATGAAATCAAGGATTTCATTTTACTTGGATCCACAGTCAGTGCCCATGGAAGCAGCAGTCAAGAAGTCAAATGATGTATTGCCTTGGGCAAATCTGCTGCAAAAATCCTCTTTAAAGTGATAAAAAGCAAAAATGTTACTTTGATGACTAAGGTGCATCTGACCCAAGTCATGGTGTTTTCGGTCGCTTCATATGCATGTGAAGCTGGACAACAAATAAGGTACACTGAAGAAGAATTGGCGCGTGTGGATTGCGGTGTTGGTGAAGAATATTGAATATACCGTGGACTGCCAGAAGAACGAACAAACCTGTCTTGGAAGAAGTACTGATACAGTGCTCCTTGGAAGTGAGGATGGTGACCCATTGTCTTTGTCTTGCTTACTTGGCACACATTACCAGAAGGGACCAGTCCCTGGAGAAAGACATCATGCTTGGTAGAGTTGAAGGTCAGTGAAAAGGAGGAGGACCCTCAGTGAAATGAATTGACGCAGTGGCTCGCACAGTGGGCTCAAACATAGCAATGATCGTGAGGGTAGCGCAGGACCAGGCAGTGTTTCATTCTGTTATACGTGGGCTCGTTATGAGTCGGAACTGACTCGACAGCACCTAGCAACAACATTTTAGTATAAAGTGCCCCTGTAAGAAGGTAGAGATGAGAAGGATCCTTGATCACAGAGCAGGCAACCTTTTAATGAGAAGGGATTAGCCAAGGAAGGTGGCACTAAGTGTGTGGACCTGCGCTCTCTGGCTTAAGCAGTAACTTTTTTTCCTGGACACTCTGATTTGAGGCACCAGAGAGATCTGCAGCGTTGGCTGGCAAAGCTACTTCTGCTGCCTGGCAGACATGGGGGTGAAACTAAGTAAGTTTATACTTAGCTTTAACTGACTTATATCTGAGGAATAGATAGACATCGTTAAGCTCTTTCAGCAAATTACCCTTTTCAGCATGACCCGCAGGAAGGATAATCGGTAAGTATTTAAAACCTTTTTTTTTTTAAAAAAAAAAAAAACCCTTTGGGGCAGCTCTGCTCTCTAAAAGTTTCCATCTATTTTTCATTAAGGCTCGTAGATTGTTTTTTGGACTTTTAGGTTGTATGTATTTGATTTTTATAAAATTAATTAAGTTTAAAAATGATACATGCTTGTTATAACAGATTCAACAATACAGAAATAATTAAAAAGTAAAAGAACCCCGTTTCCAGTTCTACTCGTGGACCCTGTTTTGTGTTTGTATGTGTCATATTTCAATGATTCCAAGATGTATTTTACTGCTCCACATTTTAAACATCACTGAAACCACGATGCGTCTTTTAATTGCTGTCAGCCAGGTGGTAGTCATGACGGAGTTGTTGCTACCTGGTTGTGGGGTATTTGGCTGTACCTGTTTGTGTTGTCTTCACTTCAGTTAGGTTACTTGCCTTGTTAGTCCTACATGAATTGGGCTTAATTACCATTCTAAGTGTCTTGAAAACAATCAAGCGTAATGTGTTATTTGGCGGGAAAGCAAAAAGTTACTGAGTGTCAGAAAGGCAGAGAAAAGGCAGCAGGGTAGATTTAATATGAGGAGAAGCAAATAATCATTGTTGGAAGGATGACCACCAAGCAAAAACCAAGTGCTTTAAGCACCAAGAAAGGGAGCTAGTCTATGAGAAGATGGCTGAGTTACCTAGTGTTGGTGCTACAATAAATCCCACAGGTGCGGGGAGTTTAAAGAATAGAAATTTATTTTCTCACAGTTCTGTGGGCTAAAAGTCCCAGTCAGGCTCGGTAGTGTTGATTCCTTCTAGTTTCTCTGCTAGTTTCTGTCGTATGCTGGCAATCCTTGATGTTTCTTTGCTCGTAGACACATCTTCCCACAGCACCTTCCCCCTCTGCATGTGTCTGTATCTGTTCTGCTGTAATTAAAAGATAACTTTCTGAGGTGATTGGGGTTAGGACCTACCCTATTTCGGTATGACCTCATTAACCTAGCCAAAGACAACTGTATTCCCGAATAGGGTCATGTTCTCAGGTACAGGAGTTAGAACTTAGACATTTCTTTTGGGAGGACACAATTCAGTCAATAAGCAGTAGATAAAGTTATGATATGTTCTGTTCTGGAAATTCTGTGCAAAAGTGTTCCATATCACATGCAACGCAGTGCAGTTTAAGGCAGGAGAAATTGCCAAATCTCATGGACCAGATGGTTGGTGTGATCAGTTCAAGTGCCGTATAGGACTGTTACTAAGGCATGGTGTTATAACTTTGTCAGTTTCTTCTCATAAGGAAATTTAACGAATTTGGTCATCTTTTTATGTGTTTGTTCATTTTTTATATCTGTTGAGAGAATTATCTGGTTTTTGTATATTGATATGGTATGATGTACTAATACCTTTTCTGGTATCAGACAACCCTGCATTCCTGGCAAAGCAACTTTCTATTCTCTTTTTAAATTAATAGTTACTGTGTGGACATCTTTTCAATTTTGTGTGTATCTCCCTAATTCCTTTTAATACGCCCAGGTAGCATAGTGGTTAAGTGCTACGGCTGCTAACCAAAGGGTCGGCAGTTTGAATCCACCAGGTGCTCCTTGGAAACTCTATGGGGCAGTTCTACTCTGTCCTATAGGGTTGCTATGAGTCGGAATAGACTCAACAGCCCTGGGGTTGTTTGTTTTTTTTTTTACATTTTTTTTGTATGCATATACTATACTTTATTAAATGAATGCCTTGTTGACGTGCATGGGTTTCAGTTTTTGCTGCTAAAAAGCAGCGTAGTAATGAACAGCCTCCTACATAGACCTACATAGGCTGGTGTCTCTGCAAGATAAATTCCTGGAAAAGCCGTGTGTTTTCATTGTTTTGATAACATGAAAGTTAATTTAAAAAAAGATTTACTTGGTTTTGAATCATCAAACATTATCGGAAAATATACCAACATACTAACAGTGTCACTGGATTGATTGGCTTATGAATAATTTTCTTTAATAATTAAAAAGAATGGAACTTATTAAAAAAAACTGAATGTTTCTGCAACCAAGTACTCCTTTAGAAGATCTGTGGTTGTAAGCATTTGGAGAATAGGAGCAGTTAGAGTTCCTAGATACTGCGTCTAGCATCATGCGTAAACGTGAAGCGGATTCCAGAGGTATTTGCAGTCGTGAGCTGGGCTGATTTATTGAGTGAGACAGAGAGATAACTTCTTGTCACTTCTTTTTCAGGGTTTTCTGATTAACTCAAAACCGGAGAATGCCTGCGAACCCATTGTGCCTCCACCACTAAAAGACAATTCATCTGGCACTTTCATCGTGTTAATTAGAAGACTTGATTGTAATTTTGATGTAAAGGTACTATATGCTTTTTCTTTTTTTTTTTAGTTTTTTTTTTTTGTTACTGTTTAGTTAGCTGATTTACATTCTTGTTTCAGAAAGGATTTAAGGCAGTATAAAATTCATTCAGTTTTTTTTTTTTAAAAAAGAAATGACAAGGAGATGGTGAAGGCAAGAAAGACAGGAGCAGGGTTACTAAGGCCTCCTGGGTGGTGCACATGGTTTGTGCTTGATTTAACCTAAAGGCTGGCAGTTTGAATCCACCCAGTGGCACTCTGGAAGAATGGCCTGGTTATCTGCTTCCGTAAAGATTATAACCAAGAAAAACCTATGGAGCGGGTCTACTCTAACACATGGGGTCACCACGAGTCAGAGTTGACTCGACAGCAGCAGGTTATATGTTCATTACAAATTTTGCTCTACGTTCTTAGCAGCCAGTACAAAGAGGGAGACATGGTCAGAGTCATGATTCACAGTGTTGGTGAGACTGAAAACAAACAGATTGACTAGGATATAAATAATTACTGTTGGTTCTAAGAATTTTCAGGTGGCTGTTGTGCACCTTGAAGTGTGATTTAATGGTGGAATCTTGTGTGATCTGACGTGGGAATGGGAACGTTCGCCCTAGTTTTATGTCTCGGCCTTTCCAGTATCAATATCCCACCTCAATCTACACCTATACCTACATCAACAGTTAGAGTTCTCTTCTGTAATAAGCTGACTCTATCCCATGTGTAGTCTGTCTCCCTGGAGTCAGTGAAGCTGGCATCTCAGATAGTAAAACAAAATTTCCCATAGACCCTCCATCATTATCACCAGTGGTGTGGTTTTCGCGACACTCTTGTTATTTTTTTTGACACTTTTGGTACTGTCTTCACAAGTCTGTTCTTGAGTTGGCCTTGGCAGAAAAGCCACATCGTGGCCTGCATAAAGCAAGCCCAGGTGTTACTTTTACTGGATGACCTCAGATCTGTTACAGAGGGTCTTATATCTCACCCAGTGGGCACAATACTTCCTGTACTTCCCGTTGCTTGATCTTAGGTGATTTTTCTGTTCAGTAGAAAAGCTTGCCTGACTCCTTCTGTGCGTAAATCTTGTCTCTGCTCTTTTTTACAAGTAACATGAAAGAAATGATACCTCCAGAATAAATTCATGAAAGGAATTTGAAAATGTAGAGTACTTGGTCAATGATAGGTATTTTTTCTATTGCTTCAGATTTAGATTCAAATCAGTTGTCTTTCAAAGGGAAATAAATTAGAGCTTGCAGTCAGATGCAGTAAATTTCCTGCTCGTCAGAGTTGCTTGTTACGTGGCTTTTATGATAGTTAAATCCAAACCTATATAAGAGTTGATCTAGAGCTAATATAATTCCAGGTTGTTCCAAGCAAAATGAAATATTATTACAACATTTCATTAATTTCTTGTTGCTGAGAAATTCATAGTAAACTGTCATTCTGCTGATTCCAGGGTTTATTGATTCTCAGGTAATTTCTCTCTCAGTTTAGTCTGACCAGAAACTTGAATGCCTTTTTTTTTTTTAAATAACTTTTTTTAGGCGAGGAAAGGAGGTGGCTCACTGTGAAATTTAAGGAAATACTGTCCTTGAATATTTATTTTTTAGAATGAGAACGCAACTCAGGAATGAATGAGTAGGCTTGTTAGCCCTTCTGTGCATCCTGATCTTCAGGCTAAGTACTTCTGATGGAGTTTTATAAGTTAGCCATTACTCCAGCTCATGTCTTTCTGCCTCCTGCCGTGAATTTTATGGTCCAGCCATACCACTTGCTTGAGGTCTCTTAACTTGGCGTGTCATGCTGACCACCCCTTTGTGTCGAAGGTCTCTGTCCAAGAGGACCTCTGCCACCCACTTTTTATTTAAGTGCTTTTCATTATTTTGAAGTGCTGGCTGAGGATATTGTCTCCTCTAGAAACCTTACTTTTCTTCCCCCCTCTGGTAGAACCAACCATTCTAGCTCAATGTGCCACCCTTCCATAACTCAGTAAATATCTCCTTTATTGTGCCTCATCACTGTCTTAGTCTGGGTTCTCTAAAGGAACAAAACCAGTGAAGCATATATATAAATATATACAGAGAGAGATTTACTTCAGGGAAATGGCTCACACAGTTGTGGGGAAATGGCTCACGCAGTTGTGGGCAAATGGCTCACGCAGTTGTGGGGAAATGGCTCACGCAGTTGTGGGGACTGGCAAATCCCAAGTCTATGGGTCAGGCAACAGGCTGAAGACTTCTGCTGGCTCACGTGGTTGCAGGGGCTGATGAACCCAGAATCTGCAGGTCAGGCAGCTGGCTGAGGACTTCTACAGGCTTACACCCCAAGAAGCAGAGGTCAGGCAATGAGAAGAGTGCAGAGTCGAGAGACAGAGAGAGAGAGGGAGTGAGTGAGAGTGAGCTTTTTGGGAACATCCATTTATATACTGGAGGCAGGCCACACCACCTAGAAAACTTAACTTTCAGCTGATTGGCCGCTCACATTAGATCACAAAATGGAAGGTGATTACATTGTGAGAGTGCACATGCCCAACCACTGAGAACATAGCCTAGCCAAGCTGACAGATAACATCAGCCATCACAACCACGTTGTTATCTTACCAAACCACTGAGAACATAGCCTAGCCAAGCTGACAGATAACGTTAGCCATCACAACCACGTTTTTATTTTTGTATGTGTGTGTGTATTTCACTTATATGTAAGCTTACTGTGTTTAGAGTTCATGTTTTAATTATATTTCTATATCCACTTTGTCTCATGGTGTTTAGTACATAGTAAACCATCAGTAACATTTTGTTAAATCAAACTATCCTGCCATCGAGGCGATTCTGACTTATAGGGATCCCGTAGGGTTTCCAAGACTGTAATCTCTACAGAAGCAGACTGCCACATCTTTCTTCCACGGAGTCACTGGTGGTTTTGAAGCACCAACTTTTCGGTTAGCAGTCCAGCACTTTAACCACTGCCCACCAGGGCTCCTTTATACAGTAGTAAGCCTTCTATTTATGTGTGTAACGCATTCCAAAAAACATGCACATGTAAACATCCTGTTAAAAAGTTCAAATTGAGGCACTCTTATCTTAGAACAACATTAAATTTTCACTTACACCTCACCGTGTAGACACAGTCTGTCTTAAAAGGGTTCTATCTATTGTACATGCTCTTTAGCTTTGTGATTTTTCCTTCCCAGAAATACAGTGGGCTATATTATGACCACCCAAGGCTTAAGATTCATGACCTGTGTCGTTCCTGACGGTGTCCGTCTTCTGCTCAGTTGTGTTAAATTTATGCGGTAGTCGGTATACAGGGGAGGGGTTACAAGCTGGGTCTGAAAGCAGACCGAATTCCAGCTTTCTCACTGACTGGCAGTGTCATCTGCTAGTGACTAACCTCTGTGTGCCTCAATTCTTTATCTAAAATAGGAATTATATTGTTTCTGACATCCTCGCATTGTTGTGAGGATCAAATGAAATGATCGATGTTAAATGCCTGTTAAACACTGCTTTGCACTCAGGAGTAGACAGAGTGTTTAGATGTTGATGTTTTTCCACTCTTACACTGCCTTATACTTTGTCTCGCCATTGGTGTAAGATGGGATATGGGTGGAAAAGAGTAGAATACTTTTCTGGCAGAGATGCCCACTCTTCAGCTGATAGGCCTCCTGGTAATATAGCAGCTCAGCATCACTTGATGCATAAAATTTCTCATTTGGCTCATAAAGGACAGTGTAGTCATGCTAGCGTGTAATGTATGAATTATATGTTGCATAAATTTACGAGAGTAAGAATCGTAGATCACCTTTCAGGTATGAATAGGTAAAGATGAACTCATCACGGGTACTGGGAAAACAACTGAAACCCCATCCCAAAGAGAATCTCCTTTCTGGGCTGGCTACTGGTGGGTCAGCTCTTGGCTTTCTCACCTGTAATCTTCAGATCAGATACCTATGGCTGCATTTTCTTGCCTTCCAAATTGATGATTACATACAGTTTTGTATTAATTATGTTATAGAACCTGATCATTTACAACCTATGTACAGTATTTAATTGCAAAAATAGCTCTTTGTAGATAATAAATACTGATTCATTCATGTATATCCACAATTTTGTATGAATACATTGGCATAAGAAAATATTTAGAGATATGATTCATTTCCTTATTTGTTACATAGCACTGTGGGTCTGAGCCCTGAGAAAAGTGAATTCAGCGTCATATGTAATGCAAAAGTTGATGGTAATTGGAAGGTTACTTTTGCCATGTCTGCTAGTCAAAGTGACACCCAAATTATCTCAGACAGATGAGATTGGCTCTGTCTTCCAAAGCTTTCCTTAGAGAAAGGAACCCTGTGCATTGCAGACAACAAGAGAAGAAAGAAGCAATGAACAAAGTTTAACAAGTTATTTCAGAGTATTAATGGTGGTTGGTATTTCTGGATTTGCTTTTTGCAATTTTTGCTTTAGATTTTTTTAAAAATACATTTTGTACTGTAATGGAAGAGACATATGCTTTTCTTATTTCTTCCTTAAAGTAAATAATGCAGTGGAAGCAGTGTGCTGCGACAAAGGAATGGCAGATGCTCTCTGTGCAGTCCCTCCCAGGTGATTTGTGACTCAGTAAGTCACGTTAAGACAGAAGGACTAAGCAAGTCAAATCCCTGGGTGGTGCAAACACTTAATGTGCTTGGCTGCTAACTAAGAGATTGGAGGTTCTAGTCCAGCTAGAGGTACCTCAGAAGAAAGGCCTGGCAGTCTACTTCCAAAAAATCAGCTTTGGAAAACCTTGTGGAGCACAGTTCTACTCTGATGCACATGGGATCACCGTGAGTCAGAATCAACTTGATGGTAGCTGTTTTTTTTTTTTTTTTAACTAAGAAAGTAGATTTGACCTTGAGTAGAAATTAAACTCTTCAATTAGCAATTCTCAGAGAGTAGGGAATTGCATAGTTGCGGCACAGTAAATTATTTAATATGGCCCTTCTAACTATAGTCTGTGATGCCCACCAAATGACTGGGTGGAACTATGCAAATGAGGTGCTCGTGGCCCTCCAAGGGGATCAGATAGCTCGCTAACAATATAAATTAAGGTGTATGGCATGCTTGTGGGGTGGGACCAAGCAAATAAGGTGTATGGAACCCTAACGAGGAGATTGGTCAGTTTTGCCATCTCGCTAGGCTTAAAATGAGCCATCCCAGAGGTGGGAAGGGAGTTTCTCACCACCACTAAGAAATAAGAGTCAGGAGTAGAACATGTCCTTTGGACCTGGGATCCCTGTGCTGAGAAGCTCTGGAACCAGGAGACAGAGAGAGAGAGCTGTAACACCGAAGATGACAAGAAGTGGCGGTAGGAGACCAGCAAGAAGCGGTGTGGTTGGCTTCCTGGCCCATGGAGTGAGAAAGCTGAGCACCTTCAGGCAGGAGCGTTGCTGGTAGAATAGGATGCCTTTGGGCACTTGGTGGAGCTAGGTTTGCTGACCCACAGAGCTAGAGCTGAGCACCTTTGGGCCAGGGCTTACTGGCAGAGTGGGGTGCCTCGGGACACTGACCGACAGAGCTAAAAAAGCCTTGTAACACTTGCCCGAGCAGGGGCAGAGGCTGAGGGTCCAGAGAGAGGTGTGCCTATGGGCACAGCTGAAAAGAGGATGTCCTGCTAGAAGAACTGTATCCTGAGTGTTCCTGAACCTGAATTATAACCTATTACTTCCCTAATAAACTTTCATAATTGTGAGTATGGTCTGTGAATTCAGTGTGGCCATTGCAACAAATTATTGAACTTCGCAGAGAAGTAAAGAGGGACATTTGGTGGGAGGGAGGCTTGGTGTCAGAAGTGGTAAAGATGGTAGACAGAGGAGGCATGTCTGACACCTGCCTCATAGGAATCAGCCTTGGGCTGTTGATCTTTTTTTTTTTTTTTTTGGGGGGGGGCTGTTGATCTTGATTCTCCTTCCCCCTCATGAAGCTAGAGGAGGTCAGATGCCCCCACCACACCATTTTTATAATAGTTTACAACATTATAAAATAAAAAGAGCACTGTTTTAATATATCTTCTGTGGAGAGGAGCACGTGTGAGCCTTTCTGTCTTGCCCTGAAGGGATGCGCAGAACCCATAGTGAGAGTCAGTACTGGGATATGAGGAATATCCAAAAGGCCAGTAAGAGGAACTACTGATTACACGCCAGCTGCTTATTTAGAAAACAGTCACTCACACTGACATAAACTGTATCCTCTGAAAACTACAGCTTTTTAGAGGAAAAGCAAACAGTGTTATATTGTTTGTCTTTATACACTGCTGTTCTTTACTGTGACAAAATACAATTGTTTAGAAATGTTAGTTTTTGTTGAGTATTTGAGGTTAAAACATTATTGGCTGTTTGGTAAAATAAATCGAGGCTACATGAAATCTTTAGTTAGAAAAGCGACTTTGTAGCATTCTGAGGCAAAGATAATCTCAGAAGGCTTGAATCGACCCCCAGTGGTAAATTTGACTTTTTAAAAAAAATTGTAACAATTCCTAAATATTAAAATAAAACAGTCATTTAAAATAAAACTTTTCAGAACTAAATAAATTTCTGTCTTTCTAACCAAATAAAGATTGTTGTTGTTAGTGTTGCCTATTTGGTTCCAACTCATAGTGTACAACAGAATGAAACACTGTGGTCCTCCGCCATCCTCACAGTCATTGCTGTGTTTGAGCCCCTTGTCGCAGCCACTGTGTCAGTCTACCTCGTTGAGGGTCTTCCGCTTTTTCACTGACCCTCTACTTTACCAAGCATGATGTCCTTCTCCAGGACTGGTCTCTCTTGATAACATGTGAGACAGAAAAAGTACATGAGACAAAATCTCGCCATCTTGGCTTCTAAGGAGCATCCTGGCTGTACTTCTTCCAAGACAGATTTGTTTGTTCTTCTGGCAGTCCATAGTATATTCAGTATTCTTTGCCAACACCATAATTCAAAGGCATCAATTCTTCTTCGGTCTTCCTTACTCATTGTCCAACTTTCACATGCATATGAGACAACGGAAAACACTATGGCTTGGGTCAGGCGTACCTTAGTCCTCTGCTTTTTAACAGTCTAAAGAGGTCTTTTGCAGCAGATTTGCCCAATATAATACATTGTTTGATTTCTTGACTGCAGCTTCCGTGGGTTTTGATTGTGGACCCATGTAAAATGAAATCCTTGGCAACTTCAATATTTTCTCCATTAATCATGATGTTGCTTATTGGTTCAGTTGTAAGAACTTTTCTTTATGTTGAAGTATAATCCCTACTGAAGGCTGTAGTCTTTGATCTTCATCAGTAAGTGCTTCCAGTCATCCTCACTTTGAGCAAGCAAGATTGCGTCAACTGCATATGGCAGGTTGTTAACGAGTCTTCCTCCAATCCTGATGCCCCATTCTTCTTCATGTAGTCCAGCTTCTCGAATTATTTTCTCAGAATACAGATTGAATAAGTATCATGAAAGGATATAACCCTGATACACACCTTTCTTGGTTTTAAACCACACTAAACCAAAACAAAACCTATTGTCATTGAGTCAATTCTAACTCATAGTGATCCTACAGGCCAGAGTAGGACTGCCCGATAGGGTTTCCAAGGAGCAGCTGGTGAATTTGAACTGCCAATCTTTTGGTTAGCAGCCAGGCTCTTAACCACTGTACCACCTCCCCTTATTCTGTTTGAATGATTGCCTCTTGGTCTACGTACAGGTTCTGCATGAACACAATTAAGTGTCCTGGAATTCCCAACCTTCGCAACGTTATCCGTAATTTGTTAAGATCCACACAGTCAAATGCCTTTGCATAGTCGATAAAACACAGGTAAACATCCTTCTGGTATTCTCTGCTTTCAGCTAAGATCCATCTGATTAGTTATCAGAAAGATAACCATTTTCATTGCAGTTCAAGGTATTTCTACCATATAGTTATAATGTTAAATCAGCTTAGTTTATTATATTTTGACTGGACTCTAGTGAAGCTTGGTAAACAGAAATGATGTATTTCTGCCAGATTTTATTAACATCTTATGGCCCAAGGATTACTTTTGAGAAATACCACTGCAGAGCTATCTAGGCCAGTTACAAGAAGACTGAAAGGACTTAGGTAGAATTCCGCCTCCCCCACCGTTGCTGTGAGTTGGAATCAGCTCAACGGCAGCGGGTTTTTTACTGGTGGGTGGAGGTGTATTTGGTATTGCATATGATGAGAAATGGGTTGGTGCTCTTCAGAGCTATTTTCTGTTGGAACACAGCTTTACAGAACTTGACTAAAGTACTGATGCCTCCTTTCCTGGACTTCTCCTTTTCTCAAGTCACATCTGGGTTTCCCCCTTCTTCTTGTTTGTCCTTACCAGTCAAGAATTCACAAGTTCTGTATGTACTGAGCAGTCTGTCCCCTCCGTGTCTTGGTATCCACCATGTTCTTCATCTGGGATGCCCTGCTTCTGCTTGTCTCTGGCAAACCTGACTTTATTTTAGATTGAGTGTCTTCTCCTCTTGGGAACCTTTCCTGATTTCTCCTCAGGTAGAATTGATCACTTCTTTTATATAATTCTGTATCCATCTCTGCTGCTAGAAACTCTGGTAGACTGTGAGGGAAAAGGTCATGTTTTAGGTTTTGTAGTTCTTAGATGGCACTTGGGATTAATAAATATTTACTGAACGAACTAATTTATAAAACCTTAAGATCCTACCAAAAAATGTAACTGCATTGAGGAAGTAAACAATATTATAGGAACCTTCCATTGGTTTCCTGTTCATTTCACTTAATGCTCTTGGAAGTGTTTTCTAAGTCTGGACACTCATTTATCCCACGAACGTTTTTCTCCAGGTCCAGATATTCTGTGAGAATTTAGAAATCACCGTAAACATTTTCCGTATCATCTGGATGACTGCATTATAATAAAGTATTTTTTCATGAATTCCAGTTATCACCTTATAAAAACAGTCCTCCAATTTTCCTCACCAGGCTTGCCCTTCATTATCCGTTCTGAGGCCTCCAGGCAAGCACGTTACTTGGTATTCCCCAGCATGCTCCGTACTTCCAGTGCAGCAGTACTAAGCAAGCAGATGTGACCTTGAGTAGGAATTAAACTCTGCAAATTATCTGAAAGTCGGTTAATGTCATTGTGTAATGTTTCCAATTCCTTTCTACATTCCTATAAGATAACTATAACATTCGTTATTTATTTCAGAACCATGTTTAAAACATTCTGTGGAATGAATGTGCTCAGAGACACCCAGTGAGTAGAAACAGCTCCATCCCACATGGTTCATTCAGCAGCTCGGTGCTCCTAGTTCATTCGCTCATTTGCTGTTCCTTTCATCCTTTGATGGAGAAACGTAGCTGCGTTTTCATGATTAGGGCTCTTTATACATAACTTATTTTGTATTAAAATAACAAATCCAAATGCCCTTGTTGTAAAGGGAATTACCAGGAGCGTGAAAGAAAAAAAAAAAGAAAAGCTGAAAAATATTAGTTACATTTTGTCTTAATGCAGCTGTGAATGCCAGTAACCTGATTTACGTATCCTTTCCCCATGCATTCTTTTGCTTCAGAATTTTTACACTGGGTCTCATTTTATCACAGACTTCAGGATTTTAGGTCACATGATTTTCATGAGACTTACTGCTTTATTTTGGAGCCAACCTCAGGTACACCGTCAGTGAAGAGTATCTAGGAAATAAGGAAAGGCGAGATGCAAAGAAAGATGGCAAGTCTGACCTACTTGCTGTTGGTGAGAGAATTGTCATTAGTGCCTAGTGCTCTCTTTCGTGGCATAGCTCTTCCCAGCGTGGCCTGCAGTGATCCTAAAATAATGTGCAGGGAAGAACGGCATGGGAATGGTGTTTAATGTTGGCAGGTCTGGATCTTATGTCAACAGTTGGGTATTCCCTACTTGTGAGAGCACTTGGCTGCTTTTACCAGAAGGTTGGTGGCTCGAATCCACCAGCCACTCCGTGGGAGGAAGATGTGGCAACCTGCTTCCGTAAAGATTACAGCTTAGAAACCCTATGGGGCAGTTCTGCTCTGTCTTGTAGGGTCTCCATGAGTCAGAAGTGACTCGACGGCAATGGGCTTGGTTTTGTACTATCTATAATACTTTCATATAGGGAATTCATTTTCATTGAAGAGAAAAAATTCCCCAGAAAAAAATTCTCCCGAGTCAACTAAATGATTTCACTACTGCGTAATGGATCAGGACGAACAGTTTGTAAAATGCTGATTTAGGCGAATGTTTCCTTTGTGACAGTGAAATTCTTCAGGGACACCACCAGGTATAAACTCTTACCTAAACAGTTCTAAATTCAAAAGTTGCTTTTTATTTATAATTTTAGTATTAAATTATATCTACCAATATTTTAAAATTACCTTTTTGTATACCATGGAGCTCTGGTGGTGGTGCAGTGGCTGTACTAATAGAGCTCAGCTGCTATTCAAAAGGTAGGCAGTTGGAATCCACCAGCCACTCCTTAGAAACCCTATGGGGCAGTTCTGCCCCATTCTATAGGGTCACTGTGAGTTGGAATTGACTGGACGGCAGCAGGTTTTTTTGGTTTAAGTTATACACTGTATTAGTTTCTAAGGGCTGCTGTGATAAAATACCACATACCAGGTGGCTTATATAAGAACAGAAATTTATCGTCTCACAGTTCTGGAGGCTAGAGTTTGAGACCAAGGTATGGTCTGTGTTGCTTCCTTTTGAGGCTTTGGGGGAAAACCTGTTCCATGCCTCTCTTCTAGCTGCTGGTAGGCATTTCGTAGCTTACAGCTGCAGAATCACATGGCATCCATCCTCTGTTTGTCTCTCTCTATCTGTTCTCTCTAATATGAACAACACTGGGATGGGATCAGGACCCATTCTACTGTAGTGTGACCTCATGTTAACTGATAACATCATCCAAGACCCTATTTCCAAATAAGGTCAGGTTCAAAGGTACCAGTGTTAGGACTTCAGTATATCTTTTTGGGGGGACACAATTCAGACCATAACATATATAAAGGTTTGGCTTTAAAATGATGTAATTGGAACACAACCGAAAATCTTTTATTAATATTTTAAATTCCAAATATTCTGACTTCTGTTTTCTGGTATACTTGAGACAAATACATATGTATGGCTTTGCATATAAACACAAAAGCTTTTACCAGCCCCTCCAAAAATATTTTCTAATGAAATAAATAAATGCAACTTACTTCTAAGCCTTCAGTATAGTTGTGATTTGCTACTTGTCTGAAGATCAACTCCTAGAACCTAACCTCAAATGAGAGAAGGAAACATGTTTTGTGCCACCATAATTGTCACAAAGGTTCAGCATTAAAACCATGTATTTTCCTGAGTTTTTTCCAGCATTTTTTTAAAGAATAGAATTCTTACCAGGTTTAGTTCTTCATTTCTCTTCTACAGAAAAGAACGTAAGGGTGGAGTGAGGTGGGAATGACTATTATTGGCCTGCTGATAAGCACACAGGGCGAAGTAACATTTGACACTTAGCATTGAGGAGAAAACCCAGAAATTCTACAGAGCTGATAGCTGTGGTCCAGTGAAGCATGTTCACAGTGATCCCTGAGTCACTGGAAAAGGTCAATAATGTTCAGCACCCTTTACTTAAGAAAGCTGGGAAGATACAATGTATTTTATGAAAATTTTCATCCACAATGACTAAGGTGAAATATTTGCTGTGGTTTTTTTTTTTTTTTTTTTAGGGGGAAGTAAGCAACGTATATAAAGAAATTTTATTTTTGTGGCATGTATCTTATTGGGTAGGGCTGGATAAGCAGTTATCTTAGTTGTGATTTAGTTTAATTAACAAATATTTATGTAAAAGATATTTTTCTAAGCTTGAGGTACATACAAATAAATGAGCTAGTTCCTTTTTTTAAGGAACATAAAGCCTGGCATTCAAAATGCTCTAAATGTTATTTTTATCATACGTCTCTGTCAAGATGATGATAGACTTGCTTTTCTAATAATGTTTTTACCAAGAAGAATGAAAAATCATTAATTTTAAGGTAAGACTCTAAAATATAAATTAGCACAAATTTAATTATATGATATTGTAATTTTCACTTATCTTTAAATGCAGCAGCTTTTGTCTTTATTATCTTTTTGAAAGCATGGTGAAATTAGTCTATATATATGTTACTTTATTAATTAATCGTGACAGTTGAAAATTATTTCATTTAAAATTAAATTGTGAAGTTGGACTAATGAAAGTGGGTTAAGTTGTTAAAGTACCTGGCTGGTTATTAAAAATGCCGTCAAGACCAAAGCTTGTAGTTTATGTAGTAACAAAGAGGAAAACTTAAGTATCTCGATGAAGCTTACTCCTTTGTTAGTAACTCTCGAGTGCTTTGTCTTAAACTATTTTAAAATCAGCTCCAGCTTTTATGTCTTACTGTCTTTCCTATAGCAGCATTCATCAACATGTCCACGATAGTTACTACACTTAAAAAATTTAATGTCGATAAATACTATTATCTAATAATAATAAAAAAAGAACCCCGTTGCCATCAAGCCAGTTTCGACTCATAGAGACCCTATTGGACAGAGTAGAACTGCCCCAACTGGGTTTCCAAGGAACAGCTGGTGGATTCAAACCACTAACCTTTTGGTTAGCAGCCGAGCTCTTAACCACTGCGGCACCAGGGCTCCTATCTAATAATGTTGTTGTTATGTGCTGTTGAGTTGGTTCTGACACATAGTGACCCCATGTACAACAGAATGAAACACTGCCTGGTCCTGCCCCATCCTCACAATCATTGTTATGCTTGAGCCCATTGTTGAAGCCACTGTGTCAGTCCATCTCAGTTGAGAGTCTTCCTCTTTTGCACTGACCCTCTACTTTACCAAGCGTGCTGTCCTTCTCCAGGGAGTACATATTTATAATATCTAATTGTCTCCAATATTCTCTATAGCTGTTAGTTCTTTTTTTTTTTTTTTTTTCCTGCTATTCTAAGGT